>NC_057865.1:115393434-118198434 GCF_019393635.1 Dromiciops gliroides
TTCACTGTAACACAGGCAATTCTTAGTTCTCAAAGATTCTGCTCATTTGCTCAACAAACTATATACTTCTTGCTTCCTTAATTTAATGATGTAATAGTACAGCTTTAGTCAGTCTCCAAAAGAGGAATAATAGCAAGTATGCATTCAGGATATAAAATACATGTAGAGGGGGCAGCTAGGTGGTACAGTGGATAAAGTACCAGCCCTGGATTCAGGAAGACCTGAGTTCAAATCTGACCTCAGACACTTGACACTTAGTAGCTGTGTGACCCTGGGCAAGTCACTTAATCCTCATTGCCCTGCCAAAACAAAAGACAAACAAAAAAACCAAAATATCAAAACTAAAATACATGTAGAAGTGGAATTTAAGACCATTTCCAGAACTGTGAGGGCCTGGGTTCAAGTCCAACCTTGGGGGCCATACTACCTTTGTGACTTGGAGCAAGTCACTAAGCTTTACTAGATTCAGTCCTTCTCTGGAAAATGACAGGGGTAGATGAGATGGGCTCTGAGGACTTTTTCAACTATAGATCTATGATTCTATAAGCACCTATAATACTTTGTTTTAGAAAGTAAGACTGTAAATGATAAACAGTTTTTAAAAAGTAACTAGGTTTGATTCTACCTAGGGAATAGTCAGCTTGTTAAGTAAGTACTGCCTTGACTGAGAACCCTAAAACTCATGTGACAAAATATTCAGCCAGAAGATAAAAGTCCCAGTGTTGAAATTCCAACATCCCCTAGATCAAGTGACTAAAGTTCTTTAATTTTTAATCTTCCCAGTTGAGAAAAAGTTAATAAAATTTCCTAAGTCCTAAGTAATTCATGAGACTATCCTAAAAATAAGTTGAACATTTTAGGTGAAATAATCTGAATATATATTTTTTCAAGTTTTTTTTAGCACTTTCCCTCTAATACTATCTTAAGGGTACACAGCATAGAATCTTAAATTCTTGTTATTAACAACAATAATTTACATTTATATAATGCTTTAAATTTCATAAAGTACTTTCTTCAAAACAACCCTATGAAATTTACACTGCAAATATTATCTCCATACTCCAGATGAGAAAACTTGGGCTCAGACTTGCTCATAGTAAAACACCCGGCTAATGGGGCTTATAAGTGTCAGAACCAGGTTTTTAACACAGCTAGATCCACTTTTAAGTCTAGTACTCTTCCTACTACAGCAGACTGCTTATTGTATTGTAATAAAGGTGAGATTATTATAATGAAGATTTATATGCTCTCTTTGATAGCTCCAAGATGAACTTGATGTTAAGACATTAAAATGGTTGAAGAGTGCAGGACTCTGTCATATATGTATAAAAATCAAGTTTTAACAAGATAAATGCTCCTTTTAAACTCCTTTCTAGGCCCATAATAGGAGGACTTGTAGAGGGGAAAAAACATCAAAAATCCTTCTGGTTCTGATCTTAAGCCAAATGAAATAGAGGAAGCACCAGATGCTGTCCCCAAAATAACAAAAAGCTATAAAACATTATTTAATTCAAGACCCAAACCAATTCAGAGGCAAAAATAACCAAAGGAATCTTCCAAGAACGTATGTGATGTAAAAGTGAAAAAGGAAAGCTAAAGACCATTAGAAGGTTTAAAGATCAAAGAATATGATAGCATAAAAATGGACTCACTTCAGGGGGGAAAAAAAATCAATGTATTAAAAAACATACCTATATTAATATAATCTATTGACCAAGGTCTATAGTCAAGTCTGAGAATAGGCTCAAAGCATTCTCAGAACTCTATACCATTCCCTCCCTCACCACCAGAAGATGGGCAGCAACTCAATGTGCACAGGCTTTGGTAAAAAAACAAACCAGTACCCACACGGTTTTCAGTGGACAGAAACAGTGCAGTTTGGGGCTGGAATGCCAAAAAGATGGAGACCAGGGCCATAGACTCCAATACTTACTCAAAATAAGATACTGTAGCTGTCCAGATGTGAACTAGAGTAATTAAATGGCCTTGTCATTTCTTCCTGAATCCTAGGCCCAGAAAAACCTTTAAACTGCAACACAAATTAGAGTATTCATATAGCATCTGTTCTTAAATAGCTGCCTTTAAACCCCTTAAAAGGGATAAAAGAATTTGGCTAGCATGTCTAACCAAAAATCCTTATGTCATCCCTCTAATAACCATGTCAGGGGTTTCACTTGCCAATTTTAAATAATAACAAAGTTTATCGGTAGACAGCAGAAGACTAATGCTTCTTTATCTTCAAAAAGTAATTCATATATTTCATGTTATCTCGCTGAGTTATGGCTCCATAGAGCTAATTCTGTTTTCCCCACACTCCCATCATCTTAAGTTAATTTAACAATATTATACTTCTAATTGCCTGACTCCCTTAGAGGTTGGACACGATACAGTTTTGATCATTATATTCTAATATAACAAATAGTCTCCTCCTATTCAATCCATACAAATCCTATTTACCTGCTGTCCCAATAAAGGATCTGAAATGGAAGGGGGGAAAATAGAGTATGGAAGTATATTTTAGGGTCATGTGCAAGAAGAAAAAGAGATTTACCATTTCAGGACATGGATATTCTTGAACAATCTGCTATGCTAAGCCAGGGAAAACAGCCACCAGCAATGCACAAAGGGGGAACTTCCAAGTGCCTGAAATTCACCTGTTACTTTGTTAAAAAACAAATGTTATCTGTGAAGGAAAGCTATTATAAGCCACAAACATCTGGGCTCAAAGAGCCCCAAAGTGGCCCCTAAAATTGGGCTTAGAGAAGCCAGAGAACAGCACAACACTGAACCAGAATAAGAGGCTGAACGGGAAAAGGATATGATAGAATTTTGTAAATAAGGTATTTTCCAATTCTGTTAACTTCTAAACTAGTAAAAGTTGAACAACCATTTGGCTCAATATTTTGTGGAGGCCTCAAATTCTGCCTTTCCCCTCCTAGACATAGATCATGAAAGTCCTATAGCATAATCAAATGTCTGTAGACACCAGAAATTAGATACCGGGCATTTTAAAAGACCAAAATTCCAAATTTCGGTCTAAATCCTGGCAAATTGGCCCTAATAATTAAATTTAATTTAATTTGACAAAATGTATGTCTATGGCATAGACAAACTCTCAAATTCATTATACCAAAAGAATCACAGTTGCAGACAAAATAATTAAATGAAGACTCAGTTTGTATTAAGTGGAAGTCAGCCAGAAGAAAAGCATACATCTTCCTCCACTTCCAAAAAGTTCCTGACTCGAATGTGCTTGACTTCCAATCAGTATCTATTTCCCTGCCCGCTTTTCTAAATTCCAAGCTTCTATCCCAGTTGTCTATACCAGGGTTCCTTAAACTTCTTCCACTCTTAACTCCTTTTCACCCAAGAAATTTTACATGACCCTGGGTATACAGGTATATAAAATAGGTACACATAACCTTCTACTGTGGCCAAATTTTTTGTGACCCCCACATTCAGTTACTTGACCCCATGTGGGGTTGCAGACCACAGTTTAAGAAGCTTAGGTCTATAGGGCAACTCCAAGTAGAGGATCCCACCACCAGATCTTCAAACTCAAACTGTATAAAATAAAGTTTATTATCATTTCCTCAAAATTAGCTCCTTCTGACTACATTACTTCTAAGTGGCACAACCATTCAGCTAGATCCCCAAGTTTCATACTTTGGTGCTACCTTTAACTTTTCTCCTTCTCATCTCATATATGATGTCACCATATCCAATGTCCCCAATTCCTAACGGCTGATTTCAACTCCATAATATCTCATACCTGTCTCCACTTTTATGCTCATCAACAGATCCCACCTTACAACTGCATTTCATTACCACCTGCCTAAACACTGCAATAAACTCCTAACAGTTCTCACTGCCACAGCACTTTGATATCATTGCTAGATTAATCTTCATTATACATAAATCCGGTCTTATCATTTATCTACTCAAAAAACTAACTGCTTCATATTGCTTACTAAATAATGTTTAAACATTTTTGCCTGGTATTCAAGGTCCTTCACAATCTGGCACCCCTTCATTTTTCTAGGTTGATTATATTCCACTTTATATATTCTATGCTCAGGCCAAACTATACAGTTTTTTGTTTTCTGTCCATCTCTTTGTTTATATTGTTCCCTACGTCAGGAATGACCTCCCTCTCTCCTTTGCTTGCTGTATCCCCTAAACATCCTTTAAAGACCAATTCAATGTCATTCTATAGATGAAGACATTCTTAACTCTTGTCAAAGATCCCTGTGCCCAACCCTTTTTGTAAATCTTTAGACCTCACATAACCCTTTACTTACTTAGCACCTCTCTAATGCATTTACTATAAAATGTTTTACATTATACTTCAATGGTTTCCCATGCAGGAGATGGCAGTCATTGCAAAGTAAACATACCTCCTGTAGGGTAAACGTGAATGTGTCTTCTTGACCCCTCACAATCTGGCTCCTGACTTTATCATTCCACTGAAACACCACTATGCAAAATTACCAGTGATTGCTTAGCTGAGAAATCCAGTTGCTTTTTTTCTGTCCTCAACCTTCTTGACGTCTCTGTAGCCTGTGCCATTCCCGATCACTCTCTTCTCTCTAGGGCCATTTCCTTCCTACCTGTACAATTAATCCTTTTCAGTCTCCTTTGTCAGATCATCATCCAGATCACACTTTCTAACCATAGGTATCCTACAAATCTGTCCTAGGCCTCTTCTCTTCTTCTATACTATATCCCTTGGTGATCTCATCAGCAATCATGGATTTAATGATTTAATTATCATCTCTATGCTGATGACCATCTACCTATTCTGTTCCAATCTTTCTGCTGACCTCCAGTCTCACGAACTTTCAGACATCTCAAACTCAGCATGTCCAAAAACTGAACTCACTATCTCTCCCTCCAGATACTTCCCACTCTCCAACTTTCATTCACTCACTCTGATGGCATGGTCAGAATCCATGCACCTAGGGACTAGCATAATTGCTGGATGTCTCGGGAACCATGAGATGTGGTATGGTAACCTTTCCATAACATTTTCAGGTATCATCACGGACACATTACTAAATTTGGCCTCCACGCAGACACATGGTGGTAAAAAGTGTTATAGATTGCATAATATATATCAAGTTTGAGTATGAGTTATATTTTGAAGAATTCTCACTGTTTGATTTGGTGACTGGCAATGTTATGCTAAGGATTAGTGAAAACCCAGCAGTTCAACAGCTAAAGAAGTAAAAGAGTCCAGAGACAACCAGAGTCCAATTTTCCTGATGACATCTCACCACTCCAAGAAGACAAGATCTTAAAGACTTTAAATGAACAGTTTTGTTTTGTTTTTTTCTTTTTCCCTTCTGTTATTATATACATCATTTGTAATATGTATTCTCTGCAGAGGCCCTCCCCTCTCTAGGCAGTGTCAAAGCACCACCCCTCTGGACGAAATTTCCCCTTTCTCCCTTTTCTATATTGTTATTAACATATTGTTTGTTAGCATAGGATAGTATATTCTGTTATTTTTTACTGTTTCATCAAGGAAATACCCTGTGTTCCTCAAAGAAACAAAGGGGTGGGGGGTGGGGGTGGGGGGAGAAGTGGTAAGACTATTGGAATTTGGCTGATTCATTGGGAGGGGCCACACCTGGCCTGCCCTGAAGTGATGTATGCTGCTGATGTCAGAAGGAGAAACCACTGTCCATAGGCAGTTTTGAAGGACCTCCCCTTTTGGGGGAGGAAGAAGAAACGCTCCCTGAGGGGACCTTGCTCTCTTCCAGAGTCTTTTTTTTCCTCACAGTGGTGTGAGCAGCCACAGCCGCAGCCACAGCCGCAGCCGCAGCCACAGCAGACAAGTCCTTCAGGTCTGGCTGTAAGATGTTTTTTTCCATTGAAGCTACAAGTTCCAGGTGGTGAGTTAAAATATAAACTCTGCTCTTTTGAATAGACTTAGGTTAGAGTTAGGAGGATTATCCATATTTCTTTTCCCCTATGCTCTTGTCTTTGATTTTATTAATTTCACCTTTGCTGTTTACTTTATTCCCATTAATAAAACCTAATTCATTTGTGGAAAAGAGGCTGTTAGGCTCCTTTCTTATTGGTCTGGGAGAAATATCTAAAAAGGCAGTTAGAAGGGGAGGGAGCTTTGAACCTAGAGGTCCCTCATTATTTCCAGGACCCCAATAGTTTGGAGAGCCACTCAATTAACTCTCCATGTATTAAATTTGGCCCCCACACTAGGAATAGTGATATGGAGTTTCTGGGGTTCTGTCCTCTTACCACTGCTCCACATGTACATGACAATTAGGGGAAACTACCAGAAGTATCTGGTAGAAGGTCTGTTTTTGTTAGCTGGGTGTATATATAGATCCTCAGTCATAAATATGGCATCCCAGAGACCAAACGCAGCACATGAAACAAAATAAATATGATCTAAAAATTTGTACCTTAATTTTAAAGTAACTATTTCATGTTGAATTTCTGTTTCTTGAAAAATTCTGACTCAAATGTAGCATTAGTCACTGACTAGCTATGTGGTCCTAGACAAGTCACATAACCACTGTCTGCTTCAGTTTGCTTACTGGCAAAATGGGGATAATAATACCACCTACCCCCCAGAATTGGTGTGAGGATAAAATGAAATAACTTTGAAAATGTGAAAGAACTATATAAGTGCTAGTTATTCTTTTCCTAATTGAGTTGACAGAAAGTTGAGAAAGATTAGTTGAATAACTGAACTCAGTATATGTTACACGTAAAAAGCAAAATATAACTTGAGTGTAAATAGTGGCCATCTATGTACCAAGATGAGAGTTTTCAAAACTCAATTAATAAAATAATATCATCCCTAAGTGTTTGGTGTTATTTTCTTTTCTAGATAGTAATATCAAACTGTATTTGAATTTGAACCATTAAAATATTATAGACCTTGACCTACTTTCATTAAAATAAGTTGAAGAAACATATGTATACATCCTGATTATAAGGCTCTTCCATACCAAAATATTAATAACAAGAAGTATGCTTGCAAATAAACTTGGGTCACCAAATTTACGTCAGCTTCTCACATATTTACTAATGCCCTCATTCTAATTATTCCCATCTTGCTGGGTTAAAAGCCAGACAAACACATTGAAAACACATAATACTTCTCTCCACCAAATTTTTTTTGTTGTTGATGAGGCAATTGGGGTTAAGTGACTTGCCCAGGGTCACACAGCTAGTAAGTGTCAAGTGTCTGAGGCTGGATTTGAACTTAGGTCCTCCTGAATCCAGGGCCAGTGCTCTATCTACTGTGCCACCTAGCTGCCCCCTCTCCACCAAATTTTCATGAAAACCCAGCAAAAAAATAGAAACAAGATAAAATACCACACAGTAAATTTCTTTTAAGGCATGGGCTAATGCTTATTTTTAGAGCACTTTCAGTCAATCTAAAAGTTTCTTCTTTAGTTCTGAATTAGGTATAGTCCACAGTACCTATGCATGCTGGTGAAAAGCATAGTCACATTTCAATGAAATTAACTGACTCTTTTTGTTTGTTTGTTTTGTGGGGCAATGAGGGTTAAGTGACTTGCCCAGGGTCACACAGCTAGAACATGTAAAGTGTCTAAGGCTGGATTTGAACTCAGGTCCTCCTGAATCCAGGGCCAATGCCTTATCCACTGGGCCACCTAGCTGTGCCCCCCCCAACTGACTCTTAATAAAATTTTTCTAACCAAAAATAATGCTTACCTGTCTGAACATCAATAACCATTTGATGTCCACCTCTCATTCCTGGTCTGCTATCTTCTCCATCACCTAGAATGAGAAGTATAATCAATGTAAAAATCCTTTTATTTGATTTTTAAAAAACAAAAGGATTCTTTTTATAGGCAGGTGCAAACAATGCATTATATAAATATGCCTACACTGTTTCCTTAGAAACACTCCAATTAGTAGCAGTGTATAAACAAATCAAGATAAGACTGTTATTTTGAGATTCACTGTCCAGCTACTTTCAAGACATTATTGTCACTAAGAAGCCATTTTCTATTTATTTAAGATCCATTCTATGATACTTCAGATAATGTATGCAGTCCTCCAAAACTTGGGTCAAATTACCCAATCCAAATAAAAGGAAAAAAACAACATGATTATAATTATCTTTCATTGTCATTATAAAATGTCTATAATTGGGTTTTATGGATTTTTTTAGGGGAATAAGGGAAAATGAGATGGTTTTAAACTTTTCAGAACATAGTACAGTGTTCTACTAAAAATAATGTTATAAAGTTAAGTGCTTTAAATTTTCGATCAATAATACCTTAATTTTGTGGCAAAAAAATTCACTGTCCATCCCATTCTATCCACCAATTTAAGAACTATGCTTGATTTGATTTGTCTTCTAATGAAGTCATAGAGACAACTGCCTCATTATGGTGTGAAGATGCCCTTGGGTTCTCAAAGCCCAAGCTAACAGAAAGGATACATTGACAGGTTCCACATAAAGCTAAGATAAATAGGTTCAATGACAAAACATGTGTTTGTTATAGGTAATTTTTTCATAACTAGAACTCATGAAGACAGTCTACTAAATTGTGGAGGAACTAGTAATCTGAGCTAAGCACAAAAATGTCATAAGTTCATGATATATTTAATTATCTGACTAGTAACATGTGAATTGATGAACTGTTTCACTGTGATTTTTATGCTCACCACCAAGCTTACTGAGAAACTTCAAATGTATACATTGAAATATTTCCTTGTAAGGATATCACTGAGTAGGTGAAGGGAGAGGAATATAATTGGAAAAGAATGTGATGTAAAAACAAAAGGCAGTCCATTTACTGGGGAATAGTTGAATAAATTGTGATGCATGAAAAGAGAATATTACTGGACTATAAGAAACAATAAACAGAATTCAGAGAAACATGGAACACATTTAATGAGCTTATATAGAGTACAATAAGTAAAATTAGGAAAAAATATAAAAATAATGTCAATGAAAAGGGAAAAAAAAAGAACACCATAATTATATTGACCAACCTTGGCCCCAGAGAAGAAGTGAAAAAAAAAATGACTTGCTGGATATTAGAGGAGAAAAAGATACATTCAAAAATGAATGTGATGTATAAAGATTATCAATAAAAATAATTAACAAAAAAGGATAATAAAAAACAAGATTAAACATTTTAAAAGGATACACATTTCTCCATTATAAGAGGAAATAGGACTATTCCCTGCACATATTTTAGATATAATCTCAATAAATGAAATAAATGCAATCTTATGTAGATGAAGGCACAATCTCTACTTCAATGAGTCAAGAGATTATAGTGTCTAATATACTTTGAATAGGAAGCTGAAAGCTTAGGGTTCTATTTTCAGCTCATACAAAAATTATAATATATTATTTGACATGTAAGAGTCCTCAATTTCAGCTTTTTAGTGATTATGTGTGTTTCTCACATCACAAGAGTTAGGGGCAAAATTATGACATGCCAGTTTATAACTCCTAAGACGTAAGATAGGTGTGTAATGATTGGAATGATGCCACCTACTGGAGACTTGCTGTGGGAAAGTTCCACCATGAGGAAAATGCCTCAGAGGCATTGTGGCTTTTCCTTGGCCTCAGGAAATAACGTTTGCTCATGGGTGCTGTCTATCAAGGCTACCAGCCAATCAACTTGAGGAGCCTCCTATTTTCTGGGAGGAGACAAGAAGGAGGAGAGGGAGCCTCCGTGGAGAGCTCTTGCGTTATTGGGTTCCTGACTTGGTGGTGGTGGTGGCAGAGAACTTCGCAGGAAATTTGAGGAAAGATAGGAATGCCAGGCTGTTGGAATTCTGTTCTCAATCTTTTTCTTTCTATTTTCCAATAAACCCTTAAAAACCTAAACTCGTTTTATCAGTGATTTTAGTCAGTTTCCCCCAAAACTGGGGGAACAGATTAGAATCCACATTTAGAATGTTAAATTACACAGTTTGGCGAGGTGATTGAAAAAAGTCAGACTTCTATTCAAAGATTATCATACACAAGAACCTTGCTTTTCTTTCTCTTTTCTACTAAGCAGTTTTTGAGGATTCTTCATCTCACTATACTGAAAGAGCCAGGGAAAGATAAGGAAAGTAAGGTTTCGATGGTGAGCTTTTCTATCTTTGGTACAGGATTGGCACAGAGGTGACGAGAGGAAAAAAAAAAGGCTTAATGAATTTTTTTTTGCACAGTCTATGAATTTCATTTGTCCATGCTACTCCTATTTTCTAGTAGTCAACATGGGCTAAAATGCATATATCCACTGATATGACAATACAACAAAAAAGACTTAAAACAAACCCTTTACCAACATAAATAAACACAGCATACTTTGCTAATCTCAATGGGGAGGAAGGCTAGTGCCTTTTTTGTCCTATCCATTGAAAATCTTACTCTATTTATTTCAAGGGTTTCCTAGTGTGGCAAAACTAGATAAAATAAAAGCATTTAAATTCTGAAATGACTGACTCACCTTTCATACTTTTGGGGATGATCTGACTCCACCGTGGCTTATATTCCTGTTGACTGATATATTGATTGAACAAACCATCTGCAAATGTAAAAAAAAATCCTTTTATCTTGCTTATATTTTTTGTGTTATTGTAGCAGAAAAGATAGGATTTTATAAGCCTGTATTAATCAAAATTGCTATTCAAGATTTTCTCCCCAGGAATACATAATATAAAATATATAACATGTCAGTCAATTTAGTGGCATATTTTCACAAAATATGTCTCATTTCATTTTCCATGCCATCCCAAATAAAATGGTACTATATTAGTTGCCATAATCATTCAAAAACTTTGCTTGAGTGGCAGCTCATATCAAAGTTGGTATGCATCTCATTACTGTGGCACCTGTTAGTTACAAATATGTTGCCACATTTAAATTAGGAGGAAAAAGGACAAGTATGATCAAACAGCAAAATGGTCTAACATAGCATTCTGAAGGGAGAGACAGATATAAATGAGGGTCTGGGGGAAAAATAAACAGTATTATGCCTAGAGTTGCCAAATAGAAAAAGAAAAAAGGGAAAAAAAAGCAATTGTGGATAATGTGAATAAATCCTATCTATAAGTTTTAACATGATTTTCACTCAATATAAATGTAATCTATGAATCCATGAAGATGGGGAGGACACACAGTAATTACTGGGCAAATCTGATTGGCATATTTCAGTGGCAACTTCTCAGCTCCCTTCCTCATTTCTAATATATTTTTTTCTAATCAAGGCACAAATTATATCCAAACAGAAGTATTGCCAACTGTGACCAAAAAAAAAAGGGTAGGATACTTGGGACAGAAGGCCACATAGAGATTGTTGGATTAGAACTGTAAAGGTGGCTGGCCTCTTTCTCTTCAGCGAGGCGACCAAGCGGCAGGCGCAGCATTGCAGAGATGCAGATCTTCATGAAGACCCTGACAGGCAAGACCATCACTCTTGAGGTTGAACCCAGTGATACTATCAAGAATGCCAAAGCCAAAATCCAGGACAAAGAAGGTATCCCACTAGATCAACGACGTCTGATTTTTGCTGGAAAACAGCTAAAAGATGACCGGACTCTCTCTGACTACAACATCCAGAAAAAGTCCACTCTGCACTTGGTGCTACGTCTGCGGGGGGTTATCATGGAGCCTTCCCTTCGCCAGCTGGCTCAGAAGTACAACTGTGACAAGATGATCTGCCACAAGTGTTATGCCCACCTGCACCCCCGTGCTGTAAACTGCCATAAGAAGAAGTGCAGCCACACCAACAATCTGCGCCCCAAAGAAGGTCAAATAAAGACCAGCCTCAGGACCCGATTCTGGTTTGGCTCCCCTGACTGAAGTGCTCTTTAGTAGTATGCTGTAACAAGGCCTTGTTCCTGGGTTTAATGGGGCTGTGATATCAATAAAATCCCCTTTCAGTTGAGAAGCAGGGGGAAAAAAAAAGAACTGTAAAGGTACTGAGAGATCCTTTAATCTATGTGGAAAGAAAATGAGGGCCAGCGAGGTTACAAACATTGACCAAACTCTCAGAGGTAATAAATAACAGAACTGAAATTCAGACCCAGACCTTCTGACATCAAACCCAATAGTAAAGCCTTCTGGGTGGTTTATGTAATGCTCCTTATTAGTTATGTGATCTTCTATAAGTTACTTCTCCTCCCTGGTTCATAATTTCCTCAATTCTAAAATGAGGTTTCTTGGACTAGATGAACTTGAATGACTTCTGGTTTTGAATACTGTGAAATCTAGCATCCTATATATAATTTTCTAAAGTAAAACCAATCAACAAATATAACATTTTAAAATGTTTAATTTATGACCAATTTGGAGACAAGGGACAAAGGGAGAGAAATACAGACAAGTACCATAAAAGACAGAATCCAAGCTCAAAGTAATTTTGAGATCATCTAGTACACAGGTTCTTAAACTTTTTTTAGATTATGGCAGTGTGGTGAAACATACAGACTCCATTTCAGAATAATATTTTCAAATGTATTAAATAAAATACACAGGATTACAAAGGAAATCAATTATAAAAACTATAGTAATATCAAAATATTAAAAAGACAAATTCATGGACCCCAGGTTAAGAACCCCTATCTAATCCAATCTCTATTAATAACTGGGGAAATAAAAGTGAGGAACATAGAAATAGCCAGGCAAGTAGAAGGCAGAGGAGGAGTGAACTAGAATGAGAACAGAGAGGGGGAAAAGAGACATTTATTTAAGAACACAATTTATACAAGTGTAACTAGCTACCAGATTTCCAAGTCACATGAGCAACAAGATGGTGGACCAAACATTTTCTTTGATTCCCACCAAAGATAAAGGAGCTTCAGCTATTTCCACAATCTAGGACACCCAGAATTCAAAAGAAGGTCTTAAAAAAAAAAAAACCCTAAGAACTGAAGCTCACTGACCCTGAACTCATTCAGCACCCCTTCTCAGTCTTCCACATGACCAACAAGGTTACACAAGCAGACCCAAAAACCTAGCACAGGCTTACATAAAATCCCATTTCTATATTCCAGTGCCCCCCACCCTCTTCCTATTGCCATGGAGATCCTAGATCTAGATTGTGGAAGTCTGTTCTGGCTTCAACAACCCTTGTTCACAGCCCTTCACAAATAAAAGCCTCCCAAGGGCTGCAACCCAGAAGCACCAGTGCTGCAAAGCAATGAACTGTAGGTGCAGGAGAAAAACAGGTTCTGAAATGCTGGTGCCATGCCAGAGAACTAAAGGGGTGGTACAGGTCACTAGGATAGGACCGTGTACATGTGGGTAGCTGCGCAGCACTCCCCCAAGGCTGAGGGAATGAACAGAGAACATGGTTGGGGCCATTTGTGACTATCCAAAGAGAAGTACTGCCACGTGTGAAAAAAAAAGTACAGGATACTCCTGACAGAAGACCATATAAAAGTCACTGGTTTGGAGCTGGAAAGATACTTAGAGATCCTTTAGTCCATTCCCTTCATTCAATAGGGGCATGTCTCTGGGGCAGAGACCTAGGCTGGTGAAGAGTTGCCCAGTGTGGGAGGAGGCTGAGACCATAATCAGAGGGGAAGAAATCAGGAAGTGAGCGATAAGGAAAATAAGGTGGAAAAAAGGCTGAAAGTACCAAAGATTTCAGGGAAGAAGAAATTTCAAAGACTTTGAACTCAAACAGAAAAATCAATAGGAAAAAGGGTAACAATAAAAAGAAACATGACCTTGGATATAGTAAAAGAGTCCAGGCATCTATGAATAAATACTGAAAATAAAGGAAATTAATTCAATAGTTGATGAGACAGAGGACCCTGTGGAATTTGAGACTATGCAACCATAACATAATATTCCTGGGTGGTTTAAAAGAGAAATGATTACATATAAAAAAAAAAAAAGAGAGAGAAATGAACATTATGAGAAGAGAATTTATACCCTGCACAATAAAAATAATATGCAGAATAGAAAAACTTGAATCTACGATGGCAAGCATTACCAAAAATACAAAAGAGAGAACAACAGACTGGGAATTCAAATACACACAAGGGAAGAACAATCTAGAAGAGGAAAAGCAAAAAAAATTAACATTAATAAAAATATTATCTCTGTGCAAGTAAAAACATACTGATCTTGAAGACAATATGTGTAGAGAAAACCTAAGGATCATAGGTCTCTCAGAAGAACATTACAGGACAAAAAACCTTAACACCATAATGAAGCAAAAAATAGAAGAGAACTATCCAGAACTTCTGAACATAGAAAAGGAAATTCCAATTGAAAAAATCCACAGAATTTTTTCAGAAAAAAAAAAAAGAAAAAGCCCAATGCTGCAAAGTCCAAAACATATAGTGGTTAAATTTAACAAATCAATTCAGAAATGAATTCTGCCAGCCATCAGGAGAAAGACTTTCAAACACAAAGGAAAGGGTATTCAAATAATGCAAGACTATTCCACATCCATTAGAAAAAGGAGGAGAAATGGAATAATGTGTTCTAAATGGCACTGGATCTCAGGATACAACCCAGGGTGCCCTATCCTGTAAATCTGAGCTTAACTACAGTGGACAAAAGATGGATATTCCATAACAAAGAAGAGTTTGAAACATTTTTAGAAAGAAAATCAGAACTGAAGAAATGAGTGAATACATGAGTAATAGAGTTATTCTTAAATGTGCCATGGGGGGGAGGGGGGTGGGAAGAATTTGGTAGGAGTAACAATGAAAAGGTAGACAAGGGGCATTACGGACAGAACTTTGTGACACCCTGACTACCAGTGAATGCTTCCTTTGTGGAACTACAATAGAACATGGGAGAGTACAAGAAAGGCAAGGGAGAGAACAGGGGGATAAACAGGACTGAGAGGTGCCAGGATCAAATCAAGAACTAGCAATGAGGTGAAAATGACCTCTGTGGTCTCTGAAAGAGAAGCCCCTAAAGTGAGGGAAAAGACTGGGGGGGTGAGGGGGGGGACACTTACTTTGGAGGTAGAAGGGGGTTCTATAGATGAAACTCCTATGGATGAAGGGAGATGAAGAACTAATACTGGATAAAGCCTGGGAGACTGAGTGTTTAAAAAGTCTACCTGAGCTAGGAGGGGGGAACTGGAACCTTTGGACTACTGACACCTGGAGAAGTGGAAGAGCATGTACACAGGGAGCTTCTCAGCAAAATGTAGAAAAAAAGGCAACAAAAGAGGGTATATAGATCAGTGATGGGGGAGGAACCCTACAACAGGGAAGTGTCTTCTCTAACATCTGCAATAAGTAGGGAATTGTTCTTCTGAGAGTGAGGTACAATGGAAAAAGGAAATCCATGGGGTAGGCCATATAAGGCAGTGGGAGAAAGCCTGCAATGGATACCTGGGAAGCTTTGACTATACTAAGAAAACAAAGAAAAGGGGGAGACCAGATGATTATATGAATCAGAGAATGAATGTCTAGAGTAAACAGAAAGAGAAGATAAATAATGAAGAGAATAAGAGAAATCCTTATTGGAAAGGGGTACAAAAATTTTTAAATAAAAAAAAAAAACTAATGAAAAAGACTGGCATGGGGCAGCTAGGTGGTGCAGGGGATAAAGCACTGGCCCTGGGATTCAGGAGGACTTGAGTTCAATTCAGGCCTCAGACATTTGACACTAACTAGCTGTGTGACCTTGGGCAGGTCATTTAACCCTCACTGCCCCGCCAAAAAGAAAAGAGAAAAGAAAAGAAGAAAAGGACTGGCAAGTAGAGGGAGAAGAAAGGGAAGCAGGGTCAGAGTTTATATTCTTGGGCTCAAAGACAACTGCAGATGGTGACAGCAGCCATGAAATTAAGACACTTGTTCCTTGGAAGGAAAGCTATGGCAAATCTGAACTGCATACTAAAAAAGCAGAGACATCACTTTGTTAACAAAAGTCCATATAGTCAAAGCTATGGTTTTTCCAGTAGTAACATATGGCTGTGAAACTTCAATTATGAGGAAAGCTGAGCATCACAGACTCAATGCTGTGACACTGTGGTGGTGGTGAAGACTTTTGAGAGTCCCTTGGAGAGCAAGGAGATTAGTCATTCCATACTTAGATTAACTCAGGTTTATCACTGAAAGGTCAAATACTGAATCTGAAATTTAAATACGTTAGCCACATAATGAAAAGATGGAACTCACTGGAAAAGACCTTGATGCTGGGAAAAAGTGAAGGCAAAAAGAGAAGGGGCCAGCAGAGGATAAGATAGATAATGTCATGGAAACAATGAACATGAACTTGGACAGACTTCAAGAGATAGTGGAGGAGAGAAGGACCTGCTGCGCAATGGTCCATGGAGTCATGAACAGTCAGATACAACTGAAGGAATGAACAACAATATCAATGAAAATGACTAGTTGAAGGGAAGGATACATAATGTAAATTAATTTCCTACATATACTGTATATGATGCTATGGTATTATAAGTTAAAAACAAAAAGTAAAGCCATTATTAAATATTGAAACTTCTTCATGACTTTTAGCCTATCCTGTATTAGAAATAGAAAACAAAGTGAAGATAGAAATAATTCATTAATAATCTCCTAGAAGAAACCCTCAAAGAAAAAAATCCGTGGAATAATATTGCTAAAATCCAGAGCTCCTGTGTCAAAAAAAAATATTGCAAGCACCCAGAAAGAAGCAGTTAAATTTCCAAAGGACAACAGTCATGATCACACAACATCTGGCAGCTTCCACTATAAATGAGAGAAGATTTTAGAATACAGTATTTGTAAAGGCAAAAGAAAGAGACTTCCAATCAAGAATAACATATTGTATACCTGTCCTGGAGTTAGAAAGACCTGAGTTCAAATTTGGCCTCAGACACTTAATAACTGTGTGACCATGGCCAAGTCACTTAACCTGTTTGCCTCTATTTCCTCATTTGTAAAAGGAACTGGAGAAGGAAATGGCAAGCCATTCCAGTATCTTTGCCAAGAAAACCCTAAATGGAGTCACAAAGAGTCAGATATAACCAAAATGAATAAGCAATAATTACCATGTAAAGATCAGGACAAGCCCATGGGAAAGAAAACAGCCCTGTAATGGCTTGCAAACATCTCTGAAAAAATGACCACAGCTGAGTTAAAACTTCAAAATACAAACACAAGAGTGCAGAAAAGGCTAGAAACATAACTTTATTGAAGCAACTGGAAGGAGCTAAATGATGATATAATGCTAACACTGTAATGGGGGGGGGTAAGAGGAGTATTAAGTTTCTCTTCAAAATCTTAATGTTTTCAAAAAGTATGGAGGAAGTTAAATAAGAAAATCAGAATTGTTTCTCTTCTATGATTTGAAGAAGGGAAAGAAAAAAGAGGACAAAAGGAAGAATATACTAGTATATAAAGGAGGGAAATAAGGGTAAGGAGAGCAGGCATGTGAACTTCCTCTCCCCCGAAACAGACAAAGGAGGGTTGAAAACATGCAATGTCAGGTATAGAACAACATGAAACTTAAAAGGCACACAAGTGGGGATAGGTTTAGAGGGCCTTGTTAAGAGAAAGGATAAAACCACGAAGGGAATAGTTGCAAGCAAAACAAACTTCCTGATCCTGAAGGGGAATTTAAAAGGGAGGAAAAAAGAACTAAATTTCTAAGAGAGTGCCTTAGATCACCTCTTAGACAGTGGAAAATGGCTGAACAGACCAATATATAGACGGAATATTATTATACTGTAAGAAATGGCAACAGATATCAGAAAATCCTGAGTTGCATGAAGTGATAAAGAATGAAATTAGTAGAAACAGCAGAGCAAACTATACAAGGAAAGCAACATTACAAGAAAAACAACTCTGAAAGATTTAAGAACTCTAATCAATGCAATAATCATGCAAATTTCCCAAAGACATATAATGAAGCATGTTTTCTACTTCCAACAAAGGTAATATTATAAATATATAGCAAGTTACACACAATTTCTGGACATGGCTTGAAGATTAGTTTGGTTTGAATCTGCTTATTTGTTACAAACATTTTTAAATTTCTCTTAGGGTTTTTTTTTTGTTTGTTTGTTTGGTGGTGGTTTTTGGTTTTTTGTTGATGTTTTTTTTTTAGTAGGGATGAGGGTTGGGAGTGGTTGGGAAAAGGAACAATACTGGGGGCAGCTAGGTGGCGCAGTGGATAAAGCACTGCCCTGGAGTCAGGAGGACCTGAGTTCGAATCCGGCCTCAGACACTTGACACTTACTAGCTGTGTGACCCTGGGTAAGTCACTTAACCCCAATTGCCTTTCTAAAAAAAAAAACAAAAAGGGGGAAAAAAAAAAGAAAGAAAAGGAACAATACTGGTAATCAAAAAAAGAGGGCCACAGAAACATATTTTTTTTAATTGCAGAATAGACAAAAGTTTAAAATGAAGTACAGATAAGTGGGATAATTTAACAAAACATAGCTTACCTGATGATCTCTTTTTGGTGGGTCTATTTTTACTTTTGCTTTGTTTGAGATTATGACTGCTACCCCTACCTTTTTTACATTAGGTGAAGCATAATAGATTCTGCTCCAGCCCCTTATTTTAAGTGTATGTGTGTCTTCCTAATTCAAGTGTGTTTTTTGTAAATAACATCTTGTTGGATTCTGATTGCTAATCTATACATGCCACTGTCTGCTTCTATTTTATGGGTGAGTTTATCCCATTAACATTCAGTTATAACTGTTAACTGTGTACTTCCCTCTATTCTTCTGTATATCTTTCACAATTTTTGTTACCTTATCCCTCTGCAAGTTAGTTTTGCTTCTGACCCATCTCCCTTAATCTAACCTTCCTCATATCACCCCTCCCCCCAATTTTTCTTAGTTCTTTCCCCTCTTACTTCCTTGTTGGGTAAAGTAGATTTCTATATCCAATTGAGTACATACATACACATATGTATGTGTATGTGTGTATATGCATGTATGTGTACACACACACACACACACACACACACACACACACACACACACACTTCCCTCTTTAAACCAGTTCAGATGAGAGTGAGGTTTAAGTGTTGCCCTCCCTTCCCCTCTTTAGCTCTCCACTGTAAAAGTTCTTCCTTCTGTGCCTCTTTTATGTAAGAATTCAATATAATGTGTTATATTAAAGTTGTTTACAGGGGAATGTTGGGAGGAGCATGCTAGAACGTTCCCTTTACTCTGCTATCTTGGCTCCTTCTCAAGTGGGATAATTTTGAAAAGTAATTTTTGGAATTATTTTTTTTAAAGACAAATAGTATGAAATAATCATGGTTTTATGCAAAATCCTCTTTTTTGTGTTCTGCTATGTATATGGAAATCCTTTTTTAACATAAAAATTTTAAATTCAAACTTAAAATAAAATTTTGAAAATACAAAAATGATCTTATGAGGCAATAAGTTCTTATTATTGACTTATGCAATAAAATTTAACCCACCACTACTGACTACTCATAATTCTTAATGTAATTAGACTAAATATTAAATTTTTAGAGATTCATTTCTGGGGGGGCGGGGAGGGGGGAAATGAGGGTTAAGTGACTTGACCAGGGTCACACAGCTAGTATGTGTCAAGTGTCGGAAGCCAGATTAAACTCAGGTCCTCCTGAATCCAGGGCCAGTGCTTTATCCATTGTACCAGCTAGCTGCCCCTGGAGATTCATTTATAAAAAGAAAAGTGTACATAGCTTATGGAGGAGAATGGAGCCTGTAGGGTTAGTTAAGAAAATAATAATAGCTTATAACTAAAGTCAAAATAAAGGTAAATCAGATATAAACCTACTGATTAGAAATCCCCAACTCAACTGCTTTACCATCCAACCAAAACTATCTTCTCTGCTTGCTTCAATCACACAATACTCCTTTGCCTCTCAAACACCTCTCAATAAATCCAAAATAACTCAATTTATATTCAGCATGCAATGAGTTCTTAAAATTTCACCAAAATTGTCCTAACTTATCAAGTGGCAACTTCCACTGCCTAAAACCATAAGCTTCTGGTGGTAGGGATCATGCTTAATTAGGGAAGGATGGAAACAAGCATTAATTAAGCACTTACATTCCAGGCATTATGCTAAACACTTAACAAATATTATCATTTGATCCTCACACAACAATTGTATGAGATAGGTGCTATTATTTTCTACACCTCAGAGCCAACTGAGGAAACCAAAGTAGATAGAGCTTAAATGACATGCCTAGAGTCACACACCTAGTAAATGTGTGAGGCCTGTTTTGAGCTCAAGCCTTCCTGACTCCAGGCCCAGGCCTTTATTTAATCTTCTATGGTACTTAAGCTTCTAGTAGTAAGGGTCATATCTTTTTATCTCTCTATGGTATTGCATTTTAAAAGATGTTTTTTGTTTAATTAAGGAATTATGAAAAAAATCTCTAAGAATAATCTGTTGCATTCCAAAAGGATGCTAAACCTTCTTGAATTGCACAAGAATTCCACCTAAATAATATAATACAGAATTAAGTAGGAAAAACTGAAACATTTCTAGAATAGCATGGAAAACAGGATTCTTTGCTGACTCCACTACCAGCATTCTCACTCTCCTTCTAGAAAATTTCTAGGCAGGACTGTCATAAGGAGTGTACTGTCATATAAGGTGTTCTTATCAACTCTATAAATTAGTGAGTTCCAATCCTTCCCCACAAACCAAAATGCCTCCAGTAAGAGGGGAAAACCAGCAGGTCACTCACTTTTGGATTTTCTGAAGCAACACTACACACTTCCCAACTGGCATGCTCACTACATACTCCAGAACTGGGAACACCGCATAATGGAGTGGTTCATCAGCTAATAGTGTGACTTCCCCTTGATTCTGTATATTCTTGGACAAAACCTTGTCTAAAACTTTAAATATGAATCCTTTACTTCCTGCAATTTTTAGATGAGCCATGAAGATGAGAACAAATGGAAAATAGAAATAGACTCAACATTTTTTAAAAGGTACAACAATTACAAGTCCAATTAGATGAGAAGAGATGGATGGGTTACAATTTTTACCACTGGACAGGGTATTCATGCCAACAAGATCAAATGACCTACTGAATTATGGGAATACAATAAAAGATAGCTTACCTAGGATTTAATGTACTGAAACTAACTAGCAATTTCATTCATCTAAAAGTTGAACAATAACTGGTTTTATAATAATGACCATGAGATATCAAAATGCCACATGAGAAAAAAATCTAAGATGAACACTATAACCACTGTGAATGTCAATTTAAAATTTAGTTCTCAAGTTTTAGGTAACTAGAATTCTTTTAAAATTGAATATGCTTATAATAGGCAGGGCATCTAGGTGGCACAACGAATAGAGCAATAAGCCTGGACTCAGGATGACCAGGGTTCAAATTCACCTTCAGATACTTAACTTAGCTGTGTGACCCTGGGCAAATCACTTAACCCTATCTACCTCAGTTTCCTCACCTATAAAACAAGCTGGAGAAAGAAATGGCAAGCCACTCCAATATCTTTGCCAAGAAAACCCCAAATGAGGTCACAAAGGGGCAGACGTGACTGAACAACATTAATGTATAGAATAATTCTCCCTATTAACCAGAATATCCAAGTCTTCAACCAAATGGGGCAAGAGTCTTTATTGTACCATTAGTGCAGTTTACCATCTGTGCTAAGGCAGCTTGACAATTTCAAAAACTGCCCTACTTACTAGAATTGGCAAGTAAGTTATAGTCAGAATAACAGTAGAAAGTCAAATATGCCCAAAGGCATTATAGTCAACCTTGCAGGGCTATTTTTTCTACAATTAAAAATATAAAACAGCAAAGTTTTAATCATCAGGATCTGTGATAACAGCAAATTAATAAATTAATTCTTTTAGAGTTCTTTGGGTGAAATAAGACTGACCGACCCTCTGGATAACAAAGATTGCCAAAAGCTTAGGACCACAGGCATTACTCAATACATAATGTTTTGGTTTTTTTAAAGAAAAAAGTTCTTTCTCTGGCCACAAAATTGAAATTTCCTTTGAGTCATCTTATGTTAGCAAGTTTCTTGCATTAAAATGAACTATTCATAAAACACCCACTTTAAATAAAGCATATTCCTACTGCATAATGGAAACTTGACAATTCACACCATTCAGCATGTATTATTCGAAGAAATACTTAGAATTTCTTTATTCTTTCTCCTTAAATGAGTTTTGGTGTCTTCTCTAGTTTGAGGGACATTTTTTAACAGTCAGGGTAAACAACATTTTCCAGCTATTTGAATGGAATTCTCATTTTCAAAACCAGATATAACTTTTACTTTAATTAACAACATGATGGATCTAGAGTCAGAAAAACTGGATTGTAATTTCAGCTCTGCTACCTTTGATGAGTATGGCTTCGTGAACAAGTCACTCAATCTCTCAGTCTCAGTTTCCTGTAAAATGCAGGAAATGGATTAAATAACCTCTAAGGCCTCTCTTATTTCTATATTCTATGATCCCAGGATTCAACAATGAATTGCATTTAAATATTATCCTTTTTCGATTATCTCAATCAAAGGTGAAATATTATATTAAGAGCCTTAGGGAGATCTTTCTCAATTGAGACATGCAAAAGCTTCCAGATGTTTTATTTAGACTATTTAGGCTTTTTATGCTAAAGAATATTATCTAAACTTTCACAATCAGAATGAATGTGAGAGAAATCATAAAATGACATAGGAAGAAAATATAATTTTTCCCTTATAACACACTATACCTGTCAAGACATGAAAATTCTCTTCCACTGTGTCTTTGGTTACTTTTTTATAATGCTTCTTTTCTTCTCTGAAACTAGTTTGGAGATGCTCCAAATGACTTACCAGAAACATTTTCATCAGCTGGGAGAAATTCCATATTTCGCCTCCTCACATATAAATAGGCCATAAGAAAGTTTGAGAAGCCTGTTCAATCTATCTATGAAAGAACCCTATACTTGTGGGAAAACCATGGCTTGGTATAACCAGTAAAGATTTGGGTAAATTTGGGTTTTAGTTCTGTTGTAATAATCACATTAAGTCATTTAACTACCTCACTGGGAAAGTAGGCTTACTTAATGACAATGATGGATTTTGTAAATAAAAATATTCTCTAATCTACTTAATATACTGTTGTTGCCTTTTGTCAGGAGAACTAGGTTAATCAAACAAGTCTGAATAACACATGAAGAGGATCTGATATGTGGCAAACTGGATTTTAGTTAGCTACTTGTAATAATATATACTAAAGGAAAGGAGTACAGCAAATACTACTTGCAAATTTAGTAAAAGGCAAATTCTGTTTTCTTCCTTTGTAAGATAGACTTGCTTCATGTAATGCAGTATTTTTTTATGGGGGGTGGGGAGGGGAAGGGAATTTAACATTTTAGATGTACACCCACAGAGAGGCCCCAAGATGGTGGTAAAAAGGCAAGGACTTGCCTGAGCTGTCCCAAATACCTTTAAAATAATGTCTGAAAACAAATTCTGAAGCAGAAGGACCCACAAAAGGATAGAGTAAAACAATTTTCTAGCCCAAGGCAGTGTAGAAGGTCAGCAAGAAAGGTTAGTCATCCCAGGGTAAGAGAGGAGTATAGTCCAGTGCAGGCAATGCCAGTGTAGACTGAGCCCCACCAAACCAGCAGCAGGCACTGGGGTCAGGTGTCTTGAATTGCCCATCCTCAGATCTGGGTGACAGCCCTAGGGTAAGGAGGAATACTAGCATACTAGAGCTTGGAAACCAAAGGGAATGGGGATCCTGGTCACAGTTCCAGAGCAGAAAAGAGTGCTTGAGGTCACTCACAGACCAAGCACATGCCAGGAGAGTAGTAAACACACCTCTACTTAGATCGTACCACCTTGGAAGAACTGAAAGATTACAAACTCCCAGAAATAGCTTTGAAAAAAGCTGTACAAAAATCTTAAAGTTTGGGAAAGTGTACTCTCCACCCCAGAAACAACCCCACTTTAGCAAAGAGTTAAAAGTCAAGAAATAGAAAACTGAACAAAGAACAGGAAAAAAAATTTTTGACTATAGAAAGTTATGGTGACAAAGATCAAAATACACACTCGGGCAGCTGGGTGGCACAGTAGATAAGGCACCAGACCTGGATTCAGGAGAACCTGAGTTCAAATCCAGCCTCAGACACTAGACACTTACTAGCTATGTGACCCTGTACAAGTCACTTAACCCTCACTGCCCACCCCCCCCCAACAAAAAAACTAACTAAAAAAAATTTTTTTGAGATGACAAAAAGAAATACACACTCAGAAGAGGACAACAAAGTCAACTGATCTTAGGCCATGGAAGAACTAAAAAAGGATTTTGAAAATCAAGTAAGAGAAATAAGAGTGATGCAAGAAAATAATGAAAAACCAGTCAGGAAAAACAGCTTGGAGGCACAAAAAAATTCCTGAAGAAAATAACACCTTAAAAAAACAGAATAAGTCAAATGGTAAAAGAGGCTTAAAAATCCGCTGAGGAAAAGAATATCTTGAAAAGCCAAATTGGCCAAATGGAAAAGGAGGTATGGATAGCTCAATGAAGTAAATAATTCCTTAAAAATTAGAACTGGGCAAGTAGAAAATTCCATGTCAAGGAGAAAATATTGCAAGTAGCCAGAAAGAAACAACTCAAAATGGGGCCACAATCAGAATAACAGAAGATTTAGCAGTTTCTACTTTAAAGGATCAGGAGGCTTGAAATACAATATTCCAGAAGGAAAAGGAACTAGGATTACAACCAAGAATTACCTACCCAGCAAAATCGAGTATAATCCTTCAGGTGGAAAAAAGGATATTCAATAGAATAGACTTTCAAGCATTCCTGATGAAAAGACTAGAGCCGAATAGAAAATTTGACTTTCCAATACAAAACTTAAGAGAAACATAAAAAGGTACACAGGAAAGAGAAATCATAAAAGTTTCAGTAATGAACTGTTTACAATCCTCTGTGGGAAAATGATATTTGTAACTAAAATTTTTCTGATTCCTAAGGCAGTTAGAAGAAGTATACATAGACAGAGGGCACATGAGTTAAATATGATAGGATGATTATCTAAAAACATAAAATTAAGAGGTAAGAGGAATGCACTGGAAGAAAAGGAAAGGGAACAACAGAATGAGATAAATTATCTCACATAAAAGAAGTGTGAAAAATCTTTTATAGTAGAGGGAAAGCAGTGAACCTTACTCTAATCGGAACTGGCTAAAAGAGGAAATAACATGTACACTCAATTGGGTATAGAAATCTATCTTACCCTATAAGAAAGTAGAAGAGGAAGGGGAGAAGAAATGGGTAGGGTGTGACAGAAAGTAAAGTAGTTTGGCATAGGTAAAAGACAGAAGCAAAACACTTCTGAGGAGGCACAGTGTGAAAGGAGAGAGAAAAAAGGATAAATGGGGGGAGGGGGAGTTTGGATGGAAGGAAATACATAGAAATAGTAACTGTGAAAAAAAAAATTTATAGCAAGTTTCTCTGATAAAGATCTCATTTCTCAAATAGAGAACTCAGTCAAATTCAAAATAAGAACCATTTCTTTTTTTTTTTTTTTAGTGAGGCAATTGAGGTTAAGTGACTTGCCCAGGGTCACACAGCTAGTAAGTGTTAAGTGTCTGAGGCCGGATTTGAACTCAGGTACTCCTGACTCCAGGGCCGGTGCTCTATCTACTGTGCCACCTAGCTGCCCCAGAACCATTTCTAAACTGATAAATGGTCAAGGGATATAAACAGGCAGTTTCCAGACAAAGGAATCAAAGCTATCTATAGCTGCTCTGAAACAATATTGATTAAAGAAATTCAAATTAAAACAATTCTGAGTTACCACACAACACCTATCAAACTGGCTGATAGAAAAGGAAAATGACAAATGTTAGAGGTGATATGGGAAAACAGACATTAATGCACTGTCAGTGAAGTGGTATACTGATTAAACCATTCTGCTAGAGTAATTTGGAAGTATGCCCAAAGGGATATTAAAACTATGCATAACCCTTTGATCCAGCAATACCACTACTAAGTCTGTATTACAAAGAGATATTAAAAAAAAAAAAAAAGCTCTTCTGGTGGCTAAGAATTGGAAATTAAGAGGATGTCCATCAGTTCGGGAATGGCTGAACAAGCTATTGTATATGATTGTGATTAAATACTATGATGAGCAGGATACTCTCAGAAAAATGGGGAATGACTTACTTGAAGTGATGCAAAGTAAAATGAGCAGAAGCAGAAAAATATTATAGAGAGCAACTAATATTGTACAGTGATCAACTGTCAATCTATTCTCAGCAATATCGAAGACAATTCCAAAGGATTGATGATGTAAAATGCTATCCATCTCCAGAGAAAGGACTGATGGAGTCTGAATGCTGATCAAAGCATATTTTTTTTTACTTTATTATTCTTGGGGAGATAACCAATTGCTAATTTTTTATCACACTTTCTCTCAAATAAGAGATTAATGATCAATTCATGAAGTTCACAAATCTGTTTAATATTTTGATAATTGTGTTGTTGTTTAGTTATGTCTGATTCTTCGTGACTCCATGGTCCATTGACCCATACAATCCATGGAGTTTTCTTGGCAAAGAAACTGGAGAGGTTTGCCATTTCCTTCTCCAGTGGACTGAGGTAAAGAGGGGTTAAGTGACTTGCTCAGGGTCACACAGCTAATAAGTTGTCCAAGTCCAGATTTGAATCCACTAAGTAACCTAGTTGTCTTTTGATAACTGAAAGTCAATATAATTGGATTCCTTTGTGATCATAACTATTATATTTTATGCATTTGAAAACACTGACAAGATTCATAAGACTGTTCAAAAAGTCCATGGCATACAAAAATGGTTAAGAACCTCTCCATGCTTCAGAACAATAATGTGACAGTCATCCAAAATCTTTCCCACTGGTTAACAGTACCAAGAAAGAATGAGGAGTCAACATGATAGTGTTAAAACAAATGTGAAATGACAATGACGCTGCCCCACAAAAGCATACACATTTTCACACACTTAGCCAGGCATGCCCTCTGGTGAGCCTTATCTAACTCATCTGCTGGGAAAAACTGCTTTCCATTCTAATGAAATGCTCAAAAATAATACATTATGCCCTCACATGACAGCTTCCTCAATACTTATTGCCTGTATTCTTTGGCCTTTCCTCTATCTATGTGGCTATTTTGACAATTTTGTGAGAAATATTTTGAAGTTCCTCAATTCAAAATAAAAAATCCTGTACTAATAACCTTTCTTCCCCATTGATGTTCCAATAAAGAAGAACTGGGATCTAACTCTGCCTGTGACATGAAGCTGGAAGATGACCAGGGTCATTTCACTTTTTCAAACTTCAAGTGTCTTTATGTGTAAAATGGCAGGGAGGAGGATGAGAAGAGATGTGATTTAAGGTCCCTTCCAGCTCTAAAATTCTATATGTTAAGTGCTCATAATAAAGACAATCAAGTACAATGTTTTAATAGTACTGGTTTTTGAATGGGAATACTTTATTTGACTTGATCATGATTAGGTCATGTTGTTTGTCATGGACTGCACTGAATTGGATTTAAGTGAGGGAGGGCTGTGCAAGGTCATCAACTTCACTCTTTCCTCCAAAGCCATCTGGGTCCAGTGGCAAGATATATACCAGAGTCACTGGAGATGGCCCTGAATGTTTAAGGCAACTGAGGCTAAGTGACTTGCCCAGGGTCACACAGCTAGTGCCTGAGGTGAGATTTGAACTCAGGTCCTCTTGACTCCAGTGCCAGTGAATAGAGTGCTGGATAGAGTTCAAATCTCACCTCATACACTTCCTGGCTGTGTGACCCTGGGCAAGTCACTTAACTCGATTAGGTCATACTGTAACTTTAAAGGAAAAGTTGTTCACATTTTTTTTTTAATGTTTCTCAGTGGAGAAAAAATACTATTATCATGAGCAGCACCAACTACAGTGAGCATCACTGTTGTTTGTTTCAAGGAGATTTATCAATATTAAAATAAGGCATAAGCTTAAATTTCCTTGGATGACTTCGAAAAGACCTCAGCCACAAAAATCATACTCTCCCCATGAGTTTTTCTACACTGTAGAAAGCAAGAATCATCATTATTTATGCTCAATAAACATTTATCACAATTAGCATATGAATCTTGGGTAAAAATTTATGATAGAGCAAAACAGGTTGTATGTAGATGTTTTAATAAACAAGGCCCCTGTATAATCAACACATATAGTAGCTATTTAAACCACTTAAAAGAACTAACAACATAAGACTACTGCACTTACAAGTTGTTGTAAGCAGCAGAACAAAGTGCAGGCCCCCGTTATTCCAGGTACTATCTCATTGAACCTCAGTTTCCTCCTCTGTCATAACACTGAATCACAACTTGCTGTGCCTCCCCTACAAAGGCATGCTCTAATAATAGTCTACATGTATTTAGTGTCCTGACAATTTACAAATCAAATTAAATATATGAACGTACATTGTAAACTATAAAATGCTACACAGAGGTAAGGGGGTTTTATTTGATCTCCAATTCCCAACTGTGAGAATGCAGCAGCATTTGATAAATGTTTCTTGAATGAAAGGAAAAATTAGTCTCATTTATAATATAGATTCCTGAAAAGCATTGAAAGTCAACATACTGACTGAAGAAAAGGAAAGCTATACAGGTTAAAAATATGAGAAAGTCACATAGACAGACAGAAATGAAAGTGAAGGAAAATACAAATGTATATATAGTCTGTCAGTGTGTTTCAAACTGAAACTAGAAGAATTCAAAGATTTAAACTCAGCTCCCTGCCCGCATAAACATATATATTTTCTCTTCTCTGATATATACAAGTAGCCTGGCCTGGGGTTTTAGTGTGATTTTTCTCTGTTCTGGGAGTAAGATTCCAATCTCTAGGTGGTCAGTCTTTAAATATGGACTATATTTAAATGGAAGCACTGGAACAATATCTTAAACAGTAGTTATTTGTTTTCCTCTCTACAAAAAAAAAAAACTGAAATTGGAAATACTTTCTGTAATTAAGTCTTTCCCATTTAGCAAACTTGGCCTTTCTGCCCCTCTCCCACTATGTTTTTAATAAGAACAGAAGCCCAAAGGCTTCCTCCTTATTTGTCCAAAAGCATCATCATTGAAGTAAGCAGAAACAGACAATCTTGGAAGGAATGTTTGTTAACTAGACATTTCTTCAGAGCCAGCTTAGGAGAACCCAAAGCAATATAAAATAGGCCTTGAATAAATGTCTCACAAAAAGAGTTGCTCCCAATTTCCCTCAATACTTTTTCTCTTCAAGAGCAAGAAGAACAAGTTTACTGCAGAAACTTGGGACTAGAATGATGGGGTCTTAGTGTTTTCCTGACTCTTTATTACCAGATTATGAGAACCATGTCTCCTGATCAGCTTGAGCTATATGAAAGACATAAATGAGTGCATTTAAGTAGAAAAATTGACATAAAAAGTGCAATTGTCAGTAGTAACTGTGTTCAGCTTAGTGATTAAGTACAATCACTAGAGATTGTGGATTTCTTTCTTTTCTCATAACAACCTAAAAATAAATCACCACAAATAATAGTTTTTAAAAGACAGGAACTGTATCTAAATCATAGCTCTGTATGCATCCTGGTGCTGAGTAGCAGATTGTAACACAGTAGGTGCTTAACAAATGATTAAATGAAAAAAGAATATTAACCCTCTACCCACCTCTAGTTGAAGACGTGTTATATACTCCTTAACTTCTTGTCACATTTGGATATCTTAGTGATTTTTATAATGGAATGTGCCCACTTATTTTTACTCCAAATTTTACTTTAGCTCTATAATTTTTGCAGAAATTAAAGTTGTTCTTTTAGAATTAAATAAAATTTAAAATATGTCAAAAGATGTTAGATGGCAAGGAGTCAGTTTATTGTATTTGGTTGTATAGCATTCCGCCCAGTTGTCTCATATATGTGACTGCTCAATAATATATGGTGACTATGACTCTGTCTTGAACACTTTAGTAAGGAAACTGAAGGTCCAATCGCCCCATGTCACTTCAACTCAATAAATGATCGTTAACTATCAGGTTAAATAAATTTTTCTTAATTTTCTCTTCTGCAAAATGATGGTACTGACATTCTGTCTTGCAAAATTGTAAAAGATCGATGTTTGATAAGTATTTAAATACACATGACAACTCTATAACTATTTGCTGAGAGCCTCCTATCTTTTAACATTGCCTTAGGCACTATAGTGAGTTAATAACAACAATTCACGTTTATATGAGAATTTATAAACTTTAAAGTGAGTTTTAACTTATGCCTGTTTCTTCACCTCTAGATGAAGTTTAGAGATGAAGAAACAGGAATGAGAAGTTAAAAATCTTGCCAAGGGTTATACAGCAATGACAAAGCAAGGGCCTAAATCTATGTCTTCTGACTACAAGTTGAGTACTTTACTACATCATTGTATGGTTTGGTTATAAAGTAATGAGACTAGTTTTCAAATAAATATATAAGAACTTATACATTTTTTCAAAGTAATTATCTTAGAAGGCAATATATTGGAGCAGCTAGGTGGCACAGTGGATAGAGCACCAGCCCTGGAGTCAGGAGTACCTGAGTTCAAGTCCAGCCTCAGACACTTAACACTTACTAGCTGTGTGACCCTGGGCAAGTCACTTAACCCCAATTGCCTCACTAAAAAAAAAAAAAAAAAGAAGGCAATATATTTATTATGATCATACTGTTGTTTCTATAAACATTTTGTATTAGAATTGTTTTCAAAATCGCCTTGTAACCTACACAAGAAAATCATAATTACTTCATTAAACAAAGTTCAATAATAAGAAAGCTTTAAAAAAAAATACAGTTTGATCAGGTTTTGGGGTTTTTTTGGTGCCATGGACAATTTAAGCAACATATTGTCAATATAAATAGAAGAATTCATTTTACACACACACAATGTAAAGTTCCCTTTTGCAAAAGTAAATCTAAACTTACATTCTAAATACCTTACCATTTACAGCTTTTTCAATTAACTCTTCACAAGCATCAAAATCACCCTTCAACACCAGTTTGTCATGCAGATCAGTTAACATGGGATGTTCCAGAGCAATCTTGGTTTTTTTCTGTAGTGATTCAAATGCTTCAGTGTAGTTGTGTTGACGGAAGTGCTTTAAACAAAGGCGAATGGCTTCCTGTTCACGGTACTACTAGAACACAAGAGAAAGTAAAAGGAGGAGAGATTTGCTTTGTTGCAACAGCTAATGATCTAAAATACTAATATAAAAGTCAGGAAATCTACTAGGAAGTACTAATTTTATGCCAAAAGCCAATAGCTTTTTTGTCCAAGCACCTGACAATCATGATGATGGAAAATAATACTTAAGTAACATAAGTAATCATTTCTATAACTATTTGAAATTATTTATACAAGTATGTCATTGAACATTTATAAAACTGCACACTTTGGAAGAAAAAAATGGGTCCTTTTCACTAAAAGAAAAGCAAATAAATGTAGGGAGTACATAAGAATAAGTATAAACATGGGACATTTAGGACCTTACTTCATACTCTGAAGGTGAAGTAGGTCATGATGCTTAGTGCACTTTGCTGCTTAAGAAATATTACATAAAAGTTCTCACATTTCAGTGAAACAATGGTTATTATTGGACATTTATATTTCCAACCTCCACACATATAGAATACTAGATTGCAAACCAGGTAATCTAAGTATCAACTATGTGACCTAATCAGTTTCTTCATCCCTTACTGTCCACATCCACAAAAGGATAGTATGATAAAACTTCAATTTACCCACCTCCTCAACAAGGGATATCAAGTAATGGATTTTTCCAGCCCCAATTCCCTTTAGAATATACCATTACAAAGAGGAGAATGACAAAGCCAGAAACACAACTTCTATACTTTCTAACACTACCATATTATACAATAAGATTTAATCGTAAGAAGGATTACATTAAAAGCATCACAAGATGCTTTGAAGAACAAACTTTCAATTGCCATCCTATACTTAGTAAAGGAAGAATATCACTTAAATGTTTGAAAAATATTTGCCCAACAAGAATCAAAATAAAATAAAACAAACAGGTCACAAGACTCTGCCATTAGACCTTTTCTCATTCTATACTTTCTCCATTTTCTCTCCCATCTACTCCTATGACTTCAACTATTATTTCTATGAAAATCCAATTAACTAAATTTACAAAACATTTTTAAATGTTTACTGTATATACTTAAGACACTGCACCTGCCCTCATAGAGAGTGCAGTCTAGTAAGTAGATTATTGTTTGTCCTTTCATGGTCCTCCTGGAGAATGGACAAACAACAAGTCTAGTAAGGAAATAAGATACAAGAACAAGATCCAAATTCATCAGAGAGGAGTAAACCACAAGCTATGAAGTCCAGAGAAGGATGTTACTGAAAAGATGAATTCTACAACACTCAGTTTCCTAACAGTCCAATTCTCACAGCCACACAGTGCTACTGGAACAACTATCCCTTTGACTCTGTGGACCTTTATCAATAAGGTGATGTATCTGCTTTTTTAGTATGCTGTACAGAATTGCTAAAACTTTCCTTCTAAGAAGAAAGCATCTTTTAACTTCATGATTACAATGACCATCTAGATTGATCTTTGAATCTAAGAATATAAAGTCTGATACTACTTCTATTTCTTCTCCCTTTACTGACCAGGAAGTGATGGAGCATATCTGAGACTGTTGATATTTCTCCCCACAACCTTAATTCTGGCTTTTGATTCATCCAGCCTGGCATTTTGCATTATGTACTCTGCATATAAGTTAAATAAAGTGACGATATCTAGTTTTGCTGCATTCCTTTCCCAATTTTAAACCAATCAATTGTTCCATGTTCAGTTCTAAATGTTGCTGCTTGTCCCATATACAAGTTCCTCAGGAAACAAGTAAGATGAACTGGTACTCATCTCTCTGAGGAATTACCACATTTTGTTGTGTCAAAGGCTTTAGTGCAGTCAATGAAGCAGAGGTAGATGCTTTTCTGGAACTTCCTTGTTTCTGCATAATCCAGTGAATGTTAGCAATTTGGTCTCTAGTTCCTCTGTCTCTTTGAAAACTAGCCTGCTCTTTTAGTAACTCAGTTCACATATTGCTGATGCCTAGATTGCAGAATCTAAGCATAACTTTGCTGGAGTGTGAAATGAGTGCAATTGACTGGTAATTTGAACATTCTTTGGCATTGCCCTTATTTAGGACTGAGATGTTAGACTGATCTTTTCCAATCCAGTGGCCACCGTTGTGTTTTCCAAATTTGCTGGCATATTGAGTGCAGCACTTTAACAGCATCATCTTTTAGGGTTTTAAATAGCTCAGCTGGAATTCCATTACCTCCATCAGCCTTATTGTCAGCAATGTTTACTAAGGCCCACTTGACTTCATTCTCCAGGATGTCTGGCTCTAGGTCAATAACCACACCAGTGATGTTAAGCTCTTTCTTACATAATTCGTTTGTGTATTCTTGCCACCTCTTCTTAATCTCTTCTGTTTGTTAAGTGTCTTCCAATTTTTGTTTTTTAACATGTCAATTTTTGCAGGAAACTTTCCCTTGATATCTCTCATTTTCTCTTGTCTTTTCCATTCTATTGTTTTCTTCTATTTATTTGCATTGCTCATTTAAGAATATCTTATCTCCTCCTTCTCTTTGTTGTTATTGTTTTCTTTTTTTTACTTTTAATGCAATTGACAGAAAATTATTCCAATCTTTTTTTTTTAATTTATTTTTTTTGTGAGGCAATTGGGGTTAAGTGACTTGCCCAGGGTCACACAGCTAGTAAGTGTTAAGTGTCTGAGGCCGGATTTGAACTCAGGTTCTCCTGACTCCAGGGCTGGTGCTCTATCCACTGCGCCATCTAGGTGCCCCTATTCCAATCTTTTTGACTTAGGGAAATACAATATTCTCCTTAGTCAGAATTAAAATAGCCTACAAAACCAAAGAGTAAAAGTAAGGAAAATAATAATTTTTTTTTTGTGGGGCAATGGGGGTTAAGTGACTTGCCCAGGGTCACACAGCTATTAAGTGTCAAGTATCTGAGGCCAGATTTAAACTCAGGTACTCCTGACTCCAGGCTCAGTGCTCTATCCACTGCACCACCTAGCTGCCCCCAGACAGGCATTTTTTCCCTGCTTTTCTTTTTCTTTGGGATTTTTTGTTGTTGCCTCCTATAAAGTATTGTGAACCTCTGTCCATAATTCTTCAGTCACTCTATCCACCAAAGCTAATCTCTCAAATTTATTCATCACCTCCACTTCATAAAGGAAGTTATTTAGGTCATACTTCTATGGTCCCATGGTTTTCCCTACTTGCTTCAATTTGTGTGAATTTTGCTATAAAAATTTCATGATCTGAGTCACATTCGGCTACAGGTCTTGTTTTACCTGACCGTATAGGGCTTTTCTACTTCTGGCTGAAAAGTATATTATCAATCTGATTTCTATTTTTGATCATCTGATGATGTCCATGTGTAGAGTTGCCTTTTGAACTGTTGAAAAAGAGTGTTTTCTATGACTAGTGAGTTATCTCGACAAAACTCTGCCCTGTTTCATTTTGTATTCCAAGGCCAAGCTTACCTATTATTCCTATTATCTTCTGATGTTCTGCTCTAGCATTCTAATCCCCTACTGATGAATGAGTTATTTTGGGAGGTGTTATTTCTGGATGTTATTGAGCATCATAGAACTGATCAGCTTTAGCCTCTTCAACATCAGTGGTGAAGCACAGACTTGTAGTGTGATGCTGAACAGTTTGCCTGGGACTCAAAGTGACATCATTTAGTCATTTTTGAAATTATACCTGGTACTGCTTTTCTCACCCTTTTATTGAGGACAAGAGGTACTTCATTTTTTCTAAGGGATTCTTGGCCACAGTAAGTAGTATATGTGGTGATCACCTGAACTGAATTCATCAATGGCTGTCCATTTAAGTTCACTGACACCAAGGGGTTGATGTTTAATCTTTCCTTCTCCTACGTGACAACACCTGACTTACCTTGGTTCATAGATCTTACATTCCAGGCACCTATGCAATACTGATCCTTACAGCCCTGGCCTTTGCTTTTGTCACCAAACACACCTGCAGCTGAGCTACCTTCCAGCTTGGCCTAGCTGCTTTATTAGTACTGGAGCTACTTGTACATGTCTTCCATTCTTTCCCAAGAGCTTCCTGGACACCTTCTGAGCCGAGGGGCTCATCTTTCAAAGTCATCTCTTCTATCATTCTAGTACTGTCCATGAGGGTTTTTTGGCAAAGATACTAGAGTAGTTTGCCATTTCCTTCTCAAGTGCATCACCTTTTGTCAGAACTCTCCACTATGGCCTGTCTATCTTGGGTAACCATACATGGCATAACTGGAAGTTTTGTTCACCTATGCAAACCTCTCCACCACAACAAGGCAGTGATCAGGGCGGGTTTGAATACTAGACCACAGGAATATGAACAATACTTGGGAAGTAATAGATACTAATGGTTTCTAAGAAGAAGAAAGTCATATATGTATTACACACATGACTGAGAATACTGGTTTGACCAAAGTATGAAGAATGAGCAGAGAAAATTAAATGTTTTAGTAAAAAGTCTAGGTCAGTTGTCTCCAAAATGAAGATCTGGCCTGACCTGAAAGGGTATGTGATCAACCAATTGGAAGCAGTAGTCAATTATGGGGCTTCTTTCCAATGCAATTACATCTATGATTACTCTCCAACACTTCCCTCTTCTACCTAATCCCTCTACTATATTAGCTCTCAGCCTCTCCACTTCTGAGATTTTGGGGCTCCATGAGTTACTTATAAACTGCTACCCAAGCACCCGCAACAATAGTTTTGCAGATGCTACTGGGAAAATTATAAACCAATCCCAATATATCCAGTCCCTACTCTGAGATTCCACCCTTCAGACAGTGACAAATGACTAAAAGCTAACCTTATGCAGATTCATTTTGGATGGAGAAGAATTAATTGCAAAGAAAGAATAGAAATGGATGGCTTATGATCTGTAGTACATTTTATCTTTCCACCCCAAGACCCACCCAACTTCCAAATTTCCTTATTACTTTCTTTTTCTTTTTTTCCCCCCTCATTACTTTCAAGGGCAAAGGATTATCTTTTTCTTATTTGTATTCCCAGTAACTGGTACACATAGTAGGAGCTTAAGAAATGTTTGCTGACTAGTGATTCTACTCTGTACCATACTGCTTCTCAAGAACAACTTATACATTTGATATTAAATATATTCTTCTAGAATCAATATGTATTTTATCTCCTGTTAGAGCTAGATGGTTTGGCAATGATAATAGTTGTCTTCTGGGTGAAGCTTCAGGGTCAAATGTATATAATTCTCTCGACATTAATATAATTCTCAATAAATATTTCTTTACTGACCAATAACTTAGAGGGCTTTATAAATGCAATAAAAGGGTTTTAAATTAAGTCCTACCTTGCTATACCAGTTGAGACAGGGTTGCACAACATCGGGATCATCAATGCCATTAAGTTCAACATACCAGATGCTAAAGTTAAAGCTGGGTCCCCAGGACAAGAGTGGAACTTAAGAGGAAGGAAAAGAGAAGGAAACATTTTACAATGTGTACGTTCAAAAAAAAAAAAAGTGTTCATTCCAAATAGAATACTACCAAATCACACACCAAAAAAAGGGCAATAATATGGGAAATCCAAGAGTAACCTCCGATCTAGAGAAAACCTCCTCCAATGATATAGATTAGAAAGTAGATCACATTCAACCTATGATACAGTAGATTAATCCTAGGGAGCTGCCTAGGACATACAAAGGTACATGTTTTGTCTAACTGATATGGCTGACAGAGCTAATAAGTGTTTGAGCAGGGATCTGAGTCCAGATCTACCAGACTTACTGAACCCAGAACACGCTTCACTCTAGCACTCTATTACATAGGCCTTACACAAAGATACTAACTATTAAATTCAAGGAAAGATACATTTAACCAGGTGTTCTAGTTTTCTTTTGCATTAGAATTATAAAATGAACATTGTATGAAAGCTCAAGTAAAATGATCACACCATTATCAACATGACAAGCAAAGCTGCCTTATAACAAAGGTAGCTAGTCTTAATAAATGACCAAATACATGAGCCTTGTTCAATAGCACAAATGGCTAATTTCTGTTAAACATCAATTAAAGTTACAAGAATAAATACATATTAACTTCAAATATTTATCCTATTTCATCACTTGTGCTTACAGGAGACTTAGGAATAGGCTATGAAAAACCACTAAGTGACTATGTTTTGGGTATTAAACTACATTTTCCTGCAGAACATTAAAGATGATTGTAAGCCTTTTTAAGTTTGCTTCACAAAAATCTACTCAATCTAGAATGTACCTCAATTACAGAAACAGAGGGAAGAATGATATCAGAGAGAATCCTGAACTTGAAATCAGGACACATGGGTTCTTTCTCACATCTGTGCCTTCATCTCTCATTGCAAGTTAACATGAAGACAGTATAGGCCTTCATTAACATCCACTTAAACCAGTAAAATATGATTCAGGTCGATTTTCCCACAGATCTACTCTTATCTAATCCAAACCTCACACTGCCGCCAAATTAACCTTGCTTACATGGATGTCTTGTCATATTATCTCTCTGCCCAAAAACCTTCCCTGGCACCCTAAAGCCTACCAAACTCCCTTCTCAACATCAAATCACCAAAATTAACTTGCCTTCCAATCAAATCAACAAACAAATAAGCTTTATTAAATAGGTACTACTGTGCTAGATGCTGAAAATGAAAAGATGAAAATGAAACAGTTCCTAACCTCATGGAGTTTTTATTACATTACATCAGAAAAAACAACATGTACCTATAGAATATATACAAAATAAACATAGCAAATAAGGAAGAAAAGTATCAGCAGTGAGGTGGATGGAACCAAAAAAAGTTTCAGGTTGAGGATGCCTTTTCAACTGAGTTTTGAAGGAAATAACAATTTTTAAGAGGCAGAAGTGAAAAAAAGAATGAAGTCTACGCACAAGGTACAGTCAGTGCAAACATACAGAGATGCAAGATGGAAAAAGCAGGAAGGACAGGTTAGCTGGATCACAGAATACATTAAAAGGTCTATATAATAATGTGGAAAAAGTAGGTTGGAGACAGGTTGTGAAGAGATTTAAATGACAAACAGAAGGGTTTCTATTTGATACTATTTACAATAAAGAAAAACTAAAGTCTGGGGAAATTTGATCAGATCTGTGCTTTAGGAAAATCACTTTTGCATTTATATAGAGAAGTAACTAGAGAGGGAAGATACCTGAGACAAGAAGACCAATTAGGAGGCAAACACAATAGGGTACGGCATGATAAAAGTCTGAACTAGAGTGGTAACCACAGGAGTGGGGAGGAAAGGGATGAGATGTGAGAGACACTGTGGTGGCAGAACAGATATGATAGAGCAACTGGCTGAATATGCTGGGTTAGCAAAAGTGACGACTCACGGATACTTTAATATGCTTCAATGAATTTGAGTCTAGGACCACACACTCATTAGCTCTGTATTCTTGAGGAGTCACTTGTTCTATGTCTCCACATCTGTGAAATGGTAATAAACAAGATGGTACAGTCAAAAGAGTCAGGAAAACTGGGTTTGAATCTTTATCTTTCCTACTTACTACTAGATGACTGCAAGTAAATCACATAACCTCTCTTGACATCAGTTGTTGTTTTTTGATTTTTGAAATCATTATGTTGAGTTGCTTGATCTTTAAGGTTCTATTAACTCCAAATCCTACAAACCTTTGGATTCTTAAGATAGTTCTGGGTCCTCTCTTCAGTCAGCTCCTATAGGTTTGCCTATCATCACTATCCAAGTGTTGCCAGAAAAAGATACCCAGTTCTTCTTAATCCCAGTCTTTCAATCACCAACTGCCGACTGGACAATTTGAACAGAATGCTGTTGTTCAGTCTTTTCAGTCATGTCCAACTCCTCATGATCCCATTTGGGGTTTTCTTGGCAAAGATAAGTGAGTGGTTTGCCATTTCCTTCACCAGTTCATATTCCAGATGAGAAAACTGAGATAAACAGGGTTAAGTGACTTGCCCAAGGTCACACAGCTGGTGTTTGAGGTCAGGTTTGAACTCTGTTCTTCCTGATTCCAGGTGCTCAATCCACTGTGCCACAATGTCCCATAGAATTTCAAGTTTACCATGTCTAAAATATAACTCATTATCTTTCCCTAAAGTCCTCTTTCTCCCTAATTTCTATTGGAGATATGACCATCTTGCCAAGGTTCACAACCCGGTAGTAGTTAGCTTTTATTCTTCACTCTCACTTTCCTCCTCTTTAGCCAATCAATTGCTAAGATCTGTTCATTCTCCATTGTATCTCTTAAATCTCTTCTCTCACACCACAACTACCCTAATTCAGGCCCTCATCACCTCTCACCTGTACTATTGCAAAACCCTCTGAACTGGGCTCCTATATCCAGCCTTTTTTCACCAGTTCACTATCCAGTTATCAAAACTTATATTCCTTAGGCCCAAAGGGCTATAAAACTGTGCATACCCTTTGATCCAGCAATATCACTGCCACGTTTATATCCCAAAGACATTCCCAAAAAGATAAAAAGGCCTATTTGTACAAAAATATTTATAGCAGCTCTTTTTGTAGTGGCTAAGAATTGAAAATCAAATAAATGCCCATCAATTGGGGAATGGCTAAATAAGCTGTGGTTTATGATGGCGAAAGAATATTATTGTGCCATAAGAAATGACAAGCAGGATGATTTCAGAGAGGTCTGGAAAGACTTATATAAACTGATGTACAGTGAAGTGAGCAGAACCAGGAGAACGCTGTGCACAATGACAGCAATACTTTTTGATGGAGAACTGTGAATGATTTAACTATTCTCAGCAATACAACAATCTAAGACAGTCCAAAAGGACTAATGATAGAGCATACTATCCACCTCCAAAAAAAGAACTGGTATTGAATACAGATTAGCATGCTATTTTTCACTCTTTCATTTTTTCTTTTATTCAAGTTTTCTTATACAAAATGACTAATATGATAATGTTTTGCATAAATGCACATATATAACCTATATCTGCTTACCATCTTGGGGAGTGAGCAAGGGGAGGGAGGGAAAAAGAGGGACAGAATTTGGAACTCAAAACTTTAAATAAAAATGTTTATTATTTTTTTAAAAAAACAACCTTATATTCCTAAGCAATGGTCTGACCATATCAAAGCATTCTGCTCAAAAAGCAACAGTGGTATTCTACTGCCCTGTTCAGGCCTCTATTTAAACCTACCTTGTGTTTCCCTTTGTCCACTCTATATTCCAGATACTGTGGTAAAAATTATTTCTGGTAAAGATTAATGTAGGGGGCAGCTAGGTGGTGCAGTGGATAAAGCACCAGTCCTAGATTCAGGAGGACCTGAGTTCAAATCCAGCCTCAGACACTTGACACTAGCTGTGTGACCCTGGGCAAGTCACTTAACCCTCACTGCCTTGCAAAAACAAAACAAAACAAAAAACAAAATGAACTGAAATAGGTTCGTAGGATTGTCGAAAGTTTTAGCTGAATCATTTGGGAGGGGCCACACCTGGCCCACCCTGAGATTGCACATGCTACTGAGCAGCTTTTGAAGGACCTCCCCTTTTGGGGGAGGAAAAACTGAACTCGACTGAAGGGAGGGTACTTCGGGTAGGAGGGGCGTGTTCAAAGGTTCGAGCTCTTTCACCCTGGCAAGCAGTCTGGTGGTGGTCCTGGACCTGGCAAAGGCACGTGTTTACTGACCGGGGTTTGATGAGTTTTAATTAAGGAAAATCCTAAATTCCTTTGAACTAGCTTAATTGGGAACACTATGGGATTGCATAAACTAAGCTTAGAGTTAAGACTACCTATCTATATTTCTACTTCCTTATTTCCTTAATTGGTTTCACCTTTGTGGTTTAATTAATTCCCAAGTAATAAAACCTGATCCTTTATGAACTAAAGCTCAGAGGCTCCTTTTCTTATTGGCCTGGGAGGAATATATAAAAAGGAAAGTTCAAAGGGGAGATTAAACCTAAGAGTCCCTCATATTTCTGGGACCCCAATATTAAGGTGAGTCACCCTAATAACGCTCCGTATATCAAATTTGGCCTTCACAATACCCAATATTCTATTTTCCATTTCTTTCTTTGTGGCAGTGGTGCCCCACAAAGCCTATTCCAATCTGTCCAAATGCTGGTGTCTTCCCTCCTGCCACCTAACAGAAATTACTTTGTATTACACCTTGTAAATAACTCTGCCCTCAAAGAACTTATGTTCTTGGAAGGAATGTGTACATAGGTAAGTAATTTTTAAATATCCTAAAAATTGGATATCCAAGGGCAAGGACCAATTTATGTGTGTCTTTGTATCCCCAGTGTCAGGCACATAAATGTAGCTTGTGGAAGGAATTGATAGCACAGAGTTGGAGGTAACATGCCATATAAAACTGAGTTGTCTTATTATTGTCAATAATTTAATTACTATAACTGTCAATTTCAACTATGCTAAAACATAATTTAATCGTTTACCCAATCATACATGTATAACCCATATCTGATTGTTTTCTACCTCAGGGACAGCGGAGGGGTAGGGAGGGAAAGAGGGATTAAAATTGGAACCCAAAACTATAAATAAAAAACGGTGATTGCAAAAAAAAAATCCATAATTTAAACTTAAAAAAAAAATCCTGAGTTCTAAAACAGGTTATGGACATGTATGGGTATGGCATGAATATGATCCCTCTGACAGGGAAGAAAAAGTGATGGTAAAAAAGAATGGGTCAGTTCTCTGAAGTTCACTGCTACCTCAAGTAGGAAGCATGAAAGATGGAAAAGGTAGGTAGAAAGTGGAAGAAATATGAAACCAATCAGGCATATATATGTACATCACATTTAAAAATATACTGTTTATTATTTGGAGTCTGCTTGTGATGAACTTGAAAGATCAATTATGTATTTGGTCTCATTTCATAAACAAAGGGTGAAACAAATGAAAAACCCCAAGAGACAGAACTTCTGAGTAATGATCATTTTATTAATTAGGCTACCCAGAAATCAATAAGGTCAGTGGTTTCTCTTGGTAACCAAAGATACCCAATGGCAACCCTGAAAGCCTTAAATAACCCTTCTGAAAGGGTTATTGACAAGTGAAAATCAACTCTGATTGATGGGCATTTAATGAGGAGATGGACTCAAAGTTTTCAGCCCCTCCTGCTAAGAATGTGGCTTGATGATGAGACTCAGCAGCCTCCAGCAATCTGGACAGGAGAATCTATCAGTACCCAGAGCACTCTGGTTGGCTTTCTTCTTCTTGAGCTGGATCACTCTAAACTCTAATGGAGGGATAAAAGGACAGGGTCTCCTTTCCCCAGGGAAAGGACTCCCTCAGAGTGGATTCTGTTTATACTCTAAGCATGTTAGGTCTCCTAGTGGGGTGGGTCCACCCAAGACTGACTAGTATATTCTTTGAGGGCTGGGAGTAATCTAATTAATCAGTCATGTCCTTCAAAAACTGACTTCTCTGGGCCTTAATGAGGAAACAGGAGAAAAGCCTAGATTGCATATTAATAATTAGTTATTAATATAACAACAATAATTTCTCTCACAGGGTTTTATTTCAATGAAAAAAGTGAAAACATCACATATTTTCTAATGTTCTTTTAAAAATATGACTTTTAACATTTTAATATTTTAAATTTAAATTTTTTAAAATATATTTTAATATTTTTCACCTCTTTCCTGGGGTGAAAAGTTAGAATTCCTTTCCTTCTTTGCAGACTTATTCAAGGAAGTAGAATATGTTGTCAGCACAGTTGATGCACTGTTAGGATTTTCCTGAACTCCCTTCTTAGTCCTCTTTCTTTTTAAAAATAATATTAGAAAAGTTATTCTATCATCTAGGATTATCTCATGAGGCAAACTGAAACTGCATTAGAAACATAAAATTAGTCCATTACTTTCTAAATATCTATATTCAATTGAATACATATGTAGGCTACTTATTTCCTTTACCTTGAGAAGTAATCCAGGTTCTATGATTTCAATTTTTTCACTGAACATTCTGCCTTGTTTTTCCTACAATTCATACTCCAAAGAATATGCTCTTTCTTTTCCCTACTTCCCATTTAACTTCAAATTAAGTAATTCTAAAAGCCACAGGTTTCTATCAGAAATAATTTTGGGGGGCAGGGAAATTGGGGTTAAGTGACTTGCCCAGGGTCACACAGCTAGTAAGTGTCAAGTGTCTGAGACCAAATTTTAACTCAGGTCCTCCTGAATCCAGGGCTGGTGCTCTATCCACTGAGTCACCTAGCTGCCCCAGAAATAAATTATAAAGTTAATTTCCTCTGCCCAGTTTCAAGATTATTTAAGGAGGGAAAAAAAGGGGGAGGGGGGTGCTGTTGAAGGATAGCCAAAGCCCAAGATAATCTACTGTATCAACAAAGATACCAAAACCTCACCAACCCAAAGGACAACATCCTCCAAGGAAGACTCTTAGTAGCACAATGCTAATCCATAGTCCAAATAACCTCTGCACTGAGACAGATTCTGTCTTTGATACCAGCACGGCAACATAAATTATTTCAATCTGACATGCAAGACTTTCACTTTACCCTTAAAACAACTTGAATTGACAAAATAAAGTCAAGTCAGTGAGAGAAAAAATACATAAGAGAAAAAAAGTTGATCTGTTTTTCCAGTTTACCTGACAGCCCAAACTAGCCTTCTCTGATAAATCACAGGCAAATCCATCTCTGGTCTCCATGACTTGCAACTGGCCACGCTCTCTATCTGGATGCATGGCCTTTTCATCTCTACCTCACAGAATCTCTAATTTCAAGCCACAGTTCAATTATCTCCTACTCAAAGAATTTCCTGATCTCCTTCCCTACTTTGTCTTTATTTTGTATATAACTAAAAATGTACATATTGTCTCTGCCAATAGAATGTATGCTTCGTGAGAGTAAGGGTTGTCATATTTTTTTGTATTTTTATCTTTGGCACCAAGTACACTACCTGGCCTACTGCAAGCAGTTTTGACTCAAATTCCAGTCTGCACAGACAGTCCTTTGGCAGTCTACTCAACTGCTAGTGCCTTCTCCCCAGGAATTAATTACCTACTGTGTATGTGTATGTATCTTCTATGTAACCAGTTATATACATGTTGTTTCCCCAATTAGAATGTGAGTTCCTTGAGAGAACAGGCTATTTTTATCTTTCTGTGTATCCCTTCAAATAGTGTCTGATACACAATAAGCACTTAATAAATGCTTGCTTGCTAATATATACTAAATTTAACACAGTACAACAGGTTTGCTTGTCTATTTCCTCTTCTGAACTTCCTTTTATTCACTTCTGTGTATTTTTAATGAATTTCTCTTTCTTCTTTTTGAATCACTATCAATATCTAGACACAGCCATGTCTGAAAAAACCTGTTTCATTTGACATGGTACAGTTTTTTCAATTGTGTGTATTTAGGACATACGAATTTAGAGTCCTTTGAGTAATATTAACACTTTTTGAGAAACCATATAATTAAGCAGAAAAACAGCCTAAGTTCATTAGGTTTTCTTTCTTTTCCTTCCTTCTTTCCTTCCTTCCTTCCCTGTGGGCCTAAAGACAGGTATATTTGTCACCGCTACATTTTAACTACTGCTTTTGAGAGAAATTCTGAATATATAATTGTGTTGTTTGTGAAGATTCAGAAGTCTTTTCCAGGGCCACAAGCAGTATTTCAAAATTCTCTAAAGAAGGGAAATTTTAAATTGAATTCATTAAAAGTTAATCCAGAAGAGCAATTTGGAATTATGCCCAAAGGGCTATAAAGCTGTGCATACCCTCTGACCCAGCAATACCACTTTTGGGTCTTTTTCCCAAAGAGATCATGGAAAGGGGTGAGGGACCCACTTGTACAAAAATATTTATAGCTGCTCTTTATGTGGTGGCAAGGAATTGGAAGTTATGGGGATGCCCATCAATTGGGGAATGGCTGGACAAGTTGTGGTATATGAATGTAATGGAATACTATTGTGCTTTAAGAAACGATGAGCAGGAGGAGTTTAGAAAAACCTGGAGGGTCTTACGTGGGCTGATGATGAGTGAGATGAGCAGAACCAGAAGAACACTGTACACAGTATCATCAACATTGTGTTGATCTACTGTGATGGACTATATTCTTCTCACCAGTGCAATGATACAGAAGAGTTCCAGGGAACTCATGATAGAAGAGGATCTCCAAATCCAGGGGGGGGAAAAAAAGAACTGTGGAGTATAGATGCTGAATGAGACATACTATTATTTCTTTTGTTTTTGGTGCCGTTGTTTTTCTATTTTGAGGTTTTTCGTCATTGCTCTGATTTTTCTCTTATAACATGACTAATGCAGAAATAGGTTTAATGTTATTGTGTGTGTGTGTGTGTGTGTGTGTATAAAATAAAACCTATATCAGATTACCTGCTGTCTAGGGGAAGGGAAAGGGAGGGAGGGAGAAAAATCTGAAATTGGAAAGCTTGTATAAACAAAAGTTGAGAACTATCTTTACATGTAACGGGAAAAAAATTAAATACTTTATTAAAAAAAAAAGTTAGTCCAGGGGCAGCTAGGTGGCACAGTGGATAGAGCACCAGCCCTGGATTCAGGAGGACCTGAGTTCAAATTCGCCCTCAGACACTTGATACTTACTAGGTGTATAACCCTGGACAAGACATTTAACCCTCATTGCCCCGCCAAAAGAGAGAGAGAGAGAGAGAGAGAATCCAACAAATATTTATTGAGTCCTCAATAGGCTCATATTACTATACTATATTTGAGGAATAAAACATACAAGCTATATCTCTGCCCTCAGGGAGCTTAAAACTTAGCTAGGGAGACACAATCAACATGCACAAGAACAAGGAGAGAGGACAGTACATGGATCAAGTACCATACTAGTGACAAAGAGATCCAAAATAGGTAATCTCTGGTCTTCAAAAAAGATCACATTTTAAATATTTCCAAATTTTAAAACTGAATTTAAAAAACAGCAACAACAAAGTGACCAAAAGACAAAATTAGTCGAAGTTAAACAGATATTCTTCGATTAGACTTAACAAACATTTATTAAGAGCCTACACTGTGCTAGGAACTGGGAATAAAAAGAAAAAAAAATAATCCCTACTCTCTGTAGGGGCCAAACTTATTATGGGGAGAGTTAATTGGGTGGCTCGCCGTAATATTGGGGTTCAGAAAATAATGAGAGACCTCTAGGTCCAAAGTTTCCTCCCTTCCAAACTGCCTTTTTTGTTACTTCTCCCAGGCTAATAAGAAAGGAGATTAACAGCCTCTTTTCCACAAACAAACCAGGTTTTATTAATGGAAATAAAATTTACAACAAAGGTAAAGTTAATAAAGTCAGAGACAAGGGAATAAGGGAAGAGAAAACAAATAAGCTCCCTGGCTTTATGAAAGACTGACTCAAACCCCAAACTTGCTTCCTTCTCAGTTAGCTCAGAGAGCTGGCCTCAATTCCACTTACCACCTGGGGTCTGTAGTTTCAATGGGAGTCAGCTGTACAGTATGCTCCTCCACTCACCAGAAGGAAAAAGAGCTTCTCTGAGCTAGTGTTCCCTTTTTCTACTTTTTCTCTCCCTCCCCCAAAAGGGAGGTCCTTCAAGTTGCTTGGCCGAGAGTAGTCCCCCCTGCTGATGTCAGTAGTACAAGTCACTCAGGGCCCACCAGGTGTAGCCTCCAATCATTCCCAGGTAGGTACTTAGTCAGTTTCTCATTCTCACCCAATTCAAACAATATTAAATCAATCAGGTGGGGCCCCTGGGCATCTGCCAAATTCCGTTATTTCATCACATCTCAGAAAGCTTATCTCCTTGTGAGGGAGAGATACATCCACGCAAAAGTAAATAACAAATACCATATAAACAAAAGTAAATAAGGCTTCAATAGAAAAGTAGGAAGTGGCACTTGAACTGAGCCTTTTGGGAAGCTAAAGGTTTGAAAAGGGAGAGGTAAGACATTCAGGGGTTGAGAGATTGCAGCCCACAGCATTTGGCTGACAGTGGGTTACAGCCCAGAGGGAGAGAAATTCTAAGAGCCCTTTCTATTGTATTTAAAGCAAAAAAGATTAAAGACTGGTCTCAGAATTCCAAGAGGGGATCTCCCCATTTCTGGATTATACCTCATTTCCCTTAGAGTCCACAGTTATTCCTATCTACTCCGCAAATCCTTTCAATTATCCTCCATCCTTTCCCCCTAGGGTTTAGAAAAGAGTTTATTCTGTTCTAGACTGTAAATGTTTCAGGGCAGCTAGTGGCACAGTGGGTAAAGCACCAGCCCTAGATTCAGGAGGACCTAAGTTCAAATCCAGCTTCAGATATGTCACACTTACTAGCTGTGTGAGCCTGGACAAGTCACTTAACCCTCAGTGCCCTACAAAACAAAACAAAACAACAGACTGTAGATGTTTCTCTGCTGGGTTCCAAGAGCAAGAGGGCCAGTCTGAGGTACGGACTATGGCAGATCCAATTATGTGGAACTTCCTTACCAAGCTCCTATGCAAGTACAAAGTGGACTGCCAAGACCTGGGGGGGGAGGGGGACGGGGAGGAGGGGGGGGAGGGGGGGAGGGGGGGCGGGGGGGAGGGGGGGGGGGGGGGGGGGGGGGGAGGGGGGAGGGGGGGAGGGGGGGGAGGAGGGGGGAGGGGGGGAGGGGGAGGAGGGGGGGGGGGAGGGGACGGCGACGGCTACCTGCCAGGGGGTGCCACAGCTGCAAAGATAAAGGGGGAAGGTGGTGTCTGTGCAGGAGACAAATGGGACAAGATTACAGGAAGACGTCACTTGACCCTGGGGGAGTGGTGATGGGGCTATGAGGAAGGAAGCACAAATAGCCCTTTCTTATTATCTGTGTTTCAGGGACTTCCACATAGATGAATAGGTACAAGGGGGAGAGATGATCTTCTTAATTCCCCATGTAGTTAGTTTTCATCTCCCCTTGCTCTCTCCCACCAACTACTTTGTATTTATCTTTTATTTGCTGATCTGTATACAAGCTGCATATAGTAGAATATAAGCTCCTTAAGGGCAATTGTAATCTCCATCTTTGTAACTCTAAACTAAGCATCCTCCAACCAACCACGGGAAGGGCAGGGACACTACACTTACCTACCTACACATACACACACACACACACACACACACACACACACACACACACACACACACACACACACACACACACACACACACACACACACACACCCCTGACTGTGAAAAGGAACAGAGCACTCAGGGAACAGCCAATTCAGCTGGAACACAGAATGGTTGGAGCAAGGGAAGAATGTGAAATCAACTTGGGAAGACAGTCTGAAGTCAGATTTTAAAGGATAAATGCAGGCATTTGTACTTTATGCTAGAAACAACAGGGAATCTGCTGGAGTTTACTGGGCAGCAGGATCAGATCTGGGCTTTAAGAGCATCAATCTGGTAGATGGGGGTCTAAGTTAGGGCAGCTCTGCTGGGACTGTACAAAAGGGGACAAATGTGAGAGATGTTCTATAGAAATAGAATGAACAAGACTTATCAAAGATTTGGGAAGCAAGATAAGAGTCAATAATTAAGGATGATTCTTAGGTTATGAACTTGGACTCCTGGAAGAATGGTGATACCACACTGACTGAAATGGAGAAGTCTTGAGAAGTAGGAGTGGTTTGAGAGGAAAGATGATGTGTTCTAGAACAGATATAGGCATTATACAACAAAGTAATGCAGGTCAATACATCAACTATCTCTAATTTAATTACAAGTGACCACATTCTGCTCCTCATTTCTCCAAATTTGTCTTCTGAATACATTTTACTGACAGAATTTTGATGAGTTCACTGCATTTGCTTATTTCTGAATTTACTGACAGATTCTCTTTTAAGTATTTCGTTAGCAACTATTATGCCCAGTACCCAGCTGGATGCTTTGGATGTTCATGGTACAGTTGATGTGCTCATGGTTAATACAGCAATCTAGCAGAACAGCTTACATTTCTACAACATTTTAAGATTTACAAAGTACTTTCCATAAAACAGGGAAGTAGGGAAGGGGGAGTGCAAGATTATCACCCACATTTATACACATGGCAATGGAAGCCTACAGAGGCTCAGTAATCTGTCCATGATCATGGTGCCAAGAAGAGGAAGGAGGCCAGTAAAAAATGGGAAATGAGCTCAGGTTTCTTGACCACAAGGTAGTTGGCATTCTTTCCCACTCTCATGGTGCCTGCCTGAAAAAGCAAGAATCACAAACCTGGAACAGTGACAAGACAATCTGAGGCAAAGTACAATTAAGTATATGCAAATGTGATCTATAAATGCCTATGGTCGGTCATTCAGCTAATAGGTGGCAGAGCCAGAATTTTAATCCAGGTCTTCTGACTCAAAATTCAGTGCTTTTGCCACAATATAAAAGTTGTTTAAAAGTCTGCCAAACTATCCTCAAGTTTTGATGAATAAAACAATAACTACTCACAAAACAGATGACTTAAAAACTAACACTTATTAGACCTCTTTTGTATATAGCCCCAGTCAAATTATCATGGATTATATCACCTGTGCCAATAATGTTACCTTTTGGAGAACAAAGAAAGGTTTAAGAAAAATTTGTCTTGTTCCTCTTGTATTGATCCATTCATAGGATAAAAAAAGGGACTATTAGAGGTCATCAATTTTCTATAAAATACATTTATAGAAACCTATATAGAGACATTCTATCTTCTCATAAAAATTTTTTGTATAATCTAAAAATATATCCCTTCTTATAACAAAATGGAACCAAAAGCTGATTTTATCAACATATAACCACCACAAATTTGAGTGCATAAAACCTGACTAAATGAATTCATTTCCTAAACCTAAACGCAAGATTCATGCACTACTAATGAAAAATAAATTCTCAATCTAAATAGTCCCAGTGTCATAATTTTATAGGCATTGGTGATTTAAGGTTCTCTCTTTGGAACTAATATATATTTAAAATAAAAAGGATAGTAAAATTTGAATAGAGAAAATGTTTTGGGTAGAGCAAAGAGGACCACAAGCCTTGAAATGTTCCCTATTCATTTCACCTCTTTCTTTTCAATATAAGTTCTTCAAAATACTTATTTTTCTATCTACTCTATGAAAGGTCCCCAAACTTTGTTGCAGAAAGGTTACCATTTCGTTTTTCAAAGCCTCAAATTTGCTGATATTGGTGCTAAAGATTAGGTCCCTTAGGCAGGAGCACCTGCTTATAGCTTTTCTCTCCAAGGTCAACCAGACCAAACAGGAGTCATAAATTAGTGACTTCTGCCCTAGAGCACTGAGAAGCAATGATAAAGTAATAGGGAATTATTAAATCCTTGATGAAATGAAAAACTGAGATAAGGGATGCAGGGTTGGTGATTAATACGGTACACCCATGCAAGGAGAAATTTGGGCAAACAAATTTACAATTTACCAAAAGGCATTCAAAATGGAACAAGCCAATATTACCAAATGCAAAATAAGCAAAGCCCAAAAGATGGCTTTCATTTAGCATAGACTCAGATCTTGTAACTAAAAGGGACTTCAAGAGATCATCTACAACTATTGCCAGCCACTTAATATATTATTCTGTTTTATGATAACATAAGTTTCCCCGCACTGGCAGCTTTGTATGATTCTGCTGAAATAAAGGGAAGAGTATTGGACTTGTGGTCATAAAAACTGGATCCAAATTCAAGAGCTACTGTGCTACCACAGACAATTCACTTAACTTTTGTTCACCTCAATTTCCTAAGCTGTAAAACAGGAATAATAATTCTTATACTGGCTGTCTCAACAGAGATGCTGAGAGGAAAGTGTTGTGGAAAACCTTAAGTGTTATATACAAGTGTGCTCTTATCATGATATCCTCAGTATGTTTTTAAGGTACCAAGAAGTTTTTCCCTAACCCTCAGAAAACATGAGGTCCCTTCTCCCTCTGTGCAGTAAGGTGGTATATAAACTTATTTTAATATGGAAAGCATTAATATAATAATATAACTTACATAAGAATAAGTCACTACTAAAAAAATCATCACTACATTCCAAAGTTAAATGTGAATGATTTGAGACATTATATTCCACTAAATCCCCTCCAGCAGAGCTGCTTATATTTAGAAACTGTTTCTTTGGGACAGGTTTGTTTTAAGCTGGACTAGTCAAAAAAATTATACAGTAGTTTGAGAAAGAAAAGCATTTGAGCAATTTTTTTCTATGTTCTCAGATATATTTTAACTATTGATTCCAAAAATATAAACTACCACTAAGGCTCAATAAATTGCCATTTTGCTGCAACAGCAAGCTGATAGACTTTAAACAATAAAGGATACAAAATACCTAATCAAAATGATTAAAGAAACTAAAGACAGAGTATACAGCAAAAGTACTAACCTAAAACCAAAATGTCCTTTGTGGCTCACATGCTTTCAGTTTTAGATCATTAGAGGGTTAAAAAAAAAACTTCAAAAAACAACACTACCACCCCACCTCACCCCTTCACATTACAAAGTGATTATTTCACAAAGGTAGGAAAGCAAAGTGGACCAATACAGAATTCACCTAGAAAGTTAGAGGCATAACATTCATATGCATCAAAAGGATTATCCTGTAGTCATTCTGGTTGTCTTACTGGTTCCTGGTCCCTTACCATTCTTTTAAACATTGTACCTGGACAACATGTTGTTATGCGCACAAGATGTTAAATCAATAAAATACCCTCTAGCTAATCGATCTAAAACAGAAAAATGACTCTTCTTGAAATTTTTCAATAACAGAAACTAATTAAATGCCTTTGACAATCTATGCTTTGTTTTAATCATCCTTCTCAAAATGAAGTGAGATGAAGCATCTGGAAAGACTAAAATAATGAATAACACAAAATATACTTAATATAAAAGCAAATATATTAATTCAAAGAAATCTTACATCACAAAAAGGATACAACAGAAAACAAATAAAGTTGTGTAAAATATATGGCTATGGCACAAGAAGCACTGCAAAAATCCAAGAAAACTAGCTGAACATTTAAACTTAAGACTAGAAATATAATCTAAGAGTTGAGCAAACTTAGTTGTTCAAAAGCATTGCTCCTTCACTAAATTAGAGTAACTACCTATAAATAAGTGAGAAGTGAGAAATAGGGTCAGGAGAAAATCCAGCAGAAAAGAAATTATAATGAAGAAACATTAATACAAATATATTAACATTTCAATACTGTTCATAGATTGTAATTCTCTAGTAGAAATGTTATTTTTCTGTCCTTAGGTTTTTGAATCTGCTATTCTTAGTCAACAAGTTTATCAGCATTATGTAGGAAAACATCTTAGGGAAATACATCTGGGGGAAAAACAGTTTCAGAAGGCACTGTAAATATTCCAAAAGCTGTTGTCAAACACATCCTAAGGAGATTAGGTTTAGTTCCACAGATTCACTGAACTTTTGAGCTGGACAAGGCCTCAGAAGCCATCCAGTCCAATTCCCACCTGAAACACAAACTCTCTCCAACAATCAAGATAATCAGAGTCCAGCTTCTGATGGGACACACACTGCTGTAATAGGGAGCTCCTTATCTGGAAACTCGTTCCATTTTGGACAGTTACAATTGTTAGGAAAATCTTTCTGATACTGAGTTAAAATATGGCTCTTGGTAACTTCTACTAATTATAACATCAAATTATATTAATAAATAATACAATGAATAAATACCACTTAGTCTAACAATAAGTCCCCTTCACATAAATAGCATCTTTTACATCCCAATCCTGTGAGGTCAGTGATGCAACTATTACTCCCATGTTACAGGTCAGATTGGTTAAATGACTTGCCCATGGTCATAAAATCAGTAAGCAGCTGACCCAGGATGTGAACTGAGATCTTCTGACTCTGAGTCCATTGCTCCTTTCACTATACCACACTGCCTCTCCATTAGAATAATAACTAGGGTTGCAAATGAAAAACACTGTCCCAGAAGAAAGTTTTTTCTAATTAATATATGGGTCTAAGCTAATGACAGAAGAAAAAATTAAAACAAAGGGGGAATTGTTGTGAGTGCTGTTTAACGCCATACCCCATATACGTGGTCTTGAGAAATCTCTCATATATTCTTTTCTTTAAAAAAAATGTCTTTTCACTCACTGAAAAAGTAAAATTCTTTAGAAGGAAAGAATAGTGACTATATTAAAAAATCCTGGACAGATATAAACTACTGCCCCCTGCACAACAATCAATGACTTTTTGTTTGGGGGGAATCTGATTAATCATCACCTCATTTTAACAACACAAAACTTTTAGAGATTTATAACAACAGTACTCAACTTTCCTGCCAATCTCAAATTAGTGGAAAATATTCTTAAAATGTACCTAAATTTAAGGCAGCAAGTGTCAATATTTCTGTACCAAAAAGAGCTGGCTAAACAATTTTATGGCCCTTCAGGCAGTCACTCGCATTTTATATCCATCCAGATGATATTAAATTTTTGGTAGAAGTCTTCAGTTTTGCAGCCCAGGATCAGCACGCACCACTGAATCACTACAATTCAAGTGATCTTATAAGCAACTTTCAAATGAGGAAGCTATATAAAGAAACGTTCTACTTGAATAAAACAAATTTGTCAGCTTCAATATGGGAAATATTATAAAGAGAATTTTTTTTTTATCCCAGAATGCTAAAAAATTACCTATTTTAATGAATCGACATGGAAACATCTGTTCATCGATTTTATGCTTCAAGGTGAATGTTTCTTTGTTATAATCATTCTTTAAGCCACTGTGAGAAAAAATAAATAAGGTTACCAAATCTGACTTCATTGCTCAACACAACAAAGGAAAAAATATTATGATGATAGATTTACTTTATTAATGTTTAATAAATACTAGAGGCAGTGTGGAACTAGTTGTGAAAGCATGGGACCATAACTCAAGAATCCCAATTCCATACCCAGCTTTGTTACTGACCCAGTACAACAATGGGCAAATTACTTAACATCTCTATGCTTCCTTTTCTCCCATTTATAATATGGATGAAATCTATGTGAACCACTCAGCAAATGTATGATGAGCTTTTAAAAGATTTTTGAAATTCTCAGATTTCTCTGATGCATTATCATAATGTCTAATCAGGCTGTGACTATGCCAAAATCCAATTTAGTATCATATGAAACAAAGCAACTGCAGTTGACGAAGGGATAAATTATATAAAGGCTTAAAATGCCATCAGTTTATTGTGAGCTTAATAATGTAAATGTAACACTCAAATATGTGTACCTAGGGTTCAACTGCCTTTATGTATGCAACCTGATTTCTTGAAAAGCATATACCATAAGCTTTGAAAAATATGACACACGGGAAAATACTATTGGTTGGGAAACATATCCCATTTATCTATTCTATAACAGAGCTCAATATTAGGTATTTCACAAAAATTAAATGATTGAAGCCCAATTATTAATTCACTGCTTCTTTCCCAGTTTGATTCATTTTCAGAGAAGATCTATTACCACTTGGTTGTAGTCATTCTAATAAAACCCATTCTTTCTTCCTAAGTCCAAATAATTACTTATACAACTGATTTGTTATTTTAACATAACTGAAGTTAAAATAGTTAACAATGGGGATATGACACAGATTTCTACTTCTATCTTATATGGAACATTTTATTTACATTAAATATGAGATTAGTGTCAGGGCTCAGGGGTGCTCTTTAATTTCCACAATCACTTATGCAAATTCAAATGGTTATTAATTGTGATTAATTCATCAGGGTCTTAGAAGAGCATGAAGAACAAAAAAGAAATACAAATCCATCTACCTTAATTCTTGTTCCTTTCTGTTAGCCGATATTCATGGGACTTCCCTCATACTAACATCAGATTGGAAATAGTTGATCTTACTCTGTAATTTTCAAGTCTGGGACAATGCTCAGTGTATCATATCATTACTATGATAAAGGCTGCTTTACTTAGTAATGACTACTCAAAATTAAGAGAACTACTAAAATTATTAACTTTTTCCTTTTATAATAGAAAGGGGTAAAGCAAAGGCAAAAAAGAAAAGAAATAATTAATTCTCTGGCTACGGTAAATATATCATCTAAACTTATTTTAAAGAAGATTAATTTTAAGATGCTAAGTAACATTCTATATCAATGAGAAGAACAATCCCATTACACAGAAATTCAACCATGAGTAATCATAGCTATTAAAAAAATGTGTTAGGTTAACTGCATTGTTTATAAATAGTCAGCTATTTCTTTCCCCACATTACAACTCACCTGGATAATAGCTCTGTCATATTTTCTTCATTCATCCCACCAAAGACTTTAAACTTCTTTAAATTACAGACATGAGTCTTCTCATATTTTCCAAATGTGATACTCTGGACTATAGCAGGTCTTTCAAGCTTGAGAATCAGGTACTAAATATAAGAAACAAAAAAATTAAATTTAAGGGTTCAAAATCAATTATTATAAAACAAAAGTGTATCTGTATATCTTGAAGTTGTATAAGTATGTCAAAACTATTGAAGAAGCTTTCAGAATACCACTGTTTTCAAGAATTAGGGAGGGATTTTTTAAAAGACAAATAAAGAACTGTGCTATGATTTTGTTCTATTTTTGTTATTTTAAGAGGGAAAAGGAGAGAGAAGAAAAAGGAATACAAAAGAAGAGAAAAATTTTAAAGAGGGAATAACACTACTTTCAATAGTCAGAATTGAAAAGAAAAAGAACATATAAACATCTAGGGAGAAAGGGAGCCAAGGGACTTAGGAATCTCATTCTAATGTGAGCAGGGCACAAAGAAAACTAAACATACACACACATGCACACAGCCTGTCTACTTATGCACGAACACACACACAAACACACACACCACACAATTTGTAGAAACACATTAGAGTCAAACTATCCAAAAGTTTTCATTATGCACCTATTATATGGAAGATACTATGCTAGGTGCTAGAGATGCAACTACAAATTATGAAAAGAAGTTATTAAAATTATTAAATTATTGACAAGAAGTTTATATTCTAGTGGGAGAGAAACTGTTGCTACTGCTGTTACTAACAGCTAGTATTTATGTAATGCTTTATGGTTTGCAAAGTGCTTTACAATATTATTCTTTCATTTAATTTTCACAACAACCCTGTAAGATAGGTGCTTTTCAATTATAAAACATGAATCTAAAAGAATGAAAATGAAACATGCTACTCACCTCCTGCAAAAGAGGTATTGAACTTAAAATTTGGAAAGACACACATTTTCAGATATGTTCAATGTGGGAATTTGGTTTTTCCAAACTATTTGTGTGTATACATACATATACACATACACACACACACACACGCACACGCACACGCACACGCACACGCACGCGCACGCGCATGCGCATCAACAGTTTCATTTATTTTTTGTTTTTGTTTTGCTCAATGGGAGGTTGAGGAGAGAGTAATCAATCCGAGGCTCAGATTAAATAAAAAGGTAAAGTCAATCACCACCAGCACAAAATATTAACTTACTAGGAATTACTAAAATTTTGCTTTTTTCCACTTTTAACAGAATAAAACTTAATAAAGGTTAAAAAAAAGATAGGTTCTTTTATTATTCTAGTTTTAAGCATGAGGAAACTGAGACTAAGAAGTTAAAAGACTTCCCAGGGCCATACAGCTAGTAAGCATCTGAGAAAGTGTTTTGAACTCCACTCTTACCAATACCAAGTCCAGCACAATGACAATTACAATGTGATATTCAGTTACTATATATAGTGTGCATATGTAAGTGTGTATGTGCAGAATAGATAAAAGCAAAACAAACTTAAAATAGTTAAATACAAGGCACTTAGACAGGAAAGGGCAATAGTAGCTGGGGAAAATCAACAAAAACTTCCTGTAGAAGGTAATACTTATGCTATATCTTAAAGGAAGTCAGGGATTCTATGAAGCCGAATTAGAGAGGAAGTACAGTATAAACATGGGGACAGCTGGTATAAAGGCAGAGATAAAAAACAGTGTTTTGTATAAGAAACAGGGAGAAGATCAATTTGGTTGGAACACATTGTGAAAGGGGGAATAATTTACAATAAGATTGAAATAATTGGTTGGGGCAGGTTCTGAAGGATTTAAAAAGCCAAACAGAGGTGTTTATATGTATTCTAGAAGGAACAAGAGGGGATGCTAGGTGGCACAGTGGATAAAGCACTGGCCCTGGATTCAGGAGGGACCTGAGTTCAAATCCGGCCTCAGACACTTGACACTTACCAGCTGTGTGACCCTGGGCAAGTCACTTAACCCTCATCACCCCACCAAAAAAATACATTTAAAAAATGGGGGGAAAAAAAAGAAGGAACAGAAAGTCTCTGGAGTTTGGCTAAGAGAGTGATATGGTTAAATCCATGATTAACAGCTCTTTTTGTGGTGGCTAAGAAATGGAAATCAAAGGAATACCCATCAATTAGGGAATGGCTAAACAAACTGTGGTATATGATTGTGATGGAATATTACTGTGCTATAAGAAATGACAAACAGGAAGGATTTCAGAAAGGCCTTGAAAGACTTATATAAACTGATATATAGTGAAGTGAGCAGAATCAGGAGAACATTGTGCATAGTGACAACAATAATGTTCAATGAAGGACTGTGAATGACTTAACTATTCTCAGCAATACAATGATGCAAAACAATCCCAAAGGACTAATGATGAAGCATACTATCCACCTCCAAAGAAAGAAATGATATTGACTGAACACAGACTGAAACATGCTATTTTTCAGTCTCTTTCATTTTTTTTGTTTTATTCAAGTTTTCTTATACAAAATGACTAATATGGTAATGTTTTATATAATTGTACATGTATAAACTATATTTGCTTGCTGCCTCAGTGTAACGATTGGAATGACGCTATCTGCTGGGGAGTTACTGTAGGAAAGCTCCACCATGAGGAGAAGGCGTCTGAGGGCAAGCCATGCGGTCAGGTCCTTGGTGTCAGGAAGTGGCGTTTGCTCATGGGTACTGTCAACCAAGGCTGCCAGCCAATTAGCCTGGAGATGTGTGTGCATTTGGATGGGATGTGATTTTCACGGGAGGCTTGTGGGATGAAGGAGGTGTGGCTCGCTCTCTTTTGTCTGAACTCTTGTGGAGAGTGGAGCTAAAATGTGCTCTCCCTTTGATAGATAGATAGATGAATCTAGGCCTCTTTCTCTCTTCACCAAATTCTTATTCTCCTTAATAAATGCTTAAAAATCTAAACTCTTGCTAAAGCTTCTAATTTATTGGCGACCACTCATTAGATATTTTAGACAGACTAGCTAAAATTTTAGCCCCTTACACTCAAGAAGAGTGAGGGGAGGGAGGGAATGAGGGATAGAATTTGGAACTCAAAACTTTAAATAAAAATGTTTATTATTATTTTTAAAAATTAAATCCATGCTTAATTCCTTGATATAAGTACAAAGAATGAAATAATCCCTACAATCAAGATACTCATCTTGGCAACTGGATGGAGGATAAATTATAGAGCAGATATGAGGCAGGTGAAAGCTGATAAAGGCCTAAACTAAGATGTCTATGTGAAGAGAAAGAAGGAAATGGATACAGGAGATGCTACAGATGTGGAAAAAGCAAAACTTAGAAAGTGACTGGCTATTTGGGATAAGTGACAGTGAGGAATCAAGCACAATGCCAAGATTATAAACTTAAATGACTAAACAAATAATAGTGACTTGAGCAGAAATAGGGAAGTTTGGAATAGGGGTGGGCTTGTGGAAAGAAAACAAATTGTTTTAGACATGTTGAGTTTCAGAAAAGGAGTTGGGGAGATGCTAGGGATGGTTATGAAGAGGTGTGAATCATATGCAACAAGATGATGATTAAACCCATGGGAACTGACGAGCTCACAAATAAGAGTCAGTAATGCTATACTTGTTCTGAAAATGTGAATTTGTTCCAATGTGAATGATATATTAGGGAACAATTTGAGCATGATGTGCACACAAGATTTCATCCCCAAGAGACAAAAGGACAATGAGCTACACCCACCCACCCAACCTCTGGTGTCACAATTTTTCATAATTCATAAGCTAAAACTATTCAGAGGCCCATTTCCACAAACTAACATCCAATCCTTTTCAAGGTAAAGCGCCATATTGACTATGTTCTGGTGCACTAGCAGCTGTGGGCTGGTACACACCCAGGTATTCCACTAAACTACACACACCCCTTCAGCCAGCCTCCACTAGCCCACAGCAGCAGATCTGGGCAGAGGCCAAGCAGCCACATAAGGCCAAAGAAACAGTTATAATTTAGCATAGTATTTATGTATTTCTTACCCATTTAACATGTGTATAATTATGCTACCATGTCTGTTAGGTTCCTATCTTCTTTTTATGTCACTAACAAGTTTTGAGTTTTGTTCCCTTTGCCCCATTTTTCCCACAAGCTCCTATGACTTTTACTGTGCAATTTTGCATAGTATGATTTTTAGGAACTCAAAAAAGAAGGTGACTTGAAGAACACTCACAGAAAGGATAGTAATCCAAATGATCATCTAGCAATAAAGACCTACAAAGACCAATCAAACACACAGGAGGAGAACTATGGAGGAAAAACAGAGGAAAGAGCATAAAGGTGAAGAGGGTGATCAATAGTATCAAATGCAGTAAAGAGGTTAAAATGGATAAATACTGAAAAACTATGATCAGGCTTGGCAATTAAGAGATCACTGGTAATTTTGGAGAAAGCAGTTTCAATTGAATGATGAGGTCAGAAGCCAAACAGCAAAGGGCTAATTAAGGAATAAGAAGAAAGGATGTATAGGCAAGAAGTGTAGAAGGCTTTTTCTATGAATTTGGCAAGGGGGTGTAATGATTGGAATGACGCCACCTTCTGGAGACTTACTATAGGAAAGCTCCACCATGAGGAGAATACCTCAGAGGGCAAGGCCATGCGGCTTTTCCTTGGTGTCAGGAAGTGACGTTTGCTCATGGGTACTGTCTATCAAGGCTACCAGCCAATCAACTTCAGGAGCCTCCCATTTTCTGAGAGGGGACAGGAAGGAGGAAGGAGGGCCTGCTCAGAGAGCTCTATGGCTTTTGGGTTCCTGACTTCACTGTGGTGGGAGGAGGGGGGGGGGGGGGGCGGGGGACAGACAGACAGACTCCAGAGGACTTCACAGGAAAATTGAGGAAAGATAGGATTGCCAGGCTGTTAGAATTCTGTTCTCAATCTTTCTCTTTCTATCTTTCAATAAACCCTTAAAAACCTAAACTCATTTTATCAGTGATTTTAGTCAGTTTCCCCCAAAACTGGGGGAACAGATTAGAACCCACATTTAGAATTTTAAATTACGCAGGGGAAAAAAAATCAATAAAAACCGAAGCTACAAGTAGGTAAGTCAATAGAAAGGTTCTTAACTTATTAGAAGGACAAATAAATTCCAAATCCTCAATGAGATTACAATACCCTCACAAAAGAAAAAATAAGGAGGTCCAAATGAATGAAATGAAGATCCAAATTTAGACCTCTCAATGAAATTTTTTTTAAAAATCAAATCCACAATGGAAAGTTCCTCTAAGCAAAAGAGATAAATATTTAAAACACAAAAATACCAAAGAAAAGAAAGCCTGGAAGAAAAGGAACAAAAATAAACATTAAAAGAATCCATGTTTAAGATAAGGCAAACTGAATGAAACTGAATCCAAAAATATGAAAAATCAAAAAAATTCCATACTGTGTGTCTCTGCTATCATCAATGTGGGAAGTTCCCTTAGGTGAGGATAAACAACATATGCCCCAACCACCTACATCCTCCCAAAAGTTCACAACAAGGATCCGTGAAATGAGTTGGAGACATTCCTTAATTTTTCCCAAAATAAGGAGAAGGCACTAGTAGAAGTCTCTGAATCTGTCCCTTACTCTACGTGAGCAGCCCATCTTCTCTTTCTATTATACAATTTCTTAATGGCATCCTTTTACTCATGTTTCTTTTTGGAGTTCTTTGTTGGTTATATGTTGTAGACTGATCATACATATTTACCTCATACCACCAAAAGGCAGCACCTCCACTGCCACAGCTATCAGAAGAGGAGATGGCTCATGTGGGAAGTGGCCAGTCATTCCCAAATGACAACCAAAAGCCACCCACAGAATAGGCAGGCCAGCCTAGCTGAAGAAGCTAGGAGACAGGAAGCAGTATGTGTTAGGCAAGTCAAACTACAACCATGGTGACCACCTCGGATCCTAATGGAAACAGCCCAGGACCCTGAACCCAAGAGCCTTTTAAATGGCAATGCTTCTAGCCTAGAGTCTGCAACCATTATCCTGGGAAGCAACTCCTCTAAGGAGATGAAGCTTGGTGACTACTCCTGTAGGTGACGGAGCCACAGCTACTAACGACCCAAAAAAGAAAGTTCTTATCAAAATTCCTGGCACTTCCAAATAGTTCAACATCATAAACTGATAGGATTCTATTACTGGAAATGACATTAAGGAAAAGCTATTACCATCTGCTTTGCCACTATATCCCAAGGATCATAAGATCTTCCCGTCTAACTTGAAATTAAACCTTCTATTTACATTGTATCCCCCACTATGAGCTCTTTGAGAGAAGTAATTATCTTACTTTGACTTTTTTTTTTACTTACTTTTATATCCCCAACACTTAGCACAGTGCTTTGCACATAGTAAGCACTTAATAAATACTTTATTATACATTTATTCACCTTTCCATTGCTCGCTAGGTGATTCTTATCGTTAATCCTTTTGGGGCCACTGGTGTTCCAGGTTTCACTACCAAAGAACAAGTAAAAAGTTTATATACAAAGACAGGCCACCTTTGCTGTTCTGGGAAACTTGGAGTCAATTAAACAAACAAACGAACAAAAAAACCCACACCTCTGCAATTTCCCAATCCAACCAATACCTATCCTGCTTTTCAATCAACCCAACCAATGCCTATCCTACTTTTCAATTCTGAGCAGATATTAGCATAGAACTGAAAAAGCAAACTACTGGGCAGAGGCTGGAGTGAAATGACAGCAGTGCTAATAGCCTGAGAAAGAGCTAAGAGAACAGAGGTCTTACTAAGAAGAAAGAACTAGAATAAGAGTGGTAAAGCATGAGGAGAAGTAGAATAATAGGCTATGGTAGGATAGAATGCCAGAGTAGTTTGCAAGTAGGGAAGTAGATGGAATATGTGTGAATAATGTCAAGATCTAGAGTGCGTGAACGTCCCTACATGCAACTTAAGTGAAGTGATATGTCATGGGAATTAAGGAAGTTGAAGAAGTAGGAGGTTCAAAAGTTTGAAGGAGCATCTACATTAATAATAAAAGAAGTTTAGAAGAAAAGAGAAGGGAGAAGGGTTTTCTTATGTTAAATTTAATATATTTTTTTTCCAAAATATTTTCCGGGGGGGGGGGGGGCAGCTAGGTAGCACAGTGGATAGAGCACCAGCCCTGGAGTCAGGAGGACCTGAATTCAAATCCAGCCTCAGACACTTGACACTTACTAGCTGCATGACCCTGGGCAAGTCACTTAACCCCAACTGCCTCAAAAAATTTAAAGTAAATTAAATTAAAATAATAAAAAAAAGAAAATATTCCTTTGAAAATTAGACTTGGGTAAGTGAAAACTAAGGAACACAGGGAGGGAGGGAAAAAGGAAGGAAAAATAGAAGAAAATGTGAAATCTCACTGGAAAAAAACAACTGACCTGGAAAATAGATCAAAAAGATAATGTAATGATTATTAGACTATCTGAAAGCCATGATCAAAAAAGGAGCCTAGATATCATCTTTCAAGAAATTATCAAGATAAAATAGAAACTAAAAAAAATCTACCTGAGACCTCCTAAAAGAGATCCCAAAATAAAAACTCCCAAGAATATTATAGCCAAATTCCAGAACTCTCATGTCAAGAAGAAAATATTGCAAGTAGCCAGAAGGAAACAATTCAAATGTTGTGAAGCCACAGTCAGGATAACACAAGATTTAGCAGCTTTCACATTAAAGGATCAAAGACCTTAGAATATGATATTCCAGAAGGCAAAGGAGCTAGAATTACAACTAAGAATGACCTAACCTGCAAAAGAATATAATCCTTCCGGGGCGGGGGAAGACATTGAATGAAATAGACAACTTTCAAGCATTCCTGATGATAAAGCCCAAACTGAACAGAAAATATGACTTTCCATTACAAGACTTAAGAGAAGTATAAAAAGGTAAACAAGAAAGAGAAATCATAAGGGATTCAATATGGTTCAACTATTTATATTACTACATGGAATGATGATACTTGTAACCCGCAAGAATTTTCTCATTGTTAGGGCATTTAAAAGGCATAAACACAGACAAAGGGCTTAAGTATGAGTTGGATATGATGGGATGATTATCTAAAAAAAAGAAACAGGTGAGAAAGGGGAATGCACTGGGAAAAGGGGAAAGGGAGAAGCAGAATAGGGAAAATTATTTCTCATAAAAGAGGTACAAAGAGCCTTTACATAGGAGGGGAAGATAGGGTCATATTGGGGAGTAGCGTATAAACCTTACTCTCATCTGAACTTTCTCAAAAAGGGACACACACTCAGTTGGGTAGAGAAATCTATCTTACCCGACAGAAAAGTAGGAGAGGAAGAGAATAAGAGAAGGAGTGTGGGTATGGGCAAGCAGTGCTGATAGAAGGAAGAGCAGATTGGGGGAGGTGGTAGTCAGAAGCAAAACACTTTGAGGATGAACACAGGGAAAGGAGAGAGAGTAGAATTACTACAGGTAATGAAGAGTCGAATGTCAAAGAGAAGATTTTGTATTTTATCCTAAAGCTGAAAGAAGCCATTGGAGTTTGAGTAGGTGGGCAGTGACATTGCAAGAGCAGCAATTTAGGTTAATATCTTTGACAGCTGACTAGATGATGGACTGGACTGGGAAGAAACTTATGGCAGGAAGTTACAGTAGTTCAGCAGGCCACTGCAATAGTCCACACATGAAGAAAAGAGGGCCTGCTACAATGTGGTGGCAGTATCAGAGGAAAAAGGGAGTATTTAAGAAATGTTATAAAGATACTACTAACAGGCCCTTGCAACAGACTGGATATGGGAGAGCCAGTGAGGAGTTGAGGATGTGAGCCTGAGGGACTGGGAGGGTCATGGTACCCTGGATAGTAATAGAGAAGTTAAGAGGAGGGGGATAGAGAAGTTTGGTGTGGGACATATTAAGTTTAAAATGTCTAATGGACGTCCAGCTCAAGATGTCCCACAGGCAATGGAGATGTGAGACTAGAAACAAAGAGGTCAGAAATGGGTAAGGAAATCCAAGAATCATCAGCACAGAGATCACAATTGAATCCATAGGAGCTGGTGAAATGACAAAGTGAAGCAGTATAGAGAGAGAAGAGATAGCCCAGGACAGAACCTTACAGGACACTATGGTTAGTGACTATGACCTGGACAAAGATCCAGGGAAGGAGATTGAGAAGGCACAGTCAGACAAGAGAAAAGAGATGAAAGTGGTACTTTGAAACCTAGGGAAAGAGGAGTTATCAAAGACAAGTACTAGTAAGTCTCTGGTCACATAAAGACATATGAAAAGAGAATGTGACTTGCTCTCCTACTTCAAGCACAGGAATAGAGATGACCACTAAAGGAAAGAAAAATACTTTAGGCCAGTCCGGTGAGGTACATGAGTGGGTGGGTACATATGTATACACATCTACATAAACACAGACATCCTGAACTGATCTTTCTAATAAATTTTCCTTAAATTATTTAATTGGATACTTTAAAACCAACTAAATGAAGTGACAAAGATAGACTCTTAAAAATTATGCTTTATATGTATCTATACAGACCACTTGGGTGCAGCCAGAGGAGCTGCTGCTGCACATGGAGCAGCTCCTGGTGAACAAGCTGAAGTGGCACCTGGCTGCCATGACCCCTCATGACTTCATCAAACACTTCCCGTCCAAGATGCCCATGCTGGAGGAGAACAAGCAGATCACCCACAAACACACCCAGACCTTTGTGGCTCTCTGTGCTACAGATGTGAAATTCATTTCCAACCCACCTTCCAGGATCGCTGCAGGGAGTGTGGTGGCTCCTGTCCAGGGCCTGCGCTTGGGAAGCACCAACTCCTTCCTCACCAGATTCCTGTCTCACGTTATTAAGTGTGACCCAGACTGCTTGCGAGCCTGCCAGGGCCAGATCAAGGCCCTCCTAGAGTCTAGCCTTCACCAGGCCCAGCAGCACAGTTCATCTTCAGTTGACAAGAACATGGAGAAGGAGGGAGACCTGTCCTACATACCACTGATGTGCCAGACGTGAACATTTATGGGGCTGGTCGTCTGCTGGGGGTTTGCTGAGTCTGGAGGCAAACAGAGGTCATCTGGAGAAGGAGGCGGCCGAGGTGCCACAATGTCATAACCCATCCCCCACCCCGAGTCCCCAACATTAACCCCCCCACACAGGAAACCTTCTCCGGGACACTGTTTTACAGAAATGGGCCCCCCATTCACCCCGCTACTGTCCCTTCTCTCACTCTCTTCCCCTCCATCCACAGCTCACAGAAGCCATCCCAAAAACTGCCTCAGAAAAAGAAAGGAGTGGTGAGGCCTCAGAGAAGGGGCTTCACACCATGCATAGATGCTTTTATACTCTAATAATCAGCTCGTTTTTATATTAACTTGCTTATGACTGTATGTTGTAAAGATAGACATTAACAGGAGGAGGAGGAGGAGGAGGTCTCCAGGGGAGGTCTTAGATTCAATTCCTTACATGGTGAAAAAACAGAAACAAAAAAAAAGTCCCCAAGTGCAGAAACCACAAAATGAAGCAGAAAAAGAAAAACCAGCCATTTGTCAGTTAAAAAATATGTGTGTGTGTGTGTGTGTGTGTGTGTGTGTGTGTGTGTGTGTGTGTATATGCTTTAAATTCAATATTCACAAATGGTACAAAAGAGGAAAGAATACCTGGAAATAGATGCAACACCAAAGCCAATGGACCAATGATCCTAAAGATATTACCAAAATTACATGTGCTTAACATGAAAGACAGCTTGGCCCTTCCCCAGGATGTATTGCTAAGAAACTACTAAAGTTGCCAACTTCAACTTTAATGGCTTAAAGATCAAGTAGCCCAAATAACATCTTTAATCATTTAAAAATAGGCAAGAATTTAAAAAAAAGAAAAATTATCATTTTTCAGGATCTAACAAGTCTCTGAAATGAATTTCTTGAGCTCTTCTTTGAGAAATTAAAAGGTATAGATTTAATATGCAGTGGTGAAATATGAATACTCTTGATATAAAAATTAAATAGGGCTCTTCTTCTTAGTGCCATCTTGTCAACTTCTGACGTGCCATGAGAACTAAGTGGAGGAAGAAACAAATACATAGGCTGAAATGCAAGAAGAGGAAGACGAGGCAGAGGTCCAAGTAATCAGAACGTGCTGAGCTCTGAAGCCACAGGAGCAGAGATGGAATGACCCTTGGTGACATCCTCGGGAAGGCAGAAACCATCTGCAAACATCACTCTCCCTACTAAGCACTGCGCTGCTAGCTCTACCACCATTTGACACCTCCCTGACAAAAGGACATGCCACCTCTTAATGCAGATTCCACTTACCTGCTCCTTGATTTCATGCCATGGGAGTCCTACCATTCCTGACTGATTGTTTGTTGTGGCTTAGTGTAGCACACCTGTACAATAAATCCTCACTACTTTTTTGTTTGAAAATAAATGAATGGATGGATAGATAGATAGATAGATAGATAGATAGATAGATAGATAGATAGATAGATAGAGTGCCTGGCCTGCAGTCAAAAAGACTGATCTCCCTGAGTTCAAATTTGGCCTCAGATGATTATTACCTATGTGACCCTGGGCAAGTCACTTAACCCTGTTTGTCTCAGTGTCTTCATCTGCAAAATGAACTGGAAAAGGACAAATCACTACAGTATCTCTGCCAAGAAAACCCACAAACAGGATCACAAAGAGTTGGACACAACTGAAAACAGCTAAACATGAACATAAGAATGAAACTAAAACTACTTTGGTATTCATAGCATAAATTTTATTACATAAATAAATGTTACATTGCTAACAAGTAGTATAATAGACCTATCAACCCCTAAAAGTGCTGAACAGAATCAAAAAGGAAATATTTATGAAATGCTTACTATATAGCAGAAACTTTTGTTTCTATCCATATAAAACTAATAGGAAGAGGGGCAGCTAGATGGCACAGTGGATAGAGCACCGGCCCTGGAGTCAGGAGTACCTGAGTTCAAATCCGGCCTCAGACACTTAACACTTACTAGCTGTGTGACCCTAGGCAAGTCACTTAACCCCAATTGCCTCACTAAAAAAAAAAAAAAAAAAAACTAATAGGAAGTAACTCAGATGCTGCTGCTCAATTTCTCCAGGATCTCACTAGATCCAACAGAAGAATCAAGGGGGGAAATAATGATTTGTAAACCTATTTTAATGTAAAGTCTGCATTTGAAAGTGTGGTAAAATAATGGAATTTGGGCCCAGGGGTCCCACCTAATTGATTTAGTAGTGTTTGAATTGGGTGTGAGTGAGAAACTACTAAGTGCCCACTTAAGATGATTAGATTTTAGCCACACCTGGCCCACCCTGTTAAACCTAGTTTAAACTTGGCCAACCCTGAGAAGGAGTGTCCTCAGAGGCTGTGGATGCGTTATCAACAGAGGACCAGTCTCAGCCACACAACTTGAAGGACTTCCCCTTTGGGGGAGGGGGATAAAAGCAGAAAAGGGGACCTCAACAGGAAGTTGGGGCTCTTGCCTTGGAGAAGCTTTCAGAGCAGACTGGAGATGGGCTGTATGGCTGACTTCCATAGAAATTACAGACCCCTGTTGGTGAGTTATTAGAAAAAGGCCAGCTCTTCAAATTAGCTGAGTGGCAAACAAGTTTTGGGTTTTGAGGCAGTCTTTGTTAAGAGCCAGGAAGATTATCCATTTTCCTCTTTCCCTATTCCCTTGTCTTTGACTTTATTAATTTCACCTTTGCTGTGTATTTTATTCCCATTAATTAAACCTGATTTGTTTGTGGAAAAGAGGCTGTTAATCTCCTTTCTTATTGGCCTGGGAGAAATAACTAAAAAAGCAGTTTGGAAGGGAGAAAACTTTGGACCCAGAGGTCCCTCATTATTTTCTGAACCCCGATATTACCTCAAGCCACCCAATTAACTCTCCCCATATAATTATTTGGCCCTTACAAAAGGAGGGGAAAAAACTAATAGGAATGCATCAACAAACTTTAATCAAGGGAAAGGAATAGAAATTGTCCTTGAAAACAACAACAAAATGCACTAAACATATTGGTGTTAATCTGGCAAGATGCAGAAATATAAGCAATTTTTACAGAAATAAAACCTAAGTTAGATAAAAAGTTTATTTCCTGTAATTAATAAAATTCATATGCAGGAATAACAATTCAAGAAGGCAGCTAAGTAGTACAGTGAATAAAGCACAGACTTGAAGTCAGGAAGACCTAAGTTTAAATTTGGCCTCAGACACTAACTAGCTTTGTGACCCTGGGTAAATTACTTAACCTCCTCTGTGTCTCAGTTTTCTCATAAGTATAATAGTGACAGTAATAATAGCAGCTCTCTCACAGGGCTGTGGTGAGATTCAAATGAGATTTAAAAAAAAAAGTAAAGTGATCTGTAAACCTTAAAGTGTTATATCAGTATTAGCTATTAAGAATATCAAAGCACATGATTTGAAAAAGGAGGGAGAGGTGAAACTGGTGCTGGAAATGTAATACACCAAAAAACCAAAAAACAAAACCACAAACACACAAAATGAAAAAGACTTGTTACTGATACAGGAGTCCTTCCTGAACCAGGTGTCTGCCTAGTCAGACCACTAACTTGTTAGAGCAAAGGTCAACTAAAATAAAAATGAAAAAAAAAAGATATAATTAAAACACCACCAAGCTGACCTATATAATAAATTTGTGGTTGATTCAGAAAATGGGCAATAAAAAAAGGAATGGATATCCACTAACTAAGCAACTCTGTACAGACGTGACTTCTACTAAATGTAATTTAATTGCTATGATACAACCAACAGGGTCTTAAAAACCCCTTCATCAGCAAATACCTGATCTCCTTGCCCAGCAAAGAAATATGGTAGAAAAGGTGAAGTCTATGCTTTCTTTCGCAATATGACCAATATGGTATTTGCATGACTCCACATGTATAATCTATATCGGATTGCTTACTGTCTCAGGGAAAGGAGGAGAGGACTGGAGAAAGAGAACTTGGAAGGCAAAGTTTTTTTTAAATGAATGTTAAAAATTGTTTTTACATGTAACTGAGAAAAAATGTATTTAAAAAACCCTCTAGGACCAGATGAATTTAGAAGTATATTCTATCTTTGGTGTGAAAGAATGCTCCAAAACATTAATAAAATTAAAACCTCAAGGTTTCACCTCATAATCTGCAAAGTGACATAAATGACCAAATATGGAAATGGTCCATCTTGGGAGGAGTTGTGTAAATGTAGGCAACACACTAGTGAACTGCTGATGCTGCTGTAAATCAGTACAACCATTTTGGAAAGCAATTTGGAATTATGCAAATAAAGTGACTAAAATGTACATAAACTTTGACCCAGAAATTCCATTATTAGGCTTATTACAGCAAGGAGGTAATGGATAAGAAAAAAAGTCTTCTTATATATGAAAATAGTTACAACCACACTATTGTGGTAGCAAAGAACTGGAAACAAAATAGATGTCTGCCAAATGGGGAATAGCATAATAAATAAATTGTGGTATATGAATGTAATGGAATATTACTGAATTTTAAGAAATGACAAATGGAACAACTGCATAGAAGCATGGACAAAGGCAGATTTACTTGAACTGATGTAGAGTGAAGTAACCAGAGTTAAGGAAACAACATCCATGATAACTAAAACAATATTAACGGAAAGAACAATCACACACACAAAAGAAGCCAAAGGTGAATGCTACAAAACTATAAAGAATAAGCATTACTTGAAAGAAGAGATATAAGAAGTTACTTCCAAACCACCCCTTCACAGAGGTGGGAGGTCTACAAGCATTGCATATATTTTCTTTTTGTTTATACTTTAATAAGCTTTATTAATATCTTTTATTTTTACATCATAATCATTCCTGGATATATTTTCCCACATTGCATATATTTTCAAACTTTTTTTTAATATAATGATCAGCTTGGGGGAGAGGGGGCATGGTGTTAAAAGAAATTAGAAGCCAATATCCCTAATGACATAAAATATTAAATATTAACAAAGAGGCTACAAAACCATTTAGAAAAGCACACACTGCGACCAAGCTGGATTTATACCCATTGGATATATACCCATGGAATGGTCCCATTGAAGAAAAACTATACAGATATAATAGACTATATAAATAACAATATTAAAACTTATATGATTATATCAAAAGATGCTGAAACATCTAGAAATGCTACTATAGAAATAAGACAAGAAAAGAAGTAGAGGGAAATGAGGGGAGAAAACCTTTTTGTAGATGAAAGTTTATTTAGAGAACTCTAAAGACTTGACAAAAAATTAATTTAAACAATAAATTCACAAACTTACAAGCTATAAAAGAAACTACACAAATCATCAGCATTTCTATATATTATATATATCTACATGTCTCAGCACTTAGCACAGTGCCTGGCATATCAGTAGGTATTAAATAAATGTGTATTCCCTTCCTTCCCCTATTACCAACAAAATTCCTGAAGAAGAAACAGAGAGATTCCATTCAAAATAAATACAGAACACATAAAATATTTGGAAATCTATCTACCAAGGACACAGACAAGAACTATGTAACTGCAACTACAAAACACTCTTTACAAAAAAAGACCTAAGTAATTATATGAATATTAATTGTTCATGGATAGGTTCCACCAATATATATATATTTTTTATTTTTTTTTTGCGGGGCACCAATATATTTCTAAATGCCAATATTACCTATTTAATTTACCATAATAATCAAAGTGAAACTAACATAGTGAACTTGCTCTTAATGGCAATGGGCCCATCAATTATCTGACCAAAAAATGTACAAAACAAGTTCAAATTTGAATCAGTGCTTAGTGAAAATCTCAAAGAATCTACCACCATGGTTATCAGCCAGCAAAGACTAATGATATGAATGATCTTTTACCATCTATCAAGCTGCTTACTGCAACTGATTATGTGTTAATTTAAAGACAATTCTGCGTGTACAATTTTGCCATACTACTCAATAGTCATCAATACTGTTCACCTTAGCAAAAACCAAAATAAGCTAGTTGTCCCCTCCAAATGCAACTTTTAAAAAATTGAAATAATTTGAGAATTGTTATAATCCTTTGGAAATTTGAACAATTTAATGTAAAATTAAACTTATATTAATTTTCTTAGATTTTAAAAAAGTAAAGTATCTCTGTGTAATAGAAAACTACATAACTGATTTAAAGAGAAAAATCACTGGAGCAATTCAAACTAATACAATCACAGACAAGAGAGGCAATTTAAATTGCAAAAGAATACAAAGTAAAAAGGCCCCAAACCAAAAATAAATTAAAATCTGATAACTTATCATTGTGATCTGTAAGCAGTGTTATTTTAAATAAGTTTTCACTGATGGTCTTTTGTATTTTTACATCATCATAGTTATCCCCAGGATCCTTCCTCCTCCCAGAAAGCAAAGTTACATAACGGACAGGATTTTTTTTCCCCCAAGCTTTTATTTTTTTTAATATTCACTTTCTAAATTTGGGTTCCTAATTCTCCCCTTCCCTACCCACTAACAAGGCAAGCAGTATAATACTTATGATACAATATGCATGAAGCCATGAAAAATGAATTTCCATATTAACATCATAGCAAAAAAAATTTTAAAAGAAAGTGAAAAAATATGCTTCGACCATTACTCAAGTTCATTAGTTGGGATTCAGACGCTATTTTTTTTTAAGGAAAAAGAAATGAAGGAAGAAAGGGAGGGAGGGAGGAATCGGCACAACCAAGAAACATAATGGAAAAAGTTTGAAAACACATGCAATGTGCAACATCTTCTCATATCTCCTCATTCGAGTACTACTTGATTTTTAAAGTTTTGTTACATTTACTTTTGACTTGTGTGTATGTTCCTTTCATTTACATTGCTTTAATCATGTAGATTTTTTAAACTCTATTTCACTTTGTTATATCAATTAATATTAATCTTTCCATGCTTCTCTGTATTTATCACATTCATCATTTCTCAGAGCATAATATTACAGTACATTAATATACAACAATTTGTTTAACCATTCCCTAATCAAAGGGCATCTATTCTTCCAATTTTTTGCTACCACAAAAAATACTACTATAAATACTTTGGTGTATATGGAGTCTTTGCTCTTATCAATGGCTTCCTTGAGGCATAATTCCAGTAATGGAGTCTCTGGGTAAAATAGTATGGACATTTTAGTCACTTTATTTGTGAAATTCCAAATTGTCAAGTATTATTATTTTTTTGTTTGCTTTTGAGGTTTTTTTGTGGGGCAATGAGGGTTAAGTGACTTGCCCAGGGTTACACAGCTAGTAAGTGTCAAATGTCTGAGGCTGGATTTGAACTCAGGTCCCCCTAAATCTAGGGCTGGTGCATCATCCACTGTGCCACCTAACTGTCTCCATCAAGTAGCAGTACTAATGGATAGGGAAGACTATTGCATTTACCTTGTAGGAATGCTTTCACTTCAGTGGGAAAAAAACTAATAAAATTATGTTTAGAACTTATCTAGATCTTTATACTGAAAATTGTTTCTGTAGGACAAACAACTGATTAAATAAGCTAGCATTTACTTTCTTCTATTTTACTTGTAGGGAAGCTATTTTTTTAAATTTGGGAGACATAATTTTATAAATTTATTACATATAGCACTTTTGTTTTCTTCATAAATGTAGACATTTAAGGACCCTATAATGAATTATTTAGGGACAAAGTTTACATTTTTTAAAAATCCAAACAAATCTCTAGAAGAAATTTCTGTATAAACTGTTATAAAATGAATTTGCTTCACCTTTGTTATCAACAATAAGAAAAAAGGCAATTTCAGTGCTCAAATATTCTCAGAAGTATTTTGGCACCAGAAAGCCAGCATATTTTGCAACAATACAGAAATGTCTTACTTTCTGCACCAATATCAGACAACTTTGTAAACACTTTTCATTTTAAAAAACTCTTTTTCATAAGATTAAATTTCTAAGAACATGAAAATCTAACACCTCTTTTATATTTCTTGATAAAGTGATGGTCCTTGCAAGATACAATGTGTCCAAATGGTAAAAGGGGCTACATTTTATTTTATTGGGGGGGGGGGGCAGGCACATTTTAAACAAGTACTTGTCAACTTTTATTTCATCTTGACATCACACCATTTTCAGTGAAGAGTCCAATACAAATCTCTCACAATATCTTCAGTTAAATGTATCAATAACACGGAAAATTTCTTTTGATATGGCATTGTCATTAACAAGTTTACAAAGTAGATAAGTTTCCAGCATCAGTTTTAATAACATAACAATCACTTAAGTCCTATTACTACATATATTGCAATATTTTAAATTAAATAAATTAAATATTTAAGTTAAATATTAAGTTAAGTTTAATATTTCACCACCGGCTCCTCTCTCTCTCCTCCCCCCTCCCCTTGGAGTTCTCCCTTCCCCTTCCTGCCTTTCCCACAGGAAGGGAGGTTCTTAGCCATGCTGAGTCTCCAATTGGTTCAACATACCCCCTGGGCTGCCCCATTATAATTTGGCCAGGCCCATGTGGGCTTGGGGGAACTCCCAGGTGGGGTTTAGGCACTTAGATGGATACTTTGATTCAGTAAATGTTCTGTTATTCAGTCCCACCTAATATACATGACAAATCTGATCAGAGTTCCTTTTGTTTGTTCCATAATCCCTTCAATTACACACCCATCTTCTCTTAGGCTTTTCAAGATTACATCTTTCCAGTCTGACCATAATGAAGCAAAGATGGAGTCAGAGAAACCCCAAATCACAATTAGTTCCTTACAAAAAGAACTATGGAATCTAAATACAGAGTGAACCATACTATTTCTACTTTTTTGCTAGCTTTTTTTCTTTTCTGAGTTTTTTTTCTCTTTTGTTCTGATTTTTCTTTCATGACATGACTAATGTGGAAATATGTTTGACATAATTGTACATTTATAACCTATATCAGATTGCTCACTATCTTGGGGAGGGGGGAAGGAAGGAGAGAAATTTGGATCTCAAAATCTTAGAAAAATGAATGTTGAAAACTATCTTTACATGGAATTGGGGGGAAAATACTATTAAGTAAAAAAAAAAAACATAAAGATCATCCATTAGAAAGTTAGATATGCTGGGGTGAAACAAAAATATGACGTTTCATGACAATTTTATAGTTTTTTTCAAGAACTCATTTCTGAAGACTGGCTATCCCTTGAGTAATTTCATAATACTAACTAAACTGATCAGTTTGAACAATAATTTCCAACTATTTCCCCTGTAGGTGTCTGTGGACCAAATATCTTTATGTTTAAGGGGGGAAAAAAGAAATTTCATGAGTGAATACTTCAGACCATTTGTTATTGTTGTTGTTGTCCTTCACTCTCAAAGAAGACCATGACATCAGGGTGATGTCATGACTTACACTAAACTGGATTTAAGTGAGGTAGCACTATGCAACCTCACTCTCTCCTCTGTAGCCATCTGGGTCTAGTGGCAAGATATACATCAGGACAACTGGAGATGGCTCCTGTTGTTTAAGGGAATTGGGGTTAAGTGACTTGCCCTGGGACACACAGCTGATAAGTGTCTGGGGTGACATTTGAACTCAGGTCCTCTTGACTCCAGGGCGAGCACTCTATCCACTCCTACCTTCCCCTGACAATTAGGATCTTGACATTCATTTTTCCTTACTACACAATGATATTTCATTACATTGATGTTTTTGGATACTGGTGATTAAACTTATAGAAATGACAGTAAAGAAACTATCATGATTATATTGATCTAAGATCTGTCTGAGACACTGAGAGTTTAAGTGCTTTGCTCAGAGGGTAAAACATAGGACCTATGTGTTAGAAATGGGACCTGAGCCATTATTCCTGACTCTGACATCAGCTCTTTACTATAGCATTTGCTTCCCTACCATATACCAGGTTTTTTTTAATCATTACCCAATTGATAGACTATTGCTTCTTTGCTAACACAAAAAAATGCTGCTTTGAGTATTTTTGTATACATTAGACTTTTGTTTCTTTGATTTCCTTCTGGTCCAGTAATGGGAATATTCAGTTCATGGACATAAAGAATTTAGTTACTTTCTTGTCTCCAACTGATAGATTAATTCACAACTCCAACAACAGCCCCTGTGTTATCACAATCCTACCAATATCAACTGTTTCTATTTTTCATCATCTCTGCCAATTTGTCCAGTGTGAAGCAAAACATCAAAATTGTTTTCATTTGCACTCCCCTTATTATTAGTGATTTGGAACATGTTTTCACATCATCATTTACAGTCTATTATTCTTTTGAAAACATTTCTTGTCCCCTTTAGTTTTATCAATGCATCGCTCAATTTTTTCCTTTTTTTCTTTCACACTGTTAACCATCATAAGGCCCATAGTTAAGAACCCTTTGTAAAATATTTGCAATATTAGTTTGATTCATTGAGGAAATGTTTCTCAATGAATCAGATAGGGGATTGTGAGAAAAGAATTATTAATAATGGATTTCCTGGGGACCTGAGGAATCCTCAATCCTCTCTCCCCACCTCACCCCAACCCCCAACTACAGAAAGTCCAGTTCTCCTAGAGAAACTTCATCAAATCTCATCTGGGACAAACCCAAGAGAACAAAAGGAATGGAGATAGATTCTTTTGTCTAGATCACAAGAATTGATGGGATTAAACCACACCTAAATAATGGACTTTGCCTTAAGCAACTTGAATGAGGGTCTTTTGTATTCTTTTCCCTAATGTCATCTCTAGAATTCATTCTAATGTAGACCACCTTCAAGTCAACCAATGGAATTGAATGATGTTAACCAATTAGCTTTAATTAATGTAAAATGACCCACCTCTATCAAGAGAGGATAAAAACCCTTAGAAAGCCCCACAAGGAGCTTCTAGATCTTCCAGGTCTTCCGGTTATTCTGGGGCTTTTCTCCTGCTCTCACCAACTGGCATGCTGAAGCTCTCTCCCTGATTTCTCTACTACTCAGCCTGAGACCATGAGAAATTAGGTAGACACATGGTCAATCCTTTACTGATATGAAAATATGCTTACCCAAAATTTGTATATATAGCAATAGCAAATTATTTTATAAAACACATAACCTGACTTCCAGCAAATTACTTAACCTCTCTGGACCTTGGTTTTGATATTTAAATAATAAAGTAATTGACTGAGATGGGGGAAAAAAAAGAAAAACATTTCTTATTTTTGACCATATATTTATTAGGAAATGGCTCTTGAATAAATAATAATAATATGTGTCTATTTCCCATCTTTCTTGGATGTGACACTTTTATCAGTAATATCTGATACAAATGTTTCGCCCTTGGCAATGTATTATAATGCAAGACCTCTTTTTATTCTGTCTTCAATTATTTCCTCTTTAATCTTATATAGTTGGAAATTGTCTTTTTTGGTCTTTATGATCACCTTTTCTTGTTTGGTTAAGGTCAGAGAGTCCGGCTAGAACCATGGGATACTGCCTTAGCTGTTTTTGGTGTTTGTTGTTGTTGTTGTTTTGGGGGTTTTTTTTGGGGGGGGGGGGGGACTGCAAAAAGGGTTAAGTGACTTGCCCAGGGTCACATAGCTTTTAAGTGTCAAGTGTCTTGAGGCCAGATTTGAACTCAGGTCCTCCTGAATCCAGGGGACTGTGCTTTATCCACTGCACCACCTAGCTGCCTCCTCTTGTTTGGTTAAAAATTTTCCCCTTAGTCATAGATATAATAGGGATCAAATTTGATCTCTTCAAAAAATTTTATAAGACCTTTTTTATTTATGTCTTACATTAATTTGAGCTTATTGCAGTATATGGTGTAAAATGTTTATCTAAACTTAACTTCTGCAAAAGTGCTTTCCAATTTCCCCATTATTTTATGTCAGATCACAAGTCCTTCACCCTGAATAATTAATGTTGTTGGGTTCAATCACTGGGTTCTTTTCAATTACTTCTGCTTCTCTCTTATGTAGACCGTTCCACTGATCTATTTTTTCTGTGTTTATTTTTAATGACTAATACTTTATAATAGTTTGACATCTGACAGTGCAATGCTTCCTTCAGTCCTCATTAGTTCATTTTTCTCATTAATTCAGTAGACCCTGTATTTCTCCAAAGAGTTATTTGTCTACATAAAGTCACAAGAGAAAATGGATAACTATAAAACTAGTTTTCTAACAGACTATAAGTCACCAAGCTGTGTTTCATTTATTTAAGTAGTAAACTAAGTATGAAATAAGGCATAAGAATATACAAGGGGGCAGCTAGGTGGCGCAGTGAATAAAACACCGGCCCTGGATTCAGGAAGACCTGAGTTCAAATCCAGTCTGAGACACTTGACACTAGCTGTGTGACCTTGGGCAAGTCACTTAACTCTCATTGCCCTGCCCCCCACCCCTCAAAGAACATACAGAATTTTGGGACAGCTAGGTGGCACAGTGGATAAAGCACCAGCCCTGAATTCAGGAGGACCTGAGTTCAAATCAGGCCTCAAGACACTTAACACTTACTAGCTGTGTGACCCTGGGCAAGTCACTTAACACTCATTGGCCCACAAATAATAAAATAAGAATATACAGAATTTTTAAGTCTGAGGAATCCTAAAACCTAGAATCCTTGATCTACTGTTAAATTAGAAGAAATTAACATTTACTGGATACTGTTCAATTAGAATAAAGTCTAGGAAAAATGTAGATGCAATTGAAAAGCTTTAGACAGGAGACATAAAAATGATAACCTCTAAGAGACCCTTTTCACGAATATCCACGATTCTATAAATATAATGAAGTTTCTTTATTGAAACATGCTGCAATGTTCAGTTTTGACACCAGGTGGTGCCCCAAGAGCTTTGAGTAGCCCTCTATCCAAAATGATGTCTATTATCAGTAAGCAGTTTCTTACATGCTTATTAATACATAATTGTTACTCTTCCACTTTTCTTATGCCTCATAAATTAAGATATTATTCTATGTTTCTAAACATAAGGAAAGGTCAGTGAAGAAAATTGGGTTTGCATCTTATTTCATCTCTAAAATGTACTAAGACTGAGATAAACCAAGGAAGGCACTGTTCATATACTATAAATTATCACACACTCACTCTTCACTTTGCTGTGGTATTACACTAAGAGATTGGCTATTAATATTTCTTCACTATCTATGATGAGTATTTCAATGCAAGTCCCTCCATGAAGCATGCCATACCAACATCAATCTAAACTCAACTTTACATACTCCCTTTGAATTTGGGGGTATGGCTGAGATACTAATCATTTCAATGTGTATCTGTCTATCTATGCATGTTATTAAACCATAACCAACTTTGTTAGTGGTTCTGACTCAACCATTAATACAGAAATGTGTTAAATAATATTTTATAACTCTAAGCCTCCCAAATACAAAGTAAGATAGATACCTAAGCACTGACAATCTATATTCATTTCTCAACTGTCTCCCCTGGGTGAGAAGTCACACATTTGGGATTCAAATTCACCAGGTTTAAAGGTCCTGTTCTGTCACTCCTACCTAATGCAGTACACAACTCCAAACCCCTCCCTCTTTTGCTCTAACCTATTACTGTCAAGGACAGCTAGGTGGTGCCTGGAGTCAGGAAGACTCATCTTGAGTTCAAATCTGGCCTCAGACACTTACTAGCTGTGTGACCCTAGGCAAGTCACTTGACCCTATTTACCTCAGTTTCCTCATTTGTAAAATGACCTGGAAAAGGAATGGCAAAGCACTACAGTATCTAAGAGTTGGACACAACTGGGCAACAACAATTATTGTCAAGGGTACCACTATCATTCTCAAAACCTCAGTGTCAGACTAACAACCTCAGTGTCATCCTTGACTCCTCTCTTGTACTCACCTCACATACGCAATCTCTTGCTAAGTCTTGCTGTGAAGGTAGAAACAACTTCTCTCCACGTACACAGAAACCATTACTTCATCAACTCACACATGGACTCAACTCACTTATGAAAAAGCCCTCTGGCTGAATTCCCTTCCTCAAATCTTTCCCCTCCTTTCCCTTTTAAATCTATCTTCCTCTCAGGTCAAAGTGACTGCCTAACACACAAACCTACTCAAAAAAGTTCAATGCTTCCCTATGACCTCCAGGAAGCCCTTCGTGACCTGATCTCTTCTTACCCTTTCTATTCTTACTTTGCTCCCCCTCCCCACCTCACATTAGCAAACATTGGCCTTCTTACTATTTTTCACACAAGACTCCTTGCCTTTCACTGACCATCACCCATGACTGGAAGAAGGAACCATGTCCCTTCTCACCTCTGCCTCCTGGCTCCCTCAGATTCCTTCAAGTCAACTCAAATCTCACCTTCCTGAAGGAGGTGTTTGCCTGGGCCCTATTCCCTCTAACACCTACTGCCTTCCCTTTATACTGCATATATCTTCGGTGCACATAGTTTGCATGTTGTTTCCCCAACTATAATGCTGAGCTCCTTGAGGGCAAGGACCCTGTTCTTTTTTCCTTTGTAGACTCAGTGCTTGGCACAGTGCCTGACACATAGTAGTAAGCACTTAATAAAATGTTTGTAGACAGATACCTACCCAAGAATGTTAGGCTTGAAACAAGGAATTCTTAACAGATGCAGCTAACTAAAGAAGTGATAAAGAGGCAGAATCCAGGACAATATGCAAATGAAAGAATAACTAATAAAACTAGCAAACAAGTATGAAAAAGAAACATACAGAAATAGTATCAGAAGCAGTATAAGAAACTACATTATAAACTGAACACATACTTATATGGATAATATTAATTAAATTAAAGAATTTATGCCTTTTAAAAAACAAATGAGTAACTAAAATAAAAGTAGATAAGAAATATCCAGTAAGCAATAAGACTCATAAAAATTGAGAACAAAAGAAGCTGAAATATCAGTGGATAAACCAAAAGTAGGATTAATAAGAGTATAATATAGAATGGCAGATAGAACATTAAGGCAAATAAACAAACACTCAGAAACTAATAACTAAATATAATAACTAAAAATAATGTAGATGAAAGTGATAGATTTAAAGGAGAGAACAAAGAGGAAACACCAAATTAACAGGAATCTCAGGTAATATATATATATTTTTTTAGTGAGGCAATTGGGGTTAAGTGACTTGCCCAGGGTCACACAGCTAGTAAGTGTTAAGTGTCTGAGGTCGAATTTGAACTCAGGTCCTCCTGAATCCAGGGCTGGTGCTCTATCCACTGCGCCACCTAGCTGCCCCCTCAGGTAATATTAAAGTAAAGAAATTTGGTCACTATTTCAAGAAACTACTCAAGAAAAAATTCCACAATTATCAAAAATAAATAATGTTCTGCAAGTAGAAATAAACCACAAATTTCTAACAGGAAGAAACAAATTTAGCTTAGTTTTTACTTTATAAGCAATATAAAGTTAAATAAGACTAAGTGTAAACACTGGACTTGCAATCAGGAAGTTACAGGTTTAAACCCCTGCTGGGCAAGTCACTTAATCTCTGAGCCTTGGTTGTTTGGAAAAAAAAAAAATTGTAAAATTAGAAGGCTAGACAAGAAGTTCTCTAAGGTACCATCTAGCTCTAAAATATATGATATCATGATCCTAAAAACCACCACAAAGAAAAATAAAATGCCAAAAGTAGGAGATTATACATCAAAAGATCACTAGATTTTGGGGGGGGGGGGACCAAAGAATCTGAAAAATTACATAAGTACAATTTTAAAACATGGGCTTCCATCCCAGAATCGATTTCCCAGAAAAATAAGCATTCTGTTGAAGGTAGAAGCTGAAAAATTTTAAAATCAAAAGGAGTTCAGGGGGCAGCTAGGTGGTGCAGTAGATAAAGCACCAGCCCTGGATTCAGGAGGACCTGAGTTCAAATAGGGCCTCAGACACTTGACACATACTAGCTGTGTGACCCTGGGCTTAACTTAACCCTCATTGCTCAGCAAAAAAAAAAAAAGTTCAACAAGTCCATGAAGAAAATCCATGCTTAAAAATAACTTTTTTGAAACTGAGCTACTTAAGTACTTAGAAAACTAGGTAATTTTCAACTGTAATTAACTAGTCTTAATGTTTATACTTACATCAATATTTTTAGAACACCTGTGATTTTACTAGGGTGTGGAACAACTCATGCAGAATGCAACCTGTGCTTTAGTCGGTGGTCTTCGCTGCGGTCAAAAGCAATTCATCATCTGGTGCTCGTTGTTCTTTGTCCGTTCTCCAAGAGAACCAAGACATTGGGGTAATGTCATGACTTGCACTAAATTGGATTTAAGTGAGGGAGGGCTGTGCAAGGTCCCCCAACCTCACTCTTTCCTCAAGAGACATCTGGGTCCAGTGGCAAGATATAGATCAGGACAACTGGAGATGGACCCAGGTATTTAAGGGAACTGGGGTTAAGTGACTTTCCCAGGGTCACACACCTAGCAAGTATCTGAGGTGACATTTGAACTCAGATCCTCCCAACTTCAGAGCCAGTGCTCTATCTACTACACCACCTAGCTGCCCTCTGGTGGTCAATGATCTGGTGGAAAACCTCTCCAAACTTAGTTCAGTTGTTCATAAACAATAGATGTGCAGTTTGGCAAAGATTACACTTCACTGGCACAGCCAATAAGAATTCAAAATCACCCTCCCAGTGAGGCATCAAAGCACAACATCAATAGGATGTCCTTCAATAGCATAAGAGCCAGCACAGGGTGATAAAAAATAATCACAGTACTATATTGGTTAAATGATTGAAATTGTGCTTGAAAAGGAAAAAAAGGATTATGTGTCCATGCTGCAAGTCAGGCATGAGAGAAAAAAACAAGACAGTAGAGGTGGTGCACTGACAGACAAAATTAAAAGGGACTGCCTCCATTACCCATTTTCCTGCTTCCTCTTCTCTGCACTGGGGCAAAGCAAAAAACAAAGATAGAGGAGAACAAATTATAACACCTTGCAAAAAAAAAAATCCAGGAATGGAGGACAAAAGAATATTTACGCACTTGGTATGTATGACATATTCCAATGCTTCCCAATTTGTAAACACTAACAGCCAATCAAATATGACAATTAAGCTATACTACACAGTCTTAATGATAAATCCTGAGATCAAAATCTCAGGGTTTGGGTTCCTTAAGGAAACTTCCATACAACTTGTTTATTTTAATTTTTTATCGTGATTTTGGTATCTGAGGTATTTATTGAACATTAATGACTAGCTGAGCACAGTGCTTCTGTCTAGCAATTGTGGCTTCCTTTTCTAGCACCCAGTTACAATTGTTCACTTTTCTTAAAACAAGAAAAAAAATTCCTATTGTGAAGAAGCTAAGTTTATTTTTATTTTATTTTTAATCTCTATAATTTTGTATTAAGACAAACATTATCAACAACTCAAAACAAAATGAATTTAAGAACCACTGTTTTCTCAGTACTTCCTGAGGGCACTTAATAATTACTTGATTAAAAAAATTAACTGTCACAGGTTTACTGTCAAGGAGGATATGAATATTTTACTTTGCATTATAAACCTTTCGAATCACTAAAACATCAACCACTGTTAAAAACATGCTATTATCGTTTGTTTCACATTAACATTACTTACATGTTTAAAATTCTTACCAAATAAAAACGAGCCTTTTTCATAAAAGTACAGAACTCAAAAAGTGACACCTAGCAATTAATTTGTTCCTTTTCACAACCATGATTTAAAAACTATTAATAGTAATATATGAGCATCATACATTCAAGATATTACTTATAAGGCTTACTATAATTTATTGAACATTCTTAATATAACATAATTTAGTCACTAAAGAAAATCTGAGTCTTCAGAGATGTCATTTCCATACCCATCCAATTATTTATTTTGCTTATTTAAAACAATCATTATTTTTTAATTATACAGGAATATAGTAATCAATGTATATGTCAAGACATCATATTCAACACTCCTAAGGTTAATAAAACATGCTTTCATGCTATATAAATTTTAATTTTTGAACTCCATTTCTCCATAAAATTTTATCTACAAGTCCCATAAAAGGGAATGTTTTATCAAATATAATTCAGTTTGGTTAAATGGTAAATTCTGTGCTTTTACTGGAACAATGATACTTATCTGTGCTTACCTAGCACCTCCCTTCTTCTGATGACCCAATCTGCGGATGAGCCATGGTTTTTCATCTTTTTCTGTCCTGCCACCTATCTTTTACTCATTTCATTGTTCATTCATACCTCCACCAGAGAGCAAATAAAGAGAAGAGAAAGAAAATGTGTTTCACTACTTGTTAATAAGGCCTTAGAGTGTGAAAATACTTACATAAATTAATTAGGTGATAGATCTAACTAAAATTCTCATGAAACTATTTCTCCCATCGAATTTATCCCACTACCTCAAGAAGTCCAACTTCATTTTCCTATTCACATCCATGAAACTGAGAAGCAACAACTGACACTTAGTAGCCTTTATAACCCTGGGAAAGTCACTTTACCTGTCATGGCTTCCTTAGAATAACAAAACAGAAATCATACCTAAAAGGAGTTTAGCAATACCATACAGCACTGTGAGAGAAGAAAGGGATGGAGTGAAGAATGGAAAAGGGGAGGAGAAGGGAGAGAACTAGAACCAAAGATAGAGAGGGAGAGACAGAGAAAGAGAGAATCCTAAAATCGCCAGCAAAACTTTATGAAAATTTAACCATCATTTTACCAACAGATTGACAACACTTTTCCTAAACATTAAAGTTGTGATTTTGTTGGGGGGTTTTTAAACAATTAGAAAGAAACTAAGTTGCATCTTTATCATTCTAATCCTGTTTGCAATTCAGCATGGTGAGTTGTGAAGAGTACTGGACACTGAACTACATGACCTCAGTTTGAATTCTAGCTCTGTCACTACCTGTGTGACATTGGCTAGGTTGGTTAACCTCCCTAGGTCTCAGCTTCCTCATCTGTAAAAATGAAAGGGTGGATCAATAAGACCTTCAAAAACCCAACAAACTTTAAATCTATGTTCCCATGATCCCCCAAATTCAGTATTCAACTTCTCCCTCTCTCCCACTCCCAGATTAGACCTGGCCATTCCAAGAATAGGAAACACAGTGGCTTCCATTCTGGTGTCCTCAGAAAAGGAAGAACTTTTTTTCTTATTAAAAGGAGCACAGGATCATATATTTTGCATTGGAAGGTACTTAAGAGGCCATCTCTTCCAACTTCTTCATTTTGTGGTTGAGAAAACTGATTCCAAAAGAGATTGCATGACTTAATTTAGATGTACTTATTATTTATTAGACTTATTTAATTGGTATTACCAACACAATTGATACAGCACTGGGCCTGGACTCAGGAAGACCTGTGTTCAAATCTGGTATCAGATACTGAGCCAGTCACTTAATTTCTGTCCCCATCAGTTTTTTCAACCGTAAAATGCAGATCATAATAGCATTTAGTTAACAAGGTTATTGTGAGGCTCAAATGATACAATATTTGTGAAGGGCACATGGTAGGGTGCTATATAAAAGCGTATTCCCTTTCCTTTCCTTTTGTCAGTGTCCCATAGGGAGTGACAGAGTCAGAAATCAAACTCATTTCCATTCAGAAAGTGACATGGCATTCTCAGGATCACATAAGTGTATTCCAAAAGTCTCAGGGCAGTTTTAGTTTTAACAACTTTAGAAGCATAAATTTTTACAAATATACAAAAACATCTGAAAGATTATTGAAAATTTTAGAATATTGATATGTTTATTATTAAAATTCAATGTAGGGGCGGCTAGGTGGTGCAGTGGATAAAGCACCAGCCCTGGATTCAGGAGTTCCTGAGTTCAAATCCGGCCTCAGACACTTACTAGCTGTGTGACCCTGGGCAAGTCACTTAACCCCATTGCCCCGTTTAAAAAAAAAAAACTTCAATGTAACCATCACCTTGAGCCATGTGTGTGTGTGTGTGTGTGTGTGTGTGTGTGTGTGTGTGTGTGTGTGTGTATATATATATATATATATAAATGGAGATAGATCAGTTGACCAAGGTGGCAAAAGAAAAGGATCTCCTCTACTGATCCATGGTCTGAAAAAGTTTCTTTCAAAAACTGCCACACACCCATAATATATGACAGTGTACCCATCTTGTTAAAATAAAAAATTATTAATCAAAATTCACAATACTAAGTATAGAAGAAATTTAAATAAACTTTCAAATGATGTTGTTCATAAGTCTGTAGTACATAGACTTATAAAGTTATTAAAGCTTAAACTGCACTCATACTTTTGGGACACAGCTAGGCAGCACAGCGGATAGAGAACAGAACCTGGAATCTGGAAGATCTGAGTTCAAATATGATCTCAGAAACTGACTAACTGTGTGATGCTGGATAAGTCATTTAAACTGTCTTTGCCTCACTTTCTTCATAAAATGGAGATAATAATAGTACCTCCCAGGATTGTTGTGAGAACCAAGTAAGATAATTATTTTCAAGTGCTGGCACATAGTAAGGGCTATATAAAAGTTCTTCTTTGGTGTCAGAGGCAAGATTTGAACCATTTCTTCCTGACTAAGTCTGGCACTAGATAATTAATCAAAGACAGAAAGAAATACACACTCTCTTACTCTGTGCCTATCTATCTCTCTCTTTACACAGACACACGGACACAACATGAACACACACATGTCTATGTATATATGCCTATCTATATGTGTATATATAAACATACATGTATGTGTACGTATATATCTATATGTATACACATACCCCAAAATAGTCACAGTAGCACTTTTTGTGACAGCAAAACAGTAATACTGGAAATAAAATAGGTGCCTACTGATTGGAAAATAGCTAAACAAACTCTAGTACATGGCCATAATGGAATATTATAGCATCATAAGAAATGAAGTTTATGAAGAATTCAGAGAACTTATAGGAAATGATACATAGTGAAGTAAGCAGAACCAGGAAAACAATATACATAACTACAAAAATGGAAAGAATAATAAAATAAAACAACCTTATATAATTATAATGACCAAGTTCAATCTTGGAGCAGAACTGAGAACATGTACCTTCCTTCAGAGTGTGTGTGTGTGTGTGTGTGTGTGTGTGTGTGTGTGTGTGTGTGTGTGTGTGTGTGTGTGGAGGGGATTGAGAGGGGACACCATGGGTATAGAATATTGCATATACCATCAGACACTGTAACTGCCTTTTTTTCCTCTCTTTGGAAAAAAATATATATCTTTGTTACAAGGAATGATTTGGGTGTGGGGTAGTGAGGAGCATTTACGGAAATGACTGACATAAAAACAAAAGGTATCAATAAAACAGATAAATACACATCTTAATAGCAGCCAACTATCGAGCACTTGATAGAATCCTGAGAGTTTACAAATATTATTTTATTTTATGTTTACTATAGCCCTGTGAGGTATGTATGGTCTCATAAATGAGTATAAAGCCATAAAATGAATCTTTCTGTTCTTTCAGAAGTTTTAACCACCATCTTCCTTTTCACCTCTCACCCCACCACAGAAGAGGTCAAAGTAAATAATATTCATGCTGCTTTTCATTTAAAAAAATCAACAAAACATTGTGAAACAAATCCTAAAACTTTACTACATATGTTTAGTATTTGGTAACCTAACAAAATATGTATGTTGCTCTGCCTATAGTTCCATAGCTCAAATCATCATAAACACTAAAGCAGAGGCCTAAAACACTACCCCCTACATTTTTCAGATGAGAAAAATGAGGCCTATACTAGGATAAGTAAGAAAAATTCAAGTGTACTGATACCCAGCCCATTTCTCTACTTACTATATACTATATACTAACTCTACTGAGCAAATCACTAAAGTCATCTATGTACTTAAAGCATACATGAAACTATGGTTTATCATGCTACCAACCAATGACAAGTAATAAAGGTATTAGGTATGCCTCTTTTCAGTAACTTTCCTTAGAAAGAGATCAAAATGACAATAAGGGACTTAGAACCAATCTTGCGTATAATACTTTAAAAAAAATTTTTTACCTGTGCTAAATTTTAATTAACCTAGGGACATGTTGCAGTTCATCTAAAAAGTATTCTGAAGTTATGTGGCCCTTATGAAATGCATTTGCTTAGGAAGGGTGAAATAACTGTTTTTAAATTAGTTTGGATAAAGTGTATGTCTATCAACTGGGAAATTGATGAACAAATTAGGTTATATGAATGTAAAAGACTATTTCTGTACAATAAGAAATACTATGAGGAATTCAGATAAATATGGAGAAAGTTGTATGAATAGATGTAAAATAAGAATTCAGAACATAAGCAAAACATAGCCAATGAATACAATAATGAAACTGAAAAGAACAATAAATAGAAGTTGCTCTGAGTAATTATAACAAATGTTAGTTCCAGAGAACAGTTAATGAAGCACTGCCTCCTCCTCTTAGCAGAGAAGAGGGTGTAAAGGGGCAGAATGTTGATGTTAGACAGTCACTCAGTTGTTCTTCCTTAACTATTTCTCTTGGTTAGAAGGAAAAATTCAATTCATGATAGAGTGGGGAATGGAAAAGGAGAGGGCAGAAGGAAATGCTGATTTTTTAAAAAGGTATCAATAATTTTTTTAAAATATGTGGAGGGGCAGCTAGGTGGCGCAGTAGATAAAGCACAGGTCCTGGATTCAGGAGTACCTGAGTTCACATCCGCCCTCAGACACTTGACACATACTAGCTATGTGACCCTAGGCAAGTCACTTAACCCCCATTGCCCCACAAAAAAAATAAAAATAATAAAAATATGTGGAATGAATTGAGGCTTTGTCATAACAGAGATGAAGAATTAACAGTTATTTCAATTCCTGCAATATTTCAAAAAAGGACAGACAGAAGGTAGATATAAAAAGTGAAATTCTTAAATGAGACTCTCCATAATAACTATTGGAGTACTGGGTATGGGAAAAGAGAACAATCAGGAAAAAAATTCCTCCCATGAAATGTATGAAAATGTGGGGAAAGTCAAGTTCAAAGGGGAAAAAAAGAAATCATATAGATGAAAATTTATATTTCAAACAAAAAAGAAAACTCCCATTCTCAACACCAGTTACATAGAATAGTCAAGAATCCATTAAGAAAACAAACAACATTCCTTATTTCTTCAATAAAATATACAGTAAAACCTCAATTTGTCATCCTTGAATGAGATGTTCATAAAGTCTTTTTTCCCAGATGACCAAAGTTGACAATTTTAAGAACCAAATTTTAAAATCGGAATGTTTTAGAACTGAAAGGGCCATCTGAAGATTATCTAGAACTACCAACTCATCTTCTCAATAAAGCCCAGAGAAATTACATTCCTAATTGTCACACAGGCAGTTAGTGGCAGCATTGGACTTAACACAGGTCTCTTGAGATCTAGTAGCACAGTCTTTCCAATATAGGAGGCTGCCTTCCTTTATAGGAACTATTTTTGATGTATACTTTGATAACTCTAAAAAGTGTGATATAACCGGTCATCAGTGAGGGTAAAGACTGCAATCCATTCATTTCTCCTCACCCTGTACAACCCCTGCCCATAACTCTTCACAAGGAATCCTCCCAACTTTACTCTTAGACCTCTTCCTCTGGATCTCAACATTATATGGCTATTGTAAGAATATTTTATTAACTAGGGCTAATTTGGGGGGGCTAAATTTGACTGGAGGACTAATCTGGGAACTTTGACTGTTTGGCTATCTGATTCCTGTTAATTTAATGTGGGCCATTTATAAAGTTCTACCACACCGCTTTACTCCCAAATTGATAAACTAAAGATTAAGTAGCCTCTTAACTAAATAATCAAAGCAGTTTATTTATGAGATACTATTTAAATTAAGAATACAGGGAAATAAAATGTACAACCTGACTGCATTGCGGTGCATCTAGTGCATCTCTTTTCCACCTGCTGTGCCTCGAACTTTTTTAATACAATAAGGGTCTTAGCCACTTCCTGCCTCAGGGCATGGTCCACCCTCACCACTCAGGTCTTATTCTAACTCTCACTTTGTAAATCCCCCTGGCTTCTAACTTTCCTCTCCTTACTGCCACCGCTGAACCCCTGTGTTTCTCTCTCACTGACCTTCTGTCTGTCTGCTCTGTCAGTCTGCCCTTCGGCCTCTCTATTCCCTGCTCCTAGTCCTTCTCGTCTTCTCCTGCGTCCTTGTAGCCAAGTCTCGTCTCTAGTCTGATGAGCTCCAACCTTTCTAATCTTGTCAGCTGCCCCTCTAATCTTGTCCGCTTCTCTTAATCTTGTCGCCAGCCTTTCCTCCTTGCTCCTAGTCCTGCGTTACTGTTCGTCTCGTCCCCGTCCTCTTCTCAGCCCCCGTCTCCTTGTCCGAACCTCTTCTCAGCCTCTCTCGCCCGTCCTTGTCCAACCAAACCCCTTGCTGTCTTGTCCGTCCAACCCCCTGCTGTCTAACTCCCAGGTCTATATATACCTTTTCTTCTCTCCACTCAAATCTCGGGGCTTCCTGCGCCCCCACAAACCAAGCTAATCTGCCAGTCAGGGCTGGGGCTGGGGCTGGGGGGGGTGCACTTGAGCCTCATGTTCCTCAGCCCAGGCTATGCCAGAGCCCAGCATCTCTGATACCTCCGCTCAGGGAGGAGGGAGCTTGGGGCTTTTTCCCCTCAGCTGTCTGACCTGGCTTCTTGTACAGCCCACGGGGCTTTTGGGCTCAGCTGAAGCAGAGGGGGAGGGGCACCAGCCCCTCCTACACAGAAGAGACCCTGAGGGCCTAAGGCTTTCTAATCTCAGCCTAAAGGTAGGGTCCCCAAATCAAAATAAATTTCCACACTATCAATGGAGCACTCCACCTGAACCTCTCCTCTATGACAAACTCACATACTTTACCAATTACAGATACTTCTGATGATACTGTACCACCCTCCTCCCCCTGCCCTTTGGGTTGTCCATTAATTCTTTACAGAATATGGTAGTCCCCAAAACTCAACCATACAGCATCACTTAAAATAATGGTGTGAAAAAGAGGCATTTGTTTCACAGAGAAACATAAGCCCATATTTCCAAAGGCAAACCAGTCTGCTCATACTCTCCTTTTCAATTGGGATTTCAGGTTAAGAAGACTATAGAGGTATTACTATATATGAAATCAAACAATGTTAAAACAAAAATATTCCACTACAATAGTACAAAGGAAGAAATGGTCTAATGTTTAACCAACACCTTTGAATTAAGAATTCAAAAGCTGTGAATAAAAGAAAAATATAAAATGTATTTGTTCTTCAGAATATGACTAAATATAAAATTTAAGTACCACAGTGAAGAATTTCTAACAGTAAGGAAGTGGGTTTTTTTTTCAATTAAGATGAGAAAAAGGCAAAGTAGCAAGATATGTATCTTAGTACAGTAGAGCTCCTAAATAAAGTAAAATGGAAAATTAAAACAAGAAAAATAAAATACGTGCAAAAAGCCCACCATTTAATACAAATAAGTCAGCAAAAGATATGTATCACAAAAAAGAGCAAGACAACCAACACCACAACTTCTCTAGAAACTCACTATTAACATTATTTCGTATTGAACTGAATTCAGCAACAACTTTGGGCTTTTTCTGTCAGGAGAAATGTACAAGGTCTTAACATCATCCAAGTAAGTTAAGTTAACCAAATACCAAAAAAACTGACTATAAATATTTGTTTCCCACTACAAAGTAGTCCCATAGAATCAGCTTCAACTCAACGACAGAAATATGAGGCACCAATCTACTAACAATTCCTATAATTTACAGATGAGCTAAATTAGGCAAAAAAGAAAATCAACATATGTAAAATCTAGATAAGGCAAAATCAAAACTTCTGCCCCAATAAATATCCTTATACTTCAGAGAGCTAAGACTTAATTTACACCAAGGAAATATATATCAACAAAGTTTAATATTCATCAACTAAATTTTCTAAAGCACATGAAGAAATTGAATTCTATGTAAAATCAGTATTTCCATTACTGATTTAGAGAAAGCAAAGAGGATTCTAAAAAGTTTTGCAAGTTAACTTCCATCAAACTGCTAGAAAAATTTTCCAACATTTAAGAATGGGAAATTTAATTAGCTTGCTGTGAAGAAGTCTGGAAAAACTTATGAAAGAAGCAACAAATTCTAGGTGTCAACTGACCCAGTTAGTTTCCAGAAATGATGGTCCTAAATTAATCCTGACTTATGACTACTGAAAACCATCCTATATCTATAAAGCAAAATCAGATTCTTACCTGGGGAGGGTAATTGCTCTCTGAAGACCATCGTGAAGATTGGTCATTTGGCTTATCCACTAAAATATTCCTAAAACAAAGGAAAAGAAAAACACCTTAAGTTTAAATCATTCTGAAAAATTTATTCTATTGGCAATATGAAAAATACTTATCTTATTATGGATGACAAAAATATGTAAATGCTGGAAAGTAAGGTAATTAGACCACTAATCAACAAGCCAAAGACCAATGCAATAAAATCTCATTATAATACAGTTTATATAGTAAAAAGAAATTCCTTTCTTTACAGCCTTCTCAATGGATTCACCTATATCTCAGGTGGAAAGAACTGTCTTTCATCAGATCAGGATCTACTCCTCAAGAGGAAAACAGATTCCTTCTCCTTGCAATGTGACCTTGGGCGAGTCACTGAACCTCTCTAATCCTTAGTTTCCTCATATGCAAAATTGGCAGGTTGAAATATAAGACCTTAATGGTACCTTCCAGCCATAAGTCTATGATTCTACATTACTACATTATATTTGATATTCTACTTGCATACAAGTGTTTATCTCCTAATTTGAAAGCAGAGATTTCCTTGTTTCTAATCAGTCAGTCAACAAGCATTCATTAAGCACCTTCTACCATTAGGTACTGTGCTACATTCTGGGGATACAAAGGCAAAAACAAAAAAACCTAGTCCCTGCTCTCAAAATGCTCACAGTCTAATAAGGAAGACAATATACAACTTCATGAACAGAAGCAAACGAATCTAGTAGCCTAAGGTTCTATAAACACGAAGATGCCAAGTACAGTGGGGGCAAGGACTTAACTCTTTAACAAAAACTGCTAGGACAACTGGAAAGTTATCAAACTAACACCTCACACTAGATACCAAGATGAACTCCAAATTGGATACATGATTCTGATATAAAAGATCACATCACAAAAAAATATCTTTCGTATCTATGGATGGGGATGAGTTCATGACCAAATGAGAGTTAATCAGGATCAGAAGATAAAATGGGCAAACATGATTACATAAAATTTAAAAGATTTTGCACAAACAAAAACAGTATAACTGCTGAGATTGGAAAGGAAATAGTTAAATGGTAAAACAATCTTTGCAACAAGTTTCTCTGATAAAGGTCTCAATTTCAAAACATATAAGTGAGGGGCAGCTAGGTGGCGCAGTGGATAAAGCACCAGCCCTGGATTCAGGAGGACCTGAGTTCAAATCTGGCCTCAGACACTTAATACTTACTAGCTGTGTGACCCTGGGCAAGTCACTTAACCCCAATTGCCACACACACACACACACACACACACACTCTATATATATATATATATATATATATATATATATATATATATATATAGTGTGTGTGACAGATTCTAATTTATAATAAGAGCCATTCCCCAGTTTATAAATGTGAAAGAATATAAAAAGGCAATTCTCAAGAGAAGAAATTCAAATTACCAATAACTGTAAAAAAAAGTTCCAAATTATATTAGAGAAATGTAAACCTGAGATCCCACCACACCCATCAGAACGGTAAAGCTGACCAAAAAAAAGGAATGACAAATGTTGGAAGGTTTTCAGGAAATTCAATGCAAAGCTGATAAAGCTACCAGCTGGAAAGAAATTTGAAATTATGCCCCAAATGTTCTGTTTCTGGAAAATTTGAGCAATTCCTTTGGTGATAGATATCCAGTGGCAAATACCTTAAATGCCATAAGATTAAATATATTGCTAAACAAAGTTTCTGTGATAAGAGAGAACAAGCATTAAGACCCTCAGAGCTACTACCAAGGTTAAGCCAACAGCAAGTCTTCGAAAAAAAATCACAAAAGAGAATTTTAATTTAAAAAAAAGGAAACTAATTCTTCATGAGACTGACATAATTTGGTCCTGTCCCCTTGCTGGAATACCTATCTATTAAGTCCTAGATAACCAAAAAATAATGGTGGGTGAATCCCAGAAAGTTTTCAAAGTGAGAAGTTTCCTTGAGACAGATATACCTTTATCACACCCAATAATAAAAGTAAGAAGCCCAAAAATACAGAAAACTCAGGAATAAGGAGGATAAATGAAAGGACCCACTACAAATACAAAAGGAAACAGGCATCACACCTAGGAAAAGGAATGAGAATAGAAAAGGTCAAATGCAAAGGCTTCTTGAAGTACCCCCTTTTTTGTGTCTTATGGGACCCTCCTCCAATTCCTCACAACCAAAACTTTGGGCCTCTACGAAAGGTATTAGAGTGGAAAATCAGTTACAGGGGGACAAGGAAGCCCAGAAGAGAAAGAACTATAAAAAATAGAAAATAGATCTTACTACACTGGCAAATCAGAATCTCCCTCTATCAATTTTTCAACTGATAACCCTCATCATCTGAGGAAAAGAGCTCATCAAACCTCCATGCTGTATCAGAACAGAGAAAAAACATGCAGGGACAGGGACACAAAAGTACAAGGCCTGCTGAAGGTAAAGGATTGGCAATAAGTAGATTTTCAGCAAAGATAACATAGAAAATGAGCACTAAATGATAAGACTTAAAAAAGCTAACTAAAGGGAACTGAAGAAGCATTTTATAAAGAGCCACCTGAAAACAACAAGTGCTTTGTACAAAAAAGGCAATCAAAATTCCCTAAGGATAGTGAAGATATCATGATAAATTCTGCAAGCCTCCTAGCAAAGTAACCATTAAGGAAAAATATAAAAGAAATAAGGAGAGAAATCACATTTCTTAAGGAAGAAATTAACCAATGTAGTCAGAGATTAGTAAATTCAGAACAAAAGACAGAGACACTAACAGTGACAATAGGGTTTTTTAAAAAAAAGATAACAGAGGGGAAGCTAGGTGGCACAGTGGATAGAGCACCGGCCCTGGAATCAGGAGTACCTGAGTTCAAATCCGGCCTCAGACACTTAACACTTACTAGCTATGTGACCCTGGGCAAGTCACTTAACCCCAATTGCTTGACTTAAAAAAAAAAAAAAAGATAACAGAAATACTTTGCAAAAATACAAAGTGGGAAGGAAAAAACAGCCCAAAGCAGCAAAAAGAAAAACTTAGACAACATGAATTTTTTAGAAATAAGAATATTGAACTCAAAGATAGGAGAAAAAGAGCTAATATAAGGATCACAAGTTTTCCAGAAAAACATCATTAAAAAGATAAAACCATCCTCCAAGTAGAAAAACTTCCAAGAAATACAGAAAGCTGACAACAAAATACTGATCCAGGGAATCCACAGAACACAACAAAAAGAAATCATAATTTTAATTTGCTGCAACACATTGTAAGCAGCTGGAGCTAAGCTTTTACAACATGGGGTCATACATCTCAATATTAACTACTACCAGGAAGGAAAAAGTGGTTTAGTACCAGGGAAGGTATAACTCAGAGATAGTTGTATAATCATTTTGAGCCTATTGTGGTATATGGTATAAGGTGTTGATTGAAACAATATTCCCAGCAGTTTCAGTGGAGAGAGGGAGAGAAAGGGGAAGAGGGGGGAAGAGGAAGGAAGAGAGAGAACGAAAGAAAAAGAAAGAAGCAGGCCCCAAACCCACTAATATGGTATATGGAAGTCATGATTTATTATTTTGCAGTAAAAATTTTCAGGGAAATACTGAAAGACCTTTAATAATGTAAATGAAAAGATGACTAAAAGGAAGTTGAACTATGAGCAACAGAAAAACCAATAAAAGTCCTGGAGAACAGATAATGAAATCTTCTTCCCTCATAGCAGAAACATATTGACAGAAAATTTGGATACTGTTCAATGCAGGCATTGTGTCAGCTATTTTTTGCTTTGTAAGTATTCTTTGTCATAAGAAATGGGGGGGGGCAAAAAAAAGAAATGGGAGGCAGAGGAGAATAATTCTAAAACATCTATAAGCAAAGAATCAAAGAAAAATATAGTTTGGGCATAAGTTAGTTCAACTAGAATTCCTAGGAAAAATGAGACAAACTTTTTTTTAATTATAAATGAGAGTACAAAAGTAGAAAACTGGAAAAGAAATGAGAAGGGGCAGCTAGGTGGCGCAGTGGGTAAAGCACTGGCCCTGGATTCAGGAGGACCTGAGTTCAAGTCCAGCCTCAGACACTAGACACTTACTAGCTGTGTGACCCTGGGCAAGTCACTTAACCCTCATTGCCCCACAAAAAAAAGAAAAGAAAAAAGAGAGTTATGGAAAAAAAGATATGAGAAGAGAAGTAACTTGGGAAAGGGAATCTAGATGATGTTTTAAAAAAGATATTAAGAAGATTTTAAAAAAATAAAAGAATGCCTCTCTTTAAATTGCCTTCTCTTTCCTTCAAGGACCCGCTCAATTGTAAACTGCTCTGTGGAAGCTTCCCTAATCATCCCCAAATTCAAAGTTATCTCCATATCTTCATATTTCTCATAGCACATCATCTGGATTTCTCTGTCTTAACTACAAGATGTACAAAATTTCACCCATGCAACAGACTTCCTGGAAATTATAGAAATTACTAACTACACAAAACAAGAAATATTTTTCATAAGTTAAAAAAAAACTGCAATTACAGAAGAATATATAAATTATCTTCTAGCAAAAACAACTAACCTGGAAAACAGACAGGAGAGATAATTTAAGGATGATTTGACTGCCTAGAACCCATACTACCGACCCCCCACCAAAGAAGAGTTTAGACTTAATATTTCAAGAAATAATGAAAGAAAATTGTTCAGATCTCTTAAAACAAGAAGGCAAAGTAGAAAGATAAGGAATTTAATCATCACCTCCTGAAAGAAACCCCAAAATGAAAATCCCCAGGAATATTATAGCCCAAATCCAGATATTCAAAGTGTAAAAGAAAAAAATATGTGCAAGCAGCTAGAAAGAAAGAATTTAAAGAGCTACCATAAGGATCACACACATTTTATCAGCCATCACTGCAAAGGAGTAGAGGGCTTGAAATATAATATTCCAGAAAGCAAAGGCCATACAATCAAGAATAACTTACCAATTTTATGATGAAAAAAGAAATGTATAATGCTATGGGGGAGAATTGGACCTTCAATGAAAAAGAGGATGTCAGGCACAGTATATAGAACAGTGGTCCTGGATTCAGGAGGAACTGAGTGCAAATCTGGCCTCAGACACTTGACACTTACTAGCTGTGTGACCCTGGGCAAGTCACTGTTTCATCAAGGAAATACTCCTTGTTCCTCGAAGAAACAAAGTGGGGAATATGTTAAAATAATGGAATTTGGTAGATGCCCAGGGGTCTGACTTGACTGACTTAGTAGTGTTTGAATTGGGTATGAATGAGGAACTACTAAGTACCCACTTAAAGGTGATTAGATTTTGAATTTAAATTTAGCCAACCCTGAGAAGGAGTGTTCTCAGAGGCCATGGACTGCAACATCAACAGGAGATTGCTCTCAGCCATATCAACTAGAAGAACCTCCCATTTCTGGGAGGAGGACAGGAAGTAGGAAGTTGAGGCTGGAAGATAGGATCTTCCTCTTTTGGTTCCAGACATCGGTATGGTGGCAGAATTTTACATTTAACCAGACAAATGGGGGATAAGATCATGTTAATGCTTTGTTTTTGTGGATTTTTAGTTTTTATTTTTGTTATAAGAGCCAGCAAGGTGCTCACACAAGGGTACTCCCCCTCTCACAGCCATGCTTTTTCAGAGAAACCTCTGATTTCTGCAGCTTTTCCAAATTCTAACACTAATTGTTGCTCTAATTTTGCATGCCTAGAGGCTTCTCTAGAAGCTTTTAATACCCTAGAAAGTGTGGGGGGGAACCCAGGCCTGAGTTTGATTCCCTGGCTGTGCACCATATGCACTTAACCCCAATTGCCTCACAAAAAAAAGTAAGAAAGAAAGAAAGAACAAAAAGAGGATGTCCAAGCATTCCAAATGAAAAGACTTGAGCTACAAAGAAACTCTGAAGTGCAAACACAGGAATCAATAGGAAGATGAAAATATAAACATGAGCAAACAGTTTATAAGAGAATAAATATTGTAATGTGAGTAAGTAATATATGTGTCTCCTTGGAACCCTACCATTATCAAGAGTCATAAAGTGAGTCTAATTAGACAGAGAACCTGGGAAGGGTTCTGTTATGTCTTGATGATCTTAAAAGAAAAAATAAGAACAGAGATAAAGAGGATTACATTAAAGAGGAAAAGAAAGATGAAGGACATGGAAAATTACTCTATATAATCTGAGTATACAAGTAGAAGAAGACTACGCATATAGGAGGAAGGGTTTAGGGAAGTTGCCAAAACTTGAACCTCACTTTCATCTGAACTAGTCAAAAGAAGGGGAATATACATAGAAGAATTGTGTACAAAAACACATTTAAGCAACAGGAAACAAAAGGGGAAAGGGGAAAGAAGAGAATAAGAGGGAATAAAATTAAGAGAAGGATTAGTCCTAAGCAAAAATAATTTCAACTGAGGATATTCAAAAATATGTATAAACTATCTTTTCTTGGTAGCAAAGAACTGAAAATGGGGGGAGGGCATTGGGTGATGGCTGAACATTTTTAGGGTATTAATATGAATTTTTATGGTATATGAATGTAATAAAATACTATTATGCTATAAGAAATGATGAAAGGGATTATTTCAGAGAAAACTAGGAAGACTTGCATGAACTGAAGTACAGTGAAGTAAGCAGAAATGAATAATTTATACAATTACAACATTATAAAGACAAAAAACTTTGAAGGACTTAGATCAACTTTAATTCCAGAGGACTCATGATGAAACATTCTCCCTACCTCCTGACAGAGGAAATAGATGCAGAGTGCAAGTTAAGATATATTCTGTTTGAATGTGGTCAATGCAGGAATTTGTTTTGTTTAAATATGGTCTTATTTTTGTAAAATGGTCTTTGTAAAATGGCCTTATTTTTCTTTCTCAGAGAGAAGGAGAAGGCAGATCTTTTGCTGATAGAAAAACATTAATAAAAATTTTTAAAGCAATATGACTGAATGTGCTTCTTTATTTGGTTAAACCTTGTGTTAGTCCTGGGGTCCTGGAGATAGGAAAGACTTTTTTTTGGGGGGGGGGGGCAATGAGGGTTAAGTGACTTGCCCAGGGTCACATAGCTAGTAAGTGTCAAGTGTCTGAGGCCGCATTTGAACTCGGGTCCTCCTGAATCCAGGGCCGGTGCTCTATCCACTGCACCACCTAGCTGCCCCCATAGGGAAAGACTTTTAAATAACAATTATTCAGTTAATTTGATCAGTAGTTAGCCAAAAGAGTGAATTTCTTTTTTTACATTTTTTTTTAAGTGAGGCAATTGGGGTTAAGTGACTTGCCCAGGGTCACACAGCTAGTAAGTGTTAAGTGTCTGAGGCCGCATTTGAACTCAGGTACTCCTGAATCCAGGGCCAGTGCTTTATCCACTGCGCCACCTAGCCGCCCCTTTTTTTACATTTTTTTTAACAAATGCTAGACAATACACCAACCACAATCAAAACATAATAGTGAACAGAACAACTTTTTTTAAATCATGTTCCTCAGAGTGTAGATATTCATCATATACAATGCAAAAACAATAAGCAAAAGCCAGTTGCCTGATTTCCATTAAGCAGAAAATTTTCAACATAAATCCATTCTTCCTTCTTTCTACTTAATTTCCTATTCACATTTGGATATTTTAGTTTTGGTTTTGAATAAGATAGAGCAACAGTGAAAAGACCAGTTTGTATGGATCATACTGCAGGATGGGAAGTAATGTATGAGGCTGCAAAAGTAAGTTGGGGCTAAGGCATGAGAGCTTGTTTTAAAAAAATGTTTATATTTGATCTTAAAGTCAATCAAGACCCACTGGGGGAAGGGAGGGAATGGTTAGATCTGAGCTTTAGGAAAATCTCTTCGGTAGCAGTATGTAGAATGGATTGGAGTAGGGAGACTAATTATGAGAACAGGCAAGAGGTGATGAGGTCCTGAACTAGGGTGGAGGCTATATGAGTGAAGAGAAGAAGTTGGATACAAGAGTTCTTAAAAAGACAGAAACAAGATCTGGCAACTGCTTGGATACAATGAATGAAAGAAAGAGTTCAAGATGAAACTAAGGCTGCAACCCTGTGTGACTGGAAGCCCACCCTCCACAAAATGAAAGTATCTAGAAGGTAGAGGCGAGGATGCTAGGGAGACACTGGGATGGAATCTCAATTGCTGATGCTTTGGGTACCCAAGTTACAGCTAATCTCCCCAGGAGAGACAACTATGGCTCACAAGGGGGGAAGTTGGGAGCTTGGAAGTTGGGAGCTTTCACACACGAAGCAAACTGAGGGAGTGCTGGTCCAAAAACGGGCCAGTGTGATTATGTTGGAGACCAGCTCCACAAATAGCTAACATGGGAATGGTAGGATGTTTCCTATCTAGGAACCCTCAGAATGGTGAATCACATACATTAGGGAGACTAATGAATAACTGTGTTGTCTCATTTGGGAACCCACAGTTTTTAAAGGCTAGGAAAGCCCAATTTCTAATTTCTACCCCCCAAATGAAATTTATAAAATAAGCAGAATATTGTGAGTACAGACAGTGATATGCAATCCCCTTTCTGTTGTAGCTTTTTAAATGCTAGCACTCTTGGATCAATACTGACTTGTTAGGGGCAGCTAGATGATGAAGTGGATAAAGCACTGGTCCTGGATTCAGGTGGACCTGAGTTCAAATGTAACCTCAGACACTTGACACTTACTAGCTGTGTAACCTTGGGCAAATCACTTAATCCTCACTGCCCTGCCCCGCCAAAAAAGAGAATAACTTTCTAATAATGACTTGTTGAAAATTTGTTGCAAAAACTACTTTGCAAAACTTCACATAGAGAATTTTGAGCCCCTTATTTCCGTGTAAAATAAATACAAATAATTAGTATGATATACTATTTTCAACTCCATTCTTAAGAGTACTGTACATATTAAATATATTAGGTTTTTTTTTAAAAATAATCAACTTAATGTCCATATTCTGCTTCCAAAGAGGAGGTATAGATGCTTAAGCAATTTCTATTTCTCTCTAAGGATTCCAAAGGGCTTTGGGAACATCATACCTACGCATATATCACCATCACTGAAATTTATCCACCTCTAGGGAAAGAAAATAGCAACAAAATAAACAAACACTCTACTATGATGATGTGGGGATAAGAAACTCTCATTAACCACAATCAAATCCATGCAGTTTATAGTATCTCTACAAGACAAAGATGTGCTAAGAAAAACAATATGTTAAAATATATATTATTATATATTTCTACACACACACACACACACAAAACTCCATTTCTGAATATCTCAGAAAAACAAGTTTGGGTCAATCTTGCTAGGAACTAAAATTTCTGGCTTTCCCAAATGATAGAATTTGAAAACTAAGGTTGAACAAGGGTAAATAAAATTTGCCTTAGCTTATCAAATAGCTTTCCTCAAAAGTAGTACAAATCAAAATGACAGGGGCGATAGATGGTGCAGTGTATAAAGCACCAGCCCTGGATTCAGGAGGACCTGAGTTCAAATCTGGCCTCAGACACTTAACACTTACTAGCTGTGTGACCCTGGGCAAATCACTTAACCCTCATTGCCCTGCAAAAAAAAAAAATCGAAATGACAAGTATGGTAATTTTTTACATAATCATACATGTATAACCCATATCTGACTGTTTGCTGCTTCAGGTGGGGGGAGGGGAGGGAGAGAGAGAGAAAGAAGGATAAAAATTGGAACCCAAAACTATAAATAAAAAAGTTTATTTTTTTTTAAAGTAGTACAAATGTACATTGCTAAAACTTGGAAAGGGTTGCAACTGATATCAGATTTCTGGGAAAAAAACAAATTACTTTCAATCATCCTCAAGTGCATCAAAAATATCAAATGATCATAAACAATCAACAAGTAATTATCAATTTCATCTATAGATTAAGTTTTCAAAGGACTTTTACAAGGCAAAAACTGGTTAACCTCAGAGATATCCTAGCACTTGAAAGAAATAAAAGATTTCTTTTTAAAATAGTCTATAAATCAGATTTTCCATTAATTCAGATTGACTTCCTCTTACAGTGACCATAAACTAATGAAATATTACTCTATTTTCATTTGGAATACCTCTAAACTGTCTTAGTCCAGTACAGGCTGCACTTCACTACACCTACCCCCTTAAATGTATATTGTATAAAAAGCCTCAATTCACCTTATAACTGCTATTATTTTTCAGAATATAACAAAAAGATTGCAGCCTATATTCTGACCAATACATTTTGTGTCTTAGTCATAGAATTATGGATTTAGAGCTAAAATACGTCTTAGAGGTTACCTAGTCTGATACCCTCATTTTACAGACAAGGAGGATGAGCCCCAGAAACCTTGCTTAAAAGTCACCTTCCTATATTATTGTGCTATGAGAAAATGACAAGCAGGATGATTTCAGAAAGGCCTGGAAAGACTTGTATGAACTGATGTATAGTGAAGTGAGCAGAGCCAAGAAAAAGTTGTGCAGTCAGCAATATGGTTTGATGAAGAACTGTGAATGACTTATTCTCAGTGGTACACTGATCTAAGACAATCCCAAAGGACTAATGATGAAGCACAGTATCCACCTCCAGAGAAAGAACTGAACACAGACTGAAGCATGCTATTTTTCACTTTCTTTCATTTTTCTTTTATTCAAATTTTCTTGTACAAAATGACTAATATGGTAATGTTTTACATAATTGCACATGTATAACCTACATCTGATTGCTTATCATCTCAGGGAGTGGGGAGAGGAGGGAGGGAGGGAAGGATAGAATTTGGAACTTAAAACTATAAATAAAAATGTTTATTATTAAAGAAAACACATACAACACACACGAAATAAAAATACAATAAAATACAAAACACACATACAAAAACAAATAAATAAGAGGCACCTTCCTAGTAAAGCAGCAGAACCCAAACAATACTTTAGATTCTCTTAACTTCAAAACTAGACAACATCCCCTCTCTATGGTTGTCTTCATTAGGGGAGAATTAAATGCTGCCTCAAACCAAACAATTTGATCAAGAATATGAACTTCCTCCTCACCTCTGGAAGGCATCTATGACTTTTTCTTTCTCCAAGCACCACACTACAGCTAGCAATGGACAAAAAAGTGGCCTCTGCCTTTTGAAGGATGTAGATCTTTAACCTAACCAACAATTCACTCCTAGAAGGCTAGAGTGTCTATATATATATATATATACACACACATACATACATATACATATATATATACCTAGATCATAATATGTACTTTTTGTTGTTATAATATGCACTTTATAAAATCTTATTAAGGGGAAACTAGGTGGTGCAGTGGATAAAGCACTGGCCCTGGATTCAGGAGGACCTGAGTTCAAATCCGGCCCCAGACACGTGACACTTACTAGCTGTGTGACCCTGGACAAGTCACTTAACCCTCATTGCTCCGCAACAAAAAAGAAAGCTTATTAAATTGAATTCAGTCATTCAGTCATTGGGCCCTTTCAGCAATATTAAGGTCAACAATACTACTATTAATGAAAATGATTAATTATGATGCATCCCATTAGACTGTAAGATCCTTGAGAGGAGGGTTTTCTTTTTGCCTTTTTTTTTGGGGGGGGGGGGTGTTTTGTCCCTAGTACCTTGTATGGAGCTTGGCACATAGGAATCACTTTAAAAATGTTTGTCAACTGACTGACTGAAGATGCTATAGTTTTGCAGAGATTTCATAGAATCAAAGGATCAGCAGTCATGTAGAGCACACTTTTCATTTTTCAGATGAAGAAAACAAGGCCCAGGAAAGTTAAGTAAGTTGCTTAAGATAACGAAGTCAGTGGCAAAGCCAGGATTTAAACAGAGATCCTCTGACTCCAACTTTAGTGTTCTTCCTGGTGTACCATGCTGCTCTCTAGCAACACAAAGAAATTATGTAATAAAAGGCAAATGATTATAGAGTCAATGTAGCCACACCAAAAAAGCCCAGCAAGGCTGGATAGAAAGGATGTAGTGCTATGGGGAAAAAACAAAAACAAGAAGCCAATTTAATTATATTTTCAATAAAGTGCTTTTTTTTGGTTCCTTCTCACTTCTCTCAGTGGTATAACGCCTACTGATTTTCTGCATTCTCTTAGAAATTGAGTCTTCTCATGCTACCTTCAAACATTCCCTGGCCCCCCAATATGGGCCTTCCTAAAAGATTAAAGATAACCCAACTGTCTACCTCACAGAGAAACCTGAAGTCATTGCATGGGAGCTCCTTCAACTATACTCCACTCTTCAAAGTTTTCAGCAGCATCACCTATTATCCTTCCCTATAGTCGCAGAGGAAAAAGCAAACTTCTTCTCTAAAGTTAATACTTCTAGCTGTACTCTTGATTCCTGTTCTATTCCAAGAACTTATTCCAACAATTGTCCCATTTCTCCCTTCCCATTGGTTTCTTATTAACTTACAAGGATTCCCAGATATCTCTTCTGAAGCTATCAACAAGAATCACTAGCCCTAGTAATAATACAAGAAAAACAAAGTGAAAGAATATGAATAGGCAAAAAGGAAAGAAAATTTTCACTATTTGCAGATGATAGAATGGTTTACTCAGAGAAACCTAGTGATTTTACAAAAATTAATTGAAACAATAACTTCAGTAAAGTAGTAGGATATAAAATAAATCCTATAGAAAAGAAATTCTACTCAAAGTTATTACAGAATATATGAAATATCTAGGAGGCCAGTAACCAAAACACACTCAGAATTTACATGAATACAACTACAAAACTCTCTTCACAAAAATAAAAACTTAAATAACTGGAGAAATTTATCACAGTTGGACCACACCAATAAAATAACAACGACACTACTTAAATCAATTCACAGATTTAGTGCCATACTAAACTACCAAAGGGTAGAACTAGAAATAATTGTTGGGGGAGAGGATAGAATGATCAGAGCCTAACAGGAACTAGTTTACAAAGCAGAAATCATCAGATCTAACTGGTAGGGATAGAAATAACAATTGGACCTATAATTTCACTAGTACAGTGTAAAGTTGCTATCTAGCTATACTGTCTAAAATATCTAATGAGTGGTCACCAATAAATTAGAAGCTTTAGCAAGAGTTTAGACTTTTAAGTATTTATTAAAGAGCATTAGCATCTAATGATCAGAGAGAAAGATAAAAACCTAACTATTTTTAAGAGACCCCATCATCCTACCTGCCATGGTGAGGTCAGGAACAAAAAGGACCCAACGCTTCCTTCTTCCTCCCAGAAGCCTCTTGTCTCAACCAGAAACATTAAATATCACTTCCTGACACCAAGGAACTGACCTCCCAAGCCACATGGCTTGCTCTCAGACACCTTCTCCTAATGGCAGAGCTTTCCTACAGTAACTCTCCAGCAGGTGGCATTGCTCGAATTGTTACAGTCCCCCCTGTGCTTCAAGTGAAGAAACATGGTTTCCTCACATGAAACAATAACATTACAGATGTTTATGACTAAGTAAAGGGAATGAAAAGAGAGAAAAAGAAATTGAGCAATGCACTGACAAAGGCTAAAGGAGGCACTCCCTTACTAGCAGGTGGACATCACAAGCAGAAAAACTAGAGGGGGCACTCCCCTTTAGTAAGTGGACATTATAAATAGTGTATACAATATGGAAAAGAAAAACAGGGAAATGTCCATTTAAGTCTTTGGAAGTCTTTTCTCAGGTGATTCTTGGGATGTCTTTTGGGTGTAGTCATGGAATGGAAGTCTGTTCAGGGGTTTGGATGCTGGTAATCAGTCAGGAAATTTTTCCACAAAATTGAGCTTAACACAACTTTAAAATAGCTTTGTCAATAATCAAATCAAACAATGAGAGTTCTCAAAAACATGTCTAAGGGAATTCAGAATCTTAGTTGTTACACATGAAACATAATAAAAACAAAAATTGAAACATTCTCTAAAACTTAATATTATTACACTCCTCTAAAACTTAATATTACTACAACGGGAAGCTCCTGGTTGAAGAAACTTTATCTACCAAAGCAGCCTGACATTCTCTGCAACTTATGGCTATCCATTATGCCATGCTGCCTCAGGTACTGATAAAACTATAAAACTATCTGGTATTAGTTTAAAAATAGAAAAACCGATTGGTAGAACAGTTAGGTAAACAAGACCACAAAACATGGTGTACAAGGGAACAAAAGCACATGAACTACTGGAGTAATAAGGATTCCCTATTCAACAAAAACTGCTGAGAAAACTGGAAAACAGTCTGCAAAAATTATATTTAGAGCAGTATCTCACACCATATAACAATAAATTTCAAAAGAAAATAGACCAAATCTAAGAGGTCATATCATAAAGAGACCGGAGAAGGGAAAGATACACATACCACCTTTAACAACTGTAATGAGGGAAAGAATTCTCAAACGAGTGATAGAGGTGATCACAGAATATAAATGAACAATTTTGATAATCTAATATGAAAAAGCTTTTTCACAAACAAAATCAATATGATTATAAATAGAAAGGAAACAATTAGGAAAAACATCTCCACGGCAAATTTCTCTAATAAATGTCCACTACTCAAGAGAACATTCTATTGTAGAACTTATGTTTTCTCAACTTTAAAAAACCAAAAAACGTTATTAGTTCCATTTGTTATTGTGGGTGGCACAGTGGATAGAGCATTGGACCTGGTCAAGAAGATTTGAGTTCAAATGTGGCCTTATTCACTTACTGTGTGACTCTGGGCAAGTCACTTAACAAGTTTGCCTCATTTTCCTCATATGTAAAATGGGAATAATAATAATAGCACCTATTTCCCAAGGTTGTGGTAAGGATGAAATGAAATAATAATTGTAGAGAGCTTAGCACAGTCCTGGCACATAGTTAGTGTTAACTATTATTAGCAGTAAATGTTAGCTATTATGTCAAACAGACCTAGAAAGTCTTGTATAAACTGTTACAAAGTGAAGTGACCAGAACCAAAAGGACAATTTCTACAAAAACAATATTATAAAAACAATTTTGAAAGACTCCCCCTGATTAATCCAATGACCAGCCATGATTTTATTAGACTCACATGAAACATTCTACCCACCCTGGACTCTGGGTGTAATGGACTCTGAATGTAGAATGAAATGGGGGGGGGGGGCGGCTAGGTGGCGCAGTGGATAAAGCACCGGCCCTGGATTCAGGAGTACCTGAGTTCAAATCCGGCCTCAGACACTTGACACTTACTAGCTGTGTGACCCTGGGCAAGTCACTTAACCCCCATTGCCCCGCAAAAAAAAAAAAGAAATGTGGGGGGCAGCTAGATGGTGCAGTGGATAGAGCACTGGCCCTGGAGTCAGGAGTACCTGAGTTCAAATCCGGCCTCAGACACTTAACACTTACTAGCTGTGTGACCCTGGGCAAGTCACTTAACCCCAATTGCCTCACTTAAAAAAAAAAAAAAAGAATGAAATGTGGGCATGTGGCTGTGTGTATATGAAATGGCCAATGTAGGAATTTGTTTTGCCTGACTATACTTATTTGTTAAAAGGTCTTTGGTTTTCTTTCTTTTTCAATGGGTGGTTGAAAGGTGGGAGAGAGGAGGTAGATTTTGGTTCGTTGAAAAATAATTTTAAATAACAAATTAACAGCAGCCTGTGAACTTGTTTTTTTAAATACAATATAATTGGTTTCCTTTGTAATCCTATGTATTTATAAACATTACTCTGTAGTGGGGTCCATAAGCTTTATCAGAATGTCAAAAGAGCCCTCAAACTTAACAAGTCCCATATACAGACCCTACAGCCTACAATTCTTCTTGTTTCTAACTATACTACTGCTTTCAGGGTACCATCATTCATCAACCCACTCTCCCATGGTTCAATCTGTGGCTTTTTCATAAATGCTTCCTAATCATATCCACTCAATTTACCAAGTCTTAGTGCATCTAGCTTCATAATATCTTCCAAATCTTTCCCTACTATTCCCTTCTTCTCTATACCCACAGCCATTTCCCTAATAAAGACCCCCCCCCCATATCAGCAGATGCTGCACCATGATTAGAATTATAACTCACATTTCCTTTTAAGGTTTATAAAACATTTTGCCCACAGTAATCGTGTGATATAGGTAAATTTTAAATCTCCCCATATCTACTCTTTTCATCTTCCATGTCATCCTTCATAGCACTGATAGATTAATCTTCTTTATATATAAATTTGGTCACATTACTTTTCTGATCAAAAATCACTGATGAATATCTAATTCTGAGTGAAATTAAAACATATGCCTGGAATTCAAGACCCCTGCAGGTATATGATTGACAAAAACCAAAAGTAGAAGGGCAGAAAAGTATGGTCTGGCCTGAAATCTATGGAAGCACCTAGGAAAAGATTTGAGGAAACCTTCACACATGAGCAAGTGTTAGTTTCTTTAGATGGAAGTAAATCCTTTTTGTTATAAATAGACACCTAAAGGGCTTGAGAAGAGTGTTATATCAGAAATGACCACCAGAAGGCTGTGGAGTTAGCCAACAGAAAAATCACTGACAATAAGAAATAAAAAACTGAGGAATTTGGAAAAACATGTTAAGATCAGTATGAGTAGATGAAAAGTAAACAAAGCAGAATATACAGAGCTAAAACAAAACAGGTAAAAGGGTCACTAAAAAGGAAGCTGCAAGTCTTAATAACACCTAACAGTTCCAGAGAAGCAATAATGCAACACTTTGACAGGAGACCAGAAAGGTAAAATGTTGCATATTTTTTCATACAAGATCACTATTTTGGTTGGTTGGTTATGGTTTTTTTTTTAACTGTTTTCCTCTGTTGGGGGGGGGGGGCAGGAGGGGGGAGATTATCACCTAAGCATTGTTTTGGTTTTTTTAGGTTCAACAAAATTTTCACTCCTAAATAAAGAGGGACAGTGAGACATCTGCCAGAAAGTGCAGCACTAAAGAATCACTGTTAAAGAGTAGGTAGGGTCTTAAAAATCTCATCTTAGACACTTTGTGTGACCCTGGGCAAGTAACTACTCCATCAGCCTCAGTATCCTGATCTGTAAAATGGAAATAACAAGAGCACCTACTTCACAGGGTTGTTGTGAGGATCAAATTAGATAATTACAGGAATAGCACTTCATAAATCTTAAAATGCTATCTACCTGCTATACAAAGACTATAAAGATAATGTTAAGTGGAAAGAATGCCAACATCACAAAAACAAAACATTTGAAACCCAACACCATAAAACTATAATGATCAAGTTTGACCCAAAAAGAATGCACCTCCCTCCCTTCTTTGCAGAGCTAAAGAATTATGGGTGTGAATACTCCAGACAGTAATAGACTTTTCCAATTTTTTTTTCTCTTTTCATTTTCTAGGAGGGAATGAATACACTGAGAAGTATAAGTGATATAAAAACAAAAAATTTCAATACAATTAATTTTTAATAAAAAGCTGATGCCAAAAGACCTTAAGATACTTAATCTAACCTTATATGGCATAACTAACAGAAACAATATAAATACCTTTTAAATCTCCTAGTAATTCCTTTCCATGCCTAGCATCCTAAATTGTCTTTATAAGTTTATATATTTATTGGTGTGTGTACAGCATCAGTAGAATATATCATTTTCCAAAGAGGAGAGGATGTAGAAAATCTGCACATAAGCATTCTGTACAAGAAGGGTCACAAGATCATGTATTTAGAACTGGAAGAGATCTTAGAGACCATCTAATTTTTAACTACCTCATTTTTCTGATGAAGAAACTGAGGCCTATAGAACTTATGTAACTCATTGGTATCAAGTGGCACAAGTGAGAGAAAGGGGAAGTGAAACTGAGCAAACCAAAGGTAAAACAGAAAAAGCAATGGATTCTGTCCTTAGATTCTAGTTGCAGAACTGTCCAAAGAAGAATGGACCAGAAATGAAAGAGCTTAATCATTAGTCAATGATTCACAACACAATCTTGGTCATTTTCCAATTGTAGGGAATCCACACCAACTCCTACCAACTAAGTAGGAACACTTCCTGTCCTCACTTATATCATGAGGGTCTCCCACACCACATCTGGGCTCACAGTCAGGGACAAGAAATGCATTCTCAGCTCAAGTCCTCATTCAGTGCAGACTCAACTTCCAGGCCAAGTAAATTACCAAAAAAATCAAATAAAACTATTCTAATGAAACACAATAGGAAAACTCACCCCCGGGCCCCCCCCAAAAAAATCACTAAAACCCTTATAAACCAATGGAAAATAATTTCCTCCACACACCAATGGAGAAGAAGGGGGAAAGTCCCATCTTCTAAAGACACTGGAAGGAAGCCTGCCTATTGGTGCTACTGAAACACCTTGCCTGGCATCAGTTCCTTGCTCCCCAGCTCACATACTCAGGAAGAATGGAGAGAGGGTTGCCTTGAGATGCTGATAGAGGAGCTCTCCAAGCCAGCCCTTGTTTCCCAGGCTCTGCCACTACAATTGTAAAGAAGAGATAACTCAGCATCCTGACTTGTCAGTGGCTTCCATTCCACCCCTACTGCAGCCTCTCAGTCTTTGCTGCAAGGATGTATCTTTCTGCTGCTTCTACTTTATATATAAGCTGTCTTCTGGCTTAGACCTCCCTGTATGGGCAGAATGGAGGGTAGTAGTTAAAAGCTCTTTTAGACTCAAAACACCTAAGGTCTTAAGGCCTATTAACTCTCTTAGAGCCAGGCCATCAAGGCCTAAGGATTATTCAACACATGCATAGTTGGGAGGTGGGGGAGGGGGGGGTCCTTTCTAGACTTCAAAGCCCATGCAAACCTCCCCATTCATTTAAAAAAAAAACAACTTAACTTAATATTATCCCCTTCAAACTATCCTCCTACATCCTTTTAACAGCCAAACTTCTAGAAAAAGCAGTCTACACTTACTGCTTGCATTTTCTCACTTCCTACCCACTACTCAACCCCCTGCAATCTGGTTCCCTTATCTACCACTCTGATGAATGTGCTCTCCAAGGTCAGCAACAGTCTCTATTACTAAATCTCAGGCCTTTTCTCAGTCCTCATCATCCTCCATCTCTTTGTATCATCTAACACTGCTGACCTGTCAGATGGAGCACAGTGGATCAAATGCTAGACTAGGAGTAAGACTTCAGTTTAAATCTGGGCTCAGACATTTACTAATTGTGTGACCCTGAACAAGTCACTTAACATCAGCTTCTGCTTCCTCAACTATAAAATGGGAATAAAAAAACACCTATCAGGGTTTAAAGCCTTTTGCAAACCTTAAAAGTGCTATATAAATCTAGTTATTATTAACCATCCTCTTTTTCCAGATATCCTTGCTTCCCTGGGTCTAGATCAGTGGTGTCAAACTCAAATAGAAATAGTGGCCACTATACCAGGATGCCTGTGGGCCACATTTTGACTTAGAAGACCACATATTAATGTCATTTATGTTTTGTTGTAACTTTCTTTTGTTAAATATTTCTCAATTACATTTTAATCTAGTTCTTTAGCCACACTTCAAGTTTTGTAGGAAACATGCTGCCAGATAGTAAATTTGATACATCTAGTCTAAATAATCTTGCCCTACTGTGGTTCCACTGGTCAAACTGATCCTTTTCAAGTCTCCTTTGAAGGTTCATTCATCATTTATGTCCTGCTCCCTATGTATGAATATACCCCAGGGCTTCAAGAATTTCCATTTCAGGTTCTGGGTCATGAAGAAGACATCACCAGAATAAGAGCACATTAGGGGGAAAAAAGATATTTACTAGAATTACTTCCTGTATTACTTAAACAGTTCAATTGCCAACAAGATTCCAAATTATACAGAAAGAGCCCCAGTAACTGTTTTCATTTTTTCCTGAGTTTTCATATCACCATAATCAAAATGTCAAGTTAAAAGCATGTCTAAATAACTCTCCCTATTATGAACCACTACAATGTTCATTGTCTATACCCTGCATTTGACATTTATAACATACTGCCTTGTACTGTGAATCGTACTGTGAATACTAAGGTTCTCCGATGCTCCTTCTTAAGGATGACACTGTGTTGACTGAATCAAGCCCCACAACATTACAAAGCCACTTGGAAGAGATCTTTAAACAGTCATTCAAAGAAATGTGGCCCATCCATCCACATAAGACCAAACGAATGAAGAATATCTATTATTCCAATTTCCAACAAAGATCTGAATGGACACTCTCTAGCATTTGTCCAACAGTATGTCTATTTGGGATAAACAATATAAATGGACAATGAGCTAGGTCCAGAGTTAGAAAGGAGAGTGGATTGGACTGCTTTGGGGAAATGGCATAGCACTTTTACTGATTTCAAGTTTCCCATAAAGACAAAGGCCCATCTTTTTTTTTTTTTTTTTAGTGAGGCAATTGGGGTTAAGTGACTTGCCCAGGGTCACACAGCTAGTAAGTGTTAAGTGTCTGAGGCCAGATTTGAACTCGGGTACTCCTGACTCCAGGGCCAGTGCTCTATAAAGGCCCATCTTTTAATAAAAACATTTTGCCAGTGTTGTTGCACGGAAGTGAGACCTGGAACAAACACTGCTAAGAACAAAGAACTAAAGATGAGCACCACAAAGAAGGGAATGAAAAAGGCAGGTGGGGGGCGGCTAGGTGTCACAGTGGATAAAGCACCTGGATTCAGGAGTACCTGAGTTCAAATCCGGCCTCAGACACTTAACACTTACTAGCTGTGTGACCCTGGGCAAGTCACTTAACCCCAATTGCCTCACTAAAAAAAAAGAAAAGAAAAAAAAAAAGGAAAAGGCAGGTGGAAGGTGTAAGCAGGATGCAAAATATAACCAACAAAGAACCCCCCAAAAAGAAAATGATTCAATAGAAGATATCATAAGGAGAGGATGCCATAAACGAAAAAAGACAGGCTGGTCACAGAAGGGGAAATAACAGGTAGAAGGGCAGAGAATTCCTGGCATCCTCCTGAGGTCAAAAAGGCACCCTCCAGCACCCTGGGCAGACGACCCTGTGGAAAATATCTGCTAGGATGTGTAAAAGAGTAACACAAGATGAGTAGGCATGAATGGATTGAACCTACTATGTACCAGTTACTATGTTGTGTTAAACATTTTAGAAATATGATCTCATTTGATCTTCACAACAACCCTGGGAGTTAGGGGCTATTATTACCCCCATTTTACATATGAGGAAACTGAGGCAGACAGAATGATTAAATGAGTTATCCAGGGTCACACAACTAGTGGTGTCCGAGGCTGGTCTGAATTTGAATCTTCCTCATTCCAGCTGCAGTGCTCTAGCCACTGCCTCAACCACAGATTAATTTGAATAATGTGAATTATCTTTTCCATCTGCCCTGCCTCTCCAATTAGAGGTAAAAAATAGAAAATACATGCCCTGAAAAGGTAGGCTAGAGTCATCTTGTTTTGTATTTTATCCTAAAGGCAAAAGGGAGTCACTAAAGATTCTTGAGCAATTGACTGACAGACCAGTACTTTACAAAGATTACTAAGAGGGCAGCTAGGTGGCACAGTAGATAAAGAACCAGCCCTGGAATCAGGAGGACCTGAATTCAAATCTGACCTCAGACACTTGACACTTACTAGCTGTGTGACCTTGGACAAGTCACTTAACCATCACTGCCCAATTTAAAAAAAAAAACAAAGATTACTAGGCAGCTACAAAAGAATGGATTAAAAGAGTCAAGATTGGTGTAGGAGAGATCAAATAAAATTCTACTCTAAGAGCCCAGGGGTGGAGGTGATGAGGGCCAAACTCTGGTATTGGTTACATGAGAAGAGAGAAAGCCAACAGATACTTCCCAAGATAACCTGCCTCAATGACTCACTACCAGCGTGGCCACTGACATAACACTCAACCTCCTTGAGGGAACGTTTCAGAGGGGGAATCGATAGAAATCTTGGATTTAAGAGATATAAAAGAAAGAAAAGTCAAAGGTAACAAGTGAAGTCTTCAACATAAAAGAGTAGATGAATGGTGGCACCACTGGCAGAAACAGCAAAGTCAGGATGAGAACGAGGTTTTTGGGGGCAGCTGTCAAAATAATCCAAAAGTCTAATCTGACCATAGGTCATTTGGCACCATTCATTGAGTTGGATCCTGTGACAGGCAAAAGATATCCAGCCAAACTGTGGTCTGATGGACAGAGCATGGACTGAGAGTCAAAAGAACCGAGCTGTTCTGGTCACAGCTTCACAATGCACTTTTAGTGACCACCCTAGAGCTGTAAAATTTCTAAACATTATGAAACTATGGGGTTGGGTAAGAGGCAAATTGCACAGGACATTTAAAAAATATATTATCCATATATCCTACATATCATACTTGTTTAAAGCCCCAAGTCAAATTAAGAGCATAACAATAGCTTACATATATACATTAGTTTGATCTACACAAAAGCCCAGAGAGGTAAGGTAAAATATGGATATTATTCCCATTTTACAGATAGTAAAGGCTTAGTGATTGCCCACTGAACACAAATCTCTTTTGATTTCACTCTTTAAATTACACAATAACTTGGGTTTGCTTATAAAACAATCATGTTTGGCACACTGAAGACCCATAGGAAAACTCCGGGGGAAAAATATGTCTTAAAACAAAAACTTTTTTTTTTTGGGGGGGGGGGGGAACCTGCCTGAGAGAAGGGAAAAACTTTCTTCAACTTTTGTTGGGTTTTTTTTTTTTCCCCCTGAGCCTTCACAAGTCCAAACCTAATTGAATCAATTTCTTCACCTGTATCTGGGGAATGAATAATCATGACTCTCCCCGGTTCCTCGAGATATCTTGCAGAGATGAATAAGAACATCCAGCCTCGATATGACTGTTCTGGGGAATGGGTCAGAGGCAAAGCCCCCTTTTATACTATCGGCCCAGGGGGATGCTCAACACTCCGGCACAAGCGCTCACTAAGTGTTGACTGATTACACCGTCCTGTCTATAACTGCACCTCAAATCGGGAACAGTCTGCAGCTCCCCTAGTCCTGGCTCCTCCCCCTCCAGCATCTCGGAGAACTTGAACTCGTTCCGTTCTCCTGCCCCTAGTCTTCCCCCCTCCCGATGCTCCAACTTCGGACCCTCGCCACGCTCTTCTTCCGGACTACGCGCCCCCCACTGGGGGAGGGGGGCCGAGGCTCCGATGCTCCGGCCCCAAGGGGGTCCTCTTCTGCCCGCGCCAATCCCGGCGCCTCTCGGGCCGCACGCCGTGGCCCCCGCCAAGCTTGCCCGAGCCCGGCCCGAGCGCGGCGGCGGCAGCCCTAACGCCTGCGCCCAGGCTAGATAAAATGAGCCGGGCCGAGCCGGGCCGGGTCAGGCCGAGGGGCTGAGAAGGCCGCGCCTCCCCCTCCCACCTCCGAGCAGCAGCAGCAGCCGAGGTAGCAGCAGCAGCAGGCCCGGGCCTCCCTTCGCCGCCCGTCTCTCCCCCCGCGCCCCCCCCCGTCCCGCCGCCCCCAGGGTCAGGGTGCGGCCCGCCGGACGGGCCCCGCACTCACTCGGGGAGGTAGGTGGAGGAGAAGGAGCTCCACTTGTGCAGCGCGTAAGGCAGCAGCCGGCTCTCAGGCGCCGCAGCGCCAGCTCCGCCAGCCGCCATCTTGTCAGCTCCCAACCCGCCGCCGCCGCCGCAGCCGACACTGGCAGCGCCGAGAGGCCGAGAGGGCAGGGGCGGGGCCTGCTCTTAAAGGGATCGCCACCAAGCCGGGCGGCGGGCGCGCTCCCGTGGCTAGGTGCCTGCGTCTGCTCTGCATCCGCACGCCTTCCGGACGCTCTCCCTCGAGTGCACCTGGAGCCACAGAGCCCCTGGGGGGGACGCCATCCTCTCTTCTACCCGAGGGTATCTCGAACCGAGATTCCTGTGTTTCACTAAGTTGATAACTGGGGAAAAGAGATATTAGGGACCGCGAGGGGACTGATGGAAGGCAGAGGGCACAGGTGCAGAGGAATTGTGACTGGTGCCTGAGATATTATACCAGAGGAAAAAAGGATGGCATGCCCGCATTATTGTCACCTTTTTTCCGTCCTCCTTCCCTTCCCCCCTCCTCAAATTTCTGCCCACGGGCCTAAAATTGAAAACGAACAGGAAGGGGACATGGACAGAATCCTGGATGAGAAGGGCTAGACCACCGGAACTAGCGGAGGTAGGGGGGTCCCACCCCGAGGAAATCAGGGTTCCGGTGGAATAGAGAAGCACCTGTTTGTTCATCCAAGGATCCTATTTCTGCATCATCGTGCAAGCACAGGTTGGGCATTTGAACGAACACTGGTTGAATTTAATTAAATTGTACTGTAGGATTGTTCTGCTTTTTTAGTAAGTACCTTTACAGGACCGCCAAGAAAACCCTTATGGAGTCATGATAATACTTGTCCCCTTTAGCATTCCATCTGGCAAAGGTGTCTGGCTACCTTAACCACAATAGAAATTTAGACTTATAGAAATAGAATTTTAGATTGAAATTTAGCCAGATAGATAGGACTTTAGATAGAAATTTAGCCTAAAAGACATAATCCCTCCCTCCGGGGATCACTCAGCTTAGAAAAATAAATCCAATCCCTCTTCACAGAGGCCAGGGCCCTTGAGTACCCATGCAACTCTGGTTGAAGCATATGCTTTCTTTCTATTCATCTAAAGAATACCCCTTAAACTGTAAAGATCTCTTGGCCAGATGTTAATTTCCAATGGAGTTGCTAAAACACTCCCCAGCCCAGCCTGTAATCCCTTCTACAGGTGGAGGCTGAGGCTGGGAAATCGAGGTGGCCTGAGTTTTGCAGTTCTGTGCTGCCAGCAGGAAGGCTAAAAGTCAGTGGAGTGTCCAAAACCAAGTCTGGCATAAATAGGGTGAACCCGACCGTCTAAGGAGGGGTCAAGTAGCCAGCCCAGGTTAGAAAAATCTAGGAGAGGGGCAGCTAGATGGCGCAGTGGTTAAAGCGTTGGCCCTGGATTCAGGAGTACCTGAGTTCAAATCCAGCCTCAGACACTTAACACTTACTAGCTGTGTGACCCTGGGCAAGTCACTTAACCCCCATTGCCCCGCAAAAAAAAAAAAAAAAGAAAAGAAAAAGAAAAATCTAGGAGGCTGAAGCTTTCTTACTGATCAGTAGGAAGGGTCAAGAATGATCTCTGAACTTCCATCCTCTGCAAGATAGAGAACTGGTTTCAAAATAAAAACTTGTTGTTCTTTGATTGTCCAGCCTGTCTTTGCCTCCAAAAAGCCATCACTATTATCATTTGGATTTTAAAGAGGAGGAAACTGAGGCACAGATAATTATTTATCCATTGTTTCCTAATGAATGACTTAGAATCAATCTGCTTTCTCCCCCACCCCCGTAGAATCATGTAATTGTGGAGCTGGAAGAGACCTAACAGAGTAAGATGGAAAGAGTGCTGTATGTGATTGGAGTCAGAGGCCCTGGGTTCAAATCACATCTCTTCTTATTGTTATCCATGTGACCTTGGATAAGTCACTTAACTTTTGGATATTGGTTTTCTCATCTATATGTGAGAAGGATGAACTAGATGATCTCTAAAATTCCTTCTATCTATAAATCTAGCTCCAAAAGATCATATAACCTTTTATTTTATAGACAGGGAAATGCTACGGGAGGGATGATTCCTTAGAGTAGAAAGGATTTCAGCCTAACATCTAGTGGGGTTATATAACTAGCCTATGGCAGAGGCAGTATAGAACGTGGGTCCCCTGATACCCCCTTCAGCATTGTTTTTGTTACCCCATGTCTGCTCACTTCTATACTACCTATATTTCTTAAGATTTTCTCACCATGTCCCCACTTCCTGGAGTAAAAAATCGAAAGCATTAAGAAACCTAGTCTCCACTAAAATAGTTCCATGCTTCAAGATAATGGTTAGAAGAGGCACAAATTTATTTCATATTTAAATATGTCCATGATTCATTTGTGTATTGTGACATAATATGCAATCTACTCCAGAAGTTTTTCCAGTGAAAATGTTATTAATTGTACATTGAAGCAGTGAGTTGATATCTAACCTGTAATGATGAACTGTCCTCCATCTCAGCCCAGCGATCCTGAGAGAACAGCTGAAGGAGAAGAGTAGAGCATGATACAAAAAAGTTTAGTACCACAGATAGAGGGTAAATAGTGGGTAACCTTGGGTAACTCTTCAATCAAAGAGATAAATGAGTAGTTTGCTTTCCCTATACAACTTTAACCTACAAAAACTCAAAAAATATATGTGCCAATATATAGTAACTCCAGTTGAATTCACAAGATGACAACAAACACTAAAGAAAAAGCCTCATGGGGGCGGCTAGGTGGCGCAGTGGATAAAGCACGGCCCAGGATTCAGGAGTACCTGAGTTCAAATCTGGCCTCAGACACTTGACACTTACCAGCTGTGTGACCTTGGGCAAGTCACTTAACCCCCACTGTCCCACAAAAAAATTTAAAAAAGAAAAAGCCTCATGAAATTCCATGAGATAATTAAAAAACATAAAGCTGCCATTAGCCAGTTCCAGTACAATCAACCTCACAACCTTGTGTCTTAGGGTTCATCTGGGGAGGCCCCCTCCCAGTCCCTGAAAAATGGGTGGCTCGATCTGAAACACCTCCCCACCCCATCACAAGAGTCAGAAGAAATCAATTCTGCCAGGCTACATGAAAGAATGTGAGTCCATGGGGGAAGGAAGATTGTGAACTATTTTCTTAAATGAGTTAAGAAAGTTTACTTTGGGCAGGGAGCAAATCCCCCACATTCCCCAAACAGAAGAGGATGAGGACATTCTGTGCCATAGCAATGGAAGGGCAAAAGGACAAGAATGAGGAGGGAAGCCAGAGACAAGTTACTAAAAATACAAATTTTTTTAAAAGGCTGAAAGACAAAAAGTTAAAAGAAAAGGAAAAGGCTAGATACACACTTAGTTACTAAGCAGATAAAGCAACAGTAAGAGAAAGAAAAATGCATATAAACAACAACAACTAAAAAGAGAGGCCATAATATATTGAACTAGTATTATGCTCGGAAAGGGAATGAATGAAAAATCCCCTAATTGGGGGAAAAAAATCCTACGAACTCCCAGAGATCCTGCAACAACAGAAAATTCATTCCAAAATAGTTGGTAAGAGAAATAAAATTTAAAGAAAAGATATTAGTTAAGAAGCATTTGTTAAGTGCCTACTATGCACCAGTCACTATGTCAAGCACTGGGGATACAAAGAAATGCTGAAGACAGTCCCTGTTCTTAAGGAGCTCACAGTCAAGTAGGAGAGAACATAGACAAACAACTATGCACAAACAAGATGCATTCAATCATAAATTGCAGGTGATCACTAGAGGAAAGGCACTAATATTAAGGGGGATTGGGAAAGGTTTGTAGAAGGTGAAATTTTAGCTGGGACTTGAAGGAAGCTAGTAAGTAGCAATAAGAAGAAAGAGCCTCCTAGGCAGGAGGGATATGAAGAATCGTGTTTGAGGAACAGCAAGACCAGTGTCAATAAAAAGCAGAGTACTGGTGGAAAGTAAGGTATAAGAAGACTGGAATGGTAGAAGGGATGCAAGTTATATTAGGAGAATAATTCAATTGGAAATTGGAGCTCTCAATACAGAATTTCAGGGGAAAAAATGGCAGAATGGACAACTTTGAAGACATTATAAACTGCTATCAGCATTCAAGTTGGTAAAGAATAAGGAGATCTGGAGATAAAATCATCTGGTCTGAGATGTAGTGAATGATCATGATAAGGGACAGAGACAGGATTAAGCCCTGTACTTTGGGTTATAAAGTGAATCTCATCAGTATATGCTTCATTAATTGTCATCTCTAGGACTGAGACACAGTAGAAGGCACCACCAAAAACAAAACAAAAAATAAGGTAAATTAATACATACATGCATATATTCATACATGTGTATGTGCATGCATACATGTGTACATATGAATATATGTATATATGCATGTACATACATATATGCTTATATACAAGAATGGGTGGTGAGGAAGATATGGTAAGATATATAAAGACAATTCCAGAAATAGGATAGAAGAAGGTCAAATTTGGGACTCTAGAAGTTCTAGAAGGTATAGCCAATGAATGGGAGAACAGAATGCACAATAAAGTATTGAAATAAGGAAGAGAGAAAAAAAGCAAATAAAAATTTTTTGGAATAGGGTACAAAAACAGAATGTTACTTAATCTAAGAAATTGGAAGGAAAAAGGAAAGTTATGAATCATATACTTATCGTAGTTGAGAAAGAGAAGGGCCAAATGAGGGGTTAAAGAAATATTTGAAAATGTTTTTTAAGGGGCAGCTAGGTGGCACAGTGGATAGAGCACCGGCCCTGGATTCATGGGAACCTGAGTTCAAATCCGGCCTCAGACACTTCACACTTACTAGCTGTGTGACTGTCATTTCCCTGCAAAAAAAAAAAAAAGAAAAGAAAATGTTTTTTAAAAGAGAAATGAACATCTTAAGTAAACTCAAGTAATTTGAATGAAGATGAAGGACCTATAGGAATAGACTAGGATCAAAAAACTAATCAAAGGTACAAAGAGCTGACTTAAAGAGAAAGAGACAAAAATCAGTACAAAAGAAACATATGAAAAATGAAAACCTAACAATGATCACTTTAAATGCAAATGATTAAACAATCCAAAAAAGAAGATAACAGAATATATAGGAAAAATAAAAGCTACCACTTTTTTGCATACAGAAACATAATCTAAAAATAATTAAAATGAAGCTTAAACAGCATTTAATATTTAAATGATTTCAAAAATGCAGAGGTTGCAGTAATACTCTTATACAAAGCAAAAATAAAAATTCACAATGTTAAGATAAATACATAGGAAAAACCATATTATACCTAGAGGTACCCTTCAAAATAAAATATTATCAAAATTGAGCAATGCACTAAATGGCAGGACATCTAAATTCATAAAGGAAAGTTAACTGAATTACAAAAAGATATAGATAGTAATAATAACTATAGGACACTTTAATTTCTTCTCTTAGAGCTGAATAAATCTAACAAAGATAAAAGAAAAAGAAGATATAAACTAAACAGAATGACAGAAATGTTAGATTTGGAAGATGTGAATTCTTCTAAATGGAAATATTAAAGACTATGCATATTATTCAGCACTTGATGGTACATTTACAAAAAAATAGGCCATGTGACAGCATGGAGAAAGTAAACAAGTGTAAAAAGGTCAAAGTAGTAAATATAGGATTAACATGACATAAAACAATAAAAATAATAATTCACACAGGGAATAGAAGCAAAAGATAAGACCAAAATAATAACTCAATAATGACATCCTATATAATGATCAGATCAGAGAATAAACCAAAGAAGCAATTAGCACTTATGTTAAAAAGAACGATAATGATCATCCCTTTTTTATTTTGAGTGATACAGCTAAAACATTACTCAGAGGGAAAAAACCCTACATTTAAAAAGCTAAAATAAGATAAAGAATTAATGACCTAGACTTGCAATTTTTAAAATTAGTGAAACAAATTTTCAAGGCTGGTAAAAGTTCAAAGGAGGAAACCTCAAAAATGTTAACAAATAGCAATTTTTTAAAACACTATAGAAATGATAAAATTAAATTTTAGTTCTTCAAAAAGAGTAACACAGGGGCAGCCAGGTGGCACAGTGGATAGAGCACCGGCCCTGGATTCAGGAGTACCTGAGTTCAAATCCGGCCTCAGACACTTGACACTTACTAGCTGTGTGACCTTGGGCAAGTCACTTAACCCCCATTGCCTTGCCAAAAGAAAAAAAAATAATTAAAAAGAGTAACACAGTTGATGAACCTTTGATTAATCAGATAAATGAGAGGAAAGAAAATAAAATTACTAAAAAAATTAAGATGAATTTACAACAAATAGAAGAAATAAAAATTATCATCAGAATTTACTATTCATAATCATATTCTGGCAAATTGAAATTTTAAAGGAAGTGGATGATTATCTGTAAAAAATATGAATTACTTTAATTAAGACAAAATGCAATAGACTTATTCTTTAATATTTAATCCCATCATTTTCAATAAGTATAAGATACTTTATCAAAAGCTTCAGTAAAATCTAATTAAATATATCCACACCATTTCTCTCATTTACTAGTTTAGTAATCATGTAAAAAATGGAAATTAGTTTAGTCAGGCATGACCTATTGTTGATAAAGCTATGTTGGCTCTTTGTAATAATATCTTCCCTTTCTAGAAATTTGTCAACACTGATCTGCCTTTCTATTGGAAAAAAACAGTCCCAAAGAATGAGTAAATATACTGAGACAATTAATAGTTTCGAGTAAGTAGCAAGATAATAATTTTTTTTAAATCCCACAAAATCATCAGCATTTCTATATACCAAAAACAAAACCCAAGAGGAAATAACAGAAATAAAATTCTCATTTTAAAATAACTACAGAATGCATAAAATTTCTGTGAATTAATCTAAAAGGACATACTAAAGATTACTATAAATATAATTACAAAGCAGTCTTGACAGAAAACAAGAAAAATAATTGAAGGGATATTCATTGCTCATAGTTGGTCTGCAGCTCTATAATAAAAATAATGCTGCTACCTAAATTGATCTATCTACTTAATGCCATATTAGTCAACTACCAAAGAATTCCTTTATAGACCTAGATAAAATAACAACAAAATTCATATGAAAGAGGTCCAGAATATGCAGGGAAATAATGCTAAAAAGTAGGAATGAAACACTTTCAGAACTCAAACTATATTAAAAATAAATAATCAAAACTATTTGGTATTAGTTTAAAAAATAGAAAAATGGATCAATGGAATAGACGAAATGAGCCAGAATCAAGACAACATCTGTCCATCTTGCCCCCGGTTTTCCTGCGATGTGTTACCTGGGCCATTTTCCTTTCACATCTCCTTATCCCAGGGATAAACTACTCAGCTTTGGAATGCCCACCTTCCTGTCTTTTTGGGGGGGCCTTCCTGTCTTGATTGAAGACAGTCCGCTATACCAAGTATGCCAATCATTTTCCTTCCATGAGCATGGGGGTTCCACTACCACCACCACCCAATTTTTCTTTTGCTCTGAAAATAAACATCAAAAGCTAACATTTATTTATTGCTATAAGGTCTACAAAGCACTTTACAAATATTAAGTCTTCACAACAACCCTGGGAGATAGATGCTATTATTATTTCCATTTCACAGATGAGGAAACCAATGCAGGCTACAGGTTAAGTAACTTGACCAGGGTCACACAGCTAGTAAGCATCTGAGACAAGATTTGAACTCAGATCTTTCTGATTCCAAGTCTAATACTGTTCCCTAAGCCACCTAGCTGTATCTAAATCAACATTATCTTTGCTTCTGGAAAAGACACTATCAATTGTCTCCCTTACCATCTTTGTGACTGTCCAGACCATACCCTCTGGAGCCACTACTTGCCTATATTTGATATCTCCCACATTAGAATATAAGAACCTTGAGCATAGAATTGTCCCTCCTTTGTCTTTGAATCCTTAGTGCCTAGGATAGTTCCTGGCACATAGCATGTACTTAAGAAGTATCTTTTCACTCATTCTTTTGTAGTAGCAAAGAACTAAAAACAAAATGGGTAGAGTTCTGGGTCTGAAATAAAAAAGACCCAAGTTTAAATCTAGCCTCAGACAACTTAGTAGCTCTGTGACCCTGGGCAAGTCACTTAACCTCCATCTGACTCAGTTTCTTCAATTGTCAAATGGAGATCCTAATAGCAATAAACCTCCCAGAGTTGTTGTGAGGATCAAATGCAATAATATTTGTAAAGCATTTAGCACAGAACCTGGCACAGGGTGGGTGCTTAATAAATGCTTCTTTCCTTCCTTTTTCTCATCAGTTGTTAAATGGCTACTTGAATGTAACATAAATTATTGTTCTGTAAGAAATTACACTTATGACAATTCCTAAAACAAACAGAAAACCCATGTATGGTGAAAAGCACCTGGAAAGGCTCTGGAGTCAGAGGACTTGAGTTCAAATTAGATAATATTGAGTCAGGTGCTTTGTAAGCCTTAAAGCATTCCTTAAATGTTAGCTATGATTTTTTTTTTATCTTAACTCTGAAGCTTACTGCCTTTGTGACCTTAGACAATTCACTTAACTTCAGTTTCCTCATTTGTATAAGGGGCTTGAGCCTGGTCCGAGGTCCCCTCCAACTCTTGCTCTATAATCCTATGACATGTAAAATAAGAGTAAAGTAAGCAAAACCAGAAAACTATCTACACAGACACTCCCACAGTGTAAACAGAAAGCAGAGTAAAACAAATAATGTTTACCTAAAAGAGAAGAAATGCCTAGAACACTGGGCAAGGGGAAGTAAAGCTCAGTTCAATTAGCTTCCTTCACAAAACAAAAATTGATAATTGCACTGAAGTCCAATGAAGCTAGTTAATACCAGCTTGGGAAAGCCAATTGTTAAACTTTCAGCATGAGAGTTTACACTGTGGAATAAACTGGCAAAGGCTACAAATCAGGAATTGGTTCATTGTTTTACTGATTGTCTAGACTTAAGAAAATGTTGATGATGATTAAATTTAAATTGTGTAGAGCATATTTTTTTAAAAGAGTCTGTTGTTAAACATATAATTAGCATATCACTAAGATTGACAGTTTCTTAAAGTCATAATATCATGGGGTTGGATGGAACCTTAGAAGTCATCTAGTTTGAACTCCCTGATTCTAACTATAAGGAAATCGATGCCCATAGAGAAGAAATGATTTATCCAGAGTCACAAACCTAGTGATTAACAGAGCTGGAAATTAGTATCTTATGGTTATAGAATGATAGGCTTCCGAGCTGGAAGAGACCTTAAACATTATCCAATCCACCCCCATCCCACATCTTCCATAGGAGAAAAGGAAGGCCTAAAGATGTTAAGTGACCTCCCCAAGGTCACACTGGTAATAGAAGCTCTCTTATCTTTCAAAGTGGAAACATCCCCAGAACAGATTTTGGCACTGTACCCATAGAACTGATAAGCATGCTCTGCTAATTTTCTGCAAGGTCAGAGTGCTACAGTTTCCAAGTCTTTTGACATAGTATTACTCACACGCCTGGGGAATGATTGCTGAGTTATTGTCAGTGATATTTGAAAGCTACTGCAGAGCAGAAGAGGTGCCATAAGACTGGAGGAATGTAAATGTCCTAGTTTTCAGGATAGGAAAGACAGTGGAATCTGCAAAGTATAGGTCGGTGAAGTTGACTTTGGTTCCTGGCAAAACTCCGGGATATGCTGTGAACATGTAGAAAGGGAGACAGTGATCACAAATGGTCCTTGAAATATTGATGACAGTATTCTATTTTTTTTTTTTTGGTGGGGCAGTGAGGGTTAAGTGACTTGCCCAGGGTCATACAGCTAGTAAGTGTCAAGTGTCTGAGGCTGTATTTGAACTCAGGTCCTCCTGAATCCAGGGCCGGTGCTTTAACCACTGTGCCACCTAGCTGCCCCCAATTACAGTATTCTAGAAAAACCAGGTCATCACCCATTTTTCGACGTTGGGTCTCCTTACTCACAGTGCAGAATTCTCCATACCCCTAAAACACTCTAAGTTCCTCCTTGCTTCTTAACCCACCGGAGTTGCTTTGTCTAGGTAGGAAAAGGCAGTGAGAATTGGATTCTGGACCATATTGGGAGTGAATAAACGGTGGCTGCTTCTAGAAGTAGTTTTGGTCATCTAAAAGTGGCAAGAACAGCTGGTTGTTTCCAACTACAACCAACGAGCCCAATCGCATATACATTCTTGGCTTATTGCCCAGGGTAGAGAAGTCAACAATCAGGGAATCTGTGGTTTACTAAAGATTTTGACAACTATTTCAAATCTAGTTAAGCATTCTTAGAACCATGTCCTTACTTTTTTTATGTGACAGGCTATCCTGATTAAATTTTTCTCTGGTTAAAATCAATCAGAGAATGCTAGAACGTAATGGGACCTTAGTAATGATCTAGTCCAACCCATTTATTTAACAACTGAGGAAACTGGGAGGGAACATGGCAAAAAAGAAAGAATACAGATTTGATGTCAGAGGTCCTAGGTTCAAATCCTGATTTTGTTATATTAGATATAGTATGGTATGATAAAAAGCATGTGGAACTTAAAGCACTTAAAGAAGTCATAAGGCCAGAATTTATATCCTAGTTCTCCCAGCTAGGTGTTGCAGTGAATAGAGTGCAGGGCCTGGAGGTAATGAAGACTCATCTTCCTGAGTTCAAATCCAGCCTCAGATACTTACTAGCTGTATGACCCTGGACAAGTCACTTAACTATGTTTCCCTCAGTTTCCTCATCTATAAAATGAGCTAGAGAAGGAAATGGCAAATCACTCCAATATCCTTTCCAAGAAAACCCCAAAAAGGGATTATGAAGAGTCAGACACAATAGAAAAACAACCTATGAAGAACAATAAATCTACCATTTTTTACCTCTAATACCCTGGGCAACCTATTGATGCCTGTTTCCTCATCTGTAAAATGAAGGGAATTGGACTAGACAACCTCAAAGGTCCTTTTTAACTCTACATCTATAATCCAGTGCTTCTATGTAATAGCTACATAGTTGACCTGGGACATCTTTGGCCATCCTTTTCCTTTCTTATAAAAAAAGAGGGTTATATGAAATTACCTCTAAGGTTCCTTTCCAACTATAAATTCTATATGAGGACACAGGAGGTGAAATTACTTATCCAAGGTCATGTGGCTAGTTAATGGCAGAGTCAGGCTTAATATCTAGGTCTTTTGATCATCAGTCTACATAAAATTGCTGGAAAGATCAGAAGAAACGAAGATATTCTGTCTGATCAAAAGATGAAGTCCAAGGGACAGATGCAAGAAAACATAACGTAAGAAAAGAACCCATTTTGGGTTAGAAACAGATCTTGTTTGTGCCCTGCAGGCCCTGGAGCTGGTCTGTCTTCTCCCAGGAGGTGGCAGCAGCAGCAACCTCAGACCACCAAAGAGGTCAGAAGTTCTGCCATTTGAGCAATTTACTGGGTTTGTTGTTTCTTTGGGTTTTTTTTTTTGTTTGGTTTAGTTTGGGGTTTTTTAATAGTAAAAAAGGAAAGAGAAAAAAGGTCATGTATGTGAATTTTTTTTAAGTATATATTAAATTTAACATGCTATTACCAACACTGCCCTGTTTGTGTTCCTTTCTAAAATTCTTTCTACTCTCTTCTGAGTGTTTTTAAAATGTTTCATTGAAGCTCTTGTCTTTCTTTTCTCCTTTTTTTTTTTTTTTGGTATCACTATTACTCTCCCCTACTCCCTACCACAACTCTCCCTTGAAAAGATAAAAGCCTTCCTTTGTAATAAATAAGCATAGTCAAACAAAACAAATTCACAGATTGCTTATGTTTAAAAATATAGGTCTCATTCTTCACCTATAGTTCACCACCTCTCTCCCAAAAGGTAGGAAGCATGCTTTATCACCAATCTTCTAGAATCATGACCAGCCACTATATCGATTGATCAGAATTCTTAAGTTTTTCCAAGTTGTTTTCTTTCACAATGTTGTAGTAGTATAAATTGTTTTCCTGGTTCTGTTCATTTTACTCTACATCAGTTCAAAAAGGACTTCCCAGGTTTCTCTGAATTCATCCCATTTATCATTTTGTATACCACAATAACATTCCATTATATACTATAACATGTTGAGCCATTCTCCAATTGATAGACACCCATTTTGTCTCTTGTTCTATGTTAAAATAAAAGGTGCTGCTGTCAATATTTTTGGTACATGTGTACAAAAAAAAAAGGTACATATATACCTTTTCCTATCTTTAATCTCTTCAGGTATATACCTAGTAATAGTATTGCTGGGTCAAAGGATATGCACATTTTAATGATTTTACAGGTATAGTCCCAAATTGCTTTCTAGGATGGTTGGACCAATTCTAAGCTCTACCAACAGTGCATTGGTTTGCCTTTCCTCATACTAACCTTCCACTATTGTAATTTTTTGTCATCTTTGTCAATGAGTAATGAAGTGGAACCTCAGCACTGTTTTAACTTTTATTTTTTAATTAGTGATCTGAAACATTTTTAACATTGATAATTTGCTTATCCTTTTTTGAGACCTTCCTATTAACCTTTAACAGTTTATTAGAAAATAGCTCCTCTTCTTATAAATTTGTACCAATTCTCTATATAACTTAGGCATCAGACCTTAATCAGAGAAATTTACTAATGAGTTTTCCCCCCAGTTAACTAGTTCCTTTTGAACATTGATTTTTTTAAAGAAACTTTTCAATTTTGTATAATAAAATTGGCACATTTTTTATGACCACCTCCCTCTATGTCCCTTGTTTGGTCAAGAATTCTCCTTATCCATAATTCTGAAAGGTATCTACTTGCCTTCTTCTCCAATTTGTTTATGGTATAAGATTTTATATCTAAGTAATTTATCTACTTGGAGTTTATTGTGGTATTTGGTGTAAGATACTGATCTAAGCCTAATTTCTCCTAGATCATTTTCCAATTTCCCCTGAAGTTTTTGTTGCATAAGTCCCTTATCCATTAGTCAGTACTCTTTGATTTACTGAACACTATGCTACTGTGATTTTGGGTCTTGTGTATTTAATCTGTTCCACTGATATGCTTTTCTATTTTTTTAAATCATTACCAAATTGTTTAGATAATTACTGCTTTATAATATAGTTTGAAAACTGGTAATGCTAAGTGCCTTTTCTTCCCCCTTTTTCCATTATTTCCCTTAAGTTTCTAGATCTTTTTGTTCTCTAGAATTTTGTTATCATTTCATATAGTTCTATAAATTAATCATTTGGTAAGGCATTGAATCTGTAGACTAATTTAGATAACATTATCATTTTTATTATATTAATATAGCTCAAACATAAGCAATTAATCCTTCTTCAATTATGTAAGTCTTCTGTTAATAGGATTCCCCCATTCATATAAATCTTATGTGTGTCTTGGTAAGTAGACTCCCAGATATTTTATACATGATATAACAATTTTGAATGAAATTTCTTTTTGTCTCTTTTCTTTTACTGAATTTTATTGGCAGTATACAAAGAGGCAGATTTGGGGGGGTTTATTTTATATTCTGTTGCTTTATTGTACCAATTAATTTTTGATTAAATCTCTGGAGTTTTCTAAATAGGGAAAGGGGAAGGGAATGAACATTTATTAAGCACTTATTATGTGCCAGGCACTATGCTGAGTACTTTACAAATATTATCTCATTTGATCCTCACAATAGCCCTGTGATATAGGTGCTATTATTACTCCTATTTTATGGTTAAGGAAACTGAGGTAGAAAGAGATTAAGTGACTTGCCCTGAGTCATCCTGCTAGTAAGTGGTGTTCTAACCACTGTACCAGTTTGCTGCCAGGTAATACGATAACCACTATATTATCTGCAAAAAGTCATATTTTTTCCTTCTCTGCTTTTGATTATTCTTTCAACATCTTTCTCCTGTCTTATTTCTAGATCTAAAATTTTTGGAACTACATTAAGTAACTGTGGTGACAATGGACATCCTCGCTTTATCGCTAATCTTATTGGAAAGCCCTCTAGCATTTCTCCAATACAGATTGGTTTTAGATAAGATAATATTTACCATATTCAGGAAAGACCCATTTGTTCTGATGCTATTTAAAGTGTTTAATGTAAAAGTTTTTTCTGCATCTAAAAGCAGTTCATTGTTGGCCCCAGAACTCTAGGGCCCTGACCCTAGAGTCAGGCCACTTGTTCCTTCCCCTCCTCATTCTCCTGAACCTACTGGTTCAAACCAGGTCAAGGAATGAACTGCTTATGATTTTCCCTATAAGTGCCTGGGCCCTCTGTAAACACTTCAGCCTTGGCTTGACCTTGAGGCTTGTGTGAGCAGCAGGGGAACTAGTGTCATGTTAAGAGGGAGAAATAGCTAAAAAAAGAAGCAAGAAGTGACTTAAGCAAATATACTCACGCAAAATTGAGATCCGGTGGAACTCTACGGCTGGCCCAGCTCACTACATTCTTTCTGAACTAAGTAAGTATTGTTGCTTGGGTCCTCTCTTTTCTGGAACTGAAACAAACAAACAAACAAAAATCCTAAGTAAGAACAGCAAAGCGTTCTATTTCTGTGCACTGCTCTCCTCTGTCCCCTAGGGGGCTCCTGACCATAGTATTCCAGCTCTCCTCCATCCCTATCATTTCAACCCCCCACCCAGCCCCATTCCTCCGAATTGGTCTGAGTCTGAGATATTCTGGTTTCATTGGACAACCTATGGCTGGCACCTCCTCTCTCGGACTCAGTTTCCCCATGTATAAAACAAGGAAGTTGGACTAGATCCCTAAGGTCCCTTTCAGCACTAACAGTCCATTGATGAACAGAATTACTGCACTCAAGGATCTTCAGTAGCTCTCTATTGCCTACAGGGTAAACTCCTAAGCCAGTCACTTAAAGACCTTCCCGATCTGGCTCCAACCCACCTTTCCCATGGTGTTTCACAATTATTCCCTATTATACCTACTCTGTTCCAGTCCCAATGGTCAGTCTATCCACTATTCCTTCATCTTCCATCTTCTTCCCTTTGCACAACCTGTCGCCCATACCTGAATACCTTGTCCTTACCTGCTTGTTTCAGAAACCTCAGCTTCTTTTGAGGCTCAACTCCTGTGCCCGCTCCTTCCCAATCCCCTCCAGTTCAGTGCTATCTTCCCCTTCAAATTATCTTTTATTTACTTCTTTGTTCACCACTTGTACTCCTGTTATAATGAAGCTGTTTTCCCAGCTGTTTTTTTCTCTCTTTTGTCTTTGTATCTCCAGTTCCTTGCATATAGCAGGTGCTTAAATAAACATTTGTTGAATTTAATTGGCCAGGACCAATTTAATTGGACCCCCATAGATGAATAATGTAATCTATGTTTAAGCTAAACTGTTGGAAAATTCAAGAATAATTTCCTATGACTTCCCCTTTCCCCCAGGTTGTTTAAAACTAGCAGCCAGGCCTTCTAGAGAACATTTACCTGGTGCCTCAAAAGATGCTCTGCCAGCGCCCTAGGTGTGGACTGTTTGAAAATATTCATTGGCCCCCAACCTAGCCCAGAGACAATGGCAGGGTTCTTAATCTTTACTGTCCAATGGACCCTGTTGATAGTCTGGGAAAAGACTCCTTCTCAGAAAAATGTTTTTAAACACATAAATAAAATACACAGTATTATGAAGGAAACCACTTATATTAAAACACAGTTATCAAAATTGTTTCTGAAAAGTTTATAAACCTCAGGTTAACAACACCTGGCCTATGGAAAAGGGGGAACTAGATTTCAATTGGCAGCTAGATGGCACAGTGGATATAGTACAGGGCCCAGAGTCAGGAAGACTCATCCTCCTGAGTTCAAATCCTGTCTCAGACACTTTCTAGCCATGTGACCCTGGGCAAGTCACTTAACTCTATTTGCCTCAGTTTTCTCATCTGTAAAATGAGCTGGAGGAGAAAATGGCAAACCACTCTAGTATCTGTGTCAAGAAAACCCCAAATGGGATCACAAGAAGTCCCTCATGACTAAGCAACAACAAGCTCTCAATTAGTCAACTAGCATTTATTGCCTCCTATGTGCCAAGATGTTGTGCTAAGCATTGGGAATAGACAGGCAAAAATAATCCCTGTTCTCAAGGAGTTCAGTCTAATGGGGGAGACAATATGAAGACAATAAAATACAAAAAGGATCAATTGGAGTCAACAGAAGGAAGGCAGTAGCATTAAGGGCTTGGGAAGGGCTTCTTGTAGAAGGTGAGATTTTAGCAGGAACTTGAAGAAAGCTAGGGAAGACAGAAGGTGAAGATCTGGAGGACAAGAATTCTCGAAATGGGAGCAGCCACCGAAAATGCATGGAGTGAGGAGTGTCTTGTTGAAGGAACAGCAAAGAGGCTAGAGTCACTGGTTCATAAAGAAGTAAGTTGTAAGAAGACTAGCCAGGTAGGAAAGGGCTGGCTTAAGAAGGGGTTTAAAAGCCAAACAGGATTTTACATTTAGTTCTAGGGAGACTAAGGAGCCTCTGGAATTTATCGAATAGCTTTCTCATCCCCTTCTACCTAATGCCACCTGCCCTTACCCCACACTGACCAGTCAGTAGAACAATCACTTTCGATTAGTCCTGTCCAATGACCATTCTACTTAGTGATACAGGACCAAGGAGCTATCCTTTTGAGATAAAAATGAGACAAGCTGAAGTTGGAGTGGTTATGAATATCATTTAAATGGGATACTACTTGAAGGTAAGGTGAAAAAGGGAAGGAGAGCAGAGAGGAAGATAGGAGTGACAGGCCCTAACCAATGTCACAGCAAGACACAGCAAAGTCAGCCAGGTCCAGTTGTGGGATGGAGCAGAAGTGGTTCCTGGGAAGAACCCAGCAAGTCCTAGAGCAAAGCAGAGCAATGCTCAGGAGGGCCATGCCAGAAGAGAACAGCAGCACCACATCCCTTGCATTTCCCCCCTACTTCCTTGCCAAGGCAAACATCTCTACATGCACAAGTGATCCCATTGCCTCTTGCCTTCTCTATCATCTCCAATATCAATTATCTTTAATCTCTCCCTGTCTACTGGTGACTTCCTTGCTGCCCACCAACCTGCCCCCCAGCTTCCCCATCCTCAAAATATCCCCATTCCATCCATCAATCACTAATGGCTATTGTCCTACATCTCTCCTCTTTTGTGGCTAAGCCTTGAGAAGGCCTTCTGCAATCAGTACCTCCACTTCCTTTCCTCCCACTTTTTTCTTAGTTCTCTACAGTCTAGCTTCTAAACTCATCATTTAACCAAAACTGTTCTCTCCAAAGTTGCCAGTGATCTCTTCATTGCCAAATCTGATGGCCTTTTCCCAATCTTCTTCCTTCTTGACCTCCCTACAGCCTTTGACACTGTGGCTCATCCTCACTACTCTATTTGGTTCTCCTCTTACCTGTCTGACCTCTCCCCAGTTTCCTTTGTTAGATATTCATCCAGGTCACACCTTCTAACTGTGGGCGACTTAGAAAGCTCTATCATGAGCCCTCTTTTTTTCTCCTGCTATACTACATCTCTTAGTAATCATATCATCTCCCATGGATTTAATTATCGTCTTTATGCTAATAATTTTCAGATTTATTTAGTTTTGACCTCCAGTTTCACATTTCTAACTGCTTATTGGACATCTTGTTTCATAAACATCTTAAAATCAAGAGGTCCAAAATTGAGCTCATTATCTTTCTCCCCAAACCCTCTCCTTTCCAGAACTTCTCTATTACCATCGAAAGTACCACCACCCTCCCAGTTACCCAGTTACTCTCTCTCTCACACCCACCCACCCCAATATTCGATAATTTATCAAATGATGCCATCTTTCCCTTGATAATATCTCATGTATACACCCTCGTCTTTCTTCTGACACTGCCACCACCCTAATGCAAGCAAGCCCTCATCACTTCACAATTGAACTATTGCAATAGCCTTTAAAAACAAAACAAAACGCAACTGGTTTCCCTGCCTCAGGTCTCTCCCCAGTCCCATCCTGGTCCTGCACCCTTCCAATTTTTGTACACTTTACTCACCCTGACATAATTTGAACTGGAGTTTTGTTGTGTTCTTTTTTGTTTGTTCTTAATCTGTTATTTCATTGACGTAGGGAATGTCAGCGAGGAGGCTTCCTTAGAACTGATCGGTAACTTCTGCAATGTCCAAATGGAGAGGGAGGGATGTTTGGGGGTACTGGGATGTCAAGTGTTTATTCCAAGATCACACAACTATCTATCAGAGGCCAGACTTGAACCCAAGTCTAACTCTGACAATCCAAAACTCCCAGCTACCACTTATTAGAAAAGGAGTTTATTGTGTAACATTTTGCGGACTTTTTAAATCAAGGGGGTTTTTTGTTCATAATTTTAAGAGTATAATGGGTTATGTTTCTCTTCCTAAGGATAAAAATGAAGTAGTTTCTGGTTTGTGGATCTCATTATTTCTCTTTTTTTTTTGGCCTGCAGGGCAGTAACCCTAAATAGGCAAAAAAAAAAAAAAAGTTCCCTGTTCTTGATCTAAAGAATCTAAGCAACAACAGCTGACATCAGTACATAAAAGGAAGCTGGACTAAAAGCAATAACTGTCAAGCGTGCACACCCTGGACAGCAGATTCTGTTGCAAAATTAACATCATCATTATTATTATAATTACACGAGGAGAGGCATTTAAATAATTGTTCAAAAGTGTCTTCTTCAGGAAATAACTAAATCAGAGCCAGCTGTCATAAACCACTCTCTATAATAATAATCAAGCATACACAGCTCTAGCATTCACAGCAGCCCTACAATAACAAATTTGTGCTCTCATCTAATGTCCTCAAACCACCTAACGATGACAAACAAACCTGTGTTCAGATCCTGTGTCTCCCCCCAGTGACTGACCCTTGTTTTGAAGCAAACGTCCCAGAGCAACCCTGTGGATCACAAATCAGTGGACAAAGATGCGGCAGGCCCAGGCAATAACAGTCAGGTGTGTTGTGTGGCAATAGCATTAGAATGAGGCATGGAAAGCAGAGGGGAAGAGTGTAAAATCAGGTAAGGACAATTCTTTGCTGCCGGCTCCTAAAAAGGGTCATGGAAAATAAGGACGAGAAAAAAAAAAAAACATTGGAAAACAATGACAACAACTGATGAGAACCATAACCGTGAAGGGGGGACATTTTTTCGTTTATTGGCTTGCAGATTATAAGCAAAGGGGACCAGTAAGGAAGCAAGAAATGATTTTGCTTTTAGTTTGCTTATGAATTCAACCAAAAACATTTGAGGTTTTCTCTCCCCAAGATACAGCTGTGAAATGACTAATCAGATTTAAGTGGGCATGCACCAAGAAGTAAATGTGCCTCCTTATTAGGAATGAAAAAAATGTTGACTTGATATGGAATGTCCATTCAAATTAGCACCTTGGGTGCTAATGGAGACTAACCAGATAGGAATACATATGCATACAATGCACAACCTGTATAACCTATATTGGACTGGATCCTCCTCTTGTGTAGGGGTGTAGGGAGGAAGGGAGGGAGGGAGATTTGAAACTCAAAACTTAAATTGTTTTAATATGTAATTGGCGGGGGGGGGGGGGAGATATTTTTTAAAAGACAGAAAAAAAGAATCCAAGCCTCTTAAAAACTCCAGTCACTAGGATCTTTTGGTATACTGTTTATGCCTCAGCAGAAGCCTTTCTTTTCCTAAGGCAATTCTGTATTAACTCAAGTCCACCTCCCCTCACCATGCCCCCCAACCCACCCCCAATTGCCTTGAATACTTCAGTTCCTCCAAATTTTTTCCATTATCTAATTGTTTTGTCTGTGGGCTGCAGAGAACCTCCGAAGGGCTTATCAGTAATTGCAGGAAATGGCCCTGACTAAAAAAGGATCCTAGAACTAGAAGGGCAGCTAGGTGGCACTGAGTCAAGAAGGTTCATCTTCCTGAGTTCAAATATGGCCTTAGACACTTACTAGCTGTGTGACCTTGGACAAATTCACTTCACCCTGTTTGCCTCAGTTTCCTCATCTGTAAAATGAGCTGGAGAAGGTAATGGCAAACCACGCCAGGATCTCTGCCAAGAAAACCCCAGATGGAGTCCCGAAGAATCAGACATAACTGAAACAACTGAACAACAAAAAAAGGTAGAAGGGGCTTTAGAAATCATCTGATTCAGGGGGTGGCTAGGTGGTGCAGTGGATTAAGCACCAGCCCTGGATTCAGTAGTACCTGAGTTCAAATCCAGCCTCAGACACTTGATACTTACTAGCTGTGTGACCCTGGGCAAGTCACTTAACCCCCATTTCCCCACCAAAAAAAAAAAAAAAAGAGATCATCTGATTCAAACCCCTTTCTTTTTACAGATGAAGAAACTGAGACCTAGAGAAGTTAACTGAGTAGGCCAAGGTGGCACAGGCGTTAAAAGGTAGAGATGAGGTTCAAGCCCAGTTCCTTGAACTTTAAATCCAGTGCCTTTTCCAGCAGCTTTCCATAAGTTCTCAAAAGAAGGAGCTCTTAAAGAGTTGTTAATAGCACCTTAAAGAAGTGCTAACTGTTCTGATCAAGTCTTCAAAAGTTTTAGAAATTACACTCCTGATTACAGTAGCTCACTCCCCAAGTTATTCTTGTAATTAGTAAACACATTTCTGTAGTTCCTTAAGGGGGTTCAAAAATAATTTTCTCACAAAACCCCATAAGTAGTACTAGTGTGTTTATGCCCATTTTACAGAGGAGGAAACTGAGGCTCAGAGAGATGAAGCATCCTAACCCTGCTCACCCCACCACTAAGTGTTGGGGCAGGGACTCAGGCTTGGATCCCTACATTTCTCACCTGACACAGCGGCCAAGAAGAGTTTTCCTGCAAAAGGATCTACCTGGAAGATGGCAGCAAAACCCAGCTTCTCTATACAACCTCTCAAAAACAGTGAGACACAACCCAAATGAGGGAGGGATGGAGAGAGTGGGGGAGAAAAAGAGAGAGCCAGAGATGGAGCCAGAAAGACAGACCAGGAGAGAGAGCCAGAGAAGAGATTGGAAGAGAGCAACAGGGGAAGTCAAGGAGAGAGATGGACAAGGAGAAAAAAAAAAACAGTCACAGAGAAAGAGACACACACAGAAAGAGAAAGAGACAAAGTGAAAGAGAGAGACAGAAAGAGGAGAAACCCACAAGGTAAAATCCTCATGGGAAATAAGAGGGAAAAACAGTACAAGTTTGTAAGATCAATTCCTTTGCCCCCAAACTGATGTCCAGAGCCTTAGAGTTGGGCTAGCTTTGGAAAGAAAGTTCACTAGAGACCCTCCAAAACAGCTTCAATGTTTATTCTGTTGGATTCCTTTCTCCTATCCCACCCTAGGCCCTTCCAAAGCAGCCCCATCAGCTGGGGATGTCAGAGATACTTGGAGCCTATTTCCTCTAGTAGAGAACTTAAGAATGACTCCAGCTTTAGGACTGAAAGCACTTCATGAAGGAATCCATTTAGTCATTTTGGAATCACTCTCTAGTGGAGAACACTAGTTTCTCTACTTTAAAAATCCTGCAGCTGCCAAGCTTGAGACGTGCAGTGGATAGAATGCTGAGCCTGGAGCCAGGAAGATTGGAGTTCAAATTCAGCCTTAGACACTTAGTAGATGTGAGACCCTGGGCAAGCCACTTAGCCTCAGTTTCCTCATCTGTAAAATGGGCATAATAATACTACCTACTTCCCAGCGTTGTTGGGAGCACCAACTGAAATAATAATCATTGTAAAGCACTTAGCACAGTGCCTGGCACATAGTAAATGCTATATAAATAGCCTTTAGCTCTTATTAAAAGAAATTTAGAATTTGTTGAAGGTGGGGCAGTCTTTCAATGAATTCTTTTGCACCTCTTTGTCTCTGGCATGTCCTTTCTGGCCCTCCACCCTGCAATCCCGACTCTGGGCTGCAGACTCCTCAGACAAACACCAAGGGGCCCAATGGCACCCTTGGTGGAAGTAACACTTGGTAAGGGCTCAGTTAGAGTCTTCAGCCACTTGACCTGAAGCCCAAGAGTCATAATTCTAATGGAAAAGGGTAAGGAAGGAAAAAGAAAAACAGCAACAATAAAAAAGAAAGGAGGGGCAGCTAGGTGGCACAGTGGATAGAGCACCAGCCCTGGATTCAGGAGTACCTGAGTTCAAAGCCAGCCTCAGACACTTAACACTTACTAGCTGTGTGACCCTGGGCAAGTCACTTAACCCCAATTGCCTTACCAAAAAAAAAGAAAGGAGAAGAAATAAAGCAAAAAGAATTTTGTAATACAATGAAGAAATATTATGGAATAAGAGAAGCCCAAGAGAAGATAAAACCCCAGAGTAGAATAATGTTGAGATAACTACAAACAGAAGTCCAGGGGGGAAAAAAGAATCCAGAAAAAAAAATGACTAAAAGTGTACATGAGTGATTCTGAGGCCTAAAAAGAAAAAAAAAAGAAAACTGATAGAAGAGATAAGCTTACAACAGAAGCCAGGAAAACTTTGCAAACAGTGGGACACTTTTTTTTTTTCCAGTAGGACACTTTTTAAAAGAATGGAAGAAACAGAACTCAAAAACTAATTAATATAATAAGAAATAACAGAACAAGGGGACAGCTAGGTGGCACAGTGGATAAAGCACCAGCCCTGGATTCAGGAGGACTTGAGTTCAAATCCGGCCTCAGACACACTTGACACTTACTAGCTGTGTGACCCTGGGCAAGTCACTTAACCCTCATTGCCCCACCAAAAAGAAAAAAAATAAATAACAGAACAAAGTCATAAGGCAGAAAAACTGGAAGAATATGGGAGAGATCTAATTTCAAAAATAACTGACCTAGAAAACAGGATTTGGAGAGAAAATATAAGAAATGGAGGGCTCTCAGATAAAGCACACAAATAAAAAACTTGAACACTATATTTCAATGAATCATAAAAGGAAATTGCTCAAAAGTATGGGAGCTGGAGGAAAAAGTACTAATAAAATCCACAGGTTACCACCAGCCAAAGGTAAAATTGTGGCCAAATCCCAGAACTACTAAATCAGAGCAAGGGTCTAGGATGTGACATATCACATACAAAGGACCCTCAATTCAACTAGCCAGGATTATGCATTAATACCAATAAGAGAAAGAAAAGATTAAATATGCTATAACAAAGGGAAGTAGAAATGTATGTACTTGAACCCCAACTATTAATTATCCTATAAGAGTAGGGAGTAAAAAAATGAATCTTACCAAAGTCAATCTCTTTCAAGCATTCTTCTTACAGAAATCAAAACTGGGTGAAATCTTCTTTCAAAGGAACCCTAAGAAAAGTATACAAATTTGAACATCTTCAAAAGATAAAGTGAGAAACAAGTGTTTATACACTGAAAAGAGAGAATAGACTTGTCTCTTCAAAGTCCTATCATTCTCTTAGGGGTTAATAAAGGGGAAAATAAGGAAACGTTCCCACAAAATTCCTTCTAAATCTTTTACTTAGCAATATAAAATTTGTTTGAAAAAATCGGGGTGTTGAAGAAAACATAAAAGTGAATATGTTAGGTATCATAATGGATATCAATGGACAGTTTTTAAGTTGAGGCAATACCTACTGCTATTAAGTTGTTTCAGTCGTATCGACTCTTTGTGACCCCATTTGGGGTTTTCTTGTCTATGAAAATGATGTGGTTTGCATTTCCTTTTCCAGGTCATTTTACAAATGAGGAAACAGAGGCAAACAGATTTAAGTGACTTGCCCAAGGTCAGACAGCTAGTAAGTATCTGAGACCATATTTGAAGTAGAGAAGATGAGCCTTCCTGACTCTAGGCCTGGAACTCTATCCACTAAGCTACATGGTTGCCCCAATACCTAGTGTAGGACTGTAAATTAGATCAGTAAGAGGTTAATTTAAGAAAACAGTTGGCCCTGGATGCAGATAAGCATCAGAACCTAATATAAAATTTTAATACTTAGATAACTTATCCTTATAGCCAACTCCTATCCCCAGTCGGATGATTTCTGGATGCCCAGCTGAATCAGGGCAAAGTCCTGCTCTTTGTAGCAGGAAATATGTACTCTTGCTTCCCTATGGGAAATAATTTCATCCTTGGAAATGGGGTCATCACTCTGTGTCCTCCTTCTAATGATGGGACTTCTAGACCAAGCTCAGATAATCCCTGGGAGAATAATTGGAAGTTGGCTGCATAATAAAACCTCATTAATTTGTACTCTACTAATATAGAATCTAAGGTAAATTTGACCTACGTTTGAGCTAAAGTTTACCTGGGCCTTATATGGGGGGGAGGGAGTAGAATTTAGTAATCAAATGGTTAGTATAAAGGAGAATGTAGAAAGGGTCAGATTTAACCTGCTGCAGAGAACAAACTGTTTTTAAGCCTCCTTTGCATGAAATGGTGCTAATTATAAATGAGTCATTGATTCATCATTGTAAGTTCTGTTGGTAACAATGTACTAGCAGTGAGTTTCCATTACTATATGCCTCTGAAAATAATGAAAACTGCACTTCTCTACATATTCTATCATTCAGACTTTTTACTAGCACTTAGCACAGTACCTGGCACGTAGCAGGTTCCAGACTGTCCTCTGGTATCCCATTATTTAAAAATAGCAAAATTTATCAACCTTGCTTTTTGAAAGTCTTTTTTAAAAAAACTATGACTGTGCAGCATTGGGGTCTTGCAAAAACTTGTTGGACTAGAATTCTGAAGACCTAGATCTAACCAGAACTTTTTCCACTGATTTCTGGACTGGGCAAACTACTTTAGATTATTGCACAGACCTAGTTTTCTCACTTGTAAAATCACCTCTAAAGTACCTCCCAGCTCTAAACCTGCCTCAACTGCCATTTCCTCCTTTCCCCTGAAGAGAGAGCTTCAGTCCCACATTTCCAACTACCTGCTGGTCCTAGATGTCACATTGTCACCCCCAACTGAACATGTCTAAAACAAAATTTATCATTACCGCCTTCTTCCCCACCCTCCATCTCCTCTTACTGAGTTCCCCATTTTAGTGCTCATGCTACTACCACTGTTGCAAGCTCTCAGCCCTGCTATGACCCCAGAGTCCCTCTATTTCCTCCTCTCCTACATATGACATCCACATCCTGTAAATTCTTCCTTGACAATATTTCTTGCATCTGTCTCTTCCTTTCCACTGCCACTCCCATAGCTGTAGTTCAGGCTCTTATCATCTCTAGCCAGATTGCAATAGCTTTCTAACAACTCTTCCTGGCTCCATACTTTCTCTTCATCCAATTCATTTTACAGATTAATTCTCCTATAAGTACTGTTTTGATTGTATCAGTCTCCTGCTCAGAAATCTGTAGCTACTCACCATGGCTAATGTTTGGAATTCAAAGCCCATTCTGTTCTATCCTTAACCTATCTTTCCAGCTATATTGCTCGCTACTCCTTTACATAAAATTATAGAATCACATGATTTAAATTTAGAAAGGTCCTTAGAAATCATCCACTCCAACCTTCTCTCTCTTTTGCAGCTAGCCTGAGCGATTCGCTATTCCTCAAATGTAAACTTCAGTTTATTACTTCCATACTCTTGCTCATTGAATTACTGCTACCTGAATTATTGCCCTTCTGACCTTCCTACCTCCACTGACAGAAATCCTGTCCATCATTCATACCCATCCTTTAAGGCCCATCTCAAACATTAATGCCAATCCAAACCAATCTAACCAATTATATCTTTTTTTTTAAGTGTTTACCATGTGTGAGAAATTGTCTCAGGTCAGGGATATGAGATTAAACAAAAAACCAGTCCCTTACCTCAAGAAGCTGACATTCCACTGATGGTAGAATCTTCTACCCTATATTTTTTGTCTATTCCATGAGGCCTTCCCTGATTCCCTTCACTGAGAGTGAGCCTTTCCTTATTCTGCGGCCCCATAAAACTGCATTTTTTATCTCTCCTTTGTTGTTGTTTTTTGTTCTTTTCATTAGATTTATTTGTATATCTCTTATCTCTCCTATTCAATAAGCTCTTTGAAGACAAGGATAACTTGATTATCAGTCACAATGCCTAGAACATAGTATGTACTATATTGTAAATGAGTACACTATGTCTCAGTAAAGTTTTTGAGCAAATGTTTCCATGCCTCTATATATAAAGGGGAAAAAAGCATTGTAGATTTTGTAATGATGTTATATTTACCAAGACCAATTTCTGTACCTGTGATAGCATGAGATACCTGGTACTATTCCTCCTGCTCTAGTAGCTGCTAAAGGAGAACAAAAATGTTCTTCTCAAAAAAATGGAAACAGCTTGCTGAGCAAAGAGAAGAGGGCAGGGAGGAAACTGAGGTGGCAGAAGGTGTCAAATTGTTGGTTCACCCTCTAAACCTTAGTCTATGTCTTTTGCCACATCTACTATACCCTCAGGGCAGTACTGTTGTTTCTATGGAAACCCATGGGGTGGTGTGGGGGGGAAAAGAACCTCTTCTTTTTCATCAGTTATTCCACACAGACACCAATTGAAGGAGGACAGTGATGATCTGACTTTGCAGATGGGTACTCTGTCTCCAATAGGAAGGGATGGGTGGAAGAGCAGAAACTTTGTACTAACTGGGGTCACATTGATCTTTAGAGCTGGAAAGGGCTCTTGGAGGTCAAGCACAGTCTCTAAACTTTACAGAAGAGGAAACTGCAGCACAGAGTGGTCAAATGACTTGGCCGAGGTCACTCACCTAGCAAATGACTGTAAGGGGATTTGAACCCAGGTCTCCTTGACTAAGTCCAGTACCCTATTCACTATACCACAGAAAGTGTACCAATCTGAAATACCTTCTCAGTCATATGTCTATCTGATTGGCCACCACAACAAACCAGTTCCCCAGTTTCCCCTATTCCTTTGTAACTACCATACATAAGGAAACATGGCCACAGAAAGCTCTTAAGCACTATGGGTACGTTTCAAGCATGGTATCTCTTAGGCTGTTCCATTCTTGTGTGACAATAAGAGCGCTACCAACCTGCTGAGAAAGATACTGCAGGGAAGCTCCGCCATGAAAAGAACACATGTGACAGCGTCTGGAAGTGACCTTTCTGGGGTTTTGAAGGTCAGCTCAGCATCAGGAAGTCGTGTCTGCTGCCTGTTAGTCATGTCAATCAGTGCTACCAACCAATTAGCTTGGAGCTATGTGCGTGGATGGCCCTGTTTCCTGTTTCACAGGAGGTTTCTGGGAGAAGTGGCAGAGGAGCAAGGTCTTTTCGTTTCTGGACTGTGGCTTGGCTGCAGGGACAGGCAGGATAGGGAGAGTAGACAAATCTCATACTTTATCCATGTGTTTCTCTTTACTAAACCCTAATATACTTTAATAAATACTTAATGCCCAAAGATTGGTGCTATACATTTTCTAATTTAAGGTGACCACTCATTAGATTTTAGACATTACAGCTAGAATTTTAGGCCCTTACACTTGAGAACAACAGTCTCCTACATGTGTCTCCTGCCTAGAAATGGCTTCTGTTTATCACATGCCAACTACCCAGATAAACCCAAGCTTCTGTGATGATTAAAATATGAGAGACATAGTTTCTGGGTAATTTAATTGTTTTATTAATAAGGCTGATGGGTTATTAGTAAAATGAGATCTGTTGGTGTCTCAGACCAAAGACCACTTCCTCAAAGGTCTCATATACTCTTCTCACTGTAGAAGGTCTATCAGACAGCAATCAAATCTAATTGATTGAGGGCAGCTAGGTGGCACAGTGGATAAAGCACCAGCCTTGGATTCAGGAGAACCTGAGTTCAAATCTGACTGCAGACACTTGACACTTACTAGCTGTGTGACCCTGGGCAAGTCACTTAACCCTCATTGCCCCACCAAAAAAAAAAATCTAATTGATTAACATCATTCAAATCTAACTGGGTGACATGATTGGAGGTGGATTATATTAAAATTAAGTCCAGGGATGACCAGAAAGAAAGGAATGTAAGACACACACACACACACACACACACACACACACACACACATTCAAACTGACCAGGGCAAAATCCTTACTTCTAGGTGTGGTTGAATCTCATCAATAACATCCTTGGGTTATCTAGACAAAAGGATCTGTCTCCACCCAAGACTCCTGTTGTGAGTTTAGGTCTAGTTTAACCCAGATAATTCTTACTTTCAAGGACTCAGATCTTGAGTGGGGGTAGAAGGAAGGACTAAGAAAGGGAAGATATTGATTATTCATAATTATTTCTCACACACCACTCCCAAGATAAGCGATGGCTCTCCTACAGTCCCTAGGAATTTTATGCAATCAACCAATTTTTTAGTTCTCACTGATTTCCCAAAAGCTGCTCTAAAACTTACATGATCTGGACCCACCATAAACTGCTGGGTTGTTTTTTCTTTCTCTACTTATGAACACAGTAGCAATAATTTGGTTTTCTGACGAGTAATACAGTGAAAATCCTTTCTCACATGCAAGAGTAATTTTCCAGTTTTTAAAATCACTGACTGAATAAAAAGGGTTCATATTCCTTTTCTTTGGTCAACGATCTTCAGGGATAGCAGAATACTACAAACCAGGTGTGTCCACTACACTAATTATTCTTGAATCATCTTTCTCAGCCTCCAGTGTTAGGTTTGGGGGATTTAATGTGCTGCAGCTTCACAAGCTGGATGACACTGGGGTCTTCAGGGCCTCAACGTTTATAAACATTTTCCAATCAAGTAGCTCAAAGAACTGACTGCCCATGAAGGATGACCCCTTAGACCAAGGGCATAGATGATCCCAGCAGATTCCTGGAGACTCAGTTCCTTCCTGGCACTAATCCAAGGAGCCCTGCTCCTTCTTCTTCTTCTTCTTTTTTTTTTTTTTTGGTGAGGCCGTGGGGGTTAAGTGACTTGCCCAGGGTCACACAGCTAGTAAGTGTAAAGTGTCTGAGGCCAGATTTGAACCCAGGTACTTCTGAATCCAGGGTCAGTCCTTTATCCACTGCACCACCTAGCTGCCCCCTGCTCCTTCTTCTTAATCTTAATGATCTCAAAACCCCAACCTGAGCATCCTCAAGGATCCTTGTATTCAGAGACCTGCTATATATGTTGCCCAAGGACTATCTGTTATCCCCCTTTTGCTGCCATTCCTGGATCTTGATATGCTCATCAAATCTGCAGATGACACAAAGTTAGGAGAGATAGCTAACTTGTTGGATAAACAAAATCAGAATCCAAAAAGATCTTGAAAGGCTAGAGAACCCTGAACCAAATCTAATAAGATGGAAGTTAATCGAGATAAATATGAAGCCTTATACTTGGCTTCAGAAAATCAACTTATCAATTAGAGAGCAAGGGGTACATGGCTAGATAGTAGTTTGTTTGAAAAAATATGGAGGTTTTAGTAGACCACAAGCCTAATATGAGTCAACAGTGTTATATGGTAGCAGAAAAATAAAAAGATAATACAATAATAGGTTACACAGAAGAGCATAGCGTCTAGAGTTAAGGAGCCAGGTGGCATTGTGGAGGGAATGATGGAGTTGGAGTCAGGCAGATATGAGTTCAAAACTTTCATCAGACACTAGCTGTGTGACCCTGGATAAGTCACTAAACTTCTCTGTGTCTTGGTTTCTTCATCTGTCAAGTGAGTATAATAATAGCACTTAACCTCACAATGTTGTTGTAAGGCTCAAACGAGAGAACATTCTTACAGAGCTTTACAAAAGGTGAAGAACTATATAAACCTCCAGGTGATAGTCCCAATGTACTCTGCCTGGTCAGATCACATCTATAATATTATGTATCAGCCACTACATTTTGGGGGGGGGGGGCAATGGGGGTTAAGTGACTTGCCCAAGGTCACACAGCTAGTAAGTATCAAGTGTCTGATGCCGGATTTGAACTCAGGTCCTCCTGAATTCAGAGCCGGTGCTTTGCGCCACCTAGCCACACCCTAGTCACTTCATTTGAGGAAAGACACTGAGAAGCTGGAGACCATCCAGAGAAAGGAGATCAGAGTGCTAAAGTTCATAGTGTTCAGGCCATAGAAAGGACAGTTGAAGAAACCAGAGAATGCTTGGTCTGGAGAAGAGAAGAGGCAGACACGGTAGGTGTCTTCAAGATGTGAAGGCCTGTAACACAGAAAAGGGATAAGACTTGTCCTGCTTGGTGCCGGTGGACAGAATTAAGATGAATGAGCAGGACTTATAGAAAGACTGACTTGGGCTTTTTATAAGGAGAAACTTTCAAATAATTTTGATGTTCAGTTGTGTCTGTTTCTTTGTGACCCCATTTTGGGGGTTTTCTTGGCAAAGATGAGGAAACTGAGGTAAACATGGTTAAGTGACTTGCCCAGGGTTACACAGTCCCTGATGCCATCCTGGTGCTCTATCTAATGTGCCACCTACCTGCCCTAATAATTGTTATCTTAATCATTAGAGCTATCTGAAAGTGGCATGGGTTGCCTTTAGAGGCAGTGGGTTCCCCATTGTTAGAAGTCTTAAAGTAGAGACTAGACAACCACTTGTCAAGTATGCTGTGGAAGCAATTCTTAGTCAACCATAAGGACCCTTCTGACTGAGATTCTATGGTGCTTGGTTTTAGTAAGCCTGCTACAAATGTATATTTTTAAAGGATTCAGTTCTCAGGAAAAATTGTAAAATGCAGAAATATCAAATACTGAGTTTCAGCTAATGGAGGATACATATAAACCAAAACTACCTAGCACAGTCTGGGTGGTATCCAGGGATATACTGGAGCCAGCTCAAACTGGCTTACCTGTTGTTAAATTTCTACTGTGAGAACATTTACACCTTGGAGCTCAGCAAATGCTACAAATCAAAGTTTGATTTATTGTTTTCTTGGCTATCTAGACTTAATAAGGTGATATAGAAAATGTTAATAATGCAAATTAAATTTAAAAGTCTATCCTGGGTACATTTCTTTTTTGTCAGAAAGCCAATTGTTAAACATTTACCAGCACACCCTGGTTCTCTCTCCAGCTCAGGTTTTTTGAAAGATTAACTTGGTCCCATGTTTCTCTATATATGTAAGCCTGAGAAGCAGTACAGTGTAGCAGAAAGAAAACTAAAACTGAAATCAAAGGACTTGGATTCAAAACCCCCTCTTTTTATCACAGATAGCTTTCCTCTCTCTGGGACCCATTTATCTTACGTCTAAAATAAGGAAATTGGACCTTAGAAATAATCTAATCTGGGGGCAGCTAGGTGGCACAGTGGATAGAGCACCAGCCCTGGAGTCAGGAGTACCTGAGTTCAAATCCGGCCTCAGACACTTAACACTTACTAGCTGTGTGACCCTGGGCAAGTCACTTAACCCCAGTTGCCTCACTTAAAAACAAAAAACAAAACAAAACAAAGAGAAATAATCTAATCCCTTTAAGATCTAAATCCTACTATCTTTTGTCATGACATACTTTTCCCCTTCCTTTGCATTCTGGCCTACCACAAAAATAGCATTTTTCTTTTCAGAATTCCTTGATGTTGATTTGAGATTGGAATATCTTTGCACTCTGGATCAAGTTCATTGGCTCATCCTATAATTCCAGACTCATCCTCAGCCATTCAGAAAGTATCTTGTGTCCCATCCTTATTGCTGTATAGCCAACAAGAGATGCCTACCCCCTCCTCCTCTAATACCATCATCATCAGTGTTCATTTCTTAGGATTGTAGAGCTAGAAGGGACCTGCGAGACTATCTAGCCTAGCCCCCTTCATTTCTTATATAGGAAAGGAAATTGAAGCCCGAAGAAATTAAGTAATATATGCCCAAGGTCAGATAAGTACTAAGGTACTAAGCATCAGAGTTGGGATTGAACCCAGCTTAGTGTCACAGTAGATAAAAGACCAGCTCTAGAGTCAGGAGAACTTGAGTTGAAATCTAGCCTCAGAGACTTACTAGCTGTGTGATTCTGGGCAAGTCACTTCATTCTATTTGTCTCAGTTTCCTCATCTGTAAAATGATCTGGAGAAGGAAATGGCAAACCATTCCAGTATCTTTGGGGGGGGGGCAAGGCAATGGGAGTTAAGTGATTTGAACTCAGGTCCACCTGAATCCAGGGCTGGTGCTTTATCCACTGTGCCACCTAGCTGCCCCCACCACTCCAGTATCTTTGCCAAGAAAACCCCAAATGGGGTTATGGAGAGTCAGACAAGACTGATCGACTCAACAACAACAACAACACCTCTGACTAGGTAAATTGCAACAGTCCTGGGGATAGAAATACAAAGAATCAAATAATTCTTACTCACAAGGAGCTTGCATGCTAATGTGGGAAAAGGAAAAGAACTCTAAGTGATGCTCCCCATCTCTTAGAAAATGGTTTGTTCTGACCCCTAGTTCATCCCCATAATTCATGTAAAAAAAAACCCCCAAACTCTTACACTTTTTCTTATACTGCCATCATCCAACCCAGTGTTTGCAATTGACTGAAAGACAGCAAGACAGTATTACTTGATTTTTTTTAACTAGGAAGACACAATTTTTATAAAAACCTGTCCCCATGAAGGAATTTTATTTTGTACAAACTGTCCCCCAGTTGTAGTTCACAGCAAAAAGTTTTCTTTAAATTGCACCGAGGAAAAACATGCCAAAATTTAGTAGGCCAAGCAAGCAGCCTCATTTCTAGGGTTTATACTGTTCAAAAGTAGAACAGTTTTATACACATGTGTGTGTTTAATATTTTAATTTTTTATTATGAACTTGACAGTTAACAAAAACAAACATTTCCATAAGCAAAGACAGAAAAAGAAAATTGCATTATGAAACCATAAATGTATCAAATACAACTTGGTCTTTTTAAAGTATGATTCAAATTTAACATAGTAGGACCAACATTACATCCTAGTATGTGTTCCCTTATGAACTTTCTTCAACTGCCTGCTGATTTTTAATTAATTTAATTATATTTGCTTAATAATTTAATTAATTAATCTTCATTGTTACTATTTTCTGTCTTTTATTTTTTTCATCATTATCACTACCCTCCTCACTTGCCACCCCACTACAATCTTCTACCCCCAGATAAAAGCTCTTCACTGTAACAAGTATAATCAAGAAAAACAAATGCATCATATTGGCTGTGTCTGGAAATGTGTTTCATTCTATGACTATAGTCCATCACTTTTCTCTCTGCCAAGAGCTGGGAAGGATGCTTCATCATCAGTCTTACAGAATTATGGGTGGTCACTGCATTGATCAGAGTGCTCAAGGATCTTGGAATTGTCTTCCCTTACAATGTTGTGATCGATGCATAAACTGTTCTCCTGGTTCTGCTTTCTGTATTAGTTTCTCTGACTTTCTCCTTTTCATAATTTCTTACAGCACAAAATAATCCATACATTCATATTCCATAATTTGTTCCACCGCTTCCCAATTGATGAGCATTTTCTTTCCATTACTTTGCTACAACAAAAGGTGCTGTTACCAATATGTTTGTACATATGGGTCTCGTTTCTCTGTCTTTGCTATCTTTGGGATATAAGCCTAGTAAGTGGCATTGTTGGGTTAAAGGGTATATCGTATAGATACTTGGGGGCTATATTTCCAAATTGCTTTCAAGGATGGCTGGACCGCCCCACACCTCCACCAACAATGAATTAGTATGTTGGTCCTCCCATGATCCTTCCAAGGAAAACCTCTTACCATATTTATCAGTTTTGTGGCTATTTTTATTTATGTTTTTCATTTGGAGCACTTTTTTATAGTGTACTAGGGTAAGTCCTCTTTCCTCCTATAGGCTGATTCTAAAGTCAACTCTTGGGTCCACCTCACTCATAGCCTTGACCCAGCTGGGCCTCAGGGACAAGAACAGCCTATATCTGGGGCAGAGGGCAGGGTGGGGGTAGAAAAAGCCAGGAAAGGAAGAGGTAGAAAGGGCAGCCCTTTTGGGAAAGGTGCCAAAGGATAAGAACTGACCTGCTGAAAGCATGAGAGAAGGCGGAGGCTCCAGCAGAAAACTTCAAACCCAGAAAACAAATGTCCCAATGACAAGGGAACACACTCTTCTGGTTATCACTTCAGTAATACGGCCTGCACGTCCCTCACTGGAACCCAGACCTTGCCAAGAAGAAAGAGAGCAGCAACTCTGTGAAGCAATAACAGCAAGGACAGATCATTCTATTCTGCCTGAGCCTCCTGGCTGGTCACTGTTTCCATTGACTTGTTTTCATGTATCATTCCCCTCACTTGTATCTCATATTTTTCAGAGCTTTGGAAAAGCTACAACTGTTATACACTATGACACCACCCAAGGAGCCATCCGACATACCCAGGCCTCCTGAAGCAGGAAGCACAGAACTTTGTAATTGATGCCCTTCCACGATTTTGGCCACAGACCACAGCCTTTCCCCAACCCTTTTCCACCTTCTAGCCGACGCATCTACCACGCACTCTTGGATTTCAGAGCCAGCACCATGTAGTGGATTGGGAAGTCACATGCTCTTTTATTCTTATAATTTTTCCTTTTCATAAACTCAACTCAGTGGGTGGGTTTCTCCACCAAACACGACTTGGTGGTGTTATCTTTTTTTAGTCAATAGGTTACTGGAATCATAAACTTTTGAGCCAGAAAGTATCTTAGATATCATCTAGAACAATGGCCATTTCACAAATAAGGAAACTAAGGTCTGGAGAGGGGATAGAATCATAGATTTAAGGCTGGCCTCAGAGACAATCTAGGGTGGCCAACCCTCTCCTTCATTTTACAGAAGAGGAAACTGAAATCCAGAGATTATTAAGTGATTTACTCAAGGTCAGCAATAAGTAGCAAAGCTAAGAAGCTAACCCAGTTCCTTTGACTGTAAATCCAGAGGACCCAGAAAGAGCTTTTCCCACATCAGGCTGCTTCATATTATTTTACAGTCTTTTCCAGCTCTAAAATTCTGTTCTGGACTGTGTTTTACCAATTCTTCTTATCCTGTACTTGTGTCTTTCTTACCCTAGATGTCCCATCTTAAATGTGTCCCTATGGAGGTAACTTTGAATTTTATAGAGAACCATTCTCCAATTGATTTGAAATCATTGTGATCCTATCTTACAGAGGATGAGAAAATCTGATGAGAAAATTTAGTGGAATTTGGTCTTTAAATTAAGTGGGATTGGGGGGGCAGCTAGGTGGCTCAGTGAATAGAGCACCAGCCCTGGATTCAGGAGGACCTGAGTTCAAATCCAGCCTCAGACACTTAACACTTACTAGCTGTGTGACCCTGGGCAAATCACTTAACCCCAATTGCCCTGCCAAAAAAAAATTATGTGGGATGCTTATAATTTTCATTGTTTCTATTTACTTATATATCATATCAACAGTAGTCAAATATAAAAGCTGTAGTCAATAGTCCTGAAGCTTGCACTAGGCCCATCTTCCCCTCTGAGTCTCAGATTACCTGGCACTTTTTTTTTTAAATCATCAAACACACAAAAACAGTGCTAATGATCAGAAATTCCAGTTTAATTTTAATAATAGTGCTGCCTTAAGACACAGTATCTAGAACTAGAGAGGTGATTGACCCAATGTACCCAACTCTGGTGAGATCATACCCAGAATATGTTTAGTCCTGGGTGCCACATTTTAGGAAGGACATTGACCAGCTGGAGAGCATCCAGAGGAGAGTAACCAGGATGGTGAAGGACCATGAGAGCATGCCAAATGAGCACCTGTTGAAAGGAGTGGGAATGTTTGGCTCGGAGAAGACCCAGGGGGGACATAACAGCTGTCTTCAAGGACTGTCATATAGAAGAGGGATTATACTTGTTTTTTCTTTAGCCCCAGAGGACACAACTAGGAGCAATGGGTGGAAGCTGGAGAGGTAAATTCAGTCTTGGTGGAGGAAGAGCCTTCCTACCTGTTGAAACTATTCCAAAGTGGCATGGTCTGCCTCCAGAGATAATGGGTTTCCACTCACTGGATATCTTCAGGCAGAGGATGGAAGAGCACGGGTCTGGTATATTGTAGAAGAGATTTTTGTTCAGGTACGGGCTGGACTAGTTGGTTTCTGAAGCCCCTGTGGAGCCTGAGATTCTGTGATTCAGTGATGTACTTTCTCATCATCTGTTACATGGGAGGGTGCCCTAGATCATCTTTGAGGTTCCTTCCAGGCCAGTATCTACGATCCTAGTAACAGGACCTGCCTCTGCCACTCCCCAGTTCAGCCAATCTTTCAGGAAAACCGTGAATGACTCAGTTAATGATTTGTTAGTTGCTGGAAAGGAGTGGCATCCTGCTAGAAAACTATTATTTAGGATAGTGATATGTCCCTGTATTTCCAGATGATGCATTTCTTTGTTATAACTTCTTGTGAATGCCATTTCTCCTAAAGTCTCTCCAGAATCACGACTGTGATTTCAAACAGTGTTTTCCTTAAAACAAAAACCCTGAAGTTCCTTACTACATAAAGATGCTACCGATACCAATCATTGTGTCTGATCTGGTCCTCAGGTGGGAAGAGGAGTAGGCAAGGACAAGAGGAACTGGGCTTGTGCTGGAAATGAACAAGCATGCAGGGCAGGTCTAATCAGAAGGGCCATTAAGTGAATAAACAAGCTTGGCAGGCCAGAATGAAAGCAGTCAACAGATCAATGGGGCTGAACAGGAAGCACAGGCAAAGTCCAAGGCTACTAAGTCCTAAACAGAGAGGCAGAAAATTCAAGGGGCTAAGCAGAAAATTAAGGCACAAGCCCACAAGGGAAGGAGAAGAGAACAAGCATCTATATAGGGTCTACTAGGTGCCAGGCACTGTGCTAAGCCCTTTCTAAATGTTAGCTCACTCTATCCTCGCAACAATATTCCAAGGTAGGTGCTGTTATTATCCTCATTTTACAGTGAGGAAACTCAAGAAAAATGACTTGCCCAAGGTCACACAGTTAGTAAGTGTCTGAGGTCAAGATCTGCACTCAGTTCTCCCTGATTCCAGGCCCAGTGCTCTATCCACTGCACCACCAAGATCACAAGCCATGGGTTGTTCATTTGTGTATATGTGATATTCCTCTACTAGACTGTGAGCTCCACAAGGCAGAGTACTTGTCTTTTTTAATCTTTGAATTTCCTACAGTAGTTAGTAAGGCATACTGTAAGCACTTAATACATATTTGTTGAAGTTGAAACCTGGAATTAAGAGCTAGGGGATGTTCCTATAGTCAGGAAGCCAGGGCAACTGAGCTTCAGGGGGTAGTGAGGCAGCATCCCTAGGCAATAGTCCTGAAGCTTGCACTAGCCCATCTTCCCCTCCGAGTCTGCCCACAGACAGCAGATTAAAGAAGGTAGAAACAGGGTTTGGGGACTGCTGCTTGTGCAGCTGGCCTATTTTACGGCCGCCACAGAGCTCATCTTGGAAGGAGGCACAGAGGCAGTGAATCATGTGAGCCTTTTTAATGGCAGAACAGTGTGGCTTCAGGGGTCTGTTATTACTGGGTGATTTGTCCTGTGTGTTTCTGTATTTCACCGTGTGTGTGTGTGTGTGTGTGTGTGTGTGTGTGTGTGTGTGTGTATCTATCTCCTGGGAAATCAAGTGATTTGCTGTCCTAGCTGTCCTGTGAGCTGCCTATCAGAGGACATAGAAAAAAGGTCCATCATGGTAGGTGAAAGCTGCATCTTTGACAACACCCCACCTTCCCAACCCTTTTTCTTTCTCTTGGGTCTGCTTGTGTTAAAGGTTTGGGGACTCTGGCAAGGGATCAGAACCAGACACACATCAGGAAACCAACACAGGAAGTAATTAGGATGCCGGAACTTGATGTGACATGGTGATATTTACCCCAGGTCCAGCTCGAATCAGTGATACTCAAGAGATGCATGAATTCTCGCATGCCAAGGCGCACTGCAGGGAGAAGTAGGCTTGGAATCAGGAAGACAGATTCAGATCCTGCCTCTGACCCTTGCCAGCTATGTGACCATGGGAAAGGCTTCTCTGAGCCTTACCTTGCTCATCTGTAAAGGGGAACAAACAAAGCACCTCATCAACTTGAAAGTGTTCTATGCATGTTGTTTATAATAAAGAGAACAACAACAACAACAATAATAATATTAAATTCTGCCTCCGATGACATGAGCTCTAGAGACCTCTGGTGTTTGGCAAATCATCAGCTGGGGGCAACCAAAAAGTCCTACCTTTTTCTGGAGGGTAAGTCATGCCTGTTAACCTTCATCTACCCACAACAAAAAAAAAGAATACATGGAAAAGAGATCACCCAGGACTCTCGTGATTTTCAGAGATTGCTGCCAATTGCTCTAGGTATACTCAAAACTAGGGCAGAAGGCAAACAGGCCCTGGGCAAAGATCAAGTCACAGTTCAGCTGTGTTGTGTTGGGGTGCTCATCAATGCCTGATCCTAAGATGCTGCTCCTGGGCTTGTCCCTATTCCCCATTCTTCCCTTCATGTTTACTCTGAACTCCTGGATGCCAATCTTTGCTGGACACTCACAGCTTCTGCCCTTCTGTTATATCTGAGTCTCTGATGACTTAGCTGACTTGCTTCTCTGGACTCTACCCTTTCCCTACTCCTTCCAGAGCCTTGCATGTAGATATTTAATACATGTTTGTTGAATTAAATCAAACTGAACTGAACTCATTTTTGATTAAATCGTCCCATGTTGGCCCTAATACATCTACCCAGGCTACAAATCCCTAAAGCCACAACCCCAGTTTCTTTGTCTTGATTCACTATACCCAGCTACCTTCCACTTCTACACGAATCCCCTGGCTACACTGTCTTGCCTCTGGACTGCAGGACTAGCCTGGCCCATCCTGTGCAGGCTTTTCCCAGTGCCGCTGGCGGCAGAGACCTGCGTCAGTGAGACGGACAACTAGAGTCAAAGGTCTCTGTGTCAAAAGATAGGAGTTCACTGCAGAGCTGGGAAGGGAAGAGAAGCAGTAAATCTGTCACTGGTGTGGCCAGACTCCTTGGACAGGTCTCAGCACTGGGAAGAACAGCTGGGTAGGAAAGTGATTGTAATTCTATAGGGGGGCATTTAGGGACACCAGGAAGTAGGAAGGTTTCTGGGTTTGGTAGCAAAAAGGAAGTAGACCAGGATCAGGCCTGGCTCCTAGAGTCTGCATGGTAGGAGAGTCAGAGACCATATACAGAGGGAGCAGGGGGTCTGAGAGGTACTAGACAACAGCAATATGGTTCCTGGCTTGGATATTTTCCCTCTTAGCTCCCTTTGACACGTGAGGATGGGTTCATAGGCATTTGTCTTGATCAGAGTTTGTGGTTTGGCTTCTGATATCCTTTTCCCCACTAAGTTAACAAGCTTTTATTAAACATTTACTATGTCCCAGGCACGGTGCTAAGAACTAAGGATAAAAAAGGGGGGCAAAAACATGGTCCCTGCCCTCGGGAAGGTCACAGCCTAATGGGGGGAGACAACATGAACATAACTGAACACATAAGACACAGAAAGTATAAATGGGAGGCAACCACAGAGAGGTGTAGGGTCGGGGGAGGAGAGACTGGGGAAGCCCTCTTGCAGAAAGGATTTGAGCTGAGTTTCGAAGGAAGCCAGGGAAGGTGGGTGGCCGGGGTAAGGAGAGAAGGTGGAGGCTGGGGGGAAGTGGCACCAATGCAAAAGCCCAGAGTCGGGAGATAGAAATGTCCTATGTTAAGAACAGCAACTAGGCCAGTAGAGTTGAATCATAGAGGGTGTGGAGAGGAGTAAAGTGTAAGAACTTGGGAAGAGTAGAAAGGGACCAGGTGATGAAGGGATGTAAAGGCCAAATACAGGACTTTATATTTGATCTCAGAAGTAAGAGGGAGCTTGGGGCAGCTAGATGGCGCAGTGGTTAAAGCACCAGCCCTGGAGTCAGGAGTACCTGAGTTCAAGTCAGGCCTCAGACACTTGACACTTACTAGCTGTGTGACCATGGGCAAGTCACTTAACCCCCATTGCCTAAAAAAAAAAAAAAAAAAAGAAGTAAGAGGGAGCCACTGGAGTTTATTGAACAAAGGGTTTATGTTTTAGAGGAAAAAAAATGTGGAGGATGGATTTGATGGGAGAGAAATTTGAGGTAGGGAGGTTCAAGCCTACTTTTAGGCAGCAAGGGAAAACCTCACATAGCGCTTTATTTTGAACAGCTAATTAACCTTTGCCCCTCGAATTATCAGGTAAAACTGTAGACCCACAATTGGTGCTTTATCCCCCTACTAGACTTATCTGACGAGAGGGCAGGGACTGTGTCATATCTAAACTTTGTATCTCCCTCAGCACTTAGCCTAATGTTAAACACACACACACACACACACACACACACACACACAGAGTAGGTGCTTCATAAATGTTTGTTGTTGTTTTGTGCCCTTATAATTCCTGTGGTCTTACCTTGCACCCCACCTGACAAGACTAAATTTATTTAGTAGGCTTGGCTCTGGGTTGGCCATTCTTCCCCATTTCTCAAGGAGTTGATATTCAATTCAACTTAGATTTATTGAGTACCTTTCAAATACAAGTAAAGATAATGTGCTATTATGAATAAAGTGCTGGGATCAGAGTCAAGAAGACCTGAGTTCAGATATCACCACTGACATTTACTATGTGCTTCTAGGCAAGTCACTAACTTCTTTATGCCTTTTGCAACTGCCCAGGACAACTACCAAGTCACAGATGGGTTACAATCTATGGATATTCCCAAAGGTGACAAGGGGAGGGAATAGGAAGGGAATATGCATTTATTAAGTGCCTACTATGTGCCAGACACTGTACTAAGCACTTTACAAATATTATGTCATTTGACCCCCACAACAACCCTTGGAGGTATGTGCTATTAGGATCCCATTTTAGAGTTGAGAAGACTGAAACAGACAGAAGTTAAGTGACTTGCCTAGGGTCACATAGCTTGTAGGGTGTTCAAGGCTGGATGTGAACTCAGGCTTTCCTGATTCCAGAGCCAGTGCTTAATCTACTGCACTACCTAGAATCCAAAAACATGGATTCTTCTGGTATTTAAACATGATGAGCAAGACACTGTTGAGGATTGGTAGTGGGAGGGTTGGCAGGGAGAGGAATACAGAAATGAACAGATCTTGATTCTTGCCTTTGAGGAGGTTACAACCTAATAGAAGGAATAAAAAAAAAACTATGACATAACAAAGGCTCTGAAATAAATGAAGTTTATATGATGTGATGATAGCACATTTATTTTACAGACTTTCACAGATGTCTTTAAAGATAAATTGAATGTCTCTGGTGCACACTCAACCAACTCTATTTTTTAATTCTCCTTCCTTCCCTCCCTGCCCTTCCCCCTCCCCCCTCCCTCCAGCTTTTTTTCAAGCTAGAGGTGAGAGGGAGGAGGCTAGAGGTTGAATGAAGTCCTGGCTGCAGACATAAACAGAGAGCCAGGGCATATCAGAGCCGCGTAATGGGATCCCTTTTGGAAGGGCACTGGAACTGAGGAGGAGGTAGGATTACAGAAAGGTGCCCAAAGACATGGCCACAGAATGTTACAGCGAGACTTCAGTGCCTTGAAAAATGGTGCAGGACTTCAGAAGGAGGAGATAACAAACCATCATAACAACTCCTAGTACATTAGGCTTTACAAAGCACTTTTCCACACAACGATGGATGAGGTAAATAGGGTGAGGCAGCTAGGGGTACAGTGGATCAGCTGTTCATCTTAGAAATCAGAGCACCTGGGTTCAAATCCTGTCTCAGTCATTTACTTGGCTGTGTGTCCCCAGGCAGGTCATCATCTCTTTCAGCCTCAGTTTGCTATAAGGATAATATATGTAAAGCACTTTGCAATCTCTAAAGTACTATTTAAAGAGTACTTTATTAGTATATTTAGGGGCAGCTAGGTGGCGCAGTGGATAGAGCACTGGTCCTGGATTCAGGAGGACCTGAGTTCAAATCCGACCTCAAACACTTAACATTTACTAGCTGTGTGACCCTGGGCAAGTCACTTAACCCCAATTGTCTCACACACACAAAAAAACCAAAAAAAACAAAAAACAACAACAAATTAGTATATTTAGTATTTTATAGCAGCCCATTGAAAGGATCCTTTTCTTCATGGGGTGAGCAGACTGAAAAAAAAGTACATATGGTATTTTAAGTTTACAATATTAAATATTTCAATACTAAATCTGATACTTTAATACTATATAAATAGTATTCACCTGTTTTATAGATGGAAAACACTGAGACCCAGAAAGTTAAGTTATCACATAGCTAAGTACTCAAGACAGGATTTGAATCTCAGTCTCCAGTGTTCTTTGTACCTTGTATCACTGGCTTCTGTGGAAAGGAGTAGAAGAAAGTCCCTCCAGGAGGTGAGGCAGTAGCAGGAAGCTGCAAAGAATATTCCCCTCCCCTAGCTTCTGTGGCTATTAAGATTCAGGAAATTCTTCTGCCTAACCCTTTCTGGATCATTTTTACCCTCTTGAGAGGGCAGTAAACAGTCACTTCTGTGCCTGCTGGTACATCCATACCCCAATCTACTGCAACTGCTTTGGGACTTAGAGGCAGCCAGGCTAGTGATGCTAAAAGCAATCGCCTTTATTATAGGGCCCTTTTAAGTCACACGAGGGAAAGCGTAAGGCCTGACTTAATGACCCAAAGACCAGAGCACAGAAAAATCCTGAGGCAAGAGAGGAGCTCGGAGAAGCATAAATGTCAATATCCCAGTCATCAGAATGGGAGATCACTGGGCTCAGATGCTATGATCTTCAGGCCACAGCAGGAGAAGAGAGAAGAGTCAATCATAAAAGGCTTCCCTCCAGTTTCAGTGAATCCAGGTCATACCCGCCACCATCCATTCCTCCTAGTTCAGTATGGACTCTTCTATACCAATGTAGCTTTACTTCCTTTGAGGGTAACTGTGAGGGAAACCTGAGTGGAGCCAGGGTTTTTATAGGAAGGGTAGGGCCGTCACTCAGGTGTGTCTGGTTGATTTCCCACCTGTGATGTCATAGGGGATTGGCCAGTGGATACTTCCACAGGATCAGGGCATGTGAAAATCTCCAGCATGAGCTTATGCTCTGATTGTCCCTCAAACCAAGAGGTTTCTCCCTCCTCTCTTCTATCTCTTGGAATCCCTGATTTCCTTCAGTGCCACATTCTGTATCTTTCCTGAGCCCAGCTCCTCCCCCTATTCCCAGTGTGCTCCTTCCCAAAACTGTTATGTTAATTTGTGTATTCTGTGTGTGTGATGTATCCATCACTTACACATACATATTGACTTCCCAGTTAGAATGTAAGATCCTTGAGGGTAGGGATTGTTTCACTTTTGTCTGTTTCCCTAATATTTAGCACAGTACCTGGCTCATAGTAAGTGTTTAATAAATGTTTATTGATGAATTGGGTAGCCTGACTCTGGACTTGCTCTCCCAATGCATACAAACCCACACATTGGGTTCCCAGAATGAGGTCATTTATTTCTCTCTCCACAAGGTTCTAAGGGTACTGCTGAGGGGCAGCAGGAGTTTTCTATAATGACATTGGTTCAGGGCCCTGTTCTGGTGTGTTGTCTCCAATATTATAGTGAATTCCTCCCTCGTATTATGAAAGACTTTCAGTGATTAGCACCCCAGTATCATTTAACTAATTAGGATCAATTAGCTTTTACAGAGAGATATTTACTGAGAAGATATAATGAAAACAGAAACTACAAAGCATTTTCCATAACATCTGGGGGGGCACAGTCTCCACATACCACCTCTGTCCCTGGGGAGTGTGGGCTCAGCTTTAAAGAAAGCAGTTGCTACAAAGCACTGGTCCTATCAATTTCATTTCTGAATGTGGTTTGGCCAATGGATGAATTGGACATCTTCAATCCATTGCTATGCTGAGTCAACCAGGTTTCTGGGGGCTTAGCTCCTCAACCAGCCCCAGCTGTCTACAAAATCTGACATGGACTCCAGTTGCTAGATCTCTGGAGGCTCAATCTGCTGACTTGTCAAAGGCCACAAGGTTTCAACCTAGTTTGATGTTGTTGTAGGTCAATTTTTTTTTCAGTTCTGTCTGACTCTATGACCCCATTTGGGGGTTTTCTTGCAAAAGATCCTGGAGTGGTCTGCCATTTCCTTTTCCAGCTCATTTTACAGATAAGTAAACTGGGGCAAACAGGGTAAAGTAACTGGCCCCGAGTTATACAACTAATGTCTGAGGCTGGATTTGAATTCAGGAAGATGAGTCTTCTTGACTGCAGGCTCAGCACTCTTTTTTTTTTTTTTCGGTGGGGCAATGAGGGTTAAGTGACTTGCCCAGGGTCACACAGCTAGTGTCAAATGTCTGAGGCCAGATTTGAACTCAGGTCCTCCTGAATCTAGGGCCGGTGCTTTATCCACTGTGCCACCTAGCTGCCCCCAGGCTCAGCACTCTTTACACTGTACCACCTAACTGCCCAAAAAAGTAGGAAAGAACAAAAGCAAAGACACAAAGAAGAGAGGCCATATGTTAGCCCCCAGTGCAAAAATTAAGGTCCAAGTTTTCCCTCACCACCTGGAGGCTTACAGCATATTTTCCCTTGATCACAGCCAGGGAGAAAAGAGGGCAAAATTATCAGGTTGTTGCCTTTTGTAAGCATTCTCAGATCTGGCTCAGTAGCCCATTGAAAGGATTCTTTCCTCCATGGGGTGAGCAGACTGAAAAAAAGAAATACCTGTACATGTTCCAAACACCACACGAGGAATATGTCAGGCAGAACATGTTGCATATGTTCATAAAAACAGGGTTGTCATTGGTTGGTTTTAGTCTCCCCTTCCCTACCCCCTTCCATTATGATTACTTGATTAAGGAAAGCTTCCAGCATGGAGGGTTTTAGATATGGAGAACCCCAGGAATGGAGAAAGGCAGGAATTGTCAGGCAAGAGGAGGGGGTACAGCCTAAAGCAAGGATAGTATACCTCAAAACAGCCTAGGTTTCAGAAACCAGAGAAGTGTTTTGAATTGCCACAACCCACCTGCACCAGGACCAATTAAATTCTGTTTGTCCAGTGCCCTGCCCAGCTGCACCAAATGCCCACAGGAATATAACAAATGCCTTTTTTTTTTTTTTGGATCAGCATGACAAGCTAGAGGGTAGAGAAATTGAATGAATTAAGACGCAACTTTATGTTTTCCAGTGGTGGTTCTTTTAATGATTACAAAATCTATGACTAAACACATTGTTAGGGGACAATTATTGGCAAGCTGAGCATTTCAGTGACCAATTAGGAGCCTGGGTGCTTGCCTGTGTGGGTCATTAGGAAATTTTTTTTGTTTGTTTACCAGATTCTCAAAATTGAGACCTTCTTCAAGTAGCCTCTGGGTAAAAGGACAATAAATAAAGATGTGTTGATTGAAAACATTTAAAAAGTAACTTGATGAAACTTTAAAAAGAGTAAGGGACAAATGCAGCCTAAAATAGTCTATTTCAAAATGATGTGGCCAGTGCAGTAGACCATAAAACTTAAAAACTGGGTCTCATGTGCCACTGATTCAACTGAGGCTCCATAGTATGAGAAACTGAATAGATGGGGACCCTCTCTTGAAAATTCTCAATGGCTTCTGGTTCTCCTAAAGATGAATAATCTGGGAATAATTAGAAGAAGTAAATGGCTGGTCTTGAGAATCACAGAAATATGAAGGGAAAGAGATGACCTCTGGGGTAGCTAGGGGCTTCCTTCCATCCTCGGACGTCAGTGATTGAAGTTGAACGTCTTGGAGACTCTTTATAATACTTAAGATGTAATAAAGAGGAGGGGAAATATCTGGTAATGAAACATCTCTTCTTTTGGAGACTTTAGCTTCTGTCACAGTTGTATCTCCATAGAAGGATATCAAGTTACTTGAAGGTAGGGACAGTTTTGGTTTTGAACATATCACATTGTTCTGCCTTGGTAGTTGCTTAATAAATACTTGCTGAATTGAACTAAATTCTGAGTGAGTACTAAACACTTGTACCTATAGGTTACACAGAGCATGCCCAGAGCTGCTTTGGGAATAGCTAAAGAGCCCAGTGGATAGAACACCGGGCCTGGAGTCAGGAAGACTTGAGTCCAAATACAGCCTTTGACACTTACTAAGCTGTGTGACCCTGGGTAAGTAATTTAATGCTGCTTTGCCTCAGTTTCCTGTTTCCTCTGAATATGGAGATAATAATAGCATCTATATCCAGGGTTGTTGTGAGGAATCAAATGAGATAATATTTGTAAAGCACTTGTCACAGTGCCTATTACATAATATTTATATAGCATTTGTAAATGCTACATAAATGTTAGCTACTTTTATCACTATTATTGTTGCTATTACTTCCAACTTCCTTCTGACCATAGGTACTAGCTCAGTGGTTGGGTGCTTTGGGGATAACAAAACAGTCTTCTTTATGGACAAATGAGCAAGGAGAGACAGTGACTCAGAGGATTTTTTAAAAAGGGAGTGACTCTTACCCTCTTGCGCTCTTCCTTCGACTCTGATAGGAAGGTTATGATGACTTCTCCCATGTGTCAGATACAGCAGAAGAGTTCAACTAGATAAGATGAACCTGGGCTACTAGTTAGTTGCCTTTTCTACTTTGTACTTATTTTCCTGAGAAAGTGAGAAAACATCAAGGTTTCTATGGATGTGTTCAGGATTGGAGGCAACTTGGTGGGTTCAAGAGGTCCAGAGGTACTGAGTGGAGCTGACTGGTGGCAGGGGAATTTTCTGTATTGGATATGGCCACCAACAAGAAGGGGAGTCCATGCCTCAGCTTGGCTGGTCAGTAGATATGGACTTTGAGGGGACAGAATAGAGGTAGGGTGAAATGCAACCATTCTTATTAAGCAATTCCACAGAATGCTTTATATTCTGATGAGGGTTAAATAACAACTTCTCATAGGAGAGTTTGCTACAATGAGGTGAGTATAATGAGTTATAAGTTAAATTACTGAATCCTGTTTTGTCTTTCTCATATTGCATACTTGTTTATCATTTCAGGAAATAAATACCAGTCCCATACCTGATTGATATTACTATACACTAAGTATTTTTCTATTATCCCCTTTAGAGAGATTTTAGAGATGAGCCCAAGCCTAAGCCTTAAGCAATTTTCCCTCAGGGGCATGAGGATGGGGGTGATATAACAAGTCAAAGACTTTGAGAAAAGGGAGCCTAACTCCTCTCTTTAAGAGGCCAGACTCTCCCAGGACTGAACCTGGTCTGGACCAAATAAGAGAGAGGGGAGAGGGCTGAGAACCCCATCCCATCATGCCCAGCAGCAGTTTTATTTGCTAGATACTCATAGAATATTTAGTGCCCTCCTCACAACTACCTTCTTTCAAGGTTCAATTCTGGTACCAACTTCTCCATTAATCATTCCTTTCTCTTCCACCATTTTTCCTTTTTGCTTTGGCTCCAAAGAACAAAGTGCTAGATGGATGGGGGCCAAGGTCAGGGGTGTCTATAGGAAAGCCATCCCAATACCTTTACTCCAAAGCTTGTCTCCTCTAAGCCCCAGAGCATATTCCAGAGTCAGAGCATATCAAAGAACAGTGATGCTTCCCAAAGTTCATTATCAGTGCTGAGTAATGTGATCTTTGTTGGAAGGACATTGGAGAGAAATGCATTTTTGGACATGGCCATTGTGAGTACTTGTTTTGCTTGACGATGCATATTTATTACAGGGTTTTGTTTTTCTTTTTTTTTTCCAAGGAGAGAAAATAAATGCTTGGTAATTGAAAAAAATTAAGGAAGGACATTGAAACTGAGGAGCAAAAGGGGGTAGGTTTATAAACAGGTATCAAAAGCATGGTCAGGGAATATTGGAGTGAGACCTCATCACTTTAGATGCACTGTGGATGCATTTGGATGCATTCCTTTCTGTGGTTGTGAAGAGCTTTTAATAACAAACAGAGGATTTTATATTTGATCCTAAAGGTAATAGTTTGGCAAACTATTGTACTGCCAAATCTCAAATTATACTATAAAACAATAATTATTAAAGTTATCTAGTAATGGAAGAAATGAGATAATAATGAGCTAGAATGATAGATATGTTAGTATAATGTATAATAAACCCACTATCAAATAGAAATGGCAATCCACTCCTGTATCTTTGCCAAGAAAACCCCATGGGGTCACAAAGAGTCAGACACGACTAAACAACAAACAAGTAATAGGGAGCCCCTAGAGTTTGTTGAGTAGGGGAGTAGCATGGTCAGATTGGCACTTCAAGAAAACTATGGCCAAGAGTTGCTGCTGCTACCTCTGCTGCTTCTGCTGCTGGTGATGATAGAGAAGGTGGAGCCACTGAAGGATATATGTTGCTCCATATCATCCAATGCCATTGCCATCAGGGGCAAAGAGAATGAATGGCATGTGGCACCTGGATGCTGCTGTAGAAAATGCTACCCCCCCCACCCCAAAATTGCATGATAAACTGGCCCACTACTTCCCTTAGCAGCGCATTCTTTCTAACTCTAGGCAATCTCTACATCTCTGAACCTCTGCTACAAATTTCTTTTCTGCTTCCTAACTCCTTGGATTTGAATGCATTGGGCCCCATGATCTCCGGCTTTACTTGGCAGGGCTTTCTGTTTACTCTCTTCTATTAAGACTTTGGACCCCACCCTCTTTCCTGGGAGATTTCTTTCCCTTGGGCTCTCCTAAGTGGCCCCCAATCAATCGCTGACTGGTTGATCTTATCCCCGGGTCCCTGGTGCTCAACATATAGTCCTGGCTTATATAATAATGAGAAAAGGAAGGGAAAAAAAAAAGAAGAATGAGGGGGACATAAAGGGACTGATAATGATAGACTACATTTAAAATCCCTCTAATTGGTCTGGCTGCCTGCATTTTCTCTTTTGTCTATCCTTCACATTACTGCCAAAAACATCTTCCCAAGGCACAGCTGTCTGACTATGTCATGCCCCTGCTCAGCAATTTTCAGTGGCTCCCTATTGCTTCTAGGATAAAATAAAAATTCCTTAACCTGGCTTTGGACGACTTCCACAATCTGATACCAACCCACTTTGATCACCCTCATTTCACATCTGTTTCACAAATGACATCCTAGCCAAACTAGGTTATCAGCTGTTCTGTGAACACCACAAGCTGACTCCTTTCTCTACACATTCACGTAGGCTGCCCCTTACTTCTAGAATGCATTTTCTCTTCAACTCCACTTTTGGGATCCCTTTTCCTCCAAGCTTAGGCTTAGAAAGACCTCTGACATGAAGCTTTCCCTGATGCCAGTAGCTGAAAGTGTTCTTGCCCTTCTCAAGCTTTTATGGAGCATTTTGTCTGGATCTGTTCTTTACCCTTATCACTCTCCATTTGATATGCTTGCCTGAGTTCGTGTGCCATTGCAATGTTTAATTCCATGGGAATGTAAGTTCCTTGTGGGGAGGGACTTTTTTATTTTTAAGTCTCTGATTCTCTGTCACCTAGCACAGTGCCTTGCACAGAGCAGCTGTGTCATCAATGTTTGTTAAATGAATGGGTTAATATGGTGCTTTGCATTTTTAAAATGCTTTCCTCATAACAACCCTGTGAGGTAGCCAGTATGACTATTATTATTCTCATTTTAGAGATGAGGAAACTGAGGCTTAGATGGGCTAAATAACTTGCATATGATTGAAGGGGTAAGACTTGAAAACTGTTCTTTTGGTTTCCAGGCCAGAAAGCTGAGTAAAGAGGAAGAAGAGCCACAAAAAGAGGAAATGAGAGAGAAAGGAGGTGAAATACCAAGAAGAGAAGCGAGAGAGAGAGAGACAGAGAGACAGAGAGAGACAGAGACAGAGACAGAGACAGACAGACAGACAGAGACAGAGACAGAGAGAAGAGAAAAAAACTGGCTATACTTCTGTCCTGTTTGTTGTTGTTCAGTCATGTCTGACTGTGACACTATTTGGGGTTTGCTTGGCAAAGATACTGGAGTGGTTTGCCATTTCCTTCTCCAGCTCATTTTACAGATAAGGAACCTGAGGCCAACAGGGTTAAGTGACTTGCCCTGGGTCACACAGCTAGTAAATGTCTGAGGCTGGATTTGAACTCAGGTCTTCCTGACTCCAGGCCGGGTGCTCTACTACATCACCTACCTGCCCTGTCCTGATTAATATTCTTAAAATGAAAAAGGTTTAAAGGCACAAAAATCAACAGCATTTCTCTATGTTATCAATACAAACCAGAAAAAAATGATAGAAAGAGAAATACTATTTAAAGAAAGTAGCTGGGAATTAATTTATTAAGAGACACATAAGAGTTAGACAAATATAAAAATTAAGGAAAAACCCAAAAATCGAAGAGATATTCGTTGTCCATAGGGTCATAGATTTAGAGCTGCAAAGAACCTTACAAGTCATGTAGTCCAACTCTCTTATTTTATGCATAAGGAAACTGAGGTCCAGAGAAGTTAAGAAAGTGACAGAGCTAGGGATTAAAATCCTACACTTTTGACTCTAAACCTAGTGTTCCTTCCCAACACCATTTAATGCTACTGCAATTTAATGCTAAGCTGATCAAAATATCCTTAAAGGCAGCCTGGAGTATTGAGAACTGGCCTGAAGTCAGGAAAACAGACCTGGGTTCAAGGCTTGCCTCTGATGCATAATAGTTGTGTGACCCTAGACAAATCACTTAATCCTTCAGTGCCCTAGGCATCCATTTAAGTCTAGAAGTTGCAGAGAAGGTGCCAACCAACATTACTAGAGAGAGTTATCTATACCAATGAAATCATAAGTTGAGGCTCAATCCCTATCCTTAATGATACATCATAGAACTAGATAAATTAATTTTAAAAATAGAAGCACCAAAGGTAAAAAATATTAAGGGAAAATATGAAAAAGAAAAAGCATGGGAAACTTGTACTGCTAGAACTCAAATTATACTATAAAAATAATTATTAAAGTTGTCTGGTAATGGAAGAGAATTAGATAATAATGATCGAGAATGATAGATATATTGGTATAATGTACATCATCAAAACACTATGAAAAGTATTCATAATTTAAAGAAAAAACTTTTGGTAAAAACTAGTCAAAAGTTTGGTGGAAAAAAATGTGAGCAGACCAGTATCTCACACCATTAACCACAATAAATTTCAAATGCATCGATTATCTACATGTATGAAAAGCATGTCCTTTTTAAAAACCTAGAATATAATGTCAATCAATGAAACAAAAAAATTACTCTTAGCCCTAGGAAGTCTTCCTTCCACTTGGGCTGGGGGTGGTGGTGGTGAGGAGTAAGGAAAGGAGGGAGTGCTAAGAATCTGTGTTTAGATCATCAACACACTTTAATTTGGTTGTCGGTACTCTAAATGTGAGATGTTTATGCAATGACCTACTCATGGACACATTTCTGGAGGAAATGAATCATTCTGATCTTGACATTCTTGATATAGACCAGCAACTCTTGTGGTGAAATCTTTCAGGGAACCTCTGAAGTCAAAATTATTTTCAGATGAATATGAAGACATTTTAATTTCTAATATAGTAAATATCAATAGCCGTAACCCCACACAAACACTCTTCTGGGGGTCCTCAATAGTTTTTAAGAGCATAAAGGGGTCCTGAGATTAGTATACTCTACCAATTCAAGGAACACTAATGACAAGCTTGGAGGTACATTTACAGATGCTGGATATAAGTCAATACAGAAGACGAGGTGGGCGGATAGATGGATGGATGGATGGATGGATGGATGGATGGATGGATGGATGGATGGATGGATGGATGGATGGATGGATGGATGGGTTAGATAAAGTATTTGTGGGGGATGGGTGGGTCAGTATATCAGCAAAGATAGAGCTAGAAACTAAGTTGTAGAATTCACAGGACTTGCTTGTTCAACTGCATCTAGACTTGCTCTGGTTCTTTTTGTTTTGTTTTGTTTTTACAGGGCAATGAGAGTTAAGTGACTTGCCCAGAATCACACACAGCTAGTAAGACTAGTGAGTCTGAGACCAGATTTGAACTCCTGAATCCAGGTCCAGTGCTTTATCCACTGCACCACCTAGCTGCCCCCCCTTGCTCTGGTTCTTAAAACTCTGCTCGTGGTTTTTGAGAATGTCTAGAAATCCCAAGCTGAATCCTGAATACCATAGAACATAGTTTGTAAAACATAGTACTGCACTAATTTGGACAGGCAATTTGGGGGCCACTGAAGGAATTTAGGACAAAGGTCCCATCCATCCCCTCCAGTCTAAGTTAAAGTTCAGATTAATCTAATTGGTCCTAAAATTAATATTTTGAATAACTATGTCTCTGTTTTGGTATCATGAAAAGTAGCATCATATGAGGGCCTGTGAACTTTATTTTTGAAAAAGGGAGGACTCAAAATGTGTTTTCAATCTAGGTTTAGCTTTCAGTAATAGTCCAAGCTACAAACAGGGGTGTGCTGGAGCCAGCTCTAACCAGTTTGTGAGAGCCGACTGTTAAATTTTCAATGTGAGCATTTACACTGCAGAAATCAGCAGTCACTTACAAATCAGGGCTTGATTTATTGTTTATAATCTAGACTTAAGAAAGTAGTAGTAATTTGATCAAACTTCAAAGTGTATGCATACATTTCCCCTTCAGAGCTCCAGTTATTAACCATTTGTCAGCTGCAATCCTGGCTATGTTATTTGAGAGTACTTAAATCCCATATAAATCATTTTTCTGTGTCTGGACAATCTTTAGTGAGTATAATTTGGCAAAATGTACACTTGATCGAAGCATACAGTGGTGACAAAATATCAAGTGAATATTTTTACCAACTTATACTCACTAAAGAGTGTCAGGACACAGAAGCATAAAAAATGGATGATTTCATAACCCTCCCCATGCTCCACCCCCATCCCAAACAGACCATGAAACAAAGAAAAATATTCACTCTCTTATCCCAATGCTGGACTGGATCTAGCCCCTATAAAACAGGATTATATCTGAGATTATAAAATATCCTCTTCTGCTCCTTCCATGCTCCCAAATGGATTTGAACTCTCAATTGCCCTGCCTGACCTGGGATAAAGCCTAATCCCCTGCTGTATTGTCTCCAATATTTAGGATGGGAAGAGATCATGAAGAAAGCCCAGAGAATCTGCTCTTTGATGTTACAAACTATGTCTTGCAAAAACCAGATACTGATGCTTCAAAATGCAAAAATGAAATTCTCTCCCAAAACAGAATTGTGCTCTCTGGAAAGCCAGCTTTTCCTGAAGGCACAGTGCCAACAGTGTGCGGCATCCTCAGTGCTTGGTGATCAGAGTTGTGGGCGTGGAAGCAAGGAGCTGCTAAAAATTAGCCAGAAAGAAAGTACAAGGGAGGAGGGGCAAGAAAAACAACAACAACAACAAAACTCCAGCCCCATAAGTCTGCATAGAGAATCACTCCTGCATCTGGCCCAGCCACATCTTCTTCCACATCCTCCCTTGGGGTTTGTTTGGACTGCTTTGTCATGCTGTTCTGAGTGTGCACAGACTCATGGCTCCACTGGGGGCCTAAGCAGAGAGTATGAAAGGGGGTAATACACAGTTCAGTAGACTGTATAGAGGTTAACGCTTGTGATTTCCCTTTAGCAAAGCAAAGCAATGCACAAGCAAGCCTGTCACTGGGCTTGTGTCTCCTCTGATTCTTGCTGCAATGTCAGCCCTGTTTTCTTCTTTCTCTGCTCAAAGTTTGCTGAGCTGTTCAGAGAGGGAGAAAAGGATGGTCCACTGAGGCCCAGATGGAGTGCATAGGCATGTGTTGAATTGTGGTAATATAAATGGCTTCCTTGATCAGAGATATCCAACATAACTCGCAAAATAGTATGTTTCTATAAGTGTTTCTTATTTGTCTACATTAAACAACCCAAATCACTTGTGACCTTTTTGGGGCTGCCTAATCAGGGAACTTTTGCAATTTCCTTCCTGGATATTAAAATCTTAATTAGAAATCTTTAGTCAGCTCCTTCTGGTGGGCTTTTGATTGATAAGGTAGCTTATGGCATTTTCTTTCACCAAAGCATTCTGCTTGGGCCACCCCTTTCTTCTCCCCTTCTCTCCCCCATCCATCTGATTCTCCTCCTCTCCTCTCCTCTCCTCTCCTCTCCTCTCCTCTCCTCTCCTCTCCTCTCCTCTCCTCTCCTCTCCTCTCCTCTCCTCTCCTCTCCTCTCCTCTCCTCTCCTCTCCTCTCCTCTCCTCTCCTCTCCTCTCCTCTCCTCTCCTCTCCTCTCCTCTCCTCTCCTCTCCTCTCCCCATCACTATTCTCCCTTTCCTTCTGTAGGGTTATTGGTGTAGATGGAAAGGCAGTGAAATCTGACAATTAAATTGGAGGGAGTCTAGGGGTTAGTGTGTGGGGATACAAAATGTTCATAGATTACATTTGCCCAAGCTAGAGCCTTGCATAAGAGCTCCCAGCAGACTCTCCCTGGTGTATTACAAAGGAGAGTGAGAGAGAGAGAGAGAGAATGAATATTGCTGGTATTCACCAGACTAGGCTTCTTACTCAGTTCCTTGGGATGGGGCAGTTCACTCCTTTGTGTGCCTCAGTTATCCCTGGCATGTTGTGATAAATGGAGACAAATATGTTTACATCAATCATATTGTGATAGTATAGTCCTTATATCAATTTGGGAAGCTCCCAGCACATTGGGTAGATCCCCTATGGTAAATTTGTGGAATGTCATTGATAAGAGTCACAAAGCATGAATCGATTGCAATCTGCTTTGTTAGAGGAAATGTACAAAATGAATAAGATTACAGATCCAGCTGAGTATGTGAGTATGACATTATGGATGACACTACTGACCCCTCTTCACTGACCCCATTTCTATAGGGCTAATAAAATGCTTTTCTCAAAACAACCCTATGAGTTAAGAACATTTTTATTCCCATTTTGCAGATAATAGAACTGAGACTCAGAGAGGTTAAGAAACTTGAGGTCATGTAAGTATCATAAAAATGACAGAACCAGTCCTCAAACTCAGCTTTGTAACTAATTGAATTAAGAGCTGAAAGGGATGTCATAGTCTAGCTCTCTCCATTTTACACATGGGGAAAGTGAGTCCTAGGAAGATCAAGTGACTCCATTCTACTAGCTGCCACCCACTGTTAGGAGTACGCTTGCTTTAAGCTGCGTTTCCCATTAAGGTGGGTGGTCTTGTGACAGGTCTGATTGGGGTCCGGAATCAGAGTTGTCCTTGGTTTTGGAACCAAGGTTTTCTCAAAGTAAACTGACCTCCATGGACAATCAAGCATTGCCCTTCACCTTGTTAGCAAGCACCTTTTCCCAACTAAAGAGTGAATCCATCATAGACTACAACCCAATAAACAGAGACCTTGAAGCTATTAATCATTGGGAGGACCCGTGGGATTAACAGGCCTTCTAGTTCCATTCGTATGCAAATGATTTAGCTGTATTATAGGTAAACAATTGAATAGAAATGCTGGGGTAGCCTTCCCAGAACAAATGATTTCCATTCTCAACCCTTTGCTAGTTCTATTCTCTGGAGCCCGGTTCTTTGCTCCGCCCCCGACCACCTATAAACTCAATACTGAGACTCTCCCCACTGGGAAACAGCCTCCTTTGGCTATTTAGGGCAGAAGGCTGCCAGCAGGTCTCCAGCTTCACAAAGTCATTTCTCGATTTCTAGCTCAGCTGTCTTTGGAGCAGGGGTGTGTTTCCTGCAGGATTATTACTACTGCCTATGGACTTGCCTTAATTTGTACTGACTCTCTCTGACTTCCTACTGGCAAACACTGTCAGAAGCCACCTGGAGACCCCGGATGCCAAGGTCAATAATCCCTACCCTTTATGAAGAAGAAGGAAAGAGTAATCAATGAAGGGTTAGCAGCTCTACCCTAGAGACTAAACTGTAAGAGCTCACCTGCATAAAGGGTTCTCTTTGGCTTAATAGTTCAAGTCTGAGCTGCAAACAACAGACCAATACCAAAAAACAGCCCAATTCTCCTACATGCAGCTGCCAAACTCATATCCTGGCTGGTGGGGCAGTGTTTTCAGAGCACAATAAAGCTGTTTAGAGCTCTTGGGACTACATTCGTGCCAGGCTCCCTGTCCAGAATGTTCTTTGAACTGCTTAATAATAACACTACAATCTGGTATTTCTCCAGTATCTCTCTTCCTAGTAGAGCTCAGAGTGCTTCCTGATATTATCTTAATCTACTTTGCAAATGGGGGGGGGGGGGGAATTCCTTTATCTTGCTACCCAGTGGAAAGAGTTCTGGATTTGGATCCAGACCTGGGTTCAAATTCCAGCTCTGCCCCTTCCTATCAGTCACTTTATCTCTCTGAACTCAGTTTCCTTGTGTATAAAATGAGGGGATTGGATTAGATGACCTCTAAATTCTTTTTTTTTCAACCCTAAATCTATGTTCGTATTGTATTTTGTTGGTGGTGTTATTCAGTCATGTCAGACTCTTCGTGACCCCATTTGGAGTTTTCTTGACAAAGATACTGGAACAGTTTGCTATTTCCTTCTCCAGCTCATTTTACAGTTGAGTAAACTGGGATGAACAGAGCCAAATGACTTGCCCAGGATCACACAGCTAGTAAGTATCTGAGGCCAGATTTGAACTTTCAGGAAGATGAGTGTTCCTGACTTCAGGCACAGTGCTCTGTTCCCTGTGCCCCCTAGCTGCCTCTTTAAGACTTTTTTTTTAGCAGTTTAGTATTGAAAAACCTAGAAAGAATCCTTTTTTGGGTAAAGGAAAATACTTAAATCAACTGTTAAAGGATGTAAGATATTGTTTCTGTTGTATAAGAACATCTTGATGCCTAAAAGGAGCAGAAAAAGTGTTATTTTGATAAGAACTATTAAATATGTATGTGAAGAAACAGCTTTCAGATGGGATTTTAGTAGATTTGTTTTTTTAAAATACAAAATGAACTATGGTATAAATATGAAGATTAACTAAACCTTGTGAATGATGAAGGATGATGCCTCATGTGCATATGAGCAGTTTGATAGTTTAATGGGGGCCATGATAAATTTTATTTATTGAAAATTGTAAATAAGTACAAAGAAACAGTTTGAAGGAAACAAAATACCTTGGAGGAACATGCTGAGAACCTAGAACTGCAAAGCATTATGGTCCCTTAGCTCATTTGCATACGACTATTTTATCACTAAAGAGGGTAAAACTAAAAAAAAAATGAAAAATCATATAAACATTTGGAGACTGAGTTATGTATCAAAAAGAACTGCCAATTTCAAAGGGGAAATTTGGGGAGTTTTTATCTTTTAAATAAAAGGAACATTACTGAGAACCAGGAGCCTTTGATTTAAGCCACTAAAAATACTGGGGATAAGAGGTATAGGAGATAGGAGGCTGAGATTGAAGGAATAAGAACCTGGGAAATAACGATTGCAGAAACAGAAGGGGGTTGGAAAAGCAATTTGTTGAACTGGTTGGAAAAGGAAGTTTGACCAATAGCTAGAATAGTCAGCTGACAGGAGGTTTCAGCTACTCTATGCTTGATTGATTGAATGAAGCCTGCAGCTTCATTTATTACTCTTTAACATTATCTAGGGCTTAAGAGAGGTGAAACTTCTCAGAAGTATATGCTACCCCTTTAATTCTCCAGTTTGAAAGGGAAAAGCAGTAAGGGAAAAGATAGGAACCGTATCATCCATCTACATCTATCTATCTATCTGACCTCTGCTTTATAGAAATAGCAGGGCTAGGCTTGTTTGCCTTGCTTAGAGAGGCAACCTGAGTTGTTTATAAGTTCTGTTCTGATTAGACAGTGGGTGAATGAATTAATTACTGGCTGGGCCTGATTATTTGTCCTTAGAAGAACCAGCATTTTTAGCTTCTGCTATTTACATTGAGATAACATTTTCTAAATGCCTTTGGGAAGGTGATTGTAAACGGTATGATCTTTAAATGCCATATTCACATATAAAAGGGAAGATGATTTGTGTAACTGGAGAGGACCAATCAGTTAATAGAGATTGGGTTTCACAGGGTACAGATATTCCTCAGTGGACAATATCATCAAGGTTTGAAGTCCAGAACTGTGAGTTATCCCAAACACAATGGTTTTTCTTCCTTATGTACTTTCCTACCAGGTCCCTGTAAAGTGTAGATTCACTCACCCCCCACAGAAATGGAGTGTATTTTGACAGCGTGATTCAGGTTTATATGTAGATTATAATGTATTTTATTATTTATACTTTTTTCTGGGGGTGAGGCAATTGGGGTTAAGTGACTTGTCCAGGGTCACACAGCTAGTGTCAAGTATCTGAGGCTGGATTTGAACTCAGGTCCTCCTGAATCCAGGGCACTGTGCCACCTAGCTGCCCCCATTATTTATGCATTTTATTTAATATATGAATATCTGATATTATTTATTTTGCCTTACTGCTAAGTAAATGGCCATGTTTAAGATAGAAAAGTATCATTATTATGAATGGCTAGTTTGTATAAATATAATACTTGGTATATGGGCTATCTATACCTACTGTAGACCAGTGTGTTATGGAACATTATGAATGGCTAGTTATATAAATAGAAATGCATCAATGAGTACTCAAAAGTTATCGTGGTAGATAGGAGGGATGTTTTTCCTCTCAACATGGTTACCTATAGGACCCTGAGAGAATTTGCATTTAACTATGTAGTAGTGTGAGAGCAGGGTGGAGTGAGCAAGCCAACTCAGAGGTATCTAGAAGACCAGTGTGAGAAGTGATGATTGGTTACAGGATGATTCAAAGACCTCACTGCCTGGTTTGGATATGGCCAATTTTTAGGGTATAGGGAAACAGGAGAAAGTAAGACGGGAATGTTATGAATATACATGCATATACACATACATATACATACACACATATAGACATGGTATTTTATGTATGTATGTGTGTGTGAGCATATGTGTGTACACATTCACACACACATACATCTATTTAGAAGTATTCAGTTGTAGCCAGCAATGGAAAAAGAACTTCATCCCTGAGAGAGAATTTTTGGAAGGTAGTGATTTTTCTATCCTCCTACCCCCATGGACTATTTTGCTTAAATGGAGAGGAACTCAACCAGTAAGAGATACCATATTTAGCAGGGAGAAGAGACAGGAGATAGACATACATACAAAGAGGCAGTCACCTGAGGCAGCTTCAAGGAGTAGGACTTCTAGCAGTAGAAAAAAGAACTAGTGATAGACTCAAGAAAGCTATTCCTGGTAATTAAATGTCAAGTTTTAGTAGGATTCCATAAGAGAAAAAGGAATACTGAGGTCCTGCCGTATCAGGAATGGTGAACTGGCTTTGCCCCTTGTGTTCCTTACACATGAGTCTTATTTCCCTTGTACTCTGAGTTTGTATTTACTCTTTCTATGGGTGCTATATATATTTCTGGTAGAGTGTGGCCCAGGTTTCTGGAGTGAAAAATGTTGCTCTTATGATACCATCTTAGTAAATGCTTTTGCTAATAGCTAATTGTGTCTACTTGCTGATTGCTAATGGAAAGCATACTGGTCAGGGCTCATGAATCATCATTTTAGAAGGGTAGTCCCAAAGAATCCTTAAACCTGAGAGTAGTACTTCCATGAGGGACTCAACCTATAAACTGTAATTGTCAAATTGGAGAGGTACCCCTGAGGGGATGCTACACTAATTTGACTTCTCCATCAGAGTGGCCTCATTGATTATATCTTATACAAACTTATTGGATCATTAACTAGCCTCTCCTAATCATTCCATATTCTAAGGTACAAGAAGCAAACACATGGCCTCATACAGTCTGCAATACTACGGAGTACCACCTAAACCAGATTAAAATATAATTGGCAAATATTTAACAAAATAAATAAAAATACATTAAACAAAATATTACATTTTAAAACCAAGTCAATATGCAGCCCATGGGGATCTTTATGTACAGTTTATTGGCCCCCATTTCTATTTGAGTTTGATGCCACTGCTCTAAGTTTCAAGCTTAGAACTGCCCTAATGTCTTCTGAAATCACTGGCAAGTATTGGCTGATATATGTACCTATTTATTTGTGTTTTCAGATTCATGTTCTTACTATTGACTATTACTATTACTATATTCTTACTTAGACCTAGAAGAAATATATAAGACCTGCTCCATTATTTTGTATGTGTAGATCATTGAGCAAGAGCTAGAAGTTACCCCAGAGGCCATCTAGTCCAAAGCAATAATTTTTAAGTAAACTAAGGTCCAAGAAGTATTTGGAGGCGGGATCTAAACCCAGGTCCTCTAACTCCAGAGCTAGTACTTCTTCTATTATATTATGCTGACTCACTAATCTCTCTAATTAGATTCTCAGCTTCATGGAGGCAAAGACTGTTTCTAATATTCTTTCATATCTTTCATATCAAACATGTCTTAACTTTTAATGTCTCAAAAATATTTATGGATTTGTGATTTACAAATTCAGGGTATTATGACTTGTTCATTGATTAGTCCAACAAATATTTGTTGAGTATCTTCTATGTACATTATCAAGCCAAACTAAACTAAAAGCTGTTTTCCTAGCTTGGCATGTCATGTCCTGCCTCTGTGATTTTGCATAGACTGTCTATCCCACCATGCCTGAAATGTACGCTATCCTTGTCTTAGAATCATTATCTTCCTTCATGGCTCAGCTCACATGCCACATTCTTGACCTCAATAAACCTTCCTTTATTTCCTCAGAAGTTGATATTCTCTTCCTCCTCAAATTACTTTGTACTTACTCATATGTGCATATACTGTATCTCCCTAATAAAATACATATTCTTAGAGAATGGCTTCAATTTTGTCTTTGTATTCCCAATCTCCCCCCAAAATTCCTTCCACATGAGTTTACTTAATAAAAAAAATTTTTTTAAGTTGTTGATGACTTTTGTTTTTCTATCATAGACATTTCTCAATACAGAATCCTCCCAACCCCCTCCACACACAGCCTCCCCACCCCCAACTCTCTCTTATAACTAGAAAAATAGCTAAGGGAAACCAACTGATCTATCAACCATCATTCTACAACGGTGGCCTGCCATCTCTACTGTACAAGGGAGATGTGTTATATCAGCTTGGTTTGGGTGACTGAAATCGATCAACTGCAATTGGTCAAACTTTTAGTCTTACTTATATTTACATTATTTAGGTCACTGTGACTATCATTTTCCTGGCCCTATTTACTTTATTCTGTATCAGTTCATATAAATCTTCCCCAGTTCTCTGAATTCCTCACTAAACTGTAGTCCCTATCCTCTGGGAGTTTAGAATCTCACTGAGAAAAGACACAAACATGGGGGGGGGGGGAGAGAATTAACAAGTATTAAGTGGCATAAAATAGTGATATAAACAGTAAAAACTGAAGGACCTCAGAGGAGATCATTACAGTCTAGAGCCATAGGGGGGTGTTTCATAAAGCAGGTAATAATTTAATTAAATCTTGAAGAATGGGTAGGATTTGGAGGGAAAAGCCTGGGAAGGAGCAAAGCATATCCGGGGAATAAAGTGGGAGGAGACCAATCTTTCAAAAGGGGGAGGATTTGCATAAAGGAGCTATTTGAAAGTGGGCTAAGATTACCCTGAGCTTTGAATGCTAGGCTGCGGAGTTCAGAATTTAGCCAGTGGGCAATGGGGGCTCAAGGTAGGTTTTTAAGCAGTGGAATGACTTAATAAAATAAATATTTTAGGAAGATTATTTTGGTGACAGAAGATAGAGCGCTTTCACCCAGGAAATTAGAGGGGATTAAAATGAGGAACAAAAGAGCATATGGATTTAGCTCCATTCCATTTGTTCCTCCCCTACATTGGCACAATTCCCATCTTCCTATGTAAAATGATTATACTATCTGCCCTGATGAAAGTTCTTAGTAACGTAAAAGTAAGCTTGTTACTATCATCATCTCAGCCACCTCATCTCAGGGTAGTTTTATAAACACATCACTTGGGCATCTTATAGAGCAATGATGGTGCAATCCTGTTTTGGTAACAATTCAGAAGGTGGTGCTGGCCAACGTTTGCTGAATCACCTGATAATTGTAGTCCCTACAGATTTTTGTGATATATTTATTAGAGACCCATACAATTAAGATGCAATTATCAGGGGCAGCTAGGTGGTGCAGTGGATAAAGCATCAACCCTGGATTCAGGAGTACCTGAGTTCAAATCCGGCCTCAGACACTTGACACTTACTAGTTGTGTGACTCTGGGCAAGTCACTGCAAAAAACAAACAAAAAAGATGCAATTATTAGATTATTCTGAATGATTAAAATGAAATAACCAGTGTCCTGCCTTTCTAGAATACTTCCTTATATACTAATTTCTTTATTTTATCCCTTTGGCAATCATATGAGTTAAGGAATAATAATAATAATAATAATAATAATAATAATAACTGATGTCATACTTTAAGGTTTCTCCCTATGTCACCTAGGCTGCAACTCACAAGCCCAGGCCCAGGCCCAGGCTGGTCAGCACAGGGATTTTTATCTGCTCTATTTCTGATGTAGATTGGTTCAATGCTCCTTAAATAACTAGACGGCCCCTTGCTCCTGAGGGTTTATGATATGAATGCCAAACTTAGTAAGGTTTAGCTGACAGCACTTCAGAACTCTGGAGCTTAAAAGATCTACCGATCTCAACTTCCCCCGTAGCTGGAATTATTATGGCTGGCTTAAAGCATTTTACCCATAGCATCTCATTTGAGCCTCACAACAACCCTATAAGGTATATATACCTATAGGTATTGTTATTGAGGCTAGAAGTGAAGTGATTTGTCCACAGCCACAGTTCCAAGTCTGGCATTCTTTCCATTGTACTACATATATCACTGATCCTGTGGGATCTAGGACAAGTCATTTAACTTCTGCCTTAGTTTCCTCAAGTGTAAAATGGGGATAATAACACCTACCTCCCAGGGCTGTTGTGAAGACTGAATGAGAAAATATTTGTAAAGCACTTGGCACAGTGCAGAAGATAGTATTGCTAAATAAATGCTTATTTCCTCTCTCCCTCCTTTCCTTCCTTCCTTCCTTCCCTCCTGTTATGGGGGAAAATGGGGTATGGGTTTGGGGTTAGGGTTCTTTGGAATTCCTCTTTAAAGAATTACACCCAGGGCAGCTAGGTGGTGCAGTGGATAGAGCACTGGCCCTGTAGTCAGGAGGACCTGAGTTCAAATCCGACCTCAGATACTTGACACTTACTAGCTGTGTGACCTTGGGGAAGTCACTTAATCCCAATTGCCTCACTAAAACAAACAAACAAACAACAAAAAACAACAACAAAAAAAGAATTGTACCCTCTTGCACACAAAAGCAGTTAGAATAAGATGGTAGTTTATTTAGGGGCAAGAGAAGGGAAGCGGCGGGAAGGGAAACCATGAAAGAAATCCTTGGACTTCTCATGGGGAGAGAGGTATGAAACAAAGCACGCGGCTCTGAGGCACCAATCTCCTCGAGCAGGAGACAGGTAGGTACTTTTATAGAGGACTGATGGGGGTGAGGGGGGTGACCATTTGACTGTGGGAAGTTCCTTTAGTGAGGGAGGACTATCCCTCACTGGTGGTGACTGGAGGAGTTGGGTGAGGGGTGGCTGTAGATCTCTCAAGTCATCTCCTCCAGACAGAAAGGAAGCAGGCACACCCAAAGTTATCTCCTCAGGGATAAGGGAGACTAGAATGAAGGGTGGAGATCCCAAAGCTAGCTCAGTCTGATCTGGTTCTGCTTATCTCTCTAGGTGTACCTGTCCTCTGGTTTAGTTTCTCAAAGAGAAGATTCCTTGATGTGCCCCAGAGAACTTCTGGGGTACTTTGGGCCCCATGACACTTCCTTCCTTCCTTCTATTTATAGATAAGAAAGCTATGAAATAGAAATGACTTGCCCAAGGTCACATAGCTAGTTAATGATGAGCAAAATCTGGGCTTCCTAATACCCTACTAAGTTTCTTTCCTGTGACCAATGCTTGCATTCTTATTTAATTGCATTTACCTAGTGAGTACTCAATAAATATCAAATGAGGAATGAGAAAAAATTTAGAATCATTAGGTACTAATCTCCTCAAGTCTTTAAAAAAATTATTTTTGAATATTTATTTTTAGTTCTAAATTCTCTCCCTCCCCCACCCATTGAGAAGGCAAACATGATACTCATACATATGAAATAATGTGAAACATTTCCACATTAGCCATGTTACAGGAAAAAAGCAAGAAAAAGAAACAAAACATGCTTCCATCTGTACTTAGAGTCCACCAGTTCTGTGGGGAGGTGTATAGCACTTTTCATCATGAGTCCTTTGTGATTGTCATGGATCATTACCACGTGGATCATCAACCAGAGTTGCTAAGTCTGCCTTTGACAGTTGATTATTATTATATTACTGTTACTGTGTACATTGTTCTCCTGGTTCTTCTTACTTTACTTTGCATCAGTTCATCAGTCTTCCTATTTTTCTAAAACCTTTGTCATTTCTTAAAGGACAATAGTAATCCATCATAATTATATACCATAACTTGTTCAGCCATTCCCCAATTGATGGGCATCCCCTCAATTCCCAATTCTTTGCCACCACAAAGTCCTTTTTCTTTTTCCTCTGATTTCTTTGGGATACAGACCTAGTAGTGCTATTTCTGGGTCAAAAGGTATATAGGACTCATATAGCCCCTTGAGCATAGTTCCAAATTGTTATCTAGAATGGTAGGATCAGTTCACAATTCCACCAATAGTGCATTAGTGTCTTAATTTTCCCCTATCCCCTCCAACATTTGTAATTTTCTTTTTCTGTCTTATTAGCCAATCTGATAGATATGGGATGGTACCTCAGAATTATTTTAATTTGCATTTCTTTAATCAATAGTGATTAGGGACTTTTTTCATATAACTATACATAGCTCTGATTCCTTTGTCTGAAAACTGCCTGTTCATATCTTTTGACTATTTGTCAATTGGGGAATAGCTCTTAATTTTTTTTTTTCAGGGCAATGAGGGTTAAGTGACTTGCTCAGAGTCACAAGCTAGTACGTGTCAAGTGTCTGAGGCCAGATTTGAACTCAGTTCCTCCTGAATCCAAGACCGGTGCTATATCCATTGTGCCACCTAGCTGCCCCAAATTTTTTTTAGTTTTATTTTTTTTTGGTGAGACAATTGGGGTTAAGTGACTTGCCCAGGATCACACAGCTAGTAAGTGTCAAAGGTCTGAGGCCAAATTTGAACTCAGGTCCTCCTGACTCCAGGGCCAGTGCTCTATCTACTGTGCCACCTAGCTGCCCCACAGCTCTTAATTTTTACATATTTGATTCAGTTCTCTGTATTTTTGAGAATTATGACATTTTTCAGAGAAATTGCTATAAAATTTATTTCCCAGTTTACTGCTTTCCTTCTAACTTTTACCTCATTGGTTTTGTTTGTGTAAAACCTTTTTAATTTAATATAATCAAAATTATCCATTTTACCTCTCAAAATCCTCTCTATCTCTTATTTGATCATGAACTCTTTCCTTATCCATAGCTCTGACAAGTAATTTTTTCCATACTCTTCTAAGTTTTTATATCACCCTTTGTCTAAATCATGTACCCATTTTGAGCTTATCTTGGTACATGTTGTGAGATGTTGGTCTATGCCTAGTTTCTGCCAGATTGCTTTCCAGTTTTCCCAGAAGGTGGGGTGTTTTTTTGTTTTTTGTTTCAGATAGTGAGTTCTTGCCCAGTAGCTGTGAAATTTGCATTCATCAAACTCTGAGTTACTGTGCTCATTTGCATCTATATATTGTATACCTAATCTATTCTATTGACTAACCATTCTATTTCTTATACAGTACCAAATTTCCTCAAGTCCTTAGAGACAGAATTGATTTCTGAAATAGGTGGGAAAATGGACAAGAAAATTTCCATAGGAGATAGAACTAGAAGGAATTTTAGAGATTGTCCAGTCCAGTGGTATCAAACTTAAATAGAAACAGGTCCCTAGAGGCTTATTGACTTAAAAAACCAAATAATTCTTATCTATGTTATGTTGCACTTTTATTTATTTTGTTAAATATTTCCCAATTACATTTTAATCGGGTTCCAAAGACATGTAGGTAGGTCCTTGAGGCTTCTAGGCTATGAGTTTGATACCTCTGAACTCATCTAACCTCATTTTGCAAATGAAGAAACTGAAATGAAATGAAGTGACTTGCTGGAGCTCATCCTCATATTAAATAGAATTGAGATTTGACTCCCTATCCTCATTCCCAGTCTAGTGCCTTTTTTGCAACAATACACTGCCTCCCCAGCAGAGAAAGGACTAGGGGAGGTAAGGTATTTTTGGCATAAAAGGGGATTATTTTAGCATTTAGCAAGCAGGATACAAAACAGTTTTATCTTTCTTTTCCCATCTTTCCTATCCCTTTGCACAGAGGCAGGGGAATGCATGGAGAATGGGTATAAAACATGGTGATTGTGGGTGAAGTCTACATTTTTTATGAGACCTTGGGCTCAAGGCATGTTTGCTGATTGGAAGAGAGCAGGGCCTCACTTTCCCAGGATGCTACGTGGTCTTGGATCTGGCACTGACTGCTAGAGAGACAAGACTTCTGGAAAGGAGGACCCCATGAGGAGGAAGAAGGAGCAATGGGACCAGCCAGGGTTTTTGTTGTCAAGTCAGCTTTAAAGCAATTTTAAGGTGAGAGGAGCAAAGAAAAAAGGCCAGCTGGATGTAGCAAAGTATTGGGATCTTATTAGGGATGTGGAGGCTGCCTTCAGAGAAATTTACTAACCCTTCCCCTGCCCTTACTTCTCCAGAAAGGGCAGCACCCATTATAAATGTGGCTTTCTATTACTTTATGTTGTTTCAGCATAAACAGTCCATGTTTCTCAGCTTAATGATAGACTTATTTTGCTAAGGTGTGGAACTGAATAACCCATACAGGAGTTAATTTCAGAAATTATCAGTGTCATTTGGTTGGGGGGAGGAGGGAAGGGTTGTGAAAGATAGCTTGGGAAAGTGAATAAAGATCCAGCCTGAAAGTCAGGATGGCCTGCCTTCAGGAACTGTCTCTGACTCATATTATAGACTGTATATGATCCTGGGCATGTGACTTTGCCCATTGGTACCCCAGGCAACTCTTTAAGATTATAAATCACACCATAAACTGCAGAACGGTTGTGAATCTTTATTGACAGAGGGGGTTTACTAATGGGGATCTTCCTACACTGGAGAAATCACAAGTCTAGTTGGAAGAAAGATTCAAACCAATTGAGCTACAAATATTGTTATAAATGAACATGTTTTAAATGCCTAAAACTTCCAGTCCCTTTGGGTATGTATCTTGTAGTGAGTCGCATATATTATGGTGAAAGCTCAAAGCTTTGGTGAAAACTAATACACAGGGGGCACAACTGTCAAATTTTGCCTAAGGCCTACAAATAAATGACTTGAGTTGGCTCTGCTTCCAATGCTACATTCTCTGATTCCTAAATACTAGTCACTGTCCAGTTGACTAAAGTACCGAACCTCTGTGTGTGTGTGTTGGGGGGGGGGGAGGGTGCAAGAAGAGGAAGAACAAGGATAATAAATTAATAGTAACACTTGGTTTTGACATGACTGTTTTCTCTCATTTATACTAACACTACAACTGCAAGGCATCAAAGGGGCATTGATCCTTCTCTCTTCATCCAAATTTCACAAAAGAAAAGAAAAGCCACCGAGAGGAAGTTACTTACCTAAGATGGAGGGGGGAGGGGGGCGCCCAGTGTCGATAAGAGAACCCAGGAGTCCTGGCTCTCAGTGCTGTGTGCTGCTCCTACTTGGGGTGGGAGTGGGGGCAGACATCAGCAGACTTAGAAGAACAAGTCTGGAAGAAAGGGAGGGAGTTTAGGAACATAGGCAGCATGGGAAAATCTGCTTCTGCCTTTTGTGGGGGGCTGGGGGGGGCAGGAGGTGCACACGAGGGAGTGTAGCTACCCATAGAGGGAGAGGGGAGAAGAGGAAAGCGAGAGAACACTAGCTCTAGAAGGAAAGTACCCTGAGCTTCCAGTTCCTCTGTGAGCCTCTGTTGACAAAAACACGCCAACTCTGACAGTGGCTGTTCAGGAAGGCTTGTGTGAGATTAAAAAGAAGAAAAAAAAATCTCATTGCTCGTCAGCCTATTCCCTTAGGAGCCCCTCCTAAGGGAGGTCAAGTCTCTGTCCTCAAGGTTGTCTAGGGGATGGGTGGGAAAGAGTAGCCCAGCAGATGTGTGTAGGGAAGATGGGGGGGCTGGGATGGGGTGGAGGTGGGGGTGGGAGTGGGGGTGGATGGAGAGAGGGGAGGGAGGGAGGCAGAGAGGAGGAGCTTCAGGCTGCCAGGAAACCAGTTAATAGAGAAGAGGTTGAAAGAGATCCAGCGGATAAAGAGACATTCAGAGTTCAGCTAATGAACGGGATGACTCATTGACTGAATCAGACAAAGATTAGCATGGAAAGGGGGCGGGGGTGGCGGAGGAAATTACTCAAAGGAGCATTGCTGAGGGAAATGTTCAAACCGAGCTGGGAGGCCAGGGACACCATGTTACTTAGAGCACAGCCTACGGCCCTGGGGTTGGAAGGAGGGGGGGAGATCCGCAAGAAAAACACAGGGAGAAAACTGCGTTGGAGGCCAGAAAATGAGAGGAAGGAATCTGTAACCTCCTGTGCTTGGAGAAATGTTGAATTCCCTTCAGGGCCAAGGACCTCCCAGGATCTCAGAATACCCACCCACCTGTATTGTTGTCATCTCATCCTTGGGAAGGAGAAGTAAAGAAGCTGCCACCTCTTGTTTTACAAACAACATAGCCATCAGGAAAATGAGGCCTCTGGGACTCTCTTTCTCCCCATTACATTGTAAACTCCTAGAGAGCAGGGACTGTCTCATTTGCCTCTTTGTATGTCCTCAGCACTTAGCACATAGGGGGCTTTGATGAACCCTTTTTTTTTTTTTTTAAGACATGAAAGCATGTCACAAATAATCTAGCATGTTTGGATTCTTTTTATTATTATAAAAACTTGGCCAGTGATAATCATCATTTTGGGAGGGGGTGGGGGTGGGATACTGAGATACTATGCAGAAAAAGTCTAAAAACACAGCAAGCACTTGGTAACCACTAGAGGCCCAATCCTATGGCCTCATTCACCAGCCCCTGACTATGCCTATACACCAGCACAAGAGAGAGGTATGGAATATGACCCAGCAATCAGTCCATCAATATTAAGTAACAAATATGTCCCATGCCCTGCACTAAGTTCTGGAGATATGATGACAAAAATGAATCAATGTCTTCATTCAAGAAGCTTACATTCAAATGGGAGAAGCAAAGTATACATTTAGTATATGCCCTGGGATGATTGTGTCAACTCAAACTCATACCAGCAAGCCCAGTCCCTAGAGAGCAGCTATAACTTCTCTCCCCTCAGGGTTCCAGGGAAAAAGACTATCTCAGAAAATGTCACTTCACCAATACCCCAAAAGTGTGAGCCTCTTAATTTCATGAAGACTCCCCTAGCTTGAATATCTACGCCCTCCCCACCTTCCAACTCCAGCTTTAGCATTCCTGAGAAACTATGACCACCCAGGGCATACCCATGGCTCACAGTTTATTCCTCTCTTGTATTTCAACTTTATCCCAGTTCCAATCTTTAGGAAGGGTTTCCTCTCAGACCCTGTCATTACCTTACTTGCCAGTCAGCCCCTGTTGGTTTTGTCTGGGTATCTGACACATAACATCTGGGACAAGTGCTAAAATGATATTACCAACTTGACATCCTTGGGGCACGTGCTTTGAGTTGTTTTTATAACACTGGGGTCTGGCTGACCCATCCAAAGTTTCTTGCCTCAGGGTCTTTGTGACCAATGGCATGCATGTTGATGCCTGGCCCTCTAGCAAATGTTTGTAAGTGTGGGAAGAGGGGTGGTAGCAGAAGAGAAGCTAGTAAGATCATGAGTAAGGAGAAAGACGGTGGGACCAAGGACATGATTTGTTATGAGAAAAATCTCTTTCCCCCCTTTTGCTCACTGGAATTGTCCCAATGTGGCACAAGCTCAGTTTGAATGTTCTGCTCTACATTTCACCTAAAAGTGCAAAAAGCGCCCATGGGCCAGGATTGATTGCCCTCCATCACAAAGCAACTAAAGAATCTCAAAGGTTCTATACCTCTTTGCCTTCATTCGGTTTTACATCTCCAATGTTGGCAGTCCAGTTCTTGTACCTCTATGCTTCAAAGTTTTCCAAAGGCACTCAAATCTATGTTGCATACTCTTTTTTAAATATATACTTCCATATGTATTCAGATACCATCAGTTCTTTCTCTGTGTTGCATACTCTTTTTTTTGTTTGTTTTTTTGTTTTAGTGAGGCAATTGGGGTTAAGTGACTTGCCCAGGGTCACACAGCTAGTAAGTGTTAAGTGTCTGAGGCCGGATTTGAACTCAGGTCCTCCTGACTCCAGGGCCGGTGCTCTATCCACTGCGCCACCTAGCTGCCCCTGTTTTTTTTTTTTTTTAAGAAACTTATTTCCTTCCTGAAAAGAGAATGACAAGGTTTGTGCTGGCCAAAATGAAGCACAAATGTCATGGGCTGGTGTATGTAGTCATGAATCCTAGGATCTTAGATTTTGAGTTGGAAGGAACCCTAGAGGCCATGTAGTTCAACTGCCTTCATTTTTATAGACAAGGAAGTGAGAGATTAAGTGGTTAAAGAAGGAATTGGAAACAGAGGTGATGCCAGCGTGCCCACAAGGTTTACCTAGCCTTTTGTTTTTGCCTTAGCTTCATTTGCATGTCAATCAGGGAGCTTGTTGCGGGGTGAGGGCAACCTGGAAGGAGAGTGAAATTCCTGAAATAAGGTTTAGGAACTCGGACTGACAAATAGGGATATCGCAGAAGTTAAAAGGATTTTTTTCAAACATAATATATATAAAGTACTTTGTAAACCATAAAGCACTATATAAATATAAACTTTAATTATCATCGTCATCTCGTTCATTAAATTATCTGTAACAAAGGACCTGGCCTACTGGGGGGAGGGGGCGGGGAGCGGGTAAAAGAATAGCTTTAATGCCTGGAGCATTCTGATGGAATTTGTTGACTGCCTGGTGGGATGACTCATTTGTTGTTGTTGTTCAGTCTTCTCTTCCTGACCCTATTTGGGATTTTCTTGGCAAAGATACTGGAGTGGTTTGCCATTTCCATCTCCAGCTCATTTTTACAGATGAGGAAACTAAGGCAAACAGGTTGAGTGACTTGTCCAGGGTCACAGGTTTAGTAAGATGGAACTTCCTGATTCCAAGCCCAGCGCTCTATCCACTACACCACCTAGCTGCCCATGAAGGCTCGTAGACATAGGCTATACACTGTATCTGTCAGGGAGAAACTTTGTAGCCACCACATTCTAGCGGATGGTAGCAGAAAGCCTCAACTAGCCCTGAAGAGACTAACTGAGACTATCTTCTTTGCCGATGCCCAGCACATGGTAGCAGAGAGCAGTTCAGTGACCATGAAGCTACTAGGGATAACTAGCAGAGAGCAGCATGAGGATCCAGCTAGAGGACATGAGTAATTGTGCTTCCTGGCCACGAATACACTCTGGTCCCGTGTTCCCCTTCAGTTATATTCCCCTGTGTCATATATGTCATACTTTTGTGATCCATTGATACTAGCGTGCTGTGTATACCTCCAAAGATGTACTTCCCCTTTAACTCAATCTGTGGCCTATATGTTTTTGCCGCTAGTGGGGCACACCCTGTACTCCACTATGTTCACCTGGGAGGCTGTGGTAAGCCTCCTTGGTGGCCAGCAGAGTGAAGATGCAATGTCTACCTGACCTATGGTTAGGAAAATAGGTACAAAAGAGTGACCCCACCCTCAGGCCCCTCTTTGAAATTTCTGGTTCAACCAACCCAGAAACCAGACAATGAGACCTTCCATTCTAGTCTGTTATCCCTGTTAAGACTTGACCCCCGCCCATAGTAAAACCTTAAATGTCCCCTGCAGTCTCCTCCTAGTCAAGAGCTTCTCTATCTCTGTTTCCAGGGCCATGTGGGCATTCTCCACTCTTGGATTATGCCAGGGAAAACTCTGTCCCTCCCTATAGCCATCACTTAGAGTCTTGCTGTGTTGTTCTCCCTATGGATCACTCTCTTACCCTTACTGACCTATGCCTACCCACTTCTGGCTATGGTAAGTGCCAATACAATGCCAATAGCTCTGCTCTTGAGTGACTCTTCCTTCTGCTAATATTAATAATAGCTGATATTTATATGGTACTGACTATGAGCCAGGCACTGTGCTAAGCACTTTACAATAATTCTCTCATTTGGTCCTCAAACAATTCTAGGAGGTAGGTGCTACAATTATCCCTATTTCACAGATGAGAAAACAGGCAAAAAAAGGTTAAGTGATTTGCTTGAGGTCATAGAGCTAGTAAGTGTTTGAGGCTGAATGGGAACCTCCATCTTTCTGACTCTAGGCCCAGAGCTCTATGCTACTGGTACCCAGTGAACGAGGTGTGGGCTAGTGCTGGGTAGTTCTCCTAGTATATGATGTACCCACAGCAGTTGTACTACCATCCTGATGAGCATGGGGCTGTGATTCAGGACATAAACTTCAGAGCTGTGGGTTTTAACCCTGTGCCCCAGCATCAGGGAATTCCACCTTCCTTAGCCCATGAATTGCTGACCAGGACTGGGATTAGATTTAGGACCCACCTTTTCTGCCACATATCGGGAACTCCCTCATTGAACCCTATGTCTCAGCTAACAGACTCCTGTTCCCCAAGAACTGCTCTGATAGCAGAAAAATTGGATGACTTGCGAAACACCTGGCTGTCTATGTTAACTTTCTATGAGCTCTCCATGTAGATTCTGTGCTCATATGTTTTCTCCATGTGTTCTCTCCTTGACTGATAGTGCAGTAACAAAGTATATAGCCCCTTGGTGCATAAGGGGACTCTTTGTGTCCCTTTATTTGCTAAGCTATTTGATTTAGCGTCTTTCGCTTTGAACTAATATGTTCTCTGGGTGGCTGGTAAAAGTAAACACATTGGTGATAGCTTATGTTTTGAGTGGGTATTCAACTACAGAGCATATCACACTTAGAGAAGCTTCCCAGGGACTCACTTCTGAGGAGGAATTCCAGCTGCTACATTTTATCCCCTATTTGACTAAATAGCAAGTATATCACTGAACCCCATGCTCCACACAGACAACACGATTCACTCCTTCCACTCATTGGATGTAAGCAGGACTCACTAGTGAAAAGGAACCTCATCATTTCAGGAACCCTGTTTAAGGTGAATCTCCTTTACTTTCTCCCATGAGTGGGTCTGCATCTCTCATCTTAGAGACGTAATCTGTTTATATGTCCCTTTCTTCATGCCCTTTGGACTATAGTGGACTATATTATTCAAGGTTTCCTTTTCCTCCCCCCCCCACTGAGAACCAAGTTTTTTGGGGGCAGGGCAAGTGACTTGCCCAGGGTCACACAGCTAGTAAGTGTCAAGTGTCTGAGGTCACATTTGAACTCAGGTCCTCCTGACTCCAGGGCCAGTGCTCTACCCACTGTGCCACCTAGCTTCCCCCAGAGCCATTTTTTATAGTTAAAAATATGAAGAGGAAAAGGTTTAGCAAAACTAATCATCATAATAAAAAAAAGTCAGCAGTTTCCCAATTCCTCTTGATTCTAGTGCCGTCCTTCTGTTGATTTTTTCTTATTTATTCTGTATATAACTTATTTGTAGATATTTGTTTACATGTGGTCTCTCCTAATAGATTGTGAGCTTCTTTAGGCAAGGGCCTGTCTTTTGCTTCTTTTTGTACCCCCAGTGCTTAGCACAGTGTTTGGCATATAGTAGATGCTTAATAAATGTTGATTGATTGAACAGACATTTATTAAGTACCTACTATGCACAAGGCACTCTTCTAGACACTGCAAATACAAAGACAACACCAGTCTCCTGACTCTAGGTCAAGCCTTTTTTCCCCACCCATTATACTAAGCTGCCTCTCTTATGCCACTTTGAAGGAAGGAAACACTATCATTTAGCATCTTTAGGCAACATCATTGCCTGTTGTCTTAAACTTTCTGGGCAAATACCCTGTTGGAGCCCTAAGTTTTATCTTGAATTTCCTGTGGATGATGGTCTAAAGCCAATGTGTTAATCTACCAGGGGATACCTTGAAGGAACAGATCTACCAGTCATAGCTTCTGCCTTGGTCCCTTTGGATTGGATTCTGAGTCCTTGCTTGAAAATTGTGGCTGCTAGTGCTAAATCTGTGTCCAGAAAGACAATAATTGGGCCAAGATTTAAATGGTTTAAAAAATCCCTTCAGGGGCAGCTAGGTGGTACAGTAGATAAAGCACTGGACCTGGATTCAGGAGAACCTGAGTTCAAATCCAACCTCAGACCCTTGACATGTACTAGCTGTGTGACCCTGGGCAAGTCACTTAATTCTCATTGCCCCGTCCCCCCCCCCCCCAAATCCCTTTGTTCCAGGTCTCTTTCTCACTAAGCCAACAGAGAAACATAAATGTCTGAATGAGATCTGAACAAGAAAAGCACCAGACCTAGAATGCTGAAGAGCACCTAGGCAAATATTAGTCTTCAAATGGTTCACTTTGTCATTCCATTCCATTGTTCCTTTTCCCTGATTAATGTCTCACTCCCTCCACTGGAATGTAATAGCGCTAGGTTCCTTTAAAATGTCAGACTGGAAAACAAAACAGAGCACAGCCCAAGAGCTCCCCCAAAGCCTGATTGCCCAACTGGCCACCACATTGAAGGCTTCATGAATAAGGCAGTCAGTTGGATTATGTTAGGCTTACCTCTGAAATCTGTTCTGAGTCTCCACCCTTTGGAGAACTCATTTCAGTGGTAAGAAATAACAACACTGTTTGTTCCCAGAGAACGGAAAGTAAACCCACAATGGGCTAAACAAATAGTTGAATGCAGAGAGGAAAATCCATTCTGTAGAGCAATTAATCTCTGGGAAGGCTGGACTACGTGAGACTGAACAGGAGCCCAGAGGAGGGAGGGAGGGAGAAAGAAAGAGAGAGAGAGGGAGGGAATCCAGAGGAGGGAGAGAGAGAGAGTGAGAAAGAAGGAGGGAGAGGGAGAAGAGAGAAGAGAGAGACTGCCTGAAAGACTTTCCAGGTATGTAGCTATTGTTGCACCTCAGAGTTGGAAGATGGAACGTGCTTCTTTCTTCACACATGTTAAGAACTCCTCTGCCCTTCGCAGAAGAAACTTGGACAATTCTTTAAGCTTTTCTTAATGACCAAAAAATGTGAAAATTCCCTACTTGTGGTAATGCATCTTGTTTTCCACCAAGCCCTAAGGGATGCTTTAAATAGCATCAGTAAGCATCAGAATGAATTAGACAGCAAATGTAGGTTAGCTTTATTTAGACAGATAAAGACAAGCAGAGAAAGTTGTCTGGTTCAAGGGCAGTGCAATCTGACATGGCAGCACTCCTTAAAAGAATGGGAAGATACATTGGAGAGAGGTATATTGGCAGAATGAAATTCTCTGCATTGCCAGAGGAAATGGATACATTCTCCTTCCATTCTCATGACCAGAAATTAGGAGGTATTTACCACTAAAAAAAATTAAACAAATCTTCACTTATCCATCTTACCCTCATTCCCATTTCTTCCTTTGAATACCACATACTTGGTGTTATTATCCCATCACGGATAGTAGGCTTCCCAGAATGCCCAGATGAAGGAGGTTGTTTATGGGAATCATCTGGAGAGACAAGAGACTTAAGAGACTCATGGACTCATTGAATGCTACAGCTGGAAGTAGCCTTAGACCTGATTTAATTCATTCTCTGTTATTTTACAGATGAGGAGACTGGAGCACAGAGAGGTTAAACAATTTCCCAATAGTCACAGCACTAGTTCTAGTTCTCTGACTTTTAAAGCATCCACCTTAAAATACAGATTAAATAATGTTCATAGATGGGGCGTCATTAAAAGTATAAAGTCCTAACTATTCTCAAAAATACAATGATCCAAGACAATCCCAAAAGACTAATGATGAAGCATACCATCTACCTCCAAAGAAAAAACTGATATTGTTTGAACATAGACTGAAGCATGCTAGTTTTCACTTTCATTTTTTCTTTTATTTGTTTTTTTATACAATATAACTAATATGGTAATGTTTTGCATAGTTGGTTACCACGAGGGGGTGGGGAAGGAGGGAAAAAGCTTGGAACTCAAAACTATAAATAAAAATGTTTATCATAGATAGATAGATAGACAGACAGATAAACAGATAGATAGTTAGATAGATTTTTTTTTAAAGTATAAAGTCCTAGGGAGGGAAAGCAAAAAAAATTTTTGAGAGAGGTATGAACCTCCCTTTTTTGAACCCAGGATTTCTTTTTTCTTTTTCTTCTTTTTTTTTTGTTAATAGTATTTTTTTCCAATTACATGTAAAGATAATTTTCAACATTTGCTTTTATGAAAATTTGAGGTCCACACTTTTCTCCCTTCCCTCCCCTAGCCTTCCCCAAGACAGCAATCTGATATAGGTTATACATGTGCAATCATATTAAACATATTTCTACATTAGTCACGTTGTGAAAGAAGAAACAGAACAAAAGGCAAAACTCTCAAAAAACAAAACAGTAAAAATAGCATGTTTTTATCTTCATTTAGACTCCATAGTTCTTTCTCTGGATGTGGAAAGCTTTTTCCATCATGAACCTTTTAGAACTGTCTTGGATCATTGCATTGCTGAGAAGAGCTAAGTCTATCACAGTTAATCATCACACATTGTTGATGTTACTGTATACAATGTTCTCCTGGTTCTGCTCACATCACTCAGCATCAGTCCGTGTAAGTCTTTCCAGGTTTTTCTGAAATCTGCCTGTTTATCATTTCTTATAGCACAATAATATTCCATTAAACTTATAAACCACAACTTGTTCAGCCATTCCCCAACTGATTGATCCCCTCAATTTCTAACTCTTTGCCACCACAAAAAGAGCTGCTATAAATATTTTTGTACTTGTAGTTCCTGTTCCCTTTTTTATGATCTCTTTGTGATACAGACCTAATAATGGTATTGCTGGGTCAAAGGATAGGCAGTTTGCTTGCCCTTTGTGCATAAAGAATTTCTTTTAGAAGATTGAAAATAACTTCAGAATGATGAACAATATATTTAAGATAAGGGCATTTATATATTGCTAACTGGCCTATCCACCTCCAAATGACATCCCTCTTGCAATATGCTGATAGAACCCTTAAAAGACAACTTCTCAAGAGGTAAGAAAACTCATTTCTCACTTGCTTAGATTTCTCTGTTTTCTGAGATGGTTTCAGAAAGACATGGGAAGACCTATATAATTCATACAAGGCAAAGTGAGCAGAACCAGGAGAATAATCTGCACAGTAGCAGCAATACTGGGTTTTTATCATAAAAATATTTTATTATTTTCTAGTTACATGTAGAGATAGTTTTCAACATTTGTTTTTATAAGATTTCTAGTTTCAAAATTTTCTCCCTCCCTCTCCTCCCTCCCCCCTCCCCAAGACAGCAAGCAATCTGATATAGGTTATATATTGTGGGGACCAATTTTTAATTGGGGAGTGTTACCTAAGTGGCTCACCGCAATATTGGGGCAAGGAAGGAGACTGGCAGCCTCCCTCAAAACAGAACAGTATTTATTTTAACAAGAACGAACGTAAAAAAAATACAAAACACAAACAGGATCAGTAGGATCAAGGGAAAGGAAATAAAACAGGGAAAGGGAAATTATACAACCTGAAAAAATATCACCGCCCAAGAATCAGCTGAGAATGCGCAGCAGAACTCCTGTCGCTTTCCAGCCTCCAGCTAGAATGCCCAATTCTCCTCCCCCAACCCCAGAATAACCCCCCCACAGCCCCAGCCAATGGGATGGCCGCTCTGACAGTCATATGACTGCCCTCACTAGGCTTCCAATCATTATAATTTTGCCAGGCCCATGTAGGCATCAGTAAGTGGTGATGACATAAGGTGCCAGTGCCATGGCAATGGCTACAACCAGTGGGTGGAGCACTGCGAGGTTTGCGGAGCCCCAAGCCAGTGCGTGCCTAGGCATAAAAACCTCAAAGAACAATTAATTCTTTACAATATGTACAATCACATTAAACACATTTCTGCATTAGTCATGTTGAATAGCAGCAATATTGTAAAGATAATCAACTATGAAAGACTTAGTTACTCTGATCAATACAATTCACCACTGTAACTCCAAAGAACTTATTATATAAAGAGCTATCCACCTTCACGTTGAGAATTGATGGACTTAGAGTGCCGCCTGAAGTATATTTTTTTCCTTTATTTTTCTTGTCCCCCTAACCCCCTCAGAATATGGCTAATGCAGAAATGTTTTGCATGACTGTAAATGTATAATGGGTATCTTATTTCTTTCCTTCACAGTGGGTACTGGAGGAGGGAGGAGGGAGAGAGTGTGGAACTGAAAATCAAATTAGAAATAAATACATAATGTAAATAAAATTAGTATATATATATTCTTCATTTTCTGCAGCACCTGACTGGGGGGGGGGGGACCTGGCTTACATTTGGAAGAAATTGGCCTACATTTGTAAATACTTGCATTAAATTAAGAAATACAGTAATATGTGAAGGGGAGAGGAACTTGTATCATTCTCAGCAAGCCTTCCATTTTCAGAAGCCTGAGAAAAGACAAAATGAAGCATTGGGAGGCAGCAGAAACTGCTGATTACAGCAGCTCAGACAATGAGAATGATTGGGCTACAGAACGCCTAGTAAAAGTTATATTCAGATAGTTCTGTGGGAGGTTTTTTTCTTCTAATTTTCTTATCAGCTTTATTCCTTTTTTGAAAAATCAGTGCTTTCTGTATCTTCTTGAGCCTGTGAAGGACACCCAGATGAGAAAATAAAGAATCTGAGCTAGAAAGAACCTTGCTGACCATCTATTTCAATCTCTCCCTAAGGCGTGAATCTTCTTTCCAACATCCCTGAAGAATAACTATCATCTCTAGAGCTTCCTATTGGCATCATAGGGGAGAATTATATCATAGATTTGGAGTTCATCTAATCCAACCTTGTAATTTTACAAATGTGGAAAACAAGACCCAGAGAGACGAAGTGACTTGCTCATTTAGGTAGTTTGCAGAAGAGTCAAGATTTGAACTCAGGTTCTCTGACTTCAAATCCACCACTTTTTCTATTATACCAAAAAGGGCCTGCAGTCATTCAATTTGCTTGATTTACCAATTTGGGAAAAACACTACAAAACTTAGGGTTAACAGCAGCTCAGGTTAAAATAGGTAAAAATTCAACAGTCTATAGGGAATCCCAAAGCAAACAACAGGGGCAAGTTTGAGAAAGATTTGAATGAGATGATAAGAATTAACAGAACTTGTATGGTGCACAGAGGGGCAAACAGAGTTCTGGGCAAAATATATTGAGTTTATAACCAGCTTTGGCAAGTGTTGCTTAGCTTCTGATACAGTATTGGCTTTTTTGGGGGGTGGGGAGGAGCAAGGGAATGAGTGACTTGCCCAGGGTCACACAGCTAGTAAGTGTCACGTGTCTGAGGCCGGATTTGAACTCAGGTCCTCCTGAATCCAGGGCCAATACTTTATCCACTGCACCACCTAGCTGCCCCCAGTATTGGCTTTTATCAGTATCCACCAACACCCTCCCTAAGCGGGCTCTTGAGTGGGTACCAGTTGGGATCAAACCATGGAAATAGCTTAGACCATCACATAAAACTCAAATTTCCTTTGGAACATGTCAGCTTGCTGTTTAGGCCAATCTTGCCATGCTTCTCATTCATGCTGTTGTGCTTTCCAATAAATATTCATTCAATACCTATTTTGTATATAAAAAAGGAAGTGATATCCTCACTTTGTTCCCATTTGACATCCCCTTGCTTTTTCCTCCTTTGGGAGTCTACCTTTGAGAATGTGTCAAGAATTTATTAAAATTGAAAAATACTGTTAACATTAAATAGCACACATACAGAACTCCACTAACTTACTGTCAAAAATACATGTATGGCGGGCAGCTAGATGGCGCAGTGGATAAAGCATTGGCCCTGCATTCAGGAGGACCTGAATTCAAATCTGGCCTCAGACACTTGACAACTAGCTGTGTGACCCTGGGCAAGTCACTTAACCCCCATTGCTCTGCAAGAAAGAAAGAAAGAAAGAAAGAAAGAAAGAAAGAAAGAAAGGAAAAGAAAAATACATGTGTGCAGGGCAGCTAGGTGGCGCAGTGGATAAAGCATCGGCCCTGGATTCAGGAGGACCTGGGTTCAAATCCGACCTCAGACACTTGACAACTAGCTGTGTGACCCTGGGCAAGTCACTTAACCCTTATTGCCCTGAAGAAGAAGAAGAAGAAGAAGAAGAAGAAGGAGGAGAAGTAAAGAAAAAGCGTGTGCTATTTGGTTTTTGGGGAAGCTAACAGAGCAGTTAATCATTTCAAATGGACATCAAAATCCTAGGAAAGTGATGGAAACCACAAGAGGGGATATAGTACAATAGCCCAGAAAGAGACAGCTATGAGACACTAAACTTTTTTTTTACCCCACAATCCTAATAGGGCAGGTTTTTGTTCTATGTTCATTTAGCTACTGGACAGATGTATATTTAGCTCCTATATTATGTGCTACACACTCTGCTAGGTTTGTTGGGGTCACCAAGATGTACCAGAGTCCTGCCCTCAAGGAACAAATGGAAGAAATAAGGCATACAGATAAATAACCTTAATATAAAGTAAACTGGAATGACTCCCATAGAAGAAGTCCAAGTAGTAGATTATGGGAGATCAAAGAAGAGAGACATTCTGTGTCTTGTCTTCTCCATTTGAATGGAAACACTTGCATGTCAGGAGCTGCCTTTCTCAAGACCCATGACAGACTTCCACAGGTGTTCCTAGAATGCTAAAACTGTGAATAAGAGGAAAACTCTCAAAGGTGCCAAAGCTTCCTATTAGAAAAGAAGTTTTTGCAAAGGAGAAAAAGAGAGGAAAGAAAGGAAAGAAGAGAGAAGTGATGCAAGGCTAGTTCATATGTCTGTGTCGAAGCTTAAGAAACAGTATATTCAAAGGAAATTCAGCCAATCCTTAGATAACCAAACTGTTCTGGTATGATATTTCCATTTTTGAAACAGAAAAAATCCCTCTATAAATTACACATTTCTGCAGTTGTAAGGACCTAATCATAATGAAAACCACCCTTGTACTTCTATGGGTAAATGGAATGAATATTTCCACATCAGCTAGAGATACAACCATTTTAATAGCATCCCTGGAGTTAAGTGTCTTGTTCTGACATTCTCAATCATTTCATCCTCATTAGGGAGTATGTACTAAACTCCCCTAATATTGCTCATGATCACAAAGCTATCTGTTCTTCAGTTAAAGCATAGTATAGAGTAATGGGCTTACAATCAGGATGGATGCATTTCAAATCCTGCCTGTGGCACTATCTGGGTAAAACGTGGGCAAATCCCTTAACTTTTTTCAGCCTTAGTCTTCTAATCTGTAAAATGGGCACCTGTGATACTCACTTCTAGGGGTCGTTGAAGGGCTTAAATGAGATACTTTTTATAAGGGGTCTCTTCTTATCATTATCCCAGAACCAAGTTCTCATGGCCTTTAAGGTAGAAAACTTCTTTCACACAGAAATAAAAGATAAAAGTTGCTATAGATTATGGGCAAGAGAAGAAAGGGGGGGCAGGGTGAAACTGTGATCTTATCAGTGTAGAAAACTCAAGGCAGAAATTCTCTCCAGAAATACAGATTGGCTACTTTTCTAACCTATAATCATAGAGTGGCCTGGGCCACTGAGAGGTTAGGTCATTGGCCTGTAGCCACTGATTGTCCTGACTCAGGAACAGGTCTTTCTGATTCCCACATCTGGCACTCTATATGTTGTACATAATCTGTAAATGAACAGTCCAAACCAATGTTGCCATGAATTCTGCAGTATACTGCATCCAGCAGCATGATCAGCCGTCCCCATCCCCATAAGAACTGCATGTTGTGTTTTTATTTTGTGGCATCTGTGGTTCTTCCGTATGACACTGACCTTCTTCCTCTTCAAATTTCAACTTCCTTTTCTCTTTCTCACTCTTTTGTTAGAGGGTATTTTGATCGAGTCCCATCTCTGAACCACCTCAGCTTGTCTTCCAGATTCTGACTTCCCATTTAGGCTCTTGAATTTCCCTTTTTGTCTTCTCAGAAGGTGCAGGTGGATGCAAATGCTCTCCCCTGCCTAAATGCACCTGCAAACACACACACACACACACACACACACACACACACACACACACACACACACACACGCATGCGCGCTCGAGGACATGGCCTGGGACAGCAACCAAGCTCTTTAGTTTCAATTCTCTCCCAGTGGCAGCACAGTTATCATTGAGCATCTTAGAAGAAACACCAAATTGGGGGTGGAGGGTAGTGAGGACAGATGATATGGGCATGTAAACTAAGTCAATACATTTTTAAAGTTCCGATTCTTGGTTTAAAAATAAAAAAGAAAGAAACTTCAGATGCAAGGTGGGGGAGTACAGTGGGAAGGACAGGTTATACATGTAAAACAAATTAATAAAATTTAAAGCTTAGATTGTTGGTTAAAAAAAACAAACAAAAAAACCAAAACAAAGCATGAGGGGCAGCCAGTGGGAGGGACAAATGATAAATGTATGTCAGTCAGTATTTATTAAGCACCTCCTATGTAAAAATAACTTTTAAAAAATAAAATTCATAGTTGTTGGTTTTTAAACTCTAGATTATTCTGAATAGGAGTTTTCTTGGCCCAGAGCCATAGTGAGGGCAAGAGTGATGGCAACGGTAAGGTTAGAGAGCTGGGAATGAGAGGTAGGAGCTCCAGTAAATTGCCCTGCTCTCTTCCTTTTGGAGAAAGTAGCTACACTGACCTTCATAGGGGTTGGTAGAGCTGGGAGCAAGTCAAAAAAGGAAGGTATTTGGGAGCATGGGATCAGAGATTTAGAGCTGGAAAGGACCTTGAAGACCATCAAATCCAACTCCCTCATCTGACAGATGGGGAAACTGAGGCACTTGTCCAGTGTTTGAAGTATGATTTGAACTGAGGTGCCTCAGAATCTGAGTAAAGCACCCCATTCACCACCCTGTGGGTTCTCCACCCCCTTATGAGGGCGAACAGTAGAGATAAGGGTAGTGGTATCTAGAACTGGCTGGGTCACAACCTTGCCAAGGCATCCCTAGGATCCTCCCTGTCCCTAGGATTTGCCCCAGCTGAATAAGGTATAAATAAGGGTTGAATTAAAATCCTCTGGAGCCACTGGACACTAGATTTACCTCAGGCCTTTCCTCAGAGTTTATAACTTTAAAAACCCTAAAACTATGGTATTATGCTAAAATATGTCAAGTTAAAATAATATTAAAGCTATCCCTTTTAATGAAAAACATTATTCTATTATTCTACTAAGTTGTTTTGTTTTTTAACATTTTAATTTGTATTTTAAGATTTAAAAGTTACCAGATGTGTCTCAGGAGGGACAACGAAATGGGATGTTCCTGTCTTCCTTTTTCTGTTATTTCCTGCTCCTCCGGGCTCATGTGACTGTTGCTGAGAATCCATGTTTCACTCCTAATCCTATCCCAGTGGTCCTCTCTGGTCAATCATCTTTCTCCAGCATTCACGGTAAGTAAGTCAGGGACCTATCGCCAGGTAAGGAGTAGAGGATGGAGCTGCCATTCATTCCCAACCCAGGCAGGGCTCCCCTTAGGGCAACTGCTCCCTCACCTCCAGAGAATAAAAGGGAATATTCTCTGGCCGGAAGAAAACAAAACAAAACAGGATAGTTTCACTGACATAGGAAACTTCTGGATTAGAAAAACCCCTCTTCTAATGCAGGTTAGCACTGCCCAGGGTCACACAGATAATATGTGTCCAAGGCAGAATTTGAATGAAGGTTTTCCTGGTTCCAAGGTCATCTCTCTATCCACTGGGCAAAAAAAGAGACTATAAAAGATCATGGAAGCAAATAGAAGGCTCAATAATGCATCTGCAATCTCATCCAAGTGGGCATTCCTTCCCATTAGTACAAGCTATCTATATATTCCTTCTTATCCTGTGTGATTCTTGTCCATGCTCCACAAAAGCACCCTCCCTCCCTGCTGCAGATCTCTGGGTCATCAATCTAGAACCAGAAGGGGCTCCAGAGGCCAGTGGTCCCTCTGCTTCTCTGACAAATCAGAGAACAGTAGCATTTATCAAGCACCTATGTGCTGGGGCAGCTAGACAGCACAGTGGATACAGGCCTGAGCCTGGAGTCAGGAAGACTCTTCTTCCTAAGTTCAAATCTGGCCTTTGACACTTACTGGCTGTGTGACCCTGCTTTCCTCAGTTTCCTCATCTGTAAAATGGGTTGGAGAAGGAAATGCAAACCACCCTAGTATCTTTGTTGAGAAAACCATCCAAATGGAAACAATTCAAGAACAACAACATATGCCAGGTACTGTGCTAAGTGTTGTGGATACAGTTGTCATCCTCAAGGAGAGCACAGTCTAATAGAGGAGACCACATGTCAACAATTATTCACAAACAAGATATGTGTGTGTGTACATAAGTGATCAATTCCGGGTAGCCTCAGAAAGAAGAGACTAGGATTACTTTACTTGATAGTATATCAGAACAGTGTTATTATTTTATTAAAGTTAACATAGCTTTGTGAAGGCTTTGGACTTTATGGTTTTATATATGATTACTTTTATTTTTTAAAATAATTTTTCAATGACATCTTTTTTTTTTCACATTGCCTAAATTTCCCCCATATCCCTCCCTGTAAGATTACTTTTAAATTTTATTTGTCAATTTGAATAATTTGTTTTTGTTGATGGTATGGATCATCAATATGGCATAGATATTCAAATAGAACAATTTTAAAAAATTATTTGGCCTGGAGGTGTATGGGTGCCTTTGTCTAGCTGATAAATTGAATCTGGGGAAAAGCCAAGCTTACTGGTAGAAGACCGATCTTTACATGCCAGTGAGAAGAAGAAACTTTCTCATCATGCCTGACTGTATTACCAATGGAAAAGTTTTGTTGATCTTTTAATTAGAAGAATAAGATTCATGCTCCTGCCCTCCTTACCAGAGGTAAGAAGTCTTTGAATCAAAAGCTATTTTCAGTAATCCATCTATCTGTACTGTACTGCCAACCTTTCATAAAGGTAGAAAAACTTGACCACATCCTTGTCTCCAAAAAACCTCCCAGTTTATTGCTGAGTCCATCCTTCTCCCAGAAAACAAAGCAATATATTACACCAAAAAAGCAAAATGCACGAGATCAATTTTCTTTTTTTTTCCTTTTTTTTTTTTTGAGATCAATTTTCTTGATGGGGACTCCAAAAAGAAGCCTGACTCCCCCTGGGTAAACACAGAGAAAGTAGAGGGGTTTGCTTGCATTATATAAAACTAAACCCAGCTCTCCGTCCCCTGAGCTGGCAAATGTAAGACCAATTCTAAGGGGGGAAAAATAAGTCTGTATCTCCAGTGAGATGCATAGATAACAGAACAGCTACCACCCCCACAATGAGAACCACCCTTCCCCCAATTCCAGAGAAACAACTGAGTCATAATAGATTCGTACTCTGACCCAAAAGGAAGGGAGAAAAGAAGAGGTTGACATATGAATCAGTCGTTTCTCCAGGATTTGGAGGTTTTGTTGTTATTGTTGTTTTAGTTATTGCCTTTATTTCAGTAGAAATACAGACCCATTTTTCATGAGGATGGAACAACAATGAAAATAAAAATCTCAGCAGGGAAAGAACTGGCAGTTCTTCCCACAAATTATTCAGAAAGCCTGGATGGCACAGGCATGAAACAAAATGGGGCAGTGGAAATAGCATGAGGAGACGGGTTCAAATTCCAGTTCTGCCACTAACTGGTTGTGAAACCTTGGACAAGTCATTTCCTTTCCTTTGGGTGCTACTTTCTTCCCCTATAAAATAAGGGTTTGGACTAGATAGGGTGGGGTTTTTTTGTTTTTTTGTTGTTTTTTTTTTTTTTGCGGGGCAATGAGGGTTAAGTGACTTGCCCAGGGTCACACAGCTAGTATGTGTCAAGTGTCTGAGGCCAGATTTTAAATCAGGTCTTCCTGAATACAGGGCTGGTGCTTTATCTACTGCTCCACCTAGCTGCCTCCTAGATAGGGGCTCTTAACTTGGGGTCCAGGAATCTGTTTGTTTGTTTGTTTGTTTTATACTATTTTTATTTTTTTGGTGAGGCAATTGGGATTAAGTGACCTGCCCAGTGTCACACAGCTAGTAAAGTGTTAAATGTCTAAGGCTGGATTTGAACTCAGGTCCTCCTGACTCCAGGGCCGGTGCTTTATCCACTGCGCCACCTAGCTGCCCCCATGAATCTGTTTTTGTTTGTTTTGTTTTGTTTTTGCAGGGCAATGAGGGTTAAGTGACTTGCCCAGGGTCACACAGCTAGTAAGTGTCAAGTGTATGAGGCTGGATTTGAACTCAGGTCCTCCTGAATCCAGGGCCAGTGCTTTTACCCACTGCACCACCTAGCTGCTCCCTATTCTATGCATTTTAAAACATTAATTTGGGAAGGGATTCATGGGTTTCCCTAGACTGCCATAGGGGTCTATAACATAGAAAAATGTTCAGAACTCCTGTTCTGGATGACCCCAGAGATTCCTCTGTTGTTGTTTCATTCTGAATTAAGGAACACAAAATAAAATGAGCATTTCCCTATATGCTGTGGAACAGAAGAAGAGGGTTACAGATGAAACTGATAATCTGTTGGGTAGTGCTTGTCTGTCTTTTAAAGCATATAATAAATTCAATAGGCAGTTTTCAAAGCTGTCCTGTTTGTCTGGCCTTCCTTCTGTTTTTTAACTCATTTGGGGAAGGAGGAGGAGACCCCATTCATAACCAACCTCTCCCCACTCTCACTGAAAAAAAAGAAAAAGAAAACCCATGTAACAAATATACATAGTCAAGCAAAGCAAATTCCCACACTGGCCATGTCCAAAAACACATGTTTCTCTCTCTCTGCATCTTGAGCCTCTCACTCCCCTGTCAGGAGGTCTGTAGCATGATTCATCATGGATCCTCTTGAATCATAATTGGTCACTGCATTGACCAGAATCACAAAGGTTCCTTCCAGTCCGAAAGCTTATGATTCTGTGATCCAAGCTAGGTCTCCCTCGACTCATCAGAAAGATGCCCCCCAACAGAAGCTGGATCCCAATCATTTAAATGATGCAAAAACATAACAGAGTCTCTTAATGGATTCAGTGCTCCTTTAAAGACAGGCCTGTGGAACTTCTCAATTCCCTGGTTGTTAGGAGCTGAATGAGTCTCCCAAGTGCAGAAATTGAAAGCACTAGAAGTCAGCAGTTCTGAAATACTGCAGAAAGGGCTTGTTTACATTTTTTTCCCCTCTCAGGCTGAAACACGTCTATTTAAATTTTAACCAGAGACAATTATAAAACCATGGTAGGCCAGAGACAGCAGCCAGCACATGCTGGATGGCAGATTCCAATGGCTGAGGTGGAGGGGTGGGGGAATAGAGAACCATCTCCCCATCTTCTCTGAACCAAGAGAAGAATGGGGGAAAAAAAGGGCAAGGGGAGAAGGGAGAAGGAAAGAGCAAGATATGTGTTTAACTGCTGGGTGTGGAAGCAAGAGATGCTGCCCAGGCTCCAGAACTTCTTCTTTTTTTTCTTTTTTTGTGAGGCAATGAGGGTTAAGTGACTTGCCCAGGGTCACACAGCTAGTAAGTGTTAAGTGTCTGAGGCCAGATTTGAACTCAGGTCCTCCTGAATCTAGGGCTGGTGCTCTATCCACTGTGCCACCCAGCTGCCCCCTCCAGCACTTCTTACATCAAACTGAGAGAGACCAAGACACCTGGGCCAATGGATCATAGTCTGGGCCATAGCCTCAAAGACCAGACTTCCACTGCTGACAATAATTGAAGCCTCTGTTTATATCCTTATTCTTTTCCTGGGTCAAAAGTGTATTAATGCAAGGAATCAGCTGATGAAAGAAGCCTGCCATTCGCAGGCAGCCAGCTGTAACAGACGTTTCCGGCCCTCAGTGACACCAGCCCTTTTCCCCGAAGGCCAAGCCTCCTGTCCACTTCAGTCTTTCCTGGCAGGACTCCCATTTCTGGGATATGCCGAGCATTTTCATGACATCATAGGAAATCCCCTACTTGGAAAAGGACCCCTATCCAGTGATCATGGCCTTGAACTGATTAGTAAGGGAGATCCCAGATCCTGAAGGACTGGGAAAATCTAAGGTAGATATTCAGAGAGGTATTTCTTCTCATTTAAAGGGTTTGGTTCACTTGGGAACCTGTAAATTATGCCTGCTTGTCATATACAGTAGATGGGGACTCATTTGAGTTGAGTCAAAAATCCTGCCTGTCTAATGGAGAGAGATTCCCCATTGGAGATTCCCTTTTTGGTTCCTTAAGGGCTTCTTCAGTGTCCTCTGCTGTAGAGGGGGTGCTCCCCTATTGGAGAGGTTAACTCCCTATTAACCAAGTTCACATGTTTGCTGTGCTCGGTCCAGATTTGTGATTTCAACAGGGTAGGGAATTTCCAATGAGAGACTCTACCTACTAGGGGAGATTAGAACCTTCTCTGCAACTGCAGGGGCACTGAAAGTTTAAATGACTTGCCCACAGTCTCAGGGCCACTCTGTGTCAGAGGTAGAATTTGAACCCAACTCTTCCTGGTTCTGAGGCCAGGACTCTATCCATGCCACTATGCCACCTTTCTGCATAATTTGCTCTGCTACCTAAGATAACAAGAGGGAAGAATGAGTACTTCATTCTAATGTTGACGATGTTGGGCTATCCCCACTTTCTCTTTTTTGGATAATGAAGTAGGCATGTTCATGAGTAGCATTAACCTATCAATAGTGGGAGTGTAATGAAGTGTTCCCAGCTAGGGCCTTATTCCTTGCAATGTCATACTTAATAAATGATAACTTCTGGCAATTTGAATGGGGATGAATACGCTCCCATTGGAAAGGTCCCATTACCGCTCCAGAGAGCCTGCCTCTCCCCAAACTAGCTTCTTCCTTTGTTCTTCAAAGGGCCACAGTTTCCCATCACACTCATGGGGAAGATTCCACTTCATTCAATTCTAGGAACCTAGAGGAAGGAGATGGACCTCCTTTCCAAACTTTCTGGCAGCAAAGCTTCTAAGGCAGCTGGACACTGTATTCAACACGAAGAGTCAAGGCATTACCTCTAAGGAGGTAGAAGCTAAGAAGAAACATATGACTGAGATGACTGTGCATGAGATCTACTTTCATCAAGAGGAGGCAGGATTTGGGGAGTTTGGGCCCTTAAACTTCCTTCCTGTTAGGGGCAGCTAGGTGGCACAGTGGATAGAGCACCGGCCCTGGATTCAGGAGGACCTGAGTTCAAATCCGGCCTCAGACACTTAACACTTACTAGCTGTGTGACCCTGGGCAAGTCACTTAACCCCAATTGCCTCACTTAAAAAAAATTTTTTAAAAACAAAACAAACAAAAAAACCCCTTCCTTCCTGTTGCTCTCTTCCTTAACACTGACAGGAGCAAGAGGTTTGTAGTTTTACTTCCCCCCTGCTGTTTTCATGTTTTGCTACTGTGAAGGGAGCAGAGAGATCAGGGGCCTTGTGGCTATTTCCTCCCCCATGTCCCTCTCATCTCTCTCTCTCTGTCTCTCTCTTTCTTTGTCTCTGTCTCTCTCTGATGCCATCTAGAAATGCCCAATGTGACATAGTCTAAGACCATTTTGCTTGTAGGAATACTTGTGTGCCACATATATTTAGGATTATTGTTCAGGATTACATTTTGCTTATAAACAAGTCATTACTTGGGAATGTATATATTATTAAACTAAGGATTCCCCTGATAGTCCATGAATTATGTGCTTGTTGGTTCAATTGATATTAGATTAGCATGTTTACTTCTTTAGCTAAAAATTACCCTTTGGTCTTTATTCTGATAATCTCCATTAGATATTTTTCTCTCTGGAAGAAAACTTTATAGTTTTATTGGCATGCTAAGACCAAGGCCAAAAGACCTCAGGAGTATGGGAACCCCACTGGATTTAGGAATATAGTAGATGCAATAGCAGGTGAAAGTTGGGAGGCTGAATCCCACCCAGTCCAGCAATCTCGTTAATGCTGAGCTATATGAAGTATAAAAGTCTTTACTGTCACCTGTGGATAAGGTTTCTGTTACAATATTGAAGATGACTCTTTGATGGAATATGAGTTGTCTTTGTTCTGGGTACTTTTGGATCCAATGGCACCACATTAAGATATAAATATTTACTGGCTATGGGTAATGGCCTAAATTCAGCAGCTAGTGACTAAATATCCAGGATTAATTTTCCAAGTGTCAACTTCCTGAGAAAAGCCAACCACCATGGGGTTGAGATATAGTACATACACCTGGATATTAGGAGTAAGTTTATAAAAGATCTCAGGAATGGATAGGAATATAGATGGCAGAAGGAAGAGCAACCAAAGACAAATTGCAGATTCACAAAGCCCAGGCCATGTTTAGTCTGCCTCTACCAAGGGACAAGGGATAAGTTGGTGCCAGCAATACTAATTCTTTCTTCATGTCCATTAGTTTAAATTTTTACCAAATGAAAATCATTTGGAGAAACAAAGAGAAGAAGCCTGAGATGTTGAGCAATATGGATAAGGTTTCCTAGTTATAAGTTAAAGAGTTCATAATCTTTTACTATCTCAGAGTAACAGACTGTACTTTTGGCCTTCAGCAACCATCTCAAACTGCATCACTGATCACAAGAGGAACTAGATGGTGTGGGTTGTTCAGTGCAAACTCATCCTCACTAATAGAAAAACAAAGTCAATGTTCTTATTGATGAGGGGAAAAGGAAAGAGTTAGCAGCGATGTCTTCCTGTATGAATTATATCACATTATTGCTACTTCATCAAATGAAGACTTAATTTACTAGAGTTGGTTCAGAATGGAAATTCTTTTTACTGTCTTCTGATTTAGGTAGAAGAAAGTTCTGCTTGGTCTTCTGTCTCCTTCGGAATGAACACCCATATCCCATCAATTGGTCTGAGACAATTGTCCAAGACAATTTACAGGTCCATGTATAGCCCAATATCCCTCTAAAAGATTCAACTATCATGGTGGCATTGGGGGAAATACTGAGCAATGGTGGCAGGAGATCTCCCTGAAAGGGTTCTCAGGAAATTACTTGCCTTAGCAGTGACTTATATTATTATTTGCTTTTCTTTGTATCTTCCTAGTAGAGTGCCTTGTATATACATGAATATTAGAAGACTCTATGATTTCATCATTGCAGGGAATTTCCAGAGAATTTTCTCCACCAATACTAATTTCTATCCATCTGTGACTTTCTTTTTTTTCCTTTTTTAAAAATTTGTAATAAAGTATTTTATTTTTTCCCGTTACATGTAAAGATAGTTCTCAACTTTTGTTTATACAAGCTTTCCAATTTCAGATTTTTCTCCCTCCCTCCCCCCTCCCCAAGACAGCAGGTAATCTGATAAAGGTGTTATATATATATATATATATATATATATATATATATACACACACACACACACACATAATAACATTAAACATATTTCTGCATTAGTCATGTTATAAGAGAAAAATCAGAGCAATGACAAAAAACCTCAAAATAGAAAAACAACAGCACCAAAGACAAAAGAAATAGTATGATTCATTCAGCATCTATACTCCACAGTTCTTTTTTTTTTTTCCTGGATTTGGAGATCCTCCTCCATCATGAGTTCCTTGGAACTCTTCTGTACCATTGCATTGGTGAGAAGAATATAGTCCATCACAGTAGATCAACACACAATGTTGATGATACTGTGTACAATGTTCTTCTGGTTCTGGTCATCTCACTCATCATCAGTTCACGCAAGACCCTCCAGGTTTCTCTGAACTCCTCCTGCTCATCGTTTCTTATAGCACAATAGTATTCCATTACATTCATATACCACAACTTGTCCAGCCATTCCCCAATTGATGGGCATCCCCTCAACTTCCAATTCCTTGACACCATGTAAAGAGCAGCTATAAATATTTTTGTACATGTGGGTCCCTCTCCCCTTTCCATGATCTCTTTGGGAAAAAAACCCAAAAGTGGTATTGCTGGGTCAAAGGGTATGCACAGCTTTATAGCCCTTTGGGCATAATTCCAAATTGCTCTCCAGAATGGTTGGATCAGTTGTGACTTACTTTCTAATCATCTAAGACACACAGTTTAAGGGACTTACCTAAGGTCACATAGCTGGTAAGTAACAAGGGCAGGATTTGAACCATGTCTTCTGACTTCCAGTTCAGCACCCTCTGCCAAACACCTTCTTTGCACAAAGTGGGCACTTAATAAATGCTTTGTGGAATTAAACTGAATTCCAAGAGATGGGAATTGAATTAGTATGGCCTTCCACTCTTAGAAATTCATTCAGGGGGTGCCATCCTTGTTACATTAGACATTGTTTACAGCTCCAATTTTAGATCAGTTCTGGAAGTATAAATTTGGTTTCAAAGAGTTGATCTGAAGAATCCCATAAGGCCTGGGCAGTTCTGACATTGACCTGGACTTCAAGTCTAGTAGAGCAGGGGTCTATAGAAACTTCAGTGCTCTGGAAATGGCTAGACTTTGAGTTATGACCTACAGTGGATCTGAATGCTTGGATTAGCCCCAGAACTCACTCAGTATCTCAAAAGTCCTCTAGACCTAGAATGACTCAGAGACAGGTAAGGCCCCATTCTGACCTCATCCTTTAAAATCTTCATTTTATGACCTTGGTACAAATTTACCTATTTAAGCTAGCTTCTAATGAAGGGGCTTCATGCAGCCACATTAAATCTTTTAAGTCTCTCTCTCTCTCTCTCTCTCTCTCTCTCTCTCTCTCTCTCTCTCTCTCTCTCTCTCTCTCTCTCTCTCTCTCTCCCTCCCTCCCTCCCTCTCCTCTCCTTTCCTCTCCTTCCCTCCCTCCCTCCTTTCTTTTAATGCTTAGTCACAACTGCCCTGCCTGGTTGCTTGCTTGCATATTTTTAATAAACTTTACCCGCTTAGCAATACAATGTGCATTCCAAAGTAGTTATACAAAAGACTAAATTACAAAATTCCAAAGTATAAATCTAAATCTAAAATCAGTTATCAGCCACAGTGCCACAGATAGTTTCTATTCCATTCATTTACCTAACCTTTGCTGCTTTTGTTTGTGACCCCCCTTTTCCTTCCTGATCCAAAATCCTGGCACTTTGTACAGCTTCAGCAACCGCTCATGAGGACCTCCTTTTTCACTCATCACAGTGAGTCCATTAAGTGCAAGTCTACTGGGCTAGACAGCATGCATAAGTCTGGACTGGTCTTTTTGTTCTGGGCCACATGCCAGTAATAGATTGTAATTTCCCCAGGTGTGCAGTGAGGAGAAATGGTGATCACTTCTACCACCATACAACCATCATGTTTATGAAGCACAAAGAATCAAAAGGCACAAAGCATACTCTGTATATTATTAATATTATAATTCCTATATGTCATATCAATCTCAGAAAGAGTCCCTAAAGACTTTTAGAAAAGAAATATTTGCAGTTCTGATAGATTCTCCATTCATTCCAGGAACAGAGGACTGCAATCCAAAATTCTAATATGTTAGAGCCGGAAGGACTTTAGAGCTCACCTAATCCAGAACCCTTATTTTACAGATGAGGAACTAAGTTTCAGAGAGCTTAAATGATTTGCCAAGATTACACAGAATGTGACACAGCAGGGCTAGAACTAAAACTCTTATCTATTACTTAAGACTAGTTCTCTAAAGGGATTGGTGAAGGGAGACCCAGAGTATCAGGGCAAAAAACCCCCAAGAAAATAAAACATGTCCCCTAAATGGGAATAAGGTAAGAAAAATATGATAATGGATGGGGAGGAGGTTTGTTCATTTCAAGATTATTTTTCAGTGATCTTTATTAGGGATGATGAGTCTTGGCTTCCCTATAATTACTGCTGCTAAATGGGTAGGCACTTTCCTCTGTCCATGGTCCTATTCCTGGGGCCTGAAGTCTCCTTTTGGAACAAATCAGGGAAGAGAATATAGAGGTAAGAGAGAGATATTTCCTTCTCTGAAGGCACTGGAGTTTGCTGAGTAGTGCTGTGATGGAATGTACACAAGAACTTATTTTAGTTACCACAAGGGTTGGGTCCTTGCCAGACTGAGAAAGTGGTCCTTACCTTCTTGAAGGGAAATCTGCCAGGAAGTCAAGATGTGTAAGTAAGAGCTGGGGGTGGCTAGGAAAGGAAGTCAGCTTGCTCCAGCATAAAGGAAAAAAAATGCCAGAGAACTGAGTGACATATTGAAAACTGCCCTGGGAAGTTGACTTTGGAAGAAAACCCAAAGGCCTGGTCAGGTGGAGCTCAAGTGAAAAAGATAGCTATTGCCAGAGATGGTGAGAGAGCTCAGTCTCTCTCTGTCTCTGTCTCTGTCTCTGTCTCTGTCTCTGTCTCTGTCTCTGTCTCTCTCTGTCTCTGTCTCTCTCTGTCTCTGTCTCTCTCTGTCTCTCTCTGTCTCTGTCTCTGTCTCTGTCTCTGTCTCTGTCTCTCTCTCTCTCACACACACACACACACACACACACACACACACACACACACACATATACATGGGATTCTCTCAAATAGCAGGCCTCCACAGTAGTGAATAATGCCTAAAGGATCAAGGAATAGTTATGGTGAACCCTGTTTGATCTGAATGGCTTTATCATTTTTTACGAATTTTTTACTTTCAAAGGGCTTCATTGTGATCTATTTCTTTCATTATTTTTCTCACACATCCATAAAAGGTGATTATCATCATATTATAGCACTAGGGAGGAGTGCTGAAGTTGATCTAAAGTCCTAAGACACAGAACCAATAGTCAGCATTTTAGCTAAAGTTGTTGGGCATGAAATTTCATAGAATCATAGATTTAGAGCCAGAAGGGCCCTGTGAGGCCTTCTAGTTCAAGCTCATCCTTTTACAGATGAGTAAAGAGCAGCTTAGAAAGGTTCAGTGCTTTACATAAAGACACAAGGTAGTCAATGAAACAGGCAGTATTTGAATTCAAGTCTTTTGACTTCAGAGTCTGTGCTCTTTTTGTTGTACCCTATTCTCTCATGGGAAATCAGAATTATAGTCAGCAGGGTAAAATGTCATGATGACATTTCATTCATTCCATTTCAGTTAATTCTCATTTAAGTCCTCCAAATGTATACATATACATATGTATACAATATACATATGTATAGGCATATGGGAGAAGGAGTACTGAGAAGATGTGGTCCTAGTCATAGGTGACTGACTTACAATTTGACACAGAACATTTTTTTTAATTGTTTGGAAATACAAAGAAAGACATTGGAAAAAAAAGGTATATATAAGGAAAATTAGAGGTAGGTAGGAAAGTCCAGTAGAAATCTGGTTCAGTGGAAAGAAAGCTAGATTTGGAGTCAGAGATCTGTCACCTGTGTGACCCTAAGAATACTGAGGCAGGTCACTGGGGCCTCTCTGAGCCTCAGTTTCCTTTTCTATAAAACAAGGGGATTAGACTAGATGGCTTTTCAGTTCCCTTTCAGTTCTCTATCTATCATCCTGTGATCCTGACCTTGCCATCAACTGATTGAAAAGGCAGACTGAAGGTGCTATTTAAATAGCAGTAGGGTTGATGACCTGAGTTCAAATCTGGCCTTAGACACTTACTAGCTGTGTGATCCTGAATAAGAAACTTAATCCTGTTTTTCTTAGTTTCTCCATCTATAAAATGAGCTGGAGAAGGAAATGGCAAACCATTCTAGTATCTTTGCTAAGAAAACCCCAAATGGGAGCATGGAGAATTGGACATGACTGACACCATTGAACAGCAATAGTAACAAAAAGGTTGTGTGAATGAATGGAGAGGAAGAAAGAACCAAAGCAGAAAAATAAATTGGGAGGATCAAAAAGTGAGAGATAATGATGCATTTAGTCTTAAGTGAAGCCAAAGTGGCAAAGGTTATCTCAGTTTGGACTTAAGACTCAGTATACTGATATAATTGAAGTCAATTTTATAGACCTAGCTAGTCACCCTCACATATTAAGAACCATAGCTATTCTTTTCTCTTGGTTAAATTTTGGTGTTTTTTTGTTTTGTTTTTATTGTGAACTTAACAAGAATCAACAAACATGAACATTTCAAAATATAAAAAATAACAGAAAAGGAAGATTATATATGATACCATGAATCTCACTTCTGGAAACTTATTTTGTGTGTGTATATGTGTATATATACATATACAAACATATTATTTATATATATATGCATACATATGCACATATCAGGCTAACAAATAACCTACTCTCAGACCTTTCTTTTTTTAAGTTTTTTTTTGGTTATTTTTTCTTGTGGAGCAATGAGGGTTAAGTGACTTGCCTAGGGTCACCACAGCTACTAAGTGTCAAGTGTCTGAGGCTGCATTTGAACTCAAGTCCTCCTTAATCCAGGATGGGTGCTTTACTCATTGTGCCACCTAGCTGCCCCCTCTCAGACCTTTCTTTCATTTTTCTTTTTCATCATAGTCAAATGTAGAAATATTAGATTTATATAATTGTAGATGTCATGGGAGAAATTTCTTTTTTAAAAATTTCATTTGGAAATTGAGAGTGAAATTTAAACATTGCCATATTTTTAAAGTGGTCTTTATGGAACAGAAGTCTTTGTTAGTTGAGGAACTAACTAATTGAGTATATTATGTATAAAACTTGGTCTGCTCATAAAAATGATCATATTTATAATTGTCATGTTTGGTATATTTAGAGATGTGAAGGATTAAAGAAGATGGAATGATTTGGGGGAGAAACTTTTTTTCAGGTTTATTTAAAAACATTGTATTTGAAGGGAAGAATATGCAAAGTTCATGAGGAAAATCTGAGAAGTATTTTTTTTCCTCCATGAAATTTCTGACTTTTTTTCCCTTAAGTCTCACATTTCTAAAAGTATCATTTTTTCTTCTTCTTAGTGGCACATTTTATGGTGTCAAAGAACTAGGAACAAAGTAGATGTCCATTGATTGGGGAAGGAACGTCATGGAGTAGTAGTGCATCATAAGAAATGCTGAATATGAAGAATTCAGAAATCCATGAAAAACCTGTATGAATTGATAAAGAATGTAGTAAGCAAAAGCAGGAAAACAACATATTCAATCACAAAAATGTACTTGCAAAGAAAAAAAAGAAACAAGCAAACTTGAATGCTTGTATAATTTCAGTGACCAAGCTTGACCCTAAAGGAGAGATGAAAAAATAAATCTTTCCTCAAGAGGATTAGAGGTATGGAACGATGTGTTTATAGTTAGACACAGCCAACGTAGTGGTTAGATTCTCTTAACAACCTTTTTCCTTTTAAAAGTATTCTTTTCAAAGGCCAACCTATACCACACTTAAAAGTAACCAATTATCACAGTGATCAAAGACAATTCCAAAAAACTCATGATGGAAAATGCTCTCCACATCCAGAGAAAGAACTATGGCGTCTGAATGAAGATTGAAGAATACTATTTTCATTGGGGGTTTTGTTTGTTTTTTTCTTTAACATGATGTTTCCCTTTTGTTTTGATTTTTCTTTCACAACACAACTAATGTGGAAATTTGTTTAACATGATTGTACATGTATAACTCATATCAGATTGCTTGCTGTCTTAGGGAGGAAGGAGGGAAGGGTGGAAGGTAGAAAAATTTGGAACTCAGAATCTTAAATGAATATTGAAAACTATCTTTACATGTAGTTGGGAAAAAATGAAATATTATTAAGCAAAAAAAAAAATGTAACTGACTAGGCAAAATGGCAAAGTAGGAGTTTACTCCCAGTACACAATATCACCCTTTTGATGTCTCCCTTAAACCTCTCCACATTCCTTGCCATCTTCATTCCTCAGATGCCCAGTGTCCTTACAATTCCCTGTGGCTGTCTCCTTTCTCCCACTTCCCCTGATCCCTTCCCAAAATGCATTGCTCCATTTGACCCTGCCCTGGAGGATAGGACCCCAAGACTTGGAACACACACATACATGCCTCCATTGCCTGAAAGATGTGCCATGATGAAATTAGGAATTTACAGTTATGCTCCATCCATAGTAACTTCATGAAATCTGTGGTTTCATCATTGTATATACTCCCTCCATTAATGTGGACTGCAGCCCCTCCACATTTTAGTTGAAAGATTCCATGGTTGTTAGGGCCTCCCAAATGCACCAGGTCACCGTTTTATTGAATAGCCTTTCCAAATTTAGCTCAGCTGATCCTGGGGTGACACAATTTGTTCCTAGGTCTCTCCTTAAAGCCTGTCTAGCTTGGTAGTCAAGTCAAACAAGCAAGAATTCATTAGGCATTTATTCTATTCCGGGCACTGTGTGAAGTACTGGGGATACAAATGCAGACAAAAAGCAACATTCCTTGACTTCAAAGAGCTTACATCCTAATTGGGGAAGCTAACACATAAAAGGGAGCAGAGAAAAAGCTTGGTAAAGTCTCAGTGTAAGATTGGAGAAAGAAGGATGGATGACTGGGTCCTTTCTCAAAATGGAAATCCTGGGGAGAATTTACCAAGGGCAGAAGTGTGCCTCAAGGGAGAGAAGGAAAAGGCAGCTGAGGCAGAGTGGTGAAGTCCCAGACTCCCAGTGCTTTCACTCCCTTGTCATAGCCTTGGGGATACCAGGGACACTTCCACAACACCATGAAGCAACAGAGGAAGACTTTCTTGGGGGGGGGGATCATGCTATAAAATAAAAATACTTAGGAAGTTCAGGTGTCAAGGGAGATGATGGTTGTGAAAGTGCTTTTTAAACTCTAAAGTGCTAATTGATGAAAAATCCTTATCATTAAAGACAGTATAAAATGGTAGAAAGAGAATGCTGAGATGGGGATCAGTAGAGCTGCGTTCAAGTGTCATCTCTGGCATTTAATTTCACCCATCCCTGTGACCTTGGATAAGGTCTCCTCTCTGGACTGCAGTCTTCTCATCTGTAAAATGACTAAGCTGGATGAAAAGATCTCTACGAGCCCTTCCAGCTCCCACAGTCATCATTATTAGGACATTTGGTGCATTGCTCCCTGGTGATAGTTGACTGCAGCAGACAGGAAAAATGTGCCTCTGTTAAAAAGCTCTGCCCCCAAATACCGCCCACAATTTATTCACAAGGGGTTCCTAGACCTTTGAGAACTGGTACACAGAATATAACAGAAGGACTTTCACTTTCAAAGGTACTTTGACGGTTGAGTTCATTTCTGCAAATGCCTTGGGAACATTTCTCGTCTGAACAAGTGCTGGGATTCAGGACACCTAGGGTCTCTTTTTATTATTTCTGGATGATATAGTTGAGTTTCTGAATGACCTTTTCTCTGCTGCTTCTGCTCCTGTCCCCAGGCAGCTTTCCCACTTATAAAATAAAGATGTCAGGAAGGGTAGATAGAGTGTTGTGTGGCCATGGGTAAGTCACTTAACCTATTGGTGCCCCAGACAACTTTCAAAGACATGTTACAGAGGAGGTGTTCACGTGTGTCCGTAGAGGATTTTCTGCATTGGGAGTTCCTTACACCTGATAAATCACATAAGGAGACCAAAAATTGAGAAATAAAGATAGTAGTACAAGACTACTTCTAAATAGTGGCCAGACTATTAATATAGATCTTTGAGTTCTGCAGAAGAGAAAGCACAATATAATGTATTATTATCACTTCCCATGATGCTCTGGATTTTCATTAGTTTTCATTAGTAATTTCATTAACAAATATTAACTTAATTGAATTAGATTGTTAATTTGGTAATTGTCAATGTACTAAAGCATAAACATTGAGGAATTATATTTTTGATCCTATAATCAGATTAATATTTTTCATATCCAGTGGAATGCCTTCAAAATACTGAGATAGCTGCCAGAGAGGGTTAATATTCATTTTAAAGGACTACTCTGTTCTATTTTATTATACAGAAATGTAGCTTTGAGGGGAAAGGTCTTATTCTGTAGTTTTCTCCAAAGACATGCTATGTAATCATTTCATTCACCTACATACTGTACAGCAATATATTGTAGCTCATCTTTGGGAGTCCCTGCTTTTCTTTCTTCCTTCACTTTAAGTGAATTGTAGGAAGGGTCACTGGGCATATCAACTTTGTTGTTGGCAGCTAGGTGGGGAAAGTGGCCTCAGACCCTTCTTGGCTGTGTAAACCTGGGCAAGTCACTTTACCCTGTTTGCCTCAGAAGCTGGAGAAAGAAAAGGCAAACCAAACCAAAATCTTTGCCACCCAAATGGGGTCACAAGGAATGACTGAAAAACAACCAAGCAATAAAAAAGGAAGGGTCATAGCATGTTTGCTTTAGGAATTCCTTAAGTTACTGCTTCGCTTGGGAAGAGGCTGGTACCTATGTACAGTGAATTAGCAGCCTTAGGGAAGTTTAATATTTAGAATGATAAAATATTAGAATTGGAAGTAACTTTAGAGATCATCTATCTCAATTCCCCTCCCACATGTATATGTATATGCATATGTGTGTATGTATGTATTTGTGTCTCCTCACACACACATAGAAGCCAAGGCCCAGAGAGATGATATGACTTACTCAAGGTTATCCAGCTACTAACAGTTAGGGACAGCACTGGTACTCAATACAATTCTTCTGTGCCCAAATCTAGTATATCATTATGCCATTTAATTCAGATCAATAAGTATTGATTAAGTGCCTGCTATCAGCAAGGCATTCTGCTAACTGGAATGGGACAGGTTGAAATATAAAAATAAAAGTCGCCCTCCTCAAGTAGCTTACATTCGACTGAGGGAGTGCAATGTCTTCCCTCCAACTTTCTACCAGTGCTACCATCAAATCTCAGCTCAAACAGTACCTTCTATAGGAGGCCTGCCCTCATCTCCCCAGCTACCAGAGCCTTTCCCTCTAAGATTTACTGTTGTTCAGTCATTTTTCAGTCACATCTGACTGTGACCCCATTTGGGGTTTTCGTGGCAAAGATACTGGAGTGGTTTGCCATGTCCTTCTCCAGATCATTTAACAGATGAGGAAACTGAGGCAAACTGGGTTAAGAGACTTGCCCAGGGTCACACAGCTAGTAAGTGTCTGAGGACGCATTTAAACTCATGAAGATGAGTCTTCTGGATTCCAGGTCCATGGCTCTATCCAGTTTGCCACTTAGTTGCCCTCCCTATAAGATTACTTTCTAGATACTCTGTATATATTTTTCATGTACTATTTTTGTTACATATTGTCTCAGCATAGTTTATGGAACATAGTAAGTGCTTAACAAATGATGGTTAGATGACAAATATGGCAGTATAGCAGAGAACTTTGAATACCTACAGTGTTTCAGATTTGACAATCATTCCAACCAGACATATTTTAATCTGAGAATTGTGGTCAAAGGCAGCCCTAATCATCATATGGAGATGCCCAAGGGTAAAACAACCAATGAATGACTAAAACCAAAACTGGAGTGAGGTCAATGATCCCAGTGCCATGAGGGAAATATAGAATGCTGATTCAATGTTTATAAACAAGTCTTGAAGTCAATAGAGGTGGGGTCTGTCAGAGAAGAGAGGGCCGGGAATTTAAATAGGATCTTGGATGAGTAGGGCATCTAAAGTTGTTTATGGCTTTGCAACTCTAGACTCACTCAGATTCTTAATTCCATTCATCCACCCACACTTAACAAGTGTTTGGAGCAGTTATATTTACATGACAATGGGGCACAAACAATGGGGAATTCTTAATTGTTTATTGGAGAGTTTCCTAAATTTTTTCTGCTCTGAGATTTTAATCAAGTGAAGTAGATGTCCCTACCCCCTCAAACTTTAATTTTTTTTGGGGGGGATCCTTAAAACATGGTTGATAAAAATTATATATAGATCACATGATTTGGAGCTTGAAGGAATCTTAGAGATCATGTAGTCTACCTTTCTCATTTTACAGATGAAGAAACTGAGGCCCAATGAATATCATTCAACATGCATTTATTAAGCACCTACTATCCATCAAAGCATTGTAAGTTAACTTAATTTGCCCAAGGTCACACAAGTAATGGGGTGTGTGTGTGTGTGTGGCGGGGATTCAAACCCAGGTCTTCTAAATTCAAATCCAGTACTCAGATGCAATTTTTTTCCATCTGTATTTCCATCTTAGAAAGTCTGACCCTACACCTTGGAAAATATGTTGCAATCCAGTAAGCCATTTAGACTTTCTTTCTCTTCTGAGTTCATTGCCCACTGCCTCCTGGACATCTCCACTGGCAACTCAAACTTAACAGCTCAAACAGAGCTCATCTTTTTCCTTAAAGCCACTCTTCCTCCAAACCTCTCTGTTTCTGATGACACCCACCATCCATCTTTCCCACTTTGGAATCAGTGTTGACTCCTCACTCTGCCCTACCTCTGTATCCAGTAAGTTTCCAGGTCTTGCTGATTCTACCTTCATCAACATCTTGTTCCCTTCTTCTTTCTCCATTTACTTTGATGGTTCAGGTACTTATCATCCCTTTTGTAGATAGATGATTGCAATAGTTTCTTAACTAACCGATCTCCTTACTTCAAATCCCTCCTTTCTCCAATTCACTCTTCACCTAGTCAGGGGGGAAATGGGTGGGGGCCTTCCTCTTAAAAGAATTATACCTCTCAAAGACAATCTGATTAGAATAAAAGTCTTTTATTTCGGTGTTTAGAGAAAGTGACCAAGAGGGAAGTCTTTGACTTCCCTTGAGGGGAGGAGATATCTTAGAGACATCTTGCTCCTCCTTTAGAAGAAAGGCAAAAGCTTTTATAGAGGTTGGATGGTTTGGAGACAGATGGAGTAACCACCAGACTATGAAGAGTTCCCTTTGGGGGTGGGGTGGGAGAAAGATTCCTGAGAATCAGGGAGAATTTTCTTTTGGAATGATAGTCCTGACTTCTGGAATTATCTGTCTCCTAGCTCAGGTAGTAGCCATGCCTAACTGACTTTCCTGCTATAGAATGTAATCTCCCCTTCTTAAGTGTGTTCCTCCTGATAGCTAGTTGGTCAGTTTAAACTTTAACAGTCCCTTAATTCCTCAATATGTCTCAACCCCATATCAATAGTTACCAAATTAGTATTCCTAAAAAACGTGGGTTGGACCCTGTCACTTTCCTACTCAGAAAACTTCAATGGGTTCCTTTGCCTCTAGAACAGAGCACAAAATCCCCTCAACTGTCTAGCTCTCATCTGCCTTTCCAGACATTTCATATTATTAATTAATTCAAATAGTCCAATGTCAAGTCAAACTAGCCTACTATTTGTTCCCAAACTTAATTTATAATCTCCCACCTTCACCTCCAACTCTTAAAATACCTAACTTCAATATCAACTCAGGTGCCACATTTTACACAAGACTTTTTATGACAACCCCTTTACCCCCTTGTAAATATTCTCTTTCTCTTGAATTTACTTTATATTTACTTATCTGAGTATATTTTATTTTGTATAATTAGAATGTAAATTACTTGAGGGAGGGATTTTTTATTTTGTCTTTGTGTCTTCAGTTCCTTGCACATAGTAGTTGCTTAATAAAATTGATGTTTGCTGATGTGCAGTGCAGTTACCTTGTAATCCTGAGAAAATTATACAAGAGGAGGTCAAAGTATCACAAAACCAGTTTTTATTTAAAAGTGATTATTGAGATAGGAAAAAAAAATATGAGCCACACAGTGTTTCTGGTTACATAACTGGTCCTAATATAAACAAAGTAATGAATGGTGCTAAGCCTGTTAACCAGGCTTTGTTTTAAAGACAGACTGTAGAATGCTGGACATTCTTTGAAATTATTTGGTTTGAATAGCTTGACATGGCACATGGATTTGGTTAGGGGAAATGGGATGGTGGAAGAAATTGAGGCAATCAAAGGTTAAGGGACTTACCCAGGGTCACACAGCTGTTAAGTGCATGAGACTGGGGTTTTTCTGACTCCAAGCCCAGTGCTCTTTCCATTGCACTAGGAAGACTAGGAGGAGGAAGGAGAGAGAAGTTTAGCAAATGAGAGGCTGCATACACAATGAGGAAATTCCAGAAGTGGGTGTGAGAGGACTTTTCCAAGGATAGGTCCCAAGTTCCGAGAGAAGGGATGATCAGACCCACTTTCCTATTTTGACCTGTCATAACTGTTTCTCCTGCATTCTTCTCTGTTTCTTTGTCTTGGAGTTCCAGACAAATATGTTTCATCTTGCTGCTCTAACTGGAGCTAAACTGCCCAGTTGGCTAGACAAAAGCACCACAGCCTAGAATAAAAGATTCCAGGTCAGAAGCCTAATGCAGACAATTCCCTAGGGTTGGCAGAGACAAAGAGGAAGTTGCTGGATCTTGGGGAGCTGAATCCTGGAGCTTGGGTGCGGTGCACATTAGCCCCACAGAAGGAGGGACTGTCGGGCAGAGATTCACAAATAGAAAACACCTTCTCAAACAGACAGATGATTCTCTGGCCCAATTCTCTGACAATGACTTTTGGTCATTAAATGTCTCATTTTCCTATAGCAGTCCATTTTCCTGGCTTTTCTAAGTCATTAATTATGATCATGCTTTACCAAATGTGGAAATTCCCTTTGCTGCTGCTGGCCAACCCTCCTTTCTGAAGAAGTCTCCACCAGTACAAAAACATTTTGTGTTTTCCTCAATTGCCCACAGGGAAAATTTCATCACTCTCTCCCACCCCAACTTTTTTTCTTCCTTTAAGGCCCTCTGGTAATTTCCAGGAATCTAAATAAACCAGAATTATTTCTATCACTGGGAAGGCTTTTTTGATGTTTGGCTTCCCACATCAGAAAAATAATTAAACTTCTAACCAAATTTTCTGAATACCTTTTAGCAATAGAAAGTAACTCAACTGAAACAAAAAAATGAGCCAAAATTCCAGGCTGAACATTTTTGACCAAGGTGATAGCTCAGAGACTGAGCAGCTCTGCTGGTAACTGTGGTCCAGTGGTAAAGGAAATGATTTTCATTTTGATCTGCAGTTAGTTTGTACAGAATTCACCCAGGATCTCTTGCACATTTGTGTCCCCCATGGTAATAGCGCCATCCTGGGCACCTAGAAGGCAATCAGGAAGGCTTGAGTTCAAATTCTGACTCAGACACTTAAGAGCTGTATGATCCTGTAAAAGTCACTTAACCTATTAGCCTCAGTTTCCTCATTTGTAAAATGGGGATTAAAATAGCACCTGACCCACGGGGTTGTTGTGAGGATCAAATGAGATAGCACATGTAAAGTGCTTTTTAAATCTTAAAACACTATATAAGTAGACAGGATGCTGGGCTTGGAATCAGGAAGACCAAATCCTATATCATCTATTTACCATCCTTAAAAATTAGCCCTCCCCCCAAAAAAAAAACACACCTCAACTCTCCAATTCAGACTTTTACTAATGAATACTGACCTTACTTAGCCTACATTTGAGGTACTAAATATTAAAAAAACTTCAGTGGCTGGTCAAAAAAATATAATATTGATCAGTAATAATTCATGTTTTTATGGTTTTCTGAGCACTTTTTGAATTACTTTGCTTACAATAGGGCAGTGAGGTCAGTTATACAAGTAGTATTATTGCTGTTGTGAATCGACTGTGAGACATGGGAGACACTCGCACAGGCCCACCCAGCATGGTGTGTATGTACTCTTTATTATAAACATAGCAGAATTTCAGTAGCTCAAAATAAACGTGGGATGCACAAATTTAGAGACATCCCCACTCTAAACATTCGCATACATTATTTGTGTCCAACCTGTGGTAGATCCTTCCAAGCCAGTATTGGTCTGATCAGCCACAGTAGGACAAACTCTATCTTGACCCCAACATAATTATGTCATTTTGGTGTTCTTCAAGCAAGAAGGACAACCATTGTAATAGCACCAAGATCACCCTCACCTCATGTAGGCCCTTAGAAAAGTTCCTTCCCATACAAGATACTCCGTGGGTGCACATCTTCTAAAAGCAACTCATAGTTTATGAGCAACCATTGTTATATCTGTTTATTTATTAGTTGACTCAAGAACACAGTTCATAGCAAAGGCTTTTAGTAAAATACCACAGCAGTAAGCAAATATCACTCAAACATTTCACTCATAAATCTAGGGCTTACTCTCCTACAAATATGTGCACCATCAGTGGGAAGAGTAGAAATACAAAGTGAATATACATGGAGGGCTTTGGTCAATCTCCAACTTTTTTGTTTTCATGGGAGAACCAAAAGATCTTGTGTGGCCCCTGAACACACAGAGAGGAAACTCAGGCATCTTGTGCTATAAGGTTGCCAGTGTCTTCTGGTGATGCTGTCAAGATGCTCCTGCTGGGTTGGCTCCCTGTTGGTCTCTAATGGGATGGAGTCCCTCAAACACAGCATCAGCTAAGCTTGTCTCTCTGTTATCATCTTCTGGCTTCAGCAGGAGCCTGCAGATGAGTTTTTTCCTCATGAGAGGTCACTACCATCTATCTCTCCTTTAGCTTAGAGCATAGAGATTTAAATTTCAATTCTCTTAATGAGGGGACAGGCCTATCACCTACCCAGTCATAAGCAAGGAAGAAACCTTTAGTTCCTCTCTCTCCCTAAGGAGAGGAATTTGTCAGATCCTATGAGTCTCTGATACTACTTTTCTCACCAGAAGGAGAGCCATGCCTTCATGGGTCAAGTCCTTTTTGGAAGCTAGAATAGCTAGCAAGCTAAGTACAGCCCACAGGCATTTAATCTATCTTTGAACCTACTTCTTTATATTCACTGGGAGAAATTTATTTTAACCCAGACCTGTATCTGATTTAGGGTTAGAAAGTTCCCTTTAACTTCAATCATAACTTCAATTTAACTTCAAAATAAATTTTTTAATGATTGTTGCTTTTCAGCAGATTGCCAAGATCTATCTGGGACTGAAGCTACATGATTTTTCTCATCTCTTCAAGATGCTTTGGTTCACCCATGCAAACTAAAGGGAGGGACAATGATGAGAGCAAAACATACTAGACTGAGCCAGGATGAGGCACCACCTTCCTCCACTTCAATTCTTTGTTCCAACTTCCTGTCTTTATAAGTGTAAGTGGCAGGCAACAAGCCTCATTCTGGACTTCAAGCAGCCTTACAAAAATAATACACATATTTGTGGAGCGCTAAGAACTTTCCACACAAACAGTCTGTGAGATATATAGTGCAAGCATTATCATTTTTATTAATAATATTGTCCAAATAGTAACAGTTTAACATCTAACAAGAGACTAATGTCTATTAGTTCATATTCAACAATAATATCTTTTTTTTCAACAATAATATCTAAAAAAAATCTTTGTTAGGTAGTTATGAGCTGCACAACATGCACATCTTGTCCTTAAAAAGAATGGAATCTAGTAAGAGTGATAAATTTGAACACAGATAAACAGTACAAGAAAGTTCATAAGAGAAGTACAAAGTACCAGGATAGCCAGTGAAGAAGAGATCATTTCCAGCTGGAGAGGGGAAGAAGCTTGTAGAAAGAATGACCAAATGAATGAATGATCAGGGAGGGGTTCATGGAAGAGGAAATATTTGAGAAGGCCATAAAAAGCTGAATAGGATTTCAATCTACTGGTGTGGGATTGAGGAAGGGCATTTCACATACAAAGAAAAGTTTGATGTAGGAACTTGGGAAAGATTGGGAAGTGTTTGGGAGATGAGGATTTGTCTAGTTTGGCTAGAATGTGGAGTACCTGACTGAGAGTAACGTGAAATGAGTCTAGAAAGGTGGGTTGGCGCCAAATTTTTGAGGCCTTGAAGCCATAGACCTATAGATATTAAACCAGACCAAAGGATATTAAACCTTATGTAAGGAAATCCAATCAATCAAGCAACAAACATTTATGTGCCTACTAGGTGTCAGGCCTCATACTATGTGCTGGGGAATACAAAGACTAAAATGAAATAGACTCTATCCTCAAGGAATTTACAAGGGGGGAGGAGACATAATGTACTTATTTTAATAAATACATAATATATGCAAAATAAATACAAGGGTTTTGGGGGGACAGAGGGGGCACTGGGGAGATCAGAAAAGTCTCCACTTAGAAAAAAGGCACTTGGATACGAATGATTGGCTCAGGATCTGAATAGTAATTCTCCTTGTCACCTCCAGAAGGACTGGGGGATGTTTAACCTGAAGGAAAGAAAATGGGGGTGGGGAAAGCATGATAGTTATTATGTAGAAAAATCATTATAAATGTGTTCTGCTTAGATCTGGAGGATAAAATTAGGAATAAAGGTTGGAAAGTTGCCAAGAAAGGTCCTCCATACAGGAGGTGGACATCAAAGGCACAAGTAAGGGAATTGGCCTGTACTGGAAAAAGAGCCAGATCTTCCTTGGAGACATAAGGGGAAGGGCATATTGCTCATGGGGTCTTGCTCAGTACTAGGCACAAAGTAGACACTCAATGAATGCTTACTGAATTGAATTGAGAGAACAGTTTTCAATTCGTGTTTACAAAGCTTCTACTATTTGTTATTGATATGGTTAATTATGCTGATAATTTTCTTAATATTGAACTAGCTTTGCATTTTTTGTATAAATCCCATCTGGTCATAGTGTATGATCCTTGTGATATATTGCTGTAATCTCCCTGCTAGTCTTTTATTTAAAATTAGGGTTAGGGTTGCATAAGTATTCATTAGGGAAATTGGTCCATAATTTTCTTTCTCTGTTTTGGATCTTCCTGGTTTAGGTATCAGCACCATATTTGTGTCATAAAAGGAGTGTCGTAGGACTCCTACTTTACCTATTTTCCCAAATAGTTTATATAGTTTGGGGATTAATTGTTCTTTAAATGCTTGGTAGAATTTGCTTGGAATCCATCTAGCCTCTACTATATCTATCTATCTCTATCTCTATCTCTATCTCTATCTCTATCTCGATATATTGCTGAGTACTGATGATACAAAAACAAAAAGAGGCCAAGGTGGGAGGGTATTTCAGGCATGGAGAAATAAATTTTACAAAGGCATGGAGGTAGAAGATGGCTTCTTTAATTTGGGGAACAGTAAGTAGACTAGTTTGACTGGAATGCAGATATTGTGAAAGATAATTATCATTTTAGGTGATCATTTGACATGTATCTGTTGTGTATCAGTGATGTGATATGAATTTTGGGAGATACTAGGGGAAACTTAGTCTTGGTCCTTGCTATCAGGAGGTCTGGAGGTGCTTGAGAAAGAACATAAATAAATGAAAAGTTACAAACACTGTTTTATGAAAAGTTAAGAATACACATCACTCTTCATTCAAAAGCCTTACATGATTTACTTTTTGCCTAGGTAACAGATATTGGATTTCCTTAGCTTGACATTTGAGGCTCTCTGTCATTTGGGGTCTGCCTGCCTCTTCTTTTCCTCCATGCTTAATTCCAATTCCTTCTCTCTGGATAGATTGGTTTTCTTTTTTTCTTTTTTTTCTTTTTTTTTAGAGAAGCAATTGGGGTTAAGTGACTTTCCCAGGGTCACACAGCAAGTAAGTGTTAAGTGTCAGAGGCTGGATTTGAACTCAGGTACTCCTGACTCCAGGGCCGGTGCTCTATCCACTGCACCACCTAGCTGCCCCTAGATTGGTTTTCTTACTGTGTGTCATGCATATTTCTGCTTTAGCACTGTTGCTTAGCCTCTTCACCCTATGGAAGTTGCTTTGGCTTTTTCTCCCCTCTCCCCTCTTTGCCCTCCCATCTAGGCCCAGATTAGGTATAGTCTCTTCCAGGGAACTTTACCCAGATGTTTTGAGCCTCAATGAATGCTCCCTAAATCAAATATGATGTTAAGTCTATTAGTTATGTCTGACTCTTTCTGACTCCATTAGGGGTTTTCTTGGCAAAGACAATGGAGTGGTTTGCCATTTCCTTCTTTAGTTCATTTTACAGCTGAGAAAACTGAGACAAACAGAATTAAGTGATTTGCTTAGGGTCGCAAAGCTGGTAAATGTCTGAGTCCAGATTTGAACTCAGGTACCCCTGAATCCAGGGCCAACACTCTATCCACTGCATCACTTAGTTACCCCTATGTTTCCCTAGAAACTAGGTGGTACAGTGGATAGAGCACTGTGCTTGGAACCAGGAAGATTCACCAGTTCCTCATCTGTAAAATGAACTAAAGAAGGAAATGGCAAACCACTCCAGTATCTTTGCCAAGAAAACCCCACAATGGAGTCACAAACAGCTAGACATGATTGAAATGATTTAACAACAATATCTACATATGATGTTAAGAAGACTTATGAGCATTTAAAACGGGCAGAAGTGATTATTAGGGAGTAGTATGGGTTCACTAAGAACATCATAAGAAGTAGTATGGGTTCAGTAAGAACATCATGCCAAAGCAATTTTAATACCCTTTCTTACAAAGTTAGCTATACTGGTAGAAGAAGGAAACGCTATAGACATTATAGTGCACCTACTTCAGAAACACCTCTGTGCATGAGTCTAGAAAGGAGGTCAGACAAAGAAAAGCTAGTTGGACACACCAAGACTCCATTCCCCGGAGGAAAGTCTGTGCAACGGTATAGCCCCTCTGAGAAGCCATATTCTCCAGAAAATAATGAGTACTGAATAGGAGCAGTGGCAAAACCTCCCACTGAGGTTTCCTAAGCTTCCTAAGGCAGGGGTTCCTGAACCAAGCATTCTGGACCTAGAGGAAGTGTTTCTGGACCAAGCAGAGGAGTCCTTGGGTCAAGCAGGGGTCAGAGCTGAGGAATAGCAACAGAAAGAGCCATGAGGAGGAAGAGGAAATCCAGACCTAGCCACTACCTAGTAATGTGAGTTATGTATACTGTGCAGGTCCAGGGAATGGGGACTCTTTTGTAATTCCAAGGGCTTTCACCTATCAGAAAGTTCTATTCAAGTGAGTATTACAAGTTTTGATTTTAAGTCTGGAGAACTATATAGGATCCTAAGAGAGAGAGATCCGCCAGAAAGGAAACAGTATTGTTTTCACTGCTAATAGGCTTAGGACTTTAATGTTTTTTCTCTCCCAGATTAGATAATGCCTATCCTATAATTATCCTTGTTAGCCTTAATAATTGGATGGAACCTGAGGGTTGTTTTCTTTGAAAATAAGACAAACTGAACAGATCCAATCATTATAGAGAGCAATTTGGAACTATGCCTAAAAGGCTATTGAGCTGTGCATACCCTTTGATCCAGCAATGACCACTACTAGGTTTATATGCCAAAGACATCCCCCAAAAGAGAAAAAGGCCTATTTGTACAAAAATATTTATAGCAACTCTTTTTGGGGGGCAATGAGGGTTAAGTGACTTGCCCAGGGTCACACAGCTAGTACGTGTCTGAGGTTGGATTTGAACTCAGGTCCTCCTGAATCCAGGGCCAATGCTTTATGCAGTGTACCACCTAGCTGCCTATAGCAACTCTTTTTATAGTGGCTAAGAATTGGAAATCAAGTGAATGCCCGTCAATTGGGGACTGGCTAAACATGGTATGGTATATGAATGTGATGGAATATTGTGCTATAAGAAAAAAACAGGATGATTTCAGAAAGGCCTGGAAAGACTTGTATGAACTGATGTATAGTAAAGTGAGCAGAACCAGGAGAATGTTGAGCACAGTGGCAGCAATATTGTTTGATGAAGAACTGTGAATGACTTAACTCTTCTCAGCAATACAATGATCCAAGAAAATCCCAAAAGACTAATGATGAAGCATATTATCCATCTCCAAAGAAAGAGCTGATATTGATTGAATACAGACTGAAACATGCTATTTTTCATTTTCTTTCATTTTTTTCTTTTATCCAAATTTTCTTGTACAAAATTACTAATGTGATATTGTTTTACATAAAAAAAGAAAATAAGACAAATTATGATATTTTCAAGGGGAAACCTTGGAGGAGAGCACCAGCCAAAAAAATATGATAATTGAGAAGTCTTCAAGACTGAACATGGTCTGTATCAACTCATAGCTTCAGTTCTAGGCCATAGATTATACTTTTAAGACAAGGAGAAAGATGGGCTAATCAATAATAATAATAATAAAGTTAAATAAATTGGTATTTGGATAAGCAGCTATCCCCATGGTATTGACTGATAAAGGTTGCTGTCAACTTGGAAGAAGGTCTTTAGTGCTGTGTCACAGGTCTTTGTCTTGAGTACTATGCAATTTTTTAAAATCAGCAACTTAATGTCCAACGTCTATATGGTGCTTACAATGTACCAGAGACTAGGCTAAGTGCTTTGCAATTATTATCTCATTTGGTCCTCATCACAACCCTGGGTATTTTGCAGTGAAGAAACTGTGACAAATAGAGGTTAAATGGCTTTCCTAGGATCACCCAGTTAGCAAGTGACTGAGGCTGGATTTGAATTCAGGCCTTCCTGAATCCAGGCCCAGTTCTCTATCTACTCTGTAGGGAAGGCCTCAAAAGTTGTAGCGCAAAACTGTTACTGATTCTGTGATACAAAGTCATCACTCCTTAGTCCTTTGGTACATATTCAGTCCCCAACTCTCAAATTTCTTATTTTTGTTGTTGTTTAGTTGTTTCAGTCATGGCCAACCCTTTGTGACTCCATTTGAGGTTTTCTTGTCAAAGATACTGGGGTTGGGGGGAGGGTTGCCATTTCCTTCTCCACTGGATTCTTTTTTTTTTTTTTTTTTTTTAGTGAGGCAACTGGGGTTAAGTGACTTGCCCAGGGTCACACAGCTAGTAAGTATTAAGTGTCTGAGGCCGGATTTGAACTCAGGTACTCCTGACTCCAGGTCCAGTGCTCTATCCACTGCGCCACCTAGCTGCCCCTCCAGTGGATTCATTTTGTCAGGCAGAGATTAAGTGACTTGCCCAGGGTCACACAGTTGGGAAATATCTAAGGCTGGATCTGAACTCAGTTCTTCCTGACTTCCAGTGCTCTATCCACTGCCCTGACTGCCTCCCAAGTCTCTTAAAGTGCAGCTGAACATATAAGAATTTCCCCAGCGACACCCAGAACATGGTAGAACATAGTTATACTGCTCTGCCACAAAAGCCATCATTTGGTTCTCTTTTTACCTCCCTGTTAATACACTCATATCTTCAGTCAGAGAGCAAAGGGTCAGTTTAGGGAGCACCAGCCCAGAGAGTGGCCTGAGCTATCAAAGCATTAGAATGGGAAGGAGGCTGATATCCTCATTAGGGGCTCTAGGCAAGGGGCTGCTGCCTTCTTGCTCTCACAGCTCAATGGTCTCGCTTCCTTGGCTGAGGTAATAATGAGGTCCCTTCCACCTCTACCAACCTATGAATTCTGTTAACAACTTGGCAGATGACAAAAATCTGGGATAGAATCAGCAATAAGAAAAATTCTGATAGGCTAGAACTAAAGCCAACAAGCTGAAATTGTAATATGTCATCCTGCACTTAGGTTTTAAAAATCAATTAAAAATACAGAAGGATCAAGGGAACTAATAAAAAAAATGCACAGGAAGGTGGGCTAGCTGTACCAAATCTGAAGCTTTACTATAAAGCAACAGTCATCAAAACTATTTGGTACTGGCTAAGAAATAGAGTGGAGGATCAATGGAATAGGTTAGGCACAGGAGACACAGTAGTAAATGACTTTAGTAATATACTGTTTGATAAACCAAAAGACTCCAGCTTCTGGGATAGGAACTCAGTATTTGACAAAAAATGCTGCGAAAACTGGAAGATAGCATGGCAGAAACTAGACACAGACCAACATCTTATATCTTATACTAAAATAAGGTCAAAATGGGTACATGATCTAGATATAAAAGGTGATACCATAGATAAATTAGGAGAGAAAGGAATAGTTTACCTCACAGATCTTTGGAAAGGAGAACAGTTTATGACCAAACAAGAGATAGGGAATATTATGAAATGCAAAATAGATTATTTTGATTACATTAAATTAAAAAGTTTTGTACAAACAGAAGCAATGCATCCAAAATTAGAAGGGTGATGGAAAGCTGGAAAACAATTTTTATAGCCAGTACTTCTGATAAAGGCCTCATTTCTAAAATATATCAGGAACTAAATAAAATGTATAAGAATCCAAGTTGTTCCTCAATTGAGAAATGGTCAAAGGATATGAACAGGCAGTTTTCTGATGAAGAAATCAAAGCTATCTATTGTCATATGAAAAAATGCTGCAAATCACTATTGATTAGAAAAATGCATATCAAAACAACTCTGAGGTATCACCTGATACCTATCAGATTGGCCAATATGACAAAAAAGGAAAATAATAAAAGTTGGAGAAACTGTGGAAAAATTGGAACACTAATGCATTGTTGGTGGAGCTGTGAACTGATCCAACCATTCTGGAGAGTAATTTGGAATTATGCTCGAAGGGCTATAAAGCTGTGCATACCCTTTGGCCCAGCAATACCACTATTAGGTCTTTTCCCCAAAGAGATCATAAAAAAGGGAAAAGGACCCACATGTACAAAAATATTTATAGCTGCTCTTTTTGTGGTGGCAAAGAATTGGAAATTGAGGGGTTGCCTATCAATTGGGGAATGGCTGAACAAGTTGTGGTGTATGAATGTAATGGAATACTATTGTGCTGTAAGAACTGATGAGCAGGCAGATTTCAGAGAAACCTAGAAGGACTTGCATGAACTGATGCTGAGTGAGATAAGAAGAACCAGGAGAACATTGTACACAGTATCATCAACATTATGTGTTGATCAACTGTGATAGACTTGATTTTTCTCAGCAATACAATGGTCCAAGATAGTTCCAAAGGACTCATGATGGAAAATGCTCTCCAAATCCAGAAAAAAAAGAACTGTGGAATCTAGATGCAGATTGAACCATACTGTTTTTGGTGCTGTTGTTTTTTCTTTTTTGAGATTTTTCCTTTTTGCTCTGATTCTTCTTTCACAGCAAGACTAATGCAGAAATATGTTTAATGTGATTGTACATATATAACCTATATCAGATTACTTGCTGTCTCGGGGAGGGGCAAGGGAAGAGAGGGAGGGAGAAAATTTTGAAATTGGAAATCTTATAAAAACAAATGTTGAAAACTACATGTAACTGGAACATAATAAAATATTTATATGGAAAAATACAGAAGGGATGAGCTATAGCTAGATACTAGTCCATGTGGAAAAAAAAAGATATGGGGGTTTAGTTAACTACAAGCTAAACATGTCTGCATCACAATATGGCTGATTCAAAAGCTAATTGTGCAAATATATTTTAAGATGTGCTTGCATTCAATTAAAAAACAGCAGCTTCATTATACAGTATGTTTTTGTATTTTGTAGTAGAATCTAAGCTTATTGAGGGTAGGGACTGTTTTAAAAATTTCTTTCTTTGTATTTACGGTGCCTTGCATGTAGAAGGTCTTTACTAAATGCTTGTTAAATTTAATTAAATTTTGTTACAAAGACATGATTACATACCGTAAGAAACAAAAATAACAAAAAAGTAAAATTTTGCAATGCCACAAGCATCTCTTTACATAGGAGCTTTCAATAGTATGCATTAAATATGCATGTGTATATACATGAGTATTATAGATAAGCATATACATATACAGTATATATATTTATATACATATGCACATATTTGTAAATATGACCTAAATCAGGAATGTATCAATAAATATCTAACTACTGGCTTTCTAGAAGGGAAAAAAAAAAACACCTTCCAACATAATTTTAAGTTTAATTTGCATTATTAACATTTTCTCCATCACTTTCTTAAGTCTAGACAATTCACAAAACAAGTCAAGCCCTAATTTGTAGCATTTGGTGATTTTTGAAGTGCAAATGCTCACTCTGAAAACTGAACCATTGATTCTTGGGAACTGATTTGTGCAGGCTCTAGCATACTCCTACAAAGATACTTATGTTTGTCCTGTCTCTTGCCTCTGCAACTTATAGATTTATTCACTCATTCTGATGAATATTCATTTGATTAAGACTCTTAATCAGAATTCTAAAAGTTCTATTTTTTCCTAAGTGGCATGGTATCTTAGGGGGTTTTATTAGGTGATAAGGAAATCAGGAGATTGATGAGTGTCTGCATAGCCTTTTTACAAGGTTGAACTTGTGTTCTGCAGCAGAGGAAAAAAAGAGTTAATAGGAAGTATTAATCAACTTTCAGTTTTCCAATAAAGAACTGAAGTGGGGGGGGGAGAAAGGGAAATTGTCTTAATATAGTGAAAAAAAGTACTGGATTTGAACCCTAAATATCTGAGTATTCCTTCTGTCCTGGCTTTGCACTTAATATTCATGTCAACTTCAACAAGTCACTCAAATGCTCTGAGCCTTTCTCATCTGTAAAATGGGGCTAATAATTGTACTATCAACCTCACAGGGTTGAGAGAGGTAGGTATGGTATAATGTATAATTAGGAGAACACTGCATTTGGTTTTAGAGGACCTGGTCATCTGCCCTGTCTGAAAACGAAGAACAAACAACAACAAAATGAATTCGTGGGTTGAATCTGAGCTCTGTCTGCCACTAATTAGCTGTGTGGCAGTAAGTCAGTCATTTCACCTTGCTAAGTCTCAATTTCCCAACCTGTAAAACGGATAGGATAATAGTTGTACTATCCACCTCACAAGGCCATAGTGATGAAAGCACTTTTAAAAGTATAAAGTAAAATTTTGTAAACTGTGAAGTGTTTTATGATAGGTGGTGCAGTAGATATTAATGCTGTACCCAAAGGCTGGAAGAATTGAGTTCAAATCCAGCCTCAGAAATTTACTGGTTGTTGTGAGCCAACCTTGGGCAAGTCAACCTTTGGTTCCCTCAACTGTAAAATGCAGATCATAATAGGACCTACCTCACAGGGCTGTTGTGAGGATCAAATAAGATGATATTTGTAAAACATTTACTTAACACAGTGCCAGGCACATGATAGGTGCTATATAAATGCTAGCTATTATTACTATGAATGTGACATACTATTATCTAGCCCAAACCTGGGAGCACCTTCTCAGCAATTTATAAAGTCTCCATTAAGACACCCTTCCTCCTCCAACAGAACTTTCTGTTCTCCTTGGGAAATCATTGCCAGGTTCCCACTATAAAAGAGCACTTATATCCATAGCTGATTCCTTCTAGACCTTTCTTTTCTTCAAGGGAGCTAAGAAATTAGAAAAGGAACATGGATTGCAAACATGAGGATGTGTGCAAGATCACTGCTGTTCCCCCTATAGGCTGCTGCAAAATCATGCATTTAACACACCAAATTCCCCACCAAGGCGGGAGTTAGCTCACTTTGATTTGAAAATCTTTTCATACCTCTGATTTTAGCGACTTTAAATTTGCCACCTGAATGCAACATTAACATAATCCTTTGCTTTTCATTTGATGAATGCACCTGTTTCTTCGGTTTCATTTCCCCAGGTTTATAATCATCTCTTCCAAAGGGTTTGCCTGGACTTTTTGCACTGCTGCTGAAAAGGCAGCTGCAACAAGCTGATGGTACACACAGTATTTAAAGGAAGCTTTATGAAATTGTTAAAGCTTGCAATGTGGCATTTATCAGCAGGGAATAATGACAGTGCAGTTTAGAGGTTGTCAGGGTAGGACAGAGCCAGGAAGCCTAGGCTCTGGTTTCAGTTTTGCCATTTGTAAAACGAAGGGATTGAATTAAATGATCTCTTCCAGCTCGAAAATTCTATGATTCTATAATCTTTCTGAAACTGCCTACTGAAATGGCTCCAGCTTTCTTGAAAGGCCTGTTTCTAAGGGGACAGGAGAAGTTGTTCAATTTTTTAGACATCAGTGCATCTAGAAGCTAATTATAGCTGTTGGTAATCCTATATTATTGGTTGTAATGGGGAAGAAGCAGAGCCAATAGAGAATGGAGAATTGCCTTTGGGATGGCTGTCTGATGTGAACTATTGGGCAGTGACTGGGAAGGGAGGGAGATGGGGGAAAGGAAGGAAGTAGCTCACCAACTGTCTTAAAATCTATCAATCAGGGGCAGCTAGGTGGTGCAGTGGATAGAGCACTAGCCCTGGAGTCAAGAGGACCTGAGTTCAAATCCGGCCTCAGACACTTAACACTTACTAGCTGTGTGACCCTGGACAAGTCATTTAACCCCAATTGCCTCACCAAAAAAAAAATCTATCAATCAATTATCAATAAATCAACAAGTATTTATTAAGGGCTTACCATGTGCCAGGTACTATGCTAGATGCTAAGGCTGAAAGTGCAAAGGATGAAACAATCCTCACTTGAAATGAGCTCACATTATAATGGGGGAGACAAGTACATATAAAAATATATACAGTATGGGGGGCAGCTAGGTGGTGCAGAGGATAAAGCATTGGCCCTGGATTCAAGAGGACCTGAGTTCAGATCTGGAATCAGACACTTGACACTAGCTGTGTGACATATATATGTGTGTGTGTGTGTGTGCGTGTGTATAAACAGTATGAAATCAAAGGAATGCCCATCAATTGGGGAATGGCTGAACAAACTGTGGTATATGATTGTGATGGAATATTATTTTGCTATAAGAAATGACAAACAGGATGACTTCAGAAAAGCCTGGAAAGACTCACGTGGACTGAGCAGAACCAAGAGAACATTATGCACAGTGACAGCAATATTGTTTGATGAAGAACTGTGAATACCTTAACTATTCTCAGCAATACAATGATCGAAGACAATCCCAAAGGACTAATGATGAAGCATACTATCCACCTCCAAAGAAAGAACTGGTATTGATTGAACACAGACTGAAGCATGTTATTTTTCACTTTCTTCCATTTTTATTATATTCACATTTTCCTATACAAATTGAGTAATATGGTAATGTTTTATATAATTGCACATGTATAATCTATATCTGATTACTTACTGCCTCAAGCAGGGGGAAGGAGAGGGAGGGAAGGAGGAATAGAATTTGGAACTCAAAACTTTAAATAAAAATCTTTATTATATATATATACAGTATGAATGTTGTTTATATATGTATGCACACATATATTATACACACATATACACATATGTGTATATATGTATTTATACAGAGGTGTATAAATAACTAAAGATAGGGGTTGATCAGGGAAAGCAACAATCAATTTAGTGAGTTCTTCAGAATCAACTTCATGAGATTCTGGGACTTGGATCTTTGTTAGAAAGGGGAAACCTTCTGATAGAGAGGGGGATTTTTCTTTGGACATGGGCAATGCGGTCATTTGTTTTGCTTGACTATATACATGTTTGTAACAGGTTTTGTTGTTTGTTTCTGGTTTTTTCCCCTTTCTCAATAGGGAGAAGGTGGGAAGTGAGGAGAGAAAGCAAATCTACATGAAGCTAAAATAAAATTTACTTCAAGGAACAAAGAAAATAGAAGGGGGCACCCCCTCGTGGGTGCCATATGCTGGATCTTCTTAACAAGAGAACAAAAGGAAATCTTCGGATTGGTCCCAGTGACTGGGGCTTCCACCAGATTATTGGTTAATTGAGGCAGAATGAAAAAAATGGTCTCTTTTCCGAGGAACCATCCTCCCTGTGGTCTATAAGAATGAGCCAACTCTTTTACACTGGCCTTTCCACCTCCTTAATTTTTTTTTCTTCTCCTCCTTAGATTTTCATACCAGAATACAGCACATTGGGTTGCAGTGAGGTGGGGGTTGCAGAAGGGTTTTCTCCCATTCTCATCCCTATCAGTAGCAACAATAGTGATTCACAGCAGAAGTACATAGCAGTGGGAGACATGGGTTTGCCCAGTGTCTGGGAGGGCGGTTTCTGGACCTCCTAAGTCTGTCTGTCTTTTGCTTTTCTGTTTCCTCTTCTGAGCTCTCACTAGTCAGTGATCCTGAGCAGAGATTTTTTTCCAGATTTAGAGTTACCTTGCTGGCAATCTTGAATTCATTGAACAACTCCTAAGTTGAGAATCAGACACCCTTCTTAGAGAAGATGAGAACTGACAGCTGGAGAACTAAGGTCATGTGGTAAGGGGTCTGTAAATCTAGCTCTTGCTGCCCCCTCCATGATATTGCTATAAGTTTCTAGGATAAAGCAGGTCCTAGCTGAATGGGGGTATTTATTCAGTATAAAGTATCTTTACCTTCCAGGAGAATTTAATGACTATAATGGGCTATTGGAGTGTTTTATGTTTCCTGTATTTGTGTATGCATGCCTATGTGTCCTCTGTGTCATAATGCATTTTCTGTGGTAGAGGAAATAAAAAGCTGTCTCATATCTGACACCCATTCCATACACTGAATACCTTTATGGGAGGGGATCTTGGTACTCATATATAAGGAAACTGTAGACACAAATTATACTTAAGCTTGTTTTAGAAGTGGAGGCAGAGACCTAGAAAGACAACTTGACCCCCAGGGATCAAGCCCTAGGGACTGTATGAGTTCAGAGGTGAGGGGAAACCATGCATGGGGGATGACATATAGATACAATCAACAATTTATTTATTAAGCATCTATTGTGTCTGACTGCACCCTATGATTGGCACTGAGGAGACAAATACAAAAATGAAGTATTTCCAGCATTCAAAGAGCTTGCATTCTTCTATTGGGGTAGACAACATGAACACAGATAAGTATATACAAAATACTATGAGGTAATGGGGGTGGGGTGGGAAAAGTAGAGAGTCACTAGCAATTGGAGAGAGCAGGAAAGGATTTATGTAGGAAGTGGCATATGAGCTGAGTTTTAAAGAAAACTAAGATTTTAAAGGCTGGAGGTGAGGAGAGAGTGCATTCCAGGCATGAGTACAAGCATGGGCAAAATCATGGTCATTGGGGATAGAACTGTAAGAAGGTCAGTTTGCCTAGATCTTAGAAAAGGAGTGATATATATATATATATATATATATATATATATATATATATATAACTCCTTTTCATATATATATGAAGGCTGGGTATGTAGGTTGGAGCTAAATAGTGAAGCTAAGTAAGTAGTTTTAAATGCTCTTAATCATTCTAAAATTTCTATAAATTCTATAATTTCTTCTAGACTAGTGGTTCTTAATCTAGAGTCCATGGACCTTTGGGGGTTCATGAACAGATTTTTTTTTTTAGTAAGGCAATTGGGGTTAAGTGACTTGCCTAGGGTCACACAGCTAGTAAGTGTTAAGTGTCTGGGGTCGGATTTGAACTCAGGTACTCCTGACTCCAGGGCCGGTGCTCTATCCATTTCGCCATCTAGCTGCCCCTATTAATTCTTAAATAAACACTTATGTATTATTTTATACCTGTGGTATAAATCTTTATACCTGTGGTATAATCTTTCATCATGACAAAGTTTAGCTGTCTTGACAATTTTGTTACCTTTCTATGTAGCCCTCAGGTTACCAGTATCTTTAAAAAATTACTTCTTTTCTCTTTCATGATCATCTTCAATGTTCTTTATAATCTTATTTTACCTGTATAAGAATGTTTGAGTAGAAAGGCAATGGGGAATCACAGTAAGATTCACACCAAGCTGTATACACCGAGGATATCTAGGTGGCACAGTGAATAGAATTGACAGACCTGTAGTCAGGAAGACTCCTCTTCCTGAATTCAAATCTGTCCCCAGACACTTACCAGTTGTGTGACCATGGACAAGTCACTTAACCCTGTTTATGTCAGTTTCCTTATCTGTAAAATGAGCTGGAGACCCTTGGCAAGTCACTTAACCCCAATTGCCACACTAAAAAACAAAAAACAAAAAATGAGCTGGAGAAGGAAACAGCAAATCACTCCAGTATCCTTGCCAAGAAAACCCAAAATGGGGTCATGAAGAGTCGGACATGACTGAGAAATGACTGAACAACAAGTACACACCTAAAGTTGGCAGTGGGAAGAAGTAGAATAACAGAAAGTACCCTGCACTTGGAGTCCTTTCTGATACTTACTTGCTTTGTGATCAATGAACAATTCCCTTAACCTTGCTTTCAGTTTCTTCATCTGTAAAATGTGGATAATAAGACTGGTAGGTCCTAACCTCATGAAGCTGATATAAGGAGAGTAAAGCTTAGACAACTGTATAAATTTGAGCTATATGTTTTAGTCCAAGCCTCATTTACCAGTTGTTTTGATTTCTTCTGCCATTAAAGGCTTTAACAAGTAGCAAGAATTATTAACTGGAGCTTTCCCTAGTTCCAGGAACAGATCGTGAAGGGGAAAAAAAAAGATAGGTTCCTAGGAGGAAAAGCCAGGAGCATAGAAAATCTCCTGAGAGTATAATAAGCCCTTAAATGATCAACTGCCAATTATCTGCCTCCTTATCTATTTATGCAAATAAGCAGTCTACTCAATTCAACATACATTAAGAGCTTATTGTATACGCACAAACAATTAAAAAGACAATTATGTAAGTATACCCCCAAATGGGATCATGAAGAGTAGGATAAAACAACAACAAAGTAATAAAAAAACAAAACGGACAACATATTTTCTATTTCCTTAAATTCTGGGTTACACTGGGATCAAGTTTTGGGGATATATAGTTTGATTCCAGGGATATTATGGAAACAATGTGGGGTAGATAAGACTAAGCTAGGAATCAAGGGACCTGGGTTCTAATCTAGCTTTGCCACTAACTTGCTTTGTCATCTTGGGTGACTCTTTTCCATGCCTTATTTTCCATATCTATTAAATAAGTGGTGTAGGATAGCGAATGAATGGCTAAAGTCCCTAAGGTTATTACACTCTCTTAACTGGTGAGGAGCTAAGTTGCCTTAGGACTATGGTTTAGTAAACAGACTGTTGGCTCTGGGGTCATGAAGACCTTACTCAGGTCCTGCCTCTGGCAAACACTAGCTGTGTTCACCATAGGCAAGTGACAGTTGAGTTGCCTTAGGACAGTTTAGTAAACAGAATGTTAGAGCAGGGGTCAAGACCTGGATTCATGTGCTACCTCTGGCAAATACTAGATAGCAGAATGGATAGAGTTGACAGACCTGTAGTCAGGAAAACTCCTTTCAAGTCTCTTTGTAAGATGTGACTGATGAGTGGCAGATCCGCAGTACTGGGAGTGTCTATGTCCCTGCACCAAGGTCCCAAGACAACAACAAATCTGCTTCTCAAGATTGTGGTGATAATCACATTAAATAACTTAATCCAAAGCATGGTATAGATGTCAGCTATTCCTGCCAGTTACAATTGTTGTTTGTCTTTTGTTCTGAAGAGGGCCATGACATCAGGGTGATGTCGTGACTTGCAGTGAATTGGATTCAATTCCAATTCAAGCGAGGGAGGGCTGTGCAAAATCACCAACCTCACTCACTCCTCCAGAGCCTCATTCACTCCTCCAGAGCCATCTGGCTCCAATGTCAAGATATATATATATCAAGACAACTAGAGATGACCCTGCATGTTTAAGGAAATTGGAGTTAAGTGACTTGCCCAGGGTCACACAGCTAGTAAGTGTCTGAGGTGAGATTTGAACTCAGGACAGGACCAATGCTCTATCCACTACAACATCTAGCTCCTCTAGAGGAGACTCTAGTCAAATGAATTCTCTTGAATGTGTGCAATTTGGGACTTAGTTTCACAAATGGATAGAAGCTGGATGTTTGCCCTCTAGGACCCATGGACTCACAGAATACAAGAGACCTTAGTCATCTTCTAGTATAGGAGTTCTTCACCTGGGGTCTTTGAACTTAAAAAGATTAGATAGATAGATAGATAGATAGATAGATAGATAGATAGATAGATAGATAGATAGACAGACTATATTTGAATTTAATTGTTTCCTTTGTGATCCTATGTACTTAATTTTATGCATTTAAAAACATTCTCAAAGGGGATCCATAGGCTTCACCAGACTACGTGAGGGATACATTATGGGGGAAAAAAGGCCATGATCTAATCTAAACTACTTATTTTGTAAGTGAGGAAACTGAGGCACAGAGAGATTAAATGGCTCACTCCATAATTTAACACAACAATGCATTTTACCTAAATCATCAGGTAACTCACCTCAGCTCTATATTTTTGTGGTCCATATTCCAACTAAAGACTTTGAAAGGAAAGGTTTCATCTAATCTATGTTGGCCTCAGGTATTCATTGGGATCAAGATGATAACATGTTGATGGTGGGATGATTGTTAACTTTCTTTCTTATTCTTTTACATTTTATAAAAATGTTTTACTTTATACTTGTCACAGTCTAGTGGGGGTAATTCCACATTTTGTTTACTTTCATCTTTGTCCCCTCCCCCACTATGCCATGGTGGGAACTTTGATTTGAAAATTGATCATAATCCTGCCAAAGAATTTCCTGAATGCAAAATGAAGGGGACAAATGATGCTTAAGATATTTCCCCAGGTAGCACATACATTACTGATCAGTCCAGGTCTCCTAGGTATGACCTTGAAGGTCAAAGCTAGGGCTCAGCTACTAGTACACAGTGATAACAGGTTTGGGCAGCTTTTGTTTCACTTCTATTTGGTGTTAGAGACAACACATGGGTTAGTCAGGACAGAAGCTTGGGAGCCAGGAAAGTTCCCTTCATTCTCCTCTTTTTTTTCTTTTTATAAGAATAAAAATGTTTATAATATTTTGAACCAGCTAGAAATGAATTTATTCTTCTTAGTAATTATAACAACAACAGTTACCTGGGGCTTTAAGGTTGAGAGAGAGCTCTATGTACATCGTCTCATTTGATTCTTGAGAACAACCCTGTGATTCAGGTGCCAAGTCTTTAACTCTTTCTTCTCTCATCCCTTCCATGCTCACATTCTTACATCCATCCCATGAAATGTATATGAATACACAAAAATGTTGACTAAGAGTCAGAGCCAGCTTATGTCTGGAACAATATAATATACAGTAGGGGGAACTGTGGCCAATTTGAATTGAGGATATCTCTGGCATGGCATTATTTTTAGAGGTCATCCACCAGCTTCCACCTGGGTGGAGTCAGGCAGCCATTTGGTACCAGGTTTCTAGCTTCACAGCTCACTAAGACATCTATCATCTCATCCAGTCTGGATAGAGTACCTCTTCTTAGATCTGGGGCTCATTTTGAGGTCTGTGAACTTGTTTTTATTTTTGGTGGTTGTTGTTGTTGTTTACAATATTTTGATAACTGTATTTCCAAAGAATTGGTTTCCTTTGTAATCCTATGTATTTTATGCATTTAAACATTATCCCAAGAAGGGGTCCATAGGCTTCACCAGACTGCCCAAGGGGTCTGTGACTCAAAAAAGGTTAACAACCTCTATTTTGACTCACCTGCTGGAAGTACAGTCAATAAGCTCAGTAGCTCATTTGCTGCTAGCCCTGGATGAGATTTTCAGTTCAAGACAAGCTGGTCTCATGAAGTTGAGGAACTCAATGGGGTCTGCCTGGGACTGCTTTCTCCAACATCAGAGTTCATTCACTATGTCATGCTCCAAAGCTGCACCCATTCATCCATCCATCTGCTACTTGCTGTGCTCCAAGAGAAGATACTTCTTTCTTTTGGAAGGGTTCCCAAACAGTGGGTCTGGTAGCTATTTACGTTTCTAGGACTTTGGTAGACAAAGGTGGGTATCAGTACTAGACTGACCCTGCACCTTTCTCTCTTCATCACATCATCTTCCTTAGTCTCAAAGGATCATATTTGTAGTTTTGCCATTTTAACAATAATTTTTAAAGAAGGAAATTAGCAAAAGGAAAGAGAAGGGTCCCTGCAAACCAGCAGAGTTTAGAGCTAAAGAATATGTTAAAATTTTCCATGATGGAAATTTCCCAGCTACCAAGCTCTTTAGATTTTTTTTTTCTTTTCAGGGCTGCAAGCAAAGAATGGAAATTTCCCATTGCAGCATCAAGGGCTGCTGTTCTGCTGACTGTCTCGCTCAGTTGGGGTCATCTGCTTCCCCAAGACATCAAGGAATGCCAAGGTAAGTCTTAGAGAAGCCAAACCCTTCCTCTGCAGGAGGGAGTATCTTTGTCCTGCATCCAAGCTGTGACCAGTGGGGACAGGCAAGAAAAGAGGCACTCACTGCTCCATCCATCCACCTGGGTGTGAGCAGGTGAGTTTTGCTGACTGCTAACACCTATGAGCATCTCACTTTTATCTGATAGCCCCTCCCTGGCAGCTGGCAGGGTTCTTTAGACCATCTTTAAGTGACCTGCCCTTTGCTTATTTCTGAAAACTGCATGCATATTTTAGTTTCCCTATGGATTTGAGAGCTCCTGGTGTTTACAAAAGCACCCATTTAACTGGTCAATTATAAGCACCCCAAGGTACCATCTGTACCCCTCCAAAAACTAGCCTCTTTTTCATGATATATAGGTTCCAAGAAAGTCCCCATCTCATCTCTTCCTGATCTTTCTGATTCAACAGGCATCCAAAGAGTAGCTTCAGGTCTATCATAGGCCTTCCCCACCTAGCCCCAATTTCAAAGAAAGAAATTTCAGTGATGGCAGTGATTTCAAAAGCAATTAGCAATAGAGGAATTGGCAAATGGGGTCAAGGATGGTGGCTGGAAGTATTTATCCCAGAAAGAATGTTCTAGGTTTGCACATGCACATGTGCACAGAGTATGTGTGTGTTTGGGGAGGAGGGGTGTGGGGGTGGGTATGGGGGGTGGAGGTGGGGGTGGGGGTATTGGGGGTGGGGTAGGGTGAGTGGATTTTGGTTTTCTTTAAGGTACTAAATTCCTTTGAGGAGCAATAAATATGAATCTGCCACCTGGGTGAGGCAGTATGGTACAATGGAATGACTTGTAATGGAGTACAAGGATCTAGGTTCAAATTCTGGCTCTGCTACTTATTGCCTATATGACTTGGGGCAAATCACTCAGCGTTTCTGGGTTTTTGTTTCTTTCATTATAAAATGATTTAGTTGCATTAAATGATCTCTAAGGTTCCTTCTAACTCTAAATCCTGTAGTCTCTATGACCTTCTTGCTCATAGCCCAGGGTTGTTTTGAAAAAGTAGGCAAGAAAAATGATTATTGCCATTAGCATTTGAAACTGTTTGCTAAGGTTGGTTCCCTGCTGTTAAAAATGTCAATATGGTAATCCTGAATGTAATACATCAAGAAATCAAAATACAATCTTCCCATAATTCAGTGCAAAAGAGAAGATTCATCCCACATCTGCTTTTTTTTTTCCTGGTCTATTCTGACAGATAGTAGTCACTAGTAGCAGGGTTTTCTTTGCATACAAAGGACCACTCTGCTCATGAGAGAAGTGGAAGGGAGCTAGAGAAGGCAAGTCAAACTATCTTGGTTCTGCTTAAGTCACAGACTCATAGACTGTCACTGACTGCAAAGTTCAACCAGATGAACTCTTATTTTATAGATGAGAAAATGGAGTCTCTTAAACCAAATGGAACTTGCCTAAAATGAGGAAGCTAGTAAGTGCTCCACCTATGACTCAATCTCAGGTCCTCTGACTTTTAGGTTTATTATCAAGGGTCAATTACCTCTCTGCTTATCTGTTTATGTATGCAACTGAGCACAGTCAACTCAATTCAACATACATTAAATACCTACTGTATGCAAACAGTAAAAAGACAATTATGTAAGTCTAAAGCTATAGAAAATGAGTTTAAGGGGTATGTATGATTTCAGTCAATGATTAGTTTAATTGAGTAAATGATTATTTTTCGTTAGCCATTAATTAGCTCTTTTCTCTCCTCCCTCCCACCAAACCAAACCAAACCAAAACTAATCCATCAAAGCATGTTGAACTGGACCAATTTGATATTTTAAGAGAATTCCTTGATGTGCTGATAGTCTCTTCTCTCCTCTCTCCCTTTCCTCCACTTCTTCCTTACCCTCATCATTAGCGGGAAGATTTTGGTCTTTTTTATTCAAAGATGACACTTCTAAATGTTGATTCTGATCTGTAGGCACCGTGTGTTTGAAAAGACAGATGTGTCATGAGCATTTCTCTCCATAATGGTCCATGGTAAGGAATACTTAAAATCTTTGCTTACTTGCTGTTTTGGATTACCCATGCCCTCTATCATTGGATAATTAGGAGTATATTACTGGTAAGTAGTTAACACTGTAGCATTAATCCAAGTACAAGAACATGTTGTTAATAAAATCCAGTTAGAGAGTTGTCCTTGGCCCTGTTCTCTTCTTTTGCTCTGCCTTCTCCTTTAACTTCTTCATTCGCTCCTGTGGTATCAATTACCACCACCATGCAGATGAACTCCCAGACCTACAATTTCCCCCAATTTCTCCCCAGAGCTCCAGTCCAAATTTCCAACAGTCTGTCAGATATGTGTACCTGACTTTACCCCTCCCCTCAATTAGAAATAATCTTTCCTTCCTCTGATCTTGTCTAGTAATTTCTTTGTCTTATATTCTTTTTATAGGTTATTCTGCACTATAATTATTGAAGTAACCACACATTTTTTATATCTGTGTGTCATATGCTTTCTGTAGATTACAAGCTTCATGAGGGCAGGGGATATATGTTCACTTTCTTTGTACCTCCATTAGGGCCTAGCACAGTGCTTTGTACAAAGTAGGTTCTTTAAAAATGCTTTTTGAGGGGGCAGCTAGGTGGTGAAGTGGATAAAGCACCAGTCCTGTATTCAGGAGGACCTGAGTTCAAATCTGACCTCAGATACTTGACACTTACTAGCTGTGTGACCTTGGGCAAGTCACTTAACCCTCATTGCCCAGTAAAAAAAAAATGTTTCTTGAAAGACTGAATATTAATTCTAGTATCAACAATGATCCCTACTAATTTGGTGGAGGTATGTGTGTGTGTGGGGGAAGGAAATGAAAGCAACTTCTGCAGTTTATGCAGAAAAAATACAAAAAAGAAATGCTTTTTCAAACAGATGTTTTAGGTTTCTTTCCGCCCATTTACCAACAGAACACATTTTCTATTTAGTTTTCTGTATCATCTGAATCTTATATGATACACTAGAAAATTTCTTTTTCAAACTCAGTTATTTCTCGAAACATCTCTGAGGGATAGGTTAATAACATTCTTCTTCTTCACTATACAGATGAAAAAAAATGGTGGTGCCAAGGTCAGACAACATTTTTAGAATCTACTACATATGTGCCATTTACTACCAGAGCTATTTTCTCAAATACTAGTTCACAAACCGGATAATCAAGCAATCATACATTGGTTAAGCATCTTCTATGTGTCCGGCACTGTGCTAAGTGCTGGAGATGCAAAGAAAGGCAAAAGACAATCCCTTCTGTCAAGGAGCTGAATTAAATTAAAATAAATAAATAACTGTACAACTCAAGAACTGGCTTTCATACATGAAGGGAAGAGGAAGTTGATCAGGGGAGGCCTTGCTCTTTATATCTACTGGAGCCTTCTTGATTGGGATTCAAAGACTTGTTGACTCAGGTTCAAAAGGATAGACTCCTGTCTGAGAGCCCCCTCCTTTGTAGTCTATAAAAATAAAATACAAGATGGTTCATGCTTTCTTTTCCTTGAACTTCCAGGCTGCAATGCAGCAAGGAAGGGGTGAAGGGGAGTTTTCCCTTCCCTCCTTCAGGAGCAAAAAAAAAGAATGAAAGAAAAGAGTACTTGCAGGAGAAGGAGAACACAGTTGGTTGATAGGGGAGTTTCTGAACCTCCAGTTTGTGGCAAACTTCTGCCTTTCTGTTTCTTTTTCTGAGCATGGTAAGAGATTAGAGTTCCTGAGAATGGACTTTCTATGCACATTTGAACTTCCTAGAAGAAGTTTGCCTTAAAACATACTACTGAGAGAAGAAAAAAGGATGCTTAAAAGCTGAAGGACTAAAGCCATGCCATGGTAGGGAAAAGGATCTGGACCTTGCCAACCCTGCTTTTGTTATGGGTTGCTGGAATGGCAGAGGTTTGGGGTAATTAGGGAGTATTGCTCATCAGTCCCAGAAAAAGAATGTTTGCCAAGTAGTTGAGCTTAATGGGCTATTGAAGTGCTTTATATTTCTATATTTGTGCATGGTTTCCATTGAGTCCTTTGTGTTTTATTCATTTTCTGTGGTGAGTAAAATAACCCCATATCTATATGTGGGAGTAGAAAATAAAGCACTGAACATGGAGTCAGGAAGACCTGGGTTCAAATTCTGCCTCAGACGTGTAATAGCTATGATTATGGGCAAGTCATTTAATCTCTTCATACCTCAGTTTCCTCACCTCTAGGATGAGGGGTTTGAACTTGATGGTCTATAAAGCCACTTGCAGCTCTAAAGCTAAGAGCCTATTACCCACATTTGAGGAAACTGACATATAAATTATCCATAAGCTTTATTCAGGAAAATTTCCCCCAGAGTTTTGGACAAAATGCCAAAGAGACCAACCCTTTCAGGTTATGCTACTAGTATCAAATCTGATCCATGTGAACCCAGATACTTCTGGGGAGAGTGCCTAGGTCATAGTCAATCAATAAACATTTATTAATTATGTCTGTGTGCCACTGTGCTGATCACCGGGGACACCAATATGAAAAATAAAGAAAATCCCTACCCTCAAAGAACTTACAATTTAATAGTTGAAGACAACTGACAAAAGGAAGATGAAAGGGGGAAGGGGGAAGAGAAGGTACTCAGTGCTTGATGGAGAAATCCAGCAAGGTGGGCACGAGCCTTATTGTAAGCTTATATTTATATGCTATTCTGGGTCATTATGCAAGTGTATATTCTCAGAATCAGTTGTGCTGTTAATTATAGAACTTTTTGTCATTTTGGAAAGTATGACTTTTTTTCAACATAAGGTTTCCCATACATATTTCTCACATACTCAAAAATTTCTCTGGGGCTCCTTGGGAAAGAGTGTTCAGTATGGAAATTCCCTACCTGTGGACAGGAGCCACAATTCTTTTCTTTTTCAGAGTGCCCAAACTATGCTCATCACAACTATTCCTAAACTCTTGGAACTTCCAGAGGAGAACTTAAGCCTGGCAGACTATTCTGATGGAGCCCTCATTAAGCACCAAACTTTGAAACTGTATTGACAGGTTTTTTTTCTTTTCTTTTCTCCTTTCTTTCTTTTCTTCCTTCCTTCCTTCCTTCCTTCCTTCCTTCCTTCCTTCCTTCCTTCCTTCCTTCCTTCCTTCCTTCCTTCCTTTCTTTCTTTCTTTCTTTCTTTCTTTCTTTCTTTCTTTCTTTCTTTCTTTCTTTCTTTCTTTCTTTCTTTCTTTCTTTCTTTTTCTCTCTTCTCCCTTCCTTCTTCCCTCCCTTCCTTCTTTCCTTCCTTCCTTCCTTCTTTTTTTTTTAAAGATGCACTTGGAGATTCAAGACTTGGCCATGGGGTTGGGGGCACATATACTTACTCCTGTATTGAACCCAGGACTAAAACCATGTTATTTCATATCTCTGATGGTATTTTCTAAGCAGGGGACCATAGTTTGACAAAGAATGGGTAGCTCAAGGATCTGGAAGTTGAAATTGAATGCTTTCAAGACATTTTCTCTTTTGTTTTCATGAAAATGTAATAATAGAAAATGTCTTGCTGAGCACTCACATCTTTCTTCCTATAATTAGTATGGCACCTGTTTTCTAAAAGTGTATCACAGAAAAATTGGGATTGAACAAATTTTTAAATCATCAGGTCTTATCCCTTGGGGCAACAAAGGAGTAGAGGTATGCAAACTTTTTGAAATGATGGAACCTTCTTGATTGAGAGATAAGGGCTTTTTAAAATGCCTACTTTTTTCTTTATTTAAATTACATATTTTTTAAAATTTGCAATCCCCCCCCATTTTGAAAAAGAAAGAAAAACAAGAACTTTGTAACAATATCACATTGACCATGTCCTTCCTTCCCAACTATGTCCCAACTTGTACCAAGTCCATCACTTCTCAGTTAAGGGGTGGGTATCCCATTTCCCCATGAATAAGAGTTAAGGTTTTAATAAGATATAAGGTAAATTTGTATAGCTCTAAATTCTTAGTAGTCTGTAACCAGCAATCCATGCATCCTAAATTGGGCTATTAAATACCAACAAGCAATAAAAGTTAGTAGATGTTAAAGTAACAAAGTGTGAAGATTTTAAATGACATCTCTCACTTTCCTTTTTATGTGGTTCTGTAACTGGGTCAGGTTAAAATAAATTTTAATATACTTCCCCCTATAATGGCAACACTTGCACTATTCCTAGTGTAGTACTTGTTGCCCTTTGGGAACAAATGAACCTGCGTCAAGATGAAGATAAGAGCATTATTTGGAGCTACAGTACAAGGAAGGAAAGAAAAGTGGGTTCAGAAATAGCGCTCTCACACAAGTAATTTTGCAGGACAACTAAAACCTTCCTCCACTTGTGTTCATATGTGAAACAGTCCTTGGAATCTGAACAAGCTAGGACCCTGGCTCCCCAGGAACAGTTTTTAAAACCTTTCTTTTTTGTTTTTGTTTTGTTTTGTTTTTTTTTTTTTGCGGGGCAGTGGGGGTTAAGTGACTTGCCCACGGTCACACAGCTAGTAAGTGTCAAGTGTCTGAGGCCGGATTTGAACTCAGGAACTCCTGAATCCAGGGCCGGTGCTTTATCCACTGCGCCACCTAGCCGCCCCCTTAAAACCTTTCTTTTGCCTAGAGGTGGTATAGTGGATAGAGCACTAGGCTTATAGTCAGGAAGACTCTAGTTCAAATCCAACCTTAGACACTTACTAGCTATATGATCTGACTCTGGGCATATCCCTTAACCACTGCCTGCCTCAGTTTCCTCACCTGTACAATTGGAACCATAATAGCACCTACCTCCCAGGGTTGTTGTGAGGATCAAATGAAATATTTGTCAAGTGCTTAGCATAGTATATGGCACATAGTTAGTGCTTGTTTCCTCTCTTCCCCTTGCTTTAGAGGGTCTAGTAAAGCCTACTGTTCCTCAGCACCCCATAAGTACAATAGCAACCTATCAATGCCTCTACTGATATGATTGCAATACTTTTATAACTATTATTGGATTATCATTGATAATAACTTGCTCTTCAGAGAATATACAAGGTTATAAAGGGCTTCTGAAATTCTGTGATGAAAATAGCCAGGATTAATTTTTTCCTGAAGAAGGCAGACCCTGAATATTATCTGGAAAGCGTTATCAGTTGCAGCACACAAAAAGGAGAATGGGGCCTTACACAGCTTAGTGCCACTGCAGCATACAAGAAGGGGAACTGGGTCTCACATGGCTCACTCCCAGCCTTGCCTGTGATACTAAGTGATGGAAACTTTTCTCTGCATCTCAGTGTATCATTCTGTTAAATGGGGGAGGATAATAGCCACCACCTGCTACATTGTCACATAGAATCAATGAGGCTGTTTATTGCATCCCTGCAATCTCACTGTTGAGCTATGGAGGTTATCTATTCCAGTAATTGAAGGGTATTTTTTATTAAGTACCAGGAATATAGTTAGTACTATTCAAGCAGGTCTCTACAGATTTTATAAGTTCAAAACAATGAGATAAGGAGTGAGAGGGTTTGCCTAATGATGGCAAAAGCCAAAATTCTCTCTCCTAGTCTAGAATTTTTCAATTCAAAATTTAGTTCTCTGAGGATGATACTAATGAGTTACCATGCATCTCTAAAGAAAAACCGTGGTTCACTGCATTGATGTAGCCAGTTTACATTGAAAGGGCATGCTACTGGATGGAAGGCTAGAATTTCCTGGGACTCATCCTAGCTCAGCATCAGACACCAGGCTGCCCCCAGCACAGAACTGAGAATCACCGGAAAAGCACTAAATGGATGAATTGTTACTTGCAGGGAAAGAAATACGCACAATGTTTCCTATTATTCTTCATTTCAGACAACAACGAACTGTTCTAGTTAGCTGGGGTAGTAGTTGAATGGAGAACAATATTGAGTAAACCATGCTAAAGAAGGCTGCACGGAGGTCAATGAAATTTTTGAAAATTCAGCCCCAGCTTTATTTTCGCATGTTACTGGCAAGACAATAATGGGTACAGTAGAAAACAGCAAGAACTGTAAATACATTTTGAAGCCCAAGGAATCCTTTTAGTCCAATAAATCTATCTTTTTAAATTTTGGAACAGGAATTATTTCTGACCTAATTCAGGACCTCCCAAACCAAGGTGTTGTTAATGTAAAAGACAAAGATGCTTAACTGCTCAGAGAAATGGGAGGTGGGGGGAGGGAGGAGAGGGGGAACAACAACTGATAAGCTGTTAAAATGTTCTATGAAATATGAAAATGTGGGTCCTTTTAGAACTCTGATTAATGCAATCATAAACCATGAGTCCAGAGGACTGAAGATGAATCACACCACTTACCTCCTGCCAGAGAGGTAATGGACTTAAAATTCAGAATGAGAAATGCATTTGTGGACACGGCCAATGTGGAAATTGCTTTTGCTGTACTACGTGTATTTGTTATGAGGGTTGTTTTTTTAATTATTCAATCGGGATGAAAGAAATGGGAGGGAGGGGTAATAAATGTTTATAAAAATAAATACATATTTAAAAAGAAAATAAAATGTGCATCCTGATTTTTGATTTGGAAAAAATGTGGTCATCCAGAATGAAAGGTCTTATATATTCCCAAATACTCACAGCAGCACTTTTTGTGGTAGCAAAGAATTGGGAAAAAGAAGATGTCCATTGAAGGGGAAATGGCTAAATAAGTTGTGGTAGATGAATGCAATGAAATAGTATTGCCATTATAAGAAATGATGACTATGAAGAATTGAGAGAGGCATGGGAAAACATATGAACAGATGTAGAATGAGGGAAGCTGAGTCAGGAAAACAACATACATAAAGAGGGCAACTAGGTGGTGCAGTAGATAAACCACCGGCCCTGGATTCAGGAGGACCTGAGTTCAAATGTGGCCTCAGACACTTGACACTTACTAGCTGTGTGACCCTGGGCAAGTCACTTAACCCTCATTGCCCCACAAAAAAAACCAAAAAAAACAACAACATACATAAGGACTACAATAATGAACATGTAAAGAACGACAAAAAATTAAACTAAATAGGCCCTAGAGAAGAAATGAAAAAAAAATGTACTTCCCTCCACCCTCCCTTGAAGAGATAGAGGACTGGGGGACTGAACATTGTATCAACTGGCATATTCAGTTGATATGTTGGTAAGTTTTCTAGATTGTTCCCTTTGTTACAAGGGATGCCTTGATGGGTTTGGGACGGGGAAGACTATTTCCAGAAATGAAGGTGATACAAAAACAAGATATCGATAACAATAAAAACATTTTAAAATAGTCACCATACCTCCCCCCCCTACTATCATGCTTACTCCATTCCTGTAAGCTAGGCCTATATATTCCAACTCTTGGACTATTTCTATTTGCTATTAAGCAAGTGTATGATTCAATTTTCTTCAAGTTCTAAGTTTCTGGGAAGGTTGGCTCATAAGGTAATAAGTCAGCTATCATTTTTGTGTCCTGAAGATAGAGGATTTGCAAGGATGAGCAAATAACTGTTGTTGTTGTTGTTTTTGTGTGGTTATATATTATGCATGTAAATTTAGTCACTATTATTTGTATGCTTAAATATTCAAAAATATAAACAATACTCATGCATCTAATAAAGAAATACATTTCCTAAAATGAATTCCATATAACATCTCAGTTACTTTACAAAAAGCAACAAGGAATTTCTAATTAGATCCTGCATCTTTTACATCTGACACACTAACCACAGGTATAAAATAATACATAAGTGTTTATTTAAGAATTAATAGGGGCAGCTAGATGGCGCAATGGATAGAGCACCAGCCCTGGAATCAGTAGTACCTGAGTTCAAATCTGACCTCAGACACTTAACACTTACTAGCTGTGTGACCCTGGGCAAGTCACTTAACCCCAATTGCCTCACTAAAAAAAAAAAAAAAGAATTAATAGCATAGGGGGCAGCTAGGTGGCACAATGGATAGAGCACCAGCCCTGGATTCAGGAGGACCTGAGTTCAAATCTGGCCTCAGACCCTTAACACTTAACTAGCTGTGTGACCCTGGGCAAGTCACTTAACCCCAATTGCCTAAAAAAAAAAAGAATTAATAGCATAGGTCAAGAGCAATCAGCAATTTCTAGTTTTCATGTGAGAACATTACCAAGTCTTTATCTCTTCTTGAAAATCCAACGTTAATGGTTTATGCTACAGATTTTTGCTTCTACCTACACTCTCACCAACTTCTATTGCCTCCAGAAGATATGCCCTTTGGTCCTGCGAGACATTTTAGATAGGTAGATTTGAATGCACTAGAAATTATTTATGGTATAGTAAAAAGGAGTACTGTGTTCAGAGTCAGAAGAGCTGGGCTGAAATATTGGCTCTGTTATTTACCACCTGTGTGGCCTTGGTAGTAGTGGTAAAAATGTGTCTGAACCTCAGTTTTCCTAGATGTAAAATGAGAAAATTGTAGCAGATCATTTCTAAGGTGTTTTGGGGGAGATTTTTGCTCTAGACTTTATGACTAGTTTTAGTCTTTAACTTCATTTGGGCCATAATAGTTACGTGATAATAATTTTAATGCGTTGGTGATGTACCAACAATCTCTCCCCCTTTCAATCTGTTTTATACATTATTGCCAGATGCCAGACTTCCTCAGGCTCAGATTTCATGATGTCACTTCTCTATTAAAAAACCTTCAATGTTTTACTGACTACAGGACAAAGTGCAAAGTCCTTAGCCTAGCTTTCCAGGCCCTCTACCACCCAGACCCGATATACCTTTCCAACCCTATTTTTCATTATTTACCTACCCTGTTCTAACTAACCTGGTCAATTCACTATTCCTAGAATATTATATTTGCATGACCACTTTCATATCATCCCCTTCATCTGAAATTCCACTCCCTGTTTTATTTAAATAGATGCTGATTTATTCAATACCAACCTTCATTCAAGGCCTAATTCAAGTATGTACTTCATGAAGTGATCAACTCAGCTTAGTACTTGCTCCATCTGCACTTAGGGCACTTATCACTTGTGTTGTTTGTCCTATCACTTACTGACACAGTTATACACATACATGTACACACATATATGCAAATGTTATATATGTATATATTAACACGTGTGTGTATAGAGATAGATAGATAGATAGATAGATAGATAGATAGATAGATAGATCAATCAAGGACCACATATTATACTTATTTTAATTACCCACTGTATATAGCACTGTGCTATGGGTGGAATAGATGTTCAACAAATATTTGTTTAATGAAATGAATGATTGATCTTCTGATCCTAAGGTTGGCTGTGGAAATGGAGAGAGGAATTCATAAAGGATTTGGAATCTTTTATTTTTTCTTGGGATTTCCCACAACCCCTCCACTAGGTGAGTTAATATCTTCCAATGAAGTTGTTTTTAAAATCCTATTGAAGACAAGATCTCATCCAAAGCCTCCATGCACAGACCTAGGATAGCTTCTTTTTTTTTTTTTTTGGAGGGCAATGGGGCTTAAGTGACTTGCCCAAGGTCACACAGCTGGTAAGTGTCAAGTGTCTGAGGCCGGATTTGAACTCAGGAACTCCTAAATCCAGGGCCGGTGCTTTATCCACTGTGCCACCTAGCCACCCCTAGGATAGCTTCTTACCTTCTTATTTCCTTTTAACTAAAAGATAAGTGTTTGGTATTGAACCTCCAGCATTCCAGGAGGTTTTGTTTGTTTCTTGTTTTTTAAGGAAAATACAGAGTATCAAAGCAGGGACATTTTCCCCCCAGACCGAGTTTAAAAAAATCAAGTATGAGACTTTGCCTCATCTCCTCATTTGGTATTGACCAATATGACAAGATTCAATTTTTTTGGCCTATTTCTTAGAGCCTATAATTCTACTCTCCACCTCAAAATAAAATTTGGATTTCTAAAACTTAATCTTTATTGAGCTATTTGTTTGGACAGAAATTAACTTCTAATATAACAGCATCAGTTTTGAAATTCCTTTCACAACTTTTTACAGCTACAAGCTAAACTTCCCTTTAAAAATGCTGTCAGCATTACACAGAAAGTAAAAGCAACCAATACATCCACTTTTTCATTTAATTTTTCTTGTCATTCTCTCTCATAGTACTCTTAGATTTTGGCTTCTCAATTCAATGCTAGAAATGAGGTATCGGGCTGTAGACACAGAAAATTGATAAGAGTTTTGTCCAACAGTTATAATGGGATTGAGCCTCCTGTAACTATCACGGGAGAAATTTCTTGGAACATTTAATTCAGCTTCTCCAAATCCCATTTCAACAAACTCCAAGAGAATGTCTGATTCTTTTAGTGAACCAAGGAGTACTTGAAGTAAATGGACCATCAATTTAGGGAACTTGTTTTGTGAGACAAATATTTCCATTATTGTAACTGGATTTGACCTTTTGTCCCTAATGGCCAAGAGTCTAAAAACATTTTGTAAAGCATAAAATGCTTTGCAAATATGATCATTATTTAGTCAAATACAAAAAGCTGGTTGACAAAATGATTTAATCATTTAATGAAATTAAGGGTTTAATTTATTTTTACTTAGGTACCTGTAGTATATAACTTACCTTGAAAAACAGTGTGATAAAGGTATTGGAGAAAGGGCCTCAGAGTCAAAAAGACTTGGATTCAAGTCTTGTTCCTGACACATGTTGGTTGTGTGGCTCTGGGCAAGCCATACTTAACTTCTTAGAGCCCTCAAGGTTATAAATTTCCAGAGCAGTTGCCTTGGTAGAGGGAATTACTCACACCAGAAACCACAGTGGTTTTTGTCCTTCCCCAAAAAGTACTTATCTTACAGGGTTATCATGAGTTTCAAATGAGATAAAAGTATCCTGTAAACTTTAAAGTGTCATATAGGAAGGAAAAGGAAGGGGAGGAATAGAACAAGTATTTATTAAACACTTAGCATGTGTTCAGCACTGTGCTAAGCACTTTACCAATGTTATCTTATCTGACCATCATAACAACCCTAGAATGTAGGTGGTATTATTATCATACCCATTTTACAATTGAGGAAGCTGAGGCAAACAGAGGTTAAGTCACTTGCCCAGGGTCACAGACGTCTGAGGCCAGATTCGAACTCAGGTTAAGATCATCATCATCATTATCAGTAGTAGTAATAGGAAGAGGAGGAGGAGTAAAAAATAAAACTAATTATTCAAAGAATACAGCAACTTCAAAATCATGGAACATCTAGAATTGAGGCAACTGATCTCTTTAAACTGAAAATTTATGATGCTATATGGCTGTGAATGTTCAAAACCCAGGATTTCAAAAGAATCATAGCTGTAGGTGACCCAAAGGGCTATAGAAAGACACATGGTGTTTACAAGAAGGCTTCGACACTTTATCAATAACAACTGGTGCAAGAGAAGTAACTTAGAATATGTCATAAAGGATACATATGGTTGGAAGAGGAAGAGATGACATGATTGGTAAGGACGAGTTTGAGTGGTACACTGGCAGCCATACCATAACAAAAGAACTGGAGGAAGGAACCCAGGATGCTGAGCATGCATTCTATAGTGGATGCACAGAAAAACAGGGACAGGAAGCACACAGGATGAGAAGACAAGGACAGGCTATGTTCTGCACCAGTGGAGAGAGCCCTGGCACTACAGAGATCATAGATCCAATGGAAAACTGGAATAGCAACAGCAGCAGCAACATTTATAAAGTACTTTAAAGTTTGCAAAGCATTTTGCAAATATTATCTCGTTTGATTGTCATAACAACCCTGGGATGTAGGGGTTAGCATTATCTCCATTTTAGTGATGAGGAAACTAAGGCAAACAGAGGCTAATGACTTGCCCAGGGTCACATAGCCAGTAAGTTTCTGAGGCATGAATTAAACTCACTTCTTCCTGACTGCAAGTCTAGTTTCCCCATACTGGAAAGTATACCTTGAAATGCAAAGAATCATGGATTAAGAGGGTGGAAGGGACCTACATGCAGTTTTGAGGTTCGAACTACATGTACCCAAAACAGAAAAATTGAATCTTGTTCAGGCCAAAAGACATTTTACCTCAATTATCTAGATATTTACGGAAAAAATTTTCAGCCTGAGTTATTCAAACAATTGCAGAATTTTCCACATTCCTTCCAGAGATGTAGATAGAAGCCATGGCTACACATAATCAAGGTAATTATTTTGGTCATCCTAGTTACCAACATGAATCATTCCATGAACATCAGAGTGATGAAGCTCATCCTGTTGTGCTATGAGGTCTGGCCATAGACACAGAACAATCATGGAGTTTTCCCAAGAGTTTGCTCTACGTTTTACTCTAGCTTCCATTATTATGTGATGGTAGCATGCAGGCCACGAATGACATTGGCAAACATCTCTCAAATCAAACACCCATTTCTCAACAAAATGTTTCATTAGGGGGCACTTCACTGCCAGAATGTTTGTTCCTGATGAAAATGCCTATTTTTCAATTTAGAGTGCCAGTTTGCTTCAAACATTTTAGCATAAACAAATATTTAGAGATAATAAAAATAAACTTTTTTTTAGATGTCTCCATCGAGTGATATTTTGAATGTTGAAAAGGGCTTCCGGATAGACCCATCTGTGAAATACATTAGTTTTAGACTAATGTTGTTTTAGTTAGGAACAAAACTACACATAGTTTTGATGCTGAGAAAACTTCAAATCTGGTAGTTCAAGCAAACATTTTATTAGTCTATTTCAAAGAATCATAGGATTTTGGAATTGGAGGGGATCTTAAGAGACCATCTAGTCCAATGGCCTCATTTTATAGCTAATAAAACTGAAGCCCAAAGAAATGAAGAGATTTTCCTATAGTCTGGGGATCAATTAGCATTTATGATATGCTTACTGTTTGCTAGGCATTATGATAAGTATTGGGGATACAAAGAAAGGCAAAAGCAGATCTAGAGAAGTTAACATTCTAATGGGAGAGAAAATATATAAGTAACTAGGTGTATATGTATATATAAATATATACATATACACATATAAATATATGTGTATTGAGATATATAAATATATGTATAGATAAATATAAATATATGTATACATAATATACATATACACATATACATAGAATACAACAGACATGCATATATACAACACTTATACAAAATATATGCACACAAATATATATACACATGTATGTGCATATATGTGTATATATAATCTCTATATCTGTAATCTCAGTGGGAAAGTCACCAACAGCTATGAGGGTGGTCCCTCATAGGCAAAGGCCTCCCAATGGAGGTTTGTCCAGAAGTTGGGTCTCCTGAGGTCCAGATCATTGTTTTCAACTACACTTACTGCCTCTATAACTTCTTTCCACATCAGCTCATTTGAGTATTATTTGTAATTGCCAAGGAAAGTAAATTTTTTAAAAACAAAATCCCATTCTTTTATGTATGTTTGCTTATAGACCTATTTTCATATTAATATGAGGGAACTATCCCCCTTTTGTGGTAGGATGGCCAATTAAGAAATGATCTTTTTTTAAAAAAGAAAGGGTAAAAACCTCATTAATTTGTCTCCTAAAACCCCAAAAGAACTTCATCTCTGAGGCACAGAAAAGTGATTACAAGAAGAAATCACAGCACGACTGATTTTTTTATCATGTTTTGAAATCTTTCAGCTTCCTAGAGTTTGATTTCTTAACTAAACTTAAATGTTTTGGGGATTCGAGTCCAAACAAAAAATCAGTTCATAGGATTTTGATCAATCAACAGCTCTACAACATTTCCATGCCTCATAAAATATTCAAAAAGCTTAAACATTTAGGGAAGAAGGGCTTGAGGCTAAACATATTTTCCAAATTTGTCCTAATTCAGACAGTTAAACTTGAAAATTAGCTTAAAAGGCTGGCTTTACAAACTGAGCCTGCCCTTTGGTATTTGAAATTAAATAATGAAATTATATCTATATATAAGATGCATGTAACAAACATATGCTAAGAAGTATAAAAGGAGGATAAAATAATACTATTAAGAGGACAATAATAGCTGGTATTAATCACGTGCAAATAAGAGTTCTTTGTAAATACCAAACACTGCTGCCCTTGGAAGAAAGGATGAGATGACAGAATGCAGGATCTGTTTTCTAGCACCGGCAGAGTTCATGGCTGGGGAAAACCAATGGTGTGGCATGGTTCTCTTTTTCCTACCTACCTCTGACCATTCACTGCCTTAAGGAGAGGAAGCAGTTAGAGTAAAAGAAAGGATAGGAGGACTTTCATAAATTTTATTACCTGCTCAAAAGAGAAAGGATTGAAGTTAAAGTATTTAAAAACAAAACAAAATGGAAAAAAATGGGATCAGTCCTCTAACTCATTCCATTGGTCCTCAAGAGCTGAATTTAATGGGGATGAGGTTATACAATTATATCATTACTTTCTGCCTTCTGACAAACTATCCCCTCAGCTATTCCAAACACAGAGCTGGTGTTTTGATTTTTCAACATTTTTTATAAAAGTCTCTACTGTTGGGGGCAACTAGGTAGCGCAGTGGGTAGAGCACCAGCCCTGGATTCAGGAGGACTTGAGTTCAAATCTGACTTCAGACATTTGACACTTACTAGCTGTGTGACCCCGGGCAAGTCACTTAACCCCAATTGCCTCACCAAAAAAAAAAGAAAGAAAGAAAGAAAGAAAAGTCTCTACTATTACCTCCATTTCAGCATTTAACAATCCTCCCTTCAGGTAGTGCTTTCTTACAGCTAACCTAAATCTCTCATATTGCTATTCATGAAAGGTCCACAAGGGCCAGTGGTTATGCAATTTTTGACTCCATAAGAACAGAGATCCTATATATTTAAACATTATTATGTTTCCTTCTGTGCCTAAAAAATTGGTCTGCACCCAGTAGGCTTTTAACAAGTTAGTCAATAATAGTAATACCTCTGCATATATTTGAAAGTGATTATTTTACCTTCCCAAAGCCTTCTCTTCTCTTGCATAAATAATCTCCCGGGGACTCTTTGGTGACCCTGCCAAGGTCAACAATACAGATCCTCTGCCGGGTTGGATCACACTCAAAACCACACCCAGGGGCTAAGTTTCTACTTCCAGGCTTCTTTAAAAACACCGGCAGCAGGAGAAGGTCCTCAGATTTCTTAAATAAGCCAGGCAAACATGAGCTGCCAGTGACTGCCATCTCTGGGACACAGCTAATGCCTTTTTGCTGGCATCCTTAGAATATGACTTGTAATAATTATATGCTGCTTTGTAGAACATATAGCTTCTAACCAAAATGTTCCAACTTTGTGGATGGGTTATTGGGATATGCTGCGGAAATCAACTGAAATCAGGAAGTGCTTTGATTAATTCCTCCTACTATAAGGGAATATTAGGAGAATATTATTAAATAGGCAAGGGTCATTCCTGGTGACCTGTTCTTTTCTCCCTTAAATAACTTTTACAATGCCTCCTAAGGGTATCCAGGAAATTATCTGATGAGTCACCAATGCCTTAGTATGAATTAGCTTAATGTATCACATTTAATGTGCATTTTTTTAAAAAGAAGAAAAAGAAGACTTCTGCAGTAGAATCAAAAGGAATGGATTTCTGATGGTGGAATTTCAAACTGTATATGGAAATAATTTGGGACACTAGACCTTAAGATTTTCCCTCAATTGTACATGAATTATTAATCTAAAGTCTTCACAATTCCCAACTATCTTGTTGTTTTGAAAATATATGACATACACAGATAAGTAGAGGGATCTTTTTAGTCATGATTATACATGTATTGACACATCTAAGTACAGCAGGCTCCATCATTTTACTGCTATATTGTCAAACACTTTGCAACAGAACACTCTATTCCATAATATATTTCCATGCCTTCTATAAATTAAAAAAAGAAAATCTTAGTTTTTCTAATAATTTCTTCATTCATAATAATTTTTGTTGGCAGGAGAAGTTTCATAGAAACTGGTGCCTGGGGTGACATTTCCTGAGTCAATATTACTATTTCAATGACAAATATTGATTAAGCACTAACGATCTGCCTGACTATGCTAGGCATTGGGTTTTACAAACACAATCCCTACTCTCAAGGAGCTTTGTGGTGTAATGGAGAAGACAGGTACATATATCAACATATAACAATGAATATAAACTCAAATAAGTACAAGGTAGTTAAATACAACGTAGAATGGGAAGGAGAGCATTAGCAAATGGGATGGTTAAAAAAAAGACTTCATTTAGGGTTGGTATTGGAGCTGAATCTTGAAGAAAGAGAGGCATTCTATGAGACAGAGATGAAGAAGGAGTGGATTCCAGTCATGGAGGATGGCAAATTCAAAGGCACAGAGGTGGAACATGGAGTGTTGTGTTGGAAAAACAGAGAGAAAACTAATTTGGCTAGATTGTAAACTAAGAGAAAGGGAATAATTCACCATGAGGCTGGAAAGATGGTTTGCAGTTAGGTTGTGAGAATTTTAAAAAGCTAAACAGAAGAATTAATATTTTATACTCGAGGCAATTGGAGCTGCTGAAGTTTGTTAAGTAGGCTTAGGGAGAAATTGCTTTTAGTGATTTTGTGTGTGTATGTGTGTGTGTGTAAGATGGATGGGTGTGGGAGAGACTTGAATCAGGAAGATCAATTAGGAGGCTGTTTCGATAGTCTAGGTAAGAGGTAATGAATAAGGTGAATCAAAATAATGATAGTATTAAAACATATATTCATTTTTATAGAAATTAGGACAGCTAGGTCAGAGTCAGAACATCTTGGGTTCACATCCATATCTGACACACATTAAAATCACTTAACCTATCAATGACCCAGGCAATTCTACAAAAATAAAAGTTGCAGGAAGGATACCAACCTGCTTAGGTAGAAGGAGTTTCTGCCCTGGGAGTCCCTTACACAAATACAGGCCTAGTAAAAATAATACTTAATTTAGCACTCAAAAGTTTTCATAAATTTTTACATACATTATCTCATGCAAATGAGATCTCATTTGTGTAAGTTAACGTATGGGAGGTCAACAAGCATTTATTAAGCTTTTACTGTTTCCAAGTACTGTGGGAAGTTCCAGGTATACAAAAGAAAGGGCAAAAATAGTCCCTGCTCTCCAAGAGTCCCTAATCTAATAGGGGAGACAATGTGCAACTGACTATGTAAAAAACACATATATTATATATATATATGTATATACACATACATACATGTGTGTATGATGAATTGGAGAGAAGGCAAGAAGATGAAGGAGGATTGGGAAAGGCTTCTAAGTTGAAGCTTGAAGTCATGGAAACTAGGTGATGGAGATGAAGAGGGAGAGTGTTTCAGGCATGGGGGACTTAAAAGATTTATATTTGTATCTATAATCTAATCTATATGCACATATATATACAAACATCACATATATACATATACTTAAGTTCAACTTATAACCTAATTATAAATCACAAAATGAAAAAGGAAACATTTTTACAATTAAATTAACATCACCAGCATCATACAATCTGCTTTACAACTAGGTTAGAAACCAAAGTAGGAATGTATTATATCATCATCATACATTAGACTAGATGAGGGTAATAGCAATCTTTGTAATGTGTCAAGTCATAAATCTATTTTTTTTAAATTTTTTTTTTTTTAGTGAGGCAATTGGGGTTAAGTGACTTGCCCAGGGTCACACAGCTAGTAAGTGTTAAGTGTCTGAGGTCGGATTTGAACTCAGGTACTCCTGAATCCAGGGCCAGTGCTCTACTCACTGCGCCACCTAGCTGCCCCCATAAATCTATAATTTAAATGTTAAAATACATTAGTTTCCTTTCTTTTCCTTCTTTTCTTCCTTCCCTCCTTCCTCCCTCCCTCCCTTCCTTCCCTTCCTTTCTCCCTCCCTTCTTTCCTTCCTCCTTGCTGCCTTTCTTCCTTCCTTCCTCCCTTCCTTCTTTCCTTCCCTCCTTTGTTCCTTCCTTCCTTCCCTTCCTCTTGTTTGTCTGTTTCACTCAGGCTGGAAGTATGGTGTCCTCATGGGCCCAGTCCTACTGCTGATTGACCTGGAAGTTTTGACCAGCTCCATTTCCAACTAAGTTAGAGTCAGTTCACTGTTCCTTAGGCTGCCTGGTGGTCCTCTGCTCCCAGAGGCTCATCATATTAGTGTCAGACCTAGTGAAGATGGCTGATAGGTTTTAAACCCCCTTCAATTCAGAACCTCCAAGCTCAAGAGATTCTTTAGCCTCAGCCTGGGTTTATAGGCATATACTACCATGTCCAGCTCTTAGTGTGTCTTTGACATAATTTTCTTCACAAAGTTTTTCGGGGCGGGAGGGGGGAGAGTAAAAAGGGGGGGAAAAGCATCACTTTACCTGACATAATCAAATGGCAGAAATATAGATTTACGTAAATTCAAACATTTAAAAATCTACCACTATCACAATTAAAATGTAATTCACTGTTCTTTTTGCTGCAAGAAATGTCAGACCTTCAAATAGTTTCCTTAAATGGGCAAATGCCTATTATTTAATATCCTTCAGCTTCTCAGTTTTAGTTTTGAACAAAAACAGATGATATTCCATCTAAATACTAACACAGAAGTGAGGTTTGAAACTTGGACATTTTGCCATTTGCCCTAAAACGAATCTGAAATTTATAACTCAGGAGTAAACAGTTAATTTTTTTTCTTCTGCTTACATAACACAAAAACAACTGAACCAGTCTGGCATAAACTTTCCCCTCCAAAGTCACCTTTGTGCTGAAACCAAGCACCTCAGGTTTCAGTCAAATAACTTACAGATGAGAACAAGCGTCTAAAGAAAAGAAAATTCTCTTGCAATTTTAACTACAACATTAGTTATGGGCAGCTGGGGATAAAACTTAAAAAAAATAATTAAATAGGTCACAAGAAGTGCTTTCTTATTTGTCTTGTTTCAGATGCATTGGCAATAAAAAATATCAACGAGTTGCAAGTGTACACCCTCCCCTCGCTTTTGTAAAACTATTGTAGATCCAAGGCCATGTCTATTTGATGGAAAACAGATCTGAAAAAGTCAATCTGGGCTTTTTGGCCATATTAACAGCTTATTTGGATCACTCCATATTTGAGCCAATCAATTAGGGGGAAACTACTTAGAATAACTGAACATCCCTTCTCCCTTCCTCCCCCCCATAAATTCAATGACTATAAGTAGATTTTCACAACAATTATATAATAATCTAATTTAGGGGTTCTTAACCTTTTTATACCATGGAACCCTCAGGCGGTAGAGTGAAACCTAGGGATGTCCATTTCAGAATTGTTTTTAAATGCATAAAATAAAAAACTCATAGGAAACCAATTATATTGAAACACCACTATAAAAATCTATTTAAAAAATAAATGTACAGCCCCCAGGGTAAGAGCTCTTGATCTAAATGTTCTTATCCTCTTCTGTCCCCTTCTCTAGTGGTTTCAGCAAGGGAACTGGAGCTCCAGCTATGTGAAGAGAAAGGTGGTCTTGGAACTACAGTCAAGTAAATGGACCATTCAGTTCATGGCTACATGCAGTTCTCAACTATTGAAATAATTTTATAGATTACTGATAGAGCTGGGACTTGAATCCTGTTCTCCCAATTATTAGTCCAGTATTCTTTCTGGAACACTTTGCTGCTTTCCCCCAATTATATCTTGAATAAGATAAAAACCTTCCATGAACTTCTTTTTCATTTTTCTTTACCTCACCCTCCCCAACTAAAATTTTACTTTATTTTTATGAGGCCTATTATTAAATAAATTGATATTTTTTTCATTGTAGTATTTTTATCCTGCATGTGTGATTCATAGTAAACTCCACAATTTGTTTTTGTTTTTGCTTTTGTTTTTTGCGGAGCAATGAGGGTTAAGTAACTAAATTCCATAATTTGAACTGCATCATTTGACTTAATCATTGGAAGAAGCCCTTTGTAAAAAATAAATGCTTAAGAGGAAAGTTAGGTGGCACAGTGGATAAAGTACCAGTCCCGGATTCAGGAGGACCTGAGTTTAAATTTGGCCCAGACACTTGACATTTGCTAGCTGTGTGACCCTGGGCAAGACACTTAACCCTCACTGCCCTGCCCCCCAAAAAGTATAAATAAAATAAAATAAATGCTTAAGAGAACTACTTCTCCCAGTATTTAGGCATTATTTTGATAGAACATCATCTATCTGATAATTGCATACACCAAAGCAGCAGCCCATCTATGCCTTCTCATCTTAAATGATTCTTGTTTGGTTTTTTTACAGTAAGTCTTCCATAGAGGATTTCTCCCAAATGGACTTCTCTGTTTTTAGGGGTACCAGTGTGATATGGGCTGGCCATCTGTTACTCCTTTCTCTTACTACCTAACCAGACTCACTTCCTTTTTCAGTCATTAATAATGGTTTTATGCTCCCTCTATCATGAAAGTCCTTGTTAGTAGTATTTGACATCTTCCTTACCCCCACCATGCATCTTTTCATTAACCTTTCAGCCAGCTGTAATTTTGATTCTACAGAAATCATAGTGTTCCAATATGCTCACATACAGCATCACTGGGAGAATATCCATGCTAAAATAATGAGGTCAAGAACCAATTTGGAATCATTGAAGGTACTGTGTAATTTCCCACAAACAATCCGACTCAGTTCAGTGTTTACCAGCAAGGAGATGTATTGATGGGGTAACTCAGTGGGCTAACCATCCAATTGCATTGCCGTAATCTGGACCATCCACTTGGCATTCTTATTTTATGGTGCTACTTGAGGGATTGAGTTTTCTTTTTTTTTGTTTTGTTTTGTTTTGCAGGGCAATGGGGGTTAAGTGACTTGCCCAGGGTCACACAGCTAGTAAGTGTCAAGTGTCTGAGGCCGGATTTGAACTCAGGTACTCCTGAATCCAGGACCGGTGCTCTATCCACTGCACCACCTAGCTGCCCCCTTGGGATTGAGTTTTCTATTCTCTCCTAGGCACTCCTGTTGAATTCCATGTACAGTTGTAGATAACTGTTCTATTCCCCCTTTCAAATGTGAAGAACTCTGAGGGAAGAATTGTAGCATTTCTATTCTTTCAGATTGAATTATTTGAAAATAAATTGCTGTTCTTAATGGGGAATCAGGAGATCGAGGTTAAATCTTGACTTGCCAGCTGTGCTATCTTGGGCAAGTCATTTTAACTATACAAGCCTACATTTCCTTTTCTACAAAATGAGGTCAATGATGTTTAAGACAACCTACTTGACAGAATGGTTGTGAGGAAAGCACATTATAAAATGTTACATAATAATAAGAGCTAACATTTCTATAGCACCTACTATGTGCTAGGCACCATGCTAAGCACTTTACAAAATTTTATCTCATTTGATCCTCACAATGACTCTGGGAGGTAGGTGCTACTGTTACTACCATTTTTCAGTTGAAGAAACTGAGGCAAACAGAGGTTTAGACTTGCCCCAGTACAGACAGCTACATAAATATGAGCACTTAGTAATGTAAATAGCTAACATTTAAATAGTGCTTTATGGTTTGCAAAGCACTTTAAATATTTCATCTAATTCTCACAATTCTGTGAAGTAAATGCTATTATTATCCACATTTTGCAGATGAGGAAACTGAGGCACAGAAAGGTTGAGTGACTTGCCTAAGATCACATAGCTAGTAAGTGTCTGAGGCCAAATTCAAACTTAGGTCTTCCTGACTCCAATTTCAGCCCTCTATCTATTGTACTATCTCAGTGCCTTAATGCATGCTAACACATGAATTAAGTATTTCATAAACCTCCTTGGTGACTAATCCATAGCTCTACATACAATAAAGCTGCAGATTCGTTTAATGATTAATATTTCATCTAGCTGGTTCCTAAATGAAAGGACCCAGCTTCTCCACTTCCTCAGAAGAAACAAGGATGTGACATAGGCATTTTGGAGCCAGGACTAATCCAAAGGTTAAGAACTTTCTGCCAAAGAATACTAGGAAGAGAAGGGAGATTAAGAGGCTTTTTCTTCATAGCAGTCAAACAGGTAGTTGCTTTTTTGCCTTCATCTTTAAAAAAAACAACAAAACAAAGCCCAATAAATGTTTGTACTTCCTTTGACCTGAGAGTAAATAGTGACAGACAAGTAAAAGATCAACATGAACAAGTTGGTTCTGGAAATTATTCCTAGACATTTTTTTTACCCCAAAGGATTCATAGCTAAGCACTGAAAACCTCAACTTCTGCAAATTATGTAGCATGAGGTGGTGAGAACTCTAATTAAAGTTGTGGCCTAAATGCCAGCATAGTTAACAGTATTTGTTTGCTCATAATCTTGGGGGAGAGGGGGATTGTATGTGAATTGTGGTTTTTCAAAGCAATTTACCTTCATACTTAGTCAAAAATGGAAAATTTGAGAAAAATTTTCCAGTTTTTGTTGACTTGATGGTGAAGGGTATACATTTGTGAGATTTTGGTTTCTGGTAACTAAAAAAAGCATTGAATGATCAAACTAAACTTCTGTAAGTAGCAGATGGTAAAGGGAAGCACTGGCTCCCAGAACCACAGAAATGGGGGAGCAGCCTAGGTGTAAGCCCAGACCAGGGGAAGATTCAGGTGCCAATCCTGTGCAGCAAGGGCAATTATTATTACCTGTGGTCTATTAAGGCCAGTTTTCAGAAGTGGTAAATCAGTGGTGGTAGCTATCCTGACTGACATTATTGTGTAGAGGTAGGGGGAGGTATGGGACAATTCCTAAGGGAAGGCTTTGAAGACAGCAAGACAGCTCTGAAATAAGTTAGTCAATGTGGACATGGTAGTCCTTGAAAATTTTTGGTCTCTTTCCTTCTTGCTAAGTTCTTTGTGACATGATGACATGTCCATTAGCTTAAGAGGATTCCCAGCATCTTCCTGAGGTACCAGCTTTCTAACTTGGATGATAGAGGCATAAGGTTTTGGGCAAATTGGTCAATGAAAGGTTGACTGACCAAAAACTCAGTTTCCTACTATTTGTCTAAAGCTTCTTACTAAGTCTTATACCTTTATCCTAAGGATGTGTTCTTTTCAGAAGTCTTGTCTCTGACAATTTTACATGTGACTTGTTCAAGGCAAAGAATCTACAAAGTACCACACAAAACATTTTATTCTAAGGAAGTAAGAGGCAATTTCCATATGCATCCTTGTTCAGTCTACTGATAGCATAACAGAAGAGTCCTCATGGAACATCACTAAAGACTATATCCTTTTCCAACAATGTTTACTTAATAGATATGGCCAGGAAAAGGTGCTCTAGGAAACTTTCAAATAGAAGTGTGTTTATAACTGGCAACAAATTAGAATTTTAAAGTTTAAAGAAAATGCCCAAACTCATTCCTATCCCTGTCTCTCTCCCTGACCCTGAACTTCTCCATCTGCCAGAAGTCTTCTCACACTGGAAGAGATCTCTGCTCCTGTGGTCCCATCTTCTAATTGGTGACTTCCTCCTTGAACTTTCATTTTGAGGAAGCCCTATGCTCACTCACGCCTTTACTTTTCTTCCTTGGCTCTACTTATAACTCCAGATTTCTCTCCTATGCTCCAGCTTCCCGTGCCTCCCCCCAACCCCTTTAGCTTTTTAGCTTTATGTGCTGCTTTCTTCTATCAGAATGTAAGCTTTTTGAGGTCAGGGACTTTTTTTTTCTTGCCTAGGAATTTGTATTACTAGAACTTAGAGCAGTGTCTGGTACACAGTAAGCACTGCTTGTTGACTGACTATACTATGGTAAAATCTTATTACTACCACTTAGTTCTTTCATTTTAAGAACACTCTCCAAGTACCTGATTGTAGGAAAACAGAAATTTATGACACAAAACAGCTAGTGGTAAATACATGTCTGTCAAGAAAACAAAAACCCCAAATCTCTTTGAAGTAAAGAATACTTTCCTCTCTCTTGCCACTCACCCTAAAAGTTTCCATAAAGATACTAGATTTCCAGATATAGTAGTAGAGAAGTGATCTTAGAATTATAGTCAAGTAGTCAGACCACTTAGTTTATGTCTACAAGCATCCATCAACTGCACTTTCTTCGTTGGGTTGATTTCTTCGGCTATTTTAATGAACAATTTTTGTAAATTCAATTAGAACAACTATAAGCCGAACCAATTGGATTGTTAAGACAGCCCCAAAGATACTGGATTGACTTTTTTTAATCCAAAGTTTTTGTTTCTGGTTTTCATTTTAGAGATAGACCCTTGACAATTTGAGTCACTAAGTGCTCCCTCTCTCATTTTCTTTGTCATAAAATAATATAATCCCTGTGTTAGGAGTGAACTCAGAGGTGATCTGGCTCAACTTCTACTCAATACACCAATCCCATTTACAATGTTGCTGACAGTCATTCAAATTGCTGTAAAATCCCCAGTTATGAGTTGGAGCCACTAGCTCTCATTATCTGGAAGTTTTGTTGATTATTATTCGTAATAATGGCTAACACATAGTACATAATGTCTGCAAAGCATTACATAGATGTCATCTTATTTCATCTTTACAACTTTGTGAGGGAGGTGCTAGTACGATCCCCATTTTACAGATGAGGAAACTGAGGCTGAGAGAGGTTAAATGATTTGTCAGGGTCCTTTAACTAGCAAGTGTCAAACCCAGGTCTTCCTGATTCCCTGATCCAGCAATGTATCCACTGAACTATCCAGCTCCCTCTGAATATGTTGAGCCTAAATCTGGCTCCATAACTAACACCCAGATCTCCTTGTTATGTTCCTAGACCATAAGATTTTAGAGGTAAAAGGAACCTTAGAGAGCACCTAGACTATGCTATACTCCAATACAAATACATGTCCCCACCCAGACATCCCATTCCTTCTCCCCATTGCTGAGCAGACAGGCCAGTGGTAATGTATAAAGAGAGTGGGTGTCTAGAGATTGTACAAAAACGAAGTTGTTCAGAGGTCCCAAAGAGTACAAGTTGGAAGCACTAAACTCAGGGGAGCTCAGGAGGTCTTTCTTTATCTTAGATGATTTTATTTTCCCAGAATACATGTAAAATACAAATTTTGACATCAATTTTTTTAAACCGAGAAGACAATTGCTACCTGAAAAAAAAGGATTATTTTTGAAGCCAAGCAAAAAACCCTACATATGGGAAAGCAACCAAGCTGGCTGGCCTGGGAGTAAGAGTAAAATTTCACTTCCTTGATAAAAAACAAGACTCTTCTTATTGCTTATAGCCTAAAATATCAAACACCTGGCATTTAAAGTCTTTCACAGTCTTGCTCCAGCTTATCTTTCCAATCTTATTTCATACAACTTCTCTCTCTCTCTCTCTCTCTCTCTTTTTTTTTTTAGTGAGGCAATTGGGGTTAAGTGACTTGCCTAGGGTCACACAGCTAGTAAGTGTTAAGTGTCTGAGGCCGGATTTGAACTCAGGTACTCCTGACTCCAGGGCCAGTGCTCTATCCACTGAGCCATCTAGCTGCCCCTCATACAACTTCTCTTAATGAAGTCTATGTTACAGCTAAATTTGATTCCTAGCCATTCCATTTTCTTTCTTGCCCATTTTGCCAACTGGGTGTTGGACCTCATCATCTCACACCTGGACTATTGCACTATCCCACTCATTGTTTTCACTTCTCAAGTTTCTCTTCACTGAAGTTTATCCTCCACTCATCTATCAAAGTAATCTTGCTAAAAAGCAGATCTGACCATGTTTACTCACTCCTCTCCTTTTCAATAAACTCCAGTGGCTCCCTATTGCCCCCAGGATCAAATATAAACTCCACTGTTCAGCTCTTAGAGCTCTTCACAAGCTGGCCCCTTCCTACCTTTCCAGTCTTCTGAGTTCAAATCTGGCATCACAGTCACTTGACTTCTGTCTGCCTCAGTTTCCTCATCTGTAAGATGGGGATAATAAGAGCACTTATCTCCCAGGGCTGTTGTGAGGATCAAATGAAATAATAATTGTAAAAGGAACATAGTAGGTATTTAATAAATACTTGCTTTGTTCCTTCCTGCCTGCCTCCCTCCTTTTCCTTCCTCTCATCCTCTCTCCCTTCTTTCTTTCCTTCCTTCTACTTATGCCATGATCTATTGACATTGGCCCCCTTACTATTCCTTGCATAAAACATTCCATCCCCCAACTCTGTACATTTTTGCTAATTATCCCCCATGCCTAGAAAGTAACAACCTCCTCATTTCTGCCTCCTGGCTGGCTTCTCTGACTTTCAAGTCTCAGCTAAAATCCCACTTTCTGCAAGAAGCCTTTTCTGCTCCCCCGTAATGTTAGTGCCTTCCCTCTAAGTTACGTCCAGTTTCTTCTGTCTACATCTTGTTTGTACATAGATGTTTCTATGCTGTCTTTCCTCTTAGATATAAACTCCTTCAGAGAAGAGACTATTTTTGTCTTTCTTTGGACCCCCAAATCTTAGCCTGCTAACTGAGCATACAAAGCAAGTGCTCAATAAATGCCTGTTTATTTAACTTGACTTGCATTCAAAGGCCCTCTGCTCACCTTCTCTGGTTAAATTTCTCCTCTTCATAACAGGCTCAAAAAAAGACCCCTCCTCCAAGAAACCTTCTTTGATCCCTTCAGCTGAAAGCAATCTCACCCTCTAAATTTTCCTAAAGCACTCACTCTGGATTTCCTCTTTACCCCCTTAGTGGTTTACCTATATCATATTCTTTTGTGAACATAATAGATCTTTTCTATTCGACTGTAGGATTCATTTCTTTTTCAATCTGTGTCCCAAGTACCTCAAATATAGCAGGCACTGGTTAAATGTTTGTTGAATTTCATTGGGGGAAAAAAGAGGTAAAAGCCTGCTGGTAACACTCATAGACAATTAGATCTGGAAGAGCTCTAAGAGGTCCTTTAGTCCAATGCTCTCATTCCTCAAGTAAAGAAACTGAGCTGGAGAAGTGGTTTGTCCAAGGCCATGTAACTTATTAGCAGCAGAGCCAGGACAAGAATCCAGCTCTCTTGGTGAGATTAGGGCTTCTCAGGTGAAGGTCTTTGCAGGAGAAAGTCAACTCCTTGGATAGCAACGGTAGAACTTATGCAACTCAGATATTTGGCTGGATCTGTGATCTCACTGGTGTGGGAATTTCTTCCATGTTCTCTTTTCCCACATACATTGTCTTTAACCTCCTGTTTATTTTTTAAAGTTTTGTATCATGTCGGGTTTTTTTTATTTTAGAGAAATTGAAACAAGGATTTTAAAAGTTGCTACATAAGTGCCAGTCAACAACTCCTATTAATAAAAAGCCCAAATCCCTAGAGTACAGATTGCTGACTTGGGGAAAAAAGAAAAGAAAAAAAAACCAACTGGTGCCAAATTTTGTCTGCTCAGGGTCGAAAAATGAAATATCTGAAAAACAAAGGGAAACAATTACAGTGATATAATTAAAAGGTTTTTTTTAAAATAAGCAGTGAAATACTGGCTGTTCCTTGTCAAGAAAAGTTAGTATAGTAAAGAATGTTACATTTGGAGTTAGAAGAGATAGGTTCAAATCTCAGCTCTGCTATTTACTAGCTCTATTACCTTGCGTAGGGTCATAGGCTCTGGGCCTCGTTTTCCTCATCTCTAAAACAGACTAGATGATCTCTAAGGCCCCTGGTCTTCTGGGGCATGGAAGCTCGGCCAGTTTTTGTTTGTTGTTTTTTTCACCAGAATAGAATTGGGTAGAAGGAAAAGAAATTGCTGAGCAGAGTTTTTAAAGATTCTTGTAGGAAAACAGGAGTAATAACTTCTTACTCCCTAGGACCGTGACTGCGACAGCAGCCCCGAGGGCCACCGTCTGCCCTTGCGTGTCGTGGGAGGCGTGAGACCGCCGAGGCCCCGCCATGGCGCCCAAGCAGCCCCCGAAGGCCGAGTTCCAGGAGGGCGAGCGCGTTCTGTGCTTCCACGGGCCGCTTCTCTACGAGGCCAAGTGCCTGCAGATGGCCACGGAGGACAGGCAGGTGCGGTACCTGATCCACTACAGCGGCTGGAACAAGAACTGGGACGAGTGGGTCCCTGAGAGCCGCGTCCTCAAGTATTCGGAGGCCAACCTGCAGAGGCAGCGCGAGCTTCAGAGGGCCAACCAGGAGCGGCGGGCGCGAGGCGCTGCCCAGGGCCGCAGGGGTAGCGCCGGGGCTGCAGCTGCGGCCTCCCTGCAGCAACAGCAACAGCTGCAGCAGAACGTGGAGACGCTCTTCCAGAACATTCGCATCACGCCCTCCACCTCCTCAGCCACGGCCCCCGCCACCGGGGAGGCCCCGGGCCGCCAAACCAGGAAGGGCAAACAGAAAACGGACCTGGGAGAAGGGAGCAGCGGTGGTGCCGGCTCCAGCACGGCCAGGGGGCTCCCCCAGCCGCCCCAGAGAAGAAGGACCCGAGGCCACCCTTCTGTCAAAGACGGAGGGACGTCTGCCACCCGCGCCGAGGCCAAAGTCCAGATCCCCGCGGAGCTGAAGCCGCTGATGGTGCAAGACTGGGAGCTGGTCAACAAACAAAGGCAGCTGTTTTCCCTTCCGGCCAAGAAGAACGTGGACTCCATCCTGGAGGACTACGTCGCGTACAAGAAGGCGCGTGGCGACGGGGATAACACGGAGTATGCTGCTGAGGAAATGGTAGGGGGCATCCGAGCCCACTTCAACGTCCTGCTGGGCACCCAGCTCCTCTACGAGTTCGAAAGGCCGCAGTACGCCGAGCTCCTCGCTACTCACCCGGGTGTTCCCATGTCTCAACTCTACGGAGCTCCACACCTGCTGAGGTTATTTGTTCCAATTGGGGCAATGCTGGCCCATTCGCCTTTTGATGAGAAGAGTCTGGCTTTGTTGTTCAACTATCTGCACGACTTCTTAAAATACTTAGCAAAGAACCCGTCTGCTTTTTTTAATGCCAGTGAGTACAAGGATGCTCCTCCTGAGTATAAGCAAAAAGCTGCCTGAGAGTTGAACCAGATTCGTTAGATTTGGGTTTGTAAAGGTGTTTTCTGAGTTACTGAAATTGTGTTTGTGTATTGCAGCACTAAATATTTGTTTCCAAAGTGTTCTGTTTGAAACTAAGTGAAAGGGTAGTCCTTTTTTGGGGGTGGGGGGGGGAGTGTTTTCACCAGTATATGGGATGATGGGTATAGAGAGTGACCTAGTGGAGGATGTTTCATTATATAATTGACAAAGCATGCTTGAATTCTAATGGTTTCATCTCTTTAGCATCAAGTACTTTTATAATTTATGTTAATGCAAAGTGTTAAAACAGCAAATTCTGGTTTCCAACGTTTAACTCATGGGGTCCTGTTAAGGACTCTCTTTTTGTGTGTGTGTCTTCATTTTAATTTTTGATGCTTTGAGTAAATATAGTACCTTTTTGAAATGGGACTGTGTTATTCATAGACGTTTCTCTTTGCCTAGATTGGAAAGGAGAGGTAATCGTGTGTGTGTGTGTGTGTGTGTGTGTGTGTGTGTGTGAGAGAGAGAGAGAGAGAGTTTTGTATTCTAATGAATATTCTAACTTTCAAAATGACATTATTGTATATCTGTGGTTCTTGGAAAATTGGGCTTGCAGGAGCTATTTCACACGTCTTCCCCCCCCCCCAAATTAAATAAAAAGGTGATTGGACCAAACTATCATCACTAAGGTTCCTTCCATTTCTGATGTTCTGAGAAAAATAAACTATAAGGAAAAGATATGAGGATTTTTCTATTTCTGATCAATTGAGCTTTGCATGTGGTGCACTGACTTACAATATATTGGCAAGAGCAGAATTCATGTCAGGATTTGGCCCTGTGTATTAAGAAGGAAGGAAAGACTCATTTATTGAGCACCTACTATGTGCCAAGCACTTTCTAAGTGCTTTACAAATAGGAACTCATTTAATTCTCAGAACACCATAGGTACGTAAATGCCCATATCAAATTAACTGACACTAAGGGTCATTAAAATTCTTGGTTTGGTCATTTTTGTTACTAGCAAGAAATTATCATGACTACCATTTATTTGCAAAGCACTTCATAAATATCTCATTTGATCCTCACAACCACCCTGGGAGGTAGGTGCTGTTATTACCCCTGTTTTACAGTGTAAGTAACTGAAACTGAGAGAGGCTGACTTTCCTAGAGTCCCATATCTTGTAAGTATCAGAGATCACATTTGAACCCGATTCTTCCTGACTTCAGGTCCAGTGTCCTATGCACTATACCCTTCTCATGTATTAATAATTCAGAATTGTATAAGGCTTTAAGCATTACAAAGCATTTTCTCTGTGAGGCAAGTGGTGCAAAAAGTCCAGGGTGTCCCAAAAGTCTATTTTAAGCTATTTTAAAAGCTATTGTTAGCTTTAAACTGCACTAAGACTTTTGGGACACTATATTTTCCCAATTTTTGTGTGTGTAGAGGCTTGTGGTGGGACTGTCTGGGTCAGTATCTATGAATAAACTGAGTCAGTCATCGAGCAATTAATAAGCACTTACAATGTGTCCCGTGGTGGTTCAGTGGATAGAGTTCTTGGCCTAGAGTCAGAAAGATCTGAGTTTAAATGCGACCTCAGACACTTACTAGCTGTGTGACCCTAGGCAAGTGACTTAACCTATGTTTGCCTTAATCCATGGAGGAGGAAATGGCAAACCACTCCATTATCTTTGCCAAAGAAAACTCCATGGGTACTACTGGCACGATATGGTACACGGGATCCCAAAGAGTCAGACATAACTGAACAACAACAATGTGCCAGGCATTGTGCTAAGTTCTGGAGAAATGAAGAAAGGTAAAAGATAGTCCCTTCCCTTTAAGGAGATCATAGTCTAATGAACTCTGACTAAGATTCAGAGATACTAAGTTTCTTGATTGGGGTGACTCCATTGGGCATTTTCAGAGCTAGGACTCAAACTCATGTGGTCCTAAATCCAAGGCCAAAGTGTTCTACTAAACTACCATTAGGTGTACATAACCCCACATTTCATAGAATCATGTTGAGTCTTTCTATTTGGCCTTGTGGAGACCACCTTTTCCTACTTAAATTTCAGTTAGAAAATAATTTTACAAAACTGGAGACAACTTGGACATGTCCTATAGAATAAAACGAATATGCTAAATGGTATTCTTGAAACAGTCCTTGAGAGGAACTTTTTTTTGGGGGGGGCAGTTGGGGTTAAGTGACTTGCCCAGGGTCACACAGCTAGTAAGTGTTAAGTGTCTGAGGCTGGATTTGAACTCAGGTCCTCCTGAATCCAGGGCTGGTGCTCTATCCACTGTGCCACCTAGCTGCCCTATGAGAGGAACTTTTGAGGACTCTTGTGTCTATAATTTCCAGACAGGCACACAGGAAATTGCCTCAAGGTGAAGGCCCCTGCAGGGGGAAGAGACAATCCATGCCTTTCCTCTGGTGTTGTCTCACATTTTTGAGTTTGTATGCATATAATAATAGCTAACATTTATATTCTGGTTTAAGGTTTGCAAAGCACTTTACATGTGTTAGTCCTGGCAGGTAGGTACTCTTATTTGTCTGCATTTTTACAGATGAGGAAACTGAGGCACAGAGCAAAGTGACCAGCCCAGAGTCACACAGCTAGTGAGTGTCTGAGTCAGGATTTCAACTAAGATCTTAGCTCCATAGCCAGTACTCCATCCACAGTATCATCTAGCTATATAGTGATAGTTGGTGCTTCTTTATATCTATGTATCTATATAGATATACACACATATATAGATAGATACTGCTCATATATATACATATATATACACATACACACACATATCTCGCGGCTCATATAAGTTTCCAAACTAATCACCCATAAAACTATTTAAAATACTTAAAACCAATCACTTACCATATCCTTCCCATTGGTCTGCCTCAGTGTCTCTGAAGTATGGGATGGACTGTGAGTCCAATGGTAGAGAGAATGCCAGGAGCACAAGATTTATTTGGGTGACCCACAAACACAGCCCCAGGAGCCTAGATTTTTGAAGACTGGAGAAGAAACCTAAATGGGACAGATGAGAAATACTCCCATACTAACTGTTCATCTTCCTGAGGCAATATAGGACATGCCAAATTGGTTCATTTATTCATTCACTCATTCATTCATTAAAGCTTTAATCAGAGCATGCAAGGGACTGTCACAGCTGACTAACATGGATGAATTTTCAGGAGCATGTATAGGTAATGTTTGAGTTGTCACACAGTGCTAGGCACATCATAGATACTTACTAAACACTTGTGGATAAGAGCTGATTTTTGTAAATATTTATTAAGTATCTGGGCAGCTAGGTGGTACAGTGAATCAATTTGGGGGGCCTGGAGTCAGGAAGACTCATCTTCTTGAGTTCAAATCCACCCTCAGACACTTAGTAGCTGTTGTGACCCTGGGCAAGTAACTTAACCTTTTTTGCCTCAGTTTCTTCATCTGTAGAATGAACTGGAGAAGGAGATGGCAAATAACCCCAATGTCTTTGCCAAGAAAACTCCAAATGGGGTCATGAAGAGTCAGACAAAGCTGAAACAATACAGAATGGGCTGCCTTAGGAGCCTTTGGGTTCCCTCCCATTACAGGTCTTCAAACAAAGGATGGATAACATCTTGTCAGTGGGGATTCTTGAGGGAATTCTTTTTCATATAGGAGTTGCACAAGATGGCTTTCCAACTCTAGGTGGTTCTGTGAGATCTGGTAAAATCTGATCCATTTTCTGCCAGTGAAATCAAGGAAGATTTCACAGAGGGCAGGGACTGTTTCATTTTTGTTTTTGTAACCTCAGCTCCTCAAATAGCACCTTGTACATAATAGAAGCTCACTAAACAATTGTCAAATTGAATTAAATTAGAGGAGGTCATATGTGAGCCTAGCCTTGAGGGAAGGGAAGCAGCATGGCTGGTATAGCTGAGGAGGGCATGGGAGATGGCCTGAATGAATGTAATCATAAATAGCTCAAGATAAATCTGAGACTTACTTTTAAGTATGTCATGATGATAACATTTAGCATCTTTTTAAGATTTCCTAATGTTCACTACAGATAATAACAGTGAATTCCTATTATCTTCATTCCAAGGAATGAAGCAGAGGCAAATGAGAATATTCTTAGGAACTTTTTGTTTCCTCACTGCCCTCTGGGATCATAAGCTGGGAGTAGTTAATTTTCCATATGTAGTGTCTGTCCCACAGTAAGATACTGAAGAACTAGGTCCATGAGTTACCCATCCAACTACATCTAATAGGACACAGGATCAGTCTCAACCATAGCTATAATGTACAACCCCACAGGTTTTAACCTTTAGGTTAAATGCAATTATTCTTCCTCTCCCAATAGCAAAGGCATTTTAGCATTCTGCCACCTAAAGGTCAGAATGCCCTCCCCTCAAGGACAATGTTATGCTTAAACCAAAAAGTAAGAGGTGGTGGTTGTTGTTGTTTTTTTAAAGGGCCAAAGGGGTTCTTTTCATTACACATTAGAGGAATATAGGACTATCCTGAGCTTGGGGGTAGGTAAAGGGAATGGAATTTCTTCTGTAAATCCTCTCAACACCTTTTGAGGAAGTGAGACATTTAGCAGGTAAGCAAATTACCCAACATCACCCAATAAGTCAGGAGTAAAATCAGGTGTCCTGTCTTTCAGTTATAAGGGAATATGAAGAGAAGCAGGCTTCCGCTTAGCATGCTGCCCATGCTATATACATACAGCCCATTACTTAAAGCCCTCTTCTTCTTTTGTTCTGTTGCAAAGAAACCCCCATGGGTAGTGAATGGGCCAAGTATTTTGGTTCTTCTCGGATTCAGTTGTTGTGTAGAACCATTCATGAACATATGGATGAAGACTTTATTTAGAACACTTAGATTCAATGAAGTGTACTAGTCAGGCAGGCGCGGCAAGAGTACAGTCAAGGAGGTGGTCATCACAGGTGCAGTCCTTTTAGGGCACAATCTCTCTACCGCCACCTGCTGTCTACTCTCATGCCTGCTGCTTTGTCTCTACCCCTTACTCTCCTGGCATGCCAGTGGCAGCCCCACCCCCACTAGTTAGTGGGGAGGTATGAAAGCTTTGGTTTGGGGGGTTTATTTATCCTTGCATCTTCTCTAGTGAGTTGCACATAGTAGGTGCTGAAGGGAAGAGAGTGAATGGTGCTGATCTGATGGTGGGAAAGTAATTTGATCTGAAGGAAAGGTAAATGGCTAATTCTGGTCCAGGACTCTGGGGTGACAATGAGGGCTTGTAATAGCATTGAGATGTACCCTAATATTGGAGCCAGCTCCTCATATGAACTCTGATTAATTGTAGCCTTCATTCAGAACTGTAATCACACTAGGGTATTGTCCTTTCAAATGTACATTGGGATAGAACAGAAACCCTTAGCTATCTGCAATTTGTGATTGCAGTACAAAGAGAAGATGAAGAACAGTGGCAGACTTTATAAATTAATACTGTATTTCTTGCTTGTACACATATTGGCTAAGCTGTATAGATCCGGTGGTTTTTATCTGATGATTTAAAAAATATTTCACTTCATGCAAGTTAACAATCACCAACACATCAGGCTTTATTTTAAACAGAGTTTTAGTTTCATTTCCACTGAACAAGATTGAAAAGGGAAAATGAAATAATAATACACTTGTTTTTTGAAGAAGATATCATTAGCCATTTTATATTATCCAATTCAAACCAATGACATTCTTATGATGTAAATAATGTCATTGTTGTTTTATAAATAATGCATGAAAGAAACTGAGGCATAGAAGGAAGTGAAATGGCAGACTCAAATGGACTCAAGCTGGGTCCCATAGAAGGTGAAATGACTGAAACAAATTGTTCTCAGCAGAACCAGAAACAGGTTGTTTTTCACTTTTTATGTTGCTTCAGCTAAACTCCTAATTAAGCTACCTTGATTCTGAAATATAAATTGAAAGTATGTTAATATAAAAATATGCCTACAGAGTTAAATCAAAAAATACTAAGTGCCTAGTATGGTGCTATACAGAGCTAAATAACAATGTTTTTTACTTTTATGGGTGCATAATTTCATTGATGTGGGTGTCCCCTCCACTGAACAAAGCCCATCCATATCTTCTTCTTCTTCTTCTTAACAATCCTTGTCCATGTACTCCTGTAATTCCTCCATTCAACAGATTAGGGACCTTCTCTTAGACCTCTTTAAAGTATGTGGGTGTCAGTGCTGTATGCAGGCTGTCCTGTAGGTCTAGCCTACTGTTTAGCACCATGTCTGGCACATAAAAGGCACTTAATAAATGCTTATTAATTCATTGATTGAATCACCTCATTTTCTGATTATATATCTCGTCGATGGTATCTTTGTTGCCAACACACTGCATCTTGTTTATTTCCATTGTATTTCTTTCCACTGAGTGATCCACAATTTTGATTACTCAGAGACTGAGCTATTCCATGATTTCCAGCCATATTATAGCTCTGTAAGGATAATTATGTTAAAAGGATGGGATTTTGTTTCAAGGAAAAACACTGCACAATTTCCCAAATGCAACCCAATGTACTCTCATCTTCCTGTTAAATTCTAGGACGAGTTCATTGTCCATATCTAGTACATAACACCGTCTAACCAATATCTGTCCACATAGTAGTATGTATGATAGTATTCTTTTGCTACTTGGTAAAAAGAACAAAGATTTTTTTAGGCCAAATGTTTCTGAGTGATTATACATCTCAATTTGGAGCCTCTGCAATTTTTTTTTGGGGGGGGGTAAGGCAATTGGGGTTAAGTGACTTGCCCAGGGTCACACAGCTAGTAAGTGTCAAGTATCTGAGGCCAGATTTGAACTCAGGTACTCATGAATCCAGGGCTGGTGCTTTATCCACTGGGCCACCTAGGCTGCCCCTCTGCAAAACTTTTGGTGTAATCTGTACAATACTCTATACAAACATCACCATTTTAATGAAATTCTTCTTCCATTTGGACCTGTGGCAAACACTTTTGGTGAGCATATGTTTCTCTGTTTTATTCTTTGCTTGGTATTAGCCATCAGAGGATCTTCAAAAAAGTTATCTTTGTTTTGTCTATCAATGAATCTTGTATGATCTTTACACAAATATGGGAGACAAGTTGGAGGAGCATCTTCGAGTTAACATTTTGCTCTACCTAACAAATGCTTTTTCATAGTGAATAAACAACAACAAAGCACAGTGGTAACTTGCGTTCTCTATACTTTCCTATTGAAAAAAATATATGATCTACTATAGAACATTATTTGTAAAAGCCTACCTGTTTTCTTCTCATGTTTTCATCAGAGATGAGCCTATAGTCAAGAAGACTCCTCTTCCTGAGTTCAAATCTAGCCTCACACACTTACTAGCTATGTGACCCTGGGCAAGTCCCTTAACCCTGTTTGCCTCAGTTTCCTCATCTGTAAAATGAACTGAAGAAGGAAATGGTCAATCACTCCAGTATCTTTGCCAAGAAAACTCCAAATGGGGTCATGAAGAGTTAGACACAACTGAAATGACTGAACAACAAAAGCCCCTCAATACATGTATAAATTATTTTTATAAAGATGTTATAGAGATAAGGAAATAGGCATGGGATTGGAAGCTACTGATATCCTCACGATTGCTTTTTTTTTTTTTTTTTTGGTTGTCATAATACCTGTGTTTTTTCTAACCACTCAGTCATTTCTCTTCTTTCAGATATTTTCATAACTGATCCTTCAGTACCTTTAAATTTGTGGTCTTCTCCACATTGTATCTTCTTTGTGTATACTTAGCCTGGTCCAGCTTCTCTTGCAATTATTTTTAGTGCTGTTCTTACTTCTTTATGTAGCACACTGAGGACTGTGATGTTAGAATTCAAATGTAATAGTTTTACCATCACTGATTGAAAAAATAGTTCAGTGTAGACAACTTTACAGATTATTTTGATTTTTATCTGTTTTCTGTTCTCTTTAGACTTTCATCTCTAAATACTCTTTGGATGATCTGGTTTAACTGGGTCTCAAATCAAGCTTTCTATAAAGTTATTTTTCTGTTTACCACTTCTAGCTATCTTATGAAGTGATACTGTTTCTTTTTTTTTTTTAGTGAGGCAATTGGGGTTAAGTGACTTGCCCATGGTCACACAGCTAGTAAGTGTTAAGTGTCTGAGGCCGGATTTGAACTCAGGTCCTCCTGAATCCAGGGCTGGTGCTCTATCCACTGTGCCACCTAGCTGCCCCAATGATACTGTTTCTAATCTCATAATTGTTTCCTATGCTTATATGTAAAAGTTCACAAATGCATTTATATTTTAAATTGGAGATGAAGTGTTGTCTGGTTGATCTGGTATCCAGTATCTTTTGGCCTCCTCACTGTAGTTATTGCTTTACATCAATTTACTGTCCATAGTGAGTGATGATATTCTGTTATGATGTCTGTTCCTTTATCCATTTTTCCACTCTCAGCATCTGATTTAAATTGGCTAGATAGGAGCTGTTTTGATAACATTTTTTTCTTCTTCCTTATAATGTGGTGTTGATTTTGTTCTTTACTGAAGTTGGTAGCTTGCCTGTACATAAGTAGGCTATATCGGAAATGACTCCCACATCAATAACCAGTTATTTCCTGTCTTTCAAAGTACAACCAACTTCATATTTTGTGAGGTTATTCAGAGTTTGCCATATCTAGTACCTCCCAACTCTCTTCTTGAAAAAAGAATTTATGATATATGGATCTAAAATTTTTGTTTAATCTATGAGCTTTTAACCTATTTTGTTTCTTGATTCTGAGCCATATTTTCTAGTATATTTTTCAACATACTCCTATATGCCCACCTTTACATTCAAGTCATGGAGCATAAAAATATATGCTAATTTTATTTGAGCTTTTTGATTGCTCAGTTCTTTGTAGAATTTCTCTGGGGCAGCTAGGTAGTGCAGTGGATAGACCACTGGCCCTGAAGTTGGGAGGAGCTGAGTTCAAATCTCACCTCATACACTTACTAGCTATGTGACTCTGGGCAAGTCACTTAACCCCACTTGCCTTAAAACATTCAGGGACATCTCCAGTGATGCTGATTTATATCTCATCACTAGACCCAGATGGTTCTAGAGGAGAGAGTAAGGTTGGTGACCTTGCACAGCCTTCTCTCACTTAAATCCAATTCACTGCAAGTCATGACCTGATATCACGGTCCTCTTCTGGAACAAAGGGCAAACAACAACAACAACAACAAAATCTCCTCGTCTTCTGTAACAAAAAATCATTGGATCATAGATTTTGAGCAGGAAGGAACCTTAGAGTTTTTCCATTTCCTGTATCCACACCTTTATATTCTGTCTTCACCTCTCCCTCATGAATCCTGTCTTTCTTTAAAAGATTAGCTTAGGCACTGCCTTCTATATGAAGTCTATCCAGATTCCTCTAATTCTTAGTGCCTCCCTTATTAAAATATTAACTTGTATTTATACATATTGTTTTCTCATTTGAATGTAAGCTCCTTGAGGGCAGGTGATATTTTTTTGGTTTTATATTTTCAAGGTCTATGATAGTTTCTGGCACATGGAAGGCCCTTAATAAATATTAATAAATAATAAATATAAAACTGAATGATCTAGTCTAACCCTCTTATTTCATAGATGAAGAAACTGAGGCCCAGACAGATGAAGAGACTTGTCCAAGGTCACAAAGGTGGTGAATGGGAGAGCTGGGATTTAAACCCAGGTTTTTTTCCTTCAAATCTAGTGATTTATTTACTATACACTCTGCTTCTTTTGACAACACCTTCAGAGTCCATCTTTATTTTCTGAGATCTGTCTCTATCAGATGTGACAGGACACTGACATTGAACTTTCCTTGTTCTCTTGGTGAATAAACGAAAGCTATTTTCATTTTTGTCTTTTTGCCTATGCTCATCATAAGCACTGAAATGTGAAGGAAGCAAAGGCTCCGTGGAAGGTTGCTTCTTATTGCCTTTGGACAAACATAAGCAACTCCACCAACACATTCATTTGCCTCTCCAAGAAAAACCTGTGAGCCATTCTTCCATTTAACTGTAACTTCCTCAAATCTTCTGCTTTCATTTGTACTGCAAATGTCAATATTGATGATTCACTTCCTCCAGTAGTAGGTCAACAAGTTGGTAATTGGATAAGGTTCTTCCATTTAGAGGACCAACATTTAGGTTAATGTTTATAGAGACTCTAAAAAAAACAGTTTGATTCTTAGGACCCACTGACCACTTTTCTGCTACCCTGGAGGGGATAATATGGACATAAGGCCATTTTGTACTTTTCTTTGTTTCATGGGTTGTCTTAACCAAAAAATTCATCAACTACTAGCTAGCCTATTGATAAACCTAGCTAGACTTATCCTGGGGATAGACATAACAATATGAAGTAACAATACAAGAAATGCTATAGGCAGCACATAATCAAGTCACTTAAGCAAACATTTAGGAAGTGCCTGTTCAGTATAAAGCATTTTGTTTGATACTAAGCATACAAAGTTAAAAATGGAACAGTCCTGGTGCTCAAGGACTAGATGGCGCAGTGGATAGAGCACCGGCCCTGGAGTCAGTAGTACCTGAGTTCAAATCCGGCCTCAGACACTTAACACTTACTAGCTGTGTGACCCTAGGCAAGTTGCTTAACCCCAATTGCCCTGCAAACAAGACAAAATAAAAAACAAAAACAAAAACAAAATGGTAGGTACAACTCTGCAACAGAGAGGAAAGTATAAGATGATTTGATGGGGGGAGATGATCAGAAAAGGCTTCATGTAAGAGTGGGACTGGAGCTGGTGAAGAAATCTAAGGATTGCCAAATAAATATGAAGTAAAATCAATGTCAGGAGTTCAGAGTCCATCGTTGACAGGAGAGTCCATTGTTGTCTGGAGAGATCTGGGAAGATTTCAAGGAGGAGGTGAAATGTTCATCTGAACTTCAAAGATGTAGAGGCTTTGGATAGGGCTAGTGAAGTGGGTAGAACATCCTAGGCAGAGGGAATGGTGTGAGCAAAAGCAAGAGAGTACAAATTGTGTTTGGGGGAAAATAAATTAATTTGACTAAAAGATAGTTTGTGCATGAAAATAATGAAAGATAATGCTAGGAAATGGGCAGAGGTTTGCTCATGAAAACCTTGGATGCCAAAATAAAACATCTAGACTTCATCCTATAGACAATCGGGAGAAAGGTTTTAGGCATGGAGTTACATAATGAAATCTGTTATAAGAATTTTAATCAACTTCAGTGTATTAAATGAATTGATGGGAAGACAAGCAGAGGAAAAACTGTAGATGGGAAAAACAGTTATGAGGCAACTGTTAGGCTAAGAATGAAGTAAGGACTGGAACAACAGGAACAGAAAAGAAAGATAAATGTGAGAGATATTTGGGGAAAAAAAGATAGGACTTGTAACTGACTGGATATGGTGTTGTGTTTTAAATGTCCTCTGTTATAAAGCTCATTATTCAATGACACATTAAATGAGATAGATGGATGGATGGATTGATGGATAGATAATGGAAAGATATATTTAATGATGGGCTCTAAATATGACCTTAAAATTTGCTCTTTTTGTCTTTAAGCATGGGAATAAAAATGAGACATATGTGATTGATGTCATTGCGCTTTTTGAAGTTCTGGTTATTTGGAGGAAATCAACAGTGATCAAGAGGAAAGTCGTCAGTGTTGTATGGCTTTGTGGATTCAAGATGAAATATACAAAGAGACATTAATTTGTACATTAGATGATCTCTTAGGTTTCATGATACTGTATCAAAATAATGTATTTCATGTAGAAATATTCTCAGATTGAATACTTTCAAAGGCACATTGTAATGTAAAGGTTTGCTTCTTCCACTAGGGCTTCCTTGATTTTGCCTGTTCATGGTGATCTTATTTTGAATTTCCTTATCATTTGAGTATAAAAACCTTTCATATATCTACATCTATATCTATATCTGTATCTGTGTCTAATCTATGTCTATATCTATCTGTATCTGTGTCTGTATCTAATCTATATCCATATCTATCTATCTCTATCTCTATCTTCTCTTGTATACTTCAAAGCACACAGTGTGGTACTATGTGGGTACTAGTTGCTCAAACTAGTTGCTACCTAGGTGGCACAGTTGATAAAAATGCCTTAGATACTTACTAGCTGAGTGACCCTGGGCAAGTCAGTTAATTTTCTTCAGTTTTCCTTTCCTCATTTGTAAAATGAGACTAATAATATCACCTACCTCACAGAGTTCTAAGGCTCAAATGAGGTAGTATATGTAAAGCAATTTGCAAATCTTAAACATAAATGTAAATAAATGTACATAAACGCTGGTTATTATTACTACTAATTATTATTAGTTATTATTATTACTAATAAATACTTATTGAATGAATGAATATCCATTAGAATGTGGTTTGAAAGACAATGACATCTTAGTTTGTATATTCAGTAAAAGTAAATGGTATAATTTTTTTGAGTTCCAATTAAAAACATATACATATATACACATATGCACATATACATACATACATGTATATACACACATGTACACATAAAATAAGAGGCAATGTGCTTTAATGGATTGTGGACTAAGAAGACATAGATTCTATTCCAAAGTAGGTAAATGTAGTCAAATATATTTTTAAATACATATAAGAAATAAAAATGATTCATATGAAACATGGATTAATGGCCTCAGAAGCATGTGACATGATCTGCATGTACAATTTTGTGAAAGTAAATAATAATAGGGTATAGCAGCACTTTAATAAAATTTACAAAAATATATCCATCATTTTAGTTAAATTTCTTTCTTTCTTATTCTGGAGTATAAAACTAATGTCATAAGGTGATCTTTTGCTGGAGAGAGAACAAGCTATTATTCATTTGACTGCCTCCCCCGCCATCCTCAAAGCAATTCCAAATGCCAATGACTTTTCCCTTAGCATTCTTCTCTCTGTAGCAGCAGGGCCTTTCCCAAATATCAGTGGTAAATTGAGAATCAAACTAGAATTTCTAAAAGGTTATCAGTCTCAGTCTTCCAGTCTTCATATTTTCCACTGTTGAGAAACTGAAGTTAGGCAAACCTTGTGAGCTGTTATTGAGGATATTGAGACTATAGGAAGACGGGAGCACTAGATGCCTGTTCTTCTATGGTCTTAGTTATCACCAACTAGCCAAATGTGACAAGATGGAGAAAGACAAATTCCTGTTTCTGTCAATACCTTGGGCTTAAAAGAATAGGATGATGACTCATAATGACAAGATGAGGTGATGAGTATTACTCATCAAAATGCTTTGATTCAACAAATATTTATTGTGCTCCTGTTATGGATGGTGTGCCATGCTAAGCTCAGGAGCAGTTAAGGGGTGACACAAAAATGACTGAAGGAACAGGTTCTGTTCTCAAAAATATTATAATTTAGTTGGAAAATTAAAAAAAAAAGTTCACAAATAATTATAACATAGGAAATTATATATGTGATAAGACCCCTAAGTTCCCCATAGGGATTCAGAGGAAGAGGAGATCAAGTCTAATTGGAGAGAATAAGAAAAAGTTTCATGAACAAAATGAAATTTGTGGTATGCCCTGAAGGATGAATGGAATTTTGATAGGCAGAGATGGAGGAAGGGCATTCCAGGAAGCTTGGGGTACTATGACAGCTCAATATTTAGCAGAACAAAAAAACATAAAGAGAAGAAAGACTCTATTTTTCCTAAAACCAAGTTTGTTCTAGATTCCATGGGAATCTGCATTTTGTGTGTGTGTATTCATTCAAAGGCCAAAGCCATGCATCTTTTCTGGAGTGTATCAATTTCCATATAATCTGTTGAACAACTTCCTGTAAAGCGTTCCCCAATTTAGTGCTCTCCACTGAGAAAACCTGGTTTTTTTTATACTTTTTTTTTTTTTTGGTGAGGCAATTGGGGTTGTGACTTGTCCAGGGTCACACGGCTAGTAAGTGTTAAGTGTCTGAGGTCAGATTTGAACTCAGGTCCTCCTGACTCCAGGGCCGGTGCTCTATCCACTGGGCCACCTAGCTGCCCCTGAAAACCTGTTCTTAATAACAGGAGATAGTTAACTGCTAAATTCCATCAGGGAGATGGCCAGAGTTGTAGATTATGAATTAGTTTTGTAAAAGTCCAGATTTGCTGAAAATCAACATCAGGACCATAACCAACATTTAAAACCCTAAAATCTGTAAAGCCAGAGCTGGAAATGTTATTCTTATCCTCCTGCTAGCAAGATTCTTAGTTTTTCAAATAGATGATAAGTTTCTTGAGGGCTCAGTTCATATCTTCAGTTCCCTTTGTAGCCACTTTACCATCCTCACCAAAGAACTTTAGATGTGTCCTAACTGTTGATTGTGAAATTTGGTGATTAAAATTTTAGGTTTCTTAGCCTGCCATTTTTACAATAGTCACTTTTGCTTTAGCTAAGGACACGGAGACATAATACACTTAAAGTGATGGTCTGGCAGTTGACACTAAAAAGATTATGTGTCAGGAGCCATTTCTTTCCCATTATTACTCCTCCCAAGGCCTTCTTGAGTAGGATATTAGAGTGTAAAATTACGTGCTAAAAGAATACATATAACTAGATCCAGCTGAAGCTGAAAGCACATGACAAGAAAAGCTTGGTCAGGTCAATATCTATTGAATGTTAGAGCTGGAAGGGATGTTGGAAATTATCTAGCCCAAGCCCTTCATTTTACAGATGAAGAAACTGAGGTTCAGCAAGGTTAAGTGAATTGTTAAGTGAATAATGAGTAGCAAAGTCAGGGCAAGAACCCAAGTTTTCCTTCTTCCAGGCCAGTGCCCTTTCCATTTCATCATACAAATCTACTTAAAAAGGTCTTTTTCTTACCCCTAATTAAGTAAGAGCATTACATCAGAAATTAGCTACCCATGTATAAAGCATAGTGAGTTCAATTCAGTTTATTAAACAAATATTAAATACCTACTATATGCTGAGTACAATGCTAGGAATCAAAGGATACAGAGATATATTAATGACTTAAAAGTGACTTTTTTTTTGAAGGGGAAAACATTATTGTTGTCTTAAAATATTTGGAAGACTATCATTTGGAAGAGATATTAACCTCGTTTTCCTTGGTCCTGGAAGGGAGAACTAGAACCTATTAAGTGCAAATTTTAGCTCAATACAGTGAAATAAATCCTAACAGTTAAAACTGTCTAAAAATAGAATAATTTGTCTTGGAGGGGGAAGGTCAGAGGGAAGGTATTAAGTTCCTTATTGGCTGACTCCAAGTGAAGGCTTCATGAATATTTATTGGGTATGTTTAGAGGAATTCATACTTCAGGTATGGGTTGGCCTATATTACCTCAGAAGTTCCTTTAAACTCTTGAAATTCAATGTGAACTGCCCTTTAAGAAACAAACTGGGGTAGTTAGGTGGTGCATTGGCCCTGGAATCAGAAGAATCTCAGTTCAAATCCAGCTCTAAACACTTACTAGCTGTGTGACCCTGGGCAAGTCACTTAACTCCAATTACCTTCCCCCCCCCAAAAAAAAAGAGAGAGAGAAACAAACTATATATATATATTTTTGAAAAAGAAGTGAAAAAGACAATAGGGAGAGGTAGGAAGTAGAAGAATGCAGAAAAAATGAAATCTATGGGGAAAGTGATGTAATACTAATAAAATATAGAGATATTTGTATTTAACAAGTCTCTAGGAAATAAAATAAAGCCTCTTTACTCAAAGTTATAGGAGGTTTATCTACCTGATTTTATTTGCATGACAAAAAAAATATTCCTGGTATAAAATTTCTCTGTCCCAGAGGATTTCAGGCAAAGTTGTGATGTCTACATCATGTATCCTCTGTCTTCTAACTCTACCGCATCCTTAACTGCAGACTTAACAAGAGGTCACCAAATCGTTTTACAGACAACATTCATACATAACTTTATCTGGATTCCATGAGGACAGAGAGAAGTTTTACACTGACTTAGGAAGTGGATGAAGAAGTAGAGGACACTTTGGTTCTCAAAGGAGTGGTGTATGACCTTGCCACTTCTTGGGATGGGGCAGCAACTCTCCCAATGATAGGTAGATTTCCCTTTTAGCAGTGGCTTACCCAGCCCTTCCCCATCTTTTTGGTGAGGCAATTGGGGTTAAGTGACTTGCCCAGGGTCACAGCTAGTAAGTGTTAAGTGTCTGAGGCCGCATTCCACTGTGCCACCTAGCTGCCCCAACAAACTATATTTTTCAAGAGTATAAAAACTTGAGGCTCATGGAAATGTTTTCACTTGTCACAGGAATTTTTCTTTTCTTCATTCAAGGCCTGGATCATGTGCCACCTTCTTTTATCCTTTCAATTAAAAGTGATCTTTAAATTTTTCTTCTAACACTTCATCTATTTTTTTTCCTTGCTCTTATCACACTGTGGGCTAGGGTTACAACATCCTGCCTTCCATTAAACTTATTTATGTGCATGTATGATGCTCCTTATTAAATTATAAACACTGTAAGGGTAAGGACATTGTTGTCTTTCATCCTTCTATCTTCAACACAGCTTAGTTGTTCACCGGGTGTCCTCCTTGTTCGGAATTCTCTCTTTTAAAATCTCTATTTCTTGGCTTTCTTGGCTTCCTTCCAATCCCAGCTAATAAATCCCACGAAGTCTTTCCTGATTCCCCTTAATTCTAGTGCCTTCCCTGTGTGATTATCTCCAATTTATCCTGTATATCTCTGGTTTGTATGTAGTTGTTTGCATGTTGTCTCCCCCATTAAGCTGTGGGCTCCTTGAAGACAGGGACTGGGCTTCTCCCCAATCCCCCACTTTGGTATCTTTAGCACTTAACACAGTTCCTGGCACAGAATTGGAACATAATAAGTGCTTATGGTTTTGCCTTGCTTATTAGGAGCTTAATAAATGTTTGTCGAGTTGACTTGAACTACAAGAAAATAGTTTTGTAAAGTCTTATCCCACCTCTTACACCTGGGTCTCAGTTTCTATAAAATGAGGGGGTCGGACTAGAAAGCTTTCAGCTCTAGATCTGTTTTCCCAAGATCCTGTAATTCCTTGAAGACAAATAAATGTGCCTTGACAAATTAAGTAGTCAGCCTCACCAGTCTAGTCTGCTTGTCCATAGCCGTGAGACAAATAAAGAGAACGACTAAGGAAAACAAATCAGATTTATACATACAGTCAGGATGCTCTACAAAAGCAAGAGAGCTTTGAAATAAAGACTTTTCTTTTACTACTAACCCCTAAGATACTGATCTACATAAAACATAGTGATTAAAGCACTGGGAACCTGGCCTCTTTTCCTCCAGCATTAGCTTTTGAGGTAGCGATTGAGCCTTTTATGCTGCAATTGATCACTTCAATCCTATGTTAAATGTGTGGATGAGACATACAAACGCATAGCAAGTGGTCTGAGATTTTTGGGTGAAGGGTTCTCTAGAATTACATAATTATATTAAAAAAGTTTGTATTAACTGCACCGATGAGGGAGAGACTATGCTTCAATGGCTCCAGCCTATTCTTAAATGCATTATTTTTTCATTCTTGGGTGTCTTAATTTCCTGACAGCACAGGACGGTGGAACTGAACTTGTTAGCAAGCAGCATTTTTAAGTCCCTCTGGACTTTAAATGTGAACCTGTGAGGCTGTGAGGGGCGGGGGATAACAATGTAGGAGAATTCACTCTCTCCTTTAAATCAACACTTCCCCAAACATATGCTAAGGGGGTCGCTGAGGCTTTTCTTATCGATTGTTTAATAGCACCAAAGGCTGTTTCTTTCAGGCGCTGAGCCAAGAGTATTATTTTCGGGACTAAAGTGGGGTTGGGCAGATTTCCCATCCCGTCCCTTTCCCTAGTCCTATGCAAGGCAAATTATAAACAAGTGTAGGAAAACTAAACCCTCAGTCTACAGGAATCCGGTGTTTCCTCCTCCTATTCACCTAAAGCGCCAGGGCTGATGGGATAAGATGAAACTATGATGATGAGGCATCTCAGGCCGTGAATCATTCCCTCTCGTGGTCCGGCTCTGGGTTCAAGCTGTAGAGCTCTGTGTCCATCTCAGCTGGGCTGGCGATGAAGACCCGCTCTCCCCTGTTTCCACAACCTACATCCCTGCCCATCTCCCACCTGGGTCGCCCTACTTACCATGGTCCCCGAGGTGGGTGTCACCCGGGGTAGGAGGGCTGCCACCTGCCCCGCTATAAGGCGGCTCTGTGGGAGCTGGGCATTTGCCTCCAGCCCCTCGGTACCGGAGATCAGGTTCCTCCCCTCCTCCCCCTTGTGCTCCAGCCACTGCCGCTGCCTCCTTCCATGACACAGCAGAACAGCAGCTGCTGCAGTAGTCCAAACCCAGTGGCCCAGGAAGCGCAGCAACGCAGGAAGGGCGGGGGGCGGAGAGGAGAAGGAGACGTAGAAAGGAGGGAAATCCCCCACTCCCCTGCTTCTAGAGCACCGGTTCCCTGCCCACCTACAGGGGAACAAGGTGGGTCTAGAGCCTCCCAGGTGAGAAGCAAAGGGGCCAGAGAGAAGAAGGCGGTGAACACGATGGGGCATAGGCAATTGGGGTCACGATGGATGAAGATCTGGTTTAGGGGATTCAGAACGGGAACCTCACTAGGATATGGGGCATCTTCATCGAAAATGGTGGCGGGCAAGGGATTGGGTGGACGACTGAGAGAAAGAAGACCCTTCAGGGAAGTCAGAGAGGTTCGAGGATGGGGCGGGGGGCGGGGGAGGCAGAAGTGAGACGAGACGAGACGAGACGAGACGAGAAGGTCTGGGAAAGGAAGCGCTGGTGGAGGAAGGGAGAAAAGGGAATGGAGAGCTTTGAGGGGCCAGAGTGAAGATGCTAGCAAAGAGAGTACTCAGATTTGGAGCCAGGAGAAAGAGAAGAGGCATATAAATATGGAAGGAGAGCATCAATTAGGGAGGGGGGAACCTGTGGGAACATTTTAGGATATGAAGTGGTGCAATGGAAAAGTTTTATCACTGATATGAAATAGGATAAGGACAGAGGCAGCCTGAGGGGAAAACTGGCGAAAGGATGCTCAGAGTTCCTCCACCTCACTAATTATGCGAAGTTTTACATAATTCCGTCCATCCAAACAGGGACCATTTATTATTTCTCTTCTATAGAATACACAAGACGACATTCTTCCTAAGATTTGGAGCTCAGGGAAATTTTCTGACAGTCCAGAGGTGTGTGAGAGAAATAAAAGGTAGCAATAAATCTGTGATCCAGCAATATAGAAGAAAGCATATGAAACTAAACTTCCTCCATCAGCGTGGACAGCAAAGTCTCCGTTGATTAAAAGATTCCTTCTCCATCTTTTTTTTTCTCTTCCTCCCCTCCCAGTTATCTAAGCCCACCAAGTAAGAACACCTTTTGAGAACTAAAAAGTTAACTTCAGTTAAATATTGGAAAAGAGTGTGTCAGAATGATGAGATTACGGAATACATTCTTCACTGTTTCAAAGGACGTTCTCAAGTCACTTTACTATAAATCTTGCTTTCAAAATCTAGCCTATATGTGATTTCACATCATTTTACTATAATCCAGCATGAGATGTTTGCATAAAATATATTTTTTAAATGACATTTCATCCCACAAAAGCACCCCAAGTATTTTACAAATAGAACACCTTTCCACTAGTCTGAAAGAAGGTGGCCAGAAAAATAACTGGAAAAAAAAAGTAACACCTTAGTTTCATCTGTACCTTCCAGGTCATATCTGAGAACTTTGCTTCCTGACACAAACAAGTTTTTACTGCTGTCAGCACCCAGACCCTAATTTAGCTGCGGAAGAGAAAAACTGCATTGCCTTTTGCCTCCCTCATGCATCATCGACACAGTTACCGGGGGGGATTCTAATTCTAGAAAGCTTCAGGGCTGGTGATGGGTTTGGTAATGATGTGTTCAAGAGAGCCTGGTTATTAGTGCTGTAGTCAGTTTGGTCGTTGCTGCTCCACCACAAATCATATTGGAGTTGCAGAGGGAAAGCTAAAATCATGTTTTTGCTTCTTTTTATTTTTCATCATTTTAAAATGACTCATTTCTGTTGGGGAACTCATTAAGACTGGGGAAACATAAAATAGGAAATACTGAGATGTCATTTCTAACAGCGTGTGGGTTTTGTGAATGTAGGATGGATTTAAGGAAGCACGGCTCTTTCTTCTGTTCAGTGTAATAAACCACTCTTTAAAAAGAGAAAGAGAGAGAGAGAGAAGAATCGCCCCTGGTTGTTGTTGCGCTTTGCCTTCCGCATCCCCAGGAACCCCTCGGGGATGCTGCGAGGGGGGCTTGGTGGGTGGTGCTGAGACCAACGCAGTTGCCGCCGCCGGTCCTGCCGCTGCTGTTGTTGATGCTGCTGCTGCTGCTTGCTGCTGCTGCAGAGTCACGTGGGAGTCCCCTTTAAGTTTCCATAGAGAGGCCTCTCCGGTGTCACATGATGGACATGATATAATGAAACAACATTGTGGAGCGGAGAGCATTCGGGGAGCCCAGGGCTACAAAAACAAGTGAGTGAGAAGAGGTGGGAGGAAGAGAAACTACGCCACCTCCCCTGCAGACCAGCCCACACGCAGCAGCCGCCTCCGGGATAAGGAGGAGAGGGGTCCGTCGTGGGGGACGGGGGGATGAGGGAACGGGCAAGGGGTGGAGGGCAGGGGTCCTCACCCCCGCATCCTGCAAGCCCCCCTTCCCCAAGACCGGGGCAGAGACCAACTTTCCTCCACCAGCCTCCTCCAGGACTGCACCTGTCTCCAAAGTCGCGATAGTCAAAAAGGAGAAATTCTAGAAGAATAGGAGCCGCCGCGATACATACGCATCTGTTTTTTCCCCGTCCCCACTTCGCTCACATGGAAGAAAACAGAAGGATTTTTTAGCGGCGTGTCAATTACCCAAAGGTAAGTTATTTATAGGAGCCAAAGCTGGTCCAACAGGACTTTGGGAGAAGAATTTTCTCTCCTCCGCTTTAATGAGACTTGCCTTGTAATTTAAAGGAAGAGAAAAGATGATGTTGGGGAAAAGGCGTCCTTAGACTGGGTTTCTCGGGTGGGTTGGGTTGTTGTGGGGTTTTTTTTTGGGGGGGGGTAGGCAAATCGGTAACACATTTCTCCCCCCACCCCACCCCGCGCCCCGGGCTGTGGTTCTCTCCTTCCCATCCTTCCCCTCCCCATCCTCCAGCGCCCCTCAGTTTCCTCCTCCTTTTTCTCCTGAGGGGTCCGGCAGCCCCAGGAGCCGATTTTGGGAAGGTGGGATTGGTTGCATCAAACGGGGATTTCGAGGTGATTTCGCCATGTTTGCGTTGCTAAGAAGACTTTCGTACCCCCCTACGCCCCCCCAATTAGGTGGCTTGATGCCACATGGCTCCTTCGGAGCTGCTGCTGGGTTGAGAGAGTGGTGGTTTTTTTTTTTCCTTCAATGTCCGCATTCCAGCTAATGTTGCGCAGATAAAATTCAAACTTGAGGTAAACAGAAGAGGAGGAGGAGGAGGAGGAGGAGGGGGGGGGGGAGGGGAGGGGGGAGGGAAGGGAGGAGAAGGCAGTTTCCATTTCAAGAACCCACTTCTCCACCCCTCGGAGAACAACATCCCGAACCTAGGGATAACTATTTCATTTCTCCCCCCTCCAGCCCCCACCCTCAACCTTTGCTGTCAACAAAAATAAGGGGAGGGAGGGGGCGCGCGTGTCCGGGGGTGGCGCCTTCGCTCCCTCTTCGCAAACCTTCGCACATCCCTGAGATGCCTCCCTTATTTTTGCTTCATCTTTTTTTTTTTCTCCTTTTCCGCTGAAGAACACGAGGGTAGGTGCCTGGCTAGCCCCAAGCGCCCTCCGCCGAAGCCCCTTCGTACTTTGCCCCGCGAGCCCGGATCGCTTTCACGCCCTCTACGCGCCCGTGCCGGAGCGGCTGGAGGGCTCCGGGGCCGGAGCACCCGGAGCCAGGCGGCCCGGGTGGGCAACGCCAGCCGCCGGCCGCGCTCTGGATGCTTAGCAGGTGTGTGTGGCGGCCCGGGGGAGTCTTTTTTTAAAATAACTTTTTTACTTTTTCTCATGCCTCTTCTATTTGCCAGGACAGTGTGGGAAGTTTGCGAAGCCTTAAGGGACAGGGGACGGACCTTGTTCTCCCGCGGGCTCCGGAGTATCCGAGAGAAGAGAGAAGAGATACCCTCCTCCTCTTCCTCTATCCCACCTCGCGGGGGTTCAGAGCTAAGATAATAAGGTGGGTGGGTGCTCCAGGGTGGCGACGTGTTCGCTGATGACAGCTTGGAAGTCGTTCCCCCTGGTCTGCCCGCCCGCCCACTCCCATTCTTAATCCACCGTCCCCCGACCTTTAAAAAGCAGATGGAGCTGGGGTGAAGAAAGGAGTGGCCCCACCATCTATACACTGATGGGGGTCTCAGCCCGCGGCCGTTTTTAGGAGTAGTTGCGTAAGGGAGGAAACGACGGGCAACCCCGGGGGTGGGGAAAGGACGCGCGTGGGGCGGGCGCGGGGGATGAGGGACAGATTCTAGCTGGCCGGGGCCGCATCCGGGGCCGGGCTGCTCCCACGCAGGACCGGGATGCGCCGTGGGGGTGGAGGCGCGCCCCGGAGTCCTGTCCCCCCGCGGCGGTTTCCGGGCGCGGTCCCTGGGGGCAGACGCCGCTGCTTCCATTCCCGGCAGGGAGAAAAGGACACAGGCGGAGCTTGTGCCGTAAACAGGCTGTCCACCGCCCGCGGCTCCCCGCCCCAGGACTGACGCGGGAGCTGGGCCCTACATAGCGGAGCCGCCGCCGCCGCCGCCGCCTCCGGCGCGCGGCCGTGGCCCCGGCCCGCGTCCCGCCGCCGCGGCCGCCGCGGCGGGCGTGCGGGCGCGATCCCGTGCTCGCTCCCGCCCCGCCCTCCCCACCTTTCCGCGATCCCTCCCTCTGGGGCGCGCCGCCGACGCCGGGCCGGCCCGGCCTCTGTTTTTGTTTTGATGGGACCCGCGTGCAGCTGACGCGTGTCGAGTCACGTGCTCGGTGGGTGGGAGGGGAGGAGAAGAGGGCGCGATGACGTCCGCAGGTCCCTGCTCCTGGCGGGGGCGGGGCCGGGGCCGGGGAAGGAGGCGGGGCTGGGGGGGTAAGTGGTCCGAGCTCCCGACCTACTCGTGCAGGTAGAAGCATCCCAGTCGGGGGCTGAGCCGGCCTCTACTGAGGCTTTGTGCTTCTGGGTAATTTACACGTGTCCCCTTCCCCCTTTCCGCGTTCTGGAGCTGGGGGGTGGGGGGGGCCGAGGAGGAGTGCACCAGAATTAATGAGAGCTTTGCATGTGCCCCTCTGACAAACTGAACGATCTTATTACAACGCATAACTTTGAGGAGAAAAGTGCAGGAAGGGGAGGATCTCAAATGACTGAAATGAAGATTCTCCCCCCCCCCCCCAGGAGGTCCGACCTGAGGAAGAGCAGAGGGCTAGGAAGAGGGAGATAGGGGGCTGGGCTGGGGGTACAGAGGGTTGCATCCAGATCCGAGGTGTGAAAGGAAGAAGTTGATCCGGGACATTTTATAGCAGCCTCGTAAGGAAAAAGTAATGTACAGTGCTTTCCTTGAAAAAATACCCCGACAAGTTTGGGTGAAGGATACAGTAAATAGAATTGGGAGGCTAGATGTCAACGCTGAGCCACTAGAACATAAGAGTAGGGAAGTTTGCAAATTTTAAAAAATGGATGTTATACATACGTATATGAATGTATATACCTAATGTGTCTTTTATAAATATGTATGCATAGATATGTAAACGTATATATAGAGATGTTTCTATATATGTAGAAACATGAATATATGTGACTAGAGATATGGGCATCTCTACATGGATACATGTGTAATTGTATGTACATTTGCACACGTGTGTATGTGTATTCAAACAGGTATGTTTACACGTGTATTACATAACTATGAATATATGTATGTATACACATGCAGTTTTCCAAGTCTTAGTGCCGTTTTAAGCTATTAAAATGTAACTATTATAAACTTAAAACAGCACTAAGACTTTTGGAAAACTGTATACAATGCAAGGAGGTCTTGAACATAATTGGGACAGGTAAGCTTTTTTTAAAAATTAGTTGACCTATCCAGATTTTGTACAGGAGTTTTGGTAGGAACGTCATAAAAAAGTTCATCCTATTTTTATAGGAAATGAAAATTTGCAGGTCATGAGCTGGGTGTGTCGGGGGAAGGACAGGAATGTATGTGGTGTAGCAGAAGCTGTTCTGTGGAACTCTTGAGGAGAAAAAAATTGGGTCATACTGTCTGTCCCGGAACAAATATTTCTTTTGCTATGTATGTTTTGTAACCTAACGCTCATTGCAAATGGAAGCAAACATTTGGGCTGAAACAAGTGAGCATTTATTTTTGTAAACACTTACTTGTTCATGGAGATCTTGCAAAAATGAGCTCTCTTCAAAATAAAACACCATAAAGTAAAGTTTTAGTTGAAGATGTTTATGAGACTGAAGAGAATTTCCAAATGTCAAGAATGTTATATAATGGATAGCCTCTCCTTTTGAATTCTCATTATGAGCTATCATTAACTAAGCATCCATTGGATGCCTGAGACTTGACTTTAGGTACTGTGCTGTTTAGGATGCATATCTGATTGTCAAGTCACAGCACTCTGGTGGGGTAACAAGATGGAGCAATGGAGATTTGATAGACAGGTGCCTCGGAAACAAATTTCAATGTTGATTTGGCCTATAAATTTTGTACTGGCAATCTTTCAGTGCCCAAACCTTCTCATTTTCAGCCACCTTAATCTCTTCAGTGCCTTAGCATACTAGTATACTAGGAAAAAATATAGGTGGCTTTAGACAGCAAATACAGAGTTCTTTGGCATACTCTGTATTTCGTTTTGTTTTTTCCCCATGAAAATCAAAGAATATGGAAATAAAAAGGAGAGGAAGATTATTGTACATTGGTGGTGACTTTCCCAGCCTTGTTTGATTTCTTTTAGCCGCTGAACATGTATTTTAGACCAGCTCATATTTTCTTGGTTGTGAGGTTAAAAACATATTAGTAAAAAACATTTACTAGGGAGAGGCACTTTGTCATTGAGAGAAACAACATTACTGCAGGACCTACAGGGATCGTCCCTGGTCCATTACTTGCTGCGTCAGAGCTCGGTTTTCATTACATGATGTTCTCTCTGTGTGTACGCAAGGTGAGGGGAAAAATTGATAATCTTGTGGTAGCGGCCATAGTAATTAAGCCTAGGTCCTCCTGACAAGTTTACAGTCTATGTCCTTTCTTAATAACCTAGATTTAGAGTTGAAAAGGATCTTAGAGCAGAAGTTCTTTGTGTCGTGGACCCCTTTGGCAATTTGGCAAAACCCATGGATGGCTATTCAGAATAATGCTTTTAAATGCCCAAAATGAAATGCACAAGACTCCAAGGAAACCAATTATATTGAAATACTGCTATCTATTTACCTTTCTGTCTCTATCTCCTTTTAGTAAAAGGTTCATGGATAGCAGGTTAAAAGACCCTGTTTGGAGGGTGTGTAGTTCAACCCTCCTCATTTTACAGGTGTGAAAATTCCTCCGATTTTTCTCTCAGCAAAAACTGGAGGCTTCTGGAAAGTTCACGTTCTAACCTAGCATAGCTATTCTGTCCTAAAAGCTTTGGCACCTTAAAACTGCACTAGGACTTTTGGGACACCTAGTATTTAACTACATTGCCTCAGGCAGTGTTCAGAATAAAGGAAAGTAGGTAATACTGAAAGGAAAAACTCCAATAATTTCTATTAGATGTTGAGATCTCAGTCTGAGTGTTGTATCTTGTTGAGTGGGCGTCGGGCTAGTTGCTAAAAGTTATTCTATTTGCAAATTACAGGGGAAAGTAACGCAGTTGAATTTTGTTGCTGTCATTTTCATTTGGTGGTTCACCCTTGGTGCAGTATTGCAATACAGTGTTTGTCTTTTAGTTCAACAGAGAAGCTTGTAAAGGACTTGCTCTTTTTAAAAATCCTAGTAACTTCATTGGTAAACAAAATAAGGTACTGCTTTAAAAAAAGTTAATTCATTTACTGAGGGTAAATATCCGTTCAAAGTCCAATGTAAAGGAAACCGTATTACATATTTTTGAGCTGTTTAATGAACCTAGTGATTTAATAAAAAAAAAATAATGCGTCAGTTGTCTTGTAAATTCTCTATGGAACTAATGCCTCTGATTCTTTCCTTTTGGGGGGAGTAAGTGCAGAAGTGGTTGCTAATAATAATGACTAATTCTCCAGCAGGTGGATGCTCCTCTAGGAGCACCTGCATAAGGAAGTGGTTCTCGATGCTTTTTTCATAGGGGGCAGAAATTTGTCTTATTTCTCACCCTGCTTCTGAGTGCCTATTATGAAGCTGGAATGGCAGTAGAAATGCCAGTTAATGTCTTTATTTTTACATAATTTTGTTCTTTCAGGAAATTAAAAACTATTGCTGTGAACTTTGCCCCGAAGATCATAGACCCAGACTTCTAAGAGCCCAAGAAATCATCTAGTTGAACTCTCTTATTTTACAGACGAGGAAACTAAGGTCCAGGGAGAGGAAGTATTTGCCTAAGTTCTCACTCAGTTATTTTTAGTTTGTGGATTTTTATGATTTCCATGATCAGCCACATGTAATTTAATTGTTATCCTTATTTGCTAGTTTGAAAAACCTTACTTTAGAAAGATTAGTAGTCAAGGGTTACTAATTTGATCCTAGTTCACTTAAATTATTCTTTTACTTTGCCCAGTTAGCCTATGTTTCCACCGATTCAGATGTGGGGGCAAAGTACGTGCTGACTTTCGGTGTTTAGACTTGTACAACCAAAAATAGTTTTTAATAGGTCTGAAAAAGATACCCAGAATATTCTTCTCTCTTGTTAAGAGTGACAGTGAAAAATCCAACTTTAGCCCAAAACAGTGGGATAGAAACATTTATTTTATAGGCTTCTAAATCTTAGTTTATGGCAAATCTGACACCCAAGTTAAGTTATAATCTCTTCAAAGAGGATGTTTATAACTCAAACAGAAACATTTTTAACTCTACAGGCTATCACTACCAGACTTTGAAATGTTGATATAAATAGGTAGGAGACACATTCAGCATCTGGTTAGAAGAATTCTAAGATTGAAAACCCTGTAAGCTTCGGTCAGGTGATAGGTTCTATTTTGGCTGGGAGATGATATAGACTAATATGTAAAGGATGTATAAAGTGAAATGTTTTAGAGTGCTGTATGTAATCAACTCCATCCCATGAATATGGATTATCTATTTTTTGGATTAGTTATAGTCAGATTTTAGGCCTGCCTGCTTCCTCCTCTTATATGACATGTTCCTGGAATATATATACCCACCTACACATCAACCCCCCCATTCTTTGAGAAAGGAAAACTAATTTTGTACTAGATTAAGCAACACATAATTAAGAATGTAAATCAATCACACTTCAAACTCCACACAGTCCATTTCTTGATTGCTGGACTTGGAGTGAGGAAGACCCAATAACCTGACGGAGACACTTGGGAGCTCTGTGTGATCTGAAACAAGTTACTTAACCCTGACCCAGGGAGGCCTGCACTTCAGTTCCTCATTTGTAAAATGAGGGTGTTGGGCTAGAGAGAGAGGGAGCTTTCAGGTCTGAATCTAGGATTTTATCATGTGTGGATTCTTTTTTTTAAAAAATAATTTTTTAATTTGCACAAAGCTACCTTCTCTCCCCATCTCCACCCTCCCCACAATGAGAATAAGAGAAAAGCAGAGCTCCAGTTACAAACATGTGTATAGTTAAGCAAACAAAATTTCTACACTGGCCATGCCCAAAAAAGAAAAAGTCTCACTCTGAAGTCTGAGTCTTTCACTTCTCTAACTTGAAGTAAGTAGCAGGTTGTGCTTGGGTAGTCATGACACGGGTCAGAGTTCCTAAATCTCACTGTTTTTTGTCTTTATAGGTTGTTATCATTATGTAACTTGTTCTTCAGGTTCTGTTCATAGCATTCCGTGTTAGTTTATACAGGTCCTCTCAGGCTTCTCTGAAACCCTCTCCTTCATTTCTTTCTTTCTTTTTTTTTTTGGCGGGGCAATGGGGGTTAAGTGACTTGCCCAGGGTCACACAGCTAGTAAGTGTCAAGTGTCTCAGACCGGATTTGAACTCAGGTCTTCCTGAATCCAGGGCTGGTGCTCTATCTACTGTGCCACCTAGCCGCCCCCTCTCCTTCATTTCTTGATGCACAATAAATATTATCCAATTCATTCATAGGCCATATTTCCATTTTCCTTTCAAGATCAATCCATAATAGAACAACTTCCAGGTCTATTTTCTAATTAGTCTCCCTTCTATCATCCCTGATGATAAGAGGGTTCAGAGGGTATACATGTATCATCTCCCCATATTAGAATGTAAGCAGTGTAGTCCTTAATGTTTGCTTCTACTTATCTTTTTACTTTTCTCTTGACTTGTGTTTGTACTTGGAAGTATCTGTGAAGTTGTAGTCATTTTATCAGGAATGCTTGGAAGTTCTCTGCTTTATGAAAAATCTATTTTTTTTCTTGTAGGATTATACTCAGGTTTGCTGGGTAAGTTAACCTTGTTTGTAAGCTTCTGCCCTCTGGAATATTGTATTCCAACTTTTCTTTTATTGTGGTTACTGCTAGATTATGTGTAATCCTGACTGTGGCTCCTTGGCGCTTAAATTCATTTTTTTTCTGGCTTTTTAATTTTTTCTTTTAACTGGAAGTGTTGGATTTTGGCTGTCATATTCTTAGGAATTTTAATTTTGGAGTTTCTTTTAGGAGGTAACTGGTAGATTCTTTCTGTTTCTATTTCCACTTTGCACTCTGATTCTAGGGTAGCTCAGGGGCAAAGTGGAAAGAGTCCTGGGCTTGGAATCAAGAAGATTAATCTTCATGAGTTCAAATCCAGTATCAGGCACCTACTAGCTGTGTGACCCTGGTCAAGCCACTTAACTCTGTTTGCCTCAGTTCTTCATGAGCTGCAAAAGGAAATGACAATAGTTCTAAGAGATCTGAACAATTTTCTTTTGTAATTTCTTGAAATAAGATGTCTAGGCCCTTTTTTTTTCATCATGGTGTTTCAGTAGTCCAGTAATTCTTAGATTTCTCTTCTTGATCTATTTTCCAGCTCAGTTGTTTTTGCTGTGAGATACTTTACACCTCCCCCCCCCCCAAATGTTTCAGTCTTTTGACTTGGTTTTGATATTTCTTAGAGTCATTACCTTCTATAGGGTTCACTCTGATTTTCAAAAAGTTTGTTGCTTGAGCAGGATTTTGTGCCTCTCATGACAAGCTGTTAATTCCCTTTCTAATTCTTTGTTCAATAACTCTCATTTCTTTTCCATTTTTTTACTCTAGTGCTTTTATTTCATTTATAAAAAAACATTTTAAACTATGTAAACTTTTACTTCATCTCTTTCAGAAATTCTAGTTAAATCTTTGCCAAAATTATGTTTTTCTTTGAGATTTTGCTTGTAACTGTTTTGGAGTCATTAATTTCTTCTGCGTTTGTATCTTGAAAGTCTGTGTCACCATAAGAGTTTATGGTGGAATTCTTTTTTTTAATTTGCTTATTCTTCCAAGCTACTTCTTGACTTTAAACTTTGTATTAGGGCCAGTCTCTGCACATTTCTAGAGGGAATATCTGGGCTGGTTCTGCTTAGGTCAGTGAATGTTGTGTTATTCCAAGTTCTCAGGGACAGCTCAGAGTGGGGACTTACAAGTTCTCACTGCTGCTAAAGTGGTCAGATTCAAGACAAAGACAACAAAATGGACCCCTGAACTGAGTTCTGCAAGTTCCTAACCTGGATTTGGGTCTGAGCAACAGGCCAGCAGGCCTATTTACCTGTTTGGGATTTCAGTAGATTGCTGCTAGACTTGCTACTATGAGCCAGCTGGGAAGCTCTGCTGGTTCAGAGTCACAGACCTTCCGGCTTCCCTTTGGTCTGGGATTCTTGCCCTGGCTATTTCTCTGTAAACTGGAATGGAGTCTTTGCTCCACTCCTGGGATGAGAGCCACGTAGCGGCTGCTTGCATCTGACCTTGCTCTGTGCTCATTATACATTCTAGGGCCCAAGATTACTCCTCACCCTAGACTGTCACCCCTGGGCAACCTCCTCCAGCCCGCCTTGGATCTGTGCCCTGGAATTGGGTAGGGAGTGACCAAACTGCCAGTTGGCCCCTGTCCATGTACCCCACACCAGTTTGGGCCCCATTGATGTTGGATGTGGGATTTCTCCTTGCCTTGGAATGCTTCACTCCTGGCCAGAGCTTGTCCCCAGCATCTGCAGACCTCTTTGTCTGTTTTCCTATGCCAACCTGAGTTGGAAAAATGACTAATTTTTGTTGGATTTCCTGATCAGGATTGAGTCTGATGTGTTTTTTAGATCTGTTTGGGGGAATATTTGTTTTGGGGTGGGGAGGGAGGAGGTTGACTGTAATTCTTTTTGCTACTCTACCATCTTGGCTCTACCTGATGTATGAATTCTTCATTCATACCACTTCACTGCTTCCTCACTATAAATCCATGATTTATGAAAAAATATTTTTATGGACCGCCTTTTATATCCATTCCCATTTGCTCTCATTCCAAATCCCATTTAAAATGAATGAAAAGAATGTTGCTGCTTTTGTTGAGCTATCCATGAAGTGATAACTTAAAAAAAAATTTTTTTTTTTAGGCAGGACAATGAGGGTTAAGTGACTTGCCCAAGGTCACACAGCTAGTGAGTGTCAAATGTCAGAGGATGGATTTGAACTCAGGTCCTCCTGAATCCAGGGCCAATGCTTTATCCACTGCTCCACCTAGCTGCCCCTGAAGTGATAACTTTTAAAAATTAAAGTAAAATACTCATTTGAGTAATGAAATATAGATATCATAAGCGTTAATACTATAAGAGACTAAGCTGTGTATATCCCTTTTGTACTAATAATTTGAGAAACAATTTATATAGTCAATAGTTGACTTTACTGGTACTTTTTCTAACATAGTGATTCCCAAGTTTTTTGGATCTAAAACATTCTATCATTTATTTGATTTTGTAATCCTGCCTCCTCCTTAAGCAAAAGTAAATTAAATAATTAAATCGTATTTTGTTTTGATAATCAATCTCTCTCTTTCTCCCCCCCCCCCCCCCCCCCCCCCCCCCCCGCCTCTCCCTCTCCCTCTCCCTCCCCCTCCCTCCTTCCCTCCCTCCCTCTCTCCCTCTCTGTCAGTCTTGAGATAAATAGATGTTAGGAGTTCCTTCTATCTGGGATGGTAGACTATTTGGTTATAAATTAGAAACTAGTTGAATGTCCAGACCCCAAGAGTAGTTTCTACCTTTTTTTGCTTGTTTGTTTTTGCCAACTTGAAAGGAGATGGCATAACCTACAAATATGAGCTTGAATTGTGTTTTATAGTTTTCAAGTGATTTGGATAAAGGTAGAGAGGGCATAGTCATTACATTTTCAGATGATTCAAAGGTAACACAAGATGAAAGACAGAAGATTCAAAAGGATTGTGGTGGGTTAGAATATTTTGTCCAAGCTAATAAGAAGGAATTTCCTAGGAATAAATACAAAATTCTTATCCTTGGGTTCAAAAAGACCTTCCATCCCAAGCTGTGGAGGCATGACTAGCTAGCATTTCTTTGAAAAAGATCTGGGAGTTTTAGTTGACTCATTTCGGCATCTCAGGTGTGATACCTGCCATGTGGTTTTAGGCTGTGTTGAAAGGCATATACCTAGGGATAAGTGGGTGAGAGCCGTGCTATACCATGCCCTGGTCAGAGCACATCTGGAATCTCACGTTCATTTCCAAGTGACTCATTTTAGGAAAGATGCTTGAGAAGCTTGAAAACGTTCTGGAGATGAGAAAGGGCCTTGGGGCCAAGTTGTATAGACTGGGAAGAGAAGGTTTGGGGAGTAACAAAATCTATCTTCAACTTTTTGCATGCAGGTTTGTTATATGACAGAGGGAACAGGTGCAGCTGAAGCGCCATATTCTATACCGGGCCTTCCCTATTCTCTCCCCCACTGTGTGCTCTCCCCACCCCCTTAGCTTCCTTATGTTTGACAATCCCATATTTATTCTGCATCTATTTATATCTCTACATGTTGTCTTTCCTGATAGAAGGGAAGCTCTTTTTTTTGGGTCTGGGATTGTTTCATTTTTTTTTATCCCCAACACCTAGCACAGTGTCCACAAGCACATAGTAGGTACACATTAATGCTTGTTAACTGATTAATTGCCTTATTCTAGTTGGCCCCACAGTTCAGAACTAGGAAAAGTGGGTGAAAGTTACAAAGAGGTAAATTTAGGTAAATTCCTAGCTATTAGCCTTATTAAAAATAGAATGGGTGGCCTTGGGAAGTAGTGGCTTTTCCTTGACCATAGGTTTTCAAGGAGGAAAAATAGCTGGCATTTATGGACTACTTTAAACTTTGCAAGGAGCTCAAAATGCATCATCTCATTTGATCCTGACAAAAACCCTGTGAATTCAGCCCTGTGGTTGTTTACTATTAGTAAGAGGCAGTAGTTTGTTCTAATAATATTTGTAAAGTATTCAAAACTTATTTCTTTTTTAATCTTGTGCATATAAATCATATTAACAAAAAATACAAAGTTTATATATATGTGTGTGTGTATGTGTAAATATATACATACATATATACACACACACACATATAGTGGTTTTAAAGCATGAGGAAATGATAAGATCATAGATTTACAGCTGGAATGAACCCCAGATGTCATGTAGTCCAACTTTCTCATTCTGTAGATGAGGAAATGAAATCTAGGAAGGTTAAGTAACCCCTAAGTCATGTAGGTGGCTTTTGAAAGTATCAGGATTTGAATCCTAGTCCTCTGATTCTAAATGGAGAACTGTAGCATCCTTTTTGTTGGAATACAGTGTATATTACACATCAAAATCTTGAAGTCTTTTGCAAGCGAGCAGAAAAGGTGTGTTTTACTGATAGAACTCTATCTCATGTTAAATTATGGAAATCTTGTCCCACATCAGATTTCCAGAGAGAAAGGGAATTATGCGCATCTACACAAAAGCTAAACAAAACCAAAAAAAAACCCCTGGTGTATTTTTAGTATTTTTTTTCCTGGGAAATAATGTTGTCGGCAAGTTAACAACTTAGGCAGAATGATTAGATTTTTGTGTAACTGAGTACATATCCAGTTCTAAAGTTTGAGCATCCACAGGAATGTAATGAGGTTGGTGAAGGGCCTTGCGATCATGCCATAGGAGGATTGGTTGGAGGAACTGGTATGTTTGGCTTGGAGAGAAGAAGGCCTAAAGAGGGATTTAATAGATGTCTTCTTGTATTTGAAGGGCTGTTCTGTTTGAGTGGGATTAGATCTCTGCTTCTTGGCTAAGGAATATAGAAGGAGGAGCCGTGGGTGGCAGTTTCAGAGAAGTACGTCTAGTCCTGATGGAAGAAGAAACTTCCTAGCTCTCTCCTCATTCCCAACCCTCTTTTCAGTGGAAGGCACCACCACCTCTCAGTGGGTCAGGTCTGTATACTCGGTGGTATGCTTGACTCCTCACTCTGCCTATCCAGTCTGGTTGTTTTGTAACCTTCCCAACATATCTCACATCTAACCCCTTCTCTCCACGCACACAGCTGCTGCTGTGGTTCAGGTCCTTATCTCTCACCGTAGCTGCCTCTTCATTGCTCTCCTTGCCTCACGTCTTTTTCACCTTTTTAGTCCATTCTCCATATTTCCAAAGTAATTTTCCTTAAGAGCAGATCTGACCATGTGACTCCCTACTTTCAACCAACTCCAATGGTTTCCCGTTGCCTTTAGAGGGGCAGCTAGGTGGCACAGTAGTTAGAGCATTGGCCCTGAAGTTGGGAGGACCCGAGTTCAAATGTGACCTCAGACACTTTACTAGTTGCATGACCCTGGGCAAGTCACTTAACCCCAGTTGCCTTAAACATCCAGAGCCATCTCCAGTCATCCTGATAGAGATCTTGCCACTGGCCCCAGATGGCTCTGGAGGAGAGAGGGAGGCTGGTGACTTTGCACAGCCCTCCCTCACTTTGATCTCATGGTCCTCTGCAAGAACAAGTGACAAAACAACAACAACAACAACAACAACAACAACAACAACAACAACAACAACAACACTTTCCTTTAGAATAAGAAACAAAAAACTCCTGTGTAGCTTTAAAATCCCTATACACATGGCTACATCCTTCCTTTCTAGCTCCATTGGACGTTACTCCCCCTCCAGCGCTCTCTGCTCCAGTCTGACCTGTGCTCACTGCTTACAAGATACTCTGGTCTCCTGCCTTTGCACTGGCCTTCTCCCATGCCTGCCTCTATCTCAGAGAGGTCCTTTCTTCCTTTAAAGTGCAGCTCACACCCACCTTCTGCATGGCCTTTCCTGATCCAGCCAACCAACTGCTAGTCCCCTTCCTCCTGTAGAACCGTGTAGTTAACTTTTTTGTGCATTTATTCATTAACTTTCTATTTCTGCTGCATGTGTTTTTGTATGTACTTGTCATCTCCTCCACTAAAATGTAAGTTCATTGAGGGTAGAGATGGCTTTAACCTTATATATACTTACTAAGAAGGACTTAACTCTGTGCCTACACTGCGCTAAGCACTGAGGATACAAGTAGAAAAGCAAAGACCAGACCCTGCCCTCAAGGATCTTACATTTTAATGGGGGGAGACAACTTACACAGGGGATTTGTAGTTAGGAAAGTCTGTTTTGGTTTGGAAAGTTACAGGCATTGTCTGTCTATAGGGCCATAGGGAAATATATTGATATATCCCTTCCAGGAATTGGAGCAGAATTGATTTGATCCTGTTACCATTACTGGATAGAAGTGAATTGGAAGAAGGAGGGTGCCAGTGGATCAGCTGAGGGAGTTAACAGTCAACTGGTTTGGTTGGCAAAGAGGGTTGTGGAGGTGTGTGACCTTGGATAAATCATCTCTCTGGGCCTCAGAAAATGAAGAGATTAAATTGGATAATCTTTCAGTCAAGAGTTGAGCTGTTATGGAGGGGTTCTTTTTTGGGAATGGGTTGGACTCAGTGGCCTCTGAAGACCCTTGCAATTCTAAGATTTAGTGCAAGCTAATGAAAGAATCCATTATCATCAGTGTTGAAGATCTCTGAGTTAATTATCTCAAGTAATTCAATTTTGTTTTTTATTTTTTCAAAATATATGAGAACTTGAAAGCTGGTATAATATGTTGAATTTAACAGAAGTGCTTTTGGGTCCAGTGATAAGCTATTTTGTCTGTCTCTCCTGCCAACTCTCTTCTAAATATTTGTGTGTGTGTGTGTGTGTGTGAGAGAGAGAGAGAGAGAGAGAGAGAGAGAGAGAGAGAGAGAGAGAGAGAGAGCTTTTTATTTACTGCACTCTGTGACCTCTGTAAATTTTGTTTGGATATGTGGTCTATTCAGTGTTATAACTGCCCAGTGATTAATTGCTTGACTTAATATTGACTGACTCCCAAGGGAGGATTTTGATCCCTGTTTGTCTTTCTAAGGTGAATAAGGCATGTTGAATAGGGTGGTCATAAGGATTAAAGGCAGGTGGTTATTCCTACATGAAAGAGACTTGTCGATGTGCATGTGACTCAGTTGGATATGGAATGATTCAGTCTTTATAATGGTGTTTTGCCATGGGCCATTAAGATGGATATATGAATTATAGAACATTTTTAGTCACGCATTCTTCTGTGTCTATATAGATAGGCTATAGTAAATAAGAACGACCTCATCTTTTGCTTGTGCATTACCTGACTTGCCAAAACATATATATTTGATTAACTAATTCATTCAGCAAGCATTTATAAAGTACTTACTATGTGCCAAGCATTAGGCAAAAACACAACTCAAGGAGCTCCCATTCTTACGGAGGAGAGACAACATGCCTACAACTACATAGAGTTTTGTATACAAGATACATACCATGTGAGTAGAAGGGAATCTCAGAAGGAAGGCACCTACAGTAGTGGGTGAGGATCAGGTGGCGGGGAGGGGAGTGGTGATACGGTGGAGGGGAACAGACCAGGACAGGTCTCCTAAAGAAGTTGGGTTTTTTTCTGAGTTTGCACCTAGGCTTGAGAATCAACTACCGAAAAGCCATGAAGTCTGGAGATAGAGCACAGTGTAGGAGAACCTCAAGAAAGCCAGCGTTTCTGGGTCACGGTGTGCATGGACAGAATTTAGTGTGAGAAGGCAAGACTGAGAAGACAGAAAGGGGCGAGGTTGTGAAGGAATTCAGATGCCAGACACAATTTGATATGTGATCCCAGAGGTCATAGGGAGCCCCTGGAGCCTGGTGGGGTCAGACTTGTGAGTCAGGAAGTTTACTTTGGAAGCACAGTAGAGGGTGAGAAACTTAAGGCCAGCAGACGACTATAAAGAAGGCGCTTGTAGTAATCAGGGTGTGAATTGATGAGGGCCTGGGTCAAGGTGGTGGCTGGGTTAGTGAAGAGAAGAGGACGCATAATAGAGATGTTGTAGAGATAGATATGACAAGATTGGATATGGGGGAGAGTGGCAGTGAGGAGCCAAAGAGGCCAGTGAGGCTTGAGCGTCGGGGATTGAGAGGACGATGATGTCCTTAACACAGTAATGGGGAAGAGGGGAGGGTTTGGGGAGAAAGAATGAGACCTGTTTGGTACAAGATGGTTAAAGAGGCAGTTAGTTGGTGGCTGGACTTTAGGAGAGAGGCTAGGGCTGGATATATAGGTCTGGGAATCATCTGTATAGAGATTGAGAATTGAACCCTTGGGAGCTGCTAAGATTCCCAAGTGAGAAACAGTCTACATTTATAGACAGTATCATGCAGCAAGTTAAATGCTGTGAATGGACTGAAATGACTGCTATTACTTCTTGCATTCATGAGCCAAGTTTTAACCAAGTTACATGGCCTTTTCACCTGAGCTTTATCCAGCCTGAGTTTCAAAACTTAGAAGAAATTCAGTTAGTTGTGAAATCACCTCAGGCTTCAGACTCCTCTATAATAGGTTTGGGGTGTCCTGGGAGGGTTTCGGACAAAGCTAGCTAGGCACTCAGAATCTCACATTAGGTTGTTCATTGAATTGCTGGATAAAGGCAATCTAGTGTGATGGAAAGCCATTCATTTGGGCCCCACCTTGCCCTGTTCATCCCAGATGAGAAAACAGCTCCAGAGAGATTGTATTTTTCTCATAGCCACACAGCTAGTGTCAGAGTCAAGATTTGAATTCAAGCCTCCAGATAGGTGAGTGATCCTTCCGTTACATCAAGCAACCCTTCAGTTCCCAGGACACCTTCACTGCCTTTGCCTGTCCAAAGCACTTGGATCAGAAGTTTGGGCACACTTTTTAGAAAAGAGATGATCATTCTCAATTTGTAGGATTCTTTTCTCTAGTTGGCATATGCTGTGATCCAGCCACACCAGTCCACCTTTCTTCCTGTACAGGTCTCATTTTCTGGCCTTCTTATGCCTGGAAAGGCTTCCGCTCACATTTGCTCTGTGGAATCCTCTTTTCCTGTCAAGCAACAGCTGACACTCCTTTGTCTCTATCACCTTCCCTGACTGTCCGCTCTCTCTTGTGAACAGCTTTGTGTTGTATTTGAGTACAGGACCAAGTCTCTTCCCCTACTCAACTCTGACTTCTATCAAGGAAGAGGCTGTTTTCATTTGTTTTGGTATTTCTCTCAGGGCTCAGCCCGGTGCCTTATGAATACCAAGCTTTGGTGAATGAATGTTAACGGAACAGAATTCATAATGGAGATGGTGGCTTCCAACAGAGATACTTTCAGTGTTGCTGAGTGGATGGAGTCATAGAAACTTTTAAAAGTCTGCATAACAGCTCTCCTAGAACACCAACCATAGCTTGTAAAATTGTCATCCTTGGTCTTTATCTTCCAGAGCTTTCTGTGACCATGAGTACATATTCCCTGTTTCAAAAAGCATATTATTAGTACTGAAACTTCTGGTTTGTTCACAGCCGTACCAAACGGCTAATCAGCTCAGAGTTGAGTGAGGGTGTTGAGGATTTGCATAGAGGTATTTTTTGTTGCTGTTTTGTTTTTTGGGGGGCTTTTTTGGTTCTTTTTGTTGTTCTACACCAATTTTTTCTCCCATTTTTCTGAGTGTGGCCAGTCTTCTTTTGTTTTGCATTATAATTTTAAAAAAAAATTCTGCAGAGGGAATTCAGGCAGCTAGGTGGCGCAATGGAGAGAGCACCAGACCTAGAGTCAGAAAGACTCATCTTGCTGAGTTCAAAATTGACCCCAGACACTTACTAGCTGTGTGACCCTGGGGAAGTCATTTAATCCTGTTTGCCTCAGTTTCCTCACCTGTAAAATGAAGGAAATGGTAAACCACTCAGTATCTTTGCTAAGAAAACCCCAAATGGGGTCACAAAGAGTCAGATGTGACTGAAATGATTAACAAGAGGGAATTCAATTAAATTAAACATTTATCATATGTGGGCTATGAGTAAGACATTGTACTAGGTGGTAGAGATACGGACACCCCAAACAAACCAGTCCCTGTCCTTCTGGAATTCACATTATATTGAGAGAATACAACAAGAAGTATAATATAAGGTAAAAGGAGGTAAGATAGAGGATTAATGGGGAGGTAATCAGTAACTCTTTAGGTAGGAAGTGGTACCTAAATTGAGTTTTGAAGGAAAACACATATCCTTAGAGATGGGAATGAGGCATTTTGGGTATGGAGGGTATAGCCGGTAGTCTAGTTGGGCTGTAATGCAAAGTCCATGGAAAGAAATAATACTACGTAAGGCTGGAAAGGTAGAACTAGGTAGAATGTGGAGGGACCTAAATGTCAAGCTAAGGGATATGTATGTTATCTAATTACACTTGCTGTCCAGGATTGTTGTGAGGATCAAACGCGGTAATATTTCTCAAGGGCTTAGCACAGTATCTGACACATAGTAGGTGCTATATAAATGTCAGCTACTATTTTTAAAAGTTAATCAATTAATTTTTATTTTATTTTTTCTCAAACATAGGTAAATAAAAGTTGAATATTTTTAAAAATTTTGAGTTCCAAATTCTCTCTCTGTCCTTACCCTATCCTTGAGAAAGCAAGCAATTTAATTTGGTTATACAAGTGCAATCATGCAAACCAAAAAAAACCCTTGAAGAATAATAAAGTGTAAAAAATAAAGTATGTTTCGATCTGCATGTAGACTCCATGAGTTCTTTCTCTAGAGGTGGATAGTATTTTTCATCATAAGTCCTTTGGAATCGTCTTGGATCATTGTATTGATCAGAACAGCTAAGTCCCATAGCTGATCATCATACAACATTGCTGTTACTGTGTTCAGTGTTCTCCTGATTCTGCTCATTTCACTTTGTATCTGGCCATACAAGTCTTCCCAGGTTTTTCTGAAACCATCCCACTCATCATTTCTTATAGCACAATAGTGGTCCATTAAATTCATATACCACAACTTGTTCAACCATTCCCCCATTGATGGGCATTTCTTCAATTCCTCATTCTTTGCTACCACAAAAATAGCTGCTACAAATATTTTTGTACGGCAGAGAAAAGGGTCCAGGACAGAGGCCTGGGATATACCCAGGTTAAGGCCACAGGTGATAGAGAACTCAGCAGAGGGATCTGAGAAGAGGTGGCCACACATACAGGAGAACCAGGAGAGAGGGCATGTCATGAATATCAGGGAGGAAGAATGGGGAACAGTATCAAAAGCTGCAGAGAGGTCAAGGAGAGTGAGGCCTAAGAAAAGGTAATTGGATTTAATAGTTAAAGAGATTTTGTGGTAACCTTGGAGATAGCTGTTAAGTGTTGGGCTGAAAGCCAGATGACAGAGGCTTGAGAAGTGAGTGGAGGATGAGGAAGTAGAGGTAAGGGGTGTAAGAAGATGGAGGGCATTCCTTGTGAGTTCCCTCTTCACTCTTTCCCTCATCTTCTATCGCTCTGGCCAGCCAGGTGTTGCAGTAGAGAGAGCACCAGGCCTGGAGTCAGGAAGCCTCATCTTCCTGAGTTCAAATTTGGCCCCAGACACTAGCTGTGTGACCCTGGGCAAGTCACTTAACCCTGCTTGCCTCAGTTTCCTCATCTGTAAAATAAGATAGAGAAGGAAATGGCAAACCACTCCTGTATCTTTATCCCCAAATGGCATCACTAAGAATTGGACACAACTGAGAAACTACCAATAATCACTCTGATGCCTTTTGCCCTTCTCTCCTCCACCTGTGTCTCACATGATAAAGTGGCTTGACTCCTTACCAAGGCCGACTAGTTCAAGCTATCTCATTCCATCTCTTCTCCTCTAACAGATTGTCCTCCGTTATCCCCACTCTTTCACCTACTTTCGGTTTCTCCTGTCTACTGGCTCATTTCCTGTTGCCTACAAACCTGCCCATGGTTCCCCCCATCCTGAAAAAGTGCTTACTTAATCTTTCCTTCTCTGCTATCATCTGATTTCTTTTCTGCCTTTGTAGTTAAACTTCTTGAAAAGGCCCTCTACAATAGCTACCTCCTTTCTTTCATCTCTTCTTAACTCCTTACAAACTGCCTCCTGTCCTTAGCATTCCATCAAAACTGCTCTCTCCAGAGTCACTAATGATCAAGTTGTCAGCCGTTGTCAAATCCATTGGCTTTTTCTCAGTCCTCAGTCTCCTCAATCTCTCTGCAGCCTTTGACACTGTTGATCACTCTCTCCTCCTTGATACTTCCTAGATTTTCAGGGTACCCCTCTCTCCCGGTTCTCCTCCTACCTATGCGATGGCTGCTTCTCAGTTTCGTGTGCTGGATCTTCCTCCAGATCATGCCCTTGAACCCCAGGAGCCCCACAGTGTTCTGTCCTGGGCCCCCTTTTCTACTCCTCCCTTACCACTTCACTTCACTTGGTGATTGGTGACCTTGTCGGTTTCCATGGATTTTCTCTATGCTGATGATTCTTAAATCAGCCTATCCTGCCCTGACCTCTCTGCTGACCTCCAGTCTCCCATCTCCAACTGCTTTGCAGATGTTTTGGACTGGATGGCCAGCAGACATCTTAAACTCAGTCCGGTATGTCCAAAACAGAACTCCTTTTCTTTCCTCCAGTCCTTCATTTTCCCCTTCCACCTATCCTATTCATTTACAGGGCAATACCATCCTGCCAACCGCTCAGACTGGAAATCTAGGAGTCATCCTCAGTTCCTCCCTGTCTCTCACCACCCCTATATCCAACCTGTTGCCAGCCCCTGTTGATTCAACATCTCTAGAATATGCCCCCCTTCTCTCCTCTGACACTGCCACTGCTTTAGTACAGCCCTGGATTATTGTAATTGCCTGTTGGTGGGTCAACCTGCCTCAGGTCTCTCCCTACTCCAACCCATTCTTCAATCAGCCACCAAAGAGATTTTCCTAAAGCAAAAGGTCAACCATGTCACTCCCCTACTCAGTAAACACCAGTGGCTCCCTACTGCCTCCGGGATCGAATACAGAGTCTTCTGTTGCACATTCAGGGCCCTTTATAACCTGCCCCTCCTACCTTTCCAGTCTTCTCACATCCTCATCCTCGCCACATACTCTGATCTAGTGACACTGACCTCTTGGCTGTGCCAGGAATGAGACCCTCTTGTCTCATTGGCTCTTGACTCCAGGCATTTTCTCTGGCTGTCTTACAGTCTGATACGCCCTCCATCCTCAGCTCTGCCAACTGACTTCAAGTCCCAGCTTAAATCCCATCTTTTCAAGAAGCCTTTCCCACTCCCTCTTAATTCTAGTGCCTTCCCTATCTTCATTTATTTCCTATTTATCCTATATATAGCTTGCTTTGCATTTGTTTTTATGTTGTCTCCTCTATTAGATTGTATGTTCCTTGAGGGCAGGTACTGTCTTTTGCCCTTTTTTGTGCCCTCAGTTTAGCATAACACCCAGTATATAGTAGGCACTTAATAAACATGGATTGGCAGCTCTTTTTAGGACGTTGGCATCATGTAGGGAGAGACTGAAGATGAGAGAGAAGGAAATGATAGGGCAAGCACCAAGAGACGAGGGGAAGAGATGGATTCAAGGGCACAGATCAAGAGATTGATTTTGACAAAAGGGGCCATTTCTTTGCTTGGAAAGAGGAATAACAGAGGAGAGAATGAGTTAAGCTATAGAGGGAGGTTAAGATATTTATTTATGGAGTAGGAGAGAATAGGGAGGTCATATATTGAGATTCAAGAAGATTTAATTTAGGCAACTTTTAATGCTGAAACTTTCATCATTCCTTGTTTTCAGCTCTACATAATTCGGAAAATGGATGTTCAAATTTTCCACTTGAGTTCGTTTGGAAGTATTTATGACAAATATACTATCCAAGTTTTAGTCATTAGAGCAATTAACAAGGGAATAATTTACAAGTTAACAAGTAATTATTTCTTTATGCCATTCATTCTTTCTTTGTATATTATCTTTTAAATTTGAGGTTTATTTTGTAACTCAGTTACAATGATCATACTTGTAACATTAGCCCTTCTTACAGCCAACTATATATCAGGAAATGACCTCTTTTTCCATTCTTTTGAACTCATAAATTAAGGTTTTTTTTTCCTTTCTCCACTTCTCTTTTGAAAGTTAAATTACCTTGTTTATTGTGAATGCCTTTTTATGTGTGTGCGAATGCCTTTTTAAAAAATGCTTTGCTTTTGTCGGTTGTGATTCCTCTCTCCCTGTCATCTCATTTTACCTTCTCTCTCTATTCCTTAGACCATTGTATTTTACACTTTTGGAGAGTGCAGCTATTTTCTGTCCACTGGAAGACCAGTCCTTGTTAAATGGTTAGTAAAGGCAAGCCTTGGAATGTGGGAGAAGGCAAAAATACAATATGTTCTCTTTCAGCCCACTTTGAAATAGAAGATGTTTCATGGAACCCTGTGGTTTCACAGCCCACAGTCTGAAAGCTGTGCTCTCCGTCAGGAGTAGGCAAACTCTGGCATTGCTGCCACAAGAGGCAGCATGCTGCCGGGACCCTCCTTTGAGAGATTCTTTTTCTCATTCTTCTCTTTCCTCTCCATTCTCCCTTCTACTTTCTTGATTTCCTCATTCCCTTCCTATTGCCTTTTCCTTTCTCCTTTGTATATTTAGAGCAGCTGCTGGACTATCCGCACTCACTGGTTAACTACAACAATGACATCCTGGGCTGGGGAAGTTGTTGATCTCAGTTCTAAATTCTCATATCAAGTACTGAGTGTACATGTCAACGGCCATGTAGATACTAATTATTACTAAAGAGTTTCACTATTAAGGGAGGTAATTACTCTTCCATGTAGCTGTATTATTGCTTTGATATAGCAGTGATATTTGATAAACCATTGTTAAAATTCATGCGTCATGGGGGCGGCTAGATGGCGCAGTAGATAAAGCACCGGCCCTGGATTCAGGAGTACCTGAGTTCAAATCCGGCCTCAGACATGACACTTACAAGCTGTGTGACCCTGGGCAAGTCACTTAACCCCCATTGCCCTGCAAAAAAAAAAAAATTCATGCGGCATTCTAACAGTTAATGAAACACGATACATTGCTATGCCTCTGTCACAGGGAGGAGGGGGGATATGTGTAGTGGTGGGGGGTTCTTAGGTATTCTTCTTTTTTTGCAGGGCATTGGGGGTTAAGTGACTTGCCCAGGGTCACACAGCTAGTAAGTGTCAAGTGTCTAAGGCCGGATTTGAACTCAGGTCCTCCTGAATCCAGGGCCAGTGCTAACACTGCGCCACCTAGCTGCCCCCCTCCATTGTATTTTTAGGAGGCAAGTATATTCCAAATGTAGGGGCAGTGAGGTAGAGCAAGTCTTTAGAATGCCAGGCCAGAGTCAGACAGACTTTTCTTCCTAAGTTCAAATCTGGCCTCAGACATTTAGTAGCAGCACAATCCTGGGCAAGTCACTTAAACCTGTTTGCCTCAGTTTCCTTACCTGTAAAATGAGCTTGAGAAGGAAACCACTTCAGTATCTTTTCCATGAAAACCCCAAATGGAATTATGGAGAGTTGGACAGGAGTGGAAAAAACCCTTAACAGCAACAACAAGTATTCCAAATGTATTTCCCCCCAAGTTCTCAGTGTTGGCAGCCTTCTTGGAGCTCAGTAAAAATGTAAAGAAAGAAGATAATAACCTCATCATCATCTAATCAAAGGACAATTGTCAGAAGAATCGATTAAAATGTCTTAAATGGACTATTTCAGCAGTTTCCTTTAAACTGGGACCATTGACTGTAATCAATAGGCAGTGATAAATGTAAATTTGGAGATCCTAAGTTATACTCAGCAAAAGTTGCCTCCCTTATGCTTGGTCCCCAGAAAGCACTTCCCATATGCCAAGACAGAAGCTGTGTAGATCGTTTCTGTGGCCAGCTGTTTGTTAGGTGTGGTGTAGACACAATACTATTTGTTTAAATGCAGTAGTATGGTATAAAAAAATCAACTCTGGGCTTCTTTTTATTCCCCCTGACTCATTATCTGCCTGAGTGTTAGTCACATAGTGAATACTATATTTTAAAATGGTCCCATCTGTGTATTTTGGTGGCAGACTTCACAATCTCTTAAAGATTCTAATCATTTCTAACTCTGTTAGTTATTTGTTGAATGAATGAAAAAAAAAGTTGTGAAAAATTTAGATGTTTTGGGTTCTCCTAAGCACAGATGTCTTTGAAATAGGTTTCCAACCAGAGTTTGTCATTGTTGTTGTTGTTTGTCCTTCTGACCAATGCGGTTTTGTATCAGAGGGCATTTTGCTAAACTTTAAACAATAAAATTTTATTTTAATAAATTATAGCTTCAGAGTCTTAATAAAAGCAACTGTTTGCTTTTGTTGACCTTCCCTGTAATGTTAGGAGCACAAAAATGAATAATCTTGTGCAAGGGGCATTGGGGTCCTGTCTGTCATTCTACATTTCCAAAATAAAGGGATTAGACTAGATGATAGTAAAGGCCCTCTAAGCTTCAAAGCCAGTGATTTGGCTATTGCTTTTCAGATAAGAAACAGAAAAACTGATACCAATTAGGTGACCTTGGTTCTAACTTTGCCTCTGCAGCCCTTTCTTTGGCTTTGGGAAAGTTACTGAATTACCCTGAAATCAGTTTTCTTCTTAGTAAGATGATGGGCAGCTAGCTAGGTGGTGAAGTGGTCTGGCCTGGAGTCAAGAAGACCTGACTTCAAATTCAGCCTCAGATGCTGATTCCCTGTGTGATCCTGGGCAAGTCACTTAATCCTGTTGGCCTCACTTTCCTCATTTGTAAAGTGATCTGGAGAAGGAAAGGGCAAACCACTTCAGTATCTTCGTCAGAAAACCCAAATGGGATGATTATGGACACTTGGATACACAGAACAACAAAATGAGGAAGACAACTAAATGGCTTCTGAAGCTCTCTCCAAATCTGAGATTTATTTACATGGAAACAAGTTTTAAGCTTAATAATGATTAATAAAATTAAATAACCAAATAACCATACAGAATTAGAAGCAAAATCCTATCCAATCCTTCTAGTCCGGAACAATTCAGAAACAAAAGAATTAACAAGCAGTAAACAAGTTGCCATTGTTTTGTGTCCCCCTCTAGGAAATTCTTTTATCTTGGGCCCGGTTGCCCATTCTTTCCCCTTTGGTCTTCCTATCTCTTTCTTTCCTTTCTTGTTTCTTCTCTCCTTTTATTTGTCCCCATTCCTTCTTTTCTTCCCTTTTCTATCCTCCTCCTTTTAAAAATACAGTTGTAGTCACTGTGGAGATAGTTCTGGCTCTGTTCTTTTTACTCTGTATCACCAAATTTGGTCTTTCTGTATTTCTTTGTATGTTTTATATTTCTCATTTTTATTGTACCATAATCCATTATATTAAAATATCATAATTTATTAAAGCTGCACTACAGTTGTTTTACATATCAGTTATTTCTAATTTGTCTCTGTTACAAATAGATCAGCTATGCATATTTTTGTACACTTAGACCCTGTTTCATTTTGTGATGTTTGCGGGGGGGGGGGGTTATGAGTTTTGTTTTAAAATCTAAGTTAACTGCAACAAAGTCATTTGTGGAAAACAGATTTAAATTAATTCAGCTATAATATATTCAGATTTTATTTATATTACATATGGCACCTGTTTTTAGCCAGACAGAGATCCTTTGCCAGCATATTTAAATTTCATATTAGTGAATCACGTTTTCCAATCAAAGCACACTATCAGATTAGATACCAGATCGTTATTTCAACATTAAGAAATGGTACCATTATTATTTGTTGATAAGCCTGTTTCTCCAATTCCCTCCTTGACTAGTAGGTTCAAACAAATATTCAGAGGCTGAAGGACATCTTTTCTGTGTTTGTTCAGCGTGGGATGATTTCCCTTGCCTGTATGCAAATAGACTGGTACCTTCTATGACTGCAGTTGGAGTATTTCCTAAGCCACCTGGTCAAGCACCCTAGACCGTTTTCAGAGTGAAGATTAAGGTGGTGTTCCAGTGATGTTGTTCCAGTACCTGTTTTTCCATTTATTCTTTCAATAAATACCTATTAAATACCTGTGTGAATTACAGCACTGTGTTAAATAGGAGAAATAAGAGACATATCAGTGAGTACCCTTATGATCTAATGCTGGGGAAACAGACATAAACATACGAAAGAGTTCAATTGTGGCCCAGATGGTGAAGGGACTCAGAGTAACACCGTAGAAACATCAGCAAAGGACTGGAGAGAGTTATCATGGAGAAGAGAGGGTCTGGTGTATGTTTATGGGCTGCTGGGACCATGGACGCTATTGTCAATTACTTACAAGGGTTGTCATTTGGAAAAGGGATTTGCTTGACTTGTTCTTCGAAGGCCTGGAAGAAGGAGCCAATGGATGGAAGGAATAGAGAGACAGAGTGAGGCCTGATATAAGGAAGAATCCGTTCACCAGCACACTGGGTAAGTGGTTGACCATTTAGCCTTTGATTGGAAACTCTCCTGAGGGGACACTTGCTCCCTCTGGAGATAAGTCACTTCCACTTTTAGACAGTGTTAATTTGTTTAGAAGCTTTTCCTTATATCAAGCCTTTATGAGTACAAAGACAAAATTCTAATGGGGGGGGCACTGCATTTACACAGGATTCAATATGTAATTGTAATGGGGGCAGTATAAGGGCCTTACCTACCATCGGATGTGAAATAAAGAGAAAATAATGGAAACAATGCAGTATTAAGATCTTAAAGGAAAGTAAAGAAGTGTCTACACTTTATTGTTCCTTTAGGAAGGATGAAGAAGCTCGTTTATTACTTTGATAGAATTTTAGCGGGGCTCTGCTGTCCAATAGATCAGTCACTTCCCTGATGGCCTTTAAAAAACTAACCGGCTAGGTGGCGCAGTAGATAAAGCACCAGCCCTGGATTCGGGAGGATCTGAGTTCAAATCCAGACTCAGACACTTGACACTAGCTGTGTGACCCTGGGCAAGTCACTTAACCCTTACTGCCCTGCAAAAACAAAACAAGGGGGCAGGTAGGTGGCGCAGTGGATAAAGCACCGGCCCTGGATTCAGGAGAACCTGAGTTCAAATCCAGCCTCAGACACTTAACACTTACTAGCTGTGTGACCCTGGGCAAGTCACTTAACCCCAATTGTCTTACCAAAAAAAACCCCAAACCAAAAAAACCTAACCACCTTTGCAGGTAAGACACACTTCCATTAAGGGGTCAGTAAAGGCAGGAGACAACTCTGAGGAATGTTATCTATGGCAGCAGAGGGAAGGCAGGTGATTTCTCTCTTTCTCCTCCACCCCCATCATCCAAGGCATCCTTCTATGAAGGGCTTGCCCTGTAGGAGACAGAAAAGAAGCCTGGGGAGTGATCTCTGTGAGTTGGAAGAGAGTTAGCCCTGGCATTCTGGAGGTGAGCTGTGGAGGGGAACTTGCCCAGAGATGCTATGTCCTGGGGAACCTGTGATGAGGGCACCACCAGGAAAGACAAGACACAAGGGCTCCATAGTGCCCGAGCTGTGACTTATCTTGGTACAGGTCTGCCTTTCTCTGTGTGTGTTCTGTGTGTGCTAACTCTTGCTGCGAGTGTATTTGTGAGAGAGTGCACCCCCCAGTTTCTGGGGAGAATAGTTTTCATAGTTTATTCTATGCCATTTCAGTAAATGCCTTTGCTTTGAACCGATAGTGTGACTTGTCTGGATTTGAAAGAGGAACATCCCAGTGAGGGCTCATGAGCTTGTAGATCCACAGAGAACCAACCTTTTGTTTCCTGGGAGACCCATTCTGTGCATCAGTGGGAGAGCCCACAGCGGGGCTACATCCTAAAGCCCATAGCAAAGGGATTTGTTTTTAAGATTTCTCTGACTATATAAAGCTCTTAATTCTTCAGTACTATTCCTTAAGTTACATACCCTTCAGGATGTGGTACATGGAATGCAAAAATTAATTTGCGAGTTGATTTTCAGCTGTGGTACGATTAGCACAGATATATTGATTGGTACTTAGCGCCTCTTCTGACAAAGGCCAGATGCATTTTTCTCAATGTTTATTAAGCTGTGGAGTGTTGAATTGCGGTTCTGGGGCCATTAGGCATTTTGTGGTTAATGGAGACAAATGGGTCTGTCCTTAATAATATCACGAAATTCTGTATTCAGATAGGCTTATCAGTAGTTATGAAAAGTGTATATAAAAGACACAATTTTGAGAAGGCTGGTAAAACAAATTCTCTCTTTATCTGCTGATAGGCTGACTTTTATTAGAATTCATTTCATTAGGCTCTGTGGAAAGAACTCTGTTGGTACTGTCTTTCAGATGGCACTGTCTTTGTTAACATTTATCAGACAAAAGTATTGTAATGACAGTTCATCTATCGTAGTAACTCAGATTGTTAATATTAAAATTGAATTTACATGATTTTATCATAGGGTAGGAGACTAAGCTCAAAATCAGGTATTGAGCAAGAATTTTAAAATCTAGAAGTATGTATGAAATGGAGGCTTGCATAAGGACACAAAAGAAGTGTGATTTGGGCTCTCCTGTACAAGAGCTTCTAGTTGAGTTCAGGAATCTGCCTATGGATGAGAGAGAGCATAAAGAAAGGTGAAACTGGTCTGGGAGTCAGGGCTGCCTGGAGTTCAAAACCAGCCTCTGACACCTCCTGGCCATGTGCACCTGGGCAAATCAGTGAACTTCCAGTATGACCCAGGCTACTCTCTAGGACTATGGGCTGCAGGGCATGCACTGTATCTCTCCATTTGGTAAGCTCCCTCCACTTATCAAACCACCCCTCTGATTACATTGCCGGTTGAGAAAGCAGTTGTGGCTTAAAGTCCAGAAGACCTGGGTTCAAATTCTGCTTTAGACACTTAATAGTTGTAACCATGGACAAGTAATTTTCTGTGTTATGCCTTAGGGAACTTCCTGCAGTTTAGTGACCAGAGTAACTTCCATACTGGAATTCTATAAACTAATGAGAGGTGTATAACTCTGTGTGTATGTGTGTGTGTGTGTGTGTGTGTGTGTGTGTGTGTATAGAGAGAGCTTTATCCATGCCTCTATGTACATACACGTGTATATGTGCACATAGAGATTGATTTGTACATGCATGCACATGTAAATCTATGTATACAGTATGTGTGGATATGTATATCCATGCACACGTATGTGTATATGGGGGGGGGAGGAAGGAAGAGAGAGAGCAGAAGAGAGAGGAAATGGTAGGTAGTGGAGGATGGTGGGTAGAGAGCTGGCCTTGAGGTCAAGAAGACCTGTGTTCAAATCTTCCCTCTGACAGAGAAATATACACACACACACACACACAAATACCCCAATATATATATATATATACACACATCAATATATATCAGTCAGTCTGTCCATCTATCTATCAATCTATCCAATCTACTTTAATTCTAAGCTTTAAACAATCGTCACCCCCCCCACACACACACATCCAGGTTTGGGGCATAATGAGTGAGAGTAGGAGAATAAGTCTTATCTTTGAGGGCAGATTGCATTGGTCTAGAGCCAGAACTTTGATTCTGTTGTTATTCCGTCATTTTCAGTTGTGTCTGACTCTCTGTGATCCCTTTTGGGGTTTTCATGGAAAATATACTAGAGTGGTTTGTCATTTCTTTCTCCAGCTCATTTTACAGATGAGGAAAGTGAGGCAAAAAGGTTAAGTGACTTGTCCAGGGTCACATAGCTATAGTAAGTGTCTGAGGCTGGATTTGAACTCGGGGAAATAAGTCTTTCTGACTCCAGGTCTGGGACTCTATCCACTGTACCACCTAGCTGCCCTTGTTCTTGTTCTAGCTGGCCTTCAAAGTGTGAGACTCAGGTTCCCTCTGGGGAACACCTTAGACATGAGCTTTAATCCTGAGTTTAGAGATTTTCCCCAGGACTCTTCGATCCAGACATAATGAGCTAGAGAGTATGAGGGGAAGCCTGAATCTCTGTTCTTTGAGGGTAGGCTCCTAGTCCATATGAGTCAGTAAGTCGTCTGTCAGTCACTAAATATTTATTGGCAGCTCCACAGTCTATGGAGTGTTGGGCTTGGAGTCAGGAAGACCTGAGTTCAAATTTGACCTCAGATATTGACTGGCTGTGTGACTTTGGTGAAGTCACATAACCCTGGTTGCCTTAGTTTCCTCATCTGTAAAATGAGCTGAAGAAGAAAATGGAAGGAAACCCACCCAGGATCTTTGCCGCTGCATCCCAGAGCTTGTGGGAGGGGAAGATAAGAAGCCTGGAAAGGGGTGTATGTGTGTGTGGGGGAGCAGGTTATGCTGGGCTTTGGGGGGGCAGGGGGCATTATATTTGGTCCTGGAGGCGGTGGGGAGCCACTGCAGTTTACTGAGTAGTAGGGAGGTGACCTGTCAGATCTGAGCTTTAGGAAGATCACACTGAATGGGGAGGATGGAGTGGAATAGGGAGAGACTTGCAGTAGGCAGATCCAGAAGCTCTTACACAGTGCTTGGAGCATAGTAGGGGCCGTGGAAAGGCTGATTCCTTCCCTCTCTCCTCTGCTCTTCCCTACTAATCACAGTACTGCAGGCATGGGATAACCTGCACTAGGTGGGAAGCAGAGGAGGGAAGGGGGCACCTTGGAGAGCTGTGAGGAAGGCCTCGGTAGCAGATCTGATGTGGGGGTTGACAGAATAGAGTTGAGGACAAAAGCTAGGTTGTGATCCTGGGAGACAGAGAGGATGGTGGTGCTCCCGGCAGTGAGAGGGAGATTAGGAAGAGGGAAGGGCTTTGGAGAAAAGCTAACGAGTTCAGTTTTGGACCGGTTGCTTTTAGGATGTCTAGGGGACATCCAGTTTGAGATGCCCAAAGGCAGTTGGAAATGGGAGACCAGAGGTCAGCAGGGAGGCTAGGGCTGCAGAAAGAGATCTGACAGCCATCAGCATAGCCCTGGTAATGAAATCCACGGGAGCTGAGGAGACCACAAAGTATAGATGGAGAAGATTAGGGGGCCCAGGACAGGAGCCCGAGGGGCCCATGGTTATTGAGCGTGACTTGGAAGGAGAAAAAGAATTCTGGTTCTGGACTAATGCACCCTGCCCTCAAAGAGAGCGGACATGGGCTTCTTCTCATAATCTGACTCATCGTGCTCCAAGTCTGTTTTTCCAGAGAAAATCTCTTAAAGCTTAGTTATAGGAGACAGAGGAGAAGGGAGGAGAATTATTTTGCCATTTAAAGCCTCCTGAGCGGGCAGCTTTTTCTGTGTAAGTACCAATCCTCTTCAGCACAGCCCCAGGGATGGGGATTATTGGGACCAACCTGAACCTCTGGTCATACACGATCCCAGCAAGGGACCTGAGTGTGAGGGGCCAGGGGGCCCATGCAGAATGCCAGGATGGGGGCTGACCTGATGACTCCATGACATAGTACATGTGTGTACACACACATGACATAAATGTTGTATACATTGCCTTCATACAAGGGGATATGCACTGGCAGCAGTAACCACCAGCTTTGCCCCTTTCTCTCCCTTGTGTCTCTCTTCTCCTGAAGCTTCTCTGCCTGTCTACGTAATTTGCGGGACCTGGTGCTGGTTGAGGGCTTCAGGAAAGAAATTGGGAGGGCATATAAAAAGGGGTGGGAGTATTTTCCCCTAGCCTCACAGGGATTCCGTGTGGAGGTACTGACCATGTGCCTGCGTCCTGCAGCAGGGAGGAGGTGAATAAGGAGTTATGTTTCTCTATCACTTTAAGGTTTGGAAAGCACTTTGCATATATTATTTCTTTTTATCCTCCCATAAATTTAGGTAGGTGCTGTTATTGTCACCATTTTACCGATGAGGAAGCTGAAGGGACTTGTCCTAGTGATTAAGTCACATCTCTACTTAAGGCATGACTCGAACCCTGTGCTGTTCTTGACTTCTCATCCACACTCCATCCACTGTGCTACCTAGCTGCCTCCTAAAAATTGAACCAAGTCACCTTAACTCACCTGCGGCTAAGAACCAGAGACTTTTGGTTGAAAAGGGAGAATCAGGATGTCTTGACAGTTGTCTACTGCCTGCTAGTTATAGGCCTGCCTGACACCAAAGCTGGAAATGGGTTGGCCGGCCCTCAGTGAAGTTGACTTTGATGGTTTATGCAGAGGATTTTCCAGGAAAAGGGGTAAGGAGTTCTTGGGACAGGCCAGGAGCTGTGGAAGCTAGAGAAGAGGTACAGTAAAGGACACAGCCATGATGTAGGGAAGAAAACCGTGGCTTTCACCGGTAGTGTGAGTGCTTTGAACTGCAGAGGAGCAGGGTAGCAGAGTGTGCAAGCTTGCTAGGAACCCCAGGTTGTTTTCTCACTTGGGAAGTCCTCAATCCTCAATTTATCTGAATTGATGGTATAGGTTCCTGGGGAAGGCAGAAACCTTCTCAAGAGGGAAGAAACATTCTCTTGGTTGTCTGGGGTGTTGCCCACAAGCCATTTTCAGTAGTTTCTGGTACGTGTAACAAACCCATCATATATTCCATGCCTTGTTAGCTTGGTACTTGTAGGGGGACTGAGGACACCTAGAGAGGAGTGGACAGTAATGAAAATTCTGAACCCTAAAAAGATGTTCCAGTGTGGTAAGGCTGTGTGATATGAGAGTCTGGGTGAGGATGGATCTACACTGGGCTTTGGAGTGGTGACGTATAATAAAATAGCTGTCAGAAGTCTGAATGGAAGTGGGACATGAACTGCGTGCTTAAGATTGTGTAGAATTTTCCAGATTCCCTTGACCTTTTTTCCCTTACTAGAATGCAAGTGTTTTGAGAAAAGGGACCATCTTGGTGTTTGTGCATGTGTGCATGTATGCACATCTGTGTGTGCATGTGTGTATTTGTGTGTGTGTGTGTGTGTGTGTGTGTGTTGTGTGTGCGCGCGCCCTCAGGGCTTAGCACAGGGCCTGGTGCATAATAAGCATTTACAATCTGTCTGTTCATCTGTCTATGTTCTGTGTCTGTTGTGGGTTCCTAAAGAGGGCAATGACAGGAAATGATGTTTAGGGAAGATTTATCTCAAAGCAGTGTGAAGGTTGGCAGAGTGGTGTAACCAAAAGAGCCTTGGATTGGAGGCAGAGAACCTTGGGATGAGGCCTGATGGCCACTGACCGCCCTTGATGCTTATTTTGGTCAAGTCACTTAACCTTTCTGAACTTCGGTTTCCTCATCTAGAAATGATGATAGATCAATACAAGCATTATTACTTCCCAGTGTTTTGAGGATAGAATGTGAAAATGACTATAAAGCAATAAAAATATATGTCTATATGTCTATATATACATATTTGTACACACATGTGTGTATATATATGGAGAGAGAGAATGAGAAAGAGAGAAATAAATTACTCTCATAGCATAGCTCTTTCAGTCAAAGGACTGGACAAATGGAAGAACTAGAATATGATATTATGTTACAACACTTCTGTAAGCATTAAAAAGAAATGGACCAACTTTTTGAATAAAACAAGTAGAGTCAGAGATGGAATCCATAAAATTAAGTCTTAAATTTTCTCTACTAGATGTACTTACTGTACTTTGAGATTTTAATTGCTAATTATCCATGAGAAAAGACTTTGTATTGATAAAAAATTTAAAAGGCAGAGTCTCAAAAATTAGTATGGAAATACTGCCTATAAACACAAATTGAATACTCTTCATAACTGTGCACACAATATGGGAAGGACTGGAAAATAATATTGATGATTTTTAGTCACATTGGCACTAAAATATGGTAACTGAACTGAATCAGCATCATCTTAAAATAGGAGATAGAGCAATATAATTCAGCCTAGGCTTGGCATTCTCCCATACAGCTCTACTCTGATGCCTGATTGTGGCATGGAAGTGATATTGGTTCTTCCAGAGGAGTACAAGCTTTGGGCAGGTCCTGCTAAGCTGTAAAGGCTTGGAAGATGGGCCTTGGGGTGGTCTGCTGTCCTGAGGTCAGTCTTGCTAAGTTTAGAGAGGGTCAGCCCCAGAAGAGAGGCTAGCTAGCAAGTTATGATTTTTTTTAGCCATAGCCTCTCAAAAGACTAAAGGAGTTGTGGTGATATGTACTGGTAAAGGAGGTACTTAGACTCATCATATCACAGATTTTTTGACATATGTATGTGTCCCATACTTAGTATTAGATTATAAACTCATCAAAGGCAAGTACTGCTTTTAACTTGTCAGTTTTTCCAGTGACTTCCTCTCTCTTCTCCCTCCTCCCACTCCCCATCACAAAGTAGAGGGTCCAAATAACCACTAAAAAGATATGCAACACTATGCATTGTTAAATGTTGCTTTTATCTAGTATTTTTTTTTTTTTTTAGGCAATGGGGGTTAAGTGACTTTGCCCACGGTCACACAGCTAGTAAGTGTCAAGTGTCTGAGGCTGGATTTGAACTCAGGTACTCCTGAGTCCAGGGGCGGTGCTTTAACCACTGAGTCATCTAGCTGCCCCTAAATGTTGCTTTTAAAATGAAAAAATGTTCTTAAAAAGTTTATAGGCAGTTGTTCAATCGTGTTTTACTCTCTGTGACTCTATTTAGGGTTTTCTTGGCAGAGATACTGGAGCGGTTTGCCTTTTCCTTCTCCAGATCATTTTACAGATGAGGAAACTGAGGCAAACAGGGTCAAATTACTTGTCCAGGGTCACACAGCTAGTAAGTGTCTGAGGCTGGATTTGAACTCAGGAAAATGAGTGTTCCAGACTCCAGGCCACCTAGCAGCCAATGAACTGTGTAACCACGGGCAATTTATTTAGCACCTCTGAGCCTTAGCTCTCTAAAACTAGAGATTTTGTGGTGAGTATTGGTGGAGAAAGTTCCCATGTGAAAGGAATTAAAAGGCCCTTGACATATTGAGATATGTAGATGCTTTTCTGATGGATAAAATAATACTCATTTAAAAACATGACTGCATTTGTAGTAGCTTTATGTCATCATGAATTTTCTCAATACTAATAATACAATTAATCTCTCAGGGATGTCTGAAAAGGAATGTTAGAAAGGGATTGTTAAAAAATTGGGGAGGGGCAGCTAGATGGCAGAGTGGATAAAGCACCAGCTCTGGATTCAGGAGGACCTGAGTTCAAATCCAGCCTAAAACACTTGACACTTACTAGCTGTGTGACCCTGGGCAAGTCACTTAATCTCCATTGCCCTGCCAAAAAAAAAGAAGAAGAAAAATTAGAGATCTAAAAACCATATAAGGCAGATAGCTGTGTTTGTTTCTGTTTATGTATGGTTAGGCTCAGTGGAATCAATCAGGAGATAGGGTGGGGATGGAGACCTTCAGGCAGAAGAGTTGGATTATAGGTTAGCCAGGTCAGACCTTGCCTATCCAAGACACCATAACTAACAAGGATCAGTTCCCCAGTGTGGTTGGTTCAGGCAGTGGTTTTTAATGAAGTGGCAGATCAGCAGATAGAGACCCATATCAGTTTTGCTTCAGGTCAAACAAATTACAGAATCTTTAGGGCTGGATGGGATTCCAGAGGAGTGATCATATCACATTTTATTGTCAGTTGGTCAAGTTCTTCCTCATGTCTAACCAAAATTTCTTCTGTTTTGCTTTGAGTCTACTTTCTCTCTTTTCAGTCCTAAAAGAAAATGTTGAAAAACTGTTGAATATCAATGGTGGGGGCAGCTAGGTGGCACAATGGATAGAGCACTGGCCCTGGATTCAGGAGGACCTGAGTTCAAATTCGGCCTCAGACACATAACACTTACTAGCTATGTGACCCTGGGCAAGTCACTTAACCCCAATTGCTCCGCAAACAAACCAAAACCAAAAAACCCCAAACAAACAAACAAAATATCAGTGGGTGAAATATCCCCCCCCCCCAATCTCCTTGCTCCTAGGCCACAAGCTAAGTGTTATCCTTGGCTCCTCACTGTCTCTCATCCCCCATGTCCAAGCTGTCGCCCAGGCTTCAGAACATCCAGAGAAGGACACAGGGACCACCTCACCCCCTGTTTAAGGAGGTAAGAAAGTTCACCGTGAAGAGAAAGCCTAGAGGAGGCCGTGATAACTGCACATTCAAGTGTTGGATGCGCTGTCACACTGAGGAAGGAGGAATTCTGCGTGACCCCAGAAAGCAGACTTTGGAGCAGTGGGTGGGGGCTGCATTGGCTTGGTTTGCCAATTCAGCGATCGTGTTTGACATGATCTCTCTTCTTGCCATCTGTCTTGCAGTCATGCCCTCCCACTGGCCCTCTGGAGACCATGTCCTGGGGGATTTAATTGCCCTCAGCTTTGGAACTCTCACCCTTGGGGCTCTTGCTGTCCTCATGGGTGAGGTTCCATGCTCTCAGGCTCATAGTCTTGCTATTCTCTCTGAAGGCCAGCGTATCTCCTCTCCCCACTTTCTTCCCCCTTTCCACTTCTTCCCCTGGAAACCAAAATCAAATCAAGACTACGTTTGCCTTTTGGAACAATTCATCAACCACTTCCCTGTGGCTGCATTCAGTGTCCCTGTACTTAATAAGACCACACATGGTGGGTGCCTAATAAATGCTTCCTTCCTTTCTTCATGGCAGGTTTAAAAATCGTAGTTTCTGAGACAGAGAGAGACAGACAGACAGACAGACAGACAGATAGACAGACAGAGACAGAGAGAGAGAGAGAGAGATCTGCATTCCTTTCCTGTAGTATAATTAGGACCTTCTTCATCCTCCAAAGTAATGCTCTGCTACGGAAGAGTAGATAGATGACTTCTCTGAGACCTCGTGCAGATCTAGGTTCATCTCAGATGACTAAATTCACTAACTATTTTATGACTCCTCCTGAAAGCCTCCTTGATTCTCTTTTCCGGTGAATTGTTGTGGTTTCTGGGATTTGAGATCCTTTTTGTATGGATTCAGGAGCCCAGGCTACTGGCCAAGTGCAGAGCAGACAAGATGCCATCAAGAATAGTTCTGGAGTAGAGAATGTAGCTCAGCTGCCTTTCATGTCCTTACTAGGAAATGAATAGGAAAAGAGATTTTGTTTTCATTTTTCCCCTTAAGATTCTCTGGTAAGCCAAATCGGCCTCCACAGGGAGGGTTGGGCTAAATTAGGAAGCTAAGGTGGAAGGACATAGTTTTTACCTTCCTTTGCTACAAGGAGCACATCTTGAATATATGCAGTCATAGTATCAGAAGAGTAATTCCCCACCCCCCCCATGATATACCTGCCCAGGTATATGTCCTACTTGCCCAGGGCTGACCTTGACATTTACTTAGCTCCTCTTGTCTTCTCCTGGCCCAGCAAATGCCATTTTTACAACTTGGAACATTATCTCTTCATTCTCATTATCTGAACTCTGACTGACAGCTGTTTTTTTCACTCCTTCTGTTTCATTTTTATCTTATTCTTTGACTTCTGGAAACTGAAGTTTTGCCCAGATTGAAAAAAAAAAAGCCTTTTTGTGCTCTTAACATGTTTATTTAAAAATTCACCATAGCTGCAAACACAAAGCACTTTCTTTGACAGATTGTGCAGAAGGCAGATGAATCTGAAGCCAGACCAGTCAGAGCCCATGTCCTACCTTGCCCCACTGCGTTACAACAGCAGCGTGCTTGGCAGCATCCTTGCTGTCGTTCCTAGAACAGACTCTCCAAGATCTTCAGTACCATCCAAAGGTTCCTTTCCAGCATGAAGATTCTAACTAGTCTGCTTGTTTGATCATGCAGCCAACTGGAGCATCATCCTTATTACCACTTGAGTGTTTTAGACCTCAGATGGATGAAATTTGTAGACATGCAAATTGGCTGATGACAAAATTCTTGCCTCTCCGTAATAAAATATTTCATTTTAATTTCTTCAGCACCTTGTAAGCAGAAATATATCTAAATTCTTAAAAACTGGCTTTTATCTGGACCTTTTGGAGAGCAATATGACAATGACCAGGATAAAGCAGGTTTTCACCTTTTTTTTTCTTTTTCAAATCCTTCAGGATTGTTATTGTACCCCGCTGTCCTTTTGCACAACAAAGGCAATTAACGTTATTTTTCTGTTTTTCAGGAAAAACCAGAAGCTTCTTCTAGTGTCCATTTTATTTCTGGTCTTTTGAAGTCTAGTCAGGGGGACAGGAACAAATTTATCAACTTGTATATTTGAGAATTGTATTGCACTATTTAGCTTCTATAGATAATTATGATGTTATAATATAGCAAATTATTTTTGGGGAGTAGGCAGTGTATTGTTTGAACATTTTAGTCATTCTAAAAATAACACATTTTTAGTAATTTTTTTAAACATAAAATTTTTCTTTTAAACATAAAAATCTCTAAATCAAAAACGTCCTTGGGATAAAACTTGGGTGGAATGGAGAGAGGAGGGAATCTTTTTTTCCTTAAAAGTTTTCTGGGGGGCAGCTAGGTGGCACAGTGGATAAAGTCTTCCTGGATTCAGGAGGACTTGAGTTCAAACCGGCCTCAGACACTTGACACTTACCACTTACTAGCTGACCCTGGGAAAGTCACTTAACCCTCATTGCCCTGCCCCCCCCAAAAGTTTCTATTTATTTTCCTAAGACTTTATCTCTCTCTTTTAATGGCTTATCCATCTGTAGTATCTTTTCTAGACTGAAATTGTGGCCATATATATCAAGTCTAATGTTTTATTACTTCAGCATCTCTGACTTGGGTAGATGGGAGGAGGGAAGGGTGGCAGAAGTGGCATGGCAGAGCTGGGGAGGGGCAGACTGAGCTGGGTCCTGATTGGGGTAACCATCAAGACCCTCAAGGACAAAGAAGAGACCGTGATCTGTGATTGCACCTTGGTGAGGCTCAACAAGACTAGCTTGTCCTGATTTTCGCTGGCAAGATAGAAAAAAATAGAGCCATATCAAATTAGCACGGGATCAAGGCTAGGTTCACCATCCATTTGGTGATCAAGACCCCGCAGAAAGCCTTGTATCCCGCTTCTTCTCCTCATTGGTGGGCAGGGAACTCTAGCAGTTCTTCCTCCCAACCTCTCCAGACTGAGAACTGGGAGCTCCTCCCTAACTCTCTGCCCCCCCCCCCTCCCAGGGCTCACTGGGGAGGGGCTCAGGGACCAGCCAGGTGCCCAGCAGTGCCCAGCCCTTCTGGGATCAGTGCAGCTAGAGATGCCAGGCCTTCTCCAGCAAGTTTCAGAGAATCCCTAGCTAATACAAAACTTGATCTCTGCCCTATATACTCCCCAGATACTTGTTCTGAACCCCGACTCTGCTGCTAAGATGATGGCCGACATACCCACGTTTGCGAGGAAACTTCCAGCTGCAGGAGCAGATCTGGCTCCAGCTCCCTGTCTTTCTGGATCGTGTGCAGAGTCTAGACTCAAAGTACATTCTCCCCAGCTCCCGGGCAGTGCAGGCCTTGCCACACATCCCTCAGGGTCTGCAGATGCTGCAGATGGAGACCCCAGGGCTGGTGCTTAGCCCTGGATCCCACCTCTCTGCAGGAGGTAGCAGCATCTGAGAGCCCCCCAATCACTTCCCCATCCATACCAGCTAGTGCCTTCCTAGCAGGTGGCACTGCCAACCCCAGCAGCAGCTGATGCAACAGAGATTCCGCTTTTGGCCAGAGGAGGAAACTCCCAAGGGCAGACAGCGGAGATTCGATTTCAGTATCAGCTGGAGCAGCTCAGCTGTGGGCTTCATCTGTGAGGGGCTAACCCGCAGGTCCTGATTGCTAACGGGAGGAGGTGATAGTAATGCAGCCTTTGAGAGGCTGTTGGGGCTCTCATCCCTCCCACTCCCCGAGGCCATTTCCCCCCACCCCCCCATGCACACCTACATACTGGCCTCCCCGACATCATTTAGTGCCTTTGCCAAATGACAAGACCTCTCTGGTCTGCAAGCCTCTTCTAGCAGGAGAGGGGCCCGTGGGCATCGTAGCCTAACCCCATACCTCTGCCTTGAGTCACTTTGTTCTAATTGTACATTGCTCCAGTCTGCCTCTGCCTGACACTTGGCAGAGATATGTTGACCTTTTGGCTTTTATCTGGGTTTCCCAACTCCCTCCCCGATGGACCCCCTCATTCTCCATAACTTATCGTTAATGGAGCTGAGTCATGGGGGATGGGCTGATTGATTGACATAATTTATCGGGGGACATTGGTCTGTTCCCCTCAGAGGCAGATTATGATTGTGGAATCTTTTGGTGTCTGATTTTGGCCATACCCCAGCTGCCTCATCAGAGCCCCCTCACAATACTCCCATCTCCAACCTTATCCTCCCCTCAGTAATGAAGGGTTCTGGGTTCCTGTGCCTCCAAACAGGGGAGGGCAGGTGGAACAGACAGTGCCCCCCTTGTGCCACCCCCCCCCCGCATATACTCCCTCTCCTGCATACTCTCTGTGTGCACAGCCCTTTCGTGGGCTCTTTTGTGAGATAGGAAAGGGAAAATGGTCTCCCTGTTAGGGGAGGGATCCCTCTTTCAGGACACAGCCAAGGTGGGATGATGCTGCTAGATAGGGATATGGAGAGAAGTGCTGCAGATGAAGAGTAGGGTCTGCTGTTGGGGGCAGTGGAGCTTCCTGGAGGAGACTGGATGTCTCAGCTGTAGGGATGGGTCACACTGGATAGAGGGTCAGAAGCTAGAAAAGGCCAGCTCTTCAGCCAGTTTGTGGTTTGCTTAGCCTGGAGTGCAGAGTTGGAATCTAGGAAAAGGAATTTACTTCTCTTAATTAGGGATTGAAATTAAAAGGGAGAGAGTGTGTAATTCTCAATACTCACAGTGGTCTCTTTTGTGTGTATGTGTGTATGTTTTTTGGTGAGGCAATTAGGGTTAAGTGACTTGCCCAGGGTCACACAGCTAGTGAGTGTTAAGTGTCTGAGGTTGGATTTGAACTCAGGTCCTCCTGACTCCAGGCCCAGTGCTCTATCCACTGCATCACCTAGCTGACCCGGTCTCTTTTGACTAAATAACTCTCAAGCACAGAATGTTGGTACCTTTTGCCTCCTCCTCAGCTCTCCCTTTTGCCTCCCAGACACAAACACATTCTCCGTGTGCTCGAGACCTTGTCCAAGTCTGAAGTGACCAGTACATTTGGTTCTTCACAGGGAACCAGGGGCTGAGATTTCTTCCTTGCCCCTCAGGGATGTTGCTGGAGGGAGGGACCTATTTTCTAGTTTCAGAACCATTTCACCCAGAGAAAAATTGGGGTTTGTCAATCTTTGGGTGGGATGGGAATAGCTGGTATGCAGAAGTCTTGGTGCTGAATAAGGACAAACATTCTCCTTTGAAAAGGGGCAGTGATATCACCCAACTAACCTCTTCTGCACCCCACCTCCCACATATACACATACACATAATCACCTCAATCTCTGAATATTGGCAAGTGCTTTGAGATCATAGGATAGAAAAAGAATGGGGGCCCTCATCCTCTACATCCTGAGTCTGTTCCTTTCTTATCTGTGTTCATTCCCCCCAAATTCTTCCTTTTGTCTATGCCAGAAAACACCTATTTGAAGGAAGAGATGGTGATGAAGTAATTTTTTGAGCTGGTGTTGGAGACCGTGATAGTAGAATACAAGAGCCTCATCTCTATTGGGTCCCCCAATCCCATATAAATAAATCCCATGATTTTTGTTGTGGGAGAAAAAAAGTACTGATTCACCTTTAAGTGGTGATCAAGCATCAGTGGGTAATGGTTTTGAACATTGCCAGTAGAATTTAAATGATGATTCTGGTTTTCAGTCTCTTATTGAGCATTTAATATTATATTCTATTATTGTTCATATATATTTCCTGTTAATTCATTTTGGTACGTTTGCACTTTTGTATAGCAGTGATCAGGAGCTTCTTTCCAGGCAAATTTCGCAAAAATTTTATTGAAATATTAGTTCTGGGAAGTGCAGTTATTAATTTTGCTATATTTATTTTTAACATTGTAAACAATAAGACTGGTTAGCATTTTTCAGCTGGAGTGATACTAGAATTAAAATACAACTTGGTTATATAATTTTTAGTTTAGTCTTAAACTCAAATATATCTGGATTATGTAATTTTATTTTATTTTCCATTACAGCTTTAGCACTAAACATTTAATCTTAAAAATAGCTGTAAAACTTTAAATCCAGCAGTTCAGTTTTGGACATACTTGATTATGGAAGCATTTTTTTAAAAGCCTTGAAATAGTTTGTCCTGTACAGTGCCACCTCGTGACAAGCATTTGACTTCCTGCTTGTAGAAAATGACTTAATGTTAGACTATTTAAATATGATATATCGGAGACCACATTTTTATTCATACCAATCCCATGGGCTGAATCTCTTAGTAGATGAAACATTGACAAATAAACAAAGCGTGTAAGTCGTCTGGTAAATCCACTGGTCATTCTGACTACAAAAAAGCCTGAAGAAGAATCCATCCCTGTGATTCAATTAATTTGACTTCTCCCACCTCCCCTGTGTCACACAGCACCAGGCCTTTCCAGCGATAGTCAGATCTGTGACTTGATGCCCAGGGGGACTCAATCTGTGAAAGCTACTTGGCCCTATTTTGTAATTAGCACCTTGGGGCTAATGAATAGCGCAAGAATCTGTCTCTGAGGTACTCCCATTTATCCCGGTAACTCGAAAATCCTTTCCATTTACTTCCCAGATGGTCATACAGAATGAGCCTCTGCATTGTAAATAGCCACCCTTTCCTTTGGTTGTGGGGTAGGGTGCCACCCTTGGAGTCAGCTCCTGAGCCCTGATTCTGACTATGACCTCTGCTAGTGGAATGAACCTTGCAGAGAAGGTCTGGTGTGTGTCCTGCCCTCCTCACAGGGCTAAAAGTGCCGCACTAACTGGAGCAGGCCTTCGGCTCCTTCTGTCTGCCTCCCTTATCTCTTGGGAAAGAGCTGGGCGGTCTTTGAGGGCCTCCCCAGTGCATGTTAGAATGAATACAGGACCTCTAAAGCCTGGCCCCTCCCACCCTCAGCGAAAGGTGGGCTCAGATTCTTCTCCTTCCTCCTTGCTAGGGGGCAGGCTCTGGCTTTGCCAACTCCAGCTTGGAGTTAGGAAAATTCAAGTTCACATATAGTCTTTTTTTAAAAAATTTATTTTATTTTTATTTTTTTAGTGAGGCAATTGGGGTTAAGTGACTTGCCCAGGGTCACACAGCTAGTAAGTGTTAAGTGTCTGAGGCCGGATTTGAACTCAGGTCCTCCTGAATCCAGGGCCAGTGCTCTATCCACTGCGCCATCTAGCTGCCCCCACATATAGTCTTAGACACTGAATAGCTGTGGGACCTTGGGCACCTCAGTTTCTCCATCTGTAAAATAGGCAGAACAATAGCACATACCTTGTAGGGCTGTTGTGAGGATCATATGCAATAAGACTTGTAGAGCTCTGAGCACAGCACCTGGCACCTAGTAGGTGCTGTAGTTAACCCTTTCCCTTCCCTTCCTTTTCCTCTGATGTTCATGCCATCTAATTCACATCACCTTTTCTTGATCCTTTTTACTGTCATTCTCGGACTTTGTCACACATCCTGCCCTTTTTCTGTTCCTCCCACAAGATCCTCCACCTGCTGTCTCGGTGCCTTTGCAGGAGCCATCCCACACACTTGGTATAGACTTCTTCCTCATCTCCCGCTCAGTCCCTTCTTTTCGGCTAAGATGTTGCACCATACCACCTTGTGCATATAGCCTTTCCTGATGCTTGTGACGGCCAGTGCCCTCCTCCCCAACTACTTTATGTATGTTTGTGTTTATTCATTTTATATTCGTATTGTATGTATACATAAACACACACACACACACACCTCTCTTTAATTAGGATGTAGACTCCTGGAAGACTGGGGTGATTGTTTAACTTTTTGCCATTGTATCTTTGGCACTTGGCACAATGCCTGACAGACAGTAAATGTTTAATAAATACTTGTTGGTTAATCAAATTATCAGTGATTTTAGCACTAGCTTACAGTATTTTCTTCTGTCACAATCCCTTTCACCCTCCCCAGAGACTTCATATTCCCACTGATAAATGAACTCTCAGACACTTGGCTTCTTAATTTTTTAATCTCTTCAGGCCTTCATATTTCTCATATCCACATTACCTCAGCTGCACTGCTACCCATAGCTAGGGTGGCCATGTCTTGGCCACCACCATCACTAGAGACTTCTCTACCTCTAAGATACCAAACACACGCATACATATATGTATGTGTGTATATATACATGTATGTATGTATATAGATGCACTTATGTATATTTAGGATATCAGAGATGTTTGATACAAAATTTCCCCCAATAATAGCTTCTCTTCTTACTCAAGATGAAATCACATTATTTGTGAAAAACTTTTAAATTTTATATAATTTAAATTGTCTATTTTACCTTTTGTCATCCTGTTTGGTTAAGAATTCCCCCCTAACAGTAGTTGTAAAATGTACTTACTTCTTTTTAGTCTCTAAATTTCAAAAATAATTTTAAAAAATGTGACCCTTCATATTTAGGTGCTTCTGTTTTAATAGCTTATTTTCCTAATTGGCAATTGCTCTTCTAATTCTAGCTGCATTGATTTTGTTTATGTAAAACCTTTTCAGTTTCATGTAATCAAAATTATCCATTTTCTGTTTTGTGATCTCTGTCAGAAGAAGTTAGGTTGAAAAATCTCCTCTAGCTATTATCTGAGAAAGATCACTCCATCCATTTTCTTTCACTTCTTTTTTTTATGTTACATTTATTGAATATCTGCTTGGAACTTATCATATATTGAGTGAGATGCCCCTCTAATCTTGTTTTGTGTCAGTTTGCTCTCCTGTTTTCTCTGCAGTTCTTGTCAAATAGGGAGCTGTTTTCCAAGAGTGTGGGTTAGTGGTTTTTTTCCAAACTCTGGGTTGCTGTGTTTATTTGCTTCTAGGTTGTTCTTGCCTAGTCTTTTTACTTATCATTGAGTCTTCTCTCCCTCTTACTGTCTCCCCCCAGTCTAATAAGTTGCTAAGTTTTATCACTCCTATCTTTACACCATCTCTCTTAAGCCTAGATAGGAACCAGTAGTCTATAATTCCATGGGAAAATTTGGCCACAAGGGAAAAGATGCTTTCAAGAAATAAATTCCGATTGTACAAATAATTTTGATGAGGATGAAAAAAGAAGGTTTCTGAATAAATCACCGTGGGTACACAGAGAAAAGAAGGTTAAAGAAAGGGAAATCAACTGAGAATAAATACAAAAAAGATACGGTTTTATTGGAAGAGTATTGTGTGCTAAAACTGAGAATTAGTTTTGAACTTGGCTTTTGGGGAGAGGAATTCCAGAGAGGAGAAGTTGTTCATTCATCTTTTGCCCCGAAGGTGGAAGTGTTTGTGACAGCCAGGAGCCATATCTTCTTCTTAGGTGTGCTGCACCCCTTCTTCAGGACTCTGGTGGGTGGCAGTCTGAGCTCATGGGGTACTAGCTAATGACCTTGTTCTACTTCCTGCTCAGTAAGAAGAGAAAGAAGCAGAGGTATTACTCTGCTAGCTGAAACCAAAGCAGGCAGTGTTCATATATGCTGTTTACCTTCTGATCAGATTGGGGAGAGGGGTGAAGCACTAGCAGTGACAAATAGACACTGATCCCATGTGGCAGTCCCTTTTCCCAGGGACTGACCAGGAGAGCCTATAAGCAGAAAGGAATAGTACATAGACACATACAGTTTAAAATGAGATAAGCCCTTGAGGTTTCTGGGAAATGAGGCTGGGCAGGACTAATTGTATTCTTTGGATATGGGGGTGCCCCTCACACCTTTATTTATCAATTATGGATAGAGTGCTTGATTTGAAGTCAAGAGCACCCAAGATAGAATCATGTCTCAGATACTCAGAGTGCCAGGCCTGGATTCAGGAAGTTCAAATCTGGCATCAGATACTTACTAGCTTTGTCATCCTGGGCAAGTCATTTAACCCTGTTTGCCTCAGTTTCCTCATCTGTAAAATGAGCTGGAAAAGGAAATGGCAAACTATTCCAGTATCTTTGCCAAGAAAACCCCACATGGGGGCATGAAGAGTCAGACACGACTGAAAAGACTGAACAACAACATTATGTCTTGTAAAGGAAGAAAGAGCACCTCCTGCTTTGCTGCACATATTTATGCAACACATTTGGCACCCATCCCCTTACTTTTTATGCTGTTAATTAAACAAAATAGGGAAACAATTAAAATGCTGATAGTAGTGATTTGCAACCATTTTCTGGGGGCAGAATCAGCTTTTATTTCTATGCGGTTTGGTCTTTTGGGGCTAGGATGTGGGGGGAAGGGTAAATTGCTAATGCTAAAATTCTTACTTGGCTCCCTCTACACCTGGGGAGGACAGAGCTAGATACCGCCCTGTAATGCATCAGACTGGACTTCCCAATCTATCCTGGATCCCTGGAATAAAATAAAAACAGTATCTCAAATGTTGTTGTTTGAGAAAAGGCAGGTTTATCTTCAGGGAAATGAGGAAGGAACTGATGCAGCAGGAAGAATGGAGGTCCGGGGATCGAGGGCCATTTACATTTAAGTAAGGCCTGCCACCAGCCTAAGTGATACGTTATCTTGAGCCAGCCATTTCATGCATTTGAACCTCAGTTTCTTCATCTATAAAAATGAAGAGGGGTTGGATGAGATGATTTGTTAGGTCATTTAAACCCTGACATTCTATAATTTTAAGATGAAGACTTATGGGTTTTCTGAAGGGGACTTTTGGTAATTTATAAAAGCTTTGGAGGTTGATGAATTAGGTTATTATGTCTCGTTTCATTTAAAATTTTACAGCTTTCCTTTCCCTTGATTAAGAAGTAATTTCTGTCATGATTATGTTCAATATTTTTTGGTTCATAAATTAGATAGATTTTAGGAGAGAAGAAATTTTTTGAGGTAATTGAGGAGCTGGACACGAGAGGGAAAAGGTATATGTGAGCAGACTACCTGTGTGGAAAATCTAAGATGCCCTTGAGGAGGAAGGCAGGTGGTACAAAAAAAAAGATGGTGGGTCACATGGTCTTTCCCCTCACCTCCAGGTAGAGCCTTCGGTCCAGGACAAGTAGATTTCTATTTGGAATCACTGTAGCAAAAGAGGAGATATTGGGTAATGAGCTATTGACATGTTCAGGAAAGTTGAGTTTTAAAATTTTGAGTGTACCTATTTTAAGGATATTGGCAAGAAAATGTGCCTGAGGTGTTAGAGCACAATTTCTTGTGACCCGTTTTAGATAATTTTATTCAACGATTTGTATGAATATATTTTACCAAATATAGGCAAGCCTCATCCTTTCACTGTTCATGTTACTGCACCAGTCTTTCAACACTGTTTAATTAACACCAATATTTCAGTCTAACCATTTTAGTCAAAGTGCAGTGGTTGAGGTAAAACATGGACACTTAGGATACTGCTTTAGTAATTTTGTAAGATTATTTTGCTGCTCTTTTTTTTAAATGAAGTTCTTAATGCCTAGTAAGAGCAGCTGGTGATACCGTGGATAGAACCTGAGTCAGAAAGACAAGTTCAAATACAGTCTCAGACACTTACTATCTGTGTGACCTGTGTGACCCTGGGCAGGTCACTTCACTTTGCCTCAGTTATCTCATCTATAAAATGAACTGGAGAAGGAAATGGCAAATTATCCCACATCTTTGCCAAGATTGATTAATAGATAGTGAAAGGTAGAATGGAACCATGTTATTGTGAGTTCTAAAAGCCGTAGAGAATAATTTCTATTTGGCCATAGAGATAATTTAAAATGCTTTCCATTGCTAGAACTATTATGATAATTATCAGCAATAACAATTTTTTTGCACACTCACTATTACTATGAAAAAGGGTAAAATTAGTAAAATGATTTTCCGTGTCTCCTTGGTACAAGGAAGTTTTTTGAAAGAAAAAAAAGCACATGACCTCAGATGTCTGTAGTACTCCCAGTGGGTTGAGTTTGCAAAGGGCAGCTGACACCTGCTTCCCTATGGGTTCTAGGCATAACTTTAGGTGCTAGGGTTTCTAATAGAACGTTATCGCTCACAAGCCTCTGTTGTGTTCCCCATCATCAATCAATTTTAGTAGTCATTGTAACCAGTAAAATATATTGGATTTTAGGAAGGTGTGAAAGGATAGCAAGAACAGGAGGTACAAAATATTTCCCCCAACCTGGGAATGCATTCTCCCTTTGCATTCATGAGATCGAAGGGGAAAGTGGACTCAAACTTAGAAGTATAGTGGCTGTTAGGTACATGAGTAGAGAACAAGTGTAGCAAAGGGGAGTTTCTAGTGGCTGGTCCCAGAAGTGCTTCTCTCCCTTTGTTGACTCCTCACGAGGTCCCCTTCACTCTGCTGGGCTTCAATGATGGTGCTTTTCTAGCCTCCAGAGCCAGCACTTCTTGCCCTGAGATGTTAGAAGTTGTTTTTTTTTTTTTAATTTTTGTGGGGCAATGAGGGTTAAGTGAATTGCCCAAGGTCACACAGTGTCAAGTGTCTGAGGCTGGATTTGAACTCAGGTCCTCCTGAATCCAAGGCCAGTGCTTTATCCACTGAGTCACCTAGCTTCCCCCTGATGTTAGAAGTTTTAAGGCTGCTGTTCTCCTCTGGGGATTATCTCCTCACCTCCATTTTGAAGGCACTTCCTCTGTTTGTTTTCAACCACAGCCACTCTCAAAGATTCTGATACTGACTCTGATGGCTCTGATTGATATCTCAGTCACTTGGGTGCTCCCCTCAGGATAATTATTCTCCTAAACTCGACAAAGAACAAACGCACAAGAAAGAGATGCAACATACACTCACTGACACGTGGCAACCAGGGGAGAAAGAGCAGCTATATTTTCTCCTACATAGAAACTTACAGCAGTTCTTACTGCCAAGGAGGAAAAGAAACAGAAAAGGCTAAATAGCGGGGCAGATCATTTTGTTCTACTCCACAGCTCAAGAGTCATTGGTTCTGGCTTCTCAGCCAACCAGAAGGTTCTTCTTCACTACATAGTAGCAACCTCTCAAGTTACTCATGGCCAGAAGTAGGCTCAGCAAGCAAGCCTCCTTGTACTGGAGTGGAACCGAGCAGGGGATACATGGGCCTTCTTTGCATAATTCACCAGGAAGGGCAGATCTGAGCATGCACTAATAAGCTCTTGGTCCTCGTTGGCCAGTCCCTCTCTGATACTTCCTTTGCATGGTTTTCACTTTATTTTTCTTCTCTCTGCCTCTGTCTCTTGAGATCTGGGCCATCCAAATAATTCCTCCAAAGTTCTTTTAAATTCTTACGGAAGCCAACAGAATGATTCATGATTATAGCTATTTTTAGATCAAATTTATGAAATAGTGGAGATGTATTTTTATTTACAATATGTACATATGGTACATTGGGGCTTTTTGTATAATCAACATGAATAGTATATTTATGCCAATTTTATGAGAGCCTTGGAACATAATTTTACTGCTTCAAATTATTATAGAGGTTTATAGTACTTATATCTTTGTTTTTATGAACTAGTAATAGGCCACATCTGAGATTTGTTTTAGACTGTGTGCTCAGTTAGGAATGTAACCCCCAGATAGAACATATGCTATCCCTATGGAAAATCATAATTCCCTTATTATCATTCACTTTATGAAATAATTCCCCAGTTGTCTGATCTTGTATTTCCCTGGGAAGGTTTTGTGTACTATTCTAGAGCTCTGTTCAGTTAATGCAATGTTGTCTTTAAAGAGCCATTTTGAGATTGTTACCTTTGATACTGTGTGCCCTTCACCCCTTTTTTGAATATTGTGCAGGACAGTTTGCCTTATAGGATGACTTAGGTCATATACGTCTTAGGTGATAAATATCTTCCTATAATATAAGTAAGTACTCAGGATAATTGAATCAATTATCATAATTTTATGAAAAAAAGATATCATTTGGTGAGAATGAAACAGTTCTTTCTGTTGTTTGTGGCAAAATGAAATGACTATTTTCTCTATATTTTGATACTATATCATCTGAGAAAGACTAGCTTGTCTGTCAGTAGGTTAGGAAATAGGATATGTTTTAAGATGTTTCAGAAGTATCCTCTGCCCACAACTCTCTTCTCTGGTGGTGATGCTTAAAATATTGTCACTAATGATTTCCTCCTCTTTTGTTAAGCATTGTCTTCTCTTGTAGGTCCTCATTTAAAGCGTATATAATTCAGGAAGGGGCTCTTTATTACCAGTGATCCTATAGTACAAGTTAGCTTAATCAAATCCAGTGATTACCCTGAGAGAAAAAGCCATGGAAAGCAGGTGAACTCCAGGAATGACAGCAGGAAGGACCAAAGAAAAGGGCAGAAAATTGAGCTGGGAGACAGGATGCTGAAGACACATGTTTTGACTTATAATTTTCAATTCAGAGTCATGCAAGCTCCAGGAGCACCAAAAAAATATTCTATAGAAAAATCTTGATAATAGAGAAAATTAGGTGAAATGTTTGTCTAATTCAGTGAGAAGACTAAAAGTATTCTTGGATGAATGCTTGAAGAGAGGGGACACAGGTCAGTAGAACTGATGAGAAACAGTTCAAGGAAGAAGAAAAGGCTTAATGAGGTGGATTCTGTCTGAAGAGGCTGAAGAGGAACAGTTGGGTGTGGGAGACTGAGCATCAGGAAAATGCTAAGGGATCCATTTCTGCAAAATTTTATTTGACTATTACTGTTGTTGTTTTTAAGAAGCAAAGTAGGGTGCCTGGAGAGGGAGTTGGTAACATTTTCCATACATACAAGTATTTTGGGCTGAAACCATACTCAATATGAAGGGAACTGAGAGATGTAAATACAGATAAGATAACTATAGTAATTCTATTCTCTCTCTCCACCCCCAAAGTCAGGTGAACAGAATCATCTTAGAGATTCTTAAGGCTGTTAATTGACCAGGGAGGGGTAGGTAGAAGGGTAAGAGAAATCATGACTAATTCATTTGGGACTCAGGGAGGGAAGCTGCAGCTGTAGGGAAGAGAAATGACACACAGGATGATGAATCATAACTGAGGAGAAGTGGGGTCGTGACAGCATCCGTGTTTCACATATTTGGAATTGGTGGAAACCAAAGTCACTGTGGTCATCTTCTTTTGTCAAAGGAGCTAAGGAAACAAAAGAACTTAGATTTTCTTTGTCAATATCTCAGGCGTCAAATAGCAGGCGACCTAAATTGAAAGGGACGTTGAATTTTGAAAGACTATTGTTTTTTTCTCTCTCACCATAGTAATAGGAGATATTAATAGAAATATTAGTTAGAACCTATTGAAAAGCCTATGGAAATCGACCAAGTCTAAATGGCAGCTATTTGTTTTTGGTTGGTTGGGGTTTTTTTGTTTTTTGTAGGGCAGTGGGGGTTAAGTGACTTGCCCAGGGCCACACAGCTAGTAAGTGTCAAGTGTCTGAGGTCGGATTTGAACTCAGGTCCTTCTGAATCCAGGTCTGGTGCTCTATCCACCATGCCACCTAGCTGCCCCCCCAGCCTATTTGGTTTTTTTTTTTTTAACCATTTACTGACTTTTTCATTTTGAGAAATTATTTTCACACATAGTACAGCTTTGACAGTTTGGCAAATTAATGTGCTTCTTAGGGGTTTTGTCAGTCTGACCCAGCTTTTGGAGCCTCAACATTAGTATATCACCTTGACGGCAACAACACCCTTGGATATCAACTCTAGCTGCTGGTGTTATTGTCTTCTTAGGGAAGAGTTACACTTTCCGTGACAGACTTGTGTCCACTTTCAGAATTGCAATGGAAAGCTATATTTAGTCAAAAGCCTAATTTTATTTTTTGTCGTGTGTATGAGAGCCTCTTGGGAGATATCAGAAAGGAGACTGACCAACCAAAGAACTTTTTTGATTAGTCCCTTCAAGTGACCAGAATAGACTTGGATTATTTAGAAGTCTCTGATCATCCTGAATATCAGAAACCCTTTGGCATAGTAGAACTCTTAGAAACTTTTGCTAGATCAAAGCAGATTCTGTACCTAAAACTGGCCAGACAGGAAACTAGAGGAGATGGGCATGGAAAGAGTTGATGTGGTCGGTAGCTTCCTATAATCATATATAGCTTTTATAAGCTCCTGGGATTACCAGTCACGCTGACACTTCGGGTTTCCCAGAAGGCTAGGCTACATCTCCTGATCAGTGTTGTAGGAGAACTCTGAGGAACTGGAAGTTTCTTTCTAATGGTGTTGACCTGATCTCCATTCCAGGGTCAATCAGAGTCAGTGAACATTTATGAAATACCTACTAAGTGCCAGGCACTCTGTTAAGTGCTGGGGATACAAATACAGACATAAGATAGTCCTTGCCCTCCAGTGGGGGAAGACTTATAAATTTGTTTTCTTATGTGCTACATTATGTGGGTGGTTTTGCTTTCAAGGTTACTATTGAATTCTTTACCCCTAAGGAATCTTCAGATTAATTGTGGGATTTTACAATCATGTTAATACAGTGCTCTACTTGACTTTTCATAACAACTTTAATTGCTCCTGAAATGTGTGTCTTCATATCTTTATTCATGTGATTAAAATAAATGAATTAATGAGATTTAATTTTCTTTCCCCTTTGCTTTTAATCTGTTTTTAATTTTATTGGCATTTGGATTTAACTGTAACATGGTTAAACAGTATTGAATGTATGATATATTATAGGCTAAATCAACATTAACACAGTAGTGATAAGTAGTATTTATTTTAGATGTGTTATTTCATGTTTGTACCCTGGAAAATGCCAGGATATCAGACCCTAAAAGTGAGTCCTAAATAGCTTTCCTGCGTCATTTGGCAGAGTCGCAGATGAGTCTGGTACCAAGTACCAACCTTCAGCTGAGAGCGAAATGTCACAGAGGAATGCGACTGTGTAACTTGCTGTATGACTGTGATAGCTGGGCTTCCATTTTTAGGGAATCTTCAGGTTCTGTACAAGTTCTTAGTGGCTTTCTCATAGTACTTCCCATCTAATAGAAGGAAATACCAAGAACAAAGACCTAGATTTCATACAGTTCCAAGCCATTGAAACTCTTGGCTCATTTGCGCTCTTGTTCTGCTTGGTCATATGAAAATGAATGATGCTGGTAGACAAAACCACTTGCTGAGTGATGAATTAGAGAACAGTTATTTTGGGGGTAGACGGGCTGTAGTATGATTTGAAGTGATTTAATATTGATATTAGCTTAAGTGAGCATGACAGGCAAATTTGCCACACAGTAGCCAGATTCAGTCTCTAATTGGGAAGAGGAAGGTTTTGGGGGAAGGTCCTATTTTTTGAACATAGTGTCTGTGAGATGCCATCTAGTTTGAAATATTCAATACATAGTTGGTAATTGGCAATGGAATGCAGCAGAAAGACTAGAGTGGGATATTTAGATCTCCGTTAGGTAATTTATAGGAGTGTAATGTATGGCCTAGGCCAGAGATATCAAACTCAACTAGAAACAGATCCCATGCAGGATCCATGTTAACTTAGAAAAATCACAAATTAACATTGCCTATGTTATATTGGGGTTTTTTTTGTGTTTTGTTTTGTTTTTTTTTGGTGAGGCAATTGGGGTTAAGTGACTTACCTAGGGTCACACAGCTAGTAATTGTTAAGTGTCTGAGGTCAGTTTTGAACTCAGGTCTTCCTGAATCCAAGGCCAGTGCTCTATTCACTGCGCCACCTAGCTGCCCCCTGTTATATTGTTTTAAAAATTAATTTTGTTAAACTTTCTCAATTACATTTTTTTTTGGTTGCCTGCTTGCAGTTGGAAGGCCATGAGTGTTTGACATCCCTGGCCTAGGGTGCCTCCAAGGGCACTAAGCTTTTATAGACCACTTCTGATTCTGGCCCTCAAGAGTGTAAATTTCTCTTTGGCTCATTGCCTTTACCTCTAGATCCATTTCTGGATTTTCTCAAGTATGTATAATAGGGTTCCCCAGATTCTACAAGTCACTTAGTATACAGAATGACTAGGATCCATTTCTGGATTTTCTCAAGTATGTATAATAGGGTTCCCCAGATTCTACAAGTCACTTAGTATACAGAATGACTAGATCTCAGGAGCCTGTAACTAATATAGAAACATGATGCACTAAACCCATTAAACCCTTTCCCATTCACCCTGTACCATCTGAGCAACTCTCAGTAATTGTAGGGAAATTTAGCAAGGACCAAATCTCCTGACCCCCATGGCATGGCTTTAGTCCTTCAGATGCCAAGAGATTCTCTTCCTTCTTTAAGAAGAAGGTTGTTATGGGGCAGCTACATGGCACAGTGGATAGAGCTCTGGCCTTGGATTCAGGAGTACCTGAGTTCAAATCTGGCCTCAGACACTTAACACTTACTAGCTGTGTGACCCTGGGCAAGTCACTTAACCCCAATTGCCTCACTGAAAAAAAAAAAAAAGAAAAAAAAAAGGTTGTTAGAGAAATTTCCTTTCTCTCAGGGGCTGGTCCCTGAATGCTGGAATTATAGAATTAGAACTTGGGGTTTCCCATGAAGTAGCTTCAAAGCTTTTGAGGGACTCTATGATCTAACCCATGCTCAGAAAGGAGAACCAAATTAAAAGGCAGCCAGGAACTCCCTTCTCTGACAACCTGGGCAAGCCCAGGCAGCTCAGCATCCTGCTAGTTGCCATTAGTGACGCCTGGCAGTGAGAAAAGGGAAAAACCCTTCACCCCTCACTCCCCTTTCTGTATTCTAGAAGAAGCAAAAAGCAAAAAAGAGGCCCAGAAGAGTAGCCACTCATTGTGTGTAGTCTACAGAGCAGAATGGCTCCTGAAACTTGTTCTTTGACATAAAACCACTGGGAATCAATTAGAGGCTTTCATGGGAAAGAAAAAAAAAAAGAAAAGAGGACGTAGGTACACCTTCATGGGCAAAGTCTTTCAGATGCTTCTCTATAAAGTTTCACTTCTTGTAATTATTTTTGTAATCAACTTTGGGGGTGGGATAGGCCAAAAAAAAAAATTGTAGCTATATGTGTATATCTGCACATCTTTCTTTTTTGAGCTGACTTTGAAGGGAATTCCAAAGGAATTCTAAAAAGGGAGTCAATTCCCAAGGAGTTACAAAAGAGAGCTGGGAAGGGGGAGGCGATTACCTTTGGCTGTTTCCAAAAAATCATGTTTACCTTTAAAAGATGGAAAACTGGCATCACTGAGGCAGGCTCAAGAGGCCTTTGGCACTAGTAGCGTCAGGATGTTGTTCCAGGCAGGAGGTGAATTTCCTTGGCAGTGACCTGAGGAAGCAGATCTGGATCTAAGGTCACCTTAACTGACTCATAAACCAAACCCCAAGAAAAAAATGGTGGGGGCGGAGACTTAAGGAACTGGGATGAGCTGAGTATTTCTGTGGCTGTTTGTGGCAAAGGAGGCACTAAACAGCACACGTCAGGAAACTGCCAGGGGAAGCAGGAATTCAGGTCTAAAGGACATGATCCCTCCCCTTACCTGCCATTCTCCCTGAAATTCCACCAAAATAGAAATTTATTTTTAGTTAACCCAACTTCCTTTAAAATCAGAATTCCTTTGGGAGAGTTATAAGGAGGTTAACTCTGCTGAGACAATTGGGATTTTTTTTTGGGGGGGTGAGGCAATTGGGGTTAAGTGACTGGCCCAGGGTCACACAGCTAGTAAGTGTTGTGTCTGAGGCTGGATTTGAAATCAGGTACTCCTGAATCCAGGGCTGTTGCTCTGGGCCACCTAGCTGCCCCCAGGATTTTTTTTTGTTGTTGTTGGGCAATGGGGGTTAAGTGACTTGCCCAGGGTCACACAGCTAGTAAGTGTCAAGTGTCTGAGGCTGGCTTTGAACTCAGGTCCTCCTGAATCCAGGGCCAGTGCTTTATCCACTGCGCCACCTAGCTGCCCCTCCTGGAATTTTTTAAAAAGCAATTTCTTAAAAATTGAAGAGCAAACAGAATTACATATGGAAGTATCTAAACAGGTCGATGAGTTTGCAGAATACCGATTTCAAATGAAAATTTATCTAATGTCCAACCATAGGTAATTTGGAAGAGCGAGCTTGTGACAATCCATTCCTTCTCTCTCTTTTCTTCAGCTTAATACTATCTTGTTTGGTTTGTCTGAAATAATATTCCCTTTTCAGTTGCTAATACTTGTTTTGCCCTTAGGTGAAACTTGGATTCTTCCTTGTCATTCTAAGATAGATTTTGGCTTAGTTTCTCACGTGGGTGTGTGACCTTGGTGGCAGACACTTTGTGTGTTGTCATACAGAATGTTTCGGGTCTCAGCAGACTCAGTAGCCATTCTGATTTTAAAATCTTTTGTCTTTAGGACCACCCACTAAGTTCCGGTCATCTGTCTGAGGGATATCTTCAGAAATCTATCAGATTGCTTCTGGAAAGATCAAATGCAGTTATATATCAGCTTATTGGCAGAGTGAAGGAGACTTATGCCTCTAACTCATCAAAGTCTATCAAACTACAAGACTTGTACATTTTTTTCTAGGTTACTTTTTAGGACATAACTCAAGAAATTCCAAGGGATAGGTGCAATTTTTCTTGAGGCTCTTAAATGATATTCCCTTAATTTTAATGGTAATTTTGTTGTTAAGTCGTTTTCAGTTGTGATTGACTCTTTGTGACCCTATTTGGAGTTGTCTTGGCAAAGATGCTGGAGTGATTTGCCATTTCCTTTTCCAGCTCATTGTACAGATGAGGAAACTGAGGCAAACAGGGTGAAGTGACTTGCCCACGGTCCCACAGCTAGTGAGAGTCTGAGGCTAGATTTGAACTCAGAAAGATTAGTCCTGACTCAAGGCTTTATTCACTGCACTATCTAGCTGCCCATTAATAATAAATTTTGTTATATTTTAAACACTCAAAAATACAGGGTGTCCCAAGTCTTAGTGCAGTTTAAAGCTTTCATAGCTTAAAAAAAAAAGAAGCTTAAGACTACACCAAGACTTCTGGGATATCTTACATATTTAATAATATCCAGTAAGTGTGAGAAGAGTCTCATTCTATCACAAGGGCATTTGTAGGTTTTCTCTCTATTCTGAGACCAGAAAAAAGACATAAACTTTCCAGTTTGGAAAATGAGACCTGAAAGTGAAGAGACCCCTCCCCCCCCAATAGGCTGCATGACGGCATTTTAGAAAACTTAGAGTGGCACTATAAGAAGGAGGGACATTTTTCCAACTCTTGGGGGTTGTTCTCTCTACTTCCTGCATGGACCTTGAATAGCTCCCCTTTCTTGTTTTCTTTCTTTCTCAGCAACTGGTGAAAATCTGCTCTATGGTGAAGATGTTAGAAGCCTTGAAAAAGATTTGATGCCTGTCCAAGATGGACCCAGTCTTCTGATTGTCCCATGTTTATAGTGGGTGCTGTTAACAGCAGGATTTTAATATTTTTGTTAATATAAATGAATAAATCAGTGGTGAGCATTTTTAAATGTTTGTTTAAGGAAACATTTTTAAATGTTTAAGGAAAGTTTAATCTTTCTTTTAGCTAATTACCCCTTTTGCCTTTTAGGGTTTATAAAAGAATTAATATACTTTTTTTTTTTTTTGGTGGGGCAATGAGGGTTAAGTGACTTGCCCAGGGTCACACAGCTAGTGTCAAGTGTCTGAGACCAGATTTGAACTCAGGTACTCCTGAATCCAGGGCTGGTGCTTTATCCACACTACGCCACCTAGCTGCCCCTCAAGAATTAATATACTTTTTATCAATTTCAATTAAGTCTTCGTGTAAATTTGAGGGGACTATCAAAACAAATCAACAGGACCTTGGAATTTAGATCTTTAGGGGTAGGGGGTGGGGAAGGTAATGGTATATCCCTAATGCCACATTGAGAGATGCCACTATTTTACCTGCCTTGAATTTAATTGAGAGAGAATAATTAGGCCATGTTTTTACATTGGCTAAAAACCAGTTCAAAATAAGGTACTATTGAAAAAAATTTTAGTGATATTCATTATCACGTTGAAAAGTTGATATTCCTGTAGTATTTTTAGCCATTCAGACCACTTGAAAAATACAGTAGAACTGTGGTAATGGTGTGTGTGTGTGTGTGTGTGTGTGTGTGTGTGTGTGTGTGTGTCTGTCTGTCTGTCTGTCTGTCTGTCGGTCTGTCTGTCTGTTTTGGTATAGGCCAAGATTACCACAGATCCCACCATCTCTTTGAAAGAGTTAAAATGAAATCACTATTATGTAAGTAAAGGGAACGTGATGCCGTGTTTAAAGGAGGTAAAAGCACAAAGAGGATGATGGTGCCCATTACAGCTAAAAAACTATAATGAGGCTTAGAGGATTTTGATCCATTGTTTGGAGTCCATATTTTCTGAACCAGAAATTGGGATACATTGGATGACAGGGTGTTATTTCTTCCCAAAAGCCTTGTAATAAGCATACTTTTATACTCTTGAAATTAGGACTGTCCCAGAAAATCTGGAGTGTAAGGCCTAAAACCGTAGCCAAGTACAGTCTATTTAAAAATCTCTTCAATGAAGTGAGAAATGATGAAGAAACTGAAAGTGTCATTTTAACAGACATCTACCTGTAAGTGTAATTCAGGCGGTTGGCAGAGAGGGACTGACCTCGTGAAACCAATTAAAAACCCTGTTCAAAAACAGTGTTTTAAAATATGTAATGTTGTATTTGGCATGAGAGGATATAGAATCTTTTTAAAAAGTCTTAAACTTTAAAGCAGTTTATAGAAATGCATATTCCTTAGTGTTGTTAGAATCTAATTAAATATAATATGCAAATTAGTTTAAACAAACTCTTGGACTGAGTAGAAAAGAGAGATGGATTTCACTCTTCTACTAAAAATAGATCATTTAGGATCAGAGAGAACCCTAGTTATAGACACTTCTCACTTCTCAGTGGAAAGATACAACTCTTTTTTTTCCTCCTTTCTGGTTTTTTTTTTTTTTCCAGCATATGAAAAGGGGATCAGAAGCTATGAGAATAGGGAAGTTAGAAAGACACTACAGTCATCCTTTGATGCTTGGAAGCAGGCAGAGGACTCACGCTATGATAGTTTAGCTGCCAGCTGCTGAGAGAGAAATGAACCTCAAGGGATTGACGTCAGGTACCTGCCCTGAAAAAGTTTTGACTCCCCATTAGAAGCAGAATGAGTTATAAAAATATATCAAATCAAAGTTTGTGCATGGGACTAGAGTTAGAATAAATAATGATGGTTAAAGGATCAGTGGGAAAGGTACCAAATGGTACAATGGGATTCATTCTTTAAAAGATGCTTTAAAGCTGGTAGATGCAGACACAAATACAGTGTGTGTGTGTAGCAGCCGCTTCAAGGCCTGTGACCCTTTGTATCAGAGAGTCAGATAGTGTAAATGGAAGACCTTGGGAAAATCCAGCCAGACAACCTACTCAGCAGAGACACTGTACCCCAAGGGAACTGCATGAAGATGCTAAGAAGAAAAAAGGGACTTTGAGGCCGTACAAAGAATTTTACAATACATGTATTCAACACATCTGCCTCACTGCTGATGTATTCTGTTTAGTTCATTCTTCCTGTGACTGCTGTGTGTATTTGTGGGAGAATGGATCCCAGGTTCTGTAACTACTGGTTTTGCTATACCATTTGAGTAAATGACTTTGCTAAGAGCTAATTGAGTCTGTTAGTAATTTTTAATAGGAAGCACACCAGCGTGGGGCTTTGTATACTAAAACGTTAAAAATTTCAGATGTGTAGGCTTTACTCCCAAGAGCCCCAAATAGCAGCTACCCTCTGGGGACCCAACCTGTGAGTACAAGTGTAAGTTGGGTGGGGTACCTACAGGAGTGTTACAAAGCATTAGAAGCAGTGGCATGCTTATAAAATTCATGGATTACTGGAAGATTTGGAGGGATGGTTAATTGGATGACAAAAATCAGAATCCAAGAAGCTCTTTTGTAGACTTGTCTGATGGACTGAATCTACTAACAAGGTGACATTTAATAGGAAAAAATATGAAGTTCTGCATTAAGTTAAAAAAGATCAATTGTACAAGCACAGAATAGAAAGACGTGACTATACAATAGTTCATTCAGAAAAGACCCGATAGATTTAATTGACTGAAGGCTGAGCATGGGTCACCAGTAGGTTATATAGGTGATGCAGCTTCCAAGAAATCTAATTTAATCTTAGATTATGTTAATAAAAATGAGGTTGGTCAAGAAAGGTGTTAGTTCCATTGTAGAGTACACTGTTAATACCACATTTCTGGTATTCTGTTTTGTCTTGTGTATCTCATTTAAAAAGTGCCATTTAAACATTGAAATATAGCCAGAGAATTATGACTAGGATGGCAAGGGGACTGGAAACTATACATAATGGATATTTGTTGAAGGAACTGGAACTTTAATCTGAGAAAGGAGGATGTGATCGCTGTCTTCCGATATTTAAGTACTGTTGTGTGGCTTAAAATGTGTGGCTGCACATACTGAAAGTAATGAGTGGGGGGAGGGAGGAGAGAGAGAGAGAGAGAGAGAGAGAGAGAGAGAGAGAGAGAGAGAGAGAGAGAGAGAGAGAGAGAGAGATTGATTTTAACTTAAAATAAAGAATAACTTCTTAACAATTGAACTTTCTGAAAATGGATTGGACTGCCTGGTCATTGTATTGCTTTTGTTCAAGCAGAGACTGGATATATTGGTACTTAGCCAAACCCAGGGGAACCTAATTCGCATGAATGTAATTTAACCTATTGGTTGAGGTTGTTTATGATTTATTATTGACCACTTAAATGTTGGTGAATATGAACACCTAAAACATGTAGCAAATAAAACAGTTTTAGTTTTGTTGTCAATACATGTAGCTAGTCATAAACAGTAAAACCATATGATCAGCATAGAAGAATTTGCTTGTTGTTGCAGGAAAAAATAATTATTAATTAATAATTGTACTAGGTTATTTAGATGAAGATTAAAAAGGGAGAGGTGCTAAGACATACTAAATTTTGTCACCTTTTTACCTTTTATATTCTTTTTTCTTTTAAATAGTATTTTGTTTTTTCCAATTCCTTGTAAAGACATTTTAACATTCATTTAAAAACTTTTTTTGAGTTCTAATTTTTTCCCTCCCTCCCTCACCTCCTCCTTTCCTGAGATAGTAAGCAATTTTATATAGGTTATATATGTGCAGTCATGTAAAACATATTTCCATGTTATGTTGTGAAAGAAGAAACAGGCCCAAAGAAAAAACCATTAAAACATTTAAAAAGTGAAAATAGTGAAAATCCAATCTGCATTCAGACTCCATCAATTCTTTCTCTGGAGATGGGTAGGATTTTTTATCATGTGTCCTTTGGAATTGTCTTGGATAATTGTATTTCTGAGAAGGGCCAATTTTGATACCATTTAAAGATGAGATTAGATTTGTTTTATGATTATTCTTATTTTAATTTTTAGTAGTGATGTTTCGATACAGACTCTAAAAATACATTTAAAATGATCTTGAACCTCTATGGAAGGTGTAGGTTTAGCCTACACAAAGTTCCTTTGGAATTAAAGACTAATGCTACTTGAATGAACACTGCAAATAGCCTCAGCATTCTTCTGGAAGTAAAACATGAACATGTGAATAGCCGCAACATTCTTCTAGAAGTAAAACAAGGCATAACTGTGGTCAGTAGTGGAGCATCTTGTCCAGTGTAGCTTCTTTCTGGTATAAATAAAATATAGCCTGACAGCTTACTGAGGAGAAAGTTAATATAGGATTTTTTGGAGCAAAATGTACACTGAATAAAGTAAATTTTATTGATATCTTTTTTTTTTTTTTTTTGGTCAGGACAGTGAGGGTTAAGTGACTTGCCCAGGGTCACATAGCTAGTAAATGTTAAGTGTCTGGGGCCATATTTGAACTCAGATCCTCCTGAATCCAGGGCTGGTGCTTTATCCACTGTGCCACCTAGCTGCCCCTATTAGTATCTTTTAAAAATATATCACTTTGACTTCCTTTTGTTAGATTTCCCAGCTAGGTGGTCCTAATCTAATTTAAGTGACTTGTCCAGAGGAACACTAGCTTTCTAATGTGCACATACAGTCTTTCACTCTATTCATTTTTATTTGACTTTTCTCCTCTCCTCTCCCACACCCACACTCCTACCCACACCCACAAAGAGAACATAGAATCACTAGGTACTAGCTGGGGGCAACTCTGTGATTTACTGGATATGGAGAAAGGATATAACTTAACAGTTAGCGGTCCAGTTCTTGACTGAGCTTGCTTTGTCCTCTAACCCTTCTTTTTATTTTTTTTTTAATTAAACAATTTTTTTAAAAAATTAATAAAGTATTTTATTTTTTTCCATTACATGTAAAGATAGTTCTCAACTTTTGTTTATACAAGCTTTACAATTTCAGATTTTTCTCCCTCCCTCCCCTCCCTCCCCCCTCCCCTAGACAGCAGGTCATCTGATATAGGTTATATATATATATATATACACACACAATAACATTAAACATATTTCTGCATTAGTCATGTTATAAGAGAAAAAATCAGAGCAATGATGAAAAACCTCAAAATAGAAAAAAAACCCAACAGCATCAAAAACAAAAGAAATAGTATGGTTCATTCAGCATCTATACTCCGCAGTTCTTTTTTTTTTTCTTCTTGGATTTGGAGATCCTCTTCCATCACAAGTTCCCTGGAACTCTTCTGTGCCATTGCATTGGTGAGAAGAATATAGTCCATCACAGTAGATCAACACTCAATGTTGATGATACTGTGTACAATGTTCTGGTTCTGCTCATCTCACTCATCATCAGCTCATGCAAGACCCTCCAGGTTTCTCTGAACTCCTCCTGCTCATCATTTCTTACAGCACAGTAGTATTCCATTGCATTCATATACCACCTCTAACCCTTCCTAAATGAGCAATACTGTGCCCAAGTATTGCCTCACTCTTGTTCCTGACGCCTGAGCACAGTACCTCTTAGTGAGGTGTTGTAGAATCTAAGCTATCAGAACACAGTTTATAGAGGGATCTGTACTTGAAAAGTTGTGTGAGTGTGTGTATGTATGTGTAGTACAGTATGTGTTCAAGCATTTTGGTTTGGGGAGTGGGGAATATGGCACTCAAGGACAGTTATTATCCTCTAGTAAAGAATTAAAGGGGGAAATTTTCCCATGAAACACTGTAAACAGGCTGCTAGCAAGATAATTTTAATTCAGGATATTTAAGGAATTAGAGACATTTATATTCTATTAAAATTTCTTTTTCTATCAAATCTTACTACTCCAATTGTATGGATGATCAGATTAAGAAATAGCAATATTAAAAGGTTAAAATGAGTTTGAGAGGAGAAATGGTGATTATGAATATTATCTAAAGCTTGCATTTCAGGAATAGAAATGATATTCTGGAAAACAATTTGGAATTTTACACCAAAAGTCACTTAATTGTGCCTGTGCTTTGACTCAACAATACTACTGCAAGGCAAATACTCAAGAAATCAAAGACAGAGAGAAAGGACCCACTGCCCCTGTAAAAAACCTTAGCAGTACGTTTTTGTTATAGCGAAGAACTGGAAACAGTGGGCACTGATCAGCTGTAGACTGACTGAATGTAGTGGAATATTATTGTGCTGTAAGAAAGAAAGGGATGGAATCACAGAACCCCCAGGAGGATTTGTATGAACTGATGCAGAGTAAAGTAAACAGAACTAACAGAACCATTTATACTATGACTATAATGATGTTAGGGAAAGCAGCTTTGAAAGACTTAAGAGTTCTGAACAATGTGATGACCAATCAATCATGCCTTCAGAAGACTGGTGATCAAGTGTGTTTCCCACTCCTTGGCAGAGAATCAAAGGATTAGGTAGAGCTGCAGAATGAATCCTACATTCTCAGACCTGGCCAGTGTATTTATTTGTTTTATGAAATGGGGCGTCTGCTTGTTCTCCTGTCTGCTTGTCTGCTTCCTAGTTTCTCACCTTGCTGCACTGTTGGGACTTCTCTGAGTTCTCCTCCTGCTCCAAGAAGCTAATTATTGGAGAAGCCTTATCATTCTGCAAGATTCCATTAGCCTTGGGACTTGGGCTCTGTGACTGAGCTACACCAGCCTAGGTGGAGTTCTTCAAACACGGCCCTCTATCTCCTTATTGTCTGGGCCTTTGTACAGGCTGTTCTCATCCCTGGGCTGCTCAGCCTCCTTATCTCCAGCTTTTCATTTCTCCTACTTCCTTCAACACTTAGCTCAAATACCATCTTTTCAGGAGACCTTTTGTGGTCCTCTCAGCTGCTAATACCTTCCCCTTTCAGGGGAATGCCTTCCTTCTGCATACTCCTTCATTATAAAGTTTATTTCTTGAGAGTAAAGAGGACTGGATGACAGATAGAACAACCAGAGTGCCCCCCTGATACTCTCACAGCATCAGGAGAAAGGAAATGTCCTCTGACACACTGGATGAGCCCCAACTATACAGGTTTGGGACGGTATAGATAGGAATTCCACAGAACAAGTAGGCATTGGATGGGATGTGATCTGTGTTGTTGGAGGGAAGTCCCAAATTGATAAGCTCACATTTTAGTCTTTGATTATTGAGAACATTGTTAGAATATACTTTAAGATAAGTTTGAGGCAGCTAGACGGCTCACTGGATAGAGAGCTGGGCCTGGAGTCAGGAAGACCGGAGTTCAAATATGACCTCAGAGACTTACTAGCTGTGTGACCTTGGGCAGGTCACTTAACCTCCGCTTTAATCCACTGGAGAAGGAAATGGTATAAATTACTCTAGTATCTTTGCCAAGAAAACTCCATGGACAGTACTAGTGTGCTGTGGTCCACAGTCACGAAGTGTAGGATATAACCAAACAACTGACCAACAACAACAAAAACTGTTATGATTGATTCAGCACATTGGTTAATTTGTAGTAGAATTATCGAATGTTAGAGCTGGAAGAAGATACCTTATAGATGAAGTCCTGTCAAGCCTGTTACAAATAGGTTCTTACTTGTTTTCAGGAAATTTTGCAAAGGAACTGAGTTATCTAAATCTTGAAGGGTCAGAAGTGGCACATTTGTTTAAAAATACTAGTCCAAAGGACTAACAGGAGGGAATGAAGCACCCAGCTTCCTTGTTGTGATATGGGCAGACTGTCAGACTGCTCATAGTACATTAAAAATAATGGTAGCACAAAGAAGTTCAATAAAGTACTCAGAGACATAGTTAAGGACTAAAAATAGATTTGCAGTTAGGTAAAAGCGGCTCATCTGCAGAGGTAATGAGCTGTTTTATATTTGCTTCATTTTCATCAAAGATAGCCTTTCTTCATGAGGTTGAACTTTAAGGAAGTTCTAAGAGCCCAGGGCTGTGAAAGCTTTGGAGCCTCTGAGGAGAGAAAAAGCAAATAGAGGAAGGTGAACAGTATGAGGTTTGGACAAAGCAAGCCTCTCATCAGCCACTCCTTCTACCTCGAGGTCCAAACATAGAACAATATAGCTTTAACATAGTCCATAAAGTGTTACCTGGGGCAGCGAGGTGGTACATTGGAGCACCAGGCCTGGAGTCAAGAAGACTCATCTTCCTGACTTCAAATCTGGCCTCAGACACTTACCAGCTGTGTGACCCTGGGCAAGTCACTTAACCCTGTTTGCCTCAGTTTCCTCATCTGTAAAAGGAGCTGGAGAAGGAAATGGCAAACCACTCTAGTATCTCTGCAGAGAAGATCCCAAATAGAGTCAATGAAGAGTCAGACATGACTGAAAAACAACCGAACAAAATAGTTACTACAGCAAATAAACAGAAAATGAGGCAGCCTGGTACAGTGGGTTGCAGTTCTAGTTCAGCCTCTTATTAATTGTATAAGGAAAGCACTGAAATCACACCACCTTATTTAGCCCTGATCCATTTATTAGTGGAGAACACATCTTCCTGTTCAGTAAGTAGAAACAAGACTGGACAACTCCCTATGTTCAGATTAGCTGAGGGATTTGGTTACACACTCTGGGATTCATTCACATAAATCCCAGGAGCTCGGGGGCAGTTAGGTGGCCCAGTGGATGAAGCACCAGCCCTGGATTCAGGAGGACCTGAGTTCAAATCTGGCCTCAGATACTTGACACTTACTATCTGTGTGATCCTGGGCAAGTCACTTAACCCTCATTGCCCCATCCAAAAACAAAACAAAACAAAACAAAATCCCAGGAGCTGGTTCAGAACCCAAGAAGTTGAAGTGATCAGAGAACCAGGAGAGAATTTTCAAGACAAATTCCTGTGAGGGAATGAATCCCTTTAGGAGTGGTGGTGGTGGCGGTGGTGGCGGTGGTGGTAAAGAGCATATCTCACTTGCCTTTTCCACTTTGGTTGGAAAAGGACCTTTTGAACTTTGACAGTTCTGGAGAACTTCCAATTTTCCATCTTCCCATTGGTGTCCTATCAGTATTTCCAGAATAGCTAATGGCAACACCTGCATCCAGAGCCAAGAACAGACTGGGCAAAGACTTAAGCTCTATGAAGAGACCAGCGAGTTGAAAAACAAAACAGTAACGCAAAACTATATGACTCTAACAAAAGGATTTTAAGGTGCTGTGAATTACCCTTTTGCTATAGGTGCTCTCTAAGCTTGAACTTACTTTCCTTTTTTCTTTTATTTTGATGAGGCAATTGGGGTTAAGTGACTTGGCCAGGGTCATACAGCTAGTAAACATCAAGTGTCTGAGTCCGGATTTGAACTCAGGGCTGGTGCTTTATCCACTGCACCACCTAGCTGCCCTTTGAACTTACTTTCTTGGGCTTTGTATCTGCTTGTGGGAGAGTGTGTCACAGACTTTGGAGGGGAAGACGTTTGTAACCAACTATTCCTACTCTGCTGCTTTGAATACCCCTTTCTATAAAATCTAATTCTGGCAAATTGTTATCAGCTAATAATCATGGCAGGCAACACACTACTGGGGGCTTGGGAGCCATACCATTAGAAAGACAGCTCCCTACCTTGTAGGATATCTGACCTAGGTGATTTCTAAGACCTTTCTATAAATCTATAATCCAATGAACTCTAAGGTGCAAGGGTTCATTCATCAAGTTCGATTATGACTCCTCAGAAAAGAAGGCCAGGAATTTGGAAGGAAAGTTGGGAAAGCTTGGTATTGACTGAGACCCAAATATCTTCAAAATGGCCTACTTAAAATTTTAAAACGTAAGCAACTTTAGATTAATATTGTAAAGCCAAATTATTTTTTGTTGAAATTTAATATCAAGAATGACCTTGTGGGAGGCACTGCACAAAATATGATTTTAAATGTAATTCTATTTCAACAATAAAATTCAATACATTTTTATTGTGTCTACTGTGTAGGAGACAGTATTAGACACTGGGTATACAAAAACAAAAAAGCAGGAGGAGTTTACATTCTAGTTATAGGCAGGGTCTGATGATTAGTGTGGAAGAGTTGACCTGTTATTTTGACCCATCTGCCTAAATGGGAGACAGTTGGTTAGACAGACTTAGCCAAATATGTATGAAGATGGCTGAAATAACTAGATTGATTGTATTGTCTGTTTTTCCCCAATCCTACAGACAAAAACTATATATATATATATATATATATATATATATATATATATACACACACACACATATGTGTATATACACATTGTTTGTGTTTAGGTTTGAAGCCACATGTCCTCTGCTATTTATTTACCTGTGTGACCTTAGCCAAATCACTTAACCTGTTGCAGACCAAACTTTTGACAAGATTAGAGAGAAACAAGTGAAAAGATGAAAGGAATACTATAAAGAACTTATAGTTGTTTTTCTTTCTAGTTTTTCTTTTATGTTTGAGGTTTGATATTATTTGAGATAAAGGTGAGAGAATGAGTTTAGCTATGGCCTGGGGGCTGAAACCCCTGAGTCATAAAACAAATCTGACCTGTGGATATTTGTTAACCTGGGGGAGGGGAGAGAACTCATCTCAAGATGAATGTGATCCGTGAAGCCTTCAGACAGATTAACCCAAGCACTGCAGAATCTTTGGAATTTTCATTAGGCTGGCTCCTTTGGAGAGCTCCTATGTTAGTGGAAGTAGATCTCCAAGAGTCCAGCCATCTGGACACATCTGCATCTGACATCAAAGGGATTATCCAGAACTGTATTACCTTTAAGAATGCATGAAGGGGCGGCTAGGTGGCACAGTGGATAAAGCACTGGCCCTGGATTAAGGAGTACCTGAGTTCAAATCCAGCCTCAGACACTTGACACTTACTAGCTGTGTCACTTAACCCCCATTGCCCCGCAAAAAAAAAAAAAAGAATGCATTGAGGTGAATTATTTTATATATGCTACAGGAAGCTAAATAGGAAGGTTATGTAAAATTTAGCAATTAATATATAATAATTATATATTTTAGATATCTCTATTGTGTTTTATAATGGTTATACATTACATATGTTATATGTAATGTATAACTATTATGTAATAATATTTATATAATAATTAATTAATAGTTAAAACTTGCAAGATTTACAGAAATATTGAGGGGTGCCTAAATTTCAAAATGAAAACAATGATATTCAAGAGTATGAACATGGAAGATGGGTAGGGTAGGGAAGTGGGGGGGGTTGTAGGACTGTTAAAGATAGATAGAACTCTAGTACAGGATGTGTATTTCATTGTATCTATTTTGACGTCTTTCCAAAGAGATTTCTTAAAAGAGGAAGGCAGTTGGAGTACCAAGTATTACCCTATCAGGTTACCCACAGTTTCCAGAGCATTGCATTAAGTTGCTCTTGAACTCTCATGTTTAAAAAAGAATCTGCAGGAAAAGGAGGTTCTTCCCTATCTAGACTGTCCACACACAAGAGCTTCATCCTGGTTGGAGTCCTAGAACTCTCCGTTATTTAGGCGTTAACAAAAACACTCAAGAGCAGAGGAGTTGGATTATTCGGTTTCTCTGACTTATTGATTGGGTAAAGTCCAAATCTGTCGATTGGAGGGTCAGGACTGCTACAACTACATCACACCTGAGTGAGTAGACTTGTGCCCCTTCCTGATTTAAAAAAATTTTAAAATTAAGTTAATATGTTAATCCTATTAGCTCTCACTGGGTATTTTCAATTTTGTGGTTGCTTGACATAAGATAGAATTGTAATACTTCATGTATATTAAAAGAGTAGCTGACATGATTAGCCCTTAGGACTTTAAAAGGACTTCACTTTTTTGTGTGTGATGTTTTATTTTAAACAGTACCATGTCTGTTTTACAGATGTAGAAATAGGCTCTGAGATTTCAAATGACCCAAGGTCACAAAGCTGCTAATTACCAGAGCCAAGATCAGAACTCAGGCATTCTCAATTCAAGTCCAAGCTCCTTCTAGTATACCATGAATTGATGAATTAATTTTTGCTAGCTTACTAGTACTTACTTTTGCTAGTAGTTTTGTGTGATTGTGAAAGAAAATTAATCCCCTGATAGCAAAGCAATTCATTAAAACATTTTGCAAAGTATCTTGCTTTAGCTTTTGTAAAGATTCATAAATGAATGTATTACATTTAAGAGCACTACCTGCATTGCTTCTTATTTATATGTATTTTTATGTAAAGCAGTGGTTATAAATGATTGTAAATGTAGCTCTATCTCTGTTTTTCTCATTTTTAAGGACATTTGGCTGAAGAATATATTGAAAATAAATTCATATTTATTAGTGTAGCTACACCTTGAAAACCACACAGTACTTAGAAATAAAAATAAGGCGCTCTCGTTAATGTAGATTAAACCTTGGGAGATGTTCTGAGTTTATTTTTATGCTACAAAGAATGAGTAGCTTTGTTGCTGTAACCATCTTGATGGAAAGTAACAGTTCAGTCATTTATCTGGATAAATGTAGCTTCTCAGTGTGAAAGCCATTGCTGCTTTAGTCACACATAGTACCTTTATAAAGGACAAATTTAAAATTATTTTTAAAAAGTTAGCCAGGCTACTAACATGTTTCTTTAAAACATTTAGTAGGCAACAATATAAAGATGTTTTCCCCATTTAATGTAAATCTGCAAAAATGTTAGCACTATAAAGGGTATATTAAATTTAGCTAGTATCATATGGGATGTTATTTTTAATATTAGCATAATTATTGGTTTTTTAATAGTCATCTTTTAGGCCTAAAACCTTTGACTTTTGTATGGCTAAAGCTAATGTAAGTCTAAATAAGGGCAAGTGGCAAAGTGTTTTTGAGGGACTACCCATTAATTAACAGAATTATTAGGTAAAGGATGGCACCATTTAAAAAAAGATACAAAGGAGGGGAACTCACTATTTCCATTTTATCTCTAGCTTTACGATCCTGTACAGTATAACATTTTTGCCCAAGTGGTCAGTCAGTCTATCAATACTTCTGTATCTTGTGCAGTTCTTGCCCCTTTTCCCATTGATATGCCATAAAATGAGCTGCTCATCATACTAGAGGCTTGCCTCTAGGCCTTGTGACATTTTGTGTGTGTCAAGACAGAGCTCAGCTGGTGCCCCAACTGTTACTCTTTCTCTGACTCCATGAAAAGCCCACCTTCTTAAGTAGTGACAAAGTGTATCAAATGTCTAGAAATTAAACTGTCAAGTCACGTGTAGGACTTAGATAAAGTCAACTTGAAAATGATTTTTTATTGAAATAAAGAAATATAGTAGTCTAGTGTTAAAGATAAAATGTTTTTGTGCAGTTATGATTTGGGAGGGGGGGCCTAACTTGAGGTATAGCTGAATGCTGAGCTGTCAATTAGAGCATCTCCTGGGATACTTGAAGTAACTGGACATCTGGTTATTTTGGTGATTGGACATTTGGTGATTTGGACATATGGCAATTTTGAATAGCATGATAGTGGAAAACAATAGATTAAAAAAAGAGAGCTCTGTTTGGCAGGGCTGTGGAGAAGAATCATATTGTATTCGAGGCACATTTAGCGTATAATGTTGAAGCTGACTTTGGGCTTCATAGTTTGCAGCCTAAGACACTGTTATATTTGCTGCTTGGAATGGACTTGTGGTCACACTGCATTTCATTAGGTTATTTGTGCTGGGGAAACTGAAAAATTATAAATGGATAGCTGCTCTAATTACATTACACTGTAAGGCTGACAAACAGGGTGCATTGCTGGGTTTTGTAGAGGGAGTTTTTCCTTTTTGATGTTCTTCAGAAGGATATTTTGGAATCAGTGAATCAGTTGGGTGATAATAGTAATAGTCATAATAATTGAGAATTATAGCTGGTTTTTATACAGTGCTTTGAGGCAGCTAGGTGGCCTGGAGTCAGGAAAACCCATCTTGGAATTCAAATATAACCTCAGACACTGTGTGACGCTGGGCAAGTCACTTAACCCTCTTTGCCTCAATTTCTTCATCTGTAAAATGAGCTGGAGGAGGAAATGGTTTGCCCCTCCAGTATTTTTGCCAAGAAAACCCCAAATGGGGTCATGAAGAGTCAGACACGATTGAATATGATGACAAACAAAAAATACAGTGCTTTAAAGGTTGCACAGTGCTGTACATATATTGTTTGATTTGTAAGGTAGGTGCTCCTATTATCCCCATCTTACAGATGAAGAAACTGAGAGTTGGAGAAGCTGACTTGCTTTGAATCACCATTTGTCTGATTCAAACCAAGGTAGTTGTTGATGAGTGACAGCCGCTAAGTTTTTTGCTGTACAGCTTAAAAACTTCCTTTGGTTACATATTTGGGGAACATTTAGACAGTATAGAAAGAGGCAGGGTTTCTTAAGATGAAACACTCAACATTCATATGAGTCATTGTGCCTGAGTTTAAAACTTTCCCCCCACTTTTTTTTTTTAGTAAGGCAATTGGGGTTAAGTGACTTGCCCAGGGTCACACAGCTAGTAAGTGTTAAGTGTCTGAGGCCGGATTTGAACTCAGGTACTCCTGAATCCAGGGCCAGTGCTCTATCCACTGCACCATCTAGCTGCCCCCTTCCCCCCACTTTTGAAGGATTGAGATACGCAGAGTTTTGGCACCTTTGTGAATTCTTTGAATACAAAAAATATCACTCTCCTTGGAAATGAAGTAGGATTTTCTTGTTTCCTGTGCTTATAATTGAAGTATATTTGGCAGTGAACAGACGTGTATATTTGTTTGTTATGTCTGCTTAAACATACACTGTGTGTGTATGTATGTAGGTGTGTGCATATATGTGTACGTGTGTATATATATGTCTATATATGTGTGTGTATACACACACAATATTTAGGTAGTCTTTCATACTTCAAAATTATATTCTACACTAGAAACCAATCATTTTCCTCTTCCCCCTCCAAGTAAACATTTAAAAAGACTGATAAATTTGAAATACTGTAGTTACCCATTTAGCCACTAGATGGCAGTCCTGCATTGGCTGTAAGGTGACATATTAAATGAATTACATTAGAAACTCAGGCTGAGTTTGATGAATTACAGAGGCATTTTTTTAAAAATGACTTTTAAAATTGCTGTGTTGGATGAAAGGATTAGTAAACTGTGGAATGATTAAAAGGTATTTCCTGTATGAGAGAAATCTATCAGGAGTTCCACAGGTAAGTAAATTGCTTTGTTGTAATGAAATTTGTTAAAATGAATGTATCGTGGGCAGCTAGGTGGCGCAGTGGATAAAACACCAGCCCTGGATTCAGGAGGACCTGAGTTCAAATCCAGCCTCAGACACTTGACACTTACTAGCTGTGTGACCCTGGGCAAGTCACTTAACCCTCATTGCTCCGCTAAAAACAAAACAAATAAAATGAATGTACTGTTTTAAACTTTGTGTATAGATCCATTCCAGCTCATCAGAATTGAAGTTGTAATCCAAAGGAATGAATACATAACAGTGAAGTTAGGGATTGACAGAGTAATATTTTTTATATATTTTGTTATCAGTAGCTTTAAGAAATAGAGAACAATATACTACTATGTTTTTCATTTAAATTATCTTGTAGCAAGGTCTGCCTTAATTTCTTCGTGTTTCAGGGCCTTTGAAATTTGGAATATTGCTATTGCTTTCCTAGGTTACAAGATCAGGAGCTTCCTTAGAGCTCATCTGGCTTGACTCCTTATTTTATATATAAGAAAAGGTAGTTACATAGCAGAGATGGTATGGGAATCCAAGTTCTCTTGCCTTCCAAAATAGTGCACTCGCTATACCAAGGTCTTCCTGTGGATAATGTTCTATCTAGTCTGTGTCCTAAATTAGGGCATCTTGGGGCATGATTCTTCCTCCCATCCCTCCTACCTCACCCCACCCCACCCCCTTTCAATATTCAGATGAAAATTTCCATAAGTTAAAGAAAACTCAGAGAAATAAACAGAAGAAAGTCAGTTTCATGTCAACAGTTCTGCAGTTTGTTCTGCAGAGACTTATTTTGTTGTGTAGACTCCTGCTTCAGAGAAGACTAATAATACAAAATCTCCTTTTACATAGGAACACCTTATTCCATGAGTGGTCCGGTTCTTAAATGTGAAAGGGGAAGTCCTGTCCAGCTGCCAGGCCATTTAGTTGTAGTGATGGATCAGTGCTACTGTGTGCCGGTTTTTTTCTCTTTTTAGAATGTGTGGACAACTTCCCTGAATCCTATTGATAACTTTGTTCTCTCCTTTCTCTGTGACTGTACCTTCTCTTCTGGAGAGGAGGAGGAATACAGAGATAGGCTGGTTCTTAGCAGCCTCTTTCTTTCTCATAGCTTCCCTCGACTGTCCATTGTAGTGTTTCTTCAATGAGCTATGAAGGCAGAGATAGATCTGTGGGATAAGAGGCATAATTTGCTTTCAGAGAGCACTGACAGCTTCTGGAGCTTAGGCCAGACCCGCTGTGCCAGCCATTGTTTCCTGGTGTTGTGGAACTTCTCTGTCTTTCACATGGAATGGGTGTGTTGGATCTTAAGATGTTTTTTATTCTTCCCCTGTATCATATATATTCCCTGTGGCCTCCCAGCTTTTTTACAAAGGTTGCAGAATTCTTAATCTCAGTGTTAACCTGAAACATGGGCAGCATCCCCTTTTCACACCAGGGTTTCACTAACCAGTGGAGCCCGTTGCACTGTGTCTGTGCTGTAAGTTTTGTCTGAAAATTTAATTCAGATTCATATGTGTCTACTACCAGATGTGTTTAGACCTGATCTGAGGCCTTTGGGGCCCTTATCTTATAGGCTGATTCCAAGCTACGTAGCTGTCTTAATGCTTCCTTTAGTTTTCATATTATCTGGACTAACTTCTTGAACTTATCATAAGTTTTTTTCTCAGTATTTTAGCTACATATTTTTTTCCCTAGTACATAAATGCTGTATTATTTTTGGTATCATTTGTGAATAGGTCAACTAGGTGGAACAATGGATAGAGCACTGGGACTGTAGTTAGGAAGACTCATCTTCCTGAGTTCAAATCCAGCCTCTGACACTTGTTAGTTGTGTGACCCTGGGCAAGTCATTTAGCCCTGTTTGCCTCAGTTTCCTCATCTGTAAAATGAGCTAGGGAAGGAAATGGCAAACCACTCAAGTATCTTTGTCAAGAAAATCCCAAATGGGGTCATGAAAAGTTGGACATGACTGAAACAACTGAACAACAACCATCTTTTGGGAATATGTTCCACATAAAATAATTTTACTTGTAATGGAAACTTTCCCATTTAATCTGTAAAATTTTTTAGAAACCATTCTTGTTGTCTCTTCCCACCCCCACCCCCCTTTGTATTCTTGGGAAATAATTTCTAAAATTGTTTTCTCTAGGTGCTTCAGAATATCTTTTTCTCCAGGCAGTCTTACAACTCAATAATTGGGGGCAAAGTTCAAAAAAAAGCCTTGTTAGAATGACATGTTGGTCACCTTAGTGTCATTTGGTGGGAGACCTCAGAAAGGGGTATTGTTCTTGATCATCTATGGGGGAAATCCTTCCCCCAGACCAAGAAGCTCATTTTTAGTCAACAAAAAAGAATTCAGAAACCTAGGTTGGGAATTCCTACATAATTTTAAAAGTTTTCATTATTGCACACGTTTTTAACTATTCTAACCACTATTGGACTGTTTAGAATTCTGTTCTAAAATTACTCATGTCTTTAAAAGAGAGTTGAATGTGAAAAGACCAACTCAAATAACTCCCAGTAACTCAATACTTTTTAGCCAGTCGAAGGGCATTAAAACAAGTTATAAAGTTTTTGGACGAATGTTTACTATAAAACTAAGTCTTCTCTCTACCCTGAATTTAGGAAGCTCTTCTGATCAAAGAATTGAGGATCCTAGGTTTTGAATATGCTCTGTCCACCTATTCCTCCTTCCAACTCACCCCCTTCCCTGCCTTCTACTGCAGACTGTCTAGGACCCTCCTGGTGAAGGAGTTTGCAGTGTTAGGAAGAAATAAGTTAGAGATCGGTCATGGCAGAATCTAAGCTTTATCTCAGCTGGACTCAAAATGGAAAGTGTTGAAAACGGAAAAGTGGGAAACTGTCAGAAACATTTTAGTTGGAAACAGATGATTTGCTTGTCTGAAGTGACCGAATACTACACAGATAATACATCATATACTACACAGAGGAAGACAGCTAGTATGGTTGTAGAATTTAGCCTAGAGTCAGAAAATCCTGAGTTCAAATCCAGCCTCTGACACTTTCTAGTTGTGACCCCCCCCCCCGCCCCACAAGTCATTTAACCTTTATTTCCTTAACTGCAAAATGGGATAAAAACTATCTACCTTCCAAGGTTGTAAGGATCAAATGAGATAATACTTAGCACAGTTCCTGACAAAGAGCAGGTGTTGAATAATTCCTTCCATCTCTTCCTCTCTCCTTCCCTTCCCCCTCCACCCCCCCCCCCAAGGGATGCTAAATAAGTATCCATTGAAAGGATTTATTGAAAAGAAAACCATTAAATTTTCTACAGTGAAATCACTCCAGTCACATTATTTCACCTATGATGTTACCAGGATGCCATATGTATTCAAATAAGGGAAGAGGAAGGGGGAGGGAAAGTTACATTGAGGGGAACTCCCTTCTTTTCCTATTTCAGACAGTCACACGCTTTGACAACTTTGTTTTAAATTTTTCTTCCAGGGGATGCTTTTTTAGGGGCTTTCACATTTGTTAATATATCTTTAGTTTATTCACATGAAACTTGAAATAAAATGAGTTATAGGCAATATTTTTATACTCACAAACTAAGTAATTGTATATATAAAAGTGTGTTTAAATATATAAAGTGTTCTTAAATAATCATGTCTACATGTCTACTTCCAGAATGAGCTCTTTACAACTTCAACATTCCTGGAAGTTTTACAGCCCTAAATCTACTATCCGATCTTGAGTGCCCCTCTCCCTCCCTGTTAGAGCTGCTCTATTGCTACCTCTTGGGTCCTGCATTCTATTGGTTCCTAAGTCTTTGTTCTATTAACTCATCCACATGGCTTGATCTTTTTCTTCTACCACCAAGTCTGGCTCCTGTTGAAACCTGAGTCTGTCTTTCACAGAGACTTCCTAGGAAAGGGCTTGGGATTCCTTCTTAAACCAGACACTGGATTTAGACCTTTTAGTCAAACTTTTTAGGCAGTCTCACACCTTCCTAGAATCCCAGACGCTTAGAATTTGAATGACTTGACCTTTAGAATTCATCTAGTTCAGTCTTCTTATTTTTCAGATGGGGAAACTAAAGCCCTCATGGCTTGCCCCAATTCACCTGCCTTGTCCATGAGTAGCAGAACTGGGATGAGAACCTAAGAGGTCATAGATTGAGAGCAAGAAGGAGCCTTTGAGTTCAAACCCTCGTTTTACAGATGAGGAAATGGAGTCCCAGAGAACTGCAATGAGTCTGGAGGTAGCAGAGGTAGGGAATGTTAGATCTGAGATCAGAATTTCCCCGACTCAGGCTGCTTTCTCCTTAGACCAAAGTTCGATTCCCTCGTTAATCTTTTTTTTTTGGGGGGGTAGCTAGGTGGCACAGTGGATAAAGCGCCAGCCCTGGATTCAGGAGGACCTGAGTTCAAATCTGGCCTCAGACACTTGACATATATTAGCTGTGTGACCCTGGGCAAGTCACTTAACCCTCATTGCTCCAAAGGAATAATAATAATAATAATAATAATAATAATAATAATAATAATAATAATAATAATAAACATTTCTAGCTGTATGAGCCTGGGCAAGTCACTTAACCCCCGTTGCCCTGCAAAAACAAAACAAAAAAATCTTTTCTTCTTGCAATCCATACTCCACGCAGTCTAGTACCTCTGAAAAACTTTCTTGTACAGAATGTGATTCTTTCTCTCTGCTCAAATTCCCCAGTTGCTTCTGATAGTATCCAAGGCTCTGTGATCTGGGGACATCCTGCCCTTATGACCTTATTTTCTATTGCTGCCTTCTCTTTGCGCTTTACTTTGCTCTTCAGACAAACTGGACCATAATGTATAAGTATCCCCTGAACACGACTTTCACTTTCCAGGCTCCAGTGCAGTGATTGCCACATAGTAGGTGCTTCATAGGTAGTTGCTGAATTAAATGGAATTTCCTGCCTTCACACCTTTACTCACAGTATTCCATTTACCTAGAATGTCCTCCTTCCCCCTCTCGTTTGTTGAACTCCTACTTATTCAATTTAGCATTTCAGCAAACATTTATTAAATGCTCATTCATGTGTAAGATACTGGGACAGGTAATGGCAATGCAGAGACATGGGCATAAACAAAAAATAGTCCCTGCCCTCAGAGAGTTTCTATTTTACCGGAGGAAGTGCCCAAATAGATATGTAAGATGATGTGAGGAAGATAGCATTAACAACTAGAAGAGCTCTCCAAGTTGGTGAATGTGGAAGTCCTTTGGAAAGTAGAAAGCCCTATTCATTGCTGCATGAGAAAAGTAATTATCATCTGCTGTCCTGCCCATTCTGAGTTTACTGAGACTGGTTCATGCCCTCGTTGGTTTCTGGGTAGCATTATTCTATGGTTTATGCTTAGGTCTGCTTCTGGGAAGGCCAAGGTCCTGGTTCATAGCCACATCAATTCCCCAACACTGTTGAAGAATGGCAGTGTGTCTGTCATTTTTAGTCTACGTGGTTGTCTGAGGGACTTTGAGGCTAAGACCTTTGCCCAGGTTTATTCAACCAGTATTTGTCAGAGGAGTGCTTGGACCCTGGTATTCCTGGCTCTGAAGCCAGCTCTCTATTCACTGCAATAGAAAGGCACTTAGCTGTGTGACCCTGGGCAAATCACTTAACCCTGATTGCCTCTCCGCCTCCCAAATAGATAGGCAATAACACCTGAAGATTATCTGTGGGTAGATTGGATAGATTTATGTAGGTGTCTGCAGATCCCTTCTTTAACTTTTCCTTAAATCACATTCTGATGCAGCTTTTATTCTTTTTGTTTTGTTTTGGTTTTTTTGCAGGGCAATGAGGGTTAAGTGGCTTGCCCAGGGTCACACAGCTAGTAAGTGTCAAGTGTCTGAGGCTGAGTTTGAACTCAGGTTCTCCTGAATCCAGGGCCAGTGCTTTATCCTCTGCACCACTTAGCTGCCCCCGCAGCTTTTATTCTTCATATTTTCTCCCCAGAAATATGACCTCAGAAAAAATTTATACTCGATATTAGTGGTCAAAAAGCTCCCTTTTTCATTGGCAGGTAGAAGTGTCTTGTTGGGTGAGAGAATCAGGATCTTAAAAAGATTTCTGCAGGTTTTAATGATGGGGTGAATCTAATAACATGAAACTTCATAGTGATAAATATTAAGTCTTACACTTGGGCTAAAAAAACAAATCAGCTGATAAGCTGGAGAGCCTCCAGTGAGGGTCATCAGGAAGGGAAGGGGACTTGTGACTGTCGGTGACATTCGAGGACTGGTTGAAAGAAGCTGGAGGCTTGGTTCAGAGAAGAAAAGACTTTCAAAGAAGCCTTGATTTTCAGTTTTCAGCTATTTGAGAAGGCCTCGTGTAGAAGAGGGCTCAGACTTTTTCTGCTGTTAGCCCCCAGGCATCAAAACGAAGACCAGTGAGTGGATGGAAGCTGTAAGGAGCCACATTTGTGTCCCATATGAGAAAGAGCTTCCCAATCATATAAAGCTGTTCCAAAACAGAGCGGGCCGCCTTAAGAGATAGGAAACTTCCCACCGAGTAGGTTTGTTCAAGCACAGGTTAGATAACTACTTGTTGAGAATGCCATAGAGATTTATGCTTCAGGTAAGGGGCTGGACTAGATGATCAAAGAAGGCCCTTCCAATTCCAAGATTCTGTAATCTTAATTGCATTTCTCCTCTCTTATTCTTTTAGGGATGGGGAACATCTGGCTCGCTTATTCATGACGTGTCAGGAAAATGTATTGTTGGAGCTGAGATGGTTTGATAGCTGCAAGATGCAAGCTTGGAAACAAGGAGTTCCTCTGTTGCTGAACTCAAGAAGTTGTGAGTAATTAAGAAGATGAAGAATGTATGTGATATACTTTGGAGACTTGGCTTTAGATAATATGCTTCTTAGACTGAAGATACCAATCTGCTTTTCTCAGGTAAGCTTAAGGTAGTAAATCCAGACTGTCGTCTGGAAGAACCTATATAGAAAAATAAAGTTTAGTAACTTAAAAAACACTTGTTCGAACATAAATTACTCTAATTTTTATGACAACTGTATTGTAACTTCTTGGCAGTGTTTTCTTTCAGAGGAATCTGGTTACTGTAGGCATTTGTATGTTGATTTATTTGAGGAAGAAGTGCTTTGAAATAAATTTGAGACAATTACATTGGAACTTTGTTATTTAGTAGAGCCACTTATTTCCACATATACATACCTGAATTTGTACTATAAGTGGAATGTTGTTCACCACAAAAAAGTACAGTGGTTTTAAAAAATATATTTTATTTTGACTTTAATTGGAATATTCATCAGGTTCAATGCTGTTCTGGTGGTGAGCCAGTATTTATTGGTCTTATTGCTTGTGGGAGTATAAGGGCATAGATATAAAAGTTGGAAAGATTCCTGATGATCATCTGGTCTGAGGCTCAGTAGAGAAGTGATTTTCCCAGTATCAAACATGTAGTAAATAGGCAGTAGAGCTAAGATTGAATTCAGGTCTTATGATTTCACATACATCCCTTACTAGACTCCGTCATGGTTATTTAGACAGGCTCTGCTGAATTGGAATGAAGGAATGCTGGCCCTCCATTTGATAAGTTTTTTTCTTTGTTGAGAAAGGGCCCTCAACTTTTAAATCCTTTACTGTTTTATAGTGCCCAATTTGACAGTACATAACCCATCCTTCTTTTGGTTTCCCCATTCAAAGGAGAAACAACAATAGCACACAATATGATTTGCTTCACATCACTTGAGAATTCTAGCATTTATTATACAACATAAGCAACTGAAATTAATAGCAAAAGATTTCCATTTTAAAATGATAAGCACCCAAACCATAAAGCCTGTTAGTGTGCTTATAATCTCAAAATTTCCTCCAAAAGGTTAGGCTTTCTGTATTTGAGTTTTTTTCTTGTCATTAAAATTTGAGAAAAGCATCTGATATCCTGACAAAGAACTACTGTGCCCAGGGTAAAAAGATGTTTTAATTTGTAATGATAGTTTGTCCTATATAATAATCTCTTACTGCACCAACCTTTGATTGTGGATAAATTCTTCTTATTTCACCATTTAGTTGTGAAGAACTTTGAAGAAACTTAAAAAAAAGAGTAATGAGTTACTTTAAAAATGTTGAACATGCTTTTGCTTATACTTTTGTAATATTGGGACTGATTCACTAAATGCTCTTACTCTAGTGGTAGGTTGAGCATATCAAAGTACTTTGACACTAGAATTAATTATCCTGGGGCATAAATATCATAAACAGTCATTCTAGTTATCTGCTAAAACGTAAGGGTTTCTATGTGGTATCTAAACTATCTACCTAAAAGCCAAATCTTTGATAATAAAAGGTAAAACAGCTATTAGACCAAACATATCTCCCAATGTTTTCATAAAACAGGTAACCAACATTTCTTTCCAATCTGAAATAAAATTATGTAGTATTTTACCTGTTGTTACAAGGACTTTTGATAATGAATGTGCCAAGAGGTTGTGTCCAGGAAGGCCCCCTCATGTTAACTGTCTGAAATCATCAGGGCAGGTTTTATTTAGACAGTGGATCCTGAGAGTCAGTGTGGCATCATGGGTAGAGAGCTATTCTTGGAGCTAGGAAGACTCCCTGTGATACAAATTGGCCCTGTAACCCTGAGCAAATCACTTAATCTCTCTGTATGCCAGGCAACTAAGACTGTTGTTTTTCTCTTTCTAGTCCTTCATTTTTGCCGAAGACCAATGCATGTTGATTTGTGCGAGAGTTGGATTTAAGTGAGGCAGAGTAAGATTGTAAATTGTAGAATAGTTCGTGATTGATGGAAAGAGTTTCCTCCATAGGAAGGAGGCACAGTCTCTATATCAGTGAAATTACAGGTCTAGGTACCCCTTCCACTCCCCCTCCCCTCTACCATTTGAAGAAATGACCACAATGCTGTGTTCTCCTCATTTCTAAAACATGGAGATGAGTACATAACATACTCTGTAAGTGTCTGAAAATTGGAGTTCTTTTTAATTTAACTAAGCTGGAAGATTTGTAGTCTTTGTCCTGGAGTAGATATACTCTAATCCAGTCCCCATAGGGACCTTTATTTTCCTTTGGATCCTTACTTTGATTAAAAGAAAACTTGTAACCTTGGTTCTACTTCACTGTTCTGACATTGATAACAGAGATCATAAAATATAAAAGGTAAGAAAGGCTGAAATGTATAGTGCCCAAAAAAGGTCTTTTGATTTAAAAAAACAATTTAGTAAGGGTGTTCAAAGATTGATCAGTCATTATGAGAGTTGGCTAAAGAATAATTTTTTCTGTCTTCCCCATTTGGAAGTGGATAGATTAGGTATAATTCTAGTTAGACACGGGGAGATGGATTTTGAGAGACCTTTCCCTTCTTCTGCAGTTCCAGGGTAGAAGTAAATCTGTAGATAGATATATCTATAGAGTGTGAATATAAAATATATAATACATGCATATCTATACCTATCTATCATCTATTTATCTACATGTAGATATAGATAGGCTAGGTTTGAAGTCAATAAGATCTGAGTTCAAATGCAAACTCAGACATTTATTAGTTTTGTGACCCTGGGCAAGTCACTTAACTTCAATTTGTCTCAGTTTCCTCAGCTATAAACATGGGGATAATAACAGCAACTACTTCACAGAGTTTTGTGAAGATCATATGAGACAGTATTTGTAAATAAGAGCTTAGCACAGTACCTGGCATACAGTAAGCGCTATATAAATGCTTATTCCCTCCTTCCCATTATCATTCTGGTTTTGAGACTCATGCATGACATCTTTGTTAAGGCTTTCCTTGCTGAATTGTACATTGCTTTGTAAATGATGAACATTCTCTAACACTCAACAAAACTGAATCTATCAAAGAGTAGTGAGTAACATTATAATAGGATTTTGTTGTTGTTCAGTCATGTCTGAATCTTCATGACTCCATATGGGGTTTTCTTGGCAAAGATCCTGGAGTGGTTTGTCATTTCCTTCTCCAGCTCATTTTACAGATGAGGAAACTGAGGCAAACAGGGTTAAGTCACATAGCTAGGAAGTGCCTGAGGCTGGATTTGAATTCAGGTCTTCCTGACTCCAGGCCTGGCACTCTATTCACTGTGCCACCTAGCTGCCTCCAAGTCAAACACAACAGGTTTTTAGTATACCATATTCCATAAACTTCCTCATCTTATTCTCTTCGTTATATTTTCTGATAACAAGCTATAGGATTACTTAATTAGCAATTGCTTTTTGGTTGTAAACATTGTGAAAACATTCAGATATCCTTTATGGCATTAAAGCTCAGACTCGAAGAAGTTATTTCATTGTAAGCACATATATACACATACATTGTGATAGTTAAGCAAAGATAACAAAATTTCCACTTGTAAAATGGGAAAAATCTATAATAATTAAAGGTTTAGTAGCTAACTTGGGGTAGGTAGAAGATTGGTTCCTAAAGTTAATTCCTTCCCCAGGCCCCAGATGTCTAGATAGTTTAGAAAAATGTTAGTTTAGCATATTCATCTGCCTGGATATGCAATCTAAGGTATGAAAGCTGTGAAGTAGAACAGGAACCCAAGGGTCTGAAAGGGAAGGAAAAGAACATGCAAAAACAGATAAGGCAAAAACTTGTGCATCCCAAAATCGTCTCTGATTTTGTCACATGGTCAGAGGAAGAAAGTAGTTGCTGTCATTCACTTCATCAGATGAATCTAGGCATAGAACTTCTCAGTTAAGATTCTCCTCTTTCAACAAATGATGGAAAAACTACAAAGATTTTTTTCCTCCGTAAATCTGTTTTAAACATTCCTGATAGGGGGCAGCTAGATGGCACAGTGGATAAAGCACTGGCCTTGGATTCAGGAGGTCCTGAGTTCAAATCCAGCCTCAGACACTTAACACTTACTAGCTGTGTGACTGGGCAAGTCACTTAACCCCAATTGCCTCACAAAAAAACACCAAAAAAACTCCCAAAACACAACCTATTCCTGATAATTCGCAGAAGTTTCTCTGCTTAAACTCTAACAATCTACTTCATCAAGATTCTCTTAAATATTGCTGTATTTATTATGTTAAACAATAGGTGAAACCTAATGTTTCTGAGCAAAAAATAAATATGGTCCTTCTTCTAACACCAGAACATTAAACCTTGGGAAAATATTTAATAATGAACTTGCCAAAATATTCTGGAATTCGTTTCTACCTGAGTAAATTCAACTCTGAGAATAACATTCACATAGCTGGCTAGTTCCCTTTTAGTTACACCCTCCTGCCTTTCATGCAGGTGTGGATATAAGACTGAATGTAAGCACTGGAACTTGCTTATTTGAAAAAAACCTCTCTCTGATATCAGCTTCCTTTTTGGCTACTTGCTTCTTTCATATAAAAGTAGAGCAAAGCTCTGTAGGGACAGCTGCATTATCCCTTGGGAAATATAACATGACACCTCCTGAAGGATGAAATAGCAGATCACAGGCTGATACATTTTCTCTCCCAATTAGTTTTCTTGCTTTCCAAAAAACCCCCATCTTCTTTATTGTTAAGCTCGGTTCCTTTTGACTCGTCAGCACCAAAAAACCACATTGTCCCTGATTCTACCATCACCAGTGCAATGTATCAGGGGCACCTTCTGGTCACTATATCCTTACAATTACGAGATTGGAAGTTCTATGCGGTATTTGCATGAGAGATCAACTTTATCATGAAATTTCTATAGTATGATAGATTAAATCAGTTACATAGTTCCGCAATGGTGGATGGTGGTGGTAGTGGCAGCATCTTACCCAGGATTAGTGCTACAAGTATCTTAACGGTAGAATAAGCTTTGCTTAAGAAAGATTATGGTTCTGAAATAATCTTTAAAGCATCCATCACAAAAAAGTTCATTTCTATTTTGGCGGGGGCAGTGGGGGGGGCAATAAGGGTTAAGTGACTTGCCCAGGATCACCCAGCTAGTGTCAAGTGTTTGAGACTGGATTTGAACTCAGGTCCTCCTGAATCCAGGGCCAGTGTTTTATCCACTGGGTCACCTAGCTGCCCCCAAAAGTTATTGTCTATTGATATATTAGCTTAAGCTCTGTTGGTATGATGATAAAGTTTTGTAGTTAAAGGATTAATTTTAGAGGTGTTGGCTGCAGTACTAGTTGTGCCTGAGTATCAGAGCTACCTATAGCATATCTACTGTCCATTGTGACAAAGAGCATGGTCAACACTTTCAGTGGTACAGCTAAGCAATTCATTGGCCAAACCTTGAACAGATTTTCTCTCTTCTCTCAGACACACGTGTCTTCTAAACCTCCCTATTTTTCTTCAGGGCAACGCCATCTTTTCTATCATTTATATTGTCAACTGTAATGTCAGCTTCAATTACTCACTTTCCCTCACTCCTCACATTCAATAAGTTGTCAAATCTTGCCCTATCCATCTATCCAACATCCCTCACATCCATCCCCTTCTCTCCACTCACACAGGTACCATCCTCGTTTAGGCCCTCATCACCTTTCACTTAGACTTACTTGGCAATGGTCTCCTGATTGGTTTCCTAGCCTCAAGTCTCTATCCATTTTAATCATTCTTTCATATAACTGCCAAAATAATTTTCCTAAATTACAAGTTTTACCATGCTGCTCTTCCCTTCCTTCTCAAATTGTTTTTCATCTGTTTTGTATACATTTTTTATGCCTTCATATGTTGTGATCCTTAATTTAAGTTAGCTGAAGTTATTATAGTCATTGCCATTATCAAAAGACTCAGCCCTAAAGGACCCAGAAAGGGCTTCAGTTAGCAGATATATATATATATATATATATATATATATATATTTTTTTTTTAGCAGGGCAACTGGGGTTAAGTGACTTGCCCAGGGTCACATAGCTAGTAAGTGTGTGTTAAGTGTCTGAGGCCAGATTTGAACTCAGGTCCTCCTGAATCCAGGGCTGGTGCTCTATCCACTGCACCACCTAGCTGCCCCTTAGCAGATATCTTGATGTACTTGTCAAACACAGAGAGATGACTGCTAGAGGCAAAATTGGCGGGGAGGGGATTTGGGGGAGAAACATTTATTAAATGTCTACCATGTGCCAGGTATGATGGCACTTTGCAGATGTTACTTCATTTGATCAGTTACAAACTTGCCTGCTGTAAAGTCCGATGAAGGAATATGATGAACACTTATGAGCTTCATATAACATATGAATAACATAATCCATATAATAGAGGCAGTAGAGAATAAAGCTAGTTTAAAGAAAACATGGCAAGACGTCCAACTAAGAAAAATCATCACAAGTGCATTCAAGGATAAAAATGGAAGGACTAAAAGCAAAAGAAAGACAGAAAAAATTTGCAAAAGCCATTTTATTGAACTGCTGGCCTTTTTTAATGCTGATGTGTATGTGGTCTTTGTTTGGACCAAAACTTAAGTTTTATTGAGGTGTTTTGTTTTTATATCACATATATTTATAGATTATTCCCGATTTTGAGAGATCTCTTGTTTGTTTTTTTGTTTGTTTTTTTGTGGGGCAATGAGGATTAAATGACTTGCCCAGGGTCACACAGCTAGTAAGTGTCAGGTGTCTGAGGCCGGATTTGAACTCCTGAATCCAGGGCTAGTCCTTTATCCACTGTGCCACTTAGCTGCCCCCGAGATCTCTTGTAACAAAGTAAAATTAATAATACAGTGACCATATCTGAAAGCATATGCAAAACTTCCTATCTGTAGGGCTCCTTTCTTTTTTAAAAAATTTAATGAAAATCTGTTTTCTCTCACAATTCCATCCCCATCCCATTAAAGAAAGAAGAGAAAAAAACAAATTTCTTTGAACAAGTACACAGAATCAAAACAAATTCCTCCAATGGCTGTAGACATCTATGTGTATATATGCATATATATATGTATACTTATACATCTATATGTATGTATGTATGTATCCATATCTATCTGTCTCATTCTGTACCCTAAATCCATTACCATTAGCAAGTTTCATCATTAGTCCTCTGGAATTATGAAGGGTCATTGTATTGCTCATAATTCTTACAGCTTTCAAAGTTATTTATTTTTACAGTGTTGTCATGTAAATTATTCTACTCATTACATTCTAAATTAATTTATAAAGATTCTAAAATTGTTGAATAATATTGATACTATGATATAGATTGCTTTTCTGGGCCTGCTTCCTTCACTCTGCATTGGTTCGCAGAAGTCTTTTTTTTTTTTTTTTTTTGGTAAGGCAATTGGGGTTAAGTGACTTGCCCAGGGTCACACAGCTAGTAAGTGTCACGTGTCTGAGGCTGGATTTGAACTCAGGTCCTCCTGAATCCAAGGCTGGTGCTTTATCCACTGCGCCACCTAGATGCCCCACACAGAAGTCTTAACATGTGTTTTAAAAACCATGTGCTATAACTCACTCATCCATTAGGAAACTCTTGTTGCCATCCAAGATGGTGGAACCACCAAATTTGGACCCTAACATTATAGTCCTCAAAATGCTTATTATAAACCTATATCAGATTACCTACCATCTAGGGGAGGTGGGAGGGAGGGAGAAAAATCTGAAATTGTAAAGCTTGTATAAACAAAAGTTGAGAACTATCTTTACATGTAACGGGAAAAAAATAAAATACTTTATTAATTTAAAAAACAAAACAAAAAATGCTTATTATAGAAGTGGTAGAAATGGTACTAGAGAACAAGTATGGGAAAAACAGCAAGAATAAACCCAGAATATAGAGAGGGGATCCCTATTCTAGACAGTATAGTTGTGAGGGCATTGAGGGACTGATATACAAAGTATCTGAAGGAGGGGGAAGATACCAGAGGTGTAGAAGAAATATCAGACCTTGTTAATACTGAAAAAAGGAACTGAAAGAGCATCAGTAACGGATCCATATGTGGACTCTCCCGTCTGTATCGAACTTTCGAGTCATTTATACAAAATATGAGTCATCTAAATATGAATTGAGGGCACTCTCAATGAGAATATTAGTAGGCAACAAACAGGTTTTTACAACTGATATTCACAAATGAACCACATTTTTATCACCTCATTATTAACTGAAAGATGTAGAGAACATAAGATTTCATCGTACTTACTGTATTTTAATTTGAAAGATAGATTGGAAATTTGAAAAATTTGGTAGAACAAAGTATCTTGTGAGCTCTTTTAAAGAAAGGTGTCTCCTGACCTTATATCAGGATGATTCAGAATTCTTTGTAACATGTTGTTGCCACAGAAGTGATCTGTTTGATGACTCTCAGATAGGCCAACAGATGGCAAGGAGAGGTATTTGCTTGCTAAAATCATATCCTGGCCACTGCTTTGGAGACAATCCGTTGAAGAGGGTTTCCTTGTAGATAATGAGGTCCTCCTGAGGTTCCTGCTTGCAGATGATGTTGTGTTGATTCCATCAAGCCCCAGAACATTGTAGAACTTCTGGAAGAGAGAGAATTGTTCAAAGGAGTTTGGCCTGTCCATCCACAAAAGAAAGACCAAGTGAATGAAGATTGTCTTTTGCCCAGATTTCTATTTTTTTTAGCCATCCAAGTAATTATTCATATGTATTTAGCATGTTACAACTTACATATGCTTTTCTTCCTTCCTTCCTTCCTTCCTTCCTTCCTTCCTTCCTTCCTTCCTTCCTTCCTTCCTTCCTTCCTTCCTTCCTTCCTTCCTTCCTTCCTTCCTTCCTTCCTTCCTTCCTTCCTTCCTTCCTTCCTTCCTTCCTTCCTTCCTTCCTGTGGGGCAATGAGGGTTAAGTGACTTTCCCAGGGTCATACAGCTAGTGTCAAGTGTCTGAGGCCGGATTCGAACTCAGGTACTCCTGAATCCAGGTCCGGTGCTTTATCCACTGCACCACCTAGCTGCCCCCTCTTTCTTTTTTTAATCATAAAAGTATTTTATTATTTTATACTTACATGTAGAGACAGTTTTCAACATTTGTTTTTATAAGATTTCTACTTTCAGATTTTTTTTCCCTCCCTCCCCCTTCCCCAAGACAGCAAGCAATCTGATATAGGTTATATATGTATAATCATATTAAACACATTTCTACATTAGTCATGCTGTGAAAGAAGAATTAGAGCAAAAGGAAAAAACCTCAAAAAAAGAAAAAAATAGAAATAGTATGGTTCAATCTGCATCTAGATGCCACATTTCTTTTTTTTTTTTTCTTTTTTTTTTTTTTTTAGTGAGGCAATTGGGGTTAAGTGACTTGCCTAGGGTCACACAGCTAGCAAGTGTTAAGTGTCTGAGGTCAAATTTGAACTCAGGTACTCCCAACTCCAGGGCTGGTGCTCTATCCACTGTGCCACCTTGCTGCCCCTCCACATTTCTTTTTTCCGGATTTGGAGAACATTTTCCATTATGAGTCCTTTGGAACTATCTTGGACCATTGTATTGGTGAGAAGAGTCAAGTCTCATCACAGTTGATCAACATACAATGTTGTTAATACTTTGTACAGTGTTTTCCTGGTTCTGCTCATCTCATTCAGCATCAGTTCATGTAAGTCCTTCCAGGTTTCTCTGAAATCTGCCTGCTCATTGATTCTTACAGCACAGTAGTATTACATTACGTTCATATATCACAACTTGTTTAGCCATTCCCCAGTTGATGGGCATCCCCTCAATTTCCAGTTCCTTGCCACCACAAAAAGAGCAGCTATAAATATTTTTGTACATGTGGGTCCAGATTTCTATTTTCAACATGTGTGTGTGTGTGTGTGTGTATAATCTAAGGAGACTTCAGTTGTTCAAGTGATTATTCAGTTTTACCCCTCCCCCCTGCCCGAGTCAGTCTTTAACTTTTGCAGAGGTAATGTTTCTAGAAAACAGTGCAAAAGTAAGAAACACTAGTGTTGATAATTTAACCCTAGTGGAAATGGGGAGTTACATTCCTGTGAACACCCCAAACTGTAATTTGTCACTAGAGATTACTGAAAATACTTTTCTGCATGCAGTTCTTTATAATGAAACATTAATTCTGATAATATACATTTTTCATAACAATCATCATGAAACAACACAGAAAATTTAGTACACATAATAAAATTTGGAACATTTTTTCCTTGCTAGTTAGAATTGTTATCTTTTATGCTAACATCTCAGTTAAAAAAACCAAACCAAAACATTGATTTCAGACAGTATTTACTTTTCATAGTGTATGAAATCTACAATACCATAAATACTGTGCTGCAAGTGAAATTCTTCAAATGAAAGCATTTTTTGACCTGAATCCTACCTTGCATGGTGTCAGATGGTGACATGAGGGTACTATACTCTATACCATGCTGCTGTAATCCTCTCTACTTTAGTTGCCCCTGAAAATCAAGGGAGAGGTGGCTGGGACTTTAGTCATTGCTATCAGAACACACTAAGCCTATCAGTATTACGCCATAACCTCCGACGCTGTGTCCTTCATGGCTGGTGGATGGTGTTGGAGGAAGGGGATACACCAGTTTGAAATCATGTCAGTGACATCTGTGCCATTTGAGATCCTTCAGGTCAGAGTATGGGGATATAGCAGAGGCAAGTTGACATTTAACCTTGAGGCTGGGATGGATGGTGGGATTGGCAGCCTTGATGTCTCTGGTCAGATGGTGGATTAGGCTGAAGCGGCTTCAGACATTCTGGAATGAAGCTTATCTAACACCTCTGTTTTCTCACTAAGCAGCATCACTGACTTGGCACGCTTGGGTTTAGAGCCCAAAGGACTTGCCTAAGCTCTGGGGGCATCATTGCAACACACAATTTGATTTTTAAAGTCAAACAATGAAAATATGCAACCAGTTCAAGGCGAGCTCTTTACAAAGATAGAGGGAGCAAAACCTGTAAAGTGCCTCGGAGGACACCAGCTGCTCCACAGACTTGCGGGCATCTCACTTCTGTTTTTTTCACGATTGTGCATAGCCCAGCATGAGAGTAAAAATGAGGTTACTAGTAAAATCTTGGGAATGTTTGAAGTGATGAAAGTTAAATATGCTTATGTTGAGGATTGACTGCATACACACAGATGTACGTATACACAGAAGTATATGTATGTATATATATATATTATACACACATATTTATATGTTTATACACATACATACACTCATTTAGGAATGGCCGACGATAAAGAAGAACAACACTCTCAGCTTAGAATTGAAAAGGAGGGGGAAAGTGGGCTGGATTGCTTTTGGGAAACTGGCAATGCACTTTTCTTGACCCCAGCCTTCCCATAACAGCCATCTTCTCAATTCAAATATTTTTACCAGTGTTGCTGGGTAGCAGTGAGATGTTGGAACATCACTGTCTCAAAGAACTCAAGGTTGCAGAGGACAGCCAGAGATGTGTGGTGGGTGTGAGTAGACTTCAACACATTATCAGCAAAGAATTCTGAAGAACAGGTTTTAGGATAGTGTGGCACAAAGAATTTTAGGATATAAAGAGGAGACGGGCTAATCGTGAAGATTGTCTTTTGCCCAGATTTCTATATGCTGCATGCCTTGTATGAACTCTCTAAGGAGAGTTCAGTTGTTCAAGTGATTGTGAACACAGACATATAGTCAATCTTCAACTTTTACACTGATGAGACTATAGATCCATTTCAGTATTTAAGTGCCTACACACAAGCATATTCTAACTCCCAGGTCTTCCAGGGAAGAAACTACTTTATTTTCTTGCTGCTTCACCACCACCCAGATGGCTGACATTTTCATCCTTCTCTCTGGTTTTCTTTGTTGTTTCTCTTATGCTTCTGGGTTTGGAGGTGAAAGATTGCCTTTTATAGGAATCCTGACCAATCAATGTGGTCTCCTTTTCTTTCTGAATGCCAAATGACCAATTATTGTTGTTGTGCAGTTGTGTCCAACTCTTCATGACCCTATTTAGGGTTTTCTTGGCAAAGATGCCGGAGTGTTTTGCCATTTCCTTCTCCAGCTCTTTTTTACAAATAGGGTTAAGTGACTTTCCCAGGGCCACACAGATAGGAAGTATCTGAGGGCAGATTTGAACTCAGGAAGATGAATCTTCCTGACTCCAGGCCCAGAGCTCTATCCACTGCACCACCTGGCAGTCCTAAAGTGACCCGTTTTGTACAATGTTTGTGGTTAGCTGTTTCTGGCATTTTTATTAGTTGTGGGATACCCAGGGATTGATTCTTTGCTCTAAGAGATTTCTTTTTTTCTCTCAATACATTTCAGAAGCCTCATGATTTTAGGGAGTTTATCTTTAAATAGTCCAAGTTTTGCTGGATTATAACACTGTATTTACCTCTGAATTCATGCCATGGCTCTGCCCTGTGGGTAAAACTGTCTTAGAATAAGCTCTTAAGGAGGTGCTTTCATAACTAAGCTCCTTGGATACTTGTGTTTCCTAAGAGAAGAGTATTGTAGCAAAGGTCTCATTTATTCTAGTCTGCCTTGATATCAGAAGATTTATGTTAGAAACCATGGAATCCCAGGGTTAAACACAGATCATTGCCGTGTTGAAAACTGCTATGTAACTTTATAGTTGAGGGTAGGGAGGAGTATGCAGGAGTTTCCAAACTATGTTTTTCTGCTTGTATAATAAATAATTGGTACATATTTCATCATGTTTTTTCTATCTATAAATTCCATCACCTTGACTAATTTATAAAGCAGTGGACATCAAAATATGGCTCATAAGGAAGGTATTGCCAACAAAACTTATTTCATTTGCTTCAGTACTACTATCTACTCCTATCTTTGTTACCTCTATGTTTGCCATTCCTTCATTCTTTTTTATATAGCCTACCTGAAAAAGTTAAGGTTTGTCAAATAATTTTTTTAGTATAACTGGTGGAGAGTCGGGGGGGAGATAATTTGGGATATTTATTTTACAATGTAAATAATCACTTCTAAGAAATACTTATTTTAGTTAATTTCCCCTATTTTACTTGTTTAGTTGTAGGTGATGTCCATCTCCTTTCTATCACCCTTGAAATGGGTGGGTGGGTGGGGGAATGAGGTTAGGGCCACAGGAAAATGAGCTCGAATGGACTTTGGTTTTTTGACTGCTTTAATGCTATTTCATTATTTCTGAGCTGAGAAGAACTAATCTTGAAACATCTTCCTACCTTCTATCCCAGTTTGCTCTTATAGCCTTCGCTTTTTTCATGCCTGCTCTATTTTCCTTTTCTTTTCTGATAGAGGTGATAGGATAGGAGTTACTTTTATAGTGGGGGTCTCTTTTATAATATAAAGAAGGGAAGAGGAAAGAAAGGTAAGCATTTCATTTTCTCATTTTTCCCCAATTCTCTACACTTGTATCCAATTTAATAATTGTGACAGTTGAGAATAAAATCATTCAGAAATATCAGTTAAGTCAACTGTCGGTTCAATCAAATAGTTTTGTTGGAAATTTTTGGATTAGTTTGACTATTTAACTATTTATTCTGATTGCATGGGTAGTGATAGCCCTAGTGTTTTGATTGAATTGGATTTACATAGATAGGTCACTTTTCCTATTTTCTCACATCATGGAAAAATGATCACAATACATTCTGTGCTGTGACCTTTTTCACCTACCCACCCTGCTTTATTCCAGTGGCTTGCTAAATGACGGTTAGAAGGGAATAAGGGGATAAAGAAAATAAAAGAAGATAGGAAAGGGCATAAAAGGAAGGAACAAGTAGAGAAAAGAAATGTGAAATGTGAGGAAGGAAAGGGAGTTGTAGTATGCATGAATAGTAATGGCAGAATTGGTATTTGTTGAATGATAACTCCTAGTTCTGGGCCAAGTCGTAAGTCCATGAAGCAATTATTTGCTTACAATGTCCCTAGCTTCTTCTGTTCAGTAGTGGGATGTGCCAAGAGTGATGAGGGGGATGACTCATATGATAGGATTCTTTCAAGCCAGAACATGTGATGCTTTGAAGTCATGAGGTCTGACCACATCCTTGTTCATCCTCATTCACTTAGCAGGGCTGGTGTTCCAACTAAACATGCCCCAGATTTCGTAATTCATGCAGATAGCAGCATTTATAGACTGTCCACTGTGTGCAGAGCACTCTGCTATCTACTCTACTATGTGAAAGGTAGTGGTGAAGTGAGGGAATGTAAATGAAGAAGGAAAAAATGGGTTGGTAGTGTTTCAGAAACTTGTAGAATCACTAAACATGCTGATCTACGGACACTCAAATGTTGGGAAAGTTATTGGGATGGTTATTCTTTAAGGTTTCTTCCCTTTCTACTTCCAAATGGAATTGAAATAGCTAGAGTTAGAGCACCTCCCTCCCAGGGTTGATGTGAGGACTAAATGAAATAATAATTGTAAAGTGCTTAGCACAGTGCCTGCCTCATACTAAGCTCTATATAAATGTTAGCTATCATCATCATCATCATTTTTGCGGGGCAGTGAGGGTTAAGTGACTTGCCCAGGGTCATACAGCTGGTTAATGGATTTGAACTCAGGTTCTCCTGACTCCAGCCCCGGTGCTTATCCACTGTGTCCCCAGCTGTCCCCAGCTATTATTATTAATGCATTTGAAGAAAATTAATGCAAGTCAAATCATCTAGGATGAAAAAGAATGAAGTCCACTTGAATTAACAAAAGAAACTAGAGATTTTCAGTTAGTTGGGCAGAGTAGATGGCAGTTAAGGCAAAAAAGGAATATCAGGGACTTCATAGTTTTTTGTTTTATAACAAGAGATGTGGAATTGGATTATTACTCTCAGTAGCCTATTGTGTGGCAGTCTAGTTGAAAACGTCCCTCCCTCACTTGTCTTGGTGTCTGTTACCCCATCTCAGTATTAGGAGTTCAAGGTCCACACTCCAATGCTGAGATTGAAATGAAAATGGTCCTTATCACAATATACTTTGCTTTTTTTAAAATCAATTTTCTGTTCTCTGCCTTAAGAAAATAATTTTGTAAGGTAAGGTTACATTTATTTTATTATTTATTTATTTAGAATTTCCCCCAAGTTGCATGTAAAAAACCCCAATTTTTTCCCATTGATTTTTAAAAAAATGTTGTGTTCCAAATTTTATTTTTCCCTCCTTTCTCACCCCTCCCTAAGAAATCAAGCAATTCAATATAGGTCATACATGTGTAGTCATGCAAAACATCTTCACAATAGTCAGGTTGTAAAGGAAAAATAGACAAAATAACTTTAGAAAGAGTAACTAACAAATAAAATTATACTTCAATCTGTATTTAGATACCATCAGTTCTTTCTCTGTTGATGGTCTGTATTTTTCATACGTCTTTCTGATAGCATCCTGCTCATCATTTCTTTCACAATTACTATTGCTAGCTGTATTACCCTCCATCCTATTCCCTCCCCTTGATATTTACTCTATTTTCTATCTTCTTTCACTCTTTCCCTCCTCAAAAGTATTTTGCTTTTTACTGCCCCTCCCCCAATCTGCCCTCCCTTCCTTTGCCTCTCCCCCCCTTATCCCTTTCCCCTCCCACTTTCCCTCAGGGCAAAATATGTTATTATACCCACTTGAGTGTGTATGTTATTCTCTCTTTGAGCCAATTTTGATGAGAGTAAGGCTCACTTACAGCCCTGTTCCTTCCCCATCTTCTCCTCTACTCCATAAGCTTTTTTTCTTTTTGAGGGAACGGAAGGAGAGTTCAAGCAATGAGCTGGCTTCTCTCTGACATCTTAGCTCTGCCTCCTTCTACTCCATAAGCCTTTTCTTGTTTCTTTTATGTGGGCTAATTTACCACATTGCATCTCTCCTTTTCTCTTTCTTCCAGTGCATTCCTTTTACCCCTTAATTGTATTTTAAAGATGTCATCATGGGTTAGCTAGGTGACACAGTGGACAAAGCACCAGCCCTGGACCCAGGAGGCCCTGAGCCCAAATCTTGTCCCAGACATAAGCCACCCCACTCTGCCTGCCCCACAAAAAACAAGAATAAACAAAAAATAAATACTTTACAGATATCATCCATTCATATTCAGTTCATACCTGTGCCCTCTAAGTAAGTTCCTTTCAGATGCCCTAATACTGAGAAAGTTCTTATGAATTGTAAGTATTATCTTCCCATGTAGGAATGTAAACAGTTTAACCTGGAAAGTTCACATTTAAATAGACTGGTATCTTTATTTTTCTTTTTTGTTATTTTTAGAATGTCATCAACTAAAGCAGTTTCAGCATACATGTTGATAATCCTTCTAATTCTCTTGCCTCACAGTCCCTTTTACTTCCTCAATTGCATTTATCATTGTCTCCGTTCTACTTGAGCCTTCCACCAGAGTGGCCAGTACTGAGGATTTCATCCTCAAAAGGTCCCCTCTTGGGGCAGCTAGGTGGCCCAGTGGATAGAGCACTGGCCCTGGATTCAGGAGGACCTGAGTTCAAATTCGGCCTCAGACACTTAACACTTACTAGCTGTGTGACCCTGGGCAAGTCACTTAAGCCCAACTGCCTCACTCCCCCCCCCCCCCAAAAAAAGTTTCCATCTTTCACAATCCATTATTTCTCTTCAGGTCATGCTTTCCTCTGTGACCAATTTGAAATTCATGATCAACCATTTTAGTTATGTCTCTACTATAGCCTTGAAACCCCTCATCTCTTAGCCTTCCAAACTTCAATTCAGTAATTTAATAATTATTATATGACTTCTGTAATCCTGTTCTTGGATTATTACTGGAGAAAATCAGGAAATTGCTGTGGTGTTCAGTTCATAACCTCAGCAGGACCCTCCCTTAATGCTGCTCTGTAGGTTTTTCATTAAACTCTTGCTGCTTTTTCATTACATTTTCCATAGTAGCATTCTCAGTATCTTATATTCTCCCCAAGCCTCCTAAATTTATCCTCACCATTTTTTTAAGATTGGGTATTTCTATTTTGCCTAGACTCGAAGTATAGGAAGTAGTCACAAGGACCTGATCTGACCTTCTTTCTGTCTGACCTGAGCCAGTTTGCCCCTTCTTAGATATACCCCATCCCCTTGCTTCCTCTTCTGGAAGTTTACCCATATTGATGCTAAACCTAGTGTAGACACTGCATCTGTAGATAGCCCACTACAGCTTGGGGCTTCCAAGCTCAAGAGAAATTGTCAGCCTCAGTTTCCCTGATGGCTGGGCTTCAGGCACTGTGCTTGGTACCTGTCTAGCTAGTTTGTTTGTTTGTTGTTGGGTTTTTTTTTTTGGCCTAGCTAGTTTAATAATTTTTTATTGAGAACTTTTATTTCTATATCACCATCTTCTCTCAATATATCCCTCCACTTTTCTACCTTGACTTCGCTGCCTTCTGGTCCTGGAAAATCTCTCTTCCTTCGGGGGACTCTATTTTGAGGACAGCACTCTGCTAACTGTGCTTCATTTCATCTTCCTCCCCTTACATCACGTTTTCAGCTTCCTTTTATATGTTGTCTTCTCCTATTAGAATATAAATTCCTTTTGAGGGTAGGGACTCTTTGATTTTTTGCTGATATTAGTGTCCCTAGTGCTTACCACAGAGCCTCACACACAACGAGCAATTAATAAATGCTTGTTGTCTGCCTGTGTCTCTCTTCTATTCAGAGAGCTATCTCTGAGCAGAGAATAAAGAGGAAAAAAAGCACATCAGTAAAACTAATCATCTCAAAGACACCAGTCAATACAATTTTTCACATCCATGGTCCCCTGTGTCTGCAAAGATGATGGAATAGGGCTGTTCATATCTCTTCTTCAGAGGCAAGCTTAGTCATCACAAGTAGTTAGTATTGAGTTTTGTTTTGTTTTGTTGTTGTTTTCATTTATATTGTTGTAGTCTGTAATACAATATTGTTCTGTTTCTGCTTCCTTCACTTACCATAAGTTCATATAAGTTTTCCCATGATTCTCTGCATTCTTTGTATTCATAATTTCTGAGATAATATTCCATTACCTTTATGTACCATAATTGGTTGATCCATTTCCTAATCAATAGGCATCTATTTTGTTTCCAGTTCTTTGATACCACAAAAAGAACTGTCACCAGTATTTGAGTATACATGGCATTTTTTCTTACCATCTTGGACCTCCTTGGTCATCCCTATACTCATTAGATGACCTTACCTCCTACTTTACTAAGAAGACAGTGGGCGTTCCATGTGAACTTTCTCAGAGGTCAGAGGGAAGAAGTAGTTCTACTTGATCCTGAAGTGAGTCGCTGCTATGTTTCCTTTTTTTTTTTTTTTTTTTTGGTGAAGCAGTTGGGGTTAAGTGACTTGCCCAGAGTCACACAGCTAGTAATTGTTAAGTTTCTGAGGCCGGAGTTGAACTTAGGTCCTCCTGAATCCAGGGTCAGTGCTCTATCCACTGCGCCACCTAGCTGCCCCTATATTTCCCTTTTGGCCCGTTTCCTGTACCTCCTCCAGGACCTTGCATTATTGTTCGTTCTCTCTTTCTTAGGCATTTTCAGTCTTTCCCTCAATTTAATCCTTCTCTGCCTATAAACACTGTTAGGTCTCCATTATTCATTGAGTATATATTATGTACAGTGCACCCTACTTGGCTCAACTGGCAAAGCTATCTTCCTTTGGCCCTTCTACCCGGTCAAATTACTGCCCATCTGTTTTTTCACTTTCACTGCCATGCTTTTAGAGAGTGCAGGCTCCACATTTGACTGCCTCCACCTCTTTTGCCGCCCACTTAACTGTCCAACTTTTTGGGTTCTGACTTTGTCCCCACAATTTTACTGAAAAGAATCTCTCCTAATCTTTACGTTTAACGACCTTTTCTTAATCCTCACCTTTGTTGGCCTCCTTCCAGCATCTGCCACTATTAACTCCTCCATCCTTATAGTAGCCCCTTCCTGGGTCTTTTCTTCCCTTTTCAGTGCTTTTGGTTTACTTTTGCAGCATTTTCTTTCTCATTTCACTCCCTATATGTGGTCACATTCTAAGGAATTCTTTTCAGCCTCCTTTTCTCTCCCTTTGATTTTTTTTCTCCTTTGGTGATCTTACCTAGTTCCACAGTTTCAGTGTTGATTTTCCTTGTAAGGCTGATGCTCAAGTCTGGGTCACTGGGTCTGACATCTTTCCTGAACTCCAGACCCACATTAGCACCTGGCTAATGAAAATTTTCACCTGGATATAATGCTGGTATCTGAAGTAATAATTATAATAACCAACATTTATATAGCACCTGCTATGTTCCAGGCAGCACAGTTATGGTGTAGCACTACATCTATAAAGTAATTGAACTAACATTTTCATTTTTATTACATTGTGTGGCCTAGTCATTAGAAATAAAATGACCATCCCTCCAAATAGTTAAATATCCCTTTATATCTGTAAGGAGCATTTGATAATTGTAGTTATAGGAGTCTTGAGGGTGTTCTGGTACATTGACTCCCAGGGATTTTGCAGTTCATTTGGTTGAGATTTCCTTTTCTGTAATTTTCTACTAGAAGTACTATTGATTTTTATGGTTTTATTTTGTATCTTGCTATTTTACTGACACTTTTATCTAAATAGGGAAGGGGAAAGTGGTATGTAAAATATCAATCATATTGTCTGAAAATAGGGAGCATTTTCACTCCTCTTTTTTGATATTTGTCTTTAATTTCTTTTTTTTCCTTTATTATTATTATCTCTGGTATTTCCAGAACTAGGTCAGATAGTATAGGGAACTGTCTTTGCTTTTTCTGTATTTGTTGAAAAGTCTAATGCTTCTCTAGTAATGCTAGCAATTTGGTTTAGCTATATTTAAAAATTATATTTAAAATAGCCCTTATATGCCAACTCTTTTCAAAAGAGTTTTTAGGAAAATGAGTGTTGTATTTTTGTCAAAAGGTTTTTTTTAATTATAAAAATATTTTATTATTTTCCAGTAACATATAGAGATAGTTTTCAATATTTGTTTTTATAAGATTTCTAGTTTCAGATTTTTCTCCCTCCCTTGCCCCTCCCCAAGATAGCAAGTAATCTGATATAGGTTATATATATACATCAAACATATTTCTGCATTAGTCTTGCTGTGAAAGAAAAATCAGAGCAAAAAGGAAAAACCTCAGAAAAGAAAAAACAACAGCACCAAAAACAGTATGGTTCAATTTGCATCTAGATTCCACAGTTCTTTTTTTTTTTTTTCTGGATTTGGAGAGCATTTTCCATCATAAGTCCTTTGGAACTATCTTGGACCATTGTATTGCTGAGAAAAATCAAGTCTATCACAGTTGATCAACACACAATGTTGATGATACTGTGTACAATGTTCTCTTGATTCTGCTCATCTCACTCATCATCAGTTCATGCAAGTTCTTCCAGGTTTCTCTGAAATCTACCTGCTCATCTTTTTTTTATAGCACAATAGAATTCCATTATGTTCATACACCACAACTTGTTCAGCCATTCCCCAATTGATGGGCAACCCCTCAATTTCCAATTCTTTGCCACCACAAAAAGAGCAGCTATAAATATTTTTGTACATGTGGGTCCTTTTCCCTTTTTTATTATCTCTTTGGGAAAAAGACCTAATAGTGGTATTGCTGGGTCAAAGGGTATGCACAGCTTTGTAGCCCTTTGGGCTGTGGAAATTTATTTTGATTTGGGGACCCTACATTTGGGCTGAGATTAGAAAGCCTTAGGCCATCAGGGTCTCTTCTGTGTGGGAGGTGCTGGTGCCCCTCCCCCTCTGCTTCAGCTGAGCCAAAAAGCCCCGTGGGCTGTACACCAGGTCAGACAGCTGGGAGGGGGCCCCAGCTCCCTCCGCCCTGAGCAGATCTATCCAAGAGATCCCGGGCTCGTCCAAGCCAGGCTCTGGCGTAGCCCGTGCCAAGGTCCCAGGTGCGCAGCAGGGGGCACGGGTCCCTGGAGCCCTGGGTATGGTACACACGAGACACTTGAGCGTCCCCGTCCCCCCAGCTGAAGCCCTGGCTGGCGGATTAGCTTGAGGTCTGTGGGGGTGCAAAAAGCCCTGAGATTTGAGTGGAGAGAAGTAAGATATCTCTCTCTCTATAGATATAGATATAGATATAGATATAGATATAGATATAGATATAGATATAGATATAGATATAGATATAGATATAGATATAGATATAGATATAGATATAGATATAGATATAGATATAGATATAGATATAGATATAGATATAGATATAGATATAGATATAGATATAGATATAGATATAGATATAGATATAGATATAGATATAGATATAGATATAGATATAGATATAGATATAGATATAGATATAGATATAGATATAGATATAGATATAGATATAGATATAGATATAGATATAGATATAGACCTGGGAGTTAGATGGCAAGGGAGTCTGAAGGACAAGATTGAGAAAGAGGGGCCTGACTAGATTAAGAGAGCAGAAAGGCTGGAGCATTAAGAGAGGGAGAAGGAGAAAAAGCTAAGAGCAAGAAGGGAGGCCGAAGGACTAGGAGGAGGGAGAACTGACAAGATTGGAGAGGATCTGACAGAAAGGGGCTACAAGGAGGGAACAGAGACTGGAGACGCTGGAAGGAGGCCAGAAGATTAAGAGGAAAGTTAGAAGAAAGGAGCTGAGCAGTGAAAGTGGAACATACCCTAAGGCAAGAGGCCGCTAAGGCCCTTATTGTATTAAAAAAGTTCCAGGCACAGCAGGTGGAAGAGACACCCAGAACGCAGTCAGGTTGTACTTTATTTTCCTGTATTCATAATTTTAAATTGTATCTCATAAATAAACTCTGCTTTGATTATTTAGTTAAGAGGCTTCTTAATCTTTTGCTTATCAATTTTGGCAGTGGAGCAGTGTGGTGGAACTTTATAAATGGCCCACATTAAATTAATAGCAGTCAGATAGCCAGTTAGTCAAAAGTCCCCAGATTAGTCCTCCAGTCAGATTAGGCCCCCCAAATTAGCCCATGTCAGTCAAAAAATATTTCCACATATGAATGGCAACCCAGATGGGACTTATGGCCCAATTATAATTTTTCTAAACTTATAATTTTTCATATAATCATATTTTTCATAAATCCAATTATATAATTTTTTCAGATTAGATTAATTAGTTAATAATTAATTTATTTTATAGGGCATAATTCCAAATTGCTCTCCGGAATGATTGGATCAGTTCACAGCTCCACCAACAATGCATTAGTGTTCCAATTTTTCCACAGCTTCTCCAACATTTATCATTTTCCTTTTTTGTCATATTAGCCAATCTAATAGGTGTCAGGTGGTACCTCAGAGTTGTTTTGATTTGCATCTCTCTAATCAATAGTGATTTAGAGCATTTTTTTCATATGGCAATAGATAGCTTTGATTTCTTCATCAGAAAACTGCCTGTTCATATCCTTTGACCATTTCTCAACTGGGGAGTGTTTTGTCAAAAGTTAAAAAAAACCCACTTATTTGTATATTTGTGTGGCTTTGTTTTTTTAAAAGTTGGCTATTTTCCTAATATTGAAACTTGATGTAAATCCAACATGGGCATAGTGACCAAATGACAGATTTTGGACATACTGTTGCAGCCTTTTTTTTTTCTTTTGCTAGAATGCTATTTAAAATCTTGCATAACTCTGCATTGGTGATATTGGTTTATAACTCTTTCTGCTTTATCTCACTCTAGTTTAGGTGATAGGACTCTATTTGTTGTGTATAAGAAGTTTTGGTAGAACATTTTCTTTTTTAGTTATTAAGAACAGTTTGTGTTGTATGGATGGAAACAATTTCTTTAAGTGTTTGATAAGATTCACCTATAAGTCTGTTTTCTCTCTGTCTTTATGAGTCTCACTGTTGATTTATCTTTTTGGTAGCTAGGCTTATACTCAGTTTTTCCTGAACCTTTTGTCTTTAGGGCTTTTTTCTTACATTTCTATGAGCTTGTCCTTCAATCTTTTAAAAAGTATCCTCCTGGGTCAGCTAGGTGGTGCAGTGGATAAAACACTGGCCCTGGATTCAGGAGGACCCGAGTTCAAATACAGTCACAGACACTTGACACTTACTAGCTTTGTGACCCTGGGCAAGTCACTTAACCCTCATTGCCCTGCAAAAATAAAAATTAAAAATTAAAAAAGTATCCTTCTTTTCTTGCCACACAAGCCTTTGAAAGTGGGTATCCTCTACCTCCTCGAGTTAGAAATCTGTGGCAACCCTGGGTGCTACTCTGCCCAGAATAAACCTCTGCATGGAGACACCTGCTGGCTTTCTTGTTCCTTTTCCCTCTGGTATGGAAGCTTCTTCCCCTTTAGCTATTCTGACCCTGTGGTGCCTTCTGTGTCCCTTTCCTGTTTCTCCCCTTGTTTTCTCTTTCCTTTGAAAGACTGGGAAGAATCAGTGTTATTCTTTGTATCACTTCAGGGGAGGGGGGTGACTGAACAAAGGTCCCTACAGCTAGACCTATGAGGTTGTTTATACTGGCTTAGGGCCCAATGGATGTGGCAAATGGTTACTTTAATTATTTAAGTTCTACAGTGTTTTCCTGAGGCCTTTATCTTTTGTGATGTTTGTTTTCTTGTCTTGTATATTCAGTTTTAATTATCTATTATTTGGAGCCTATTTTCTTGTTTTGAGATTTTTAGGTTGGGGAGGTATTATTGTAGCTATTGTTCAATCATGTCTGACTCCTTGTGACTCCATGGACCATCTGACCACAGGATTTTCTTGATAAACATACTGGGGTGGTGTGCCATTTCCTTCTCCAGTGGATTAAGGCAAACAGAGGTTAAATGACTTGTCCAGGATCATGCAGCCAGTAAATATCTGAGGCTGCATTTGAACTCAGGTCTTACTGACTCCAGGACCAGCACTATCCACTGAGCAATCTAGCCTCCTTCTGGATAGGTATGCAGAAAACAGTTATACCATTTTGCTGATCGTGGGGAAACCACATCTGTTTTAAGCATTACAGAAACCCTTTAGATCAAAAGTCTTTTCTGATCCTTATTATAACACTGTAAAGTAGATACTACAGGTATGTCACCTGTTTTAGAGATAAGGATCTCAGTGGAGACCTGCCCTTATTCCCACAACCAGAAGGTGCTGTGGCGAGCATTGAAACACAGATCTTGTCTGACTCCTGAGTCCAGTACCTGTTCCACTGTATCAGACTAAAGAACAGTTAAGCTATGGGGGTGGAATGACTGAAAGTGCTGCAGTAGCCTTGAAGAAGGCATCACCCACTCTCCCCTGCTGGCTCACCTAAGAGTCTGCATGTGAAAGCTGAGAAAAGCTTGACTTGTTTGTTGCTGGTGTCCTAGCTGGTCTGTCACTTTGCTTTTGCTGTCGGGGCAGGTAGTCTTTGCCATAAGAGTCAGGTGTGCATTCTTTGCAGGAGAGCTGTGTGGCTATCTTCTGTACCTGGGAGATCTGGCCTATGTCAGCAGTTGTATTGCTCTATATGTGGCTGTTTGCAGGCTCATTCTGTGTACTGGACTGTGCCGCCGATCTCCGTGGGTCTTGGGCACAGAGAGCTCCAGAGGTATATTTTATGGTGATGAATCTCTAATATAGGATCAGAAATAGCTCATAGTACTGGAGCCATTCTTCTTTTTTTTTGTTTGTTTTTTTTGGGGGGGGGGTTTAGTGAGGCAATTGGGGTTAAGTGACTTGCCCAGGGTCACACAGCTAGTAAGTATTAAGTGTCTGAGGCCGGATTTGAACTCAGGTACTCCTGACTCCAGGGCCGGTGCTCTATCCACTGTGCCACCTAGCTGCCCCCCATTCTTCTTAAGGATATGCTTATATTATAGGTCTTGAGATATTAAGAACAATGGGGATAATTGTTTGGTAGTAAGGGTATAAACCAAAAAGTGACCAAATTCTCTATTCAAATTTTTCACTGTGAATACAGTAAAGGAAATGAACAACCACCAAAAAATGCAAATTATTTCGTTTCCATAGAAATAGCCAAATTAGTTAAAGAATAATAAAAGAAATACCGGAAATCATAGAACAGTCTAGGTTTCTATGAAAAATATTTTCAAAGTATGTTGGGTAACAACTGTTAACATATCTGTCATACTCAGAAGTCACAAATGAATTTCTCTGAAAAACCTCAATCCAACCTCATTTAAAAAAAATCCAAACAAGTTAGTACTCTGCCAGAATGAGTATGTTAAAATTTATTTCCTCATGCCAACTTTCAGTAATAGGCCTTCAGACCTAGCCTCAGCTACTCATTTTTCCTCATTGTGACAGTCAGAGGGTATGAGCTTTTTTCAGTTTTCTTTTTAATTTAGGAAATCTTTCCTAAAGAATAGTCGAAGATGCCCTCACATGGATATTGATTATTGCCAAAGGGTCCCAGATTAAAAAAATACTTTTAATCTTACAAAAATGAATGTTGTAAACAATCTCTACATGTAATTAGAAAATAAAATTAGAAAGTACCAAGAAAAAAATTTGAAAAATAAAAAATAAAATAAAATTGCTTTTGCCTTTTATTACATATTAAATAAAGTGGAAATAGTCTATATAATACATATAGTTTCCTTTCCTATCAAGAATATAACTTTCTCCCTAGCCCAATTAATTTGGTCTTTGACTTATACTATGTTAAAATAATTGATCAAAGCCACGTCTTTAAAATTAGTAAAATATGCCAATTTTGTTAGAACTGTGTTTAATATTTTGAAACTATCAAATGTTTTATTAATATTTAGCATAATATATGTCAGAATTTTATCTCTCTTTTATAGAGGGTAAGATACAGATAAATAGGTTTCTGGATATGAGATACTTAAAAGTCTAAGACAGTAGCTCCTGTTTTCATTAGGATCACTTCTTTTCCCTTCTGAACCTTTAGACCTCCCCATTGCTTAAGGTTTATACCCGTCTGCAGATACAATAGGTCATCTGCCTAGGTTTGGGGAACTACGTTTATACCTGTGTGCTTGCAGGGGGATGTGTAGGCATTAAATGAGGTGATCAGTGTTACTGTCAAATTCACATACTTAGTACTTATTTTCTGCAAAGGATGATAGAAATTCAATTAACTAGGAAAAAGAATAGACATCAGATCATCTTCGTAGACAGGAACTTAGTCTCTTAGAGAACATTGCTTTGGAATGGTTGGAAGGCTCCATATGTCATAATGTACACTCAAGAGGGCAGCTAGATGGCACAGTGAATAAAGCACTGGCCCTGGATTCAGGAGGACCCGAGTTCAAATTTGGCCTCAGACACTTGATACTTATAGCTATGTGACCCTAGGCAAGTCACTTAACCCTCATTGCCCTGCAAAAATAAATAAATAAAATAAATGTACACTCAAACACTGGACATTTCAGTTTCAAAACTTCATTTATATGGCTAAAAGAACGTCTGTTATGAAACTGTTGAAAATTGGACATTCTTTTCTTCTAGAAATTAAAAAAAATGTTTCTCCATGAAATGGCATAGATGGGTCTAGACCAAGGAGATTAGACGTTGCCAGAGAAGCCTACTGGCACGTATATATGTGGTTCTCTCTGTGACAATGATGATAGGATGGTAGAGCCAGGTGCCGAGTGTGTATGTGTGTGTGTGAGGGAGGTGAGGGGATATAGAAGGCTTTGCCTCTCTATCATGAAAGTCACATTTTGACCCTCATTGGAAAGTTCCATTCTTTAGGAATTTATCATAGCAATTTATGAGATCCTCCCAGAATAATTTTAGATGACTCAGAAGCTTGTACTCGGTACTGAATTAAAACCTTTTCTCCTGAAATCACCCCACCCCTATGAAGCATTCTTACTCATAAGAGCTTCCTTCAACTTTCTTTCAACTACTTGTAGGATAAGGATCTAATATAAATTCTGCTTTTTGAGGGTTTCCATCTGTTTCTTTCAGTTCAGATTATCTGCCGGCAACCTTTGTTTTCCACACTAGTGCCAGGTAAAATCAGGGTACACAGGAAATGCAATGCATTTTCTCTCTTCCTCCTGTTTGTTTCTAGAACTACCTCATCTAACTGTGGTATCTATCCATGTTATATACACTGTTGAACTAGCTCATCAACTGGGGGGGGGTGTCTGTATAGATAGAGAGAATGTACGTATTTAAGTATGTGTCTGTAGGTGTATGCTATGTAAGTATGTGTGTATATATAACAATATGCATACACATGTATAGACACATACTTATGTCTATTAACAAAAACATATTTGTGTCTATAATGTGTGTAAATATGGAGATAGACATAAATGTAACACATATATATATATGTGTGTATATTTATATATGCATATACACATATACCAGTGTGGTGGCTGCATGAGTGAAGAATATTGTGAAGGTAGATAAGAAGACTTTTTTAAACAGAAGAATCATTTATTCCATACTCTTTATATTACAGAGGAAAGAACCTGAGGTCCAGAGAAAGGGAAGAATTTGGCTAGAGTCGCCAAAGGAGTTCAGGTTATAAATGTAATAAATACTAACCAAAGCAGATGTTAAGGTTCACAATCAAAATAAGAAGCTATTTCTCATAAAACATGCAAACTTACATTATTTTTAAATAAAAGACAAGATGACAACTATAAAATTTTGTTTCCAGGTTTCCTGGGCTTTTTTTGTATATATGCATTTTTTTTTTCAGATTTGGATGCTGTTACTTAAATAGCTACATTTTGTATATTCTGCAAACTCGCTCTTCTCTATCCATTGTGTGTCATATCTTCTATTAATTTTTTTCAACCAATGAAAATCTGCCTTTTCTCCTGTCTACCACTGCCCCCCTCACTGAGAAAGCAAGAAAAACTAAACTCCTGTTATGAAGATATATAGTCAAGCAAAATAAGTTCCCATATTGGCTGTCAAAAAAAAATCTGTCTCAATCAGCACTCTGAGTCCATCACCTGTTTATTAGGTGTTGATCGGTTTAACTCTTGCTTCACCACTTCTAACAGTTCTAGTTGAATCTGTGCCTAAGGTATGTTTTTCTTTGAAGCTTTGCTTGTAGATGATTTGGGGGTAATCTTTTGATAGGTTTATGCCTTGAGTATACCTGTTACCATAATAGTTTTTTATGGTGAGATTATTTTGTTGTTTACTTCCCAATCTCTGACTTTGTTAGTTCCAGACACTCCCCATTTTTGGAGAGAATGTTTTGCCTGAGTTTGTGTTCTCTAGGATCCTGTAGCTGCTTTCCCTAGGTATTATGTGTTAAATTACTCCAGAATCTTATGGGCAGCTCAGGCAGGGACCGACAGTTTTCAGTGTTCTCACAGCAATCTGATGCCAGGCAAAGTCTGACTACTATCTTCCTGGTGTGAGCTCTACAGATTCCTGACCTGAGGAACATACATGTAGGCTTTCCCCTTGTTGGATTTCCAGTAGACTATCGATGTTCTCAGCCACTATCAACCATATGGAAAGATCTGCTGGTTCTGAGTGTCAGAACTGCAGGGCTCCCCTTTGGTCTGGAATTCTCACCCTGCTTATTCTGCTGCAGGCTGTATAGTGTACTGGAGACTGGGATTAACACCTTTCTATACTCTTGCTCTTTACCAAACCATGTTTCGATCACTAATATGGATTCTGGAATAGGGGATGAGGAATGGGTTTTGGTGATCCTTCTCTGGCCAGTTTCTGGGATAGATGAAATTAGACATTATAGGGCATGAGAAAGGGTTTTTAATTAGTGACTTATCTCAAAGGAAAGCATTAGCTCCCAGATTTCTGCTACAACTCTAAAAATTTTCTTAATACTAAGGAGAAGAATGACATAAATCAGATTATCTTGACAGGAAAATGCTGTGATACAGAAGGTGGATCATTTGTCAGATGGTTCCTGAAAAGAGGTTGATGAATCATGAATCCATTGAGCAAAGTGATAATTTATCCAGAGCATACTTGAGATATTATAATTAATATGGTGGGGATTTCCTTATCCTTCACAATATCTTATTTTCTTCTTAGGCGGAGAAGAGTTTGAGCCATAGGCTTCCCTGAATTATTTATAAAATTGATGCATTGGTATAATGCGTTTTCCAATAATTACACTTTTTAATTAATGCATTCTTTATAGAATATCTCTCTTCTCCTGTGGAAGCATTCATTAGTGGTTATACCTCTAACTCCTGAAACAAGATCTCCCCATTTCTCTCTCATTTTTTCAGTACTCCCCTTTTCTTTCCCCCTATTTTTCTATAGTCTCTCTCCTTTGTGAGGCTATAGGAGTTATTTTTCCCTTTATTGAAAATCTTTGACTTGATTAGGATATGCCATATATTCTGTTCTTTCTTCTCCCTCTCTTCTTCCTTTTATGTGGCCCCCTATTCTGTAACTTAGTACTACAAAACATCTTGTTTCATCTGTGGGCAGGATGTTGTGAGGTTTAGTTCATGATATTTCAGGCCTGTTTTCCCATCATTTCTTCTATTTGCTTTCTTTCACTCTTGTCTTCTTGTGTGCATTTAGAAAGAAATATCTAAAGGTCTCTTAGTTATTTTGTTGTTGTCATCCTTGGTCATTGTATTTGTTTACCCTTTTAAAATTTCTGTACTATAGAGTATTTGAGAAACAAATTCTGGTCTGGATTTCTTTCTAGGAGTGTTTCAAATGCCACTTTTTATTTTGTCCATCTTTTTTCATTATTGGATTTACAGGATAAGTCACCTAGGGTTTATTTTTCTCTTTGGAATACTTTACATTCTTACCTGTGGTTTTTAGCTGGTGCAGAATAGTCTTGTTATTCAAATTTCTTTCTCTTCATATTTGAAGGGCTTTCTTCTGGTTATGTGGTCAGAGTTACACTTAAGAAAAATCACTGGCGGCTGAGTGTAGGATGGAATGTAGTGTAGAGAGACTTGAAGCAGAGAGACCAGTTATGAGGCCATTGCAGTAGTCCACACTCTTGAGAGGTGATGAGTGCCTGAAGTAGAGTTGTAGCTGTTTTAGTAGAGAGAAGGGGACGGATATGAGAGATGTTGAAGGTAGGATGGGCAAGATTTGACAAAGAATTACATATGTGGGATGAGTGAGAGCGAGGAGTTGAGTGATTGAGGTTGTGAGCCTGGCTTCCTAGGACAGTGCAGTTGTGGTGCCCTCAATAATCAAAGGGAAGTTTTGGAAGAAAGGAGGTATTGGAGGAATTGGGTTCGTCCATGACTGACATTTGGTATTTGTTACTTGGCAAGTAATTTAAGCTCTCTGGATGTGTGTCCTTATCTTTAAGGTGAGAAGCTTAGATTTGATGGCCTCTGAGGTTCTTTGTAGCTCAAGATCTATGACCCTGTGAGTAGCAGGCACTACTGTGCCTGTTTTACTGATGAAGAAACTGGGATCCGGAGAGATCACACAGAAGTAAGTACCAGAGATGGGATTTGAACTCAGATACCTTCTTTTTTTTTTTGGATGGGGCAATGAGGGTTAAGTGACTTGCCCAGAGTCACACAGCTAGTAAGTGTGAATCGTCTGAGGCTGGATTTGAACTCAGGTCCTCCTGAATCAAAGGCCAGTGCACATACCTTCTTACTCAAGAACAATGCTCTTTCTACCACATCATGTTGCCTCTCTAGAAGATCACAGTGTTGATCTTTAAACTCTGAGTTATTGAACCTCACTGATGTGTAAACCTCAACAAACCATTGTATTAGTTAAAATAGCATTTTATTAAAACAAATACAAAATTCCTAATTTATTTCATTGGGTTTTTTTAATCCAGAGGAAGAGCCAAATGAAGGTAGCAACATATAATCAAGTTTATCTTTAAAGAAATGCTGCGTGAAAACAAGTCAAAAGAGTTGTACTGTCGTAACAGGTTTTTTTTTTTTTTAATTTAAAAAAAAATTTTTTTTTTTGCAGGGCAATGGGGGTTAAGTGACTTGCCCAGGGTCACACAGCTAGTAAGTGTCAAGTGTCTGAAGCCGGATTTGAACTCAAGTACTCCTGAATCCAGGGTCGGTGCTTTTATCCACTGTGCCACCTAGCCGCCCCCTCTGTCATAACAGTTTGAAGCAAAATGAGCTAGAGCAAATGTGCTTACATAAATACTCTAATATATTAACTAGATCCAGATAAACATAATTTTTAGCAAAACAAATTGTGAGGGATTGTGAGTCCCATAGAACAATATTGCAAATTGAATTAAGTTGAATTCAGTATACTGTTATAATTTGGTGGATGGCTGGTTTAGAGAAAATGAGATTCATGAGTATCCTTGAACTGCACCACCATGTCTGTATAGTCTTCTAACATACCCCAATGATAAAAAGAAGATTCTCTTTTTTCATTTCTTCTCTAAGCATTTTTCTCTTCCCTTTTTCTTTACTCTCTCTCTTTTTTTCAAGTGAGGCAATTGGGGTTAAGTGACTCGCCCAGGGTCACACAGCTAGTAAGTGTTAAGTGTCTGAGGCTGGATTTGAACTCAGGTACTCCTGACTCCAGGGCCGGTGCTCTATCCACTGCACCATCTAGATGCCCCTCCTTACTCTCTTAAAACAAAAAACCCCCCCATCTTTATCTTATGCTTTAAAAATGTCTATTTTGTGTTTTATAAAATATATATTAGTGCAGTAGCATATGTATATAATTTGTAAATAAATATACATAGGTTGGAAGTTGTTTTACTGAAAGGAGTGTGATTGAACATATTTCGAGACTACTGCCCTAGAGGATCACCAAATCTCTGATAGTGCTTCATAAGTGAGTGTAATATTTAATTCATAAATTTGTTGGATAAACTAATACTAGTATCCTTCCTTACTAACATCAGTATCATTTCATAAGATCTACACTCCTTTAGGCCAAATAACATTTGGACTTTTGCATGTAATACCATTAGTAGAATAGGAAGTTAAGGACATCTGCCACCTTCTGGCGTAAAGAATTTGGTGCCTTAAGTATTTAAGCATCTGAATCGTATCCTTTGAACTCCAGGGTTTGAGGTATGTTTATAGACTGAGTCTGGGAGGAGCAGTTGGTCCACAGCCTATGATTTAGTGGTGTGGATGGTGGATAGAGTGCTGGACTTTGAGTCAGGAAAATCTAAGTTCAAATCCTGCCTCAGGCATTTAATAGCTCTATGACCCCAAGCAAGTCACTTAATCTCTATGATTCAGTCTCCTTATATGTAAAATGAGAGAATTGGATCGATATCCTCCAAGTTCCCTTTTAGTTCTAAATCTATGATCTGATGACATTTTTTTTTTTTTTGCTTCTATAATAAATAAAGCACAGCATACAGTCGAGGTATGCTTGTGAAGTAAATTCCATTATACCATGCTTACTTGTTTGGAGTACAATGAAATAAAGAAGGTAAAGGAAGAGCTTAGAGTCTCCTTTTGGATAGGGGCTAAGCCAAAAGACTAATGGGATAAATGAAAGACCTTTGAACCCTTTCATATGGAGATTGGTTGAAAGATCTGGACATCTTTAGCCTGGAAAAGAGAAGCCTTATGGGGAACATAGCTCATCATGTTGGAAGGAGGTTAAAATTATTCTGTCTGGCCCCTGTGGTCAAGACCAAGAGTAATGAATGGAAACTCGTAAGAGGCAAATCTGTGCTATCTAAAAGTAGAATGCACTGCCTTGAGAAGTAGTATTTTCCTTGTTTTTGGAAATCTTCAAACTTTATATTTTCTTTTTTACAATTGACTGAATTAGTGATTTTATTTTTAACTTGTAAATAATTTATCAGAAATTAATTGATTCTCTTCATAATTACTCTGACAATTTTCTGGAAATATTTCATCTTCACCTTCTGCAAATATTTTATCTTAAAAAGATAACTATCACAAAAAAAACCCTTTACATGTTTAATATTGCTAATTCTAATATTCTGCTGAGGTAGTTTACCTAGTTGTATATAGACTTTAAGGAAAGTCTATTTCTTCTTCTCTTATATGCCCTCATATGTCATAATACAAGGTTCCTTTTCATGACCATTTATCTGATACTTCAATTACAGGCACATAAATAGAAATGTTTTTGGACTTTCCCAACTTGGAAAGAAGAGACAACCTAATCAGGTTCATTTTCTTCCACCTGAATAGAAAAGAGAAGTATAATAATAATAATGACAGTTAACTTTTTTTATTTAGCACTTTAAGGTTTGCAAAATACTTGACATATTATTTTCTTTGATCCTCTCAACGACCTTCAATCTTTTCTAACATCAGGGTCTTTTCCAATGATGGTACTGATGAATGTTTTTTTCAATGATGGCAGGCTAACTAAACCAGAATTTTATCCCTTTTATTTATATACTTAGTCCAGTTTTAAGGAGATACAACAGCCTAATCTTATCATCAAACTGTATATCATATTACCATTCAACTTCTGTAAAATTCCATGCTCAAGCTCTAAATGATCAAGCAAAAGAATAAGTAACAAGAAAAAGCATGTTTATTATCAAGACAGGAAGCAATTACACCTTCAGAGTATGTTTTTCTTTTTACTTGGTAGAATTCTAGGTTGGTTTTGTTGGGGGACAATCTTGTGGTTGGCAAACTGATTTATGTTCATACGTGATATAGGATATGTACTATGGAAGAGACATCGAGATTATTTAGTTCTCACAGGTTCTTGCCAGATAAAGCAGATGCCCTTAGGAGACTGTAAGGAAAGGAGACCCCACCCCCACCTCTCTTCGTAACCCACTTTAGTTATTAAGAAGAACCCAATATTGTAAAATTACTTTTGTAGTATTAAGATTTAAAGCATTATTTAAATGTCACTTCCTAGGATATTCTAAAGGTATTGGGAGGGATATAAATTGAGTGTGTTGTCATTAAACTTTGGTCTGTGTTTGCTAAATAAATCTTTCTAGAAGCAGGAGAATGGATTAGGAAACCTCTTGTGTTGTGCTCCCCTAAGAAAATAGACAGTGTCTACTAAGGAAAAGGGAAAAGAAAGCCTATCTCTTCCTTTTAGTGGAAATACCCTTGGAATGACCCCCCAAAACAAAGACTCTTCATGCCCTTACAGAAGAGGGGATAGAGACTGGACCTGTGATTTCACTGATTTAGCGAATTCCCAGGGGGAGAAAACTCCTTCCCTGCCAACACAGGTTGTTCATTTCTCTGCAACATATAGGCTTAGAAAGTTGTACAGGGCACTGCAAGGTTAATTAACTCACTGGGGTTTATACAGAGATAGGATTGGAACCTAGGTTGTCCTAATTTTGAGGCCAGCTCTACCCACCACTACTACAGTGGTAGAACTCTCACCTTCTTCTAGAGGTACTGAATATATTTAGAGAACAGGAAGGACAAGGATGGAAGGAACTGTATCCCTGAAGTCTTATTTATCTCTTTCATTAAGTATGACAAATTAAAGTCCTATCTCTTGCTCACATATATATTTGAATAAGAATGTAACCTATGTTATAGGACAAAAAACCCCATACATCTAAAGTTGGTCAATAACAACTTTCAACTTCAGTGTATTCAACCTCTAAATTAGTCTGTCTAGTTAGTCAATATAAACACCTAATTAGTCCCTATTGGATAGGGACCCAAGCCACTGTGAAAGTTGAAAGTGACATAAGTGGCCATCTACTCCAACCCATACACAAAAGGAATCCCTAGCATAACACACCTGACGGGTATGTTATCCGCCCTCTAAGGAGGGTGAGCCCCTTGAGGTGCCTGTCCCCCTTTGGGACATCTCTAATTGTTAGTAAGATTTTCCTGATCACATCACACCTAAATTTGCTTCTTTGTAGCTTCTCACCATTGCTCTTGGTTCTGCCCTTTGGACCAAATGAAACAAGTCTAATCCTTTCCCTGCATGATAGCCACTAACTCCTTGCATTATCACCTTGAAGCTAAGCATCCCCAGTTTTCTTTCAATCTTTCTTCACCTAACATGGAGTCAAGGCTCTTTACCACCCTAGTTGCCTTCCTCTTAAGCTTATCAATATCCACTTTAAACAGTGGCACACCAAACTGAACACAGCTCTCTTGATGAGGTCTGACAAGGGCAGAGAATATCTGGCTCATCTCTGTGTTCCTGGCAGCTGTGCCCCTCTTAATGAAGCCCAAGATTGCATTAGCTTTTTGGCTACCACATCATGCTGCTGACTCATATTGAGTTTGCAGTCCACTAAAATGTTCAGATCTTTTATGGAACAACTGCTGTCTAGTGATGTTACCCCATCTTACACTTGTAGAACTGATAAATTCAAGACGTTACATCTATCAATGTTTAATTTCATCTTAATAGATTCAGTCCACTGCACTGGCCTGTCAAGATCTTTTTGGACGCTGCATCTGTAATATAGTGTGTTAGCAATCTCTGCCAACCTTGTGTCATTTGCAGATTTTATTATCATAAAATCAGTACCTTTATCCAAGGCATTGATAAAAATGTTCAATAGAACAAAGCTGAGCTCTGATCCCTGGGGTCCTCTACTAGAGACCTGATGCTGCCTTGGCCTTGAGTCATTAACTACTGGTCTTTCAGTCCAACTATACAACCACTTTTGAGCCTGATTATATTATTGTCTGACCCATATTCTTCCATCTTGTCTGCAAGAATAATATGAGATATTTTGTCAAAAACTTAAAATATAGGTAAAGCCTATTCAAAATATTTCCCTATCTCATATACTAGTGTTGAAGTCCTATCAAAAAAAATGAGGGTAGGGGCAGCTAGATGGCGCAGTGGATAGAGCACCGGCCCTGGAGTCAGGAGTACCTGAGTTCAAATCTGGCCTCAGACACTTAACACTTACTAGCTGTGTGACCCTGGGAAAGTCACTTAACCCCAATTGCCTCACTAAAAAAAAAAAGAAAAGAAAAAAAAATGAGGGTGGTCCAGCATGACCTATATGGGGCCAGTGGTTCTTTGTAATCACTGTTTCCCTATCTACATATACTACATCTCTATGTAACAACCATCCCTTTAAGGATCCGTTCTGGAATTTTCTCAGGAATCTAATTCAAGTTAACTAGCCTGTAGTTTCCTGATTATGTTTCCTCTCCTGTTTTGAAAATTAGGACTACCCTTGCTTATCTCCAGTCCTGTAGCACTTTCCTGTTTTCTACAATCTTTCAGTTATCATTGACAGTGACTCACCAGCCATGGAGCCAGCTCTTTGAGGACTTGAGGATGCTTTTTATTTCAGCCAAGTGACTCAAATCCATTAAGGGCAACTAGTCGCCCTTTTACTATTTCCTTGCTTATCTTGGATATCAATTCCCTGTTGGTAATTTTTCTTCTGTTATTACTACTGTTAATGACTTTTCCCTTGGCAGAGAAGACAGAAACAGAATAAGAATTGAGCAGCTCGGGTGCAGCTAGGTGGCTCAGTGGATCAAGCACTGGCCCTGGATTCAGGAAGACCTACCTGAGTTGAAATCCGAGCTCAGACACTTGACACTTTCTAGTTGTGTGACCCAGGGCAAGTCACTTAACCCTCATTGCCCCCACCAAAAGAAAAACCCCAAACCCCAAACAACCAAAAAACAAAAAAGAATTGAATAGCTCTGCAATTTCTGTTGTCAGTTATCATTGTCCCATCCACTCCAAGAAAAGGTTCCCTTCTTGGATTCTCCTAATTTAACTTAAAAATTTTTTTAAAAATTACCTTCATTGGGGCAGCTAGGTGGCGCAGTGGATAAAGCACAGACCCTGGATTCAGGAGGACCTGAGTTCAAATCTGGCCTCAGACACTTACACTTACTAGCTGTGTGACCCTAGGCAAGTCACTTAACCCCAGTTGCCCCGCCCCCCAAAATTACCTTCACTCCATGATGAGATGTTGAAGTAATGCTTTTGTAGAGACTGTTTTTGTGTTTTTTTTTTTTGTTTTTTTTTTTGCAGGGCAATGGGGGTTAAGTGACTTGCCCAGGGTCACACAGCTAGTAAGTATTAAGTGTCTGAGGCTGGATTTGAACTCAGGTACTCCTGAATCCAGGGCCAACGCTTTAACCACTGCGCCATCTAGCTGCCCCCTGTAGAGACTGTTAATACATGTAACATAAGATCTGTTTGCAAAGTGAAGAATGAGCTAATTAGAGATGCACCTATTTAATTGGGAAAATGTGAAATAGACAAATAAGATTTAGATAGAAATGATCTTCCTTTGCCATTCTGAGGTCTCCCTTTCATTTGGATTCTAAAAAGGCTTGGGTATATTAGGTTCTAGCTGACCCCATTTAGATGTGCTGCATATTAGTGAATGGAATAGCCTTTTTGGTTGTGGAAACCATAAAGATGATTCTCAAGAACTGTGTTTAAATTCTGTTTCGTCTATGTTACTGAAAATCTTTAAGAATTGGATACTGACCAGGGCAGCTAGGTGGTGCAGTGGATAAAGCACCGGCCCTGGAGTCAGGAGTACTTGAGTTCAAATCCGGCCTCAGACACTTGACACTTACTAGCTGTGTGTCACTTAACCCCAAATGTCTCACTTAAAAAAAAAAAAGAATTGGATACTGACATCTCTACTTTTAAGGATTTGAAGTGTAGTTCTTTATACATTCATGGGGAATCAAGACAGAAATATACTAGGTAATCCTTAAAGGTTTTCATGATCTTACAATATGATTGATTTATTTTGTTACTTTTTAATGAATATATGGTTTCTTTACCAAGATGAGGAAGTAAAAACAGAAAGTGGTTACACAAATGAAACTTCCTCTGCATATTTCAAGACTCCATTTTGTAATAATAAGAGGAAAATAGATTAGATTAATTTGCATGCCTACTGGTTAGTACTTTGCCTTTTATCATCTTCCTTTCCTTTTTAACTTTCACTAGCATTTGGGAGGGGCTTTCTCAATATTCTCTTGCTCTATTTTTCCTTGTCTTTGTCACTTTCTCTTTTCACAGCTTTAGCAAACATCTCGTATAGTCATAGACCGCCATTAAAGAAAACATCTTATATCGATATATTTTGGGTTTTGTTTTTTGTGGTGTTGTTTTTTTTATTAGAAAGACAAGACAAAAGGAGAAAACAGTCTTCAGTGTTCAGGACAGAATTAAGTTGGCTAATTCTCACTGTGTGATAAATTTCTACTTTTCCTTTAGTAGTGGTCTTAACATTTAAAATATGCCATGTGCTCATCACAGCAGGGAAAGTAGGTCGATAGTTTCAAATATGTGTCCATTAGAGTAACCATTCAGTACTTTTAAGATTAAGGCAAGAGATGGGAAAAATATTTATATAAAAAGCATAGATTTCTTCTCTCTGCCCTATTTTTCTGAAAAAGTTCTAAGAATCCATAGTGGCTAATATGATGGGTACGTATAGTTTATATATCTTTCATTTACACACACACTCACACACACCCCTTTTAAAAAAGAGTTCATTTCCTTTATTAATCAGTTAAATAAGCCAAATAGTGCCTTCTCTGTTTTGTAAATAAAACAAAAGTAAAGATTGATTTTGTACATGAAAGATACACAAGCTCTATAATTGATCAGAGTGTTCTCTGATATATAGCATCCAAGTCAAAGTATGCTCAACAGCAATGCATCAGGTTAATTGAACTTTTGATAATTAACCATGAAATCCTTTTTTTCCATAATCGTTCATTTGATAAGTATTCCTTACTTTGTGCCCAGCATGTACTAGGTGCCTTTTAAAAGCATTATGCTGGGGGCAGCTAGGTGGCACAGTGGATAAAGAACTGGGCCTGGATTCAGAAGGACCTGAGTTCAAAGCCAGCCTCAGACACTTGACACTAGCTGTGTGACCCTGGGCAAGTCACTTAACCCCCATTGCCCCACAAAAAAAAAAATAAATAAAAGCATTATGCTAAGACAAGTTCCACATCTCTAAGAGATCAGACTTGTTTTTGAACTGAGACAAGTTATTGATAAGATTCATGGCTGGTGCAGGAGGGTTGTACTAGATGTCCCGTAAAGGTCCTTTTTGAGTGAGAGCCAATGATTCTGTTATCCTATGAATATTTTCTAAAATACCAGTCTACTTTCCTTTCTTTGTAAGCATAGTTTAATTTTCTTTTGATAACAATTCAGGAGTACCCCAAAGCGATCCTTCTACACATCAGCTTTGTCCAGTACCATAAATGTACAGAGTCTGTAGATGAAAGGGCAAGTCCTGGGGTTTGTTTCGTGGGTGTGAGGGAAGAAAGAGAACTTTATTTTCGTTTTCCTGAAAGTGAAACACAACTAGTTTCCTGGAATAGGTGGTTTCTTTTTTGATCTAATCCAATCCATTACACAGTTTAAAAGCACCTACTATATGCCAAAAACTATGCTAAGTGCTGGGGATATATAAGAAAAATAGTCCTTGCCCTCAAGGAGCTTACAATCTAATGGAGTGTGTGTGTGTGTGAGAGAGAGAGAGAGAGAGAGAGAGAGAGAGAGAGAGAGAGAGAGAGAGAGAGAGAGAGAGAGAGAGAGCTTGAGCGAGCACAAATGGAGGCAGGGAACCAGGGACTTATTGTTCCATGGACTTGAAACCAGTCAGAGCAGCAAGATGCAAAGTGGAGAGAGCTAAGAATCTGGTTTCTTCCCCATATAAAGGAAGGCATTGGGTGGAATTTGGTATTCCATTCTTTTAAAAAAAATAATAAACATTTTTATTTAAAGTTTTGAGTTCCAAATTTTATCCCCCCTCCCTGAGTCAGTAAGCAATCGGATATAGGTTATACATGTGCAATTATGTAAAACATTATCATATTAGTAATTTTGTATAAGAAAACTTGAATAGAAGAAAAAATGAAAGGAAGTAAAAAATAGCAGGCTTCGGTCTGTGTTCATGATATTCTATTCTTCAGTCCTCTCATTAGTAGGCTGAGTGAAGTAGTGTCAATCAGGGCTTGAATTAGCAGCATGATGGTAAGTTTAGAAGTGATGAACTTAACCTGGGAGGGGCATCTTGTTCATTATAATTGAAACCAGGTAGAGAAGAAGATACTGCTTCTAAATCTTAATTATTCTCATTAAATAATTTAATTGGACAAGATGACCTTTAAAGATTAAATAACTTCAATTCTTCCTATTAGTAGGAATGTCTGTTCTTTGCTCAAAATAAAATATGATAAATGCTTTTGATTGAAATTTAATGTGTTTTGTAGGAATTTCTCATCAGGCTAATAACATTGGTGTCATGGATAGAGTGCTGGACCTGGTGTCAGGAAAATCTGACTTTATATTCAGCCACAAACACAACTATCTGTTTGATCCTGGGCAAATGATTTAACCTTCCTGCCTCAGTTTCCTCCTTTGTAAAATGGGCTTAATAATAATAATAATAGGACCCACCTCTCGAGTTAGTGTGAGGCAAAAAAAAAAATGAGATACTGATTGTAAAAGTACCTTAAAGTGCCACATAAATGCTGGCTGTTATTATTTAGAATAGCCTTTACTGATTGTTCTGAATTTAATGCAAGAGATCTGTTTCTAAACAGTTCAGCTGAACTTTGGTGATTTGAATATATTCTAGGGGAGCTTGCAAGTTAAGGTATCCCTATGATGAGTACTTTTATAAAATAGAATTTGTGAATGGTTAGCCTAGTTTATATATTATAAAATTTAGATGTCCTATCTACCACTGAGAGTAGAAATGAGGAAGTAGTCTGGCTGGAAGTTCCTGGCTTTTCAAATTCCTACTACACTCCAAATTCATAGTTTTGTTTCACTGTATTGGACAGGTTTCTTGTGGGTGTGGAGTAGTGGAAAATTAGTAGTTGACTTGCCAGATTGGTAATTGGTCCTCAAGGTTTTTCAGCATGAAACTTTTCATAGTGATTCTCTGCATTCATGCAGAAATCACCAAAATGTAACACAGGAAAACATTCCGTTCTTGAGAGAAAATATGATCCACTAAAAAAATTCACACACTCTTCTGAATTACCCTAATATAAGTGTATGTGTAGAAACATGCAGGAATCTTAGTATAATTACAAAGCCATAATTTGCAATTTCTAATAATCAATTAAGAAACCAGTATGGTAGTAATAGCACTGGGGTAAGAACCAAAGAAACTGGATTCTTCTAGTTCTACCCTCAGTATTAACTTGCAGTGTGTGACTTTACCCCATTGACCCTCGGCTCCTTCACATGTAAAATGGTGGGTTTGGATTAGTGGTTTCCAGGGGCCTTTTCAGTTCTAAAATCGGATAATTCTGCCATTCATCCTCTATTCCATCAGTTTGCTTAACACAGCATGTCTCTGTATAATCTAGAAGAGAGACCATGATGTTTCCCTTTCAATGTCTAAAGCAAGAGTTTTAGGGACTACCAAGTGACAATATGGAGGATTCTGAGATGCCTCATGAGTATTCATAAGCATTGGAGTTATTTGACCTTTAAGGTCATCTTATACAGCTCCCTTATTTAAAAGAGGTAGTTATTTGATTGCTTTTATTTCCATTCCTTGATGCCAATCCCCAGCATCCTCCTTACTTCTTTCTTCACATGGTCTGGGGAGCTTTTTTTGCTCTAATCCAGGGCTGGATGTCAGGAGGGAAACCTATCTTCTCCCCTGCCCCAGCAGTATGAAGGGCCACCTCCTATGGAAATCACTTAAGACAGGAGTCATAGAGGGTTGTTTTTTTTTGGTTGTTGTTGTTGTTGGTTTTTTTTGGCGGGGCAATGGGGGTTAAGTGACTCGCCCAGGGTCACACAGCTAGTAAGTGTCAAGTGTCTGAGGCTGGATTTGAACTCAGGTCCTCCTGAATCCATGGCTGGTGCTTTATCCACTGAGCCACCTAGCTGCCCCCGTTATAGAGGGTTAATGAAGGAACTGTGAAGGGGAAAGGCTAAGGGTGCTGGCGTTGGGGGGTGGATGTCTCTGAAAGAGAAGGATCTTTGCACCTAATAAGAACTGTGAGTGATAAAAACAACAACAAGAACAGACTTTCCTTTATATACAAGTGTTGAAAGCTATTTGTATAATAAAAATTCCAGGATGTAATATGTTGGGGAAAGGATTTAGATATCTATACAGTTACCCCTTCCACATCATGACTTTCCCTACTGTGGTTGCGATATATCATGGATAAAGAAATTACTTTAAATGGGAATTTTTTGAAGGAGTTTTGCAGAAACTGCAGACAGCATGTGAAGGCCAGCAGATGACACAGAAAAATTAGAAAACTAGAAATGCTTAACTCAGATATTACAATGAGGTACTGTAAATACCCCACAAAACATCAGACATTTTCTCTGATATGAAGGGATGAAATTTTATGCAGATTTTCCAGATTGCAGAGTCGCTGCAATGTAGAAGGGATAACTGTACTCAGTCAATACTTCAAGAATCTATAATTGTCTTTTGTGGGTACTTCACTTCACTGACATATTATATACCCACAACACCTTTGTAGGTGGCCTATGAGAATTACCGTGTTAGAACAAAACAAAAAGCATTATCCAGCAGCCTGTGTGATGAGATTCACTTTTCCGAATTTAGTGAAACTGGAGCTCAGGTAATACATATGAGGCCTATTCGCAGAGCCTTTCCATCAGGTCAAGGCTTGTATTCTGTTGTCATAGTCCTGAAAAAAATTCATGATGCGGCATCAGAGTAGATGCCTATAATGCCTGAAATTATAGAAATGTTAGAAAGAGTCAAGAACCAACAGGTCATCTATTTGCTAGAGAAGGATAGGTATTATAAATTTATTATTATCATAAAGCTTCCTTGTGTGCTTTTAAGATTCAATTCAAATTAACAATCATTTATCAAGTGTCTGTTATGTGGAAGGCCCTGTGCTACCTTCAGGGATTACAAAAAGAACACATACAATCCCTACTGTCAAGAGTTTATATCCTACTGCAGATAACTACATTTTTTTTTTTTTTTTAGTGAGGCAATTGGGGTTAAGTGACTTGCCCAGGGTCACACAGCTAGTAAGTGTTAAGTGTCTGAGGCCGGATTTGAACTCAGGTACTCCTGAATCCAGGGCCGGTGCTCTATCCACTGCGCCACCTAGCTGCCCCTAGATAACTACAATTTAACAGATAAATAAATACAATCTCATTTGATGTGGGAGATGATACTAACAACTAGGAAGGTCAGGAAAAGTTTTTTGAGTTTAGGTGCTCTATGAATTGAGTCTTGAGAGGGATGAAGGCTTTTAAGAGGCAGTGGTAAGGTGAGGAAGGTGGTGGGGCATGAGGGAGCAGCCCGAGCAAGAGGAGATGGAAGGCTCACTTGGGCCAACAGCCCATGTGTCAGTTGGGCTGGAATGGAGCGTTTTTGAATGCTCTGAGTTTAAGGCCATCACAGGTGAGACTCAGGTATGGAGATCTGCTGTGAGCTTCCTCTCTGTGATGCCTTAACCCTGTGTCCCTCAGCTCAAAACTAACTTCACATCTAATGAGGACCATTTTGGTGGCATATATTTCCTACATTTAAATATTTAGTTTAAGTGAAATAATGTGTGATTCAAGATGTGGAGAGAACAGAATACAGAACTACATCTAACTAGATATATCAGCTGCTACCAGTTAAAACTGGGCTTAATCCTGGATTTACCTTCTACTATCCCCAATTGCTTATTCCCATTTTAGGCTTATTTTACTAGTCTATTTACCTTTTCTCACAGTTCAGTGATGTGTAAAACCTGGTTCTGATTATTTAACTTAACAAGACTTTTGTCAATCGCTTTTGCTCTTTGGGACTTCAGGTGAACGATAGCCCTCACCTCTTCTGAACCATTGTGGAGAGACAAGCATCAGTGACAGTGCCTTTTGATAGTTTCTAAATGACATGGGAATGCCCCTTTCTGACAACGGTTCACATGCTGTCATTTCACAGGTGAAATGGGGGATTTGATCAAATCTACCCCCCATACCTGTTATTTTAGAGTCTAGCTTTCTGAAAGAGCCAAAATGTTTCTTATCACGACTTTGCTCTGAGTTTTCTCTCCCACTCAACACTTGAAACACATTTTGAATGCTATAAAATACTTTTCAAATACAATGATGTGCTGCAATTCTCCTAGCTTGTTTTGTAGTGGAATGAAACAAATACTCAAGTTCACTTCTGTGTGGCTTTTCATTCTAAAATAATTTAAAGAATTTAGTAGATATTCCCAGGATCAGGAATGAATGTATAGCCTCTATCTGTACTATTTTTCTAGGAGTTGGTGGGGAAGGTGTCTTGATAGTTTTGCTTCTGAAAATTTTTTATTCCGAACTTAAGTATAAAAAGAGAATTTTCATAGACACAACAGAACATAAAAGAGCCTGGATAAAACCATCAATTTCCATTTCATATCACTTGCTTTAAAAAAAATACACAAACAAAATCTATACATGACTTTTCAAAACTATTCTGTTTATCTGTGTTTCCTTCTATTCTCCTCTGTGCTTTTAAAATATATTATAACGCCTGCCCCTCTCTCTATTTTTATTTTACATCACTGTTACTAACCTCTTCTCCCCATGATTGGTTGTTGTTGCTTAGATCAGAGTTCTGACATCTTTCAGAGTTATCTTTTTTTTTTTTTTTTTGGTGAGACAATTGGGGTTAAGTGACTTGCACAAGGTCACACAGCTAGTAAGTGTTAAGTGTCTGAGGCTGGATATGAACTGAGGTCCTCCTGAATCCAGGGCTGGTGCTCTATCTACTGTGCCACCTAGTTGCCCCTCAGAGTTATTTATCTTTACATTATTATTATCCTAGGGTAAATGTTCTCCTGGTTCTGATCACTTAATTTTCTGTCAGTTGTACAATAATACTCCTTTCCATTTATGTATTGCAATTTGTTCCACCATTCTTCCATTGATGGTCACCTCCTTAGATGATAGTTCTTTGCATTATCTCCTCACTTAAGGAGTACTAAACTCCCTCTTAACTACCCTTCTATCCTTGTTTGTTTAATGCATTTCTTTACCAAAATCATTCCATCAGTGCCCTTTGAGGATGTGAATTTTCTGAAAGGACACTGGAATGTTAGCACTGCATCATTATCCAGTGCCTTCTAATATCTCAAGTAAACTTATCCTTTTTAGGTGTCTCTTGACCCTTGTGTTTGCATTTCAAAGTTCCTGCTCAGCTCTAGCCTTTTCTCAGAAATTCCAGAAAGCTTGCTATTCCATTAATGATCAATTTTTCCTCCTTTTAGGATTATATTCAGCTTTTGAGGCTAAATTAAGTTATTCTTGGTTGCAAGCCTATATCTTTTTACCCTTTGGAATTTGGCATTCTGAGATTTCCCAGTTTTTTAGAAGAAACTGCCAAATCTTGTGTGATCCTGAGTGTGCTTCCTTGATACTTTTTAACAGCTTCTTTCTGGATGCTTTTAGCATTTTTAAAATTTGATATGAGAGCTCTGTGATGTTCCTGGGATATTTCATTATTAGGTTTCTTTCAGGAGCTGATCGGTGGATTATTTTGTTCTCTGGTTCTAATAAACCTGAGCAGTTTTCACTTTTGATTTCTAGAAATACCAGTATCAAATCTTTTTTAACAAAAGTATTTCTTTTCAGAAATACTTTATTTTTTTTTTTTCAGAAATTTTTATTTTTTTTCAGAAATCAGTGATTTCTAAATGATCTTTCCTTGTCCTCTTTTCCAAGTCAGCTTTTTTATCAAATACCTTACATTTTCTTTTCTTTTTTCAGTCTTTTGATTTTGTTCTAATTTTTTCTGTCTTGTGAAACCATTGATTTCTGTTTCATACATCCTGATTTTTTCAGGGAATACATTAATGGGATGAAGTTTGCACTTTATTATAATCTTTATTCTCTCTCTGCTTTTCTTCAAAGATTTTATTTCATTTTTTGAAGTCACTACTCTCTTTCTTCTAGGTATTCTTGTAGTCTTTGTGGAAAATCCATTTTCCTTTTGAATCCCTATTAATAGTTTTAGAGTTTCTCTTTCTTTGGGGGCATCTTTAGAGTTAAAGTCATTTTTGCTACTGGTCTGGGGCTTCCTTGGTTTACTCTTCTTTCTAGCTTTAGTTTCTGAATTAGGAATCTCTGCTAGAACCAAGCTCCATTCCCTCCTGTGCTTTTGGTCAGCCCTGCTTGATCTTTCCCTTAGTCATCTGGATTCCTGCACTGACATCCTCCTTCTGGCCTTCGGTGCCCTGTAGATATTTGAGTTTCTAGAACATCATTTGCTGTTCTAGGCCCTCTGTGGAGTCTTAAGACAGGATGCTAGGGACCTTGGAGCCCTTGGGTGTTGAAGGCTGTGCCTACACTGGTCACTGTGATTTCTGGAGCCTTCCAAAGGCTTTTCTTGTCCCTTTGCAGCTACCTCTGGACAGGCAGGGTAGAGAAGTGGGACAGAGCTCTTGGATCCTACTTCTTGACTCAGAGCCTAGCCGTCAGCATATGCTTGTCTCTGGCCCTTCTTCGGTCTTATTGCGGAATTTGGTTGCTTCTGCTGGTGCTGGGTTTGCCAGCAGCTCCCCATTTCTTATTTTCTGTGGACTTTGAGCTGACTTGTGCATTTCTGGTGGAAGAAGTAATTTGCTGTAGTTTTTCATCAGATTTCTTGATCATGTCTTGATAATTAGATCTTGATCCTTGATCAAGACATTGGTCTGGTGTGAATTCCAGCTTTTTTTTTTCTTTTTTTTTTTTTCTGGAGTATGTGTGACTGCTTCCATTCAGGCAACAATTTCGGACCGAAATCTTCAGTCATGAGATATGGTTTAAAAAGATAAAGTTTGGCTACTGTAGTGTGTAGTGGAGAGTGAGACCAGACAAGAAGCTGGTAAATCGTTCACGTTGTTCTTTTCAGGGATAGAGTTTGTTTCTCTGATTCCTCTGTCCTTAAAAGAAGATCTGGACGCAGGGGAGGAGATGGCATAGTTCTTAGAAAATTTTTCTTAACCTCTTGGATCATCATTTTTATCATCTGTAAAATGGGATTAATAGTCACACTTACATCACAAGGTGGATGTCATCACAACCATTATCTCATTGTCTCAAATGAGACAGTGCATGTAAAGTTCTTTCTTTATATAAAAGTTATAAAAATGTTAACTATGATCATGAGGATGATATGCATGCCTGGCCACGTTTGGGTAATTGGGAAACAATAGAATAATAGAATGTTAGAGCTAAAAGTCACCCAGACAGTTTAAGGGACTTGCTTTAGGTCATAGTTAGTTCAGCTAATTAGAAAATTCATTTTTATTGGGATCTGCCATGTAAATGGTTTGTGTGGAAATCACTTATTTTCTTAGGATCAAAACATTTAACTAGACAAAAATGCAGTTTCCCTCTGTAAACTGTCACTTTAAATTAGTACTCAGTTTAATCCAGCAAACATGGATTAAGGGTCAGCTATTATTGTTGTAAATATTAGAGCCAGAAAACTTCTCTCCAAAGTCATATACCATAAAGTTATTTGTGCATTTGTCTGAAATTATAAAAGAGCCATAGGCAGAAGTTTGTGTGCATATCCACCTACTGTAACGTGGTGTATACATAGGGCATGGTGCTGAGTTTTGGGGATAGAGAGAGAATCTCTAGGACATCTTCCATCTCTTTGTGATTTCTTGAAGACTTAGAGGCAAGAGAAGGCAGATCAGCATAGTAGGATTGCAAACAGTCCAGTTTATTGGAGTAGGAGTCTGAAGTAATTTCACTTCTCTGACATTAGGGAAGCATTGGGGTGGGGCTGGGGCAAGAATCTCATTTATCCAAATCTGTAGCAAATTAGAAGTCGGAGAAAGTGTGCGTAGGAGAATATATACCAGACAGTACTGGTTAGAGGAGCTCTCCCTTTGGAAGTGAGTTAACTCAGCTCAACTGAGGGAGTCCCTGATCTCACCCAAGGGAACAAACTCTCTGGCATCTCTGGTTTAGGAAGGTGGGAGTAGGGACATGATGGAAACTGCCAGCTCCTCTTCTGTCCCCCCAGAGTCCTTTCCCTTCACAACCTGAAGTGGGGTTCACCTCTTCTGTCTTCTCTTTTGAAGCTGGAAGCAAGGAAGGCCTGAAGTGATTTGATGTTAGAAGACAACCTGAAGAGGGGCAGCTAGGTGGCTCAGTGGTTAAAGCACCAGCCCTGGATTCAGGAGGACCTGAGTTCAAATGCAGCCTCAGACACTTGACATTTACTAGCTGTGTCACCCTGGGCAAGTCACTTAACCCTCATTTCCCCGAAAGAAAAAAAGAAAGAAAGAAAAGAACCTGAAGCTTGAGTAGTGCCAGAGAGCACTGGCTCAGGCTGGAGCCACCTCTGCCCCACCCCTCACCCAGGGCAAGGTGTTCATCTTCACCAGTAAGGAGAGAGTCCCATACCAATGGGCTTTGTATTAGAAGTAGAGATTTTGTATTTCCTTCTGTATACATTATTTTAATAGCTATAGTATACTACAGGTTTTTCTCCCTCCTTTCCCAAGGAATTCATTTCCTTGGTGACCATCTTTATTTCCTCCCTAACTCTTTCTTTCTTTCTCTTTCTTATCTTTCTTTCTTTCTTTCTTTCTTTCTTTCTTTTCTTCTTTCTTTCCTTTCTTTCTTTCTTTCTTTCTTTCTTTCTTTCTTTCTTCTTCTTCCTTTCTTTCCTTCTTTCTTTCCTTCTTTCTTTCTTCCTTCTTTCTTTCCTTCTTTCTTTCTTTCTCTTTCCTTCTTTCACTTCTTTCTTCTTCTTTCTTTCCTTCTTTCCTTCTTTCCTTCTTTCCTTCTTTCCTTCTTTCTTTCTTTCTTTCTTTCTTTCTTTCTTTCTTTCTTTCTTTCTTTCTTTCTTTCTTTCTTTCTTTCTTCATTCATTCATTCATTCATTTATTTTTTGGTGAGGCAATTCGGGTTAAGTGACTTGCCCAGGGTCACACAGCTAGTAAGTGTCATGTCTGAGGCTGGATTTGAACTCAGATCCTCCTGAATCCAGGGCCAGTGCTCTATCCACTGTGCCACCTAGCTGCCCCCCTAACTCTTGCTCTTAGACAAGGGGACTTTGATATCCATTTAAAAGCTCCCTCAAATTCTCTAACCACACATTTCCTTAATCTCCTGTGCTATGCCTTCACTCTGCCACAGCCATACATAGGGATGATAACACAATAGTTTTCCATTACTCACAAATGTTCTACTTCCCTAATTAGAAATCCTGACATTCCACTGTCTCATCATAACTGCCTGTCATTCTACCTGTCCCCATGACTCACTCCTTTTAGACCTATTCTTTTGCTTCCTTTCAAGATGTCTGCTTTTCAACTTTCTGCTTTCTTAAGCAATTACCTCTCAATGTGATGAATGGATTTTTGGGGGGTGGGAAAGGACTAGAGATAAAGAAAGAGACCCAGGAGAAAGAAGGCTTTTCTGATAGTCCAGGTAAGGAATGATGAGAATCAGGATCTTTAGGGGGCCTGGGGACCTTAGACATCCCTTAGGCCAAACCCTTCATTCTATAGGTTAAGAAACTGAAGCCCTGGGGCAGCTAGGTGGTGCAGTGGATAGAGCACTGGCCCTGGATTCAGGAGGACCAGAGTTCAAATCCAGTCTCAGACACTTGACACTTAATAGCTGTGTGACCTTGGGCAAGTCACTTAACCCTCATTGCCTGACCAGAGAGAGAGAGGACCATGGAAGAAACTGAAGCCCTGGATAGCAAAGCTATTTGCCCACAGTGACACAGGTAATAAGTAGCAATAAGTAGCAGAACCAGGAATTTAATCCAGGAGCACTGTCTCCAAAATACAGCATTTCTTTTCCACTACATCATGTGACATCCCTTCAACTAGGATCAGAATGTAAAGCTAAAGGGATGATGTTCAAGTGCCAGACACATCATAGGCACTTTAATAACCATTTAAATGTTTATTGATTGTCAGCCAGATGGGAGGAAAGGATTTAAGGGATCAGAGAGGGAAAGGGGGAGGTGTGTGTTTGGGGGGGGGTGGAGGCGGAAATAGTACCTTTTTAGTCTCTGTGAAGTAAAGCATTTTAGGTGATTGTCATGAATAATCCTATCAGTGAATAAATATCTTTCATTCCATAGATCCTTAAAATATTGAAGAAGGTACTTAGTTGCCTAGTTGATCTTGGAGTAAGGTTGGCCCTGGGAAAATAGCTTAAACAGCAAATTATTGCACAAGTGAAACTGTCACCCTTTCTGTTGTGATGTTTTTTTTTTTTAATTTCTTCACCTTTTCCAGTTTTCTTGACTACTTGTTTATTTTCCCAATTTACTGAATTTTTTAGGTATACCATACTATATAGGTGCCTTGACATTAAGAAAGAGAATGAAAAGCAGCAAATAAATATAGTTAACTTTTCCCCTTCCTCTTAACCCTCCCCCGCAAAGTGGGTAATTCATTTGTTGTTTGTTTTGCAAGACTTCAGCATCAGATTTCAATGTATGACCTTGAAAACTAGTCTCATTAAGAAGTTCTTTGCACAGCTTTAGTGCTTGGGAAAAAAAATTCATCTTCCCACACATACCTGGTCAACCAAGAATTTTTCCTTCAGGAACTATGGATGGGGGGTAGTGGAAGCAGAAAGACACACTGACACGGACTGTCTTGGCTTCAGGTCATGGCATCACCCCTTTGCTAGAGGCTCCTTCCAGTGTCCTTTCATTCTCACATGTCATTTATCCCTGTGCTAAGGGAATGCGCCCCTTTAACATCTTTTCCTGTATGGAGATGCTATTTTTAAAAACTGTTTCCTGTTCACATCTGACCCACATTGGCATTCCACTTAGGAAGATTCTTCCTAAGACCAGATATGTAATGTGAATGCCTCAGGCCAACAGAAAACTAATCTGAAGCCTCCAGAATGTTCCTCTGGGGCCACGGCATCCTCCTGGAAACACTTCTTTGATTATATGCAGAGGTTCCTTTGGCCAGGGACTATGACTTGTCACCTACATACCTGGAGCTTAACAGGTACTGACTGTAGCTAGAACCCTAATCTTCTAACACTTTGCAAGAATGTTACTGACAGATTGGAATCCCTGTCTGTAGTTAACTCTTGAGGTTCATCTAGTTTGGAGGTACTACCTGAGGATACATTAACTCAAGACCTTCAAAACACACATTGATTTTTTTTGGGTATTTTTTTGGGGGGGGTGAGGCAATTGGGGTTAAGTGACTTGCCCAAGGTCATACAGCTAGTAAATGTCAAGTGTCTGAGGCCAGATTTGAACTCAGGTCCTCCTGAATCCAGGGCTGGTGCTCTATCCACTGTGCCACCTGGATGCCCCTGCACATTGATGTATTAATTTTTTTGGTGGGGCAATGAGGGTTCAGTGACTTGCCCAGGATCACACAGCTAGTGTCAAGTGTCTGAGGTCAGATTTGAACTCAGGTGCTCCTGAATCCAGGGCCAGTGCTTTATCCACTGTGCCACCTAGCTGCCCCTGCACATTGATTTTTAATAGAGGACTGTGAAGTGTTCTGGACAGTTAGGTGATACAGTAGATAGAGTACCAGGCCTGGAGTCAGGAAGACTCATCTTTTTGAGTTCAAATCCAGCCTCTGACACTTGTTAGTTGTGTGATCCTGGGCAAGTCATTTAGCCCTGTTTGCCTCAGTTTCCTCATTTGTAAAATGAGCTGGAGAAGGAAATGGCAAACCACTCCAGGATCTTTGCCAAGAAAACTTCAAATGGGGCCAATGAAGAGTCAGACGACTGAATATTGACTGAACAACAAATGAAATCTTCCTTTGGTGATGGTGTTCTATCTCTTGGCATGTTTGAAAATGAGCCCCTATGTTCCAATAAGTTGTTGTTGTTATTATTATTAATTATTATTATTATAGCAATTGTCCCTTTTCTCTGAGAACAGAAATGGGGGGGAGGGAGAAGGGAAATCCCATTTCATTGGTATTATGAAAGCTCAATCTAGAATAATCCTCTTTTTTTCTATAGAGTTGGACACTCCCTAAATTCTTATTGATTAGCTAACCAGCTGTTAGGCTGGAAAAAAAGTTTTTGGGAGAATATTGTCCTTCAGAGTATGGACTGAGTGTTATATCATCAAATATAGTAGGGTTGTATTTCTTCAGTGTCAAAGCATATTTTCTCCTCATCTTCTACTGAGAAATAAGGAAGAAAGATACTTGTTTTTAATATTGCTGATCTACATTCAGACTTTTCCCTTCCTCTCCTAAATATAGGAGAAAACTGGAAAAAATGAGAAAGAAATTAAAAGTTATTTGATTTTAAAGATTGTATTGTATACATGGTCTCTAAAAAAAATTACATGGCTGGGGCTGCTAGGTGGTACAGTGGATAAAGCACCGGCTCTGGATTCAGGAGGACCTGAGTTCAAATTTGACCTCAGACACTTGACACTTACTAGCTGTGTGACCCTGGGTAAGTCACTTAACCCTCATTGCCCTGCCCCCCTCCCCAAATTACATGGCTGGTCTACAAGCAACCTCAAATCTTGAGTGTTGAAATTGCCTGTTTTTTAGTTCTTTTACTAAAATGTCTCCATGATCCTCCAAAGAGGAGAGGTGTGTTAAAAGTGTTTTTTTCAGGCTGCTGTTTTTGAGTCTAGAACCAGGATCATATTTTTTATCCTTCAGTCCCAGCCACTTCTTACAACCCACTAACATTAGTAGCATCACAGGAATCTAGGTAAAACGTTGCTCGGTGGGTTGGTTGTTGTCTTTTGTTCTGGAAGAGGACCAAAATGATGTCACTGTGTTGGGGTCAAGGTACAGTGCGTCCAACCATGACCGATGTGACCAATAGGAGCTTGGAAGGCTCTACCACAGGTTGGGCACAGATAGTCCCTTAGGGACATTTGGAGTGGAGATGTCTAAAATTGCGCATGAGCTACTGCAGTTTTGTTTTACAAATAGAGCACAGCACCTTCTTTCACGTGGGCATGCCACGCTGGGCGGTCCTTTGTCAGCATCTCCCACGTCACGCAATCGATTCGAGTTCTTCAGAGAGACCTTTGAGAGTATGACTTCTTCTGATGGCCATGTGAGTCTTTGTTTGGCATTCAAACATGGCCAGCCCATTGGAACTGCACTCTGTGCAGCAGAGTTTGAATGCTTAGTTCAGTTTGAGAAAAGACGTCAGTGTCAGGTACTTTATCTTGCCAGGTAGTCTTCAGAATCTTCCGAAGACAATTCAAATAGGAGTGAGGCAAAACGTCCACATTATCTTTGGATAGAACTTACCCTTTTTAAAGCACTGGCTACAGAGTCCGAGGGCCCAAGTTCATATCCCACCTTGGAACCTACTACCTCTGACCTTGGGCAAATCATCCATCCTTTCTAGGCTTCCCTCTCTTCACCTGTAAAATCAGGGGGTTGCATTAGAAGTCTCTTGAGTTTCCTTCTAACTCAAAGCTCTCGAGTCCTGTGATATGGTTATATGACTCAAGGGTAGAAACAGAAAGCTTCCCATGTGTCTTGTGGCACATACCTTACCGTTGTGTAAGCGCCATATATGTGTATATGCCCCATCCGTGCTCAATCCGCATGCACATATATGTGTATGTAATATTCAATTCCCTCCAAATGCCAGAGGAAGGCCTCTATTAACTCCTTTAACACAAGGAAGTTATTGTGAAGGAAGGGCCAATGTGCTTCACTCACTAGTAGCAAAATGGGACTGGCCATTCATATGCAAATAACTTGCCACCCACTGTGTGGAGGCTGCAAGCAGATTTTGTCAGGCCGCACTCCTGTGACAGAGGCTGCTCCAGCTGCTGCATCTGCTGAGCTCAGAGACGATTTTCCTACCACTCCATAGAGCAGTATAGAAAGGCATATATAGAGCTGAAGGAGCAGACTATTGAGGTAAGTGTGTGTGTGTGTGTGTGTGTGTGTGTGCGCGCGCGCGCACGCGCATGTGCACACACATGCGCTGCTATGAGTTTTTCTTATATATAGTCATAATCTTTATTTGTGAGATAGAAATTTTATTAGTTTTTATATATTCTCTTAGGAAAATAATTATCATTTATAGAGGGATTTGGGGATGGTCTTAATTTTTTCTTATCAATGGCCATTAGTGGTTCCATAGCTGTAGGATTTCTTTTATCTTACATGGTGTGGGCTGAGACCAGGTTCAAATATTAAGAGTATCTTAATTTTTGTGTGGCATTTTGTAATTTATAAAGCATATTAGCAGATATTTTCTAAATTAGTCCTCAATAACCTAGAACAACTGGGCAGTGTGTTCTATCTCTATTTTTCAGGTGCAACTTAGCCTTAAAAAGTTAAAGGGATAGGAATATGGATGAGGAACTGAATAAGATGTTGTATCTTAGAAGGCATCTGGCCCTGCTCCTTCATTTTACAGACAAGAAAACCGAGACCTGGAGAGGTTAAGGAGTCTGCATATAGGGCCGGGGCTTGGAGCCAGGGTCTCCTGATGCCCAATCCAGTACCCTTTCCACTAGACAGCCTGTCCTAGTGGTCATGGATAATTCTAATAATTCTTTATACAAAATTTTAAAAAATCATCAGAATACACTGAGTTCAGATTCCTTGGGGAAATAGGGTAAGTCGCTTGGCAAAATATAACAAATATGGACCAATTTGGGTGAAAACAAGTCTGCATTAATGAAAGGTCTAAACTGTGAAACTTAGGAGGATATAGAATTTTGTTTCCTTAGGTAATAACACAGAAGATAATGTGTTATCTGGGTATTTTGACAAGGACAGGTCTTTGGATTGCTTTAATTAAGTGTGTAAGCTTAATTCATCTTCTTAGTTAAGTGCTATTGTATAATTCATTCTGCAGTGTTCCCAGAAACATACCCACAACACAGTTTATTGTGTAAGTTATTTATACTGTTAAAAAAATCTGTCTACATATATCAATTTCAACCTCTTGTTTGCACTGGGGTAGTCTGATATAGGATGTGTCTTCAGAGATTATTGCCCTGCTTCTAGCCCCAAAGGCCTCTGCTCCTATTTTTGGGTCAGAGCAACCAACATAGCCACAGACCAGATGTTCTTGGCTAGCACTTGGTCCAGGCTGCCATTTCCCTACTTCTAGCACACAGCTGCAGACTTCAAGCTTCCTTGTGTCAACCCTGTTCTCTGCCCTGGAAGACTTCTGTGTTCCTTGGTAGATTTTTCTAACTGGACCGCTTTCCTAGTATAGAAAGGTTTCTAACCATCTGTGTGGACCTGAGTTGGCAAAATGCACTTGCTTTAGTGTCTTCTTCAATTTCCTTATTATTTCTCTGCATGCTGATCTTTTTTTATCCTTGCTTGAGTATTTGTGAGAAAGCTGGGCTTTTCTGCTGCCAAGTTTAGGACAACCCCTGAACATTTCTCATATGTTTTGATTTCTAGATCTTTTATCATCCTGGGGACCTTTCTCTGGGTAATAGCATTTTTCTAATGTCCTTTTTATAATAGTGCTTAGAAATAGACAGAAGACTCCAGATTTGATGTTACAAATACAGAATACAGGGAAATTATTACTTCCTTTGACACAGACAGAATACTTAGATTATTGTAGCTATATCACACAGATGACACGTTGAATCTCCTTGTCAACCAAAATTCCTGTTTTTTAAAAAACTTTTACAACTGTCAAGATAGTTCTCCATCTAGTACTTAAACATTTCTAAAAATCTCAATTCTGTACTTATATTTATTTCCATTAAATTTCAATTTGCAGTTTCCAGCCTGCTCAGATAATTTTAAACTATTATTCAATTGTCTGTACTAAGCCTGACCCAACTTTATATCATCTGAAAATTTTAAATTATGCTTTCTGTGTATTTTACTCAGGTTATTAAAAATGTTGTGGAGATGTCAAACTCAAGGCCTGTAAAACTCCTTCCTGTTGCTTAACCTAGATTAAAATGTTATTGGACCCTCATTGCCCTGCCCTCCCCCCAAAAAAAGTAATTGGGAGGGGCAGCTAGGTGGTTCAGTGGATAAAGCACCTGCCCTGGCTTCAGGAGTACCTGAGTTCAAATCCGGCCTCAGACACTTGACACTAGCTGTATGACCTTGGGCAAGTCACTTAACCCCCATTGCCCCGCCCCCCCCCAAAAGAAAGAAACAGTTGGATGACTGTGTAGAGGGGATCTTGTAGAGAAGATTATTCATGTACAAAATCTGAAATTCTATGAATCCAGCCACCCACAATTAGAAAATATCCATTCCCCAGGGGTTCTACCTGGAATACAAAGGCTACTTTGTATTAGGCCCTATTCCTTGAGAAAAGGGTCTGTTAATAGCATCAAAAAGGTTCTGTTAATAGCACTGTAGGATTGAAGGATTGAAGGGACCTTCCACGGCACCTGATATAACACTTGAATTTTGTAGATGAGAAAACTGAGGTTCAGTGAGACTGTGTGACTTATGTAACCCAAGTAATCAGTAGAAGAGCTGGGGTTGAATCCAGTCCTCCAGTGCAGAGGTGTTACACTCAGGACTTCAAAACGCTAAGAGCCAGCTATATTAAAAGGTCATTGGGAAATGTTTAACAAGATATCTTAAAGATACAATTCAACATAGGCAATGTTAATTTATGGTTTTCTAAGTCATTCTGCCGTGTTTCTATTTGAGTTTGACACAACTGCTTCAGGAGACCATATGCAGCATATACCTCATACCCCATTTATACCCTGGTTATATCCCAGGAAACACCACTTGTCTCTTGGCAGAGATTGAGGAGGATCTTGGTTATGCAGGCAAGGAATAAGCCTCAAAACCAGTAAAAAAGCATTTTGGTCTCCCTGCTATTCTAGAAATTCATTGATTATTAGGTCCATAAGGACTTAATGTCATCTGATTTAACCCCCACGTTTTGTAAATAATGAAACTTTGTCCTAGGGAGGTGAAGTGATTTGCCTCCTATTATAAATCCTTAGGTTTTGGCAGAGCTGGCTCTCAAACTGAGTTCACCTGTTGACTACCTAATTCCTTCTTGCCATATCTCTATTTATTTGTATTTGTAAAGGGAACAGGATTACGTGTATGTGACTATTTTAGGTATTTGCAATATTAGTATAGTTTGTAGTATTTGGTCCAGAATTTCTGATATATCATTTCCTTAATGTTCTGTCAGAAAATGGTTATTAGTACAAAATGTCAGGTATCTAAGTTTTATTTTCTTCTGTCATACAGTGTCACTTATTTAATCGACTTATTTATCTGGATAATGTGCTAATTGATCTTCTCTCGCTAAATATCAGCCTATCAACCCCCCTCCTCCAAAGTGGAAGTTGGGGGAGAATGTGGTCTGGTCCAGAATTCCGCTGACATACAAACAAGGTGCTGGGGTGGGGGTGGGGGGGTTGCTATCAAATGAAGAGCCTCTCCACATAGCCATGGAGTGGAATGTTTTCCAGGATGACAGTGTTCTTGGTGAAAATGCAATGAATGAACGTTCCCTTTTCATTCTTGTGATGTATGTCACACAGATAATAAATAGAAGATCTGGTGTTCGAAACGACGTGTTCTGACCATGAATCCAGTCCTCCAGGGGACCACAGGCAGCTGACTTCACATATCCATAGTTACTTGGTTATATACCCCAGGAAAAACTGCGCTATTTTAGATATTAATCAGCAGGAGAGAGTTGAGTGGGCAAAGGAGGGTGTATTTCACTTTCTTAGAAGTTTAGCTCGGTTGTTTTTTAAGCCCTTGCTATATTTCCTGTATTTGGTTTCTTAGGAAAAAGACATTAGAATCACGTAGTGATGAGAGAAGTGTGGTTCCCTCAGGAGTATGCTAGTGCTGATGTTGATCGTCCTTCCAGGCTTAATCAAAGCTTTCTCCTTCTTGTGGTGACTTTACCGCCAGTCTTTGTGGTTTTCTTTCTATACTTACTCACCAGGGGGATGTCTGGGATTTGTTAGCCCACTCATTTTAGGTTTGGTTTTGAGAGGTGTATTCATCTTGCTCTTTATTCTACTGTATATAAATTTACCTTCAAGTGCCTTTTCATGTGTTCATGTCTTCGTTAAATAGAAACACTTGCTTCACTAAGCTTACGTACACATAGAAAACTTTTTCCATCTTTCCCTTCAAGTCTCCCCGCCTCACCCCCATGAATGTTCTTCTCCTTGAACAGTCCAGATGCATGGAATAGACAGATATTCATATGATAAAAGAAGTGTCTTCTCTTAGCTTTTGTCTTCTCTTGTCACCATTCTAAGGCTGACGTTAGGTCAGATATGCATGAGTGACTTCAGAGGCGATAACTCTATGGAACATATAGGTAGAATGTACTTGGAAGCCTGAGAATTCTGTTTAATCTCCCTGGCCCAGCTTGGGGCGGGGCCCAAGTGCAGTACCAGCCAAGGGTTACAATAGGGTCTGTATCACAGACTGTAACGCCTGGATGGGGCAGTATACAGCAAGAGCGAGAGCGCCTTAGTGAGTAAGAGGCTAAAAGCAAGGGGTGGATCATTTGGAGTAAAAGGGCTAGTTATCTGAGATAAAAAGGAGAGAGGGGCCAGAAACAAGAAGCCTGTTCTTCCCAGAACAGGTTAGAAATATGGCAACAGGGGCAGCTAGGTGGCGCAGTGGATAAAGCACCAGCCCTGGATTCAGGAGGGACCTGAGTTCAAATTCGGCCTCAGACACTTGACACTTACCAGCTGTGTGACCCTGGGCAAGTCACTTAACTAACTTCATTGCCCCACACCAAAAAAAATAAATAAATAAAACGGCAGCAATTGACAGATTATAGTTGTAATAATAACATTAGCTTACACTTATAAAGCATTTTCAGGCTTATGTTTTAAATGTTTTATGTGTTATATCTTATTTGATGCCCTCCCCCCAACACTCTGAGCTATTAACAATTTTATTGTCTCTATTTGCCACTTGGGGAAACTGAGACTCAGGTAAGGACCTGCCTCCCGGCACCTATCTAGTAAGTAAGTATCAGAGTAGGACTCAAAGCCAGGTCTCACCTAATGCCAGGTCTGGTGCTTCTTCCACACTGCTTCTTAATTATAGGCGCCATGGCATAAAACAAGGGGTGTGGGTGGGGGTGGGGGTAACCTTTATTTGTGGTCAGACAGATGGTCAAGAGACAGGTGTCCAAGTAGGTTTAAGCTTTCACAAAGAGATTTGCAGTTTGACTCAGTGTGATGAGTTGTACTACTGATGCATTTTGAGTTTGAGCGTGCGGTCCTAGCCCTGCCCTTGTTGCTCCGTGTGAACTTTAACTGTGGATAGCTCGTGGACATCACTGACACTTTGTACATAAGGAACAACTCTGTATTTTTAGTGAGAGACCACCGTTCCTTCAGCCATGGGACTTCCCTAAACTCTAGCTCCCGGGCTCGGTGGAATAGCAGCAGCAAAAAGCTTCTCCCAGTTCAGAGAAATGAAGATGGTGCCTCGTTGTTCACGTTCTCTTCTGTTCCCTAACCTTTGGACTCCACTAGATATTAGAGATGACTCCCCTGCCTTCTTAAGTCCAAGATTTTGTTTTGTTTTGTTTTGTTTTTTGGTGAGGCAGTTGGGGTTAAGTGACTTGCCCAAGGTCACATGGCTAGTAAGTGTTAAGTGTCTGAGGCTGGATTTGAACTCAGGTACTCCTGACTCCAGAGCCAGTGCTCTATCCACTGGGCCACCTTGCTGCCCCCAAGATTTTTTTTAAACAAGGATTTGTTGCCCCCGAGGCTGGTGAGGCTAGGCAAGAATCTGGGAGGCAGGTTTCAAGTCTGAATATGTGTGAGCTTAACAGGGACTGGTGGAAGATTAGATGAATTCACATGGATGCTTGGAGTTCCAGTAAACTCAAGAACTTAGAACCTGCATGGCGAGGAAAGTGGCTTCATGATTAGCTTCATTTCAGACCTGTCTGTATAGCTGTTCACCATACTTTCTGTCTTCTACACATGGAAGGTCCACCAAGGTTCATTGGCTGTTAACCCATGGCTTTATTAGCTTACAGCGTCTCCTACAAATTATTATGTACTACTTCTAGCTTCTTGAGATATACATCTTTTGTAAGCACCATGGTATTAAGATGGAGATAGGGTTGGGGAGGGCAGTAAGTTAAAAAAAGGAAAGAAAAGAAAAATGGTGCTCAGTTTGGAGGTGTTGTGATAGTGTTTTTTTTTTTTGTTCGTTTGTTTTTAGTGAGGCAATTGGGGTTAAGTGACTTGCCCAGGGTCACACAGCTAGTAAGTGTTAAGTGTCTGAACCGGATTTGAATTCAGGTACTCCTGACTCCAGGGCCAGTGCTCTATCCACTGCGCCACCTAGCCGCCCCGTGATAGTGTTTTTATAGCAGAACTCTGCTGTGTGTAGGAAAGTTGACTGGTCATCCTGGTGGTAGCTTTTGTAGCATCCTGGTAGTTAGCGGCTCACATTTTTATTGGGCTTTAAGGTTTACAATGTGTTTTCTCCACTACAGCCCTGTGATGTAGGTAGTTTCCCCCAGCGTACACTGGGAAGATGACGCAAGAGGTGAAATGTCTTGTACTGGATGAGTGTCAGAGTTGAGATTTCAAACCTGGTCTTATGACTACATCTCCAGTGCTCTTCTCCTTCACCAAGTGGCAGACATATCCGTTTGGATGGCTCTCCTTGGCAGTTGGATCTCTCTGACTGGCTAATAAGAAGATAAGTGTGGTAACTGGGGAATAATAAACCAGAGAGCCACCCAAAACAAGACACATCTTGGAGCCCTGATCTGGAGTGACGTATTAAAGGGGATGATGGAGAGGAATATCTCTTCAGAGAAAAAGTCGTGCAGTGCCAAGTGCAGAGGTTGTGAAGGAACTGATTTAGAGGGTGAAATGGATTGTCCATATGACTATGTCTACTACTTTGGGGTCTGTGGAAACTCAGAAACATCAAGGAGGCGGTAAGAAGTACAGAAAGCCTGTGCTTCTCCCTACAAGGTTGTAGGCCTCATATGATGTCATTCGGGAGGTTCGGCCTCAGAAATTAATTCCTGTTGTCAGTACTATATTTGGGGGGGGGGCAGGGCAATGAGAGTTAAGTAACTTGCCCAGGGTCACACAGCTAGTGAGTGTCAAGTGTCTGAGGTCAGATTTGAACTCAGGTCCTCCTGAATCCAGGACCAGTGCTTTATCCACTGTGCCACCTAGCTTCCCTGTCAACACTATCTTGAATAACTTCATGCACCTACCAGTAGGCCCTCAAGTATAACCATAACATTGCCCTTTGTATTTTTCCACATTGAATGTATAGTTTTTATGACAGGAGGAACCACTTACCCTCCCTATCCCATCCTTTTCTCATGACTGGTAATCACCTTGGCATGTGTACATGCATGCATACATAAGCACATGCATGTACACGAATTCCAAATTTGCTGCTTATTATTAAATATAAAGTCTTTTTTACTTTGCCAATACAAGATAGGGAAGATACAGCTAGGCTCTAATTTGTCTGGACAAATCTGGGAGTTTTAGTAAATTATAAGCTTGTTGTGAGTTAAAAATGTGATATCCAAAAAAAAAAAAGTAATAATGCAGCCTTAAGTTGTAATAGGCGACAATAGTGTCCAGAATGAGGGAGGTGATGGTCTCTTTGTCTTTCACCCTAGTAATGCCACTTCTGGAATATTGTGTTCAGTTCTGGGCATCATATTTTAAAGAGCCTATTGGATCAGCTGGAGGAGTGACCTGAGGAGGACAGCCGGATGCTGAAAAGCCTTAGGTTCAGCTGTAGGAACTTAGAATTTAACTTGGGAAGAAACTTGGAGACTTCAAGGGATATGATCATTGTATTCAGGTATTTGAAGGTCTGTTGCGTGGAAGAGAGGGCTGAGGCTTGTTTGACATGAGCCCAGCAGGCAGCACTAGGAGTAAGGGTGGGCATTGTGGAGAGACAAGTTTAAGCTCTATGGAAGGATTTCTGCCCCCCCCCCCATCACCTTGATGGTCCCAGAGTTCAGTGGCCTGCTTTGGGAAAGGGCAGGTGCCTGCTCACCAGAGCTCTTCAGGTATGACCGTTTGTTGGAAGTGTTGTAGAATGGATTCTTATTCAGATAGAGACTGATTAGATTACTTCCAAGGTCCCTTCTAATTTTGAGATTCTTTGCTTCTGGAAACTTCTCTGCCTCTAACTTAATCTGCTAGAGATAGTCTCCATTCTTGTGATCTGACAGGGCTGTGATGGAAGAAGGGTTAGGAAGTAGATGGGGCTGTTCCAAGAATTTGAAGTGCTGTCATGTGGAAGAGGGAACTGACTTTTTCTGCCTAGCTCCACAGGACAGAAGGGGAATTTCTAGAGAGGCAAATTTAGGTTTGACATAGGAAGACCTTCCCGACAGCCGGAGCTAGGCAGCGGTGAGATGGATTGCCTTGGGAGGCGGTGGGTTCCCTTCCACTGGACATATCTGAGTAATGTCTAGATGACCACTTGCCAGATATATTATACATAAAGGAGCCTTGTTTCAGGTATGAGTTTAACTAAATGAACTCTGGGCTCTTTTCCAGCTCTGAGATGCTGTGATTTGGTAAAATGTAGCTGACATTTTTAGGAAATAATGAACATTCCAGCTTAGGTAAAGCAGAATTTTTTTGAAAAAGAATTTTATTTTTTCATTCTAAATTTATACTCCTAATAATAACAATAATATTAATAATAAATACATAAATAACAATGCTGTAAGAATTGTTATATAAGGACATAAATATCTCTTTTGCTTCTCAAAATGGCTCTGGGGCAATAGATGCTTTTGTTATCTTAATTTTATGGATGAGGCAGTAGAGGCCAAAAGAAGTTCAATCTTTATAGTAACCGAAGAGTAGGGAATAAGTTTTGATGTTTTACTGGGTTCAGTATTGTGGAGGCCCTTGCATGCCAGGATAAGGAGTAGTGGTGGTGATGGTGGTGAAGTCTGAGAACTCTCAAGATAAAAGGTAATGATTTAATAATGTAATTAATTTACATTACTCTATAAATAGAAGATTAGTTTGACTGGAATGAAGAATTGTGAAGGGGTGGAATATAAAACAAAGACTGGAAAAGTAGATTTAAGCTAGGTTGTGGAGGATTTAAAATGCCATGTAGAGGATTTATATTTTAGCCTTTAAGCAATAGAGACACTGAAATTTTTTGACCACTGAGTAACGCCAGACCTGTGTTAATAGACTCGTGGGAGACTGGGAATGAATAGGCTGAATAGGCGCTCTTGGTGTAGCAAATAGGAGGGAAGCTGTGGTATTCCTTCCCTCAGCTACTCGGTACATACTTTCATGTCTGTATTAATTTGCACTCATTTGTTCTATTCCAGGGTCCAGACCATTCACCAATAAGAGATAACAAAACCTGAGACCAGGGCCAGCAAATCAATTAGTGTTGGCAGTGGGTGGAGGGGAGAGTCCCGCGTTTGAGCCAGAACTAGTACTAATGCATGCCGATCTAGAGAATTACAAGACAAGACCAGATCGTAATCCTCAAGCAGTTCTAACTCAGAATGAGCTAAGTGTGACAGAACCAAGCAGTAGAGGGCAAAATGATATAGTGGGGCTGCTTATAGAAACGTTTTTTGAGCAGTTGGCCTGGCCCTCAAACAAGAGGCGGCTGGGAAGATAGAAGGGAGGGTTCCCCTCCTGGCTACTGAGATTCTGCTGCCAGTGGGGTGAAGTCACGTGTCCCACCCAAGACGGAAATAGATCATAAGATTTAGTTAGGTATGTGCTCTCACATTGTTTCATAGTCTTATGTCCACTCTGTCCCCATTAAATGACAATATCTTCATCAAGGGAAGGTCTTCATATTCTCTCTTTTTTTTTTTTTCATATTCTCTTGATCATGTTGCTGCCCACAGAACTTAGTTGTGGAACAGTCAGGCACTATAACTCATAACTACTGAACTAGCTTAATCAGCCACGAGAGTAGCACGTCGCTTCTAGGCTAAACGTTGGGAAACACTCATTTCTGAGCTTTTTAAGGTTTAGGTATGTTCCTGTTCTCTGCTCAGTTCTGCCCTTCAAGGTTCCTCTCTTGGCCACAGAATATATTTTCCTAATTGCTTATAGGATTTCTCAGAAATAACAGCTCAGCTTCTCTACATTGTTGTTGATTTCTATCCAAATCTATCTTGAAGTTGGTGTTGGTTTTCCTTCAAGACACTCAAAGGATTAGAGCCTCATTAAAGCGTCCCTGAGCCCACTATTTGTTAAAAATAGATTCAGTAGCTAATAACTAAACCATAAGGGTGATGTCTGCAGCTAGTAAATGACTGTAGAGGATCGAGGACAGGAACAATATCATTAAGTAGTTGAACGATATGGCTACCCTTTTAATTACTGCATTTTATTTTTCTGTGTGGTCTAGTTATAAAAATCAGTATTTTATTTCAAATCTCCTGTTATCTAAATAAGCTCTGGCAATGCTTTCATAGCCTTAAAAATTGGTACTACGTGACCGCTTAAGTGATTGATTAAATGTTTTCTGGAGCATTTTTGGCATTATCAAAGACTACAGAATATCAAAACACAATATTGGCTAGATGTGTTTTATGATTGTTGGAATAACAAAGGTCTTTCTTTTGTTTTATAGGAAGAAATTGGGGGAAATGGAGGCTCCTTTCAGGAAAAACTATCAAAGAGGTAAACCCCAAATTTTGGTTATTCTCTCTCTCTCTCTCTCTCTCTCTCTCAAGAATTGAGTGAAAAGTTTCATTGCATCTTCTGAATGGGAACTATCTTATACACACATATACGCAATATATTTATATGTAATATCAATATCATGTGTCATCTTTACAAAAATAGACCTTATACCAAGTCACAAAAATTGTGGTTATCTTCTCATTTGTGAAATTAAAAAATAAACTAGACTTACACAGAGCTGTCCGTAAAGCATATTGTCTTTCAAATCAGCATAAACTTTGACCTGGGCTTTGTTCCCAGCTCTGCTGTCAAGTAGCTATGTTTTCTTGGACTGTCATTTCATCTCTGTGGGCCTCAGTTTCCTCATCTTTAAAATGAAAGGTTCTGTGTAGATGATCATTGAGTTCTTTTCAAAACTCCAAAGTTCTATTATGGTTAGTCTTTCACATATAAACTTTTTTTGGGGGGGGTGGTTAAGTGACTTGTCCAGGGTCACACAGCTAGTAAGTGTCAAGTGTCTGAGGCCAGATTTGAACTCAGGTCCTCCTGAATACAGGGCTTATGCTTTATTCACTTCACCACCTAGCTGCCTTCCACATATAAACTTCAAGAGAGACTGGAATCCATTGATTTTTTTTTGGAAATCTTAAGACTAAGTCAAAGTGGCTACATGATTGTCATAGCAGTATAAAAAAAATTAATTGTTATTTTAGAATGGGCTTCTTCTAACTGTATAAAGAGGTGGGTGGTACCTTATTAATAAAGTCATAGGTGGTGGATGTAGCCTTTTGTGTCTGTATAGTTTGTTGTGCAGATATCTGGGAACAGTCACAATATCAAGCAGCATCTCCACATTTCTCTTTATGGCACGTCGAGGCAGGTGCCAATCTGTCAGTCAGGCAGAAGACCAAGATTAGGCCCTTTAAAAGTACGGGGGTCGGGGTAGATAAGTGGTGCAGTGGATAAAGCACTGGCCCTGGACTCAGGAGGACCTGAGTTCAAATCCAGCCTCAGATACTTGACACGTACAACCTCTGTGACCCTGGGCAAGTCACTTAACCCTCACTGCCCTGGGAAAAAAAAAGTACCTGGTACCACTGTAAGTATTAAGGCACAAAGAAGTAGCATGTGATAAAGGAAACAAGAGTCTGTGCTGCTTCATGTGTGTACAGGTTTTGTTCTTGTTGACAAGAGAGGCCCTGGGCAAACAGACATGGGTGTGATCAAAGTGACCCTGGTAGTTGTGACAAACTCTCCCCACCATAACCAGGGATATGCATCACCACTGGACCTTCACCCTGGTTCCTTCAAAAAGAAAGAACAAATAGTTGGCAGTGACCATATTTGGATGCAATTTATCTCCTACTTTTTGCTTATCCTCAAATTTCTATACCTCCTCTCCCCAGTAAATAGTGATATATATATATATTTGGCGGGGCAATGGGGGTTAAGTGACTTGCCCAGGGTCACACAGCTAGTAAGTGTGTCTGAGGTTGGATTTGAACTCAGGTCCTCCTGAATCCAGGGCCGGTGCTTTATCCACTGTGCCACCTAGCTGCCCCGCTAAATATATTTTAATAATATGGACTGTATTGCTGAAAGGAATTCCAGTTTTGGAAATATTTTTGTTGATTGGTAATAGTTTGCATTTTATCAGTAAGTCTGATTTAGCGAGTTTACTGTCTCTTCATTTACAGATGACTGTATAGCCAGTTCTTCTTGTATCCTTTAACTGTAGAATGCTGAAGATAACAGACTTCAGTACTTCATTAGAACTATGACCCCATCAATTAAAGTGTTCGCTCAATTGGTATGGAGTACAAACTGGTTCATAACTCTCTGGGAGAGACAGTATGCATAGTGGATAGAGCTAACCTTGAAGCCAGGAAGACCTGGTTTTAAATCCTGCCTCTGACCCATACTGGCTGGGTGACCCTAGCTAGTCACTTAACCCCTCAGTGTTCTAGGAAATTCTTTAAGATGGAGTGCCTGCATGCACTATTCGGTAGGGAGTTTCCTCACTTGGGAATCTCATGTACCAATGAAATAAGAAGTCCAATACCTGTGCCTGTCAGCAGATTAACCTAGATATGGAAAAATGGGGTTTAGAAAGCAGGTAAAAGATCTCCATTCTTTCCATGATTTTGATGTGCTAGGTAAGAACAACTTTTGTCCATATTCACTTAAAACCCATGTGAGAGGGGCAGCTAGGTGGCGCAGTGGATAGAGCACTGGCCCTGGATTCAGGAGTACCTGAGTTCAAATCCGGCCTCAGACACTTAACACTTACTAGCTGTGTGATCCTGGGCAAGTCACTTAACCCCAATTGCCTTACTAAAAACAAAAAACAAAACAAAACAAAGCAAAAAAACCCATGAGAGAAATGACAATCTCTGATGTATTTAGAACCTGATTTTTTAAAAAGGGGGTGGTGTTTCCTAACTCCACAAAGTTCTCTGGTGATATCTCATTGTGGCATGGAGAGGAAACCTAGATTCTTGCTTTGCCAAGTGGAACATAAACTCTGACGATTTCTCCCACTCTGAAAATTAAGTACTGTCTCAGTGACAGGTTGTATCTGCTTTCTGAGGACCAAACTCACTCATTACCAGTAGGCTACCTACTTGAAGAATTCTTCTGTAGCAGACCATGAAACAAAGAAAAATACAAAATGGTCCTCTCACCTGTGCAGTACCCATTATCTCCTTCAGTGAGTAGTGAAAAGGCGGTAGGAGAATGCTAAGAATCTTAAAAATTTTAGGCTATCTATAAACATTGACTTACTGATGGTATTTTAAATGTGAACAATTTGTACAGTTACAAAGGAATGGACATATTATCACAGGAATGCAAGTCATACAAATCTTGCAATTCTCGCTATAAACAAAATAATAAAAAAGCAAAATTGTAGCTAAATCAAAGTATAGATAGCAGGTTGTCCTTAGGCTAATAAAGGAGTTATGGAGTTGGTTTTATCATGCTCAAAAAGGCAATAAAAAACATCATTTCATGGGATGATCTGGACCCTTGTATTGTAGTGATCATGTTGAATATCTGCCAAAAGACCACCATGAAAATAGTTGTGACTTGTGTGACAACTTACATTGCAGAGCATAAAGATAGAGTAATTGTATAAATCTGATTAAGACCATTCAAGTTAAATTAATATACAACTTTCATACTTGGTAACTTTAATACAAAAATGGAAATAGACAAAGTTGGCAAAAAATACATGGGAAAATGTAGTTTCATTTCAGGAGTAAGGAAAGAGAGAGCCTAAAGATTTGTAGACTATGCAGAAGACTTACACCTGTATATGAGGAATATTTGAGAAAGGAATCAGAAGGCATTAGACATAGTAGCATTGAAAAACATAACTAAAACTGAAATTGATTATATTTTAGATAGGAAATGACTTACTGATGTGAGTCATTTTTGAATCAGCTGTCTGTGTATAGTCCAAGCACCACTTTTTTAGAACTGAGAAAAATTAATACAAAAATGTAAAAAAGAATAAAAATGGTAGAAAGATATGACTTACAGCTAAAACAACTTCAACTTGATCTATCAAAAGAAATTTTGATGCTCAAGATGGCAAAAAATGAAGGAAAAGACATAGATTTTAACAATATCAAAGGAACTTTAAATAATGTAAATCAGTTTGCCAAATGAGATCAAAAGTTAACCCTCAGATGCATTAGTCAGAATATACTTGATATTTGTCAAAAGAGAGAAAATAGTCAGTGGCAGCACCAGTTTAGAATACAAGTTTGTAAAAATCTTAAGCAAAAGGATGTTGCAAGATTATGAGTAGCGTTGTTTCTTACCAAGGAAAGGTAATGGAAGGAAAAAACAAATTTAAAAGAGCTCGGTTAGAGGCCCAGTAAAACAAAAGCCTGTTGAGAGCATTTAAAGATGAAAAAGGAAAGAGGACAACAACAGACAGAAAGATACGAAAAATCCTCAGATATATTCAGACCAAACTCTTTTTACCATCAAGGATAAAGGAGCTGCCACATTTGGATTCTTAACATCGCAGCACCTGGATGCATTCTAGAGGAAGTTTACATGGCCTTGAAGAAATCTATGATAGAAATAGATTAAGTGTACATAGAGGGGGCAACTAGGTGGCACAGTGGATAGAGCACCGGCCCTGGATTCAGGAGTACCTGAGTTCAAATCCGGCCTCAGACATTTAATACTCACTAGCTGTGTGACCCTGGGCAAGTCACTTAACCCCAATTGCCTCACCAAAAAAAAAAAGTGTACATAGAGGATCTCCATGCTGAAGGCAAAGCAACTTTTGGGTCATGGAAAGATGAGTTCTCAAGATCCCGAGTGGAGGGAAAGAAAAAAATGGGAAAAATTTTGGCCCTTATACACACTGAAAAAGGTAGCCTAGGGATCTATAACTACTGACCTGTATGTCCACTTTCCAATCTGTGTTAATATTTAATGAGAATATTCTGCAGTGCATTGAGGGTATCCTATATTAATGAGATTATCAGAAGGAAACAGACAAGCTCTCATGTGCAAAATTCCACAGAACATATCTTTACCATTACATAACTGACTGAAAGATTAAGAAAAGACAAGATTCCATCTGTGCTTACTGTTTTATTGACTATAAAATGTTTGAATTTGGTAAAGCAAAACACTTTCTTAAAGATAGTCTTCCAACAAGATATCTCCTATGCATATGTCAAATGAAAGATAAAACAAAAGAGATATAACTTTGATCATTAAATCAGATAAGACATAAAACAGAGAGCCATATGTTCAAAGGTGTTTGCCAATGTCATGTGGGATTTCCAGAGCAGAGTGCACCTAGATCAAGAAGGGATTCTTAATATACTGTTTGTTGATGATGTTGTGCTGACTTCATTAAGCCATAGAATGTTGAAGAACCTCCTAAATACGATCATTCTAAATAATTTGGCTTAATTATCCACACAGCAGAAGCCAAATGAGTGAAGAATGCCTGTTGTTCAGTTTACTTTAGTTGGACAGACATTTATTATATCTACGTTCTGGGAGAATCTAGGGAAAGAAAGATAAAAATGAAATAATGCCTCCTTTCAAGGACCATTACAGAATCCATCAGCATATGGATGGATGCATGCATGGATGTGTGCATGCACATATACATAGTCTTGGGCAAAAGGACAGTGAGTTAAGTTTAAAATTCAACATGAGGAGAATGGGCTCACTTCCCCTTTCCCTAAGATTCTTCCTGAAACAAGGGACCAAATTTTCAATACTAGCATTCTTCTATTGGAGTTGTATGGCTACAGATTATGAACCACCATGGCCTCTGAAGGAGAGGTGCCTGATGGGCAAGAGAAACATATTACAACTGAAAAAATGATGATGGAGGAGCAAGATAAAAGATGTCATCAAAGGGATGTACGTGTGAAAAAGAATATGGAGGCTAGTCATGTAGCAAGAACAATGGAGAGCGATTGAATAGTGCCTGTGTCCTCTTTTTTTTTTTTTTTTTTTGGTGGGGCAATGGGGGTTAAGTGACTTGCCCAAGGTCGCACAGCTAGTGAGTGTCAAGTGTCTGAGGCCGAATTTGAACTCTGGTACTACTGAATCCAGGGCCAGTGCTTTATCCACTGTGCCATCTAGGTGCCCCCCCCCCCCCGCTGTGTCCTCTTAGTATCCTTGCAGTGTTAAGAGAATCATATGAAGGCATTTAGCGCATCTGGTGAACCCTCTCTGCTAAACTCAAAGGAGAACACAGGCAAGAGGTATTACAGGAGTGGTAATCATTGGTAGTTTGAATTGAAGGTGATCCCACATTAATGAAATCACAAAGTTATTTGAGTTTTGGGTATTTGCCTTTGATTTAAACATATGAAGCATTCGTTCAGTCATAATGATATCTAGTACTGGAACAACTCAAACTCAATTTAGAACTGCCCATCTACTTTGCAATCCAAAAACTTGAGCTATTTTTTAAAATTAAAATGATGTGCTCAGTCTTAAGCAAACCCTATTCTGGTAAAAATCCTCAATGATTTCAAAAGCAAGTTTTGTTATGTTAGGTTGGAAATAGGGCTTTACAGCTAAAGTTACTCAATTCATAAATGCTTCTTCTAGATTATAATTAGTAGTATGGGTCTTTCCAGGATGACTGAGGAACCAACAGCAATTTCTTGTCAACCAGCTAGTTAAAAATGATCTATCAGCTTTCTGTTTCTAGAGGATCATTAAATGATAGTCATAGGAGCTCCTAAATGTTTGACTATATCAAGACCAAACCAAAAATGACTCATCTGAGTATCTTTCTTTGAATGTATTTCTGATAATGATACCTTACCTTGCATCATTGTACAAAACCGTCAATTCCATACAAGCTGGGATGCAGTTTCTTTGATGTGTTACTGAGTCATTTTTACAACAATTTTTGTGTCTTACAGCATCCTTTTATTCACTTCATGTACAATATATGCATTTTCAAAGTATTAGTGTGTCAAACATTGTATAGTTAACAGATGCTGATGTACATTTGCCAGTACATCTTGAATAAGCATACATTTAGGTTATTTTATATTCTCATTTCATTTGGAAATTTTCATTTTATATTTACTAAGTAAATATTTTATATTTATCAAGATTTTTAGGGGTTTTTTTACTTTGACAGTCCCCAACCCCCATTAGCACAAACCCCAATTTTATGTCCTTCTTACTAAATTACAGTGACTTTCAATTAAATAGACACAGTATAGTACAATCTCTTATATGTCCATTTAGACTGGGTACAGTTGATATACCATCATATGCCTGGAAATGGATTTGGAAAGTTCCGTGCTGACCCACTGTAGCTTGTTCAGCATTAATACAAATTTCAAGTCAACTGATTATTGGGTGAAAATCTCTTTGAAACTCTGCTGGTTCTTTTTTGCCCCTGTTCCCAGTTCCTTCCATTTGCCTTCCTTTTCTCTAGTTAGTGATTTTAAACTTTTAAAAAAATGTCATTTGTTTCTTCTTTTTTGTCCTGTCCCTTTCACTTTTCAGTTGGGCAGGTAGTTGAAAATCTCCCCTCCTCTCCTTCCCTTGGACCTAGTATGTTAGTATTCTTTTCACTGTGCCTTTTCCTAAAACAATTCTTGTTGTTTTCTTCATTAATGTTCTTCAGTGTATTCGGAATTTTTTTTCTGATTCTACTTTAAGATCTCTGTTAAAGATTCTAAAATGTCAGATTTAAGCTCTTCCTAAGCAACTTTCATGTTGCCTTTATAGATCTTTCCCCTTTTTTTTTCTTCCATGCATTTTAGAAGTATCTATTTATGGAAGGAAGCAATGTTAGAGAGAAACAGTGCTGTATTATAGAACCTAGACTTTGTTTCAAATGTTCTGTCTAGTACTCTCCTTTATTTCCCCATTATAACGTTCCTTCCCAAAGACTGTCATTTCTTTTTTTGGCCCATGACCCCCTACTATCATTCTGGATATATGACACCTCAGGAGCTCAGAGATCTTTCTCCTGGGACAGGATGCTTCCCAAGGAGGCACAGGAAACTTTCAGAGAGGGTGAAATATCAATGCATGAACTCTTCCCAAATTAAGCCCAGTTCTTATTCATGTAATCATGTAAAGTATATGATGCTCTTCATTAGGGAATCCTCCCATAGGCTTGATATGGTTGTATTACCCATTGCCCTGTTTCTGTCGCTTCCCCTTTCCTCAAGTGCACATCCTCTCACTCTGCAGTTCTATCTTACAAAATACATTGTTTCACCCTATAGTAGGCTATAGGAGAAGTCTTCATTTAAAAAATAATAAACATTTGTATTTAAAGTTTTGAGTTCCAAATTCTATCCCTCCTTCCCTCTCTTCCCTCCCTCCTCCCTGAGGTGATAAGCAGTCAGACATGGGTTATACATGTGCAATCATGTAAAACATTACCATATTAGTCATTTTGTATAAGAAAACTTGAATAAAAAAATGAAAGTGAAAAACAGCATGCTTCAGTCTGTGTTCAACCAATATCAGTTCTTTCTTTGGAGGTGGATAATATGTTTCATCATGAGTCCTTTGGGATTGTCTTGGATCATTGTATTGCTAAGAAGAGTTAAGTCATTCACAATTCTTCATCAAATAATATTGCTATCTCTGTGCACAGTGTTCTCCTGGTTCTGCTCACTTCACTATAAATCAGTTCATACAAGGCTTTCCATGTCTTTCTGAAATCATTCTGCTTGTCATTTCTTATAGCACAATAATATTCCATCACCATCATATACCACAACTTGTTTAGCCATTCCCCAATTGATGGGCATTCCTTTGATGTCTAGTTCTTAGCCACAACAATAAGAGCTGCTTAAACATTTTTGTACAAATAGGTCTTTTTCTCTTTTTTGGGATGTTCTTGGGATATAAACCTAGCAGTGGTATTGCTGGATCAAAGGGTATGCACAGTTTTATGGTCTTTGGGCATAGTTCCAAATTGCTCTCCAGAATGGTTGGATCTTTTCACAACTCCACCAACAGTGGATTAGCATCCCAGTTTTCCCACATCCCCTCCAACATTCAATATTTTCCCCTTTTGTTATATTTTCCACTCTGATAGGCATGAGGTGATAACCTCAGAATTGTTTTAATTTACATTTTTCTGATCAATAGTGATTTAGAGTATTTTTTTCATATGACTATAGATAGCTTTGATTTCTTTCTGAAAACTGCCTGCACATATCCTTTGTAGGTGAAGTCTTCATAGAAGTCTTCCTGGGTTTTTCTGAAACTATCCCCATGCCTCCCATAGGGGGATTTTTGGTTCATAGTATTTCTTCTATTTAACTTTCACTTCCACTCTTTCTTTACATTCCACTTATATCTTTCCCCCTCTTCTGTCCTTTTTATATCTCTTGAAAATTCATCTTTATTATTTCCAGCTGAAATGGCTACTTGAGTAGAGGCAGCCCATCAATACATCCCACACAACTACTTCAGCAAAAAGGTTAAGTTATCACTAGGCCAAACAGTGAAAAACTACACACCATATTTGTGTCAAAGAAGGAACTTGGTAGGATACCTTGTTCACTTATTTTTTCATATAGTTTATGTAGTAGCAGAATTAATTTTTCATTAAATATTTAGCAGAATTGTCTTATAAATCCGTATGGTCCTGTTTTTTTTTTTTCCTTTGGGGAATTTATTTTATTTTGACTTATTCACCTTCTTTTTCTAAAATAAGATTATTTAAAGATTCTATTTCCTGTTCTGCTCATCTCATTCTTTTGGAACTATTCAGTCTAATAGCAAGGTGATTTATACAAAGTAGGCAGTTAACAGATATTTGAATCAATTAATGATCTACTTGATATGAAAAAAGTAGAACTGCAGAAAAAAGGAGGGGCAGCTAGGTGGCGCTATGGATAAAGCACTGGCCCTGGATTCAGGAGGACCTGAGTTCAAATGTGACTTCAGATACTTGACACAACTAGTTGTGTGACCCTGGGCAAGTCACTTAACCCTCATTGCCCTGTCTCCTCCCCCAAAAGTGGCTATTTTAAAACTATTGGTTACGTTGTTTTTTACCTTTATGTATTCCTTATTCAACTTTCTGTACAGCTTTTGTCCAGCCTATTGTTGAGTTGCTTAGAAAACAGTACTTAATGGGAAGAAGTTGTTGCAGGTTTAATGCCCATAATAGGTCACTAAGAACTTGGTCCCATGGAAGGGGATTCTATCTCTAGTTTGGTCATTTATGTCACAAATAGCTTTGTATCATAAGAATCCGGTGAGGAAGTATAGGTTTGTTGTTGTTGTTGTCGAGTCATTCAGTCATATCCAACTCTATGATCCTGTGAGCCCATCAGTACTATCCATGGGGTTTTCTTGGTAAAGATACTGGAGTGGCTTGCCATTTCCTTGTTACAGATATCTTCGTATCACAAGAGAAATCTGGTGATGGAGCATAGATAGATCAGTACAAATCTATCACCACTATGAAAAGTCACATAAAATTAAAAAACTCAGGTCCAGTGACATTTTCCTTAGGAATGAGTCACTAGATTGGTACTTGTAAGACATTAACTCTTCTCTCAACAGAGAGAATTAACTTTTAAGAGTCCAGAAGACTACCTAGATTGGAATGTTGAGATGATTAGTGTTTACTAACATAAGAAACAGATGCTAGTCCATTCTGTTATCGAAAAGAAAAATGCTTTTGACCTATTACACAGTTGTGGAGGTGAAGTTTGTGCTCATATATGGCACACCTCCTCTTCTTACCTCTACCTCTGAGAATCCTTAGTTTCCTTCAGAGCATACTCTGAGTGCCCTGTGCCACAGAAGACCTTTCTTCCAAACCCCAGTTGTTAATTTTTTCTTCCTCTTGAAATAACTGAATTATTTTGTATGTCCTTACCTGGATATGCATTATAACCCTCCACTGGGATGTCAGCTCCTGAGTGCAGGGGCTGTGTCATTGTTGTTCTTGTCTTTTCCTTCTAGCGTCTTGCGTATAGTAGACATTAAAACATTTATCAATTAAATAAAATTGTTCAACTGTTTTCAGTTGTATCTGACTGTTTGTGACTCCATTTGGGGTTTCTTTGAGTAAGATAATGGAGTGATTTGCCCTTTTCTTCTCCAGCTCATTTTACACATGTGGAAACTGAGGCAAACAGGGTTAAGTGACTTGCCCAAGATTGTACCACTATTAAGTGTCTGAGACCAGATTTGAACTCAGGAAGATGAGTCTTCTGACTCTAGGCCCAGTGCTCTATTTACTGTACCACCTAACTGCCCCTGAATAAAATAATTGTAGAGATTTCAAGTCCTCAGTAGTATAGTTTAGTTTAACTCTTTGAGTATGAAGAGTTTAAAAAGCACATTTTGACATTGGCTTGTAGATTGTTTTACTCAATTAGAAACTCTTCGTTTAACAGTATTATACCTTACATATAGATTTCAAAACTGATTGTTATACCACAGTCTTATTTTTAAATGACACTTTTTCTAGATAAGTAAAATATAGTGAACTGAAACAATTATCTGGATAATTTAAACCAAAATACAGTAAATATTTTCTTCTTTATCTGGATCTTTCATTGGCAGGGTGGAGGGTCTGAATTATTTCAGATATTTTCTACTTAACTATATTTTTGTTAGTTTATGTAAATATTTTATTCATTCTACTTTAAAAGATTTGAAATAATTTAATTAAGTTTTGCCAAAATAGCTTTTAACTTAGGGGTTTTTCTGCAAATGTGGTTAAAAAGTATTCTAGATTGCATCTGATCATGAGAATCCTTGTATTGAGTGGAAAGAGCCCTGGATCTGACATCAGAAGACCTGTATTTAAATTAAGAATTTTCCACCTATTTTCTATGTAATCATGAAGAAAATCCTCAACTTTAAACAATCCAGCTCAACAAATATTTGTTAGTTGCTTCTCTGCTTTGTGCAAAGGATTGTGCCAAGGGACTAGGGATATGGAAAGCAAAAAATATAGCCCCTGTCCTGAGCCTACACACTCATGGGAGAGATGAATATAGATACAGGTAATTTTCAAGTAGGGCTTCATGAAAGCAGATCGAGAAAGGCTTTGGGTATGGGCCTAGTAACAGACCCATGTTGATTATTTGAGGAATAGCCTTGCTACATCAGATAAACTCATACCCAGGTTGGCTACAGCGTGATGGAATTTTTACCTACATAAATCTCTATGATATCTGTTGATTTGTTAAGGGGGTGGGTGATAGCCTGTGTTGGTGTCAGAATACTCACAACTGACAAAATCACAGATCCTTGAAATAATGAATTATTGAAGAAATAATGACCATTCCATAGTATATTTTAGACCAGCAATTCAATTATAATTTAGGTGGCACAGTGGATAGAGCACTGGCCTTGAAGTTGGGAGGACCTGAGTTCAAATCTCACCTCAAACATTTACTAGCTGTGTGACTCTGGGCAAGTAACTTAACTCCAATTGCTTTAAACATCTGGGTCCATCTCCAGTTGTCCTGATATGTGTCTTGCCACTGGACCCAGACAGCTCTAGGGGAGAGAGTGAAGTTGGTGACTTTGCTCAGCCCTGCCTCAATTAAATCCAAGTCACTCCAAGTCATGACATCAACCTGATGTTATGATCCTCTTCAAGAACAAAGGACAGGAGCAACTAGGTGGCACAGTGGATAGAGCCCTGGCCCTGGAGTCAGGAGGACCTGCGTTCAAACCTGGCCTCAATCACTTGACACTTACTAGCTGTGTGACCCTGGGCAAGTCACTTAACCCCAATTGCCTCACCAAAAACAAACAAACAAACAAACAAAAAATAACGAAGGACAAACAACAACATTAGATATATTGCCTGTAGATAAAAAAATTAATCACATTATAACCCTTTTCAAATTTATTTTATTTTTAAAGGAATTAATTTTACTCAAAGTTATTGTTATGATTTTTAGATCTGACTTATTTCCTACCATAGTTTGAGGCTATATTGACTTTATATTTTAGAAGAGAATATAAATTTTCTTGTTTTACTGTGCCTATTTACCTAAAATAAACAATATAACTAGACAAAACTTTTAAATCTATGAATTTCCAGGTATTTGATGCCATCTCTCTTCCCTTTGTTAAAGGTAGTTTTGATTTGAGATAACTAATTCCTCTTTCTCTTTTCTCAGTCTGTTTTTTGTTACCCGTTTCTTTTTTCTTTTGTTATTTTGACATGGTCTGTTGGTTATGGTTATACATCTTAAAAAATCTTTTGACCCAACTATAACATTCAATACTTTCTCTTTTTTAACTTGTTATTCATTCATTCATTCATTTATTTAAAGTTTTGAGTTCCAAATTCTATCCTTCTCTCATTCCCTCCCTCCCAAATCTCCCCCCTCCCCAAAGTTGCAAGCAATCAGTATAGGTTATACATGTGCACTTATGTAAAACATTGCCATATTAGTCATTTTACATAAAAAGCCTCAAGTTAAAAAAAAGAGAAAGCGCAAAATAGCATGCTTCCATCTGTGTTCAATTAATATCACTTCTTTGGATAGTATTCTTCATCATTAGTCCTTTGGGATTGTCTTGGATAATTGTATTGCTGAGAGTAGTTAAGTCATTAATAATTGCTCATAGGACAATAGTGCTGTCACTGTGCCCAATGTTCTCCTCATTCTGGTCACTTCACTATATATCAGTTCATATGAGTCTTTCCAGGTTTTTCTGAAATCATCCTGCTTGTCATTTCTTATAACACAATAATATTCCATTATAATCAATCATATGCCACAGCTTGTCCAGTCATTCCCCAACTGATGGACATTTCTTCGATTTCTAATTCTTAGCCACCAAACATTCAATATTTTAACTAATATAGTACTATAGTTGCTGTAATCTTTGTTTGGAAGCTTGTATTTTTTCTTTAGAATTTCATCTTTGAGGTACCTAGTGTTCTGTTTAGATATTCACTGCTTCTGTTTCCAGGTCTTCCTTTTGGCTTGTTTGGGAAAGATATTTTTGATTTGTGAACTTTTCTTTAGGAACTCTTTTGAGATCTTTTGACTGTTAAATTTTTCTAACCTTCGATCAGTTTGTAGGATTTGATAGTTAAATGATTCTGGATTTTGATTAAAATATAGATTGTTCTGGTCCAACTTTGGACATTTGTTTTTGACAAAAAAATCTGGTGATACTGGCATTTTTGTGATGTCATTCTGGGTTTTTTTTCCTCAACAACTATTGATTATAAAGTTCCTACTGAAAGCAACTAAGTAATAATTGTTCAAAGGCAATATATGAGAATTAATAAAGAAAATAATTAAGAAGATTGGTAGCTTCAGTAACAAAATTTTAAAAAGCTTATCCACAAAATCTTTAGTTTTTCTCTATGCCAATAACAAAATCCAAGAGGAAATAATAAATAGGGACGTACCTTTTTTTAAAAAAACTGGAAAATGCAGGAAAGATCTGGGAGTCAATCTACCAAGACACACTAAAGATTTATGTAAATGCTATTACAAAATACTCCTTGAAAAAAAAAAGCCAAATAATTGGGTAGTTCATTGCTCATGATTGAAGCTGTATCAATATAATAAAAATGACAATAGTACCTAAATTAATTTATATATTCAGCATTATAACAACTAAACTATCAAGGAGAGTTACATAAAGAGAGCTAAATAAAATGATTTAAAAATTCATTTGGAGGATTACCGGGCCCCCAAGGAAGCCATCAATAGATGAAAGTCCCTTCACAGCCTGGCTCCAGCTTACCTTTCCAGACTCTTTGATGGCATCATTCACAGCCAAAATGGCCGCCTTGCTTGGCTTCACACATACCATACTCATATGCCTTTTCACCAGCTGACCCCTGTGCTTGGAATTCACTCTCTACTCTCCTGTGCCTCACAGAGCCCTTTTCTTCCTTCATAGTTTAGTTCGGACCCCAGTTTCTACATAAAGCCTTTGCTGATTTCTTCTGCCTCCAGTTCTTAGTGCTGGTCCTCAAAACTCCCTAGTCTTTATTTTGTATATTCCTCTGATATAGGCATAAAATATATAAACTCGAGACTTTTTTTTTTGGTGAGGCAATTGGGGTTAAGTAACCTGCCCAGGGTCACAGAGCTAGTAAGTGTCAAGTGTCTGAGGCCAGATTTGAACTCAGGTCCTCCTGACTCCAGGTCTGGTGCTCCATCCGCTGCGCCACCTAGCTGCCCCAAACTAGAGACTTTTTAATTTGAAAAGTTTTATGGGTATCTTTTGTCTTGACAACAAAGTCATTTTGAATCCTCACCCCCTCCAATTTGAAGCTTCTCTTATGCCAACTAAGGAAAAATATTAAATAGATTATATTTGACAATGTATAAAATATCCTGCCCAAGTAGCCTCCCATCTTTCTTCCATGAGGCGGAAGTTTCATGATCTCTTCTCAGGGACCTTCATTGGGCTTTCCATTATTTGGAGGAAAGTTATAGATTGTGAGAGGCAGAGGTGAGGACAGGATGGGAACATATCAATTTTTTTTTGATGTGTTCAGTACAGCTCAGAATATTTCTGTCATTGACTTTTCTACAAATCTATCCCACTTTAAAACTGAGTATTCAGAATGTTTTTCTAGAAATATGTGAACTTTCTCCCAGTGAGCTCAAGTTTGAAATGAAAGAATACTTCATTTGAAATTCCTAGGTGTGTGGAGGCATTTTTTTACATTCTTAAAAAAATGTTCCCAGCTTAAAATAAGGTTGTTGTCCATTCATTCTAAGTAAACATTGTTGCAAAACATAGGTGTCTTTCCTTTTCCCAAGTCCCTGGTTCCAGCCAACTGGGAACAGTATCTCCTCTGTAGTCATTTCCTCTTACTTGTACATGTAATGGCCTTGCTTGATGGCACACATGTACTTTTTAAAGATCCTGGAAAACAGTACTCAGAAAATGTTAAAAATCCGGTGCTTGTCAGCAGGAATTTTAAAGTGTGAAAGGTGAAGGCCCAAATGCTGGAGGGTCAGCCCTTCTTGAAGGCAATGAGATATATTGCCTTTGTTATCTATACCTACTTAATACAAGGATTATTTTTCCAGTAATGATTATTTTGAGTGGTTTGATTCAGGGGTTAGATACTAGGTAACACTTTAAAATAATATTCCATTTTGTCTCAGGGACAATTTTCCCTAGGGAATTTAAATATATAATATCAAGTTAATATACCCATTAGAGTGAATTTTAACTCTTAGTATTAACTCAGTCTCCATTAGGGTTAATTGAAATTATATCTAAAGTCTTCCTAGTGGTTGAAACTATCCCCTACACTTAAAAATACAAATTTTAATATGCAATTATTATTCCTATATGCACCTTGAATTTGAAAATATTGGTGGTATAGAAGTCACTAAGGAAATTTAATTGATTAATAGAAATAATGATGCTTAGGGCAGTGTCTACATGAGTCCAATATGGCACAAGATTCCTAGATTAAATTCAGTGTTATCTTAAAAATTCCTCATCTATAAGGTGAGGGATGGGACCATGTGATTTTTCATGAGACCTTCCATGTCTCATGTACTGTGGTTCCAAATATTATTTGATCTTACTTTCTTTTCTTGAAAACATATGTAATGCTTATCACTGTAAATTATATGCTTTTATCCCATTAATGATATAATATTTAGTTTTGGGTCAATAGGTGGTACAGTGCTTAGAATGTTGGGTCTATAGTCAGGAAGACGCTACCTGAGTTCAAATGTAGCCTCAGACACTAAATAGCTGCATGACCTGGGGTAAGACACTTAACCCTGTGTTGCCTCAGTTTCCTCATCTATAAAATGAGCTGGAGAACTAAATGGCCAACCACACCAGTATCTTGGCCAAGACTGAAATGAGTAAATAATAACAATCCAATTAATTCCATTACCATTTGAAATGATCTCTTCCCAGAGAGAAATGAAAAACACAAATCTGGTCCCTAAATATGATAAAAATCAGACTGACGTTCTTTTTTTAAGTGCCTGTATAAATACATTTCTGGTAGTCTGGGGCTAATTTGCCTACAGAACACTATAGTAAGGTAGTCAGATGGACAGTCAGTCCCTACAACCATTGCCCACTCATTTAAAGTAGGTGCATATTAAAATGCACACTGCCCTGTTAATTACACTTTTTTTCTCATAATGTTGAAGCAGCTCTAGTAGGCACCTTAGGTACACTGTCATTAAGACCAAGAGCAACTCATTAGAGGAGCCTGTGGAAGATCCTGGTTGACCTAATCTCTTCCCCAATGACTGCAGTTAATGGAGGTTCCAAGTACCACGTATAGACCTCATTAAGAAAACATTTTACTGTTGACTAAACTGGCAGGAATCTGAAAATATCTTTAATGAAGGCAGGTTAAGTTTTCAATGCAGTAGAGCTGTCAAACATGAAAACTAGATTAATGCCATTTTTTTTAGATTTGAGAGAGAATCTCAGAGAGATTTACCAATACCCTTTATTAATTGTTAGGATATTGTACTGTGTTCCTGTTTGGAATGACTTTTTAAATTCCCAGGCAGAGAAAGCAGAAGCAAAATAAAAAGTGAGCAGCTCCGGCTTTTCTCTGTTTCCTGCCATCATCATTTCTGTCCCCTCCACTCCAGTTGGTTGCCCTACACCTTCTCAGTAGATTTTTAAAGAAAGTCAAAGAAACCTCATCATGACATTTAGGCAGAACTAGCTGTCTGGTACTTTTTATGGTCACACTCTGATCTGTTTCATATTTTATGTGAGTTTCTATTTCCCTGTTTTCCTTTGATTTTTTCCTGTATATGTAGCAGGAAAGATAAGGGAAGAAGGATTTATTAAGCACCTATTACATGCCAGGCACTGTGCTAAGCCCTTTACAAATATTATCACAAATTATTATCACAAAAAGTCCTATATAAATATTTGAACCTTACAACAGCCTTGTGAAGTAGTCACTGTTATGGCCATTTCACAGATGAGGAAACTGAGGCAAACTGAGGGTTGTGAATCGCCCAAGGTCAGATAGCTAGTAAAGTGTCTGAGGCCAAATTTGAATTCCAGTCTTCCCAACTCCTGGTCCTGCCTATACATATGTGTATATGTCTTTATATAGGTCAAACAAGTGAGCCTTTATGAGCTACTTGTCCCTGGGCCACTTTTAGTTCTCATTCAGCTCCTAACCTTTCAAGCTCCTGAAGTTGCTTCTAGGGCTGGAACTGTTCATCCCTGAAACACTGTTTAGTCACTTGTAACTGGGCACAGAAACACAGACTAGAAGACGCTGGGGCCTTGAGTTCCTCCCAGACCATGTAGTAGCAGGCATGAGCAATTGTCATTTCTGGCAGGATTGAGGAAGGTTGCCCCTCTCTCACCTCTCATGGAAAGTCCAAGGGAGGAGGCATTACAAACCACGTATTCAGAAGAGGGGAAGAAGGGAAAGAGAGTGGAAGCTGTCTTTGCTCTGAGACTTAGGTAGCTCTGTCCCCTCCCCATCACTTTCATCTGAGGGTGGGAGAAGAGAGGGAGACCAAGGAACCACCCATGGTTTCTTAGGTGATATAAAGGCACCAAGCCCTTCAGTGCTTTGTCAGTACATTTGTGAGGTCCAAGAGATCGGGAAACTCTTTGTCTTGTAACCCAATAGATACACACATGCATATGTATGTCTGTGGGTATGTAAATACAGATGTAGATGTAAATGATCAGCCATTTGGACCTGAACCTCTGATATGACAGCCCTAAGGATCGTTTTGCGGAGCCTCTCACAGTATGTCTCAGGTTTATGCTTATTTTGCTTTTCTGAACAGGCCCCTCCAAGCACTTAGGCTAATAGTACATCCATCATAAAACAGTTCTTACTTAATCAGACAAAAAATGGGAGACAGGCTCATGCTATACCTCCCTTGACTGTTAGGAAAACTCCCTTCCTTTCAGTGAAGTCCCTTCTGTGCTTATCTTTCTAATAGCAGCAAGGGCCCTCTGCCCAGGGTTGCTTCCCTCTGTTTTGGTTCTTGACCATGTCAGTATCTTTTTTCTGGTATCCTTAGTGCATGTGATTCCTACAGGGACCTTGTGAATGGACAGGCCTTTCTCCACCTTCTGTCTGCAGTTCTGTAGCTGTTTCTTCCTGGGCCCTGGTACATCCAGAAGCAGATCCCTTTGTGTTCATATGCCTCTCCATGAAAGAGAAGTGGAAAGGCTTACCTGGGGGGAACAGTGTCATACTCATGGGTGTGAAAATGTGTGTCTTATATCACATAAGGGGAAAATAGGTGCTATGCACCTCATGTCCACACCTCAAATACTTCCTTAGAGAACTCTCTCAACATAGCCTCAATTTCAGATTAGATAGCTTATAATACTTGTACACTACTATGAAAAACATTTCAAGGTCAGTTACCTTTGACAAATATCTTTTCTTTTTACTTCATCTGACCTAATTATGATCTTTCAAAAATAATGCATAGGGGGGCAGCTAGGTGGCGCAGTGGATAGAGCACCGGCCCTGGAGTCAGGAGTACCTGAGTTCAAATCCAGCCTCAGACACTTAACACTTACTAGCTGTGTGACCCTGGGCAAGTCACTTAACCCCAATTGCCTCACTTAAAAAAACATATATATAATGCATAGGATTTCTATTTTGGGGTCTGTTATCTTTTAATTAAATGTTTGCATAAAAGTCCCAAAAGTACAATTTTGAAGTTGCTTCTAATTATTACATACTCAGGTCTGAGAGCTAGTTAGATCACAAGATTTTCATGTAGTTCTAATCCAGGCCTTTTCTTTCTTAATGTAGAAAAGGCTACAATAATAATGCTTAACCACTATTTGAGAGGATTGAGGGGGAAAGCAGACAACAAATAGGTGACAAAACTGCCCCCCCCTTTTTATTAAAGTATACTCTGTTTACTGGAGTAATTGGATATACCCTGAGGGAGTCTCAAAATACTGGTTTGACCTTTTAAAAAAGTTCTTAGATGAATGTGGTGAAACAGCGATGTGATACTTGACATTTTTCATTATTCTTATTAGCATTGTCATTTTTACTTGGACCTCATCTAGAAGTGCTTGAAGTGCTGTGGTATTTGTTCCCCCTAGGATAACTACCATTATGAGAAGGATGCCTAAAAATTGACCTCTTTAGCTCTGACTCGGTTGAGGGTGTTAGCCCTGCTGACTTAGAACGGAAAAGGCACCTCTGAGAGTAACAACAAATCGAACTTTGACACGCATTGCCTTTACATAGCCAATAGCTTGTTGAGGACATGCAGATTCATTCATAAGGGGATTTCAGACTTCACCAGAAATTGCCTTTAGCTTTGGTGGCCTCAGGGGCAGATCAGGCTTTGCAGAGATTGTGCAGAAGGTGCATCTAACTGATAAGAAAGCTTATGGTCCCACAGGTAAGAGAAAGTTTACATTCTGTCCTTTCTTTGAGTTGGATGTAGGTTGCAGTCAAGCACAATGCTTTATATAGAGTGGGCACTTAATGTTTGATTATTTTAATGATTTCTGCATAATGAAGGATTAGCTTCTAAATACATTTTTATAGTGATGACCACTCTATTATTATCATTGTCATTGAATGACAGATTTAGAGAGTGAACTGGCCCTTAGAAATCGCCTAGTCTAACCTCTCCCTTTTACATTTGAGGAAGCTTTTTGTATTGCTTAATTTCTCCTCTTTGAAGGTAATTTTCATTCTTTTTTCATTCTTTCACCTATAGAATTCCTTTTTTCCCTTCTTGGCCTATGGTTTAAAATTATATAACCATCATTTTTAGACATTGGTTACACAAGTTCTAGTTCAGAACTGAGTTTGTTGTTTATTTTTAAAGATCATATAGAAATAGTGAATAAAGGAGGTAAATCTGAATTTATGTGCTGATTTCTGAAATGTCAATTGTTTTAGGTTACCAAACTTTCCCTTTTAGCCTTTGTAAAGCACAAGATTCAGAAGCTTTCCTGCTTAGTGTGTGTGCTCCAAACACTCTGAGATAAAGGAAGCATGAAAGCTTTGCTTCTCTTTCCCTCCCCAATCTGTTTTCTCTTGGGATCCTCAGTTCAGCCTCTCTCCTCAGGAATGAGGTTTTAAATGTGTCCATTCAGAAGAGCAGCATTCTGCTCAGAGAATGACTAAGGCCTCTTGGATGAATTCTGTTTTTGAAAGAGGTGGGAAAGTGACATCAGATCAGCAGTTACTGTAAATGCCTTTTCCCCTCTTTCCTGTAATGACCGATGGTGAAAGAATGAATGCATGAGCTCTCTTGTTTTGAGGAAATGAGAATTGTGCAGCTCTATGCAAAACTCTCTCTTTATCATTAATCAACCGTATTTGAGTGCTGAAAGTACTCCAATCAGAATCACTATTGGCAAACTAAAAACAGATGCCATAAATGTAGTCCATTTTGTATCTCCTGACATAAAATAAGAGAACTCTTTTAACCTATACTTCAAAAGGGAAGGACATCTATGTTGAACATAATTTAGAGTTAGTGTGATAGCTAAAATGAGATTAATTCCTTTATTTTGGGGCTCTTTGTTTTTGTGTTGTTGTTTTTTGTGGGGCAGTGAGGGTTAAATGACTTGCCCAGGGTCACACAGCTTGTAAGTGTCAAGTGTCTGAGGTCAGATTTGAATTCGGGTCCTCCTAAATCCAGGGCCAGTGCTTTATCCACTGCACCACCTAGCTGCCCCCTATTTTGGGCTCTTTGTGAGCCACTGGCCATATCGACTTAGGGTTATAGAATTTACGTTTCTACTTTTTTGGGGAGATAATTTGAGGATTTGGTATTACCATCATACTGTCTGAGGGTTAGGAAGGAATTTGTACAGGTGATCTGTTGTTCTTTGCTTCTGCACATTAGTAATGATCTAAGAAAGGGAGAGGTAAAAGTCATCCAAGTAACCTTTTGTAGTACCTCCCATCCCTCACTGAACATGGCCACTTTTCTACAAACCTTTATAACCCTCAGAAAGGTTTTAGAATGTTATCTCCTTTAAACAGTTTTTTAAAAAGATGAAGTGTTATGGGGCAAATCAAAGAACCTTCTCCTTGAGAAACTAAACCAAAGGAGATAAACCTAAAGAGATAAGTGGCACTGGATAGGGACTGAGCTAGCTCCAGGACCACCACCCTTCATTCCAGTCTCCTCCACCCCTTGGGGAAATGAGATTAGGTGTGGTTGCTGCCTTTGTGGCATGAGGACAGAGATGGCTTGAGAGATCCAGAGGTGCCCCTCATCCAACTTCCCCCAGACACCACCAGTGGGGGATAATCCTCCCCCAATAAGGGAACTTTCCACAGTCAGATGATCACCCCCATCAGTCCTCTGTAAAAGGATTTCCCTGTCTCCTGCTCAGGGAGATAGGAATCTCAGAGCCACGTCTCTGTGCCATGCCTTCTCCTCATGAGAAGAAGTCCAAGGATTTCTCTCTTAGTTTCCTTTCCCTAGCACCCTAAATAAATTATTATTTTATTCTAATTGGATTTGTGTGGAAGAGGGTATAATTCTTTAAAGAGGAATTCCTAAGAACCCCTACCCCAAACCCCCATTTATTTCCCCATAACATAAAGGAAACTATGAATGAAATTCATAACAATAAGAGGGAAAAGCCACACCAAACTCTCTAGACTCTTGGACTAAGTTTTGTTCATGAGGGCATGCTCAATCTCTCATGCCAAAAATATTAGTAATTATCAGCATTTTTGCTTTTTAGCTCAGTGGCTTCCAAATTTTTTTGATTGGGCACCCCTATTAATAAAAATATTTGAGCAGGCATTCTCAAAACGTGTATATTAATCATTAACTTAAACCTTACATATGTATGAAACTAGAGCTCGGGTTTAGCTGCTTCTTTCCTTGTTTGATTTGCCTCTTAGGTGGGAAAGGGGCCAGGCTTTCTTCCTATCCTAGCAGCTCTCTTGAATGAGGTCATGGCCAAACCACAACATGTGGATTGTGGCCACTCACATTGGTGGTTCCGAGAGCCAGAGGTAAAGGAGCGGCATTGGTTGCCAAATTTGGAGTAACTCAGATAAAGTGCTCTTGCTGCTTGAGTTTTGAGTGATAATATCAAGTAAAAAAAAAAAAAAGTTGCCATGTATCCAGGCCAGTTTTCTTAGAGGATTCAGAGCCACAAAGAGGATCCTCAGAGGCCCCTGTCTGCCCAGAACTCCCAGACCTCTCACTCCTGTTGCGATTGGAAGAACTTGGCTTATTTCACCTTACAGAAGTGGTGGTTGTTTCTGGTTTTTGATGTGGTCCTTTTCACTGCTGCCTCCTCACCTCCAGTCATGCCAGCCATCCTTAGATACTGTGTTGGCCAAAAATATCAGCTTCCTCATCAGCAGCCGGAGAGGGACAAGGGTCCTTTGTCTCCCTCCCGCCCCTTCCAGATTTTCCGTACCATGTCTCAGTGCACAGGAAAATAAAGCCCTGTACCCAGACCATGAGAGAACTCCTTAGGATGCTTTTGAGGTAATCACCTTCTAAGCATATTTATCAGTGAAGAAAACAAGGCAGGAATAAAGAGAGCTAATCTGTAACTGCTCTGATGCTATATAGGAAAGGAATGATTTACAAGGAAGAAGTCTGGCCAAGGCCAAAATGTGTGTGTGTGTGTGTGTGTGTGTGTGTGTGTGAGTGAGTGTGTGTGTGTGTGTGTGTGTGTGAGAGAGAGAGAGAGAAAGAGGGAGGGAGGGAGGAGTGAACAGGAATGGACCTCCCTGTCCCCAGTATTACCACCACCACTCCCAAGCCCCTGGTGGGTGGGGAAGCCAGGGGAGGGGTGACTGGAGAAGCAGTTGTGCTACTGTACAGCACAGGCAGTCATCCCTGGTAGTTTCTTTTTCAAAGGAAGTGCACCCTCCACATGGGAGGAAGCATGCCCTGACTGAATGCTGTCACCCTGAGCGCAGCCTTATTTTCTTTTTTTTGGTTTGTTTGTTTTGTTTTTGAGGCAATTGGGGTTAAGTGTCTTGCCCAGCTAGTCACACAGCTAGTAAGTGTCTAATGTTGGATTTGAACTCAGGTCCTCCTGACTTCAGGGACAGTTTCTCTCTCCACTATACCATCTAGCTGCCCATGCAGTCCTATTTTCATAGTGCTAGTTCTATGTCTTCATCTGGTGACTTGTTGAAGTAGTTAAAAACCAAAGCCAATGCTACTTTCTCGGATTCCTCACATAGCATATTCCAAAGGAATTAGGTGTCACTAAACTTATGTTCAAAGGGCTTTCCCCATAACTTGTATGGAAGATAAAAACAACCAAACAAAATATTATCCTTTCAGAAGCAGGATAAACTACTCAATGTGTTTAGTCCTTCCTTCGATTTCTATTAGAAGTGTAAACTCCCCTCTACCTCCCACTCCCTATTTCTTCTTCTTCCTGCTAGCCAACTAGCACGATGATTAGTTAGCTACTTTATACTGACCTTCAAATACTGATTGCTGTGACAATTTAGTAAGTGACTAGGACTTTGGAGTAAGGAAGACCTGAGTTCTTATTCAGCCTCAGATACTTAGTAGCTCTGTGACTCTGGGCAGTCATTTAATTCCTGTCTTTCTCAGTTTCCTTATCTCTAAAATGGGAACAATAATAATACCTGTCTCCCAGCCCTGTTGTGAGAATAAAATAAAGAAATGCTTTTATAGCACTTCATAATCCTTAAAGCACTATGTGAAGGCTGTTAGTAAATACAATCATTTCTTTCCCACAGGTTCTTTAAGAGCTTTCTTCGGAAAGAATGCCGAACAACAGATGCATACACCTAAAGGTAGATATGTTTTCTAACTTTCTGTCTTTGTGAGACTCTCTTGAAGTGTTGACTGACTTTTGTCTCGCAGTATGAACAATATGTTCATCTTTCCCCAAGTCTCTATGTGTTCTACCTCCTGGCTTGTTGGCTTTTTCCTGTCTTCTGTCAGAATGGTCATTTATGAATAGCTAGAGATGCTGTCACTCAATTCATCAGCTCCACAGCCTTTCCCTTTAACTTTGGGGGAAAACCTTTCAAAAGTGGGTGAAGGACAAGAAGCTACTCACATAAGCTTGGTCCCAAGACTTCAACTAGAAATGTAAACTCTTCCTTCCTCTTCCTGCCCCTGGCTACTACCAGCTTCATAATTAGGTCAGTCAATTGTATAGTTCTTTGCCTGAAATGATTTCTCTTTTCCCTTTCTCTTTTCTCTTTTTCTCTCCCTTTCTGATGGTAATAGAATGATCATGTGATTAAGTTTGTGAGCACCTAGACCGCTGTCTAAAGCCAATCCAACATAAAGAAATGAAATTTTGCTTTCCTTCTCTAATGTCATATTGACTCATGAACTTGCAGGCCAAGGCAGAACAACACTTACACTCAACTTTTGTCTCAGAATTAGAGAAATGTGAGACTTGGAATCAGGAATGAGCAATAGGGCTATCAGGAAAAAAGAGAATGTCAGTAAGGGATAAGAAAGAGTGAAGGTAAAACAAACACAGAAATAAAATACTTTAAAGTAGAGGTAAGCATGGAATAGATAGATGTCACAGTGATAAGAATCAATATTGGAATCAGGAAGACCTGAGTTCAAATGTGGCCTCAAGAGACTTCCTAACTGTGTGACCCTGCACAAGTACACCCTGTTAGCTTCCGTTTCCTCACCTGTCAAATGAACTAGAGAAGGAAATGCAAACCACTCTAGTATCTTTGCAAAGAAAATCCCAGGTGGGGTCACATTGAGCTGGACACAAACTGAAACAATAAACAAAAATGTAGAAGGAGATTTAAAAATTAAATGAAAATGAAAACCAGCCCTTATTTTATCCATCTCAAAAATCCTCGTGTTCTGAGAGGCAACAGACATTGATAACTTTTGGTTCTTTAGTTGTCAAATAAGAAAACATGAGTGACTAAAGCTGTTTTGGAAGACCAGTTTCCTAGTTATTTTAGCCCAGCTGTTGAAAAATACTGCAGGGACAACAATATGATGGTTAAAATATTACTGGTTGTAAATAATGCCTGAGGTCATTCTGCTGTACCTGTGGTCTGTACTGTGCTAGTCATTGCCAGTTTCAGCTTCCAAGGTATCCACCAGGACTTTCTCAGGGGAACCCTTTCACTTGCTGCCTCCAAACATAGCTCCTTGCAGACTGTTAAGATTCCCTCTGGTTGGACTGGCTTCCAGCAGACCTCTTGTGTAGTTCTGGAGTGGAAGAAGTCACAGTGGTTTCTTACTGCATTTCTCGATCATTATTTCTAACTGAATGGTTTTGCTAGAATAGATATGTGGCTTGGCCCCCATTCAGACAGCCATCTTGGCAGGGAGTCCTCATTGACTGACTCTTGATTATTTATCATATGGAAAAGGAATTACACTTGTTTGGCTTGACCCTAATTATAACTAGATAAAGCTCAATATAAGGAACAATTTCATAACCATTAAATCAGTCATGAACAGAAAGGGCAACTTTGGGCCAAGTGAATTCCCTGCCACTGAAGCTCTTTCAAAGAAGACTTTTTGGTGTCACAGATGGGCTTAATGATTCAGCTGGGATTTGTGACTAGATAATTACCGACTTCCCTTCCGACTTTAGCTCAATTCTATGATCATCCGAGTCAGGAGAAACCTAGGGTCAATTCGTATTTCTAATATGTACTCTTTACAGGATTCTGGAGAAGTCACTAAATCTCAATGAACCTCAGTTTCTTGACCTAGGAAATGGAGACAATACCTAAGGGTTGTTGTGAGGTAAACTGCTGTAAAGCTTAAATCTCCATATAAGTGCAAGGCAGTTTCCCTGCCTTAGAACTATGACCCACAGGCTGGGGATAGGCGCAGCCCCAAATGGTGCCAGCACCACAAAGAGGCAACAGTAACAATTATCTGTTAAGTTCTCTTCTCTTTCTCACCCTCTCAACATCTAGAACCATTTAAAACAAAAGGAAAGCACACCTACCCATGATACAATCAGTATCTTGTCCTAATGACTGTTTATTATGAAATATTTCTTTAACCAATTAAGTCTCCAACTCTGTCCTTTAGTAGGCTCCACATTGTCCTTACAGGCCAAAAGCTTACTGTGCTGCTTCCAAAGCAACCAGAACATCTTTACGTGCCCTGTGTAACATGTAGTTGAATCTAGGAAATGACAATTCACACAAATATCTCTTAATTAGCCTTAACTGTCGGGGAAAGTCCTTCATTCATATTCAGTGGCACTGTTGCATCTTAGCAGTTTCAGTATTTGGCAGAGGGAGAATCACAAAGGTTATTAAGATACCTAGTGGCGACAGTCCTTCATTTTCTGGCCCAGGGATGAAGGCAGTGCTTTTATAAGGCCCAGAAAAATATCTGGTCTTGTAATCTAGAGGAAACCCCATTTCCAGGATGATTCTTGTTAATGTAGAGAAGAAAGATAAAAGATCAGAGAGTTATAGATGTTAGAGTACCGAGAGACCTTGGGGGAATGTCTCATCCCATTCATTTGATGGATGAGGAAATTGAGGCCCAGATAGACTGTGATTTTAGTAAAGTCACACACACCTAGGTATTGTTATGCCAAGTTCCCTGCCCCCTCTACCATACCATGTTGCGATGTATTTTGAACTGTCATTAATTTGTTGTGGCATCCTAGATGTTTTTTTTGGGGGGGGAGCAGTGAGGGTTAAGTGACTTGCCCAGGGTCACACAGCTAGTGTCAAGTGTCAGGCTGGATTTGAACTCAGGTCCTCCTGAATCCAGGGCTGGTGCTTTATCCACTGCGCCACCTAGCTGCCACCCTCCCCATCTGCTTATAATCTCTATGATTTGTAAAATCATGATACCTGATACCTGATTTGTAAAATGAGGGTTCATTAATTCAGACTCCATGGTGTTAGAATTTGAGATGGTTAAATGCACATTAACCGGGTTTACTCTTTTACTCTCTAGAGAGAAAATTAATACTATAAACAAGAGCATAGGATCTATATTTAACCCACTTAACAGAACAGTCTCTTTTGAGACTTTAATACATTGTATGCAAATAGTTCTGCTTATTATAAATCATTCCCATCTATTCATTAAAGCAGGACCTGTGCTTGAAAAGTCTTTGTTAACAATTACAATTAGTTTGCTCTTGAAAGTAATGAAACTGCATTTCTTTTATTAAAAAAAATCCTATAATTAAGATCTCTCACTAATTCAGTCTTTCAGTTATTTAGTAAGGTTTTGTGTAATACCCTTTCTTCTTCAAAGGCATTATGAGAGTTGAAAGGTTTGGTTTTTTAAAAAAATCTTTACATTTAAGCTCATTAAAGATATGTACACTTTAAATATAAAAGGAGCGCCTATGAGTAATTATCAGGAATTGCTTCTACCCCCACAGAAGGTTCTGTAGAAGAGCCACTTCTAGGAGCCCACTGCTTCTTTTTCCTCTTTTTTATTCTCACTCCAATGCAAGGCTGCTACCTTGAAGTACCACCCACCACAGCTTCACACAGCCCTGCTTTGCTCCTGGCTCCCCATGCCTCCTGTAGCAGTCTTAAAATACCACAGGCAATGTAGTCTGGCAAGTAAGTACAAGCAAAGGTTTTGTTTTTTTCTGGGAGAAGTGGCCCTCCCAGACCTCATTTCCCATGAACGTTTCTCCAGTTATAGATGGAGAATAGCAATATCAGTTGTATATGTGTGCATATAATAAAATAAAAGCTAGCATGCTGAATTGGATAGAGAGCTGGCCTAAGTTAGGTTGATCTTGATTCAAGTTCTGCCTCTGGCACATACTGATGTCGTGACTCTTGGCAAGTCATTTAATTTCTAAGTGACACCAAGAATCTCACTGTCCCGGAGGGGTAAGATGGTTCTCAGCCTCCAATTCAGGTAATCACAGGAAACCTGTAATATACTAACCAATAAGATGATAAAATACTTTTAAAGATGATCCCTCTTTGATGGATTATATTAAAAAGTAACTGTATCTCTGAGGTCTTTAAAAAGCTAATCCCTAAAGAGCACTAGCCAATCAAAGATTAGAACAACTGTGGAATAAGGCCCTGTGGGAGATATTATCTTCCCCCACTGTGGATCATAGCGCCTTGTAGCCAACTAGGAGACAGACGTCCCATCCAGAATTAAAGAATAGAAGAGATTGCAAGGAAAACCTTATGTGTGGATGAAACCACTGCAGGGAAGGGAGAATTTCTCTCTAAATATCACCCTTCTTGGCCCATGTTGCTTTGAATTAGACCAGTAGAATGATACTGTATGTAGCAGGGAATAGAAATACACATTATAGACAAATAGAGATACAGAGGGATAATTGCCCCAATGAAGGGAAAACAGCTTCAAGGATTGTGCTTCCTGACCTAGAGAGTAAAGCCAAGAAATGAGCAGACTCTGGAAAGCCAGCTGAGCAACCCACCAACTTGTAACTGTGTACCCAAGGGGAATTTCTGAGAGGACAACACACAGAAAGAAAAAACTAACTTTCTGAAATACCAGGAGTTGTGAGTTGCCCTGGTTACACATGCATCTCCACTACCACAGTAATTTAAATATGTGCCTACTCTTTCCACAGAGGTTATATATGTTTGTGGGAGAGTATATTCCAGGTTTGTAGGAGGAATATTTTATAGCAGCACTGTTCTTAATTATATCTACTGGCCTGACTATTAATGAGAAGCACAATGGTAGGGGCTTATGAGGTTCTGACATTTTTTTAATTAGGAGTGCAGACTCACAGGATTACTCTACAGAGCATGAAGTAGGAGCAAGTCTCTGGGAACCCAGCCTTCAAGTAGAAATGCACTTTATGTTAGTAGCCCAGAGGGGGTGCTGTATCTCTAAGTTGCAGAGAAGGTACTGATCTGCATGGAAAAAGGATCCCTACACATTTGAAATAGTCTTATTTTCACAAATAGACACATGAGCACTGCGTTAAGATTTGCAGCATGTTTTCCTTAAAACAAACAGTATGTGATATATGTATTATTTTCATTTTTATGAAGGAGGCTCAAGTTTTAAAGCTAATAAGTTTTAGAACTGGGATTTTAACCCAAGTCTTTCCTGATTCAAAGTTCATCTTTTTTTTACTACATAAATGGACAAACACAGACCTATGTAGTTTGTCTGTCATGTGACTATTGACTCAGTATCTGTGAGTATTACAGCAAACTAATAATTATGCTAGACAAGTGTGTCTGAATTAGATATCTTAATTAGAAAATTTTTTAAAACTCCGGCTATTACTTTCCTTTTTAGTGATAGGCAGCACAGTCTATCCAGGCCAAGTACTTAAGAGTTTTAACAACGTTATTTTAGTTAAGCTAATGATAAGGATAGGCGTTGATGTTCTTGTTCCATTGTGTCCTACTCTTCATGATCCCATTTGGGATTTTCTTGGCAAAGATACTGGAGTAGTTTGCCATTTCCTTCTCCAGTTCATTTTACATAAGAGGCAACTGAGGCCAAAACTCTCCAACTTGAGACTTAATGAGTTGCCTACAGCACTGAGAGGTTGTCACATCTTGTGCCTAGAGTAACACAGCTATACATACTGAGGGGTGGAGGGAATGGAGAACCCGGTGATGGTGATGAATGGGTTTAGAAGGGTTAAGTCAAAGGAAGAAATGGAATTTTATTAGGGAAGTGGAATATTTCTTGTCCATGGTGAAATCCAGTGTGTTTTTGAAATGGAATCAGTCAAGAAACATTTATTAAGTGGCTACTGTGTGCCAGGCACCATGCTAAATGCTGGGGATACGAAAGAGGCAAAAGACAGTCCCTGTCCTCAAAGAACTTACAATCAAATTGGGGAGACAACAAGCAAACAAATGTGTACAAACTCTGTGTGTGTATGCACCCATCCACACACATAGGATAAGTAGGAAATAATAATTAAGGGAGGTTAGTAGAGGCTTCCTGAGGAAGAGGGAATTTTAGTTGGTCCTTGAAGGAAGCTAGGGAATCTCGTAGGCAAAGGTGAGGAGCAAAAACATCCTAGACATGGAGGACAGCTAGAGAAAATACGGGGAGCCAAGAGATGGAATGTCTTGTTTGTGGAACATCAGGGAGGCTGGTCTTACTGCATGAAAGAGTAGCTGACCAGGAGTAAGGGGTAAAAAGCCTAGAAGGGTCTAGGGCAGGAAGGGCTAGATTATCGAGGGCTTTGAATGCCAGACAGAGGACTTTGCATTTGATCCTGGAGGCAATAAGTTTATTGAATTTGAAGACCATATGATCTGACCTGTACTTTAGGAAAATTATTTTGGCAGCCGATTGAGGATGAATTGAAGGGGAAGAGAGACTTGAAGCAGGCAGACCCACCAGCAGGCTATTACAGGAGTCCAGGCATGTAAGAATTGGAAATGAAAGGGATGGGGGCAACTAGGTGGCGCAATGGATCTGAGTTCAAATCCTGCCTGAGACACTTGACACTTACTAGCTGTGTGACCCTGGGCAAGTCACTTAACCCTCATTGCACGGCCCCCCCCCCAAAAAAAAAGGAAATCAAAGGGATGCCCATCCATTGGGGAATGGCTAAACAAGCTGTGGTCTAATAATTGTAATGGAATATTATTGTGCTATCAAAAATGACACGCAGGATGACTTCAGAAAGGCTTGCAAAGACTTATGTGAACCAATATATAGTAAAGTGAGCAGAACCAGGAGAACGCTGTGCACAGTGACAGCAATATTGTTTGGTGAAGAACTGTGAAAGACTTAACTCTTCTTAGCAATACAATAATCCAAGATAATGCCAAAGGACTCATGATGAAGCATACTATCCACCTCCAGAGAAAGAACTGATATTGATTGCACATAGACTGAAGCTTGCTATTTTTTACTTTCTTTCATTTTTTCTTTTATTTGAATCTTCTTATACAAAATGACTAATATGATTATGTTTTACATAAGTGTATGTGTATAACCTACATCTCATTGCTTACCGCCTTAGGGAGGGGAGTGGGAAAGGAATGAGGGGTAGAATTTGGAACTTAAAACTTTAAATAAAAACGTTTATTATAAGGAAAAAAAAGAGTCCAAGTATGAGGTTGTGGTACACCAAGGTGATGGTAGTATCAGAAGAGAGAAGGAGAGAAGGGCTATATAATATTTGAGAGAGGTTGCAAAAGTGAAACTGAGAGGCCTTGGCAACAAATTGGATATGAAGGTGATGACATCTAGGTTGCAAGTCTGAGGGAGGATAATGTTGTTTTGGACAATATTAGGCAGGTTAGGAGAGGGGAATATTTAGGGGGAAAGAAGAATGAATTTGGGGGCCCCGAAATACCAGCCCTGATTCCAGTTCAACCCTCAGCCATCACTGAAGGAGAAAATCATCACAGAGGGGGAGGCCAATTTGCTCATCACCTCCTGCAGCAGCAGCTGACCAACTGTCAGAGTCAAATGGGAACAGGCAGCTTGAGAAGGGTAGCACCCACCAGGCCAGCAGCTCTGCTTTCAGTTAGTTCCCATGGAGTAGGAGCCAACCACCTGCCACTCACATAATAGACAGGTCACCCTCACTGCCGAAGCAAGGCCTGGAGAAGAGATAGGAGACAGCGTGTGGCAGGCACAGTGAGCCACCGCCACCACCACCTCCCCGTAGACTCTGAACCCAAGAACTTTGGGACATTGACTTCCAGCCTAGGGTCCATGGCCTTCATCCTGGGAAGTATCCCCTGCGGTGAAGCATCCTGGCACCTGCTTCTGACAGCCACATCTATTGAGGACCCAGAAAACAAAGTTCTGCCCACCAGCGTCCTTGGCATTGTCAAATGGTGGACCATCAGAAATAATTTTGTCAATGGAAATGACATAAAAGCGTTACTCTTTGCTTTGAAGATGCACCCTAAAGACCATGGGACCTCTCCATCTGACTGGCAGCTGAAATCTTCACGATGGGTTGTCTCCCCCTTTAGAATGGGAGCTTCTGGAGGGCAGGGACTGGCTCACTCTCCTTCAGTACAGTGCCTTACGTGTAGGAAGCACATAACCAGTTTTATTTGTTCAATGTGATAAATTCTTAAGAACATTCTAGAATATATGGGATGCCTTGTGAACACTTGGAAAAGGAAGCAGTGGTCCCCAGCAGCCACCATGGCTTCATCAAGAATAGCTTTTAGGGGCAGCTAAGTGGCAAAGTGGATAGAGCACCAGCCCTGGATTCAGGAGGACCTGAGTTCAAATCTGGCCTCAGACACTTAACACTTACTAGCTGTGTGACCCTAGACAAGTCACTTAACCCCAATTGCTTTACCAAAAAAAAAAAAAAAAGAATAGCTTTTGCCAGATTAGCAGAGTAAATGGGGAAAATACAATAAAAGCAGTTAACCTGAATGTCACTGGGAATTTGACAAAGTCTTTCATAATATCCTTGTGGACAAGAAAGACATGTGGGCCCTGTTAATGTACTATTAAGTAACTTCAGAAAGGAGTCAAAGCCAGAGTCCTCTGAGTCCAGAACCAATGCTTTAGAAAGCAGACTGTCAACAATCAGAAAAACTCTGTCACTCCATGAGATCACATCTGTAATACTGTGTGATGCTGTGTAATATGTGTGTGTGTGTGTGTGTGTGTGTGATGTTATATGTGTGATCCTGCATTCAGTTCCACATTTAGGAAGTAACTGGATCCTGTTCAGAAGAAAGCAAATAGGGAATTGACTGACCTAGAAATCGTGCCACGTTAGGATTGGCTGCAAGAAGGTGTTTGAGATAAGCCTTAAAGGGACTGTGCTCTTTGTCCTCGGGTATTTGAAACACTATCATAGAGATGGCATGCCTTAATGGCCACCCCACACTGACCCTCCTCTTCCACCAGGACTCCCTTCTGACTCAACTATTCAAATCAGACCATAGGAAGTAACTTTCTCATGATTGGAGGTCCTCACACTGATTCTGAATGTTGTTCAATAGACAGACTTAGAGGAGCAAGGGGTGTTTTCTAGCACTAGATGGGGGTCCAGTTTGGCAGAACTAAAAGATTCGTGAAATGAAGTAGTTAGAAATAAAGCTGGAATGGTATATTGAGACTAAAATCAAACAAGGGTGTTTGGACTGTTTTTCAGGGGACCACAAGCAATTTTTAAATATTTGTATTAGAGAAGAACCAGGGAGTCACAAAGCCTGGGTTCAAGTCTCACCTCAGACATCTATTGGCTGGATGACCTTAGCAAGTCATTTACCCTCTTAGAAATCCAGTCAAGTCTCTAAGACAGGAAGTTGGTGAGAAGTTGCATTCGTGCCAGAAGTTCTTCACGAGAAACTCCTGGCAACAGTGACATCAAAGTTCCAATAAAAAAGAATCTTAGCGAATTTTATTTGTACTTCAAAGGTAGAGAAAAGCAGATTTGACAGTTATACATACTAATAGCTATCAGTATTTTCCCTGAGTTGGAAAGCTGTAATTAAGAGGTTGTGGACACGTTGTTCCAAGAGCGGCCAGGCTATCTGGATGACTAGTCTTGTCTTTTGTTAGCTGTTCTCATATCTACTGTGAAACACAGTATTCTTTTCTCCTGCTGTCCACCTTCCAGGAGTGGTATTGTTACAGCTATGTTTACAAGAAGATATTTAAATCTTACAGTTTTAGCAAAATCAAGTTGAGAAGCATGGAATTCTTCTGATGAGTTTGAAGGTGGATAAGTGAGAGGCATTAGATGGCACAGTGGATAGGGTACCTGGCCTGGAATCAGGAAGACTCATCTTTCTCAGTTCAGATCTAGCCTCAGATGCTTTTTTGACCCTGGACAAGTCACTTAACCCTGCTTGCCTTGGTTTCCTTGTCTTTAAAATGAGCTGGAGAGGGAAAATGGGAAAACGCTCCAGTATCTTTGCCAAGAAAACCCAAAATGGGGTCTTGAAGAGTTGGACATGACTGAAAAATGACTGACTGAAGTCTAAAAATGTCTGCTTTAGAGTTTCCTGCCAAGGTTTACCTGTAAATGAATCTAGCTTTTAAATGGGCCTTGGGATTTACAGGCACAAGTTATCAAGGGCAGTTATCAAGTTATCAGCCTTGCTTCTCTTTCTCTGGCTTTGTTCAAACACTTAGAGTACAACCTACCTTCAATCAGATGCCTGACATTAAACAACTACAAAATTATGACTAAAGATCACTTTGAAGAGCCTCAAGGTGGGGAGGTGGTGTTACCACTTGGCAAACCTTAAAGCACTATCTGAATACAAATATAATACAGTATTATTACTGGGAAGGCTGTGGTTTATTCCATAATACTTTCCAGTACATTCTTGGGAAATACTGACCTTTTTTTTTTTTTAAAGCTTATTCTTTCCAGTCAAGTCTCCTCTCAAGATAGCTTATTAAAGGAGTGATCCTTTCAGATTCTAAAATTGGAAAATCAGTTCCAGGGTAGCAATGTGGTATCTGAAACAGACCTGCAACATAGATGAACAGTGCATGTTTGAAAGGACCATGCTTACATTTTACAAAAAAGTCAGACTGCAAATAATCCTGAATAAATGATAGAACAATAAAACACGCCTATTGTTGGAATGTATATATGTGTGTGTATGTATATGTATATATACATATACATATTTGGTATATATATATACATGAATACATTTGCTATTACAATAGAATAGTGACCTATTACCACAGCTACAAAGCAGAATGAAAGCAATCTATTGAATTTAAGTTTATGTGAAAGTTAACTCTCCTGGTGGATTCTATGCTTATTAGGCAAAAAAAGTTGGCAGCCAAAGTGGCATAGTGGATAGAGGACAGGGCTTAGAGTCAGGAAGACTTCCTGAGTTCATATTCTGCCTCAGACACCATGGCATTCTGTTTGCCTCAGTTTCTTCATATGTAAAATGAGCCGGAGAAGGAAATGGCAAACTACCCCTGTATCTTTGCCAAGAAAATCCCAAATGGTATCACAAAGAGTCAGACATTACTGAAAACAACTGAACGACAGCAAAGACCAAAAAGTTAACTTAAAAGAAAAAAAAAAGTCAACAAACAAAAGCATTAGTTTTCCTGTCACATTCATTGAACATTTTTGAGTGCGAAGGTGGTATAGTCAAAAATACTCAGATAGGGGGGCAGCTAGGTGGCACAGTGGATAAAGCACTGGCCTTGGATTCAGGAAGACCTGAGTTCAAATCTGACCTCAGACACTTGACACTTACTAGCTGTGTGATCCTGGGCAAGTCACTTAACTCTCATTGCCCCATGCAAAAAAGAAAATAAATACTCAGATAAATGATAAGTAAATGATCATTGAATTGGGGATGGATCAAAGTGAGAGAAACCAGAAATGAAAGATCATGGAAAGGGACTGTTGGTAAGAGGTAGCTAGAGTAGTCACAGTGGGAGTAGAGGAAGAGGAATCTGATATGAGAGAGACTGAGAAGGGGAAAACCAGCAGAGCTTTTTGATCTGTTCATCATCGAGAGAGAGATGGTACAGATGATATCCGACTGATCCTGGGTAACAAGAAGATGGTAGTGCCAAAAGCAGCTGGAAAGAGGGGCAGGTCTTAGGAAAAGGTTATGTGAAGTGAACGTGGAGTTCCAGGGCTCTCAGAGTTTCTCTCATCACTTACTCTCTCTGGCCTCATCCCTGAAGTTGGTCTGATGGATAAGAAAGTAATATCTTATTGTGGAGAATGAAAGGTTCTTTCCTGAGTCACTGGGGATTTTTGAAACAAGTTCTAATAAAAAGGTCTCTTAAAAAAAGTCACGGAAGGAGGATGTTCTCCTTCAAATAGGGCATTTTTTTCACTTTCACTTTCATTCTTAGTCTTCTGAGGTTTACTTCACTGACCTGCACAGTGGCTGATGCTAAGAAGTCTGTTTTGGTTTTGCCCTTAGGTTTTGATTGCTTTACTTCAATGTTGAACCAAAAAATCCCCTTCAATAACTCTGTTCTTATTTCTTGGCGATTTCTCCCCCTCCACTTGCAAGTACTGTATCACATTCATTGACTTGTACCTTCCTCTCTTGGCTGCCCCCGTCCTGGTTGGGTTATTTCTAATCCTGCAGTACTCCAGACAAGAGATAACAAAGGCCTGAACTGGAGTGCTGGCATTGGGAAGCTCAGAGGTATGTGAGTGATGTTGCCAGGGTAGAAGGGATCTGACTTCGTGACTGAGTGGATATGGGGGTAAAGGAATGGGAAAGTACATAAGCCTGGGGAACTGAGAGTATGGGCAGCTAGGTGGTGGAGTGGATGGAGCAGTGGGCTTGGAATCAGCAAGACTCCTCTTTCTGAGTTCAATCCAGCTTCAAACACTTACTAGCTGTGTGACCCTGGGCAGGACACTTATTTCTGCCTCACTTTCCTCATCTGTAAAATGAGCCGGAGAAGGAAATAGCAAAGCACTCCAGGATCTTTGCCAAGAAAACACCAAACAGGGTTACAAAGAGTCAGACAAAACTGAAATGACCCAACAACAAAAGTTCGTTGGGAGCAAAGACCAGGCAGAAATGCCCAGAAAAAAATAGTTTCACCTTCAAGTTTGAGAAGAAAATACACCTTATTTGTTCACATCCTTCTTATTAGGGAAGAGAATAAACATTTATGTTATAATTACTTTGTGCCAGGCACTGGTCTAAGCACTTTTTTCCCTTTTTATTTTTTTGGGGGAGGATGGGCAATGAAGGTTAAGTGACTTGCCCAGGGTCACACAGCTAGTAAGTGTCAAGTGTCTGAGGCTGGATTTGAACTCAGGTCCTCCTGAATCAAGGGCCAATGCTTTATCCACTGCACCACCTAGCACTTTATATATATCATCTCATCTCATTTGATCCTTATAACATCCCTGGGAGGTAGATGCTGTTATTATCCCCATTTTACCGATGAGGAAACCAAGGCAACCCGAGGTTAAAAGATGTACCCAGGGTCACACCTCATAAGTGTCTGAGGCTGGATTTGAATTCGGATTGACCTGACTCTAGGCCCAGCGCTCTAATCCCAAACTCCCCACCTTTCTTGCTGCTTCATACCATTTCTCAATCATCCAATCCTTGTCACAGTTCTTGAGATAGAAGCAGCTTCAGTAGTACAGGCCCATTTTATAAATGAGGACACTTAGGCGCGGACATGCCTCAAAAGCATTTGAATGCAGTTGCTGCAGTTCCAGAGGTAGCCACTGCTCTTACCATTATACCAGTTACCTCCTTTTCTAGGGAATCTTTTCCATTAACTTAGATACCCCTCTCTTAGGTTCAAATAATAATAAAACCAAAAAGCAATGAAAGCCTTATTTTTACATACACATTAGCATTGGGGAGAACCCAGTTCTGTTTGAGAAATATGTCTCTTTATGTCTGTCTTGTTCTGTGTTTTCATAATATATTGAACTATGCACTGGTACTGTCTTTTTGCCTTTCTTTTGATTTGATTCCTAGATGGTAGTAAGGACAACTTGATTTCTGTGTAAAGCATTAACAACATTCTTACAATAAAATCAGATTTAAAAGTGGTTTTAATGATGAAATACAAGGATTTAGAAAAGAGCGATGCATGACCAAATTCCCCACTTGTCTCCAGGTTTGAAATTCAGTGACATACTCAAACACACAGTGGAACCTTTTGGTGAATTTTAGCATTTCTCTTCTGGGTGCTACCAAAACCACGCAGCAGCATGTATTAGATTAGTAAAAACTCTCTCATTCAATCAGAGCTGCAGCTGGTGTTTTGTTTGGTTACTTTGCTCATTGCCTGATCTTTAAATAATATTGAAAAACAGACTTTAAAATAAACCTTGAATAGATGTGACCTTTAGAGAAGCAGTTTCTTCAGTAATTAAACTTTCCTTCCTCCCTGCACATTGCTTTAATCCTTTAACTTTTTTTTTAATTGGGAGGGTGGTGTCAGAGAATTTCATGTATTTCTTCACTTCTCATAGGACATGATGTACTCATGACTATATAACCCAATGACAGTGTACACAAATTTCTCTTTACTTGATTTTCCTTCATCCTGGCCCCTACATAATTTACTTGTAGCAGATCACATGATTCTTCTCTCACTAAGGATTCATTTAATATTTTCACTTCTTGATTGTGCTGTCCACGCTACATAAAATGGAAACTGATATGAATGCAGGTGAGCAAGAATTTTAAGGGAAAATACTCTTTTTCTGTCGACAGTTCTCCCTTCCTCCCCATGATATGTGACAGAGAGAGAGAGAGAGAACTCATATTTTTTATTTGGTTTCTACAAGGGTGTTTTGGCTTTTTAGTCTCCTCCCCTTTAGAGATTGACTCAAACTTTGCTTTCATTATAAAAAAAGTATGTACCAAATGGACCGTGGGAGTGGTGGTAATGTTCCAGGGCTGAAATCAAAATGGCTATGATTACTGAGAGAGGTCTTACTGTTACTTGTTACTCTTTTTCATGAATGGCTTGAAGAGTACAGCGACTCTCAGAAGGTAATGATTTGATGTTTCAGAAATAGAAATGGCCATAGCTTTGTCACTCACTGCCTGATAGAAATGATCAGTTTTCTAAAGACAGGATGACGCTTGTTTTCTCCTGTGCCTTAAATTCTCTTGCATTTTTCTAGTGTGATCACATAGTTGTTATGGTAACCATAGGAAGATTTCTTATTTTCTTTAGAGTTATTTAGCTAGAGCAGACTTACTTTGATAAACTCTATAGGATGGTTTTCTCCCCATTCTGAGAAACAAGAGCCACCAATGCACAAACATACATATATGTATGTATGTACATAATTATATATATATATATATATATATTTAGGTTGTTTTGGATTTTTTTCTCCTTCTGAATTGAGGTTTTTGTAAGTGGTATCAGTGTAGGAAAAAGATTATGGTCAAGCAGTTTCAGATAGGTAAACATTGGTGGCAATGTTTTTATTAATTAGCTGCAAAAATCCGCTGCTACTGTAAGATATGGCAGGATTTAATTTAGAAAAAGTACATTAGAGGTTCTCATACTTAGGGCTCATTACTTTGGTTCTCTTACATTTAGAATCAGAATTTATTACCCAGAAGGAAAATGCAGTTTGGTTAGTATCTGAGTTAATTGGTGTTAGTAATATTGTTGATATACTTTGTTCTTTTGCTGATATATTTAGGAGAAGAAGGGGTAGTTTGATCATTTTATACCACCCTTTTCTTTGGTACTTTAAGCCAAATTATCCCTTAGGAAAGAAATCTTCCAGAACACTCTGAGCCCTGATTTTCTCTGTTAGAGATGGCACCAGCTGTAATATCTCACAATGGATTTTATTTTGGCCTAAGACTTTGAAACTTTGAGAAAGTTTTAAGTGTAAGAGGAAGATGATGTGCTTGTTTCCAACTGAGAGTAGCAGATTTTTTTCTTTCCCTTAAGAAATAAAATAAAGCAAGCTTCATTGACATTAAGGAATGTTAAGGGGTCCCTGGAAAAGCCACTGAAGTGTTTATAAATAAGTGCCTTCTAAAGGCAAAATAAGTTTTGTTTTCGTTTGGTTTTGTGGTGGTTGTTTCTTAAGAGGAAAGCAGGGGAGGAATCTGAGAACTTTGAAGCGGGTAGAATGCCCACATGGTTATTGGTGACAGAGGCGAACCTCGTTCTTGGGGAGGGAGAAAACCAGTGAAACAAACTGTAATGCAGGATATTTCTGGGCTCTAGGGCTTGTACGAATCAAACGTCTGGTCCTGAATGTTCCTATAAAAGGAGTCAAGGAAAGGTGAAACCTGCTAGAAAGCGTCATGTGAATTGGGTAGTTTTAGCACTAACCCCAGTTGGGTTTGGAAGATTTGTTTGTTCTCTGCGTGCTCAGCAGTGTTTAGTCAACAACCACACTGTCCGTGGGAGACAGGGTTTCAGCGTGTGCAGCCAAGAGCAGTGGAGGTGCGAATGCACGTTCAGTGATGTCAGGAGTTACGAGAGAGGGTTTCAAAAGCCTGCAGTAAACAAGGTCAGAGTGTCCCTTTGTGCTGGGAGGTTTGTTTGGTGAGCTGGGAAGCCGGGCCAGTACACGGGTGAAGTAATTTATCAAAGCAAACAAACTTTGAATTTGTGCCTTAAAAAAAAAAAAAAACAACACCCAACAACCCGCTGCTGATCAGCCAAATAAAACTCAGGAAGCTAATCGTTCTTATGGAGAATTTAGGCTTGCTTTGAGCCACTTGTTATTTTTTAAATGTTGCCCTCCTGCCTGTACTTGACCTTCTACTATTACCTCAAAGGAAGTGAAAATACCTCTGCCCTGGAATTCTTACTCAGAGTTTTAGAGGCTAGTGCTTCTCCTCAGACCAAAGCAAGCCCTGTGTAAGCCCTTCACTTAATTTTCTGGCTGATTTTGAACCTTGCGAGGCAGACCTCTGGTCTTTAAGTTAGGAAGCCCTGGGTTTAAGGCCAGCCTCTGACACATTCTAACTGCCTGCCCTTAGCTAAGGCACTCCTGGTATGACTTCCAGAGGGGTCACCCATCTCTGTGGATGGAGAGGGTTTTCATTCTAGCAGTTGTACAGACTGATAAAACCACAGGTGCAGAACCTGTGCCTTCCCTCCCCCCACCCCCAAAGGGAACCTTTACTTCAGCTCTGCCCCAACATATCTCACTAAATTTACCAACGTCACAGAGTTAGTTCATCATGATACTTTTTAAAGCAAAATCTCGGGATGTGAGAATGCTGGAGACTGACTAGCTTTGTGGACCTGAGTCTGAGCTGTGGGCGCATTTCCTACAGACGTGGGGTGTGTGAGGTAACAAGTTAGTACACTCAGTTGGGTGTGTTTGTAGTAACAATAGCAGCAGTGCCACGTGGCACCCACAGAGGTCATGATGTTGTTCTCAGAGGTAGAGCACAGGTCCTCAAGAGCTTCCCGGAGACAGAGGGAGCCTGGGAACCTTAGGAGCTCCTTGCTTGGGGGAGTCATGCAGCAAATTGAGGACAAGAAAATGGGCCCTCCACAGGTTTCCATGTGAAAACAGAACCCTCGAAGAAGGCGTTTCCCTCGTCTCCTCCTTAGGCTGCAGACCTCAAGTAAGTTTGGCTTTGTTCCCCCTCTCACAATTCTTCCTGCGTGTTTTTCATCTGACCTTGCTGACTCGTTTAGATATTTAATATCCACCATGGATACCAATTTTGTTCCTTCATTGGAAAGTAGATAATAAAAACCCTTCTGGGAGCATGGGCCTTGTTAAAAAGCCAATCATGGCTTGTGCTCGTTCTATCTCCCTTCGTATCTCTGGCTTCCCAACACCCAGTAGGATTTCAATGACTCTCTGAAGCTTTGGGGGGTGTGTGGGGGCTTAAGTACTGATAATCTTGTGATGAAGCCTGTGACAAAGGCAGAAGCTTTTCAATCAGTGATGCCAGAAAAACTACTTGCTGAACTGTTGAAATGCAAGCATCCAATCTCAGTGACTTAGTTTCCCACTCTTCTTTACCTTTGGAAATTGAAGGTGTACATGTGTATGAGACAGGTGTGAATGCTCAGAACCTTTAAGGGACTGCCCTCAGGGGGAGGAGATAGGAGCCATGGAGAGTGGGCTGTGACCAATCATAAAGCTGCAAGTCTGTGGTTGGGGCAGAAGGCATACATTGTGTGATGCTGCTGACAAAAGTCAGACTGAACATCAGTAATGGTACAAAATAGAGAGAGAACCCACTTTATCACCGAAAATTGAACTTTTTCAGCTCACATATGTACCTTAGGGACTTACACCATATTTGATTACTGCAAAGACTAAAAAAAAAGAATAAGAAAACCTAAGAAGAACCATTGTCTACGCAAAAAAACCCAACAAAACTTTTATGCCCTTTGGTTTCTGCCACTTGGTGCCTGTCTTGACCAAAAATCAAATTGCTTTCCTTCCTTCAGATTCCATTTTCCCCTCTATAAAATGTGCCTGCCTCATAGAGATTTTGTGACGTGCAATTCATGATATAAAATCCTTATGAGAATGCAAAGCCTAAAAGAAGGATACAGTAATTTTGTGATCCTCACACATTATCCTCACTTAGCAACTCAGCTAGTTGAACTAGAGAATTTTCCCTGAGATTTGAATATGAACAAGAAACTTGTTACTTTGAGGAAGGTAGTGCATCTTCAGTTGCTAGACTGGAAGACAGAAGTCATTGCTTCTCTTTCTAGATCTAATACAAATTTATCATTGGACCCTATGCAAAAGGCTTTTGTAAATCTCAGCTTGCCTAAGTAATAGGAATGTTAGAATTTGTCTGCTTTTTAATCTCAAAATAGTAGAATGAAAATGGATTAAAGAATTGGGTTTTGTGTGTATACATATTTACATTTTAAAGGACTAGTCTACTTACATGTGAGTAACCTATGAATCAAAGCTGGTTTTATGTTCCCTTAGCAAATAAAATTGAGTGCCTATTCATTGAGTAGCTCTTTGTGTGTCCTTTAATTTTTCCACAATTAAATTTATGGAGATTCTGGTTAAAGAACAACTTAAAGCAAGAATGGCTTAATTCAGTATTTACAGACTCTTCCTCGTGGTGGAGTGTTGTGAACTAGAACTATGCCATCTCTGAGCTACCCTTCTTAATTAAAGGTGAAGGTGGCAGCCATCTGCCTCTTTTCATTCCAGTCAGCAGGGGGTCCTGAGTGGAAGGAAGCATCCCTTCTTTCTTCCTCTCTTTTTATAGCCAGCTTTTTCCCTGGTCACTGACCCAGAAGATTATTGATGGTCTCTCTCCAAATGGATGGTAACACAAGCGTGCCTGGCACTAGGGGGAAAAATTTACAGCAAGCATTTTTCCAGTTAGTATTTGGTATGAATGGTAATCTGAGGGCATTGTAATCCCTCCGGCAGTTGTTCCCACCGTCGTTTCTGTCCCTTTTGTCTTTGAGGAGCACTGTAGACATGAAAACACACTTCTGCATCCATGCTCTTACATTCCTTTGGGACATAATCATGAGATGGCAGCATGTGACCACCCAGTCGGGATGTATAGGAATGTTGTTCTTATTAAGCACAAGGACACCTGTTAATTATGACATGAGTTTTTGGCATCTCAGGGGAAAAAAAAAGTGAACCAGGGTATTTAGCTGGTGGTGTCCAAGTCATTCTGTGGTTTGCTGAGGCCTCTTGCACAAATCATTGAAATGATTCACATTGTTCATCCCTTAGTTAACAATAAGCCTTTCAGTTCCTTTCCCATGAAAGCAGGTTACAAGAGCAATTAGCTACTTTCGGGTCATGGCCTAATTTCTTTAGAAATGTAGGGTATGGGGTACTGTTCTTGAACTTGTACTTTTTTGCCTCAGTTTCCCTTTTAAATGTCTGGTCAGTACTAATTTTAGACATTTTGAAGGGCTTGTGTAGTATTGTGAATATTTTCAGTTGTTTTTCCCCAAAACTTTGATGATTAGGCTAGATAAGGAAAAGTCTACATATTCTTTTTTCTTTAAAAATTTTTTTTTAAAGCAGGACAATGAGGGTTAAGTGACTTGCCCAGGGTCACACAACTAGTAAGTGTCAAGTGTCTGAGGTCAGATTTGAACTCAGGTCCTCCTGAATCCAGGGCTGGTGTTCTATCCACTGTGCCACCTAGCTGCTCGGAAGGGTCTACATATTCTTAATTTAAACTGAAAATTTCTGAATGCATACAGTAATTCTCATTTCCTATTTCTGAGTACATCCAAAAAACCCAGTAATACTGACATAAATATGTTTCAGTCGTTATGCAATGGAGATTTAATTTTTTTAGAGCATACTGGTTAATTTTAGAGTGCTTGTAATATCTTGGAAGTTCCATGTTGCTTAAAGTTGAGCTTACGTGTGAGCGACTCCAGATGTGGGAGTGATGTTGATAGTTTGATTTCTAACTGCACTTTACTTTTTATGGAATTTCTCAAGTTTGTGTTGCCTTTAAGCTGTAAATTATCTTTAAATTGTTGTGATCCTCAAAACCTCTGCAGTCTGAGCCCATTTTTTAACTACCAAAGGGCATAAAGTAGTAGACATCCATGTACCTTTGGCTGTTCTATTATCTCTCAGGTTACATATGTGGACCTTCTACTAGGTAGTTGTCCGGTTGTCCTTTTTAGTACTCAGCATTCCTTTTTAGAGGTTTTATATATGAAACGAGGTACATTTATCCATGTCTGGCTTTAAAGTAACATGACAGAATTTTAAACAAACTTAGCAGAATTTGAACATCCAGATGAATGCTGCCTGTTCTTAGCATGGAGAAGGAGAAATTCCTTTGGAATTCCCTTCAGAGTTAATTCCTTGAAGAAAGTTTATTGGAGTTTTGGAGACAACTAAGCCATTGAAGGTTAAGTCAAATGAATAAAATATGATCAAGCTAGGGTAATATTCTTTTTTCTGAAAATGAATGAAATTTTTCTTAGTTTATAAATTCACAGAATTTCAGAACTTTGATGGGTCTTAGAGATCATTTAACCCAACCTCCCCATTTTACCGATTGGGAAACTGAGGCCCAGGAAGTATGCCTAACCATTATTTAACCTCATTGCGAATCGGATCTAAGAGTATTATTATATCCCTTTCTTTGCCTTCTGTCTCTGAGGGTACCAGAGGCATAAAAAAGTTGTTTTTACTGCTTTCTCTTTTTTGTGCACGTATTTAAGTTCTATTTGGGACATAATGAGTTGATAACTCAAAATGGCTTTTGGTTCTTAGATTTGAAAGGGACAGTCATTTAATCTGAATCAGTCATTTTAAGCCTGAGGAAGCTTGGATTCAGAAAGGTTTTACGTGATTTTTATATTGACTTCTTTGGGCCTCATGTTTTTTTCAGCTGTTGACTCATAGGACTGTATTAGATCAGAAAATCCCTTTCCCTTCAAAAAATTCAATGATTCTTCATCTGATCAGAGCCACATAAGAAAACTAGTATTCTGCATTTGCAGCTATATTTCATTTGGGACAGAACACAAGGAAAAAATGGCAATTCTAAACGGGTACCAAAAGTGTTTTGAGCAGTGGCAATATTGTCAGAATAAATTATGTTCTCAAGATGAATACACTGAAGGACAACATGTATACATGTTGCACACATTTTTGCACGTCTTTTTTTACAAATCAGCCTCATTTTATGTGTGTATGTGTTTACCCATTAAAAAAAAGTTTTGTGAAACCTCAAGTTTCCCATTATTCTTCCCAGGTTACAAGGGTGCTTAAGGATAGAATTATTTTACTGTAGTCAGCTGTTTATGTTGCTTTTGAATCAGAAGTTTGTGCTGGTTAACTATAAAAAAAATGGATGCTAGAATACACTGGGACTAAATAGCTTGAAGCTATGCAACTGACACTACTGTTTTTTAGTATCTAGTGATGCCATTTATTAGTCAAGAAGCTTGTTATCTTTGCCACCCCATCCTTCTTGTATATTGTTAACCAAAGCACTAAGCATTCCACACTTACAGATCCATATGTTAAAGGATCAACTTCAACTACTTTCCAGATTTCTTCCACTTCAATTTATTTTTTAGAGACTCTAAATTCACCCGTAAAATAATGTCTTTGTCACCTGTATTTCTGTTTGCTAGATATACGTTTTCATCTCAAGGAAAGAAGCAACAGTATACAGTACGTTGGCCAAAAGAATAGAGAGTGACTTGACTTACAGCTTTTGGAAAATTAGGAAGACAATTGTTTGGAAAGGGCATCTCTCTACTAAAGTAGTCAGCCAAAAACCACAGTTCTAGCTAGATAAGCAGAGAAATGAAAAGATTTTCCCATAATAACAACAGAAAAAAACCTGAAGAGCCAACATTAGGCCCCAAGTCTCTGGCCCTGGCTTGTGTACTCTCTCCATCAATATGCTCCCCTACCATTTAGTTGTGGCCCTACTTGACTGACTGTCCCCAAGTGCTCTTGGCAAGGATAGTAGTAATGCCCGAGGTGGCATTAAGAGGCTATTCTGAATGAGACTCTTGAACTTGTTCCTTTGGCAGACTCTGTTTCAATTAATTTGGTGGGACCTGTTTTAAATAAGGTGATTTTTGAGAGGCTGCCCGCCCAGTTATATTTGCATGTTACCTCTGTGAAAAACAAAAATCATTCCTGTTTCAGTGGCAGTGTGTGGGATCACCTGCTGGGTTATATTTTTAGAGACTTGACTTTCCTGTACAGCGGCAGTGACGCAAGTCATTATCAGTATTTGTATAAGATAATACTGGAGTGTAATCAAGCAATGATTTGGGCAAGTGCTTCCTCTGTCAGACTGCAGCGTTTATGCATCTCTGTCATTTGGGGGACACCTGTTTGGATATGGTCACATCTTCCCTCTCCAACCAGAATCCTTGAAGCATCAGCCCCCTCGGTTTTCCAAGATCCTTCCCAAATTGTTATGTGGCAGGAGAAGGAGAAAGGGGAAGGACAGGGCCAAAATGAACCTACCACTGATGTCCCTCCAACTTGGCTTTGCATTCATCCTTCTTTATAGTCCAAGGGCATCCTCTGCATTCCTGCTTCTGATGAGATGAGAGTGGATCTGCATGAGCTTACATGTTGAATGGCATGTCTCCTGTCAGTAGCCCAAAAAAACTCCAGGTGTAATCATGTACACACCTGCCATTAGCAGTGATCTGGACAGAACACTTTATGTAATGCTCAGCAGATGGGCCAGGGAGGTTAAGTGCAGGTCTTTTAAAGTTTTAACCTCTCATCCAGCTTTCCCCCTCCCCAAATCTTAGTCAGTGTCTAGATTCACACACAGCAGGCCTGATCTTAGTGTGGCTCTGAAAGTTAATTCTCCTGGGGTGATATTGCCACCACTCAGGTTTTGCTCCCATAAAATCTACCAATAGTACCTGCATCTGGTTTTTCACAAATGTGGGTAAAAAGATATTATTTGATCCTGTACAAGCTTAAGGTAATAAATGCAATTAACAAATACAGGATCCCATTTATTTTACCCCTACAGAAAATGCAGATTCATAGAGAACTCACAGGAATTCATAAACAAATGCAGAAACATTAAAAGATTTTACAGTAGGGGCAGCTCAGTGGCTCAGTGGATAAAGCACCAGCCCTGGATTCAGGAGGACCTGAGTTCAAATCTGGCCTCAGACACTTGAACACTAGCTGTGTGACGCTGGGCAAGTCACTTAACCCCCCATTACCCTGCCCCCCCCAAAAAAGAAAGAACGAAAGAAAGATTTTACAGTAACCCATAGTCTCATAGTTCTCCTTCCTCTCCAGTGGATGCTGCCTTTTCACAGATTCTTAGACATGCTCTTACCCACATACACACCTTTGTATTGTTGTGGTTTGAACTGCTCTTGTAAAGGAAACATACTTTGTAGCTACAGGACAGGTAATACCCTTCCTGTAGGACCTACCCTGTGCAAATAACTCACTCTAATAGAAAGGTACAAAGTTTGTGCCATGGGTTTGTCCATATTGTGTCTTTAGTCCCTGGCTGCTGCTATTGCTCCTGGGATCCATGTGAAGATCTTCTTTCTCCAACAGGCATTATACTCAGGAAACAACCTTTCTCTAGCTAGAAGATGAAGTTCTAGGATCATACTCCCTAGATAATTCCCTATTTCTGCCTAGGAGGCCAAATCCCAGGACTCTTCTCTCAGTCAAATAAGTGTGCTCCATTTCCTGCTGCCGCCCCTCTCCCATGTTGACACAAATGGCTTCTGTTTGGGGTATGATCCTCTCTGATACTTGCTTTGCTCTCAGGATCTCTCTAGGAGAAAGACAAATGGAAAATAACAGAAGAGAAGGAAATGGGATGGGATACAGCTTTGAGTTCTAGAGGAAGATTCCTTTTTAGGCCGGAGTAGAAGAGGGAGCTCCAAGGGACTGTCTTCTCAAGAGTCAGAGCTATTTCATCTTGGGAGTAGCCTCAGTCACTGCACCCACCTCCAGAAAGCTGACTGACTAATACCTAGGGAGAGTGTCCATTCCCTCTCTATGGAGATCTAATGATAAGTTCCAAAGATCTTCAAGGTGATCAGAGAACAATATCCCTGATTAACTACTTATATAAAACATTACCAAATTGTATCTTTCTGAACCCTGAAGTTCTTTGACTCTTCCATTGAATCAAAATGTCATTAAAAAACCCCAGAGCTCAGGTTACCCCTTGGTCTTAGATGTCTTTTTTATTTTATTTTCTCATACCACCCTCTTTGTTTCCTCTGGTCAAAAACAAAAATCTTTTTTGTCTTTTAGATCATCATTAAATGGAGATACTTTGCTTCTTAAGTAGCTATTTTGAGTGCGGAGTCCATGAGTAGTCCATTGTATATCCGTACTTAATAATAAATTTTGATGAGTCAGACCAAAAGCAGAAAAGCTTGTAGAATTCATTCAAATTGACCCTCTGGCATAATAAAGCAGTCTTGTAATTAGTTGGTCAAGGAGGAGGAGGATGGTTCCTGGCAGAGCAAGAAGAAACAGTGTGAATGTTCTCTGTGTGCCCTGGGGGAGAAAGCGGGCTGCTGGTGGTTAGACAGATCATATAAAGAATATGTGTTATAAAACCTATGTATGTTAAAAATTGGTGAGTCAAGTACAGTCCTAATTTTATAGAGATTTTGGAAGATTTCATCCTACAACTAGCAGTTCTTGAACTGCCTTCTGAGTAAGCTGGAGAATTTAAATCCTAACCAAATGCACTGCAGGAAGCAGATCTTTCTGTTGGCTTTGGAAAGGAAGCCAGGTAAAGGCATAGGTCATCATTGGAATGACCATTCAGGTTATGAAACAGATGTGAACAAGTAAGAATGCAATTCTCATTTTCATCATAGTCCTTTTAAATTATAACTACTTGATACTATTACAACATAGGGAACATATATTAGAAAAGAACCGAGTATTTGCCCTCTTCCAGCTCCCATTATAAAACTATGCTGCACTGACTACAAATATAGGAATGTAGGCGAACAGGCAGGTGAGCCAGCAGGCTGGTAAGAGCAGCAGAACTTTAGAGACAGCCGCACAGCGGGCATAGAATAAAAGCACTTTCCTGGCTCATTAACTCATAGGAATTAAACTGGAAGGGACCTGGCAAGAAAACTGAGATCCAGAGAACTTTAGTGATTGACCAGAGTCACAAGGTAGACGTGGCCAAGAGGACGTGGATGTGGACGTGGATCCCCTGACTCCAGAGTCTCTTTGCACTGTCCTGGAAAGTGTAGTTCCCTCTACCCTTGCCCCACCCCCACCCCCTAGCTGCTAAACATCTATCTTCCCTATTTAATCATCTTGTATTCATCTATAGTCATCTCTGTAGACTAGCTAGGCCTGTACAGGTTGTCTCGCCCTATAAAATGTGACAGTGGGGATTGTTTCGTCTTTTTGTCTTCCTATTCCTAGAACCAAGCAGAGTGCCTGGCACGTGGTGGCGCATAATAAATGCTTAATGACTGATTATTGGGTTGTAACTTATTAAGGTTTTTAGTAGGATCCTATTCTTTATTTTACATATTTACTTTAGTATTTATTTTTGTTAAAAGTCATTAAGTTTAAATTAAGGGTTTCAAATGAAGCTATGATTTGAACAGCTGAAAAAATGTACCTTTGTATAGTGGATTGAGGGTTGGACTAGGTATCAGGAAGTTATTGTTCAGTGATGTCTGACTCTTTGTGACCCCATTTGGACTTTTCTTGGCAGTGGTACTAGAGTGGTTTGCCATTTCCATCTCCAGTTTGTTTGCCTCAGTTCCTCAAGTGATTTGTCTAGGGTCACATATCTTGTAAGTGTTTGAGGTCAGATTTGAACTCCAAGCCCAGTGATCCTTCCACTGTATCACCTAACTGCCTGGAATCAGGAAGACCTGTGTTCAGATCCCACTTCAAATGCCTAGTTGTCTTTTCATCACACTAATGATTACAATTACATCTATTTCTTTACATCAGCTCCCTGAGGAATTGAATGCGTTTTGCAGATGAGAAAACCAAGGCTGAAAGAGAAATCAGGACTATGTAACTAATAAGTCTCAAAGCCAAGATCTAGCCCTGGGCAAGTCAGTTCATATCCCTGAGGTTAGGCCAGATGGCTTTGGGGGTCCTTTCCATCCCTAGCCCTATGATCCTGTAATTAGCCCATGAACTCAAAATGAGAGCTTGGGGTGAATTCCACCCTTATTTCTACCTTTAAAATTATCTATAAAATTAGTTTGTTTTGGGAGAACAGAAAGAAAATTTGGTTTTGAAATTCAATTAAAAGTCAAAATTAACTTTAGTACTTTAAATGTCAGCAAATTCAACAAATGTTTATGAAGTAACTACGCATGTAGAGTAATACAATAGGTGCTGGCGAGGTTAGTTACAAAATGTAAATAAGATGTGATCCCTACCTCTTGGAGGTAGAAAATTTGGTAGAGAAATAGGAAACAAACAACCCTCATACAGAATAATATAAGTACAACAGAGTGGCAAAATTCAAAGTGCTTTCTGAGCTTCAAGGGGAAAAGGGTTCTATTGCCAGAGAAGATTAGGGAAGTCTTGGTGGGGAAAATGAGCTTGGATTTTGAATTGATGAAGGCATGGTCAGAATTAAAATATGTACAACAAAATACTCAGGATTATAGAGGAAACTAGTTAGATTGAAATAAAGTTATCAAAAGAAATTTTTTGAAGTTCACAGACCCAGGTGAAGAATTCCTGCCTTCAAGTGAGTAGAGGCAGAGTCTCAGTTTCAAAGACTTGAGGAAGAAAGTGCAATGGTAAAAAAAAGCATTTGTCATTTAAGGAAAACCACTCAAGAAGTTCAGTAATGAAGGGTAGGACAGAGGAGGATGTAGTTCAATGGGGCAGAAGAGTCCAAAACAAGGCTTTTTTGAATTTTGGGGAGACCTAGGGATATCTGTAGGCAGATGAGGAAGAGCCATTGGGGAGGTAGAATTCTTTGGAATATGCTGAAATGGACTTGAAAGGACAACTCTTGATTAGATCAGTTTTGGAAGAAAAAGAGATCACACACAGTGTTTGCTGGCCAGTATGTCTCAATCATGACAGAAAGTAGTGCTGCTTATTGTTATTGCCTCATTCCATTCTCTGCCAAACCCAATGACTTCTGTTCTAACATGTGGTGACTTCTTCCTTAGAGACCCAACTCTTTTCAAGTTGCCACAACATTCCAAACGAGATGCAAAACCATCTCTTCCCTCAGCCTTTGCCAAATCTGAGTCAACCCAACCAAGATTCTCACAGTCTTAGTATTTACTTCCTAGCCATTCATTTTGACCTAGTATTCATATAGAAGAGGCAGAAAGTACATAATATCATTTTGGGGGTGTTTCTCATCTTTCTTGAAACATGAATAATGGGTAAGATAATATTCCTACCAAGCTTTTGAGTTGAATTTAGTCTTTTGCACTGAAAGGTTTTAATATTTAAATTAAGCATTGTAACTTCACAGGTGGTGGAAGAAATTCTGGAAAGAAGAAGACATTCATTGGAACCCAGCTAAAGAATCAATTGAGAGAAGAGATGTGGATAATACAAATTAACAGGTAAGGCAAAAAATAACTCAACAGTTTTTGACTTTGGATTTACAAGTGACACCTACATGTTCATTATTAACATGGATGTACATTTCTTTGGCTGGCTCTCCCTCACGCCCTGCTTAGATCCTACTCTAGACATCCTGAGACCTGACTAGGACAAGAGGAGGGGGCCTTTTGTAGATATTCGAAAATTTTGATTCACTTGTTTAGTTTGACAAAACTGAAAAAAGCTTGTTAAGGGCTAAAATTCTAGCTAAACTGTTTAAAATATCTAATGAGTGGTCACCAATAAATTATAAGCTTTAGCAAGAGTTAGACTTTTAAGCATTTATTAAGGAGAAGGAGAATTTGGTAAAGAGAAAAGAAAAGGCCTAGATTCCTATCTATTAAAGGGAGAACGCATTTCTAGCTCCCTTCTCCACCAGCATCCTCAGGAAAGAGAGTGAGCCCGAGTGCCAGTCTCTTCCTTCTTCTTCCCACTAGCCAGCATCACTTCCTGATGCCAAAGAAAAAACTCCTGGTCTTGCCCTCAAAGATCTTCGCTTCATGGGCGGAACTCTTCTACAGTAAGTCTCCAGCAGGTGGCGTCATTCCAATCGTTACAAGGTTAAATGAATTTTTTTCTGCTCAATAGAACAGGCAGAAAATTGCCTGTGATAACAATTTTTCTTGTTTTTTTAAGTGACTACATATGGAGCTCACTTTGATACTCCAAATTAGATCTCTCATATTTTCAAAGAGACAGGTAATTTCTTCCTTCATTCTTTTGAAGTGTGCTGTTGTTGCTTAGTCGTTTCAGTTGTGTCCAACTCTTTGTTACCCAATTTGGGGTTTTCTTGGCAAAGATAATAGAGTGGTTTGCCATTTTACAGATGAGCTTAGGCAAACAGGGTTAAGCGATTTAGCACCATGCAGCTAGTAAGTGTCTGAGAGTGAATTTGAATTCATGTCTTCCTGACTTCTGGCCTGGTACTCTGTCCATTCTGCCATCTAGCTGCCTTTTGAAGTGGACTACCTTCTAGTTAAAGAAAACACTAGTTTTTATAGAGTGCTGTTTCTGTTCCTTTTATGAATGCAGGTAGATTTTCATTTCAATGAATGCAATTATAATGTTTAATTTAGGGGTTTTGATGGTTGAGTTGAGATTTGTGATTTCAATAGGAATTCCCATTGTAGAAACTGTATCCACTAATGCAGATCACCAACTTGTTAATAACTTAAAATTTTTACAAACGATTTCCACGTCTCTGTTGGTTTTATTGTCAGTACTTTGCTAAAGTGAATACAGACATGGAGCTAAACAGGATATATAGTCCTTAAAATCAACATAGCCACTTAAAATCATTTAACTAGCACCATAAAGTCTATGGGGAAATTAGGAGGTAGGAATCTGTAACCAATAAATTTGCTTCTTTTATAAAAGTATATTTAAACACAAAATATTGTTGTAGAAGTAATAGCCAGGTAAGTGAAACATTGGTCAGATTACATATGTGTATACATTTGTGCAGTGAGTGTGTGTGTATGTAAATCTATGGAAAGCATATAAGCTGATTTAACTTAAACTCACTAACCTGTAAAATGAGTTGTAGTTGAAGCACAGATGATAATAACTCACATTTAAGTAGTGCTTTAAATCTTATAAATCCCAGAACTCTGTAAAGTAGATAATGAATGCATTTTACAGATAAGAAAACAAACTGGGAAAAGGGTCAAATGACTTGTCCAGAACTACAGAAATAATGAGTCAAGAGACAAAATTTGAACGCAGATATTCTAATCACATATATTCATACATCTTCTAGCAGTCTGTTTAATGATGATGGCCATTGGTAATTTAATTGAATTTTTTCATGGTTTTATTAGTTGTAGGGCACTCCAGGTGAAGAAATACTCTCTATTAGTATCTGTCATCCAATTTCTAGTCTTTAAAAACTTCCTGGAAATGAATTTGCCCAGGGTCACACTTCTAGTGTGTTTCAGAAGTGGGACTTGAACCTAAGATTGACTCGATCAACTATACATGTTGCCTCTCACAGTAATTTTGGAATACTTGAATACATAAGATAGATTATATTTATACATATATCTATAGATACACATAAATGTATACATATATACACCTTGTACAAGTATTCCCTATATAATATTTGATATATTGAAATACTTACATAATGTATATATGTGTGTATTTACTTTTCCCCAGTGAAAGAGACTCCACCCCCTAGAGAGAGGGTACAGGGCATGCGGTATAAGAGAAGAGAAGCCACCTTTGTAGGGAGAGAACAGTAGAGCAGCTAACAGAAACCAAACACAGGGAGGAGACTTGGACCAGCCCATCATGAGTGGAGGCTCAGAGCCAGAATGGACTGAATTCCCTAAAGAGACATCTGTTTATCCATATGGAGCCCCTTCCTCAGGAGATCTCTACTTCTGAGGGAAAAGCTAGACACAAGCACAAACCTCAGTTACTTATTGAGACTCCGGGATAAGTCCAGGTGAGCCCATGCTTATGATTCTGGGCCACGGGTTACATGTACTTCTGTGTGTGCACATACACATGGTTTATGTTTCTGTGTATTTTACTGTTTCTTTGCATATTTCATAAAATAATAGTGTGTTAAAACCAGAAGAGAACTTCTTTTTGTTTAGTTATTTCTTGGTCATATCCTACTCTTCATGAGCCCATTGGGGGTTTGCTTGGCAGAGATCCTGCAGTGGCTTGCCATTTCCTTCTCCAGCTCATTTTACAGATGAGGAAACTGAGGCAGACAGGGTGAAGTGACTTGCCCACACAGTTAATAAGTGTCTGAAGTTGGATTTTAACTCATGAAAGTGAGTCTTCCTGATTCTAAGCCCAGCACTTTATCCTCTGCTAGCTGCCTGTTGGTAAGAGAACTTACTGATAGTGTAATTCAATTTCGGTTTACAGATGACAAAACAGACCCACAAAAGTGAATTTGTGTGCCCAAGGTCACCCATCAGCCCTCTTCTCTCTTCTTCTCCCACTCCTAATCATGTCTCTGCTAACAAGGACCTTTTCATTAGTCACGTAGGGCCGAGGTGCCAGGAAAACTAGCTTTTGTTCAGGGCAAGGGAAAGTGGGAAGCCAAAGTCTGTGAAAGGTGATGTCAAGCCTGTGGAGAGGGAGGGAAGGCTGTGCAAGGGGAGGAGGATATTGGTTTGAGCTAGAAAGAAAGGATTCATCCTCCAAGATCAGGTAAAGAAAAAGGAAGTGAAGGCCAGGCTAACATACTGGCCAAGGAGCCAGGGGAGTAGAGAGCTGACTAACAACAAACAGACTGTTCTGATTCCACTGGGCCTCTGCCCTGGATGCCTCTCCTTTTGAGCTGAGCTCTCATGTGCCAACCACACCCCCTTCTTGTCAAACAAAGGAGTTTGCTTTTAGATATCACTGGCAAAGAAGGTCTCTATCATACCTATCTGTAATTGCAAATGTGTTTCTTCTACATAGTAAGAATTAAGTAAATAATATAACCTATCTTCTATACACTGTAGCAATAGGTTTCCATTTTAATGGTGTTTAGATAAAACACAGTAATTTTAAGGCCTCTTTAGAGGCTGTAAAGTACTCTTCATTTATATCAGTAAAACTGTCATAGTAATAATACACATTTATATCTCTTCATTTATATCAGTAAAACTGTCATAGTAATAATACATAATGGAAGTATTAGGCACAAATACTTTCATTGTAGACACAATAAATATTCCCTTGCACTGATGAAATCCCAAATCCTTCCTGAACCTCACTATGCATAGTTAATGTTATTTAGTGATAATGTTGCTTTTTACCTTAAAATTTTGGAATACTATTCCTCCCAGGAACTTAGAGCAATTCACAGAGCACACTGCTTGATAAATATTTGATGAATGGTGGTGGTGGTTGTTCGGTTGTTTTTCAGTCATGTCTGACTCTTTGTGACCCTATTGGGGATTTTCTTGGCAGAGTGATTTTCCATTTTCCTTCTCTGGTTCATTTTACAGATAATGAAACTGAGGCAAACAGGGTTCAGTGACTTGTCCAAAGTCACACAGCTAGTAAGCAAGCGTCTGAGAGCAGATTTGAACTCAGGAAGATGTCTTGCTGCCTCCAGGCCACTGCACCACCCAGCTGCCCATTTGTTGAATTAGTAAATGAATTAACACAAATATCTCACATTTCGCTTGAGTGATAAGAGCTGGTATATTTATGTCCCTTTATTATATAATGATAATAGCTGATGTTTATATAGTGTTTTATATACATTATCTCATGGATGTGTGAAGAAATTGTCCCAGAATGATGTATCGCCTTTAAAATGTTTCCTTTCCATTCCCTCAAGCCTAAAGTTGTTTCCTTCAGCCCTCCGCTGTTCGCACCATCGCTGAAATTTGGGTGAAGCTCTTCTCACTTCACATAGTTTTATCTCCTCCGTGGCCAGCACAGTCTGAGCACCATGAACACATGAAGCTTTGTGACTGCTGAAGGGGGGCGGGGTACATCAGGGCCTGGAGAACCTCACTGTAGGTTATAAAATTAAAGAAGGGAGACTGATTGAGTCCCCTGATAGCTGTCATTCTACCCCACCCCCACAGCATAGGGGACAAAGTGATGATGGTAACTGCTTGGCATCTCCTGCGCCACAGACTAGATTCTGTGACCTCCTATACCAAATGAGGTGATTCTGTCTGATGCTTGGATTATTGAATGGAGAATCCAAGGAGAATCCCTCAACCATATTTCCAGGACCTATAGGAAACCACTGGACTATGAAAACAGACCGAGAAAGCTGTAGAACTGTGTTTTTATGGGGTAAGGATGGAAGAATGTTTGGGGAAACATCACAAAGACTTTTCTTGACCTGGAATAGTCCTTGAGATCCGGAGTATTCCCAGTCACCCCCAAAAGGATTCTAAGAAACTCTCTTCAGTCTTGATTATGAGGTAGATTTTCACAAGCCAGGAAAGGTCTGCCCTATAGGGACCAGTACTGGCTTCACAGTCACCTCACTTGAAAGTCCTTACTTTCTCAGGTATATTGGGGCGATAGTGAGTACTCTCGTTGTTGCTTCTGCAGTAATGACTGTCATATCCAACTCTTCATGCCCCCTTATGGGGTTTTCTTGGCATATCCTGGAGTGGTTGGCCATTTCCTTCTCCAGCTCATTTTATAGATGAGGAAATGAGGCAGATAGGATTAAATGACTTGCCCAGGGTCACACAATGAGTGAGTGTCTGAGGCTAGATTTAAATTCATGAAGATAAGTATCTTCCTGATTCCAAGCCCAGTGCTCTATACACTTCACAACACAGCTGCCAGTACTCTCATTACCAGGGAAATAATCTGAGATCAGTGCTGTCAGTACTTTGAGTACTGGAGGTGATTTAAAAAACAAACAAACAAAACACAACATTTTTTGTTGCATACCTCTTTATTCAGCACATCACCCAAGTATTCCATGGGGCAACCCAACCTAATAGAAACTTGTCATAAGCAAGTCAAGGGTGATATGACCAAATTCTAATCCTGTGGGTCATTTGAGTCTTGTTAATTTTTTTGAGGAAGCTGGGTCCTGCTGACCCTCGCAGGGTTTTTTCAGGGGAGTTGTGCCAAGAACATAGAGAGATCTATGTCTGTAGGCTTCACAGATGAAGGCTTTTTTAGTTTCACTGAAACTTTGACACAGTGCTGAGAATGGTCTCTCTAGACCCACAGGACGCTACCCACCCAAATACTCACCTCATCAATTGTCAGGGGAATGGTGTTTATTTGACTATGGCAGGGTGGTTACTTAATTCTATAGCAAGGTTAAATTATCTAAAGTCATTTATTGAATGACTCAGTAAGTCACATGTGGATTGGAGACTAGAACCCAGATTTCCTGACCCCTCCTTGAGTGCTTTTTTCACTGCCTCCCAAATGTCACATTTGCTTTGTATTAATAAAGCATATTTCATCTGGGGAGCTGGCAGTAGTTTTATATGCTCAATTTTACAGTAACAATGATCAAAATTCCTTTTTATAAGCAAGCAAATCAAAGCACAGAAAGAAAAAATGACTCACTGGAGGGTTTTGTGGAATTCAAGTATATCATGGGGGTCGTAGCCACTGAACCCTGCTTTTCTCCCTTGTACATCCTTATGGGCTGAAGACACCAACTCTTCATTGCTGAGCACAAGATTTTAGCTCTGTTATGGAACAACTCGCACACTGAAGATTGAAATGAATGCCCTAGAAGGCAATGGATCCAATTCTTAGCTGAGATGGGAGTATAGGTGCAATAGGTCAGGACACATTAACAAAGCCATCAGAAGGGGTGTCTGTCTGCCTGACAAATGGCCTGCGTTAATGCACTGTGCTTACATAACTGTGGAAATCCTCCCCACCATCTCCCAGTTTTCTGAAAGTACATACATCATTAAAATAGAACTCTTGGAGAAGAGATGGGAAAACTGTAGATTGTAAATTCTTTGTGGACAGGCACTGTGTCCTGCATTTTGTACCTTGCACAATGTTAGCTACTTGACAAATATTAACTGGTTGACTGAGGACAATCTATAACAATTTTCTCTGAGTGGCACCACTACCACAAGCTGAGAACATTCAGGAAGTTGGTCAAGTGCTCTTGCAGGCTGGAAGTGCAAACCCAGATGTGGATGCTTATCAGAGCCAAAGCTCAGGAATTAGGGTGGAGAGAAGTTGCTCCCAGAAGATCCAGAAAATCCACAAGTTTTACGCCAGTAAGAGAATATTCATTTTGTGCCTTTTAAAGATAGAGTCACTATTCAGTAAGTCCAGAAGTCCAAATCATCCTGGGACATACCCAGACTGCAAAATGTGGGTCCAAACCTCAAACTCAGACCATCCCAACCTTGTCTCTTTAGTGTCTTTGGGGTTGGTCCATAGCCTTTAGGACATCAGAGGATGGGAGTATTCTTCATTCCTTCTCTATGCTGATAGGAACCTACATAGATCCAAGAAATTCAGGCAGAAATAGCCCAGTCTTAGAAGTTCAGTGGGCTCAGCATTTCAACTCATTTCTTCTCCTGTTAGTAACCATTCTCAGACCATATACTTTGTATGATAAGTTGTTTAGATTTTTCCCTTTTAAGAAAGCACATTTTCTTTCCATCTTTCCTCTCTGGAGCATTTTTAAATTTTTATATTTTGGAAAAGTAAAGCAAATGGAAAGAGCACTGGGTTGGAAGTCAAAGGACATGAGATGGAGTCCCTGTTCAGCCACTAAAGATCACTCTGACCTTTAACAAGTCACTTTCCATCTATAGGCCTCAGATTCATCATCCATAAAATGAGAGATGATTGGACTCGATGATTTCCGAGTTTTCTTCCACCTCTTTGATTCTGTTACATTGTGGGGCCTTTTGTGTGCTTCTTAACACATAGGCTGCTGTCTAAGTCACGTTCATTTCTATGTGGATCCGGACAATGAAGGACTTGTATTATCTGTTTCTCTGATGCAGCCAGGCTGCCTCGCTGTCAGTTCTGTTGTTGTACTTTGCTCTTGATGACATCTGTTATCTTGATCAATAAATTATGTTCATTGTGAAGTGTTCTTTGACCAAAGATGTTGCTTTTTTTGCAGCAGCCACAATAGACATGCTCATGTATACAGTTTTAAATTGAAAGAGATTGGCTTATTTGCAAAAACTAAAGTTGTGGTTGGCTGGAGAATGAAAAACCAAGTATCTGTCCCTGAGTAAAATATAGTTTAAAAAATGTTTGAGGTTTTGACATCCCAAATGTGCTGAGTCTGAAGAATGACCCTTTAAATGGAATTGTTAGAAATTTTATTGTTCTTTTAAAGGCACTTACTCAGACAAGTTCCAGCCTTCTTATTTCCTAACATGCTGACCATTCTGTAACAGAGATATTTAGCAGAGATGGCCAGCAATCGAACCAAATCTGATTTCTTGGACTTGAGTTCAAATTGTGGCATTTTTCAATATCTTATTTCTGTGACTCACTTTTGCCCTCATCCAGTAGGTGTTCATTATGCTAACAGCTCCAGACCCAAGGGGGAAATAACATTGAAACCGTAAAACATTTAATTTAAGCAAATGAATAGTAAAAATAATAGGGAATGGGGCAGCTAGGTGGCACAGTGGATAGAGCACCAGCCCTCAATTCAGGAGTACCTGAGTTCAAATCCGGCCTCAGACACTTGACACTTACTAGCTGTGTGACCCTGGGCAAGTCACTTAACCCCAATTGCCTCACTAAAAATAAATAAATAAATAGATAGATAGATAATAGGGAATAATCTTGATGATATTTCTGAATAAATATGGTGCCATTTCTTCCCTCTAGTATAGTTTGTAACCCAGACTCCCCCAGAAAGCATGACTCTAAAAAGAAAGAAGTGAACAAAGTCTTTGCAGCCTACATGTACGCCAGGAGGGGTCCAGGGCTGCAGACCTCAGTGAAAAGGTTCGTCTGTCTCTAGGTTTTCCCATGTTGCCATCTCCACTTATCTAGTTTGCAGCCGATTTGTAGTTCCCGGTCACTTTTTCTCCAGGTTTGCCTTGTCTCTTCGTGGTTGTCATGGCTGCTATTTACCAGCTTTTTCATGACCAGGATATTTCATCAACTCCTTTTGTCCTGGGCAGGTCTTGCCACATAAAGTCTAACTACAAACAAACCTGCTATTGCCATTGCTTATTCCTGGAAGCCTCCATTACTGTGCATGTGGCTATGATGCGTTCTCTCTCCTTGCTCTGGTTTCCGGGTCTTGGATTCTGACAGACCCCAAACAGGTATTGTTGGTTATACCTTTAAGAGTTCTCTTCTAAGACCCTAGGAGGTTTGTTTCCTTGATGCTCTCCTGGGCCTTTCTCCACACTACCCTCCTTTCCGCCCTCCCGTCTGTTTCCTAGCACTATTAGAGGTCATTGCGAGTCCTCTTCTGTCCTTTGACCTGCTCTCCTATGGTTCGGTTATTCTCCTGTAGTCCTCTGGTCTTCCGTAGGCTCTTGCTAAGAAAAGTGGGAAACATTGGGTGGGTCTAAGCAATGTATGAGGATCTAAAGCTAGAAGATTCCACTCCCCACAAAACCCCCTCAGTGCTGCTCCCATCTTCTCTAGCCCTTAAAGGCAGTAACAGCCAAGACTGTTAGAAGCTAAAGAGTTTTTAAAGATTTCTAACAAGCTTTTCAGTGTTTGACTCAAAGGGAATAGCCATATTGGAAAGAGAGCCAGTGAGAAATTGTAGCAACCCAGGAAACCTTAAAACTCATTAAGTACCCTAACCAAAAGAATAGGCTTCCAGTGGAAGCTGGATCTGAATAAATAAGTCTGAAAAGACTGACAGGTATCTTTATGATATTTCTGGTTGAGAACAGAACATTGGATATTTGGGAATGATTTTATAAATAGTTTAAGTTGAATCTTGATTCTAGATAAATAATTACTTAACATATTAACATCATGGCTACCACCACTGCCCTGAAGTTCTAGGTCTTATGTGAACAAATTAAATATGGTACTTCTTGACGTGTTAAATCTAGATCTCATCTGATATTTTTGGCTTCTTCTAAATAACCAGATGGTTACACCATTTGCCTGCAAGAGAAGATGTGTAGAGTTTGAATTAAATTGTGTTTTATGTTTTTTCACCTTATGGTATAAAGGTCACTGCTTTAATGGACTAATCTTATTTAATGTTATACCTAATTGGGAAAGCTTGAGCCCTTAACAAATTTTTTTTTTCCAGTAAAATTGATTAAAATTCTTTCCTTTCTCTTTTCTCCATCCATTTCCATTTCATCCTCAAATTATAACAACAAAAGTATTTTCTCTGTGGTAACCTCAAAAAGCTAGAGAAATCCTATCATTTTCCACTTTAAAAATTAAGGTTTAATACTGAATTAAGTGAAATTAAATATTATTTACTATTCTAAAAGCATCCCGCCTATAAAACCAAAAACGGGGGCTATAGGTAAGCTCCTTTAAAGTGACAGTATCTCCAAAAAATGCTTAAATTCTTAGTTTATCTTATTCTTGCTTAATTACCAAGAGTTGTTAGAGTGCTCGCTTCGGCAGCACATATACTAAAATTGGAACGATACAGAGAAGATTAGCATGGCCCCTGCGCAAGGATGACACGCAAATTCGTGAAGCGTTCCATATTTTTCTGTCTAGGGGAGGGGGGGAGGGAGGGGAGGGAGAAAAATCTGAAATTGTAAAGCTTGTATAAACAAAAATTGAGAACTATCTTTACATGTAACGGAAAAAATAAAATACCTTATATGTAAAAAAAAAAGTTGTTAGATAAAAAAAATTTTTTAATAGTAGAGAACAGCATATAAGATCTTATTATTTGTCCAAAGCAGTAAGATCAAGTGACTATAAAAACTAGATTTAACATTAGCATACCTGCACAGAACATTTTGTTTATTTTTATCTGAGAACAAAAAAAAATGAATTATCTAATTAGAATTGTGAGTGAATGGTTTGATTAAGAATTCACGAGGTAAGGGGGCAACTCGGTGGCGCAGTGGATAAAGCACCAGCCCTGGATTCAGGAGTACCTGAGTTCAAATCTGGCCTCAGACACTTAACACTTACTAGCTGTGTGACCCTGGGCAAGTCACTTAACCCCAATTGCCTCACAAAAAAAAAATTAAAAAAAAAAGAATTCACGAGGTTAAGCATTTCTCTCAGCACTGACCTCCCATGTTATATCTTCTCTTGTAAGCTTTCCATCATTCCTCCTACTCCACTTTACCTGGAAGAAGAAAGTCTTACATTTCACAGCCAGTTTAACACTTGATTTCATGATTTCAACTGTCAAGCAAGGTTCAAGTAGACAATCAAGTTTATTATAAGCTATTAATGCTTAAAAGCAAACATAATAAAATAATGAAGGCTATTTGTGATGGCAACATAATGCTATCCTCTATTAGTGACAGGGACTGATAAGAAAATCTGCCTATAAAATTGTCCACACTGAAATTGTGATTCAGCACATAAATGAATTACAAAATATTTTTCTTGCTGAGTGTAATGCTGATTTTGGTTTGGGGTTGTTGCTTACACTATTTTTGTCTTTTGCTTTTCTAAACTTTATTTTTATTGATATCTTTTGTTTTTATATCAAATTCATTTCCAGACATATTCTTTTCCCCCACTCCCTACCCAGGGAGTCATTTCTTGTAACAAAAAATAAAATAAAATAAAAAGGAAAGGAAAAAAAGCCTTTCCAAAAAAATTGATCAACATATCAGCCAAGTCTGATAGTATATGTGATGTTCTACATTTATAGTAACCCATCTGTCTGATGAAGGGGAAAAATACGTTTTCTCATCTCTTTTGGGTACAAACTTGCTAATTATAATTATGCAACATTCAGTCATTCCCCCCTTTTTTATCTTTCCATTTACATTGCTTTAATCATCATATGGGTAGCTAGGTGGCACAGTGGATAAAGTGTCGGCCTGGAGTCAGAAAGACTCATCTTTCTGAATTTAAATCCAAGTCTCAGACACTTACTAGCTGTTATGATCCTGGGCAAGACACTTAATCCTGTTTACCTCAGTTTCTCATCTGTAAAATGAGCTGGAGAAGAAAATGGCAAATCATTCTAGTATCTTTGCCAAGAAAACTCCAAATGGGGTCACGAAGACTTGGACGGAACTGAAATGACTGAACAACAACAAAAATAATCATATGTGTGTGTGTATGTATGTGTATACACACACACACACACATATATACACACTACATATATTTTTTTCTGGTTCTATTAACTTCACTGTGCATCAGTTCATGTAATTCTTCCTGTGAGTATCATAATTCTTCACATTCATTGTATGTTACAACATGGTAATATTCTTTTATATTCATGTACCACAATTGGCCTAATCATTGCTCAGTCAATAGACATATATTTTGTTTCTAGTTCTTTGCTATGATAGAAGTTAAAGTGTTACTATAAATATATTGCTGTAAATAAGACCTTTCTTTGAGCTCCTTAATGTATATACATAGTTTGGGGATCTGTTCATTGGAAGCTGAGGCCATTTTAGCCACTCTTAGGTATATATGCTCTTTAAACTACTATGGGGGCCGGGGGGGGGGGAGTAGCTAGGTGGCGCCGTGGATAAAGCACTGGCCCTGGATTCAGGAGTACCTGAGTTCAAATCTGGCCTCAGACACTTGACACTTACTAGCTGTGTGACCTTGGGCAAGTCACTTAACCCCCATTGCCCCACAAAACAAACAAACAAAAACACCCTACTGCTATGGGACATTGTACATATAATTCATTTTGAAAAATAGGAAATGATGAGCTATGCATGTCAGAATCTAAACATTTTCATCCATTATTCAGACTGGCTACTGAATGTTCAAAGTGAGTTGCAAAGTAAAAAAGACAAGATTTTAGAAAGTGCCATTTTGTGTCAGCAAATAAAAGTGATCATCAGCCAAGGTCTGCCCAGCTTTCATGAGCTTCAGAGGTGGCTTACTTGTGGGTAATGTGACATCACTTGTCTGAACATGCCTGCTTCTCAGTGTAAATGCACAAGCAGTGTAAGTGCCTAAGCCATCCACAGTATTTTCTTTAGCATTTTCCATTTTATTCTGTTACATCTGAAGCAAGTTTGACCAAAGTATTTTATACTGATTTATGGTAACTTCTGAATAGATAATACTGTCAGCTCAGAGGCTATTCAGTCATTTTCTCCTTCTTTCACCTTTGCCAATGCAAACCTTCTCTAACTGGACATGGATTGAATTTATTCTGTTTCTACAGCAGAAAAGAACATTGAAGACTGTGCCTTGGGTTGGGGTTGGGGTTTTTTGGTCCCTCCAAATGGCTCCTGGCCATTATTACGTCAAAGATGGCATCCACAGGAGAGAGAAAGGAAACAATTGCTTCTATTCACATGAGTAGAATACTCTAGCAGACTGTTGTTTTTCAGACATCCAAAACATTCCGTGGCCAGCAGAACTGCTTTCCATGCCTGAGTGACCTGGTTGAATATAAGAGACCCAGTACTATCTCCCTGATTCTGTCCAAGGCAATCTTTCCACCTGAATCACTGTCAAGCAGGGAATTCACATCTTAAGTCTTACTGCTGCTTCTGCCATACCTCTTCCTGCTTATTATCAATATCATCCTTATCTTAAAATAATATCTGCTGGTGATGATGCTATGGAGATGGAATTATATTGTTTATGCAACTTCCATTTGCGTTTTAGAGAGAGAAATATAGTTTAACATCTATACTCTAACATTATTTTTGGAGAGGGAGAGAGGGAGGGAGAAATTTGCAATATTGTACTTGAATAATTTCCTGAGGTAAAATCTGGACATTCTTCAAAAAATGGATGGAAGCAATAAATAAATGGTCAAAGGATATAAACAGGATGTTTTCAAAAGAAGAAATCCAAGCTATCAACAACCATATAAAAAAATGTTCAATCACTAATAAGTATAAAAATGCAAATTAAAACAACTCTAAGGCTACACTTCACAAACATTAGCTTGATAAAAATGATCAAAAATAGGGAGAAAATAACATTGTTGAAGGGGCTGTGGAGAAAAACAGATACATCAGTGCTTGATGGAGCTGAAATTTTTTCCAGCCATCTGGAAAGTAATTTTGAATCATTCCCTCAAAGACATGAAATTGTGCCTATGCCTTTTTACTCAACTGAAAAAAATAACTATTTGGTAGTCCCCCAAAGAGATCAAAGAAAAAAAAGAAAAGAACTAATTTGAACAGAAATATTTATAGCAGCTCTTTTAATAGTATCAATTAACTGGAAACAAATTGGGTACCCATCTATTAGGGAATGACAAAACAAATTTTGGCATATGAATACAATGGAATCTTATTTTGCTATAAAAATGATGAAAGGGGTTCAGAGAAACCTGGGAATACCTGTATGGATACAAAGTAAAGTGATCAGAACCAGGAGAACAGTTTATACAAAATACATTGTAAAGACAGATATGAAAATTTTAACAATTTTGATCCATGCTGTACCAATCACAATTCCAGAGGATTGTTAGTGATGAACTTAAGATGCAGAACAAGAGATATATTTTCAGAGTTAGCTAATGTTAGAATCTGTTTTGTTTGATTTTGCATATGTGTTACACATGATTTTCTTTTCTTTTTTTTATTTGAGGGAGGAAAAAAAGGAAGGCTGGGGATTATAGAATAGCCAAAAAAAGAAAGAAAGGAGGGTGGTTGAAATATTTTTTTAATTCACAGAAGGAAAGTCCGGAAAAATTACAGACAAGCAGGACAGTTTTGAAAGTTAAATGTTGAATTTATTCTATATTTTAAAAGAAATGCAAGCTATTCATAATAGGGATTTATAAATTGTATATATGTAGCCTTCTTCTGATTTTCATATATGGAAATGCCAGGAGCAAAGCTGCATGTGCTTTGGGGATTTTGCAAACAACTACAAGGAAAAGAAGTATTACAGTAGTGGAAATGGAGCATCTTTTCAATGTGTGGATTGAAGATTGTGATCAGAAAATCATTCTTCTTAACAGAGCCATTCAGAGAAAGGCTTCAAGTCTAGTTAGGGCAGTGAAATAAAATAGAAATAAAGTGTACAGTGATGAAAGTTTGGCTGCAAATGGTGGATGATTCAACTTCTTTTAAAAATTTATTTCAGTTATATACTATTAAAATTCCTGGAGTAGTGGCTTGTGCATATAAGAGCATAGTAGCCTAAATGTTATGTATCTGAGATGAGATTTGAACTCAGGTCTCCTGACTTTAGATCCAGTACTCTCTCCACTGCATCATCACCTGCTTAACATTTCAAAGACAAGAAAAAAACTCATCTTGAATAAAGTGCCTGAGGATAGCCTAACACTTTTATTGGATGGTAATGTGGAAGAAAATTTTAAATTAAAACCAATGCTCATTTGTAAATCTCAAAATCCTTGTTCTGTGAGATGTGATAGTCATCAGTTGCATCTAATTCTCTAATAATTCTCAAATAAGCAAGCAGAAGGGACTAAAGCTGTTTTCAAAGACTCGTTTTTAAGTTATTTTAGCCCAGCTGTTGAAAAATATTGCTGTTTTCATTTAGTGTTACTGACTTTAGATAATGCCTCAGGTCATCATCTTAGGGTTCACTGTGTGAGAATATGAGCATGCAAATTTGCTGAGATAGAGATAAAATTCTTTGCTCCTTCGAGCATATGTATTAAGATTTTAAAGAGAGAAGAAAATTCAAGCTACACTGATAAAATATTTTAAATGAAAATGATAGCATTTTATTATATTTCATGATATTCAATGATATTTAACATTTTTCTTTCTGTAACTACTCTTTTGAATTTGAAATCTTTTATCTTTTGCTGTTGTATTATCTTTTGGGGGGAGGCACTGGGGGTTAAGTGACTTGCCCAGGGTCACACAGCTAATAAGTGTCAAGTGTCTGAGGCTGGATTTGAACTCAGGTACTCCTGAATCCAGGGCTGGTGCTTTATCCACTGCACTACGTAGCCGCCCCCCATTGTTGTATTATCTTTTTTTTTTTTTTTTGTGAGGCAATTGGGGTTAAGTGACTTGCCCAAGGTCACACAGCTAGTAAGTGTTAAGTGTCTGAGGCCTGATTTGAACTCAGGTACTCCTGACTCCAGGGCCGGTGCTCTATCCACTGCGCCACCTAGCCGCACCCCTGTCGTATTATCTTAATGAACAGATTAAGACTTGTTTTAAAAAAAACTTCATTGCATATTTACATTATGCTGGAACCAAATACCATATTTTATATATAGTTATAACTTCATATAATGTAATTCAAATAAAGCTAATCTTAGTTTCCAGTGTGGAAGTTTGTTCTGCTTTTGTCTATTCCTTCCCTGAATGAACCCTCTTTAAATTCTCTCTCCTTTTTCTCTGTCCCCATCTATTTCCTTATTGAATTTAATTTGTTTCTACCCTAAACTTTATATATTATATATATATATATTATATATATATATATATTCAACTCTTTTTTACATAAGAACAATTTACATAAGAATATCATTCACATTAGAATGAATTTCATGAGATACCCATTCTTTGCATCCCTTCCTCTCTATATATTCTTCTTACTCATTCTAATATGAGAAGTTGGATGATTCTTTCCCTTCTTCATCATTTCTTCCCTAATATGTTCCTTTTCTTTCCTAGATTAAAGCTAATAAAACTGAACAAAACTACGTTCAGGCCTTGTGTTTCTTTTTTCTTATTCCTTCTTTGACCCTTGAAGACAATGAGATTCTGAAATGACATTTGTCTCTTCTGCTTCTCTTGAAATTAAGAAATTAATTATAATTCAGAGCATTCCAGTTGCTGAAATGCATTTATCTTTCTAGGCTTCTTTTCCTTCCATGTTTACATTTTAAAAATTCAAAGGTCCAGTTCTTTTCTTTTCATCAGGAATGCTTACTTGAAAGGCCTATAGTCTATTAAAGATCCATTTCCACCCAGTGATATATAGTGAGTGTTTAATAAATGCTTTATGTTTATCTATTTGGCATGGTAAATTATTTTTGGTTGGAAGTCTTGTTTTGTTGCCTTTCAGGATATAGCATTCCATGATTTTCTTTCCTTTAGGTAGTTGCTACATAGTCTTGGGTAATTTCAGCTGTGATTCCTTGGTACAAGAACTTATTATTTCTGGCTACTTACAAATGATGTTTTTTGGTTATGCCATTTCTTAATGTTGTTAATTTGGGATTTCTCTCCTCCAAAAAATAAACAAAAACAAAATATTTGTACCAAATGTGTATCATCAGCAAGACAAATTCTCACATTGTCTATGTACAAATATGTGTGTCTCGTTATGCATATTTATTTAGTCCATCACCTTTGTCAGGAAGGGAATAGCATTCTTCACCAGCAGTCTACAGGAATCATAGTTGATCATTTCATTGATCAGAGTTCTTAAGACTTTCAAAATTGTTTATTTCAACAGTATTATTGTGCTAGTATAAATTTTTTATCTTAATTCTTCTCACTGAACTCTGAATTAATTCACGCAAGTCTTCTCAGGGTTCTCTGAACCATCCATTTTTTATGGCAGAATAGTATTCCATTACATTCATCTACCATAACTTGTTTAGTCATTCTCCAATTGATGTACACCCCTTCAGTTTCTAATTCATTGCCATCATAAAAAATTCATATTTTAATTTATGTATATAAATTAGAATGTATGTTTATAATATAAATGCATATATTTATATAAATTATGTATATATTTATGGACAATATAGGTCTTTTTCCTATTTCTTTGAATTCTTAGACCTAATAGTGACACCATTGGGTCAAAGAGTATGCTCAGTTAGTAACTCTTGTGTCATAGTTCCAAATTGATTTCCAAAATGGCTGGACCAGTAGTGTGCTTCTCCACCCACCCTCCAACCCTTTGCTTCTCCCAACATTTGTCTTTTTCCTTTTTTGTCAGCTTTGCTAATCTGATGTGTGTAAGGTATGGCCTAAGAGTTGCTTCAGTTTGCATTTCTATATTTATTAGTGATTTGGAACATTTTCTCATATAGTTGTTGTTTGCTTGTATAGCTTCATTGAGAATTACCTATTCTTCTCTGCCCAGAGGGCTATAAAATTGTGCATACCCTTTGACCCAGGAATACCAATGCTAGTTCTGTATCCCAAAGACATCAAAGAAAAAGGACCTATATGTACAAAAATATTTATAGCAGCTCTTTTTGTGGTGGCAAAGAATTGGAAATTGAGGAGATGCCCATTGATTGTGGAATGACTAAACAAGTTATATTATATGATTGTGATGGAATACTATTGTGCTATAAGAAATTAGGAGTAGGGTGGTTTCAGAAAAACCTGGGAAGACTTATGTGAATTGATGAAAAGTGAACACAACTGGGAGAACATTGAACATAATAAAAGCAACATTGTAATAGTGATCAACTGTGAAAGACTTCTGGTCTGTGAAGACTGATCTGCTGAACTCAATATAGATTGAAACATAATTTTTTTCACTTTCTTCATTTTTCTTTTTTATAATAAGGTTAATATTGAAATATATTTTGCATTACTTCACGTGTGCAATGGGTGTTATATTACTTGTCTTCTCATTGGTTGGGGAGGGGCTAGAAGGAGGGAGAGGATTTGGAGCTCAAAATAAAAAATGAATGTTAAAAAGAGAATTTCCTATTTTTATCTTTTAAGCATTAAGAGGAGAATGCCACTTATTCATATAAGTTTGAAGCAGTTCCTTATATATCTTGGGAATGAAACCTTTATTAGAATAACTTGTACAGATATTTTCCCTAGTTGTTTCCTTTCTAATCTTAGCTACATTGTTTTTGTTTGTGCAAAACATTTTAAAACTTTTATGTAATAAAAGTTGCTCGTTTATCTTCTGTGCTTCTCTCTTCATTTTCAGGTGATTTCTTTGCTCTGTCTATAGCTATAAAAGGTAATTTCTTCCTTGCTTATCTAATTTGCTTATGAAGTAACTATTTTTATCCAAATCATCCACTTGCAGCTTATCTTGGTAAATGGTACATTAGTTTAAACCTCATTCCTGCCAAATAGCTACCAAGTTTTCTTAGCAGTTTTTTTAAATCAATAAATCCTTACTCAAATATCTGACCTCTTTGGATTTATTGAGCACCGTGTTATTGTGTTCATTTGCTTCTAAGTTCCACAGATTAACTTCTTTACTTTTTAACCTAAACCAAATAGTTTCAATTATTACTCTTTTGTAGTATAGTTCTAGACCTAAAATGACTAGGTTTCTTTCTTCTCACCTTTTTTCATTATTTTCCTTGAATTTTTGTTTCTTCAGATGAATGTCATTTTTGTAGCTCTATAACGTGATTCTTTGGTAGTTTGATTGTTATGGCACTAAATAAGTAAATTAATGTAGTATTTTCATTTTTATTATATTGGCTTGGCATTCTCACAAGCTATTAATTAATCTTTATTCAGTTATTTAGCTCTGCCTTTATTACTGTAAAGGATTCCTTGTAGTTGTTTATATATATATATATATATATATATATATATATATATATTTCCTCTGGGTATTGGTAGGCAAACTCCCAAGTATTTTATACATTCTGTAATTATTTTAAATGGAATTTCCCTTTCTATCTCTTCCTGCTGGATTTTGTTGGTAATATAGAGAAATACTGAAGATTTTTGTGGATTTATTTTATATCCTCCAGATTTTCTGAAATTACTGTTTAAAATAATTTTAATTGACTTACTAATGTTCTCTAAATAAACCATCATATAATCTTTAAAATGCAATAATTTTCTTTCCTCTTTGCTTATACTAATTCTCAGTTTGTTTTTCTTGACTTTTTTTGCTATAGTTAGCATTTCTAGTACTATACTATATCAAGGAGTAATGGTGACAGTATACTTACTTGCTTTAACCTCAGTGATCTTATTGGAAAGGCCTCTAATTTATCCCCATTATGTATAATGCTGGCTTTTAGTTTTGGATGGTACTACTTACTGTGTTAAAAGAAAGGTTTGTTTATTATGTTTTCTAGTGTATTTAACAAAAAAGTTTTGTATTTTGTCCAAAGCTTTTGCTGCATCTATTGTTATAATCATATTTGTTTTAATATCATATTATTTTTGTTATTGTTGTCAATAAAGGCAAATATGTTTACAGTTTTCCTAGTATGGAGCCAGCCCTGCATTCTTGGTATAATTCCAGCCTTATTAGAGTGTATAATCTTTTTGTTATATTGCTGTAGCCTCTTTGCTAATATTTTCTTTTAAACGTTTGTGTCAATGTTCATTAGAGATATTGACCTATAGTTTTCTTTCACTGTTTTAACTCTTCCTGATTTAAATATTTCATTTAAAGAAGGAATTCAATAGGATCCCTTTTCTCTATTTTTGCAAAAAAAATTTGTATATTAAAATTATTTTTTCTTTGAATTTTGGTAGAATTCGTTTATAAATCCATCTGATTCCAGTAATTTTTCTTTGAGAGCTCATTTTTACCTTGTTCAGTTTCTTTTTCAAAGAATTGGTTATTTAAGTGCCCTATTTCTTGTTCTTTTAATCTAAATATTTTTGAAAATATTCATTCATTTAATTGAGGTCAGTTTTGTTGGCATATAACTGGGTAAAATTGCCTCTAATAGTTGCCTTTATTTCTTCTTTATTCATTGTAAATTCCTTTTTTCATTTTTGATACTGAAATACTTAAGTATTTAGCTTTTCTTTTTAAATCAAATGAATTAATGATTTAACTTATTGTTTCCTTAAAAATTAATTTTTTGTTCAATTTTTTTAAACTTTCAACTCCATTAATTTCTTTGAATTTCAGAATATACTGTTTTGATGTTGCATTGCAGTTTTTTAATTTGTTGGATTTCTCATTTTTTAATTGCATTCCCAATTCGTTGACTTGCTCTTTTTCTTTTTGGTTGATTAAGGTGTTTTGAAATATAGTTTTTTCTGGCAAGAACTTCTTTGATTGTATCAAAACTTTTGGTTATCTAATTGTTGTCATAAACTTTGATTAAATCATCTGTTATTTCTTAAATTTGTTCTTTGATGCATCAATCCTTTTGGATTAATTTAATTTCCAATTATTAATCCTTTCTTCCATGGTCCTTTATTGAATATAATTTTTATAGCATTGTGGTCAGTAAAGGAAATGGTGACTATCTCTGCTTTTCTGCATTAGTCTTTAAGATTTTTATTCCTGAATGCTTGGTCAGTTTTTTTTAAAGGGGTTATGCACAGGTAGGAAATATGTATATCCTTTTCTGTAATCATTTAGTAATCTCCAGAGATTTATCATCTCTAACTTTTCTACAGTTTCATTCATGACCCCCCATAGCATTTGAGTTCTGAGAAGAACATATTATCTCCCCCTTTGCCATTAGCATTAATCTGTATAAAATCTCTTCCTGTTTCTCACTTTGTTTATCTTTTTATGTTTCTCTTGGCTTGTGGTTATATTTCAAAGTTTATACTCAGCTCTGGACTTTTTGTTAGAAATTCTTCTAAGTCCTTTATTTCATTAAAGGCCCCTTTTTTTCCAAATGAGATATGCTGTTTTTCTGGATGAATTATTCTTAGTTGTAAGATTATATCTGCCTTTTAGAATATAGTGTTCCATACTTTCCACTCCTTTATCGTGGTATCCCTAAATCTTGTGTGTTCCTGTGGTCTCTTGGTATTTGTTTTTTTCTTTCAGGCTTCTTTTCAGTATTTTTTCCTTGACATGGAATCTTAGGATTTTGGCTATGGTGTTCTTGAAAGTTTTTATTCTGGGATTTCTGTCAGGATATTATCTATGGAGTCTTTAGCTATTTTCACTTTGTCTTCTTGTCCTAATATATCTAGGCAGTTTTCTTTCATAATTTTTTGAAATAGGATATTCACACTTTCAGGGAGTCTGCTTCTTAGGATTTCTCATTGATATGTTTTCCAGGTCACCTATTTTTTTTTTTGAGAACAGTTCTTTAATATGATATTTGCTGAATCTCTTTCTTCGTGACACCTCTATGAGGAAGTATTCCTTACCCTTATTTAACAAATTAGGGAACTGAGGTATAGAGAGTCTTAAATTACTTGCCCAGAGTCACATAGCTAGAAAGTGGCAGAGGATTATTCTTTCATCCACACCATGATGACTCTTCTTCTTAAGCACTAATTATTATCCCAAGCTGCAATATAGGAATACATTCAAAGAATCTTTGTTGTGGTTGTTCCTATGTCTGGGTTTTCCCCCCTATTTTTCTGTATCCTTAATAGCTGTCAGTATCTGCCATTATAAAATTGTTACAAGTCTTTTTTTTTTTTAAATGACCATTGCTAGGCTTTCCATGAAGACTTTTTTTTTCTGAATAGAACATATATGTTTTAAGGAATGGCCTAAGTGACATTTGTTTTGGTTATTTTCAGACCACTCTGTACTTTCCTTCCTTTTCTTAGCTATGATCTTGGTGGCTGAAGGTTGTTGATTAAGTTAAGCAAGGTGCTTTGCAATGGGATTTCTCAATGAAAATATCTTAGAATTATTTAAGTTGTTCCCCATATGGGCTTCGGAGTGGCACTCATACACCCCGGGAAACGAGAGTAATACAGACCCACACCTTCCTCACCTGTTTGGATTTTGGAAGAAAAGCATTCATTTTCTGCAGATGTATTAGTCACAAGAAATCTCATTTGTTTATGTCATTTTTGACTCTCTGTCAAGCAGCTCTCTTTGTCAGCTTTGCCTCCTTGGAAGCTATTTCTAGCAGTCGGCATTCTTCTCTGTTCTCTCCATCAAATGTGGCCCATTTGTGGTTACTATGACATTCTACCAATGCTTCTCTCAGCTGTTACAGTTCCACCATGTGGGACTCCAGCTCTATTTTCAAAAAGTCTTCATATCTCTGTTTTAAATGGGCATTTTCCTCTAGGACTGCCAAGCCATACATTGTAGTTTAGGCTTTTTCCTGGGTCATCTTCTCAAGTTCTGTAGATAACTGGTCCACTCCAAAAGGTTGTAACTCTAGACCAAACAGAAATTAATTACTATGAGAAAGCAAAAAACATTAAAACAAAATAAAAATAACTTGTATTATAAAAAATAAGTGACCCGGAGGCCAAGAGAATGGCTGTGACTGCCTCACAAGGAATGCAGCCAAGTATCCAGAAAGACCCGAAAGTTGCAGAGAAACATTTTAACTTGATGAAGCGTATTTTAAGTTTTGAGCAAGTAACAATTAGAGGTGGTACAAAGGTGATAGCTCAAAAGGCAGTGTGTTCTTTCTCACTAGGGATTTTCAAGTGTAAGGTAGATAGACACCTGTTAGCAATACTGTACAAAGCATTTTGGGTCAGATATGAGATTGTATTAAGTGACCTTAGAGATCCCCTACAATTCTTAGATTTTGGATCCTGTGTGTGAGAAGAGCATAGGCGTCAGTGCACAATTATCCAACAGTCAGGTAAATCTGGAGAACTGAACGCAGGTGAAAAAGTCTGGGCTTGAGGCACATGTAGAGCTAAGGGTCAGAGAATAGTCCTTGAAGTGATAAGAACAGGCAGGACAATTTCTTGTGAGCTGTAGTGTATGTCCAAGTCATGGTTAAACCCACTGAAGGAGCGCTTTCCTGGTCCTTACGTTGTAATCCACAGGTTGCTACACCTTCATCACTTATACAACAGCTCACGACTCAGACGTGCATTTTCTACCATGTTTGTGTTTATAATTTTTTTCTAGATCAATCTTGCTCAGAGACAGATTTCACTAGGTCCTGTTTTGTAAACAAATCTGTTCCTACATTCCTTCTTCTATCATTCTGTGGCTATATGGATTCTGTTTTGTCCTTCCACTTCCCTCTCCCTCTCCCTGACCTACACCCGCCCACCAGGTCACAGCAAAATTAGGAAGTCAGTGCCTTCTAATAGAGCGATGCCAGAGAAAAGCTTTGTTTTGGTAATGTATATGAACACATAAAAAACATAGATCCTTTGGTCCTTGATATTCTCAAGGTTTTTAAACATTTGAGATGAGCACAGGGTGAACCTAAAGATTCATGAGAGCCCTCCTTTAAGCTCTGTAGAAAGCTTATGCTTCTAATGATAAAAGAAGACCATTTTTGCACTCAAATTTCCTTCTCTGCTCCAGGTGGAATTAATCACCCAGTATGATAAATCTCTACACTTTTTCTTCCTCCTCTCAAATAGTGGTCTGTATCCCTTTCTAAGGTTATATAGTTAGTGATCTATTGAAGGAATAGAATATTGAAATAACTACATACTTAGTCACTTCCTACCTCTATTTTTTTTTTAGTATTATAACCAGGTTCAAGTTTTATGACAGGAAGTCTATGAATGATTATGAGGAAACATTTGATTTTATGATTTCAATGCAGAAAGTCTTATTCCAAGCCCCAAAAAAAATTTACTGCTAAAGAAAGATGCCATTTTTTCTGTTTATAAATTTAATATACACAAATTTTCAAACGTCTTACATATCGTGTTTTAATTGGAATTATGGCCAGACTCTTGCCATAACATTCTTGGTGCCAATTATTCTTATGTTAGGAAAAGCCATTTTTAGTTATCATCCTGATGGGAACTGAGAAGCTTTTAGTCTTTAGGATAAATGGCATTCTTCTTTTGGCCTCAGTTTCTTCTTCTATAAAATAAAGTGATTGCACTGGTTTGTCTCTAAGATCCCTTACAGATAAATATTTGTTATCTTTTATCTACATGAAAATAGCTATTGAGGATACTTTCCTTAGGCAAGTTGTACATGTTTGAGTGAGATCTACCATTTAGCAACACAAGAATTAATAAAACAACTTTAGAAAGATAAGGAAGATGAAAAAATATAGTATTCCTTACATTAGGGCTATCTAAGTTGGACTCATTGAAAAGAATTGTAACTTTGATTGTTATTTTAATAGAAATATTAGCTTTTTTATAAGAGTTGGGGAGAATGGAATGAAGAGAGGGCATTTTAATACCTCATGTTCACCTTTAAACTAACTGAAAGCAAAAAGAAAAAATTATGGTGAGAGAAGCATTGGCAATCCCAGGCTAAGTGGCACAGTGCATGGAGTACTGGGCCTAAAGTCAGGAAGACTCATCTTCAAAAGGGGAGTCATGAAGAGTCAGACATGATGAAAGCAACTGAACAACAAGAAATCTAGTCTTAAAAAGTACATTGAGGCCCTAACAGGTTAAGTAATTTAGAAGCACAGAATTAGATCTGGAAAGGCCCTCAAGTCTAATAGCCCCCTTAGGGCTCAGAGGTTAAATGAAGTACCCAAGACCACCCAGGGGGTAAGCAGTAGAATCAGTATTTGAACCCAGAGCCTCTGACTCAAAATTGCGTGTTCTTCCATGTACCCTGCTACCTTACCTGCCCACAGCAAGTATGTGTCAGAAGCAGAATTGCTGCCGAGTCAACCTTCTGTTTTATTAGGTCATGTGAATTCTCATAAAAATGAATTTTTACAAATGTAGATTTTGACAGAAAATCTTCCCCATGATGCTTTCACATTGGTTTTGTGTTAAGTTGCATTTTATGTGTTAAGTTAGCATAATGGTTCAAAGCCTATGGTAAGTAGTAACCCACCAGAATTAATTTCCTTCCCTCACCTAAGGCGCACAAATGCCAGCAGTCCCCAGGTCTAGGATCAAGTGTATTTGAACATGCTCTGAAAACTGTAACACATGCCATAGGAAATGTAAGGGATCTGCTTTCTAAATGAGTGTTTGAGCATTCATTTCCTGTGCATTATTTAGAAAGAAAAATGTCACCAAGTTGTAATATTTCCCTTTCTAATTCAAGAAAAGTTTGATTTAGAAACCCAAGTTCATGTGACAGTTCATATTCTGAGAGCGGCTTTGCCTTATCTAAAAGTTAAAAATTACCTTCTCATTAGGAAAAGCATCACTAGAGTTTTTGGAGCTCGAAGGGACTTTGAAGCTTATATAGTCCATAAAGAAACTTAGTCCAAGAAAAGGTGACATGACTTAAATTGAATAGATGCTGTAGGTCACAGAGGAAGGTAAGTGGTTTGCAGTGAGGCATCACTTGTTTAGTCATTTTTCAGTCGTGTCCAACTCTTCCTGACCCCATGTGGGGTTTTCTTGGCAAAGATACAGGAGTTATTTGCCCTTTTCTTCTCCAGCTCATTTTACAGATGAGGAAACTAAGGCAAACAGAGTGAAGTGACTTGCCCAAGGTCACACAGCTAGTAAGTGCCTGAGGCCAGATTTGAACTTAGGTTTTCCAGACTCCAGTCCCAACATTCTATCCACTGTGTCACCTAGCCGCCAAGACAATATTACAGACAGATTCTGGCTCTGCATCAGTGGAGTGAGCTTTCACAGCAATGGAACCAAAAAAAATGACAAACCCAAACAAAACCAAAAAATCTTCCTAAGTCCCCCTGTTAGGCACCTGCTTCCCTCCAGGGTTGTGCTCATGGCTGCTTGCCTCCGCTGCCTGTAACACCAGCTTTGGTGGATCTCCCTGGGGGTGGAGAGCACGCAAGGCAAGCACCATGGCCCTTATTTTATGGATGAGAAGATGGATACCCTTCAAGGGGAAGCGAATGACCTGGGCTCACATGGGTGTTAATGGTAGAGCCAGCATGAGATCAAGCGCATCTTGACTCCTGGTCCCTCTACTCTTTTGTCTCAAAGCTCCACTCAAGCCACCCTTCAGCTCACCTCTTGAGGAGCACCTCTGGGTAGAAACCAAATGGAGTATTTGCCAACTTGGTTTTTTTTTGTTTGTTTTATCTTGGGGGGCGGGTTAGGGGAGTCATGAGTGTGAATGATGCTTCTGATGAAAGCCATTTACAAGCCTTGAATGGTGTCTACGCCACAGGAAGTACCTAGAGGCTTTGGCAATGTTCTGTCCTGTACAGTCCAATCCTAACTACGCAATGAGAAAGGCACATTTCCATGAGGAAAAAAAATAATCCAGCAGGGGTACTGCAAATGGCATCTTACATATGGTCAAGTATTCTAGATCTGTTCTCATTACAAAGCCCATGCTTCACGAATGGTGCATCCGGTGTGTTTTGTTTTTCTTTTTTTCTCTTTTACAAATTCTGAGTTGTCCCCCTGATACTCAGGCGTCCTTCCTCTGCCCAAATCACAGCCTGGAACAAAAGAAAGGTCACTGTCATCTTGCATACAAGTGGACATGCATGCAAGTAGGAAATAGGGAGACAACAAAAGTTGTTCCAAATAGGCACATTCTCCTCCTTTGGAGGTGCCATCCTTACACAAGTGGATAGCTGTCTTATCCATCTGGATACACTTTGGGGGGTACCCCCTCACCTAATCTGCCCGACAGTCCTCACTGAAGAACGTGAGCATGCTTCCTCAGGTACTGCCAGCTCCCCTACATGCTTCCAGCTCACTAGGCCTCATGGTTGTTTTATTTATGAATTAGAGGACCAGCATCCAAGCTCATCAAGTCGTGACATTCTCTTGTGGAATGCCATCTTCCAGGGACCTGTTCATGTGCCTTAGAGCAGGACTTCATAAGCTTTTTCCACTTGTGACCCCTTTTCACCCAAGAAATTTTTATGCAACCCCGAGTATATGAGTATATAAAATGGGTATACATAACTTTTATTATTGCCAAATTTTTGTGACCCCCCCCCGCACATTCAGCTATGTGACCCCATATGGAGCCACAACCCACAGTTTAAGAAGCTAGGTTTTAGCAGATCCTTCTAACTAGCTATCCCTCTCAAGTTACTAACTTTGAGCTAGCCAGCGCCTGAGCCAACCCACCACAGTATAATAGCTCTTTCAGCAGTCATTGGCCAGAGTGCCTCTGGGTTCTTTAAACTTTCATTTCACACTTTAATCCTATAGCCTACCCACTAAATAAAGAGGTGTCTTCCAGTGCCTCTGGGAACACCTTTTTTTTTAACTACTCAGACAGATTTGTTTTGCACTACTGGTTAGGTCATGGTTGCCACAAGTTCAGAGTTAAGGAGTCAGAGGTATATATTAGGTATTTTATTCATTTATATTTTTATTAGGGCCCAGTTGTATTTTAAGTAGAAATTAATGGCTCCCTTAGCCATCAGCTAGAAAGAATCACATTAAGAGGCTAAAATGAATGTCTTCTTTTAAATACAAAGTACTGTCCCTCTAGAAAATTAACTCCTTTAGCATTAATCAGTAATTTTTGATTTCCCCCAAGGTTATTAATCCATCTCTCTAAAATTTTTATTTTATTTTAAATTTTGATCCCTCTCAAGGTGATTTCAACACTCATATTTCTTATATAACCTACTCCATTGGCTAGGATATTAACCCTTGTATATCACACAAACCGTCAGTCTTAGCCAGAGCCAAGATATACGAAATCTCACATTTTAGCTATTGGTAATTAGTTTCAAAGGGTGTCTTAGTGTGAAAGCTGTTGAGCTGCAACGCTAACGTGACTGGTCTAATAAGTATTTTCCTACCCATGACAAAGATTTTCAAGTTTGAAAAAAATCCTTTCTCCTGATGTATGAGGAAATGTTAATTTACTTGTTAATTTCTGTTAACTAGATATGTAATGAAGTAGATTATTTCTGTATTTGAAAATTGAGAAAATAGTCATGTTTCTATTCACCCAAGGGTTAATTTTCTAACCAGGTCCAGACTAGTTCTCTTGAATCTAATTACTTTTCTTGTCACGTGCAGTGAAGGGCTAAGCATTTGTGAAATGCCGACGGTTTTTCCTTCCTGATGCTGTTCTCTTTTGGTTATCTTGATTACAAGGAGGTCAAGAAACCAGATTAAAATGAGGTTTGTCTGATAAATGGTGATCATTTAGGGCAGGCTTTGAAGTTGTTTCTCTGCCCTGTAGATTTAGTTTTTCCTTTTTTTTTTTTAAATAAAAGAAATCACGAGCTTTTCTAAGCTACTCACTGGAAGTGAATGTCCATGTGCTAGTTACTCACCAGCATCTGAATAGTTGACAGGTGACTCAAAATAAAAGGCTCAGGGAGAGAGCTCAAAGATCTATTTGAGAATTTCCATCAAGGCAGGGGATTATGTACAGGGGCATATAGACATGGAGTTTTATACTCAGAGGGAGTGGAAGAGGAAATTGGTCATAGCGTGTCATCTTGTGGCATGATGATTCAGGAACCTGCTGGTGGAGGTCACCAAGACACGTGGCTACAGCCCCTGAGGTCTTTGTTCACTTCTCAGAGTGCAAGCTGTCTCCTAAAAATTAATGAGCCCCTCCAAAACCTCCCCCCAGTGCCCAACAACGATTCTTTTCCAGTGAATCACTTCCAGAAATGAATAGCCACAGTTTTTTGGAATGAATGTTGTGAAATCCCTCAATTCATAATGGCAGGTTTTCAGTTCGTGGTTTTATCAGACAGAATTTCTCAATATCAGAATGAATTTTTTTCTTTTAAAAAAAATCTGCTTAATGATCTGGAAAGTAAAAGTATCCCCAATTTTTTTGTTGACAGTTACCGTGTGTATATGTATATGTGTATATATACACACCCGAAAGTGTGAGTTCTTGGAATTGTGGAATCATTGCCAGTAGCTAGTGATTTCCTGTGCAGTCAGTCTCTTGCTGCATGAAATGTTGAATGCTGTGAGTAGGTGGTAGTTTTAGGAGGTTATTACTAAACTAATTTTCATCATCTTGAGTCATGCATTTAAAAGAGGGTTAGCAGCCTCTTAAATACTCTTGCTTTTTTTGACTTAGACAGTGGTGCTGTGGAACTCAAAGAAGCAAGTGCAGAGTTTTGAAGACTGTGGATGGACTGGATAGTTACAACCGAATCTTTTGAATGTACTAGGGGGAACAGGAATTCCTCTAAGGATGAAGGGTGGTGGTTTTGTTTTTCCTAGTTTGCTGCTTCTGTTGCAATTTTCAGCATTACTGTACTCTCTCACGTGGTGAGAAACAATGAAGACATGGTTGAAATACACCGAAAATGGCATGACAGATTGTTTTTTAGGGGAAGAAAAGTATCCACATATCCTTGGATGGGTTTTTTTCCTCCTAGTGACGTACAAATTAAAAGCTATTCATTATGGATATGAAGATATTTGCTACATCCTGGTGTTATTTAGGAAGTTTGTGGTTGCTGCATTCAAAAACAGGTGAACTATCACAAGAATGGTTGGTAACACAAGTTCATGGACAAAAGAATACAGATACAGTGGGCGCGTTTAGGAAAATTCGTTCTCTTTCCAAAGTGGATTAGTTGTTGACCTACTGACTCATTTCATAGGAATTAAGAAAACAGCTTATTGTGGTTTTCTTTGTTGGTCCTGAAGGATTCCAATGTCTGTGTGCCTGGAAATAAGATGAGCTAGAGAAAGGTACCTCTGACATTCGCTCTTTTTTAAAAAACTTGTTTGGTGCCCTAAATGGAGTTTAATTTTTATACATCCAGGACAATCTGACCTGCATTGGATGATCCTGCTGGAAATCAATTAGTGGTAAGTTTACACATAAAGCTTATAAAATCTTTTCTGATTTAGTTTATATCTTTGCATTCCAGTTGCCAATGGGAAAACTTAAAAGTGAAGGATTTTTATGAGGAAGAAAAGAATTTTCAAAAGAACAGATAACAACTTTTAAAACAGTGGCTACATTTAAGGATCTAATGTAATTGGTTATGGTGGATTAGCATCTTCTTCATAGTAAAACAGGCTTTTCTGTTTATTTTTTATTTCTATCATCTTTGCATTATTAAATCTGCTGTTGATTAGCTTATCAGTCTTGGGACACAAGTACCGTAGCAATAGTCAAGTTTAGTGAAGTATAATAGAGCCAGTCATTATTACAAGCATACTAATTCATATCATTAATTGGTTACAGGAGAATATTACTTTAAACAAAATGATGCCACAGGAGGTTATTCTGTGAGAACAATGTTATAAGCATGCAAACAGCTAGCTGTTTGCAGTGTTGCAATGTGCAGTGTTACAGTGGGGATTTGTGGAGTTTAGGGCTGTAGTTAGAGTGTATTAATGATGTTCTTATAAAACAACATTGATCAGGGCAATGATGATAGAATTTTCTTTGAAAGGTTTCAATTTGGCTAATAGTCTGTATATGAAGAGATGTTATGCTCATGAAGTTTTGGTTATGAATCAATTTCACCATATAAACTAAAAGTATTGGAAGCAGTCAGTGTATTTGATATAGATATGTAGCAGAAACTGAGGATGGGTAGCCACAAATCATTAAAATACACTAAGATTCATTTTGTAGATTTCCATGTACGTTCATTCCCTACCACCATCAAATTATACAATTTTTACTAATGCACCAAATATTACCACATCTAATTATTTGGGGGGGGGCATGAGGATTCAGTGACTTGTCCAGGTCACACAGCTAGTAAGCATCAAGTGTCTGAGCTCAGATTTGAACTCAGGTCCTCCTGAATCCAGGGCCAATGCTTTATCCACAGTGCCACCTAGCTGACCCCCAGATAACATTCTTAACAAAAGTCAAAAATTATATTTCTAAGGTTGTTAGTCGTCATGAATGCCAAAAAGCATTCCAGTATTAAATTTTTAAATAAATTGTGTTTCTGAAAGACAAGTGGAAGTCTCAGAGAGTTTCTCTTCCACTTTTGAAGTGACCAAGTAAAATCCATGTTGACAGTTCTTCCTTCAAGACAGAAAAGGTTAAGTCAAAATTAGAAAGTGAAAACAGTCATGTCAGGCTATTTATTTGGTTTTCTGTTTATAGTTAGGCTATCTTAAGATGAGACCTACAGCAAGCTATTCTTCCACTTCCTAATGAACTAGCCTTGTCATTAAGAAGAGGAGGCATCAGGGTCAAAGAGAAGTCATTCAGCATGGTTGCTATGTTGGTGCCAAAAGCCTAAGGAAAGGAAAGGACTGGGAAAAAATATGTGACTTGAATTGAATAAATAAGAATGATTAATTAACCCAGGATTTATTGTGTGTAGCTCCAGGATCCCTAAAATTTAATCATATATCTCCAAATCTGACATCACTTTCCAAAGGCATTAGGCAGGAATTTTTGCCATGCTTTACTCTATTCCCTTTGCCTAGATGGTAATTAAGTGACATAGAAATGGGAATCCAGCCTTTCTAAAATTTGTGGCCATGAGTAATGGTATGTGCCTATAATCCTAGGTACAAGAGAAGCTGAACCTGGCAAATTTCTTTAGTTCAAGAGTTCTGAGCTTCAATGGGCTATGCTAATGGAGTGTTCACATTAAGTTTGGTATCAGTATTGGTGGGAATGGAGGACCACCAGGTTGCCTAAGAAGGTGTGAATAAAGCAGGTTACAAATGAAGCAGGTCAGAGCTCCCATATCACGTAGTACTGGGATCAGGCCTATGAGCAGCCCCTGTTGTTCCAGTTCCAGCTAAGTAGGATGGAGAGACCCAGTCTTTAAAAAACAAACAAACTTTCAGATGGTTAGGTACAATTATAAATACTCTAGACATTCAAACCCACTACAATAATTAGAAAAATAGTTCCTCAGAAGCAAGTTGAAATTTTATAGAGACAGCTAAGAGTTACAAACCAAAAAAGCAACATAAAGGATGGAAAAGTACTGGCAAGGCTCAGTAAAGGAAGAGATAAGGACTGGGGGTCATAGTTGACCACAAGCTAAATATGAGTTAGTAATGTAGTGCTACTATGGGGAAAAACCCAACATGATTCTGAGATCTATTAAAAGAAGTATGACACTCAGGGGGTCAGAAACTGTTCTGTTCTCTATAGTCTGTATTAGTCATACTCTTAGCAGACTACATAGTTTTTGGTCATGTTTTTTAAAAGATGTGGTAAAATTGTAGAGGATTCTAAAAATCATAACAAAAACAATGAAAAGAATGGGGAATAAGGCCTCATGAGGGAAAATGAACAGAATTGGATTTTATCTGGGAAAAAAGAAGAGTTCTAATGCATTCTCTCCATCTACAGAAAATCAAACAGGAAGAAATGGGTGTCTATAAACTGGGGGAAAAAAAAAAGGTTAGACATACTTGACCATAGTAATACTCCAAGTATTTGTTAATTGATTGATTGATAGATATAGAAGAACTTCCCGATAAAACATCTTAATAGGTTGTATGTATTTTAAAATTCTAAATGTGGGTTCTAATCTGTCCCCCCAGTTTTGGGGGGAAACTGACTAAAATCACTGATAAATGAATTAAGGGTTTTTAAGTTTTATTAAAAGATAGTAAAAGAAAGAGAAAGATTGAAAACAGATTTCTTATAGCCTGGCAATCCTAGCCTTCCTAAACCTCTCATTTCTGAAGTCCTCTGCCACCACCCCAAAGTCTCACACCAAAAGAGAGACAACTCTCTCGCCAGCTTCCCCCTCCTCCTTCATCTTCCCTTCCCAGAAATGGGAGGTTCTTCAAGCTGATTGGCTAGCTTCATTCAAATTCATTAGTTCACTGGACCCAAAGGTGGTCTCTATATAAAGTTCAACGTTTTTTAGCTTCTGAGAACAATACCTTCTTAAGTACCCTTACATACCAGCCAGATGTGCTTACAATCTAGTAAGCCAGTCAGAAGTTAATCACTCTCCCCCAATTCTATCAGTTTGGATCAATCTCCAGGTGGGCCCCTGAGTATCTGCTAAATCTCATCTATCACTTTCCATTGTCTTGACACAGTTCTTAAGGGAAGTTGTAGAGTCCTTTTCACTAGATAAGATCAAGAAGAAACTAAATAGAAGTCAATCCTCTCTGACAAGGTGCTGATCCAGATGGAACTTCCTGTGTTCAGGAGGCTACCATAGTGTTGATATGTGGATCCTGAGTACTAGAATCTTTTAATTTCCCAAACTCATTATTTTTATTCCATAGCATAATAGCACACTTGCTTTCCCCTGGTTTTTCCTTCAACTTATTTGTAGATTTAATTTTCAAGAAATTTTAAGAATACTATACAAAAAATGAATGAAGAAAGCCATACCAAAAAAAAAAAAAAAGAGAAAGAAAAAGAAATTTTCGTCCTGGTTTGTATCTATTTGTGTTTCATCAAAGGGTGAATACACACACACACACACACACCATAGTATATATGGTAGTAGGGAACCAGAAGTGTAATTATAATTATTATTTTTCTTGGAGGGAAAATGAGATTATAGGAATTGTCATTTTGTATTAGAATTGTCTTATTAAGTAAGCTCAACAGTTTAAATACAGGTTTAAAATTTTAAAGAGTAAAGAATACTGGAGTTGGAGACCCCAATTTGAATTCTCCTTCCTATACCTACAAATTATGTGACCTTGGGCAAGTAATTTAATGTATTTGAGCCTTAATTTCCTCATCTGATGATAAGCATAACACTTGTATTCCTGCTTCACAGGGATGTTGTAAGGAAAGTGCTGCCCAAACTGTAAAAGAGAATTTAGGTAGCAGCACTTAGGCTTGTGATTTCATCAAATATCACAGACCTAGGGAGTGTTAGGCAGACTTTGAATCCAAGTCTTCTCTCCTGGGCTAGCTCTCTATCTCATACACTGCACTGTTTCTCAGAATGCTATATAAATGTAAGCAGTTAACCCTGTTTGCTTCAGTTTCCTCATCTGTAAAATGAGTTGGGAAAGGAGATGGCAAACCACTCCAGCATCTTTGCCAAGAAGACCCCAAATGGGGTCATGGAGAGTCTGACATGGCTGAAAGAATAACAGAAGAATGAAAGAGAGCCTAACAACTATGCTATCATACTTTGTGGGAAGGTTACCTGGCTCCTGGATCAAAAAGACTCCTACCTGTACTAAAGAAAGGGTTCCTAAAGTGGGTATAACAGCCACTACGGGTCTTCCATAGTTCATATGGAAGGCAGAATCTCATATTCAGACAATGAGAAGTGAGGTTTGGTGGTAAAAGAATTTGGAACCATATTAGAATCATGGCAACAAATAGGAAGGAAGTAAAGGAGATAGTTTGAGGAATATATAGCAGCAATCTAGTGTTCTTTGGGAAGAAAGGATGGAAGGTAGGAGTGTGGAGATAGAACTTTTTAATCAGTAAAGAATAATGGGAGATCACAAGAATGGATGTGAGTGATAGTGTCTCCTTAAATAATGTTACATACCCAAAGGAGTTCTTGGTAGAACCAGTGATTATTTTTTTAGAGAAAGCACTTTATCAAAGCTACAGTAAAAAATGTCCTAGCCGGGGCAGCTAGGTGGCGCAGTGGATAAAGTACTGACCCTGGATTCAGGAGGACCCGAGTTCAAATCTGGTCTCAGACACTTGACACTTACTAGCTGTGTGACCCTGGGCAAGTCACTTAACCCTCATTGCCCCGAAAAAACAAACAAACAAACAAACAAAAATGTCCTAGGGATCTGCATACAGACCTGTGACTAACTGTAAGAGAACCGTGCTATTCTGTATGCTGGACAATTTCAGAATCACCCTGGGGAGAGGATTTTTAACCAAGATGACTTGAAGGCATCCTCTGATCCCTGGCTACTAGACAGGGTTCAGTTTTGACTCAGGAAGCCCCAGAGATCCAAGGCAGCTGGTCAACTCCAGTGTGGTCTGAAGGGATGGAGAGAAGATTTAAGCAGCCTGAACAGAGAAGCACCCATGCCATTTTCAGGGTGAGGAAACTGATACTCCTAGGTCATATATAGTAATAAAATCAGGATTGAACCCAAGTCTCAACTCCCAATCCACTATTCTTTGTCCATACACTTCACTGATATTCCTGTATCCTTCTGAAGCAACTAAGAATCTGTGAGAGAATTCCCAGAATACACTACTGCATAGCATCACAGTAGGGATTGGTACTGCATTGTTGTGATTTGGGTCAGTCCTGTGCCAAAGAAGAATGCAGGGACCTGCTGGAAGACATATTCTTTGAAGTTTATCAGGCCAAAGAGACTTGTGATCATCACCCCTTCTGTCTAATCTGAATGATGGGTTCCCTTTGAAAACCCCTCCAATTGAATAGAGTTTGGAATTGAACAGCCTTCAGGACTTGGGAAAATCCCCATCTAAGAGATGGCCTTGGCAGTACCAGCGTATTAGTGGAATCTGATGAATTTCTGTCATTTACTGGGGGGTAGGGGGAAATGTTGTTGATAATTCTGTGATCTCCCTGTGGAATCTATGTAGGAAGCCTGAATGCTGTATAGGCAGATTCACACTGATTTATCAAGCTGGATGTTTCCTGATCAAAAAATGACCGAAATGGAACAAGTGATATCCCTAGACCTATAGAGGACCTCCATGCAACTATCTTATTACAAGCAAAATTATACTCTCCCAGACACAGAAGCATAATGCAACAATTATAGCCTACTGCCTATATTTATCTCTTTCCTTCTGCTGTAGCTGTCCCCACCACCATCATCACCTCTTCCTGTGATTTCTTCCCCTTCCCCTGGTCATTTCTTGTTTCTACCTTGAAATCACACCCATTACTACCTTAGTTATTCTCTGCTCACTAAAAAACTTTGTGTCTTCTCCACTTACGGGTTGCTGAAATATCAGGAGACTTGTGTTATCTCAGAGAATCCAGACACTTTGAAGATTTGAAACCTACTCTTTACATTTTGTCCAAGATACAGTCCAAAAAAAAGTGTGGTGAGTAGGATACCACCAGGGACAACATAAAGCTGCTTGCTTGCACTTAAATCAATTTTAGGCAACATTAGAGCTACCACAAAATGTATCATCTTGAGCAAGTCATTAACCTCTTCAGGTAGTTGTTTCCCTATCTCTAAAATAAAGACACTCAGCTAGAATATCTCCAAGTATCTAGAACAATCTCCAAGTCCCTTCAACTTCTAAAGATAGAACTTATTGTCTTTTCATTTCATAGATTTCCTAGGAAAGGGATTCTTTTCACTTCCTTAGGATCTTCATGGAATAATAGGTTAGGCTATCTATTTTTAGTAAGAGTGCAATTTCTGTGACAAGAACTTATGGAACACTGGAAAGAACATTGAGCCGGAAATGAGAAAATCTGGACCCACATCCCAACGCTGGCATTAAAAGGATCCCTTGCAGCTCCAATAGCATATGAATCTGCACAAATCACCTCATCTAAGACCCTGTAGAGGAGGGACCCTTAGCACATGCCGCAGCTGCAGGAGAATCTTGCCCCCAAATCGGATGGGTGGGTTTTGTGGTCTGCTATAACCTTTCCAGGCCTGGCTTCGCTCGTTTGGTGAAGTGTTCTGCAGATAGATTTTTCCTCTGTTGACCTGCCCTGTATCAGTGGTTCTTTCAGTTTCTTTTTCATTTCCTGGAGAATTTTCTTTTTTTAATCTTAACATTTTAAAATGTGAAGACGGGTCTTAACAAGGAGGACATGTTGCCTACCTAGTAGTCCAAGCTTAGTTCTTAGAACTTTGGACCCAGCTTGGCCCAACCTCCTGCCTCATATTACATTAGATATTCATGTTGTCCTTTGCTTCAGGACTTTAATCCATAAAAACGACACTGATTGTTCTTATCTACCCCCAAGCAGTGGTATGAGGAGGAATTCATGTATGTAGAGACTTTGCCAGTTGTTTTAGATGAAAGCCTCCCTAGAAATGCTATAAGTAGGACCTCTCTGCCTTGTTTTTCTCCTCTGTAAATTGAGGAAGACAGACTATGGGGGGAGGGGGGGCAGCTAGATGGTGCAGTGGATAAAGCACCAGTCCTGGATTCAGAAGGACCTGAGTTCAAATCTGGTCTCAGACACTTGACACTAGCTGTGTGACCCTGGGCAAATCACTTAACCCTCATTGCCCCACAGACAAACAAACAAAAAAAGAAGACAGACTACAGACAGAGTATGAGAGTTAAAGGAGCATGGGACTGGAGTCAGAAGAAATACATTTAGTCGAGGCTCTGCCTCTTAGTACTTACCTCCAAGCTTCTATTTCCTTATACGTAAAATAAGAATAATAATACTACCTACTTCACAGAGTTGTTTTGAGGAAAGTGCTTTCTAAATGTTGTATAGAAAAGAGGTGATAGACTCAGGATGCAAAATGAGACTTGTTTTTGGACATGGACAGTGCTGGAATTTATTTTGTTTGATTCTGAATATGTAATAAAGAGTTTTCTTCTCCCACTCCCACCCCCAACTAGAGGGAGAGTGACATGGAGAGAGAGGAAAATCTTTTTTGGTTTATTGAAAAAATAAAATTTAGTTTTCAAATGCTAGGTGGGGAGGCATTGTGGTATGGGTTGAATGGAGTGGGGTGGGAGAACCCACTGGATTTGGAGTGACAGGACTTAGGTTCAAAAACTACTTCTAGTTACAAACTATGTAACTTTGAGCAAGTGGCTTAACCTCTCTATTGCACAGTTTCCTCATCTGTAAGAAGAAGGGGTTTAAACTGATGATCTCAGAGGTGCCTTACAACTATAATCCTAGGTAAATAAGCCTTTATTATGGGAGTCTAGCCCCTGTAATGACAAACACCTTGGTATCCTTCAAAACTCTGCCCAATCCACCCACCTGACCCTCCTATCCACTCACTGCAAGTGGCTCTCCCTCCCTGTGACTTAGACCAAAGTGCCTGGGCTCAAGGAATCCTATAGGGACACATAGGAGAACAGAAAGAAAACAGAGCCCCTGGGGGAATGAATTCATGCCCCAGATTCCTAACCCCTTCTTCCTTTGGCAGGCGGGGAAGGGAAGGGAAGGGAAGGGAAGGACCCTTGGATGAGCTGCCATGGTCATAGAGGAACAGGCAGCTTTGGTTCAGTGCATAGCCGTTGCAGAGTTTGGCTATTCTTCCCCTTGATCTTTTTAAGGCCTCCCAAGCCACCAGTTCACTTCTTTCTGGCAGTCAGACCTTAGGAGGTAGAGGCTAGGACCTAGGAGAATATTGGTAGAGGACCATGACATTGAGGTGGTGTCACGACTTGCACGGAATTGGATTTAAGTGAGGCAGGACTATGCAGTCACCAGCCTCACTCTCTCCTCCAGAGTCATCTGGGTCCAGTGGCAAGATAGAGATCAGGACAACTGGAAATGGCTCCAGATGTTTAAGGCAATTGGAGTTAAGTGACTTGCCCAGAGTCACATAGCTAGTAAGTGTCTACACTAAGGCTTTCCTGATCTTCCAGCTGCTAATGGCCTCCCTTCATCCAAAGAGTCTAACTTGTATCTTGTATTTATATTTTATATAGATATATATATGATATATATATGTATGTATATGTATATATATTTATGTATATGGTAACACTTGTAAGCTCCTTGAGGGAAGGGACTGCTTTATTTTAGTCTTTATGTTCCCAGTACCTAGCATGGTGCCTGGCACATGACAGGCATTATTAAAAGAGGAATCATTCTTTTAAACAGAAGGTGTTTTTTTTTAAACCAAGTTTTTCTCATTAGACCATTTAAAGCAGCTGTAGGTTGGTTATGAGATTATCTCATATTCTGAGTAGATGTGAATGCAGACGTCTGACATGAGATTGACCTAATCATTGCAAGTAAATGCTAGAGCTTTGAGTTTCTCTGGTTTGCATGATTATGAATTACTTTGCCAAGAGTAAGAAAGACATTTAAATCTCACCCAGGTTAACCTGTTCTTTTTTCTGACTAATATAATGAATACTGATATAATAGTCTGGCCTTCCCACTGGTAGCTCATTTCAAATGTACTGTCTTATCACCATGGTTTTCTTAGGAGTTTTGATTCACTTGCTTCATCCACATCCAATTTTAAGACTAAAATTAACTTCCTGTGAAGTGAAGCTGCATTAATTCATGGGGTTTTCCTTAGATCCATGGAAATAAAAGACAGAGTAAGAGATAACAGTACTTTTCTGGATGAAAAGTTGGGTTTCCTTGGGATTGGTACTGAAACTAATCTTGTTTATCTATTTTATATATGCACATATACATATATTAGAGAGAGACAGACATATACTTGGGTGTTTCTATATAAATTATTTGGATAAGGGAATATGTGGTAAAAAAAAAAAATCATCATGTCTGTAGATGATGCCAGATCCTTCTAGTAGTAAAATACCAAGCAAAGGGGACATGTTTCAGAGAGATGTTATTGCGACTATGTTAGTGATACTGAATATATCCGTCAGGGAGGTCAGAAAGAAGAAAAGACTCCATTTTTACCAAAATAGTCATAGCAGTACTTTGTGTGGTAAAGCAAAAAACTGGGAACAAAAGAGAATGGCTGAAAAATTGTGATCTATTGAATGCGATAGAATGTCATTGTACTTATATGAAACAAGATTTGAGTAATTGAGAGAAGATCAGATACTGCTCTGTGAGGTAAGCAGAACCAAGAGAACAATATACATTATGACTAAAATAATGTAAACAGAAGTAAAAGTTTAAAAAACCTAAGAGGAAGCCAAACTTTGAATAATTGTAATGATCCATCTTGGCTTCCAGAACAAATGATGAAACATTCTTCCTTACCCTTCATAGATAATTGATGCCTATGGGTTCCTAATATCACATATACACCATTCAGTAAGGATAATGTGTCGTTTGTTTTCAGTTAATTGTTTTTCTTTATTACAAGGCAGGATTCTTTGGGAGGGAAAGTGAGAAAAGTATATCCCCTCCCATAAAAATGTATGTAATATGGAAACAAAAGGCATAAATTAATAAAACTTTAAAAAACTATGTAATTAGACCAGAAAGTAATAAGCTTCATTGTAAAGTATAAAGAAATGCATTTAGAGAATAATATTACTAAGAACTAAATAGGATGGGTTGGATTTAAAATCAAATAAATCCGTCATTACCTGTTTTTGTTTTTCCAGTTCAAATGTACACTAGTCACCAACATGGTATTGTGAAGGCTCAAAAAGCACAGGACTTAGAGTTAGATGCATTTGTCTGATTTTAAATTCAACCTATGCTATTTAATAGTATATAGGTGATAAGCTTATTTTGCTACTTTATGGTCTAATTACATAGGTATAAAGGTGATTTTGCTCTCCTGAATTCTCTGCCAACACAGTGTCAGTCCTTGCAAGTATCACCAAAGTGGCAGGACTCCCAATTGGACCTGGTGACGACTGAAAGTTTCTTTGTCTCTGGATCAGCCTAGCTAAGTTTGAGGCAAGGCTTATCATTAGCTGAAGGTTGGCCATCCTCAACAGCTCATGGAACCCAACTGTCAAGGGATGGAGGGGGAGTGGATTTGCTAAAATGAAATCAATTAATTCAACCAGGTCAGCCAAATACTCTCTTCACCTCCCTCTTTCTATCTGTTGTGCTAATCAGACTTTGAAAGGAAAAGTAAGAAAAATTAATCATACGGTTTGACCCAGTGGTTTCATTGTTAGGATTTAGAGGATCATTGATGTCAAGACCTTAGAGGCAATCAAATCCAACATTTTACAGATGAGGAAACTTGTGCACAAAATGGTTGTGTATTAACACTTGCTGGGTGTGTGACCCTGGGCAAGTCATTTAACCCCAATTGCCTCACAAAAACAAACAAAAAATAACAGAGTGTCCTTTAAGGGGCAGCTAGGTAGCACAGTGGATAGAGCACTGACCCTGGATTCAGGAGGACCTGAGTTCAAATCCAGCCCCAGACACTTAACACTTACTAGCTGTGTGACCCTGGGCAAGTCACTTAACCCTAATTGCCTCACCCCCCCAAAAAAAAATGGTTGTGTATGACTTTCCCAGGGTCACACAGCTATCAAGTGTCTCAGGTCTTCCACAGTCCAAGACCAAGATTCTGCCTCTTGATCATAAAGATGAAATTAAAGGGTAGCTAGGTGACACAGTGGATAAAGCACCAGCCCTGGATTCAGGAGGACCTGAGTTCAAATGTGGCCTCAGACACTTGATACTTACTAGCTATGTGACCCTGGGCAAGTCATTTAACCCTCATTGCCCCCCCAAAAAAAAGAAATTAAAAGGAATAGGGTTTGGGGAGGAAGAAAAGGAAGGACTTTTCTGTACAGAAATAATTCATAGTTATCAATTTGTAATAACAAAGACTTGGTACAGTGAAACTGTCAGATCCTTAGAGAATGTCTGACCAAATTATTGTATATTTTTGTAATGTAATTTTATGTTGCTATTATAAAAATGATAAATATGCAGACTACAAAGGAGAATGGAAAGATAAACATGGAATGATAAACAGCAAAATAATCCAGCCAGAATGATGCAGACACCAATTATAGTTATCCAAAAGGAAAGAAAGGAAGCCAGAGCTTTGAACATCTTAGGCATAGAGGATGGGGGCATAGAGTAAATGCGTCTTGTTCTTAATTTGCTTGATTCAGCCTTGTTGAAATTTACATGATATGTCTGCACCTCTTTTTTAATGTTGATTGATTGTTTTTGATGATGGCTGTAAGCAGCTCTCCTAACTCTAGAGGACATTCCATTCTCATTGGTTCAAGCAGAGGCGTCATTTTCTCTAGTCACCTCAAGCCCTCTTTGTCTTCTGCCCAGCATCTCTTTTTATAGTCCTGCTTTCCTGGGCTTTTATCTTTCTCTGGAGAAAAACTCCACCAGGTTGCCCTCCTTGGACTTTTCCTCCATCATGCCCCTGGCTCATACCATGATATAGTAGAAAACAAGCATTGGAATCAGAGCACCCGGTCTCAAATTCCAGGGCTGTTACTTTCTTACCTTTATGACTGGGCAAGTGACTTAACCATGCAGGATCTTGGACTTCACATCTATAAGAAAAATGGGGTAGATGGACCAGTCAGTCTCTAAGGTGTCTTCCAGCTTTAAATATGTCTATCCTGTCATCTTCATGACTTCACATCTCGAGTTCTGTGGAAATCTTAAATTACTTATCTTACTCTAGCCCCTTGAAAATTCCTTTGAGACTGTGGGTGCTGGCCAAGTTGGAATATTTCCTCTTTGCTCACTCTGTCACCTATGCCTAAGGTAAATATATTTTTCCAAACCAAAAATCAAAATGCATAGTCTGACAAAGGATATTCCTTTTCCAGAGACTCATGAAAGCTACTTGAACTGCTTCCTGAGTTCCTACATTGTAGCTCCTCCAAACTCACCCAGTTCATCCTTCTCTGTGACCTTCTTTTGAACTAGTTCCTTTTTGCCACTGGCCTACCCTAAATGTCATCCCTCTTAGCCTCTCAGGTGAGAGTTTGGGACTAGAGTATATCTTGGGTCTCTTCCAACTTTAAAATACTATGATCTATTATCTAACTAGTACCAGTGTATATAAATGATCAAGACATAGATTTGAACAAAATAAAAGGAAGAACTTCCAAATAATTAGAGCTATTCAGTAATGGAATGATTAGACCCTGTCATTGAAAAGTATCTCTGTTGTTAAGTCATTTTTCATTCATGAGCAACTTTCTATAACCCCATTTGGAGTTTTCTTGGAAGAAATACTGGAAGGGTTTGCCAGCTCATTTTACAGATGAGGAACTGAGGCAAATAGGGTCAAGTGACTTGCTCAGGGCCACACTGCTAGTGTCTGAGGCCAGATTTGAACTCAGTAAGATGAGTCTTTCTGACTCCAGGCTTGGCATTCTATCCACTCTGCCACCTAACTGCTCATTCTTATTGCTCATAGGAGAGTTAATTGTACTTTATAATGTTTTTTCCAGTTTTATAAAGAAATATTTTTGTAGTTTAGTATAAATAAATTTAGGTAATATTGTCATTTTGATTAAATTGGCATGGCTTAACTTTGAGCAATTAATATTTCTCCATTTATTTAGGTCTGTATTTTGTAAACCATTTTATCATTGTATTAATATAGTACCTGTGGATATTTTCATTTATAGACACTCAAATATTTTATATTATCTGTAGTTTTTTGTTTTGTTTCGTTTTTGTGGGACAGTGAGGGTTAAGTGAATTGACCAGGTTACACAGCTAGTAAGTGTCAAGTGCCTGAGGTCAGATTTGAACTCAGGTCCTCCTGAATCCAGGGATGGTGCTTTATCCACTGCAACACCTAGCTGCCCCTGTCTCTATTTATTTTTAATGGAATTTCCTATCTCTTCTTGCTATCTCTTCTTATTGGGTTTTATTGGTAACACCGAGAAATACTTACAGTTTTTGTAGGCTTATTTTATATATTGCAACTTTGGTGAAATTTTTGTTTCATTTAATTTTTAATAAATTCTGTAAGGTTCTATAGATAGACCATCAGTTCATCTGCAGAAATAGTTTTGTTGTTTTTTTTTTCTTTTCCTGTTCTTATTACCTCGTTTTCTTATTGCTATAACTATAACTAAAAATTGTCCTTGAATATCGTGAAAAAGGGGGGGTGTATCATGTGGTTTTTATTATTTTGTGTTACTAATATGATCTGTGACATTTATACTTTTCCTTGCATTGAACCAACCTGAATTCTTGGTATAAATCCAATCTGGTCATAGTTTTTCAATATATTATAGTAGTCTCTTCTAAGATTTTATTTATTTTTTTGCAACAGTATTCATTAGGAATATTGAGTCTATAGTTTTTTGTCTTGGATTAGTCTCTAGGTTAGGTAACAACACTAAATTTCTGTCAAAGAAGGAATTGGATAGGCTCCCTTCTTTCCTTTTTAAAAATTTATTTATTTAGCAGCTAATGAATATAATATTGGAATTAATTGTTCATTGAATGTTTGAAAAAATCCATTTGTAAATCCATTTTTTTCTTCATTTTTCCCTTTTTGAGAATTCATTTTTGGCTTGTCCAACTTTTTTGTTCTTATATTGGGTTATTTAAATAATCCTCTTCTTTTTCTATTTCTGAAACAATTTTTTCCTCTCAAAATAAATAACTTTATTCATAATTTTGTCATTTCAATGTAGTTTTTGCTTTCTGGTTTTTTTACTTCTCTAATTTGATTTTTGGTATTTCTGATTTGACATTTATTTGGAGTTTTCCATTAGTTTTCTACGTTTTTAAAATTGTATACCCAATTAATTTGTCTTTTTTTTTCTCTTTTGTTGATGAAATTATTTAAAGTTACATGTTTTCCCCTAATGTCTGTAGTAGCTCCATCCCAAAAGTCATACTATGTTGTCTCATTGTTGTCATTGGTTTTGATCTATTGAGTTTCTGTGATATGTTCTCTAACCCGCTAGTTCTTTAGGGTTATTTAGTCAGCATTCAGTTTTTAATCTTTTAATCAAAGGTCCTTATAAAGGTTGTATTTAGCATTTCTGCTTTTTTTAAAATTTGATTGAGGTTTTTATGCCCTTGTACATAGTCATTTTTATAAAGATGATACAAATAACTGAAATATAAACATATCTCTATCTATATATTCCTTTCTGTTCTCATTTGGGAATCATCAGAGACCTACCACTTTCTCTTCAAAGTCCCTTTTGAGAGCTTCTATGGCCTGAGACCAGTTCATATTTTTCTTGGAAACTTTGGATGTTGGAGCTTTGACCCTGTTATTATCTTCTTCTTCTGAGGTTGTATTGTGGTCTACCTTACCCCCAAAGAAGTTTTCAGTGGTCTTCTGCTTTCTCTGCCTACTCATCCTGGCTTACTATTTCTTGGCTTTTAACCCCGGGCCATGCTGTAGCTTGAACAGTGTGTCATGGAAGCAGCACCATACTTTAAGAAAGACTTAAAAACCAGAGACCTATCACATCTAACTTTTCTGAATTTCTATTAAGGTCCTTCACTTCTTCCTTGTTTATCTTTTTGCTTGATTTGTCTAGGTTTGAAAGGGGCATGTCAAAATCCCCAACTATTATAGGTTTACTCTCTATTTCTCCTTGCAGTTCAACTAACTTTTCTTTAGGTGCTATGCCGTTTGGTGTGTAAATAGCTAATATTGACACAATTTTCTCTTTGATGCTCTTAAGCATAATATAGTTTCCCTGTTTATCTCTTTTAACCATGTGTATTATTACTTTTTTCCTGAGGTAATGATTGCTATTCCAGCTTTTTTAACTTTGCCTGAAGCATAGCAGATTTGGCTCCAGCCCTTTATTTTAACTGTATGGATTTTTCCATTTTAAGCATGTTTCTTGTGAAGCCTATATTGTTGGAGTCTGCTTTCTAATGCATTCTGCTCTTCTCTTCCATTTTGTGGGTGAGTTCATCTCATTTATCTTTACAGCTATCATTATTAATTGTGGTTTTCATTTCATCCTATCCTCTTGCATCTGTTCCTCTCTGTACCCCACACCCCTTCTTTATAAAGAAGATGTTAAAAGAGAGGGAGGATGTTTAACATTAAAGATATATAATTCTTCCCCACTGTTCTTCTCTTCCTCTCAATATTTTTCTAGTCATAGTTTTTTACTTTCTTTCCTTTTTATCTCCCTTTCATGTACCACACTCAAATATTCAAGTTTATGCTTAATCCCTCAACCAGTCCTATTTTCCCTCCTAACCCCAACATCCCCACCTATTTCTCTGCTGAATTGAATGTATTTCTTCACCATATTTTAGGTGTGTTTTTACCCTTCCTTAGTCCATTTCAGATGAAAGTGAGATTTGTATATTCTTCATCTTTTACCCATTCCTCTTAATGTGAGATGAGTTCCCATATCACCCTCAAATCTTAATGTACATCATTGTTCTTTCTATTGCAGACCTTTAATCAGTTTCACTTTCCAGTATCTTAAGAAATAACAAATGTATTTCCCAAAGGTAATACAACCCCATTTGGATCTAATTCATGGGTTAGTGAATAGGGTTAGGAATCAAGGTGTGTGGGGCAGGGGGCAGCTAGGTGGTGCAGTGGATAAAGCACTGGCCCTGGATTCAGGAGTACCTGAGTTCAAATCCTACCTCAGACACTTGATACTAGCTGTGTGACCCTGGGCAAGTCGCTTAACCCTCATTGCCCCGCTCCCCTACCCCCAAAAAGGAATCAAGGTGTGGTAGGTTCTGTACCAGGATGAGAGATTTTGCTGTTGCCTGTTGTAGAACTGTTGACCATGTCCATAATTCCAGCTGACATTTTGTTGGTCATTAGAGGGAGTCCATCATGAGCACTGTGACCCTTCCCCACTAGTGAAGAGTAGTTCAAGAATGCATAGGCTTTCCAATGCTGGGCCAATACCTTGACCTTTGTGGATTCAAGGGAGCCATGTTATGGTTAAGCTCCTAAGGGGAGTCAGGATCAGAAATTTAAATATGGTGCCAACATCCCCAAACACTGAAGAAGACCTTTGTTAGGAAAACCTAACATGAAATGACACTCCTGAAGGTAGACACTCGACATTTCCAAGATAAGTCTGAACAGGCCCAAGATTCTGTCAATGAAGGTCGGAAAGAGGGAGCATTTAGCAAATTTAATTTCTCCCCACTTTTCCTCCCTTTCTCTCTTCTTATTCCTTCAGTTCCAATGAAATCCTTAAACTAGATATGTGGCAAATAACTCCTTTAAACTTTAAGGTATCGAAAGGTGCCTCTTATATGCCACGGCAAGGCCGCTGCTTCCACTCCTTTTGTGTTATGGGTAATTGAATTGTCTGTAGGCTCAGATAACATACATGAGCAAATGGAGGCTATGAGACCACACTTATGTTAGTGAGTGAGAAAGTGAATGAGGTGGGAGGTATGTGTGCTTGGGCGGATGAGAAAGTGAGTAAGAGAGTATGTGAGTGGGCGGCTAATTAGGTTGGCAAGTAAGAGAATGTAGGAGCGGCTGAATGGCTATGTAATTAAACAGTTGAACAGAGCTTAATAACAGTCTGGAACAGCACTGCTCCATGGGCCTGCAGGGGAGTGTTGTAGAGGGCAGGAAAGAGCTGGCAGCACCCTTCGGACACACGGGGCTCAGTTTGAATGAGTCTGCTCAAGTGCAGGGGCCTGCATCTGTTCTCATTTTATCCGCCACAAATAGGTGATCCGAGTGAGACCGTATGTGCAGAAGGAAGGGAGGAATAAGGAGAGAACCAAAGGCAGCATTTCCTAAACACTTCAGACCCTTTAAATTAGGTGCTAAGCCGGCGCTGAGTAGAAGCTTTGAATGCTTCCTGACTCATTCCAGAAGGGTATTCTGTATGAGCTTCTAAATGAAGATGGAATAATGTTTTTGAGCTTAACCATAAGGAGACTTGAGTTAGTTAGATCATGTGCCTGTTCTTTGTCTTTGGTATACCCTCCAGTGACTTGGCTTCTCTCTGCAAACCCTGGTTATCTCCAGTAGGATAGATGCTGTGTGTGGTTAGTTTGGGAGAAGGACAGGGAAGAAGTGGAGGAGGTAGATTGCTATAGAAAAATGGGAAAAGTGAAACGTTTCAGCAGGCTGCAGCCATAATCTTCTCTGCATAACTTTTGGGGGACTTAGTTTGGTGTTTTGCTGAAAGGGGGAGGGGAGTAGGGACGAGGTAGCTACCCCCATGAAATGTGTGGGGAGTGGGATAGAGAAGAAGGAAAAAGTCCTTGCTCCAGCTGAAAACCCTCTCCCACATTCTGCCTTTCCTATAGTGTTACTGATTGTGTGGGATGGTAAAAGAATATACAATGAAAGTAAAGCTTGGTAAGCACAAAATCAGTTTAGGTGCCATGAGTCCTGTATACAGGATGGGAGCATGTGACTTTTTGTTGGGTTGGTTTGGAAATGTCTCCTGGACTGTGCAGCCGTCCCTGCCACTCAGATATTCATTGTGGTCATACCATGGGCCCTTTCAAGAGCAGCACCAGTGGAGGAGGGGGTGGGAAGCCTTCCTCTAAAGCACAAATGAATTCATTATGGCTTCAGACCACCTTCGTCTTTCCACACTCTTCTCCATTTTTCTATAGAAGACCCTCTACACCCAAACACTCACCAACCTTGGGTGACCAAAGTGAGGCAGAAATGCTGATGATAAATGCAACATGTTGGTGGAATTTAGAACAGGTATATTAATAACTTTGAAAATTCAGACTCGGACTAGGTCACTGAAGTATGAGATGCGTCTTTGATCACAAGTTACTCAAAGGAAATCATTGTGGCGGTGGTTTTCATCAAGGTCCTTTTTCTAATTTAAAATATTCCAGGGGCAGCTAGGTGGTGCAGTGGATAAAGCACCGACCCTGGATTCAGGAGGACCTGAGTTCAAATCCTGCCTCAGACACTTAACACTTACTAGCTGTGTGACCCTGGGCAAGTCACTTAACCCCAATTGCCTCACCAAAAAAAACCCCAAACAAAACAAAATAAAGTATTCTGCAGGTTAGAAATCTTAAGCAGAAGAGGCAAGGTGCCTTAGGAGTGAAGTTTGCTCTCAAAGGGGCAGCTAGGTGGCACAGTGGATAGAGCACTGGCCCTGGAGTCAGGAGAACCTGAGTTCAAATCCGGCCTCAGACACTTGACACTTACTTGCTGTGTGACCCTGGGCAAGTCACTTAACCCCAGTTGCCTCACAAAAAGAAAGAAAAGAAAAGAAAGAAATTTACTCTCAAGTACTCTCTTTTCCTAATGACAAGAGTGCACACAGTCACGATGTTCTACAAGTACAGGTAGAAATAATAAATCTTATGTTTTCTGTTGTTTCCCCCTATATTGCAGCGATTGTTGCAGTAGCAGGATTTTTGAAACATTATCATAAGCATGCCTCATCTTTTGCTCTTTTTCCTCAAGGGTGTGTGCTTCCTTCTTCGGCATGGTTAAATGTTCTTTTAATCACCACTCCCTCCATTTTAGGAATAAGAAAATGAACTTCGAACTTGGCACAGGGTGGGGGAGGGAAGTTTTATAAACACTGTGGTTCTGATCCTTCTAATCTTTACTACCTGTAGGGACAGGTGAATGCAGAGAAGCTCTTGGCAGGGGTGCCCGGATTTTTTCAAGGCTAGGAGTTACACAATCGAGCAGAAGATTCTTTGAAGCTACAAGGAGAGGTCAAAGAGCATGTTCACAAGGTGTGTTACTCCGAAGTTTCCCTTTACAGATTTTATTTGTTTGATCACCTTTAGGAATTCCCATGGCATTATTTGACCAACATAATCTACATTGAAATGGGTATTGATAAGAAGGAAGGAAAGGGAGAGAGAGGGAGAGACAGAGAGTGGGGGGGGGGAGAGAAGGAGAGAGAGAGAGAGAGAGAGAGAGAGAGAGAGAGAGAGAGAGAGAGAGAGAGAGAGAGAGAGAGAGGAAAAAATTACTGTGTATTTAAGTCATCTGAAGGTACCAATTTGAGGCACGATTATCTTCCACCACTGTTGTTTTTAAACACTTTGTTATTATAACCGAGACTGTAACCTGGTATGGTATGTCTGTGAGAGAAAAAAGATGAAAATACTCTCTCTTATTCTAACTTAGAATTAGAAGGAAAAAGCTATTTAAAATGCTGTAGGTTATATCGACCAAGCTGTGCTGAGCTTGTGTCTGGGACAGTTACCAGACAGCTGAAAGGAGAAGTGAAAAATAGGTTTAGGATCACATTAGGGTTACTTTAAAACTCTGGGAAGGAAAAAATTGCATAGCCATCTTCTCTTGTGATTATGTAGCTACAGGGCTTAGGGGCAGAGGTATTTGCAACAATTTAGCATGTACAACGTTTTGCCTCTCTCTTATACCTTAAAATAGCCTTTAAAAGCCGCAAATTCATGGCTTAAAAAAAAGCAGTCTCTTTGAAATGTCTCCCTGTGTACTCATTCCTCCAAAGAAGTCCATAATTATCAACTTGCTATATGAAGTTGGAACTTGACAAATGCTTCAGAGAGATTACTTGTGTTCTCTGTGTGACATGTTAGTTTCTAAACTACCTCATCAATATGATGCGCCTTGAAATCACAATTCTAAGACCTACATGCTTCCCTGTTTGGCTTTCTCCCTTGTCTTAAAGCATCCATTTTATAAGAATGAACATTTGCTTTGTAATCATAGAGAACAGGCCCTTAAACTAGTAATTTTTAGTGTGAGAAAGTCACCATCATATTATAAATGTAATATAACATTATAAATCTAGCAGGGAGACACGCATCAGCTGCATGGGCAACCCAAGACACTGTAATCTTTATTGAAGCCTAAAGAGTTTTAAATGTGTTAAGATATTATCAGGGCCTAGTGGGAAGCTGTGTCTCCATTCCTTTTTCATTTTCTATTTGGGAAGTCATTGTTTCTGTTGTGAGGTCACACTACCCTTGCAGGTCTTCCAGGAAATTAGACAATAGGAAGATCTGAACTCAGTAGATTTCACCTATTCATAATAAATAATAATCCTTCCTTCCTAATGATAGAGCCAGTTCTGCCTCTGAGTGGGAAGATGAATGGCGTGAAACTCTTGTTAAAGGTTTATAAAAAAATCTACAATTATACAGTATTCAGAAGGTAGAGAAATGACCAGGTTCAAGCAGGAAGAGATTTCCTTTAACCTACCAATAGACTGGAAAATCTTCCTCTTTACAATTAGATCATTTTTAACAGAAGGTAAATAGGACCACGTAAGAGAAAAATTATTCAGTACCCTGTTATTCAGTAGAGCTAATCAATAACTTTTTTTAAATCAATAACTTTTAAAAATACAGATATGTTCTTTGGCCTCCCTTATTAGCACATTAAAGGAGAATATCATGGAAGGGCTTTTCTTTTTATCATATGATGTTCTAAATTTTAAGGGTAGCCAACTACATTTATTTATAGCTTGTGCCCTCCCCTTCTCTCTCCCTCCCTCCTCCTCTCTATATATGTATATTTACATACACACACATTTTATATACAATAAATATAAAAGGTTAATCCAGGAAATTCATTTGGTCCAGAGAAGCAGGAGAAAGGAGGATGAGCTGTTGGTACCCCTGCTTATTGTGACAGGTCTCTGAACGGAATGCTCACAGCTATGTGTTGAACCAGTCTTTCCGTCAAGCATATTTACAGCAGCAGAGAAGATCTTTGGACTGTGTGACAGACTTGCTATTTGTAAGCCAGAGAGATTTCCCACAAGGATAAATGCCTGTTTCCCCCTAAGCCAGAGGGACTTCTCCCCAGGATATGATTTGAGAATTTCCTCCCATAGAATGCAGTCCAGGAATGATAGGAAATGGGTCGGTCTAAGACTGCCAAGTCTGGATTTGCTTCTTTCCTAAATTTGTCAGGGTCTCCAACAAACCTGGGTTGAAGCTCTCTTAAAAATGGAGGAGAGAGCTCCAAGTAGACGAGCAAGACGTGCCTGTTAGAACAGATCTGTTGGCCAGTTTGTACTGGCCACCTCTGGTCATGTCTGTCACATGGAAATTTCTCCCTCTCAAGTCTGTATTTATCAGTCCTGTGCAGAAACATGTTCCCCACAGCTGTCACACTGATACTGCTTCATTGAACAATCAGTTGACTCCTCTTAAAATTTAGACCATCATGAGATAAAAAGGAATACCTTTTCATGCTATTCTCCTGCATATGCTCATAAGGGAGACCAAAGAACATATTTGTACTTTCAAAAAGATATTGATTAGCTCCACTCTGCAGGGTACCGAGTCATCTTCTCTTAGATTTTGCCTTCCGTTAAAAGCTGCCTCATTGCAAAGATGAAGATCTTCCTGTCTGTTGGTGGGTTAAAGGAAGTCTCTTCCTGTGTGAGCCTGGTCACTTCTCTACCTTCTGAATATGAATTGCAAATCCCCAGATGACGCAACAGCGTTAATGAAACCAGAGGACTTCGAGGAGGCAATAGGGAAAAGAGAAATAGAGACTCTTAGACTTAGGAGGGCTCTAGATTTCATGTAGCCTAAATAGATCATTTCTCTGTCATCCATGAGAAGTGGCCATTCGGCTTCCAATTGAATCCTTCCAGTAACAGGGAGCTCATTACCTCAGGAGGTAACCCATTCCATTTGACAGTCTAATTCTTAGGAAGGTCTCCTTTTATGGAGTCAAAAATCTACAATGCTGTGGCTTCCTGGAGGATTTGTATTCTTAATTCTGTACAGGACAAATCTAGACCATCTATGTGATGTCCTTGCAAATTCCCTCCACCCCAACTCTTAGCATATTCCAGCTTTAAATATCCCTTGTTCCTTTAACAGGTAACACACTAATTAGGGAGCCAACAAGGCAGCAAACAAGTTTTGCACGTGGGAAATGGGCTTTTTAAAAATGTGTTGTGTTTCTTATGAGTCTAAATGCAGAATTTATATAAAATAGCCTCTGGTGATAAGTCATGTTGAAAACCAAAAGCATGCACTAGCACTAAATAACCATTATTATCATCTTCACAATATATCATTCCAAAGAGCCAAGTGGTCCCAGTCAATCAGGTAGGTTCCTGTATTATCTTAGCCTGGACTGAAATGAACACTTTGTCTAAATGACATGAACTTCCTCATGGGTTGGGGAGGGGAGAGGGCTTTCATGAACAATTGCATAGTACTGCCACCTGGTGGTAGACACCTATATCCTCACCAAGGGAGCATTGCCTGGTTAGAACAATGATGGAAAAAAAGAGTGACTCTTTGCCTTTGTTGCCGGGAGCTCTGAAAGTGGTCATTTAATTTTTTGCTCATGTGCACAGGAAATGCAAAAGCATGTAAAGTGTGACATCTTTAAAAGTCTTTTGATAAGGATCATTGGCACTTTAGTTCACTGAAACTTGGAATTCAATCGACATTTATTAAGCTCCTGCTAAACGCAGAGCTGTGTGCTAAATAAAGTTCTACTTGTGACCCAAAGAAGTTTGAAATCAGACTAAAACCAGAAAATAATTAAATAATGCCGAAGCTGCCTTGGAATGAATGTCAATAAAGATAACAACAGTCTCATCCCATAAATAAACAGCTTGGCATATCATTTTGTAAAAATGTTATTTCCTATGTCTTTGTGACATTCCTGCACAAATGATTCATTTAGTCAGTGAATATTTATTCATAGCCCATGCTTCAAGGTACCATGGAACTATCAAGAAAGCATCAGACAAAAATGAATGTTGAAAACTACCCTTACATCTAACTGGAAAAAATTTTAAAAAGCATCAGGCAGAGACCCTGCCCACAAGAAGCTTATAATGTAGTTGATACAACAAAAAAGAAAAAACATCGACTATGAGTTAAATAATAACAAAACAACATGACATGCCATATGAATGATACAGCTAGTAATAAATTCAGCAGTTACAGAGATTGCTTTGGACTAGATTGGTCTTGAGTTCTATATGCAAGAGGCAGGATTTTAAGTTGGGCCTTGAAGGATTTATAGTATTTGGATTTCCCCTGTACAGTAAACTCCAGTGGTTTCCTGTTATCTCTAAGATTAAATACAGATTTCTCTATTTGGTGTAAAGCCATTCACAACGTGGCCCCAACTTACCTTTCCAGATTGATTTTACATTACTCCCCTTTCACCTGTCAGCTTGTCTTTATTATTCTTCCTTGCACAATGCACTGGGTTTGTGTCTTTACGCAGGCTATCCCTCTGTGCCTGGGATGTCTTGTCCTCACCACAGTTTCTTAGGACTCCTGGTGTCCCTCAGAGCTCATTTCACACACCACTTGGTGTGTGAGTAAGGCTCCATAAATCATTGGGTGAAGATTACAGCCTCTTTACGGCAGACTTCCTGCTGCTGTGACTCAGTTCAAGAAGACCACCTGCTCTGTTAGTGTTACTGAAAAAAGGCAGGAGAGATTACTTCCAGTCATAAGGACAAATGGAAGTTCAAACTGGAAGAGGGACAATGTCTTATTCTCTCATTTGATCCTCACAACAACCCTAGGAGGTAGGTGCTGTCATTATCCCCATTTTACAGAGGAGGAAACTGAGGCAGAGTGTCAGTGATTTGCCCCAGGTCACACAGCTAGTAGAGTGTTTGAGATCAAATTTGAACTTGGGTTTTCCTGACACTAAGCCTAGGGTTTTGTCTAATATGCCATCAAATGCCTGCATAAATAAAGTTAAATCTCCTTTAAAGACCCATGCTTCAAGATTGGAACAAATTAGTCTATAAAATTGATTGGATATTTAAAAATTCTTTTTGATGCTAATTTAGATTATGGGGGAAGGGGAAAATACAAAGTAATAGGACATTTTAGCTCTAAACCAATTATAGTGTTTAAAAAACAACTTTATTATACATGCTATATAATCCTGTTTAAAAAAATACACACAAAACAAACAAACACTGTAACACTTTTAAGCCAGAGCAGAGATTTAAAAATATATAGTGTTCCTTTTGAAATAATATTCTTAAGAAATCTACCTGAATTGTGTATGACACTGGTACAGAGCTAGAGAAGGCCTTACACTGCAAGTAAAACAATGCATGTTGCTGATGGTCCTTCTCAACAATTCTTTTAAGCATTTTTATCAAATAGCAAAGGTTGAAATGTCAGCTAGACGAGAACCCGCTTTAATTCTTTCAATAGATCAGAAATGTCCAAAAATTAACCCAAGTTTTAAAAACTGGATTCTACCCTACCCCCCCAAAAAAATCCATTACCAGAATCATCATTTGAAATGTACAACCCAATTCGAGTGAAAATAAATCGCAACTTTATAGCTAATCACCCAAATGTAAGTTAACTGTAGTGATCAATTTTGGTAGGATTTTAAAATTGGGGAATGTCATTGCCTGCTCATTGCCTTTACTGTTTGGGGTTTTTTGTTGTTTTGTACACTGTATGCCCTGTAAATGCTGTGTGTCCTCAGTGCCTCTAAAGGCAAAAGATTCATTTTCTGGAGTAAACAGAGCTCTGTGTACTTGTGCCTGTATTTGCTTTGTTCAGGCCCACGGGAGTAGACAAGGGCTCAGCACGTACCTGTGTGAAACCTTCTTGCCAAACATTTGGTAAACTGTGACCTGGAATTTGGAAATTTTCTACCTTTGCTTCCAGTTGTTTACTCTCCTTAGATGAAGACTCAACCACAAAGAAAATACAGTCAAAAGAAGGGTTTTTTTTTTCTTTTTTGTCCCCACCTATATTTTTCCTCATGGAAGAATTTCAGCTAAATTACACTAAAGATTGAAACTATGCTTTGTCAGATAACCTTTTAATATGGCTTTGAATACTCAGCATCTTTATTAACTTAGATCTGGCAAACCTGAATTGAACTCACTAGGATCCCCTGGCAAGTTACAGGTACTGGTGAGTTCTAGACGAGTTCTAGAAGACTCTACAGTCTTAAAACATGAGATGATGCTATTCAACTTATTGTATGTGTAGCAGCACACAAGGTTTGGATCCAGAGCTCAACTCTGCTTCTTATTCCTTACTCTCTGGATGACGTTAGTCAGGACAGTGGGTCTTAGTTTTCTCATGTGTAAAATAAATGAGAAGTTTAATTAAACCAGATGAACTGGATGAACTTTCTAGCTTGCAATCTGTGACCATATGATCCTCAAACTGGCCTATCTGATGAAAAGACAACATAATATAATATAATGCATAGTATAAAATATAATACAATATAATATAACCAAATATATTACTGCCAAAGTCAAATTGTTACTTTAGAAAGAACTCTGTATATACTAAAGGCCTGACAAATCCCTTGAATTAAAAATAAATCATGGTAGTCATGAATTGAATTTAAGCACTTACGGAACTTTAGATTGGAACTGGGAATGAATCTTTGAAGTCATCTAATGAAGCCCCCTCTTTTTAACAGATGAAGACCCTGAGTCTTGGAAAGGGAGCTTTCCCATGGTCACCTCAGCCAATCAGTAAAAGATTCAACAAGACTAAAACCCAGATCTCAAAACCACCCTTATACTCCCTTTCTGGTATGCTTATTTTTGGCATGGTCCATATTTGATCTGAAAATGACATTTATAGGAGAAGGTTATCATTTCCTACATGGAAGAAAAAGCACACCCATTAAGAGATAGTCACAAAAGCAAGTAGATAAGAAAACCTGTTTCATCTTTTCAGAAAATGCAGAAATCAGAAACTTCTCGGCTGTAGGCAGTTAAGAATTCAGTTTCCTCTCTCAGCTGTGTAAATGTGTTGGTTATTGAGGAAGAGAAAGAAAAATAACTTTCATCTCAATATGCCACAGAGTCCCTTTTCCCATGAGCATCAGCCAAACAGGCTGTATCAAATACATTTGATTCTGAAGGTAGCAGAACCACTAGGGTTTATTGATTTGGCATGGCCAGATTTGTGCTTTAAGGGAAATCATGGGGCAACTCAGTAGAGAGACAGGAGGCAGGTGAACCAGTTGGAAGCTGCTATGGCACTAATCCAGGTGACGTGACAAGGGCCCAGACCTGAATGATGGCTGTGTTGAATGGATAATAAGGGAGGTACATGAGAGATATGAAAAAAGAAATAAGATCTGGTCGTAGATTGGATATGTAGGGTGATTGAGTGTGAGGAGTCAGGTGTGATAGGAAACGACAGACCTCAGTGACAGGGAGGATGGTGATACCCTTGACAGAAATATATGGGAAAGTCAGAAAGAGAGGAGAGGGTTTTGTGGGGAAAATGATGCATTCAGTTTGGGATACATTGAGTTTAAGGTGCCTTTGGAACATACAGCTTGATATCTGAAAGGTAATTTGTAATACTCTGACTCTACCTCAAGAAAGAGACTAAGGTGAGATATACAGATCTGGGAATCATGTTCAGTGAAGTGTGAGCCATAGTTCTCAACTCAGAGGGAAGGAGTGGTGGCTCTTGGGTAGACCTGAAGGAAGCTGAGACCATTTGGAACAGCCTCTGGACCTGATTAGGAAAGAGTAGAAAGATTGCCTTGCTGAAGGAAGGGCCCATTTGAGATTAGAAACAAATTTGTAGTAGACCCCGTCATCGTGGCTTCATGATTTTCGCCATATCTCTTCAATAGAACTATAGTAAATAGTGATGACAGTGGATGTTTTTGCTTTAATCTTACTGGAAAGGCCTCTAATGTTTCTCTATTACAAATAATGCTAAGTCTAGGTTTTAGACAGACAACTTTATCCTATGAAGATAAAGTCTATTCCTATTCTTTTTAGTGTCTTTAATATGTTTTGTCAAAAGCTTTTATGACATTTATTGATATAATTATGTGATTTTTATTGTTTTAGCTAAAATATATTGTCTATTATGTTCATAGTTTTCATTGTGCTATACCAACCCTAAATTCCGGGTATAAATCCAATCTAATCATAATGAATAAAATTTTGAATATGTTGTTGGCAGATTCTTTGCTAATATTTTATGTACTATTTTGGCATTAATATTCATGAGACATATTAGGTCATAGTTTCCTACCTCTGCTTTGTCTTTCCCCTCATTTGAATAACAGGACCATATTTATCTGAGAAGAGTTTGGCAAGAGTCCTTCTCTATCTTTGCAAACAGTTTTTGTAATGTTGGAGTTAATTATTTTTTGAATGTTCGTTAGAACTCATTTGTAAATCCATCTGGGCCTGAGATTTTTTTCTCCCTTTGGGAGTTTGTTAATGGCTTCTTCAGTTTAGTTTTTTTTTTCTTCTGAAATCTTGGTGTTTAAATTCTTTATTTGTTGTTCTTTTAATCTGGGTCTTTTGTATTTTTGTAAATATTAACATGTTTCACTTAAATTATCAGTTTTGTTGGTACATGATTTGTTATATAATAGATTATAACAGTTTCTCTAAATTTTTTATGAATTTGTTTTCATTTTTAAATTTATTTATTTGGTTTTCCTTTTTTAAAAATAAAATTAGCTAATAGTTTGTCTATTTTTCTAGTCTTTTTTTTTCCAAAAAAAAACAACAACACCCCAGCTCCTTATTTTTCTTACCAACCAAAGGGTTTTTTTTCTGTTGTATTAAGTTTTACCTTTTCTCTTCAGATTTCCTATTTTGTATTTGAGATTTTTTTTTTATTCATTGAGTTTTCTAGTTGTATTAGTCTCATACCCAATTCACTGATTTCTTCTTTCTCTCATTAATTAAAGTGCTCAGTATAGAATTTTCCCTAATGAATACTCTGGCTACATCCCAGAAGTTTTGCGATATAGCTCTGGAGTGGAATACCTTATTCAAATGGAACAAAATATTTTTAAAAGGCAAACTCACCTGAGAAAATTGAGGAAACTGGGAGAGGGCACAACATAAAACATAGGAACAGGGAGAACATTGTTTCCAGAAATATATACTACAGATAATCTAAACGGTAAGAGAAATCAGACAATGAATTTGGAAAATAGATTATAAACCTCACCTAATATTGTAGCAACTATCCATGTTTTTGCTGGAAAAAAGCATGATATCTGATACATTTGTGACTTGACTTGATGATTTTATTCTTCAGAAATAGAGGAAATGACAAGGGGACTACAGATCTGTATCTGATCTTCACTAAGATGGAGGGAATCATTGCTGAAGTAGCAGCGACAAGAATCTTGAGGACAAGTGATCACACCATGATAAAGTTTTATGATAGAAGAGAGGATAACTCGGCAGAGTTTGATGTGCATCCTAGACAAGGGGTTCAGAGAAAGGCTAGGTAGGCTAATGTTCAGGCTGATATTTTGTAGAAGTTGGCCCAAGAGGGATGGTAGGCTTTCATCAATTAAATCTTTATGTCCCAGGGGCAGGTAGGTGGCCCAGTGGATAGAGCACCGAACCTGGATTCAGGAGGACCTGAGTTCAAATCCGGCCTCAGACACTTAACACTTACTAGCTGTGTGATCCTGGGCAAGTCACTTAACCCCAATTGCCTCACCAAAAAAAAAAATCTTTATGTCCCAAGGAGAAACCATATTGTTGAGGAGGAAAAGTAGATGTGACTTAAAAGACTCATGAGGCTGCACAATGACCAGCTTAAGTTTTAAATGGCATATATAGGAGATGAGAGGCCATGATGAATGTAAAAAGGTACAATAATTCTATAAGAAGAATGACTTCAGAGTTAGGGTTTTTCCACTACAGAATTTGATCTTCACATGCTGAAAGTGAGACACATTCCAGTTGCAAAATTAGACCATTTAGGAGACAGCATAATGTGGTTTGAATTTGGCTAAATCATCCTCCAGATTCAGATGCAGTGAAAGGAATCTGTACTTACATCCTGACGCTATCCTCTTTAGGCATTCTGAATTCTGTGCTGCTTTATCATGATGTTGCAGAATCAGTTTTAGAAATAGACACTTCCAGGTATCTTTTGTTCAGACTGTTGTCCCTACTTTCCCTCTATGATTGGATCTCTAGTTTTGCACCATATTTTATCTCACTAGACATCTTGTGAGGCAAACCTTGACGATCTGTGAAATAGCAACCAGTTCCCATAGCAACAACCACACCTCAGGTTCTCAAACACCAGGAAAAGGAGACATATGTCACTGCATGAACAGCAATTTTTCCAAGCCCTGTTTCTTAAGAAGAAAAAAAAGTATTTGATTTGATTTGGGTTTTTAACCATTATTTTTTTTCCTTCCTTTGAAAAATTTTTTTTTCTGTGGCAAAGAAGGAACATGTTTATGGGGGGGGGGGGGAAGGTAGATTTTGCTTTTATTCTGGAAGACTTAAATAAAGTGCAAACAGTTTAAATTTCTGAAGGGTTAATACCTTCACTTAAATTCCAGGTGCTGATCTTCTGATATTCTGCCTCAGTGCCCTCTTGAGAGTCATTGGGAGGGCTTTCCCCATCTATAGACTGCTCCTGCCACTCCATGTAAGTAGAAGCTTGATCCTCTAAGTCAACCAGTGAATAAAACTTGCCAAAATTTTTGTTCCTGACTGATCCCTGGGAAGATGGAAAGGTGGTTGGTCAACATATCTCAGCCTCTGATCTATACTCCTGGGTTTTCCTAAGACATAATAAATAAGGAAATATGTAAGGGTTTCTAACAAACTCCCATATTACCAGTTATCAGCTCTCCATCAGAAGAATCTCTAACTACAACGTCCACTTAAAATTCAGGGTTCAGACCTGAGGGTTAGAATGGTTTCAGTAAAAGAAGAGGAAAATAAGCTGGAAATCTCAGTATATTCAGATAAAGATAGCATTTGTAATTTTTATTTAAGTTTTTCTAACTTATGTGTAAATAAGAATTTTTACTTGAGATGTCCTTTATTTTAATATTTTTACAATTATAAGTAAAAACAACTTTTAATCTTTGTTTTTTTTACAATTTTGAGTTCCAGTTCCTCTTCTACCATCTCTCATCTACTCTCTCATTAAGAAGACAAGCATTTTGATAAAGGTTATACATGGACAGTCATGAAAAACATATTTCCATATTAGTCATTAAGCAAGCATTTTAACATTTATTTTAAAATTTTTGAGTTCAAAATTCTCTCCCTCCCACCATTTTCTCCCCCTTTCTTGAGAAGGCTAGCAGTTTGTTATAGATTATACATGTGTAGTCATGACAGACATTTCTATATTAGCCATGTTGTAAAAGAAAACTCAGACAAAAACCCAAGAATAATAAAGAAAAAATTTTAAAGTATGCTTTAATCTGTATTCCTGTGCCATCAGTTCTTTCTCTGGATGTGAATAACATTTTTCATCTTAAGTCCTTTGGAATCATCTTGGATCATTGTATTGCTGAGAATAGCCAAGTCTCTCACAGTTGATCATCATACATTGTTGCTGTTACTAAGTACAATGGTCTCCTGGTTCTGCTCATTTTACTTTGCATCAGTTCATATAAGTCTTCCCAGGTTTTTCTGAAAGCATTCTGTCATTTCTTATAGCACAATAATATTCTATTACAATCATATACTACAACTTGTGATATGAAAAATGAATATTATACTTATTCTTGTTTTCTTGGTCTTGAGTTCTTTTTTGTTTGTATTTTCTTTCGTAACGAGGCTAATATAGAAATTTTTGCATGAAGAAGGAAAAAAAGGGAAAGTATTAGAAACCATTTTGTCCAGTTAACATACCAACAAAACCAATAACTTAAATGAAATGGATGAATATCTACCAAAAAATCCAAATTAACAAAACAAGAAATAATTTGCAAGACCCATAGAAAGAGAAATTAAGCAAGTCATAAAAAACCCTCAGAGAAAAAAAAACACCAATACCAGATGGACTTTCAAATGAATCTTATAAAAAAAATCCAAAAAGTATTTAATTATAATATTACATAAATTATTTACAAAAGGATAAAAATAAGAATTTCTACCACACTTCTATGTTAGAAACAGAGTTGCCCTACCTAAACCAGGGCAAGATAAAACAGAGAAAGAAAATTATAGATTAATATTTCTGATGAATATTCATACAAAAATATTTAATAAAATAAGACAACAGCAATAGATTTAAAAGATTGTGTACAATGACCAAATACCTGGGTCTAGAGCTAGGCAAGATAGTGACAAAGAAATTCAGCATCCAGGAGAAAAGTGTAGAAATTAACAAGAGCATCTGTGGAAAAGATGTCTACCTTGTACAGAGTGGTTGTGGTGAAATCAGTGACAATCTCATGGAGCTTTTGAGATAGATGATTGATAGATGGATGGATGGATTTGATAGATTTGATAGATTAGATGGATGGATAGATTTGATAGGATAGATAGATATACATACTAGTGAATAGCTGATATGTTGAGTCAACTATTCTGAAGTGGTTATGGGAGAAAATTGATGAATGAAAGACAAGCATTGTTGTATCAACTTATTCTGGTATTATTAAAAGAATAATGTCAACTGCAAATCCTTTATAAAAGCTGATTGATGTTAAGTGGTTTAATGGAACTGGGGTGCTGGTCATGGGCACTTAATAATTGAGGTAATGAGAATAATAGGGGTTTAAGACAATGAAATTAAAGAATAGACACCCCAAACCTCTCATAATCATGAAGGGTAATTGCAGCCAGCCGGGCTCTGGTACAGTGAGCTACAGTGAGCTCATCCAGAATAAAATTAGGGCCTCCAAATTTGCAGAATTTGTGAAGAATTAGTCCACCTGGGATTTATGTTTTGAGAAGCCCTCATTTACAAGATCCTAGATAGGAAAAAAAAAACAACCCCTTTTCATTTTAGGCTGTAATTATAGTCTTTTCTTGATGTGTGTTTACAAGTCAGTTCCTTTTGAGATGGCTTTTGTAAATGCTCACATTTGTTGATTCGTTGAATATTTAATACTAGATCTTATGGTATTGCTAAATTTTGCATAAGTATAGATATTAAGACTAATTTGAGAAGCATGCTGTTTGCCTCACTAAAATGTTGGTGCCTCATTGGGAAATGCTCACTTTTTGTTGTTGTTGCTGATTAGATCTAGATTTCTTGCCTCATTATGAGGTTCTTATGCCCTGAAAGGCTATAGTGTCAGTTTTGCCTGCATGCTTAGTAACCCCAAGTAACCAACTCTCCATGCTTAGTGCAGGAAGGAATATCGTACTTTTATCATTGCAGACTTCTTGGTTGCTTGTTTAAAAAAACCAAACACATAAAACCAACCAAAAATAAGCAGACAAATTAAAGGAGCGGGGAAGGAAATACCATTGAAACTATGGATGGGGAGGGAATTTTCGACCTGATGAGGAGAAGGGGAATCCCTGGAAATAAAATGGACAATTTTGATTTTATAACATTCAGAAGTTTTTGTGCAAATAATATAAGTGAGGTTAGAATTAGAAGGAAAACATTATGTAAAAATCTTTGCAGTAGATTTCTCATCTAAGCGATATAGGGTACAGATTCAAATATATCAGAATAAGAGCCATTAACCATTAGATAAGTGGTTAAAGAATATAGTCATTTTTCAAAATAAGAATGCAAGCTATCAAAAGAAATATTTTTAAATGCTTCAAATAACTGATGAGAGAGATGCAAATTAAAACCATCCTGAGGCTTTCTCCTCAAACTTATCACATTGGCAAAGATGACCCCCCGCCAAAAAGAAAAAAAAAATAGCAATTATAGGTGATGTGGGAGAGGAGACACATTAATGTACTGCTAGTGGAGCTTGAATTATTCCCACCCTTCTGGAATGCCATTCAAATCTATACCTCAAAAGTCACTAAAAGGCTTATTTGTCTGCTTTTACCCAGGAAGAAAGAAAGCTTTTTAAATACTCTAATTTTTTTCTAATCATTGTTAAAGTTGTCATCAATATTCCCATAATACTTTAGGTTGTGATTTTTTCACTTTTTTCACTTGACATTATTTCATATATGCATGTACATATATCTAATGCACATACTTGACATTCTTAATAGTTAAATCATTTTAATATATCATTATGTACTTAGCTATTTTCTTACTTGTAGGCATTTGACTTACTGCCAATTTTTCATTATTAATTACTGTGCTGTGAACATCTTTATGCAGTTTTTTCCTTTAGAGTTACTTCGTTAGTTTCCCTGAGTCAAAGGGTTTAAATAATTTTAGCCAGTTTTTGTTGTCGCTAGTTTGCTCTCCAGAAATACTGTAAAACCAATTTGCAGTACTACCAGCAGTGTACAGAAGACCCCAGAAGGAATATTAATATAAGAACTACCATCTTCAGTTTGCACACTTACAGGGAAGTAGATACTGATGAAATGTCCTGTAGATGGATCTTGATGGGTCTTCATTCCATTTAAAAAGAACTAATGCCCAGAAATGAAACCACTAGTCTTAGTGGCAATGTGCATCACATTGTTTGTAGAACATCTCACAAAAACCAGCCTCTTCTTTAGTATAACATCACCAGTGTCTCTCCTTTAGTTTGCTTTTCTTACTTGTTTGCGTTGAATGCAATAGAAAAGGAATATTGTACCACATTTTTGTCATTTAAAAAATAACATTTGGGGGCAGCTAGATGGCGCAGTGGTAAAGCACCGGCCCTGGATTCAGGAGTACCTGAGTTCAAATCCGGCCTCAGACACTTGACACTTACTAGCTGTGTGACCCTGGGCAAATCACTTAACCCTCATTGCCCTGCAAAAACAACAACAACAACAACAACAAAATTCACATACAAGATGCTTCTGTTTTCACATTGTACCCTGGGACAATCCAACCCCTTGCTTGGTACATTCTGGTCTGCCTGATCCCTTCACTTTCACTCATTTTACCCAGAAGCTGCTAGAATTTTTTTTAAAGACATGCCCTCCCTACACGTAAGCCCTCTACTCTCTGCCTCTGAAAAACTGAAATAGAAGATGAATGGTACAGGCTTAGTAGCCATATGCATCCATGTTGTAGTTTTAGTTGTTAACCACTTTCTTGGAGGCAGATTTTTCAAGACTGTTTATGTTAAAGTGGATTAGGATAGAGGGCTAATTTACTTGGTGTGGAATGCTTCTTAGATGCTATATATGCCTTAAAAATGATTGACAGACAACTTAATTTTCTAGCTTTTGAGCCTGGCACCTTTTGTGGACTCTGAATCTAGTAATGCCGTATGAGGACATAAAGAGGGAGGAAAGACTATTCAGACAAATTGGAAGATTTTATTTCTTTTCTTGAACTCAATGTTCCCACAGATGAAGTACTTCATTGTCTGTCCCTCACAGCCTGAGTTATCCTTCTGGTAAAAGGATCTCATCATCCATACCTCTCTTAAAATAGATACTTTTGCAAACACATCTTGTTATCAGAGAAAAGAGAGCAAAAAAAAAAAATAAAAGCCTGGTCATTCTTTAGGAATTTACTCATGACATCAGACATTTGGAAAATATTTTCAAATGGCAGCTATTAACAAGCTCAGGTGATGAGTTTCTAAATCACTTCTCATAATGCTTGTCATTGACCTGGTGATTAGTTTAAAACAATCAATGGAAAGTTTTATTATGAGTTATGGACCTACCAACTTTATGAATTCTCTCCTATTTTGGAATTTAATAACTTGGATGTCTTTTGTTGGCTTCAACCTTTCTCAACTGCTAAGTCCAGTAATAGCAAATATAAAATGATTATGACCCCAAATTACTTTGAGAACACGAGTGAAACTAGAAGATAGTGATTTCTTCCAACCTAACAACTTTTAAGAAACATGGAGCTAAAAATGAATAAATAAATGAATGAATGAATAAACAAACAGAGAGACAAATAAACAAATGAACAGATAACTAAATAAATAAATAAAAAGAAAAGAAACATTGAGCTAAATATGCTAAATATTTACCAACCAATAAATTTTACCATTTTTATGGCCAATCAGCTATATTCTTTTGCCATAGGACTGGCTAGAATTGGGGCCCAGGAATGTATGGATCAGATCAAAGCTAACTGATCAGAATAGAGATCAAACCCCTAATTTTAATAGCACAGGGCTCCAACCACTTGAATTCAACATAATTGCTTCCTGGTTCTTCCACACCCATTCCCAGGAGTTTGGTTGTCCTCATCCATCATCCCTGTTTTTGTATGTGTGTGTGTTGTGGTTTCTGTTTTTGTTCAGACCTGTGATTTCATCAATGAAGGAAGCTAACTAGTAAAAAAAAAAAAAAAAAAAACCAAACCTTCTACTAGTATACATTGACTGCTCTTCTGAACTAACTTAAAGTCTTTGAGAATTGCCTGGATCATTGAGGGGTTCAAATGATTTGCATAGGGTCACACATCTAGTATATATCAAAAATGGAACTTGAAATTAGGTCTTTCTGATTCTATCATTTAAGCCATAAGTTTCAGACTTGGGCCCCAAACTCCTGAGTACAGCCTGAAGTAGTTTAAAATGTAATTGAGGGGGCAGCTAGGTGGCGCAGTAGATAGAGCACCGGCCTTGGATTCAGGAGGACCTGAGTTCAAATCTGACTTCAGACTCTTGACACTTACTAGCTGTGTGACCCTGGGCAAGTCACTTAACCCCAATTGCCTTACCCCCCAAAAAAATGTAATTGAGAAATGATTAACAAACAGATAGATAGATAGATGAATAAATAAAAATATAGTACAACATAGTTAATGTTACTTTGTGGTTTTCTAAATCACTGTGTGGCTTAGTGGAGATCCATCATTGTAAGCCACCCTATCTCTCCATCATCCCCATTTTTTGACAAAGGGGAAAACAAGTATAGTATGATTATTTTATTAAAGAGGAAAACAGGAAAAGTTAATGATGTAGAGATGATTCTAATCCTCATTCCTTCAGGTTTTAGACCATTTTTTTTCTCCAAATGTTATCTGCTTCTGGGTATTTTCTTAAATTGATCACAATCCAGTAGTACTTCAGATGACTCTATATTAGGAAAAGATTAAGGACTGAATAGACATAAAAGAACAGAAACCAAGGAATCACAGATACAATAAAGTCTAAAACCTTAACTCTGAAACAGAAATTTCATTTTAAAGCCCAATAGTGCCATATCTCCTGAATACCAAACTAAAACATTTCTTTTTTAAAAACTATATGGGGAGGGGCAGCTAGATGGTGCAGTGGTTAAAGCACCGGCCCTGGATTCAGGAGTACCTGAGTTCAAATCCGGCCTCAGACACTTGACACTTACTAGCTGTGTGACTGTGGGCAAGTCACTTAACCCCAATTGCCTCACTAAAAAAAAAAAAAAAAAACAACCAAACAAACAAAACTATATGGGGAGGGGTGGCTAGGTGGCACAGTGGATAAAGCACCGGCCCTGGATTCAGGAGTACCAGAGTTCAAATCTGGCCTCAGACACTTAACACTAGCTGTGTGACCCTGGGCAAGTCACTTAACCCTCATTGCCTCACTTTAAAAAAAAAACAAACTATATGGAACTATAATGTAATTTAGTCTACTACCTTGTCCTATAAACCTCCTTTCTTTCTTGAGCCCAGAAAATGGTATTGCTTTTTAATCAATTCTTTTTTAAGTAAGAATTTATGATTTAGGAGAATGATCAACAATATTGAACTTCAGTTTCTTTCCACAACCCTCACTGCATATTAGTCAGATTTACTGATTCATTGAGCATTATTCTGTTCTGTCTCCATAGCAACTGGTGGCTTTACACCATTTTCTTTGCTCTGTAAAAGACCAAAGGACTACTCCAAGCTACCCAGAGATTTCCTGCTGCCTTATAAGTATATTCTCTGATTGACCATGGGATGGGTCTTGGTCTCCACTGTTGCTGCTCGGTCGGAGTAGGAGATTTCTTTTGGCTATGTGCCACCCAGGGAGATACGCTAATACAAGACTTTTGTTGGCAGGAAGCTTTACGAAAAGGCAAGTTGTCGGTATGCAAGTTGTTGATCAGAGAGCTCTAGGGGAAATCAGTAGAGGTATGGTTTATCATCCATCGCTTCATAAAGAAATGGAGTGTAATATTCATAGTGGCTTCAAACATTATTCACTCTGTCCTCACATTCATGCTGTTATTACCGAGTCTTGTACTAAAGAGGGGGAAAGGGCATTTTTTTCAGAAGAAGGGCTAAGGAAATATAATTGTAAATAATGTCTACCATTAATAACCACTTTCGGATCTAGGGGGCTGGGGCAGTCTCCCTCTTCTTTTCCGCTATAGAGATCTTCTCACAAGATCCACATAACACAGTCCAGACTGGGTTCAGTCCTGAGGGAGCCTGCCTTTCATAAGAGGGATTAGGCCTCTTTCTCATACTCTGGCTCATTATACTTCAAGATGGGTACCCTAGGAACAATTTTTTTAGTTTAGGTTTTAATTTCTATCTAGAGCAAGGGTATTCTGGTAAATGTTTGATAACTGGCTCTCCAGGGAAGAAAAAAATGAACCCAACATACTTTTAAGTTTAATCATTATTAACATTTTTCTCTTTTACTTTTTAAAATCTAGACAATTAACAAAATAATAAATCAAGCCTGGATTTGTAGCTTACTGATTTCCAGATTGTAAATGTTCACACCGAACATTTAACAAACAATTTCAATTAGAGCTGATCTAGAGTCTTCCTAAAAGAACTAGTGCAAGATCCTTGGTGTACAATATGAATCAGGTATGGGACAGGTATTCATTTCCTACACACAAAATAAATACTAAATACATGTCAGTTACAAGCATACTTTTACAGAAAAAAAATGTGGAAATAATAACTTCTGTCATATACTCCTAGGAAGTTGATACTAAACTTCATCTAAACATAAGGTATTTTCTAGGAATTATATTGACATTTCACTTTGTCTCCACACTCTTCACCTCACAGAAGCTGTTTTCTAGCAAACCAGATCAGGGCTTAGGTTCGTCCCTGGTACATAGTAGGTGCTTAAGAAATATTTATTGATTAATTTGCTTCAGGAATGGTGGAGTAGTTGGTAGAGATTCCTCACCTTGACATTAGTCAGCCCTGACCAAAGGACCCCAAACCAAACATCTTAAACTCCTAAAGTGGCCTCCAGGTCATCTCAAGATTGATACTTCTTGGGGGCAGCTGGGTAGCGCAGTGGATAAAGCACTGGCCCTGGATTCAGGAGGACCTGAGTTCAAATCTGGCCTCAGACACTTGACACTTACTAGCTGTGTGACCCTGGGCAAGTCACTTAACCCCCATTGCCCAGCCCCCCCCCCCCAAAAAAAAGATTGATACTTCTTGCTCACCTAAAATCCAGAAAGGATAGAGAAGGCAGCCCACAACCCAGGGTCAGGCTTGCCTAGGCAGGACATGGGCGTTAGCTGCCATGTGCTCACTGTGCGTGGGAGGTGGGGTAGCACACAGGGCAAGCTGCCTGTCCCCCAAGCCTCGCCAGAAGTGACTTGAAACAGTCCTGGCCTGATATATAGCCAGGAGGAGAAGAGAGTGGCAAAGGGTGGATCGCTTTTGAAGACCCACTGAGTCATTTTCTCTGAAGACCAGCCTAGCTCCATTTAATCGAAATAACTCAAAACACATTGTTCAAGTTTTTCCTTTCTAGGTCAACCCAAGTTCATCGTAACAGGAAACAACCCGAAGACCAACATGATTTTAAAGCTTCTTCAGGAAGCTGGTTTCATATGGTGGTTTAGATTTAACTACTGAGTGTCTAGCACCATTTGAAATCAGTGTTCTTGGAGGAGAATGGCTTCGCTTCTGAAGGTAAAGGGAACCAGTCGTGGAAAAACCCCACGGTTTGTAAGTAAAAGAACAAGGCTGCTTGGAAATTCAGCTTACAGTAAAAGAGAGAGATTTCTTAGAACTGCCAGCAATGATAGCATAGAAGGATGTTTCTTGATACTTTTGTTTCCTCTTGTAATTTTCCTAACAATTTCAGCTTATCCCCTATTGTTTAATGTAAGAATCATAGTGTTGTGGTTAGATAGAATCAAAATGTATAAGACAAAGGTAAAATTCTCATCCTTTTTCTGTGCGTCCTCCCCATCCTCAAAGGCTTCTGTGACCCCTTAGAGGATGACTGATTTCTTTTGGTGTTCAGAGTCAATATCATTTTCTAGCACCATTTGAAATCGGTTATAATGATGGGGGAATAGCACCATGTAACAGGCTGATGAAGAGAGAATCCAAGGACGATGTTTAATGTCATAAATAATAGGTTAAGATAGCATTGCACAGAGAAAACGCATGTTAGAACTGAATGATAATGAATATGAAAGCATTTTGAAAGCTGTCGTGTATTCTCTAAGTGTAAGATCATTAGTATTGATGAGGTAGTCTGCCACAGACACATGATGATGATTTTTTTTGCAGTTAAATAATGTTTTTTTCTTTGCTCCAAATGGTGTAGTTGTGTTAATATATGAATAAGTTGTTCACATCTGCTTCCCAGTGATGCTCCTATCCTCCATCCTCCATCTCCAACCAGGAACTCACGTCCCCATCCTGACACCCTCGGCTTCTTGTTGGTAAGGAATCACTTCATTTTGCCTGGACCCAGCCCTACCACAATTGTTCCTGGCCATCTTCATGCCGTGTTACTGCATGCATACCTTCATTCTTCCCTTCCTCTCCACCCCTTTCCAACTCCACTTTGAGCACAGCAATTAAATCAATACAAGCATTCATTCCTGGCAAGGATGAATCAATCCGTCACCTTATGACTTCAGCTGCCATCCCCTTGTCTTCCTTGTCCAAAACACTCTGCCCTAGCTAGCACTTCTCCATGTGTGTTGTCTTCCCGTCAAAATGTAAGCCCCGCGGGAGCAAAAGACTGTCTTGCTTGGATGTTTATCACCAGCGCTTACGCCAGTGCTAGGCACATAGGAAATACTTCATACTTGTATATACAATACTTGTATATACTTGTATATACTTGAATACTTGTATTTTTCCCTCATTCATTCATTGTTGAGAGGCAACAAGGTAGAGTAGATAGCTGGTCTTGCAGTCAGAAAGGCTTCAGAGTTCTGGGCCTACTTTTTGTTTGTTTGGTTGGATTTTTTTGTTTGTTTTTTGGTGGGGCAATGATGGTTAAGTGACTTGGCCCAGGTTCACATAGCTAGTAAGTGTGAAGTGTCTGAGGCCAGATTTGAACTCAGGTCCTCCTGAATCCAGGGCCGGTGCTTTATCCACTGTGCCACCTAGCTGCCCCCATGGGCCTACTTCTGATATCTACTGCCTGAGTAAATCCTTTAACCCCTCAGTGCCCTCTGCAACTCTTTTAGGCTTATAAGTAGCAGAACAGATACTGCCCTGCATTGGTAAAGGGAGGTTTTAATTGGGGGGGGGGGGTTAGTTTCTTTTAACTTGCAGTTTTTTTATTCAGTGGAATCATAGGTCTAGACCAAAACCCAAGAAACTATTCCAGTTTAGTGTCAGTTCTGTTTTAGGAAAAAGCTACCTTGTTGATTAGTCTTGCTTCTCAGAAAATTAGCCTGAAAAGGAGTATAATTGGTGATGATCCCCAATGATGTAAAAAGAGTGAAGCAAGATTTCCATGTCTGCTGTGACCACACATCCTGGACCTCTTTGAGGGGATTATCTTAGTAGCTCATCTGACCTTTTCCACCAGGACTTGGGGACCAGCTCTGAGGCAGTATTGTAACACAATAGATAGAGCTGAGACTGGAGTGAGGAAGGCCTGAGTTCAAATCTAGTCTCAGACACTAACTAGTTGTTAACCTCCTTCTGCCTTAGTTTCTTCAGCTGTAAAATGGAGATGATAATAATAGCATATACTTCTCAGAATCGTCAGTAGAATCCAATGATATTTGTAAAGTACTTGGCATAGTGCCTGTTACATAGTAGGGGCCTAATAAATGTTTGTTTCCTTTCTTCCTTTCATAACTTACGTCATAAGTATGCCATACCAAACTTATGGTATATCCAATGATATTTGTAAAGTACTTGGCATAGTGCCTGTTACATAGTAGGGGCCTAATAAATGTTTGTTTCCTTTCTTCCTTTCATAACTTACGTCATAAGTATGCCATACCAAACTTATGGTATGACATGAGCTGTGCACTTACTCCATACCAAGTGTATAATTCTCACATAGCAATTTTGTAATCATCTACCACAGCAGGGAAACGAAAGGCAGTCCATACTTGCGAACTGTTGAATCCCCAGTCAGTTAATCAGTCAACATTTACCAAGTACCCACCTATCAAAAGAAGAAACAAAAGTCATATACATATTGTCATCAGCTACTTCACCTCCTAGAAAGCCATAGATGCTACTTTTGAGATAGATAGATGTGCATTTATATAACACACACACATAAATGTGTATTGTCTATGTTGATTCTACAAACAGGTGAGTCTGCTACTGCCAATCAGGGGAGATACCATTGACAATTGGAAGTACTATGTTTCTTCATTTTAATTTATTTTTATTGTTTGGTGTTTTTTTTTTTTTGGCTGGGCAATGAGGGTTAAGTGACTTGCCCAAGGTCACACAGCTAGTAAGTGTCAAGTGTCTGAGGCCAGATTTGAACTCAGGTCCTCCTGAATCCAGGGCCGGTGCTCTCTCTACTGCGCCACCTAGCTGCCCCATTTTAATTTATTGTTTCTAGTGACCAAAAATCTATTTTTTCTCTCTTCCATCTCCTATTAAAAAAAGAAAAAAACAGACTCCTTATAACAAATATGTATAATAAAGCAAAACCAAATTAGCATATTGATTATGTCCAAAATATATATGTCTTATTCTGAACTTTCAGTACATTACCTCTGGAAGTGGATAGCATCATTGTTCCTCTGGAATCATGGTTGACCAGGGCATTGATTAAAGTTCTGCACCATAATTTGTTCAGCCATTCCCCAACTGATAGGCACTCCCTTGATTTCTAGTTCTTTGCCACCGTGAAAAGAGCTGTTATAAATGTTTCAACATTTGCTGCCTTTCTTTGGCAGATTTTGTCAAGTTTTTCATCACGTTAGTACTAGGAAAGCCAAGAAAGGAAAGGAAGAGCTACTGAAGGTTCTAAAGGATTGATGATCACGAAAACAGGTGCCAGATCCTTAAAACCTTTACAGGAGAGGCAGAGATTCTTTTCTCCCTAGCCAAGACTCATGGCCCTGTTGACTTGAGGTCCAGCTACATACCATGCTGTATGTACTCCTCTTCCTCTTCCTGCCAGAACCTTGAACTCTTCCCCTGTGGGATGCTGAGTTATGATAAGTGAGTTTTTGCCTCATCTTGCCTAGATCTCAGCCTCCATTGTACCCTCCCCCCCACCTTCCAGTTCCCCTTTATGGTATGTCTTACTCCATTAGAATGTGAAAAAGAGCAGAAACTATCTTATTTACCAATGCTTAGCACATTGCCTTTCATGTAGTAAAACTTTAATAGTAAATGTTTTAGGGGGCAGCTAGGTGGCACAGTAGATAGAGCACCGGCCCTGGATTCAGGAGGACCTGAGTTCAAATCTGGCCTCAGACACTTGACACTAGCTGTGTGACCCTGGGCAAGTCACTTAAGCCTCATTGCCCTGCCAAAAACAAAAAAAAAATAAAAAGTTTTATCTACATCTGTTTAAAAGGTAATAAGGATCCCATGATCTACTAAGCTGATTATATAATTAGAAAATTGCAACTTTAAATATCAACTCCTATATACAGAGACTCCAAGATAGCGCAAGGCTGCCACTGGTGGCATGGTGGTAGGACAGAAAGCAATACATCTGAGGTGGAGCTATTAACTATTTATTCTTCCTAAGTACTAATCTCAGATGGAGATCTGTCTATTTCAGGACTCTGAGGAAAAGCCCCAGTCACCCAGTCCTATTTAGGGTTCTGACCCTGGGCTATTTTATTTTTGTCCTACAGCCAATATCAGAGTGTTGTCCTTACCATCTTTTTTGATGCTATTTCTCTTGATGCTTGGATATCATGCCCTGGGACTCTTCTGTTGCCTCATCAGTGACTCCATCTAGACCCCAGACTCCAGCCATATTTCATTCCACTCCTAGGCCATATTCTCACCAGCTACCATTCTACTGCATTCCAGTGACCATAATCAAATCAAGTCTTCCATTGTTCCTGGAAAGGGCATATTTCTCTTCTTCCCTGTGACTCTATTCACCAACAAATGTTTTTCCAAATCAAAACATAGCGGGGCGGCTAGGTGGCACAGTGGATAGAGCACCGGCCCTGGAGTCAGGAGTACCTGGGTTCAAATCCGGCCTTAGACATTTAACACTTACTAGCTGTGTGACCCTGGGCAAGTCACTTAACCCCAATTGCCTCACTTAAAAAACAAAACAAAACAAAAAAAACCCCAAAACAAATCAAAACATAGCTCTTTGAATACCAGTCCTCTATACATTTGTCTCTCCAGATTAGAATGTAAGCTCCTTGAGGGTATATTTGTATCCCTAATACTTTACACGTTGCTTAGTACATGTGCTTAATGCTTTTTTCATTAGTTCATTCTGTGGAAATGGATTTTAATGTATAGTATAAACCAAGTATAATTAGTAAGAGAAATCTGCTTCAAAAAAAAAAAAAAAAGGTATGGTGCAGTGGATAGAATGTTGAGCTGAGCCTGGAGTTAGGAAGACCTGAGTTCAAATTTGGATTCAGACGTTTGCTAGCTGTAGGACTCTAAGCAAGTCATTTAACCCTCTTTGCCTTCAGTTTCCTCATCAGTAAAATGACCTGGAGAAGAAAATGGCAAATCAATCTAGCATCTTTGCCAAGAAAACTCCAAATGGAGTCCCGAAGAGGCAGACACAACTGAAAACAACTAAAACAACTTTACAATATCAGCATTTTCAATTAATTCATGTCATTGCTTTTCTCCATTAGCATGGCTGCATAAAATAAGCTAAAAAAGCTATACAAAGGGAATAGGTGGGGGCAGCTAGGTGGAGCAGTGGATAAAGCACTGGCCCTGGATTCAGGAGGATGTGAGTTCAAATCCAGTCTCAGACAACTTGACACTTACTAGCTGTGTGACCCTGGGCAAATCACTTAACCCTCATTGCCCCACAAAAACAAAACAAAAAACAATAGGTGACATATATGTGTGTAGGTATATAGAGACACATAAACATGGAGTCTATATATACATATTTCAAGAGTTTATGCATATGTATGTTTATAATTTATATCTACATACAAATGTACCTGGACTTGGGTTAATAAAAAGTGAATGCATCCTATTTATATTTCTATTGTCCATTTTGATGATTATTTTTGAGAGAGTATGACCCCTGCTAGAAAATGTAAAACCATCGTGATTCAGACTTGTAAGATTCAATTGTGATATCTTACTGTTAAGCTAATGATTTAAAAACTAAGGGAATATTTATTTGTTCAAGCTATTTTAGTTGGCAATCAAAATATAAACATTACTGTAAACTATGACTATGCCTATAATTGTTACCTTTTTGTAACATTAGTCCAAGTTTCCCTTGGATACCCAGAAATCTATGTATCTTCACATCTGTCTTAACTGGAAACTCAGGATATGATTTCTTGTTTCCCTTTACCCCTGTGTCATGTGATTGTGAGCAGGTTGCATAGCCTGTCTATATCCAGTTTTCCCCAGTACTGCAGTAACTTACCTCACTGGGTTTTAACAGTCATTCTATTTATTCTTTGCAAACGTAGCGGTTGTGAAACATTCTGTAAGAACAAGTGCCATGGATCATACCCACATCCCCTATTACTTAACCCTTTAGCTCCATTGTTCAAAGAATTTAAAGATTATACCTGTTGGAAATTAAATTACTTGGAATGGGGGAGAGTGGTGCCCATTAGAGGAAATCTAGATCTCTCTATTCCCTTCCTCTCTCCCTCTGGTTTAGTTTAAGTGTTTGAGGAAAAATGAGGTGACAAGAAATTAGCCCCCCCCCAAAAAAAAGACAGGCTAGGCATGCTGAGTCATCCCAGTGGCATAGGGGAGAGGGTGGCAAATAATCACGGACCACAATGAGCACATTCTAGAGAGTTTGACAGGAAACTTCTCTGAAAATGAAATAATTTGTCATGGTTCAGAATATGATCTCACTTCATTTTGTTGCCACCATCAGCCTTTTTGTTGTTGTTGTTCTGTCATTTTCAGTCATGTCCAACTCTTGGTGACCCCATCTGGGGATTTCTTGGCAAAGATACTGGAGTGCTTTGCCATTTCCTTCCCCAACTCATTTTATAGATGAGCGAACTGAGGCAAACAGGGTCACACAGCTAGTTAATATCTGAGTCCAGATTTGAACTAAGAGAAATGAGTCTTCCTGACTCCAGACCTGGCACTCAGTCCACTACACCATCTAGATGCCCCACTAGCAGCCATAGGTGGTAACAACAGAAGGTAGGTGATGAGAGAGAGGAAGAGACTTTGGCAAGTCCCTCTGTATGGCCTCAGTTTCCTCCTTTGCAAAATTATGGAGGTGGACTAGTTGATCTCTAAGATCTCTGCTAGTTTTAACAGTTCGATGATTCCTTCTGAAATGTAAGATCAGAAAATCACAATCATGAATTTGAGATTTGGGAGGGACTTGGTTGGCCATCTACAACAGGACACACATAGAAAAAAGTCCTCACTTTTACATACCAGACAGAAATCTGACTTGTCAAATGCTTTTAGAGCTTGATTGACTCATTCAACATTTTAGCCATCTCTGCAAATTTGATGAGCAACACCATCTGTGACTTTATACAAGGCATTGATAGAAATGCAGGATCAAGAACAGAACCCTGAAGGCAGCCCACTGGAGGCTTCCTGCCACCACATTGACTTTGCACCATTAACAACTACTCTTTGAGCCCAACTAGTCAACCAGATCTGAATCCATCTGATTGTTTTACTGTCTAATCTATTTCTCTCCATTCTTCTAAAATCTGGTCAAACTCAATCCATAACACTATCCTCATCTACTGGTGTAGCAATCCTATCTAAGGAGCAAATGAGCTTAATCTGCCATGCCCTTTTTGATGAAGTTAGGTTGTAATTGTCACCTTCCATTCTTCATGTTCACCAACCACTCCCTGAATGATCCATTTTTAGAATTTCCAAAGGAATCAAAGTTAAGATCATTGGATTATAGTCTGTTCCCTTATTGACCCAGATGACCTTGTCCTAAAACATGATGTGTGCAATGATTTCTGGATGACACTTTTTAACACTGGAGAGAAGGGCCTCTTACTTGACCACCTCAGTCACCTGATCTGTCCCCATGAGACTCTTTCTTGTGGGGACACGTCAAAACTGTTGTGTATGTAACAAAACCTCATTTTTGGATGACCTTGAGGCTAGAATGACAAATAGAGTCCTTTCAGTCACTGAGTAGCATCTGATGAAAGTTTTTATAAAGCTTGAAAACCAACTAGAGTAATGAATAGAAGGCAGTGGTTATGATGAATTTTAATAAGAAGCAAGCACATCAATATTTTAAAAATTGAAATAATCTTTCAAATGTTGTTTTCTGTAAGTTTTTAATATCTATACTTTTGAAGTTGTTAAATCTTCAAACTGCACTATGGTATTTGGGACACCCAGTATTTGCCTTTCTCTAATCTTATGTTCTATCTTTCCATGATCTTTCAAATAAAACCAATAGGGGTTTAGCAGTCCCAGTTATCAGTTCTTTTAGGACCCAAGCATAATCATTTTAACCAAGTGACTTGAATTGAAGGGCAGGTAGGGGTTCTCTTGCTATTTATTGTCCTTACTTTTCTTGGATATTAACTCCTTGCTAATCATTTTTGCTCTGTCTTCTCCAACCTTCTCTTCATTCCCTTAGCCACAATTGATCTCTCATCTGAGACATCCTTTTTCCTACTCTCTGGGGCTTTATTTTATCCATCATCCCCTTTCACCTTCAACTTCAGGTGATTGAGTCCTCTCTATGGATTCCATCCCCCTGGTTTATAATGGGAAAGAGGTACCTTATTCCCCAACTTGTGACAGAATTTTAAAAAAATGTATGTTATTCTGAACTTAAGAAATAAAACAAGCATTTCCATAACTAGTAGAATGGGGGGTGGGGGAGATGATTGTACAAAAACTGCAAAAAACCAAAACAAAGCAAAACAAAACAAAAACTGCAAAAACAACTCAAACAACTTGCTATTCCTTTTAAATGTGTAATGAAGTTATCATATAACTCATTTTTCCCTCCCTCCCCAGAAATGGCTACCATTAGACACAAATGTATGTATGTATATGTGTATGTGTGTGTATATATGTATATATATACGTATATATATATGTGTATATATATATACACATAGGTAAAATATTCTATACATGCTTCTATTGATCAGTTCTTTTTCTAGATGCAGATAGCATCTTCCTTTGTATGGCCTTTGTAGTTAAATTGGGTATATAGTCAATAATACTCAAAATGATTTAGTCACTCAAAGTTGTTCTTCAAAGAATATTCTTGTTACTGTATACAATGTTCTCTTGGTTCTGCTCATCTCACTCTTCATTATTTTGTGCAAATCTATCCATGTTTTTCTAAGACAGAACTCTGTTGGCTACATGATAAAAGAAATCAGACGAGTCATTTCCAGTTCAGCAAACATTTATGAAGTCTGTACAGTGTGCAAACCCCTACACAAGTTGTACAAAGACAGAATCAAAAGTCCTTCCTTTCAAGACCATACCTTCTGCTGGGGTGGGAGAATACAACATGGACACAGATGAGTAAATGCAGAGTCTAAATGCATGTGATACCTGAGCTGAACTTGGAAGGGGAGCTAGAGATTCTAGAGACAGAGATGAGCAAGGGCACGTGGGAGACTGAATGTCTTGTACGAGGGGTGATAAACCTCATAGGCCAATTTGACAAAAACATAAAATGCAAGAAATGAAATCATATGAAATAAAAAGGAAATAAGTAGATGAAAATAAAAGGAAAGACTAGATTGTGTAAACAGACTTTGATACCTGGGCTAAGGCAAGTGAGTAGAGTGGTACCAAAGAGCTTGCTTTGTGTGGTAGACTTGACCTAAAATAATCCTTCATTCACCCAGGAGAAAGTAATGTCTCTTTGCAGGTTCAGGTTGGCCAAAATAAAGCAAAACACCTTGATTTTCCTGGATTCTTAGCCTTGGCTACTTGGGTGTTGGGTTCTTGTGACATGTAGGGCCCCTGAGAACCTCGTGAGCTGTCATAACTTCATTTCACCTTTTCTTTTCCTTTTGACCACCAGCCCTTCTAGTTATTGATTGCGAGGTGTTTTTTTATTATTATTATCGGGGTTTGAGCCTACCAGATGGGGATTGCATTTGATTCTGGGTAGCATAAAAAGTACCAGTATCATCTCAAAAAATGCATGATGTGAATGATTAAAATGTTTCTTAAACAGTTCTCCAAGATGGGTGCTCATGAGAGCACTTCATGTCATTTAAAAGGGAAATATAAGAGGAGGGCCTGTGTCTCAGTTTCCTCATCTGTAAAATGAGGGGGGGGGGCGACCTTATTCCAGCTCTAACTCCTGTGAGCTTCTGATTTGTTCAGAATTTCTACCAAGTCAGTAAGAGATTAATTAGTCCAGGTATCTTTAGGGCTTCAGTTGTTTCTAAAAATTGTTAGAACCTGGCCAGCTAGCAGTGGATTAAGCACTGGCCCTGGAGTAAGGAGGACCTGAGTTCAAATCCAGTCTCAGACACTTGACACTTACTAACTGTATGACCCTGGGCAAGTCACTTAACCCTCATTGCCCTGCAAAAAAAAAAAAAACAAAAACCTTAGAACCTCATTTTATTATGGATTTGAGATTTGGTTGGTAGGTTTTTTTATCATTGGCCATTTTGGGGCATTGGGGAGTTTGATGTTTTTGCTTTATATTTTTGTTTTAAGACGTCTTTGGACTTTCCCATTCACCCACCCCAGCCCTCATACCCTGGGCACCAAAGGACATACTGTATTAAACTTTTCTGGAGACACTTAGCTTTGTGCAGGCCCATACAGTCCAGGTGGCCTCTGTACAAAGTGACCACCCATGCCCAGTGTTTGAAAACAATAGAAACTGCCTTAGAAGGAAGCAAGCAAGTTGGCTGAAGTACACTGGTATGTGGGTGTGGTGGGGAAGCCTTGGGACCAAGCTGTGCAGACTTGTTTTCTTAGGGTAAGCACTTCCTGAAGCCAAAGAAAAGATGAGGGGCCAAGGAAGTCATTCTTGTTCCTGAAACCCAGTAGGGGGTCTGGGGGGTGGGCAGAAACTTATTTTGTGCCTCCATGGACAGAGCAGCAGGCCAAGGAGGAGGAGCAGGAGGAGGAAGAGAAAAACGCCATTCCCAAAGCAACTGTTAATGCTTTTGTCTCAAGCAACAACAACAACAAATTATTTTTAAAAAACTGGCCCCACACCAGCCCCATACCAATAAAGAACATGTTGAGAGGTACCACCCACTATGGGTTGGGCAGAGGATAAGACAAGCCTGGCATCCAGAATTGTGCCAGAGGTTTGATGAGGCATGAGGTGGCAGGACAAAGGTAATAGAATGTGCCAGCTAAATGCCAACCTTCTTAGTTGTCAGAATTGGTCTCTAGAAAAAAAAACACATTGCCTTTGGATGTGTTTTCCTGTAAGACTTTGTTTTCATAGTCTTAAGCTCTTTGTAAGCAGTTGCTTCTTGCTTGTGGCTTCATTTCCTGTGACCAGAAGGGAAAGAGTAGCCATATGTGGTAAAATAATGGAACAGAAGGGTTTGTGAATGCACAAGACTTTAACGTTTAAAAAAAAATGGCCATCATCATTATCACCGTCATAAACACTGACAGTATCTTAAGGTCTGCAACCCCTTTAATATCATTTCATTTTGTGGGACTCCTACTCTTGAATAAATCCTTTGAATGATAGTATCATTCTGCAAACCTGACCTGAATCACTGGGTAACAACAGAACTCTGGGATCGGAGAAGGCCTAGAGTCCATCACTAGCTCCCCGTGTAGTCCTAGAGAAATAACTGGACTTATTTTTTTCATCTGAAAGATAAAGTCCGTATCAGCACATCTTAGAGGCATCATGGGGATAACTAACAGTTGATATGAACAGATCAGTATGATGATGTCTATAAAGAAACTAGTAAAGGGGACCAAACAGTAATATATATTGTCTACCTTCCTATTTGAAAATGACCTTGCTACCTACCAAAGGTAGGATTCTCACACGTATTTCTGCAGAGTTCAATCAGTCCTGAGTATTTTAAATGGTCACTATGGCCTGGAATGTTGGGGTAGTATCCCAAAGGACAGGAATACATTGCAATATGAGTTTTTGTCATGTGCCAGTGTGTGGCTGGTAAAATAAACTAATATTCAGTCTTACCTTTTGTGTTCTAGTATGGGTTGGAGTGCAGGAGCCTACCATGTCTTGGTGCAGTCAGCTATAGAGTAATCTTGATGGTGAAATTTTGTCGATCAGTAACTCCCAAAATGTAGTAGCTGCCATACAGTTAAAGTATTAAATGCCCTGATGTGTCTCTATTCCATAGGTTAAGTTGGAATTTGTATTTCCCAAAGAACTAAACTCTACTATCTCTCAGGAGCAGGTCGGGCAAATAAACCATTTCTTGACTTCCCACTTTTGTTGTTGTTCAGTCATTCAATTGTGACCCCATGGACCACAGCACGTCAGGCCCTTCTCTCCTCCACCATCTCTCAAAGTCTATCCAAGGTCATGTTCGTTGTTTTCCTAACACTATCCATCTCATCGTCTTTTATCCCCTTTTCCTTTTGTCTTCTATCTTTCCCAACATCAGCGTCTTTTCCATTTCTCATCATCTCATTATGTGGCTAGAGTATTTAAGCAACAGCTTCGGTATTTGACCTTCCAGTAAATATCCTGAATTAATTTCTTTAAGTATTGACTGATTTGATAACTTGCTGTCAAAACTTTCAAAAGTCTTCTCCAGCACCACAATTCCCACTACCGCCATCAATTCCCCTACCACCACTCCTACCAGCTCTCAGGGTAGTCTCTTGCAATTTCAATTCTAAAACCAGCCTCAACATATCCTGAATAACACTCATGAGTTCACAGAGCTGGACTCTGGAGAGTGGTGTCTTCTGGGCCCTGGAATCAAATAACATGAGATCTCTTCTCCTCTAGAAGAAAGCTGCTCACTCTAGTTCTGTACAGTCCCGTGGGCCGTGCTTCTGTGCACTTCTCTCATACAGGTTTGTTTATCCAAGTTTGCTAGAAATGATCCAGAAAATTTTTGCCCTTCATAAGCAAAGTGTCTTCACCTCATTGACCCACATGGACTTGAATTTTGAATAGCATTTCTGGTAGACTAGGATAAGAACTCCCAGGAGAAAACACAAACCCCTGATCTTTAAGTTGTGTCCTGCTGACTCCCTGCCCAGAAAGGCAAGCCTACTGGGGATTAATCAATGATAAATAGCTGTGGTTCTTAGCCTGGAGTGGAGGGAGAAGGGTATAGAAAGAAAGTTAGCAAGTCTAAAGGCCAGGAGTGACCTAAAAATGCTCATCAGGAAAATGGAAAGGATGCAATCCAAAGTTTAAAGCCAGATATTCTGATAGAAAAAATGCTAGATCTAGGGGATAAGCAGGTAATTGGGCTCTGGATTCATAAGCAAAGCCTGAGGAGCTCAGCAGAGAGAAGAAGCAGGAAAACAACATCAAGAACAGAGATTAGTACTTTGAGTATCACAATTTGTGTCACACAGGACCAGTCCAAGGCAGCAGCATCTGATGATCCCAGAGTACTAGCCAGACCAGACCAATCAATCAATTCATAGGCATTTATTTAAGAGCCTACTATGTACCAGGTACTGATCTAGGGCCCCACAAGACAAAAATGAAATAGCTCCTGACCTCACAGAGGTTATGTTCTGTCTGAGAAAATACATACATAGATGATGTTGTTGTTCAGTCATGTCCTACTCTTCATAACCCCATATGGGGTTTTCTTGGCAAAGATACTGCAGTGGTTTGTTATTTCCTTCTCCAGTTACATAAGTATATACACAAAAAATATGGAAAGTAATTTAGTGATGAAGCATCAACATCTTGGAGATTAGGAAAGAACTCTTATAGAAAGTGGCAGTTGAGCTTGGCTTTGAAGGGAACCAAGAATTAATAGATGCAAAAGTGAGAAGGGAATGCATTCCAGACACAGGGGCAGCCCATGGTGAGAAAAGAGCAAGAAAGCCAAACTGGATGAAACATAGAGTAATATATGAGACTGGAAGAGTAGGTTGGAACTAGGCTGTAAAGAGCTTTAAATGCCAAATAAAGAAGTTTTGAACTAGGGTGGAGAGAAAGGGACAGATGCAAGAGATGTTATAGTGGTAGAATTAAGACTCTGTAACTTATTGGATATGTGGAATAAGCAAGTGGATCTTGACTCTGAGGTTATGAACCTGGAAAGATGGGAATTCTTTCGGTATGAATAAGGTTGAGGGCAGGGAAGAGGGGAAGATAATGAGTTCTGTTTTGGATACATTGAGTTTAAGATGCCTCTGGAACATACCGTTTGAAATATCCAATAGGCAGGTGATCAGATGTGAGTTTAAACTCAGAAGAGATACTAGAGCTGAATATATAGATCTGAGTGTCATCTGCAAATAATTAAACCTATCGTACCTAATAAGTTCACCAAGTGAGAGATTTAGAGAAGAGAAGCAAGCCAAATACAGAGCCTTGGGGGTACATCCAGAGTTAAAGGGTGGGGTGGGGATGAGGATACAAGAAAAGAGACTGAAAGGATTGGTTAAAGAGTACACCCAATGGGGCAGCCAGGTGGCACAGTGGATAGAGCACTGGCCCTGGAGTCAGGAGGACCTCTGCCTTATTCCCAAAACTCTGTAGATCCTATTGTCCAGGGCTACTATACCTGTTTTTGTACTCTCAGAATAAAATCAGGGGAAAGAGCCCCATTCTGGGTCAGTTTTCAGATTGTTTTTGGCCTCAGTCTCTGTAATTTACTCTTGACCGTTCAGAGGCCTAAAGCAAGAAGGCTGCGTCCATCATCTCCACCTGAATGCCTGAGGTCAAGATCTAGCCAGAGCTCCAGGGCCATAGAACTTTCTAGGGTATGAGAGATTCAGCCAAAGTCTCCCCAGGAAGTTAAACTCTGGACTAAAATTCAGAGAACCAGCAGCATGTAAGACAGGCCATTGGTTATTTGAACCACAAGAATAGGAAAGGGCACAGCCTGGCATCTCATTATCTGAAAGTGTAAGGGTATCCAGTGTTTAGCATCGGATGCCATACCATGGAGTCGGGTTTTTGAGATTAGGCACAGTTTACCTCAGTGGGGATCAGCACCATGGTCAGAGCCCAAGACAAAGCAAGCTTGAATCAGAGGTAAAGGAGAAGGATCAAAGGCCACTGTTTTGTTAGATGAAGGACACACTACCTTTATTCTAGCAGCCTTCAGACAAGTCAAAGGACACATAGTATGATTCCCCTCTTTACATTGTTCCTAGAGGGGCAGCTAGGTAGCATAGTGGATAGAATACCGGCCCTGGAGTCAGGAGGACCTGAGTTCAAACCTGGCCTCAGACACTTGATACTTACTAGCTGTGTGACCCTAGGCAAGTCACTTAACCCCAATTGCCTCACACACAAAAAAACAACAACAAAACCAAAAACACACATTGTTCCTAGAAAGTAGCTCTGTGATTTCTCTCTCCATTTTACTTTTTCCTCATAACTCCTATTACTGTAGGTATTGTAGTGACTATATCCACCAAACCAAAAATCAGAACATATTATCCATCAACAGATATTCCTTTTGCAAAACCTGATTCAAGGAAAAATTTTATTTCTTGAAATTAGAACTCCTGTCTGCTTCCACCTCATGACACCTCTCTCTATCTGTGCCAGAACATCCAAGATGTTGTATCAGCTTACCTATTACTCAAAGTCTTAAGATAATTCTTAGTGCTTTCCTCTTCAAATTCTCATATTATCTCCTTTGCAAAACCCCACAATAAATCTTTTTTTAAGTCAGTCAGTTGGGGTTAAGTGACTTGCCCAGGGTCACATGGCTAGTAAGTGTTAAGTATCTGAGGCTAGATTTGAACTCAGGTCCTCCTGAATGTAGGGCTGGTGCTCTATCCACTGTGCCGCCTAGCTGCCCTCCCCCATTAAATCTTACCCTTAAAAGGTCGGATTACTATAGAATGTGTCAGTTCTTATACACATTGCTCCAATTTATACATTTTATTATCATGTAATGCATATTTTTCTATCCTGTTAAACATTCTGCTTATTGCACTACTATGATCTGACTTGCCCACTTTGAGCTCAGATCTTTTTCTATGCTGCTAGCACATATCTCCTAAGTGTTTTGAGCTCCTTGAACCAAAAAATCATTGTGCCTATTAGTGTGAGGCTTTTAAAAATGCTTACATGGGGGCAGCTAGGACTTGACACTTACTAGCTGTGTGACCCCAGGCAAGTCACTTAACCCCAATTGCCTCACACACAAAAAAAATGCTTACATGTAAATGCAAAACAACAACTGACAAGATTTTTTTAACCAAACTCTATAGCCAGGTAATCAAGTTCAGTGGCCTACTTTTATGATACAAAGAAGTACAGGGGTCTGGGGGGCGGGGAGGCAGCTAAGTGGCGCAGTGGATAAAGCACTGGCCCTGGATTCAGGAGGACCTGAGTTCAAATCTCTTCTCAGACACTTGACACTTACTAGCTGTGTGACCTTGGGCAAGTCACTTATCCTGAATTGCCCCGGCCCCCCCCCAAAAAAAAGTCCCAGGAAAACACTGTAAAGCCAAATGAATGTGTGCTGTTTAATTTGTCCATTCTGACATATAGGAGGAACCCTGAACACACACACACACACACACACACACACACACACACACACACACACACAGCTTATCCCAGATTTCAAGATCCAACCTCAAAGGAAGATTTTGGCTGAAGGTATCAGTTAAAGGTGGCAAGAGCTAAGCTGTCGTTTAATAGGCAGTATCAAATATGGGGAATGGTTAAATTGGAAGCAGCAAAAAGCAAATGCTCTGAGTTCCACATTTCTTAGAATCATGTTACAAGTGGCTGGGCTTTGCTTAATGAGTGCCTACCCTCCATTCTATTCCTGAGATCACATTTCAAGTGACTGTACAAATCCTCCATTCTGTTTCTAAGTTATGTGTGTTTGCAGGTGTCCTAAAGATAAAACTATATTTTCATGCATTCAGGGAGGTGCCCTGTTCCTTATTCCAGATTCATAGATAGTACAATTGCTTGTACTAATATTAAATTTGAATAGAAGGGCATGGTCATAAACATTTGTTTTTAAAAACCTGACTGGTGACTGTACACCAGAGAAAATGACCAATAACCAGTCATACTATGAAGGAAGCAAATCTGAGGGAACAGGGATGGGGTCATCTTACTCAGCACCTTTATTTTATAGTCCAAGGTTTTAGGGGAGTTGATAGTTTTTTAATTAATTCTGCAAATGGCACGCAACTAAAAGATGAGACAAATGTTACCATGGACCAAAATATGATTTAACAGCTCCAGGTGAAGTAGCAAGTTGCTTCCTCAACTCATGATTCAGTTTCCCCATCTGGTAATGGGATACATCAACACATGCTCCAATTTCCTGGAAATGTTAGAGAAGGTTAAAAACCTCCCACTGGTAAAGAACTCCAGGATTTGAAGGGGCAGCTAGGTGGCATCCACTGGCCCTGGATTCAGGAGTACCTGAGTTCAAATCTGGCCTCAGACACTTGACACTTACTAGCTGTGTGACCCTGGGCAAGTCACTTGACCCTCGTTGCTCCACAAGAAAGAAAGAAAGAAAGAAAGAAAGAAAGAAAGAAAGAAAGAAAGAAAGAAAGAAAGAAAGAAAGAAAGAAAGAAAGAAAGAAAGAAAGAAAGAAAGAAAGAAAGAAAGAAAGAAAGAAAGAAAGAAAGAAAGAAAGAAAGTGAGGCAGTTGGGATTAAGTAACTTGCCCAAGGTCACACAGCTAGTAAGTGTCAAGCATCTGAGGTCAGATTTGAACTCAGGTACTCCTGACTCCAGGGCCTATGCTCTATGCACTGCGCCACCTAGCTTCACCACCATATTATCTCCCATTACCTCAAAGTGTTTTTCCACCTTGAAAATCTAACTTTATCAACTGGGTATCTGAGGATTAGAGATCAAGGCAAACTTAATATTTTATGCACATAATATTTTGTTTCCTTAATGTTGTGTAACAACAGCTATGAGTTATTGCTAGTCTTTTTCTCCCTTAGGGAAAAGAGATAGAGAAAAATTATATCCATCTACCCAAACAAATTAAATCCACAAGTGAACTTCGCTGGGAGATGTCCACACATCAGTGCCAGAAGAAATGAAGAGAAAGCATTATTTTCTCAAAGACCGTACGATTTATACCCATGATGTGCTGCCATCCAATAAATTCCAAGAGAATGAACAAATTAATATGCGGTGACTTTGTTACTAGCATCATGTGATTGTTTCTTATTCTGCCCAGTCTTGTTCTCCCACGAACTCCTTGGCTAACTCACATCTACATCCTGCTTTTTGTGAACTTTCCAATGTTCCGCCTTGTTGAACACATGAACTATTCCTCTAATTCAAAGTTGGAGCTTATCGAGTGAAGGCAGGGGGATTACTTGTGGCCATGTTTCATGTGGGTTTCAAACATCAGCAGTCTGTCAGACCCTTGTACACATTCTCTGTTTAAAAATTATTTTCACCTAGCATTTCTGGGTGAATAAGCACCTTGCTATGTATGCATCATTCAGGCATTTGGAAAGGAGCATTCACACAAGTTGACCACTAGCCAGTATAAAAAGGGAAACAAAAGTTGGTTTATCTGTCTACCAGAAATCCGTTAACCAGAACTTCTACCCTTGGCCATCATCCTGATGTTAATCATGAATTTTATAGCACACTGAAAGATTCTGAGGGGCATTTTCAATCATCCAAGAAAAATGAAGTTATATGTACTTTAGTTTTGGGGTTTTTTTGTTGTGGTGATGGTTTTTTTGGGTTTTTTTGTGGGGCAATGGGGGTTAAGTGACTTGCCCAGGGTCACACAGCTAGTAAGTGTCAAGTGTCTGAGGCTGGATTTGAACTCAGGTACTCCTGAATCCAGGGCCAGTGCTTTATCCACTGCGCCACCTAGCTGCCCCATACTTTAGTTTTAATGTGTTTTATCATGCTTGGTTTCTTCTGTCATGCTTCCAAGCACCTTCTTCAGTCACCTACGGCATCACAGGGGTTGCCTTGCCTGAGCCTGCCTCCCTGAGGAACCATTCTATCACACTCTAGGTGTGCTTTATCCACTGTGCCACCTTGACTCTCTGGTCACCTAAAGCTCCATTGGAGGCCAAACCCCAGTGGATAATGATAAGCTACCCCTACTCATTCCTCAGTGATTAACATACTTCTACCCTACTGTGCCCATTTGAAATATTGGGGACTAGCCTTTTTCTGTCTAAATTCTTGGGGAACTAGAATGGGGTTTTTCTAATATATTGCTACTTATAAATTAATGGCTATTGCACCCCTTTAGGTAGTAAGCATTTATTAAATAATATTAAATGTTAGGAGAGCATTGACCGTATTTAACACAAGCCAAATCCCCGCCCCGCCCCCAGAGCCATATTGTCTCTGAGAGAGAGCACATGGCTCCAAGCAGAGTTGAGAAGTCCTACCTTACCTAGAGAGAGAGCTGCTGAGCAGCCTCTTTCACCAGTCATGTTACCCAGAGAGGTGATCTCGGTCTTTTTCTTCTTCTGATAGAGGTGTCTCTTACACACTACTCAAAGCTAACTGGCTAGCATCATTGGTTGACCTGACCTGAGGGTGGTCCATATTAAAATGAGTTTTACCTATGACCTAATGATATAATGACTTTATGGGGAAGTGTTCAAAAAGACCATCTCTGAAGGGCAAGGCAGATGATGTCCAGGTGTGGCTAATCTCATCTAGTCAATCTCCAATTCTATTGATCCACCCCATGGGCTCCTGTGCTGTTCTTAAAAGGGATTAGCCAAAGTTTCAAAAAACTCTGCTTTCTGAAGTGAGGTCCCTGGGTCCCCCCAAAAAAACATTTTTTTTTTGGTGAGGCAGTTGGGGTTAAGTGAATTACCCAGGGTCACACAGCTAGTAAGTGTCAAGTATCTGGGGCTGGATTTGAATTCAGGTCCTCCTGAATCCAGGGCTGGTGCTTTATCCACTGCACCACCTAGCTGCCCCCCAAAACCCATTATTAATAATTATTTTCTCACACTACCAAACCTTCCCCATTCCAGTGATTCTGAACCCCCAGTTACTATTGTTCAACCCTATTCTCTATGTCCCACTGACTTCCCTTATTCCCATCCCCCTTAGACCATTCCCACACCCACCATCTACCCATCCGTTCTCTATGCTCTCTGGAATGCCTGCTCCAAAGGTAACAAATGATCTTTCATCCTAAAGGTCTTTCTAGCTCTATCTTCTTACCCTCCTTGAGACCTGTCTCCTTCCTGCTGACCCAGCTTCCTGACTTATCCTTTCCAGCCTTGGTTGTACTTTCACTCATGTATCCCAATTCACTGGTCATGAAGGAGGAGTTGAAATACTCCTTGTTCCTCCCTGCCACTGCCAGGCACTCCTTCTACCAGTATCCTTTAGTAACTTCTTTTTTTTTTTCAGGGCAATGGGGATTAAGTGACTTGCTCAGGGTCACACAGCTGGTAAGTGTCAAGTATCTGATGTCAGATTTGAATTCAGGTCTTCCTGAATCCAAGGCCAGTGCTTTATCCTCTGTGCCACCTAGTTGCCCCCAGTAACTTCTCTTTTAAGGTTTATTCAATCCATATTTACTTAACCCAATCAAGATTCTAATGGTCAACCTCTAGGACACCCTTCCTCAACAAATTCAGCACTTGGTTTACAGTCTGTCTTTTCTCCTCAATTCCTGCTGTCATCCCAGGGGACCTCAAAAGGTATATTGATGTTCCCTCAAACACCCAAACCTACCAACTCCTCAACTTAGTCATATCCCAGAATCTATTCCTACTCTTTTACCAAAGCTATATACCCTGACGATCTTACCCTTGATTTTACCATGACTGCAAGTGTTCCACATCTGTGTTCAGGAACTCAGAAATTCCCTTATCTTATCATAATCTATTATCATTTTACTTCTCTCTCTGCCTTGTAGCTCCAAACTCTGTTCTTCATTCTCACCACAACCTCCAATCCCTCCACCTTTCAGTTTTTTTCAGATCATCACCCCTGAATTGGGTACACTGTTCCCTTCTCCCATCTTAATCCCTGGTAAACCGGTACAATTTATCTCTTGATTCCCTTGCCCCTCTTTCCTATTAAAGATCTTCCCTGATTTTCAGATCTATTTGTCCAGTCCTAACCTTTCTCCTGATCTCCAGTCTCACATCTCTATCTCCCTATTGACATCTCAAACTGAATGTCCAGCAGACATATTAAACTTACGTCCAAAACAACACATTATCATTCCCCCCAAACCCTCTCCCCTTTCTAACTTCCTTATTATTGTCAAGGACACCAGCATCTTCCCAGTCACTGAGGCTTACAAGCTGGGTGTTATCTTTGACTCCTGACTGTCCCTCATCCCCCATGTCTAATCAGTTGTCAGGTGCTGTCATTTCCACCTTCATAACCTCTGCCTCCTTCTCTCCAATGACACTGCCACTACAGTGGTCCAGGCCCTCATCACCTCACATCTTAACTATAATAGATTTTTTTATTGGTCTTCCAGCCTTAAGACTCTCTCCCCAATCCAGTCCGTCATCCACTCAGCTGTCAAATTGATCTTCCTAAAACATAAGTCTGATCATGTCACCTGCCCCCCACTCAATAATATCCAATGGTTTCCTATCAATCACCTCCAGGATCAAATGTAAAAAACTTCATTTGACTCCCCAAACCTTCCATAACCTTGTCCCTTACTACCTTTCCAGTCTTCTTACATCCTACCCTTTATCTACCTGCTCGGAAATCTAGACACTGGTCTCCTTGTTGTTCCTTGAACAAAACATGTTGTTTTTCAGCTCTGGGTATTTTCACAGACTGTCCCTTGTGGCTGGAATTCTTTCCCTCTGCATCTCCACCCCCTGGCCTCCTTCAAATCTCACCTTCTGCAGGAAGCCTTTCCTAGTCCTTTATGTTAATGCCCTACCTCTGAGACTAATTAATTATACATATAAATACATGTGTGTATATATACATACATATACACAGAGAGAGAGAGAGAGAGAGAGTACTTAGTTGTCTGCATATTGTTTCCCCCATTAAACTGTTAGCTGCTCGAAAGCAAGGACTATTTTTTGCTGTTTGTGTATCTCCAGCAGTTAGCACTATGACTGGCACATAGTAGAACTTTAATCAATGCTTTTTGACTGATTGACAGAATGGTGTTAATACAAAGCAAATATAGTAATTCTCTATTAATCAAAATATTTGAAAAACCAGAAGGACCAAATCCCGATCCATGATAGAAACCTTACTATATTAATCATTCTAAACATAGTAATGAAATGCTGTCTTTTGTATATGATTAATTCAGTTCAACAAACATTTATTAAGCACCTGCTGCATGCATGGTACTGTGCTAAGTGCTGAAGCCACAAAAATGAACAGTTCTTATGCTCAAGAAGCTTATATTCAACTTGATATAAAGATGTTGCTAACTCACCCAACCTCATCACCATGTTATCTGCTCTGTCCCCTAGTATTTTCCCATCATACCAATTGGGTGTTTTGGCAAATTTGGTGTTTCATTCACCTAACATTGTACCTGTAAGAATTACCATACTTCCTAAAATTCCTAAAACTGGTTTACTTACCCAATACAATCAAACCCATTAGACGTCTAATTATAGCATCTGAAGCAGCAAATGCTTCTGTGTGGTTGCAAAATGTTGATAAATTATAATCCTGGGTCAGTAAGAAATGTGGTCAGCCAACTTCGAAAGTCAGAATGCTTGTAATCCCAGGAATATTATACTCTAGGGCTAGAACTTTCTCATTGAAAAGAGGTCATATTACCCCTTTCTTTTTAGAAGAAAAGCCATACAAATGTTTTTGGAGTCAAAAGGAGAAGGCATTTGTTACTGTGGCAATCACAAAAGTACAACTTGCCTTGCTTGTACTTTATGAGGTATTCTTACTCAAGCAACTAGAAGAGAGATAAACATAAACTGGAAATAGCATTTTTTCGAAATGGCAACAGAGGAAGTAAGAAGATAGTTTGGAATTTGGCCTTCAGTCTTCTTGTCTACACAAAGACCCTTTAACTCCCATAAGGAATGAAATGTGTTTTGGTGGATTAAGCAATGTATTTAAAAGCTCAGTCCTGAAAGGTCAAGTACAAGTCCTGTTATGTCAACATCTAAAAATGTGTTTTATTGATGATTTTTCTTTTTTACACCATGGTCACTTACCAGTACCTACAAGACCTAATAATAGACTCTTCCCTTATGATAAAGAAAAAAAGTTATGCAAAACCAAAGCAATCCCATTTGGCAGCCGATGCAAGATCCCATCCCTGTATTTCACCACATCTCTTCCAAGAGATTATCTTCAGTTGTACTTTCATCAGTACTCTGGAACCAAAACTAGTCATTGCATTTAATCTGACTGATGATGCTTTAATTGACGTTATTGTAGTCATCATATGTATTGTTCTCCTACTTCTGCTTTATTCATTCTGCATCAGTTCATACATGTTCAGGATCTTCCCAAGTTTCTCTGAATTTCTCATTTCATCATTTCTTACAATATGATGTTATTCTATTATATCCATATGCTGCCATTTATTCTGTCATTTCCCGAACAATAAGCAATGAATTTGTTTCTACTTTTGTGAGGGGCTACTACAAAATGTGCTACCATCAATATTTTGGTATATGTGTGCCTATATATATGCATATACATATATGTGTGTCTGTGTGTATTTATATACCTTTACATGTACACTGTATATGGGCAGCTAGGTGGCACAGTAAATAGAGTGCCAGGTCTAGAGTTAGGAAAACTTCTCTTTCTAAATTCAAATCTGGCCTCAGACACTTACTAGCTATGTGACCCTGGGCAAGTCACTTAACCCTGTTTGCCTCAGTTTCCTCATCTGTAAAATGAGCTAGAGGAAGAAATGGCAAACCACTCCAGTGTTTTTGCCAAGAAAACCCAAAATGGGGTCATGAAAAGTAATACATAACTGAAAAACAACTGAACAACAAAAATGTATGTATATCTTTATATGTGCATATATAGAACATGTATACATATATGTATATATGTGTGGGCATACACACATATACATACACTTTTTTCTGACATTTATCCCCTTGAGTTATATGCCAGAAATGAGATTGCTGGGTAAAAGAGTATGAACCAATTTAGTAACTTTTCTTGAATAGTTCCTATTTGTTTTCCAGAATGATTGTACCAATTAATTCACCGTTCCACCAACAGCATATTAGTGTGCTTGACTTGCCTCATGTTCTCTAGGTCTCACTTTCTATATCTGTAAAGTAAAAAGGTTAAACTAAGTGACTGCTAAGGCCCATCCCAGATCTAAATCTATGACCTATAAATTCAATTAGTTTCTCTGTAGCTCAGCATCCTCATTTGTAGAATCAAATGCTGTCTCAGAGTTACTGTGAGGATAAGTAAGAGAATGCTTATAAAGTATTTTACTTTGCACTGATATGAAATTCTATAAAAATGCATAATGTGAGAGCTTTTTTTCTTTTTCCTTTTTTCTTTATAGACTGAATAAATTTTTAAGAGTACTTAAACACTATTTGAGCACAGCACAGTAGTGGGTAAAATGCCTGAAAATGCAAAAGATTCAGTCCTAACACAATTAAATCTTATAACATATAGAGTAGACATTATAACATATGGAGTAGACATTAAAAATCATCTAATTGAACACTCGAATTTTACTGATGAAGAAACTGAGACCAAAAGAAATTTAATGATTTGACCAAGGTCAACACAGCTAATTAAGAGACAGAGCCTGGACCAGAACCCAAATCTCTCAATTCCTAGTCTTTACTACCAACTCAGAGGACAGTAAATAGTGTTTTAAAGGGAAATAGTAAGGACTTCCATAGATACATTGGGGGGAGGGGACGGGGAATGAGGGTTAAGTGACTTGCCCAAGGTCACACAGCTAGTAAGAGTCAAGTGTCTTGAGGCCAGATTTGAACTCAGGTCCTCCTGAATCCAGGGCCAGTGCTCTATCCACTGTGCCACCTAGCTGCCCCCATGAACACATTTTTAAGATAAGGAGGTAACTGTTTACTGTCATACCTATTTATTTGTAGTGATTACCAATGAAGAGTGCATGAATATCTGCAAATTAATACGGCCCATTGTCAAAAAGTAACAAATAACCAAATAAATTCCCTTATTTTGTACTCAGCCACCTTCTTCTAAAGGTCATTGACTTGTTCCCATTAGATAATCTCATAACAATAACATCTTAGAAAAAAAATCACTGTGAGTCAGGCTTAATCACCCTAAGCAACAGTCTTTGTTTTTCTCTCACTTTCTCATTCATTCTTTCCTCCCTATGCTCTTTCTACCATGAACTACTTTGTTTTCCCTATCTAATATTCCCAGTGGACTTCCTGGATGTTGTGTAATAGATGAAGATATGGCAGGCAGGGCAACTGACCCACCCTCCCTCCCTTGGCCTCCCTGGTTGTCTTTTTCTCCTCCCCTTCCTTTATCTCCCTCCTACTCTGCCCTGGGTCAGGTTGACCTCCAGAGCCGATGATTGACGGCAAGAAGCAGCCTCAACTGTCAGGCAAGAGCCAGGCTTAGCTCTTGGGATGTTTTCTGTCAGTCGGTTGGGAGGAAATGTAGAGTGCTGGAGAGAACACTGAATTTGGAGTCATAAGAACCTGGGTAAAATCCTGACTGTTCCTTCTAGTTGAAGGACTTGGAGCAAGTCATTCTTAGGTCTCCCAGTCCTCCCCCCACCCCAAATCTCCAGTTTTCTTCTCTCTAACATGTCAGATTTGGAGTAGACGGCCTCTGAGGTCCTCTCCAGCTCTGAAATTATATTATTCTAATACTTTAGAGCTGCCCAATGACTTTAGGGGAAGAGAGTTGGAATCCCAAGAAGAAAATTGGCATCTATTGCTTAGAGAAATCGAAGCCTAGTTCCAAACAAGAAAGGGTTAAAAATGTACCTGAGATGGTAACTGGATAAATAGAAAATCATTTATGCAGATAGGAGATACAGGAACTGTGTGCCACGACCTTGTGTCTAAATGGTGCCCAAATAAGGCACTCGCATATTTTACCTGTACAGGAAGTATGGCGTGATGGATAGAGCCCCGGACTTTGAGTCAGTAAGACTTGGATTCAAATTCTGCCTCAGATACCACAATAGTCTTTACTTCACAGCGTCCTTGTAAGAAGCAAACTTGGCAGACCTTGAAGCTTTCTCTAAGGAAGCTAAGTGGCACAGTGGATAGAGTGCTGCACCCAGAGTCAGGAAGACCTGAATTCCAGTTTAACCTCAGATATTTACTGTGTGAACCTGGGCAAGTCACATAACCTCTGTCTGTCTCAGTTTCCTCATCTGTAAAATGGGGATAATGATGGCACCTATTTCCCAAGGTCACTGTGGGACTCGAGTGAGATAATATGTGCATAATCACTTTGTAAACCTTAAAGTACCACGTAAATGCTAGTGATGATGATTATGTCAATGCAAACTGTTCTGTGCTTAGCACTGGGGCTAAAAAAAGGAAGACAAAAACAGTGCCTGACTTCAAGGAGCTTTTTCCCTAATCGGGGAGGCAACACGGCAATAATGAGGTATATATAAGTAGCTTTCTGAGCACGTAGACAGTAATCTCCAAGGGAGAAGTATTTGTTGTTGCTGCTGCTGAAGACTGAAAACTTATGTGACTCTCTTGCTCCAAGGACAATGGAGGCTAAATATGGGTTTGCCACTCTGAATGGGGGCCTGCCTCAGAGTCCATAAGCCAAGAGGCAAAATCTATTCATTTCATAGCAACCACCCAGAACAACTAGGGTATAAGCAGGAAGAAAAGATGCAACTCAATGGAATTCAGCAAACATGAATCGTGGAATGAGTCTCTGAGAAAGATGCTGAGAGTTTGTAGATGTGACCTAGCCTCTGCTGTCCTACAAACTAAAAGATTAGATTTTTTTCAACATTTCTGATGTCTCTGAAATGTTTCCCACACCCAGCATCAATAAAAGTTGAGTGCTGAAAGAGTTCATCTCCCTAGAATCAATCACCTTCCATCAATCCAATCCTACCCATCTTTTGAGGTCCAGTTTTGGTCCCACTTCTTCTACATCAGCACACACTGATCTCCCTTCCCTCTGAAATCTTACTACATTTTTACTTCCTGTGCCACTTGTCTGGGTCTTTAATCATTGGTGCCTTCTGAAGATTGCTTAAAATGTGTAGGTCTTGGGGACAGCTGGGTGGTTCAGTGGATAAAGTACCGGCCCTGGATTCAGGAGGACCTGAGTTCAAATTTGACCTTAGACACTTGGCACTGGGCAGTGAAATTTACTGAAGAGGGGGAGTAAAACATGGCCAGGCCTGTCTGTGCTTTAGGAAAAGCACTTTGGCAGCTATGAGAAGAAAGGCTTGGATTATGGAAAGACTTGAAGTAGGGAGAGTAATGAGGAGGCTGTTGGAATAATTCAAATAAGAGATGATAAGAACCTGAACTAGACAAGAGGAGAGGAGAGGAGATGGAAGCAGAAATGTCACAGAGGCAGAAAATTGTGAGGTGTCTGTGTGAATGCATAGGAAACATGGACTGACTCAGATGTTTAAATTTTATTGTTTGGTCCCAGCCCAAGGACAGGGATATAGGACACTAATAGGAGGGTGCAGTGGAAGGATACAGAGGTCAAATAGCTCTGCCACTTACTGCTGTGTGACCTTGAGAAAGTCACATAACCTCTTTGGGTCTCAGTTTCATTTGTTTTTGTTTTTGTTTGTTTTGCAGGGCAATGTGGGTTAAGTGACTTGCCCAGGATCACATAGCTAGTAAATGTCAAGTGTCTGAAGTCAGACTTGAACTCAGGTCCTCCTGAATACAGGGCTGGGTGCTTTATCCACTGTGCCACCTAGCTGCCCCTGGGTCTCAGTTTTATTATCTGTATAATCATGGGCTTAGATCACATGACCTCTGATGGCCCAACTCTAAGTCTATGATCCTATGAGCTAAAATGATCTAAATGAGGTAGCTAGATGGCTCAGTGGATAGAGCTCTGGCCCTGAAGTCAGAAGCACCCAAGTTCAAATCCAGCCTCAGACACCTACTAGATGTATCACCCTGGGTAAGCCATTTCATCCTCTTTGCCTCAGTTCTTCATCTGTAAAATGAGCTGGAGAAGGAAATGGCAGTATCTTGGCCAAGAAAACCCCAAATGGGTTCATGAAGAGTCAGACAGGACTGAAATGACTGAATAAAATAAATGAATGACATATTCAAGGCACTGTACTAAGTGCTGAGAATCTAAATACACAATGAAGAACAGCTGCCTTCACAGCTTAGTGGAGGGGAGGATGGCAAGAGGAGGTATAACATTTTCATAACTAAACCAAATGTAATTTGAATCTGCAGTCCTGGAGGAGGTGACACTGGAGCCGAGTCCTGAAGGAAGATAAGAATTCTAATGGTTTAATTATACAGTCCCCTCATTCTGCCAACGCCGGATGTGCCAGGCATCCTTCCCTCAGTCATCTCTGGGCTTCTTTCTGGCAAGGTTTACCAGTTCCAAGAAATCTGTCTTCTAAGTCAGCTTTTCCCTCCTCCTTATAATTTGCTGAATCACCTTTCTTCCCTTCCCCACCTTGTAGACAGAAACGGATGCTTTGACGCAAAGAACAGAGTGTTTCATCCCTATGGCAACGCACCATCACACATGATGAGCAGAAAGCACAATTTCGCTTGATACAATAACCAGAATAACTTCTTGTCCCGAACCCTCTCTTTGTTCTGAGCAGCTTTAGAAACTTCCTGGCTGTACATCCTCTCATCTTCTGACTTGGTCATTCAGCAGGACAATATTATTTGCCCTGTTTCACTGAGGAAAAAAATTAAAGCCACTGAGAGCCAAGGACTATACAAAAAAAAAAAGTCTGACAGTAGAACTAGGGAATAAATTAGGAATCCAAGGCTCTTTACTGCCAAATCCTGGGTTATTTCTACTTTGGGAGTTTCTCATTATATCCCACAGGAAAATAAACAACCCTATAAACTCCCTGGAGGGAACAGAAAGAAAAATCTTAAATGTAATTCCTAATTCAGGTTCTTGACATTTAAGATGGGACTCTCCATTCCCAAAGATAAGCATTGACCTAAAGCCAGTCACCACGCCTGTGGACCACAGGTTAGGTGTATAGACTTATACACATCCATATACAGATGTAAACCTATAGGCAGATCTAACATCCTCACAGGCACAGCTGCCCAATGCTAAGGGAGGTCCTTCCAGGACTGAAGTTCTGTACCCTGTGATTCCCAATAGAGTGGGTCTGGGGCAGTTTGCCTGCCTGAAGTCAGGAGGCTGGACATAGTAATCTCCCTAGGTTCCTTCCAGCTCTAGGATTCTGTCTTGGTGGGAATTGTGTCACCAGTTTAAGAAAGTTGAGGGGCTACTGTCTCTCTAGGTGGTATCCAGGTGGTATATTGGAAGGAGCACCATGGGAGATCAGAAGAGTCGAGTTCAAATCCTGTCCCCTGCACTTACAGAATTAGGCACCCATGGGCAAATGCTTTCTCCTCTCTCATCTGTAAAATGAGGAAATAATAGCACATAAAAGGGAGTTGAACCCTTTGGACCTTCTGCAAGAAGCCTTTCCCGATCTTCCTTAGTGCTAGTCCCTTCCCTCTGTTGATTACCTCCAATTATCCTATCTTGGGTGTACATGTTTTTTGTATTTTGTCTTCCCCCTTAGACTGTGAGCTCCTTGAGAGCAAGGACTGTCTCTTGCATTTCTTCATATCCCTAACCCTTAGCACAGTGCCTTGCATGTAGTAGGTGCTTAATAAATACTTACTGATTGACTGAAAATGGGGCTGGAATGAGGGGGGCAGCGCTGGAAGGGTTTGGAAAGTCTGAATCAGAGCCAGGAGAGAAAGGAGCCAAGGCTGGCCTAGGCACTTGTTCAAATGGAGGTTTCCGGCAGGGACTTACCAATGGGAGGGAGGGGCTGGCCACAGGGGTTGAGTCATTCCCAGGGTGAGGAAACGTCTGGGACAGAAGTGGAAAAGTCCACAGAGAATCAGGAGGGGAGCTGGGAGAGAAGTGAGGCTACAGCTCGCCGGGCCTCCTTTGAGTTAGCTGTAAAATGAACAGTCACGGGGCAGCTAGGTGGCGCATTGGATAGAGCAGCGGCCCTGGAGTCGGGAGTACCTGAGTTCAAATCCGGCCTCGGACACTTAAGACTTACTAGCTGTGTGACCCTGGGCAAGTCACTTAACCCCAATTGCCTCACTTAAAAAAAAAAAAAAGAACAATCGGACCCATTGGCACCTGAAATCCCTTCCTCCTCTAGATCCATGACTCTGTGAAGATTCAAGCTCTAGAAGTCTTCCCCAGGCTCATCATCTGCATAGGGTTTCCTCATTCTCTAGCACAATGTTCTAGACATAGACAAGCTTCAACTGATATTTGTTGAATGAATGGATTAAAATCCTTTCTAACCACTGGGATCAAATGCTGGGCAGCATCCTACGCAACAGAGCTCCGGGTCACCATAACAGAAATCTTCTCTGAGGACCACAGGAACATTTGTAGCACGTCCTCTGATGGAAAGCAAGTTGTCCTTTCAGATGGAGAGTGTTCCATTCACTGCATCTGTGGCATTTCTTGGCCTGTTGGACTCCTAGGTCCAAAATGAAGATTGCCTTCTGAATACAGCTTTCTATAATACTCAAGGCACTTAAAATAGGCCTTTCTTTCAGATCAGATTTCCCAATGTCCCCCTGTCACTAACTTAGGTGGAGCAGTGGATTACAGTGCTAGGCCTCTAGTCAGGAAATTGTTGTGGTGGTGATTGTTGAGTTGTGTCCAACTCTTCATAACCCCATTTGGGGTTTTCTTGGCAGAGATACTGGAGTGGTTTGCCATTTCCTTTTCCAGCTCATTTTACAGATGAGGAACAGAGACAAACAAGGTAAAGTGACTTGCCCAGGGTCACACAACTACTAAATGTCAGGCTGGATTTGATTGCAGAACACTTAGCATAGTGCCTGGCACATAGTAAGTGCTATATCAATATTAGTTATCATTGTTATCATCATTATTATTAATAACCTTTTTGGATGGAAACCAGAAGCAAGCTCTGCTAGCACAAAAGCAATCCTAGGCAAACAATGATTTCACAAATATCTCCATCCCTTAGTCCCCACCATTATGTGCTTACTAGAATAACCCAGCCATAAACCCTTCCTAAAATACAACTCCCCTAAGTACCACCCCCCCAACACACATACACATACTACAGTGACAACAGCAAAAATGCCCAGCCCTGTCTGGCATATATCTATTCCAAACCCATTTAGGATCCATCTGGTCCTAAAACAAATCCCAAGAAAGTTACCCAACACTGACTGAAGAAACATTTCTCCCATTTTCGGTACAAGCTATGATTCTGTGACTGACTTAAAACTTCCATTATGTGGGAGACAAATCCCTGCTCGTGGGATGAAAATATAAAAATCTTATCCACTTCTGTGATAGCACATTGACCTAGAAAGTCAGCAAGGTCATCAATGAGGAAACATTGAAATGTTCCTTGGGGCTCTGGCCAGCCTGAAAGGCATAACCTGCTATTTACTGTGTCCAAATGGAATGTAGAAAAAGATTTTTCATTTGTCTGCAGCCCTAATTCTCAGATGATGATAAGGTCACCAATAAATCCACAAAATTCTTCTTCAGTCGGCAGTGAAATTTGACCACTCCCTTCTTCCCCAACCCTGTAGTTTATTTCACTTAATTTTGGTGGGGAGGGAGGTCTTAAAAATATTTGTTGAATATAATTGAATGTCAGTCACATTCAGTGTCACATTCAACTACACTGCCAGTTGGAGACAAAGATAGGAAAGGAAGGAGAGAGACAAGATTAGATTCTCCTTCTGCAAGATGTTCATTTTGTGATACACAAAGTTAGAAGGGGGAGGGGACCTTGAAACTACCTCCAGACTGCAAAGCATTTAAATTAGCAATGCTGCATCCTAACCAGATGATAGATATATAGATCTGGCTGCACTGGAGCTGGCTAGCTGAGGACTAGCTGGACTCATTCATTCTCCTTATCACAGGACATTTCACACTCCCCTCTCCCCAAGATTACATCAGTTATGTATTAATAAGACTATCCCAAGATTAGGACCCTGTCTGATGCTCCAAGAGATTGCAATATGGAATTATGCCCAAGGGGCTATGGAACTGTGCCTATCCTTTGATCCAGCAATACCACCTCTAGGTTTATATCCCAAAGACATCCCAAAAAAGAGAAAAATACCTATTTGTACAAAAAAAAATATAGCAGCTCTTTCTGTGGTAGCTAAGAATTGGAAATCAAAGGAATGCCCATCAATTGGGGAATGGCTAAACAAGCCGTGGTATATGATGGTGATGGAATATTATTGTGCTGTAAGAAATGACAAGCAGGATGATTTCAGAAAGGCCTGGAAAGACTTGTATGAACTGAAGTATAGTGAAGTGAGCAAAACCAAGATAACATTGTTCACAGAGACAGCAATATTGTTTGATCAAGAACTACAACTGACTTAACTGCTCTCAGCAATACAATGATCCAAGACTATCCCAAAAGACTAATGATGAAGCAACTATCCACCTCCAAAGAAAGAACTGATATTGATTAAACACAGACTGAACAATGCTATTTTTCGCTTTCTTTCATTTTTTATTTTATTCAATTTTTCTTGTACAAAATGACTAATATGATAATGTTTTACATAATTGCACATGTGTAACCCACATCTGATTGCTTACTGCCTCAGGGAGGGAGGAGGGAAGGGAGGAAAGGAGAAATAAAATTGGGAACTCAAAACTATAAATAAAAATGTTTATTTTTTTTTTTAAAAAGAGAGATTGCAATAAGACCTGGGAAGGAGGTAGCAGAAGCTGCCTTGCTGTCTCTAGAGCAGTTGCCACAGGCATAGATCCAGAGTTTCCAAAGGTCCTTCGTTCAGAGAGCTGGTATTGTCCTGACTGTCCCTAACAGTCCTAGAAGTCACAAGAGATGAGGCTGGTCTGACTAAGAAGATGCTGAGGGAAGGAAGCAACAAAAGAGAGAGAGCAACCTTAGAACCTTATATGCCACGGGCACACATTGGCATTTGTGCTGCAACTTCTGGCAATGGGGGCAACCCCATTAAAAGTTAAGTGGGGGGCAGCTAGATGGCGCAGTGGTTAAGCACCGGCCCTGGATTCAGGAGTACCTGAGTTCAAATCCGGCCTCAGACACTTGACACTAGCTGTGTGACCGTGGGCAAGTCACTTTACCTCCGTTGCCTGCAAAAAAAAAAAAATTATAAAAGTTAAGTGGCTTGAAGCACAAATGAACCCACTCATTTGGGCCTCCTCAGCAGGGTGCTAAAAGATTTATGGTAAAATCAAAGATCAGCATATCTTCTCCCCACCCCCCGCCCCAGCCTGGAAATGAAGTCTGAACTCGTTCTTATTTTTAATGAAGAAATCCTTGGTTGTCTCGGGGAGGAAGGGGCAGGGATTGTGTTAGGAAAATGTTAGGAAAATGGCTATAATAGCATTTATATAGTGTTTTAAGGTTCACAAAGCATTTTACATATGTGGATCATTTGATGAAACGATCATTGGCTCCTCATAACAATCCTGTGAGGTAGGTGTTATTATTATCTCCATTTTTACACCTGAGGAAATTGAGGCTGACAGAGGTTAAGTGAATTGCCCACAGTCATACCACTGGGAAGTGTCTAAGAAAGGATTCAATTCAGGTCTTCCTGACACAAAGTCCAGAACTCAGCCCCTGAGCCTCCCAGCATTTTGAGGACTGAGTAAGGGCCTTGGTGCTATTTAGAGAAGAAGTCCACCTATCATCAGTTTCTGTCTGGGAGATACTGAAATACAATGATGAAGGAATATTGAAAATGGACAAGAAGTTTCCAAACTAAACTCTGACCGGAAGAGGCTTGGTTGAGAAGGAAGGAAGAGCAGAAGGAGAGTAGAAAGAATAGAAAAGGAAGATAAATGGATAGGTAGAGAGAATGGGCACTAGGAATCCTGCACATATGACTTGCTATTATTAGCTCTCCCTTCTTGAGTGAAGGTTCCCTGAGTACAGTACAAGGAGGGGGCAGTAATGTCCCTTATGTGTCAGGTGGAAGATCCTAAGGAACGTAAGTTTCAATTGAATCCCCTAGTCATAGCCCTGGTGTCAGAGAGACAGGAGTGATCCTAGAGGAATGGAGTTCACCATCCCAGCCCTTGTTTTGTACATTCACTATGCTATAGCTTGGAAGTAGGGGTTCCATCAAGACTGTTAGTCCTAGCCTTGATGCTTCTAAAGGCTGTGGTTGAGAGATGTAACACAAGACAGAATGAAGCACAAGATGGGAACCAGTGGAGACAGCAATGCAAACAAAATTTTTTGAGGAGACAATCAGGGAAGATAGAATTTGGTAAGGTCCTACTTGACCCAGATAAGAACTTTCTAATAATCAAATAAGATTTACTAGCTTTTGTCCCACTTTCCATCAGGCACCCCAAATCAATCTGCTCTTGGAGAGTGAACATTCTTGCACTGATTTCTGTTGGACGGATGCCTGGAAAATTGGTGAGCTAGTTGACATTCACTCCCCCTTTGGGGGAAAGGAGGCCTTTGGCCATTACCTCAGGCCTTACTTTTAGCCAGGTCAACTCAAGGGCTTCCCTGTCTTCATTGTTTAGCAGGACAGGGAGATCCATACAGCTGCACTCAGAAGTCAACTTCCCTATATATAATAATCCCTGATATTAAACACAACTTAAACCATAATCAAGGCCTTTTATGATTTGGTCCTTTCTGACCTTATCTATCTCTCCTTCCCTTGACATACTCTGTACTCTAGCCAAATTGGACTATTCACCCATGCCTAACGTCCTTCCCTTTCCTTCTCCGTTTGTCTATACCTAGAATTTACACATGTATGTGTACATGTACATGTACATGTACTATACACATGCATGTATTTGTATATATGTATGTGTATGGACTCTGTGTGTATATACATAAACATATATGTTGCGTACACACACACCCCTCAAGTTCTACAATAAGTGGTAAGGAAAATGCTCTGGAAAAAAAACACCATACCATCACTGGACAATGTGCAACTGGTAGTAAATTCCTTCTATCCCCACTAGAGGGTAGTACACTTCCACTATCATGCTTTGGGGCTTGTCTAGAGGCTTGGTCAAAATCTTTTTTGGAAGAGGTTTAGAGGATGTCTTGAAAATTTCCCTAGCTCCTAGAAGGATTGCATCTAAACCACTAGTTATTCTGTTCTTAATGAACTCCAAAGACTTCTCCCTTTCCTAAAGATCAGGAATGATACAAATGTGCTCAGATTTCTCCCAGCCTTTAAAAAAGAAAGGAGGGGCAGCTAGGTGGCTCAGTGGATAAAGCACCGGCCCTGGATTCAAGAGGACCTAAGTTCAAATCCGGCCTCAGATACTTGATACTTACTAGCTGTGTGACCCTGGGCAAGTCACTTAACCCTCATTGCCCTGTAAAAAACCAAAACAAAACAAAACCCAAAAACAAAAAGAAAGGGGGGAAAAAAAAGCTCTGCTCCTGCCAACCCCTTAACTAGTGGTGAAACTTGGAGCAGTGGAGTGGTGTGCTGGGTCTGCATATTTGTAGTAACTTGAAGGGATATGGTAGAGAGGATGAGAGTGAAGATATGATGGTTGAAGGGAGGGAGAAGGATGTGGAGAATGATCAAAGAGAAGGCAGGAGAGATTGGTATCAAGAAAACAAGTAGAGGGGTTAATCCTGAAAAGAAAAGGGATGCTTTGTCATCTGAGACTTAAATAGAGTTAAAGGATAGGTGACACATTCACTTTCCATTTTTGTGACATAATAACAATAGTAATAATAAATAGTTGTCATTTATTTATGTAATGCCTACTCTGTGCTAGCCACATGATATTATCTCATTTAGTCCTCCCAACAATTCTGGGAGGTAGGTATTGTCCCCTTTTCACAGTTGAGAAAACCAAGAGGTTAAGTGACTTGCTCAGGGTCATATAGCTAGCAAGTATCTAAGGGGAATTTGAATTCAAGTTTTCCTGACTCCCGGTCCAGAGCTCTATCCACTACACTACCTAGTTGCCCTGATTATTCTCTCCTGGTTCTCTGGGGTAACTTAAAAGGAATTTATGAAATGCCAAATGAGCAAAGAACATTTTGCTAGATGTTGAAGGAAGATACATGGTTTAGATAAGGCACAGACCCACTTTCTTAGAACTTAACTTTAATAGGGAAGGTTTGAAGAAGTGTAGTCATGATGAGGTTTATAGATGAGGATACTGAGGCTCAAGGATGTTAAATTACTTGATCAAGGTCACACAGCTAACAAGCATCAGAGACAGGGTTTGAACCTAGGTCCTCTGATTCCTGAGCAGTACCACACTGCCTCGGGACCTTGGAGGTAAGGTTATGGTAAGGTGTATCATGTTATCACCCCTATGGGGAACTATGGCATGATGAACTAGGAGCCCAAAGATCCAGAAGGACCAACATGTAAATTGCCATAACTGAGGCTGAAGGCAGGGATTGGGGTAGAAAGTAAAACAGTGAGCCAGGCGCTGAAGTCACTGAGGAAGATGGGAGAGTCTCCTAGCAACAAGATTTACCGAAGGAAATATCATTCACATGACATGAGCTTCAAAGGAGGAGAGGTCCTGAGTGATGGTCACAACAGGAAGGTCTGGAAGTGCCAATTGGGGTTAAGTGACTTGCCCAGGGTCACACAGCTAGCAAGTGTTAAGTGTCTGAGGTCGGATCTGAACTCAGGTACTCCTGACTCCAGGGCCGGTGCTCTATCCACTGCGCCACCTAGCTGCCCCCCAAGGGGAATTTCTAAATAGCATAGAACAGAGAATCTAGAAGGCAGAATATGGAGGGCAGACAGAGGATAGAGACTAAGAAGAGGTAAGAGTCAGATGGCTGTAAATAGGAGTGTGGGAAAACAGGAGGTAAAACTATCTTTTACCTTCACAGGCAGTGGTTCTATATGGCACAAATTAGCAGATGGAGAGAAGGGGATTTGCAAGTCATAGGGCAAAAGATGCACCAGGTGAGCAAAGGTGATAGAACAAATTGATCCCCAAGCTTCTAACTGGAATGTTGATGTCTCACAGATCTGGTCTCCCGGGTGCAAGCCACCTCTGATTACTCTGGGGTGGAAATCACAAGTTAAGGTGACTAGAAGGGTAGAAAAAGTCGAAGGAAGTTTCTGCCAATCTCCCTCCCCTAGGAGGTACTTGCTAAGTGGGAAAAGGATCCAAAGAGGCACAGAAGAATCCTTAACCATGTCTATAGGTTGTAATGTTGAAGAATGTGACACAAAAAAGGAAAGGAAGAAGAACCATAATAGATAGGAAGTTCTTCCCAGAGAAGGCAGAGTTGGACCCTCTGAGGAGTGGGGAACATCTTGTGCTCTGAGGAACAAAGGTGAATCTTCACAAGCATCATTGGAAGGTTGTCATTTACTACTGTTGGGGCAGTTGGCAACTCCTTCTGAAGACGAACAAAGTCACATTGATAGGAACAAGCAGGAGGTATTCTGTCTTGCTGAGACACTTATCCAGAATCTGATTTAAGAAGCTTGAGAGCTTCCCAATATTTATTAGACTCAATGATCTTTGCCCATTTCTGGTGATCCTCAATGGGATGAAATGATCCTGCTAGAAGGAACCTAGAAAGATTGGCTAGGGGTTATGATTATGAAGCCCTGGGAAAGAAACTGACCATCTTAGGAATAGAGATGGTATTTTTATATCACTGTTGCCCATTGAAAGTAGGGACTTCAAAGCAGAGAACAAATGTTCTTAATGTAAGTAAATCAAATTTCAGAGAGATGGCTGAGACTTGCTGGTATATAACTCATGTCTGGAATATAGCAGCAGAAAGGTATGTTATTCAAGAGTAAGAGGTAGTGGAGAGAGAGACATCATACATTAAATAGGAATATGAATTAAGGAAATGTGTCAAGAGGCATGGCAGAGAGCATTTGAATGAGGATCAGTTCACAGGTGGCAGATGCAGTAAAAAGAGCACAGGCTCTGGAGTAAGATGGTCTGGGTTCAAATCTCACCCCTGAAGCTTACTCTTTATAACCTTGAGCAAATCACTTAACCTCTGAGGACTTGCTTAGTTCCCTTATCTGTAAAATAAAGAGGTTAGACTAGATGACCTCTAAGGTCCCCTCCAGGTCTAAATCTATGATTCAGGGGGCAGCTAGGTGACACAGGGGATAAATCACTGGCCCTGGATTCAGGAGGACCTGAGTTCAAATCCAGACTCAGACACTTGACACTTACTAGCTGTGTGACCCTGGGCAAGCCACTTAACCCTCATTGCCCTGCAAAAAAATTAAAAAATATATATATGATTCAATGATCTAATGAAAAGAGAAATAGAAATTATGTCAGGGGGCAGTTAGGTGACACAGTGGATAAAGCACTGGCCCTGGATTCAGGAGGACCTGAGTTCAAATCCAACCTCAAATACTTACTTAATGTGTGATCCTAGGCAAGTCCCTTAACCTCTGTTTTTCCTTGGTTTCCTTAACTGTAAAATGGGAATAATGACAATAATACCTCTCAAGGTTGTTGTGAGGACAAAATGAGATAATATTTGTAAAGTTCATAGCACTTCATCTAATTTAATAATTTAAAACAACCACATATCACCACTGTCAGAATGTCCATTTTAAAAAGCTGGACCTAGGGGGCAGCTAGGTGGTGCAGTGGATAAAGCACTGGCCCTGGATTCAGGAAGACCTGAGTTCAAATCCAGCCTCAGGCACTTGACGCTTACTAGCTATGTGACCCTGGGCAAGTCACTTAACCCCCGTTGCCCTGCCAAAAAAAAAAAAAAAAAGCTGGGCCTTTTTTTTGGTGAGGCAGTTTTTTTATCCATTTCCTACTTTTTGTGTAAATAGCTTGTCTAAATAGGACTGGTTAGAGTTTTCCCAAATGTATAACATTCTTATCTATCCTTTTTATTCTTTTTTCTAATTTTGTATTTATTTTTGCCTTTCCTCTAGGAAGTCAGAGGTATAACTGTACAGACAAATGGTTTGGAAAGGAATCCTATGTCAATAACCAGTCATTTTCTGTCAAAATATAATAAGTTTCATTTTGATTATGTTATTTGGTTCTTATTGGGTTCAGAGCTTTTTGGCATTCTTTTTTTTCCCCTGAGAGGAAATTGGGGTTAAGTGACTTGCCTAGGGTCACACAGCTAGTAAGTGTTAAGTGTCTGAGACTGGATTTGACCTCAGATCCTCCTGACTCCAGGGCCAGTGCTCTATCCACTGCGCCACCTAGCACAACATATTTTTCACTCTCTTCCTTTTGGAGTCAAGAAGATGTGGGTCCAAATCCATTTTCAGATACTAGCTATATGACCCTGGGCAAATCCCTTAATCATTCTGAGCCTCAGTTTCCTCATCTGTCAAATGAGGATAATAATAGCAAAAGGCTGTTGTGAAGATCAAATAAGATAATATATGTAAGCATTTTGTAAACTTTAAAGCACTATATAAACATAAACTATTAGTATGAAATCATCAAGTCTCAAAGCATATATTTACTTAATTTAGATGGTTTTATCAAATTCTTTGTAGTATTTCTCTATCTCCTCATCCTTTGCAACAGATGTTGACACATAAACTTCAGGTATCTTCATGATGGTCTTTTCCCGAATGTTCTTTACAAGAACTACAATAGAAGGTGTCAAGTGACTCATGAAATATTTCTTGTTTGTGGGTACATAAAAAACAAACTGCTTTATTTGTATCCTCAAGGAGAATGTGTGAACTCTACCCAGTTCTTTATATGAGACATAGATCCCAATTTTCAAGCCAGGGAAGATAAAACAGAGAAAGAAAACTGGAACAACATAATGAACATGATATAAATATATTGAATACAAATATTGGTAAAATAATATAGCCACATATCCTAAAAGTATTCATTATAATTATTAAAGTCATACTAGGGATACAAAATTCTTTCGAGATCAGGGAAAAGTAGCATAATAAGTCATAAAATCATAGACAAAGCTAGAAGGGTCCTTAGAAGACATCTACTCTTCAACACTTTTTTTACATACTTACATAATTTCATTAGTTATAATGTAAGGACTTTGAAATGAGGAGTTGTTTCATTCTTTGTATTTATAGCCCTAGTGCCTGGTACAGTGCCAGAAACATAGTCATCACTTAATAAACACATGTCGATTGATTAACTATAGATGAGGAAACCAAAGCCCAGAGAAGTTGTGACTTGCCCAAGGTCACACAAATAGTAAGTGGTAAAGTCAATGTTCATACCTCACCCCTCTGATTTTCTCCACTGTACCACACTGCCTCTCTGAAAAGAAATGATCATAGTATAATACATAGTATAAGTCTTAGATTAAATACCTACTCCTATTTTTAAAGGAAGCACTAAAAAGTATAAGAATGAAAAGATGTTTCCTTAATACAATAGAAAATATTTATTTGAGCCCCAAAGTTAGCATTATAAATAATGGAAAAACCTTAGTATTTTTCCCACAGTACACTCATTCAACAAGCATTTATTATGCACCTACTATATGGCAGGCACTCTGGGATAATAATCACTGATGATACCTTTTAAAAATGAAACAGTTCCTAACATCATTGTCCTACATATTGCAGGAGAAAGAGACTCAAGACAGGGAGATCAAATAAGAGACTATGGAAAAAGTCTAGGCAAGAGGTGCTTGAGCCAGGCTAGTTTCTGTGGGGGTAGAGAGAAGATGGGCTAATGTGAGAGATATTGAAACAAAAACAAGATATAGCAACTTATTTGAATATGTGAGAATGAAGAGTCAAGGATGATCCTAAAGTTGTAAACCTGAGTGACGAGAAGGATGACAAAGATTGCCCTCCACAATAATAGGAAAGGTCAGAAGGGGATGTGCTTAGAGATAAGGATAACGAATGTTTTTTGGGATATGTGTTTGAGATGCCTAGAGAATATCCAGTTGGAACTCAAGAGAAAGACTGAGATTGGATATGTAGTTCTGGGAGTCATATGCAAAGAGATGAGCATTGAACTCATAGGAACTTATGGGGTTTCCAAGTGAGAGAGTGTAGATTAAAAAGAGGAAGATGCTTGGGACAGAACCTTGAGGTAGACCCACAGTCTGTAGGCAAAAAGCGTATGACAGTCCAGCAATGGAGACTAAAAGGGAGAAGTCATACAGGAGAAGAATTAAGAGGTGACACGGTCACAAAAATTCAGAGAAGAAATATCCAGGAGGTTAGGAAGATGGATACCATCAGATGAGGTTGAGTGGTTAAGAAGATGAGGACAGAGAAAATGTTAGATTAGGCAATTAGGAAGTGCCTCATGGAATCATCTGTCTTGTTTTTGGATACATAAAAAACAAACTCCTTTATTTGTCTCCCCAAGGAGGACCTGTGAGACATTCTTCTTTTTAATTATAACTTCTTTTTTTGTTGTTTTGGTTTTGCTTCTATCTGCACTTTGCCATACTATTCCTAACCATGACTGAGGAAAAAGTTGAAATTATACCCAGACCGAATAATGATCAAGAAATCCAATGAGAAACTATGGTAAATGACTTCTAACTCATAACTGTGACTTCTACCCCTGCCCCCCCAAAAATCAGCTAGAAGCTTATGGGCAGTAAGAAAGAGGGATGCCACAAGGTCTGTCCCCAGTTCAGATAACCAAGCCTTCCACAGTGACCAGAAACAAGACAAAGCTATGTGACCCTTCAGAGGTAACAAAAACCAAGAGCCCATCAGAAAAAGCTCCAAGGTGGTCAGGAAGCCCTAGGGCATGTGCCTCGGGGATGTGGAGCAGCAGCACTGAGACCAGTACAGTCTAAGTATGTAGTGGTTCCAAGGTCCTTAACTCTCTGTCCTTGCAGATCCAGGAAGGCTTAATCCTAGGAGATAGAGGTTAGCACAAGAACCTAAAGGACTCAGAGTGGTAAATGGGGATGACTATGTCACCCAGTTTAGCCCTGGCACAAAGACCCAGGTCAGAAACTAAAGCTCAAGTGATGAGTAAAAGAAGACATGACAACAAATAATTTTTTAAAAATCATTGTAGATCTAGAGAGCAGCAAAAAGAAAAAGAGTAACAATGTTGTTATTGTTTGTCCTTTGTTCTCAAAGAGGACCGTGACATCAGGGAGATGTCATGACTTGCAATGAATTAATTTAAGTGAGGGACGGCTGTGCAAAGTCACCAGCCTCACACTCTCCTCCAGAGCTATCCGGGTCCAGTGGCAAGATATACATCAGGACAACTGGAGATAGCCCCAGATGTCTGAGGCAATTGGGGGTTAAGTGACTTGCACAGGGCCATACAGCTAATAAGTGTCTGAGTTCAGATTTTAACTCAGGTCCTCCAAACTTCAGGAACAGTACTCTCTATCCACGGTGCCACCTAGCTGCCCTGAGAAACAATGTAACAACTATAAGAAAACTGAAAGGAAAGAATGCTTTTTTCCACAAGAACTATATGAATACCTAGAAAAAAATGAAGTGAGAAATCAACAATGAAATAAAAGCTTTACCGGAAAGAATTGGAGGAGAATAAATAGCTTAGAAGTGAAAATGGTAAATTTTACCCAAGTAACATGCTCCCTGAAAACTAGAATAAACCAAACAGAAATCAATGACTCCATGAGACAAGAAATATTGGAACAAAATCAAAAGATTGGAAAAATAGAAGATAATGTATTTAATTAAAAACAAATGGGGGCAGCTAGGTGGCGCAGTGTATAGAGCACCAGCCCTGGAGTCAGAGTACCTGAGTTCAAATCCGGCCTCAGACACTTAACACTTACTAGCTGTGTGACCCTGGGCAAGTCACTTAACCCCAACTGCCTCACTAAAAAAAAAATCCTGGAAAATAAGTAAAAGAAGGATAATTAAAGCCTCATTAGACTCCCTGAAAACCATGATTTTTTTTTTTAAAGCTCTTGGAGTAGCAAGGTGGTACAGTGGATAAAACACTGGTCATGGATCCAAGAGAACCTGAGTTCAAATCTGGCCTTAGATACTTTGACACTTACTAGCTGTGTGATCCTGGGCAAGTCACTTAACTCTCATTGCCCCGCAAAAAAACAAAACAAAACAAAACAAAACTCTGACACTATATTTTAAGAATCATAAATGAAAACTTGCCAAATCTATGAGAATTAAAGAGTAAAGTGAAGATAAAAAAGAATTTACTAATAGCTTTATAAGAATCCCAGGCATATGATACCTCAAGCCCAGAATTCTTAGATCCATAAGGAAAAAAAGTGTACATATATACATACATACATACATATATACTATAAACACACAACCAGAAGGAACCAGTTCAAATACCAAGGAACCACAAGTCAACATCTGACAAGACCTGGAAGCTTCTACTCTAAATGAGAAGAGATTTTATATCACTCTCATTTCTTTTCCCAATTTTTCCTCTACTTCTCTTCTTTGATTTTTTAAATCCTTTTTTGGATTCTTCCATATGACCTGAGATCAATTGTTGTTTTTCTTTGAGACTTTGGATGTAGCAGTTTTGACTTGGTTGCTTTCTTCTGAATTTTGAGTTTTGATCTTCCCTGTCACCATTCTTTGGTCAGACTCTCCTTTTTGTTTTTTCTCATTTTGTTTTGAGGTGTCATTTAAAGTTTAGGGGGGGAATTTCAGAGAGCTCAGGTGAGTCTCTGCCTTTTCTCCACCATCTTGGCTCCCCCCCCAAAAAAAAAGAGATTTTAGAATATGACATTCCAAAATCTTAAAAAAAAAAAAAAAACTTACCTCACAAAGCTGATTATAATCCTTGGGGGCAGCTAGGTGGCACAGTGGATAAAGCACCGGCCCTGGATTCAGGAGGACCTGAGTTCAAATCCAGCCTCAGACACTTGACACTTACTAGCTGTGTGATCCTGGGTAAGTCACTTAACCCTCATTGCCCTGCCTCCCCCCCCCAATTAATCTATATTATTAACCTTTTATCCATCATTTTCTTATGTCTAGGCAATCAACAGAACAATCAAGCCCTGATTTATATCATTCACCTATTTCCAAGGTATAAATGCTCACACTGAAAACCTAACAATTGACTCTCTTGAACTGGTAAGATTTGGCTCCAGTACACCCCTCTTTTAATGGAATAGAGGACTTTTAATAATTTCTGGTGAAAAAAAAAACCAGAGCTAAGCAGAAACTTTGAAATGCAGACACAAGAGTCAAGAGAAAACCAGAAAGCAAGTGAAAGGGGATGTCTGATGATACAGTGCTAACATTCTAAGGAGAGGAGAAACAACTTCCCTCCACAACATTTCTATCTCCAAAGAGAGACAAGGAAGACAAAGTACCTAGAGATGGATTGGTTCTATTCTGAGGGTTTAAGAGGAGAAAGAGAAGGGTGAATAAAAGGAATATCCTAGTGTAGAAGGCAGGAAGAACTTACTATTTCTTGTAATTTAAGGAACAGGAGAACAAGAGCATACAAAAATAAGGAAAGAGATTGGGGAAGCAATGACTAATGTCATCACCTAATGATGAGTCTCTTATTTTAGATAAAGGAGGTTTGAACACACATACACACAGTTTGGCAGTGAATGATGTCAAACTGAACAGGGAAACAAAAGAGGGAGAATGTCAAGTGGAAAAATAATATCAGAGAGGCAATAGTTAGAAAACGAAACTTTTGACACTGAAGGCAGAATTAAAAGGAAGAAGAAAACTAGAATTTAAGGGCGTACCCATCATTTGGGGAATGACTGAATAAATTGTGATATACATATGTTATAGAAGTTTGTCATAAATTATTAGAGATAAATTATAAACTTTGTCAAATCTATAAGAATATGAGTCATTTTCCAATTGACAAATGGTCAAAGGATATGAAAAGGCAGTTAGTTTTCCAATGAAGAAATCAAAACAATTTGTAGACATGAAAAATGATTATTGATTAGAGAAATTAAAATTAAAACAACCTAGAGACATCATTTTTCACTTATCAAGTTGGCTAAAATGATTGAAGGGGTAATCAACAAATGTTGGAAGGAATATGGAAAAGTTGGGACACTCATTCATTGTGGGTGGAATCGTGAACTGATCGATCCAACCATTTTGGAAAGCAATCTGTAATTATGCTCAAAGAATTATTAAACTGCCTATACCCTTTGACCCAGAAATACTACTACTAGGTCTATTTCCAAGGATTAGAGGAAAAGGAAAAGAACTTATATGTTCTAAAATGCTTATAGCATCTCTCTTTGTGGTAGTCAAAAACTGGAAATTGCAGGGATACCCATCAATGGTGGAATGGCTGAACAAGTTGTGGCATATGATTGTGCTAGAATTCTACTGTGCTATAAGAAATGATGAGCTCAATGGTCTTATAAAAACATGGAAAGACTCACACAAATAATGAAGACTTAAATCAGCAGAACCAAGAGAACATTGTATAGAGTAACAGCAATATTGTTTTAAGAATGACTGACCAAATAAGTCATTTTGACTATTATAAATATCCAAATTAACCAGAAAGGACATAAGAAGAAAGATGCTATCTGCATCCAGAGGAAGAACTGATAAATAGAAGTATGATAAATAGAAATATATATATATATATATATATATTTGTGTCTAATGGTGACCATGTTGGGGGGGGAATTTATGTGATAACTTTATTATATTTTTAAAAGGAATAGTAAGTTATACACAATAGATTTGCAGTTTCATGTGCAATCATATTTTTAAAATTATATGATGTTATGAATATGTTTGTTTTATTCCATAAATTTAAAATAAAATAAATGTGAAGAAGAAAAAAAAGATGATTTCAGAGAATCTTGGGTAGTATGAACAGATGAAGAGTGAAGTGAAAGAAACCAGGAAAACATTTTATACGAGGACAGCATTGCAAAGAAAAACAGCTTTGAAAGACTTAAGAACTCTGATCAATGAAATTAGCAGTCATGTCTCCAGAGAACCTACGATGAAGTTTGTTATCCATCTCCTGACAGAAAGGAAATGGACTAAAGATGCAAAAAGAGACATTTTTGCATGTGGTAATTGTGTTAAATTTGTTTCACTTGATGATACTTATTTGCTACAAGGGTGCTTTTTCCCAATCTCTTGGTTTTTTTTGGGGGGGAGGGGGAAATGAAGGTTAATGAGGTGACTTGCCCAGGGCCACACAGCTAGTAAGTATCAAATGTCTGAGGCTGGATTTGAACTCAGGTCCTCCTGAATCCAGGGCCAGTGCTTTATCCACTGTGCCACCTAGTTGCCCCTCAATCTCTTGCTTTTTTAATTGTAGGTTAGAGTTGGAAGAAAGTGAAGGTAATAGTAAGGCCAAAAAAAGGCCATTATAATTTTTTTTTAATAAACAGAATAAAATTCAGAAGGAAGTACAAATGAATTTGAGGTAATGTGTGAAATTTATTATATATTTTAAAGAAAACAAGTCCTGTGAAATGGAGATTTATGGTTTCATATACAATCCTCTTTTCATGCCCTGATACATAACCTTATCTCTTTTTCTGGTAAGGTTCCTAAACCAGTAGATCATGGTGATGCTTCAGATAGAATATACCTAGATTTTTGCTAAGCATTTGTTAAAAGTATCAATGTTATGGGGGGCGGCTAGGTGGCGCAGTGGATAAAGCACCGGCCCTGGATTCAGGAGTACCTGAGTTCAAATCCGGCCTCAGACACCTGACGCTTGGTAGCTGTGTGACCCTGGGCAAGTCACTTAACCCCCATAGCCCCGCCGCCCCCCAAAAGTATCAATGTTATGTTGGTGGAAGATATGGAGAGTAGATGGTAAAACAACTGGATGGATTCTGAGGCAATTGAATGTTTGGACTAAAAAAGTAATTACTAATGGCTCAATGTTGGCTTGATCAGCAAGAGGCTTCCAGTAGACTGGTTCAGGGATCTCTGCTTAGCCCTGTGCTATTCACATTTTTACAGTAACTTTGGGTAAAGGTATGTATTTGCCTTGGCATAGTCATCATTTGCTGGGTTTACACACATAAAGTTGGGAAGAATAACTACCAGACTGAATAACAGTCAGGCTCTAAAAGAGGAGATCTTAGCCTTTTGTATGTTTCTTGTACCCTTTTGCAGTCTGATGAAAACTATTCAGAATGTTTTAAGTGCATAAAAAAATACACAGGATTACAAAAAAACCCATAATGGTTAATGAAATTTTTTCCCATCCAAGTCTGTGAACCCTTTGAAATCTAACTCTGTTCTAAAATGATCTAGACAGAGTTGAGCACCAGGTAAAATCTAGTAAGATAAAATTCATTAATGGTTCTTGGGTTCAAAATAGCCATTTTGGGGACAGCTAGGTGGCACAGTGGATAAAGCACCAGCCCTGGATTCAGGAGGACCTAGGTTCAAATCTGACTTCAGACACTTGACACTTACTAGCTGTGTGACCTTGGGCAAGTCACTTAACCCTCATTGCCCTGCAACAAAAATAATAATAATAAAAAATATTTGAAGAACTATTATGTGACAGAGGTATTGGGCATGTTCTGTTTGGAGAGAGAGAGAGAGAGAGAGAGAGAGAGAGAGAGAGAGAGAGAGAGAGAGAGAGGAGAGAGACTAGGAAAAATGGGGTGAAAATTGCAAAGGGATAAATTTAGACTTGATATCAGAATAAGTTGCCCCAAAGGAGAATGAGTTGCCTCAAGAGTCAGTAGGTTCCCTGTCCTTGGAGGTCTTCAAGTAGAGACTGGATAACCACTTACTGGGTACATTACAGTGGAGATTCCTTTTGGTTAGGTACTGGACAAGATGACAAATACTTCCAATTTAAAAATTCTGTGATTTCATAAAGATCACAAAAACACAGGGGAAGGGATTGATTATTCAGAAGAAGCTGATGAGGAAATTGAAACATAGGGGGAAATTATCCCCACATTTTGCCCTAAATGCCATATAAAATTCCAAATGGATCAATTATCTTAAATATTGAAAATTAAATTATGTACATATACATATATAACAGTTGTGAAGAGAAAAATGTTCAGCAAGTTTAAAGGGAATGAAAATGTGGATTTGATCATATAAAAAAAGTTTTTGCGTGACAAAAGCAACGCATCTGGAATAAAAAGGAAAGAAACAGAAGGGGGAAAATCTTTGCTATTAACATTTCTGAGAAAAATATGGCATCAAAAATCTACCTAGACTAGATGGAAATATCTTAAGAATTACATGCAGGCCCCAATGATAAATGGTTAAAGGATGTAGATAAGTAACTCTCCCCCTAAAACCCATAAATTATCAATAACCACTTAAAAGTTGTTCAAACAATCTAATACACATGCCAACACTTGTCAGATGCTACATTATAGCCTTTAAGTTAGCCAAAATTAAAAATATTTTTAAATTATAAGCTTCTGTGTGGTGGAGAGTATGCTGTGCAGAAACAAATATATTATTACATTCTTGTCAGAGCTGTGTAATGGTATAATATTTTTGGAAAGCAATATGGAATTATATGATATTAGCTACAAAATCTTTCATACCTTTTTTTAACCTAGTCCTTACACTACTAGGTAGTGTATCATTCTAAGAATGATACTGAAAAGGATGTGTAGGGAAGAACTACTTGTACAAAAATGTCATTAGGATTACTCATAATAGCAAAACTGTTTGGGGATCAGTTGAACCAATTGTAATCTAGAACTATAATGGAATATATTGTTCCATAAAGAATAACAAGTATGAAGAATACAAAGAAACCTATGAAGACTCACTACAATGTAATACAAAATGAAAGAAATAAAACCATACATATTGACTACAACTAAATAAGACAGATATAATTAAAATAGTGATCCAAAGAAATGTTCTTCCATAAAACTAAAAAGAGGAAAAAATTCAGAAATTATAATAGCAACCCAAAAAATGTTTGCCCCCCAAAAAAAATATAAAGAGGAAAAAGTTTAGAAAGGGACAAAGATATAGGTTGTCTGGTTACTTTCTTAATCTACATATTTTACAAATATTTTTTAAATTATTAATGATATATTTTATGGGTTATATATAGTTTTTTAAATGTACTTTGTATATTTGAAAGTTTATCTTTGTTGGTGGTTCCTAAGTTGGTAAGAAATAAAGAGGTTGGGGCCAGCCTTGAATTTCAGGCTAAAAATTCAAGACTTCCAGTCTCTCCCTCCAATATGGAACACAGAGGAATTCCAGAACCCTTAACTATGACAAGCCCTCTCCGCCCCTTCCTAGAGTCAGAAAAGCTTAGGCTTGAATATTTCCACAATGAAAGTATTATGTCTTGAGGATTTTTTCTTTCCTCCCTAAAATATGTTCCCTTGATGTCCCAAAAGGTACAGTATATAAGATCTTCCCATTGTTGTTTTTTGTTGTTGTTTTTTTTTTTATTTTTTGGAGGGTATGTATTTGTTTGTAGTTTTTTTCCCCCAAGCTGTGAAAAATAGAAGGAAAAAGATACAAGATCTACCCCTCAAAGCTGCAGCTTAGATGGAATTTTGTAATTTTGAATTCAGCAGTAGCAACGGGCTTCAACAAGTCAAAGAAATTGAAGGTGAGAAAAGCCTTTAAGGCTCTTTAATCCATTTGCCTGGGAAGGAATACTTTGCAGAGTATTCTAAAATAATTTTCTTCTATCACCCAATAGCAGAGTCCTTGGAACCCATATTTTCCAAATCAGTAGACTCTAGATGACACCAATAGCACATGGGGCATAGTTAAGAGAATAGAGCACTGGACTTGGAGTCATGTAAGACCTGGGTTTGAATTCTGCCTCCTGCACTATCTATGGGACCATAACCCTCCTAATGTCTTTCATTCTCGATTTTGTCATCTGTAAAATGAAGATAATATTGCCTGTTCTATGTGTCTCATAGGGTTGTTGAGGTAAAAGGAGATGATATGTGTAAAAAGGGGTAGATATGGGCATGAAATCTACGTGGCTGGCCTTGGAGGAAGAACCAAGTTCTGCCTTGGACACCTGCTAGTTACTATGACCGTGGATAAAGTCTTCTAACCCCTCAATGCCCCAGGGATCCTTCTAAGGAGGGGTTCTTTTTTTTTATGTCAATTGCTTTTATTTTTATTTAAATTTTTTTTTAGTGAGACAATTGGGGTTAAGTGACTTGCCCAGGGTCACACAGCTAGTAAGTGTTAAGTGTCTGAGGCCAGATTTGAACTCAGGTCCTCCTGACTCCAGGGCCGGTGCTCTATCCACTGCGCCACCTAGCTGCCCCTAAGGAGGGGTTCTTAACCTGGTATTTGAGAACTTTTAAAAAACATAGACTTGGGAAACTATTTGAATAAAATTGACTTCCTTTACAATCCTATACAATTTTTACTAATTTTAAAACATTATTCTGAGAAAGGGTTCACAGGCTTCATGAGACTTCCCAAAGGGCCCATCACACACACACACACACACACACACACAAATGGTTAATAATCCTTAGGCTGTTACAAAAGGTAAGGTTTTTACATTAAGAGTTCCTTCCCAAAAATTGTTTACAAAAAAAGTTCCTTCCATCTGTAAAATCGTTTCTGGACTCCGTGTACACATATACGTATTTGCTTTAAAGGGCTTTTTCCATCTCAGGGTGCTCTATAAATGTCAGAATATTACAAATAACCTACAACTACTCCCTATTGCCTTTTCACTGAACCTTACATATCCAAATGTATTTCCTCCTCTTGACCAATACATAATCTGCTCTAGTAATATGTTTGTTACTGTCCATATCCTATAACTGCTTCCTTGCATATTACTCTGTCTTCTAATTGTTGATACCATACCATTTTGCGCTATTCTATCTGATACAGTGGAAAAATCATGATACAGTAGAAAAACTTGGCATCAGAAGGCCTGGCTTCTACTCTTGGTTCTGCTACTTCCTAACTGTAACTGTAAATGTCATAATTCTGTGAGCCTCAGAGGTCTCATCTGTACCTCACAGGATGGTTGTGAGGAAAGTACTTTTTAAAGTGGATGACAGGGGGCAGCTAGGTGGCGCAGTGGATAAAGCACCGGCCCTGGATTCAGGAGTACCTGAGTTCAAATCCGGCCTCAGACACTTGACACTATCTGTGTGACCCTGGGCAAAGTCACTTAAACCCCAAATGCCTCACTAAAAACAAAAATGAACTGGAGAAGGAAATGGCAAGCCATTCCAGTATCTTCACCAAGAAATTGGGTCACAAAGGATAGGAAATAACTGAATGACTGAACAGCAACAAGGATATGTCTAAGGTGTCCAACCTTCCAGTTTCTGTCTTCATAGCATCTCTCCTATAATGTCCCCTCCTCTATATTCCCATAGCCACCACTGCAATTCAGGCCTCCATCACCTCTCCCCTAGACTATTTCAATTGACTTCTATCAGTCTCCTCACCTCAAATTTCTACCCATACCAATCCTCCATCCAGGTTCTTTGGGGCCATTTCGACCTAGGTTTACCATTTATGAAATTATAAGTCAAGAAATGAGGGAGACCTTTTTTGACTGGCTTTATAAATTAAAGCAAAAAAAAGAATGGTAAACAATTAAAATAATATAGCTACAAATTATAGTAACCAATTAATATGGGTATAAATCTTCCCAAGGAGTGGTCTCAAGTTTTCTGGCCAGTGCTGGGAGGATGCCCTTGCGTTATTCTCTCAGGTGAGAATAAAAGACAATTTTATAGAAGTGCTTATGGTCATCCCCCACACACACACTTTGGGATTCTCCATATGAATCCTAAATTACATTCTATAAGGTAAGGGAAAATAAAATTCCAATAAACAATAATACCAAAATGGGGCAAAAAGACCTTATTAATATAGCTCTGTATAAATGTGTATATTATAAAATTTTGAACTTACTCTTCCAATCCATGGGGCACTAGCAGGTTGGATCCCCAGAGTACGGCTGGCTGCATCTCCCTCTCAGGGATCTAGGGGTACCTCTGAGGGATTGAGACTGTTTGTCTAATGCTATTAGTTTGAGCCATCATTCCAAAGTGTTCCCCCATATTTATCATTTAATATCTCAATATTATTGATAAGCAACTGACATTAAATAGCTTTAGGAAGTGTTATTTACTGAAAAGGTATAGCAAGGATAGACTAAAAACATATCCCTCTCAAACCAGGGTCCCCTCTCCCACCTCAGCCTCTAGGGAGAGTGGTTACTGTGAACATTTAACCCACCAAATTTTTTTGTTGTTCAGTCATTTCAGTCATGTCTGAGTCTTCCTAATGTCATTTTGGGGCTTTCCTGGCAAAGATCCTGAAGTGGTTTGTCATTTCTTTATCCAACTAATTTTACAGATAAGGAAATTGAGGTTAAGTGACATGGTTAAGTCACTTGCCCAGGGTCACACAGTAGTATGTGTCTGAGGCTGGATTAGAACTCATGAATATGAATCTTCCTGATTTCAAACCTGGTGCTCTACCCACTGAGCCACCTAGTTTACTTCTAGGTAAAGCAAAGTCATGTGCAAGTAATTTCATTACTGCAAGATACTATGTCTGAGCTACCAGGCTGATCCACTGCTAGGTTGGATCCTATAGGTCACTTCTTGGGGTTCTGCTTCATCCTAGACTGAGCTGACAACAAACTTAGGTATAGATTCTAGTTCCTAGATTTCTGATGTCACTTCTGACTTTCTGAAGTCCACAAAGTCTTAGTCTTGTCCATTACATCTTCAGTATTCCTTCACTTAAGAACAATAAAACATGGACATGAGGACAGAAGCAACAGCAGTTAGACTTTCATAGGACATATTAGGGCAGCTAGGTGGCTGAGGGAGAGAAATGAGAAATGAGGGGAGAAAGAGAGGAGAGAGGGGAGAGCAAGAGAGGAAGAGTGGGAAGAGAGGGAGGAGAAAGAGAAGAGAGAGAGGAGAGAGGTCTTAGATCTGCCTTCATGGGCTGACTCATACATACTTTTGCAAGGAAGGATGGAAGGAAGAAAGGAAGGAAAGAAGGGAGGAAGGGAGGGAGGAAAGGAGGGAGAAAGGAAGCATTTATTAAGTACTTACTATGTGCCAGGTGTTATGTTAATCACTTTACAAATATCTTATTTGATTCTCACAACAACCCTGGGAAGTAGGTGCTATTAATTTCCCATTTTTGCAGTTGAGGAATCTTGAGACAGAGAGAGGTTAAGTGACTTGCCAGGTTCACGCAGTGTCTAAGGAGGAATTTGCACTCAAGTCTTTCTGACCCTAGGCCCAGCACTCTATCCACTGACCCACTCAGCTGCCTCTAGGGAGATATAAAGGGATCAAGATTTATAGGGGGAACAGTTCATTGCTTTAACCTGACACAGAGAAAACTGAGTCTCAGAGAAGGAAAATGACTTGGGTTTGGGGCAAAGGAGCTGGAGGTCAGATATCATCCCTTGCCTTGTGATACAAGGAGCAAATCATTATTTAGAATCTGGGATCAAGGTTACTAACCCTTCCCATACCTAGCTCATGCTGCCATGGCTTGCCTCCATCTCCAAGTATCTTGGTTGCCTCCCAACCCAACTTCATTTTAGCTCTCAGAATAGCTCTGCCTGTATTCTAATTAGCCAAAGCTAATATAAGATCCTAGAGAATGCTGTCCAATGTGCTAAAATGGAATATACTTTCTACAGTAGACAGTTTATTGGAACCTGCTCATTTCTAAAGAGTTGAGAGCTTTAGGAAAAGACTCTGAAAAAGGCAGAAAGCCACATATCTTTTCCATTTTCACATTTTTATGCAGACTTCCAAATATATCAGACAGGACCACTTATTGAGTAAATCAAGTTATAGCTAGATCCCGATTAGTGTGAAGAATGAATCCCATAAAGTGGTTATGTGTTTTTAACTCACACTATTTGAAGTTATAATTATGTAAAATATAGTAACTGGTTCCAGTCCAATAAAAATATATATAGTGTAAATTCAAATAATTTGATGACCTTCACAGGATTCTTTATACTCATTTGATCTAGCTGTATCAATGAATTTAACTAATAAATTATTATTAAATCAATAGTTTATTAAACTACTAAATTATTTTAGGAATGTGAAAGATATTAAATAATTTTTAAATTCCATATATTTTAATGTCTAATTTTACCCCTGGAAAAAATGCTTTGTAAGCGATTTTGACATTTCCAAAAGATGTCTGTCTCAAGACTGTGAGGAAGCTCTTTTGGATATAGTAGACTAAATGGGGTTTGGACCCTTTGTGGGATGGTTTGAAAGATGTCAATTGATCAAGCAAGAATGAGGTCTTTCTGAATACCACATCCTACCTGGAAATCTAGCCCAAGGAAGGCAAGGCAGGGTGCCCAGTATAGGGGATACAGACAGTAGGAACAGGGACCACAGTCAAGAGATCAAGACTCAAAGTCTGTCATGTTGACCCAGGACATAGATTTGATTAATGCCCACCCAGCCTTCTACAGATCATTCTTGTTTTCAAATGCCTCTGTAAATCCTTCACACCTGTATAGTAGGACCCAGAAAATCCCAAATAGGACTTGCCAGTCCTGGCATTTTGCTCTCATGGATTGTGCCATGTGGTTCTGCCACCTTGACAAACTTCCTTCTCATTCTCACTGTCTCCTTCACTACCTTTAAAATGTCCAAGGGCACCAACATTCAACACCCCATGTTGACATCTTACCTTCTTTCTGTGTCTAAGTCTTAGATAGTACTCAGCTGTGAAGTATCGGTAGCACAGGGGAGGAAGGACTGTGGTTTATTTTAGCCACTTTGCCTTCACAGAAAGTGACAGTGCAAAGAAAATGCTAAAAAAAGTCCAGCTATCACTTTGGCAACCATTGCTTTTTGTTTCCACTTATTATTGTTCCACTTGGGTGCTGCCTCACTTGGACTATCTCCCTTCAAAATAAACTGTGCTTAGCTTTGGTAATTGGTAATTGGCTCTTGCTCTCTCCTAGTTCTGACATTGCTTGATCATCTCTTGAATGGTCTATGTCTAAGACACCAGTATTATACTATTCTCCTAGGTGGGGGCTGGGTCACAGGTGATGGGATCAAAGAGGATCCATAATGCTGACTGTGAAACTTCTCAGGTTCAGGGAGTGATGGAAGGAATCACTGAAAAGATCTTTCTTGGAAAGAGAAAAGGAATTCATTTGAATATGAGAGCCCATAAATGCATAGAGCATGGACCTGTGCTGGCTTACCCCGGGAGAATATTTCCACTGGGTTTTCCCCTTCCCCTCAGCACAAGAACCAATGGGAATGTTCCACCATGATATGCTAGCATGCAAGGCTCATACCCTGTGCACATCTATGAATAAGAGTATTGTGATGAAATAATGGGATTTAGCAGATACTCAAAGACCCACCTGGAGATTAATCTATACTGATTGAAGCAAGTGAGAGTGATTGACTGCTGATTAAGCCTACTTCAAGTTAATTGGATTGTAATCACACCTGGCTATCCCTTAAGAAGGTATTGTTCTCAGAAGCTAGACTGTGAACTCAACTTGAGAACACCTTCAAAACCAATGGATTTGGATGACGCCAACCAATCAGCTTGAAGCAGTGTGTAAGGACTGCCTCTGTTACAGACCTATAAAAAAGCTTCCACAATCAGCTTGCTAGGGTGTTCCTGATTAAAGCAGGCTTGTGGCAGAGGACTTGAGGAAGAACCAGACCAGGCTGGAACTCTAGGCTAAACAGGCTTTTTTCTTAACTTTCTGAACTCCATGGGAATATCTGTATGTTTTAATAAATGTTTAATGCCCAAGGACTGGTGCTAAAGCTTCTAATTTAAGGCGACCACAATTGAGATTTTAAACATCACAGTTTGGTGACCATGAAGGGACTGCTGAACCCCTCAACCTTCTGATCTTCACATTGGGTAAGAAATTTTATGTTTGTAAGTGTGTTAATGCTTCATTTTTGTGGACTTTCTGTTTTGATTTATCTTTACCTGCTTTTGCCTTTAACTAATAACTTTATAAAGCATTGGTATTATGAAAGAGAAAATAAAGGGGTTGAAGAAAAACAAGAGAAACTTTATCATCATCATATTTCAAGAATCTGCTTCTATTGCCACAAACTGGGACATATTTTGCGAAATGCAGAAGTAGACAGCAAGATATTAATGAGATGTGGAGAATTTAGATATCGAAATCAAAAATGCTCTAAATTCACTCAGAGAAATAATATCAGTTCAAATGTTACATAAAGGTTTCCTTTTTATGCCATTGTATCTACATTTTGAAATTAATAGTATGAGTTTGTTTTCATAGAGATTTTCATTCTTTTAAGATTGTGTTTTGTTTTTCCAACTGATTATTTGATCAAATTATATAAAGTATTTTCTTGGTAAATTGATTACTAGGACAAGTGTAAATTAATTCTAGATATACTATTTTTGCAAAAAAAATTATTTGGAATCATTGTACATTGTAACTTATATTCTGACTCAAAGCAAATTCACAGTTTTTGTGATCATTTCACATTTTTTGCTATCATTATTATCCTCAAATTTTAAAATCCATATGAGACTTGGATTATGAGAATTTGCCATTTAAGACATTAATTGCCTTTACCCATGAGAGGAATACATACAAGAGCAGGCATTGAACTCTCACAGAAGGGGAGACACTTATGAAGTCCAGGTACTGTACAGATGGCTGGAAGTTTTCATCTCACCCATCTCATTCTACACCTGGCTTCTATTCCCCTACAATATGCCTGATGCCATGGACGTCTCAATCCCACGCATCTGATTAAGCCTGACTCAGTTTCCTCCAATATGTTCGGTGGCATAGACATATATCCCATCCACCTATTTTAAGCCTGGCATACTGCATGGTGTATATATTGCTCAATGGCAATCCCCATAATTATCTTAGATGTCATGACAAATACAGTGTTGGATTTGGCCTTGACATCTGTTACCAATTATATTAGATTTTAAAACTTCTCATAATGGCATGAGGATTAGGCAGATGATACAAAAGGTGATGAAATGAAGATTTGAAAAAATTCTTGTATCCTCAATTCATGTTTTTAAGAACTTTCATTGTTTGATTTGATTACTGGCAAAGCTATTTTTTACTGTTTCATCAAGGAACACCTGTTCCTAGAAGAAACAAAGAGGGGGATGTGATGAAATAATGGGATTTAGCAGATACTCAAAGACCCACCTGGAGATTAATCTATACTGATTAAATCAATTGAGAGTGATTGACTGCTGATTAAGCCTACTTCAAGTTAATTGGATTGTAATCACACCTGGCTATCCCTTAAGAAGGTATTGTTCTCAGAAGCTAGACTGTGAACTCAACTTGAGAACACCTTCAAAACCAATGGATTTGGATGACGCCAACCAATCAGCTTGAAGCAGTGTGTAAGGACTGCCTCTGTTACAGACCTATAAAAAAGCTTCCACAATCAGCTTGCTAGGGTGTTCCTGATTAAAGCAGGCTTGTGGCAGAGGACTTGAGGAAGAACCAGACCAGGCTGGAACTCTAGGCTAAACAGGCTTTTTTCTTAACTTTCTGAACTCCATGGGAATATCTGTATGTTTTAATAAATGTTTAATGCCCAAGGACTGGTGCTAAAGCTTCTAATTTAAGGCGACCACAATTGAGATTTTAAACATCACAGTTTGGTGACCATGAAGGGACTGCTGAACCCCTCAACCTTCTGATCTTCACATTGGGTAAGAAATTTTATGTTTGTAAGTGTGTTAATGCTTCATTTTTGTGGACTTTCTGTTTTGATTTATCTTTACCTGCTTTTGCCTTTAACTAATAACTTTATAAAGCATTGGTATTATGAAAGAGAAAATAAAGGGGTTGAAGAAAAACAAGAGAAACTTTATCATCATCATATTTCAAGAATCTGCTTCTATTGCCACAAACTGGGACATATTTTGCGAAATGCAGAAGTAGACAGCAAGATATTAATGAGATGTGGAGAATTTAGATATCGAAATCAAAAATGCTCTAAATTCACTCAGAGAAATAATATCAGTTCAAATGTTACATAAAGGTTTCCTTTTTATGCCATTGTATCTACATTTTGAAATTAATAGTATGAGTTTGTTTTCATAGAGATTTTCATTCTTTTAAGATTGTGTTTTGTTTTTCCAACTGATTATTTGATCAAATTATATAAAGTATTTTCTTGGTAAATTGATTACTAGGACAAGTGTAAATTAATTCTAGATATACTATTTTTGCAAAAAAAATTATTTGGAATCATTGTACATTGTAACTTATATTCTGACTCAAAGCAAATTCACAGTTTTTGTGATCATTTCACATTTTTTGCTATCATTATTATCCTCAAATTTTAAAATCCATATGAGACTTGGATTATGAGAATTTGCCATTTAAGACATTAATTGCCTTTACCCATGAGAGGAATACATACAAGAGCAGGCATTGAACTCTCACAGAAGGGGAGACACTTATGAAGTCCAGGTACTGTACAGATGGCTGGAAGTTTTCATCTCACCCATCTCATTCTACACCTGGCTTCTATTCCCCTACAATATGCCTGATGCCATGGACGTCTCAATCCCACGCATCTGATTAAGCCTGACTCAGTTTCCTCCAATATGTTCGGTGGCATAGACATATATCCCATCCACCTATTTTAAGCCTGGCATACTGCATGGTGTATATATTGCTCAATGGCAATCCCCATAATTATCTTAGATGTCATGACAAATACAGTGTTGGATTTGGCCTTGACATCTGTTACCAATTATATTAGATTTTAAAACTTCTCATAATGGCATGAGGATTAGGCAGATGATACAAAAGGTGATGAAATGAAGATTTGAAAAAATTCTTGTATCCTCAATTCATGTTTTTAAGAACTTTCATTGTTTGATTTGATTACTGGCAAAGCTATTTTTTACTGTTTCATCAAGGAACACCTGTTCCTAGAAGAAACAAAGAGGGGGATGTGATGAAATAATGGGATTTAGCAGATACTCAAAGACCCACCTGGAGATTAATCTATACTGATTAAATCAATTGAGAGTGATTGACTGCTGATTAAGCCTACTTCAAGTTAATTGGATTGTAATCACACCTGGCTATCCCTTAAGAAGGTATTGTTCTCAGAAGCTAGACTGTGAACTCAACTTGAGAACACCTTCAAAACCAATGGATTTGGATGACGCCAACCAATCAGCTTGAAGCAGTGTGTAAGGACTGCCTCTGTTACAGACCTATAAAAAAGCTTCCACAATCAGCTTGCTAGGGTGTTCCTGATTAAAGCAGGCTTGTGGCAGAGGACTTGAGGAAGAACCAGACCAGGCTGGAACTCTAGGCTAAACAGGCTTTTTTCTTAACTTTCTGAACTCCATGGGAATATCTGTAGGTTTATTAAATGTTTAATGCCCAAGGACTGGTGCTAAAGCTTCTAATTTAAGATGACCACAATTGAGATTTTAAACATCACAGTATGCATCCTGGTCCTTTGTCTTATGTTCTGATATAGCATCATCCATCCTTTTGGCCTCCTGAGGTGATAAGAATGATGAATAGATGGGAATTCTAATGTGAAAATACATGGAATTTTGAAGGAGAAAAGATAGGGACAGTTGGGGGAAATGGCCCAAAACAGCCATCTATGCTGGTCCCAATGCTGCTGGCTTCAGGATGCCATTGGTCCTAGGAACCTTTACACAGGGGTCCTTCCAGTGAAAGGGAAAGGGGAATTTCAAAGACAGACCCTTTGAGCCCAGAGCCAACTTCCTGATCTCCCATTCCCTCATGTATCCACAACCAACCATGAGAATCACTAAAAGGTTCCACAGAGGCAGAAAGCTGGGAAACAATTTTTATGGCCAGTACTTCTGATAAAGGCCTCATTTCTAAAATATATAGGGAACTAAATCAAATTTATAAGACTCCAAGTCATTCCCCAATTGAGAAATGGTCAAAGGATATGAACAGGCAGTTTTCTGATGAAGAAATCAAAGCTATCCCCATATGAAAAAATGCTCTAAATCACTATTTTTTTTTGTGAGGCAATTGGGGTTAAGTGACTTGCCCAGGGTCACAGAGCTAGTGAGTGTTAAGTATCTGAGGCCGGATTTGAACTCAGGTACTCCTGACTCCAGGGCCTATGCTCTATGCACTGCCTCACCTAGCTGCCCCTAAATCACTATTGATTAGAGAGATGCAAATTAAAACAACTCTGAGGTACCACCTGACACCTATCAGATTGGCTTAAATGACAAAAAAGGAAAATAATAAATGTTGGAGAAGCTGTGGGAAAATTGGAACACTAATGCATTGTTGGTGGAGCTGTGAACTGATCCAACCATTGTGGAGAGAAATTTGGAATTATGCCCAAAGGGCTATAAAGCTGTGCATACCCTTTGACCCAGCAATACCACTTTTGGGTCTTTTCCCCAAAGAGATAATAAAAAATGGAAAAGGACCCACATGTACAAAAATATTTATAGCTGCTCTTTTTGTGGTGGCAAGGAATTGGAAGTTGAGGGGATGCCCATCAATTGGGGAATGGCTGGACAAGTTGTGGCATATGAATGTAATGGAATTCTATTGTGCTGTAAGAAATGATGAGCAGGAAGAGTTCAGAGAAACCTGGAGGCTCTTGCATGGGCTGATGATTAGTGAGATGAGCAGAACCAGGAGAACATTGTGCACAGTATCATCAACATTGTGTGATCAACTGTGATAGACTAGATTCTTCTCACCAATCCAATGGTAAAAGTTCCAAAGGACTCATGATGGAAAAGGCTCTCCAAATCGAGAAAAAAAAAAAGTGTGGAATATGGATGCCGATTGGGCCATGCTATCTCTTTTGTTTTTGGTGCTGTTTCTTTTCTTTTTGGAGGTTTTTCCTTCTTGCTCTGATTCTTCTTGTATAACATGACTAATGCAGAAATATGTATCAGATTACCTGCTGTCTAGGGGAGGAGGGAGGGAGGGGAGGAAGGGAGAAAAATTTGAAATTTGGAATCTTATATAAACAAAGGTTGAAAATTTTAATTAATTAATTAATTAATTTGAAAATTTGAAAAAAAAAAGGTTCCACAGAACTCTCTAATCTCAATGTAGACAATCCATTGTGAGGTACAATAAGCTGTATGGTGTTCCTGTTTTACTAGGGGTTGGCAAGTATCTTAAAGGACCCTGACTTTTGGGTTGGCTCTACCAAGACCCTGTACTGTGAGGCTAAAGAGGGAGGAATGGGCACTCCAACTTGAGATGGAGGGAAAGGAGAGTTGTTTTCCCTGTGAAGGAAAAGGATGCTGAACAAATATATCTATTTTGTTTGCTTGCTTTGTCATTGTTTGTTTCCATTCATAGAAGTTTACTCCACCTACATAAACTATATAAATATAAATGTATATGTATGTATATATACACAAACACATATACATTTATTCTTAACAATTATACTTAGATCATGAAAATCAAACAAATGCTAGCCACTCAAATTATTTCTCTGTTAACTTATATGTACATATATATGCATTTATACATACATGTTAGGAAAGTATTTTAAAAATTACAAAAAGGTTTTAAAAATCTAAAAAAGGGGGTCAGCTAGATGGCGCAGTGGTTAAAATGCTGGCCCTGGATTCAGGAGTACCTGAGTTCAAATCTGACCTCAGACACTTGACACTTACTAGCTGTGTGACCCTGGGCAAGTCACTTAACCCCCATTTCCCCACAAAACAAAACCAAAACCAAAACCAACCAAACAAACAAAAAACTGGCTTTACAAGGGAACAAGTTTTCTCTGGAGAGCTCAGGATCTCCTAATAAAACACAGAGAAATTCAGAGTCAGACCCAGTCTTAGAGGATGCAATGACTACATCTCCTTTCTGCTGATTGTAAATGCTTGTTGTAAGTGGTCCACCCTTCCTTTCATGTCATCACCAGCAGCAAAGTAACAGTAGGAGTCTCCTTTTGTTTTCAAATAGAAAACTTTGCTGTTTGTGAAGCATTAGGAATAAGAAACTTCTCCAACAGAGACAATATATCATTGCAGATATCTCTTAGTTCTGTCTCAGTTTTCTCTCTGTATTCTTGGGCCATCTGTTGTTTTTTCTCAGCACTTCCCGTCTTTTGCTCAAATATGAAACAACCTTCCAAAATGACTTTCTGGGTTCTTAAAGATATTTTTGTAAGCAACAGAGAGAAAATTCCTATCCTCATTGGATAATTCAGCTCTTTGCTCTGTTCCAGACTTCATGCAGGCTGTCATGTCATCATATCTCTCGGCATGTTCAACTAATTTGGCCTTCTGTGCTAGCTCATTTTTATCCATGACAGAATTGTTTTGTGCCTGCAGTGCTGGGGAGTAGATGAATTGAATTTCAGTGATTTCTGGGTATCAGCAATGACTTACTATGCTATTTATTAGCTAATCTAAATAAATAATTTGCCCAACTATGACTTTGTCTAGGGATGAATGACTAAGAAAATAAGGTATTATAAAGGAAGGACCATAGCTAGTAGGGGTGGTGAGCAGGGAAAGAGCTAGATAACATGACATGTCATGATTGACATATATTCCTACATAAGAGCCTAGGATTTGGTAGTAAAAATGTGGATCATTGAGTAATTGACAGCTACCTGCCCAAGGATCTTGACTATCACATGACACCACTATTTTAGAAGACCAGGTAGGGGCAGTTAGGTGGCGTAGTGGATAAAGCACCAGCCCTGGAGTCAGGAGGACCTGAGTTCAAATCTGACCTCAGACACTTGATACTTACTAGCTGTGTGACCCTGGGCAAGTCACTTAACCCCAATTGCCTCACCAAAAAAAAAAAAAAAAAAGATGAAGACCAGATAGAAAAAAATGAAGAGCTAGAAGGTTTTGGGGGGCCACCCCTAGACTTGGTGGAGTATATCAGTTAAAGGCCTCTACCAAGCTCCAGACAGCTTTCTTGAGTCATCAATCCTTTTAGCAATCTGGTGGAGCCTATGGACACTTTAGAAAAAAAATGGTCTTTAAATGTAAAAGTAAAATATGCAAGATTACAAAGGAAACCAATTTCACAGAAATATAGTTATCAAACTTTTTTTTAAAAACTAATATATCAGTTAAGAAACCCTGTTCTAGGGCATAAAGGTTGTAGATTGACTCCTACTTCCCTTCCCTGGGCTGCATTCTTCCCATGACACCAAGTCTTGTGTCAGTGAGAGTTCAGAATTTTCTTTAGTAGTAATTCTACCTATTTAGGTACAGTTGTTTTCCATCAGTAAATTTTGCTTGTGGGCATGGACAGTTGAGTGTCTTTGTATCTCCCGTGCCCAGGACAGTGCCTTTCAGATAGAGTGTTTAATGCTTGTTCAATGGAATTGAATTCGTGGAAGTTTTTTGTAGCTGAAAAACACCATACATCTTGAGGGAAGAAATTCATGGAGTCTTGGACTATAATTACTACTTGTGCCCATCCTATTTTTCCTCACTTTTTATCCTTCTCTCCCTATCTTTTTTGCCCTATCACTCAAATGTCTAATTTACTTCTTACCATTACTTCCCTAATCTGTACCCCTTCTTAGACTCTCTCCTTATCCTCTCCCTTTTTCCCTCCTATTTTTTGATCTGTACACCTGTGTATGAGTCCCTCCCTTATCCTATCCCCTTGCTCGGCTATTTATTTGTAAGTTAAGGATACTTTTATACCCTTCTAGATGTATATATTATTCCCTCTTTAACCCAGTTCTGATAAGAATAAGGTTCCAGCACTACCAACACTACCAGCCTGTCAGTCCTCAGGTGGGGGAAAATGTCTTAGACTTCAGGTCTTTTGTGCTGTTGTTTTCTGAGCTCTATCTGGAAGCCTAATCTCAGGTACTCCTCTCTGCCCCCATCTTTGAGGGGGAGGGTGAAGGTGGGGGGCAGCAGCAAAGCTGTCATAGCAAATACTTGTGCTCCCTTTGGTCCCTCTTGTAGTTGCAAGCTTTAACTCACTCCTTTGCCCTAGAACTAAAACCAGGGACTCTGTTCTCCTGAGAGCACCTACCAACAGCAGGGCCCTACCCTCTGTGGCCACACTCATTGATTTATGCTTACTCCTCCTCACCCACAGCCACAGCCTAGTACTGAGTCTGGTCAGGACGCCTGGACCCCTATACAATGCCAATAGAAGCCCCCCACAATCTTCCCCTGATCAGCTGCCTAACCCCCAACACTGACTGTGAGGCAAAAGTGCCTGAAGCTGAGACTGGACCCACAGAGCTCCCCCCAGGGCTTCTTGTATATGGATTTAGCAGTATCTGCCCAGAGATACATATATGCATTTCAATCAGGCCAGACCAACATCCAGGGAGTTCAGTTCTTTCCTAACTTCCTCCCAAGTTGTCTTAGGTGGACAACTGCTTTTCCTTGACTTTTAATCATTTCTGCTGCTCAAAATTCATTTTGAGGCATTGTTTTAACTTGTTAATGGGGGAATTGGGGAGAGCCAGGTAATTTCCTGCTTTATACTGCCATCTTCCCAGAATCCTCCCTGGCCACCATCACTCTCTAAATATATAAATGTGTAATGACCTTATACAAGACTAGAAAAATTTTAATTGGCTCCAGATATTTCCTCCCCATTCTTTTTTCTCCACACTTTCTTGCTGACTTCATCAGCTCTAGTGACTTCTTCTTCTTCTTCTTCTTCTTCTTCTTCTTCTTCTTCTTCTTCTTCTTCTCCTCTTCCTCCTTCTCCTCCTCTTTCTCCTTCTCCTCCTCTTTCTCCTTCTCCTCCTCCTCCTCCCTCTCCTCTTCCTCCTCCCTCTCCTCCTCTTCTTCCTCCTCTTCCTTTTTATCATCCTCTTCTTCTTTGTCCTCTTCCTCCTCCTCTTCCCGCTCCTCTTTCTGTTTCCCCTTCTCCTCCTCTTCCTCCTTCTCCTCCTCTTCCTCCTTCTCCTCCTCTTCCTCCTTCTCCTCCTTTTCCTTACTGATGACTCCCAGATCTACATACCCAGACCTACTCTTTCTCCTGAGCTCTAGTACAATATCTCCAGTTGCCCGTTTAATATTTCAGACTAGATCCCAAAATCAACACCATCCTCCCTTTCCCTAAGCTTAGCTAGTTTGGTCTATGATGCTGCCATCTTTCCAGATAATTTGGATTTATAGGTTTACGACCTCACTCTTAGGCTTGACTTATCACTTTCCTTCACACAGTACATCCAATCATTTGTCAAATCTTATTCCTATCTCCACAATGTCTTTTATAGCAGGATGCTTCTCTCTATTCACGCTCCTATCACTCTAGTTCAAACCCTTATCTCTTTTCACTTGGACTATTGCAATAGGCTCCTAATTGGTATCCTACACACCCCCATTCTATCCTCCAAAGAGCTGCCAAATGGATATTCCTAAAGCACAGATTTTACTATATTATTCCCATGATCAAAAATCTCCAGGTCGGGACGGATAGGTGGCAGAGTGGATAAAGCACCGGCCCTGGATTCAGGAGGACCTGAGTTCAAATCCAGCCTCAGACACTTGACACTTACTAGCTGTGTGACCCTGGGCAAGTCACTTAACCCCTATTGCCCTGCAAAAAAAAAAACAACAAACAAACTCCAGGTCCCAAATAGTATGAGTAATGAATCCCCTGAAGGAATCAACCAACCAACCAATCCGTAAACATTTATTAAGTGCCTATTATGTGCCAGACACTGTATTAAGTGCTGGGGATATAAAAAGAGGCAAAAGATAGTCCCTGCCCTCAAGAAGCTTACAATCTGATGGGGTAAAGATAACATGTAAGCAAATATATATAAAGCAAGCCATATTTTACAGGATAAATAGGAAATAACTAGTATAAGGAAGGCATTAGAATTAGAAAGCCTTGGGTAAAGCTTCCTGAAGAAGGTGGGATTTCAGTTGAGATTTAAAGGAAACCAGGAGGAGGAAAGGCAGTGAGCTCTTGAACTCATAACATGATCGCTAAAAAAAACATTGAAATAACGCCATAGGACAATGCCTGGAGCAGCAAAACTCACAGAAGAATGTGCTGAAATCATCTTCTAACCAACAACAGCTTGGAAGGTGGGAAGGAGGGAGCTTCTGTGCTGATACAGGAGTCGAGCCCAACCCCACAGTCACCCTGACACAGATCCAGTCCCAGGAAGGCCTCACCAGAGGCCTCTGAATCAGCTGAAGCATCAGTGTCATCTAGAATTAAGCTCATAGTCTGGTGAAAGGGCTGAGCCCTTGGCAGGGGGGAGACTACAGGGGTCTATGCTGGTGCTGAGGCAGAACTTGGGTTTTTCACCCCCTGCTGGGAACCAGGAGGTAGGCTTAAGTAGCAGTGGCCCAGGTGGGGGAGGGGCACAGGCTCGTCGGAGCTAACAACCACAACACATAAGTTGGTCTGGGGTCATCTACAGACCAAGGAACAGGCCAGGTGAGTGAAGAACCTGATCCTTCTTGAATCATACCACCTGGGACTTCTGAAGCTTGGGATACTGCAGCCTGAAAACAGTGCCCCACTTAAAGGAGCTAAAAGTCAAGTAAAAGAAAGGCAAGATGAGCAGACAGAGAAAGGTGAGGACCATAGAAAGTTTCTTCAGTGACAAGGAAGATCGAGGTGCACCCTCAGGGAAAGATGTCAATGTCAGGACCTTTATATCTAAAGCTTCCAAGAAAAATATGAATTGGTCTCAGGCCATAGAGGTGCTCAAAAAGGACTTTGAAGATAAAGTTAGAGAGGTAGAGGAAAAAATGGAAAGAGAAATGAGGGTGATGCAAGAAAAACATGAGAAAAAAGTCAACAACTTGAAAAGTCAAATTGGCCAAATGGAAAAGGAGGTACAAAAGCTCTCTGACGAAAATAAAGGAAACCAGGAAAGTTAGTAGTCAGAGTAAAGGAGGAAGAATATTCCAGATATGGGGGACAGCCAGAGAAAATGCCTAGAACCAGAGCAGAGAGATGAAGTGTCTTGTTTGTGGAACAATAAGGAGGTCCCATGTCACTGGATCAAAAAATACATGTAGAAGAGTAAAGTATAAGAAAACTTGAAAGTTATGAGGGGGCAAGGTTATAAAGGGCTTTGCATGCCAGAGCATTTTGTATTTGATCTTGGAGACAATAAGGAGCCAGTGGGGTTTATTGAGTGAGGGTGTTGGTGGGGGTGAAATAATCAGACATGCACTTTAGGAATGTCACTTTAGTGACTAAAAGAAGTATGGATTAGAGTAGGAAGATGCTTGAGGCAAGCAGACCCAGTAGCAGGCTATTGCAATAATGCAGGTGTGAGGTGATGAGGGCCTGTACTAGAGTGGTAGCAGCATCATAGGAAAGAAGAGGATTCACAACAGAGTGGATTTTGTAGGGAGTAAGAGATAATGAGAAGTCCAAGATGTCTCCTAGGTTGCAAGCCTGAGAGACTGGGAGGATGGTGTTAGCCTCTACAATAATAGGGAAAGAGGGGAGGTGAAGGTTTAAGGGGAAAGATAATGAGTTCTATTTTGAACATATTGACCTTAAGACATCATCCAATTTGAGACATCTGAGAGGCAGTTGGAGATGTGAGACTGGAGGTCAGCAGAGAATTTGGAGCAGAAAAGTAGATCCTGAGAATCAGCAGCATTGAGATGCTAATTAAATCCTTGGGATCTGATGAGATTACCAAGTAAAGCAGTGTAGAGGAAGAAGAGAAGAGAGCCCTGAATAGAATCCTATGGAACACCTATGGTTGGAGGGCATGATCTGGAAGAGGATTCAGAAAAAAGATACAGAGAAGGAGTAGTCAGATAGGAGAAGAACAAGGAAAGAATGACAGTGTTGATGGCTGCAGAGAGGTCAAGGAGAATGAAGATTGAGAAAAGACCATTGGATCTGGCAATCACAAGATCATTGGTAACTTTGGAGAGAGCAGTTTCAATATAAGGATAAGGTTGGAGGCCAGATTATAAAGGGTTAGGAAGGAAGTGAGAGCTATTGATTAGAAAAATGCAAATTAAAATGACTCTGAGGTACCACCTCACACCAGATTGGCTAATATGGACAAAAAAAGGAATTTGATAAATGTTGGAGGAGATGTGGGAAAATTGGGACATTAATACATTGTTGGTGGAGTTGTGAACTGATCAATCATTCTGTAGAGTATTTTGGAACTATGCTCAAAGGGCTATAAAACTGGGCATACCCTTTGACTCAGCAATACCACTATTAGGTCTGTATCCCAAAGAGATCATTAAAAAAAGGAAAAGTAAGCACATGAACGAAAATATTTATAGCAGCTCTTTTTGTGGTGGCAAAGAATTGGAAATTGAGGGGATGCCCATCAATTGGGCAATGGCTGAAAAAGTTGTGGTATATGAATGTGATAGAATACTATTGTGCTATAAGAAATGATGAGCAGGCAAATTTCAGAAAAACCTGGAAAGATTTACATGAACTGATGCTGAGTGAAGTGAGCAGAACCAGGAGAACATTGTACATAATAACAGCAATATTGTGTGATGATCAACTGTGATAGACTTAGCTCTTCTCAGCAATACAAATGATCCAAGGCAATTCCAAAAGACTTATGATGGAAAATGCTCTCCACATGCAGAGAAAGAACTATGGAGTCTAAATGTAGATCAAAGTATACTATTTTCACTTTATTTGTTTTTTTTTCTTTTTTGTGTTTTTCCCTTTTGTTCTGATTCTTCTTTTACAATATGACTAATATGGAAATATGTATAACATGATTGTATATATATGTATATACATATGTATATAAACATATCTGATTGCTTGCCATCTTGGAGAAGGGGGAGGGAATGAAGAGAGGGAGAAAAATGTGGAACTCAAAAACTTACAAAAATGAATGTTGAAAACAATCTTTACATGTAACTGAAAAATAAAATAAAATACTACCAAGAAAAAAAGAGAGACAGAGAGAGGAGAAAAAGGGGAGGCACCTAATGTAAATGCCCTTTTCAAGGAGCTGAGATACAAGGGACAAAAAAGGCATATCATCATATATCTCTTTAAGAAATATAGATGGGGGGTGACTAGGTGGCACAGTGGATAAAGCACCGGCTCTGGATTCAGGAGTACCTGAGTTCAAATCCGGCCTCAGACACTTGACACTTACTAGCTGTGTGATCCTGGGCAAGTCACTTAACCCCCATTGCCCCGCAAAAAAACAAAACAAAACAAAACAAGAAAGATAGATGTTGGGGCAGCTTGGTGGCACAGTGGATAGAGCACCGGCCCTGGAGTCAGGAGGACCTGAGTTCAAATCTGGCCTCAGATACTTAACACTTACTAGCTGTGTGAACCTGGGCAAGTCACTTAACCCCAATTGTCTCACAAAAAAAAAATTAAAAAAAAAGAAATATAGATGTTACAGTATTTGAATGTGTACTATTTGAAGTTATATGGTCACTGGTTCCAACCCAATGAAAACATATAGTGCAAATTTTAATAAGGTAGCTGCTTCAAGGGGAATTAATTATTTGCACTTGCTGGAGCTGGCTGTTCAGATTATATTGGCTTCTAAAACCTGTCACAATCTGGCTCCAGTACACCTTTCTAAGTAATTGCACATTCCCCATACACTCCCTCCTAGCCTAACTAGACTGTTTGGGGGTCATCTTACATGATGCTATTTGCCTGGGCCTGACTCAGATGACTTCTTTGGGTATTTTCAGTCCAAAATTGAGAGGAAATGAAGCACCCATAATCCATGTAAAGGTTAACAAAAGGTTTTCTTAGGCATAGAAAGGGAAGGCTATTCAGTGCAGGGAAAGGATATCTACAGCCTTAATTCAGCTAAGTGTTTGCTGTCCTGTGTAAGTGTTGATCATACTGTTATTATGTGATTAGAAGCCTGAGGGAAAGCTATCAGCTCATGTGTTGGTGGTTTTGTGCCCAAGTGACCAGGAAGCTCTATCAATAGCCCCAGCCTTAGTGCCCTGCATCAAACACTGAGGATAGTGTCAATACCTTTTAAGGAAAAATTAGCCTAACTTAGTGGGAGAGGGGCTTAGAATAGTGTACCTACCGTGCCATATCACTTGGTAGTCATCTTCACACACTTGGGGTAGACATATCCTTAATTCACAAACAGGTTGAAGGCCTGTTGGTTACCCTCAACCCAATTTAGCCCATCTGCCCAGATGGTTTACCAGGTGGGGTGTGGTGGCTGTGCATATTACAGCTTCTTAGAACCATAGGTGAGAGTTGGGTGAGAGGTAGACACCAAAGGTAGATGAGCAGCCCTGAAAAGGGTTTGGTAAGCCCCCACACCAGAGGTGCTGGTCCTCCCTAAACACTTTTGGGTATAGCCCTAGAATCAATATTGCTGAGTCAAAGGGTACATGTAGTTTAATAGCTTTGGGAGCATAGTTCCAAATTGCTTTCTACAGTGGGTGTACCAGTACATAGTCCCTTGGTGAAGCTACTTCGTAGAACCACAGCTGGAAGGGACATTAGCTATCTACAACCCATAAATTAAAATAATCTCTACTACACCATTCCAAACATAGCCCTCCAGCTTATGCTTGAAGATCTCCCAGGGGGCCTTCCTCTTGAGATATCTCCAGCACTGGAGGCAGTCCATTCCCCTTGGGACAGTTCTAATTATGAGGAAATATTTCCTGATGTGAAGACTTCCCCCAGCAGGGGCAGATGAGAACAATTTGTTCCAACAGCCATGAAGGCAGCTGAAGCAGGCACTGTGGAGTACTTTGGTCAGACAAGGAAGATGTCAAGGTCATCTACCACATCCTGGGCCGTTGCCAGTCATCTTGATTTTTGTCCTGCCATTGGACTTTGATGACTCAGGAAGAAAGAGTGGAACTGATAACGTTGCACAACTCTGCCTCACTTAAAAATCCATTTCACTCACAAGTCAAGACATCACCCCATGTCATTGGTCCTCTTCAAAAATGGAAGATGAATAACAACAATCAGTCTGGAAAAATATACTATATTAGAGCCAGCTTATAAAGAATTTTAAATGCCAAAGAGAAAAGTTTATAAAGTTTCTTGGGCAGAGGGGTGATTTGGTCAGGTATATCAATTTGACAATTGTGTAGAGGATAAATTACAGAGAAGAGAGACTGGACATGGTGATCAATGAGGAAGCTATTGTAGTAATAAGGGTAAGATATGATGAAGTCCTGATGAGGGTATGGGAAAAGGGAGATGGATACGACAACTATTGTGGAGATTTAGAAGCTGATTGGAAGCTGATGAGAAGCTGATTGGAGAAAAAGGTGTGAGGGGTGGCATGAGTATTGAAAATGACTCTGAAGCTATAAACTCATATGACTGGAAGCCTGCCTGTTCCCTCAATAGAAAAAGGAAAGTTGGAAAGAAGAGTGAGGTTGGGGAGGGGAGAATATAATGAGCTCAAACTTGGACATATTGAGTTTTGGACATATTGACTCACAAGGAATTTTGGACTTGCAAATGTCTTTTGGGAAGTTGGGAATACAGGATTCGAGTTCAGAAAAGAGAAGAGGGCCGGATATGTAGATCTGGAAGTCATCTGTAGAGATGATCATTGAACCTTGAGAGCCGATGAGCTCAACAAGAGAGAAGGTGCAGAGATAGGAGAGAAGAGGAACCAGGACCAGGTCTTGGGATATAGCCACAAATAGACATGGATGAAGATCCAGTAAAGGAGATCAAGGAATAATCGAGCAATTAGGAGGAGAAACAAGTCACAAAAACCCAGGTAGGAGAGAATATGCAAGAGATACAGACAGTGGACAGTGTCAGAAGTTGCAGAGAGGTCAGGAAGGATCAGAATTGGGCGGGTGGGGGCAGGGGAGGCATCAGATTTAACAGTTAAGACACAGTCCCTGATCTTAGAGGGAGCAGCTTTAGTCCAATGGTGAAAATAGAAGCTAAACTGCACAAGGAGTGAGAAGGTGATGGAGTGGACCCAATGAGTATCAAAGCCTTTTTTTTGCTACGAGTTTGGCTGTGAAATGAGAGAGTATGATAGAATCAAGTGATGTGGGTATGTTTATAGACAATCGGGAAGAAGTGGATAGAAAGAGTTTGAAAATTAGAGAAAGAAAGATCAAAAGGGGGCAGAAGTACCTGAGAGGAAGAACCCATTTGGGATAAGATCTGTCTTTAGGAGAAAGGGTTTTTGAGAATATGGTGATAGAATCAGAGCCTCTGATAAGTCAGTCAGTTGGTGAAGAGTTAAGTGCTTACTATGTGCCAGACATTATACTAAAGAAGATTGTACTAATGTACACAAGGAAATAGAGAAAAGTAAGAGATAATTCCTGCTTTCAAGAAGCTGACAATCTAATGGGGGAGACAACATGCAAACAATCTGTATGAACAATCTAGTATATACAGCATGGGCAGGAATAATCCTCAGAGGGGATAACTAGAGAAATTAAGAGAGAGATTGGGAAAGGCCTCCTGTAGGAAGCTGGGAGGTAAAGATGAAGAGGAACAGCACTTCATGCATGGGATACAGCTAGTGAAAATGCCCAGAGCAGAAAGACAGAGTGTCTTGTTCAAAGAGTAACAAGATGGTCAGTGTCACTGGATCAAAGAGTACATGGGAGTGGGAAGAAAGGGCATAAGGTGTAGGACACCTGGAAAGGCAGGGGGTGGGGTGCTAGGTTATGAAGGGCTTTGAACACAGAGGATTTTATATTTGATCTTGGAGTTGACAGGGACTTTATTGAATTCATGGTGATGTTGTCAGACCTGCACTTGAGGAAAATTTTTCTTAATTCCCTGAAAGCATTTTCAGCATCAGTGGTCCATATGGACCACAATGGACTTAGGAGTCAGATGATCTGACTGAAATCGCAATTCTTCCAGTAACTTGCTATGTGACTTTAGGCAAACCATTTACCATCTCTGAGCCTCAGTTTCTTCATCTGTGAAATGGGAGAATTGGATTACAAATTCACTACAGTCCCTCCTAGCTGTGATTCTCGAGATTTCTTCAAGTTTCTGGGTGCCAAGAAGATTGGTTCAGTCAGTCATCATGAATTTATTAAGCACCTACTATTCTCCAGGCACTATGCCAAGCCCCAGACATAGAAAGCAAGGCAAAAGACAGACCCTGCCCTCAAGGAGTTTGAAGTCTAAAAGGGGTAGCCACATGAAAACAACCATATACCCAATAAATAAATAAATAAATAAATAAATAGACAGACAGATAGATAGATGAATAGATGGATAGATGGATGAATAAGTAAATGAATGAATGAATGAATAAGTATATGAATGAATGAATGGATGGATAAATAAGTAAATGAATGAATGAATGAATAGATAGACAGACAAGTGGGATAAAATGGAGATAATCAACAAAAGAAGACACTACCAATAAGAGGGATAAGGAAAGACAGGGAAGAAGCACATGGAATGAAATGATAGTAATAATGGCCTAGATATCCCAGAAATTGATGCATAACCCTCTCACAAAATAGGATTATATGTAAAACTGTAAATCTCTTTTAGGTACAGCTTGCCTTATGTACATGACAAAGTTAATGTGTTACATTCAATGCTGTCCTGATTGTTGAAGGGTAGTGCTGACCAAGATGCTATCTGGAGTCCCAGGAATAAATCAGAATGCCATGAAAATATACTCAGCCTCTGATCCAGCAAGTTCTGAATAAATGAGTTCATACACCACCAAAAAACTATTTATTCCTAACCTGCTCCTTAAACTGACGACAAGAGCTCTAAAAAACTATCTTTCTAATCATCATTCTCATGAATCTGAATAAAGTTGTAGACCCCCAGAGGTTCAAAGATGAAAGGCTTCCTGATATAGCTGCTGTGACAGGTCAGGAAGAAGAGTAAAGAGGTACGATTCCATCATTTTTAGCTTCCCAATGGGGATCTGGAGGGATGGATGAATGCATTCATATTTTTTCCCTGCAGGAATTTATGAAGTGATTCTTTTTTAGACCTGGTCAAGGAAAAAAAATCCAATGTGAGAAAGTGAAGATATCTGAGGCTAGTTAAATCACATAATCAGAGAGGAGGAGGCTCCCTTACCTTGCTTGGCACTAAAACTTAATCATACCTACTGTCAGCAAAGAAGAATGTAGTGTGGTCTTTGCTTCTGGAATGGTTTCTTGGATTGCTGTCTCCTTGTAAGATTCTGTTTACAGGCAGAATAGAACCTAACTGACCTTGTGTTCTAATATATTCCCAGGTTAGGTCATATCAAGGACTCAATCTTAAGACTATTGGAAATAGAGGAGATCAACCAATATCTTAGGCTAAGTGCTCCCGGTATTTCCCAAACTGAGCCCACAAGGATTTAGTCCTGTTTTCAAGGACTGTGGACTGGTCAATCCAGCCCTGTACCTGGGTGGAAGCCAGGCTGGGGTTTGGGTTGGGGTCTGACAAATACTGTGGCTGGGCAGGGTCCATGGTGCTGATTGAACTCTCCCCTGTTTGGGGAGCAAGGAGAAGAGTAGCAGAGAGGTCCCAGCAAAGATGGAGACTAGAAGGGGTTGGCAAAGAGCCAACACTAAGATGCGGGTCGCCAGTCCCACAACCTGGAAAAGAGCACAATCAAGAGGCAATGCCAAAGAAATTGAAACTGATCCTGGTTTGGAGAGTAGCGGAGAGGTCCCAGCAATGACGGGGACCAGGAGTGGTTGGCAAAGAGCCAATACTAAGATGCGGGTGGCCAGTCCTACAACCTGGAAAAGACCACAATCAAGAGGCAGTGCCAAAGAAACTGAAACTGATGCTGGTTTGGAGAGTAGCAGAGAGGTCCCAGCAAAGATGAGGACCAGGAGTGGTTGGCAAAGAGCCAATACTAAGATGCGGGTCGCCAGTCCCTCAACCTGGAAAAGACCACAATCAAGAAGCAGTGCCAAAGAAACTGAAACTGATGCTGGTTTGGAGAGTAGCAGAGAGGTCCCAGCAAAGACGAGGACCAGGAGTGGTTGGCAAAGAGCCAATATTAAGATGCAGGTCGCCAGTCTCTCAACCTGGAAAAGACCACAATCAAGAGGCAGTGCCAAAGAAATCGAAACTGATCCTGGTTTGGAGAGTAGCAGAGAGGTCCCAGCAATGACGGGGACCAGGAGTGGTTGGCAAAGAGCCAATACTAAGATGCGGGTCGCCAGTCCCTCAACCTGGAAAAGACCACAATCAAGAGGCAGTGCCAAAGAAATCAAAACTGATCCTGGTTTGGAGAGTAGCAGAGAGGTCCCAGCAATGACGGGGACCAGGAGTGGTTGGCAAAGAGCCAATATTAAGATGCAGGTCGCCAGTCCCTCAACCTGGAAAAGACCACAATCAAGAGGCAATGCCAAAGAAATCGAAACTGATCCTGGTTTGGAGAGTAGCAGAGTCCCAGCAATGACGGGGACCAGGAGTGGTTGGCAAAGAGCCAATATTAAGATGCAGGTCGCCAGTCCCTCAACCTGGAAAAGACCACAATCAAGAGGCAATGCCAAAGAAATCGAAACTGATCCTGGTTTGGAGAGTAGCAGAGAGGTCCCAGCAATGACGGGGACCAGGAGTGGTTGGCAAAGAGCCAATACTAAGATGCGGGTCGCCAGTCCCTCAACCTGGAAAAGACCACAATCAAGAGGCAGTGCCAAAGAAATCGAAACTGATCCTGGTTTGGAGAGTAGCAGAGAGGTCCCAGCAATGATGGGGACCAGGAGTGGTTGGCAAAGAGCCAATATTAAGATGCGGGTCGCCAGTCCCTCAACCTGGAAAAGACCACAATCAGGAGGCAGTGCCAAAGAAATTGAAACTGATCCTGGTTTGGAGAGTAGCAGAGAGGTCCCAGCAATGACGGGGACCAGGAGTGGTTGGCAAAGAGCCAATATTAAGATGTGGGTCGCCCGTCCCACAACCTGGAAAAGACCACAATCAAGAGGCAGTGCCAAAGAAACTGAAACTGATCAAGAGGTCCCAGCAAAGATGGAGACTAGAAGTGCTTGGCGAAAAGCCAATATTAGGATGAGGATAGCTAGACCCCAAAGCTGGAAAAGATCAGTGCCAAGAGACAGTGCCAAAGATGACAAAACTCTCCCTGGTTTGGAGAGTAGCAGAGAGGTCCCAGCAAAGATGGGGACTAGAAGTGGTTGGCAAAGAGCCAATGTTAAGATGCGGCTTGCCAGACCCACAACCTGGAAAAGATCACAAAGAAGCAGTGCCAAAGAAACTGAAACTGATACTGGTTTGGAGAGTAGTAAAGAGGTCCCAGAAAATAGGAAGAGTAGAAGTGCTTGGAGAAAAGCCAATATTAGGATGCGGGTTGTTAGACCCACAACCTGGAAAAGACCACAATCAGGAGGCAGTGCCAAAGAAATTGAAACTGATCCTGACTTGGAGAGTAGTAAAGAGGTCCCAGAAAAGATGAAGACTAGAAGTGCTTGGAGAAAAGCCAGTATTAGGATGCGGATTGCCAGACCCAAAAGCTGGAGAAGATCAGTGCCAAGAGACAGTGCCAAAGATGCCGAAACTCTCCCTGATTTGGAGGGTAGCAAAGAGGTCCGAGAAAAGATGGGGGGTAAAAAACATTGGCGAAAAGCCAGTGTCAAGATGCGGGTCACTGCAGCCATAAAAGCCACCAGAGCGTCTAAATTAAAGGAAGGTAAGATACAGGTTTTTTTTTTCATCTCTCTGGGGTCATTGAGATGTTATGGTATAAGGAATGTGACCTGGAACTAGGAAAGATCTGAGTTCAATTCCTCACACTTAACACAAGAACTTTGTGAAATTGATCAACTTTACTTAACCACCATGAGCCTCAGTTTTCTTTTCTATAAAATTAGGTTAATGATACTTATAGTACCCATCTCATTATTATAATTATAAAACAAACAATGGAGGGCAAAAGCAGTTTAGAGAAAGCTTGATAAGAGATCAAACTAAGCAAACTCATCTATAGGGCATTTGAGGATGAAAACAAACATAGGAAAAAAATGGAGACCTTAAAAGATTTTTTGAACTTCCTGTTTTCGCAATTAAGGATACCATGCCAGGAGCATCCAGGTGGCACAGTGGATAGAGCACCAGCCCTGGATTCAGAAGGACCTGAGTTCAAATCTGGCCTCAGACACTTGACACTTACTAGCCGTGTGACCCTCGGCAAGTCACTTAACCCTCATTGCCCCACAAAAACAAAAACAAAAAAACCACAAACAAACCAATGTATAAAAAAGGATACCATGCCACCATACTTGGACTGTAAAATCAAAGCCCCAGATGTGCTTTCAGAGGAGGTAGAAATGGTACAAAAGAGAACAAAAAAAAAACTAGCTACTTTAGATTAAACATACATGGAGAAGATCCAAACTATAGACAACACCATTGTGAGGGTGTTGAGGGATCAAGTCACAAGGTATCTGGAGAAGGGGAAGGTACCAGAGGCGTGGGGAAAAGTTTGATCTTTATTAGATTTGAGAAAAAGGTGACTGAGAGAAAATCAATAACTACCAATATGAATGCCTACTTTTTCCTACTTTTGTCTTTATAATTTATAAACATAAAATATTTATAAGACTCATCTACATGTAACATTGAGAGCATCCTCAATGAAGGTATTATTAGGGAATATGCAGGCTTTCCCAGTAGCCTACAATGGACCTATGGTATCTCTACCATCTCATGATTGACAAAAACATAAAAAATATAATATTCCACTGTGTCTATTGTTTTCAGAGTAAGAAAAAAGTGTTTGATTTAGTAGAGCAAAATGCCACCTACAAAGCTTTCTTACAACAACATGCCTCCCACTCACATATAAAAACCAAGATTCCTTGAGACATATAACAATAACCCTATTGAACAATCCTCTAATGAGAAACACTGGGCAAGGTACTGGGAAATTGGGAAATTAACTGGGAAATGTATGTTCACCAAATATATTTGTCATGGTAATGGAGATGATCCAGTGGAGAAGCCAGACTGAAAAATTATACCCTATGGATCATAAGCTAGGAACACCTAGGTGTTGCTTTTCATTTCAGTCATCTCCAACTCTTTGTGACCCCATTTAGCGTTTTCTTGACAAAATGTTGGAGTGGTTTGCCATTTCCTCATTTTATAGACGAGGAAACTGAGGCAAACAGGATTAAATGACTTCCCTAGGATCACATGAACAGATCTGAACTCAGGAAGATGAGTTGTCCTGACTCCCAACTCAGAACTTTATCCCCTGTGCCACAAGGCTGCCTATGCATATAGTACCCAAAATTAAACGGGAGGAGTGCAGGCTGGTTTACCATTAAATTACAAAATTCCTTTAATGACCTCTAAGATTATTGTAGAAATATGGGCAGCTAGGTGGTGCAGTGGATAAAGCATCAGCCCTGGATTCAGGAGGATCTGAGTTCAAATCTGTCCTCAGACACTTGACACTAGCAGTGTGACCCTGAGAAAGTCACTTAACCCTCATTGTGCCCCCCAAGATTATTCCAGAAATAAAGGACCATCATTTTAAAGCCAATAGTCTATATGTTTTCTTGAAGGAATGTAAGGCATAGAGGACAATAATTTCCAAAAAGCTGAAAATGAATATCACAGAAGGCAATATCACATGACTATGAATAGGCTGCAACATGTAACGAATGAGCAACTTTGAAAAAGAACAAGAGTAATATATTTTCCTATCACCTTTCCCTATAGGAAAAGATGGGCTAATAATGTGTGAGGCTGAGGGATGAAAGGTGGACAGTCTGAGCACTCCATTGATTCCACCATGATCTCAGGAGAAAGCAAAGACAGCTGGGAGGATGTGGTCAGCAATTGTACAAGATGGAACAGAACATTGGCACACATTTAAACTTTGTAAATCTTAAAGTACTAGATAAATATTTTCTATTATTCAGTGACAGACCACCATCAAGAAATTGAGATAGAGATAATAGGTAATAATAGATAATAGATAATTTATAACAGTCAGTGATTACCTAGGCACATTGAAGTTGTAAATTTGCCAATGTGCTGTCTGGCTTCACTCTCCACATTCACCTAACCTCCTGTCATACTGCAGTCTTAACTTATCTCCATGGAAGCTGCAGAGTTGTAGGGCCCATTGCTCTCTACAGAGGATTTTTCTGGGTCCTAGAGTCTGAGAAGCAGGGAATGGTGCTGATGGAAAGCTTTTGATGAGCTAGCTCCCAGGTCATCTCTTCTGGTCCACCCCCTTTTCACTAAAAACTGCAGGTGATCTTGCATCAATAGGAATTAACATTTTCCTTCCCTGAGAATTTTTCCTGCCCTTTGATCAGTGCTAAGAGGGGCTATAGGTTCCCCAAGTGTAAAGCTCTGTCAATACATGTGTGTGTGTGTGTGTGTGTGTGTAGCTGAGCAAAGACCAGTAAAATTTAGGGGGAATGTATGTAGACAAATTGAGCTGTCATCTGCAAGCCATTTGACTTACTACTTGTACAATGAGAAGGGGTCCTATCACTTGATCTGCCACCATCTTTGAAGGTCTATCAGTCTCAAAGTTCTGTGTGCTTAGGAAGATCTGATGCCCTATTTACAAGGGCTTTCCAGGGTTCTGTGCTTCTATGCTTGAATCTTTGAGGCCTACTTGGCTCAGTGTAAACTATCAATTTATTGTTTCTGGTTCTCCTAGGTAGGCCCCCATCCCACTCCTACCCCTACCACTGGTGCTAAGGCTCAGAGAGTGAAAATAAGATGAAGATAAAAACCACAGTTGCTCCTCCTTACTTAAATCATAACACCTGGGACCCCCTGAAGCTTGGGAAAGTGTAGCTTGGAAGCAAGGCCCCACTGTAAGGAGTAAAAATTCAAGTAAAAGATGGGCAAGATGAGGAAGCAGAGAAAATTGCAAACTATAGAAAGTTTCTTTAGCGACAAGGAAGATTGAGGTGCACTCTCAGAAGTGGATAGCAATGTCAGGGCTCCTACATCCAAAGCTTCCAAGAAAAATATGAATTGTTCTCAAACCATAGAGGCACTCAAAAAGAACTTTTGAAGATAAAGTAAGAGAAGTAGAGGAAAAAAATGGAAAGAGAAGTGAGAATGATGCAGGAAAGTCATGAGAAAAAAGTCAACAGCTTGAAAAGCCAGTTGCAAAAGGAGATACAAAAGCTCTCTGCAGAAAATAATTGCCTAAGAATTAGGCTCGAACAAATGGAAGCTAGTGATTTTATGAGAAACCAAGACACAATAAAGCAAATCCAAATGAATAAAAAAATAGAGAGCAATGTGAAATATCTTCTCGGAAAAACTGCTGACCTGGGAAAAAGATCCAGGAGAGATAATTTGAAAATTATTGGACTACCTGAAAACCATGATCAAAATAAGAGTTTAACATCATATTCCAAAAGATTGTCAGGGAAAATTGCCCTGATATTATAGAAGCAGAAGGTAAAATAGAAATTGAAAGAATCCACCAATCACCTCCTAAAAGAGATCCCAAGATGAAAATTTCTAGGAATATTACAGCTAAATTCCAGAGCTCCCAGGTGAAGGAGAAAATATTGCAAGCAGCCAGAAAGAAAAAATTCAAGTTCTGTGGAGCCACAGTAAGGATAGCACAGGATCTAGCAGCTTCTATATTAAAGGAGCAGAGGGCATGGAATATGATATTCCAGAGGGCAAAGGAATTGGGATTACAACCCAAAATCACCTACCCAGCAAAACTGATTATAATATTTCAGGGTAAAAAATGGGACTTCAATGAAAAAAGGACTTTCAGGTATTCGTGATGAAAAGACCTGAACTGAATAGAAAATTTGACTTTCAAAAGCAAGACCCTAGAGAAGCATAAAAAGGTAAATAGGAAAAAGAAATCATGAGAGATGTTAAAAGGCTAAACTGTTTACATTCCTACATGGGAAGATGATATGTCTAAATCATAACAGTGTTCTTAGTATTAGGGCAGATGATAGGAATAAATTTAGACAAAGGGCACAGGTGGGAATTGATTATGAATGGATGATATCTGTAAAGCATTAATTTTTGTTTATCTTTTTTGGAGGGGGGTGCAGTTGGGGCTGGTGAATGTCTTGTATCTGATCTGAGGCTGGATTTGGGCTTGGGTCCTCCTGGGTCCAGGGAAGGTGCTTTGTCCATTGTGTCACCTAGCAGCCTCATGATGACTTCTTTAGGGTAAAATTGAGGAGGGAGAGGAATGCACTGGGGGAGGGGAAAGGAGAGAGGTAGAATGGGGTGAAATCTCACACAAAAGAAGAAGGAAAGTGGAAGAAGAGATGGGGGAGAAGTGGGGAAGTGAATGAGTCTCACACTCATCAGAATTAGCTCAAAGACCTTAATCTCAGAGTTGGCTCAAAGAGGGAATAACACACACTCGATTGGATGAAGTAATCTATTTAACCCTGTAGGAAAGTAGGAAGGGATAAGGAGGGAGGGGTGAAAGAAGAGAGGGCAGATTGGGGGACGGGGCAGTCAGAAGCAAAACACTTTTGGGAGGGATAGGGCAAAAGAAGGTAGAAAATAGAGTACATATCATGGGAAGGGAATAGGATGGAGGGAAAACGTTAACAATAGTAATTGTGAAAAAAATTTTTGAAGCAAAAGCAAGAGTAATGTAAGATGATGATTAATGATGATGGTTTGATTGATGACTTGATAATGATGATGGCAAAGCATATGGTACTTACTTTGCTAGGTTATTGTGAAGAAAATTTTTTGTCAAATTTAGGGTACTATATAAAAGTTACCTATTACTATTGTTGCAATCATCAACCTTATGGGTTCATTGTAAGGAAATCTCTCTCTAAAGTACTATATAAATGTAATTTACCATAAAAAAATGATGAGCAGGATACTATCAGAAAGACCTGGAGGGACCTACATGAGCTGATGCAAAGTGAAATCTACTGTATACAAAATAACAGTAATATTGTGAGATGATCTGCTGTGAATGACTCGGTTATTTTCAGCAATGCAATGATCCAAGACAACTCTGAAGATCTTATAAAAACACAATCCATCTACAGAAAGAAAACTGATGGTATTGGAATATAGATTGAAACCTATTTTTTTGTTAGTTACTTTATCAGAAACAACAAAAAATGAAGAGCAGGATGCTATCAGAAAAACCTAAAAAGACCTACATGAACTGATGCAGACTGAAATGTACTATACACAAAATAACAGCAATAGTGTAAGACGATCTGCTGTGGATAACTCGGTTATTTTCAGCAATGCAATGATCCAAGATAACTCTGAAAGACTTATGAAAGCTGCAATCTATCTACAGAGAAAGAACGGATGGTATCTGAAAACGGATTGAAGCATAAATTTTTTGATAGTTCCTTAATCTGAAGTTTTGTTTTTGTCTCTTTTCTTTCACAACCTGACTAATGTGGAGATGTTTTGCATGACTACTCATGTATAACTTATATTGAATTGCTTGAGTTCTTGGGGGGATGGGATGGGGAGGGAGGAAGGAAGAGAAGTCAGAACACAAAGTTTTAAAAACTGATGTCAAAATTTGTTTTATATGTAATTTGGAAAATAAAATTCTAAATAAGAAAGCTAAATTTAAAAAACACACCATGGTTTGACAAAAAAAAAAAAAAAGAGGCCTAGTGTGGAGGAGTGGATCAAGATGTGGTACTGATTTCTACAAAGGGGAGACTCATTGTTGTTCTGTTTGTAGGAGGTGTGAGAGTGGAGGTATCCTAGTGTCCTTTGGATTATTTCTGTCTTTGCTATTACTTTACAATAATATACCTGGTAGCTATGGAATAAGAAGGACCACAAATTATGACACAAATTGGGGGGAGGTCTCATTCTGATGTGAAATAGGATGGGAGGCCACACTGATGGAGGATTTGCTTGAGTAAATCATAGATGCTTTAGGGAAACCAGTGAAGGGGACTAAGGATACCATTTTTGTGAAGGTTATCTACCACTGCCAATGTGGAGACTGACAGACAACTCTTTGACAATAGTCCATTGTTACAGCTGCTTAGGGTCACTGAGGTGATTTCTCTATGGGGTCATTTACTTGGATTCACACTCCATAGGTACAGTGCCAACATCAGGTTGAGATGAAACTACCAGATTAGAGAGTCTGACATGGGTCTACCAGGGGAGAGATGAATCGATCAGGTAGAAGAAACAGGGCTACCAGTCTGTCATGGTATTCTTAGTACCATATGCTGAACTTCCCCCAAAGGTCAATTATACCCTTGATCACAGATAAAGCATCCCATTGGCTATTATCCCTCCCCATTTTGAGGGATGGGAGTGTCTTTCCTGTTTAGATGGTGGACGTCTGAGTCTGAAAGCAGGGGTCTCAAGTCTAGTAATGAATTACTTGAGATTTAATCTAGGTTATTTGATTATAAAATTCTCCTATTGTATGCATAGGTGGCTGAGGGATGGGGTGGAAACTATCCCAACTTTTATTAAAACATATCTGCTCAGTAATTGGGGTGACCATGGAGAAATTAAAATAATTAGAGAAAAATGATTACCTTATCTGTTGCTAGTTGAGTTTTCCATCTTCTTAGGGATACTCAGGATTGTTGTAATCTAACTAAATGACTGGTGATGGAAATCAACCTTACATGCTCTTTTCCCCAAATGGTATAGTTTTTGCTGATTATAAATTACTTATGAACAATAAACAGAGAAGAAAGCTGAAGTACCCCAGGGGAGAGACCAGATTTCAAGAAGAAAAAGTGCAAAAATGTAAGAATGGAGAAAATAGCTATATAGCATCTCCTTATAGGCATGTTACAATAGTCAAATGAGTTAAAATAAGTAGAGTGCTTACTCACATGTACAAAAATATTTATACCAGTTCTTTTTGTGGTGGCAAAGAATTGGAAATCGAGGGGATGCCCATCAATTGGGGAATGGCTGAACAAGTTGTGGTATATTAATGTAATGGAATATTATTGTGCTATAAGAAATGATGAGCAGGTGGATTTCTGGAAAACCTGGAAAGATTCTCATGAACTGATGCTGAGTGAAGTGAGCAGAACCTGGAGAACATTGTACACAGTAACAGCAACATTGTGTGATGATTTAACTCTCCTCAGCAATGCCATGATCCAAGACAATTCCAAAAGACTTGTGATGGAAAATGCTCTCGACATCCAGGAAAAGAACTATGAAGTCTGAATATCGATTGAAGCATGCTATTTTCACTTTTTTGTTTTGTTTTATGTTTTTTTCTTTCTCATGGTTTTTCCCTTTTGTTCTGATTTTTCTTTTGCAGCTCGACTAATGTGTAAATATGTTCAACATGATCGTACTGTATAACCTATATCAGATTGCTTGTTGTCTTAGGGAGGGGGAAAGGGAGGGAGAGAGAAAAGTTTGGAACTCAAAATCATCCAAAATGAATGTTGAAAACTATCTTTATATGTAATTGGGGAAAATGAAGCACTATTAAGACAAAAAAGAGACCCACAAAAAAATAGAGTGCTTTGCAAACGTTAAGTTGCTATGTAAGTGCCAGCTCTTATTCTTACTGTCAGGTTGGAGGCATTTGTGGAACGAGGGGCTTTCATGGGTCTGGATATGTTAGCACCAGGTTACAGGGATAGGGAAGGGATGGAGGAAACCCTTTTGTTGATTTTCCTCTAGAAATTCCTGGTACAGTTCTATTTTTTGTCCTATTCAAGTAATAAATGCAACTTGAGGGAATGGGAGCAACTGGGATTCAATCAACCAACCACAGAGCCCCATGTTCAGTAAGGAAGTAGCATCTCTACCTCATTGGCATTTAGCACTGAAGATGAGCTAATTCTTGAGTGTTTGTGTGTCCTCTAGATATAAGAGGGTGGCTTGGAATAAGACCTTTCTTTCATCCAACTCACCTACATTTCTGTTAGCAGGTAAAGTGAGTGTCTTTCTTTCCCAAGAAATGCCTTGGCAAAATCAGGTTAAACACCCAGTATCTAGGACTACTGTAAACATAGTGAATTGGATATCTAGACCTCTTTATGCTTGTCCAACTTTGGACCAAAAAGATTTAATTTCTTGTTTCTCCAGTCCTGATCACACAAAGGCCAGTCACCCATGGTCTCCAATTATGACCAGCAACAGTTACTCCTTTCAACCATTTTCCATCTATGAATCTGGAGTAGGCTTTTGAGTCATCAGATCCTGGACTCAGAGGTCCAATTTTGTTTAGTTTTGGATGAAAGAGCAAGATTCAGTGGAATGACTTTCAGGGTGGGTGGGGAACAGGTGGTAGATTTGGTTCTTTCAACAGCTCTCTTGCCACTGAACCCTGCTATTTCCTGTTTTCCTTGGGCATACATCTTGAGAAGGCCTGAGCAAATTGCAACATAAACAAGTCCTCTACACAATGCACTAGCTCATTCTTTTGGTATCAGTTTGGTTCAGGAATCATCTTCCTGAAAGATGATCACTCTATCAAGAAACATCACACTATTGCTTTGTGACCCAGGTCCTGTTGTCGGGAAGTGCTTGGAGTTTGTGGCTCTGACAATCAATACTAGAGAATGCCCACCCAAAATGCCAGTTCCCCTGGAGAGGAGATGAGGCTGGGTGACTTGATTGAGGTGTAGATTGAGGTGCTGGTCTATCTTGTGCTTAGGAAGTAGGGAAAGGAGTTACCTGCAATGGAGGCTGGTCCCTCCATACTAGGGCCTGTGTACAAATCACTAACTCTTGCTCCTGTTCTCTTTATTGCAGGTGATGAAGGGAAGTCAAAATTTGTCTTAGCAAACCTTGAACACTACACAATCCACCCAAATTTGGTAGGTGGAAAGACCTCTTCCCTAAGCTTCATTTCCTCTTCCTCAGGGGACTATCAGATGTTTAATTATGATGCTGAGCTTGATCCTTACTGACTCTACCTCCCCAGCAATTACAGTACCGACCTTTTTCTTTTTTCATTATTTTGCATGCATGATTTCTTTCTCTCTTAAAAAAAAATAAGATAAGCCATTTTCAAAACCCAAGCAAACAATTCAGAAGGATTTTGCTTTATTTATATGCAAACAGAAGTAGGGTTTTTTTCATATCCTATATCTTTTCATCCCATTAATGTTGATAATACTTCTAACAGTGGGATGATAGTATTGCAAATACTGAATCACTGCAAAGAAATACAAAAGTACTTTCCAACACATCTCCTTCTCCCCTTGCTCTCTGTGGATGAGATTATTTTCAGTCCAAAAACAGAGCCATAATGTATTTGAAAGAGCCTTGGAATCAGAGGATCTGGTGTTGAATCCCAGTTTAGCTATTTTCGGTGTGATCCTGGGCAGAAATTAGGCTAATTCATCTCTGAGATTCTTTCCCCCTTCAAATTTAGGATTCTGAACATACCTGTTCTACAATTCCTCAGTGCCACAATTTCTCTTTATTTTTGCTGAATGCTAAATCTCCTTTGAAAATATATTTTTCACTTACCCTCTCTGAGCCTCGGTTTCCTCATCTGTCAAATGATGGATTCAAGTTAGATGACCCTATAAAAATCCCTTCAGCTTTAAATTCTAGGCTCTGTCCTCCTGGTGTGACCATCAGTTTCTGCCCCGCTGCAACTGGGTGGTAATTAATGAAGGAGAGGACAGCTTTCATGTCAGCTCATGTTTAAAAAAAAAAAAAAGGTGAGATTCATATTGAATTTATTTATTGAGCACCAACTATGTACAAAACATTGTATTATTTGTTTATCTCACATACCTAGCAACCAAGCAAAAGAGCTCCTCTTTGTTTCTACAAATACCACACACATATTTCAGGCTGCCTGTTACCCTTTTGTAACTTATTTTTTCCAAACTCATTACCTTTTCAGATCCTAGAGTATTGCTGGAAGGGATTTTAGACTTCAACTAATCCAACCCCCTCATTTTTGTAGATAAGGAAACTGAGGCCCAGGGAAGTTAAGTGACTTGTCCACGGTCAGACAAGTAGTTAGCATCAGAACTGGGATTGAATCCATGCCCTTTGACTCCAGAGCTGAGGTTCTTTCCAGTATGCTACCTTTTTATCCTGATTTCACCAGGCCATACGATATGATTGGCTCTGGCTCAGAGATGCCTCTTATGGATGAATCCTGTCAAGTGATAATCCTTGAGGATCCTGAGTGCCCATCCCTTCTTCTGCCCTGCCATAATGAAATGGCTTGTCTGGAAGTTCTTACTCCGGGAAACCTGAAGGGACACCTCTGAACCACCAAATTCAAGATGGTTCAGAACATATTGGAGACTCAAAACTGCTGTTTAAACAAAAGTCATGATTCCACCTTTTTTGTTAGGACTCATTTTTCTAAAGGTTAGAACATACACTCTTTAATACCACATACGTGATGGGGCCCTAGGGATTTCTATTGCCTTATCAGAGATCCTTTGGAGACTCTGAATGGGAAAGCTATTTGATAACAGGATGTAGGGAGGAGATTTCCAGAAGCCAAGGCCAGTGGCCTGAAGTCTTTCAACATACCAATGATAAAAATTTGTTGTTGTTTTTTTCCTGGTGCCACAAATACACTGAAAAAGTAATTTGTGTTTTTTTCCCTGTCCTGCAGTGTAGTGTTAATGGAAATAATGACTTGAAGCCTGCCTCTATTCCTTGGATAATTTCTTTCAAAAAAAAAGCTTATATGCCTCACCTTTATTACTATTTCAGAGATAATCTTTCTGTATTTATTCCTACATTGGGAACAGAGCAGTTGTTAGCAAAAAGTGCTAGGGAAACTGGAAGATGTAAGGACTGGAGAAGGGAGAAGCTGGGGAAGTCTCTTCTTCAGTTTAGCATGAAGGGCACCAGAATGAATGGCACATTTGGACCAGGGTTTGAATTCTAGCTCTTGCCACTGATTACCTGTGGGAACTGTGTGGTCACAAGTCATTTAACTCCTCTGAAATGGTTTCCTCATCCAGAAAATGAAATGATTGGCCTAAATCATCTGAGATCTCCTCCTTCAAATCTATGACTCTAAACATATCTGTCTTACAATATCAATGTGCTACAATTTCTCTCTCATTTTTGCTAAATGTAGCTTTAAAGTATACTTTATTTTTGACTGTGAAAAAAATATATAAATGAGGGAGAAAATAAAATTCTGCTCCTGGGCAACCTACTTGCTTCACAGGAGTCAGTTCTTCTTCTCTTTCCTAAAACTCCTTAGCATGTTTAGTATGCCTTAGCATCATAATAAGCTCAGAGTTTTAGAGCATGAAGGCCCCTTAGAGAGTATCCCTTCCAACCTCTTTATATCACAGATGAGGAAATTGGCCAGAGGAGAAATGTCTTGTCCCAGGCCACGCACATAGTATCAGAACTAGGATTTGGACTGAAGCCTCCAATTTCAAATCCAGCATTCTTTCCACTGTACTGTTCTTTATACTCATTCTATTAAGCTGTAGAGCAACTCTCTCCCCAACTTCTACCTGCACATATCCCTTTTCTCAAAGGTCCGGGAAATAAAGTCCCATTGATAGTCAATCTTGTTCTACTCCTTCTCTAATGCTTTCTTCCCTCTGGATACCTTTCCCTCTTACTCTCAGGTCCAGTATTACGAACCTCTCAAGGTCACAGAACCTCACAAGCTATTTGGTGGAAACCAAAATATAAAAAGATTCATGTCCCGAGTGACAGAATTTGACCAGAATAAGACCTTATTGATTATGACCAATAACCCGCCTCCTGGCCCAGTCAATTGGCAAGAAAAGGACACCCCACCCTGTTACTTCTCTCAGGAGCTGCTTGCAAAGGTAATTGCATTTGGGGAGGTTCCTGGTCTCCTTTATGATAAGTACAACATGAGAATACTGGACAGAGACATGTGTGAAAATTAAATTATTAGACCAGGTTTCTTTTTAAAATAATTATACTTTATTTTAGCATTCATTTTTTAACATTTTGAGTTCTAAGTTCTCTTCCCTGCCCCAGTTCCTCCCCCACCCAATGAGGAGGTAAGCAATATGATATCAATATTACATTTGAAGTTATGCAAAACATATTTCCTTATCAGCCATATTGCAAAAAAAAAGCAATAGAAAGTAAATGAAAAAAGTATGCACTCAGGGGCAGCTAGGTGGCACAGTGGATAAAGCACCATCCCTGGATTCAGGAGGACCTGAGTTCAAATTTGACCTCAGACACTGGGCAAGTGACCCTGGTCAAGTCATTTAACCCTCAATGCCCTGCCCCAAAATTTTTTTTTTAAAAGTATGCACTCAGAGTTTATCAGCCAGTGCTCTGGAGGTAGATGGCATTTGTCATCACCTGTTCTTTGGAATTGTTAGATTGCAGTTTTCAATTGTCATTCGTATCCCTCTTTCAAAAAGCTGAGCTGGAAATGACTCCTCTGAGCCAGAGCCGTTGCTAGCAGGGGTGTTGATACTGCTCACTCCCCCAATCCCAAGGGAGTAGGGGGGCTCAAAAGAGAACAACCCCTGATCTTGTTGGAAAGCCTTAGTTTGCGATTCATGAAGGGCAAAAGGGCCATGTCTGCAATAGGTGGGATCCCACCATTTAAACAGACACCACCAGCTTCTCTACTGGGAATGAGGTAGAAAACCTTTATTAGAGAGTAGTAAAAGCATTCTGAAGGGAAGGGTGTAGAGGATCAAAGTTATTTAGGAAATCTGGGAAAGGAAATTCTGAGCTCTTTCTCTTGCTTATAGAAGTATCCTTGAAAGTGAGGCTCCTTTGCATCAACCATTTTAATCATCCATCCTCTTTTCCTCCCAAGTTTGTGAACTGTTTACTCAAATACATGTTTTTTATCCCAGTATCCCTAAGACCCTTAGTATCTTGTTGCTGGGAATAAGAGATAACTAGCATCACTGATCCATCACCTGAAGTTTCTTTTAGAGTCCACCAAAGGGAGGCAGTATCAACATGCTAGCTGGACCAACCTATGAGAGATCAATCAATCTTTATTAAACACCTGCTATGTGCCAGGCACTGTGCTAAGTGCTGGGGATACACTTCCTACTATTTCTACCAAATTTTTCTCTTTTTTAGGGCAAATAACCACCTGAGTACTGTTCCAAAAAATGAATGACCTTGTTGATTATCCTCACCTCAGAGAGCCTTTGGCTCAGTCAGTTACTGAGCAGCCCACTAAGGCTTTTGGGGTATTGGGCAACAGAAACAGTTAGGTCAGTGGTCTTTGAAAGATCACAATATTATTTTAACATCATTGCACTTGTATAATATATCAGATTGCTTGCTATCTTGGGGAGGTGGGAGTAGAGGGAGGAAGGAAGAAAAATTTGGAACTCAAAATCTTATTTAAAAAATGAATGTTGAAAACTATTTTTACTTGTAATTGGAAAAAATAAAATATTATTTATGAAAGATAACAGTCATCCAAAAGAGCAAATGTCCTTATTTTCAAAAAAGGAAAGAGAGTCTGAGGATTAGAGATCCGTGAGTTTTGTTTGACTGTGGTTCCCAGTAAAATTCTAGAATGTATTATTAAAGGGATTTCATGAACATCTGGAAAAGAAAGCAGATCTTAAAGTGCTGACCAGCATGATTTCATCAAGAACATGCCGTACTGGACTAGGCTCATTTTTTTTTGGACAGTTCTACTAGACTGGTAAAATCAGGGAAACAAACTAAATGTAAGCTAAATATAGTTTACCTACATTTTCTAAGATATCTAACAAAATCCCTCACATCATTCTTATGGAGAAGATGGAGGGATGTGTGCTCAATAAATTAGATGGATTTGGAACTGCTTAAATGACCTGACCTAAAAAGCTTTCATAAATGAGTCAAGGTTACCTGAAAAAGAGGTTTCTAGAGGATCGCCCTAGGGATGTGTGTTTGGTCCTGTACCATTAAATTTTTTTTTTTAATCCATGACTTGGATAAAAGCACACTTATCAAATTTACAGGCAGGGTAGCTAATATGTTGGATGACAATCAGCTTCAAAAAATTTTTTTTGACAAGCCTAAACATTGGGTTGGATCAAATAAAATTAAATTTGATAGGGATAAATGTTATATCTTATCCTTGGATTCAAAAACTCAATATCAGAAGTACAAGATACTATGAAATCTGCCAAAACATTGCTTACGAGAGTACTCATGAAAAATATAGCAGAGGGGGCAGCTAGGTGGCGCAGTGGATAGAGCACTGGCCCTGGAGTCAGGAGGAACTGAATTCAAATCCAGACTCAGACACTTGACACTAGCTGTGTGACGCTGGGCAAGTCCCTTAACCCCAATTGCCTTACCAAAAAAACCCCAAACCAACAACAAAACCCAATATGCCCATCCTGCCTCTTCATATGTTATCATTTTCCCTTCCTCTGCCCCAGGAAAAACAGAAAACCACAAGTCCCACTGGTCTCCCTTTGATGAAGAAGAAAAAATTAAAAGCTGAACCCAGGACTCCCTTTCCTGTAGTAGTATTAGAGGATGCAAAACCTAAGCGGGAGCAGTGGTACAGGTGAATCCCCAGCCCTTTCCTTTGGTCAACTTCCCTCCTACCTCCCTCAGCCCTCCTAGACTTCCTTTGTCCATGTGTTTGAGCATTGTGTTGGATTTGGATTTCTAATGAGATTTATCAAGCACTTAACATGGTGCCTAGAACAGAAGTGCTTAATAAATGCTTGTTACCTTCTTTTAACCTCTTTTCCTACTTCCTTCCTTTTCTCCTTCCTCCCTTCTCCTTATATTCCCTCCTTCCTTCCCACCTTCCTTTATGTGCTCATATAGGGCCCATTCCTGGATGCACCATAGAGCTCCTAGTCACAGCTATTACTACACCTTTGACATACTCCTTTTAACTCAGAACACCCATGAGCTTCTTTGCTCTCAACTCCCATGTATCACAGCCTGTTCCCCCCTCTAAAACCCAGGCAATGCAACTAACTTTTAATTGACAAGTCCTTTCTATCGTGAACCTTGGCTCTGGCTCCACTAAATGAATTTTCCCTGTTAAGGTTTTCCACCAAGGCTGATTTGAAGGGTGAAGCTGAGTATTCAAAGCTCCATGCCTTAAAGAAACAACGGGAGGCGTATCCTGAACTTTCCTTTGTTCCAGATTTTAGATCAGGTATGAAGAAAGGTGGTACATTCCTCCTTTCTCATTACTACACCATTGTTTCCAGGGTCTGGGATGTGAGTAGACACTAGAATTCATTTGTGGTGAACTGGTAAAAAGAGGTTTGATGAATGTCCAAAGTGAACCTGTCTGTCACTTGTTCATACACTTTGGGGATCAAGGCAGCAGAGGATCTGGTTCAAATCCCAACTCTGATGATTACTACCTATATGACCTTGGGCAAGTCAGTTAACCTCTTTCCTTATTTGTACAATGAGGGAGTTGGACTAGGTGGCATGTGAAGGGCCCCTGTAACAGTGTGAAGTTGATAACTGCATTGGACTTGGTATCAGAAAGTCCTGGATTCAAATCCCAGCTCAAACATTTACTAGTGGTGTGACTGTGCCTCAGTTTCAAGATCAGTAAAACGGGACTGTAAGGTCCTCTAAACCTATGATCCTATAATCCTTCCATCTCTAAATCTCCTTTAATTCTTAGGTCTCCAGATTCCAATGGCAAACTAAGTCTTTTAGATTTTCCCCTTAGCTCACTGAAGAACAATGAATGACTTAGTCACACAACAACCGGTGGCTGTTATATAGAACTGGGGATTCATCTGGTTTGTTTGGCTTCAGGGAGCTGAACTTGGGTTAATTTAGGTGAAATGGAAGGGAAAATTTCCTTACAATTAAAACTGTCCAAAAGTGGAATGGGAGTTTCCCCAATCACCAGAAGTCTTCAAAGGCTAAATGACCATTCTGTTTCAGGTAGGGGTAGGACTAGATCACTGAAGTAAATCCTTTCTGATTCTTTCTGTGGTACTGAGTGGAGAGAGCAAGAGAGGGGCAAGAAGGGCATTCCAATTGGGTTCAAAGCTTGTCTGTCCCCCATGCCTAAAACACTTTGCTTATTTCTGCCTCTTACTAGATGACTTCCTTCAAGTCTCAGCTGAAGATTCACCTTCTGCAAGAAACCTTTTCCAATAATCCTTCTTTTTTCCCCCCGAAACAATCCTTCTTTATCTTAGTGGCTTCCCTCTGAGACTGTCCAACAGTTTATCTGGTCTATATATTATATGTACTTAGTTTGCACTTTGTCTACCGAATTAGCTCCTTGAGGCCAAGGACTGTTTTCTTTGTGGCTGGGGATACACAGGTGCATTGTGCCTGTCACATAGTAGGCTCTTAGTGTTTTCTGACTAAGGACAGAGTGGTAGAGGGTACATAGAAACAGAGCAAGGATGATATGATCTTAAGAATGCACACTGATATAGCCTGACTAATCATGGAAAAGAAGGGGTAGGAATGAGCCTCATGATTTGGGAATACAGAGTGCCTCTTTCTTCCCAATATAGTACCAGGCACACAATAAGAGATTAATTTTCAATTCGATTCAATAAATATTAAGTGCCTACTATGTGCAAAGCACTGTGCTAAGCGCTAGAGATACAAAAGGAGACAAAGGATGGTCCCTGCCCTCAAGGAGTTTACATTCTTTTGGGGGGGGGGACAACACGGAGACAAATATATATACACAGTAAGCTATATACAGGATAAATAAAAAATAATTAACCGAGAGAAGGCACTTAGAATTAAGAGGGGATGGAGAAGGCTTCCCGTAGGAGGTGGGATTTGAGTAGGGACTTAAAGGAAGCCAAGGCTAACTAACAAATGCTTGTTGGCTGGCTGGTGGATGATAGCATCAGATAAGCCCGGCTTCCAGGAGGTGCTGAGACCTTGAACTAAGAACTCCTTAGGACCATGGTCAGGGTGTAGCTTCCCCAGAGGCACCTTCTTACAGCTTTCTCTGTTTGGTTGCAGCAGCTCGGGACTTGGCGAGCAGACGGAAGGTCTCCATGGTAACGTGGGAGCCGCTGACCCTCGCTACACTCCTTGAAGAGAAGCCTACTCTGACCGTGCCCTTGTCATCAAACAGCCCCTTCCGCTACGGGAGGGCCCCGCAGTGGTTCATAAACACGCCCACGGTTCCCAACTGAGCCACGAAAAGCCCCCAAAGGCGGGCACCCGCTGCCTGGTACTCCAGAGTGAGGCCAGCTGCACCCTGGGTCTCCTTGTGACAAGCCGGCCCCACGCCGGGGAAGGCTGCAGTCAAAGGAATTCGTGTCTCTGTCACACATTCATTCTGCCTGGCCTAGCCCCCGGCTCTGGAATTAGGAGCTGTTAGTACAGATTTGACCCACTTTTGCTTTATATATGTGTGTGAGCGCATATGTGTGTACCAATGGGAACAGAATGTTAGCACAGAGGGGAAGGCGGGACTATGAGGCAAAAGGGGGCGGAGATGATTTAGGGGCGCAACAGGGGAAAGAGGCGGGGTTTCCATTAGAGTGACGGGTAAACTGCCCAGCCAGCGTGAGGGCTGGGGGCCGGGGGCCGGGCTTCCGGTAGAGCCTGTTCTTCTCCGCGGTGTCGGCTCGGACGGTTCCGGTTGGCCTAGAGATCAGTTGTCGCGGGAGATGATTAAAAAATTCGACAAGAAGGACGAAGAGTCTGGTACACGCAGGGGCCTGGGGGCTGCCTCCAATCCCCGCTCTCCCAACCCTTCCTCCTCGTAGTGCGGGGGCGGAAGGGAGGTGTCTTCCTCCCCCTGAGGGCTGGACGGAGGGAAGGTGGGAGGACCGGGCGGGGCTGAGAGCGTCTCGGAGCTGGAGTCCCTCCTCCTCCACTAGCGCGAGCCCTTCGTATGGCCCCTCCCCCAACTAGAGACCCTCCCTTCCCGGGCACGAGCGGCCCTCCTTCCCCCTCTCTACCCTCCCCCCCGCCCCCTCTCCGGCCGCGCGTGTCCTTCCTCGGCTGCCCCATACCGCTCGCCCCGCCCCTCGACTCGCGCGCGAGAGCCGCCCCCTGGCCGGCCCTCGGGCGCATGCTCCCGCTGCGCTGCCCCTCGCCGCCCTTCCCCTCCAGCCCAGGGGGTTGGTGGCGGAGAGGAGGCGGGGCCATGGCTGGAGGCAGTCGAAGTGAGCTGGGGAGGGAGCTGAAGGGGGGGGGGGGTTCACTGAGGGCGAGCCGAGCCCGGCGTAGGGGGCAGGGTGCTGTTTGATGGGGGGGCTGGGGTGAGAAGCGTGAGGATCCTCCGGACCTCTGTCACCCAGGGCCGTTGCTCCCCTTGTTCAAATTTCCGGGGGGAAGCGAGAGGTCGTATACGCCCGGCGTTCCGACCTCCCTCGTGGGCCGCCCAGCCCAACCTCGGGCTTTGGGGTCCAGGAGAGGCTGAGGGTGGAAAATTGAAGATTTAGGGAGGAGGGGCGGGATCACGGTCTTATTTAAAGGGCTTTCTAGTGGAAGATAGATGAGATTTGCCCCCAGACCCAAAACCTGTCTGTTGTCAGATGTAACTTAGGGTCAATGGAAAGGAATTCCCCCAAAATAGGGCTGCCCCAGATTGGCCAGGGCCGGCCCCGGGTACGGTGGGCTTCATCTTCAAATGAAAGTTGGACGTGGAGGGGTCTTCACCTATAGGTTGTGAGCCCCGAGGCCCCTTCAGCGTCGAGATGCTTTGAGCCTGTCCCCTGCTGAGAAGTATTTTTCAAAAGGGAAAGTGCTATTCCCTAAACTCTTCCACCTGTTGGAAGGACAGAACGCCTTTGACCAAAGCTCTCGACGTCTCAGAGGTCCGGAAGAACTTAGGCCTTGATCTTAGCTGAAATGGAGGCGGTGCCAAGACGATCGAAAATTCCCCCCAGTTTTCCTTCTCTGTTACATAGTTATTGAAATAAGAACTTCTCTAAGGAGCTCAAAGTGTCCCTACAGTTTGATTGATGCTCAGAATATAGGTACATAGACTTGGAAGGGAACCCTGAAGCTCATCTGGTCTTAACTCATGAGTCCCATTGTGACAGTATCTTAGGACTGTAGATTTGGAGCAGAAAGGTACCTCATGCCAACTAGCCCAGCTCCTTTATTTTACAGATGAGGAAATGGGAATATTATAAATGTTGGTTGGATGCTTCCAATGACAGGAAGCTTACTGATTGATCTTCATGCTTTATACCTTTGGCTATCTTAAATTGTTAGGAAATGTTTTCTCTTGGTCTACACCTAATAATTTTTACTTATTTCATAGTTTTCAGTTTTATTCCAGAAAATCTCAAAAGTATTTGTTCCAGGAGACTGGCTTTGTAGCCTGGGCCTTGACCCTCCATCTGCCCCTAGGATTATAGGTGCATAGATTTAAAAATGGAAGGGATCTTAGAGGCCATCAAGTTCAACTCCTTTTCCTTTAAGCACACACTTTTTACAGAGGGAGAAACTGAGTCACAGAATGATCAAGGGATTTGCCCAGGCCCACAGAGCAAGTAATAATCTGAGCTAGGTTTTGAACTTTTGTGTTCCTATTTCAAAGCCCAGCACCTCTCTCCATCACACCATAAATAATTCCTATTTCAGTGAGATTATTAGTGAGTGTTCCAAGGTGTGTCAGCAGAGCTGGGAATAGAACCAAGGTCACTTCATTTCATTCAGAAGCAACTTAGTGGTGTCCAGATGCTCAGACCCTTAAAAAGGCTTTCCTGAATTTGTCTCTCCATACTTTTGTTTCCAATATTGCTTCATAGTAAATTAATTTGCTTGTGGCTAGTTATCAATACTGTTTTATTTGTTTTCTTATTTAGGTAGTGGCTCTAATCCTTTTCAGCATCTAGAGAAGAGTGCTGTTTTGCAGGAGGTATGACTTACAAGTATATTGTCTTTCTTTTTATCCCCAGAGTGGGATCAGAATATCTCTAGGAGGCATTCTTCAGAGTTTGTGATTTAGCTATCATGATTGAAAAATGTTTTCTAGATTTGAATTAAGGCATGTGGTGAATGAGATAAAATAATATTCCCTAAAGGAAGAAGGAACAAGGGTGCTATTTGTCCTAGGATATTAGAATAAGATAATTGTAGTGTGATATTATGAAAATTTGGGTATAAAAGATGTCATATAGGTATAAAGTTGCTGAAGGAGGTTGTGAATGTTAAATTTCATACCAGCTTTTTGAGGTGCCTTAATATTATGGTTCTTTTTTTTAACAAATGAAACCCTGAGATTAAACTGAAGGGAAAGAATGTAGATGTATAATATAGAAATGTTTCCTAGTTCACTTTTCTAATATAAAAAATCAGATGCTTTATTTGGACTAATATTATTAATATTTGGCTAATATTATTTGGACTTTATGAGTTTAACGGTGTTCTTTATTTTGTTGAAGACAACTTATTGGAATTTGTGATTGAGAAGGAAAAGATACCACATATTTATTGTGCTCCCACAGGCTCGTATCTTCAATGAGACTCCTATCAATCCAAGACGATGCCTACATATTCTGACCAAGATCCTTTATTTACTGAACCAGGTAAATGAAGCTTAGGGAGTAAGTTTTCCTTTCTGGGTTTCAGTTTTCCTAATCCATAAAATGAAGGGGTTTGACTAGATGAGCTCTAATGGTCTCTTTGCTAAAATCCTATTACTTGTTTTTTTTTTAAAGTGAGGCAATTGGGGTTAAGTGACTTGCCCAGGGTCACACAGCTAGTAAGTATGTAAAGTGTCTGAGGCCGGATTTGAACTCAGGTACTCCTGAATCCAGGGCTGGTGCTCTATCTACTGCACCATGTAGCTTCCCCAAATGCTGTTACTTTTTACTCTTTCAAAGTTTGTTTTATTGTATAGAAACATCTAACACTCAATTAAATACTTTCAAGGAAAAAATATTTTATATTCTTAAAAACTTGTTTTAAAAATTCAACTTTTTTTTTTAATCCAGAAAGTTGGATTTAATTTAATAACAAGATTGAAAAGTCCTTGAGGACAGAGACCATATTATGTACCTTTCTGCTCTCTCCCAGATAAGTTTGTCAGGTCTTTATTGAGCACTACACTGTACCAGGCCTGGTATTGTGTGCTGGGGACACAAACAAAAATCAAGCAATCTTTCACTTCAGTGAGCTTGAATGGATTGCTAGCCATTTATGATAGGCACTCGAATATGTTTTGGTTTGAAATGAATAAAAAGTAATTTATTGTGGAAATATTTTGACTGCATTTGTTCAGAGATTTTATAATGTCCCTTTCAAAATAGAATTTTTAAAAATCTAGACAAATTTGTAATAGATTTATTAGCCTTCCTGTAAATTAGGTAATGTATATTACATTCCAAAGCTTATTTCTAAAATGCTGGGAAATTTCTACCTCGGAAAGAGGACCTTAATGCCAGTCTCAGTCTTTATCAAAAGGTGGTCATTGTGGGGGGCAGCTAGGCGGTGAAGTGAATAAAGCACCGGCCCTGGATTCAGAAGCACCTACATTCAAATCTGACCTCAGACACTTGACACTTACTAGCTGTGTGACTCTGGGCAAGTCACTTAACCCTCATTGCCCTGCAAAAAAAAACAAAACCACAAAACAAAAACAAAGGTGGTCATTGTGATGGTTAAACTCACTTGTTAAGTAAGACTGAGATTATCAATTTAATTTCCATAGGAATATTTTTTGCTTCACTCTATCAGGACCAAGCATTGTACCCTTCATTCTAGTCAGCTACTTCACAAATTTGTATCTTTGGTTGGGGGAAATTGTGGATACTTATAAAACTATCACTAACAAAGAAAAAAAATAACTAAAAACCCATACTCCATTCATGTTGGATCAATAATATGATGTATAGAAAGCACATTAAAAAATTTGCTTTTTAAAAAATTCACTATCGTGAATCTCTGCCCATCATGGGGGTAGAATTTTGAGGAGGTCAGTTTTGATCAGAAGGCATTTTCATTTGCTGTCTGGATGGTACAATTCATGTTATACTCACATGCATGTAGATAATTAAAATTAGGAACAAAAACTGTTAGACAAATTTTTTTATGTTTGCATAGTTCCTGGTTTATGGAGTAATACTTTAAAGCATTGTACCAAAATTTGCTTATCCATGTATTTTCAGAGATTAGTGAGGAAATGTTGTAAACTTTTATTACATTTCATTTAATGCCTTTCATCTTAGGCATTCAGAGCATTTTGTTTAGCTCTATTCTTATCATATTAGTGAAATGTAGTTTGAGTAATAGATTTTTATGGGAACCCTGAATTCTGAAGGGTGAATGAGCCTGTGCTATATTGGGTCAGTAAATTAAACACTGAGTTATTGATAGTTCCTATTGATCCAAGATCTGTTGTGTTTTTAATCTTAGTAAATATGTATATTAAGTAAAATATACTTTCTAGAACAGAGGTCAACTCATTAGATTTAGGATCTCTTGATATATCTTCCAAGTTTGATTGTCCCCTCCATGTTCTGTGGCTTACTGGAATTCCTAGTAAGTAAGGGGGCACAGCCAGTTGCATGTACTCCCTCCCCACTTTTCTAAGATATTTTACCTTCCATGTAAAAAGACTTATCTTTTTTATCATAAAAGTATTTTTATTATTTTCCAGTTACATGTAAAAATAGTTTTCAACATTTGTTTTCATAAGATTTTTAGTTCCAAATTTTTCTCCTTCCCTTACCTCCCCCCCTCCCCAAGACAGAAAGCAATCTGATATATATGTTATATATGTACAATCACATTAAACATTTCTGCATTAGTCATGTTGGGAAAGAAGAATCAGAACACAAGGGAAAAACCTCAGAAAAGAAAAAAAAAACAACCAAAAGTAGAAACAATATGGTTCAATCTGCATTCAGAATCCACAGTTCTTTTTTCTGGATGTGGAGAGTATTTTCTATTACTTACTAGTTCTTTGGAATTGAAAGGCTTATCTTCTAAACCTCACCCATCCAGATGAACTCATGGCTTTAGAAAAATTAAGTGTAGATCTTTTGCACAAAAGAGTTACAACTGCTGTTCTAGAATCGAGTTACATAGTGGACAATACTGATTTTTCAAATAAACAAGTGTGGAAAATCACTATACTGTTAACTCAGAAAAGGAGAAAATTGACATTTTTTGAAATTGGAGTATAGAGGAAGAATTTACATAAGATGATGACTTTCCAAGGTTCTAAAGAGCATATAAAGTACTATAAAAAGAAAATCCCTAATTCATTTTACAGATTTTTAAAAATTGACTTTTATTTTGGTTAGGGTGAACACTTTGGAACTACTGAAGCCACTGAAGCCTTCTTTGCAATGACTCGTTTGTTTCAGTCAAATGATGTAAGTCTTTACTTCTTAAGCTAAATTAGTTTTTTCTGTTTGTGTTTGATAAGAAATGGGTTAGTGATGTCCACAGATATAATTAACCTTTGTCCAGGATTTTGGGTGCTTCATGGGGTAGGTGAACTTTAAAATGTTTAATGACTTAAAGGTTGACTTTAACTTTGAAAACATTTCCCATATTAACCATAACATAGGTTTTAATAGTGTGTTTAATGTGATTGCTATTTCAGATGAAAAGTCCACACTTTAACAGCTTTTTTTCATAACATAATTGTGTTTATGAATCATTATAAAGCATAGCTTAATTCTGAATATTTTCAGGATTATTTAGTCAAATACCCACAGTGTGTTAGCCAATACTATTGGGGGGGGGAATTCTTTTTTATGAAGCTTACATAATAATAAAAAAAATTAACTGAAACTATTTTGTTCAACATGATTTGTATAAAATGTCTCCACTTATATCTCAGTAGATAATCTTATTCAGATTCCAAAGGACTAGGATTAATTCAAATGTATAATAATTCTTGCAGGAAATAAGTAGGTTGGAGAATTTTGTACTACCTCCTAGGAGCCCTGATTCATTTTCTAATCTCATTCTCTGCCTTATCCCTTGATTTTGACTCCTTACTTGCCCCTGCTGATTTTGCCTCATTCACTGATTGCCATCAGCTTCACGTGCCAGTCTGTCTTGACAATAATACAAGGTAGATGAATTTAGAACTGGTTGAATGGCTAGACTTAAAGAATGATTGTTAATAATTCACTGGCAAGTGGTAAGAGGTTTCCAGTGGAGTCCGCTAGGAATCTCTTCTTGGCTCTGTGCTATCGAATATTTTTAATAAGTTACTTGGATAAAGACATGGAGAGCATGCTTATAAAAATTGCAGATGATCCTAAGCCAATAGGGATAGCAGCAGAATTAAAATCCAAAAAGTTCTTGGGCTAAATCTAATAAGATGAAATTCAGTGTGGATAAAAAAAATGTTGAGTTCAGAAATCAGTTTCACAAGTACAGGATGGCGAAGATGGTTAGCTAGCATTTTGTCTGAAAGATATGTTGGGAATAGTGTATGTACTACTACCAGTTCAATGTAAGTCATCCTTGTGCTATGGCAACCGCTAAAGCCAATAAGCTACTGTGAACTTGGGCTGTGTTAAGTGCTTCTAGGAATAAGGGGGTAATAGTCCCTCTATAGTGCCCTCATCAGGAGTATAATGTTCTGCTCTGGGGGCTACTGTCTAAGAAGGACATTGATAACCTGGGGAGCAGCCAGGACAATGAAGGGTCTTGCATTCATGTCATATAAGGTTCAGTTGAAGGAACTGGGTAGGTTGAGCCTGAAGGAGAGAAGATTCAGGGTGGACATGATAGCTGGGTTCGAATATTGTAAGGACTGTAACATGAAAGAGAAATGAGATTTGTTTTGTGTGGTCGCAGGGGGCAGAACCAGGAATTGCATGGTAGAAGTTACCGTTGTGGGGAAAATGGGGTAGTGGGTTGGGATAGGGGTAGGGGGAATTCCTCTTTAAAGAATTACACTCTCTTGTACACAAAAGCAATAGAATATGATAGTAGTTTATTTAGGGGCAAGGAAAGGGAAGGGAAGGGAAACCAAGAGAGAAATCATTGGACTTCTCATGGGGAGAAGGCATGGCACAGAGCATGGCTCTGAGATACCAATCTCCTTGAGCAAGAGACCGGCAGGTACTTTTATAGAGGACTGATGGGGGTGGCCATCTGACTGTGGAATGTTCCCTTAGTGAGGGAGGACCATTCCCCACTGGTGGTGGCTGGAGGAGTTGGGTGAGGGGTGGCTGCGGATCTCTCAAGCCATCTTTCTTCTCAGGACACCAAGGGCAGCAGCCACACCTAATCATATCTCTCTAGGCTGGTCTGTCCTCTGGTTTAGCTTCTCTGGGAGAAGGTTCTTTGATGTGCTCCAGAGAACTTCTAGGGTGCTGTGGGCCCATAACATTACAGAGAGGCCAGTGTAGCCTTGATGTCAAGAATAGCTTTCCCAAAGTGGAATGGGCTGCATTGGGAGGTGCCAAGTGCCCCCCCCTTAGAAGTCTTCAGGCCGAGGCGGGTGAATGATTGTTGGCTATGTTATAGTGGGATTCCTTTCCAGCTGGGGGGTGGACTAGATGACTGCTAAGGTCCCTGAGATGTTCACTGGTGATTTCACTGTTGTGGCAGTGGGCTGTCATCATTAGTGTCAAAAGCCAGTCTAGTGGCAGTGGGGAGTGTGAGGACAGGCAGGGACAGCTGCACTCAAGCCAAAGGGAGTGAGCAGGGTTGAAGATAGATATCCAAGTATTAAATAGTAAAGTACAGTAAACCAAAAAAGCAAGGCCTACCTGGCTCATAAGAATGGCCAGGCTAAGGGGCAGCTAGAGTGGATAAAACACTGGCCCTGGATTCAGGAGAACCTAAGTTCAAATCCAACCTCAGTCACTTGACACTTACTAGCTGTGTGACCCTGGGCAAGTCATTTAATCCTCATTGCCCCACAAAACAAATAAACAAAAAAGAATGGCTAGGCTAGAGGAATTTAGGCTTCTGTATGCTGCCCACAGTAGTGGGCATAAAGACCCAGTGAGAGCTACTTAGGAAAAAGTTTCTTATAGTCTTCTTAGTGCTTAATTTAAAATATAAGGTTAATTTGAATGTGTCAAGACACTCAAATAAATATTGATTTTTTTTTTTTAATAAAAGAACTAGGCATCTAGAAGAAATGTCCTTGCTTCAGTGAAGTGAAAATAGAGAAAAAAATACCCTAGTTCTTGATTGTTTAGCCTTGGCAGCTTTAGTTTATTGTTTATATTCTTTTAGTGTAATCTTGAATTAAATCTCTGTCATCTTAATCTCAAAACCCTCTGCACTTTAGGCTTTATCTACCTTTTTAATCACTCTAGGCCTCTATTCATTTGTAGATTCATTTGTTGCAATTTTAGTGACATAGGCTTCCTCTGGGTGGTTGGGTGTGGGGAAGGAAGTTCTTATCTTTGTTAATTCATTATCCTTATGAAACGGACTGGAATCTTAGTTGACTTTCTCTGAAGCCAAACATCCTGATATTTGGAATTATCTGGATAAATGGTAGCATTTTTTCCACATTCTTCCAGATGATAAGGGCTATGCTGGCACAGAATTTGTTTGCTTTTAAGAGGTGACATGAGTTCTTATTTAGATGTTTTATTTTCCATCATATAAGCACCCAGGGACTTTTGTCATGGGAACCTGATGAAAAATCACTTAAACAAATCCCCAGCAGAACTTTAATTTGTGTGACTTGTGTAATAACATCCTTAGCAATAACATGTTGCCTTTCACAAATGATTTTTCCCAGCAAACATTGAGAAGAATGTGCTACCTCACCATCAAAGAAATGGCCAATATCTCTGAGGATGTGATCATTGTCACAAGCAGGTATGGTGACGGTGAAGAAACCTAAGTGGGGTTTATTATGTACTAGTGGAAGAATAATTAGTTTTACATTTTGACTGTTAGAGAAGTAATAGAGATATATATGTATGTGTGTGTGTGTGTTTATATCTATCTATCTATATCTGTTATGGGGGAAAATGGGGTAGGGGGTTTGGGTTTAGGGGTTGGGGTTCTTAGGAATTCCTCTTTAAAGAATTATACCCTCTTGCACACAAAAGCAGTTAGAATAAGATGGTATTTTATTTAGGGACAAGGGAAGGGAAGAGGGGGGGAAGGGAAGGGAAGGGAAACCAAGAGAAATCCTTGGACTTCTCTTGGGGAGAAAGGTACAAAGCACGTGGCTCTGAGGTACCAATCTCCTCGAGCAGGAAACTGGCAGGTACTTTTATAGAGGACTGATGCGGGGTGGTGTGACCATTTGACTGTGGAAAGTTCCTTTAGTGAGGGAGGACCATCCCCCACTGGTGGTGGCTAGAGGAATTGGGTAAGGGGTGGCTACGCATCTCTCTAGCCATCTCTCTCTTCTGGACACAAAGGTTGCAGCCACACCCAAAGTTATCTCCCCGGGGGTAAGGGAGATCAGAATGAAGGGTGGAGGTCCCAAAGCTAGTTCAATCCAATCTGGTTCCGCTTATCTCTAGGCATATCTGTCCTCTGGTTTAGTTTCTAGATATAGATATAGATATAAAATCAATCTTCCTGAAATGTGAGAATGGCAAGCAGACACTGATAAATTGTGAATGTCTACACAAGGACAACCAGGGTGGTGAAGAACCTTTATATATCATACACATCGGGATCAGATGAAGAGTTTTGGTAGAGATACGATACCTCTCTTCAAATTTTTTAGTGAAAAGGGGATTATTGGGCTTATTTTGGTCCCAGGGGGCAGAACTAAGTATAAGTACAATGGGTGGAAGCTGTAAAAAAGCTGGTTTCATCTGGTTGTCTCAGGAGATCAGGTTTCCGTTATTAAATGTTTTTGAGCAAAGGCTGGATGACCACTTTGGAGAATCATAGAATGAGAGTTTGAAGGGACCTTAGAAGGAATTCGTATTCAGATATGGGTTTGACTAAATAGCCTCTGAGATCCTTGCAATTCTGGTCTCTTCTTTTACTGTTGGTGCCTTTGCAGCTTTTGCTTTTTTTTTTTTTGGCATTGTATAAACTAATAAAGTGGCTTCATGGTGAAGGGGTAGGGAGGGGAAAGAGAAGGGCACCTCAGTTCCCAAAAGCCAAAACTATGATCTGGTGGGACCCACCAGGGCTAGTACAAAAAATGCTGAACAATGACCTGGGGCAGATAGATGGAACCAACATTACCCAGTAAGTCTATCCAGTTTTTAGAAGATTGGGCTGACCTAAGAAGGGTTTTATGGGCTGGGATCAAGAGAGCATTTGTGGAGTCAGCTGGCATCAAGGGAAAGAAAATTTGATGGGGCAGGAGGATGCTGAGGTTTCTTTAAAGACCTAATTTATATAGAGGGCAGCTAGGTGGTGCAGTGGATAGAGCACTGGCCCTGGAGTCAGGAGGACCTGAGTTCAAATGTGACCTCAAACACTTGACACTTACTAGCTGTGTGACCTTGGGCAAGTCACTTAACCCTCATTTCCCAAACAAAAAAAAACAAGAAAAAAGACCTAATTTATAAGCTATGGGGATCCATGTAGTGAGACCTATCTAGTATCTAGTTCTTTGGCAGGAGATAACTTGAGAATTTTGGGAATCAGCTCCCCTAAGTGATGAGGGTACTTTTTGGAGGGTACTGGCAGACAGTATGTATGGTTCCAAGGCTTAAGACAGACAAGGAAAAGTAGAATGAGCATTAGCCACTTCCTTTTCTATTATCTTTTTTTTCTCAACTTAAATCCCCCCCCCCAAAAAAAAAGCATTTCCATATACACAGCAAAAAGAGTATTCTTTATGAAACCATGAATCTGCATTTCATATTACTTTTAAAAAACTCATATATTCTACACATTTAAGACTGTCCTGCTAAACAAAAAGCAAAACAAAACAAAACAAAAGGCAGCTAGGTGGCACAGTGGATAGAGCACCGGCCCTGGAGTCAGGAGGACCTGAGTTCAAATGTGACCTCAGACACTTGACACTTACTAGCTATGTGAACCTGGGCAAGTCACTTAAACTCAATTACTTCACCAAAAAAACCCAAAAAACAAAACAAAACAAAGACTGTCCTGCTTATCAGTGCTTCCTTCTAAACATCTTCTGCACATTTTAAAAAAATGTTTGAATGGCCCTCTTTCTTTTACATCACTATGGCTAACTTTCTTTCTCCCTCCCCTCTATCAACAAAGAGTAAGGAAGGAGGGAAAAAAAGATCTTTGTAACATATCCACATGGTTCAGTAAAAACAAATCCTCACAGTGCCTATGTCCAGAACTGCATGTCTCTACACCATGTGTCCATCACTGTTTTGTTAGGTCAAGAATATGTTTCATCCAGTTAACAATAGTAATTGTGAAAAAGAGAAAAGGGCGGGGAGGGGGGGGGAATCATACAAAAAATATTTATAGCAACTCTTTGTGGTGGCTAAGAATTGGAAATCAAAGGAATGTCCATCAATTGGGGAATGACTGGACAAGCTGTGGTATATGATTGCAATGGAATATTATTATGCTATAAGAAATGACAAGCAGGATGACTTCAGAAAAACCTGGAGAGACTCATGAGCAGTGAAGTGAGCAGAACCAGGAGGACATTGTACAGTGACAGCAGTATTGTTCTATGAACAATTGTGAATGACTTAACTACTCTCAGCAATATAATGATCCAAGACAATCCCAAGGGACTAATGATGAAGCATACTATCCACTCCCAGAGAAAGAACTGATATTGATTGAACACAGACTAAAAAAAATAAAAGCATTTGTGAATTGTACATATATAACCTATATCAGATTGGTTGCTGTCTTGTGGAGGAGGGAGGGAGAAAAATTTGGAACTCTAAATCTTATGAAAATGAATTTTGAAAACTACCTTTACATGTAACTGGAAAAATAAAATAAATGTTTGTTTAAAAAAAAGTTTCATCATAGACCTTCTGACATGTTTGGTTGCTTAGGTCAATTAGTCTTTCAAAGTTGTTTTTTTATTTACCATATTGTCCTCCTACAAATTGTTCTCTTGGTTCTGCTTATATTACTCTGCATCAGCTTATACCATCAAAGATTCTCTGAAGTTGTCTCTTTTGTCATTTCTTACAGCACAAAAATATTCCATTACGTACAACACAATTTTTCACCTATTTCTCAATTGTATGAGAGGAAATTTAGAGCACTTCCTTAGATTATAGTTCTGTTCTTTTTTCCATCTTTTTCATTCTTCCTTCAGGATCAGGAAGTTCATTTTGCTTGTGACTAGTCTCTCCCCAATAACATCCTCCCTCTTAGCTATCCCTTTCCCTCTCTCTTGCTGAGTCTGATGTAGTTATACACCAAACTCTGCTGCGCTTTTTTTTTTAGGTGGGATGAATATGTTAATTAATGAAAACAAATTTTGAAGAGGTGGAAAAGTTAGGATTTTGGGACATGGAACACAGCAGGAAAGGAATTCTTGAATGGATAGCTGTAGTTGGGAGATTTAAGGCATCATGAAGGCACAGGGAAAGTAGGAGATTAAATACCGGGGGATAGAAGAGGGACAGAGAGAGTGGGGAGTCAGTCACATACTTGGCCAGCTTGAAATTTTGCCTAAGGTGGGCCATGTCCCCTCCCTTTCAAAAATCCTATGTCTTAAGAGAGCCCTCCAGAGTTATACCAGGGTCACAGGCTTTACTCTGGAAAATGGGACCTGAAAAAAAAGGAAGCTCTTTGGCTCTGTCCCAAACCCTTCTCTCCATAAATAATCTTGTTCTGAAGAGTCAAGGTAACAAAAGAGAGATGTAAAGTGGTTTAGCTTCCATAATCTTGAGATCTGAATGCCTAGGGTAGCAAAGGCGATCCATAAAAGTGACTGGGAAAAAATTTCTTTTCTCTCTGCCCCTGCTCTCTAATCTACCTTGAAACTTCTCTTCCTTTTTTCTTTTTTTCCTTCTTCCCTTTTCTTTTTTGTTCATCTGCTAGAGTCAATTGGCTCCATGGTGAAGGTAAATAATTATGTATAGTTGGTAATAGATGTACTTGAAAATACTTTAGTTGAAATGGTACACTACATAAAAGAGAACCTTGTTTGCAAATAGGTTAGGAAATAGACTTGGACCAAAAAGAGTGTATGAGCTTTCATGAGGAATCCTGTTTTCCATGGCCTATTTGTTGTTGTTGTTGTTTGTCTTAATTTCTTTTCAGTATTAGACTAAAAGTGGGGACTGTCACTGAAAACTAACCAAGCAGGAGTCTGTGGTGGAGTGAATATGACCATGATTAATAGCATATTAATTCATTTTAATTTTTCTAGTCTGACCAAAGACATGACTGGGAAGGAGGATGTGTACCGAGGCCCAGCCATCAGGGCTCTCTGCAGAATCACTGATGTAAGTTCTATTATTGTGGTGTCATAGGAAAATCCTGTATTCTTAAATGTTGCCCTGAGGACAGTTTTTAATTTTTGTAGGACTCTTCCTCTGATGTTTCCTTAAGAAGAAATATTTTTGGGGGCGGCTAGGTGGTGCAGTGGATAGAGCACTGGCCCTGGATTCAGGAGGACCTGAGTTCAAATCCAGCCTCAGACACTTAACACTTACTAGCTGTGTGACCCTGGGCAAGTCATTTAACCCCCATTGCCCCACCAAAAAAAAAAAGAAGAAGAAATATATATTTTAACAGTTGACAGTATGTGCTTATAAATGTCTAATACATATATACACGTGCATACATGTATATACATATATAGACATACATAGATACATGCGTGCATACATGCATAGCACAGGTGCTTGTAGTGTCACTTGTTTGTCCCTTTTTTTTTTTTTGCAGGGCAATGGGGGTTAAGTGACTTGCCCAGGGTCACACAGCTACTGTCAAGTGTCTGAGGCTGGATTTGAACTCAGGAACTCCTGAATCCAGGGCCGGTGCTTTACCCACTGTGCCACCTAGCTTCCCACTTTGTCCCTATTTTTAAAAAATCATCCTCTTCATTTACCTTGGCTTTGTAGTTACCATATTGGTCTACTGACTATAGGGCATACCTCTGCCTTAAAAGGAAAAAGTTTAGACAGAGGTATACACTGAAAAATAATAATCATAGACTGCACTCAGTTCATAAACATCAAATTTGTAGAGATATGGTATGGAGGAGACTGGGCTGCAGCTAGTGATCTAATTTGGCCAATATGGCCTATATTTGAATCAATATGGTGTCGACTTGTCCTCTTGAGTGTTCAAGTTAGAATAAAGTCACAGTACTGAATTGGTTTGAAGTGCAGTGGGAATAAGGTTCAGGGAAGTATAGATCTGGGCTGCTAGGTGGCACAGTGGATAAAGAGCCATGCCTCGAGTCAGGAAGTCTCATCTCTCTGAGTTCAAATCTGGCCTCAGACACTTACTAGCTGTGTGACCCTGGGCAAGTCACTGTTTGCCTCAGTTTCCTCATCTGTAAAATGAGCTGGAGAAGGAAATGGCAAACCACTCCAGTATCTTTGCCAAGAAACCCCCAAATGGGGTCACAGAGAGTTGAACATGACTAAATGATAACAACAGAAAATATAAGTCCTAGAATAATAAACTTAACAGCTTGATTATTTTTATTGCTGCTATTATTTACTTAGGATTTAAATATTAGCTTTTCTTTTTATAGAAAAGATAAGAACTTTCAAACTGCATACATTGATTAAAGAATAACTACATGTCATTAAGAAATACCTTAGAATTTTCTTAGCAGTTATGAATGTTGCCTCTAACAACCAGGGCAGACTCCTGTTTAGCTTTGGGATTATGTCTTTCCCATCTTGTCTAAAGTCCATCCTCCTACCAGGTGGCAAGTTTCCCTGACTTGGGATATGGCCCTTGGATGTTAACCAGATGGTTTTTCTTTGATAATGTATTTCTTCCTATACTAAACTATTATGAAATTTGTGTTCAGCATATACTGTGCATACCTTGTAGTACGTAGAAAAAATCCAGTCCATAAGTAGGGAATGTAATAATCCCTTTTGAGTCATTAAAGAGATTCATATATAAGAATAACTATATAAAAGCAAATTCTTAAGAGTCTAATTCTTTTAAAATTTCATTGTTAGAAACTTCCTTCCCAAAGCTAGAAATTGTATGGGAGACTTAGGGGATAGAAGCTCTCTTTATTGCACCTACCATTCATCTTCCCCACAAAATGTAGAGGGTTGCGATACTCTATCACTCCCACCTTGTTTTAAATTTAAACTTTTTATATGAACTTAAGTATCAATTAACACTAACATTTCATTATACAAAGACCCAAAAATGGGTTGTATATGAAACCATGAACTTCTCTTACAGTCTTTTAAGAAATACATTAAATTGGGGGCAGCTGGGTGGCTCAGTGGATAAAGCAACAGCCTTGGATTCAGGAGGACCTGAGTTCAAATCCAGCCTCAAAGGCTTGACACTTACTGGCTGTGTGACCCTGGGCAAGTCACTTAACCCCCAGTGCCCTGCAAAAAAAAAAGAAAAAAAAATACATTAAAGAATACAGTGACAAAATTGTCCTGTTTGTGTCACTTTCTGAACTTTATGTTTTGGTTTTTTTCTGTGTGTTTTTTAATGTTTTATTGATACCATTTTCTTCTTTTGGAGGAGTAGGGACATCTCTATCACGGTCTACTAACCCCATGAAATAGAAGCCGTCTCTTGTAAACCGTTCAAAACATTGGCCATGTCTGAAAATGGATAGTTTGTTCTACATCTCTAGTTCACCACCTCTGTGTGAAAGGTTGGGTAGCGTATGTAGCGTCTGTCTTCTGAGGTCAAAATTATGGGCCTGTAGTTTTTCCAAGTTGTTTTCCTTTACATTAATTATTGTGGTCATCTTACAAATTATTCTGATAATGTTCATTTTGTTCTGCATCAGTTCAGACAAGTCTTGTACTCTCCATTCTCCTCTACCTATATCATGGAGGCTACATACGCCCATGGTGAGAGTGGACTGATTCCTTTTCCACCTCAGGAGAGCAACCTTTCACTCACTGGATTGCTATACTTGAGACAGTGACTCTTCACTCACTAACACTGAGGAGACTAGAATTCTCCCCAGTTCATTCTATATCTAGATTAACTATGACTCAAAGGAATTTTATTTTAAGAGGTTTTGTTGGGGGCAGCTGGGTGGCACAATGGATAAAGCACTGGCCCTAGATTCAGAAGAACCTGAGTTCAAATCCGGCATCAGATACTTGAGACTTACTAGCTGTGTGACCCTGGGAAAGTCACTTAACCCTCATTGCCCCACCCCCCAAAAAAAGGCTTTGTTGTCAAGGAAACATTATTATATGGTCTATAGTAACTCATTTATGTACAATGTCAATTGAAAGAATGGGCTAGTTGATGTAAATTAATTTTCTGTGTAATTAAAACTTCAGGCATCAGACTTTTTTTACAAAATCATTTTGGATTTAAATCTTTCTAAAATGTATTATAAATTCCCTTGTCTTCTTAAACAGGATACTAAATATAGTATAATCTTTTCAGTTCTTGTGGATAAATGCTGCTCATTGTAATGTCATAATCTGCAGTAGCACAGAAATTTGCTGTTTAGTTTTTTTCTGACTTTTCCCACGTCAGACAGTCAGATATTACTTCTTATACCCCTCAAGCCCCCTGCCTCATTCTAGAAAGCTAGGCATAAGATGCCTCAGAATGTTAATAATTATGTGTTAAATAAGATTGACCATGGTGCCAAGGGGGAGCCCGCAGCATCAGTAAATAACTTGGGAACATGACTCTTTGGAGATAGCTGGGATACTCAGGGGTCTTCCTCTTTCCCTCGCTTCTCTTTCTGCTTTGAGTCTGTTTCACATCCCCTTGAGGTAAGTAAAAATGATGTAACTAAATTTTAACTTCTAAGATCCTTTTTGGAACGAGATAAATAGGAAGTTCTCCTTACAGAGTTGGAAGGAACCATAGAGCCCATGTTCTTACCCAATTCAGGCAGCTTAACTACAGGATCTACTTGAACATTTGCAGTGACAGGGAAGCTTACTGCTCTGAGTTAACTCATTCCATTATTGGCTTCAATTTTTAGAGAATTATTCCTTGGATTGAACTAAAGCCTTATTTACTATAATTCTGTGTGTGTGTACTTCCCTGAAGCTTATTCCCACTGCACTTCAAACGAATTCAGTACTGTGACCCAGAGATTGGTTTCCAGATGAAGACTTGATTCCAAAAATGAACTGTGTTTACTTTTTCCAAAACGCATTAGGGAACAATGTTGCAGGCCATAGAAAGATACATGAAGCAAGCCATCGTGGATAAAGTCCCAAGTGTATCCAGTTCAGCATTGGTGTCTTCTTTGGTAAGTAGAGAAATAGCAGTGTACTTACTATTTATAGAACAGTTTGTAGTTACTGAAACAAGGTGTCCTTGTGATTCTCTCTCCTGAGTAATATTTGCTTGTTTTTTTTCTTTTGGTTTTGTTTGGTGAGGCCGCATTTGAACTCAGGTACTCCTGACTCCAGGGCCGGTGCTCTATCCACTGCACCACCTAGCTGCCCCAATATTTACTTTTAATAAGTACAAAAATATGTTGTTGTTTTTCCCAAGCACTCTTAGTTGTATCAAAAAAGATTTGAACAATTACTGTGCTGTCTGTAGGCCTTAGGTCCCTCTGAGTTAGGAAGATAATAAGCAGGGAATATGTAGCAAAGATGGAGAGGGAGGAAATGAAGATCATCCGAAAGTCGGCTGACCAGTTTTTCACCCTCTCCTGCCTCCTCACAAGCACTTATTTCTTCTTCTTTGTCCTTTTCCCTCTCTGTATGTATCTCCCACTTCCTTGTGTCCCGCAGGTACCCAGCACCCTCATATTGCCCTTGGACCACCCCAAACCTCTCATCTCATCCAGGCAGGCCTGTATTCTCTGAAAATAACTTCTCTGCTCCTTCCCCCCTTCAAATTCTCATTCACTGGGAAAATGCAATTTAGCTAAACGAGGCAGCTGGCCCTGGGCGTATATGCCCAATGCCTCTGGGGTTATTTTGTCTTCTCAGAGAGAAGCTTGTCCCTAAAATGTATCTCCACCTACTGGAATGTATGGAGCAGATAATTTTGTGCAAGGGGACTTTTTTGTGCTTTTGGCCAGATGACTTGCCTCCCATATCCCAAACTAATTTATGAAGGAATAGAATAAATTAAATCATCATATGGCCAGATGTGTCACCCCCAAAATCACATTTGCAAACATCTCTGTTCTCTCGAGGTTTGTAAGAACAGACCTTAGGTGGGGTGGAAGGAAAGGAAAGTCCATTCAGGTAGCAGGGGTGATGTAGATAGAGGACTTAAATCCTGAATCCTTCAAGGATTTTTCAGGAAGGAGGTCTCTTGGAAGTTGGTTTATGCTGTAGATTGAACATCTGAAGCCAGTTCATGAATTGTAGACTTTTTTTCTTTTCGAGAGCAAAATTTCCTAATAAATTTCCAAGACCAGTAATGCTCCTCCAAGTTCAGTGATCAATTATGATTCTTTAATTATTGAGATCTTTTGTTTTTTTTATATTAATTCCATTTCCAAGTATATCCCTGCCTCAAAAACAAAACAAAACCTGGGAAATAAAAGCAATTCAGCAAAACCAACCAGCCCATCAACTCGGGCTGACCATTGATGTGGTGATTTGTACCCATAGTTCCCTTTTCATCTCTCTTCTCTGAGTCAGCCTTGTCATTCTCATTACACAGTGTTAAGAGGTTTTTGTTCCTTATATATGTACTATTGTCACCTCTGTGTATATTATTCTCCTGGTTCTGCTTACTTGGCAACAGTTGATAGAAGTCTTCCCAAGCTTCTCTCTCTATTTTCCAGTCATAATTTCTCATGGTACAGTACATTAAGCTTTTATACTACAAGTTGTTTAGCCATTGCCTGGGTCATTTACTTTGTGTGCAGTTCTATGCTATTACAAAAAAGTTCTGCTATATTTTTTATATACAAAATATATGTGTGTGTGTGTGTGTGTATGTATACATGTATACGTAATATATATATAATTGATTTTGAGGTGTATTGAATCATTCTTTTTTTAACATTCTTAATTCTTGTATTCAGCATATGATGAAGATAAGCTATGATGTAGTCAAACGATGGATTAATGAAGCCCAAGAAGCTGCTTCGAGTGATAATATCATGGTGCAGGTACTTGTCATTAAGTCCTTTCAGTATATATTCTGGGAGTAATAATACGTTCAGCATAGAATTTCATTTTATTTATTTATTTTAGTGAGGCAATTGGGGTTAAGTGACTTGCCCAGGGTCACACAGCTAGTAAGTGTTAAGTGTCTGAGGCTGGATTTGAACTCAGGTACTCCTGACTCCAGGGCTGGTGCTCTATCCACTGCGCCACCTAGCTGCCCCCCAGCATAGAATTTTAATGATTTGATTTGTTCCCAATAAGGCTAGACAACTCAGGGCATAATTGTTTGGTGTTTAGAAGTTCTAAAGCTCCTTTCTTCTAGAGAACTCTTAAAGTAAGCATTACCATAATTTCCATTTGATGTTATGTTATATGCTACACTGCCCTGGACTTTCTGTCATTTAAGTAGAGATTGAATGATCTTTCCGGGATGTTGTATGTATTTGTTGAGAGATTAAATTAGATGCACTCCTTGGGTCTTTTCTACCTCTTAAGATTCTGTGATTCTGTATCAGCTGTTTTTTTCTGAAGAATTTAGCATTGGTGTTATAAGGGAGCCAGATCCAGACATCTTAGACCTTGGTCATCACCATTATAATCATTCTAAAGAAAACTACTTAATTCTGTGACATTTTGAAATTATCGTGGAAGAATTAGAATCATTCCACCTTGCTACTCCATCAAAATACATATGTAGGTGTATATAGATATATAGATATATAGATATAACCTATATCAGATTACCTGCTGTCTAGGGGAGGGGGGAGGGAGGGAAGGGAGGGAGGGAGAAAAATCTGAAATTGTAAAGCTTGTATAAACAAAAGTTGAGAACTATCTTTACATGTAATGGAAAAAATAAAATACCTTATATGTAAAAAAAATTTAAAAATTAAAAATTAAAAAAAAAATACATATGTAGGTTGCTTGTGCTGATACAAAACTTTTCTCCATAGAGTTGAGGTCTAATTGGGCCACAGTTATTTCTTTTGAAACTTACTAGATTACCTTTATTGAAAGAAGTAACCCTAAGGTATTAATGGTAAAGAACCCTATTTATTTGGAAAATATTTTACTTCTCTTTACATATTTGGGCTTTCTGAATTGTGGGAGAATGATCGTGTTTTAGGACATATAGTAATTCAGACCCCCCCACAAACATCTCAGTAAAGCTTTAGAAATGCACCAGAAGGAACAATGATAAAAGCAAGGAGAAGTGACTGTCAGTTCCTCCATCCAGTTCATGACTGGACAAAAAAGATCGCCAGAGTCGTGCAGAGACTTTGAGCTAAAACAAGCCAGAAGGGGTGAAGGCAAAGAGCAGAACTGGACTCGCAGTAGGAGACATGGAGAGGCACATGGCTCAGGACTTAGATAGCCTTTGCCCGGGCCACAGCAGGAGGCAGGTGTGTAGGCCAGTGCCCAGGTAGTATAGCACTTCTGAGAGGCACAAAGCCCAGGGGTCTTGCAGGATGCCTACTGACAGCACAACCGACATCTTTTTGGACACCTGTCAGGGTCACAGCAAGGATAGCACCAACTCCAAATTCATATTTATGCAAATGGAAGGAGACAGAATAGGAGCCAAGGCCAAAACCTATGTTGAACCCTCAGGAGATTGAACCAAAATCTAGAAATTCTACAGCAGGAAGAAATTAGTCTTAGCTAACTCTTCCTGGACTAAGCAGAGCCTGCTCACTCCATCAAAAAAAGTATGGGAGGAAATAGAATCTTGATACAAGTACAAGATCCCAAACCAGAAGCTGAGGCTCAGGAGATATGACTTAACAGAAGAAAGGCCAAACACATTGAAGGTGACGGTGGATTGGGGCAGCTAGGTGGCACAGTGGATAAAGCACTGGCCCTGGATTCAGGAGGACCTGAGTTCAAATCCGGCCTCAAACCCTGGACACTTACTAGCTGTGTGACCCTGGGCAGGTCACTTAACCCTCATCGCTCCGCTTCCCCCCCCCCCAAGAAAAAAAAAGAAAATGACTGTGGATTGAGATAAACTCAAGGTGTAAATCCAGAAGAGTGTAATCCATAACAAGCCTAGTTAGAGCCTCAGAGAAAAAGGACTACAAAAATACCTAGAAGAAATGAAGCTAGAAATATAAAATATGTTAAATAGTTAGACCTTCTGTTTTTTGTTGTTGTTGTTTTTAAGAAAGTTGTATGAGGAGATAGGCTAGTAATACATATCTTTCAGGAAAAATGTCCTTTGCTTACTATAGCCCTAAATGAAGCAGATTGTAGCCAAGTAAGCAGTTCTTTCCACTCTTGGAAACCTTTTCTATGAAATGTATCTTCCAGATGAAGCCAGGTTATTAAATTCACCCTAGAGGAAACTTTTTCTTCTCGTTTAACCATAGAACTTCCTAAGGTACTTGTTCCTGGGGCTCTGCAAGGTCATGTGGAACCCCTAAGGTTGTCTTCAACCTGGACAACACCCTTAAAACTTCAGTGTTGCATGCAGGCCAAGATTGAACTAGAACCCGACTGAACAGGGTGGGTAGTAGGGAAAGGAAATTGATTTTTCCCATTTAATCTCATGTTGTTCCATGTAGACATACTTCCACCTTGATTGGATTTGAATTTGATTGAAAAAAGGAAGTCTTACTTGAAAGTAACTATATTATACCTTTTTGTCAGGACATCATTAATCTAGATCCCTGTGACCATATAAAAAGCAACATATTTTGGTAGGATTTTGACTGTGTTTTGTCCTGCTTCTGTCTGCCTTTCAACACATTACATTTTCTTCCTTGTTATTCTTCCTAGTATCATGCTTTGGGAGTCCTGTACCATCTCAGAAAGAATGATCGCCTTGCCGTTTCCAAGATGTTAAATAAATTCACCAAATCTGGGCTGAAGTCCCAGTTTGCTTACTGCATGCTGATCCGAATCGCCAGTCGCCTGCTGAAAGAAACTGAGGAGAGGTAAATTGCTGCCTCTACCTGAACCAGAGCTCATTTCAACTGCTGAGTATAATACACATTGAGTTAGTTTTCTGTCTTGGGTCTTCTTCAAATATCCTTTAGTTTTCAAGTTGCTTTAATAATTCCATGTAACAGGAAACTGGAGTTTCCAAGTAACATAGACATCATTTTGTCTGAATTTGAAAAACTTAACAGGATTCTTATTTAAGAAATATTGGTTAGTGCAGGTTGTTTTTTATTAGTGTACAAATAAAGGTGACCATGAGTTCTTGAAAGTTATGTCAGTAGAGTCCCAGTACTAATAGGTCCTACCTAGCTGGACTAAGTTCAGGTCTAAGTCCAATTATATGTTTGTTGTCTGAAAATACCTAGCTACGATCAGAGAGGTTCATCAACAGGGTTGGCTCTTGGGCAGTGAAGGTTGGCCACAGCAACTCATTGACACTGTGGAGGATGCGTCAGTCTGCATTGGTAAAGGTAGTACCCATGTTAACGGAATCACTTGGAATATTAAAGCTAGTAATGAACAAACGTGTTATTAGTAAAGGTGTTTAAGGATCACAAACTAAAGACCATAGGATTAAAAGCTTTAAGAGAACTTACATAGGCTTTACCCCAACTGCCTGATCTCATCAGTAAGAGAACTGAAGCGCAGAAAGTTGAAATGAGAAGGCCAGAGTTGCACTGCCACCTACTGGATTGGAGGACTTGAAGACTGCAGACTTCCTGGTTTCTCAGTTCACCATTCTTTGAGAGAATTAGGGTTTTGTTTTTTCCAGGTCCTATCTGAGTTGCAGAACTGGAATTTTTGTTTCTTTCTATTCTTTATCCTTATTTTAAAAAAAAAAGGAGAGAGAACTATTTTTATAGCAACAGTTTCCAGTTGGGTTTTAGAAAGTGTTGCAAAAGTATGCTGAAGTTGCGATGTTTTTATTAATCTTTGAGGTATTTCTTTCTCATTTATAGTAGAACTCATTACAGTGTAGAGTTAGTGATGAATTATAAACCATGGCATAAGAATGCAGAAATTCCATAGTAAAACACCTTAATGAGTAGCAAATTTTAATGATCAAAGTGTTGGAGGAGGGTTTAGATTTTCTGACTTTGTTGTTGATATCCTATTTATACATAATACCAAACAGAATAAGAGAGGAGATAGAGAGAGATCGTGACTGTAAAGCAAATGAGCCTTCCCAGTAGATAGTTCAGTTGTTTATTTTAGTTAACTTTTTAGTAAGTTAAAAACATAGTTCCTCTAATGAGGGCTGCCTGTTTCATGGTATAGATTGCATGATTAAACATTTTGTTGTTAAATCCACTTGTTTAATTATGGGTCTGTTTTCCTTCCAGCCATGAAAGTCCACTGTTTGATTTCATTGAGAGCTGCTTACGGAACAAGCATGAAATGGTTATCTATGAAGCTGCTTCAGCTATTATCCATCTCCCCAATTGTACTGCAAGGGAGCTGGCACCTGCTGTTTCAGGTTTGTTGAGTATTTGGACAGCAATATGTAATACACAAGCTGCTGAATTTTTATGTCCAAGGCTGTGTTAGCTGTGTGACAGGTTCATAGCATCTTCATCCCTTAAATGTATATGCAGCCTTCAAGTTGGAAGTTTACTCTCTATGGTGAACCTCACTTGCATTTTATTCAGAACACTTCTTCCTCTGTTTAGCCTATCTCCCACATATAGACTTCGAAAAAGATTTAGAGAGCAACTAACTGAAATTACTGTTATGCCTTTGTGTGCCTTGTCAACTTAAGATATTTTCACCTTTTCAGTTTAGAAAAAACCACACAAATAAAACTAGTAGTAGAGTAAATTTAATCACCTGTTGCTTTGTAGTTTGGTTTGGTTTTTTGTGGGTGGGGTTTTTTTGGTTTTGTTTTTTTTTTTGGTAGTTTTCTAAGCTTAGCAAGAGAGTGTCATCTTATTTTGTATCCATACTAAGATATGGCTTGGAGTTGATGAGTTCAGATTTTCCCCTAGATATGTTCTGAAATTGTTTTTATACTTATTTTGAGCTGTCACTATTAAGATAAATGACCTCATATTTGCAATTCTTTTTTAGTTCTTCAGCTCTTTTGCAGTTCTCCCAAGCCAGCCTTGAGATACGCAGCTGTGAGGACCTTGAACAAGGTAACTTTCCTTTATTTTTACCCAGTGGTCCATTCCAGTGTTTAATCTTGGAAATAAAGGGTATGGAGAACTTGATGTGCATGTTATCTTTGGCTAGAAGAGTCTGGTGAGTAGGACTTTTAGATTTAGGTTTCACAACAGTTTGTAGTTTATTCCGTGCCCTTGTATGAATCTTTTGGTTTCTAGCTTACCATCTGGTAAATGGGGATAATGAAATTTGTCCTAAACTTACCCAAGGTAGGAATTGTATTGGAAGCCATCCTTGTATTGATATTCTTGGATATGCTTGCATAACATAGATATTATCCTTCCATTAGGCATAGAGCAGGATGTAGCCAAGTGAAGAAAAGGTAATTCCATTCAATAAACACTAAGCGCTTGCTATATGTCAGGCACCGTGCTAAGCTCTGGGAAGAAGGTAGGGTTTTAGCTGAGTTTTAAAGAACAACACCAGAGAAACTAAGAGGTAAAGATGAGGAGAGTGTTCCAGGCATAGGGGAGAGCCAGTGCAAAGGCATGAGATTGTGTACTAGGAATAGCAAGTAGGCCGACGTAAGCTAGACCATTGTGGAGGGGTGGGGTGGGAGGGAAGGTAGTAAAGTGTAAGAAGACTGGACCTGGAGCAGCTAGGTGGCGCAGTAGATAGAGCACTGGCCCTGGAGTCAGTAGGACCTGAGTTCAAATCCAGCCTCAGACACTTGACACTTACTAGCTGTGTGACCTGGGGCAAGTCACTTAACCCCAATTGCCTCACTTTAAAAAAAAAAAAAAGAAGACTGGACCTGTAGGAAAGAGGCCAAAGGACTTTACTTTTGGTCTTATGGTAATAACCCACTGAAGTTTGAGTATAGGGGAAATGACATGGGTCAGAAAACCCTTTTGGAAGCTGTATGGAGGATGGATTAGAATTGGGAGAGATTTGAGGCAGCCTAGTTAGAAGGCCGTTGGTGCAATCCAGGAGAGGCAAAGAGGACCTGAACTAGAGTGGTGCCTATGTAAGCAGAAAGTAGAAGATGGTAGAAATGGCAGGATTCTGCAGTGGACTGGATATATGGAAAATGTGACAATGAATAGTCTGGGGTGACACCAACGTCGTGAGCCTGGGGGCCTGGCAAAGATGGGGATGCCTTCCAGAAGTTTATTTCTTAGAAGAAAAAAAAAGGTTTACCTAGCCATAGCAGGGAATGGAGAGTCAGTGAGGATATATCTTTGATTCACAGAATTGCAGCTTCTCTTCCTCTGCCTTGCCCCAGTGGTCCACCAGGCAGAAGCCTGAGGAAGCAGCTGGAGTTCCTCATGCCCTGGTCTTTTTGTGTACTCAGGGGACCAGGAAGCTACATCGATAAATACCCCCAAGCATTTAGTCCCCTGAGACTATTAAATCTAGACGATCATTTCAGTAGCTTTTAAGAACAAGTTTTATCTACATGGCAAGGGACCTTGGTAGATATTCCTTCTACCACAATTAATGTATTCTAGGAACTATGTTAGATTCAGAGAAGCACAAAGTGGGAACCTTCATTCATAAAGAGTTTATAATTGAGTTGATGACATAATTAACATTTGAAAAGTTAAATATTGATAAAAGATTTAGGACCTTCCCAAAAGATAGGCTACATTCATATCATAACCAAATGAACTTTATAAATAATACTGAACATCTTGCATAAAGTTGGCCTAACTGTGGCTTCACAATAAAGTCAATACATTATAACTGTCTTATTTTGCCTCGCAGGGTTTTCCCCTATCGCTTGTTCAGGACAGCAGGAAGGAGGAAGGTCAGCCACTCAGAATAGTAGCTGTGTGGGCCTAGGCTCAGTTGTATCCTAGCAAGTTTAAACAAGCCTTAACCTTTCCTTTTAAAAAATTTTGTTTCTTTCTTTAAAAAAACAAAACAAAACACCAACTTGGCCATTTTGCTTGATGTTTATTTCTTTTCTTGCCCTTGCTCCAGGTGGCCATGAAGCACCCGTCTGCAGTGACAGCCTGCAACCTGGACCTAGAAAACTTAATCACAGACTCAAACCGCAGCATTGCCACCCTGGCCATTACCACACTCCTTAAAACAGGAAGTGAGAGCAGCGTGGATAGGCTCATGAAGCAGATTTCATCTTTTGTGTCTGAGATCTCTGACGAGTTCAAAGTAATATATGTCCTCTTGGCTTGGGTTTCCAATTCTGTTTCTGCAACTACCATGTTATTGTTAGTTTCATCAGTTTATTATGGTGGCACTGATTATCTCTGGTGTTATTTTTAAAAGATGTGTCCACACAAAAATGATTCTTGTGTCTTCAGAGACTTTGTGTAAGTTGGAATTAATGAGATTTTTAGTGGACTTAGCTATTTGGAAACATTTCTTTCTTGTTGAATCTTTTTCTCCCCATATAAGATGCATTGGATTTAATTTAATTAGAATGCAGTTAGATTTGGTTTTAGAGCTAGGAGGGACTCTTAGGGAATTCTTTTTGGTTTTTGAAATTAGAATTTCTCCTCAGCTATGACAAAAAATAAGTGTTTTGTTAACCTTTTATAATTAAGATTCGGATATAACTCAGAATTAAGATGGAGAGTTTATGCTTCTGGTTTCTTTTGAAATTCATTAGATTTAAGTATGTCATAGGCTTGCTTTTTTATATTTTACTGGAGTTGATGCTTCCATTAATGTTTTAGGAAAAATCTTTTTATTCTTCAGCATTTCTTCAAAAATTTAAGATATCTTCTCATTTTGATATTTATGTTAACAAACAAAAGAAAATAAATTTGTTGGGTTTACAGTCAGGGAAGGTTGGTTTCCTTACCCATTTTTCTTTAAAACAGTTTTTTGACCATTAAGTGTAAAATGACCAACTTTGTAAACTCCATGATTGGCATGTAACTTTTTTATTAAAAAGCAAAGCTAACACATCTGACATACTGAGGCTAAGCATTTACAAGACTTTCTTAGCCTAGGAAACCATAGCCCCCTTCCAGCTTGTATTCAGAAGGAAAAGTGTGCAGTGGCTCAAGTTATGGAAATGCCTTTCTATCCCTTTGGCCCTTGGCAGGTTGTGGTGGTTCAAGCTATCAGCGCTCTGTGTCAGAAGTACCCTCGAAAGCACAGCGTCATGATGACTTTTCTCTCCAACATGCTACGAGATGATGTAGGTGAATTACTTCTTTGTTAAGAAGTTAAAAACAGCTGACTTCTGTTCATTCCTTTGGGACACTGTGATATTATAGGCAGAGAGAGGATTCTCCTACCTCTAGCTTGTTTTGCCAAATTGCTCTGCTTAGTTCTGGCTGCTACTTACAGTGATCAAACTTACATTTAGAGTGATACATATTTAGTCCTTTTCTAAAAGGGAAGAGAAAATGAGAATGGTATATTATAAGCATGAACCTTAGGGTACAGGTAGTTCCCTAGGGACTAACTTTAGCAAATCTGATTGTTTTCCTTTCTCTTCTGCCAGGGAGGCTTTAAGTATAAGCGAGCCATTGTAGACTGCATAATCAGCATTGTGGAAGAGAATCCTGAGAGTAAGGAGTCAGGTCTGGCTCACCTCTGTGAGTTCATTGAAGACTGTGAACACACTGTGCTGGCCACCAAGATCCTCCACTTGTTGGGAAAAGAGGGGCCCCGGACACCTGTTCCCTCCAAGTATATTCGTTTCATTTTCAATAGGGTAGTCCTGGAGAATGAGGCTGTCAGGGCCGGTGAGTCACATGAAAACTGACCTCGCTTTGTTACTACTTTCATTCTTTTGATATGCTGCTTGATCCCTGCCCCCAAAGTGGTGGGTGGAGAAGTAATTGTGCAGTGAAGGGGGCAGCAAGATTGTCCAAATCTGAGAGGTTCTGGGAGCAAAGTTAGGCTCCAGATGTGCAGATCTTTACCTCTCCAATTTCCATTTTGGTTTCTATCCAACTTCACAAATGGAGGTTGGGGAGTGCCTTTGGCTTCTGGGGGTGGTAGATAGCAATTATATGATGAAGTCATTTTTTCAGAAGCCTAAGACTTTGCCTCCAGATGAATTTCTAAAAGTTGTGTTGGGTAGCTTTTTACCTGGAAGTATGAGTTTAAATCACTAATATCACCAAAGGTTATGAGATTGTGTTTGGGACCTATATAAATATCATTTATATTATATTATATATTTATATAGAATATGTATTATTATATGTATTTATATTATTAATATATATTGAAAAGTTTAACATAAGATACACTTAGATTTCCTGGTAAAGAATTGACTACCCCAGGTAATCAAATGAATAGCATGTGAGTTACTCTTAGCTCCTGAGACAAATGAGAGGACTTTGCCATTGTTTCGAGAAACATACACAGTTGTAAGACAGAAGTCAGACTTTTGTCCTACCCTCAGAATTAGTTGTTTTAGAACAGTGTTTAAGTCTCTCACTAGGGTATGCAAAAAGAGAGGTGAGGAAAACATCCAAAAGATGATGTTTCTTAAATATCTGTGTTTCCTATTTGCACAGAAGACTTCCCTTGCCTCATAGGATAATGGGGGGGGGTGGAGGGGGAGAATGGTTTGCAAACCTTATAGTGCTGTATAAATAGGACTTGTGCTTTTTATTTTATCTAAGCTCATTCTAGTCTCTTGGCCCTACTAAATTCCCTTAAAGCTTTGTAGTGTAGCAAAGAAATAAAGTAAAGAATCCCCCAGCAAAGCAAACAAATCTATTAGGATGAATTGTGAAATCTGGGCCACTGAACAGAAGAAGAAAGATATGTTTATTTTTGCAGCACTGTTTAATTCTGGAAACTAATGGCAATTTTTTGTTTTGCTCCAGCTGCTGTTAGTGCTTTGGCCAAATTTGGGGCTCAAAATGAAAACCTTCTTCCAAGCATCCTTGTACTCCTACAGAGGTAAGGAGGTGAATTGTGGTCCTCCTATAGGAGGAAAATCTATTGCTGAATGGTGGGGCATTATGGACCTTGAGTGGTGTGTTGTCAGCAGCAGGGACATTCCTTTCTCTATTACATACAGCCTACATATGTTCAAACAGTAGATAGTTTAGTAATGAATGGATATGTAATTTCATCAGCTTCTCTTCCCTGGACAAGATAGCCATTCAACATGGTAAGACCTTCCAGAGATTATGCTCTTTTGACATAGCCTTTAGAACCCAAATTGTCCTTCACACTACATAAGTATGACTTGAATTCTACTCACACTATACAAATAGTAGATACAGGGAGAGTTAAATTAAAATGTATATGGTAGGGGGCAGCTGGGCAACTTAGTGGATAAAGCACCAGCCCTGGATTCAGGAGGACTTGCATTCAAATCTGGTGTCAGACAATTGACACTTACTATCTGTGTGACCTTGGCTTGTGTGACCACTTAACCCTCATTGCCTTGCCCCCCACCCCCCCATTCCCCCCAAAAAAAAATTTATATGGTAGTTGAACTTCTAAACACAGGTACCCTGTTGGTTGGTTCTCTTGTGTGACTTTAGGAACGTGACCTAAACTTTTATTCCTTAGTCTTTATAATCAGGACTACTATCTGAAGGGGAGGAAAGCCTGGGCCAGCTAGCTCAATTAGTAGAGCATGAGACTCTTAATCCCAGGGTTTAGGTTCAGGCACCACACTAGGCCAGTTTGGGCAGCTTGGTGGCACACTAGATAGAGTGCATGGCCTGAAGTAAGGAAGACCTGGGTTCAAATCCAGCCTCAGACATTTAGTAGCTGTGTGACTCTGGGAAAGTCTTAACCCCATTTGCCTCCATTTCCTCATCTCCAAAATGAGCTGGAGAAGGAAATGGCAAACCACTTTGCCAAGAAAACCCCAAAATGGGGTCCTGAGAGTCAGACATGTTTGGAACAACTGAACAACAGTAACAAGGCCTGAGACAATTTACTCATCAAAGTAGATTTTTTAAAATCATACTTCTGGATACCATTAATTTGTTATAGCCATAGATGATAAAGAATGGAACTACTGCAGCATAACACTTTCTGAATCTTCTGTTTACCCTTTGACTCACTTGTTCATTTGAAGCAAGTGAGTTTATCAGTTTTAATTTATCAGTGAAGACTGGTTTGAAAAAAAATTTTTTTTTAAGAATCAAATTAATAACAATACCTTACAGTTAACGTTTCTTCAAGGATAGTGGCACTTTTTTCTGCTTTCATCTTCATATAGCACTCTAGCTACATATTGTGGGAAAGAAACATCCCTGACTTTTTAACTGTAGTGTATGTGATCACATTAGTGGTTCAGTGGCAGAGTCAGGACATCCAAGACATGTATTTGTTGCTTTATCTATTCATCCTTTTGCCTCATGCATAGAGGCAGCCATTGATAATTTTCCTCCACTTTATAATGGAACTGCCCTATAATTCAGAAAAGGATGCAGGTTCTATCGTGGCTTTGAGATTTACTGTTTGCAGTTATTGAGCTTTTATATAGATAAAAACAAATGGTCTGAACATTCTAAATTGAATGGTGTAAGAGTGTTTGGAGCCTCCTGGGGCACTGTGACATGGCTAATCTGATTCCCCTGGGCAGGTGTATGATGGATACTGATGACGAGGTACGGGACCGAGCCACCTTCTATCTGAATGTGTTGCAGCAGAAGCAGATGGCACTGAATGCTGCATACATCTTCAATGGTCAGTGAGGGTCCAGAGCATGGCCAGATACATGTCTCTGTGTCCCCAATGCTATCTTGGAGGTATAAGGTCTCGTGTTAATCCAGTAAGAGTCTGAATATAATCATCTCAGGGTTCCAGAAAGCTGAATTCCTTAGGAGAAACACTTAATGTGTTTCCTTTAATGGATGGGTTTCTAGAGGTTATTATCTTATTAACTGAATTTTATAATATGGGGTCTGATAGTCCTTGTGAATCTGGTCTTTCAAGTATGCCCATTTAGCTCCCCTCCTTCCTTGGAGTGAAGTAGACTATGGGAAGGTCCTAAGAATTTCTCTTTGTGCCCCCTCTCTCTCCCCAGTTAAAAATCTGCATACTTTCTCTTTTCCTTGCTCATATTTGTCATGTCAAATGGGCTTCCTTACCCTAGACATTTCCATTTTGTAAAAACTGCATATTCTGCTCATGTATTTGAGTTTACTGGTGTGTTTTGTAGAACTGTTTTTATTTTTCTCATTATTTGGGCTACAAAGTCTCTGATAACAGACAAGCCTGACACTAAAGGCCACTTCAGGTGACTGTCACTGCTCTGTGACCAGCCCAGATTCTGGGGCCTTCTGTGCTAAGCTGCTCTCTTTCACAGGTCTGACAGTCTCAATACCAGGAATGGAAAAAGCCTTGCACCAGTACACATTGGCGCCTTCAGAGAAGCCCTTTGACCTGAAGTCCGTCCCTCTTGCTACTGCTCCTATCTTTGAACAGAAAGCAGGTAATGCGGTAGCCACCTTGCTGCCCATTTGCTGGACAGAACGGTGTCAGCTCTGTGTCTGTTCTGTAAATAGCACATTGTCCCAAATACCAAATGCACTTGTTTCCTCCCGTCACTCCACATTCCTCATTCTTTGAGATCTAGGTTGGTAGATAGGGCTTTTTGTCTTGGATTGGTTACATCTCCTAGTCTCTGCTACACAACGCAAGAATGTGAAATGTAACCCAGGAAAGTAAGAGATTGTTGTGACCGACAGGAGGGGTCTTTAAAGCTGAGTTAGGCACTATCTAAAATAGGCTCTTGCATTATTATCCCCTGGAGCAGGAAGAAGTAGATCAAAGGTTGCTGTTTTGTCATCCTGTATTTTTCTGGTTTTAAGTCTTGCTACAAGAGGATCATATTGCAGGAAAAAGTGAGAGGATCGGAAAATAAATTCAGCAAACATCCAACTTGAAAATTAAATAAAGGAAAAATATTTGAGTAGAGAACAAGCTTGGGAACCAGGAGTCCTGGATTCAGGTCCTACCTCTGCCACAGTTTACCTGGTGATGGGAATACTGCTTTCTCTCTATTCCCACTGCCAGACTCTTGTTACCAGTTCTCTAGCTTGGACAAACACTTCCTAACAGGACCTCCCAAATCTACCCTTTTCCCTCTCTAGCCCATCTTTCTTGTACCTGTGAAACTAGCTCTCTTTTATGTCTAAATATGATTATGTTACACCTCTGCTCAAATTCTTCAGGGCTTCCCTTCTGCATTAACTTTATTTGGTAGGGGCAACTAAGTGGTATAGTGGATAGAGCACTGGCCCTGAGATTGGGAGGACCTAAGTTCAAATCTTACCTTGGACACTTATTAGCTATGTGACCCTGGAAAAGTCACTTAACCTCCATTGCCTTAAAACACTGGGGTCTATCTCCAGTCATCCCAATCTGTATCTTGCCACTGGACCCAGATGGCTCTGGAGGAGAGCACTGGTGACTGTGCACAGCCTTCCCTCACTTAAATCCAGTTCGCTGCAAGCCATGACATCACCTCCCAATGTCATGGTCCTCTTTGATGGACAAAAAACAACTTTATTTGGTAGACTCCTTTACCTTACATGTAAGGCCCTCCACAATCTGGCACTATCCTTGCAGTCTTAAATGATCCTGTTCCCTGTCATGTGCTCTATGCTCCATACAAATTGGAGCACTCTGCCCTGCCCCCCACAATCCCCTGAACTTTCCTGCCTATATCTTTGCCTCATGTACCCTGTTCTTAACTAACTCTGCTTTCTTGTTGAATTCTGATCCAGACTTTAAAACCCATTTCAAATACTACCTTTCCCATAAAACTGTCCATGATGTCTTCTCTATCATCCCTGTGTCAGTTATTCCTTTTTCCCTGTGGCCCTTATATAGTACTTGGTTTTGTAGCTCTCTAAAGCAGTTAGATGTTATTTTGTGTTATGTATGCATATATGCGTATATCCCTTGACTGTTTTCTCTTGTCTTGTCATACCTCACCCTTTAACATCTTGGGTGTTATGGTACTGGGTTTACTTGGGGTTTGGGGGGTTTGGTTTTGCCTAAGTACGAGAACCATGTCTTATCCAAATTTTGTATCTTTCCAGCACCTAACACAATATACTTTACACAGTAGGTACTCAGTAGATGTTGGTTCATTTAGTAGGGAGAATTGTAAAACTTGTGTAATAGATACTGATAGGATTTCTTCTTATTTTTGTAGAAATCACACTTGTGGCCAGTAAGCCAGAGAAGTTGGCTCCTTCCAGACAAGACATATTTCAAGGTATGAGGCAAAGGCTCTAACAGGTAGACGTGATAGAAAGAATGGGTTTTGGATCCTAGGCATGTCAAATACAGTGAAGCCCTAGTATTCTCTATCATAAATTGCATAACCTCCTGAAGGAAATCTATGTGTGACTGAATAGGGGCTACAAAGTTCCTGCTATGGTCTACTAGAAGGAGATCAGTCAGTCAATAAACATTTATTAAGCACCTACTGGGTGCCAGGTTAAAATGAAAGTTGTGATTTTCCAGAGAAAGAGTTATTCTTATTGTTTGGTTGCTTCGCTAAAGAATGTTACCAAGCTTGTCTAGGAAGTGCTACCTTGACAATGGAAGAATTAAATTGTTACAATTGGTTTCTGGATTCAAGGGAAAGATACTGAAGCTTCTGATCAGGGAATTTATCTAGTTATAATTTAACAGCGTCAAAGCACAGGATAAATTAAAAGTACATTTTTATTAGGAGGGCAGATTGGGCCCTGGTAGACTGCCCACCATCCCCCCTGGGAGTATATTCATACTCTAGATTAAATGAACTTTCCAGGCACTTTTTTAAAAAACAGATGTGCTAATCTAGCCTAAGAGAAGCCCTGACTCCTGTGAATGAAGGTGCCCTTCAGAAGGAAACCTGAAAAGGAGGCATGTCTGGACTGGTACAGTGCATAGTGATAGTGCATCGTGCTTTATTGCATACTGAGATTCGCTAGTTGTACTGGCTCTTTCTGTGTACCCACCTCTCCCCTACCTTGGGAAAAGGGTTGGGAACCCCCTCAAACTGATAGGCCCAGCTGCTTCTCTAATTGCACATGTGGTACAAGAGCTGGATGCCTTAAAACAGGATTTGGGAAGAGCAGAGATCAGCTTTGGAAAGACTGGGTATGGTACTTGTGACATCAAGAATGATGTCTTCAACTCTCCCTATTTCTCACTTTCTTCCCCCTTTTTTCCCCCCTTGTTCCTGGACAGAACAATTGGCTGCCATTCCTGAGTTTAAGAACATCGGGCCTTTATTCAAGTCATCTGAGCCTGTGCAGCTCACGGAAGCAGAGACAGAATATTTTGTCCGATGTGTCAAGCACATGTTCAACAATCACATTGTATTCCAGGTGAGAAAGGTGCCGTCCCATTAGAGATAAATGGACAAGCTTGGAAGCAGATGACAGTTCCCCACTGATATAGGAGAGGTAGCTCCTCAGGGGCCCTGTGTGCCATTTCCACCTTTACAAATGGTCTAAGAGAATCACTTCTATTCCTTGTTTTAAGCCTTCTTTGCTGCATTAACATTTCCTGATTGTATAAAAGTGGAGTGTCCAAAAAGAGGTAAGTGTGGCTCAGTTGAGAACAGACTTAAAATCAGTGTGTATTCAATGGAGACTTCCTGGAATGTGCTTTTCAAGATGATGAGACCAGTGACTTTTGTGCAGCTTTGAGACTTGTACCTTCTACAGTGGGAGGTCCTCAACAGAAGCAAAATAGGCTTATAATTGTGGCTTCCTACATAAAGGACTTTCCTCATGTTAATCCTAGTGTGAGTATTTATTATCCCTATTTTAATTTATTTTAGAACTGCCTTAAGCAAAGAGATGACATAAAATATTTCTAGGGCAGTAACAATCCTTAATGCTCAAGGATACACCAAGAGGAGAAAGCTACAACATGGTTTAAAGGGGAAATGTGTTGGTTTCAGGCAGGAAATGGGTAGCGGATCATTTCTGGAAAGCAACACCTTACCCTCCGGTGATCCTTGTCTTGTTACTTTCTTGTCAAAGAAAACTTGGACATCTTTATACTTGTTTGTTTATTGTTTTCTCAGTTTGACTGTACAAACACCCTCAATGACCAGTTCCTAGAGAAGGTGACAGTGCAGATGGAGCCTTCAGATGCCTATGATGTGCTCTGCTGCATTCCTGCCCCCAGCCTCACCTATAACCAGCCAGGGATATGTTACACTCTTGTTCGTCTACCTGATGATGACCCTACCGCAGGTACAGCCCCTGGGACAAGAAAGAGTATCATCATTTGAGCTCTTGGGAGTGGGCTGGAAAATGTTCAGGATTCAACCTAGTAGTTAGCTGTTCAGGGTTACTCTGTTAGATCCCAGTGGCCAAAATGGATCTTTCCATTTGGAGGTGACTGAACTTAGTGGCCATGGCTAGTTTGTTTACATGCGTTTACTTGACCTAGCTTGCTAAGGAGTATGTCTTCTAACTGTAGTCAGAAAGTCCAAATTCCCAAAACAATGGCTAAAACTTTAAGTGTAAACAAGAATAGGAAGTCCTAATTGTGAATCGCATAGTGTGAGGTGAAAGACAAGTGGAAATACCTCATTGTCCGTGTCTTCCTCAGAAATCATCATCTCATTTCCTGAATTCGCTCTTTTCTATTCTTGCCCTGACCCTGTCACCTAGTTTGACCCCTCAGGGCTCATGCAAATTTATATCAGTTAGACCTTTCCTCACTTTTATACTGAGCTTTCTCTCAAACTGTATCTTAAGCCAACTTCTGGATCTTTCTAAAGCAGGAGTTCTTGCCTGGAGGCCTGTGAGCTTGGAGTTTTTTTGTTTGTTTTGCTGACTGTATCTCTATGTATTGGTTTCCTTTGCAATCCTGTGTATTTTATGTCATCAAAAACATTATTTTGAGACGGAATCCATGACACAAAAAAGGTTAAGTTTCTCCTTTCAGGGAGCTTCTGAATTCTCCCTTTTTAAAGGAGTATTTCTGTTCACCAGCATAGGGTGAATTACCTCAAGCTCTGTGTTCCATTCTGTTCCTTCCCTTGAAAAGCCTACAGTATAATCTGTACATCATAAAACACTGTTTAACTTTGGAAAGGGGATTTGACTTACTGCGCTTGCCCCAGTGGGAAGAATTATGAGCTGTGAGTGGAAGATGCAGAGTCAGATTTAAGCTTGCCATGAGGAAAAACTTTTCAACAGAGCAGTCCAGAATAGGGCAGGAATGGCCTCCTTCAGGATGCGGGGAGAGCCCCCTCATTGGAAGTCTTCAAGAGGAGTTTGGATGACCATTTGCCAGATGTTATAGTGGAAATCCCTTTGTGTATGAATTGTACAAAATGGCTGCTAGGGTCCCTTCCAACTCTCAAGTTCTGTCATGTTTGGAGAGATTTGAGCTAAAATTTGGAAAGAACCTTTTAACAGCTGCCAAAAATGGATTGGCTGCTTTGGATATAGTAGGTTCCCCATCATATTGAAGGTCTTTGAGCAGAGGCCCGATGACCATTTGTCATACAGGCATGGAGAGTGGATTGCTGCTTGAGTGCCAATGGACTAGGATGGCCTCCAAGGTCTTTCCTAACCCTGAGTTTTCTGTGTTATAACTGTAGCCTTATTATGAAGCTGTTAAGAGTGGGATTTGCTAGAGGATGTAAATCCTCCTCTATGGCACCTAAGATTGCTTTTTTCATTAAATCTTTGGTTGTCTCTGTGCTTTAATCTGGATTGCTTTTTTATACCATTGTTGTGGCAGTTTCTGTCTGCTTACATACTTCTTAACGTAGACAAATATTTAGTGGCAAATTAGTATTTATATTCTTTGGTTGTGTGACTTAAATTTTTTACCAACCTGCAGACTACATCTTGAGAACCTCCTTCCAAGATGACTGCATCTAACCTATTTGGAGCATAGCATAATGCATAATAAGTTAGTGGTAGCAAGATCCTGATACCATAACCCCTTGATGAAAGCAAGTTTGCTTTTCTTTTCTTTCCCCCCCAGTTGCTTGCACCTTTAGCTGCACAATGAAGTTTACAGTTCGGGACTGTGATCCTAATACTGGTATTCCAGATGAAGATGGATATGATGATGAGTATGTGGTGAGTTTCACTTGAACATATGGTCTTTTGTCTTTCATGGTAGCAGGTGGTTTTTATTTTTGCTAGGAATACCTCACAGCATTTTACAGGAGTGGCCAAGTTGCACTGTAGCTGAAGGAGATAATCCAGACCTTAATATATTGCACAGTGAATGTGGTTCAGTGACATTGCAACCCCAAAAGTCGGTATGACTATGCTACATTGAGAAACATGATGCGTAAAACAAGGGAGGTGATAGTCCTAACATACCCTGCCCTGATCAGACTTCATCTGAGGTACTTCATTCATTTCATGGTACCGCACGTGTTGACAAACTGGAGATCATCAATGGAGAGCAACCAGGAAGGTAAAGAAACTGGAAACCACTCCATCCTAGGATCAATGAAGGATGTTATAGCATGAAGAAGACTTGAGAAGGGGAAGGACATGATGATAGCTCTTTCCAGAGTGAAAGGCTGTTATGTGGAAGTTAATTTATTAGAGGAAGTGAAGAGGAATCACACAGGAAAACGGCATGGATGAATTGCAGTCTTCATCAGTAGGAAGAGTACATACATACACAGAGATGAGACCACAGATTCATGCAAGTAAATCAGATGGAGAATGAGGGAGCACTGAGAAGGGGTGGGAAGTTTGGTGTAAAGAGAAGCTCCCTAACAACTGGAGCCATCCAAAAGCAGACTGGGCTGCCAGAGCGGGTAGTGCTTCCCTCCTCAGCCTCAGGTCCAGGCTGGAGGCTTTCTTTGCCTTCCCTGACCTTCTCCCCTGAGTTATTAGGGCTCTTTTCCCTGTTTTCCTTGTACTTGTGAACATGAATTAGAAACTGGTTTTGTCTAGTGCCTTACATACTACAGCCTTCATAAATGTTTGTTGGGTGCTGGGGGGCAGATTTCTTGTTCAGGCATGAGTTTTAGTAGACAGCTTCTTAGATTCCTTCTCATTCTGAGATGCTGTGATATTGTGCTAGGAGTTGACCTTTTCTTTGCCAACATTCCACTCTATAGTAGAACTGCTATCAATGAGTATTAAGTGCCTGGTAAACAGAAAATTTGGGAATTTCTACTGACTTGTTTCCCTTTGTGCTAGAGAAATTTTGTCCACTGACACCAGTCTTATTTGACCATCAGCTGGAAGATCTTGAGGTGTCTATGTCTGACCACATCCAGAAGGTGCTCAAGCCCAACTTTGCTGTAGCCTGGGAGGAGGTTGGAGACAACTTTGAAAAGGAAGAGACCTTTGCCCTCAGTACAACCAAAACCCTTGAAGGTGAGACTAGCCTCTTTGGTGACTTGAGGCTATATCAAACCCCAGCTGACATAGGGCCATGCTACTTTTCTCTCTAGTTTCATCCACCCGAATTTCTCCACCTGTTTTCAATTTATCTCCAGTAGAGTAGACTTGATGAGGAAGTAGATGTCTAAATATAACATTTCTAATGCTCTTCCTTACATCTTCCAAACACAGAAGCCGTCAATAATATTGTCACCTTTCTGGGCATGCAGCCATGTGAGAGGTCAGACAAAGTACCTGAAAACAAAAATTCCCACACACTGTATTTGTCAGGTAAGAACATTTTTCATGTACTGATTCTTAATTGACTATAAAATTAAAAACCCAATCCAAATGCCATCTTCTCCATGAAGCCTCATATATTTTCTCCAGAAAGCAATGATTTCCCTGACACAGACCTCAAATAGAATTGTTTGCACTTGTCATGCATTTTTGTATTTTATTATATAGCTTTGTGTATGTCGTCCCTCTGCCTAGATTAAGTTCCATGAGTATCATCTAAATTTTGTGTGTTAACCAGGATGAGGTAGGTTCTTAAATGTTTGTTGAATTGAGAGGTCTCTCTTAATGGAAAAAACTTTGGCTAGGTTCACCCCCTTCAAAATTTGAAGCCTCATCAACTGCACTTGAATTCATTTGAGTTATTTGAATAACTGGCCTTGTTTCCTTAGTTCATATTTGCAAATTATTTTCTGAAATTAGTAAGCTCACCCCAATGTTATTTGGCCAAAGAAATTTGCATTGGCTTCACCCTAATAACCCTGGCTATTTTCTTCCCTTTTTGTGCTCTCAATTGGGGCAACAAGTATTGAGTGCCTTCCTGGTTCTATACACATATTAAGTGTTTGATCATACAATTTAGAGCTAGAAGGGACCTTAAAAATTATTTGGTCCATGTAGGTAATGTTTGGTTCCCCTACACAAAAAAAGAAAATTGTAAACATTTATGTTTTGCGTTCATACAGAGGAAAAGAGGTTGGCTTGTTCTGACTATCTTGTGGCTTTCTTGACTTTTCTTACCCAGGTGTATACAGAGGTGGCTATGACTTATTGGTGAGGTCTAGATTGGCCTTAGGAGATGGAGTGACCATGCAGGTGACTGTGAGAAGCAAAGAAGAAACACCTGTTGATGTCATCTTAGCTTCAGTTGGATAAATTTTTACTTAAGCTTTGTAATGCAACCCTCCAGTCAGTTGGCTTTTTTCATGGTTTTGGAAAAGTAAAAATGTCTAGCCAGATCTACCAAGCAAATGTCTGGCCTTGTGTCTGTCCTTATGCACGTTGTTTTTACTCCAACTGCTCAACTTCTTTACATTCCTTTCTCTAACTTATTGTGTTTGAAAGCGCCTGGCAGAGTTGAGAGCTTATATATCCCAACTGGTGGAGGCTGTTACAGGGGAGAGGAGAAATCCAGAGTCCACTTTTGTCAAAATTCATTTTTATTCATAGAAAATAAACAATTATTCCAGTTTCAAGTTTTGAAATTTGTTATACTTGAAGTTGCTAATAAAAGACTTTAAAATAATAAATGTTCCTGCTTCACTGAGACATTGCAACTGTAGCTAATGAAACCTAGGATTCAGCACCATTTGCTTAAAGGCCTTTCAGAACTTTCATTTACAAATCCTTTCTGTTAAACACAGGAAGAACTAAGCTAAAAGAGAAGGTCACTTGAGCCAGCCGGTGTAAAGCTGTGCAATCTTCATAAAAGGAATTCAGCAGAGCAAGTTGGCTGGTGTGACAATCCCCTGCCCTCCCCTGGCAGGATAAGGACACACATTCCACCTTTTGGGATATCCTTCTAAACACTGAGGTATAATCAGACTGCTGGTAGCCAAGAGTATCCCGCCTACAGAAGTCGTTCTCTTGACAGACATTATTATTGATCCTTCATGCCTCAGAATTTTAAGTAACTATGAAAACAGTTTGGATTTAATTCGACTTGTAAAAAAATTAATCATATTTAATAGTTCATTAGATTCACTACCCAGCCACAGTACATACCTGCTGGTTTAATGTCTATAAAAAATACATTTGTAGATGAAACATAACTCAGACTTACAGTAAAATGCACTTAATACTGCATTTTTCAACAATAAATTATACTTTAAGATGTTATTAGGTGATGGTGAAAGAAATCCAAAGTCATGACCAAAACAGAGAATCTGCCTTACCATGATTCTAGATGTTGGTTATATTACATGCCTCCATGTCTTTGAAGCCATTTTAAGAGAAGTTGGGAGGCTTCCCGAGTCATCCTGCTTTCCATATTGCATGATTATATGGTTGCAATTAAACTAGAAACTGCCATCTCCAAATTGCAAGAATCTGTAACTTTTCAACCTTTTGTGAAAAAAGAATGTTGCTGGCTTCCTGCTTGAAAGATCTGGGATGGTCAACTAGAACTTCTAATACATGAAGAGATGGACAAGTCCATACATTTGATCAACTTCCAGCCTGAAAAATACTTCAGGAAGAAGGTGGGACACTTAGGACAAAACCCGTTGAAGATTATGGTGTTACTTGGGGGTTAGTCATGATCCTAAGACCTCTTTGAGGCATCCGTTCCTAATTTGAAACTGACTGAAAAGGAAATAGAGCCAGGAAAACAACTCTTCTTCCCTCAGAAAGAGTTGATGAAGTTCAAATATGCATTCAGAAAACCCATAGGATCCTCTAGCTGTGGATAGTGGCTAATGTGGTCATCCAGAATCGACACTGTGGACTGGGGTAACATTTTCCTGTTGGAAGAGAATGTGGAGGTGAAGTGTTCGAGTGGAATCTGGATGGTCCAATAAGCAACAACTTAAAAATTAAACCTGCAACAAATTTACAGGTAGGAATAAAACCCATTTCTCAAGGATAACTTTCAGCCAGGAATGAGTTAAGACATAGTTACCTTCCTGGGTTGTATCAGGAGTAACAGGTAAAAGAATTCTTGTTCCAAACTTTGCAACTTGATCTGCTCAGAAATGCATTGTTTCTTATAACAGGATTAACCCTAGTCACAAGACAGTCCCACCCACTGCAAATGATTGGAAAGGGGGGACATTAATCAATCAGAAGAAAACTATCCTCCGTTTCTCCTTACAGCACAATAGGCTCAAGTTCCTAGCATGTTTCACTCTGGCTCCAAACAAATGTCAACTCTACGTGACAACATTCCACAGCTAACACTCACTGGTGGCTTTTCTAACCGAGCAAGAAGTGTTTATGGACATAAGCAGTATGTATCAGCCAAGGAAATTCTATTTTATTTTTCCAAGCACTGTTGGATTCAATGTAAGAAGATCATCTCTATTCAAAGCCCTAACTTCACCTCCCCATGAATAACCAGAGAGCCCAGGACATGTCTGATGGGACATCAGCTTTGTTCTCTTTGCACCTAAGCCTGGCTGGCACACAGCTATCCCCAAGAGTGACTCACCTGTATAGATTCATAAATTCTGGATGAGGATTCACTGGATCCAATGGCCCATAGATGAAATGAACTGAAAAAGAATGGGCGAAGAGTTAATGGCAAAGACGTTCTCTCTAGACCCTCTATCCCAAACCAGAACAAAGTTTTCTCCCCGTACAGTCTATCATTCTTGGCCTACTCTTCTTGCCCTCCAAGAAAGATGGGTAAGTTGATTTCTTTAAATAGGTCACAGGAAGCTTCTGGCAATGAACCAGCTAACCCACTCAGTTCATTCATAACCTTTCTTCTCTCCAATGATCTTTTCCATATCTGTGGACAATGTATATCTCCTCTTCGAACCAGAGCTCTGGTTCTTTTAAAAAATCCAACATTAATATTATTTAAACATTTGCTATAGCACTGGAATAGTTAGATTTCACCTTGATATTTATCTCACATATTTGTTGAATGCCTACTATGTGCTAAATAAGCCACTATTAGGGAGGATTTTTAAAAATTGTATATATGTATATATGGCTGAAGAGGCTAATTCTTACCCCAGCTAAGTCTCTGTACTTTGGTTGCCAGTTACAGTAACAGCCTTTAGTAATACTCCTAATGAGTGAATTTTTTTTTTAAAGCATTTATTAAGCAATCATTTATGCCAAGCACTGTGCTAAACCCTGGGGATACAAATAGAAAACTGAGACTGTCCCTGCTTTTAAGGAACTCCTAGGGAAGCAAACAACATATGAGGGTTTAGCTACAGGGGGATAGCAAAGCTCAGGCATACTCTAATAACCCTAATTATCAGTGATTGATAGTGCCCCATCTCTGAAATGATGCACACCAGAGAGACTGGTCCACTTTTTGGCTTCCTAGTTCCCATACATAACAGTACTTAGCTGTTGTAATATCTTCTTGGTACAATTTACAGGACAGTATATTTGTTCTATTGATGGGGAGGGGTCCTCTGGTATTGGGTAACCATCTCATTTTGACTCTAAGTAGCTGGTTGATTTGCCTGAAAGTAGGATGCCTCCCTTAAGAGCTAAAGTTTAGCAAAAAGGCAATGAGGGAACAACTTACGGGGAACAGCCCTTGAGGCGAGAGCCCCCACCCAGCGGTCTCGATGCTTCTTCCTCTGGTTGATATACTGCAAGAGACTTCAGAGATAGATTAGTGAGAGCTGGAGTGTGAGCCAAGGAAAGCCATACTCTGATGAGACCACAAGGCCTGACATGAATAGCAAAGCATTTAATACCCATCAGCCAAAGGCTCCCTTACGTTACGTTACGTTACAGAGTAAGTTGGCATTTGCCCACCTGCTACATCCATTCCTGTTAAACTCCAGAACCAAATGGTCACTTAGTGATATAAAAATTCAATGCTCTTGAAGGATATTGAGGCAATCATGTGAGGCATGTATTTGAATGAACTCAACATTATGAATTTGAGGACTGACTAGTTCATCAAATATGCAATGAGAAGCTGACTGTCTCATTCTAAGTTCTTGGGAAAACAGATTCTTCACATTTTTTTTTTCATTTGGCTCAATAGGGGCACACAGAAGATGATCATCTATGCCCATGATCATTTGGAGCCACAGACTTTTAGTAGAGTTAGGTACTTTTGAAGGGAATTGTACCAGATGATCTCTGTGGCTCCAGCCACCCCTAAAATTCTCATTCCATTTGATTATGAGCATAACTTCTTCTGTGTGACTCAACTGATATCTAGAAAACAGGGAAAAGAAACCTTACCAGTATTTTCAGAAGAGATAGTCACATCTTGGACTAGAACCCACAAAAGCTCCAATTTCTAGTATGGATCCCTTTTCCTCTTAGCTGTAAGATGGCAGATATGTGAGCTTGAATTGTCAATTCTTAGGACAAACACTTTCTCTTTCCCCACTAAGTAAAAACTTTTACCATCTCATGTTAAAAAAAAAAACAAAACACCTTGACAGATCCCATATGGAACATAACCTGTAGGGGCAGCTAGGTGGTGCAGTAGATAAAGCACCAGCCCTGGATTAAGGAGGACCTGAGTTCAAATCTGAGCTCAGACACTTGACACTTACTAGCTGTGTGACCCTGGGCAAGTCACTTAACCCCTCATTGCCCCACAAGAAAAAAAAAGGAAAGGAGGAAGGGAGGAATGAAGGCAGGGGAAAAAAAGAAAAGAAAGAGAAAGAAAATAACCCATAACCTGTTATTCCCAACCTAGACACCAATTAGAACTTGGAATTAATTAGCAAGGCAAGGTGGAGGCCACACTGACTTCATTAGCAGAAAAGGAAGCCTTGTCGTTGGAATTTCCAGATAATTGGCACCCTCTCTGAAAACTGCCAAACTCTCGTTTGTTGACCCTAGACAATAGTGGTCCTTTGTACTTTGCTACTTATAGCAATATCCCTTGGTCCAGCTTTTGTTGCTGCTGAAGAACTTACAATATGATAACACTTTAGCAGAGATATCAAGCTCTTCTCAAGGACAGAAAACACCTTTAAGTGGTTAATATTAGCAAAGGCACAGAGAAGAAGAAGGCTTCGCTGAAGGCCAGGTGGCAAGTTGCATAGCTAAGTCTTTTTGGCCACATCAGTCTCCAGATCATGATTCCATCCGTTCTCATTTTCTCTTTTCTAACAGCTTCTCAAATGGATATAAAACCAGACTAATAATTCTGGGTTTTGTTCATCAGTATTCCTTCTGTGACAGGGTATGAGCCATGAGGGATTGGGAGGGAGCGGGGGGGGGGGGAGAAGAAGCCATTTTCCCTTTAATAAAACACCCTGATATAAATTATGGGGCATCTTTTACCTGTCAATGACCAGGTTGCCATCATTGGTTCGAATCCCAGCCCACATATCCCACATCTCAGCTTCTGAAGGTCGTGTGTATGGTCCAAAGACCACTGCAAGGCTGAAAGATTCCCAAAAAACTGAGAGGGCAGGTAGGTAGGAGTAGAACTTCTTCCCCATAGAAGTGTTAATACCAGTTTACAGGTAGAGTAGGTGCTTTATAAGCACTTAATAAATGCTCTATCTAGTTACCACTTTGGGTCACTTTGGGGCATCTTTACTCTTCTGCAACTGCAAACTACTTCAAAACACCCTCCCCCACAAGTCCCCTGTCTCAACCTCCTCCTTGCAGCAGATGAGTTGGTAAAGGCTGCTGAGGTGAGGGAGTGAGAAGGAACCATGCCTGGTTATTTATACCTCTTCCTCCCCCCAGATTATGAGCTCCCAGCCCTGGTATGAGGGTCAAGACTGGGACTGGCAGCAACTTTTTTACTTTGGTGCTTCCCAAGGAACAGCCCCAGAGCTCAGACACTGAGTAACTCACCCCCGAGCAAAGAGGAAGAAATTCATGAGCCGAGTGAGGATGGGAGACATCAGGCCTCCATCTTTGAGTAGCTATAGACAAAAAACAGAAGAGTAGGAAATGAAACGCCAGGAGAAGACTTTTTACTAGGGCATAGGAAGCTTCTGTGTCTGGGACAATAGGGATTTGGGCCAAATTGATATCTGGAAGATGGAATTTCCTTCCTCCCTTGGAGAAAGAACAGTATTTCATTTCTAACTCCCTCTAAGGCAGGGATCCTTCACCTCTATGGGGGTCATGGCATCCTGATGAAGCCTATGGACCCTATCAAAGAATCATGTTGTTAAATGCAGAAAAGAAGCAGCATTACAAAGAAAACCAACTGTATTGAAATAAAGATATAATGGTTTTTACCATCCAAGTTTGCAACCTCACTGACATCTATTCATGGACCCCCTGCTATTCAAGAACCCTGCTCTTCTACTTGGCCCTGGTACACTGAAATCCCAGCTTGAGCTTGGTGAACTTGGATGAGGAGTCCGATGGGCTCAAGCATACAAGCCACAGGCATTCTTCTACACAGTGATCCAAAAAACCGATCACTCTTAAATGGTCTTAAATGGTCTCTCAGGAGAAAAACAAAGGAACAACCCACCACATGAAAAATGTTCAAAAGCTTGAGATAGACATTAAAACCACTCAGAGGTTTCACCTGGCCCCTGTTCAAGTTGGCAAAGAAGATAAAAAGACCACAATTCACCTTAGCAGCACTGGTAAAATAGGCACATTGACCCACTGCTTCAGTCACAAACTGGGCCAACTTTTTTGTAAATCAATACAAAATTATAAAGTAAGTTACAAAAAGGTACATACACTGACCAAGGGGCCCTACTTTGATACTATACCTCACAGACATTACTGAAAAGGAGGAAAAAAAGGTACATGCGTACAAAAATATTCACAGGAGCACCATTTGTAAGAGCAAAAGAACTAGAGATGATCTAAGTGCCCCACAATTGGGGAATGGCTGAATAAATCACGGTGTATGACTGCAATGGAATAAAGCCCCCTTACAAGGGAGTTAGGTTGTAAAGATAGTACTTAAGGTAAAAGTGGAACATAGTGAAAGTTACCCCTAAAAGCCCCCATAAAATATAGTATAGATGGGTGTCCAAGTAGATGAGAGTCCTGGTTTTGGGAGTCAAGAAGACCCAAGTTCAAAATCTTCCTCAAACACTCAATAGCTATGTGACCCTGGGTAAGTCACTTAGCCATCTGCCTTGATTTCTTCATCTATAAAATGGGGATATTAATAGCAAGTACCTCCCAGGGTTTTGGGGAGGATCCAACGAAATCATATATATAAAAATTCTATGTAAATGATAGCTATTATTATTACAGTATCTTTAAATAGGTATAGCTGGAAATAGGGGTTCTTTAAAGAAGGCTGTCTCGAAACAATTGGATCTGAGGTGGTTGTCATGGAAACAATGGAATATAAATTTTGCTTTTCACTTTCCCCCGCCATCATCATTCTTCCCCGCCCCCCCCCCCCCAAGCTAAGCTACTGATCAGGAAAAGATCAGGGCCAGAACTTCTCAAATGGGGGTGGGAACAGTCATGATAAAGACTCAGTTGCCAGGAAAACTGATAATTAGGGAAAAAATATCCTCAAAGGGACTTGACACCCAAGTGTGAGGATTTTAGAAGATGATCCTCTACCCACAAATAACTGTTTCTTCTTCTCACATGATTTATCAGGAAGCTAGAGTCCCTAGGGCAGTTAGCAGGGGACCTTTTAGAAGACCAGGAAGGCTAAGAAGGACAAGTAAGACTCTCTCTTCCATCATTCTACCAGCCTAAGCAGAATAAATATGTCTATGTTTATCCTGTGTCACTTCAAGGAAGAGCCTGGTGATGAATTGGAGAACGGTAGAATCACACTCAGCAACTTCCTCCCATTCTGAGAAGCACCCAGGGACTGAGACTGGCTGGGAGCCACCAGAAGATTCATCTCCCCTCACTTTGGGCAAACACTCACTGAGTGGAATGATGAATCTATGAGCAAAATGGCAGGCCACGGTGACATTTAAGTGGCCTCTTTTCTCCTACAGTTGAATTTGTGTAGGTTAAAAGCACATACTGCAGTGTTCCATCACAAGAAGTGATGATAAAGAACTCAAAGATATATGAAAGACTGATGTGAAGTAATAATATGGAGAGAAGAAAGCAGACTCCAAAGACCATAATACACACCAACTACAATCGTGTAGTTAAGAAAGGAGTTCTTAATCTTTTAGGGGTCATGGATTCCTTTGACAGTCTAGTGAAGCCTACGGATCCACTCTCAGAATCATGTTTTTGAATGTATAAAATAAAATACATGGGATTACAAATGAAACCAATTGTACTCAAATGCAGATACCAAAATGTTAAAAGATACAAATTTCTGGACCTCAAGTTAAAAATCCCTGAGTTAAAAACTAACAGCAACAAATCCCTGCCACAGACACAAAAAAGGTCAAGAAGGGATTTGAAAAACTTGGGATGTAAATGCTTCTTTTATGTCAATATTAGCCCCTTTGAGCTAAAAGTCAGGAATAAGTAAATAGGTGCTTAAAGATAGGTGCACAATTATTTACAATCCTGTTTCACTTTGCATTTCATCTGTCCTTTAAACTTTCCTATGCTCTTGTCCATATATTGGAATAGCAGTGCTTGCCCACAGATGTTAAAATAAAATTTTTATGTTAAAAATAAAATTCATACAGGCCTTATATGGGGGCCATTCCCTGAACTCCCTTCCAGGAGAAAACGAAAAAAGGAAATGGGGGGCAGCTGGGTGGTGCAGTGGATAAAGCACTGGCCCTGGATTCAGAAGGACCTGAGTTCAAATCTGGCCTCAGACCCTTGACACCTACTAGCTGTGTGACCCTGGGCAAGTCATTTAACCCTCATTGCCCCACCAAAAAGAAGGAGAAGAGAAATGGAATGGAATACAGTGTTGGGCTCATTACAAGGGGGTTAGATTCAAGACTGTCTAAACTGAAAGATGGGGGCAGCTAGATGGCACAGTGGTTAAAGCACCGGCCCTGGATTCAGGAGGACCTGAGTTCAAATCCGGCCTCAGACACTTTACACTTACTAGCTGTGTGACCCTGGGCAAGTCACTTAACCCCCACTGTCTGCAAAAAACAAAAACAAAACAAAAAAACATAAAGTGAAAGATGAGCATCATGGAAACTGCCCTTCCTTCCCTAGGGAAGGAAATAACCTCACTAACATCCATCCATTATCAGGGTTGCAACAAAGGGCCCCACAAGACTCAATCTCTACAAACAGAGTCTCCGACTAAAGATTCACCCAATGGACTGGCCAACCTTCTGGAGTAAGGTGGGATGGTGAGTCTCAGGAAAGATACCTGTAAGAGAGGCAGAAAACTTACCTTAGTCACTCACCAACAACTTCAGCCCAACTGAAAGCCCATGGTTCTCTTTCCACCTCACACCCACTTCTCCCAAGACCCCTCCCCTTAGGTCATTTCACTGAGAAATTAAATTTTAAAAAACAAACAAAAAACTGGTGACATCTTAAGGAAGCTCTTAAGTGTTTTTACAAAACCAATTAAGTCTCCCTCATTAGAGAGAAACATTTTTGCTTCCTCTGATCTCTTCAGCAAGACAGAGGGAACAAGGTTAACTTTCCTCTATTTTAGAAATTTCCTCTCCCAGGGAGAAAAAGAAATTTGCTTAAGGCTACCCAACAGGCTAGGAAGTCCAGCACTGTATTCTAATCTAGGGCTCTGACTACTGTGTTCTCTATAAGTATACACCCATCTCACACTATATAAAGAAGATCATTAACTATGTCAGTGGCACAGATGCAAGAGTGCTGGGCCTGCAGTCAGGAAGATCTGAGTTCAAATTCAGCCTCAGATGCATACTAGCTGTGTGACCCTGGACAAGTCACTTAATCCCTGTTTGCATCTGTAAAATGGGGATAACAACAGCACCCCGAAGTTGTAGGGAGGGTAAAATTCGATACCTGTAAAGCACTTAGTGCAGTGTCTGGCACACTGTAGGCACTAAGAAAACGTTAGTTATCCTCATCATTACTTCTGTTGCAAAACACGTTGTTGAAGAGGGGGTGATTTCCTGGTATACACAGGGCCCCATTTCTCTGAAAGATTATAAATAAAACTGTCCTCTCCAGACATCAAACACTGGTGCAAAAGGCACCCCCCCACCCAGGTTCTCTCCATATATCCCAGCTCTGTCACTACAGTCTGTGTGACCTCAGCTGTAAAACAAAGGCGGCAGACAGCCCAAGGGAAAGCCCCCAGGCTTGGAAGGAAAGAGATGACAGGTTTGAATCTTGGCTCTCCAACTTATTAGCTGGATGACCACAGACAAATCACTTGCACGCCGTCGGCCTCAACTTTCTCATCTATGAAATCAAAGGGCTGGATCAGGTGATCCATAAGGTCCTCTGAAGATCCTCCATGATCTTCCCTCAAGATCCAAGCGGGTGACCAAGGTGCTCCCTTCCAAAGCCTTCCATGACCCCTGGCCCTCCTCCCCAAATGGGTCCTCCAATTCTAACCACACTGTAGCCTGTATTATGGTGGTGTACATCTTAACCACGCACCACACTGTAAGATCAGGGAGGACAAGAAGTACATCTTTGTACTTGCAGGGTCTAGCGGGATGCTCTGCACATAGCAGGTGCTAAATGCTTGGTGAAATGCACTGAAAATTGTTCCCTAATTGATATGCTGCTTGCCTCCTCAGTGGGAGGGAAAGAATTTAGAACTCAAAAGAAATTTTTAAATGTTAAAATTAAACAGGGGCAGCCAAGTAGTGCAGTGGATAAAGCACCGGCCCTGGATTCAGGAGGACCTGAGTTCAAATCCAGCCTCAGAAACTTGACATTTACTAGCTGTGTGACCCTGGGCAAGTCACTTAACCCTCATTGCCCTGCCCCCCCAAAATAAATAAAAACAAACAATATTTAAAAAGAAAGAAAATTGTTCCGCAATAACAGCCCTAAGTAAGTAGTAGGTACTTACTTCACCTCTAAAGCAGCAAAAATGAATTCGCAAGGCAACAGAACTCACTCCTCACTCCCCCAATCCCCAGCCAGAGAGAAAAGAAAAGGTGATGTGGTGATCATTGCCTCATCAGGAAGAAGAATCAAGCAGGAATTATTCTTGTCCTGTCTATTGCTCCTTTTCTGTGTCTGGTACATAGTAGACTACTTAATAAGTGGTTAATAAATTGAACTGAATTTCTGGCAGAGGGTATTCTGGGAACATTTAAATTTTAAACAAGAAATTGAATTTAGTTTCATCTAAGGAAGAACTAAGTGCTCATGCCTTCTGCATCCCGAGATATCCAGCCTTTAGGCAACATACTGTGATGCCTAGATGTGGCTAAGCTAGACCATTCCCCAGTTTTCATCTTTGCCCACGACCAGGCAGTTACCTCCATTTGACAGACAAAGGCTGTTGATGAGAACCCGATCAGTCCGATTATGCTTGTACCTAGGGATGGGGAAAGGGGAAATGATTCAATTCCATTCTAGTCAACAAAACTTTGCAAGCACCTACTATGTGCAGAACACTATGCTAAGCACCCAGGAAGCAGCAAAGAAAAACAAATAAGGCCTTGTATGTTTACTATAATACAAGGATATAGCACATATACAAATAACCATAACACAAAGTAGAAATGATTAACTATGAAAGAGAAATTATAAGCTCCATGGGGACAGGGACCCTGTTTCATCTCTCTACCCACCTAGCATCAAGCACATTCCATTGCACATAGTAGGTACTTCTTATGTTCAGTCATTTCAGTTGTGTCTGACTCCTTGAGACCCCATTTGGGGTTTTCTTGGCAGAGATACTGGAGCCGTTTGCCATTTCCTTCTCTAGTTCATTTCACAGATGAGGAAACTGATGCAAACAGGGTTAAGTGACTTGCTCAGGGTCACACCATGTTCAAACTTAGGAAGATGAGTCTTCCTGACTCCTGGCCTGACACTCACACCCGCTACTGCACCACCTAACTGCCCAAAGCTAAGTAAGTAGTTACTGAATGAACAAATGAATGAGTAAGCCAGCAGAAGACTCAGATTAGCATAGCAGCTGAGGCCAGATGTCCAGTAGGGTGAACACAGAAAGGAGAGGGTGAGGAGGTTTATCACTTCACTGACCTGTAAAGCAGCTCCTGAGCCACAGTGTCCCCATAGTCATGAGAAAGGAGGTTAATTCTCTGGTTCTGAAGCCCCAGGTGTCCCAGTAGCCCCTCCACAATGCTGGCCTGCTCAAAGATAGAGTAAGGATGGGGCCTCTACAAAGAGAAAAGGAGGCATGAGTGCGAGTCCTCCTCTGGGAACTATACCTGCTAAAGGGCCTCTGCAGATGCCACTTACTGGTTTATCACTGAAGCCAAAACCTAGGAAGTCAAGGGCTATCACACGGTGAAACCGCTGGGTCAGGCCTTCCCAGATCTGAGAGAGAGAAGAGGTCATGAGCAGCCAAAGGGCAACATCCCCATCTTAAAGACCCATCAAGTGGTAACACCCAACCACAATCCTCCTGCTACTGGGTCAACCAAGCAGAACCCCTTCCTGGGAGTGCCTTTATCCCAGACATTTCTCTCTGTAGGAGGGAGAGTCCACCATCCTGGCCTTCAAAAAGACCTGCCCAATTTCATGACAAGTCTTTTCCAGAGTCTGCTAATGTGAGGGCCAAATTTAATATATGGAGAGTTAATTGAGTGGCTCACCATAATATTGGGGTCCCGGAAATAATGAGGGACCTCTAGGTCAAAAGCTTCCTCCCCTCCAAAATGCCTTTTTAGATATTTCTCCCAGGCCAATAAGAAAGGAACCTAACAGCCTCTTTTCCACAAACGAATCAGGTTTTATTAATGGGAATAAAATAAACAGCAATGGTGAAATTAATAAAAATCAAAGATAAGGAAATAGGGAAAAAGAAATATGGATAATCCTCCTAGCTCTAACCTAAGTCTATACGAGCCCCAAACTTGCTTCCAGTTCAGATAATTCAGAAGAAAGCAGGGCTTTTATGTTAACTCACCACCTGGGGCTCGTAGCTTCGATGGAAAACAGCCAGGGCCTACAGGACAAAAACTGCTCCTGCTGCTGCTCATGCCACAGAGAAAAGGTGACTCTGGGAGAGCGAGCTCCCCTCAGCGAGCGTTTAATCTTCCTCCCCCAAAAGGGGAGGTCCTTCAACACTGCCTGTGGTTTCTCCTTCTGACATCAGCAGCATATGTCACTTCAGGGTAAGCCAGGTGTGGCTCATCCAATCAGACAGCCAAATGCCAATAATCTTACCACACTAATTAGTTACCCCCCTCTCTAATTTCACTAGCCCGAGTCTCGTTTCTTATTTGTGGCAGCCTTTGAGATAGTCTGACTGACAACAGTGCTCCTCTTCTAACCATTTCACAGAAGGAAAAAAGTTTGCCCAGAATTTCACAAGGAGTTGATGACAATAGTAGGCTTAAAACTGAAGACCTCTGGCTTTCCTAGTCTTTGGTTGAGCTACAGAGCTAAAGGAATGAAGGGATAAATGAATTTGTAATCCAGCCACTGCAAATTCACGGCCCCTCCCCCCCACTTCCCATGGAAAGTGGCTTCAGCAGTTGCCACTCTATGTTCACACTGTTAAAGGGTGAATGGCATGACCTGTTACTTAGCAGGGGATAGAGTGTCAAACTTGGAGTCAGGAAGAGCTGAGTTCAAATCCAGCTTCAGACACTAGCTGTGTGACCCTGGGCAAAGGACTTAACCCTCATTGCCCCCGCAGCCGCCGCCCCCCCCCCCCCAAAGTACAGACCTCTGTATGGAACAGATTTGTGATTAATAGTTGCTGATAAAAAGACCACAAGAGAACCACACTCTGAAAAAAAACCTTTTTCAGCCATTGCCTACAAAATGTCCCAATGGATTCCTGGCATCCTCGGACTTAGGTGGCTTTTTGGGGGGGGGGGGTGAGGCAATGAGGGTTAAGTGACTTGCCCAGGGTCACACAGCTAGTAAGTGTCAAGTGCCTGAGACCGGATTTGAACTCAGGTCCTCCTGAATCCAGGGTTGGTACTTTATCTACTGCTCCACCTAGCTGCCTCCTTTGCTGTTTTGTACTAACTAACTATCTCTGCAGGCCCAGGAGTTGGCCTCCTTGACCCTGGTCTCTCCCATCTCACCTTGTACCAGTCGTAGCTGGAGGTTGGAAAGCCGTGTAGAAGCACCACTATTTCTGAGCTCCCAACTGCGCCCCATGAGTCTGAGGAGAGAGAAAGAGGGGAGATAGAATCAGGTGGAAATCCCACAAAACCAGGAACCCAGTGGGATCTTCCTAATTTAGAGTGGGGTGGGGGTGCAGGGATTCTCTCAGAACCAGTGAAGAATCCAGATGTTAGAATATTTAGAAACAAATGCATATTTGTTGGCAAGTTCAGGAGATCATTCAATACCCGGATTTCCTTTTCCTCCACTTATAAACAGAGAAAAACAACATGAAATTGGCCTGCTGTATATGCAAATAGTGGCTAGAAAAGTATTACAAAATTGTTCTGGCAGTGTTTTTCTTCCTTGAGATCCTGAGCCTCAGGAAGCCAGAGGTACCAGATCGACTATGGACCATCAAGAGCCAAATTCATGCTAACAACTATAGCTAACATTTGTATAAAGCAGCTAGGTGGCATGTGGATGGAGTGCCAGGCCTGGAGTCAGGAAGACTCATCTTCCCAAGTTCAAATCTAGCCTCAGACACTTACTGGCTGTATGACCCTGGGCAAGTCACTTAACCCTGTTTGCCTTCACTTCCTCGTATGTAAAATGAGCTGGAGAAGGAAATGACAAACCACTCCAGTATCTTTGCCAAGAATATCCCAAATGGGATCATAAAGAGTTAGACATGATTGAAAAACAACATTTGTGAAGCTTCTTAAGGTTTGCAAAGCACTTTACATATTTCATTTGATCCTCATATCAATATCTCCATTTTATAGATAAGGAAACAGACAAATAGAGGTTAAGTGTCTTACCTAGCCTCACACAGCTAGTGAGTGTCTGAAGTCACATCTGAACTTAGGTCTTCCCTACTCCAAGTCCAGTACTCACCATACTGAGAAGCCAGGCTCTCTTCAATCTAACCCTGGGGACCCAAACACTGGCTTCTACCCCCACCCTGCCCAGGTCTCAGAATGAAAGGAGATCCCAAGCTTCGTGGAGCCAAAAGAGCTGCTGTTGATTCAAAGATGGGAAGAGCCAAGGCACAGCCCATAAGCAGGTCTCTTCCAGGTTTGTCTCAGACTCTGCCTTCTGGAGTACAAAGGGCAGCGCAGCTCTGGGGACCCCACCATCCAGGCACTGTGCTAAGCACTAGAAAGGCAAAAAGACGGGAGGTCAGAGTCTAACGGGGGAGAGAAGGGGCAAGCAACCCTATCTATCTAAGACATATCCCGGGAGCGGTAACCTCCAAGAGGGAAGGGACAAGCAGTGGGAAGGATCAGGAAAGGCCTCGTGTGGAAGGTGAGATTGGATCTGAGCCTCGAAGGCAGCCAGGGAAGCTACAGATGAGAGGGGAGGAGGGACAACATCCGGGCATGGAGGAGAGCCAGTATAGAGTCGGAAGGGGGAGGAGGGACCAGTGCAAGGAAGAGCAGAGAGGACAGTGTCCCGGCCAGTCTGCGGGCCTAGGTGTAAGAGGGCAGGAAAGGCCAGAAGGAGGCAGGTGGAGGAGCCTCCAAAGGCCAAACAGGAGATTTTCTATTTGCTGCAGAAGGTCACGGGGAGCCGCAGTGACTGAAAAAAGAGGGATGCCGTGGTCAGATCGGAGAGCTGGGTGGAGAATGGGTTGTAATGCCGAGACACTAATGAGAAAGCCAGTGCGAGAGTGCAGGCAAGAGGCAATGACAGCCTGCCCCAGCAATCCACTGTGGGAGAGGCAGAAGGGGGTACAGAGCAGAGGCATTAGGAAGGGATTGGGGTGAGCCCAAGGGAGGAATCAGGGAGGGTGCTGAGGTCACAAGCCTGGAGGACGAGGAAGATGTTAGTGCCCTCATCGGAGCTTGGCAACTTCAGAAGAGGGTTTTGAGGGGAGAGATGAGGAGTTCTGTCACAGACATGAGGAGCCGGAGATATCTACGGGGCCAACAGTGTGAGATGTCCAATTAGCAGCTAGTGATTTGAGCCTGGAGCTCATGGAAGACTTTAGTGCTGAATAAACAAATCTGAGAATCATGGGGGGGGGGCGGGGGTGGGAAGAAGAGAGGGAGAGCAGAGAACAAGGTGGAGGAGGAAAGGAGAGAGAAAGAGAGAGAGAAAACAAAGAGGGAGGGGAACAGGGGAAAAGGGAGGAGAGAAGAGAGAAAAACAGAGGAGGGAGGAAGAGGGAAGGGGCAGGGAGAGGAGGGAGAAGGGGGAAGAGAGTGAAAAGGAGGTACAGAATATGGGGAGAAGGGGAAGGGTACAGAGGGGGAGGGGAGGGGGAGAAGGGAAGAGATAGGAGGGGAAGAAGGGAAAGGAAAAGAGAGAGGGAGAGAAGGGGATTTCAGGGTTTTCTGTGTACAAGATGATGATTAAGCCTATGGAAGTTCATGAGAATACAAAGAGAGATGGAGGAGGGAGCCGAGCTGTGGGGGCTTAGATGACCACAGTTAGGAGGCAGCAGATGGATGATGGTCCTCTAAATGAGATGGAGAAAGACAAAACGGGTCAGCAGAGAGAAAAGAAAAGGCCAAAGGAGGAAGCTGTATTCAGAAGGGAGTGGCTGACAGTGTCTAAAGCTTCAGAGAAGAGAAGGATGAGGTCTGGGAAAAGGACATCACATTTAGCATCTAGGAGGTCCCTAGTGCCCTGAGAAAGGACGGCTCCTTTGCAGTGATGAGGTCAAAAGACAGAAGACAAGCTGGGGGTCAAGAAGTGAACAGGAATCGAGTTCTGAAGTGAAGTCTCCCTGAGACATTGAACTTGGGACAAGATCAAGTGAAGGGCTTTGTGGAAGGAGGGAGCTCATTTTTAACCACCAGGAAAGAAGCTGGGAGGTAAGGTGAGACAAGATAAGAGAGAGAGATGAGTAGGAGGGGACCAGATGGGGGAAGACCAGAAGGGATGGATGCACACATAACGGGACTGGCCTCATGATGGGGAAGGGCTGGCAGGGAGGACAAACGGCAAAGGAGGGGAAGATGTGGATCAAGGATTTTTAACCTTGGATCTATGGACTTGTTAAAATGCATTTTATGCATTTTTTAAAAGGTTATTCTGTGCAGGGGCAGTAGGCTTCACCAGACTTCCCACGGGGGTCATGACACTAAAAAGGTCAAAAACCCCCAATGCAGAGACTTGTGGATTGGAAGAGGGAAGACTGTTTCCATTTTCCCAGTTTTACTATAAAGATCTTTTTAAAAAATATATCTTTCTTTCTCGTCCCTGACCGCCTTCACCTAAAAGATAATTATGTAACATAACCTCAGATGAACCTTAGAAGGGACTGTATCCACTGGCTAATACACAGCCCTAGCACAAGAAAAACCTGTCCTGGGGTCACCCCAGGCTTCTAAGGAGACATCTGTCACTAGGTGCCAAGTGAAAAAGGGAAGAAAAAAAAAAGATCCCTCTATCACCATCCACAAGGCACACACAGTGATGAGTATTCTGGGCCATGGGACAGGGATTTCACTGGGGACTTCACATTCAAAGAAACCGCTCAAAGGAAATACTGAGTTACTCAGGCTTTTGTGCTTCTACAGTGAGAAACAAGAGGGGAAAGGAGGGGGGAGGGAAAGGGGAGCATGAGTTAGATGACAAATAGGGAGAAACAGAGAAGGTGATAAGTGAAGAATGAGAAAGGACCCAGATAAAATGATGTGGGAAGGGATCAAGAGAGAAAGATGAGGGGAAAGAGAACTGGGGGGGAAGGGGGGGAGAGGTGCAGGGGTGTTGAAAGATACCTACCTCTCCACTGCCCGTTCTAAATAAAGTGCCAGGCTGGGGTCAGGAAGACCTGAGTTCAAATCTGACCTATCAGGTACTTCTGGGCAACTGATTTAACCCAAGCCTGCCTCAGTTTCTTCATCTGCAAAATGGGGAAAAGAATAACACCTACCTCCCAAGGTTGTTGTGAGGATAGAACGAAATATTTGTAAAGTGGTTTACAAACCTTAAAGTGTTATATAAATGCTAGCTAATGTAGATGCGTATGTGTGTATATATAAAATGGCTAGCATTTTTATACATACAGTATATGCACGTACCTCTCTCCTTCTCCCTCCTGGTCCACTGCTCTCTGCCACAGCTATTGAAGACTCAGAAAATGAAGTTCTTGCCCCAAATTCCTGGTCCCTGATGTTTAACATCAGAACCGAAGAGATTTTATCAATGCAAATAACAGTAAAGAAGAGGCATTAACATTTGCTTTGCAGCTGGACCCTAAAGATCATGGGACCTTTCCATCTAATTCCATATAGGCGTCTCCCCCAGCAGACTGTGAACTCCCTGAAGGCAGGGACTGGCTTTTAAAAAATTTCTATGTGTATCCCCAGTAGTGCTTTATATGCTGCAATCATTCCATAAATGTGTTATTCATTCATTCAAATATATATAGGTATGTATATACTGGGCAGCTAGGTGGCACAGTGGAGGGGATGCCTGGCCTGAAATCGGGAAGATTCATCTTCCTGAGTTCAAACCTGGCCTCAGACACATGAATACATATATGGGGAGGAGAGAGAAGGAGGGAGAGAAAAAGATAGGGAGGGAGAGAAGGGGAGAAAGAGAAAAAGGGAGGAGAGAAAGGGAGAGAGATAGGACAGGTTGGAAGGGGAGGGGAAGAGAGAGAAAGGGGAGAGACAGGGAGGGCAACACAGGGAAGAGAAAGAGAAAAAGGAAAGGAGAGAGGAAGGGGATAGAGAAAGAGAGGAGAGAGGGAGGGAGAAAGGGAGAGACAAAGAGAGGAAAGAGAAGGAGGTAGAAAGGGAAAGGAAGAAAAAGGGGAAAAGGAGCAAAAGGAGAGGGAGATAGGGAGAGACAGGGAGGGAGGAAGGGCAAGCATAAGAGAGAGGGAGGGGGAGGGAGAAGAAAGGGAAAGGAAGGGGGGGAGAGACAGAGGGAGAGAGAGCAAGCTAGTACTTCCTAGTACTTCCAACGATTATATCATTTTTATCCTCAAAACAATCCTGGGAAGTATTGTACCCATTTTACAGATGAGGAAACTGAGGCAGGCAGCGATTAAGTGGCTTGCCCAGAGTCACACAGCTACCAAGTATCTGAAGTCGGATCTGAACTCAGGTTTTCCTGACTCCAGGTCTCGTGTTCTATCCACAGTGCACTGGCTAGATACTAGACAGATAGATTATATACGTTTAGTATATACTTATCCATACACATATGAATTCCTCCCAATAAAATGTAAGCTACCTGAGGACAAGAGCTGCTTTATGTGCTGCCATTGCCGCCCCAGGGCCTGGCATATGGCTGGTGCTTAATGAAGGCTCATTGGATGCATCAGTGAATGCAGGTGGTGGCCTCTAAGCTAGTCTTGAAGAATGGGGAGGTGGGTATTGCCCCCTCGACCTGATAATAGCATGACCAAGTAACTGAAGTCTAGAATGTTAAGTTTCTAGTGGCATGATGATCACAACTGTGGAGAAACCAAAGTATTCCTTCACAGAATAAACTTAATCTACTGTAACCCCTTCAATTCGTAGCTAAGGCAACCAAGGCCCAAAGAAGGAAAGCAACCTGCCCAGGGCAGCACAGCTAGGAAGCAGCAGAGCTGAGGTTCAGGCTCAGCTCCTCATTCCAATGCCCATGCTCTTTGTGACATGGTGGGTAAAGAGCATGCCTCAGAGCCAGAAGCTGAGAGTGCAGACTGACTGTCGTGTGACTCTGAGCAAGTTGAAATGAAAACGGATACATTTTCTAAGTTTTTATTTATTAAGTCGTTTAAAAATAATAATAATGCCCGTTACATGTTCACTGCTCAGTGACCTGGGCAACTTTAAGACTATAAGCAGATGCTCTGTTGGTAGAGAGGGTTTCATTATATAAGCTCCTTAGGCCAATTAAATACAGGTCTGGTTAAAAAAAACCCCAAAACCAAAAAACACGTGACAATTCACTTAAATAAATGCTTATTAAACACCCATTATTTCTTCTGAGAGTTTCCTCCCTACATTAATGAAACCACAAGTCTTGATAAAACCGCTCCAAAAAATGTAAACTCCATTAAAAAAGTAAAAGGCATTCACCCTTTGAGGATGCTGACATCAGAGATACATTCTACCATAAAGAATTTCTGAGTGGCTCCTTACCTGGGAGCCCTGGAGCTCAATCCTTTTGACATGAGCATCTTATGTGACCAGTTCATGTCCTAAGTCTCACCTTGGTAGAAGATTCTCAGGCCCCTGTATGTGAAGAACTTGCCTGAAGTCCTCCAGGAGTGAAGTTCTGGGGAGAGCTGGGGGGGAGGGATATGCAGGTAGACAGCAAGAAGAGGAATGCCCAGGAGACCCACTTGGATCCACCACTCCTTCATCCTGGGGGGAGACCAGAGACCCAGAGTGAGACACACACATCAGCGCTGGTGCTCGGGCACTGCACATCCTCAGGCTAGAATCTCGAAGGCCTCCTGAGGAAGGCTGGGAAGAGGCCAACCACCTACCACAGGCAAGGAACGGTTCTGAAGTCTGTGGCAAGGAACGTACCACATTTACACATACTTTTCTTTGCATCCTCCTTGCTGAGGCAAAATAGATATCTGCCTCACTGTGCATAATTTCCTGTTTGTAACTGCTTCTCAAGGCTTGACTTAAATAAAAACAAACTAAAAACCCCAACATGTAGTCACAGGACCACAGATCTAGAGCTGGCCCTCATTTTACAGATTGGGGAAACTGAGGCCAAAGAAGTTTAAAGGACTTGTCCAAGGGCACACAGGTAGGAGAGTCACACTCTGGTCATCTGACCTCGGAACTCCCACATAAGAAGGACCTATTTGCTTAAAGTAGAATGACCCCACAGAAACAGTCTCTGTACCTCTACTGCATTTCACCAAATCTTCCAAGGAGGAAAAAGCATCTTTTCCCCTTCGGTTTACTTCATCAGCTCATAAATCTCTCCCATCCCTCCCCTCATATCCCCCATTAACAGGTAATAATATATCTGCTACAAAGGGAAAAGAGTTAATAATCTTAAATGAGAACTGTATCTCCAATAGGCATTAATCTAGCCGGGCCTTATATAAGTCAGTGCTTCTCAGGCCCCCTTTACACTCTCAGAAATTTCTGAGGTTGGGGCAGCTAGGTGGCACAGTGGATAGAGCACCGGCCCTGAAGTCAGGAGTACCTGAGTTCAAATCCGGCCTCAGACACTTAACACTTACTAGCTGTGTGACCATGGGCAAGTCACTTAACCCCAATTGCCTCACTAAAAAAAAAAAAAAAAGAAAAAAGAAATTTCTGAGGTCCACTTTTTATGTGGATATAGTTATCAATATTTACTGTATTCAAAACTGAATTCATTTTAAAATAAACCCATTACAAATTAACCTAAATACTGTACTTTTATGAAAAAAAAACCACAACACAGTATTTCCTCAAATTATAACAAATTACTGAGAAGAGCGGCGTTGTTTCATATATTTGTGTGAATCTCTTGAAAGTCTGGCTTAATAGAACACAGCTGGCTTCTCATATCTGCTTCTGCCTTTACTCTGCTGTAATATGTGGTTTCATCTGCAGCATATGAAGACAATCTGGCCGGTTACAGATATGTAGTTGGCAAGGAGTATTTCAATAGACGAAGAACGTCTTAGTGCTACTATGAAAATAGTTATGATCTTTGAGACCACCTGGGAAGGTTCTAAGCCCCCTGGTGTCTGATGACTACACTGGGAAAACCACTGCCCTATTCCATCCTAATCAATCAGCAAGCATTTACTACCAGGCACTATGCTAGGTGCTTGATACAAAGACAAAAATTAATCTAGTCCCTGACCTCAAGGAGCTTATAGTCTACTGAGGGGAGAAGGGAAGAGGCAGAGAAGGAGGGAGGGAGGGAAAGAAGGAAGGAAGGGAAGAGGGAGGGGAGGGAGGAAGAGGGGGAGAAAAGAAGAGGGAGGGAGGGAGGGAAGGAGGGGAGGGGAGGGGGAGAAAGCAATAGCATTTGGGGTTGGGAGAGATAAGGAAACGTCTCACTTAGAAGGTGTTGTTTGAGGTAAGTCCTGAAGGGAACCAGGAATTCTGAAATAGAAGTGAAGAGTTTGTGTTCTCCACCTAACTATTCATACTGTGATTTGAGTAAAGGGCAAAAACAAGTTCCCAACTTACAGAGTTGGCTGTTATTTATCCTAAAGTAAGCAGCTTTGGAATGACCCAGAGTGAGTAACTAATCTCTTGGGGAGGCCCGGGCTGTGGATTACATCGTGGACGTCTTTTCTTGGCTGATTCTTAAATTACATCCTATTCTCAGAGTTTCTTAAGCTTTCCCAAAGGTAGAGGTGATACACGGAACAATCCCAGATCACGCCCAGGGCACCAAGAAGAGGTATGGGAAGGCGGTCAATTGACCCATGAGCAAGCAGCTGGTTTCTCTGACAGCTAGGTGGTGTAGTGGGTTAGAGCATCAGGTCTAGAGTCAAGAAAGCAAGTTCAAATCTAGTCTCAGACGCTTACCAGCTGTGTGACCCTGGGCAAGTCACTTCACCCTGTTTGCTTCAGTTTCCTCATCTGTAAAATTAACTGGAGAAGGAAATGGCAAACTGCTCCAGTGTCTTTGCCAAAAAAAACAAACAAACCCAAATGAGGTCAGAGAGTCAGACACAACTAAAACATCTGAACAGCAACAAATGGCCATGAGACATGGGGGGACATGGGACATACAGAGACAAACATTTAGTCAAAAGCTTCAGAGGATGGTCTGGGATAATCACTTCCTGTCTCTCAATCTTAATTTCCCCAATATATAAAATGGACAAAATTCACCTCAATGCAAAAAGGACACCAATATACCCTATCATGTGAACAATAAGAAAATCATTGGAAGTGGAAGGTGGGGAGGGGTGAGGAATGCTGCCATTACCATCATGTTTACCCACCTGGTGACAACAGCCATCACTGTGCTTAGTCAGGTATGTTTGTAATTTCCCTGTCAGATAAAGTCAAGAAAACCCCACAGTTGAAAATGTCTGTTCCCCTAAGACAAGCTCACATTGCACCATTCTTTAGTATTGCAACACCCTAACCACCAGCTCACTGGTTTCTGAAGCAAGTCCCCAAAGGGGAGAGCGCCAAGCGCATCTAGCGGTCCTGCCACCATCGCTGCCCTGACCTCTGTGGGGGTCAGTTATCTCCCAGCCTCCAGGCCGCTCTTCCTGCCCCAGAGTCCTCCTCTCCAAGTCATTCCTCAGTGGCTTCAATATTTGCATTCATGTGGCCTTCCAATTAATCAGCTTCTTCCGCTTCCATGACCTCCCAGCTAGCCTTAGTGTGCTCACTCCTCAGACTTCACCATCACCCAAAACCGTGCCTCCTCCATGATCCTAAACTCTGCAATTCCTCCTCTGTGGTCATAGCTTCCTATTTGTTATCTCAATTGCACTCCCCAAGCCCCAGGGCAACCCTTTGATTCTTCCCTGACTCCCTAGGATGCTCCTTCAATTGGCTATTCCAAATCTTTTCCACTCTCCTCCAGCTCCCAAATTCACTGGGAGTCTATCCATTGCAAAGTCTCTCCTCTGCCCTGTATTTGACCAGTTTTCGGCATTGCTCTAGTCTCTGAGAAAGAGGCGGTCCTTCTACTTGCTTAAGTGAACTCTTGAATTCGATCTCTTCCTAGGGTTTGCCTGGTGGATCATCCTCGATCCACCCCCACCCCCCATCTTCAATTTCTTCCCATCTGCTGGCTCCCTCCCTGCTAATCTACAAACCTGCTCAGGTCTCAAAAAGGCATTAAAAAGCCTTCCCTTGACTGCCATCCCCCACCCCCACCCCCAGTACTCCCAGCCTCCAAATCATAGCCACAGGATCAAGCATCGGTCAGTATTTTTACCTTCTCTTTACTCTCTCCCTTAGCTCCCATAGGTTCAATTAACATCTCCTCAAGTCAATTCAACTTATTAGCAAAGTAACCTTGGGAAATCATCCGACTGCTCAGGTCCTCCATTTCCTCATCAATAAATTAGGGATAATAATTTTGGCACTACCTACCCTGCAGGGTTATTGTGGACACAGAAGTCCTTCGTCTGTATCCTTAGGATGCCAGGAGACATCTCTACCTGGATATCCCACAGCCACCTCAAATTCAACGTGTCAACGGAACTCATTGCCCCAGACCCAGTCCTCCAAACTTCCCAGTTTTCTACCTAAGGGTGCTACCACCCTCCCAAGTCACCAGACACCTTAGAAATCCAGACTCTTCCCTCTCCCCCTCCCCATATTCAATCAATCAGTCACCAAGTCCCAACTATTCTATCACAACGCCTCAGGAATTTATCATTTCTCCCCGTTCACACGTTCACCACTAGAGATTAAGCCTAGAATACTGCTTTGAGGTGGTTTGGGTTTTGTTGTTTTGTTTGTTTTTGCCACAACTGTGATCGAATCCATGTAGGGGGGTGACCATTCTCTACCAAGGTGCTGGGACCATTTCTCTGCAACTTGAGAGTAGCCAGGGGCTGCCTGCTTCAGTTGTTCAGGGTCACACAGCCTCACTTCTCCACTAAGCCTCTCCAATGATCAAAACAGCCTCTTAGTGTCCTGAATTCCAGGACTTCGCCTCTCCAATCCATCCTCTCCAATAAAACTCCTTAAACCACAGGTGTGATCACAGTACCCTTCTCCCCTTTGAAAACTCTCACTGACTCCCTACTTTCTCAAAGACAGAACTCTAACTCTACCCTGCCTTTTCAGCTTTATTTCACATTACAGGAATTCTAGGTTCCAAACAAACTTCATCATAGTCATTCCTAAAATCAGGGGAGTACAGGGGGGCCAGCTTAAACCCTGTCCAATTGTTAAATTTGTCAATGTGAGCATTCACAACTCAGAAGTGCTGGATTTATTGTTTTGTTGATTGTCCAGACTTGAGAAAGTGAGAGAGAAAAGGTCAGCAATGCAGATTAAATTTTTTTAAAAACTTTTTTTTTTCAGAGAGCCAGTTGTTAGACCAGCTCACCTACTCAACATTCCATTTTCTGCATCGCTATTCAACGAGGCACCAGGCTCCTCCCGTGCCAGGGATGTACTGCCTCTTTCTTTCCTTATCTTTTTATCTTCCTTCAAAGCGCAGCTCAAACACCACCTCTTCCAAGCAGTTTTCTCTGATCTCTGCAGTTAATGCTTTCCTCCCACCTCCAATTACCTAATGTTTGCTTAACTGTAAGCAGCTCCTCTATCAGAGGAAGGCAGAGACAGCTTCCTCTTCCACCTTGCAGCCCATGCCTTCCACCTCGTAGGGGCTTATTAAGTGTTTGCTGATTCAAACCAAATTGAATTCCAGTATGTGATTTCAGTGTTCCGTTCCGCTCCGCTCCCTCCCCTCTTGTGGCAGATTGATTCTCTCCACCCCACAGCTCATGCCTTATTAGCTGGTCTTCATGAGTTGCTGTGGTTAAAAAAAAAAAGGTAATAACAATTTGGTGGGCAACACTCTAGTGAGATGAGCCTCTCCCAACTTGGCCGACTGATCCTCAAATGACAGATATATAGTCTGTGCCCTGGTCCTGAATAAATAACTGGCATTACTATAATCCTGCGTAGTATTACCAACTACCATCTGTAATGTGTGACACGCCTCTTAGCATTATCACACACATTCCATAACTCACACACCCTTTTGTCCTTGCCAAAGAGTAGTTTATACCTAGAGTGTATTATCCAGCTAAGACAGAAGCTATCCCAAACCTAGTGACAAGGGAGGGAGTAAGAAGGGAAGAGAGGGAAGGAAGGAGGGAGGGAAAGGGAAGGAAAGGAGAAAGGGAGGGGAGAGTAAGGAGAGAGAGGTAAAAGGCAAGGGAAAAGAGGAGGGGGAGGAGAGAAGAGAAGGGGCAGAGGAGAAGGGAAAAAAGGGGGAAGGGGAGAAGAAGGAATGAAAAGGGGCAGGGAGGGAAGAAGGGGGAGCAGAGAGAAACAGCGGGACAGACAGAGGGAGGAGGCAGGAAGAGAAGGAGGGATGAAGGGGTATGGGGGGGGCGAGGGCAGACATGGGGGGATAGCAGGGGGCAGACAGGCAGCGGGAAGGGAGCAGACTTGCTTCTGCCCCCTAAGTCTACGGTGCCACTTGGCTCCTCCAGGTAGCAGCTCTCCGAGGTCCGAGGTGAGCTCCGGCCGGCCTTGGCCTCCCGTCTGTCCCACAGCAGACGATCGCGCATGACGCCACCCTCAGCTCGGCGCGCCTGCCTCCCCCACCACGCAGAAGCTCGTGGTCTTCCTTATCCACGGACTTCCAGCACAAACCCTCCGGCCAAAGTGCAGCCGTACTCCCATGGGCGGCTCCCGCTTTCCGGCGCCCGGGCCCTGTCCATCACACCGCAGTCCCGGGAACGTTCCGGGAGCGCTCCCAGATGGACCCCCAGAATCATCCCCGCCGGCAGCCCTGCCCCCAGCTCACCTGAGCTCAGGTCCAGCCCCCGCGCCAAGTGCCGTCCATGCCGCCTGCGCACGCGCCGCCCGCCGCCCCCGGGTGAAGGCGAAAAGCTTCTCCTCGGACTTTGCGCACAGTCCCGGGGCAGGAGCCCGGCGGAGCCACCGAGCTCCGGGCCGTGGGGATAGAGCGTCGCCGAGACGGCCCCGCTCTCCCACCGCTCCCCACCTGACGCCTTCTTCCTCCTTCGAGTCACCAAACGACGACGCCACCTAGCGGAAATGCGAGGCCGTAGCATGCGCCCATTGGAAAACTGGGAAGGATCATACAGCGTCCAAGATAAGTAGGATTTAGAGCTTGGAAAGGACCGTGCTTTAAGGTTTGCAAAGCGCTTTACAAATATGACCTCATTTTGTACTCACGACAACCCTGGGGAAGGTAGATGCTATTATTATCCCCATTTCACCGATGAGGAAACTGAGGCCGACAAAGGATTTACCCAAGTTCCCAAAGCTGGTAAGTATCGGAGGCAGCTTAAGAATTGGGGTACTGGGCACAGCACTTTAACTTCAGTGGGTCGTCGTTGATGATCACTTAGCCCAACCCTCTCATTTTACAGGGAGGGAAACTGAGGACCAGGAAGGCTAACGTGATTCGCCCTAAGGTCACACAAAATAGCAGAGCTGGAGTTCAAGCCCAAGTCGGCTGACTTCTCAACATTTGTGTTTTAAAACCATCGTGAAAGGTTCGAGTATTTTACCAAGTACAAAAGGTGTTGAATCTTGTGGCTTTTATGGAGAAAATTCTGGAAAACTATAGTTAGTCTCTTTTAGAAGTTACTCAATCAAAAAATGCTAGAGAGAAAAAGGACCTTAAGTCTCATCCCCTCTACACTGTGCCAGGCGCTTAAAAGAACCAGGAGAGCCCTCAGCGGTCATCTAATCTCATACCCCTCATTTTATGAACAAAGACACTGGGGGCCCAGAAAACTTTAGAACTTGCTCAAGATGTGTATACTCAGCTAAAATCCGAGTCAAGAGTAGAAAACTCATCCTGATTCCAAATCAGCTGTTTCTACTGTCTGGAGCGTCCTCGCTGCTCGTTTCGTCCTCTTGGAAGCCCTAGCTCCCTTCGCGGCTCGGTGTAATTGCTACCTACTGAGAGGTCTTTCCTGAGTTCCCCAGTTGTTAGCGCTCACCAATCCCTCCCTTTTATTTTTGCATTTGTTGCTATACATTTTATACCTCTCCCCACCTCCCAGTTGAATGTAAGCTCCTTGAGGGCAGGGACCATTTTATTTTGGGGTTTGTACGGCCAGCACCTTGCACATAGCAGGCGCTTAAAAAATGCTTACTCAATTAGGGATTTGCTTGGTCACACACCGAGCAAGTGAAAAAAGGACGAAACTCAAACTCAGTTCTATGTTCCCAAATCACACCACCCGGGCACTTTGGCGTGCTGCAGATACAAAGGGGAAAAAAGAAACAAAGTAACAGTCCCTCCTTCCATTGTAGAGAGGGGAGGATCTGATTAGTTTTTCCTTTGTCTCCTAAACAATGCTTGCTGAAAGGTTCCAGTGTTTTAACAAGTACAAAAAGTGCTGATTCTTGTATATTGTTGTAGTTTACTTTTTTTGGGGGGGGGGTTGTCCTTAGTTATTGAAGAGGACCATGACATTGGGGTGATGTCATGACTTTCAATGAATTGAAGTGAAGGAGGGTTGTTAAGCTAATCAATTCATCTCTCTCTTCCCGAGTCATAAGGGGTCCAAGTGGCAAGATATAGATCAGGGATACTGGAGATGGCCCTAGATGTTTGTTTGTTTTTAAGGAAATTGGGGTTAAGTGACTTGCTCAGGGGCACACAGCTAGTAAGTGTCTGAGGTGAGAGATTCCAGCTTACTACCTGGGTAACACCACCTTGGCCTGATCCCTATTTTCCACAGTGTAGGGTCATCAGTTTTCCCAGTCAACTTGTAGGTAGTGCAAGGAAGCAGCAAATCTACAGCAAAGTATCTGCAACAAATAAAGATCTAGCTAAATGCCGTAGTAATTGTGTGCATTAAATTTAAAGCTGAGGCAGTTTGGTGTAGAAGAAATAAATCAACCAGTTAACAAGCATTATGTATGTGCCAGTGGTGCAAAGACAAAAAATTAAAAGTCCCTGCTTTCAAAGAGCCGACGTTCTATTCAGGGAGACGTGTGTGCATGTATCCATGTATATACGTTTATGTACATGCATATATAGAATAGATAAATACAAGGTGAATAAAATATAAATTATATTATCTATAGTATAGCCCTAGTCTTGGAATTAGAAAGACCTGAATTTGACTCGCTGCTGAGGCTGACTTTTGGCCAGTCTCCTCACGTCTGAGCCTGGTTCCTCTTCTGCAAAATGAGCAGCATTAATACTTGCACCACGCACTTCCCAGGGTTGTATTGAAGAAAGCGCTAAAAGACCTCTAACCAGAAAAAGGACTTGAATTTTTTGGATCTGGGGTAGAATATGGTTGCTGGCAGCACTCTCAATGCTCCAGTCCTAAAGATTCCCCATACACTCAAAGCTGTTGATTTGCACATCCATTTAATATTAATCCTTTTATCTGAAGATGCTAATTAAAAAAAGAAAAAGAAAAAAAAAACTCCCCGGGGCCTCTGTGTTCCAGGCGTCCCGTTTGGGGAGAGATGGCCAGTTGTTCCGAGCCCCCTTTTCTCTCTCGGCACCTCGGGGCTCCCCAGGCTCCCGCGGCGGGGTGGATTTCCCCGGGTCTTCGGGCGCTGGTGGGCGCGAACCGTTACAGCGCGACTGCTACGCGGGCCCCAGCACACAAAGCCGAGGTCAGCCCCGTGCTCTCCGGGGCGGCGTCTCGCGTTGCCCCTGGTAACCACTGAGCGGCGTCTTGGTCTGAGCAGCTCGCAGGCGTGAGCGGTAGTAAGCGGAGCCACTATTGGTCCTCGGGAGGATCCGGACCAATCAAAAGAGAGGTCATTGGAAAGCCGGTAGGAGAGGTTAGAGGTAGGAAGAGGAAAGTGGAGGCGGCAAAGGGGGAGGAGTCGATAGCGGCTGGAACCCGGGGAGTCCGTCCGTTGGAAGAAGATGTCTTCCAGAAGACACATTGGAGATCCTGAGGTAAGGGGAGCCCCAGGCGGCGGGAGGAAGGGCCTGCGGCCCGCGGACCGGGAGCAGGTTCCACGTGGGCTCCTGGGCACTTCCGCCGCTGGTTGGTCAGGGGGCTATCGGAGAGCCGAGATGATAGTGGTGTGCGGAGCCCGGAACCCCGGGGGCAGCGAGGGGAGGGATGCTGATCCTGGAGAAAAAAAGAAGAGAAGAGAGAGGGGGAAAGGAACCGAAGCGATGGAACCCGAGGGTAGAGACCGGGAGGGGGCGGCAGGAGAGAGGGAGACCACTGAATTTAATTCAGCAGCATTGGTTAGGAGACAAAGAAAAACGGCCCAGACCCTGCCTGGAGGAGCTTTCGCTTTACCGGATGGGGAGGCGGGGTGAGATGCTCACTGACACCGAGTAGGCTATGGAAGAAAGAGCCAAGTCTCAGAGCTGGTGGGGTCAGGAATGCCCCCCCCCCCCGGTAGAACTGCCGACCTGTGAGCTGAGGCCGGAAGGGAGCTTGGGGGTTTTAAAGTTGGAAGTGAGAAGGGAATGGTCCTTGGCCGGGGGACCACCTTCTTTGCGGAGACAGAACGTTGGGTACCGGGAGCAGCCAAGAAGCCCAGTTTAGCGGGAACTCCAGTGAGCCGGAAAGGAACCGGGGATGAGAAAACAGCAGGGAGCTTAGAGTGGGTGATAGGGAAGTGGCGGAGGTGAGTGGAGAGAGCAGTGGCAGGGTTCAGACCCGTGCTGAGAGGGGTGTCAGTTCAGGAGCTGCGTGGGTAAATGCATTACAGAGGGGACAGGGGGGAGTGAAGGAGGCGAAACCACTTAGGAGGCTTTTTGCAGGAGAGATGCTCCAGGCCGCCAGTGATGGAGGCAAGGTTGGGCTTGGGAGGACTTTCTGTTAGGGTTCCTCCAGGTGAGGTAGGCGAGACGTCACCAAAAAGCTCTAGTGGGATAACGCCCCAGACTTTGGAAATGATGACAGTCCTGTCCAGAAAACAGAAAGTACTCCATCATCAGTGCCTGAGCACTCTTCCTGTTTAAGGGTGGTGTGCCAAGTGACTGATTTAGAGCAGGCTGCCTTTAACTTCATGTCTTAAGATGGTCTATCCGAAGTACTCGTTACTGTAAGGTAACTTTAAATGGATCCAATTTTAAATTGGTTCAAAGATCACTTCCCTTTGTGGTTTTTTGTCTTAGTATCAGAAGGCAAGGGGAGAAATGTGGGACAAGAAGGAAGATGTGGTTAACATTTGTGGAAATGTAAATCTGTTTCACTGGTTGCAGACTATTTTAAAATGAGCAAATCCCTTTGGGCCTATATATATATATATATATATATATATATATATATAGTGGGTTGTTAATAACCAGGGAGAGGAGGGAGGGTTTCATGAAAGAGAGGAGGTAGTAATCGAGTTAGATTTTGTTTGTTTGTTTGTTTTTTGTTTTTTAGTGAGGCAATTGGGGTTAAGTGACTTGCCTAGGGTCACACAGCTAGTAAGTTTTATGTGTCTGAGGCTGGATTTGAACTCAGGTACTCCTGACTCCAGGACCGGTGCTCTATCCACTTCGCCACCTAGCTGCCCTCGAGTTAGATTTTAAAGGAAGAATATATGAAATCTGTGGTGAGAAGGAATGTTCCAGGAAGAGGGATCAGGGTAAATAAATAAATGCAGAGATGGCAGAGCACTTGAAGAAAGTGTTTTTGAGTTACTGCTATAGTATAGAGCATGTGGAGGGGAATAAGAGGAAATAAGATGGGCGTTTAGGGTAGTATCAGGTTGTTGTAGGCCTTGAATTCAAATGAGGCAAGAGTATTTTAATTTTATTTAGTAGGCAGTAAGTAGGGAGGTGCTGAAGATTTTTCAGCAGAGGAATGACACAACCAGATCTGTAAGTAAGAAAAATTATTTGGGCGGTATTATGAAATTCAAAGAAGGAAGGGAGCACTTAGGTTAGGTGTGAGCTAGGGCAAAGCTTCTTAAATTGTGACCCATATGGGTTCAGATAAATGAATGTGGGGGGGTCATGAAAAATTTGGCAACAGTAAAAGGTTATATATACCTTTTTTATATACCTGTATACCCAGGGTTATGTGAAAATTTCTCAGACAAAGAGGTTGCAAGTAGAAAAAGTTTAAGAAGCCCTGATCCAGGGAAGACTTCACAGAAGTGGTATTATTTGAGCAGAACAATTAGAGGATCCATAGGCTATGCTGAGGTGACTGGAGGACATCATTTTTAATCTGCTCTGATAGGAGCAGCTAGGTAGTGTAGTGGATAGAGCACTGGCCCTGAGGTTAGGAGGACCTGAGTTCAAATCTCACCTCAGACACTTAGTAGCTGTATGACCCTGGGCAAGTCATTTAACCCCAGTTGCCTTAAACAATCTGGAGCCATCTCCAATCATCCTGATATTTTGCCACTGGACCCAGATGGTTCTGGAGGAAAGAGTGAGTTTGGTGACTTTGCACAGCCCTCCATCACTTAAACCCAGTTCAGTGCAAATCATGCCATCACCCTGATGTCATGGTCCTCTTCAAGAATGACAAACAACAGTAATCTTTCCTGTTAAATTGAAAGTGCTCAGGGGGCAAGGGCCATTTCCTTATACATCTTTGAGTCTTTGTGGGGCCTCCTTTATTTTGGGCCCTCAGTAAATATTTGTAAAATAACTGACCCTCCTTGGAGCCCTTTTCTTAGCCATCCTGCCTTCCAGCCTCAGAGGGCCTTTATATGATTGAGAGAAAACCATCTCTTGAATAGAACAAGGAAAGATGACCCCTCTTTGGAGAGAATTATAAAATGTGAACTGTGATCAGTTTATGGCTCATTAGCAAGAATAGAACACAAGTAGTGTCAAGAGCAAGAAGTTAAATGAATTACTGTGGATTAAGAGAGGCCCTGTGATAAAGAGAATAGAAAGCTGACCCTTAGGAGTCGGGGAAGACCTGAGTTTTAAAGCCCTGCCTTTGATAATATTGGCTCTGTGGCCCAGGGCAAGTGAGTCTCTGAAGCCTCTTACTGCACCAGACAACTCTCTAAAATAGGTGCTATTAAACTTTTTTGTGTCTTGGCCCCCTTGGCCATTCTGGGAAACCTTTTGGACCCATTCTAAGAATACTGTTTTTAAATTAATAAAATACACGGGATTACAAAGGAAACCAGTTATATTCAAATAACAAAATATTATTTGAATGATCAAAATGTTTAAATAATTTAATTTTTATATATTGTTAAAAAATAGTTGTCAAAATGTTTAAAACCAAACTTCACAGACCTTAGGTTAAGAACACTTGCTCTATAACTTTTAGATTACAGAGCATTTGGTTATCTGCATTGTTAGAGGCGGCTTCCTTACCAGGGTTTCCCCTATTCTAATGAAATCACAGAACTGGACATAAGCAGTAATGGGAAAAGAACAAAGAAGCATTGCATTTTAAGGAAAGTGTATGGATTTCATATTAACTTATCACTTATGTGTTGTCCTATAAAGCTATACCATAGTCATTCTCTTCAGTCTCCTCCACCATACAAGACTTGCCTGCCTAAAATCATAGCTGCTATTTCCTAAATGTTTGCATCTTCCCCTTTTCCTGCCACCCTCATTTTTCCATTAGCCCAATTAATGTGGCTTTTCTTTTCTTCCAGTTTCTGACCAAAAGGATTCCACAGAACCCAAAGTATCAGCATGTCAAGACTAGACTTGACACTGGTGAGTAGGGATTAGAATTTTGGAAAAGTCACAGTTAAATTAGCAAATCTGTTTAATGGCAAATAGTTATCAGAGCAGTGAATTATAACTGGCACAAATCACAGTTAGAACATTCTGACCTAGTGTTTCTGAAGTTTGACCCAGGCTATATGCTTAATGTTTATGTGGGATTGAGATTTCCTTACTTTCAAAAGTTACTAATTAAACAAATTATAACCACTTTATTCTCCCCTACAAAGTGGAAGATAGCATTTATATTGGTGTTTGAGGGATGGAGAAACTGAGGCACCGAGAATTTTCATTAAGTTGAAGAGCTAAAACAAAATCCAAGGATGTCATCAACTTTTCTGCTGCGTATTTGAAATATTTCTTCCCTTAGATTGTAAACACTGTGGTACAAATGTGCTGTAATTACTTTTCAGTCATTTCAGTGTCTGCTGCTTGAAAGTATTCCATGGTGTTACTATATTAACCATTGCATCGAGATGGTTTTTCTGATGGATCATGGTCGCAGCACAGGCTGAGGCCCCCTGTTACCTAGGATTCTCTCCCAGCTGCCATCCTCTGCCATCACCCAGGAAGAATAGTCTCGGGAAGCATAGGCGCTCACTTAAATCTTTTTGTCTAGTTTGCTTCTTCCTCATAGTGCTTGATTAGGTAAACAGCTCATCGTTTAAACCCTTGAATGTTTTAAACATATGGCTTCTGCCTTTAACCTAAGAATTCAGTGCTTTGTAAATATTCAACCTTACAAAATCCCTGATTGATGGAGAGATGAACAACCTCCTTACTTGTAAAGAACTGGAAAATTGAGGAGAGACTCAAAGTCTCATAGGGAGTCTTAGGACAAGGAGTTAATACAAAGAATTTCAAGGACAGAGGAATCCTAGCACCACAAGAATCCCGACTTCAGGTCCAATATTCTGGCCACTAGGCTTGACTTCCTTGGCTGTTTTCTCCTTATCCCTGCTTCTTCTGTTACCCAATACTGTCAGCTGCTCCATCTTCACCTGTCTCCCTATGAACTATGACTGAGCTGCACTTCTGGAATAAACTTTTCAGTGAGGCATGCACTTGAATTAAGGATATTTCATTTACTCTGGGATATACCAACATAATGGAATTCTATTCATCCAAAATTTTGAAGATTGAGTTAATTTCAGATGAATATTTTGTCTTTATCTTTCAGGGTCATATATTTTCAGAGTTTTTCTTTCCCATGAAAAAAGTCTCAGAATTATAATTTCTAGTAGATGAAACTTCATTCTCTCCCTCTCAGATCAAAACGAGAGTTTAACCCCATAACAATATTTGTGAAATTCTTGATTTTAAAAAAAAAATGTTCATAGTTAAATTTTAAAGTGCACAGCAAACCCCTATGGCCTTCCACATCATGATTTTTCTAATAAGCTATCTTTTAATTAGCTTGATTATAATTTTGGGGAAACAGTTGTAATTATTTGCTTAAAACTCAGCTTTGTTGGAGGCAGCTAGGTGACACAGTGGATAGAGCACCAGCCCTGGAGTCAGGAGGACCTGAGTTCAAATCCAGCCTCAAACACTTAACACTTACTAGCTGTATGACCCTGGGCAAGTCACTTAACCACAATTGCCTCACCCAGAAAAACCCCACAAAACCCCCAAAAAACTCAACTTTTTTTTTCTAGTCAAATAAATTGGAATGTTTTTATTTTAGTTTGAGTTCTTTTATTGTTCTATGAATTTTGTACCACACTGAAGTGTGGGCTTTGAGTACACCAGAGTGGCCTGGCACTCTGGGTGTAACTAGGTTTAATCTATGAGTTTTAGAGGGCTCTGCAGTCAGAGCAGTAGAAATGAGTGTGAGGCTTATCAAGTATTTTTAAGTCCCAGGCTAAATAGATGGGTCTTCGATTTTTTCTTACAAACAGCAGGCGATTCAGAGTTAAACTCAAGAGATTATGAATTCCATGATGTCACCTCCTGTCTTCAACAAAATTATCTACTCCCGAAATCTTCAAAGACCTCAATCTTCCTCCAGGGTAAAGATTCTGTTTTTTCCCTGTATTTCTGAGTCTATAGTTCATTGGAATTCAAATACTAATTTCTAAACAAGGCCAGAAATCTCAGATTTATTTTGAACCTCCTCCATTTTTTCCCTTTTTTTCCTATGTACTTCATAAGCCTAAGAGCACAATCACTAACTTTAGAGGGTATTGTCTGAGCATCACTAATTGGACTCTGTCCCCAGTGAAATTTCCTGTGTGTGTGACTCAATTACCCTTCCAGTGTTCTCATGTTTTCTCTTCGTTATTTTTCATTGGTTCCTACTCTGACCAGAGCTGAAGCCTCATTATTTGCTCATTCATGCAGTCTTTAGTCACCACTATCTTTTCCTAATTTAGAATTTTTCTGACTTTGCAAAATTCTCTCTTTAAATATCTTGACTCTTCTGCTTTCTATTGTCTGTCTTCCTTATTCAGCACTACACTTCCTTTATCTCCACGCTGTCTTCTTTCTCTAAATATCTGCTAAATGGAGTTGATGAAAGAGAACTGCTCTCTCTTTCATGCTTTCTACCCTTCCAAAACAGAGCGCTTCTTTTCAGAGAAGGGAAGTAGAGGAATGTAGATATGTCTTAGTAACTGGCCTCATGCCTTATAAAATGTTATGCAAGTTAAGGCATCACTGCCTAGAACACTTGCTTATCTTATTGGCAAAATGGGAATGAAATTCATGTTATAGGAAGTAACACTGAAAAATATCTAATGAGTTATGTTGACTAGATATATCTAATAAACGAGAACCACCCTTGGCTGAGTCAATGGAGAAATGACAAATTTTTCTACTGGTTTTAATTTTTAAAATTTGTTATTTGCCCTTAGATTGTAAACTTCTTAAATGATGGGCACCCGAAAGGCTATTTCACTGGGCATCAGGATCCCTATTAGTCCTGACCTTGGCGGTAACTCATTCTTTGACTGTGAGCAAGGTCTGTTTCCTCTTCTGCAAATTGAGGGAGCTGGGCCAAATGGCTTATAAGGTCCCTTTCAGCCCTAAAAGTCTATGATTATCTGATTCTGTGCTGTATGTTCCTAGGCATTTTTAGAGCTCAGTACAGAATTTAGCATATTAAAAAATACTATAAATGTGTACACAGCTTTTTTAAAAAAATCCAATATACAAAAATCCAAACTTAGGTACTTATAAATTATGGTGTAGAGTTTTTATTTTTTGTTGTTTTCTTGCATTACTAAAGGAATTATTGGCTTGCCTTAACAGTAATGATTTATATTTATAAAGTGCGTTCATGGTAACAATCCTATGAGGGATAGGTCGTCCATCCCCATTTTACTGAGGAGGAAACTGACTCCTAGAGGTTGACTTTGTCCACAACCACACAGCTAGTTTGAGACCCAGAATTTCCATCTAATTTTCTTGATGACGTTCAGACCTCTTTGAATTATATCATGTTGTCTCTTTAGTAAATATTAGTCATTGAATAGATATTCATTCTATCGTCATCTGGCAGTTAAGCGCTTTTTATACAACTAGAATTAGATAGGACTTTGTCCTGGAGCTTAAAGTCTGCTCAGGGAAGGAGCAGAGGTGGGGGAATGGTCAGTTTGCCTGGAAGGTGGTATCTTTGGAGGGCATTAGTGTGAGATATGATTAGGAACATAGAGGGATACTGTATTGTAGAAAGCTTTGAATACCAAGCTTAGGAGCTTGTCAGAAGCTTCAGAAAGCTTGGAGCAAAGGAATACTGTGACTCATCTATGTAGAAGGAAGATGAATCAGGAGCTGATGTTATGTGTTGTTGTTGTTGTTGTTGTTGTTGTTGAAGGGGGGACAGAGAGGGCCACAAAGAGGAGGCAAGAAGACCAGTGAGAATGCAAGGGTCCAGGTGTGGGTGGCACTTCTGTACTAGGGTGATAACAATGGGAATGATGGGGGTCGGGTGCACATTTGAAATATATCACAGCCAGAATATGCAAGACTCGATTGTAGGAGGGTTATAGGAGGGAAGGAGTAGGAAAAGCAGAGAATGCCTTTAAAGTTTTGAACCTTATCCTTGACAGAAATAGCAATGACAAAAGAGGCTTTGTCTGGGCTCTCACTGACTTAAGGCTGCATGCTGGCGGATAGTCTTGAAGCATTTGGAAATAAAAGCCTAGTGCTCCTGGAGACAGACTTGGAAGACACCTGTGTAGAGAGCAAATAGTTCCTTGAGAGAGAATGAGATTGCCAAAGGAGACAGAACCTTGGAGAGTGCTAGCATTAGAGGATGGGGAAAGCTGCTGTAGATAATGCTTGAAGACCTGTGGTGTGGTCGCTTCTTTCCAGCAATCACTCCAGTAAGGAAGATGGTGTGCATATTTTATAGACAGAAATTGCTCTAGGTGTCCAGGAAGGGAAGCGATGGCTGCCATCTGGGGAGACTAAGAAAGGCTTCGTAAACAATGCCCTGTGCTCAAGGGTGATGAGAGGAACAGGGGGCCCAGATTGTGGAAGCCTTGAATGTCAGGCTCCACAGGTTTGGGCTTTCTGCGGTAGGCAGTGGTTTGGAGAAGGGGGCTTGAAAAGGACCAAAGGGTTATTTCCAGAAGATCTATCTAATGACAGTCTGAAGACCAGGTGGGTGCAAGGGGAGCCAGGGGAGCCAAGAGAGCCGAAGACCGGTCAGGAGGAGGCATAGCAGTGGTCTAGGCACAAGGTAAGAAGGGACTGAAGTAGGGCGGCAGTACTAACATATGATTCATTGGACAGAAACTCAGTTTAGACCCAGCCTTTTAGGGCTGCCTCTTTCTCATGAAACAATGTAAAATTGGCCCTGCTGCCAGTTTCATTAATAGAATGGACTGACCACAAAGCTCCTAAATGCACTGTGAGCCAATATGATAGGCTATGTGCAGAACAGAGCCATCAGCAAAACCTGCCTGGGGCAGGCTGTCCACATGCCGTCTCACATATTTTCAGAAAGCCCAGAGTCCTACCTTTAGATTACATTGGTGTATGGGGCAGCTAGGTGGCTCAGTGGATAGAGCAGTGGCCCTGGATTCAGGAGTACCTGAGTTCAAATCTGACCTCAGACACTTGACACTTACTAGCTGTGTGACCCTGGGCAAGTCACTTAACCCCAACTGCCTCATCAAAAAAAAAAAAAAAAAGATTAACCTCACTGAGCCTCAGTTTCCTTGTTTATAAAATAAGGGTATAATACCTCACCGGGATCAAATGAGATAAAGCACTTTGCAAGCCTTTAATCAATGTAAACATCAGCTATTACTATTATAATTCTTTTTTGGTTTGGGTTTGGGTTTGGGTTTGGGGGGGGGGCAATGAGGGTTAAGTGACTTGCCCAGGGTCACACAGGTGGTAAGTGTCAAGTGTCTGAGGCCAGATTTGAACTCAGGTCCTCCTGAATCCAGGGCCAGTACTTTATCCACTTCGCCACCCAGCTACCCCCTATTATAACTTATTACAGATTCCTTCCTTAGTCCTACAATGGAAACAACATGCATACACACCACCTTCCCTCTTTGTCTCTCACGTCAGTGCTGTTTCTGAGACTGTATCCTTGGGGAAATACTAAACAGTTCTCAACCCTTTGTCCTAGATTTCACTTTTAGTTTTACCAGTGTTTTTTAACGAACTTGAAAGACTCCACTCCTCTTCTGGCTTCCCCCTGGTGTAAAACAACATAACAACACTAACCTAACTCACAGGGTTGTTGTGAGGTTGCTACAAACGATTGTAAACATATTTTGTAGAATTTGAAGTGCTCTGTGTGATTGTTTAACAATGATATGATAAAATTAATAAGCATAAGACGAAACAGCAATGGGTATAAAACAACTTTGTCAGTGGAAAATGCTTTTATAAATTATGTCATGGAAAGCACGATTTTCCATAATAAAGACTGTGTGTTATCACATTCACTGTTGTTTTCTTTCTGTTATGTGTCCTGGGGAGCTTAGAGCACAGAGTGGTCTTTATCTGCTGCTAGTGAGGTAATGATGCTTGTCCCCAGATGCCTCACAGACCATGCACGTTTTCAAAAATGTGTGTGTGAAACACTGAACTCTCTTACAAAAGTTCTCTAATCAGGGAGAGAATTTTGTGAGCCAGATTAGAAACTCGGAGGCTTGGAGTTCTGATGCTGTTCCTGACGCTTCTCATCCTGTGAACCTCATTGAGCCACTTAGCCCCTCCCCCTCCTGGTGCCTCAGTTTCCCCTCAGTATAAAAGAAGCATAACATTTCACCTCATGGCAGAATGATAAAGTATATGTGATTATACATGGCTCAAAATCACGACGTGAAACACTGGAACAACAAGCCAGGCCAGTGTGGTGCCATGCAGCCAACCCTGAATGTCAAGGCAGAGGACCTGATTTCAAAACCTGGCCCTATCTCTTGAACTGTCAACCCTTGTGACTTTGGGGAAGGCATTTAATCTTTCTGGGCCTCAGTTCATTTGTAAAGTGAAGGGGTTGGAAATTTGGATTTTTAAGGGGTCAGTCCTAAACCTGTGATCCTATAAGGAATACTGTCTCTTCCCCTCATTGTAGGGGTCAGACTCTCTCTTGCCAGAATGTCTGAATTCCTTGGGAATATTTTTAGTATGTTCCTAGTGTGAAAGACCCAGAGAAGACCAGAGTTAATTCTAGGACTGCCTTTGGCTGGGGTTTAGACCTGTTCTAGGATGGACTCCTAAATAGACTGAAAACTAGAACCGATGAGGTCTCTAAAGACCTTTGGAGTAGAAATGACTTGGATCCAGGCCAGACTTGCCAAGGTTTCCCTCAGCTAAAACCAATCCCTCCTCTATAATCTACCTGGCATAGACTGAACCTACCCTGGGTACCAGGGCCAGCAGGGGCCATATATGGCTTACTTGTTAACACATAGAGTAAAACATGATTTTAGGTTGGATTTTGTGAAATAACAATATGAACTATTAAATTTTTTTAAGGCATTTGTGGGGTTAAGTGACTTGCCCAGGGTCACACAGCTAGTAAGTGTTAAGTGTCTGAGGCCAGATTTGAACTCAGGTACTCCTGACTCCAGGGCCAGTGCTCTATCAACTGTGCCACCTAGCTGCCCCTGAACTATTAATTTTTAACTGAAAGAGAAAACCGTCTTATGAATCTCCCGAATTTCAGAGCAAGAATTGTCTGTACCTTTAGCCCAAACCTGAAGACTAATTTAGAGGGATTCTTCATTCAGCTCTCTAGTTACTACTGTCTTAGAGATATTTATTTTTTCTGAATTTGGCCTGGTTAGTCTCCCACAGGTATGAGTACAAACTATCCTTAGGTAAACTTTATAAAAGGGAAAAAAGAGCCTTTTTTTCCTTTCCAGGTGGCCCAATAAATACTTGCTGAATTGACTTGAAGCAGACCCAGTTAAAAAAAAAATGACATCTGATTGAGAGCAAAGATTCCATCCATTTACTAGAGCAATTCTGGCTGGCCTACTTTTAATATTTGAAAACTTCCCAAACCACCTTGGCTAGAATTCCCTCATAAAGCAGACGCGAGACTCTTCACAGGGAACTGGATGTGATCCACTGCAGTGGTGGTTTAAAAACACACACACAAAACCCCACCCCATTATTTCCTAGAAAATCCAGTCTTTCGTGGGCTTGACGAGGCTGTGTGCTTCAGATCGCCACATCAGCCTGACCCCTAGAGAAAAGGAGAAAATATGTAGGCCCAGAGGAGGCTTTGGGAAGGCTGACGGGATGGCCATACAGACAACACCCTGGGCATTTAGAGGGTGATAATGTCTCCTCTTTTCTTGGCATATATTTCCCCAGAGAATGATTATAACAGAATAGTCAGCTCAGACCTGTGACTTCACTGGTATAGAGTACTCCCAGGTGAAGAAACTCCTCTGCCTAAGCAAGTTGGCACCTTCTTTTCAACATTTTGCTTTGAGCACTGAGAGGCCCTTAAGTGACTTGCCTAGGGAGGGGCACACAGCCAGTTTGGGTCAACAGAGGGACTAGAATCCAGCCAGGTCTTCCTTCCTTCAAGGGAGATCCCTCTGGAGGCTCTAAATCTTCACTGGTTGTGTACCTGTGGCCTAAGCTATAGTTTTCTAAAACATTCCCCTGCTTTTTAATGAATGGAATAGTCCACAAGAAAAAAAAATGTATTTCCCAAATTTGTCTGTTGTCCAGAATGCTAGTGATAGTTGAGAAGACTTATTCCATTGTTTTGCTCATTTTCTTCCATTAAAAATCATCTAAAACTTTTCTTCTCCTTTTGTAGGTAACAGTATGACCAAATACACTGAGAAACTAGAAGAGATTAAAAAAAGTAAGTAACACTGAATGAAGATTGGGGGAAATTGAAGTTTTATAGTTGCCTAATACCTTTTAATCCTTGTCACGGTGGTTCTGTAATCACTTATCCAGGGTGTATTGTCAGGTGTGAGGTCTAGGGAATGACGGACAACAGGGTGTGAGAGAGAGAGTGGGAGAAGGAGAGGGAGAGAGAAAAAATCTGATATATACATACTAACATACATACATACATACATATATGGATAGAGATTGAAAGAGAGATACTAAATTTTCAGAAACCAAGAGGCAGAGAGAAAAGAAAGGAGAGAGAGGAGGAGGTCAGGAGGAGAGAGGGAAAAAGAGAAAGAAAGGCAGGGAGAAAGAAGAGGAGATAAAGAGGGAGAGAGGGATGGAGGAAGGAAAGAAGAAGAGACAGAGACTGGGATTCAGAGGTGCCTGGCAGGGGCCCCAGCACCTTGGAAGCCATTGCAGGGACCAAGGGCAGCATGAAGACTGTCTTCTGCCTTTATTTCCCAGTCACTGCTCAGGGACCAAGCCACACCTATCTGGCTATCAGCCTATAAAAATGGGGCCTACCAGCTCAGGGCCTACTCGAGGTCTTTTTTTAAATTCTCTAGGGAGAAGTTAATGTTGAGAAGTAGGTTATGGGCTAATGGAATGAGAGCTAGAACCATGGGGACAGTGTACTGATTACAGGATTGTCTAAGACTGCCTTGGAAGCTTGGAACCTATTGCTTAACATTTCAGAGAAACGTGTGATTTTATGTGATTTTTTTTTTTTTTTTAGTATGGCAAGATATAAAATGCGACTGAGGCACTTTGAAATCCTTCTAGGTAGTATTGTCTGCTTTTAATTCTATTCTGGGTCTAGTTTTCCCCTGAGAACTTGTCCACCTCCTGTTTTTATTATTATTAGGCAAAAGCGAGATAGTGTCTAGTATGTGGAGCAGGATTGTCATTTTTCAAACTGGGTACAAAGCTCTTATAAAATTGGACACATTGGGGGCCACCAGGTGGCACAGTGGTTAAAGCACTGGTCCTGGATTCAGGAGGACCTGAGTTCAAATCTGGCCTCAGACACTTGACACTTACTAGCTGTGTGACCCTGGGCAAGTCACTTAACCCCCATTGCCTGCAAAAAACAACAAAAACAAAAAAAAAAATTTTTTTTGGCAGAGCAATGAGGGTTAAGTGACTTGCCCAGGGTTACACAGCTAGTAAGTGTCAAGTGTCTGAGGCCAGATTTGAACTCAGGTCCTCCTGAATCCAGGACCAGTGCTTTAACCACTGTGCCATCTAGCTGCCCCTCAAAAAAAAATTTTTTTAATGGACATACTAAGATCACAATTAACACAGAATTTGGGGGTGGGAACAGTTTGTTGCTTCCTAACATGGGTTTAGTCATTCCCAGGTGGGAACACTCACATACTAGAAGTCAACTAAACAAAGCAGGGAAATGCCTTGAAAGAAAAGCCCAGCTCCCTTATTGATGGTGGTTCTAGATCGGGGTCTAACTAAACCCATCTTTATTCTTGATAGAAAAAAAAAAGAATCACATCCCCCAAAACTTGTCCGGTCAAGGCAGATTTTTCTCTAGACAAAAACCTCTTGATTTAAAAGGCCTGTTCTGTTTCTATGCCTTGTAAAAACTATGGTGACTTGGCCAAACAAAGAACTGGATGTGGGCTTGAGAAAAGTTTGACTTGCCCCCTTCTGCTTTGCATTGTGAAGTGGGAAGCACTTGGGATCACAGGACCTGAGTTTGAATTCTAATACTCAAATCAATTTACAAACTGCTCTGAAGCACAGTTTCTTCCTCTGTAAGAAGGGCTTAGACCATGTGATCTCTAAGGTTCTTTCTAGCTTTAGCTCTGTGTTCTATGTATATATCCTCTTGTGAAAACTAGCAATAAAGGACAAACTGAAAAGTTTTGGTTTTGTGTCAAAATCTCCCCCTTGTTCATTCTTCTCTCTGTCTGTCTGTCTGTCTGTCTCCTCTCTTTACATATATATATATATATATATATATATATATAAACAATACCTTTGCTGAAATTTATTGGCTATAGTACAAATTTTTTATTTTTACTGCATTTCTCCCCTCTCCTACCCTTTTAAAAAAATAATTCTTAATACTGTTTGCTTTTATTTTTCCCTTGCATCAGTACGTTGCCTGGAGGACAGTCGGTTTTTATAGTTTTTGTTCACAGCCAACTCTTTCTTTAGGGGCTATCCTTAAGACCAGCATTTAAAAGAATGCCCTTAATAAGGACGTCTGGAAAGATAAAACCTTTCAAAACCTATTTTACTCACCCTTATTCCCTTCTGGTCATGCCTGGTTCAGCTGGTGGGATTGAAAGCAGGTTGAGCAGAGCCTTTGTTGGCTTGCAGTCTCTTATTCTCTGGTCCGTTGGAAGTACTTCACTGTAGACTTTGTGGAGAAGATACTCAAATCCATATCAAAACCTTATCTTCATAGGAATTTTTACTTCTGTCTAGATAGCTTAAATCCCTGTAAGAAATAATGTCTCAATTGTAAGTGTTGTAACAGCATTGTTTCTTTTGTAACAAAATTTTAAATGGAAATCATACCCCCAAAGAAACACCTTTGGAACCGAGCGCTTGAAGATACTTCCTTCGCTTTTCCTCTTTAGAGTTATGGGGTTTCCTTTTAGCAAGACAGGAGGTAAATATCACCTTGCTCCGTGCCACTTCGTGCTGATGACCTGACTAGAATTACTTTCAAATCTGTTTTTGGAACTCAGTCCAGGAAGATGTTTCCTTGGCTTTCCCCCTTTAGAGTGGGAGGTTTTCTTTTAATTAGAAAGGGAGGAGAATATTACCCTGTTTCACAACACTGTGAACTAGTCATTTGACTCAGATTACTTGAAATGCCATGTCTTTCTGTTGCTATCTCCACCACAAGCCTTGTTCTCTTGCTTCCTTTGAATCCAGCCTTCCACTGTGAGTCTAATTTCCCTTTCCTAATAGCCAACTCAAATTGAACACTCCAAACACAGAAAATACTTTGTCATCTGAATATACTTTCAACTGTACCTACAGGGTAAAATAAGGACTTTGTGTCTATTGGCTATTTATAAAGCCTATCCTTGATTTCTCATGGATAGATGACACTGGTTGGATACCGCATGAAACACCCCAGACAATCAATTCCCTGTCCTTCCAGTAACTTGAGAGTGGCAGACTTAGAATGCAAACTTACTGGAAAATCAAAACTTGATCTGTTATCTGAAAGTGGGATTATCTGTCTTCAGCACAGAGTTTTGAGAGAAGCTGCATTAGCGGCAGGTCCATTTTTAAAGCTGTGTTCGCCCTTGGAAGGACGGACTGTTGGGACCTTCCAAGTTATAATTTTTTTTTAATTTAAAATTTACTGTAAATATTTAAACTTGATCTTCTATCTGAGTAATAATGTCAGGAAGCCCAAATGGCGGGTGTCCTTCTAAACCAGAACCAGGTATGTGGCCAAGATGTAATAAGTTGGTGTGATTTTTTTTTTTTAGTACTTTTGACTAGAAGAGTAAAAACCATTTTTGGTTTTGTTTTTAATTCTCTCATTTTCTGAGACTTTTGCCACACGTTGAGGGGTGGATGGCAGAGTCTGTTTTCTCAATGACGGCAGTCATTATTTCCCTTAAAGGAAATTTCAGTTTTTTTGTTCTTCAGGTTTAGGATGTGAAGGATGGTAGAAGCAGCATTTCAGAATGATGTCACCGTTCCAGGAGAGCATCACTGTTGCCACAGTGCAACCTGATTTAAAGCTCTGGTGATCTGGACTTTCTCTATAGCTCGATTTCAGTACTAAGACTCAGTCTGGTGATTTTGCAGTCAGTGGGGATGGATTAGTAGGATGCTGTGTGTTTGGTAAGTTGGTTTCTTTTTTAGAGGCCCAGCCTTTTAGACCTATGTTCTGACAAGTTTGTTTTTATCCAGGTTGTTGCATAAGAAGGGGCTACACCTTGGTTTTTTAGCCTATTATATGGGAAATGAAGTTGCCGAAGCAGTTGCTCCTTTAGGATGTTTTAGAGCTAGGGAACTCTAGTTTCCAATAAGGAATAACAGCCTTGCGATTTTAGTGGAAATCTGATTGTTAATATCCTTTCCATGCTGTTAGCCTTGTAACTTTCTGTCCAAGGTAGGCATTCAATTTTGCGTATTGTTAAACCAAAGCTAACTCCCAACAAAACCGTAACTATGTCTGTGCTGGGTTATTAGAACATCTCTGGGAAGCCTTAGCAATTGCAGGTGTATAATCTTAAATAGGTTTCATCCTTCTCTGTCACTATATGCCTTGAATTCTTTATCACCATTTGTGATCTAGTCAAACATAGCAGTTGTTCAGCCGACCATGAGTAGTAATTCTCCGATGTTGCCTAAAGAGTCATTATAGCCAATGCAAATATTCAAGAAGGGGGAGAATTTAACATTTAAAACTTGCAAGAAGTCCCCAAGGAGTTTGCTCTGTGTCCTGCCGAGCTAAACTTCTGTGGAGTATGCTAGATTTCCTGTCATTGAATTTGGGATCTTGAAACTCTGCTAGAAAAGATGCAGTTGGCTTGATTTGATAAAACTACAAACACATAAGCCTTTGAGTTCTGATTTGCTGAGCTCAAAACTGTCAAGAGACCTCTGAATTTATATTAGTACCTCATTTGTGGTTCTTAAGTGGGATTAGACAGGAGAGAAATTTACTGGCAAAGCACCAACTGCTGCTTTATAAATAATGCCCGTTTACAAATAATACCCTGTCTCATGGGCAGAGTTTGCACTTAAGATCTGGGCTATTTAATTTGAATAATCTCTTCTCTATTTAATAAAGATCGAGGATCAATACTCTGCATACCTTGATGGCTGCAAAGAATCAATTTAGCCAGCAAAGGGCAAAACAATGCTGAAAAAATACTTGTTCATTCTTGTGTTTCAGATTACAGATACAAAAAAGATGAGCTGTTCAAAAGACTGAAAGTTACAACTTTTGCCCAGTTGGTGAGTTGGTGTTTCTTTTGTTGGGTTTTAAAACCACCACTCTGTATAATATCATGAAATGAGCTTTCAGGTTTGGAATGTAAATCTTGGTAGCTGGTTTCTCCCACTGACTCTTATTCCGTGGCCAGGACTGAATCATTTTTTTTTATATTGTTTATGACATTTTATCTTTCCCTTTGTTATCTTATGAAGTACAATGTTGTGCTTTCTACTTTAAAAGTGGCCTTATTCAGAGTTTGAGGTTTTCATTTTTCTTGTACATTAGAGTTAAAATCCAGGTCTCCAGATCTGCCCTGGATGATTTAAAGCAGTGGTGTCAAACTCATAGAATCACCACTAATCCATACATGTGGTTCTCTGTGGGCTATATATCGAATTCGTTTTAATATGTGATGTTGTCTATGTTTTATTGTGTCTTTATTTTGTCAAATAATTCCCAATACCATTTGGGGGGGGGCGGGGCAGGGCAATGGGGGTTAAGTGACTTGCCCAGGGTCACACAGCTAGTAAGTGTCAAGTGTCTGAGGCCAGATTTGAACTCAGGTCCTCCTGAATCCAGGGCCAGCGCTTTAACCACTGCGCCACCTAGCTGCCCCCCCCCCCCCCCCCCCCCCCCCCCCCCCCGCCAATACCATTTTAATCCGGTTTGGGCCATGCTTGGCATGCTTAACACCTTTGGTTTGAGACATCTGTCTTTCCAGAAGCAGGATAGGCCAGATGATCTCTGAAGGCCCTTTCCTTACTTTGCTATGTTTGATTTTTTGTAACCATTTTTTGTTCTTAATTCTGCCATGAGTAAGTCTTGCTACTCTAAACAAGTCACATTTTTTATGCCTCAACTCATCAGCCTGCAAAGTGGAAATCAATCATCCAACAGGAGTCATGGATATGGATTGTAAGGTCCATTGAGCCAAAACCTGAAAAATGCTTTTAGATCTTTGAATGAAAGCTTAAAATGAGGGGCAGCTAGGTGGCGCAGTGGATAAAGCCCTAGCCCTGGAGTCAGGAGGACCTGAGTTCAAATCCAGCCTCAAACACTTGACATTTATTAGCAGTGTGACCCTGGGCAAGTCACTTAACCCTCATTGCCCTGTGCAAAAAAAAAAAAATTTAAAAGCTAAAAATGAGAATAAGTAATATTCTAATAGTTATATTTACTGTAATGCCAGGTCTCATATTTACTGAATGCAATCTTGTCATGCCATTGCAAATAGTATTTTAGGGTCAAAATGCAAAGGATGATTGAGTTTCAAAGTTACTTATGTGCTGCTTCTATGGAATCAGTTCCCTTGGGGTCTCAAGATCATGTGGAGTGTTTGAATTAATTACGCCAACAAGTTATTCATCAAGTGCCAGGCATTGTGCTGGGTCCTAGAGATAAAAAGACAATAATGAAACCATTCCTACCCTCAAGGAGCTTGTGTTGCATTGGGGAAACAGCGTGTAAATATATGAATAGATGCAAAATAGAGGTAAACACAAGGTCATGTGGAAGGAAATCAGGAAAGATTTCATGTCGAAGGTTGGGGCTTGAGCTGAGCCTTGAAGCAGAGTCAGCAGAGCTTTAGAGGAAAAGAAAAGAAGGGACGTGCCTGTCATGCATGGAGTGAGGGTGGCTGAGAAGCCTGGGGAAAGGTGGGGAGGTGGCAGATGGAAGGTTGGCTGGGAAAACTCCAGCTTGTCTGGATCCCAGAATGTGGGAAGGGAAGTGGTGCGTGTGTGTGTGTGTATAATAACCCTAGAAAAAGCAGCTTGGAGCCAGGTGGTGGAGGGCTTCAGATTCCATACTGAGAAGTTTGTTATTTGACCCTTGGCAAAGGAAACCACGGGAGCTTACTGATCAGAAGAGTGGCACGAGGAGGCCTGGGCTTCAGTATGATAACCGCCCCTAGAGCCTTGGAAGGGAGCAACTAACACTGAGTGAGGGACTTAGGCCTGAGGGTACTGAGATTTGGTTGGGTTTGGTTTTTTGTTGTTGTTTTTTTCCTGAACAAAGAATGTGCTTTAATATCAGCACCTTTCTCCACCTGCTCTGAAAAATAAATTTAACTGTAAATAGATGGGCTTAGAAGTTTCATTCATTCGTTTGTTCTTCTAGGTCATCCAAGTTGCTTCCTTGTCTGATCAAACGCTAGAAGTGACAGCAGAAGAGATTCAAAGGCTAGAAGGTAACCACAATGGGACTGGCTATCAGGGCAACATTTGGCTGAAAAGCCCCTATCCAGTGATCCCGTCACAATAATACCATTAGGACATGCTTGTTTATAACGGGAGCTCCTCTCACCCTTAGAAAAGTGCTGAATGGTAACTCAGTAATTATTCCTAAATGCCTTTTAAAGATCTCTGTAACTTTGCACTTTTTGGAGACTTTTACCTTAGAATATTTACATGTATTCTAAATGTTTTCTCTCAAATGAAGAGTAAAGAATAAAACAGATCCACTTAGAAAAGTGACTTCAGAGAATTAAAATCTTTACTTTGTATCCTGGGGCAGCTATCAGTCAAACTACTATCTTTTAAAAATTATTGGGAAAGAGTGTTTAGTTATTAAAGGTTGATGCAGGCCAGGAAGACAAGTTTCCAAGGAAGCTGATAGAGAACATCACGTTTGTGCAACTCTGTTATTTCCCTGGGAAGGGCTAAAGAGAATACTAAAAAGGCAGGGATTTATCTTGGACAGGTGGGTCTCACTCCAAAGAAATAAAGACTGCTTTATAGCTGAGGTAGGTGCTGATAGAGTCTCCTCAAATGGGTAGCCCCCAATTTTAACCCTGCTTAGCACCCCCAAGTGAAATTATAGCATAAGAACACAGGGACACCTCTATTTCCTTTTAGGAAATAAAGATGTCTATGAAAATAGTCTGTCAAGAAGTAGGACACCATGATGTGTGAGGAGTGTATTCAGGAGGTGCCATTTCATCTCAGCCCCTGTGTGCCTGGGACAGGACGAGGCGGCGAGGAACCTGCTCTCAGCACCTGGCTGTGTTAGACTCACCTTCATTCTTCTCCGTAGATCATAATTCTGCCCTCGACATTCCTAATGCTGAAGACAAGACCAATGGGAAAGGCAGTCCCACCGAGAAGCCACCCAGCCCCATCCAGTTCATCAGCAATGCAGGAGCTGGGGAGTCAAACCGGTCAACGCTGCAGAGGTACCCACTCTCCTCCTCCCCCGACCCCCACCCACTGCACTGCCTTGGGCCAAAGCTTTTCCCCAGCCTCTCTGCCTCCTGTGGCTTGTGGGGGGATGCCACCCAGGCCTGGGCACCCAGTGCTGGCTGCTACCCTCTTCCTCACCAAGAGGCGCCTGATCAGGATGTGAATCCGGGTGGCCAGCAGATTTCAGCCCAGAAACTCTACAGAGCTGGCATCTTCATACACAGGAAAACTCAGTTCCAAGGCCTGTTTTCCATTCATTCTAGCAGCTTCTTGTCTTGTCCTTCATAACCTCTCTTGAGACACGCTAGGTGGAACAGTGGTAAAGGCACTGAGCCTGGAGTCAGGAAGACCTGAGTTCTCATCCAGCCTCAGATACTCAGATACAGATCTGTGTGGCCCTGGACAAGTCACTTTGCCTCCGTCTGGCTCAGTGTTCTCTGCCATAAAATGGGCAGGGTAAAAATAGCACTTACCTCACAGGATCAAATGAGAGGATATTTGTAGCACATTGTACAGACCTGGCACATGGCTTGTTTCCTTTCTCTCCTGTGACATGGCAGCCTTCAGTCTGGCCGTCTGTGTGTTTGACATGGGGACAGTACAGACAAACCACAAAAAGGATTCATTGTGTTATCATATGATGGTGTTAATGTGAGTCCTCATTTTCCCCTGAGATGCTGCAGCAGAGCTGGAAAGAAGCCTGAACTGAGAGCCCAGAGACCTCACTGGTAATCCTGGCTCTATCACTTCCTAGCTGTGTGACCTTGAACTTTTCCAGACCTGAGCTTCTGCATCGGAAAGTTTGGCTCAGAGCTTTCTGCCCCATCTGGCGGGCTCACAGGGTCATTGCCAAAGTCACATGAGAAAATGCTCAAAAGACCCACAGAGGGGGCAGCTAGATGGTGCAGTGGATGGAGCACTGGCCCTGGATTCTGGAGGACCTGAGTTCAGATCTGGACTCAGACACTTGACACTTAATAGCTGTGTGACCCTGGGCAGGTCACTTAACCCTCATTGGGCAGCTAGGTGGCACAGTGGATGGGGCACCGGCCCTGGATTCAGGAGTTCCTGGGTTCAGATCTGGCCTCAGACACTTGACACTTGCTGGCTGTGTGACCCTGGGCAAGTCACTTAACCCCCATTGCCCCGCAAAAAAAAACAACAACAAAAACAAAACAAAAGACCCACAGAGATAAATACCCACGAGAGCTGATGTCACTGCCTAGTGCTGACATTGCCTTTTCGTGGCATTTTCTGTGAATTCTTGTTCTCTTCTGAGTCCACAAAAGGTGTACCATATATTATGTTTGAAGGTATAGCTGCTATATAATCTTCAAGTTTATTGGACTGTAGTACAAATTTTGGTTCAATAGGATGAGAAGGGAAATAGAGATAACAGTGACATTTCTATGGTCTGCCACATTGATCTTAATAGTATGCCTAGGATCATAGAAGGACTTGAAAAGGACTTCTGATGTCAAGTACAATCCCATCATTTTACAGATGAAGAAACTGAGGCAAACAGGTGAAGTATGACTTGCCCAGCTAGTTCCTAGACAGCTAAGAAGTGTCTGAGCCAGGATTTGAATCTAGAACTTCCTGATTCTGAGTCCAGCCCACTCTACCCCACTGCCTTGCCAAGGTCATGATAATCCTTGCCTTTTGTTCCCAAACAAGTATATCATTACTTTACTTGTAGTATCTAGTCATTCACCATGAATCTAGTGCTGACGTGAACATTGATTCCTGTTCCCTGCAAGATTGATTTAAAAACCACTCAGGGACCCCTTCCCACAACATAGTGGCTTTGTGACTTAGCCTAAAAACCAAATGGAGAAGTCCTGATTTCTCAGCGCGGCTCTCCTGAGATTCTCAAGTACCTTGTACTTTCGGGTTTCGAGTTAAACAAAATATTGTAAATCTTAACACTCTATGTAAATGCTAGCTATCATTTCTTTACTCATACGGTGAAAAGAAGTAAAAAGGAATGAAGCCAGCATTTAATAAGTACGTGCTCCATGCTGGGAGCTGTGCTAAGAACTTTTTACAAATCTGATCCCATTTGATCCTTGCAACAGCCCTGAGAGGCAGGCGCTATTACGACCCCCATTTTATATGTGGGAAAACTGAAGCAGACAGAGGTTAAGTGACTTGCCCAGGTCACATAGCTGTGACTGACTGACTCTAGGCCCGGTGCTCTGTCTACCGTACAGTATTACCTGGCTGCCTCTTAAGTAGAAATATCTGCAGCAAATAAAGAGTGTGTAAGTATGACTTGGCTAGACCACGCGCATAAATACATAGGTACCGCCACATTAATATTTAAGCTATTGTTGTTGTGGTTGTTGTTAACAGTATTTTAAAACTGTGGTTTCCTATGGTATGAAGATAGATATTCCATGTGCCTTTAGCAGGGAGGTTTCACAAGTTGCTGGTTGTGCCCAGCCTTCTATGCAGGAACCCCTGGGAGGGCTCAATCCTGGCTGCTCTTCTACTAAGAAACACAGGCACAGAGCCCATGGTCCATGACATCCATCCCCTTTCCAGCTCAGCAGGAAAAAACAGAGTTCTTGGGCTTGCCTGGCAAACCCTTCCAGCACCGAGGGTCACCTCTATACCCTGATGAGGCATCGTAGCAAGACCTCAGGAGACGATGATGTCATGCGGAACAAAAATATACAAACTCTTCTATATTTTTATTTTTAAAAAATCTCAACTCCCCTCATTCCATTTGCTCCTTCTTCCTGACCTCTTGCTGAGTTCCACTGGATTAATTGTTCCCCTTTCTTTCTCTGAATGCTGCCCTTGTTGCTGGTGGTAGCATGTGCCCTTCAGTGTGCGTTCCCTCCCATCACGCTGGTCGCCTAGCGTACATTCTTTGAAGGTAAGTGCTGCCACACAGATGCCCATTCTTCTCTGTGGTGTTATTGAGGACAGCGGCAGTGAGAGGATGGGAATTGACAATCTTCTGGGCTGCCATGCATCTCTCTCTGCTGAAGGAGCACCTTTGAGGTTTTAGCCCGCAACTCCCTGGTGGTCACCAGCCTGTTTTTTCTCTTCTCAGCGTCATCAGCGGCGTTGGAGAACTGGACCTAGACAAAGAGTCACTGAAGAAAACGGAGCCCAACTCTAAAGATAAACCTTATCCTGATTGTCCCTTCCTGCTGCTAGATGTCCGAGATAGAGATTCTTACAGTCAGTGCCATATTGTTGGAGGTATGAAAGAGAAAGTCACACAGTGGCACCATCCAGGGGATGGCTCTGGTCGTTAATGTTAAATCAGTTGTTGAGCCTTGCAATGTCCCTCCCTCAGCCACTAAGAACATCACATTGTGGGAATCGTACATAAGGAAACTTATGATTCATTTTTCCATATGGTCCAAAGAGGAGCTTGTAGGTAGAGAGACTTTTTTTTTTCTTTTTTAAAGAGTAGGGCACAGCTGAGGGAGTTTCAGAATTTGCTCATCATATCCCTTCCCTAAAGTGTTTTGGGTCCCTTACTTGCTAATGGGAGTCGGCATTTTTTCTAGTCCTCATTTTAATTTTAAACTAACTAGGAAGACAGCTGGGTCCAAGCTGTTCTCAGATAAATACTAACTTCCCAAACCTGCTCTCTTTTTCATTCCAGCTTACAGTTACCCAATCGCCACCTTGTCTAGAACCATGAACCCTTATTCAAATGATATTCTTGAGTACGTATCCTTCAGAGCCTCTTGAGGAGCCGGGCTATGCGTAAGGTGTTATAAGAAGTCATTGTTAACGAGCATCTCATGCTTATCATGAGAGCTGGGGGGGGGGGGGGGCGTTACCGTTGGTATTGATATAAGAATTTCAGGTCTCAAATGCTGCTATGGAGATTGCAGGGTCTTTACAAGATACTTTCAGATCATACTATATTGGACAGAATTATTTTCCCCATCTTTAGACTGTATTCAGAGCAAAATCAGGTGGAAATATCTGCTTCGTTGGCAGCCAACCCAGAATGCTTTTCTCAACAGTTTCCCTCAATAAGGCAGAAACAAATGTTTTGAAGGGTGAAACCAACTGCTGCGTTGACAGACTAACCTTCACAACCTGTTGTTTTCTTCAAAAACATTTTTTCTTACTCTGTAGACATATATTCCCCCATCAGAATGGTAGCTCCTTCTCAGGAGGGATTGTTTCATTCTTTGTACTTACACAGCCAGGGCCTACCATAGTGCCTAGCACGTAGCAGATGATTAATAAATAATTCGATTGATTAGTTGATAAGAAAAGAAGAATTAGAAAAGTGAGGACCCCTGTTGGCCCAGAGCCAGCATTAAGACCCAGGCATTAAGTGAAGATTGAGCTGCGTGTTAAAACGGCAAACTTTACTTATTCGGTAAATAGCTAGGAAGCACTTCAGGAAAAAGGTTGAGGCCTCGATTCCCTGGCCAGCATGTGCTCGGGATGCATCTTGCCCTGTGGACTGCGGACAACAGATACAGAGCCCTAGCTGTGGTCTTTACTTGCCTCCTTCCCCTGAATAATTGCCAGTGACTCAGTGAATCAAATAGCTGCGGCAAATGTGTCTTCAAAGGAAATAGGTTTTTCTGAATAGGTTTTCTAGATTCATTTTTCCAAGTATTTCTTGTCCAAATGTTAAGCCTTTCCTCCTGTTGATGAGTCATCCTCTCTGGTTTTGGGGAGGTGATTCAGTTGATTTCCACTTAAATTAAAAATTACTCTGGCTGTAAGACTCTTAACTAATCTGACTCTTAGAAAAATGCCCACGGCAAGATTATCATCCTCTATGATGATGATGAGAGGCTGGCCAGCCAGGCGGCCACCACCATGTGCGAACGGGGCTTTGAGAACCTCTTCATGCTCTCTGGAGGTAAGTAGAGGGAATTGGCGGAGGGGTTCTTTTTAGGCCTAAAAACAACTACTTGTACCCATCTCCTTGAAATCCTTCCTATTCCCTTTTCCTCTAAACCTGAGAATTGCATTTTCTTATAAGTCTCATTCCTATGGCAGAGCTGGGGCCCAGGGGAGGGGGGAATTACAATTCTTCAGCCTGCCAAAAAGAACTTACATTGTCTGGTGGTGTTTGATTTGATGCTGAAACAGGTAAGAAAGATCGCAGGCCCTAACACATTACTGTAGGAATTGACATAGTGCCCTATGATACCGAGTGCCTTTTTGAATAATCTGTACCCAGGTCTGAAAGTCCTAGCCCAGAAATTCCCTGAGGGACTGATTACTGGGTCATTGCCACTGAACTGCCAGCAAGCACCAACTCCTGGGTCTGCCCGGAAGCGATCCAGCCCCAAAGCGCAGATTCTGTATGCCGAGAATAAGTGGAGATTTACTCCGGAAGATTTAAAAAAGATAGAATATTATCTAGAAGAAGAGCAAGTTCCCCTGGAAACTTCTGGTAAGAAATCTGTGTGTCTACACACACACACACACACACACACACCCAGGTTAACAGTGATTTTAAGAAAAATCCAAATCTCACTTATTCCCTTAATCTTCATCTCCCAATGGGCTGGTTCCTAAAGTAATCAGAGTTCTGCTTTGCTCTGTATAGTACTTCAGGATTGAATATGATTTCATAATGAAAAAGACAGGTGTTGGGCAGCTAGGTGGCACAGAGCATGCAAGTTCTTATAGGATTTGGGGCTGGGGTGGGATTCAAGAAGGTGGAGTAGCCCCTCCTTTTCCGCACAGAATCAGCACAGAAATGCCTGCCTTATCTTCTCATGTTTCCTCCTTTCCTTTGGGGGAGTAGGGCCCCCAAAAGATGGCCATGGAGCACCAATCCCATGATATGGTGAGACCTCGCTAGCTTAAGTGTCCCTGCTGGACATTGTACCCAGAATCAGGTTCTCAGCCATGGCCTCTTCCTTCTCTTTTTCAGGCCGACTGAGCCGTGGCAACTCCTCTTTGAGGGATCTCAAGGTCACAGGTGGCATTTCCTCCGGCAGGGATGCCAAGGTCACAACTGTCCGAAGCAGTCAGAGCCTGCCTACTGGGAACACCGTCAGCAACCTGAACCCCCGCTCACTTAGCAGCAGCTACCTTCAGAGCAAACCCTGGAAGTAAAGACCTTGTCAAATAAATTATTTCCCATTTATGGGAACCCTTAAGCACTTCCTAAGTTGGTAATTTTCAGAAACTTCTTCAGAGGACAGTGACACGCATAATGGAGACCTCCTCGGGGCGGGGATGACCCTCACAGAAAAGAGAGAGGCACGCCAGGCTCTAGGCTCTTCCCTGCTGTTTACAGAGTATTGAAGTCACCAACTCAAATAGGAAAAGAACTATCTTTAGTGTCTTTTGTCTCTACTGTGTTCCAGTCTGTTCATCTGTATCCCCATTTTCCCCTTGTATTGTAAATACTTCTTTCATAGCCGCTGGTTGGTGTCTCCCAACTATATTCTCTTGTCATTTACTGTTCTCGGTTTTATGAAGGAATCTTCAACCATGCTTTTAAGGTGACTTCTTTAGGAGTTGTCCCATGAGCTCCCAGTGATTCTGAGATTCCATCCTGCCGGCCGTCTCCACACCAGATGTTAACTCACATCCCAGGGATGCTGTGAATCTGGGGGCTCGTGGCTAAGGGTGTTGATCTGCCCAAAGGTTTGAGCACATAGTGGAATAACCTTTTAGAACTTCCTAAGACTTGTCTCTCACTACATTTTATTGGGGTGGGCATCAGTTATGGTGCTCACACATCATAGCACAGAGGGGTTGTTACTGCATGAGAACCCAAATGGTTTATGGGGTTTCAGTGGCAGTCTCCTGCTAGGCTCATCCATGTTAGTGCAGTAGAAAATATGGCTACTTGAAGTCATCACCAATTTTTCCAACCCTGGAGCCTCTTGGCTGAGGAGGGGAGGGTGATATTTCTTTGTCAGAGGCCTCAGCTCCTGTTGGTCCTTGCTTGCATCCTATGTGCACCTGCATCCTGCTTACTGCCCCAAATATACAGTATTAGTTGAATTGTGTGATCTGTCCAATTCCTTATTTCTCATTCCCATCATTGAGCTCTGACTATGGAGTTATGAGAGTATTGATTCTGGCTTAGGCTGGAATTCTAATTCAATATTAACTGATTGCTAGTAGGCTGACTGATCAGTTCTGTTTAGCCTCTGAAGAAGACTTTGGGTAAAGTTGAGGGATTCCAAAATGCTTATGGCCTGTATTCTATAGTTTTGATTAGAGAAAAGATTGTTATGGTGGTGTGATTTTTCAAAATCCAAATGAAAAATTTCTCTTCCTTTCCTTGCTTTGCCTTGACCCTCTGTTGTGTTTTTTCTCTTCTCAGTCAAGTTCCCCAGGGACACAAGCCTTGAGGGCAAAAGGATCAAATGAAGAGATAGACAGTATTTTCAGAGAGGCCTAGGAAAAAACAGCTTTTTTGAACTAGGGTCCGCTAAAATGTAGCCTTTTGTTTTTCATTTCTTAAATGTAGCATTTTCCTGGGTTTAGGAATGAGACAAATCCAAGACATTGAAGGGGGCCAAGCCATGCTTGAAAAAATATTCAAGAATTGTCTTAGTAAAATTCAGCCAATATTTTACTATAACCTTGTTGCCTAAGACCCTCAGTCAGCCTTGCAGCTGATGCCAAAATGCTACAGTGTTTATTTATTCTTTAAGGCTTAGATAGAAAGGGGCATTTTTTTCCCCAGCCCTACATACTCTTGAGAAAATCAGCTTACCCCAAGCATTTACAAGGTTTTTGGCCATTTGACATTTTTTAGGATAAAAAAAAAAAATCTTTTTTCCCCCTCACTACTCTTCCTTTGAGAATGGCCAGTTAGGAGTTCTTTATCTTCCTGCCCCCATTTTGAAAGTCAATCAATGTACTCCCCCAACAGTTTTGCTCTTTGTTCCCATTTGCCCTCATGACCACATGACACTAGATTATTGGAGACTTTATTATCCGTACATATTTTTATAATAGGCTATTGAACTTTTTAGGTTTCCTGCATGTTTTAAATTTCAGAGATCTCTACAGAGTTGAATGTATTTTATAAATATTTTTGCATAGGTGTGATAGTCCTCTGGTCCTATTGGTAGGGCTTTTAAATTAAGTGGGCCTCAAAAGATCTGTGCTGACCTTGCACCTTAAATGTTACTGTCAGACATTCTGGATAAGTTTTCATTTCATGTTCCAACTATTTTTAATGTTTTCCCTTTAACAGTTTCCTCATTAGCTTATTGGTGTGTTGTGTTATTGTTCAATTGATCAGTGATACTCTGTGTGATTAAGATTGTTTGAAGATTAAAGTACAATGCACCATAATTAATTTGTGGTTTGATAGTGATGTTCTGTAACATACCAGCCTCCCTCATCCAATCTGATAAGATTTTTTTTGTGTGTGTGTGTGTGTGTGTGCTTATTAGACTAATGCAGTCTGAGCGAGTAACTCGTTTTGTTTAGTGCTTAGGCAGGAATGCTCACTTTGAGAGGTGAGCCCAGAGTCGATTCTAATCTAGTGTGTTAAGGCCCCATCCATGAAGCTGAACGTGGTTCTTTATCATGTTTCTTTGTTGACTTACTCAGTGAGAGTAGCCTTAAGCTAAGTTATATCTGTATTTTTTTTTTTTAGCCAAAAAAGTCAAACCTAACCAGCCACAATCAGAGTAGGAGCAAGTCAGAATTAAAAGAGAATATATTCATTCAGTAGGTGCTCAAAGTTTGTTCCCATGGTACTATTTTAGACCAAACTAAAATTCTCAAGTCTTTTTAGGCTACCAGAAGAAAAACACCTCCCCCTCCCCTCCCCACACACACCCCTTTCTTTTTTCTTGGAGGGGCATCCCACTGTGGGCTGAGAATGAACTCAAACCTTGACTAGGAAGAATGACATAAATGGGTTTTCTTTTACCGCTTCCTGATAATTTGCACACTAGGTGGCAAGGTATGGCTTTTTATTATGGTCTGTTTGACCTCTAGAAGAGTTTATTTCTATTCACCTAAATTAAAGTCCATTGAAAGCTCTGCCCTGTTTTGAGGACTCAAGCTGTTTAGAAAAGACTTTTCAACTAATGAAATGTTCCCAAAAGTTTTCATGCATGTTTATTTTCTTCAAAAGGACGTCAAGGATGTAACCGCTCTAATTGTTTTTAAAGAAACGTCAGAAACACATCAATTATAACTTGTTGGTGTAAGTATGTGGACAGTGTGAGTGCTTGTCTGGGATTCAATTCATTTTTTAGTGAACGCATATATTTTTTGGTACGAAAGCAATAGAATCGCACGCTATGCTCCAGAAATATCAACTGAAAAGAATCTGCTGTCATAGTCAATATTGAGAGAAATACTTCAGTGCCCTTAACACAGTATGCTGGTCAGTTTTAATGCAGAATGTGCGATGACGAAAACTTTTCTGTCTCCAATTTATCCTGGACTGTGGAATGTGAATTGCACAGTGTTGGCATGATTATTACTTGATAGCAATAAATGTCAGTGTCCATCTTTTTTCCCTCCTGAATTGAGTGTAAGCACTATGAACAGGGCTTTATCTTTTGCACTTCTCATTAGCTTTCCTTCTCTACCAGGCATTTAGTAAATGCTAATCTAGGCAGCTAGATGGCTCGGTGGATAGAGTACCGGACCTGGAGTCAGGAGGACCCAAGTTCAAATCCAGCCTCAGATACTTACTAGCTGTGTGATTCTAGGCAAGTCACTTAACCTCTGCCTGCCTTAATTCACTGGAGAAGCAAGAGTATCTTTGCCAAGAAAACCCCAAGGAAAGTACTAGCATGATATAATCCAGGGGGTCACGAAGAGTTGGATGTGACTAAACAACAACAAAATGCTGTTAACTGGCCAAGCAATTAAGTGGTCACAAGGGAACACAAAGGGGGTTTCTACTAAGGACCACATTCTCTGTCTGGGTCTGGCTTTCGAGGGGTGGAGGGCCATGCTTCGGCCACGTCTAGTCCCACGGTACCATGCTCACTGAGCAGCTAGGTAGCATTTTGGAACATGTATATCGTGCTCGAACCAGTGCATTGTGGTGTGACAACCAGTACATGATGGTGATGATAGGTGATGGGCTTTGGTCACCCTTACCCTTTGAGAAGAAATACATTAGTGACACCTGGGATTTTTAGATTCCCCCGAGGACACAATCCCAGAGCTACCTGATGCCTTTTCAGAACCCCTCTGGATGTCTTCACTCTCTTCTTTCCTGTTGGTTTTTCTTAAGACCCCTGAGCCTAGCAGACTGTAAACATCCCAGACAGAAAAGGATTCCTGGGTAAGAGGGATCACATCCTCCCTTGAGGAAGGTGCCTGCCTTCAAACCTTAGCACCTTGTTCATGTCCCCTCCCCATTCTCTCTAGTGGCCTCGGACCCAGCCTCTCTGTTGTACTAGCACACAGACAAAAAGGCAAACGTCATCTCAAAACGTTTGCATGATGGAAAATCCCTTTCCCCTGCATATGATGACCAGTGTCATCATTACCCCTAGTGCCTTGGGGGTAGAAGAGTATATCAGGAAAAAAAAAGAGTGTATCAGTCACCTAATAAAATATGACTTGAAAATGAAAATGGCTGTCTTTTAACTAGATAACGGCAGGACGGGAGGAAGGAGAAACTAAGTTGTTCTTTTTAATAGGCCAAACTGTTATTGCAATAAACCATCATAATTCCATCTATGTTTGCTCTTTCTTTTTTTGGGGGGGGGGGGCAGGGCAATGAGGGTTAAGTGACTTGCCCAGGGTCACACAGCTAATAAGTGTCAAATGTCTGAGGCCGCATTTGAACTCAGGTCCTCCTGAATCCAGGACCAGTGCTTTATCCACTGCACCACCTCACTGCCCCTCTGTTCTTTTCTAAGAACAGTGTTGTAACCTTAAAGGGCCTCCTTGCCTTCAGGGTACAAAATGACTGGTGACCATGGGCTGGGGTTTCTGTGGAGATGGAGGGGGGCAAACAAGTTGCCATAAGCTGCCTCCATGTTTGTTTGTTTGTTTGTTTTTTAAGTGAGGCAATTGGGGTTAAGTGACTTGCCCAGGGTCACACAGCTAGTAAGTGTCAAGTGTCGGATTTGAACTCAGGTACTCCTGACTCCAGGGCCGGTGCTCTATCCACTACGCCACCTAGCTGCCCCAAGCTGCCTCCATGTTAAAGCATGATTTGATTAACTTTGAGAAACACATCACATGAGTGGCAAGCCGACTTTCAGTCTTCTCTCAGTTCACTTGCAATTGGCAGGCTCTGTCCATGGGGATGGATCTAGGCAATGCTACAGCACAAGCTGCCAAACGGATAATCCCTTGAAACCTTTGAAGAAGGGCCTATTGCCTGCCCTGTGACATCTGCTATTATTTCAAAGTTCCTCGGTCCCTTGAGAGCTCTGATGGTGCAGTGGGAGAGGGAGCTTGACTTAGCTAGCCAGAAGGACCCAAGTTCGCCAGCTGTGTGACTTAGGCAAGACTCTTCAACTTTCCCTGATTCACATTCCTCATCTGTAAAATGAGGATATAACAATAGCACCTCCTTTACAAGGTTGTGAAGGTCAAAATGAGGTAACGTGTAAAGCCCTTTGCAAATCTTAAAGTTATATAAGTCGCAGCTACTATTAGTCATAATGATGACGACAATGGTGATGGTTTGCTGGAGTTTAGCTATTTACAAAATGGTGGTTCTCAAACTTCTTCAATCCATGGAGCTTATTATAGTCACAGCAGACACTCAACTCCATATGCCCCACTTAATGCCCCACTCACAGATCCCCAGAAATTAGAGCAAACACACGCTTTGGTTGAGAGGCCAGTGCTGTGTTTTCTGCTTGATGTTACTGTCATTCAGTGGCGTCCAACTCTGTGACCTCATCTGATGTTTTCTTGGCTAGAGATACTGGAGTGCTTTGCCATTTCTTTCTCCAGGTTGATGTCAAAGATCCCCAATTCATGTCAGAGTCAAAAAGATAGGCACGGTAAAACACTTCTACTAAAAAAGATCAGTCCATAGACCACCCGGAGGACCCTCATGACTCACCTGTGTGGTCCACAAACTGCACTTTAAGAACTTACTCCATCGAACATTACATACAAAGCTGTGAATAAAGTAAAAATGAATTAATTTATGCTACCTGCAACTGTATTGAAAATCATGCTCAATTCTCTGGAGAGAGGAAAAGGAAATCCCCTTGGAGTTTAAAAATTTTAAAAATTGAAATGCCCCCCTAATAATTCCTATTGCATTTTACAAAGAGCCTTCCCCAATACAATCTTGTGAGGTAGGTAGTACAAATAATATCAATCCTGTTATACAGATGAGGAAACTCAAACCAGGAGAGGTTAACTGACCTGCCCACAATCACACAGCTAATAAGTGTTAGAGTGGTAAACAAACCTCTATTCAGCCTGTGCCAGGCACGGCACCAAGTGCCAGGATGCAAAAGCAAAAATATCGTCCCTGCCCTCATTCTGCAGAGATGACATGACATTATGTGTGTATATGTATATAAGTATATATGTGTATCTAGTCCCGGATGTATTTATTCCTATATATACTTATATATATATATATATATATATATATATATATATATATCATAAAGATACGCACAGTGTAGATGGCTTCTGGACCTAGATATTTTGACTTCCAAGTCTGACTCTACCTTATTACATCATTCTGCCTTTTCGAGTAGTCCCTGTGGGAAAGGTAAGGAGAGATCTTCTGGCCAATCTTTTTACCAGGCTGCTTCCCAAATTCCCATTACAGGAGGCTAAGAAATGATGAGAGGGGGCAGTGGATAGAGCACTGGCCCTGGATTCAGAAGGACCTGAGTTCAAATCCGGCCTCAGACACTTGACACTAGCTGTGTGACCCTGGGCAAGTCACTTAACCCTCATTGCCCTGAAAAAAAAAAATTAAATGATGAGAGGATGTGAGAAAAATGAGCTTAAGCACATGGAATGCCCAAAGAGAATTCAGTAATCAAATCTATAAAAAGGTTTCATGTGCAAAGCATCTGGAGAAGACTGGCATGACAATCAAGAGCTATAATCTCCAAACTGGAAACATTATTAACACATCCCCCTTGCAGTTCTCATTGTCACAGAGTCTAAGAACGGAAAGAGACCTCAGAGTGTCCGTACAGTCAAACCTATTATTGACTATAAATACTATATAAATATTGATTGATTGACTACATTGATTATAAATACATATTTATTTGTTGGCTATAAATACTATAAATACCCTCATAGCCAGGAATGCGGCTACGTGCCCCAGCTGGAATGTGATGTGAAAGGGGAAGGCAGTTGATGATACTTCCTCAGCATAGTTAGCCAAAGTTGATGGACCAAAGCCGTGGGGCAAAAGCGATTGCAGAGGGGGCAGCTAGGTGGTACAGTGGATAGAGCACCAGCCCTGGATTCAAGAGGACCTGAGTTCAAATCCAGCCTCAGATACTTAACAATTACTAGCTGTGTGACCCTGGGCAAGTCACTTAACCCCAATTGCCTCACCAAAACAAAACAAAAAAAAAAGATTGCAGAATACACAGGCTTGCTTATTCGGTCTTTGGAGGCGAAAGAGGAATTTGGAGGGATGCAATTTCAACCAGGGCTGAATCTATCCCTCTGCTACTGTTGGCATTAGGTGTATGTATGACAGGTGGGCGTCAGGTTTTGGGAACATGTGATCTGTATCCTCTTCCAGAAAGTGGCAAATTGAAAACAAGACACTGAACCTCCTCTCCAGGTTGACTTTGGCTTGAGATTGGGAGAAGAGACCACAGCCCAAAGGGGTTCCTTCCTTTGGAAGGGGCTGAGTCCAAATGAGAATATGCATTTCCTTTCATTAGCCTCTTATTTAATCCAGTTAAATGCTTACCAAGATAATGACCTTTGCTTAGAGACTTTTGATTGACAACACACCATGAAGGCAAGGTCCGGTACTGGGATGCAACATGAGCCAAGAGACTGATTGACATGCATTCCATTCCTCTAGATTATGCAAGAGCCCAGAGAATGTGACTTAGGAAGTAGAGGCAATAAGTGATTGACAACATGCTCCCAAGTCTTTCTGACTGCTTGATAGGACCCTTGGACATCCCCACAGTGCCACCTAGTGACTATATGGCAGTAAATTCTTTACAATGGAAAATGTGGGGAAAATAAAAAGGACAGCTACTCCTTCCCAGACTTCTGCCTTCAAATTAGCGTGGAGTGACTGAAGACAAAGGAATTTAGTTAAACAGGAGCGACTATATCCATTCCTCGACACTGCCCCAGATGTGTTATTTGCCACCTGTGTGACCTTGGCCAACTTAATTACTCTGGGCTTCAGTTCTTCATCTGTCAAATAGGGGGATGGACTAAATCAATGAATCAACCAACATTTATTAAGCATTGCTTTGCGTTCAAAGAGCTTACATTCCATCGGTATATTTTTTTTTAAATAAAAGGTAATTTTGGTGGGGAGGATATAAGCAGCTGGGGAAAATGGGATAGGTTTCCTCCAAAAGGTGGTACTTGAGTGTTGAAGGAAAATAAGGATTCTAAGAGACCGAGATGAGGGAAAAGTGCATTTCAGGCATGGTGGATGGCTAATGCAAAGACATGTATAAAGAACAGTAAGAGTGCCAGATTAAGTGGACCACAGAGTGCACAAGGAGGGCAGCTAGGTGGCGCCATAGTGCATAGAGAGCCTTGGCCTGAAGTCATGAAGACTCATCTTCTTGAGATCAAATCTGGCCTCAGACGCTTACTAGCTGGGTGACCCTGGCCAAGTCACTTCACCCTGTTTGCCTCAGTTTCCTCATCTATAAAATGAACTGGAGAAGGAAATGACAAACCACTCTAGTAGCTTTGCCAAGAAAACCCTAAATTGGGTCATGAATACTCTTCATGTGACTGAAACAACTGCTTGACTCCAACTGGGTACTCTATCCACTACTCCATGTTGCCTCTTAGGAACCAGTAGATTGCAAAAGACTGTAAAGTTATCCAGAGAGAGAGGATATGAATGTGGGTATAGTCACAGGCTCCTAATATTCCTTCTAGATACAAATCTGACCTGTGATCTTACTAGAGGCAATTTAATTAAAACAGATCCCCTCCAGATTTTTCTCAATTCTAAAAGTAGTAGCAGAACAAAACACCACAAATGTACACACATTCCTGAAACTTTCAATTCTGAGTCACTTTATTTGGTTCCAGTGCTAGGGGCCACAATGGAGGAGGTCTTGAGCCCAGATCAGGCACCAAGACTGACTCAATAGGGGTGTTTCAGGGTATAATCCATAATGGTTATAAGACCCAGCCAGGTCTCCTGGGCTGTAGGGATTATCTGTTTGGCAGGAAGTAGGAAACCATATGATCCAGTGTCCCGGAGCTCGAAGGTAAAAGAGTACTTGATGCCTTGGTTGTAGGTCCAGTCAATGGTGCCACCGCTGGCTTGGTCTGGGGTGAGGACAAAAAGCATCAACTTTGTGAGAACACAAGAGTCAACCACGCTGGTTGCCGGTTTGTTTGTTTTTTAATTCAAATGTTTAGACAGGTGGAGACAACCCATAAACATTAATAGCTAGCATTGGTACAGCTCTATGAGGTTTACAATGTGCTTAACATATGTGATCTCATTTTTATAACTATCCCCATTTTACAGACAAAGAAACTGAGGCAAGTAAAAGTTAAGGGACTTGCCCAGGATCACACAGCTGGTAAGTGTCTGAGGAAAGATTTAAACTTGGTTTTATCGATTCCAAAATCCAGTGATCTATCCATTGTACCCCCTAAAGCATAAGTACCTAGCACAGAGGTAGGTATATACATATATGTGTGTATGTATATATACATATGTATATATATATGTGTGTGTGTGTGTGTTGTTGCGCTGCTGCTATATACATATATACTATATGAAGGGGGGTGCCTCAAGAAGTACTAACTGGAGGACAGCTAAGTGGTGCAGTGGATAAACACTGGCCCTAGATTCAGGAGGACCCAAGTTCAAATCTGGCCTCAGACACTTGACACTTACTAGCTGTGTGACCCTGGGCAAGTCACTTAACCCTCATTGCCCTGCCAAAAAAATAAATAAATAAAAGTACTGACAGGCTGAGAGGGATAGCAACGACCCATCCAAAATGCTGGACCCTGAACGTAAGGGAGCTTCAAGAAACTGACAAATACTGAGAGATCATTTCACTCACCTTTAAAGCTTCCTTAAATACTACATGTGTATCTCATAGCCGTTTCAGCTAGGACTACTCAACTTAGAGGAATTTCCTCCTTGCTGATCATGAGCCAAGGTTTATTCCCCATGGGGTTCTGGTCAGCATGGGGAAAAGCCAGGAGGCAACAAAACACAAGCTAGAAACACACCAGCTGCCTGCTTCCACCTTCTCCCCCACCTCTCCCTTCTTTCTTCCCTCTTTCTCTTTTCTCCCTTCTCTGTTTCTTCTCTTTCTCTCTCCCTCTCCCTCTTCCTCTCCCCCTCCCGCCTCCATCTCTCCTGTCTCTCTTTGCGTCTCTCTCTCCTCTTTCATTCTCTTCCCCCATCTATCTCTCCTGTTTCGGTCTCCTCTCCTGTTTCTTTTTTGTTTTTCTCTGTTTATCTGTCTGTTTCTGTCCTCTCTCTCTCTCTCTCTCTCTCTCTCTGTCTCTGTCTCTGCCTCTGTCTCTGCCTCTGTCTCTGCCTCTGTCTCTGCCTCTGCCTCTGCCTCTGCCTCTGCCTCTGCCTCTGCCTCTGCCTCTGCCTCTGCCTCTGCCTCTGCCTCTGTCTCTGCCTCTGCCTCTGTCTCTGCCTCTGTCTCTGTCTCTGCCTCTGTCTCTGCCTCTGTCTCTGCCTCTGTCTCTGCCTCTGTCTCTGCCTCTGTCTCTGCCTCTGTCTCCGTCTCTCTGTCTCTCTCAAAGCTACGCAAGTAGTCCCTGTAGGGGCCTATTGATTTTGCACTATGCAAAGGATAACAATATTCCTTTCAGAATTTTAGAAGGTGAGAGAGGAGGAGGCCGCCAGAACTTCACGTTAGGACCCATTAAGAATCAAGGCCTAGGGGCACCTAGGTAGCGCAGTGGATAGAGCACTGGCCCTGGAGTCAGGAGGACCCGAGTTCAAATCCAGCCTCAGACACTTAACACTTACTAGCTGTGTGACCCTGGGCAAGTCACTTAACCCCAATTGCCTCACCCAAAAAAAAAAATTCAAAGCCTTACTCAAAAAGGGTTTGGAAACTACAGAAAAGGTTCAAGCTACATCGACAGGTCCTCAGAGATAAGCTGGTCCAAACCCTTCATTTTACAGACCAGGAAACTTGAGACTGGAGGAGGTGAATGGACTTGCCCTGCAATGGCCTCTGGATGGGTCCGGGGCTCTCAGGTAAAATCATGATTCAATCAGTCAAACGTGTTGAGCACCTCGAACATGTACTTATGTTGCTTGCCTCTGGAGAATGTAACCTTCCTGAGGGAAGGGGCTGCTCAGTGTCTGGCAGGCAGGAGCAAGAGCACCAGTACCATCAGGTAGCATTTATATAATACTTTGCAATACTTAAAAGTTTTGCAAAGCCCTTTACATGTTTTATCTCACTTGATCCTCACATCAACCTAAGAGGTAGATGCTGTTCTTAGCTTCTTTTTACAGATGAGGAAACAGAGGGCAAGAGAGGTCAGATGACTTGTCCAGGGTCATACAGGTGGCTGGTGCCTGAAGCAGGATTTAAACTCAAGTTGTCCTGATTCTAAGCCCCTTCCTTTCTCCCTGAGCCCATGGAGAAGGCACTTTTATCAAGTAGTTGATTGACTGATTGATTGATTGAACAGGGCTTGGTTGCTGCAAGCTGAAGGGAGAGAGCTTTTTCTCACCTCACCTTCCCCTGTCTCCCCTCTTTTGTTTCACTCACTTCCTGACCTCCCCCTTCCCACCCCCATTGAAGTTTCATGTGCAGACTCATTTGCACTAAGATGTTAATCACAATATGCTGCTCTTCCAGGAAAAGGAGAATTCTATCTCAGTGAAATGAATCTCTCATAGTGAAATTTCAAGCACCTTATAAACTAGGCAGGGGAAATATCTAGGGACACTTTCTGATGTCTCTGAAATCATACGAGGTTAGCTACCACTTAGTCTGCTTATACACAAGATTTGTTGTGCAGTTGTTTTCAGTTGTGTCTTGATTCTTAGCAACTTCATTTGGGGTTTTCTTGGCAGAGATACTGGGGTGGTTTGCCATTTCCTTCTCCAGCTCATTTTATGGATGAGGAAACTGAGGCAAACAGGGTGAAGTGACTTGCCCAGGGTCACACAGCTAGTAAGCATCTGAGGCCAGATTTGAACTCAGGAAGATGAGTCTGCCTGATTCTAGGCCTGGCATGCTATCTACTGTACCACCTAGCTGCCCTCACACACAAGACTGGGTATATCCAAAGGGGTAAAGAAGTCTCACCCTCCTGAGACAGAAGCCCTGTGGTGAACAGAAAGAGCCCTAGTTCTGGATTCAAAGAATCTAGGTGATCTTGGACAAGGTGCAATCTCTCTAAGCCTCAGTTTCCCTCATCTTTAAGTGTGGGGGCTGGACTATGATCTCTAAGTGCCCCCTCTTACCCACCCCCTGTTCTAAATCTTGGCTATAGTCTTCAGTGGTCATAACCAAAGAGACCTAAAGATAGAGGGAATCTATGGGGTAGGAGATGGGAAAGAAACAGAGGAATTGTGGGATAATCTTTTGACTGAAGGGATGATTCAGTGGCTAGATGCTTCTAAATCAGGGGCTCTTAACCTTTTTGGTGACCTGGCCCCCTTTGAGCAGTCTGGCAAACCTATGGACTATCTCTGAATAATATTTTAAAATGCATAAAACAGGGCAGCTAGGTGGCACAGTGGATAAAGCACCGGCCCTGGATTCAGGAGGAGCCGAGTTCAAATCCGGCCTCAGACACTTGACACTTAACTAGCTGTGTGACCCTGGACAAGTCACTTAGCCCTCACTGCCCCGCAAAAAAATAAAATAAAATAAAATAAAAAGCATAAAACAAAATACTTAGGGTTGTGAAGGAAGCCAATAATACTGAAATATAGCGATCGATATTTTTTTTTCAAGGTTCATGGACTCCAGGTTAAAAACTCCCATTCTAAATGATTAGCCTATGAGTTGAGGGGCCAGAAATAACTGCCCAGTCTTCCCATCATAAAAACTGTCAGTCTGGTCACCCTCCCCTCCCCGTTTCCAGTGCCCAGTGCCCAGGCCTGCTTCATATGGGCTATTTCCTCCCTCTGATACACTCTCTGAGGGCAGAGAAAGCCCAGGCTAAAGACCTTCCCTCTGGTCTCGCTCTAGGTGGGAGCCAATGGGGTCACTTACAGATAGTGGTGATGATGCTACCATACTTATACTTGGTCCCATACAGAGAAGACAGGTTTTTCACCGCAGCCTTGGCCAGATCATCCTTGAGGGAAAAAACAGATACACGCAAATTGGTCATAACAGGAAGAAGTCTGAAGCTCTCCTGAGGACCTATGGGGTCTATGGGATTAGAGATGGGGAAGAGGGAGAATGATTTTAGAATAATCTCCTGATTGTAGGAGAAGCCCCAGCTCAGCATTAAGTGAGGAGGGTAGGACTAGGCAGGAGGCCCCCTCACTCAGGCTAAGCATCCGAATGAATGAAGCAGACACCCACACAGCCCCACCCAGAGGCATAGCTTCCTTGCATCCCCCAGATCTGCTTTCTTCAGCTCTCTGAAATTGTTCTCCGTAGGTAGACCACAAGACCTGTGGGCAGACCCACAACAGCGTGTTTAGAAGACACTCAATATTCCATTAGTTGGGCTCCTTCCTCCCCAGCAAGAAGGGAATTTGAGGCAATCTCACCCTTAACTTGAAGGCCACCTCGCCCTTCAAACTTTGTAAACTAGAATAAATTACCCAACTTCTTTCATTCCCCAACAAAAAAAAATGAGATACAGCATCTAGCTAATGAGGAATCATGGATGTAACAGGAGGGCAAAGTACCACATGCATGTGTCTTATTTTCAGCACACATGGTCTATAAAAACCAGGATTACGAAGGAGCCAATTAATTATTCCTTTGAACAGGTTGTCGAGGGGGATTGGGCAGAGGATTAAACATACCAGCTCTTGCTGGTCGGCAGCCCGAGTAGTGGTATACCCATAGGGGTAGAGGAGAAGCTGAGAGTAGCTATGGATGGAAATGAAAGCCTTGATGTTCCCATGGCTCTTCACAAAGTCGACAATGGACTTGACCTCCACTTCTGAGGTGGCATACTTGCCGTGGTAAGTCTCTGAACAGGGGTTGCTGCTGGCTCCACTCGCTGTAGGGAACAAGATGAGGTTTAGCGTTTTCAAAATCAGAGTCAGTAGCTTCTCTTAGTCCCTCTTTTCACTCTGTGTGTGTGTGTGTGTGTGTGTGTGTGTGTGTGTGTGTGTGTGTGTTTGGGGCCCAAGGCAAAGTGGAAAGGCATCAGATGGGAAACATCGTCATAAAGACAAGGAGGTGTCATAGAGGCAGATGGGAGTCAGTGGGAAGGTAGAGACTGTAATGCTTACATTCTAGGTCCAGCACAGCCTGAGATGGAAAGGGAACACAGAGATTACTGATGTATCCCTCTCTAAAATAATGATGCCAGGTTGGAAGGTTATGGGAATAGTTTAGTGGGCAGTGATAGATAAGGGGGAAAGAGCATCACTAAAAATCTATTTTTAAATCCATAGAAGAAAACAAAAAAAGGACAGAAGGGAACACGAAGCAATTTTGTTATTGCTTGGTTTAAATGAGAAAGAAAAAGAGAGAGAGAAAGTGAAAGTGAAAAGAGAGTGAGGAGAGTGAAAGAGAAAGTAAAAGAAAGAGAAGTGAGGAAAAGAGAAAGTGAAAAGAGAAAGATGAAATAAAGAGAAAGTGATGAAAGGTTTAGAAAGAGAAAGTGAGAAGAGAAAATTGCAGGGAAGAAAGAGAAAGTGATGAAAAGTTTAGAAAGAGACAGTGAAAAGAGAAAAGTGAAGGAAAGAAAAAGTGATGCGAAGTTTAAAGAGAGAAAAAGGAGAGAGAGAGAGAGAGAGAGAGAGAGAGAGAGAAAGTTATTTCAGTGAATAGAATGTCGGCAGGAAAGCTTGAATTCAAATCTGGTCTCAGCTATTTACTAGCTTGAGCAAGTCTTTTAACCTCTGTTTACCTCAGTTTCCTCATCTGTAAAACAGAGCTCATAATAGCACCCATCTCCCAGGATGATATTTGTTCATTTTGAAGTGATTTGGGGGGGGGTGAGGCAATTGGGGTTAAGTGACGTGCCCAGGGTCACACAGCTAGTAAGTGTATAAAGTGTCTGAGGTCAGATTTGAACTCGGGTCCTCCTGAATCCAGGGCCGGTGCTCTATCCACTGCGCCACCTAGCTGCCCCCCAGGATGATATTTGTTAAGTTGCTTAGCACAGTGCCTGGCACATGGAAGATACCATATAAATGCTATGGATGGAGGGGATTTGTTGAGGATTAAGTTAAAATATTCCTAAAAACATGCTTCTCGTCATCACTCCATTTCTTGGGATTTGCTTGTTCAGACTGAGGGGCAGCTAAAGGAATCTCAGCCCTCAGCATCTTTCCTTGAAGAGCAGTCCCAGGCTTTAGGAGATTCACCTGACATCCCATTGCCCTTCTCCACTCAGAAGGGAGTTCTGCTTCCAGTGCACAAGGCTTGTTCTGTCCCATAACACTGAGCAATGGATTTGGAGTCAGGGTTTCTAATCCTTCCTCTGTCACTCACTATGACCTCAGGCAAATTGATTAAGTGAGCCTCAGTTTCCTCTTTTGTAAAATGAAGGGTTGAAGCAGAACAGGAGTTTAGGGGGGGGGGTTGGGGGGGGTTGGGGGGAGGTGAGGCAATTGGGGTTAAGTGACGTGCCCAGGGTCACACAGCTAGTAAGTGTCAAGTGTCTGAGGCTGGATTTGAACTCAGGTCCTCTTGAATCCAGGGCCGGTGCTCTATCCACTGCGCCACCTAGCTGCCCCACCCCATGAACTTTTAAAAATATATTTTGGGGCAGCTAGGTGGCGCAGTGGATAGAGCACCGGCCCTGGATTCAAGAGGACCTGAGTTCAAATCCAGCCTCAGACACTTGACACTTACTAGCTGTGTGACCCTGGGCACGTCACTTAACCCCAATTGCCTCACCAAAAACAAAAACAAAAACAAAAAACCCCAGTACTAAAAATATATTTTGATAACTGTATTTCGATATAATCTGTTTCTTTTATCACCCTAAATATTTTATCTTATGCATTTAAAAACATTGTTCTGAGAAGGGTTCCATAGCTTCACCCAGTAGCCAAAAGGATCCATGTCACACACACAAAAAAGGTCAAGAACATGTAGTCTAGAACCTGGGACTCTGCGATGCTGGACTCTGATAGGTGAGCCTTGCCTTATCTTGCCCAGAACCTGACCGCCCTCTCGTTCCCTTTTACATATCGGCTTCCTCCATTAGAATATAAACTCCTTGAGGGCAGAGCCTATATTATTTGCTTGTATTTGTATACCCAGCTTTAGGGCATAGTAAGAGTTTAAACCAGAACGTGGCTTTGAAAGCCTCCTCCAACTCTAAACCTGTGCTCTCTATCCCTACCTTATAGGTACCCTCTTTTCTCTTAAGATGCAGTTCAAGTACTATCTTCTGCATGAACTCTTTCCTGATCCCCTTCCCCCCAACATCTAACTCTCTCCTTCCTAAACTACCTTGTATTTAACTCCTTTCTATGTATTTGTATAGGGCAGCTAGTGGGGCAGTGGATGGAGCGTCAGGCCTGGAGTCAGGAAGACTTGAGTTCAAATCCAGCCTCAGACACCAATTAGTTGTGTGATCCTGGACATGTCACTTTGTCCTGTTTGCTTCTGTTTCCTCATCTGTAAGATGAGCAGGAGAAGGAAATGCAAACCACTCCAGTATCTTTGCCAAGGAAACCCCAAATGGGGTCACCAAGAGTGGGACATGACTGAACAGCAGCAAATGGATTCGTATTCATTCATTTTATGCTTATGCTGTATATATATATATTTTTTGTGCTTGTTGCCTCATTAGGAAGCAAGTTCCCTCTGGGTAGTTCTTTCTTTCTTTCTTTAACTTATAACCCCAGTACCCAGCACCATGCCTGGCCCATAGTAGGCACTTAATAAAGTTTTGTTCATTGATCGATTCATTGATCCTACCTTGGGAGTCTTATCTTTACCTACCTCCAAAGCCAGCATCCCAGTTCCTATTGGGGTCCACACCAACACAAATGGATCCAGGTGTGATGGACCTGGTCTTACGCCAAAGGCGGTTCTGGAACAAGCAAGGGGAAATCAATCAACCGACAAAGATATCCCTAAGGTGCCTAGTGCTGGGCTGGGTGATATATAAGGAGAAATGATCCCTGATCTTGATAAATTTACAAGCTAACTAGGGAGACAGAACTGACATAGATGAAACCTTTAGAGAACAATTTAGAATTCAATCGTGTGGGACTGGCTATAAATGAGTGCGCTAGTATTTCTGAAGAGAAGGAGATCAGATTGGGTCAAAGTAGTTAGGGAGAGCTTAGTGGAGGGGGTGGGATTTGAAAATGCACACAAAGAGCCCTTTCTTTGGGACTCTATCCAGGAAGTGAGAATACTGACACTTAGTAAGCAGAGAGAAGGGTTAGGAAGTGGGGGTTAATCTGGTTTATTCACTAATTAAGAGAGATGAGGTTGTGGAAGGGAGCACCTGACTTCCAATGGGCAGAAAGTGAAAAAAAAAAAAAAACCAGCTGCAGGAGCTGTCCAAAGAAGGCAAGAACCCACCAGTCTACCCTTTGTCTCCATGGATTGATGGACCCTAGGTGTTTGTTGGCTCAGTTTGCTGGCTCCTGCGGCTGTCCCTTTGTCAGGGACCATGGAACTGAAACCTAGATAGGAGAGACCTCCTAGAACTTGGGGCAAGGGAAGAGCACTATACCGTGGAGTGGGTATAGACAAAACCATCAGGGTTGGTGACAATCTCTAGGAAGATGTCCAAAGAATCCAGGATGGCGGTGAGCTTCTCTTCTTTGCCGTAGTCTTCAGTGATCTAGATGAAAAAGGGGCAAGATAAATTTCATGGTTGGAGAAGCACCAAGAGGGTGATATCCTAGGAGGAAAAGTCCACTCCCCTCCACTTTCCTCTCCAAACAAAGGAAGGAGTGGAAGACAGAGAGGAGTCAGCTTTGCTCCTCGGCCTGTGCCTCAGACTAACAAGACCCAGGTTCTTGGAACCAATAGTACCTGATTTTTCCCTGACTCTTCAAAGGCATGGGAAGTCATGGCCCCAGAAGGCATGGAATCTTGGGTGAATAGAGTAAGGGCTTGAAGGCACTCTCTTGGATCACAAAATCTGCAGGATAGCCCAGGACCATATTCCTTCCTCCCAGCTCAGACAGTGAATGGATTCCCCTTCTCCTCTAGCCCAATCCCCAGGTCTTACCTTCTTAGCAAACCAAACTCCACTGGCCTGGGTGACCCATTCCCGGGAATGGATGCCAGTGTCGATCCAGATGGCAGGGCGATTGTTTCCCCCAGTACTAAACTGGAGAAGAAAGAGAGATAAAGTTCAGGACAGTCTCCCAACTGATTGCCTTCCTCAGCAGATCTGTGCTCTGAGCTCCAAATCCCATTTTCTCTACAGGGAAAAGTCTAATACTAGAAACTTCCCCACACTCAGGTCTCTGTCCCATGCCCTATTCTCTTAGATGTACAGCAGAATGAGGTGCCTGCACAGCCCATGCCAATCACCCAGGGACAGGAAGCTTCCCTCTCCCCCATCAACTATACTGGCATTCAGAAGGGAGGGCTAGGACCAGGCACCATGCTTGATGAAAGCAGCAATCCCAGAATCTCAAAGTCAGAAGTGACCTCAGAGGTCAACCTAGGACAACCCAACCCTCTATGGCACCAACAACCAGGAGCTGCTATTCAACCTCCACCTGAAGATCTCCCGGGAGGAGGAATCCTCTCCAGGCAGCCCCTTTTCACTTGGACCGTTCGGATTGTAAGGAAGGCTTTTCACATCAAAATCTACATCTCCACCATTTCTGTGGGTTCCTAGTTCTGCCTTCTAGAGCCTACACTTATTTTGCTTGGCTTCCTCTATTCTACCCTCTATCTCCATCTCTATGACGTTGCACTGGATGTCCCTTGTGTCTGGAATGTACTCTCTCCTTACCTCTGTCTCACAGAGTTTCTCACTTCCTTTAAAATGCTATTCAAGCACCATCTTCTGCATAAAGCCTTTCCTGCTAGGACCTTCCCTCCAGAACTACCTTGCTTGACAGTGATGTTCCTGGGCATGAATGGACACGCCCGTGTGTGGTTGTGGTTGTGCCTGGGGTGGGGGTGAGGGTAAGGGTACACGGACGTCTAGGCTTCTGGTACCTTCAGCACATAGATGGGGCGGCCCTCGTAGCTGTTGCCAATTTGAATCTTACTGACAAGGGTTGGATTTTCAGCCACCAGCAGATCAATAAATTCATAGATCTGTAAATGAGGGAATAGAAAAGAGAGTGAGGGGCAACTAGGTGGTGCAGTGGATAGAGCACTGGCCCTGGAGTCAGGAGGACCTGAGTTCAAATCTGACCTCAGACACTTAACACTTACTAGCTGTGTGACCCTGGGCAAGACACAACCCCAATTGCCTCACCAAAAAAAAAAAAAAAAAGAAAAAGAAAAAAGAAAAAGAAAGAAAGAAAAGAGAGTGAGCACACTTTGAGATTTATAAGACCCTTTAGCTACATTATCTCACGGGATCCTCCCGCCACTGCCGTGAGGTAGATAAGCCAAGTTTTATTATTATCCTCATTTTGCAGAAAAGGAAGCTGAGACCCAGAGGGATACTCAAGATCCCACAGGTAGCAAGCGGCAGAACTGGGCTGTGAACCCCCTTCTTCTAACTCTGAGTCTAGTGTTCTTTCCGCTAGACCCCAGGAGAGTGATCATGGCTCCTGGGGACCCATCCCTTGACATTAATACAACACTTAGGTTCAAATATATACATTATCTTATTGCATTCTCACTATAACCCTCTGAGGCAGGTGCTGTTATTACCTCCATTTTACTGATGAGGAAACCACGGCTCAAGAAGGTTAACTTACTTGTCCTTGGCTGCACATTTGTAAGTGTATGTGGCTGGATTTGAACCCAAGTCTTTCTGATGGCAAAATCAAAATCCATCATTCTCAGCTTCAGTGTGTCATCTGAGAGCCTTTCTGGGGGCTTTGTGCAATAGGGGAAGGGTACTATATTGTGTGGCCTATGCCCAGAGGTTGAGGCTGTCTCTGGGGCCCTTACCTCATCCAGATTGTGGTAAATGGCGTAATTGAAGGTGTCTGTGGAGGCTGCCCTTGACCGGAAGGCAAACATCTGTTCCTTCTCAGCATTCAGGAGCAGCTGGGGACGGGGACAATTGTTAAGAAAGCGTTTACTCCCCATTCTTCCCACTATTCCTCCTATCTCCTTAGAAACAGATGCTAAAAGCAGTACCAGGTAATTCTGGCTCAACAGAAGAGCCATACTGACCCAGCACATTGAGTGAAGCCAGCGATCACCTGTGTGGTAGATTTTGATGCCCACTAACCATCCAAATATCTCGACACCCCCTCGCCTGCCATGACACACCTTCCCACCCTACTATTAGACACTCCCCGCACTGGAATCATACGTGGGCAAAGAAACCCAAGCAAGTATTTCCAGAAGGCCTTTGTTAAATGGTACATATCTGGCTTGGGAAAGAAGGGAAGGGTCCCCTTACTTAGCAAGGGTTAGTTGATCGGATTAGCTTGATAGAAAATTGGGCTTAAGAGCAGGTGCAGGTGGATGGATAATGGGAGGTAACAGACAGGGATAGGATGATAGAATATTTGGGAGTGGGTTTCTGAGGGTCGTCGAAGAAGGATAAAAGATACCCCAAAGATAAATTTTTCTTCCTTTCCCACTTGCTTGGTGTTCGGTGATTGGGAATTGGGAATTGAGATCTCCCCTAATAAAGAGACCAGAGTCCTAAGTCTTTGGGGCCATGCTGGCTCCCCCTCTGCCTTCCGTAGTCTTTGGCACCCATTCTTCAATTACCTGCACATCCTTAATCATGACAGAATACTTGATGTCATTGGACTCCAGGAACATTTTGACAGCCTGGACGCTGGGGAAAGGCACACGAACATCGATGGGGTTGGAGGGTTGGGAGGGGCCACGCCAGAAGTCCAGCTGTAAAGGACAAAAACTGTAACTGTCACAGGGGTCCAAGGTGTACTTGTAGAATACCAGGAGAGAGAGAGAGACATCTGGCTCAGGGTGAGGGGGTGGGGAAGGAGAATGTGTGGGTTAAAATTGCCTTTATTGGGGTTTAGATCACAGCTTCTGAGGGCAGCTAGGTTGGTGCAGTGGATAAAGCACCGGCCCTGGATTCAAGAGGACCTGAGTTCAAATCCGGTCTCAGACACTTGACACTAGCTGTGTGACCCTGGGCAAGTCACTTAACACTCATTGCCCCGCAAAAAACAAACAAAAACAAAAAAAAACTCTAATGAGGGAAACTACATACATCCAAAGAACCCAGCTTCTTAAACTTTTTCCTCTCGCAACTCCTTTTCACCTGAGAAATTTTTACACGACCCCAGGTATGTAAATATACAAAATAGGTATACAAGTCAAACATTTACTGCCACATTTTTCATAACCCTCACATTCAGTTATATAACCCCAGATGGAGTCGTGACCCACAATTTAAGAAGCTTTGGCTTAGAACACAGGCTAGGAGAAGCCAGAAGAACAACTGTGATTTATGTGTTGACCTGGCATGAGGAGATCCTACAGAGCAGGGAGATAAACCAGGAAATGGGATAGAAGAGACTTAAGAATGGGAAGAAGGGGGCATATTGTGGGTTGAAGAAAAGAGAGTGAAGTATCTGGGGACCGTTGTAAGGAAAGGTGTAAAGGCTGAGGAGCAGAAGAGGGAGACATTTTTTTAAAAGGTAAAAGGAATCCGGGGCAGCTAGGTGACGGGGACCTGAGTTCAAATCTGGCCTCAGACACTTACCACTGTGTGACCCTAAGCAAGTCACTTAACCCCAATTGCCTCACCCCCCCCCAAAAAAAGAGGTAGGAGGAATCCAGTCGAGCACGTGTCTGACCAAAAGTCCATTCCTCTGTAGCCTCCTTGACCATAGCCAGTCAGACTGTTCAGGAAGATCCCTAGTGAGGGTGAAGGCAGCCATTCCAACTCTGATGCTCAGGAAGGTTTTCATTACAATAATCATCATTCTGCCGTGCCTTTTCATTGGCTGTCTCTGGCACCTGGAATTCTCTCCTTCCTCATCTCTACCTCCTAACTTCCCTGGCTTCTTTCAAGTAAAATCCCACCTTCAACAAGAAGCCTTTCCTGGTAGCCCCCACCCCAGTGCCAGTGCCTTCCCTCTAAGATGATCCCCAATTCATCCTGTGTATGGCTTGTTTGTATTAGTGGTTTGCCTACTGTGTCTCTGCCTAGGCTGGGAGCTCTTTGACATTTTTTGTATCCCTAGAACTTAGCGCAGTGCCTGACTTGTGGTAGGTACCATGCCAGTCGACCATATTGGACTCACTGGAACTTCCATCTGCCAGTCCTAATTCTGCCTTCAAATGCCTGTAGGCGGCTCTCATGGCTTCCTTCTGGTTTCTTTCCTCCAGATTAAACATTCCCCCCTTCCCCAACTGATCTTCAAATGGTGCTTCACCATTCTGGTTAGCCTTCTTCAGGAGGGCGAGAGCATTTTGCCAATGCTCTTCCTAAAATCTCACTCTCAGAACTAAACACCCTAACCTTAACCATAACAGCTATGGTCTTACCGTGGAGCTATCGCCTCCCCAAGCCTGGAAATTATGCCTCTCTTAATGCACCCTGAGATTGCCTTGGCAACTCTAATCATAATCGACTCATGCTAACATGAGCAACATGATCAACTCATACTAAACTCGTGGTCTGCTGAGATCCTTGGATCTTTTTCAGGCAAACTTCTGTCTCGCTAACCCTATCCCCACCTTTTATGTGTAAAGTTGACTTTTCAAAACCAACTGTAATTTCCATTTATTCCTGTTAAATTTTATCTTATTGGATTTGGCCCAATATTCTAGTTTGCATAACCCTTTTTGGATCCTGACTTTGTCGTACAAGGAATTAGCTATGTCTTCTAACTTGAATTCACCCTCCAATATCTATACCTTTATCCACCTGTTTGATAAAAATGTTAAACCTCACAGAACCAAGCACAGAGTTTTGGAGAACTCTGGTAAAGACCTGCTGAACATGTTGACCTTGGACCACATTGATAGCTACTCTCTAGGTTCAAACTTTTAATCAGTCCTGAATCCACTTAAATTTACCATCATCTAGTCCACACCATCTCGTCCAAAAGAAAAGCATTTGGGTGAATATTGCATTGCTTGGTGCAAAGGAAGCCCAATCATTTAACTGGATGGCAAAGGGCAGAGAAGTCTTAGGGACAGAGGGTTTATGCTGCAGAATGTTGGAGCATAAAGGAATATTATAGGCTCTCACAGAAGACACTGCATCCCAAAATGGTCAAGGCACTTGCTCAAAGTCACAGCTAATTAGTGGCAGAGACAAGACTCATGGCCCCCACTGAAGGCTCTTTTCCCTGCCACCCCTCCGCCCCCGTCCCTGCGGTTCATTTCTCTGAGAAGGGTCAGTTTATACTTTTCCATCCCAGAAACTTAGCACCAATAATTCTATGGGCTCCGCTCAGCCCCAAAGGCCAGAATCTCTAAAGGGGTAGGGTATTCCTTAGCATAGCCTGAACCCTGGTAGAGAAATCAGAAGCTGATGGAGCTGGGAGTGGGAATCTGGATGGGGCAGAGGGTTTGCAGGCTGCAGGGATGAGGTCAAGTCCTGTATCTCAGCAATGCTCAGGCCTCAAGGGAAGAGTTTTTCTCCCAGGAAGCTGACTCCAGGACCACAGCTCTCTTACCTGAAGATGTTCCAGCTCCTCCAGCTCCCTCACCTTCTTTACCTGAGCCTCATCGACTGCTGAGATTCGGAGCACCTGGTGCCTGTGCAGGGGCAAAGTAGGCAACTGAGTGGCATGGCCTGGATGAGCCCTGGATCTCTTTCGTACCTCATAAGTTTCTCTACTGAGCACCAGCCTCTCACCACCCTATATACCTGCATCAAGGCAGGGTGAGCTTCCACTCTATCCTTGGTTGGTGAGCAGCGGACACTTAGGTTGTGTTCCTGGCACCAGGTAGACTCCCCACAGTGGCCCTAAATTTCTCATTAGGTAAAGAAAGGAGAGGGCAGCTAGGTGGTGCAGTGGATAGAGTGTTGGCCCCGTAGTCAGGAAGACTCATCTTCCTGAGTTCGAATCTGGCCTCAGACACTTACCAGCCACTGTGGGCCCTGGGCAAGTCACTTAACCCTGTTGGCCTCAGTTTCCTCATCTGTAAAATGAGCTAGACCTTAATCTCATCAGAATTGGCTCAAGGAGGGAATAACCACACACACTCAATTGGGTGGAGTAATCTATCTAAGCAGGGCAGTGAATGCCCTTACATTCCACAGCATGGGAATCAGAAAGAGGCATGCGCAGAAAAGGCCAAATTTGTCCCAAAACATACCTCCACAGAAAAAGGTACCCACCTCGGGGGTTGGCTTAGGCCCCCAGGAACTCCAAATTAGGATAAACCCTCCCCTGTACCTCCCCAAGGTAGAGATTATTAGAATGAGGCTGATAATCAATTTATCCATACTATAAATATAACTGTCTTTTCTTTCCCTATTCGAGAGATACCTTTCCACTTTCCTGGTTCTCTCCCTGTGTTCATTCACAGTATTGCAATAAAAACTTGGGAAACTGAGTCACTGAGTCTTGTAATTCTTTTGAGGACGACTCATGATCAATTTGACCCTAATTCTATCCCACTGGCACCCAATGTGGGGCTTCAAGTCCCAGACTCAAACTTTTTCCTTTTTTTGTGGAAAGCAGTGGGGTGAGATCTTGCTGAGGTAAGTTTTGCTCCTTTGGGAGACCATCTGGCTCACCAAATGGAGTGTGGAGGGAAGTATTTTCTCATTGGACCTGGATCAAGAGATTTGCCCCAAGGGATTTCCCTTTGATCAAGCAATCAGTTAAGGGATCTTCCAGCAAAGCTCAGAAATCTGGGGGATGCCCTGGATAGCAGGTTTTGCTGTTAATTAATTGACACCCATGTGGACACAGGTGTGGTGTTGGTAATCTCCGGGAGGTTACAAATGGGTCAGGAAGTTAGAGTAATTTGGGGTAAATTTTGACAAATTGGGAGAAGGGAGAAAGGAGAATTAAGGTACAAGTTGGGACAAGTCTGATCACATTGACCTTTAAAAGAAAATGGGTGGTATTTTATTGCAATACTGTCTGGCCACAGCAACCCCTCATTTGGCTCTTGGGTTCTCCTAGATGGAGTATGCATTGTGTTTTTCTCCTCTGTTGCCTCAGAAACCTCAGTCATGTTGGGTGGGCCCACAAGGTCTGAGGTAGGATTTTTCTCAGGTTTGGTCTTAGCCCAATCCACCTTAGAGGGACAAGGAGAGAAAGCCTTCTGTATGACCCCTCAGGTGCATCTTTACCAATTTGGAAAAGGAGAAAAAATTGGATGTAGGCAAAAAGAAACAAATGACTTCAAGAGAAAGGAGAATTAAGGGAACAGACCTCCTGATTAGCCCCTACCATAACTTAGAGTGGGCTGGTCAGGAAGAGGTAATATTTCATGGTTGTTTGCTTGTCATACACAGCTGCTTGTTGTCTCGTGCATTTATGTCTGTCAAATGTTGTAATTGTGTTGTACAGTCTTTGGGGAATTTTTGCTTGTACCCCATAGCCTTTCAGAGCGGTGGCCAGGCTCTGAAGGTGGAGGAAGGGCACTCTCTAACTCCTGGATATCCTTACCAGTGTGTGTCTACTTAAGTTGAAATGTTAATTCTCTGCTAGGCATTCATAGCCTTAGATCAACATTGTAAAAGCTGCTTTGGAAATGATGCTACTTTGAAATCTTCTGTAGTGGAATGGTTAAAAATCAGGAACTATTTGTAATGTGTAAAAGTTTTAAAGAAAAATGATCTCTAGTGAAGCATGATTTGTGGCTACACTGCTGCTCTTTCTCCCCCCCCTCGCCCAGGTACTGGCTGGCTGGCTGCGCAGCACTGGAGCAGTGAGTGGGTGAGAGAGAATTTTAGAAAAATTTTTAGAAACTGTCCAGAGTATTTTAAATTATTGGTATAAGCAAATAGAAAGAAAACTGTGGGGCAGCTAGGTGGTGCAGTGGATAGAGCACCAGCCCTGGAGTCAGGAGGACCTGAGTTCAAATCCGGCCTCAGACACTTGACACTTACTAGCTGTGTGACCCTGGGCAAGTCACTTAACCCCAATTGCCTAGAAAGAAAGAAAGAAAGAAAGAAAGAAAGAAAGAAAGAAAGAAAGAAAGAAAGAAAGAAAGAAAGAAAGAAAGAAAGAAAGAAAGAAAGAAAGAAAGAAAGAAAGAAAGAAGAAAGAAAACGGTGCCATTTTATACTGACAGTGCAAAGAATTTGGAATCTTGGGGGGGGGGAGGGCAGTATATTTAAGGTGCACTGCCACTTTAAGTGCTCATCTGCAACTTCAAGGTCTGTGAATTCTGGAAGAAACCAAAGAGTAAGTGAGTTTGATTGGAAAACTAAAATGCTGTTGGAATACTGTTAAAGTTATAAAGCTACTTTTAAATTGGTGTATGTGTATTTAAAAAAAAAAAACTGATGGTCTTAACAAAAACAGGTACAGTTGTTTAATTTGTAAACTTGCCAGAAAAGAGCTTATTACAAGGAATGGCTTCACTGAGGATTTATAAGGCTGTTTATGATATAGAAGTAATTTCTAATGATTGATTTTTACACCGGGGAAAAGTTTAAACCTGAGAAGAAGGAAAGAAAAACCAAGCAATATGTGTGTGTCCTGGTAAATTTTTTTTTCTCATTGCAATTTCATTTAGAGTAGGGGTTTGCTATTTAAGATATTTTGGAACTGTAATTTATACTATTGTTTTGAGTTTTTAATTCAGGTATAATTGTTTGGATGGTTAAACCAGTAATTCAAGTACTGGAGAGAATGCCAGAAATCAATGCCACAAGAGGGAATGTGCTGCTTAGAGATGGAGGTATCTGGGAAAAAGCAGAAAGGACAATCTGGGTCTCATCCAAGGTTGGCTCCTTTTCTGACTCATTGTGTTCCCGCTGATCAGGATATTTTTCCCCAGCTGGCTATCCCTGAATTTGGCTAGTACTGCATGAGTGGTGGTCATTTGTAACTTTTACCTGAAATCAAACAGAGCTAAGGATGATTTATCCTGTCCCTGATTTTTCTTTTATAGCAGATTTCTATAATCACAGCAACTAGTCAGTAGAAGAAATGAGCACAACACAAGTATATAAGATCTTACTGTCTTTAGTTTAAATGTGTGGTCACTTGATATGACAAACAACAAGGTATATTAATATTCAGGTTTGCCATCTGCCTGCTAATGTTTATATGATATTATTATAAGGTTAAATTAACTGAGTATCTTTCTGGTTTAGAAGAAAGTGAAATTCCTCCCCATTGCAGATGAGAGGGAGGATGGTAACTAGGAAACAGAGTTATGCATTTCAGGTTTTATCATAAATCTGCCCAGTCAGATCTCTGTTATGTACTGCCAAGGGCACCAAGCTACCAACTCCATAGTACAAGGGAATCTCAGGGCAGACCTTGCTGCTAGATTAGTTGCTAAGTCCATTTGCCAGTCCACTCTAGCCCTGGTCCCCTTGCACCCTACTGTGCTCCAAAGGTATCTCCCCTTCCTATACCAAGGAGGAGATTATAAATCTTTAGTGTTAACTACCAACTGCTTAAGCCCATATGTTACCTTGGGCTATTTGGATTATAGAGTAAGAACGCTACTCCCTCTTCTCATACTAGAGTTACAAGAGGAACCTGGGATAATTTTCTTTGGTGGGTCTGGAAAACTGCTGCCCTCACTATTCCTTTTGTTGGGTAACTTGAACATGAAGCTATGCCTACAAATTTAACTTTGGTAACAGAACAAGTTTTTTTTTTTTAGAACAAGTTTTTAATTCCACTGCATTAGGGTTACAAGAATTGGAAGAGTGCTTGAACTCTCTGGCAAATGTGGTCCCGCACTGAGGCAGAGTCTATATGGTCCAGAACACTTCCTGAAGGCTAAGTTCTAGTACAGAGGTTACATGGATGGCTGAAACCATTCACAAATGTTTGCTTCATCCAGTTTTTCATGGAACACTTAGATTTATTCTGTATTGTGGTCCCTGTTGTCCCTTGATCTGTTTGCTAATCATTTATGTTTTGTGTTGTGGTTGTTGCATTTGTAACTCTGGTTCCTAGATGTCCCTCAATTCATAAACCCCTGTGGGCCCCTGCATGGCACCCACTCAGCAGGAAGCAGTAACAGAAGAGATGATCTTCATCATTTTTCCAGGGTATATGAAAAGGGGGGAATGATGTAGGAGGCAAAAAAGAGGTTAACAGAAAAACCCAAGACTCAAGCTCTAATTCAGATATGAGCCCTAAAAGGGATTCAGACCCCAGTTAATGAATAACTTAAGACTTGAGTCTTCATTAATATAAATCAAGTCCTAGGTTTTTCTGTACCCACATTAATCAGTACCCATAACAAGAACATAAAGAAGCATATCAGAGAGACTGTAACAATAACAATGATAAACTGACAGGGTATAGAAAATCAAACTAGAAATAAATGAAAAATGAAGATATTTTGAAACTAGCCATGGGAATCAGAGACATGCACAGAAAAGGCCAAATTTGTCCCCAGATTCACCTTATGATGTGTAATTCCCCAAAACACACCTCCATGGAAAAAGGTACCCATGTCAGGGGTTGGTTTAGGCCCCCAGGAACTCCAAATTAGGATTATCCCTCCCCTGTACCTCCTCAAGGTAGAGATTATTATAATGAGACTGATAATCAATTTATTCATACTATAAATATAACTATCTTTTCTTTCCCTATTTGAGAGATACCTTTCCACTTTTCTGGTTCTCTCCCTGTGTTCATTCGCAGTATTGCAATAAAACTTGGGAAACTGAGTCACTGAGTCTTGTAATTCTTTTGGGATGACTCATGATCATTTTGACCCTAATTCCATTCCACATCAGGTTCATTGTAAGGAAATCTCTCTTTAAAGTACTATATAAATATAGTTTACTATGAAAAGAATGATGAGCAGGATGCTATCAGAAAAACCTGGAAAGACCTACATGAGCTGATGCAAGGTGAAATGTACTATATACAAAATAACAGCAATACTCTAAGATGATCTGCTGTGAATTACTTAGTTATTTTCAGCAATGCAAAGATCCAAGACAACTCTGAAGGTCTTAGGTAAAATGCTACAGAAAGAGAACTGATGGTGTCTGAACACAGATTAAAGCATAATTTTTTTGTTAGTTCCTTTATCTGAAGTTTTGTTTTTGTCTGTTTTCTTTCACAATCTGGCTGATGTGGAGATGTTTTGCATGACTGCTCATCTTGGTGGGGGGGAAGTGGGGGAGGGGGGAGGGAGTAAGAGAATTTGGAACACAAAGTCTTAAAAAAATTTATGTCAAAATTTGTATTTACATGTAATTTGGGAAAATAAAATTCTAAAATGAAAATGAAAAAAAAAATTAGCTAGAGAAGGAAATGGCAAACCATTCCAAGATGTCTGCCAAGAAAACCCTAAATGAGGTCACAATGAGTTAGATGTGACTGAAACAAATGAACAAAAAAAAAAGGGGGAAATGAGGTGGTTCATGATTCATAAGTAGAAGGGAATAGGGTGTATGTGTGTGTGTGTGTGTGTGTGTGTGTGTGTGTGTGTGTGTGTGTGTGTGTGTGTAAAGGTCCAGAGGCCAGAGAAGGTAAAAGCAAAGGCATCCCAGAATGAGGGCTGTCTTTGCACCTAAAGATCATAGCATTAGAATTTTAAAGCTGAAAGAGATTTCGGAGGCCATCAACTCCAATCTCCTTGTTTTGCAGAGGAGGAAACTGAGGCACAGAAAGGTAAATGACACTGCTAATATTTGAGGCAGAATTCGAACCCAAGGTTTCCTAACTCCAGGTCTGGTGATCTATCTATCCCCTATTCTACATTGCTTCCAGAGATGTTTAGCAGCAGGGATCCCATCCCAAACCTTTACTCTTCCTTGTCCTTCGGAGTCCTGAGAACACACCCATCTACCTTCTCAGATCTGGCTCCCTGACATCTCTCTCCCAGTGTGGCTCAATCCTCTCCTGTTGATCCCTCTTTCACCTGAATATCCTCTCTGGGCCCCAGGGGACAGTCTTAAGGAAATGGATCTCACTGCCCGGCAGTACACTTGATCTTTCTGTCTCCCCAGAGCACACTGGTCCTCTCCCCTAGAGCGTCTTTCCTTCATCTGTCCATCCAGGCTTCAGACAGGAAATGAGAGCCTCTTCCCTTTCCTCAGACCTGGAGGGTACGACCCTTCCATCCCCCCTTTCCAGCCACCTACCCCGTAAAGTCCTCCTTGGCAAAGACAGCCAGCAGCACAGCGCTCAGAACCAGCAACCCCTTCATGGTGAAGCCAGTCAGGAAACTCAGTCTGAGGCAGGGAGAAAGAGCCCAGGGCTTTTAAACCCACGCCGGTGAAGAAGGACTGACTTCCAGGGAGGTTGGCTGTGTTGGCTCCACCCCTTGCACCTGCTCTCAATCCCACAATAGGTCACCCCCAACTCTATCCCCTAAAGGCTGATGCCTTTCTGCCCTTTCTGATAAAGCACTGAGAATGGGCCAGCTGGAGAGATAGGCTGAGTTTCTAGCCTTTGACTCTCAGCTGGAGCAACCCAAACCTCTAGTCAATGGTTTGTTTCCTGTGGTCTTCAACAAGGGCCACGTGTCTAATCACTGAGCAAACATAGCTGGGGCTTGGTTAGTGGCATCTAGAGACTTTCAAATGATGCAATCCTCATTCTCCACAATTCCATAAGCCAGGCACTGTGCAGGGGCTTGGGGACACAGGTGAAAAACTGTGGAGTTTACAATTTGATGGGGGGTGGGGGTAGTTTACAGACTCAAGTAAGTATGACGCCGGAAAGACTGTGACAAGGACAAAGGATGTAGGAAATTTGAGGAGGGAGAGAACACTTTCAGCTGGAGATGCAGCGACCTATGTCTGATCACTGAGTAAACCAGATCTTGGGACATTTTGAGTCTTTGGCTCTCAAGGAAGAAGTTCTCTCTGTACTGAGTTGCCTCCTTACCACAAAGACCAACAATTAAGACTGTTCTTCCTCTCTCACAAACAGAACTGTGTCTACAATATAGTAAGTTGGGTCCATCTTCCCAGGCCCCAGATTTTGGGGAGACCCAACAGCAGTGGTTGAAGGAAGAGTAGGAGTCAATCAGTCGATACATGACCTTCCCCAGGTCACGTAGGGTATAATAGGTCATGGTACTTAAATTGGAAGGGGTCTTAGTCAGGGGTAGTTAGGTGGCACAGTGGATAAAGCACTGGCCCTGGGTTCAGGAGTACTTGAGTTCAAATCTGGCTTGAGACACTTGACACATACTAGCTGTGTGACCCTGGGCAAGTCACTTAAACCTCATTGCCAAGAAGAAGAAGAAGAAGAAGAAGAAGAAGAAGAAGAAGAAGAAGAAGAAGAAGAAGAAGAAGAAGAAGAAGAAGTCGTAGTCCAACCACCCTGTCTTTCAGGTAGTGGAGCTAAGGCCTAGAAAAGGATAGGGAAGTGACTTGAGCCAGGTCACACAGACAGTAAGCAGCAGAAGCAACATTTGAAAACAGGTCCATCTGACTCTAAATTCCAGTGGTATAACCCTGTTTCTTTCAGCTTCAGTTTCCTCATCTCTAAAATGAAGATAAATAGTACTTATACTATGTACTTCAATCAATAAGCATTTATTAAGCACCTACTATGTGCCAAGTGTTGTTCTAGGCACTGGGGATATAAAGTTGAAATTGAAACAGCCTACTGTGTAATTAACAGACCAAAACCCACCCTCAGGCCTCTTCTGGATTGGAAGGTCACTTTGTTCAGTTCTTAGATAATTTAAAAGAACTGTAACTACATCAGAGTGGGTGCTCCCATTGCTGCCATGGGGGTCACCTTCTCACCTGGTGAGCATCCTTCTGGTAGCCATCCTTCTCCCCCTATGGTTCTTTCTAGAAACTTATACACCATAAGATTTTACCTGCCCCATTTAAAAAAAAGCCTTTTGATCCTGCCTAGGTAGGTCCTGCCAGTGTCAGCTCTCTTTGAAATAGCTTCAAAAACTTTCTTTCTTTCTTTCTTTTTTTTTCGGTGAGGCAATTGGCATTAAGTGACTTGCCCAGGGTCACACTGTCTGAGGCTGGATTTGAACTCAGGTCCTCCTGGCTCCAGGGCCAGTGCTCTATCCACTGCACCACCTAGCTGCCCCACTTCAAGAACTTTCAGTCACCTTCCATGCTGTGGCATCAGAATAGAGAGGCAGTATGGTATAATTGCTAGGACATTGGACTTAGAATCAGGAAGACCTGGCTTTAAATTCTGTCTTAATGATTAGTTTTGTGACACTGGGCAAGTCACTTAATTTCCCTGTGACTGTTTCTTCATTATAAAAATGAAAAGGGGGCAGCTGGGTAGGTAGCACAGTGGATCAAGTACTGGCTCTGGAGTCAGGAGGACCTGAATTCAAATCTGACCTTACTAGCTAGCTACTTACCACTTAATAGCTGTGTGATCATGGGCAAGTCACTTAACCTAGATTGCCTCTATAAATAAATTAATGAATGAATGAGTAAGTAAATGAATAAATAAATAAATGAAAAATGAAAGGGTTAGGCTTGAACTCAAAAGTCCCTTTCAGGTCTAAAATTATAATTCTATGAAAAGGACAAGAGGGGAGGTTGGTTAATGTACTTTATATTTTACTAAGGATCTTCCACATATATTATTTCATTTATTTCCTCCTCATAGTCTAGTGAGTTAGGATCACATATGTAGAGAGGAAAGGGATCTTAGAGACCATTTTGTACAATCTTCTCATTCTATTGATAAGGAAACTGAGGCTCAGAGAAGAGGTGATTTGCTCAAGTTTTGAAGATGACAAGTGTCATAGGGAAAATAGGGTAGGGGATTTGGGACAGGGGTAGAGGTTTGGGGTCCTTAGGAATTCCTCTTTAAAGAATTACACCCTCGGGGCAGCTAGGTGGTGCAGTGGATAGAGCACAGGCCCTGGAGTCAGGAGTACCTGAGTTCAAATCCGACCTCAGACACTTACTAGCTGTGTGACCCTGGGCAAGTCACTTAACCCCAATTGCCTCACCAAAAAAACAAAGCAAAACAAAACAAAAGTATTATACTCTCTTGCACACAAATCCAATAGATTAAGATAGTAGTTTACTTAGGGGCTGGGGAAGGGAAACCAAGAGAGAAATCCTTGGACTTCTTCTCATGGGGAAAAGGCATGGCACAGAGGCATGGCTATGAGATACCTATCTCCTCGAGCAGGAGACAGGCAGATACTTTTATAGAGGTTCGATGGTGGTCTGATGAGGTGATCGTCTGACTGGAAAGTTCCCCTATTGAGGGAGGACCATCCCCCACTGGTGGTGGCTGGCAGAGTTGGGTGAGGGGTGGCTGTGGATCTCTCAAGCCAACTCTCTCTCCTCCTCCCACCACAAAGGCAGCAGCCACACCTAATCTTATCTCCCAGGGGTGAGGGAGACTGGAAAGAAGGGTGGTAGTCCTGGAGCTAGCTCAGTCCACTTATCTCTTTAGGTGTGTCTGTCCTTTGGTTTAGTTTCTCAAGAAGAAGTTTCTTTGATGTGCCCCAGAGAACTTCTGGTGCACTCTGGGCCTATAACAACAAGGAAGACCTTCTTAATCCCATCATGTTGATGAAGAAATGGAAGGAAGGAGTGGGAAGGATGGAGGGTGAGACAAACAGAGACAGACACAGAGACAGACACAGAGAAATGGAGAGATAGACACAGAAAAAGAGATGGTCAGGGAGGAGGAAAAGGAGAAGAGAGGTAGAGAAACAGAAACAGAAACAGAGACACAGATGCAAGAAAATGGGTGGTTGTCTCCTCTCAATTAGGATATAACAGTCATACTCCTCCTGACCTGTTTGTAGGACAAAGGTCTCAGATCCCCTCCTCCCCCTCAGCTAACAAAATCACATGGTTCAAGGATCCCTGGTCTCAATGAGGTCTGCTCTGGAGTTGTGCCCATATAAGGAAGAGGGATGGGAATACTGCGTTCCGATTAGCTAGTTTTTGCATGTAGATTATAACCCTTGAGTAATCGGACCAATGATAAAAAAGGGGAGGGTCCATTCGTGTTAGGGGCTAGGGTATAAAACAGGGCCTGTGAGTCCCCTTGCTTTGCACCCACTCACTGCACACTAGGGTGCCTCCTTCTCAAAAGAAGGAAATAAAAGAGCCTTTGTCACATCGATGCTGAGTTCCCCAGAATTATCGAGAAGAGGATTGTTTTTCTCTCACACAGAGATAGAGGGAAGAGGGGAATGGGGAGGGGGAAGAAAAGAAAGAGGGAGAAAGAAAGACACAGATACCAAAAGACAGGGGAATTTAAGTGACTTACTCAAGGTCACACAACTAATGACAGAGTGAAGAAAGCAATCCCTTGCCCCTCCCTTCCTTTCCTTAATGCTGTAGCAGAATTGACTTATTACTGTGTACCAATTTCAATGTCTTGGAAGTGGGCTACAGACCCTTAAGTGGTCTCTGTGGCTTTTGTGACTGTTAGCTAAGTGGGTTAGAGTATTGTTTCAACAGAACCAAGACTGCAAGTTCCATTGCCACGTGACTCAATTAGCTTCACTATGCTCCTGGACCAAAGATTTCATCCCAACCCCAGGCATCTCTCAAGTGCAACTTGGTGTGACACCTCACCGCCAACCCATTCTCCCTCACCTTAATGCTTCAGGAGAATTATAAAGAAACTTAGAAGTCACCTGCAGCTGGCTCTTTCTCTTTACAAATGAAGAAGCCCATCTTCAGAGAGGTTAATTTGCTCAAAGTCACATAACCAATGAGTGAGGGATGGAGGACTCAGAATCCAGGGTGACTAGTCTTGCTACACACGGAGGATAAAGAGACAAAAATGAAATGTTCCTGGCCCTCAAAAAGCTTGCATTCCATGCAAATTATAAGGTAGATATTATATTCTGTGTACCTTTTTACATCCAGAATATTTAGGATGAGCATTTGTCCACTGAACCTGTACCTTTGCACCAGTTGTGATTCTCCAGGACTGTAAGGGGTTTGTTCTTTGTTTGTTTGTTTTGGACTAGGTGAAGAGTGTAAGGAGAGCAGTGATTTTTTTTTTTTTTTTGCTGGAAGGACCGTCTTTCCTATCCTTCAAGTTTTGCTAATTGAAACTTCAGAATTGTTAATACAGGGACACCTCAACATTTACATTGGCATTTTGGAAGTAGAAAAGAGTTAAAAAGGGATTTTCTTCATCTAAACAAGGGGAAATCCCTTTCCACTCTTTTCTACACCCAAATTTAGATATAATCAAAGGATAGATTTAACCTAAGCCTGAGGATTTCTTTAAGATTCAACTAGTCCTGGCTTTGAAGTTTAAATCACTGAAAATAGCTATCCTTGAGGCTATGTGCTAAAAGAACTTGGGGAGGGGGCGGGGGGAGGGGAGGGCAAAACAAAATAAAAATATGTCCTCCTTTGGAGGAATGGAAAAAAAGGTTGCACGGAGGTAGCAATTCTGCAGAATAACGTCAGGGGGCATCAGAAAGCTGTCTATCGGCACTGGTTAGCTAGCTCAGAGAAATGGCCTAGCACAGTAGCATGGGGACAGGCTAAGGAAATTGTTAGAGCAGCATCTCTTTAGAAGAACCAGCCAACAGCACTGATGGAGGCAGAGAAGAGTTTCTAGCATCCTCCTTGGGCAAGTTGCCTCTAACTATCCATGGTCCTTATATATGGACCCTCTCCTGCCTATATCACCCTATCCAATTTTAATCTCACACTATCACACCTCCCCATACCTGTGCCTGCAATACTACTAATAATGGCTAGCACTTACATAGCCCTTCAGGTCACTTTGCAAACTTTATCTCATTTGATCCTCATGGCAACCCTAGGATGTAGGTCCTATTATTAGCCCCATTTTACAGATGAGTCTCAGAGAGGTTTAGCAACTATCCCAGAGCTTCACAGCTAGTAAGTCTGAGGTAGGATTTGAAAGTTGGGGATTTCCCGATTGCAGATCTACCACTCAATTTTACAAATACAAGATGGAGGAAGAATGGCTAGACAATAATAGCAACAATAATAGATAGTACTTATATTGTGCTTTAAGGTGTGCAAAGCATTTTATAAATAATAATGGATAACATTGATATGGGCAGCTAGGTGGCCCAGTGGATAGAGTGTAGGGCCCAGAGTCAAGAAGACTCATCTTCCCGAGTTCAAATCTGGCCTCAGACACTTACTAGTTGAGTGACCCTGTACAAGTCACTTAACCCTCTTTGCCTCATCTGTAAAATGAGCTGGAGAAGGAATCACTCTAGTATCTCTGCCAAAAACAAACAAACAAAAAGGGATCATGAAGAATCAGACACGTCTGAAAAATGACTGAACAACATTGATATAGCACTTATAAGCATTTTACAATTATAATCTCATTTACTCCAGCAGACAGTTAAGTGACTTGCCCAAGATCACACAGCTAGTAAGTTTCTGAGGCCACTGTACCACCTAGCTATCCTATTCCCTATTTTCATTCTCTCTCCCCTTGTACTATGATCTGAGGGAGTGTATGCAGATAATTTTTGTTGTAATTTATTTCAATACATTGTTTAATTAGAAATCTTCTGGCTTGGGGCAGCTAGATGGCGCAGTGGATAGAGCACTGGCCCTGGAGTCAGGAGTACCTGAGTTCAAATGCGGCCTCAGACACTTAACACTTACTAGCTGTGTGACCCTAGGCAACTCACTTAACCCCAATTGCCTCACTTAAAAAAAAAAAAAAGAAATCTTCTGGCTTTCAGTAATTCGTATGGTAAAAAATATCAGTGGGAGCTTTTGTGCTCTGCATGCTAACCCACAATCTAGAGTAGCTTTCAATGGGGTGCCAATGGATTTTTCCTGTACTCTATCTTTTACCCTCTCTGTAAACCATTCTGTACTTCAGGGTTAAGGTAAAGGATCTCCCTCCCCTCCTCCCCTCTGCTGAAGACCCTGCCTCTCAAAGATGACAGACGTACAAGAGAATCCCAATTTCAGAGGCAGGAAACGAGGTTAAAACTTGTTTTTATTGTTTGAAGGAGAAAAAACAGGGGGAGGTTGGGTAGATGTGGAGACAAGGGAAGGTGCAACTCTGGCTCTGGGGATAGGCCCAGGTTTTGAAGGAAGCTACTTCCTCAGGCTGAGCCTACACAGAGTTGCTAGTAGGGGTTATCGCGGGCATGCTTCATGATGGTCAGGATGGCTGGCCATGTCTCTTCAGCCGTAGGGATGATCTGACTGGCTGGCAGTAAGAAGCCATAAATCCCAGTGTCCCGAAGCTCAAAGGTAAAGGAATACTTAACGTCGTGTTCGTAGGCCCAGTCGATAGTGATCCCATTGGCCACATCTGTGAAAAAACAGGCCAAGAAAGTTGGGAGGAGGAACAAGGGAGATGCAGCATCCACTGCAGGATGGAGTCACTGTATCTGTTGGTTTGGCTTCTTCCACTGGAACGGCTAAGGAGAGATGCTTACAAAAGGCAACGACTAAAAGACAGGCACCATTATGGATGGCGCTGGTGAACAGAGGAGGCAGGGAGGAAGGGTTGATAGACACACTGAAAGCAACTGGGATCTAGTTTCACTACTCTTCCATCAAAGAGTTGGTAGTGAAAAAGTAGAATACTGTGAAATAGATAAATAATGGAATATTCTAGAATATTTACAATCTCTCAGAAACATACATGCATGTGTATACATGTGTATACATATATGAATATTGTGAGTGTGTGTCCCCACTGTTGAACAGAACCTAGCGTCTGCGCAGTACACAGTGGATGCCTAGAAATTGTTCACTTGTACGGAATTACAGGAAAACTGGGGGAGATAATGAAGATGAAATAGCCTGTCCTTGGGAGAAGGGTGTTAAGAGACAGACACGATGAAGTGACTCGGCTAGGGCGATGGTGGCCCTGAAATCTCAAACTCCGGAGCATCTGTCCCCTTGTCTGACAACCACCCCTGTGCTGGGAAAGAACACCTGGATGAGAGAGTCTGCCTGACTTCAGAAGTGCCCACAGGTGTTGCTCCTGCCCTGGGGGGGGGGGGGAAGCTCACTCACAGATGGTGCTGATGGTTCTCCCATAGACATACTCAGTTCCATGCACTTGGGAGAGAGCTTCTACCGCATCACGGGCAAGGTTATCCTGACAAGGAAATATCACAAATGTAAGAGACGGGGTGGAGGGAATCATTCTCTTTCTGAGGAGCCAGAAAAGTGTGGAGAGGCTAGGGGCCCACAGGACATCTCCTTGTGTTTATTCTTTCTGGTCATGTCCTACTCTGTGTGCAGGAGCCTTGGCAGCTTCAAGGAGGTGAGGCCTGTTCCCTTCCTGTACTTCTATCTTCATAAAACAAGGGAAGAGCAGGGTTCTCTACACATCTGCACCCTCCTTGACCAGGCAGGCCCCCCCAGATCACACGGCAACACTGAGAAGCCTTGGCCCCTCCAACCTATTGGTAAGGTCCACAGCTGAGGATGCATCCTAGTAGAACATAACTCGATCCACATCTGCCCACCCTCGGCCTCCTGGGAAGGCTGCACCTCTTCTACCTTTGTGGCTTGATTTTCCTATATCAGTCTTCCTAGAGTTCTTCCCATATCTACCTAGAAGGGGAATCTTTGGAGAACAGCATCCCCACCAGGACAAAGACATGGATTTCCCCTGTCGGTGCCCATGACTGTGGCAAGGTGTCATGCTCTTTGAACCTTGATCTGCAAATGTCTTTCCCAACTGGCCAAAGTGATCAATTGTCGGTTGGCAAACTTATCTGGTCCAAATAACTGGGCCCTGGGGCGGCTAGGTGGCGCAGTGGATAAAGCACCGGCCCTGGATTCAGAGACAACATTCAGGTACCTGAGTTCAAATCCGGCCTCAGACACTTAACACTTACTAGCTGTGTGACCCTGGGCAAGTCACTTAACCCCAATTGCCTCACTAAAAAAAAACAAAAACAAAAACAAATAACTGGGCCCTTATCATGTGACTAAATACTTCCTTATCAAACCAATTATTTTCCCAATCCTTCACCATAATGTATTTGCTGCTGCTGTATGTAGGCTGGTGAGATTAGATTATCAATTTTTCTTCCGTTGTTGGCTTGACCTTTGCGTTCAATGGACAAAGAAGCAGGAAACAGGGTCTCTCCTGGGGTCAGAGATCTGAAACTGGAAGGGACCCTAGAATTCAAACTTCCCATTTTACAGATGTGGAAACTGAGGGTTAAAGAGATTTAATGACATGCCCAAGCTTACACAGCTAATGTCAGAGGTCAGATTTGAACCTAGGTCTTCCTTTCCATTATGTCACTATTCCTAGCAGAGCCAAAAATACAGGCTTCTGGCTGCATGCCTTGATGGATAATGCTTGGTTAGGCTTCTGACCTCACATTGCACATCATCTTATAATTCTCCGATGCACATGTCTCATGATGTTTATACTAAATACAAGTTAATGCCTCCCCCAACAAAACTACAACTCCCAAAAGTAAAGGACCATATCTTCCCAGGACCCTCCCATATACTCCTGTAAGCTGGCGAATCTGTGAGTGCTTCAGTGTGCGAATTCTAGGCAACAATGCGTCTTGTAACCATGGGTGCCTGATCATCTGGTCAGTTGGTTATTAAGTACTCATGAAGCACTTACTGTGTGCCAAGCCCTGTGCTAAGCCTGGACCCATGTCTCCCGTTCTGCAAACTAAACGTTCCATCTCTTGACATTCTCTCTGCCTGTCCCCCAGGTCTGGGGGACGCTCTCCTTCCTCTGCTCTGCCTACGAACCTCCCTGTTTAGTTGGGACACCTTTAAGTCCCAACTGAAATCCCCCTTCTTCAAGAACCTTCTTTAACCCCTCCTCATTCCGGTGCCTTCCCTCTGTTATCTTCTCCCCATTTATCCTGCACACAGCTTGCTCTGTGCATACTTGTCTCCGCGTGGTCTCCCCCATTAGATTGTAAATTCTTTGAAGGCAGAAACCGGCTTTTGCCTCTTTCTGTATCCTCAGCACTTAGCACAGTGCCTAGCACACAACGGACCCTTAATAAATGTTGACTGATTGATGACCGATCATCCCTGAAACTCTTATCTACTTTTCCTGGCATATCTTTGTCCTGGGAGGGGCACCCATTGTTAGGGGACTTCCCAAAGCTGTCCGCTGGTTGTCTTTCCCTCTCTCTACCTCTCTTGTCCATCATTGTTTTCTGTTCATGCATGTCTCCGAGGACCCACCCCGCTAATAAATCAGCCCTGTTATTTTCCTGTGGTTCCAACAATGTCTTCCCTCCTTGAACCATTCTTCCTCCCACGCATACGTATGGAATCAGGGGGCTTGGGTTCAAATCTCACCTCTGATACTTATTATCTGTCTGAATTTTGGTGGGTTACTTTATCTCCCTAGCTCTCAGTTTCCTCATCTGTAAAATGGAGGGGGGGGTCCTGGACTAAATGGCTTCTGAGGACATATCCAGTTCTAAATCTGTGATCCTTGGAACTGCACAAGGAGCCAGACAGGGTGGGAGGACAACTTCTACAGAGGACATTTGGGCCTTTATCCTATGTGTTGGGGAGGGTACTTCTGTTCTTTTACCCCTTTAGACAGGGGGTCAAACACAAGTCCCTGGGAAGGCTGTCAAGTAAGAGTCTTCCATCTGCTTCTCCCACCTGTATGATGCAGAAGGAATCTTACCAGCTCCTCATTATCATGAGTAGGTTCCTTTCTGTAGCCATAGGGATACAGAAGCATCTGGGAATAGCTGTGGATGGAGATCAGAACCTTGAAATGCTTGTGTTTCTGGATGAAGTTTGCGATAGAGGCCACCTCTGGCTCAGAGTGAGGGAAGGGCCCATGATAAGTCTCCGAGCAGGGGTTGTTGCTAGAACCAGCACCTAGAATTAAGTCCCCCCGCCAAAAAAATTACAAATTATAAAGTTGTACTCTACAAAAGCAGTAGGGTATAGTAGAAAGAGCCCAGAAAACTATTTTGCTATATGAACCAGTTAGGGGAATGGTTTCTGAAAAACTGAAAAGACTTATATGAGTTGTTGCAAAGTGAAGTGAACAGAACCAGGAGAATATTGTTCACAGTAATAGCAATATTGTAATGGTGATCAAATGTGAAAGACTCACCTAGTCTCATCAATCCAAGACGATTCCAAAGGACTCACAAGAGAAAATGCTATCCACATCCAGAGAGAGTACTGATGAACTCTGAGTGCAGATTTGTAAAGCACTTAGCACACAGTAGGCACTTAATAAATGCTCATTCTCTTCCCCCATCCACTATAGCACTCGACTTGTAAGGGCTTGGAAAAATCAACTTGTAAAAATTAGGATTTTTAATTAGCTTTATTTTTATCTGATTATGAAAAGGTATAAATCACTCCAGAGGGAGCCTTCTTCTTAATTTTTCTTCCTCTCTTCTCTTTCCTTTCTTGCCCCAAAACGCACAGTGGTGTTCTAGGGAGCAGGAGTAGTTATGAAGACCTGAGTTTGAATCTGGCCTCAGACACTTACTAGCTGAGTGACCCTGGGCAAGTCTCTTGACCCTGTTTGCCTCAGTTTCCTCATCTGTAAAATGAGCTGGAGTATCTCTGCCAAGAAAACCCCAAATGAGGTCATGAAGAGTCTGACGTGACTGAAATGACTGTACAACAACAATGGGAGACCTCCTAGGGAAAGAAAGGCCTAGTACCTTTCTTTGTCAGGGTTACTGGCAACAGCTGCTGTCTTCCTGTCTCTCCACCTTCCCCCAGATCAACTGCCCTTTTTTCCTTACTTTAGTAACGGTCATTGGGGAGCCATCCTAGTCCTCCCTAGCTCAAGCCCAGCCTCTGCCCAAGAAAGCATGCCTCCAGTAGGTCAGTGAAGGTCAGTAACTGTGGGACCATCTCCAGGGAGGTCACAGCATCCCAGATGACTTCCGGGCAGCCCCAGGGGATCACCAGCTAGCTGACCCCCAGAATTACCATCATCCCACAGGAATCCCGGCTTGAAATGGGGGTGGGGGTGATGGGGCGGTTTCCTCGTTACTCATTAGAACAATTAAATCAAATTATGTTGAAACCACCGACAGAGCACTCATGTCTGAGTCACCAAGCAGATACGTGCTACTTCTGACCACAGGCGGGTCCCCGAGCCTTTCCCCCTTCCCCCACGCCACCCCCAATCACTTCTCCTGCTTTGCCACGGCCACACCTAGAGTAACAAGTCTCCTGACAGGAGCACGAGCGGCCTGCAAGAGGCTGGGGGACGAGGACCAGGAAAGGGAAGATTACAGACTCATGCGAGAGACTCGTGAACTGACTGATAACCTGTTTGGCACGTCTGCCTGGAGGCTACGCACCTGCCTCATGAAGCAAGCAGAAGGGATCACAAACTGCAGACTGAGAAACGCAGCCATTGTGCAGCCCAGATTCCCTTCCCTTCCCTTCCCTCCCTTTGTCTTTCCTTCCCTCACCTTCCTATCCCTGCCCTCATCTTCCCTTCCTCACAACATATGCAAGGGTACTATGGGCAGATAGGTGGCACCACAGTGCATAGAGCACTGGGCTTGGAATCAGGCCGATTCATCTTCCTGAGTTCAAATCCGGCCTCAGACACTTACTAGCTGGGTGACCCTGGGCAAGTCACTTACCCCTGCTTGTCTCAGTTTCCTCATCTGTATGTCAGAGCACCATGGGACATCCAAAGATCCAAAAGCCACAGTCCCTCTTTGTCCTTACACGTGTGAAGTTCAGGGGCAAGCAAAGATGGGGCAAAGTAGGATAAAATAGTAGGGCAGGATCAAGGTTCAGACAAGTGCTCTGAGACCTCGAATGAGGTCTTGGTCCTTCTGGAGATCAGCAAAGGTATAGTGAAGTCTGCCCACTTGCAGAGGGGAGCCCGAGCAGCTGCACATGTCCAGGGGGCTCTGTTTCCAGAACTATTTCTCAACATTCAAACCATCACGGCTGCTGACTCTCATCTGAGTTAAGCTAGCTGGGACCAGATGGTCCCTAAGGTTCCTTCTGACACTCCGATTCTGTGAATCGGGGAATAAACAGACCAAGCCTCGACCATGTGGGAACCTTTGGATTTCTTTAGCATCTCTCTGACCTTCACAGCCCTAAGATCATGTCCAGATGCCCTTATTGTACAGATAAGGAGATAGGGATCCAGAGAGAAAGTGAATTCCCCTCAGCTCATTGTTTTTGTCTGAGCTCTCCCTGAGCTAGGCTTGTATTAGAAATTAGAGCCAGAACTCAAGCATCATCCAGTCATGCGGTCACAACCCTTGTCCTCTACACAGCACCAGACTGGACCAGTGGACCTGCACCTGGCCCTACAGGTGGCCTAACTGATGGAGAACAGAGTTTCTTGGTCATTGGCCAAACACCTGGGCTTTTTCAAAAGTTCTAGATACCTATTTTCACAGGACCATAAATTGAGAACTAGTGAGAATAATGGGACCACTTCATGGAATTCATTATTCACACTAATCCGGACTTGGCCGTTTGATCTGGAAAACATATTAAATAACCTTTGGACAGTCTGGTGTACTTGGGGCACAGTACTTATTCTAGATTTGAAAATGTCAGAGGCACGTGCATTTTTGGAGGTAGACACATCCAACCCCATTATTTATAGAGAAGGAAATTGAGACCCAGAGAGGCTAAGAGACTTGCTGTGGATGACAAAGTGTCCAAGGTGAGGCTTGAACCCATCTTCCTCATTCCAGTCTCCTCTCCATTATATCCCACTGTCTCAATGTTTGTCTCAATGTTTTCTAAGAACATTCTGATGGTTCCTTGGTTATTGTTCAAGGTGGCTTTCTTAAATGATCTGTATTACTCTTTTTTTGGCTTTGAATAGAATTTTATTTTCCAAAATATTTGTAAAACCAAATTTTAACATCAATTTTTTTTAAAACTTTGTGTTCCAACTTCTCTTCCTCTCTCCATTCCCACCCCCCACGCACAAGAAATGAAGCAATTCAGAATATCCGAGGAGAAAGAACTGATAGTATCTGAAAACACAAGGTGGCTTTCTTAAATGATCTGTATTACTCTTGATGTTCAATTGAGTTGGTCATGTACGGCCTACGAAATTCCTCAAAACCAGGTGGCTACAAATGGGCAAGTGTCCTCCAATGAGCTGTAACGTCTACACCTATGTTTTCCAATCACAGGATTGCATATTAGTCAGCCAAAGCAAAGGCAAAATTTTGCTAGCCTACAATACTCTTCCTACAAAAAGTCCTTACTACACACACACACACACACATGTACACACACATATACAAGAATGTATATGTGTGTGTATATATATATATATATATATGCATATTTGTTTTTTGTTTCCTCTTTCCTCCCTTTCCCCTTTACCCAGACGCTCATACCCCAAGGTCTTTGTCCTGGCTACCTCAGGAGAGTGGATTTTGAAGAAGGTATCAAGGTCCAGGGATCCTATACCAGTTTGTTATACAATTAAGTGCTGATTAGCACAAATGATGAATCACATTAAGTGGTTGCATATATTGGAATTCATACTATTCAAAACTATAATTATGTAAAATATGGTCATTGGTCCCTGTCCAGTGGAAATATGCAGTGAAAATGATGGACCCACTTCAAGGGATTCATTATTCACACTAATGTGGACCCAGCCATTTGCTCTGGAAACATATTAAATTACCTTCGGACTTTCTAGTGAACTTGGGGTGTGGTACCTGTTCTAGATTTTAACATTTCAGAGACATATTAATTTTTCTTTGAAAACTGATCCAAAAGAGCTGGTTTTATGAAAAAACCAATAAAATAGATAAAATATTGGTTAATTTGATTAAAAAAAAGAAAGAAGAAAACCAAATTACCAGTATCAAAAATGAAAAGGGTGATGTTACCACCAATGAAGTGGAAATTAAAGCAATAATTAGGAAATATTTTGCCCAACTGTATGCCAATAAATTTGACAATCTAAATGAAATGGATGAATATTTACAAAAATACAAACTGCCCAGGTTAACTGAAGAGGAAATAAAATCCTTAAATAAACCCATATTAGAAAAAGAAATTGAACAAGCTATTAATGAACTCCCTAAGAAAAAATCCCCAGGGCCAGATGGGTTTACGGGTGAATTTTACCAAACATTTAAAGAACAATTAATTCCAATATTATACAAATTATTTGGAAAAATAGGTGAAGAAGGAGTTCTACCAAATTCGTTTTATGACACAAATATGGTGGTGATACCAAAACCAGGCAAAGCAAAAACAGAGAAAGAAAATTATAGACCAATTTCCCTAATGAATATTGATGCTAAAATCTTAAATAAGATATTAGCAAGGAGATTACAGCAAGTGATCACCAGGATAATACACTATGACCAGGTGGGATTTATACCAGGAATGCAGGGCTGGTTCAACATTAGGAAAACTATTAACATAATCAACCACATCAATAAGAAAACCAACCAAAATCATATGATTATCTCAATAGATGCAGAGAAAGCTTTTGACAAAGTACAGCACCCATTCCTAATAAAAACACTAGAGAGTTTAGGAATAGGGGGAGCTTTCCTTAGAATAATAAACAGTATCTACCTAAAGCCATCAGCAAGTATTATATGCAATGGAGATAAATTAGAGGCCTTCCCAATAAGATCAGGGGTGAAACAGGGATGTCCATTATCACCCCTATTATTTAATATTGTCCTAGAAATGTTAGCTTTAGCAATCAGAGAAGAGAAAGGAATTAAAGGAATTAGAATAGGCAAGGAGGAAACAAAACTATCACTCTTTGCAGATGATATGATGGTATACTTAAGGAATCCTCGAGAATCAAGTCAAAAATTACTTGAAACAATTAACAACTTTAGCAAAGTAGCAGGATATAAAATAAATCCACATAAATCATCAGCATTTCTATACATGACCAACAAAGTCCAGCAGCAAGAGATAGAAAGAGAAATTCCATTTAAAGTAACGGTAGATAATATAAAATACTTGGGAGTCTATTTGCCAAGAAAACTGATCCAAAGCACCCATTATTTCATTCCTTCTTTTTGGGGAGAGGCAATCTGAGTTAAGTGACTTGTCCAGGGTCACACAGCTAGTAAGTGTCTGAGGCTGGATTTGAAATCAGGTTCTCCTGAGTCACTATGTCACCTAGCTGCCCTGTATCTCTTATTTCAAGAAGGCAGCTAGGTTGTACATTGGATAGAAAGTAGGGTTTAGACTAAGGAAAACCCAAGTTCAAATCTTGTGTCAGACACTTACTGGCTCTGTGACCCTGGGCAAGTCACTTAACCCTGATTGTGTTAAAAAAAAATAATAATAATCCTAGTTATCTGGCTGATGACCAAGTAGATCTGTACTTAATTGGTAGCACTATCTATTGAGTGCTTGGCAGAGTTTTTGTTCCAGCTAGAGGACAAAGATAGTGCTCTGGTTCTTTCTCTGACTTCCAACACAAGCCCAGCCCAGAAAGGATACTGGCCTGGGAGTCAGGAACTCTGGGCCCTAGCTAGCTCTGTAACCTGGGGCAAGTGACAGTGGGGATGGGGGTGGGCATATTTCCTTTCCTTGAACAGCATATTTCCCCATCCCAGCCCTGTATCCCCAGGCACAGTGAGACTAAGCAAGAGCCTATTAGAAATACTCTGAGCATCCAGAGAAAGTACTGTCCTCCAGGGACCTATAATGATCACAGCCGTGCATGTTAGTTAGCACAGACCCATCAGGGCCCCCCAGATTAGGTCCAAGTGAAATTCCACTATAACCACAGATCAGGCGGCCCCTTCCTAAATTAATATGGAACTCATTCTTCCTAATTCACTCACAGCATGTATTCTTCCCTTATATGGCTCCTCTGGGAGCCATTTTTTTTAATGGGAGAAAAACAGGGTTTTAAAACTGGCCGTAGGGGCAGCTAGATGGTGCAGTGGATAGAGCACCAACCCTGGATTCAGGAGGACCTGAGTTCAAATCCGGCCTCTAACACCTGACACTTACTAACTGTGTGACCCTGGGCAAGTCACTTAACCCTCATTGCCTTGCCTCCTCCCCCCCCAAAAAAAACTGGCTGTAGGACTGAGTTATCAGCAGGTGGTTGTTCTTTCAGGGCTGTCTTTTTCAGGCACCCCCTTTATCCTGTCCTCCCATCCTACTAATCCCCTCTCTTCTGGTATCAGACATAACAGGAGCTGGGGAGGCATTCCTAAATACTTCCATCTCAGAGGGGCAGCTAGGTAGGACAGTGGATAGAACACCTTGCCTGGAGTCAGGAAGACCTGAATTCAAATTTAACCTCAATTCCTTACTAGCTGTTTGACTCTGGGCAAGTCACTTAACCTCTGTTTCATTTGCCTCAACTATAAATTGAGGATAATAATATCATCTTCTATTATGCTAACATAATCTAGCATATCTTCCAGGGTAGGCCGGCTAGGATGGATAAGTGGATAAGAGTGCTGGAACTGGAGTCAAGAAGACTCATCTGCCTAAGTTCAAATCCAGCTTCAGTGATTTTATTAGTTATATGACCCTGGGCAAGTCACTTCACCCTGTTTGCCTCCATTTCCTCATCTGTAAAATGAGCTGGATGAAAGGAAAGAGCAAACCACTCCCTTCTTTTTTCCTCTTTCTTCTCTCTTCTCTCTCCCTCTGTCTCCTAGTGTAATATATGTATGGGTATGGGTATGTATATATACATACATACTTTATATATGTACATATAATATAGATTATACAAATGTGTTCATTATAACGGTGGTGTGCTGATAAATGTTTAACCCTCGGCTGAGGTGGGGTAAGGGGGTGACGTCTGCATAAGGTACTTTTACATTTATTTAGATTTTTTTCTTCATGGCTTGCTTAAATCTAGACAATCAACAGCACAATAAATCAAGGCCCATTTCGTATTTTATTTTACTGATTTCTGAGGTGTAAGTGCTCACACTGAGTATTCAACAACAGGGGCATTTAGGGTTGAGTCGGAGCTTGCTCCAGCACGTACCTGATCATACATTGTTTTAAGCCCTCCCATGTACTCTCTGGCTACAAGGCCCACACCTTTAGGCTTCCTCTAGCCAATATTCACTGGTTTGTTTTAACTAGAGGGCCACATATCTTCTCAGTTCAGAGGATCCACCAAGGGTCACACAAACCCCGCTAGGAAAAATGTCCTACCTCCAAAGCCAGAGCGCCAGTTCCTGTTGGGATCTACCCCCTTGCAAGTGGAATTTGGGTTGATAGCTCTGTTCTTGCGCCACAGACGGTTCTAGGACGAGAATATGGGTCATGTGATCTTGTGACCTGGGAGGTCTGCATCAGCCAAGTTTTGCGAAAGGGCGGAGGTGCTTGGAGGGTCACAAGTCTTGGTTTCTAATCCTGGACACTTACGGGCCGTGTCATTGAGGAAAAACTCTCTGGGTCTCAGTGTCAGAATCACAGACTTTTAGGGATGGAAGGGACACAGCGGTCAACCAACAGACATTTATTAAGTACCTCCTGTGTCCTGGGTGATCCAGTCCAACCTCTTTGTTTAAAAAATGAGGAAATTAAAAAAAAAAAGAGGAAATCAAGGCCCAAAGAGGTGGTTGAGCCCACACAGGTAGTAAGAGGAAGAACCAAATCTCAGGATCAGGGCTGCTGGCTCTAAATTCCATATTACGAAATGAGGACAGTTATCCTCCTTATTCTTGCTCTGCGATGACTAGAAGGATCGGACGAGTGACGGTAAGCCAGATGCCAGGCATGACTATTAGCATTACCTGCCCACTGACTCTGGTCACGGAGCAGATGTCATTCCTGAGCTTTGGTCAGACTTCTGGGCCTTCTCATCTCCTCCTTTGCTCCACTGAGGAGAAGGTGAGGAGAAGCAGGCAGGAGGAGAGGAGGCGCTAACAGAGACAGGATGGGGACCGGGGTCTGCCGCGGGGCCTGATGGATGAGGCATGAGGCATGAGGCATGAGGCATGAGGCATGAGGCATGAGGCATGAGGCATGAGGCATGAGGCATGAGGCATGAGGCATGAGGCATGCTTTTGTCTGCCCGGATTGGCCAGCACCCTGACAAAGGGGTCCCGGGATGATGAAGCCAGCCTGGAGCACTGGGTTTGGAGTCAGAGATGGGTTTGCACTTGTTTCTTTCACTGTGTGACTGGACAAATTGGTGCCTAGCCATGGTGCCTAACATAGCCCTGGCCCACAGCATCCTCCATGGTCCCCACTCACAGCCCAGGACAAGTCAGAGTGTCCAGGAGAAAGCTCCCCCCGTCCAATTCCACATGGTGATTTGGCCTTTCCCACCCTCCCTCCCCTCTCCCCAAAGAGCCTCACCATGCTGTGGGTATAAGCAAACCCATCAGGGTTGGTGACAACCTCAAGGAAGATGTCCATGTGGTTCAAGACGTCGGTCAGCACTGGTTCTTCCCCATAATCCGTGGCGATCTAAAAGGAAGGGCGGACAGCAAAGCAGGGGGATTGGAGTGGGATCCCGAAACAGAGGGGGAGGGCAGAATCCGGACAGCGCGATTTCCCTGCCAAGCAACAAGGCACTAAGAGCCTTAGTTGTTGTTTGTCATTCACCTTCTCTGTGGATTAACCACAACATCAATTAGAGTGCAAGCAACTGGAGCACGAGTCCTAATCCAGGAGTATGTAAACTTGAGAAAAGTTGGTTTTTTGTTTTTGTTTTTTTAGTGAGGCAATTGGGGTTAAGTGACTTGCCCAGGGTCACACAGCTAGTAAGTGTTAAGTGTCTGAGGCCGGATTTGAACTCGGGTACTCCTGACTCCAGGGCCAGTGCTCTATCCACTGCGCCACCTAGCTGCCCCGAAAAGTTGGTTTTTTTAATCACTGTATCTCACTATGATTGATTTCTTCTATAAGAATAACAACAACAAACAAAAACAGCATTTATATAGCACCCACTATTTGCCAGGCACTGCTCTAAGCTCTTTTTACAAATATCTTGTTTGATCTTCACAACAGTAGGTGCTGTTATTATCCCCATTTTACAGATGAGGAAACTGAGGCAAACAGAGAAGTGACTTGCCCAGGGTCACACAGCTAGTAGGCACCTGAGGCCAGATTTGAACTCAGGTGTTCCTGACTTCTAGCCCAGCGCTCTAAATATTGTGCCACCTGGCTGCCTCCATGTAATCCTATGTGGGGTTTTTTTCCATTTAAAAACATTATTCTGAGGAATATATAGGTTTTGTTAGTCTGCAAAAGGGGTCCATTACAAAATTATTATCTTGGGTATGCCCAGTTATAGTACCTAGCATGTCATCTTTCCTCTGCTCTTGTGCTTGCCCACCCAAGAAATGGGATAAGCTATAGAATCAAATATTTGAGTCCAATATGTCTGTGCCTGTACTGATCTTGGAAAAGGCCCCAAAATTGTCAGGCACACACACACACACACACACACACACACACACACACACAGAAGAGACAGGTGTCAATCAACCACCATCAAGTCTACTGAGTGACTTCCAAACATTTCCTCATCTGTACAATGAAGGGGTTAAACCAGAAGATCTTGAGCCATCTTTGGCTGCTAATGCCCTCTGCCATAGGCCACCTCTGTGCCACTGGATGGTCATCCCCGGCTTACCTTCATGGCTGTCCAGACTCCTGTTGCTTGGGTGATCCACTCCCGAGCGTGAATGCCAGTGTCAATCCAGATGGCCGGCCGGGTTTTGTTTCCAGTGCTGAACTGGGAGACAAAAAATCCAAGCCACCCAGGGGGTATTAAAATGGAGGTGATGTTCCCAGACATGCCATACAGTGGGTCAGCTCTACTTGGAGGGCTCCCTGGTTGCTTAGACCTAGACTGAGAGTGAATACTGGGGGCAGCTAGGTGGTGCAGTGAATAGAGCACTGGCCCTAGATTCAGGAGGACCTGAGTTCAAATATGTCCTCAGACACTTAACACTTATTAGCTGTGTGACCCTGGGCAAGTCACTTAACCCCAATTGCCTCACCAAAAAAAAAAAGAGAGTGAATATTGGTGTGTGTGTGTGTGTGTGTGCGCGTGCACGCACAACTGGCTACCTCAGCACCTATATGGACAATGCTAGAAGGAAGTAACAGAGAAGGATGACCTCTCCAGTGGAGGTGGGAACAGAGATGAGCACCAAGTAAGCACAGCTCCTTATAGAGGGCTCAGATTGCTAGAGCTTCTGAGATGATGAACCCTAGACCTCTAAGACTTCCATTTCTGGTCATCCATGGCATGGATCCTTTCAAGGGATCCAGGTCCCTCCTGGCCAGTACACAGTGTCTTCAAACGGGTGAAGGCCATCAAGACCAATCCCCTTCATTTTACAGATTAGCAATGTGAGGCCCAATGATGTTAAGTGACTTGCCCAGGGTCACACTGTTATTAAGTGTCTCAGGCAAGATATGAACTTGGGACCTCTGACTCTCGAGTTTGGTGCTCTATCCACCCTAGGTACAAAACTCCAAACATTATTTTTTGCTCCAAATGTTATTTTCTGTGGCACCAGAGTGTGATGAGGAGCCTTCCCTGTTGACTTCAGTTCATTAATATAGGCTTTAGTTGGTGGACTGCAGACAGTCCTGTGAAAGCAGGAATCTCAAAACACCCCATTTGGGAAAGGGCAGGAGGAGGACTGAGTATCCCTAATTCTAGTCAAGGGATGGAGGGACTGAGGCAACCAGAAGTGCGACAACTCACGCATCCTCACCCGTCTCACTGTGTTAGATGGGGGAGGGTGGATATCCACCTCATTGAACCCTAAGATTGTGGGCTCAGAAGACGCACCATTTAGAGCTGAATCTTAACCAAACCAAATTGATGGGTATGTATCCTCTACCTAAAACTCCCCGGGGAAAAAGACCCAAAAGGCCATTTGTCCCAACTCATTACTCCATGGGGCCTCAAGCCTTTGATGGAAGTGGGAGGGGATGAGTGAGGGTAGGGCACTGAGGAAAGCCAAGGAATGGGATTGAGGCGTTACCTTCAGCACAAAAATGGGACGTTTTTCAAAGGTTTGACCAATCATAATTTTTGAGACCAGGTTTGAATGCTCTGCCACAAAGTCGTCCATCCAGGTGTAGATCTGAAAGGAAGACAGTTGAGATAGCTGGCGATGCCCACGGAGAGAGGGAAGTGGACTTGGAGAGAAGGAATATAGAAGGAATGCCCCCCCATCTTTTCTTCCAGATGCCCTTCGCCCCCTGCAAAGCTTCCTCTCTGGGAAAGGTTTTCACTTGAGTCTCAATTCAATCTAATTTATAACATAGGATTTAGAGCTGGGAGGGGCCTGAGAGATCATTTAATATAATCCCCCTCATTTTACAGATAAGGAAACTGAGCCCCAAGTTGGTGTGTGGGGTTGCCAAAGGTCAAACACTGAGATGAGTCTAGTTGGGATTGAAATTCAGATCTTTGGACTCTAGATTCACTCCATTATGTTATGTTACACATATAAAATATATAAATATTACATATTGATTGACTATTAAACATACATATACATATACCTCCCACCTCCCATGAGAACCCAAACTTTGTCCTCAGGACCACTTTATACTCTTTTTTTTGTGAGGCAATTGGGGTTAAGTGACTTGCCTAGGGTCACACAGCTAGTAACCCCTTTATACTCTTAAAAAGTATCAGAGTTTTTGTTTATGTGGAATTATAGCTATTGATATTTACCATATTAGAACTGTAAAGTCTTAGTATTATTATGGAAATAGTTTCGATCTTGTGTGTTCCTGGGGTCTCAAGACTACATACACCCTAAGAACCACTGTTATAAAGACATGGGCAGGATATCTTGGCCAAAGGAACTACAAGTCTCCAGTTCGCTTTCTGAGATTCCTCCTCAGTTGGTCCAAAGACAGGCCCTTCCCTGAGGACCTTAGCTCTACAACTGGAAGACAGCTCAGAAGTCTTTTAGTCCAAACCCCTCAGATTACAAATAAGGAAATTGAGGCCCAGAGAAGTCACAGATTTTAGAGCCGGGACCACAGAGACCATCTAAGTCCAACCCTTCATTTTACATGAAGAAACTTTGACCCTGAGAAATTAAGTGGTTTGCCCAAGGTCACACAGATACATACAAGGCCACTCGGTACCTAAGGCAGGATTTGAACCCAAGTCCTCTGACTCCAAAGCCAGTGTCTTTCCCACTGAACCACACTGCCTCTCCAATAGTAACACTGGTCATGAGTCTGCTCTGATCATGAGCCTGCTGTCATAAAGACCATCTCAGGGAAGCTAGGTGGTGCAGTGGATAGAGCACCGGTGTTGGATTCAGGAGGACCTAAATTCAAATCCAGCCGCAGATACTTGACACTTACTAGCTGTGTGACCCTGGTCAAGTCACTTAACCTTTATTGCCCAACAAAACAAAAAAGAAAAAGAAAAAAATAATTATAATGAAAGTCCCTTGGATATGAAGTAGGATGTGTACTCCGAGTTGTTTTTTTTTAGTAGCAGAGCTAGGCCAGGCTGCCCTGACTCATTTCTACTAATTTGCATGTGACAGAATGCCTGAGGTGGGGAGTCAGGGGCTGTGAGATGGAATTAATTTCTCAATGAGACTGATTACCTCTGGAGACCACAGAAGGTACTGCCACCAGGCAAGGCTGGCCCAGAGAGAATGGCTCAGTGATATTGGTATATTTCTATGGGAAGTCCTTTCTGCTCTTCTTGGTTGGTTGTGATCTATCCATCTTCAAATTATCTTTATTTGCTATCTAAATGCTATTCCCCCTTCTATCCCCCACCCCTAGAATGTAAACTCCTTAAGGATAGGAACAGTTTTTCATTTGCATACAGCAGGTGCTTAATAAGTGCCCATTGAATTAGATTGAATACCTACCTCCTCTAGAGTGTGGTAAGAGTTGTATCTGAAGCTACTAGTGCTCCTCTCCAGTCTCCGGGAGGCAGTCATGCCTTTTCGTTCCTCATCTAGCAGCACCTGGAATACAACCCCCCAAAGGTCAAGGCCATATCTTCTTTGACTAAGAGAGCTCTACAAGTCATCTGGGTAAAGAGAAGCCATCACTGATGTGAATACAAGACCATCTGCCTTGGGCTCCAATCTCCTCCTGTTTGCTGGCAGCCACTCCCCCAAGGACTATGAGCAAGGAGGCAGGAGTCTCAGGATCCAGTCTGGCTGTTGCTTAAGCTGTAGTGAAGTTAAGCAGCACTGTACAGGGAGAGAACACTGGCATGGAAGTCAAAAGATCCAAGTTCAAGTCTGGATTCTTCTAGATCATAGCGGTGTGACCTTGGGCAAATCACTTACCTCTCTGAGGCCTCTTTCCTCTTTTGTAAAATTGAGATGATAATCACCGAGCTACCCACTGGGCCAAGGTGATGAAAGTCAAATGGGCCCAGGCTTGTAAAGTACTCTTTGAGAGTAAAGTGTTATCTGAACTCTACTACTGACATTTATTTCTTTTTCTTTCTTTCTTTCTTTCTTTCTTTCTTTCTTTCTTTCTTTCTTTCTTTCTTTCTTTCTTTCTTTTTCTTTCTTTCTTTCTTTTTCTTTCTTTCTTTCTGTCTGTCTGTCTGTCTGTCTGTCTGTCTGTCTGTCTGTCTTTCTTTTTTTGCAGGGCATTGAGGGTTAAATACTTGCCCAGGGTCACACAGCTAGTAAGCTAGTAAATCAACTTTATAAGTACAGGATGGGGGGCAGCTAGGTGGCGCAGTGGATAAAGCACCAGCCCTGGATTCAGGAGTACCTGAGTTCAAATCTGGCCTCAAACACTTGACACTTAGTAGCTGTGTGACCCTGGGCACGTCACTTAACCCCCACTGCCCCGCAAAAAAAAAAAAAAAAATGAAATAAATACAGGATGGAAGAAGAATGACTAGACAATTACAATAATAATAATAATTAGTATTTGTGTAGTGCTTTAAGGTTTACAAAGTGCTTTACAAATATTGCTGATTTGATCCCAGGAGGTAGGTGCTATTATCATCGATGTTCTACAGAGGAAAATGAGGCAGACTGAGGTTAATGATGTACCCAAGGTCACACAACTGGTAAGTACCTGGGGCAGGGTTTGAACTCAGGTCTTCCTTATTCCAAGTCCGCCATTCTATCTACTGTCCCACCTAGGTACCTCATATTTTAAAAATAGTTTATGTGAGAAAACACAGTCTGGGAGTTTTAGTGGACTACAAGTTTAAGGCATGAATCAATTTAGCAACCCAAATATCTAATGAAATCTGCCAAAACATTGCTTACTAGAGTACTCATGAAAAATATAGCAGAGGGGGCCACTAGGTGGCACAGTGGATAGAGCATCAGCCCTGGAGTCAGGAGGACCTGAGTTCAAATCCGAGCTCAGACTCTTGACACTTACTAGCTGTGTGACCCTGGGCAAGTCACTTAACCCCAAGTGCCTCACACACACACACACACACACAAAATAGCAGAGCTGGGATCTTGGTCCTGGGTGACTCATCTATTGAATTGGCTCCAGGTGAATGGAGAGGAGCCACAGAGAGGATTAGAGAAATGGTCTTGCTCCAATCTGAAGATTCCATTGTTTTCCTCAATTGAAAATAGATAAATGCAGCCATACCTGATTGAACACAAGCTTGACTGTTGCACCCATCAGAGAACATGAAGGCATGTTTGATGAAATGATGATTCTGGGACCAAACTTTACCCTAACTTAAAATAACACTAAGGGTGTAGTAGATAAAGCACTGGCCTTGAATTCAGGAGGACCTGAGTTCAAATGTGACCTAAGACACTTGACACTTAACTAGCTGTGTGACCCTGGGCAAGTCACAACCCTCATTGCCCCACCAAAAAAAAATAATAAAGAATTTTAAAAATAATAATAATAAAATAAAATAACAACAAAAGGAACTAGGTCCAGGAAGTCTACATAAGTCTTCCAGTTTCCAGACTAAAACTTGGTAGAACTCCATCTATAGGAGGTCCCCATAAGTGTTCCTCCCTGATAGCCCCTCCAGAATAAATCTGACTGGTCCTTGAAAAAAGGTAACTGGGGGGCAGCTAGGTGGTGCAGTAGATAAAGCACTGACCCTGGATTGAGGAAGACCTGAGTTCAAATCTGGCCTCAGACACTTGACACTTACTAGCTGTGTGACCCTGAGCAAGTCACTTAACCCTCACTGCCCCACAAAAAAAAAAGAAAAGAAAAAAGGTACTAATCATTCCATCATGATCTTTTTGTGCCACTATCTAAAAAAAGTGAACGTTTGCAAGTTCAGACTGAAATTTGTTGTTGTTGTTCAGTCATTTCAGTTGTATCTGACTCTGTGGGTTTTCTTGGCAGAGATACTGAAGTGGTTTGCCATTTCCTTATCCAGCTCATTTTACAGATGCAGAAACTGAGGCAAACAGGGTTAAGAGACTTGCCCCAAGTGACACTGCTAGTAAGTGTCTAAGGCTGGATTTGAACTGAGGTCCTCCTGACTCCAGGCCCTGCACTCTATCCACTGTGCCACCTAGCTGCCACAGACTAAAACAGAGATTTGCTTAAACAAACAAACAAAAATCACCTTTTGTGGAAGCAAAAAAAAGGAAATTTCTAATTATAAGCTCTCCTACATGTCTGAAATGTAGTCATTTGAGTAGAATGCTCATTGAATTAGAAATTATATTTCAGATATATGGGTTTTCATTTGACAAATTCTCTGAATTTCTCTCAATCAGCCTCTCCTGTCACCTTTCCACAAAAGTCAGAAATGCATTAACAGAAAGCAGATCAAAGGACCTAATGGATTCTTCTTCTTCTTCTTTTTTTTTTTTTTTGGGTGAGGCAACTGGGGTTAAGTGACTTGCCCAGGGTCACACAGCTAGTAAGTGTTAAGTGTCTGAGGTTGAATTTGAATTCAGGTTCTCCTGACTCCAGGGCTGGTGCTCTATCCACTGCGCCACCTAGCTGCCCGGACCTAATGGCTTCTTAACTGTAACAGTCCTTGCCTGTTCAGCATTCCATCCAGGATGGAATGGATAGGCTGAGAATCCTAGGGGTTGTCTGGTCCAGTCCTCTGATTTCACAAATGAAGAGCTGTTCTCTCTGGCTACTAGACTGAAACCGAAATTAAAGTAAGGTGAGGCACCAACACATACACACGCGCAGTGAGAGATCTTACCTGTACGTCCTCAATCATGATGGTATAGGAGATGCCACTAGAATTGAGATAGTTCTTAACACTTTTCAGGTTAGAAAAAGGAACTCTCATGTCCACAGGGAGGCTGGGCCTGGCTGGAGCATGCCAAAAATCAACCTTTGAGGGGCAAAGGAAAGAAAAGAAATTGTGTTTTATCATATAACCTGGAGCGTGAACACCCAGGTAGACTGACAGCCTAATCTACTGTTATCCAGCTGAGAGTTGCGCCCATCCTTTATGTCAGAAATTATCACCTGCACTCTAATGTGTTACTGAAAGCTCTAACGGCCAAAGTATCTGGGGGGTCAGTAAGAGGTTTTCTAAGTCTTATCCAAAAGAACTTTCTCCTCCCATGACACCCAAACCACTCTGCCATCTTCCAGCATTGCTTCTTGGCCAAACTCTACCTTGCCCTGGTCCCAAAGACCCCCCAAACACTGAAGTAGTGATGAGTAAGGTAATGTCACCAATCACTGTAATTATCATGGGAAAGGCCCTTAGCCAGCAGAAAGAACTACAAAGACCAGGCATTGAGTGGAACTATATAGGCAGAGGACACCTGTTGCCTTCTGTCATGGAACACAAAGGAAAACTTCATGTCCATAGTACATCACAGGCTTCGATTCTAGTCTTAGACATTTTTTGTGTATCCCAGAGTCACTCCATGTCTCTGCTTCTCCATTTTTCTCTCTATAAAATGGGAAAAGTTGTTCATAACATCCTTTGTTTACTAACCAATAGAAAAACTCACAGGCGATAGGAGTATGATTGTAAGCAGAGGTAGCCACTGGCCCAGCCTGTGGGACCATGTTCAGAAATACCTGGTTGCCTCAACTACCCCTCAAATAAAATATATTTTATTATAACAAATTAAAAGAAATGCTGCCAGACTCTGAGATCTTTTGGCTGTCATCTTGAGCAGAGTCCTTTAACCTCTCTGAAATTCCATTTCCTCATCTATAAAATGGAAACAGGAGCATCTAGGTGTCACAGTGGATAGAACACTGGCCCTGGAGTCAAGAGGAACTGAGTTCAAATCTCACCTCAGGCACTTACTAGCAGTGTGACCCTGGGCAAGTCATTTAGCCCCAATTTGCCTTTTATACCCAATTTACATCCAGTCGTCCTGATGTATATCTTGCCACTGGACCCAGATGACTCTGGAGGAGAGAGCGAGGTTGATCTTACACAGTCCTTTCTCATTTAAATCCTATTCAGTGCAAGTTGTGACATCACCTCTGAATGTCATGGTCCTCTTTGAGAATGAAGGACAAGCAACAACAAAAATGGAGACAATAAAGCTAATCCTTTTTTAAAACATGGGCTTGTAAAGCTCAAATGTGATTGTGCAAGTGAGAAGACTTTGAACCACAGAGCACTACACAAGCAGCAGGTACGTGGGTACTCTTTTCTGTGACTATTAAAAACTGCTTCTGATAGAAATAAAAGATGAATAATAGCTAGCTTCTACCTAGCGCTTTAGAGTTTACAAAGCACTCTACAATTATCTCATTTGAGCTTCACAACAACCCTAAGAGGTAGGTGCTATTATCCCCATTTTAGAGATGGGGGATACTGAGGCAGGCAGAGGTTAAGTGACTTGACCACGGTCATCTAGTTAGTAAGTGTCTGAGGCCACATTTGAACTCAGGTCTTAATAATTATAATACTGGCTAACATTTATATAGTACTCACAACAACTCAGGGAGGTACGTGCTATTGTTACCCCCATCTTATAGATAATAATAATAATTAATGAATAACATTTATATAGCACCTACTGTGTGCCATTTACTCTACAATGATCTCATTTCATCCTCACAACAACCCTGGGAGGCAAATGCTATTATTACAGACAATAATAATCATAATCATAGCTAATTTTTTTTTTTTGTGAGGCAATTGGGGTTAAGTGATTTGCCTAGGGTCACACAGCTAGTAAGTGTTAAGTGTCTGAGGCCACATTTGAACTCAGGTACTCCTGACTCCAGTGCCGGTTCTCTATCTACTGTGCCACCTAGCTGCCCCATCATAGCTAATATTTAGATAGTAACTACTATATCTTGGGCACTGTGCTAAGAACATTTCACAAATATTATTTCATTTGATTCTCACAAGACTACAAGGAAGCAGGTGCTAGAATTATCCTCATTTCACAGTTGAGGAAACTGAGGCAGGCAGAGGTTAAGTGACTTGCCCTAGGTCACAGAGCCAGTAAGTGAGGCTGGATTTGAACTCAGGTCCTCCTGACTCCAGATGCAATACTCTATGCACTGTACCACCCAACTATCAAGGTGGTAGATTGAGCTATTAGGATGGGCCCAAGTCACACACATTTGCTACACTGAACTTTTTCATCAGAAGATCACTTATAAGTTATCTGGCACTCAGCTCCTGATGGTGGTGGATGGGACACTGGGGGATATAGTTGTGTTTTGTTATTTTTGTGGAAGCAATCGGGGTTAAGTGACTTGCCCAGGGTCATACAACTAGTAAGTGTCTCAGGCTGAATTTGAACTCAGGTCCTCTTGACTCCAGGAGCAGTGCTCTCTATTCACTGCACCACCTAGCTGCATGCCCTTCCCCCCCTCCCAGAACATAGTTTTGCACCAAACAAAAATGCTCCTTCCCTGCCCATGTCTTAAATTCCCAGTTTTATAGGGTATGTCTGGTTCAACTACCCTACTTCACTGAGTAAAAGCATGGAAACTGAGTTCTCTGGTCCCCAACCTTTTCCCTGTATAGGTTCTTAGTACTTTGTATTTTCCCAGAATCTTATGATCACTAGAGAAATAGGGGGCAAGAGGTGGGTGGGGAGGGGGAAGGGGTACCAAAGACCAAATTCCTCCCTTCCTTCTAGAGCTGCTGGAGCATCCCAGGAAGGGCGCTGGGGCAGAACCATGCCACCATCTAATGAAGCAAGACATCCAGACGGGCCATAATCCACCCACTGGACAGGCCTGCTCTTGGGAGGGGTCTATTGCTATTAAATTCATTCCATGGGCCTCACCCACCCGCCAGCCCTTTTCTAAAAGTCCCTCATGACATCTCCACTTTTAAAAATTAAAGTGTATTAAAATTAATTTGAGTATTTCACAACAGCTCTTGAGATATGAGACACCCTGAGGGGGTCAAGAGACCAAAGTTGGGAAACTGCTTTCTGTCAGATGAAGCTGACTCCAGGTCTAAACCCAGCTCTGCCCTGTGCACAACGTGGTGCTGGAAGGGAGACTGGGGGTCCTCCAGACCTAATCCTTTTATTTTACAGATGAGAGAACTGAGGCCAGGCAAGTGAAGCGATTTGTCTAGTCATTGCAGCAGCTTGCAGCAGTGCCAGGATTCGAACCCATGGCGTTTCCATTACACCTAGGTAACTCCCGGAGTCTAGTCCTCACCTTCAGGTCTTCTGAGTCCTCTAGATCCCTGAGTAATTGGAGTTGCTTCTCATCCTTGGCTTTGATTCGGAGAACCTGGTCTCTGGGAAGACATAAGCCGAGGAGCAGGGGTCAAGGACGATTGGGGGAGCAAAGTTAGGCTTTAGCCCTTGGGAGAAGCAGGGAGATCTTGGAAGGGGCTGCTTTGACTGCTAAGCATTAGAGAGAAACCAGAATGAGGGGACACCAAGGCTGGGAACCAGTTGGCAGGACTCCAGGAGCCGGTTGAACGCCTGGCCCATGGGCCGGCTCAGACCCTAACCCACTGGGTCATGGAAGAGGGGATGGGGGTGGAGATCTGCTGCAGAGAAAAGAGGAAGGAGGAGGAGGAGGACAGGGAATTAGAAAAGGAAGGGAGGGAGGGGGAGAGAAAGAAGACAGAAGATTGTGGAAGGGGGAACAGGGGGCATGGATGGCTGTTCCAGGGGGCTCCAGACCCCACCACCATCATGCTGGTCACCTTGCCTTCCTCCAGCATCCTGCTGGATGCTAATAGAAGGAAAGAATGAGGAGAGAAGGGGGAAGGTAGGGGTGTGTGTGTGTGTGTGTGTGTGTGTGTGTGTGTGTGTGTGCGTGTGTGTGTGTGTGTGAGAGAGAGAGAGGGGGGGGGAGACTGCGAATGTATCCATTTTACAGGTACTGAAACTGAGGCAGCTAGAATGAGAAATGATCTCAAGCAGCAGAGGCGCTGGGACTAGAACCCAGGAGCCCTCACACTCCACAACCCAGAGCTGTCCATTCTATAGCCACAGAGACACCAGCCTTCCTCTCCCTTGTGAGATTCATCCCCTCCCCTTCCCCATTTCACTCTCCCCAGCCCCAGCCCCGGGGGCTCTGAGGCAGAGAGCCTCTACTTACCCACTGAACATCTTCTGGCTCAAGGTTGCTGCCAGGAGAAAGCTCAGGATGAGGACAGCCCTCATGGTGAGCGGGAGCGGAGCAGGAGCCCGGCCTCCTGCGGGCATGGGCAGCATGCTTCTCCCCAGAGAGCAGCCGCAGTTGCCCTCTCTGCCCAGGGGCTCCCCGTCAAAGGCTATTACTCACCGCCTCAGCACCGTTGGCTTATCTGGGGAGGAACAGAAATGAGTGATGGAGATGATGCTCCAGTTAAGGCACCTGCCCAGCCCTCCCCAGCCCTTGGCAGAGCCCCCGGGGAAGGCAGAGGCGGGGAGGGGAGTCAGAGAGAAAAGGGGAGGGGAAGCCTCTCTCTCAGCCCGGGCATCCTTCTATTTGTCAAAGGGGGCAAAATCACATTCTGCTCTGCAGGGAGGCGTCAATCTTCCAGAAACAATTACATTTAAGCTAAGACTAACTCCAAATAATTTCCGACTTAGAGAGCTGTCCAAAATGATAGTGCCCCCCCCAACCCGTGCCCTTTGACATGACTGCTCCAAGACAATCTGGGGTAACATTTATAGGAACCCAAGAAAGAAAATCAAGACACGTAAAATATCATTCTGGGTTAACGTGAACTAACGTTAACATTCCTAATAGGTGAATATCATTGGGAAATAGCAACATTTCAAAAAACCATCAGTTAGTACTTGGCGAATACTCAGAAACAAAACCTCTCCCCTTCCCTCCTTCCTACTTTAATCTATTCCCCTTTTCTCCAAGTAAGCCTCTACTTTCTTGTTCTTCAGGTCCACCCTTATACAGACTCTCTCACTTTCCCTTTGGTCTGCCCTTCTCCTAGGAAAGCCAACTTGAAGTTTAACCCCAAAAGCCTCAGTAACCCCTTGCATGGATGGTTCAAGGGTAGAATAGAACACAAGCCCTAGAATCATTAAGACCTGAATTCAAATCCTTCCTGAGTTCAAATCCTTTATAATCATTGGATCTTTGATTGAGCTTCTTTGTGAATTCAATTCTATAAGCATTAATTAGGTCCCTTTACTGTGTTCTGGGCAGCTAGGTGGCTCAGTGGATAGAGGGCTGGGACTGGAGTCAGGAAGATGTGGGTTCAAATATGGCTGCCTCAGACACTAGCTGAGTGACCCTGACCAAGTCACTTAACCTTGTTTGTCTCAGTTTCCTCATCTGTAAAATGCACCTCCCTCCCCAGGTTGATGTGAGGGAAAAAATGAGATAATATTTGGGTTTTTTTTTAATTTAATATAATTTTATTTTGGTTTTTTTTTTTTTTTTGTCAGGGCAATGGGGGTTAAGTGACTTGTCCAGGGTCACACAGCTAGTAAGTGTCAAGTGTTTGAGGCCGGATTTGAACTCAGGTACTCCTGAATTCAGGGCCGGTGTTTATCCACTGCACCACCTAGCCGCCCCCGGGATAATATTTGTAAAGTGCTTAGCACAGTGCCTGGCACATAATAAGTGAATGTTTTAGTCCAAGTTTCCTTGGAGTTCAGTAGACCTGGGTTCAAATCCTGCCTCTGATGAGTGACTGGTATGATCTAGAGCAATTCTGCTGGATCTGTTAGGGTCCCATGCAACTAGCTGAGACTTTTCAATTACAAATTCATTGGGGCAGCTAGGTGGCACAGTGATAAAGCACTGGCCCTGGATTCAAGAGGACCCAAGTTCAAATCCGGCCTGAGACACTTGACACTTACTAGCTGTGTGACCCTGGGCAAGTCACTTAACCTTCATTGACCCGCAAAATAAATGAATAAATAAATGGATAAACAAATAAATAATAAATAAAAATTAAAAATTAATTGCTGATCTGCACCAGTGGAAGGAATTTCCACACTGGGAGGGTCCTACAATGAAAGCACAGGTGCAAACTATGCCCCTCACCCCATTAGGTTCATTCAGTCAATCTCTCCCTCAGAAATGTTATTTATTTCAGTTCATTATAATTAAACAGTCGATATTGACGCTCTCAGAAATTATCCTTTATTTCTTTCATATGTATTTCTATATGTACATGTTGTCTCTCCTAATAAAGTGTATGCTCCTTTAGGGCGGGGACCATTTCTGCTGCTTTTTTCTCTACCTCCTCAGCATCTGTCACACAGTATCTGGCCTTAATAATTTTTTTTTTTTTAGTAAGGCAGTTGGGGTTAAGTGACTTGCCCAGGGTCACACAGCTAGTAAGTGTTAAGTGTCTGAGGCCGGATTTGAACCCAGGTACTCCTGACTCCAGGGCCGGTGCTCTATCCACTGTGCCACCTAGCTGCCCCTGGCCTTAATAATTTAATATATACTTGTTGTTGGATTGATGTCACTTAGCCCTCTTTGCCTCAGGTTCCTCATCTGTAAAATGCAGATAATAAATAATAGCACCTACTTCCCAGGGTTGTTGTAAGGAGAAAGCGAGATCATACGTGTTTAGCACAGTGCCAGGCACACAGTAGGTATACATTTTTGTCTTGGGAGTGGAAAGGGGGGGCAGTTAGTAGGTCACTGGGTGATCTTAAATAATGTAAATTGTATAAGTGGTCATTCCGTTGGGGAAATGCCACCTTATCCACCTTCATGCCAAACATTCCCCATGACGTTCTTACAGATGGTGTTCCCTTAAAACAGGGCCACGCAGCCAAAGTCTCCCTAGCTGGGGCAATTGGGCAAAGCAAAGAGGAGGCTGCCATGCTGAGCAGCCCCTGTGGGATCAGGAAAGAGATCATTGGGGCTGCTGAACCCACTAATGGTGACTGCGGATCCACAGCAGAGGGGAAAGAAGAGGCAGAGATGCTCACTGGAGCTATTTCTGGTAACGGCACTTGAACAAAAAGGTCACTCAATAGAGGCATTTCTCAGAAATCCACTACCACATACACCCCCCTTTCCCAGAAGGACAGATTAGCTGCACGCTGGTGAGAAGGCTTGGGGACATCGCCATTGTTTGCAGTGGCTTCTGCTCCCCAGACCTGCCTGGCCTGTCCCAGGATTGCCCAGGTCTGTTGTCCCAACAGGCCCGGGGGGCTCCAGAGGCCTCACTCACAGTGGGGCCCGGGTTCCTCCCTGTCCTGAATGAGCAGAGTCCTTTCCTAGGGACTGAGGTGCTTCAGTGAGAAGAGCAATCCAGGAATAAGGAAGACCTGAGTTCAGAGTCCTAAGACACACACACACACACCCCTAGTTAGATGAAGTCAGGGCAGAGATACACACACACACACACACACACACACACACACACACACACACCCCTAGCTAGATAAATATATATTAGAATAATAGATATTAGAAAAATATATATTAGAATAATATCTTGGAATAAATATGTGATAACATATATTGGAATAATATATTAGAATAATATATAGTAACATATATTGGAATGATATGTGTAGGATAATATATTGGAGTTGTATATAGACATTATATATTAGAATAATATATAGGAATAAATTAGGATAATATATAAAGGATATATTAGAATAATATATAGGAATAATAACAGGGCCATTATTCTATGTATGTATTGGAATAACATATATTAGAATAATATATAGGGGAAATGTGTGCATATATATGTGTGTGTATGAATGAGGGAATTTGTTTTGCTTGACTTATGCATATTTGCAACAAAGTTTTTATTAATGAAGGGGAAGTAGGGAGGAGAGAAAATAGATTTTTGTTCATTGAAAAAATGAAATGAGACTTTTAAAAAATAGGTACTAGGTGGTGACACTGGTAAACTCACTTAACCTATCTCAGTCTCAGTTTTCTTTTCTATAGAATGGGGATGCCAAATAATAGCACCTACCTCACAGGATTTCTGTGAGGATCAAATGAGATAAAATATATATGCAACACTTTGCAAACCTTAAAGTTCTATATAAATACAAGTTATTATTATTGTTATTATTATTATTATTGTTATGGCAACTAAGTGGTACAGTTGAATAGAGCACCAGCCCTAGAATCAGGAAGACCTGAATTCAGATTCAGCTTCAGACACTTACTTGTGACCCTGGACAAGTCACTTGACCCTCGTTTGCCTCAGTTTCCACATCTGCAAAATGCAGATAATGAATAATAGCACCTCCCTCCCAGGGTTGTTGTGAGGAAAACATGAGTTAATATTTTTAAAGTGGTTATCACAGTGTAGGTGCCATATAAATGTTACCTATTTATTATCATCATTATTAGTGGAAGTTTGGAAGATGTGGCGGGGTGAGGGCAAGGCATGATAAAAGGGGCCCCCAGATGAAAAAAAGGATGGTTTAGCATCAAGTGGGATGAACTTGAAATCAGGATGCCTTGGGGTCTTGAGTCCTGGCTCCCGTACTTCCTACCAGAACAGAGGAGATGGGTGTGGTGGGCCTGGCGTCAGGAGGATTTGGGAATAGAATCTGGTCTCCAGAACTTAATAGCTGCCCAAGCCTGGAGCAAATCTCTTGATCTCTCTTGAGCTTGTTTCCCAATTTTGTAAATTGGGGATAATAATAGCACCCCCTTCCCAGGCTTGTCGTGAAGATCAGATGAGATAAGGAATAAAAAGTGGTTTGCAAAACCACCTTCTGTCTAAAGCAAGCTCTTATTAGTAGTTGTGTGACTGGAGGCAAATTATTGAACCTCTGTCTGAGTTTCGGTGACTTCATCTGGGTAATACTCTTTCTATTTCCTACCTAATGGCAGGGCCTGGAATCGAGAAGACTCAAGTTCAAATCTAACCAAGTCACTTAACCACTGTCAACCTCAGTTTCCCCATCTATAAAAGAGGGGTAATAATAGCAACTATTCTCCAGGGTTGTTGTGAGGATCAAATAAGATTATAATTGTGAAGTGCTCAGTATAGAGCCCAGCACCTGGTAGGTATTATCTAAACATTAGTTATCGTCTTTTTTGTTATTATTACTATTGCTACTGCTGCTACGACTATTTTACAAGGTTGTAAGAAAAGCATTTCGTAAACTTTGCAAAACACCATAAACGTGAGCCACAGAATGAAAAAACTGAAGACACGGATGGCTAGGCTGTATTTCTGAGGAGAGTCCAAATTGCATTTTCTTAGAAGAGTCCTTTCTTTTCCCTTGTTCAAACACTAATATTACCAAAACACTCCAGACAAGTGCCAGCTATCCAAAAGTTTCTTGGGTTCTTTGTTTAAAACATTTCATTGCATCCAAGATAATTCCAAAGGAATCATGATGAAAAAATGCTACCTACATCATTCCTATATGTGTGTGTACATATGTATATATGTGTGTATATATTTATATATGTTTATGTGTATGTGTGTGTATATATATATATATATATATATGAATGATGAAATTCAGCATTCCCTTCGACTATGAAATTAAAAACACGTTATCCCGAAACAGGGTCCACTGGCTTCTCAGAATAATGTGTTAATCTCATAATTGAAAGGGAGGCTCACTGCCATCCAGAGATTAGTGAAAATAAAGGCACCAGAGGGTCCCACGACCTTAAAGAAAAAGTGAAGGCCCCCTCCCCCACATTAGAACAATACAGAAAGAGAGGCCTCATTATTCGGGGAGTCCCCTCGTTTTATACGGGAGGAGACCAAGCCCCGTAGGGTTGGCTCCATCTGTCCAAGGCCACACAGGTAGCCTGGGACATCAAATTAAGGAAATGCATCCCCGGGCTGTTGTGAGGATTGGATGAAATAAAGCGCTGAGCACCGTTTGAGGCACACAGTTGGCGCTTAATAAATGCTTCTGCCTTTCCCCTTACCATCGCGCCCAAGGTCACACAGAGGACAGCCAGGGAGTTGGCTCCATTTGCCCAAGGTCACAGACACCGAGGTAGGGACAGCAACAACACCTCCCACACCCCCACCCCGTCGTTGTGAGGATAGAATGAGACGATAATTGTAAAGAGCTTAGGTCGGTACCTGGCACACAGCAGGTGCTTAATAAATGCTTCCGCCCCTCCCCTGTGCCACGCTACCCATTCGGGGTCACGGGGAGGGTCGGCCTGATCTGTCCGAGGTCACACCGGCAGTAAGGAGGGGGATCAAATCAAGGGTAACAACAGCACTGACCCCCGGAGGTTGGTGCGGGGATTTGCACGGTGCTTAGCCGGTGTGGGGCACACAGCAGGCACTTAATAAATGCTTCTTCCCTTCCACCGCGCTACGCCGCCCTCCGGGGCAGGCGGCTACCCCGCAGGGAGCCCCCGGGGGGGTCCCCCCCCACTCCCCAGACCCTCCATGTAGGTACTCACCACACCGCGTCTCAGGGCCTGGCCGCTCGGACCCACCGGCCGAGGGCCTTGCGGGGGGGAGCATTTCCTGCCGCTTCCTGCCCGGAGGTCGGAGCCTACCGGCTGGGGGGCGCCTCTGCAGCCTCGGCTGCCCCCAGGAGCGCGCCGCGGGGGAGCTGCTGCTGCGCGCAGACATCCCGCTCTATTAGTCAGTCAACGAAGCGCTGCGTGAGCCGGGAGGCAGCGTTCTGTCCACATGTGGTCTGAGAGCCAGGGCGCTGCGGGACGCGTGAATCCTACCGCCCGCCAGCTCTGGGTGCTAACTAGGTCGCAAGCTGCGGGCAGAGATCCCGACTGTGCCTTGGCCAAACCTGAGCCTCCCTTTCCTCACCTAAAAAACGGAGGGGCTGGGCTAGAGGACCTTCTCATCGGCCAACAAGCATTTATTAGGTGCCTACTGTGTGCCAGGCACTCTGCCGAGGGCTGGGGATGCAAGCAAAGGCAAAAAAGATGGTCCCCGATCTCTCCGGCTCCCAGGCTTTGGTCAATTCCAAGTCTAAATCTATGATCCTACAGGTTAAAAATAACAACACGCATAATTGATAGACTATTGATTGCCTTATCAATGGGTGGGGGACGGGTTAGAGAGAGGGAGACAATTTGCAACACAAAATTGTAAAAAGAGGGGCAGCTAGGTGGCGAAGTGGGTAGAGCACTGGCCCTGGATTCAGGAATACCAGAGTTCAAATTCAACCTCAGACATGTGACAATAGCTGTGTGACCCTGGGCAAGTCACTTAACCTCAATTTCCTCACCCCCCCCAAATTGTAAAAAGAATGCCCCAAAATAAGAAAGAGGGGGAAAAGACAAACATTAATACAAAAAAGCAGTTGAAAAAAACAGCTCCACTTTATTCATTAAATAAAACTGGAATTATTCATTCCCTTCTGAAATTTCCTTAGAGCCCTTAGCTTGAATTATGCCTTCGACTTGATCACATTCTCCCCCTGGGGGATCATGGAATAGTAGAATGAATGGATGGATGGATGGATGGATGGATGGATGGATGGATGGATGGATGGATGGATGGATGGATGGATGGAGAAATTTTATTAAGTGCTTTGATTTTTATTAAGTATTATTAAATTAGATGTATTAGATTATTAAGTATTATTAAATTACTTAATACTCAGCACACCACTGGGCTAATCACTAAGGATACTAATAAAAAAGACAGTGAGCTCATATTCTAATGGAGGAGGGAATACTTAGCTTAGAACCTGGCACAGAGTAGGCATTTAATAAATGTTTAAATAATATTGAAGTTCTTACCTACAAATCAGATGGAAAAGTCCCATGGTCCTTAAGGTACAGTGAAAAAGCAGATGTTGATGCCTCTTCTTTTGTCATTTCCAATGATAATGAGAGAATAAAAAGGGGCACCTTTCATACCTTTAATAAGGGAGTGAATTTTTAATCAAAGAAGGTCTAGAGATCATAACAGCTAAAGTTGAAAGGTCAACTGGAAGGCCATCCTAGTTCAATCCTTTCATTTTACAAATGAAGAAACTGAGCCACCAAGAGATTAAATGACTTGTGCAACGTGAAACAAGTGGTAGTATGGTTATTTTTGTTCTTGTCTCAGCCCCCTTCTGGTGAATTATCAACTCCTTGAGGACCGGCATGGTCATTTTTCATCCTTATATCCTGAACCTCTACTACAGTGTCTAACATATGGTGTCATTGTTTTTCAGTTGTTTCCATCATGTCTGACTCTCTAGAACCCCATTTGGGGTTTTCTTGGCAGAGGTACTGGAGTGGTTTGCCATTTCCTTCTCCAGTTCATTTTACAGATGAGGAAACTGAGGCAGACAGGGTCACACAGATAGGTGTCAAAGGTCATATTTGAACCCAGGTCTTTCTAACTCCATGCCCAGCCCTCTGCCCACTGAACCACTTAGCTGCCCAGCATACAGTAAAGGGAACTAATCAGTGTTTATAAAATTGAAATGAATTCATACAGAAGCACAATTAAAAACCCAATGATTGCACAGCTTGCTGGCTTATATTAAAGCATTACCACCCAACACTAGAGAATGCTGTATCAGCTAAATCAGGTCAGGATCTCAGGCTGCCAGTCACTGCTTAGCTCTACCCGCTGAATGGAATATTCTGTCATCTGTCAGCATTTTAATATCAGAGCATTCATCATGTATATCACAAACCATAGTCCTACCTACTTGAATCCTTCAAACACGGAAAATCCTGTTTGGGATAATGTCTGTTTCCACACTCCTGCCCAGAAGTCTGGAATCAAGCGATGGGAAGGAAGATCTAGTCTCTGGTCACAAACTTCTTGACTCCCAGTCTAACTAGAGTTAGATACATGCAATTAACTCACCACTGGTTTAGAAAGCACTCTATGAAACCCGGGGGTCTCTCCTGGGTGCATCCAGAGGAACTCCAGGGTCTCAAGAGCACTGCTCTCCATGATATGAAATTTCACTGGATTTCTATCTGTCCCAAAGTTCTGCCTCTGAAACACGAGGCTGAAAAAATGCTGCAGGGCTATGGGCAGGTGGTAGAGTCCAACTGTCATCAATTTAACATCCAAAAAGGAGGTGGGGCAAGTACCATGTGGTCCTTGCCCTTCTACCTTTAAAAAGTGACCTGCATTCCCAGTCTCTCCTGGAACTACAAATCTTAGGAGGCAAACCAGGCAAATGAAGCTATGACAGGGTACCAAACAGGAACCAGAATGCCCCATTATATTATACTTCCCAGACTGCATTCTAATCCTCTATTAAAACGAGAGAGAGAGAGAGATATGGAGGGAGGGAGAGGGAGGGGGGAAGAGAAAGAAAGAAAGAAAGAAAGAAAGAAAGAAAGAAAGAAAGAAAGAAAGAAAGAAAGAAAGAAAGAAAGAAAGAAAGAAAGAAAGAAAGAAAGAAAGAAAGAAAGAAAGAAAGAAAGAAAGAAAGAAAGAAAGAAAGAAAGAAAGAAAAGAAAGAAAGAAGGAAGGAAGGAAGGAAGGAAGGAAGGAAGGAAGGAAGGAAGGAAGGAAGGAAGGAAGGAAGGAAGGAAGGAAGAAAGAAAGAAAGAAAGAAAGAAAGAAAGAAAGAAAGAAAGAAAGAAAGAAAGAAAGAAAGAAAGAAAGAAAGAAAGAAAGAAAGAAAGAAAGAAGGGAGGGAGGGAGGGAGGGAAAAAAGAAACAACCGCAGGACATTTATTTGGTGTTCAAAGGTTTTCATAACCATTTAGCCAGTTCGGACTCTTCACAACCCTACCCCATTTCAGGTTTTAATGATACTGGAGTGGTTTACCATTTCCTACTCCGGCTCAATTTACAGATGAGGAAACTGAGGCCAACAGGGTGAATTGACTTACCCAGAGTCACACAGCTACTAAATGTCTGAGATCAGATTTGAACTGAGATCTTGACTGCAAGCCTGGTGTTCTACCTGCTATGCCACCTAGCTTCCTCCTACCTTTCCAGTCTTTTTACACCTTACTCCCTAATACTCTTCAATTCAGTGACACTCCTGGCTGTCCCACGAACAAGACAAACCAGTTCCCAGATCCAAGCATTTTCTCTGGCTGTCTCCTACATCTGGAATGCGCTCCTTCTTTTCATCTATCTACTGGCTTCCCTCGCTTTCTTTAAGTCCCAACTAAAATCTTCTACAGGAAGCTTTCTCCTACCCCTCTGCCCTTCCCTCTGTTAATTATTTCCTTTTAATCCTGTATAGAGCTTGCTTGTATATATTTGTTTGCATGTTGTCTCCCCCATTAGAGTGAAGGATTGATAGGTGCTCATTGACTGTGAAATGGATGAAGAAATTGTGGTTTGGATTATTATAATAGCGTCATAAGAAACACTGAGTATGAACAAATTGGGAAAACTTTGGGATGACTTTATGAACTGATAAAATGCCTCTTAAAATTCTTCCCTCAAGGGGCAGCTAGGTGGCGCAGTGGATAGAGCACCTGCCCTGGATTCAGCAGGACCTGAGTTCAAATCCGACCTCAGACACTTGACACTAGCTGAGTGACCCTGGGCAAGTCACTTAACCCCAATTGCCTCACCAAAAAAAAATTTTTTTAAGCCCCCCCCCAACCCCTTCCCTCAAGGCTCAGTAACTATTTCTTCTAAGAAGTCTTTTAATTATTGATTGTTTCTATGATTTGTCATTTGACCCACTCATTTTTTAGGATAAGATTTAGTTTCCAATTAATTTGTAGTCTATCCCTCCATGGCACTTTATTACATGTAATTTTTGTTGCATCATTCTTCTAAGAAGTCTGTGCCCTCCTCTCCCTCATGTGGTTAAATGCTCTCTCCCTTCTCAAGTTATAGTATATTTACTTATCTGTGTGCATATCATATTTCCTCAGCATTATTCAACAATCAATTGGCATTTATTAAGCACCTACTAGGTGCCAGGCACTGTGTTAAGCAGGATACAAAAAGGAAGAAAAAGACAGTTACCTGCCCTCAAGGAGCTTACAATCTAACGGGGGAGACAACAAACAAATACTCACAAGCTACATGTGAGATAAATAGGAGATGATTAACAAAGAGAAGGCATTAGAATTAAGAGGGTTGGGGGGAAAATGTTTTTAATTAGAAAAAAAAAAGAGGGTTAGGAAAGGCTTCCTCTAAAAGCTCAGATTTTAGTAGACACTTAAAGGAAGCCAGAAAGCTCAATAGGTAGAGTAGAGAAAGGGTAGAGTTCCAGGCACGGGACAATGCCCAGAGCCAGGAGATGAGTGTCTTGTTTGTGGACCAGCTGGGAAACTGCCACGACAAAAGTCTTAACATAGATATAATTATGATATACTATCTATTTTCCTTCCGTCTGCTGTCCTTCATTTTCATCCTTGCATGCCTTTGGAATGACTTTGTTTATTTGGATGTCCTGCCAAGGTATCTTTAGACTGGCTTTATTCTTCCCTGCTTCTCTCTGTTTTATAAGAAGATAGTGCTCATAATTGTCCATCATCTCTCCTCATAAGATCTTGCTTTTTTTGTTTTATTTTAACATTTTTATGGGGGCAGCTAGGTGGCACAGTGGATAAAGCACCAACCCTGGATTCAGGAGGACCTGAGTTCAAATCTGTCCTCAGACACTCAATACTTACTAGCTGTGTGACCCTGGGCAAGTCATTTAACCCTCATTGCCCCGCAAAACAAACAAAAAACCAAACCATGAAAAATTTTATTTTTTTTATTTTCAGTTCCAAATTCTCCCCCTCCCTAAATTCTCCCAGTCATTGAAAAGGCAAGAAACACAACACCCATTCTACATCATCAGATTTTACAAACAAGTTTATATTTTAACCCAATGTCATCCTCTCCCTATCTGGCAAGTAAATCAGATCTTTGCTGACTAATAGGTTTCCTAAGTTCTTTTGGTCTTCTTGTTATTGTATGGAGCAAACTGCCTCAGTTTACCCAAATAACTCGAGGAGACCACCAAGTCAAGCAGAGACAGATTTATTACATCCTCATGAGGACGGGCAAAACCCAATTACACATTGAAGTCTTGCAAAGATATGCCCAATCCTCTAGGTTTTTATAGTAATCTTGAAAAGGACTGTCCCCACGTACACCTAGGGTGGATGAGCTCACAATCTAACATCCAATCCTGTCTCACCCAGGGTGCGTATGGAGACATGCATACGTGTTCCAGGGACAAGGGGGAAAAGGGGAGGGGGAACAAGGTCAAACCAAAGGAAAAGGAAACAGGGGAGTGAGAGTCAGATGTTTCACATCTGGGCAGGCCCCTGTCTCTAAAGATAAGGATGACAAGGTTAAAATTTATCTTCGGCTATGTTGGGAAGAAAAGAATAATCCATTGTTGGGACCCCAAGGCCAAGGGGATTCTGCTCTGAGAAAAAGAGACAATGTTACTTAACATCTGGTCTCAACTCAATGGCTGCATTCTGTGCCTAGTCCCGTCCTTTCTTCTTGAGTCCCGAGTATTGAATTGGTGGGCAAACTCCCTGACCCACTGACTGGGGTTCTGACACATGATGGATTGCAGACAAAATTAATATGTAGCTGACAAGTGGGGAGACTGAGCAGAATTAAAAATACTGTTAATTGGCAATAAAACTTAAAGGAGACAGTGAGAATTTGACAAGCAATAAACTTCTAAACAAACTATATTGGGTCAGGGCTGGGTACCTTCCAGACCCCATCCTCAGAGTTTAATCTGACTCAAATCCATAATCATATCATACATTATGATAATGAATTTATAGTGACTAAACTTCTTTATAAAATTATTAATTGTTGGTGGTGTCATTTCTGTTATCAAGTTCACATTTTAAATTATCTACTTATTTAGCTAATTCGAGGATTTTTAGAAGGAATTTCTAAAAATTACGACGAACTGTTATCTCCATAAATGTCAGTGGAACCATCACACTTGGGCTCTAACTTCACATACCCTTGTAAATTTGACGAGCCAGCCAGGAGTTAACAAACCTGGTGGTTTTCTTTAACCCTCCCCAACCACCCCTTATTTGGCCACCTGATGAATCTCTAACCCTCCCTCACTGCCTCCCTCATTTAACGAATCTCCCTTACTTTTAAAAGCCTCTGAAAGCCTTACCTCAAGATGATTGAATATTTTTTTTCCTCATGCTTTTCCTCATTGGAGTATTTTGGGACTACATAATGTCCAAGAGTGTGTGAAGTTAGGGCCCAAGTGTGATGGTTCCACTGACATTTATAGAGAAAACAGTTTGTCGTAATTTTTAGAAATTCCTTCTAAAAAAAAAAGGACAGAGATGCAGAAGGCAACCAAATGGATGGTGGCAGCACAAATGCCAGAGAGTTGAGGGATCAGTGCAAAAGGTATCTGAAGAAGGGGAAGATTATGAAGGCATGAAAAAAAAATCTCAAATAGACCTCATAAATGCTCCAACAAAGACAACCAGGAAAACATCGATGACTAACAACCCACAAGTCTTCTCTCCAATCTATATGCAATATTCATGAGTCATCTATGTACAAATCAAAGGCATCCTTGATGAGAATACAAGCAGGGAACAAGGAGGCATTAATTGTGAGTTCCTTGAAGGGAAGGACTGTTTTTTGCCTTTCTTAGTATACCCAGCCCCTTAGTACATGCCTGACATATAGTAAGTGCTTAATAAATGCTTATTGACTGACATCCAACTGTGGATTCCATCTTTACCTTTTCATAATTGACTAAAAGAAGATACTAGGGCGCAGCTAGGTGGCACGGTGGATAAAGCACTGGCCCTGGATTCAGGAGGACCTGAGTTTAAATCTGGCTTCAGACACTTGATACTTGCTAGCTGTGTGACCCTGGGCAAGTCACTTAACCCTCATGGCCCCACCCCCCCAAAAAATACTGTGCTTATTGTTTAGTTGATTATGTTTTTTTGAAAAATTGGTTCAGTGGAGCAAAATACCACCTTACAGGTTTTTTTTTTTCTACTAGGGGTATTTCTTCCAATCAAACAATCAATCACCAATCGACAAACATTTATTAAGTGCCCACCATGTGTCAGGCACTGTGCAAAGTGCTGGGCTAAAAAAGGCAAAAATACAACAGTTTGTGTTGTCAAGGAGCTTACATAAAGACAACATGTATAGAATAAGGAGAGAGGTCACTAGCAGGTGGTGGGATTGAGAAAGGCTTCATCCATACACCAAAATCATTAAGGAATTTCCAAAAAGATATAATAATGACAGGAATCATCCCATTTGGTGACCCTCTGATTATAAATATCAAGAGGTACCTAAATCAGGGAGATCTATCCCATTAAAGGTGTTCCCCCCTGGGATACAGGGGATGAAGCAGAATCTAAATTCAAGAGGAATTCCTCGTCAAATAGTAAGGTCCTAGGGGGCAGCTAGGTGGCGCAGTGGATAGAGCACCGGCCCTGGAATCAGAAGTACCTGAGTTCAAATCCGGTCTCAGACACTTAACACTTACTAGCTGTGTGACCCTGGGCAAGTCACTTAACCCCAATTGCCTCACTAAAAAAAAAAAAAAATAGTAAGGTCCTCCAGACATTAATGTTTGTGGATAACAACCAATTCTAGGCCCTCGCAGAGTTTTGTAGTCATGCAAAGGGGTTTGGCTTGACCGTCCACACAGGACCACCCAAGAAGATGAAGGATTGCCTACTTTACAACGTACATTTGGAAGGACAACCAGTCTATCTTGGGCTTATTGTACAAATGTGCAATAATTGGGCCCAAGGTTGAATAAGAGGATGAGATCAGACTGAGTTGCCTTTGTGAAATTGCAAAACTCATTTAATGACTTTGTCAAGGAAATCATCCACAGGACTATGCCTCCAAATAGGCAGAGTAGATAGCATGTCAGGCCTGGAGTCAGGAAGACCTAAGTTCAAATCCAGCCTCAGATATTTTATGAGCTGTGTGATGTTTGCCTGCCTCAGTTTCCTCATCTATAAAATGAGCTGGAGAGGGGCGGCTAGGTGGTGCAGTGGATAAAGCACCGGCCCTGGAGTCAGGAGTACCTGAGTTCTAATCCAGCCTCAGACTCTTGACACGTACTAGCTGTGTGACCCTGGGCAAGTCACTTAACCCCCATTGCCCCGCAAAAAAAAAAAAAAAAAAAATTGAGCTGGAGAAGGAAATGGCTAGTCTCTTGGCCAAGAAAACTCCAAATAGGACCATAAAGCATAGGACATGAGCAAAACAACTGAATAATAATAACAAAATGCCTCCAAATAAGAACAAGTCATAATTATATAGAGTGGACCAAAAGTTACAAAGGGATCTGATAGTTTAATAACTTTTTTTCCCTTTTTTTGTTTGTTTTTGTTTTTTTGTGGGGCAATGAGAGTTAAGTAACTTGCCCAGGGTCACACAGCTAGTAAGTGTCAAGTGTCTGAGGCTGGATTTGAACTCGGGTCCTCCTGAATCCAGGGCCAGTGCTTTATCCATTTCACCACCTAGCTGCCCCCAGTTTAATAACTTTAAAAAAATGTTATAAACATTTTTATTTATAGTTTGGGGTTCCCATTTTTATCCCTCCTTCCCTCCCTTTCCTCTTCCCTCTCTGAGTCAGCAAGCAATCAGATATCAGCTATACATGTGTGGTTTAATAACTTTTTGAAAATTATTTTTTTCTTTATTCTTTGCCATTTATGAGATTCGATTTTTCACACATAATGTAAAGTCATTTCCTCCATATGCTTTACATGATACCATGCTATTGTAAATTAAAAACAAAAAATAAGGGTGTTATTAAATTTCTGTGACTTTTGGCCCACCCTGTGCAAACCTTTGCAGCAATTGCAAAAGAGAGAGACTGAGACCTGAAATTCTCTTCCCATCAAGCAAGTCTCAGTCACATCTTTTATATATCCAAGAAGCAAAGAAAGCTTTATCAACTAAACAACCTACAGATTATTTCAAAGCCAGGCACATGATACCTCCAGAATAACTTGAAAGTAAAGATCAAAGGGGCCACAGTAGCCCTTGATTTCCCAAAACTGTTTACATTCTTGCTGAAACAGCAAGGTTTCAGGTCTGCAGTTAGAAACAAGGCTAAGCCAGGAAGGGCATTGAGTGCTTGAGGCCATCTGCTACCTGATCAAAGCCAAGCTTGCAGCTCAGTTTAGCCTTCAGAGTTCTTCACAGGAAGAATCCCAAGCCTCCTATGAAAGCAAAGCAAAAGCCCATGGTTTTTATACTGACCTTCTACAACTGGACTCGTGTGAGAGTAAAACATGGAATGCAATAGTCTGAAGAATTAAACATGAACTTGTGGGTTTGTTTCAGCTGGTGAGGGGGGGTTCTGATGACTTCTAGGCAGAAGAGTGTTACTGCCCTAGGTGCCCACTTAATCCTCCAGCTCCTAGTGGGAGTGCTACTTGCCCAGTTACAGAGAATATGGCAGCAACTTGATCAGTTTCAGTTGGTTATCCAAAATGGTGGAAGTGAGGGGATAATGTAACCCTGACCTCTCTCTAAAGACCTTACTCATTCTACCCCCTTTTCAGAGAGACATTTTAACTTCTATTTCTAGGGTCTAGGATTTAACCAACATGGGTCACTCCTCTTATTTAGGCAAATCACAACCCCTTTATGCCTTCCTGGTAAGAACAATAGTTGGCATTTCTACAATGCTTGAAATTTTCAGAGTTTTTTACATATGTTATCCTAGACAAGTTAGCTAGATACTGAAGTCAGGAAGACCTGAGATAAAATCTGGCCTCAGACACTTACAAGCTTTGTGACTCTTGGTAAATGACTTAACCTCTCTATACCTCACTTTTCTCAACTATAAAATGGGATTCCTAATAGCACCTGAGTTTTTGTGAGGATCAAATGAGATGATACCTATAAAGCTCTTTGAAAACCTTAACACTTAACACTTTTTTTCTTGGCAAAGATGCTGAAGCAGTTTGACATTTCTTTCTCCAGCTCATTTTACAGATAAGGAAACTGAGGCAAACAGGGTTAAGTGACTTGCCCAGGGTCACACAGCTAGGAGGTATCCGAGGCAAGATTTGAACTCAGGAAGATGAGTCTTCCTGACTCCAAGCTGGGTACACTATTCACTGTGCCACCTACATGCTCTAAAACACTATTTAAATATTAATTATTATTATTAGATCTTCATGACACCTATGTGAAATAGAATTATTTTTTAGGGTATGAAAAGGGGCTAATGTGAGATAAGGCTGGAAAGGTAGACTGGGGCTCCATTGTACAGATGAGAAAACTAGGGCTCAGAACAATTAAGCAACTGGACCTCAGTCACACAAACAGGAAGTATCAGGAAGGTAGAATTTGAACACCACCCTCTAATGACTCATAGTCCAATGCACTTTCTATTAGACTACACCCTGTTTCTTTATTTAATGGATGGTCTTCATGAGTTTCTGTGACCAAAAAAAAAAATATTACCTACTAGCCAGTTGTGGTGGCAGTGGTGGTGGTGGTGGTGATGATGGCCAAGTCCTTTGCATCATTTTATTTTATTCTCACAACAACCCTGTGAGGCAGGTGCTTTTACTATCCCCATTTTACCAATAATAAACCTGAGGCTCAGAAAGGCTAATGACTTACCCAGGGTCACATGGCAGTTGTTGAACTTAGGTCTTCCTAACTCCAAGTCCAAGATGCTTATCCACAGAGCCAACTAGCTACCCATATAAACTTAATTAAGCTGGTCCTTGGACAACAGTGACATAGTTATTGCTTGACCTGCCTTAAATCTTCCTACCTATTCTTAACTCTTCTCAGCAATACAATGGTCCAAGATAATTCCAAAGGACTCATGATGGAAAATGTTCTCCACATCCAGAAATAAGAACTGTGGAATCTAGATGCAGATTGAACCATACTGTTTCTACTTTTCTGGTTTTTTTGTTTTTTGTTTTTTGAGGCTTTTCCCTTTTGTTCTGATTCTTCTTTCACAACATGACTAATACAGAAATGTGTTTAATGTGATTGTACCTATATAACCTATATCAGATTGCTTTCTTTCTTGGGGAGGGGGAAGGGAAGGGAAGGGAGGGAGAAAAATTTGGAACTAGAAATCTCATAAAAACAAATGTTGAAAACTATCTCTATATGTAACTGGAAAATAATAAAATACTTTTATTATTTAAAAAAAGAATATAGATTCAAGAGGCAACCCCCCCCCAAAAAAAAACCCTTCTTCCTTCAAATGGACCTGCCAGAGCTTAAACTCTACCAACCCAGTCTTTGAGGGCATGGGATTACTGCCCTCCACCATAATAAGGCATCCAAGAAGATTGTTAGTGAAGCAGATGGTTAAACATTTCATTAAAAGCCAGGTTTTTCCTGTCTCTAATTGGGATATTAAGTCTTATGTTTTGTCTTCCTTGGAATTCTGGAATGCTCCAACATACAGGTGTCTCGCTGGACTCCACCCACAGTTTCTGTTGGAAATAAGTTGGGGTTTTTTTTCTTCTTTTACTGTTGTACCGTGTTGTGCAGGACTACTTCTGTGGTTCTTCAATTCCTGGCCTGTTAGGAATCAAATCAAAATGTGTTTAATGAGTTCCTATTATTGAAATCACAACTCCTGTTTATATGGTGATTTAATGGTCACAAAGCACTTGCCTTATAATAATCCTGTAAGGCATTATAAGAGTGCTTTATTTCCAGTTTATATGTAGGGAGTAAAGGGATTATATTTTATTTCTAGTTTATATGTAGGGAGTAGAAAAATTTGGTTGCTGCAGGTGGACGGGGTAGATTGGCAGGGAGGGCAAGGAGTGGGGAAAGAGTCTGGAAGTAAGGTAAAGGTCAGGAGCCCCACCAAGCCTCATTTTAATCTTGCTCCTGGGGTAATTTGCATTAGCCCTGGGGTATGATGGGAGTGGAAAATGCTCCTTCCCCACAATCTCACCCTGCCCTTTGCAGTTTTGCTAAGTGGAGTCCCTAACATGATTTGAAAGGACTCGGGATCATGAGAGTTAAAAGGAATTTTCTGATCTTCATTCAAAGAGTTTCTTTATATGGAGATGATAAGAGCCTCAACAGAGAGATTCAGTTCCAAAAGTGAGATGGAAATGCCCCAAGATAGTGGAGGCATCCATTAGAGCGTCCCATCTGGGAAAGCAGCCCACCCACGGGCTGGTGTCATCACCAGGGGACATCAGTGCCTCTGCAGGGCAGCAAGTAGAATGGGAGGAGTGATGATGCTGCATTTGGAATATGATCTGTCTTGGCTATCTATGTCCCTTAGACACATGTGGGTGCAACTGAGCAGGGATTATAGGAGTGTGCCACCCCTCCACTGCTTTATAGGGTACCTGGTTTAACAGAGAAGGTGACACCCAAATGGGAAAAACTATTCAATGAGAGGTATTGACATGGTTTCCAATTAGTTTGAGCATGTATTAAGTGCCTACTACATACAATTTATTATTCTGGGTGCCTGGGGCACAAAGACAAAAAGAAAAAACAACAACCATGGCCTCAAAGAAATGACATTCTAGGATCTTTGCACTGGCAGGACCCTATGGATGGTACACATACTCTCCTCACCCAGATTCACAGAATCCCTTCAATTTATTCCTCCCAGATTACATCTAAAGCACCACTTTCTGCTTAAAGACTTTTGTGATGTTTAAAATCTAAATGTGATGTCTAAATCTAATGTGTGGTCGCCTTAAATTAGAAACTTTAGCACCAGTCTTTGGGTATTAAGCATTTATTAAAGCATACTAGGGGCAGCTAAGTGGCGTAATGGATAAAGCACTGGCCCTAAATTCAGGAGGACCTGAGTTCAAATCCAGCTTCAGACACTCAACATTTACTAGCTGTGTGACCCTAAGCAAGTCACTTAACCCTCATTGCCCCACCAAAAAAATAAAGCATACCAGGTATTCACATGGAATTCAGAAAGTTAAGAAAAGGCCTATCTAGCCTAGAGTTCCAGTTGGGTCGGGTTCTTCCTCAAGTCCTCCACCATAAGCCTGCTTCAACCACGAGCTGCCTCACAAACTGAGTGTGGAAGCTTTTTATAGGTCCGGAGCAGAAGCAGTCATTACACACTTCTTCAAGCTGATTGGTGGGTGTCATCCAAATCCATTGGTTCACTGGACTTGAAGGTGGTCTCTTGCTGATGTCAGCAGTACAACGCCTCTGAGAACAAAGTCACTCAGGGCTATCCAGGTGTGGTCCCCATCCAATCATCCTTAAGTAGGTACTTAGTTTCTCATTCTCACCTAATTCAAATAATACTAAATCAATCAGGTGGGGCCCCTGGGCATCTGCCAAATTCCATTATTTTATCACACTTTCATGATCTAGTCTCCCTTCTTCCTTAATTGTTGTTGTTCAGTCATTTCAGTCATGTCTCATTCCTCGGGACCCCTTTTTGGGATTTTCTTGGCCAAGATGCTGAACTGGTTTGCCATTTTCTTCTCTAGCTCATTTTACTGATGAGGAAACTGAGGCAAATAGGGGTAAGTGGCTTGCCCAGGGTCACACAGCCAGTAAATGTCTGAGACAGGATTTGAATTCATGAAGAATAGTCTTCCTGATTCCAAGCCCAGTGCTCTATGCACTAAGCCACCTGTTTTCTAAGAAAACCCCAAATGGGGTCAAGAAGAGGCAGACACAACTGAACAACAGAGAACTACTGAAGACTTTGGAGCAGGGGCACGACACAATCAGACTTGTGCCTTGGGAAAATTCTTCTAATAGCTGCGTGAAGGGTAGACTAAGTAATAGACCGACTTGCCTTTTGCCAAAGAACAGCTTAGACAAATTTGGAGCTCATGACCTGGGAGATGAACTATGCTCACTCTCACCTCCCAATATGGAAGAGAGAACAGCTGCTTTTCAGGAATCACCCTCCTGGGAGGTTCCTACTGGGGCTGATTGCCTCAGTTGGTTAATGTACCCAAGGATACCTTCCCTGTCTGTGCTGTCCAGCCAACCCCACAGAGAAAACACACCCTGTGCTATACCCGATAACTGTACACCCAAAACTGCCAGGTGCATCATGATATGTGATGCTTCTTGTTGTTTGTCCTTCATTCTCAAAGAGGATCATGACATGGGGAGGCGATGTCATGACTTGCAGTAAATTGGATTTAAGTGAGGGAGGGCTGTGAAAAAACACCAGCCTCACTCTCCTCCAGAGCCACCTGGCTCCAGTGGCAAGATATACATCAGAACAACTAGAAATAGCACTGGATATTTAAGGCAATTGGGGTTAAGTGACTGGCCCAGGGTCACACAGCTAGTAAGTGTCTGAGGTGAGATTTGAACTCAGGTCCTCCCAACTTCAGGGCCAGTGCTCTATCCACTTTGACACCTATATGATCATAGTTGCCAAAGGGACTAAGATAAGATGATTTATCACACTCATCCCCATTAATGGACAAAAAAAGTAAATTTTTCTACTGCTGGTGAATTCTTCACTTTCTCCCCCCTTGAATGAGACATTTCTGTGGAGATTGGCTTATGCAATATCCCCATGTTTTGCTGACAAACTGACAGAACAGCAAAGTATAACTTCCTATTGCTTACAGCACATTTTGTGTGTGTCTTCTTTTCAATTCATGGAACCTGGGATTTAATCTTGGTTTTCCTCCTGACTGACTGTGGGACCTAATTGCTCTGTGCCTCAGTTTCCCCCTCTGTCTTAAAGTAAATAACAGGGGCAGCTAAGTGGCACAGTGGATAGAGCACTGACCCTGGATTCAGGAGGACCTGAGTTCAAATCTCACCTCAGACACTTAACACTTACTAGCTGTGTGACCCTGGGCAAGTCACTTAACCCCCATTGCCCCGCAAAAAAAAAAAAAGTAAATAACAGTCACAGAGTTATCATGGTATCGAGGAGAAAAAACTGGCTTTGGAGTCAGCAAGACCTGGGTTCAAGTTCTGCTTTTGACACACACCAGCCGTTTAGTATTGGGTGAATTGTTTTACCTTTTTTTTTTTTTTTGCGGGGCAATGGGGGTTAAGTGACTTGCCCAGGGTCACACAGCTAGTAAGTGTCAAGTGTCTGAGGTCGGATTTGAACTCAGGTTCTCCTGAATCCAGAGCCGGTGCTTTATCCATTGTGCCACCTAGCCGCCCCCTGTTTTACCTTTTGGTCCCTTTGGCAACTCTGAGATTATAAATTGCAAAACAGTTAATGACCTACATTGGTAAAGGAAATTTTCCTTCTGGGAGGATCCCTACACTAATGAAATCACAGACCCAGGTCAAAAACCAAAAAAAGCAAAATTTTTTTAAATGGGTGCTTTTGTATAATGTAATATGCAAATACTTTGAGAAAAGAATTTTTTAAACTCTACAAATGTCAGGTGCTTACTATAACCAACAATAATTCCTTGGCCAGAGTCTACCTCATGATGCTAGTTGTCCAGGAGCACAGATTTCTTCCTTGAATCTGACACAAAGTGGATGAAAATTTAAGTGAACTTTTTTTGTCATGACCCGAAGTAAAGCACAGAGACACAAGGTGCTTCCTAAATAATGGTCTCGACCCGCGAAAATTGCTCAATGAGCAGGGAACCAGTGGAGGTCTCAGTCAGGAATATTTATTGAGTAATGTCCATTTGCTATATACATCATAAACCAAGCAAGATGACAGAAGAGGCAGAGGTACAGAAGACAGGGGAGAAATGTAAGGAGGCTGAACTATGGTTTTCTGTCCCTAAATCTGGGTTGTTATGGTGCTCTGCTTAGGAGTAGGCCTTTGTCCTGTGTCCTAAGGCAGAGGGGGGGAGAGAGACAGAGACAGAGAGACAGAGAGAGACAATGGCACAGAGAGAGACAGAGATAGAAACAGTGAGGCAGAGAGAAAGGAGGCAAAGGAAGGAGACAGTGGAAAGGATGGAAAGAGATGAGAGAGGGGCAGCTAAGTGGCGCAGTGGATAAAGCACCGGCCCTGGAGTCAGGAGTACCTGAGTTCAAATCCAGCCTCAGACACTTGACACTTACTAGCTGTGTGACCTTGGGCAAATCACTTCAGCCCCATTGACCCACAAAAAAATAAGAAAAAGAAAAGAAAGAGATGAGAGAGAAATGAAGAGAGGAAAGGAGGAGGATGAGAAAAGGAGAGGAGGGAAAGGGAGAGAAAGGAAGGAGAGGAAAGGAGAAAGAGAGAGAAAGGATAGAGAGAGGAAAGGCAGTGAGAAAAAAGAGAGAAAGGAGTAGAGGAGAAAGAGAAAGAGGAAAAGGGGCAGAAAAAGAGGAGAGGAGGGAAAGGGAGAGAAAAGGAGGAGAAAAGGAAAGGGAGAGGAGAAAGAAGGAATATGGAACATGTCTGCCTAGGTAGAAAGAAAGATGAAAGAGAGGGGGTTATTCAGAGATAACCAAAAGATCGAGGCCAGGGTCAAAACAGTGTGAAGGCAAGGATACTATAATGAAATAATGAGACAAAGGGGAAGGATGAAGTGATCTGGAATAATTCAGAGACTGAGGCCCTGTGGTCCTACTATTTCTGCATCTAGGGAGAGAAATTCCACACTGGAAGTCCTCCACACTGATGTCACCCCTCCCACCCCAGAACAAAACCACAAAACCCCTTATAAGAGGTATAAGCTGAAAATATAAACGGACTCAAAAAGAGATTGAGGACATGAATAGATTAAATATCCGTGTCAGTCTCTTCTTTTGGGAGGTAGGCCAAGTGGAGCAATTGCCTTTTCCTTTTGAGGACAACTCTGTGGTCATATCACAATATATCCCCAGATACCACTGTCTGACAGAACACCAGACAACGGGCGCACAAGAACACGCGTGCGGGAGTGTGTGGAGCAAGCTTCAAGGCGGATTCTTCTGCCCTCCGGAGTCAGAGGAGGTTTCCCTAGTAGAGGTGGTCTTTAACGTGCTTCATGATCACTTGGAGGGCCACCCAGGTTTCTTGGGCAGTGGGGAGGATCTGGTTAGCAGGCAGGAGGAAGCCGTAGCGTCCAGTGTCTCGCAGCTCAAAAGTGAAAGCATATTTAATGCCATTTTCATAGGCCCAGTCTATGCTGCTGCCGCTGGCTGGATCTGTAGTTGAAAAAAAGGAAATAAATCGTGGATAGGTGTGAGTCTCATTCAAAGTCAAAACAGACAATGGGTCAGAAGCGCTCCTGGTCTGTTGGCCTGGGTCTACTAGGGACCTTATGCTCTTTCTGAAAATCATCATGCCCATGCTGAAAAAAGTCTGTCTCCTATTGAAATATTCCATAGAAAATAATCAGCGTGAGACCCTGAGCAAATTACTTTTCTAGGGCCCCAGTTTCCTCATAAGAAGAATAAGGGTAGGGGCAGCTAGGTGGCGCAGTGGATAAAGCACCGGCCCTGGATTCAGGACGACCTGAGTTCAAATGTGGCCTCAGACACTTGACACTTACAAGCTATGTGACTCTGGGCAAGTCACTTAACCCCAATTGCCTCACCAAAAGAAGAAGAAGAAGGAGAAGAAGAAGAAGAAGAAGAAGAAGAAGAAGAAGAAGAAGAAGAAGAAGAAGAAGAAGAAGAAGAAGAAGAAGAAGAAGAAGAAGAAGAAGAAGAAGAAGAAGAAGAAGAAGGGTGTTAGTCTAGCTCAGGAACTCTTAAACTGGGGGCTGTGAACTTGTTTTATTAAAATGTTTCAATGACTATATTTAGCTATAATGGATTTATACATTACACAACTATAATGGATTTATACAACAACTAAATTTATTATGTATGATTCAGTTGTTATTGTTCAGTTATTTTTCAGCCTTGTCTGACTCTTCACAACCCCATGTGAGGTTTTCTTGGCAGAGATACTAGAATGGTTTGCTATTTCCTTCTCCAGTTCATTTTACAGATGAGGAAACTGAGGCAAACGGGGTTATTGACTTGCTCAGTGTCACACAGCCAGTAAGCATCTGAGGCTGAATTTGAACTCAGGAAGATGAGTCTTCCTGACTCTAGACTCTATGCACTATGGTGCCACCTAGCCTCTCCATTATATATGATATATCTTATCCTATCATATTAGAGTAGATTATGTTACAATACTATTATGCTTCATTACTCTTATGTTATGATGTTATGTTTTATATTGTATATTATGTTATGTAACATTTTATATCACATCATATCATACATTTTGTTGGTTTCTTCTGAAATCCTACATTTTGTTATTCATTTAAAAGCATTAATCTGAGAAGAGATCCACAGGCTTCACCAGACTGCCCAAGAGACCCGTGACACAAAGTAGGTGAAGGACCTTTGAACCAGGTGGTCTCTAAGGCCCCTTGAGCACTAATTTTATCATTCCGGGAGGCCCCTGGGGCTCAGAGACTCTGAAGAAGTTGTGGGTTTAAGTCCCTTTTTTTTTGCCACCTATTTGCTACCTGAACACTAGCAGGTCATAGGGTTGTAGATTTAGAACTAAAAAGAACTTCTGAATGTGATCTCCCCTCCATTCCCCTCCATTTCACAAATTAAGGAACTGAAAGTCAGAGAGGTTACTAGGAAGAAAGGTAAATCAGAATTTGAACCCAGATCTGCTGACTTCCAATCCTGAACTCTTTCCACTGGGCCATCCTGCTTCCAAATCAATAAGAGTCAACTTAATAAGGATAGAGAGAAGCTGGCTCTGTCCTAGTGGCATAAACTGTCAGAGAACACTGATTTTCCATTCGACTATGACATGAATGTTAATTAACTTCCATCTTTACACCAAACATTTTACACACATTCCCTCATTTGTGCCTGGGAGGTAGGTAATATCGCTATTAATATCCTCATTTTACAGATAAGGAAATTGAGGCTGGAAATGTTGAAATGACTTGCTGATGGTCACACAGCTGTTGAATGTTGTTTCTCCCTATTAGCACTAATTGGTTTGTTTTTCCCTTATAGCCTTGCTGAGGGATTGTGCCTTCTGAATTTCTGGGTGGCCGTTAACAGTACTCTGTCCTGTTTCAATGCTGAACAAGCACTGTCAAGGATAATTCCCTTTCCTGAGGACATTTAGATAGCAGTCTCGCCTTATCTAGAACACGGTAAGAATTAGGAAGGAAGCAGAAAATGTTGGACTGCCCAAATTCCTATCACCAAAGCTCATGCATGATACAAAAATAGGAGAGGCTCCTGAGTCCTCCTCACCTCTTCACTTAGGGCTTTTGCATCATGAACCTCTTTGGCAATCTCTTGAAGAGTGGGGACCCTTTATCACAATAAGATTTTTTAAAATCATGAGATAAAATATATAGGATTACAGAGGAAACTGATTATATCTATCCACAGACCCCTTAGACCCCAGGTTAAGAATGCCTGCCTTAGACTCTATATTAAGAAGCTTGGGTTATCTGGTTTTCTAGAGCACAGAAATTAGGAGCAGTAATTTCAAAGGGGAGAGAAGAACTCCAAGAGGCAAACACAGCAATAACCCCAGTAAATCACAGCTAACATACTAGGAGGAGACAAGAAATCATGGTAGTCCAAAGGGGCCATTAATTTTTTTTTTTTTTTTTTTTTTTTTTTTTTAGGCAATGGGGGTTAAGTGACTTGCCCAGAGTCACACAGCTAGTAAGTGTCAAGTGTCTGAGGCCGGATCTGAACTCAGGTACTCCTGAATCCAGGGCCAGTGCTTTAACCACTGCGCCATCTAGCTGCCCCCTGGGGCCATTAATTTTGAGGCAAACAGCCTAGAGAGGTAGGTGGCATAACGCATAGGGCCTTGGACCAGCAGTCAAGAAGACCTGAGTGCAAATCCAGCCTCATTTCTTTACTAGCTGTGTGACCTTAGACAAGTCACTTAAACCAGACTGTCTAAGGAGGGACAGACAGGTCAGAAATGGAGCATGTAAAATCTCCTATGACAATTATTAATAGAACTGGGTCCGTGTATAGCCTCTTGCACTTCTAGCCTGGGTGATGTAGGGAGACTTAGTCAAGAAAAATGGAGAAAAGAAAAAGAAGGGAAGTCAAGGAAAGAAAAGAGCAAGAATATTTGAACCTTCCAACTAAAAAAAAAAATGTGTGTAATTCTGAAACCCCATGTATCTATGTCTCTAAGCCGGAGCAGGATCCTCTGTCCATTTGGAGCCCCACGGTAGCTCATCCTCCATGTGGCTTATCTGGGGGAGGATCCTATGGTACTTAGGTGTATCTTTGGGTCACTGACTCAGCACTGACTCAGCAGAGGGTGGAGGGCCTTTTATAATATTTTCTTTGGAGAATTCCCACTCAACAATAATAATACAATTTATGTTACTAGGTTGGCAATGATGAAATGACCCTAGAACATTTAAGTGCCCATAAATCCTGCTGAATACAAAGCCATCTTGGGAGAACAAGAACTAGAGCTGTAATTTCCATTTCTAAATTTCTAATTTCCCATTTTTATCTTAGTTGTTGGGGTAATAGCTAGCCACCCCCTCCCCCCCATCATGTCTTCTAAAAGGCATTCGGAGAGACAATGTATTTTAGAAAGAGGGAACAAGAATTCCCAGGTCAACCCACAAGCTTCCTTCTAGAAATCCATTTGCAATAAAGATTCACATTTATTTGGGACCTTCTGTACAGAAGTCCTGTGAAGTACTACTTAAGTACTCAATGCAGTGGGGGTTTTTATCCCCATTTTACAGATGTTGAAATTGAGGCTTAGACCAATGAAATGATTCACCTAAATTCACAAAGTCAGTAAGTGTCAGGGCCAGGATTCAAATCCAGGCCTTTCATTTTCTGTAGAAATCAAATTGGTATTTCAGGAAAATCAATTCATAGTAACTGCTTGTGTTTATGGCAGTGATAGAACCAAAGACCCACAGAACCCATATTATTGATACCAGTGCTACATCAAGCTGAGGCCTGGATGTCGAAACAATAAATCCCTCTGTAATGTGACTTCTATAATCCCTAGGAAAAGCCCCCATCATATTAGGAGGATGGTATAGTGGAAAGAGCCTTGGGTTTGGTTTCAGAAGATTTGGGCTCTGACTCTCCTTAGCTGTGTTACCTTGGGCAAGTCTTTGATCAATTTCCTCATCTGTACGATGGGGGTGATTTGTACTACCAACCTCATAGGGCTATTACAAGGAAAATAATTTATAATGCACCATAGAGCACAGAAATTAGGAGCAGTAATTTCAAAGGGGAGAGAAGAACTCCAAGAGGCAAACACAGCAATAATCCCAGTAAATCACAGCTAACATACTAGGAGGAGTTTAAAAGACAAGAAATCATGGTAGTCCAAAGGGGCCATTAATTTTGAGGCAAACAGCCTAGAGAGGTAGGTGGCATAACGCATAGGGCCTTGGACCAGCAGTCAAGAAGACCTGAGTGCAAATCCAGCCTCATTTCTTTACTAGCTGTGTATAATAATATTATATTAATAATATAATAATGCTATTAACAGCAACATTAATAATTTGTCATCTCTTCTGATATCATTTATCATCATCATCTTAAAATCAGACCAGCCCAAGATGCCATCCTCCTTGGCAAACAGAGGGTATCTAATTTCCTGTCCCCCACCCTTGCATTTCCATGTATATCTCTAAGCACTTTCCAGATCACTAAGTAAATAAGACAAGAACTTACACACAGTTGAGCAGATAGGTCCAACCCGGTACCTGGTGCCAAACAAGGAGTACAGGGCTTGTGCTGCATGTTTCCCAACCTCGTCCTGGAGAAAGAGTATAAGAGCAAAGTGAGAAATAATGATCCTCCCTGAAATGACAGACACGTTCACACTGCTCAGGCTTGCTTTATTTCCCTCTTCCTCTGCCGCTTCCTATCCCATAAGAGCAGCAGATGCCCCAATTCTATTCACTAATGCCTAGCTGATGAGCTAGCTCGGCCCAGTACAGTGGTGTCAAATTCAGATCGGGATGGATCCCTGAAGAGTACATATATTGACTCAGAAAACCACAAATGAACATTATTTGTGTTGTACTGTATTTTTTTTTTTCTTTAAATGTTTCCCAACTACATTTTAATTTGATTCAGGTCACATTCCAGATACACCTTCCCAGTAGATAGTGTTGGACTTTGACTTCTGGAAGACCTGAGTTTTAACCCTGCCTCAGTAACTAACTCGCTGTGTGACCCTGCCTAGGCAAGTCACTTAACATCTATTTGGCAGTTTTTTCATCTGTAAAATGGGAATAATAATAGTACTTTCCTTCCAGGGTTGTTATGAGGATCCAATGAGATAATAAAAGTAAAGGGCTTAGCACAGTGTCTGGCTCATAGTAAGTGCTATATAAATATAAGTTACTACTACTGCTACCACTGCTGCCGCTACTACTACTACTACTACTGCTGCTGCTGCTGTTGCCGCTGCCACCACCACCACCACCACCACCACCACTACTACACCTCAGCTTCCTCAGCTTTAAAATAGATAGAATGATAGCAGCTATCTTACAAGGTTGTTGTGAGGACTGATGAGATCATTTGTGTAAAATGATTTACAAACCTTAAGATTGCTAGCAATCAGTATTGGTGAAAAGAATCAGAAAGGCAGGATAGGTGAGGTGAAGAGGTGTCAAAGAGAGAGGACTCACTGTGCCTTACAATGGATGCCCCAGCTCAGACTCCGGGCATTTTCTCCTGCTCTCCTCCACACCTGGAATGCTTTCCCTCCTCATCTCTGCAGCCCGGCTTCCTTCATGTTCCAGCTAAAATCCCACCTTTCCAAAGCCGCTGGATGCTAGTACTTTCTTTCTGCTGATTATCTCCATTTTATCCTGTCTATATCTTGTCTGTACACAGTTGTTTGTGTGTTTTCTCCCCCATTAGTCCAAGAGTCCCTTGAGAGAAGGGATCGTCTATTGTCTTTCTTTGTATCCCAGTTTAGTGCCCGGCCCATTGGTTGTTCTGTTGTGTCCAACTCTTCGTGACCCCGTGGACCATACTGTCCATGTGATTTTCTTGGCAAAGATACTGGAATGGTTTGCCATTTCCTTCTCCGGTGGATTAAGAGAAATAGAAGTTAAGGGACTTGCCCAGGGTCACATAGCTAATAAGTATCTGAGGCTGGATTTGAACTCAGGTATTCCTGACTCCAGACCCAGGGTCTATGCACTGAGCCACTTAGCTGCCCCTACCTGGCATGTAGTAGGCACCTAATAAATGCTTGACTAATTTAAAGTCAGGAGTAGGTTTAATGTCTTGCTTGGCCACTTAGCTGGATAACCTTGAATGAATAGACCTCAATCATTTGTCAAATGAGGAATCTGGACTAACTGGCATCTAAAGTCTCTTCTAGTTCTGATAGTTTATGAGAACTTGATCTAGGTGAGGAGCAGGAAAGGTTAAGGTAGATCCTTCAGGTAGAAATACCCTGACTGGGACTGATCGCCACTAGGTGGAGGCAGAAGGAAGTATTCAGAGCAGAGTGATTACAGAAGGGTTTAAATGCTATCACCTCTCAAGTGCAGACCCAGAGATAAGAGAATGAAGGAGGAACATGGAAGAAAAGTAAGAACCTTTGTCAATCAAAGACTATTTTGTACACATACAACCTATATCGGTTTGCTTTCTGTCTTGAGGACAGGGAGTGAAGGGAGGGAGGGAGAAAAGTTTGAAACTCAAAATCTTATGAAAACAAATGGTGACAACTATCTCTACATTAACTGGAAAATAATAAAATACTTTTATGATAAAAAAAGAAATGAACCATTAAAAATAATCATAGACTCAATTACAAAAGGTTTGGGGGGGAATAACAATTTGTGAGGACATGTGAAAGCAATCCATGGCAGTGGGGAGGTGGAGGGCTGGGGGGGAGGAAGAACTAGAGGCTGAGGAGGGTACCTATGGGCTAAATAGAAACAATAGAAATAGAAATAATAAATAATAAATGGGTGTTTATTAATTTTATTATAAATTATATTCTATAATTATTGCATTATAATGTGAATTAAATATAAATGAAATTAAAATCAAAAGGCTTAAATGTAAATAATTATCCATTAGATTTTAGATTCATTGAGAGCAGGGACTATGTTTTGCCTCTTCTTGTATCCTTAGCTCTTAGCACAGTGCCTGACATATAGTGAGTGCTTAATACATGTCTATTGGTTAACTTATTATTACTAAGCAAGTTTAGTTGGTTATATGGATGCTGAAAATTGTTTCTAATAAACCATTTAATTTTAAATGTATCAGGTCTTACAATGAAAGAAAAATGGAAAGATTTTAAGGGCTTCAAAGAATTCCTATGAATATGTAGGCAACCTGCTCCTCCCTTTCCCAATTTAATTTTTGGGGCTGAACCTGTGGTTTCATCGGTATCAGGAACTCCCATTGTAAAAAGGTTCCTTCACTCATACAGACTAGCAAGTCATCCATAACTGATGGTCTTAGAGAGTTTCCTGGGTCTCTGAGATGTTAGTTTGTGGCAGAGGCAAAACTCAAATCCGGGTCTTCTTGACCACAAAGCTGGCCTTCTATCCACTATAGAATATTACCTCCTGCCAATCTAATAGGTGTCTATTTTCATTTTTAGATACATCCAAGAAAGGAGTTTTAAGAATCGAGAAATCCAGAGTGGCCCAGACTGATACTATGGGATACATTTTGATGAGCAAGGAATGCCAACATTGCAACCTCAGTTTGGGTTCTAGAGACTGTAGATGATTACAGCCCACCATCTCAACTCCATTTGGTGAGATCTGGCAATCTGGTTTTAGGACCAGTGCTTAAGAAGTCATTGTTGGGGGCAGCTAGGTGGCACTGGCCCTGGATTCAGAAGTACCTGAGTTCAAATCCAGCCTCAGACACTTGACATTAGCTGTGTGACCCTGGGCAAGTCACTGAACCCCCATTGCCCCGCAAAAAAAAAAAAAGAAGTCATTGTAATTCAGTCATGTCCAACTATTTGTGACTCTTTTTTGAGGGTTTTTCTTGGCAAATATACTGGACTGGATTGCCTTTTCCTTCTCTCCAGCTCATTTACCAGATGAGGAAACAGAGGCAGACAGGGTTAAGTGACTTGCCCAGGGTCACACAGCTAGCAAGTGTCTGAGGCCAGATTTGAACTTAGGAAGATGAGTCTTCCTGACTCTAGGCCCTGCAATCTATCCACTGTGCCACCTAGCTGCTCTCTAACAAGTGACAAAAAATCTTAATGCTGTCTCTAAAACCTAAATTTTGTCCCTGACCCGGTGACATTTCCTGAGAAATGGTTATTTCCCCATTCATGCCTATAGATCAGTGGGTCTTACTTAATATTTGGAATGTCATGGACCCCTTAGGCAATCTGGTGAAACCTATCAATTTCTTGGGAAAATGTTTCTAGATACATAAAGCACATAGAATTACAAAGGAAACCAATTATATTAAAATAAGTTATCAAAATATATTTTTTAAGTTCATGGATCCAGGTTCAAAATCCTAAAAATCTATGCCCATTTTGTGTGTGGCATGGGTATGAGAACAATTCTGTTGCTCATGAACATTTTTGGATGAGTCACTTTGCTATTCTGTCTTAATTAAATATTTTGCTAGTAGATATGTAATTTATGCATGGCCTGGTGAATAAGGACTGTGACCTGTGTCCTGGAATAGCAGCTTAAGCTGTATTTACATAACTAAGTGACCCAAAGGTCACCTGAGGTCCTTATAGATCCCAGCACTGAGAGCAAGCCAGTTACAAATGGTTGTTTAATAAATACTAAAAGCCTTTCTAGGCTTAGTAGGCTATTCCAGAGATTGGAATTCTCTGCTATCTCACAAGGAGATAGCAGAATAAAACTTTAATGGAAGTTCTATATAGTTAAGTTCATTTAGGGGGCAGCTAGTTGGTGCAGTAGATAGAGCACCGGCCCTGGATTCAGGAGGACTTGAGTTCAAATTTGGCCTCAGACACTTGACACTTACCAGCTATGTGTCCTTGGGCAAGTCACTTAACCCTCATTGCCCCACAAAAAAAAAATAAATAAATAAAATTTTAAAGTTCATTTAAAAATGTAAAGGGGGACACAGCTAGGTGGCGCAGTGGATAGAGCACCGGCCCTGGATTCAAGAGGATCTGAGTTCAAATCCGGCCTCAGACACTTAACACTTACTAGCTGTGTGACCCTGGGCAAGTCACTTAACCCTAATTGCCTCACTAAAAAAGAAAAAAAAAACGTAAAGGGAATCCAAGGTACTTTTTGGGAGGTCAGTAATGTTCAAACAGACTCTTGGCTTGCAGGCAGCAGGAATAACTCATTATGAAGAGAAGGCTGCAGAAATTCTTCTCCTTTCTATGCTAGGAAGGGTTGCTGGGCCTCAGGGCACCTGCACCCTAGCTTTGCTCAGGTCATACTGATGTAGCATTCATACACCTAGAATGACAAGTCCCCAAATAGCTTTCATCTATGTGCCCTACATGGGAAGAGGAGCCGGTGGGAGACAGGAAGCTGCTTGCTGAGTCCCACCTTCCCCCTGCCAAACTCCTTCAGAGAAAGAAGCTTTTGATGCTAGCCCAACAGTAGGGTCTGCTACTCATGGTTCCTCCATTGTTTGGCTCTGTAAATTTGGACTGTATGACAAGATAAATGGAAAGGCCAAAGAGTAGAGAATGAGCACAGACCTCAGGGAGGTCACAGAAATTCCTAACTATTCCTCAGGCTCACTTGAGGCTGCCGTGTAATCCTGCTTCAAAGGAAAATGAGAGAGATGGGGAGGAACAGTTCTCTCCTCTTTACAACTCTAAATCTGTTGTCACAGCCCAAAGAGTAGAGGAGAAGTAGATAGAGTGAAGCTCTAATAAAACAGACCCATGTTTTCTGACTTTTCTTTAAATACAGGGCACTTCCAAAGTCTTAATGTGGTCTTAAGCTATTAAAGCTGGGGGACACCCTATAGAAAAATGTTATTATAAAATAAAAGAAAGGTTTGTTGCACTGGGGGAAAAAAAGCTTTTTAGCTTAATGAAAATTGAAAAGTATAACAAAAGATTTGAATATTTAATATTGATGGAGTTGAGGGAAGAAAGATGAACTCTTGCATTGTTGGTGGATCTGTGGATCAATATAACCATTTTGGAAAGCCATTTAGAATTATGCAGATAAAGTGACTAAAACATTAAAAAAATGTTATTATAACGCTCAGGTAAGATTATCAGATGGCATTAAGAAGCAAGAGTAGGGGCAGCTGGATGGCGAAGTGGTTAAAGCATCGGCCCTGGAGTCAGGAGTACCTGAGTTCAAATCTGGCCTCAGACACTTAACACTTACTAGCTGTGTGACCCTGGGCAAGTCACTTAACCCCAATTGCCTCACTAAAAAAAAAAAAAGAAAGAAAGAAAAAAAAAGAAGCAAGAGTAAAAAGCCCCATTAGTGGCCACCTGAGGGAAATGGTCACTTACCAGTTCAGCAAAGTCAGGGGCGTTGTTGCATGTGTACCCATAAGGATACATCAGGAGCTGTGAGTAGCTATGGATGTCAATGAAGCTTTGGAAATTCCCATGGCTTTCGATGAAATCCACCACCGATTTCACTTCGACTTCTGAATTAGGCTTCGGTCCACGGTATACTTCAGAACAGGGTTCATCACTGGATCCTTGTCCTGTGACAGGAACCAACCCGAGCAAAGACATTAATAAGAACCCAGACTCTTAAAGATTCTGGATGGACAAAACTATTTAATTTGATTAAATTCAAGAAGCTAAGTACCCATGGTGTACAAGGAACAGTACTTGGTGCTGAGAACAAAATAACTAAACTGGAACAGTCCCTTGGCTTCAAGGGGCTTCTGTTCTGCCATAGGAATATAGCGTGTACACAGGTAAATATAAGAATATTTTTAGTAGCAATACCCCTTCTCCTAAATTGCCATGAGCCCTTCAGTCTCCTCCCCACCCCCACCAAAAAAAAACACCCTTTCCTCTCTTTAACCAGAAATTCAGCTTAGTTTTTATCTATAATAATCCGGCTAGAAATCATATGGGAAGGTATCAAGTATCTTTTCTTATAGTTACAAATTATAATTTACACTGGAAATCTCCCTCCACTACCATCCTATTCCAGCACCCCACCATGACGTAGATGGGACTATGGATTCACAAAAGCAGATCCTATACCAGGCCAGGAAGGCTTTAAATACAGCCCAGAAACAGCCTATCACCAGCAGGTTAGCCACTAGGGAATCTGTCAAAAAGCATGCAGGAGAGGCAGCTAGGTGGCGCAGTGGATAGAGCACCGGCCCTGGAATCAGGAGTTCCTGAGTTCAAATCCGGCCTCAGACACTTAACACTTACTAGCTGTGTGACCCTGGGCAAGTCACTTAACCCCAATTGCCTCACTAAAAAAAAAAAAAAAGCATGTAGGAAACATCTACTTTATGATCCAATTGGATAATATTTGTAAAAACTCTTAGCACAGTGTCCTGCATATAGTAGGCTCTTAATAAATGTTCCTTTTCCTTCCCTTTTCTTTTTTATTTGTTGTAAAAAAGGATGACTCTCTGGGAGAGGGAGGAGGAGGAATGTATTGGGAGGTCGACAAGCATTTCAACAAGACAGCAAGCATTTATTGAGCACTTACTGTGTACCAGGTGCTGGTGCTGTGTTGGTGTAGGTGATGTAAAAACAAAAGATACAACAAAATATTTTAATGACTATATCCTACCGAAAAAGGTTGCATTCCAGTTCCTATTTGGGTCAACTCCTACACATCTACTTCCGAGAGTGTGGGATCTAGTCTTCCTCCAGAAGCGGTCCTAGAAAATCCACCCGAGAAAGCAGTCAGATGCAAAGGATTCATTACTACGACCCATACACTGGCCCACGGACTCTCAGAGTTAGAAAGGCTCTGGGAGATCACATTAACTCCAAACTGCAAAATCAGAAGGTGCCTTTGAACAACTACCTACAGTACCTGAATCTGTCCCTGGACAAGAATCCACCCTGCAATCTCACCCCAAAGTAGTGATCTAGTCAGAAGAACCAGTGAAAGGGATCTCATTACCTCCCAAGGGGGAAAGGGGGGCATTGCTTCTTTTGGACAGCTCCAAATGAACACTGTCCTTAAATTTTCTCCATGTGTTGAGCTTAAATCTGCCTCTGCCCTGATGTCAGACAGAACAAATCTAACTCCATTTCCCCATTACTAACATTTCAAAATACTTAAAGATTAAAGACTCGAACAAGCATTTATTTACACAACCAAAGCTCTTGACTCCCAGCCGGCTCCATCTGGAGTTACTCACTTTGGTTTGAGAATAGACATATCCATCAGGATTGGCCACAGGCATCAGGAAGATATCCATTTTATCCAGGATGGAGGTGATGTTTGGTTCGTTCCCAAAGTCAGATGCAATCTAAGCGGAGGAGATAAAGCCCCCATCAGTTGAACCATCCAAGGAGGTGTTGTTAGAACTGACCTTTCCCCCAACTCCTCTGAGAAATGTTCCACTAACTGTGACTGCATGACTGACTACCTTCAGAGACACAACGCTAGGCAAAATCTGATTATTAAGGCATCAGTCACTTGAGTGACGTTTCATAGAGTTATGGAATGTTAAGGCAGGGATTCTTAACCTTTTGTGTCATGGACACAAAGTCTGGTGAAAGCCTACAGATTGCTTCTCTGAATAATGCTTTTAAATGCATAAAATGAAATATATAGAATTACAAAGGAAACCGATTGTATTGAAATACAGTTTAAAATTTTTTTAATTAAAAATTTTTAAAAAAGAAATACAGTTACAATAATATTTTTAAAAGCAAGTTCACAGACTCAAGGTTAAGAACCTCTGCTCTAAGGTACCTTAGGGACCATGTAGTTCAGTCTCTTTTTTGCAAAAAAGGAAATTGAGAACTAGAGATGAGATGGTTTGACCAACGTTACACAATAACACCATCTAGTGTTTATATAGCACTATAAGGTTGTCTAAGCACTTTATAATATTATCTTATTTGATCTTCACAACAACCCTGGGAGGTAAATGCTATTGTTGTTTTCATTTTACAGATGAGGAAACTGAGGCTCATAGCAGCCAATCAACTTGCCCAGGGTTAAGAGAGGTTAAGCAATTTGCCGATCTAGGAAGCGTTTAAGGTTGGATTTTGACTTGACTCTGGGTTCAATGTGCTAGCCCCTCCTAGCACACTGTCTGATAGAATCCAGGTCTCCTGAATTTGCTCCTATGAATATAGGTGTGATCAGCTTGTCAATTCCTGTCTGTGATAAGTTCCTCCCTTTGGTTGTAGGGGTGAGGGGAACATTTTCCAGCCTACCATAGTACAAGCAAGGAAATTTCCTATTTATTTATAACATTCCCACAAAGGGCCTAGCTGATCTGCAGGTTAGAAGATTTTGAGGGGCTCCAAGAAGGCAAACCCACCCCCAAACTATTTCCTCCACACCAGCCTCTCATTAATATCTGAAATTCCACTATCTGTCCTCGGTTAAAATGCAAATCACCCTCAGAGTAGGTTATAACACGAGAACCTGTTATATGGCATTTTCTCCTTATTGTGAATAGGTTCATTTGTCACTTTCCAATGTGACAGCTAGCTGGGAACAAGTTTCTATCCAGAGGAGGCTGGAGAGGCAGTGAGAGCATTGAGTACCAAAGAGGGTATGGGACAGCTATGAAGGAAGATCCCTGAAGGCAACCTTTGCCTGCTTTACAACTTTGCCTGGGGCTGATCCTGTTCCTTCAGGGTCCCTGAGAACAGAATGAACGTTGGTCATCTGCCAGGTTGTATACCATCAACAATACATTTTGTCATCTAAGAACATATTTTGTTCCAGTAACTTCCCAACATGTCAGTGAAGCACATTCAGTCCAGCATGTCCTCCCCACTCACTCCCAGGTATAGAAGCCCGATCAGATCTCCCACAAGGTCCCACCTGCCTACCAAAATGTCTAGTACACATGAGAAGATAGGACCTTTCTGGCTATCCATATTCCTGTAGCCTGGGTGATCCATTCACGGGAGTGGATTCCAGCATTCAGCCAAATGGCGGGTCTCTTGCCTTCCCCAGTGCTGAACTGTGAAATGGAAAGCAAATCATAAGACTAGCACCCATTGCCACAGAATGTTACCAAGCACTCTCTCATAACAACACTGTGAAGTAAATAGCTCACATTTTAGGATCCTCATTTTACATATAAGAAAATCAAGGTAGAATGACTTGCCTATGGCCATTCTGTTAGCAAGCAGCCAAGCCAGGACTCAAAGTCCAAGTCCATTGTTAATTCCACTATATTCCATGTGTCAAGGAATACTCCTTTTAGCCCTGTCTCTCTGCTAGAAAGTCTTTTCACTATCTCCTTCTTATGTATTTAAAATAATTCAGAGATTAAGTTATATCAATGGCACAATTTATCTCATTGGTCTATTGGAAAGTAGCCCAGTTGACTGGCAGTGAGGACCATCCTAAAACAAAAGAGCCTCCAACAACCCTTCAGAGTTTCATAAGCAATCTTTGAGCAGATGGGAAGAAAATGAATTGCTTATATTAGTTATATTTGTAACCTACATTGTACAGTCTATGTGCAAGGTATTCCCTGATTGATTCTGACGTGTCCAAATTCTGTCTCACATATGGCTATTGGTGCTATGGTCAAAAAAAGGATGATAATGTCCTTTGAAAGACCCAGGATGATGTTATAACCTAGTTCTTGAACATGCTCCAGGCACTCATTTCTGATTCATCTTAATAAATGAGCTGAGTACTCAAGTAGCTTTCAAGTTCGATAAGAGTGGTGAATTCTGGCTTCTGCCACTGGTGTGGTTAGGCATATTTGATTTATAACTTAAAAAATAACAATCCAAGCTCAGATTTCATTTTCATGCTAGCTGGTTGTCATCATATTATTCCATAGTCACAGTTTATAACCTTTAAGCCAACATCTCTCAAATGTGTATTATTGGTCACAGGAGAACCAGCTAAGAGGAAGAATTGGAGTGAGGGTAGGAGGTGGAGGTGTGCCTCCTATGTGCCAGGCACTATGCTAAGTACTTTACAAATATTATCTCATCTGACCCTCACAACAACCTTGTGAGAGGCTATTTTATAGGTCTGTGAATCCCAGCCTCATTAATGAAAATAAGAGATAGGAACCAGACTGGTTATTTCATTGGCATAACCTGCCAGATCAGCGGCACTCCCTCTATCAATGCAGGAAGGCAAATAGTGTTTGTTCATGTGAAGGCCTTCACATTGCTGGGGTCCAAAGCCCTTCCCCTCACCTTGAAGTAAATAGCCTGCTTTTCAGATGAAACTTGTAAATTAATGTGTTTATAGTCACTCTAGTACATTAAGCAAAAGAACTACGAACTTAGGTCTTTCATACAGATCAAATTCTGAGGACATGAACTCTGCCTGCCTTAATTTCTTGTGACCACTATTCATTTCTGTCTTCTTGTAGTCAATAGTCACATGTACTCAAGGGATCTATCTGCCTTCCAACACTGAAATGAAATGTGCTTTGGGGAAAAGAAATTTTCAAAACCTCTGAGAAAGAAATTCAAACACTGATTGAGATGCATAAAACCGTACTGTCAGTATTCTACAACTTCTGATTGCCTGGGTACTATGACCAGCTGTTGACCTCTTGGCCCACAGCCATTATCACCCACGCTTTCAATATTCTCTGTGTCCAATACCTCAGGTTGATCACAGCCCAGCCTAGCACAATAAGAACTCTCCATGAGACACGGTGAAAAGTTTCCCAGAAATACCAGTTGACTGGCAACTGCCCACTGCCCACACTGTCTCACCCTTAAGAAGTCTTACCTGATTTTCTCTTTCCCTCCTTTGTGAATAAGCAACTCTACAAATCAGCAATATAATGAACCAGTCTAGGAAATTGGCTTAAAAGTTCTAGCTCTCCCTGTTCTTATCAGCTGCTCATTGGTAGCAAAAGCAGGAAAGAAAATTCAAGGATATGCCCCACAGTATAGCTGCCCTGAATTCTTTTTTTGTTTGTTTGTTTGGGGGGGTTTTGTTTGTTTGTTTGCGGGGCAATGAGGGTTAAGTGATTTGCCCAGGGTCACACAGCTAGTAAGTGTCAAGTGTCTGAGGTCGAATTTGAACTCAGGTCCTCCTGAATCCAGGGCCAGTGCTCTATTCACTGTGCCACCTAGCTGCCCCCAAGCCCTGACTTCTTTAATGTGGTCTCACATACCTTCAGTACATACAGTGGTCGTTTTTCAAAAGAATAACCAATCTTCAGCTGACTTACTAGGTTGGGATAATCAGAAGCAATGCTGTCCATCTCATGATAAAGCTGAAATGTGAAAGGGTTTGTGAGTGGATGTTTTCATACTGTGTGTCCCTGTATATTTTTTTCCTTCTAAACTTCCTTCCCCCTACCCCTTGTTTCTTTGACTCCTAGTACACCAGCCACAGCATGCCCATTCTTGGGAACTTGCCAGCTACCCCCTGATTTTAGAAAACAACATGCCTTATTCATTCTCATAATTGACCCCTCCTCACATGAAAGATGCAGAGATGCAATACCACTGCAAAAGCACATGGAATGTTATGTATAAGGAGCACTCAGTTTGGCTGGAGAATAAAGTGAATTAGGGGAGTGATATATGATCCGCACAGAAAGGTAGGCTGGAACTAGACTGGGGGGAACTTTAAATGCCAAATAAAGGTATCCATTTAACCCTATTATTGGGAATATACCCAAAGAATGTTATAACAAAAAAAAATTATGTTTTAAAAAATTATGTCTAAATGCATATAGATGAATAGATAGAAAGCAACATTACTAAATGTCTAATAATTGGTGAAAGACTAAACTTGAGGGCCATCTAGTTCAACTTCTTCATTTTACAGATAAAGAAACTGAGGCCCAGAGATGTTAAGTTACTTGCCCAAGGTATATCAGTGTAATGATATACTATAATGTCATTAAAAATTATAACTAGAAGGAATAAAGAAATCTGGAAAGACAAATGAAAGAATGCCAAGTGATGAAATTAAAACCAGAAGTATATTATAATATAGCTAATGGTCACCATGTGAAAATAAAAATGTATACACAAATTACAGAGGTGAATGGTCCAAGAATGGATCAAATTCAGAAAGCTTAAACTATAAGCTGCTAGGAAGGTTTTATTTTGTTTTTGTTTTTGTTTTTTTCTGCAGGGCAATGGGGGTTAAGTGACTTGCCCAGGGTCACAAAGCTAGTATGTGTTTAGTGTCTGAAGCTGAATTTGAACTCAGGTCCTCCTGAATCCAGGGCTGGTACTTTATACACTGTGCCACCTAGCTGCCCCCAGGTATTATATATATATATATTTGTATCTCTGCTTTATTTTATTTTTATTTTTTTTGCAGGGCTATGGGGGTTAAGTGACTTGCCCAGGGTCACAAAGCTAGTATGTGTCTAGTGTCTGAAGCTGAATTTGAACTCAGGTCCTCCTGAATCCAGGGCTGGTACTTTATCCACTGTGCCACCTAGCTGCCCCCAGGTATTATATTTTTTAAGTAATTTTGAAGTAGAAATTTTGTAGACTTATGCTTGAATGATTTTTAAATGCATAAGAAATTATTTTAAAATTTAAAAGGGAAGGCGCTAAGAGCATTTTCTTTTACTCTTGAATGAGGATGTAAGCCTGAACTCAACCCAAGAAGCCACTAATCTGAATTTGCTCTGAAATATTTACCTCTTCCAAGCTGTGATAAGCCTCGTAGTTGAAGTTACCGTTACTCCTTTCTTTTCCTCTATTGTATTTCATTTCTTCAACTTCTTCATCAAGGAGAGCCTAAGATAGAAAATGACAAGATGATAAGGATTGTCCATGAGATATATTTCCACAGTAGGAAAATAGTAGAAGAGGGTCCCTGCTAATCAAAATTTCAGCTAAAATGAGCATTAACAGGAAAAGAGTCAACTAGGGCTTTTAAAAGGGGTCAAATTTCTTAGAATCTAAGAATTCTTCCTTCTCCCCCTGCCCACAACTCCACCCATCCAGCCTATCTCCACTACCCTAGTAATACTTCCTGAAAACAACATTTGTACAGGTAAATTATCCTATAATGTCCTTGTTTAGTGGCCTGGCATCTGGCATCTGGCATCTAGACCCTCTGAAATAGGTTCTTTGAGAAAACTAATAAACTCTCACAACCACTCCAACCCTTAAAAGTGGCCTACAGGGCAGCTAGGTGGTGCAGTGGATAAAGCACCAGTCCTAGATTCAGAAGGATCTGAGTTCAAATCCAGCCTCAGACACTTGACACTTATAGCTGTGTGACCTTGGGCAAGTCACTTAACCCTCATTGCCCTGCAAAAAACAAAAACAAAAAGTGGCCTACAAATGGCTCATACCATTGAAGGTTAATTAATAAGGTTATATACAGCTGCCTATTCTATTAAATGGCCCCCGGCCAGAATACAAATTCATCTATGGCCATAATAGTAAGTAGATGGGAGAATTCTAGTCAGGTACCACACTAGAGCCAAATTATGAGGTTGGGGGTTGAATTGACTAAAGTAATAAAGTAATGGCACCCAGGCCTTTGAAAAGAAGGTATTTCAGCTCCATGGCAGCTCTTCCACAGTTCAGTCAGGCCAATTTGTATGAGGTCAGCATTCTGAAATATGGGTAAACCTGTCACAAGAATGAACCTCTAAGTGTGGTTTCATTTTACCTACCTGCAGGTCTTGAATGGAGATTGAGTACTCTAAGCCATGGGATTCCAGGAAGGATTTGACTAGTTTCAAACTACCTGATGGAACCACAACGTCGACCGGACGCTCAGTGGTGGTGGGCAGTTTCCAAAAATTGAGCTGAAAAAAAGCAAAAGAAACTAAGAGAGCAATCCAGGTAAAACAAAGAGGAAGCACCTCTCTCTAGAAACTACAACACTCGTGAGTCAAGGCAGCCTCTGGGGACCTTTGCCTATAAAGAGACCCAGAGAGCATAGATGGGAGCTGGAGAAAGATCTAACAGTAGGGACCGTCCCACAGTGACAAACCCTAGTTCAGACCTTAATTACCTTTCACCAGAACTATTACAAAAACTTTCTAACGGGGCTCCCTGCCTTGTCTCACCCCTACTCCTATTCATCCTCCACTCAGCTGTCAAATCAATTTTCTTAAACTATAGATGTGACCATGACTCTCCCCTATTCAATGACCTCCCCTGGCTCCTTATGAGCTCTAGGATCAAATATCATTGCTGTTGTTTAATCCATTACTCCATCTACTTTTTATGGCCCCGTTTGGGGTTAAGAGATACTGAAGTGGGGGCAGCTAGGTTGTTCAGTGGATAAAGCACCGGCCCTAGATTCAGGAGGGCCTGAGTTCAAATCCGACCTCAGACACTTGATGCTTACTAGCTGTGTGACCCTGGGCAAGTCACTTAACCCCCATTGCCTGGCCCTCCCCCCCCCCCAAAAAAAAAGAGATACAGAAGTGGTTTGCCATTTCCTTCTCCAAATCATTTTACAGATGAGGAAACTGAGGCAAACCACAGAACTCGTAAATGTCTGAGGCTGCACTTGAAGTCAGGAAAATGAGCCTTCTTGATTCCAAGCCCAGTGCTCTCTGCACTGTGCCACCTTTTCCTTTCTTCCTTTCAATTCTAAGAGCGTTGAATGAGGGAATAATCTCCCGCCTCTGACCTTTACAAGCTGGAGGATCTCGGTCAAGCCTCTCCAAGCCTCAGTCTCCTCATCTGTCAAATGGGAACAATACCACCAAACTTAACTCACAGGAATAGTGTGAGGAAATTATATAACTTATGCAAACTGCTTTACCAACCTCAAAGTGTTGTACGAACATCAGCTATCATCACTGCTGCCCTGCCCCATCATGCTTGTCTCAAATACTGAGACTGAACCTAGGATTACGATCACTAAAGATGATCATAACATCGGTGAATGATTATCCTTCCCAGGGGTCAAAAGCTTTCCAAAAGGAAAGGAAAGGAGATACCTTGAAGTTCTCCATGTTGATCAGCTCTTGAAGTTTGTTAATCTGGTTTCCATCCCGGGCTTTAATTTGAAAAACCTGATGCCTAAAACCAAAACAAACAAATCATGATGTTATGTGGTTTTGACAAGCATGACAAACCAGAGCCAAATTTCCTGGGGTTTGGGGTGATCTCAAATAAATGGGCCTCAGTCAGACAGTCAATGAACATTTATTAAACACTGAGGATTATTGACAGCCTCTTAGCTGGGTGATTTTTCTCCTTCGTGCTGGTTAATCAATAGGTATTTATTAAGTGCCTACTGTATGCCAGTATATGCTTTACTGTATGCTTAGCACTGTGCTAAGCCCTGAGGATACAAAGAAAAGCAAAAACACACCCCCTGCCTTCAAGGAGGTCACATCTTAATAGGGGATACAATATATAAGCAACTAGGTAGATATAAGATAAGGCAACGCCTGGCTCCATCTTCCTGAGTTCAAATCCAGTCTAAGACACTTTTCTAGCTAAGTGACCCTGGACAAGTAACTTCACCCTGTCTACCTCAGCTTCCTCATCTGTATAATGAGCTGGAGAAGAAAATGGCAAAGCACTCAAGTATCTTTGCCAAGAAAACCCCAGATGGGGTCACCAAGAGTCAGACATGAGCAAAACAACTAAACAACAAAGGATGTGAGGCATATGGAAAGTAAATGAAAAGTGCTCTGGAAAGAGGAAGTTTCAAGGAGTGAGGTGAGATCTGAACTGAATCTTGCAGAAAACTTGGGAAGAAAAGAGGTGGAGATGAGGGTACAGAGCACTCCAGGCAGGGGGGACAGCTAGGGAAAAGGTGAGATGAGAAGCACTTCCATCAAAGAGGGTGAATTGGGAGATCAATATAAAAACTTATCCAGGGGATAAAACAACCTCAAATTCATTCAACAAACATCGATTAAGTGATTGTTACAAGGTGCTGGCTGCCAGAGGCTCAAAGACAAAAAGCAAAAAATTGCCTTCTCCCTTAAGAAGCTTATACCTTTGTGGTAAAAATTATTTGTGGTTAAGATTAATATCAAAAGTTTTAGCTGAATCATTTGGGAGGGGCCACACCTGGCCCACCCTGAGATTGCACATGCTACTGAGCAGCTTTTGAAGGACCTCCCCTTTTGGGGGAGGAAAAACTGAACGTGACCAGAAGGGAGGGAACTTCTGGTAGGAGGGGCGTGTTCAAAAACTTCTCACTCTTTGGTGGCATTTGGGGACCTGGCAGAGGCACATGTTTTGCTCTGTTTCGGGCAACTGCTGAGTAACTGTAGACTGACCGGAGTTTGGTGAATTTTAATTAAGGAAAATCCTAAATTCCTTTGAACTAGCTTAATTGGAAACACTCTGGGATTGCATAAACTAAGCTTAGAGTTAAGACTATCTATCTGTATTTCTACTTCCTTATTTCCTTAATTGGTTTCACCTTTGTGGTTTAATTAATTCCCAAGTAATAAAACCTGATCCTTTATGAACTAAAGCTCAGAGGCTCCTTTTCTTATTGGCCTGGAAGGAATATATAAAGAGGAAAGTTCAAAGGGGAGATTAAACCTAAAAGAGTCCCTCATATTTCTGGGACCCCAATATTAAGGCGAGTCACCCTAATAATGCTCCGTATATCAAATTTTGGCCCTTACACCTTCTATGTCCCCAGAGACCTTTGGGAAGAGAAGACCCCTCTCTGTACTAAATGATGTGGATGAGGATGACAATGAACACCTGACATTTATATTGCACTTTGAGCTGTGCCCAATACTTTGGGGGGGGGGGGCTGGGCAATGACTTTGGCTGGGTTAAGTGACTTGCCCAGAGTCACACAGCTAGTAAGTGTCAAGTGTCTGAGGTCGGATTTGAACTCAGGTCCTCCTGAATCCAGGGCCCCTGTGCCCAATACTTTTACTTATTAACTCATTTAAGACTCACGGCAACTCTATGAGGAAAGTGTTACAAGATGTCCTTACCCCTATCAAATGAGATAATATTTGCAAAGCACTTAGCACAGTGCTGGCATACAGTAGGTGCTTAATAACTGCTTATTTCCCCTTGCTTCTTTCCATTTTACAAAGAGGAAAACTGAGGTACAAAGAGGTTACTATTAGTGTCAGATGTGGGATTTAAGGCCAAGTCTTCCTAACTCTAGGACTTGCCCTCTTTCACAAACAAAACACAAGTTTGCTTCATGATTTATCAGTCATAATTACATGACTGTCACCTGCCAGAAGACTAAAACTAGTTCTGTTTGACCTATGTCACTAAAGTAGGATAGTAGACTGGATAGAGTATTAAATTTGATGTTGGAAGACCTGGATTCAAATCCCATTAGCTGTATGACCTTGGGTAAGTCAGTTCCTGACTCAAAGTTCAGCCCTCTGCCTTTTATGGTTCTGTGTAAGAAACCACATCTACAAGCAATTCGGGTCAATAATTTATTTATTTATTTATTTATTTTTATTATTGTGTGTGTGTGTGTGTGTGTGTGTGTGTGTGTGTGTGTGTGTGGCAATTGGGGCTAAATGACTTGCCCAGGGTCACACAGCTAGTAAGTGTCAAGTGTCTGAGGCCAGATTTGAACTCAGGTCCTCCTGAATCCAGAGCCGGTGCTTTATCCACTGCACCATCTAGCTGCCCCTCAATAATTTATTAAACACAGAGTGGGTACAAAGTTCTCTGCTGGACATTGGGCATAGAACAACCAAAACCAGCATAGCCCCAAGAACTTGAATTCTTGTAGGGGGAGAATCAGACCTGTGCCCAACTCGCTGTAATACAATCAAAGAGAAGTCAGACAGATTGGCCCGAGGAAATCAAGATGGAGGTGAGTGTGTATCTACGAGACTTCTTCAAGGAGGAGGGGGTAATTTGAGCTGTATCTTGAAGGAGTCAGCCAGGTGGTACGGAGGCTAGAGCTCTGGGCCTAGAGTCAGGAAGACTAGTTCAAATTTGGCCTCAGAAACTAACTAGCTGTGTGACCCTGGCCAAGTCACTTTACCTCTGCTTAAATGTCCTCATTTAAAAAACAGGGGGGAAAAAAACCTGAGAGGAAAACGACCCCTGCTCGATAATTCTCTGGAACTCAGGGTCGATGTGTCAAAGGCTCATTTATTTTCATTCTCACCAGAATGGACACTTGCAAATATGTGCTACAGCCAGCAAGTGCAGAGGGGGAGAGCTCACAGGCCTCGTTTTAATCCCTAGCCCCTAACACGAAATGGACCCACCCCTTGTTCATCACTGGCCCACTATTTAAGGGTTATAATCTACCCTTGAAAGCTAGCTAACCAGAATGCAGTACTCTTAACCCTAATTTCCATAATTATTCTTTGGGTTCTCAGACAATGGGGGAGGTGACACAGGGACATTTCTTCAATCTTTCCTCATATGGACACAGCCCAGAAGAGGACCTCATTGAGACCAGCTCAGGGCTACTTGAACCATGTGATCTGTTTGCTGGAGGAGAGGGAAGGGGGACTGAGACCTTTGTCCTCAAATGGGTCCAAAGGACTATAATTTGAATGGTGACAGTTATATCCTTATTGAGAGGAGACCACTCCTCCCTGGGTTGTTATGAGGATCCAATGATTTAATAAATATAAAGCACAGTGCCTGGCACATAGTAAGCATTTTTTGTTGTTATTTGACTTTTAAAAGATAGCTATATAAATTCAGCTTCAGACACTTACTAACCGTGTGCCCCGGGGCAAATCACTTAACCTTTGCCTCAGTATCCTCAACTGAGGAATAATAATATAAATGTACAAAAAGTGAGAATAATAATAGCACCTACCTCCCCAGTAACTCCCTATTTGTGAGGATAAAATGAGATATTTATAAAACAATTTGTAGAGTGCCTGGCACATAGTAGGTACTTCATAAATGTTTGTTTCCTTCCTTGAAGGGGGGGCAAGATGGCAGTAGACAGAGATGGGGGCCCCCATAGACATGTGCAAAAGTACCAAGCCAAGAGACAACAGAATGAAACCAGGCAACAACTAGTTTAATTTGGCTGAAGTACAGAGTGTAGGAAGTGGGGGTACACCATGAAATATGGCTGGAGAGAGAGGTTGGAGCCAGATTGTAGAGGTCTTGAATGCCAGAATGAGGTAGGAGAAAGAGCACTAGTTTGGGGGGAATCAGAAGACTTGGATTATATAGCCCCAGCTCCACCATTCCCTCACTGTGAGACCTGTCCCTTAATCTCTGGGGTTCAGTTTTCTCATCCATAAAATAAGGGGCTAAATAAAGTTTCCATGGAGTCCAATCTCATTATTTCGCAGATGAGGAAACAGACCCAGAGATTAAATAACTTGCCCAAGGCCATAGAGGTGGTTAAGTATTAGAACCAGGATTTTCATCCAGGTCCTGATTCCAAAATCTAGCTCTTCCCATTTTAAGACCATAGCCAAATCATGTTAGCCTTTGTAAAGATAGCATTAGCGGGGCAGCTAGGTGGCGCAGTGGATGGAGCACCAGCCCTGAATTCAGGAGTACCTGAGTTCAAATCTGGCCTCAGACACTTAACACTTACTAGCTGTGTGACCCTGGGCAAGTCACTTAACCCCAATTGCCTCACTAAAAAAAAAAAAAGATAGCATTAGCTATCAAACACTCTGCCTGCAGACACCAGTTCATGAGCATTTCAATCAGTTAGCCAATAAGCATTTATTAAGCAACTACTTTTTTGTTTGTTTGTTTGTTTTTTAGGGCAATGGGGGTTAAGTGACTTGCCCAGGGTCACACAGCTAGTAAGTGTCAAGTGTCTGAGGCCGGATTTGAACTCAGGTCCTCCTGAATCCAGGGCCAGTGCTCTATCCACTGCGCCACCTACCTGCCCCTAAGCAACTACTTTATATCAGGTGTTGTGCTAAACTCTGGAAACAGGAAGACAGCTGAGGATCTGTTTCCTGTATCTTTAGTCTAATATTTCTATTTTTCATTTTTTGAAATCACACATGTGGGGCAGGTAGATGGTGCAGTAGATAGAATACCAGTCCTGGACTCAGGAGGAACTGAGTTCAAATTTGACATCAGAATCTAGCTGTGTGACCCTGGGCAAGTCATTTAACCATGATTGAGGAAGGAAGGAAAGAAGTCACAGCTGTGATTTCATTGGTATAGAGAACTGTCAGTGAGGAAACTCCCTTTACCAAAGCAGATCCGCAACTACTCACTAACTCACAGTTCCAGAATTTGCTTGAGGCACTGAGAGGTTAGGGGCAGCTAGGTGGTGAGAATCAGGAAGACCTGAGTTCAAATCTCTCCTCAGATACTTCCTAGCTTTGAGGTAGTCTTGGACAAATCACTTAACCCTCTTTACCTGTTTCTTTACCTGTAAAATGACCTAGAGAACGAAATGATAAAATACATCAGTATCTTTGCATAAGAAAACCCCAAATGGGGTCACAAAGAGTCAGACACAACTGAACTATAACTGAGAGATTAGGGCTGACTTGCCCAGAGTCCCATAGCCAGCATGTGTCACTGATGGGACTTGAACCCAGGACTTCCTGACTCAGTAGAGTACTACAACATCATGCACTGCCTCTCTTACAAATTCATAGTGATAGCAAAAACTCAAGCTTATTTGGTCCTTGACTACTAATAAAGAGTTTTCCTCATAGCAACAGTGTGAGGTAGGCATTGTGCCACTGTTAGAGACTCAACAGTCACCATGATGGGCTAGGAATTTTGAAGCCATGGTTGGGACTGACAATTTTTATATATCATCTCACCAAGCAACTGGGAAAATTACTACCAAGTTGTTGAGTTATTTCAGTTGTGTCCAACTGTTCATGACCCCATTTGGGTTTTCTTGGCAAAGATACTGACTGGAGTGATTTGCCATTTCCTTCTCCAGCTCATTTTACAGATGTGGAAACTGAGACCAACAGTGATTTGCCCAGGGTCACACAGCTAGGAAGTATCTGGAGCTGGATTTGAACTCACAAAGATGAGTCTTCCTGATTCCAAGCCCAGTGCTCTATCCACTGCATCACCTAGCTACCCTACTGAGCTACCCAGAGAAAAATCTCTCCTCAGTCATAGACCATGTCCCAACTACAAGGAGCCATTTGACAACAGAGAGATGGGTGTGAATAGACAGTGTTACAATAGGTATCTGGGCTTGTTATAAATAACCCTGAAGCTACTCCACCCCTGCCTCCACCCCCAAGTTGTATCCTCTCCTCTAGAGTACAACCATAAATTTGGACTTTAGACAACCAGCTCTTTCAGAGTCTGAAGTACTTTCTCCATCTCATCCCTCCTAAACTCCACACCCTCTTCAAATGCCAATTCCCTTGTGTTTGGGGAGGGTATTAAATACCCAAACATATACATATATACACACATATATGCCTAGATAGAGAGGATATGTGGCATAGCAATATCTATTCATCTAAAGCATTTGTTAAACGCTTACTGGGTACCAGGCCTGTTCTGATAGCTGAGTACTGAACATGTAATAAGACCCAAGTGCAAATCCTACCTTTGACACTGACTAGGTATGTGATTCTGGACTTAATGGAAGCAATTATAGCTATGGTACTTAGACTACAGGGTTGTCATGAAGCTTAAATGAAATAATTTTTATAGACTTTAAAGCAGAGTATAAATTAAGTTATTAAAGAAGGTATCCCCAAAGTCAAGTATTAAACTGCGCTAATCCTTGGGCCACTCTGTGTGTGACCCCCCCCCACACACACACACACCTCTTGTAAATTTCACTTCAGTCAACAAAGAAACAAAAGAAAAATTAACTAAATTCTGACACTGACACAGATTATCACCTACCCCCACACCCATCCCCAACCTCTACAACCCATTGGGGCTTTGGAGATGATTTTATGAGTTGTGGCCAAGATAATTCACCTCTGGTAGCTGATCCTCTCTTTCTTTTTGTTTGTTTTTTTTTGCAGGGCAATGGGGGTTAAGTGACTTACCCAGGGTCACACGGCCAGTAAGTGTCAAGTGTCTGAGGCCAGATTTGAACTCAGGAACTCCTGAATGTAGGGCTGGTGCTTTATCCACTGTGCCACCTAGCCGCCCCATGCTGATCCTCTCTTAATGAGCCTCTCAAATCTCAGCTGATCTGGTGCTTGGACAACAGACACATAGTCTATCATCCACACATACATGTTCCAGATCTCTTAGCATCCACCAGGTCTCCAATTCTATATAGCCTTCAAGAAGATGGGGTCACCTGCATGCCACAATGCAGTTGGATTTTGGGCATAACTAATATAATAATGAACTTGTACAGAAAGTAGAAATTTTATAAAATTTACATTTATTAAATTTATAAATTTATAAAAAATTTATGTTAAAGTTATAAAAATTTATAAAATAGGAGAGACAGAAACAAACAAAAAAGAAGAGACAGTGAGAAGCGCACGAACGCACACACACAAACATACACACATAAATACCAAGAGATTTTAGCTGGACTCCCATATTTCAGTTGTAACCCAAAAAAAATAAGCCCCCCAAGAGGCACTTACCCATTAAACTTCTCCTTGCAATAGCTAGCCCCTATAAGGGCTGCGAAGAACAGTAGCCACCTCATGTTCAGCAGGATCTGTCATGTAGTGACTGAGTCAGGCTGTATTTATAAGGAGTCTGAGGTAGACTCAGGCTCCCAAAAATGCAAATATAATTCCCGCAGCCCTTATAATAACAGTCTGATCCTGTTCCTCTCTGCATCTGTGTGTCTTCCATTCCTTTGGGGTGATGAAGGACAAGACTCTTGATTGACAAGTCAAGAACTCGTTCCACAGGCTCAGAAAGGTTGGCCCAAAGGAACCCTGTTCCCTCCGGGCCATTTAGACCAGGTGCTTAGTACAGTTGTGTCCAACTCTTCCTGACCCTGTTATGGGAATGCAGTGGGACCCCAAGGAACCCTAAAGATCCCTAACCCCAAGGAATCCTTGAACTTTTCCTGGGGAGGGGCGGCTCTGCCTCCCACCTCAGGAATGGGTGTTGCCTAATAAGACCCTGGTACACTGATATGCAAGATATGGATGGGTGTTGCATATCTTACTGATGCACCTTTATTCCAAAACCCCTTCCCTGTTGTTACATTTCCCTCCCAGTTCTTGGTAATGTTCTTTCCTCCCTTTTGTTTTGAAAAGGATATAAAAGAGCAGCCTTCTCTTACTCCAGGGGCACAGTCACCAAGGTGATCTGTTCCCTGGCCATATTTCTCTCTCCTAATAAATCTCTTTATTTTACAAGATTCCCGATTAACCTCCAATTCTTTAGGTAAGCTAGCTTCCCCTCCCCCCCCAATCCAGGTCGCAAGTCTCCCCCAAACATTTCCGGTGCCAAAACTCCAGGAAGGGAAAGTCGTCAGGTAAAAAGGAGGCTGCTCATTTGGCTCTTGGATTCTCCTCTATCAGAAGCCTCAGTTGCTTTGGGTGGGCCCCCAAGGTCTGAGGTCCATATAGCTAGACTACTTCCAGATTCTTAAAATGCTCCTCAGGTTCTTGTCAGTACCCACTTGAACGCTACTGTGGTAGTCTTTGGTGCAATATAGCCCAACCCACTATGACAATGAGAGTATTCTGTGTGGCCCCTACCCCCCCCCCCCCGGGTTTATCCTTAAACATTGGGGGAAGGGCAGCTAGGTGGCACAGTGGATAGAGCACCGGCCCTGGAGTCAGGAAGACCTGAGTTCAAATGTGGCCTCAGACACTTAACACTAACTGTGTGACCTTAGGCAAGTCACTTGACCCCAATTGCCTCACTAAAAAAAAATGGAGGAAAATTGTACAACAGTGAAAAGAAATGAATGATTTTCTATTTATTTGCAGGAGAGAGGAGAATTAAGGTAAAATAAACCTCCTTATTAGCCTCTACCACACCCCAGAGTGGGCTGGTCAGGAAGAAGTAACATCTCACAGTTGTTGTTGTTAATGTGGATTTATGTGTCAGTCAAATGTTGTAATTGTGTGTACAATCTATGGGAAATTTTTGGTTGTAGCTCATAAAAAGCTGATTCTAAACCCCTATTGCCCATCTTAGCCATGGCCAGGCTCTGAAGGTGGGCAAAGGGCAGTCACCAACTTCAGGATATCTTTACATTGTGAACTACTTAGAGTTTGAATTTGGCACTAGAATGTACACCTTAGGTGAACATTGTAAAAGCTCTGTGTGTGTGTTGCTTTTTTTAAAAAGGTAATTAATGTTGGCAAAGGATCGCTTAATCTATAACCCTTCAAATCCTACAATATTGAGCTGCAAGACCACAAAAAGGGTATGATAGATTTTTTAATTCCCAAAATGCTTCCAAGGGGCTAGAATCAAAATGGAGGATACCCCATGTTCTAAAGCTCCTCTGTTTCCATGGGGCAGTTTCTTTTATAGGGATGAGCCCCTCTCTCCTCCTGGAGGTTTCTGCTATGGGGGAAGAGGAGCAATCTGATAGCAACTAGTGTCTAAAGTATTTAGTGTTATGCACCTGGGGTACTTCAGAAGTTTTCTGGTAGATGTGAGAATTGGATTGACGTCCCCTACTTGGAGAGATACTGTGGGAAAGCTCTGCCATGAGGAGAAGACATCTGAGGACAAGCCATGTGGCTTGGAAGGTCAGTTCCTTGGCATCAGGAAGTAATGTTTGCTCGTGGGTACTGTAGATCAAAGCTACCGGTCAATTAGCTTGGAGCTGTGCATGTGTGTGTGGATGGGCTATTTCCATTTTCGAGGGAGGGTTCTGGGACGCAGAAGGGGCGAGGCCTCTCTTTCCCTGGGACCTTGTATGGAATGGAGCGAGACACTGGCTCCCTTAGATAGATAGATGAAGGCACCTTGGCCTCTTTCTCTCTCCTCACCAAATTCTTATGCTCCTTAAATGCTTAAAAGTCTAAACTCTTGCTAAAGCTTCTAATTTATTGGCAACCACTCATTAGATTTTTAGACAGCCTAGCTAGAATTTTAGCCACCTTACAGACAGCAACTTTTCAGGGAAATCAAGGAAACTTCTCCTTGAGAAAATAAACCAAAGGACAGACACAGCTAAAGAGATGAGCAGCATGGGATCTGAACTGAGATAACTCCAGGACCACCACCCTTCATTCCAGTCTTACCCACCCTTCCGGGAGATAAGATTAGGTGTGGCTGCTGCCTTTGTGAGATGAGAGGGACAGAGATGGCTTGAGAGATCTGAGCAGCCACTCACCCAACTTTCCCCAGTCACCACCAGTGGGGAATGGTCCTCCCCTAATAAGGGAATTTTCCACAGTCAGATGATCACCCCATTGGTCCTCTATAAAAGGATTTGCCTGTCTCCTGCTCAAGGAGATAGGTATCTCAGAGAACCACACCTCTGCCATGCCTTCTCCCCATGAGAAACCTCAGGACTTCTCTCTTGGTTTCCTTTCCCTAGTGCCTAAATAAAATATTTCATTTTAATTGGATTTGGGTACAAGGGGGTGTAATTCTTTAAAGAGGAATTCCTAAGGACCCATACCCCAAACTGCCATCCATTTCCCCCATAACATTTAGTATGATTGAAATCTGTTACATATTGCCACTTTTTAAATATTTTGTAGTGGAATAGTTTAAAATCAGGAATTATTTGTAATTTGTAAAAAATCACAAAGAAAAAGATTTTTTTAAAAAGCCACTGAGGGGGGAGGGGGGAGGAAAGGAGCTAAATGATTATCCTGTAAGTTTCTAAGGTATGGGCTTTCCTCTCATTTTTAACATATCTGAGAAACTCACTAGGTTATCAAATGAACTATGTGAATATATGTATAATAGTCTTTTTCTTTAGGACTTAGAAAGAGAAAATGATAGATTTTCAGTGTAAAGTATAGCGCAAAAGCACAATGCAACCGAATTAAGAACACTCGATTGGTAATTAATTGGTAATTGGTTTTATTTTGTTTTAAAAATTCCTAATGTTGTTTGTTTTTGTTTTTGTTTTTTGGAGTGTTTTTTTTTTGGTGGGGCAATGAGGGTTAAATGACTTGCCCAGGGTCACACAGCTAGTAAGTGTCAAGTGTCTGAGGCTGGATTTGAACTCAGGTACTCCTGAATATCCACAAATAGGGGTTAATTCAACCAGAAAAGGATTGATCACCGGGAAGGTTCCCACAAGAAAAATGAATGTGGAGGGGCGGGGACACTGTGTTCAACTGATTAGCCAGGGTGAGGGCCAATTGCCCTTAGGGATGGGAAGAAGATAAAAAACAGGCCTTCGAGCCTGCACGTTTGCCCATTTCACTAGGGAATGGCCCATTCACCCAAGGATGAAAATAAAGAAGCTTTTTGACACATCACCAATGCTGAGTTCCAGAAGTTTTTGGACTTTAATTTTCTCACACCCAACTTTGGGAATTCCTAGCATCTTGCTTTGGGATACCATGAGCTATAGTTCTTCTGCTCCGATTAAAGAGCTTATTTCTCCTATATTAATTGTTTCATTAATTTCCAGTTGTTAAACATGAACTAAGTAACTTCCAATCTCTATGACTTTGGGGATGTTACTCAACCTCTCCTGGCCTCAGTTGCCTCATCTGTAAGATGATCCTATGGTCCTTCTATACCCAGCCCAGCCAGGGAACTGTAAGGGCTAAAATTCTAGCTATACTGTCCAAAACATCTAGTGAGTAGTTGCCAATAAATTATAAGCTTTAGCAAGAGTTAGACTTTCAAGCATTTATAAAGGAGAATAAGAATTTGGTAAAGAGAGAGAGAGAGGCCTAGATTCATTTATCTATTAAAGGGAGAAGGCATTTCACACTCCACTCTCCACCAGAGTCCTGACAAAAGAGACCGAGTCAGAGGCCAGCCTCCCCCTTCTTCCTCCCACAAGCAAACGTCATTTCCTGACACCAAAGAAAAGCCGCATGGCCCTGCCCTTAGAGGCCTTCTCCTCATGGTGGAGCTTTCCTACAGTCAGTCTCCAGCAGGTGGTATCATTCCAATTGTTACAGTCCCCCCTTTGTTTCTTCAAGAAACGGGGTGTTTCCTTGATGAAACAGTCAAAAATAACAGAATATAATAACCTATGCTAACTAACAATATGTTAACAACAATATAGAAAAGGGAGAGAAGAAAGTTTTGTCCAGAGGGGCGGTCCCTCATGAACCGGCGCTTTGACATTGGCGTGCAAAGGGAGGGCCTCTGCAGAGAGTACATGTTTCAGATGGTGTATATAATAACAGAAGGAAAAAAGAAAAAGAAAAGAAAAATAACAAAACAAAAACTGTTCATTTAAAGTCTCTGAAAGTCTTTTCTCAGATGTCCTCTGGGTATAGTTATGGAATGGAAGTCTTTTCAGGGGTTGATGTGTGGATGCTGGTAATCAGCCAGGAAAATTTCCTACAAAATTGAGCTTAACACAACTTTAAAATAGCTTTGTCCATGATCAAATCAAACAATGAGAGTTCTCAAAAACATGTCTAAGGGAATTCAGAATCTTAGTTGTTATACATGAAATATATAATAAAACAAAAATTGAAACATTCTCTAAAACTTAATTTTACTATAGCCCCCCCTTATGGAGGGTAAATTGAGAAGATAATTACTGCGATATTAATTTTTAAAAATAATTTCTATCTTTGTTTCATCACTTTTTGCATCATCTGCCTAATTATCCTCATGACATTATGAGAAATTAAAGAATCTAATATAATTGGTAACAGATGTCAAGGCCAAATCCAACACTGTATTTATCAGGACACCTGAGATAATTATGGGGGTTACCATAAAAGAACAGAGAAATGATGGGAAATGAGCATTCCCACACTTGAGCAATATATACTGCCCATGGAGTATGCCAGGCCCAAAATAGGTGGATGGAATATATGTCCATGCCACCAAACATATTGGAGGAAACTAAGTCAGACTTAATCAGATGCATGGGATTGAGACGTCCATGGCATCAGGCATGTAGGAGGGGGCATAGAAGCCAGGTGTAGAATGAGGTGGGTGGGATGAAAACTTCCAGCCATCTATACAATATTGTAGGGGAAAAAAATTAAACCAAGAGAAACCAACCTCAACATTTGTCAAAAGCCGTTCCGTTGGCTGTACCTTCACTTCATGCATGTCTCCCCACATGTGACAGTTCAATGTCTGCTCTTGCATGTATTCCTCTTGTGTTTGGATGGCATCTTGGCCAACTGGCATCTGATAACTGTGGGGACAAATTTTTAATTAGGGAGTGTTAGCTAAGCAGCTTGCTGCAATATTGGGGCAAGGAAGGAGACTGGCAGCCTCCCCCAAAACAGAACAGGATTTATTTTAACAAGAATGAACTTAAAAAACAACAACACAAACAGGATCAGTAGGATCAAGGGAAAGAAAATAAAATGGGGAAAGGGAAATTATACAACCTTAAAAGATACCACCCCCCAGGAATCAGCTGAGAATATGCAGCAGACCTCCTGTCGTTCCAGCGTCCAGCTAGAATGCCCAATTCTTCTCCCCCAATCCCAGAAAAACCCCACACAGCCCCAGCCAATGGGATGGCTGCTCTAACAGTCACATGACTGCCCTCACTAGGCTTCCAATCATTATAATTTTGCCAGCCCCATGTAGGCATCAGCGAGTGGTGATGACATGAGGTGCCAGTGTCATGGCAACGGCTACAACCAGTGGGTGGAGCACCGTGCAGTTTGCGGAACCCCAAGCCAGTGCACACAAGGCATAAAAACCTCAAATAACAATTAATTCTTTACATAACTCAGAATGAAGGCAATTAATGTCCTAAATGATAAATTCCCATAATCCAAGTCTCATATGGATTTTAAAATTGAGGATAATAAATGATCACAAAAAATGTGAATGTACCTTGACTCAGAATATAATATACAATTATGCAATAATTTCAAATAATACCCTTTTTTTACTAAGTATACAATTACTTTTGTGAAAAATTGGAACATATTTAAATACAAGTTAAAGCACAACATAATCTCCAAGAAAACTTTTTTTTTGAAAAAAACTTTTACAAATGTTCCTCTCTTTTTAAAAAAAATATGCTTATCAAAAATAATACTTCTAGAATCAATTTATACTTGCCATGGCAACCAATTTGCTATGGAAATGCTTTATAGAGTTTGATCAAATAATCAGTTGAGAGAAAAAAAATAACAAAAACAAACAACTCAGAATATGGGAGCACAATACTCCTAGAATTAACATTGTATTATGAAATCAAAACCATCTTGCATTGTTTCAAAATTAGATAGATAAATGAATAGAAAAAAATATACACAGAAGAATAAAAGACAATGAAATTCAAAGTAGGGAAATCTAAATGAATATGAACTTAACATTAATAAGAGTATTACAAAATATAAACTTCATCACATGACTATAAAAAGCTTTTGCAAATATTCCCCTTTTTTAAAAAAAGCAAGTATAAAACATAATCTCAAAAGCATGAAAATCTCTATGAAAATAAACCCATACCATTAATTTCAAAATGTAGATGTAATAGTATAGAAATCCTTTGTAACCTGTGAATTTAGATCATTTTTGATTCTGATATCTACAATCCCCAATACTCATATCAATACCTTGCTGCTTACTTCTTTTTTTTTTTTAGGTAGGGCAATGAGGGTTAAGTGACTTGCCCAGGGTCACACAGCTAGTAAGTGTCAAGTGTCTGAGGCCAGATTTAAACTCAGGTCCTCTTGAGTCTAGGGCTGGTGCTTTAACCACTGTGCCACCTAGCTGCCCCTTGCAGCTTACTTCTACATTTCTGCAAAATATGTCTTCTTGAAATATGATGATTGTCATTTTTATTCAGCTTAAGTTTTTCTTCTTTAACCCCTCTATATTGTCTATAGGTCCTTTCATAATACAAATTCTTTATAAGGTTACTAATTAAAGACAAAAGCAGATTAACAAAATTATGAACAAAACTAGCACATCTCGGATTTAAAGGGTTTTCTAAGGCTGAGTCATAATCACAGCCAGGCTGGGGAAGGGCTGAGCCTAACTTCTCTGGTAACTGAGTAGAAAATGTAAGTAGAAGAAGCTGCGCATATACATTAGATCTCTGGACTTCCCTGGCAGAAGGATTAAGGGGCTTGGCCAAGGGAGTGGTAGAAGATGGGGTCCGGAGAGGAGGGGAGGGTCCTGGGCAATTTGAATCAGACTTGATTTTGAACTCAGGCCTGGTTTCCCCTTCCCCCACTGCTAGGGGATTAGGCTGCTAATTTAGAGACCCTCTTAGCATTAGAATTTGAAAAAAATGCAGGAGTCAGAGGTTTCTCTGAAAAAGCATGGTTGGGAGAGAAGGGGATATTTATGTTCCCTTGTGTGAGCACCTTGCTGGCTCTTCTAACAAAAATAAAAATAAAAATAGAAAATCCACAAAAACAAAGTATTAACATGATCTTGTCCCCCCATTTGTCTGGGTAAACAGACTAAAATCAGAAATAGGGTAATTGGGGAGTTTAAAAGGTCCATTTGAAAATTTAAATAGAAAACAGCTGGTACTTAGCAGTACTTCAGATTTAAAGGGACAGGGTAGGGGAAATTTCTTACCCAACCGGAAGATCAGAAGATGGAGGTTTCAGCTTTCCTCTTTGTGGTCAGCCAAATTGTAAGGGATAAAATTCTAGCTATACTGTCTAAAATATCTAGTGAGTGGTCACCAATAAATTATAAGCTTTAGCAAGAGTTAGACTTTTTTTTTTTTTAAGTGAGGCAATTGGGGTTAAGTGACTTGCCCAGGGTCACACAGCTAGTAAGTGTTAAGTGTCTGAGGCCGGATTTGAACTCAGGTACTCCTGACTCCAGGGCTGGTGCTCTATCCACTGCGCCATCTAGCTGCCCCTAAGAGTTAGACTTTTAAGCATTTATTAAGGAGAATAAGAATTTGGTAAAGACACTTTTGGGTCTTTTTCCCAAAGAGATCATGGAAAGGGGAGAAGGACCCACATGTACAAAGATATTTATAGCTGCTCTTTATGTTGTGGCAAGGAATTGGAAGTTGAGGGGATGCCCATCAATTGGGGAATGGCTGGATAAGTTGTGGTATATGAATATAATCGAATACTATTGTGCTATAAGAAACGATGTGCAGGAGGAGTTCAGAGAAACCTGGAGGGTCTTGCGTGGACTGATGATGAGTGAGATGAGCAAAACCAGAAGAACATTGTACACAGTATCATCAACATTGAGTGTTGACCTACTGTGATGGACTATATTCTTCTCACCAATGCAATGGTACAGAAGGGTTCCAGGGAAGTCATGATGGAGGAGGATCTCCAAATCCAGGAAAAAAAAAAAAAAGAACTGTGGAGTATAGATGCTGAATGAACCATACTATTTCTTTTGTTTTTGGTGCTGTTGTTTTTCTATTTTGAGGTTTTTCCTCATTGCTCTGATTTTTCTCTTATAACATGACTAACGCAGAAATATGTTTAATGTTATTTTATATATATATATATATATATATATATATATATATATAACCTATATCAGATTACCTGCTGTCTAGGGGAGGGGGGAGGGAGGGGAGGGAGGGGAGGGAGGGAGAAAAATCTGAAATTGGAAAGCTTGTATAAACAAAAGTTGAGAACTATCTAATGGGAAAAAATAAATAACATACTTTATTAAAAAAAAAGAATTTGGTAAAGAGAGAGAGAAAGGCCTATATTCATCTATCTATTAAAAGGAGAAAGCATTTTGCGCTCCACTCTCCACCAGAGTCCTGATGAAAGAGACCGAGTCAGAGCCCAGCCTCCCTCTTCTTCCTCCCGCAAGCAAATGTCACTTCCTGACACCAAAGAAAAGCCATATGGCCTTGCCCTCAGAGGCCTTCTCCTCATGGTGGAGCTTTCCTACAATGTCTCCAGCAGGTGGTGTCATTCCAGTCATTACAGGACCTAGTATTTCTGAGAACTTGGGAAATCCGAGGGACAGAACCAACTAGTGCCTCAATGGGAGGGTCTCCATTGAGTCATCCTATCAACACCCACAGCTATAAAGCTGAAGGAGCAGAATACATGGACTCATGTTTCTGGCATTAAACTCTTTGTCTGCTCAGAATCAAACAGTAGGAAAAAGGACACCCTGGAATGAGTATTCCTACTCCTTTGTACCCTCATATTTTACTTTTGACCCTTCTGTTCCTGGGGCCTATGTGTTTTTATGCTGCCTACTGTCTCAGGGACTGAACCATCCCATCTCACCATCCTCTGGGCTCTCCCATACCTTTTGAATTATGCACTCTCTGCTACCTGCAGTGATAATGCCCTGATTCAATTGGGAGAATCAGTAACTAAGGCAGGCTCTTTTGACTTCTGGGTATATAAGAGACCCCCACAGAGCAGAAGAGAACTCTCTTCCCCTAGCTCTTGGCCTTAATACCTCCAGGCCATATCCCTGTAATTTCAAGGAAACACCCTATCTTAGGCAGGCCTTAGACCTGGTACACTTGTCTCATTAGACAATTCTTCTGAATAGGGGGCTAATGTTATTCCAATGTTAAGGTCAACCAAGCAATCTACCTGTACTCCTCCAGAATATAAGCTTATATGACACCACTGGTATTTCAGGCAGAGGTACCAATCTTTGCACCAAGATGGTCTCCTGAGGAAGCTTTTATTTCCATAGGCCTAACCGCTTCTTACCTCAGCCTCTACATCAATTATGGTCAGTGCATCTTGAGTTTTATATATATTAGAACCATCTGAGCCCTCTCCCTCCTGAGGAAAGTGATAGGGCAATAGGGGGTCTTGGCACTTGATACTTACTAGCTCTGTGACCCTGGGCAAGTCACTTAACCCCCATTGCCCTGCCAAAAAACAAAAACAAAAACAAAAAAGAGGGTCTTGGGACAATTTCCCATGGTAGATCTGTAAAGTTGAGGCCCTTTCCATTCCTTTGGTGGGGTACCTAGACCATGAGGCAATCCTGACTAATCTGACCTTAACAATTGAAAAGATTTCTACTGAAACTACTTTAGGCCTTGAGGACCTCCAAGAGTCCCTAGATTCTTTGGCGTGAGGAAATGGGGATCGGTCTCCTCTCAGTCCAGACCTGTTTGAGGAAAAAGGTCTGCTTCTCCCCCCACCCCACCCCCCAAAAATCACATGATTCAGGGAAACCCTAGGCTGGTCTCAATTAGATCCGCCCCTGAGTTGTGTCCATGTAAGGGAGGAACTGAAGAATTGTCCCTGTATCACCTACCCCATTGGCTAAGAAATACTTCCTTCCAGGGGCAGCTAGATGATGCAGTGGATAGAGCACTGGCCTTGGAGTCAGGAGTACCTGAGTTCAAATCTGGCCTCAGACACTTAACACTTACTAGCTGTGTGACCCTGGGCAAGTCACTTAACCCCAATTGCCTCACTAAAAAAAAAAAAGAAAGAAAGAAATACTTCCTTCCATTAGCTAGTTTTTGAGTGTAGACTATAACCCTTGAGTAATCTGAATAATGGTGAAAAAGGGGAGGGGTCATTCGCATTAGGGACTAGGAGATAAAAGGCCTGCAAGCCTCCATTTTGGGGGTCACTCCACAAGATGGACAAGGGGTGGCCCATTCTTGTGAGAATGATGATAAATGAGCCTTTGACACATCACCGACACTGAGTTCCAGAAGTTATTGAAGTGATTTTTCTCACATTTGGCTAATGTAGTAACGGACAATAAGATAGCCTTAGACAATTTACTTGCTGCTGAAGGTATATACTGCTGAATATACTTTGTGCTGCATGTATATCATGCAGACAGACAGCCAATTGTTCTCCAGCTCCCCATCCTGGACTTCATGGTTGTTTTCATACCTGGAATTGGGATCATAGCATGCATCTTGCTGTATGGACTTTGATTTAGTGATACTGTCACTTCTTTAGTTGCTTCTAGGATTAAAGCTTTCACTAAAGCCACAACAATGCCCCTGTGACCCTTGGACTATACCCAGCAAACTTTTCACTCCCTCTCTCCTTAAAGACAGGGATATCTTTCAGCCTTGAAGAAGCTATAGAAGACAGACCTTCTCCCCTTTCTCCCCGGAAATAAAGAGAGGGGCAAATATTTGTTTGTTTGTTGCTGGACAATGAGGGTTAAGTGACTTGCCCAGGGTCACACAGCTAGTAAGTGTCAAGTGTCTGAGGCCGGATTTGAACTCAGGTCCTCCTGAATCCAGGGTCGGTGCTTTATCCACTGTGCCACCTAGCTGCCCCCGAGAGGGACAAATGTTATGAGAATGCAGTGGAACCCCAAGAAACCTAAAGATCCCAAACCCCAAGGAATCCTTGATCTCTCCCAGGGGAGGGGCGGCTCTGCCTCCCACCTCAGGAATGGGTGTTGCCTAGTAAGACCCTTGATATGCAAGCTATGGATGGGTGCTACATATCTTTCTGATGCACCATTATTCCAAAACCCCCTCCCTGGTGTTACATTTCCCTCCCAATTCTTCGTAATGCCCTTCCCTCCCTTTTTGCTTTGTAAAGACATAAAAGAGCAGCCTTCTCTTACTCCAGGGGCACAGTCACCAAGGTGATCTGTTCCCTGGCCATATTTCTCTCTCCTAATAAATCTCTTTTTATTTTACAGTTTACAGGAGGCTCATGATGAGCCTCCAGTTCTTTGGGAGAGCTAGCCCCACCCCCCCATCCAAGTCACAAGTCCCCCCAAAACAACCCCATTTGGGGTTTTCTTGTCAAAGATACTGGAGTAATTTGTATTTCCTTCTCCAGTTCATTTTATAGATGAGGAAACTGAGGCAATCAGGGTGAAGTGACTTGCCCAAGGTCACACAGGCAATAAGTATCTGAGGAAGGATTTGAACTTAGGTCTTCCTGACTCCTGGACTGGCTTTATCCACTGCACCACTCAGCTGCCCCAAGATGCTGTTATTTCCCCCATTTTACATATAAGAATTCCCTAGAACAGGGGTTCTAAACCTGGGATCCAAGAACTTCTTGTCTTTTTACTATTTTGATCATTGTATTTTAGGATAATTTCAGTCCTGTGTGTTTTAGTTTATGCATTTGAAAAGATTCTTCTGAGAAGGGAGTGAAACTTGATCGAAGTTACACAGAAAATTAGTGGCAAAGCTAGGACTCAAAGCTAGGTTTCCTGACTCCTTGTCCCAGAGCTTTTTCCTTCATAACATGACCTCCTACCCACCTAGTCTGCAAGATAGATGAGTACTGGGCCTAGAGTCAGAAAGACCTTAGTTCAAATCTGGCCTCAGAGACAAATCTGGCCTTAGAAACCTCAGTCCCAGCTGAGTGACCCTGGATAAGTCATTTAAACATCAGTTTGCTTCAGTTTCCTCAGCTGTAAAGTAGGGATAATTATAATACCTACTTCCTCCCAGAGTTGTAGTGAGAATAAAACTCAGCGCAGTACCAGGAACATAGGACTCCTCAATCCATACTTCTTCCTTGCCTTCTTAAATACCCTCTTCTCTGCTTTAAGATCTCAGATGATATTTTAGAATATAATCTAGGTGAGCATTTCAGAATTGCACCATCATATCTCTAATTCATTTTTCCTGGACCATTGACCTCTCAGTAATCATGGGGGTTTTTCCCATAGATCTAGATTGAGAATACAAAGTAAATAAGAAAGCTTTTTGAAATGGGAGAAGTTATTTCCCAATCTCAGTCTAATCCTTTCTGGGGATAGAGGGAGAAGAGATTGGTCACACTCAGGCTTGCAACTGCTAGACCACAGAAATAATTATTTTTGGTTAATTTCTAGTTATCTCATTAATATCAATATATGGATGACCTGGATTTGATGAAGGGAGATACTTTATTATCCAAAAGTATTTTTTATTAAACCCTAGGTTAATAGGAACAAATTGCCCTTCAGCTGAACTCCAAACTGAACCTAGATAGCTAGCTGATAAAAGTCCCTACTTGGGGACTTCTTTCCTCAGGATAGTAAGTCCCTATCTTATGGGAAAATCTGGGTGTCCTCATCCTTGCCAAATCTTTTTTTGTAATCCTGTAATCTTATCATGATGCCTCTGTTACTTCCATTCTTGTTAAAGTATTTGCTTTTGGGTTGATCTGTAACTGACAACAGTCTGTAACCCATGGACAAAAAAACCCTTATATACCCTCAGAAAGAGGGGTTTCTGAGCTCCCTTCTTAGGAGGAGAGTCTCCACATAATCGTGGTTTCTTTTTTCTTGGGATAAAATAAATTGTTATTGTGTTTTTCCTATCCATTCTCTGATCTGGTTTCTATGAGGTACCTAGTTCTTGGTAGGAGAGGCAAAAATAGCCTTCTCTGATCTGGGTAAACAAATTGTAGGAGTTATTTTTGATGTCTCTGATCTGTTTATTATTTTTGTATGTGACGAGTAAAACTATATGTGTTCGCCTTATTTCTGTCCCAAGTTTGGGGGAAATTATCTGGGGTTCCTAATATAGTGCTACTTATAAATTAGAGGCTATTGTACCAGTTTTGGACATTAAGCATTTATTAAAGCATATTAAATATTATTAAAGGTAGCGCACATAGCTCTGAAAGATAGGAAAGCCTACCTAGGATCTAGGGAAGAGAGAACTGGCTCCCTTTCCACATTACCAAGCCAAGAGAGTGAATGTCTGTGTAAGCTTGCTGCGGGGAAGAGCAGAGCCCACCCATATACATTGTTCAAAGCTAATTGGCTAGCATCATTGAAATTTATGGGTTCACTGGATTTGAGGGTGGTTTGGTGCAGTCGTGCTGATGTCAGAGCCAGAGAACAGGTCCTCTGGCAGGAACAAGGCTTTCAGGTGGGTGTGGTTTTGAATGAGGTAACTTCCTGACTCCAGGCTGACCTTAAGAAAGGTCATGCCAGGCTCTATAATTAATAATTTTCTCGCATGAAGGAGGATGGGTATGAAACCTATAATTTTCAACAGAATGGTGTCTTGCAACTTGGACTTGATTGGAAATTGGAAATGAATTTACCTTCCAACACAGGTCTTGGCAAAGTGCCTCCAGGAGTTTTCTCCTGAATAAGCTTCAGACTCTGACTTGAAAGGTGAATATTCCTTTTCCAGCTTCCAACTCAAACCTCAAACTCTCTATATTAGTTTGAGTTCTTGTCCCATGAAGAAACTAGAGCACTCAATAGAAGATAGCTATCACAAACTATTTGTAAAAGGTAGGAATTCCTCAGTTTGGGCATATAAATTTCAAATTATCTAATCTGGCTAAGTCCTCTTGTAGATCTGTTGCTTTGCAAATGGTTAAGAAACTTTTTTTTTTTTGATGTGCACAAATATTGCTAAAATGATTAGATTTGGCTAAAGAGAATGACAAACTAAATAATCCTAATGGAGCTCTGTATGGGATAATTATGCATTTGAGTCAGACTAAACTCTGAGGATGGAGTCTGAAAGATACCCAGCCCCCCCCCCAGTATAGTTAGTCTCACTTTGCCTAAAAGTTAATTGCTTGTTAAATTCTCACTATCTTCTTTAAGTTTTATTGCTGATTCACTGTATTTACTTTTGTTTAGATAATGGATTACTTGTCAGTTCTACCAATTAGCATTATTTACTTTACTTCTGCTTAGTTCCCACATGCCAGCTACACCTTAGTTTATGGCCTGTAATAAAAATCATGTCGCCGACCAGTCTGCCTACCCCCTCTCACATGTCAGAATCCCAGTCCCTGTCATGGATTAATTGCAGTCAGATAAGTGAGTGATTTCTGCTTCCCCCTTTCTTTGACATTCCTCAGACTTGTTACGCCCTCCCCTTTTCCCCTTTGTTCTTGGAACATGTATGCATGTCTCCATACATGGATCACGAGCTAAGCACGCACCCTGGGTGAGACAGGATTGGATGTTAGATTGTGAGCTCACTGTAAGTGCATGTGGGGACATTCCTCCTCAAGATTACTATAAAAACCTAAAGTTTGAATCTATTGTCGCAGACTCAAATTTGTAATTGAGTTTGCCCGTTCTTGCAAGAATGTAATAAATCTGTCTCTGCTTGACTTGGTGGTCTCCTCGAGTTATTTGGGTAAACTGAGGCAGTTTGTCCTAAACAAGCTCATGTGACTAAATTAGGTTAAATCAGGAAAAGCTAAAAAGAAAGTTTTCTCTTTCTCTTTCTTCTTCTCTCTCCCTTCTCTTCTTTGATAACAAGATAATGTCAGAGAGGGATGGAAATGGAGTGAGAAAGGAAGCTTCAAGGGACTAAAAATTATTTGGAATAATTTTATGTGTATCTGTCTCATGTCTCTATGTAATGTGGAATTGTCTCTTCCGTGTGTTTAAGCTTCTGTCAAAAATGTTGTGCTTGGAATTTAGAAGGAAAGTTGTTTAATTGTTTGATAAAACTACCTCCATGCTGTGGCTAGGTTAAGGAAGTAGGGGAAGGGAAGAATTAATTAGAAACAGAATGTGGAGGGGCAGCTAGGTGGCGCAGTGGATAAAGCACTGGCCCTGGATTCAGGAGTTCCTGAGTTCAAATCCGACCTCAGACACTTGACACTTACTAGCTGTGTGACCCTGGGCAAGTCACTTAACCCCCATTGCCCTGCAAAAAAAAAAAAAAGCTTATAGGCTTACCAACAAAGGAAGAGTTTTGTGTCAGCAGAAAATCATCAAAAAGGTCAGTGAATTTGATTTGTTTCATCAAGGAAACATACCGTTTCTTGAGGAAACAAAGCGGGGAACTGTAACGATTGGAATGACGCCACCTGCTGGAGACTTACTGTAGAAGAGTTCCGCCCATGAAACGAAGGTCTTTGAGGGCAAGACCAGGAGTCTTTTCTTTGGCGTCAGGAAGTGACGCGGGCGAGTGGGAGGATGAAGGAAGAGACTGGAGCTCAGTCGCGCGCTCTTTCCTTTGGACTCTGGTGGAGAGCGGAGCTAGAAATGTGCTCTCCCTTTAATAGATAGGAATCTAGGCCTTTCTCTCTCTTTACCAAATTCTTATTCTCCTTAATAAATGCTTAAAAGTCTAACTCTTGCTAAAGCTTATAATTTATTGGTGACCACTCATTAGATATTTTAGACAAGTTAGCTAGAATTTTAGTCCTTAACAGATTGAGCCATCTAGTTAAGAAATTTGGGGATTCATACAAACTAAAGTTAAGTAAAATCTGTTATATACCACCACTCTTTAAATCTTTTGTAGTGGAATAGCTTTAAAAAACACAAACACAGGAAAATATGAAATTCTTAGAATAAATGGTTCTTGGATAAATTAATACTAAAATGAAATTATCAATTGAGGTTTTATATGATATCATTTGGATAATAGAGCTAGGTGTAATTGAATCAATTCTAGTCTCATTTTAAGTTAAAGCTGTTATTATGATGCTCTATCAGGAAATTTGTATAGTTTAAGCTGTTACCTCAGTTCTTACTATGCCCACTTCATAGAAAACCATTACTATAGTCAATTAAATTCATAACCCTAAAAGAATTTAAAGAATCTACAATCTGACAATATCTCTAATACAATGAACTATTAAACTGTTGAGACACTTTCCTTTACATATTACAAATCACATAACTGAGGTAACAGCTGAATTTTAAGACTATAAGATCTAACCAGATGAAAAAAAAAAAGAATAAGGGGCAGCTAGTTGGCTCAGTGGATAGAGCACCAGCCCTGGAGTCAGGAGGACCTGAGTTCAAATCTGACCTCAGACACTTAACACTTACTAGCTGTGTGACCCTGGGCAAGTCATTTAACCCCAATTGCCCCGCAAAAAAAAAGAAAAAAAAAAGATCTAACCAGATGCTCAGTAAAGTACAGTGGTTTGCTTCTTGTTAAGAGCTAGAAATTACAAAGAAAAGATTTAAAAAGAAAAGGAGGGAAAAAAAAAAATCAGTCTCTAACCATTGGTCCATACTGTCCTAAGCATGACTTTCAAACTCTGTCTTCAGTTTCTAACTAGTAAAGGTTAGATAATCATCTACTTAATCACATCTAGACACCTTTTAGGATAAATCTCTAGAAAGACATGAAATCTAATGTCATATAAGTATTGGAAATGGTAAAAATATTGGGTTTTGGTTAATGTTCTTATTATATGGAATTTTAAATATCTCCTTGTGCTATTCAAATTGAAAATGGGCTACACCCTGTCAGCATTCAGTCAAATTCTTTACCTGTAGGGCACAAAAACCTTGGAACAGAAAAGTGGCTGTAAGGAAAAGGAAAATAAAAAGCCAGTACATTTTTAACTTCAACCTTGTTATCTGATAAGTTTCAAATGTAGGGGCAGGGGTCCTTGAGTTCTTTTGGGTGGGGGGTGGGAAGGGAGGGAGGAAGAGAAGTTGGAATACAAAGTTTTTTTTAATTGATGTTAAAATTTTTTTTTTCTTTCTTTCTTTTTTTTTTGGCCGGGCAATGAGGGTTAAGTGACTTGCCCAGGGTCACACAGCTAGTAAGTGTCAAGGGTCTGAGGCCGGATTTGAACTCAGTCCCAGAAGGTCTCCCCCACCCTCCCGTCCAACAGGAAGCTGAGCCATCCTCGCACACAGCTCCAAGCTAATTGGCTGGTAACTTTGATTGACATAACTAACAGGTGGTAACTTCCGGATGCTAAGTAACACATGGATGCCAAGTCACATGCTTTCTCCTCATGGTGGAGCTTCCCTGCAATATCTTTCTCAGCATGTTGGTAGTGCTCTAATTCTCACATGGGTGAGAAATGTTCTAGTCTGTTCTCTATATGCAATTTGGGATTATTTACACTCATTTCAACCATTGCTTGTTATTGAGCATCTCAAGACAGATTCATTTATGTAGTGTTAACTCAGGAATGAAAAGCATCAATTTAACATGGGAGTGGGAGGAGAGAGGAGGGAGAAGGGAGAGAAGGCAGATTTTAGTTAATTGAAAAAATGAAATAAACTGTCTTGAGTAACCTCCCTCTGCAATTTTAGAACTTCTGTCTTTTCTAGTTTTCTTATACATTAGTCCCTTCAAAACATTCTACTATCCAGCTATCCTGGTTTACTTGATGTTCCACACACATAAAACTCTTGTCCTGGCTGTCCCCAATGCCTAGGATGCGTTTTCCTCCTTATACTCCTCCCCTCCACTTGGAATTGGTTTCCTGCAAAATGCAGTTCAAGTGCTACCTTCTTGCTATGGATAGCCTTTCTTGATCCCCTTAACTACAAAGAGTCTCTTTCCCAAAACTACTTTGTATTTATTTTACATTTAACTTGCATATATGATACAAGTTACTTATTGGCTCTTAGCTCCTCTCCCAAGCTCGGTTCCAGGATCTGCTGCTTCAGTCGCATCCCTGAAACAAGATGGTGAAGGTCGGAGTCAACGGATTTGGCCGTATTGGACGCCTGGTAACCAGGGTTGCATTCAACTCCAGTGGAGTAGATGTTGTGGCCATCAATGACCCCTTCATCGACCTCAACTACATGGTTTATATGTTTCAATATGATTCCACCCATGGCAAGTTCAAGGGCACCGTCAAGGCTGAGAATGGAAAGCTGGTGATCAATGGAAAAGCCATTACCATCTTCCAGGAGCGGGACCCCACCAATATTAAGTGGGGAGATGCTGGAGCTGATTATGTTGTAGAGTCCACTGGTGTCTTTACAACCATGGAAAAGGCTGGGGCTCACTTGAAGGGTGGAGCCAAGCGGGTCATTATTTCTGCCCCTTCTGCTGATGCCCCAATGTTCGTGATGGGAGTGAACCATGAAAAATATGACAATTCCCTTAAGATTGTCAGTAATGCCTCCTGTACTACCAACTGCTTGGCCCCCTTGGCCAAGGTCATTCATGACAACTTTGGCATCATGGAAGGACTCATGACTACAATCCATGCCATTACTGCTACCCAGAAGACAGTGGATGGCCCCTCTGGCAAGCTGTGGTGTGATGGGCGTGGTGCTGCCCAGAACATCATCCCTGCTTCCACTGGTGCTGCTAAGGCTGTAGGCAAGGTCATCCCTGAACTGAATGGGAAACTCACAGGCATGGCTTTCCGTGTTCCTACTCCCAATGTGTCTGTTGTGGATCTGACCTGCCGCCTGGAGAAAGCTGCCAAATATGATGATATCAAGAAAGTGGTGAAGCAAGCATCAGAGGGACCCTTGAAGGGCATCTTGGGCTACACAGAGGACCAGGTTGTATCCAGTGACTTTAACAGCAACACCCACTCTTCTACCTTTGATGCTGGCGCTGGCATTGCCCTCAACGACCATTTTGTGAAGCTCATTTCCTGGTATGACAATGAGTATGGTTACAGCAACCGTGTAGTAGACCTCATGGTCTACATGGCCTCCAAGGAGTAAGCTGGAAAGCCATGGATCTTCATCCCCAGCCAAAAGGAGAGCTCCACCACTGGGGAGCCCACATCCCTAACCTATGTTCCCGTACTAGGGATCCCATGCCCCATTCACATTGTTGTCCCAAAGCACCCCTGTAGTAGGGGGGAGAAGCCTAGAGTCCTCTATTGTGTACGTACCATCAATAAAGTCACCATATTCAGTGCAAAAAACAAAACAAAACAAAACAAAAAAACAAGTTACTTATTTTTGCACAGCTTCCCCCATTGAAGTGTAAACTCCTTGAGGACAGGATCTGTTTCACTTTTGTTTCTGTATAAACAGTGTTCAGTACTGCTTCTGGCACATAGAAAGCTCTTAATAAATGCCTGTTGACCAATATGTGTTTTTCCCCAATAAAAAACATAAGCACCTTGAGGAAAGAGACTGTTTTTTCTTCCTTCCTCCCTTTTCTTTTCCTTCTCTCTTTCTCTATCTTTTTCTTTTGTTTTCTCTTTTTTTTCCTTGTCTTTATATCCCCAGTGCCTAGCACATAGCAGACATTTAATAAATTCTTGTTGAATGAATGAATGAGTAAATGAATTCTGATTCATAAGACAGAACAAGGAAACAAATGTTCACATAGATTAGGCTTTGAGGAGAGAAATGATCACACCAAAATCTTGCTTTAACATGAGATTTTAATCACGTGTCTTTGTTTCCCTATCTTAAAGTCCCAAACAATTAGTATGGATGATCTCGAACATACTCCATGATCTTCTTCAGGCCCTTCCATGTCTCCTCTGCAGTGGGAAGAATCTGATTGGCTGGCAAGAGGAAGCCATGGCGACCAGTATCTCTCAATTCAAAGGCAAAGGAATATTTGATGCCATAGTCATAGGACCAGTCAATGCTTCCTCCACTTGCCTGGTCTGAAAGACAAAAGAGAAGAATATCCGTCTGTGACGCCCTCTGTGGTCTCTTTGCCAATCCAATCCAACAAGCATTCATTAAGCACCTTCTACCTGTAAGTTTTGGCAGCTAGGCTCCACTTCCTGAATTTAGGTCCAGCCTCAGACATTTACTACCTATGTGACCCTAGGCAAGTCACTTCACCCTCTTTGCCTCAATTTCCTCATCTGCAAAGTGAGCTGGAGAAGGAGATGGCAAGCCACTGCAGTATCTCTGCCAAGGAAAACCCAAATGGGGTCTTGAAGAGTTGGACACGACTGAAAAGCAGCTGAAGTTTAAATGTATAAGGCTTGATCTAGGTACTGGGGGTACAAAGAAAGAACTCAAAGAGCTTGCCTTCTCCTGAAAAACTATATTGTATTAAATCCCAATATTCCTAAAGACTAACCAGGTCCCTCCCTCTCCCCCTCATCCTTTTTTGCTTTTTACAGAGAGCTGAGTGGTTTTGGCTGCCCCTTAGTTACTGCTACACAATGAGATGGGAAGGGGCTATGAAAAGTAAGAAGGGCCCCATACCAGCACGAAATGTTTGCCTATCATCTGCAGCCTCACTGTCCTGTTCTCAGGATCTCTGATTATTCTCACCTGGCTTTTCTCATAACCTTGAGTAGCACTGTTTACTAACTTTTGCACTTCTCTGAAGTCAAGTCAAGATATTGAAGAAGGTATTTTTTGTGGGCACTAGAGATTACAGATGGAGGAGAAGATGCAATTTCTAATTCAGTTTCCAAAAACTTACAATGGAGAGGGAGAAAGTGGGCACAGTAACCAAGCACTTTATATGTAAATGCAAATAACATGCATGTACCACCTATATAAATAATTTTAGTCTTACAGTTATATGCATTCATTCATTCCACAAACATGTATAAGTCAGTGACTGTGAGCACTCAGAGAGACAAAAAGATAATAAGCCCCAGTTCTTCCCCTCAAGGAGTCTACAGTATAGTGTAGCAAAGGGGTTATTATGATGATGCTGATAATGTGGGTGACCAGGACAACTGGAGTAAGGTAGAGTTAATGTGGGAAAGTTGCCCACAGCATACGAACTGAGATTGTGAAATAATAAAACACCTGTAGGGCATATCCTCAAAGGGGACATAGAGAGGACAAAGGGAAGACAGCTGGCTCATCTGGAAGATGTCATCCAAGACCAGACTAGGTAAAGGGGCAAAGGGATAGGCAAGAAGAACTGGGTTTAAGTCCCCACTCTGACACTTACTGGCCATGTGGCCCTGTGTGAATCACAACCACTCAATGAGCCTTTGAAGCTGGCTTTCTATCCCCTGGACAACACCACTGCCTCCACGTAGGGAATGTCTAAACAAGAACATTAAAAGAAGCTGGATGTTGGGGCAGCTAGGTGGCACAATGGATAGAGCACCAGCCCTAGAGTTAGGAGAACCTGAGTTCAAATTTGGCCTCAGATGCTTGACACTTACTAGTTGTATGACCCTGGGCAAGTAACTTAATCCCAATTGCCTCACACACAAAAAAAAAAATCAAAAAGCTGGAAGCAGATCAAACTCAAAGTATATGGTTCCAAAGTATGTAATAACACATGCTTCTCTCTTCTGATAGACAGACAGGAGACTCCAGGGTATGTAACGGGGCATGTAGTGTTAGTGTCTTTGTCAGTTTTCCTTAATTATATGAAGAGGGAGTGTAGTATGACCGGGGTATAAAAAAGAAAAGACTGATAAAACTTCAAGAAAGGAGAATCAAGGCCCCCTCAGAAAAGATTTGAGATCCACTGAGGAGTCAGCAGCTCCTGTACTGCTCCCAAAAGCTGAATGAGCGGCTATTGAGAATGTCACAGACAAGGGATTCACCCATTGGATGGGAAGTGAGACAGTTACTTTCTGAGGCTCCCTACTGCCTATGGGATAACATTTAAAACTCCTGGGCTTAATATTTAAGTCCCTCTTTGGTCTGACTCCAACCTACTCTATTAGTTTTGTTGTTAAGTCATTTCAGTCACGTCCAACTCTTTGTGACCCTATTTGGGGTTTTCTTGGTAAAGATACTGGAGTGGTTTGTTTGCCAGGTCCTTCTCCAACTCATTTTTTTTTTAAGTGAGGCAATTGGGGTTAAGTGACTTGCCCAGGGTCACACAGCTAGTAAGTGTTAAGTGTCTGAGGCTGGATTTGAACTCAGGTACTCCCAACTCCAAGGCCAGTGCTCCATCTACTGCACCACCTAGCTGCCCCTAACTCATTTTACAGATGAGGAAACTGAGGCAAACAGGGTTGCCTAGGGTCACACAGCTAGTAAGTGTCAGAGGCTGGATTTGAACTCAGGTCCTCCTGACTCGAGGCCTAGCACTTTATCCACTTACACTACCTAACTGCCCCTCTTTTAGTCTTATACATTACTCTTTTTCATGTGCTCTATGACTCCAGCCAAACTGGACAATCAGCTAGCTGTTCCCAACTTCGTTCTTTATTTACTCCCTCTATACCTGGAACATATTCCCTTCATATGTTAAAAATCCTCTTCCTTCAAAGCCCAGCTCAAGAGTCATCTTCCTCATAAAGACTTCCTCGATTTCCCCAACTAGAAGCAATCATTCTCAACTTTATTCCAAAACTTTGTATCTCTCTTGTGCCCTTAGTGCATTCTACCTAGTATTATGCTTATTTGTGTAAATGCCCTCCTTATTAGATTGTAAGTACTATTCCTTAGGGACTGTGCTCTTCTCCCCCCCCCCCATCTTTATATCTCTAATGCCTAGCACAAAGGTTTGTAAAGAGGAGATGAGAAATGTTGATTTGAATGACTTTTAAGTCCCTTTTAATTGTGAGTTAACGATTCTTTGGAAGAGCCCAAGCAATTGTTCATTGATGAAGCACTTATTAGTTGGATTCCTGGTGCCCTTAGCAGCTGGGGACACAGCACCTGGGAATGTTTTACTTGGCACAAAAATTTAACCACTTTTGGGGTGGAGTAGAGCAGGTGTAGCTACTCTACAGAACACCACAGCATCACAGGACAGGAAGCAAGGTAGATGATTTCATTGAGACAAATATGCAAAATGTGGTGATTGATCGAGTTGAAATGAAGCTAGGAAAACGGGGTCAACTCTAGTTACATAATACAATAAGAATGCCTCTGAGCCTCCAACTCATCCAGAGGAAACTTAAGCTGAATGAACTCACAGCAGTCCCTAGTGTCTGACTGGAATATTGCTGTGTTATTATATTATTAACATCTGGCAACTCTTTAGCCAGTTACGGGGGCACTTTGAGAAGTCAACCAAAGTGGGCAGCTGGGTGGTACAGTGGATAAAACACCAGCCCTGGATTCAGAAGGACCTGAATTCAAATACGGCCTCTGACACTTGACACTTAGTAGCTGTGTGAACCTGGGCAAGTCACTTAACCCTCATTGCCCCGCCCCCCCCAAAAGAGAAGTCAACCAAAAAAAAGAAGTCAACCAGACTCTCTCCAGCAATACTATACCTAAGTAATGTAACTTATTTGTAAAGGAGTACTGAGCTAAAATGAATAAGGGCTAGTTCCTTGACTGGCAGCATGGGCAGATCTGATGCCACCTAGCTTGGTATCGCAGCTGCCTACATGCTATTCAAGTTCCATATGCTCGCTGTCAGTTGGGGTAACCCCTCAGCTACAACATTTAGGGCTCCAGAAGAGTAAACTGGGTCTGCTCCATACCCCTATGACCCCTCACTGGATAGGAAGATTGGTAAAGGCTGCTAACAGTGACAGGTGACCAGGTCCCTTCTTCCTTGGACTCTCACTTTGAACAGAACAATATCTCACATGATCCAAAAAAAAGTCTGGAGAGAAGCACAATCTTAGTATCCATGGGAGAAGAGCGGATAGATGTCCCCTTTTTATTGAGCGGCCCCAGACAGTTGATGTCATAACAGGATGAACTCTAATATTCCCCTAGAATGATCCACTTGCTTGGAGCGAGGGCTAACAAGAAATACTTATTTCAGGAGAGTCATTGAGCCTGTGGTACGCAGACATCCCCACTAGGATACCCGATTTGGAGATTTTAAAGCAGAACCAGAGGGAAACACAGAGTCTCCAGTAAACATGGAAATCCCTGTTGCCTTCCCCATTCCCCAGATGAGCCTAGGAGACTTCTAGGAATACTAGGGACTTCCCAGAGTTTTCCTTGGTTTTGCTCCAAAGTTCCCTTATCTCTCACCTTCTCCACAATCATAGAACCAAATGACTGAGCCAGAGCATAACCATTTGGCCCCCTGGGTCTGTCCCTAGAGACCTTTCCTCACAGACACAGGGCCCAGGTCATGAGCCTTAGCAGTCATTGCCTTCATTATAGGCAAAGAAAACATGAATGAAACCACACAGCCTGCATTAGAGTGCTGGTTGAATGACATTTGCACCAAGGAAATGCTACAAAGAGCAATGGGCCAAAATGGGAGTGCTTTGTTCCATCTAGTGTCTAGTAGGTGTTCGAAGTCTAAAAAGGGAGAGGGCTGCCTTGGAAAGCACTGTGTTCCCCAACACTAGAGGTCTTTTAATGGAGGCTACATGACCATTTGCTGAGGATACAGAGAAGATTACACTTCAGATTGGACTAGATTGCAGAGGCGTCAGACTTGATTGCCACAAAACTATACAGAGTGATCTGGAACCAGACTGAAATTGAGCTGGTAGATGTTTAACAAAATAAATAAAAATGAAATCTGATGCAGATGGTGTTAATTTGTGGTTTTCTAAGTCAATATTCAGCCCAAGGGGATCCGTTTCTATTTGAGTTGGATACCATTGGACTAGTTGACCTCCGTGATCCCTCTTACCCTTGAGATTCTCTATGCCACAGAGCACATTCTCTCAAATTTCTGGGAATATCTTTGTCCAAGTCACCATTCACTTGTAGAGAAGCCCTGTCATGGTTGAGTTGTAAAAAGCAGTGTTGGGCTTCATAGGTTGAAGGGACAATCCCTTTTACATTCAGAGACTAAGACCACAGCACATGTCGTGACCTCTTTGCAAACCTCCAAGCCCATAAGATACTTACAGATGACAGAACAGATCGGTCCCACTTTGTATTTGGTTCCATAAAGAGATGTCACAGACTCAGCAGCTATTTGGGCCACTTCATTCTAAAGTGAGAGAAACAGGGAAAGAGTTCCTGAAGCTTCACAATTCTCGCTTGATAAGATATCCAATGGTTTTCCCTTTCAGAAGATATGGTGTTCTGGTTAATTGGCTTCCTGGGTAACAGAAGGGCCATATTGGTTTCAACTCTTGCTATTGAAAATCTTTCTTTAAATGTTATTAGTTTAAATTTATCTGCTGAGCCTCTCCTGTGCCCTAAATACATTCTCCCTGGTATCATATTCGTTTTTGAAAATGTCATCATTATTAGATTATAAGCTCCATGAAGAGAGGGCTATGCCTTTTCTCCCACTCCCAAATTTGTATCCTTGGTGCCTAGTTAAGCCTAGGGGCAAGTAGATGGCAAAGTGGCAAAGAGCTCTGGACCTGGAGTCAGAAAGACTCATCTCCCTGAGTTCAGACCTGGCCTCAGACACTTACTAGCTGTGTGACCCTGGGCAAGCCACTTAATTCTGTTTGCCTCAGTTTCCTCAACTGTAAAATGATCTAGAGAAGGAAATGGCAAACCACTCCAGTATCTCTGACAAGAAAACCCCCAAATGGGGTCACAAAAAGTCAGACAAGACTGAAAAACAATTAAACAACAACAAGCCTAGTACAGTGCACATAATTAAATCTTTCTCTGATGACTCGGGATTATTTTTGCCAGTTCTCATTGTATAGAGAGATACATGAAGAAGGTATAAGAAATTAGATTGAATGGGACCCCAGGGCATACCCTGACAGTTTGTGTGTGTGTGTGTGTGTGTGTGTGTGTGTGTGTGTGTGTTTTAAGTAATAAACATTTTTATTTATAGTCTGGGGTTCCAATTTTTATCCCTCCTTCCCTCCTTCCCCTTCCCCTCCCTGAGGCAGTAAACAATTAGATATAGGTTATACATGTTGTGTGTGTGTTATTTTTGCTTCACTTTAAAAATAAAGCATTATTTTAGTTCAACCACCTATGACCCTACTTTTCCCTAGAAATTGTTGGTAGCAAAAAAAAAAAAAATCTAATTTAAGGATTCTAAATGGTTGCTTCTAACTGTAGCTATAGTTTAGATTTAAGTAGCACAATTTTCAAATTTTGCTATACATGATCTTATTTGGTTGTAACAATGACCTTATAAGAGTAGTGCAGATATTATTGTTCTTTTTTTCAGGCAAGGAAACTGAGTCACACAGCTAATGAGTGGCAGAGCTGAGACTCAATCTCAGATTTTCATTGAGATTTTACTTAACCTACTTTCTTCCCACCCCCAAACCTGACTAGTAGGGAACACTCTAAACTCTCAGGACTACCCTTATTGGCTGGATCCCAACAAGCAGGATGAACTATAGGTCTCATGGAGCATTATTTATTTCTCTTCTGCTCCAAAGTTGCTGGCAATGACCTGTCTGTATAGTTAAATGATTGGTGTGTGCTATTCTGTGCTATGTCCTTAAAACAGATTTTGCAAAGAGTGTTTGCCAAATAGTATGAAAATTAAAATTTTTGTTGTTGAGTTGCTTTTTCTTGGCAGAGATACTAGAGTGTTTTGCCATTTCCATCTCCAGCTCATTTTACAGATAAGGAAACTGAGGCAAACAAGGGTTAAGTGACTTGCCCAGGGTCACACAGCCAGTAAGTGACCACAGCCAGATTTGAACTGAGGAAGGTAAGTCTTTCTGACTCCAGGGTAGGTACTCTATCCACTGCACCACCTAGCTGCCCCCTAATTAAAATATGTTCACACAATTTTCTTTTTACATTTAAGAAAGCTTTGTCTTTAACTAAAAAAGCACCCTTCAGTACTTTCGTCTTCAATTGAAGTGGCCACATTTCCAAGTACCACCTGATGAGTGGAGGAAGGAAAAAGAAATAGATGAGTTTTTCCAACTTACATCTTCGGGTTGGAGAAGTGGGTGTCATCATCTTTTCTCAAACTTGAAATGCAAATAACAGAAGCAAAGCAGCCAAGAAAATATTAACAATTCTGGGAAGAGCAAATGACTCACCAGCTCATCAAAGTCATTTGACCTGCTGCATTTATACCCATAGGGGAACATGAGCAGCTGGGAGTAGCTATGGAGGGTGATGAAGGCTTTGATTCCTCCATGGTTCTTAATGAAGTCTACGATGGATTTCACTTCAACTTCTGAGTTGGCACTTGGTCCCCGGTATGAGTCAGAGCAGCGATTGTCACTGGCTCCGGGTCCTGTTGACAATTAAAAGTTGCTGAAAGGAAAACTCAGTTTCGAGGAGATGGCAGAGATCATTAAAGTCTTCCTCAGGGAACTCAAGAATCCCTTGTAAGTGGACAGAGCCACGGAACCACCTAGAGGTGGGGCAGTGGGGTGGCACAGTGGATAGAATGTCTGTCTGTGATGCCCAGGCTTTTTGCTAATCCAACCCAACAAGCATTCATTAAGCATCTAGTACTTGTAAAGCTGGGTAACTGGGTGATGCAGTGGATAGAGTGCCAGGCTGGAAGTCAGGAAGACTCCTCTTCCTGAGTTCAAATCTTGCCTCAGACACTTACTAGCTGTTTGACTTAGCCCTGTTGGTCTCAGTTCCTCATCTTTAAAATGAGCTGGAGGGGGAAATGGCAAACCGCTCCAGGATCTATGCGAAGAAAACTCCAAATAGGGTCAAGAAGAATCAGACACGACTGAACAATAAAACAATACTCCTCTTAGAGGTACAGTATAGAGAAGAGAAAGCTACTACTAAATTAGATCAAACTCTCTCTATGGGAATTATTAGAAAGGATTTCTGCCCACTAGTCACAAAGTCATAGGAAAGTTATAAAGAGGACAGAGTCACCTTTGAAGCTATAGGGCAGGGCAGCTAGGTAGCGCAGTGGATAAAGCACCAGCCCTGGATTCAGGAGGACATGAGTTCAAATCCAACCTCAGACCCTTGACATTTACTAGCTGCGTGACCCTGGGCAAGTCACTTAACCCTCATTGTCCCACTACCCCACCCCCCAAAAAAAGAAAAGAAGAAGAAGAAGCTATAGGACAACAACAGAATGCTCGAGGATTTGATTCATGACCCAAACCCTGGGAAGCTTTGGGATTCAGGCCTACAAGAAGACTTATTCTTGTTACCCTGTAGCACCTAGAAATCTGGAGGGCCCTAGAGAAGAGCTGAATGTGTTTTCTCTTTAGGCTAGCCAAAGGGTGTAGAGAAAAAAGCATAGGTCAAACACAGCCTTTGTCCCTTTTTTCATTTCAGTCTTGTTAGGTCGTGCAATAGTTTGGGGAGAAATGTGCCATTGTTCAGTATTTGGCTTTTGATTTTTATCTTGATATGATAATGAACCTGTGAAATGAGGAGGTTGGGCTAGTCCTCCAAGGTCCCTCCCACCTGTAAAATTCTGTGAGTCTGTGCATATGCCCTTTCTTGGTCCTATCATAACAATCATTAAACTTTAAGAGGGCACGGATGGAAGTGAGCAGGATCTTGGAAAGGGAATTATATTTAATTCCATGTGCCACTTTGCAAATAAAATTTCATCAAAATTGTAAAAACTTCATAACATTCAGGGAAAAAAAAAGTCTGGTAAAGTCATGCCTTTTGCATGCATCAAATTCTTTCCAGTCCAGTGGTTCCTTCAGGACTCAGGCTATGGGACAAAGTCAACAATTCCAGAAAAAAGAGGATCATGGGAGGTGAAAAGGGCTATGTGGAACCATACAACTTAGAACTGAAAGGTACAGTAGATATCATCCAATCCAGTGGCACTCATTTTATACAAGAGGAAACTGAGACCAAAAGTGGGCAAATGACTTCCGCAAAGTCACACTAAGTGATAGAGACAGGATTCGCATTCAGGTACTCTGTCTCCAAATCCAGGCTTGCCCACGAGAGAGGCCAGGCATAAAACAACGTGGCTCATTCTTACTCCAACAAAAGTGGTTCACTGCACCAGAGTAGGAAGCTTACTGAGGCCTTTTTTTTTTTTTCAGATGGGCTGTTGCAAAGAAAGGGAAAAAACAAAAACAAAAATTGTTCTGTGGGAACAAGTCTCCCACCTCCAAAGCCTGCATCCCAGTTCCGATTTGGATCAACACCAACACAGAAGCTTCCAGAAGCCTTGGACCGGGTCTTCCGCCACATGCGATTCTGGGAAACCCAACCAAGAAAGAGTTAGAAAAAAATGTAAGAAGTGGTACAGGTGCACAAGAAGCCTTCCTTGGAACTGCCTCAGTGTCTCCACTCCCTGTGAACCAGGGATGTTCCTGAAGTGATCACCTGTGGCTACGGACAAACAGGTGTCTAATTGCAGAGATGCTTGTCCCAGTTCTAATCCTTCTCTTCTCTGCTGCCTGGGAGAGGTGACAAGGTAGGACCTCCCACATCTCTTTAGACAACCTACAGACAATAGGTCTGTAGTTTTGACATTTGGGGGGGTTTTGGTTTTAGATGAAAAGCCCTTGTGTAATGAAAACGTTTCTTGGTATGATCTCATTATATTTTCTTAATATTATATTATCATGATATTAATATTATTAAAATTATATTTTCTTAAACAGGGTAATTTTCTAATGTCTCCTCAACCTTATTTCACCATTTTGGTGCCTAATGTTGGCATGTGATGCAGTTTTAATTTTGGGGGGAAATTTACTAGCCACTTTTCTAAAACCTCCCAAGCCCTGGCTGTATATTCTAATAGGTTAACATCCTTGGAATAGGACTAGCAGTACCAGGGTGGTCCCGAAAATGGGGCATTAGGTGGCATCTGGAGATAAGGCCTATAGTGGCTCAAATGGTCAAGGGGAAATGCCCCATCCTCCCTTCAAAGTCGGGGAGAAACACCCCCCTCCTCACTTCAAGGCAAGGAGGAACACCTCTCTTCTATACAGATGGCCAATGCAGGGAATACTCCAGAAAAAAAAAAACCTATATAAACCACACCAAAACTCCTAACCAGGGGAGCAATCACCTACAGTCCTTGGACTGCCTGATTGTCTCCCACTCGTGATTAAGCCCAGAGAGCTCCCTCCTTGTTTCTTGGGAATCACTTAACCCCTGAATGGGGCTCCTGGGGCTCTGCACACTTCCCTCTCCCTTATCCCCATTTAGGTTTAGATACTCCTGCTCTGGCTGCCTCTGGAACCACCGCTGCCTACCCACTGACTGCCAGTGCTGGTGTCAGTGTGCCACTAATAAGCCTCCTGTGGCGACTGCTGGAGTCATCCCTTCTCGGCAGAATCCAAACAAACCAGCTGGATGGGCAACAAGTCAAGTGGGGGCCATAGGTACCTCCCTTTAGTTCATGAGCCACTGACCAGAGCCATACCGGAGTCCTGACTACTGCATCCCCACAGAAGGGGATGGGACCAGCAGCCTCGGTGCTACCTCTCATCCTCTGAGATGAGAGCCAGGCCAGTGAAGCACATGCTCCGGTGGTAAGGACCCCTACACTCTGTCCCCTTAGCTCACCCATCATTTGTTCATTCAGCCAGACCGTTGCACCAATATCCTGATGAGCATGATGCTGTGATTCAGGACTCAAAAGCAAGGCCTGGGGGTCTCAACCTCATACCTCAGCAATAGATCTATGAGTGTGACTGGGGCCTCTGGCTGCTGTTACCCGTGTGCCTCAGCTATGGCTAATCAATCTTTCCCTTGAGTGGTATCCGGAACAGGGTTCTTACCCTCCAGGTAGTGAAAGGGAATATCTAAGCAGCACTGTCAGCCCCTAAACACCTTGCCAGCCATAGTGTGTGATTTGGGGAGCAGCTTTCAGACCGTGCTGGCAGCAGCATTGCAAAGGATCATGTCTGCATCCTTCGCCAGCCGTGATTTCATTGGTCTGAGCATTCCCCCCATCCAGTGCAAATCACATCCCCTCCTTTTCTCATCCGGTGCAATTCATACCCTTCTTAGTGGACTGATCCACTGCCTTTAGTATCTCAGGAGTTCTAACATATTAACTTGTTCGTTCATCCATTGTCTCTCATTCTTGCTGCGTGACTGGCCCACCCCCTTCTCTGGTCTTTCACATTAGTAACCTCATCACATCACCTACTTAAATTCATTCACAATTTATTTGTAAGGGAGTAAAATTCCTCTTCATGTTGCTGTCAACCCTAGTACTGAGACACAGAGATGATTAAAAGAAGTCCACTGGGCTGCCCTCATGAAAACCACACCCCAAGCCTCCAGGATAGCAGCCAAAGGTCCCTATGGGGCTGAGACAACTCCTAGAGCCATTTGAGCCTGGAAAGACAAGATCATTGGCCCTGCTGTGGAGTTGATCTCTGAGGGAAGTGAGCTCAGCAGACTGCATGCAGGTTAGGGACAACCCCAAACAAAAAGATCAACTGCATCCCCTTTTGTTTTTTAAGATCGAATATGTTTTTCTACATCTTCTGGTTATCACTTAAGACTCAAACAGGGGTGGGCAGCTAGGTGGTGCAGTGGATAAAGCACCAGCCCTGGATTCAGCAGGACCTGAGTTCAAATCTGGCCTCAGACCCTTGACACTTACTAGCTGTGTGACCCTGGGCAAGTCACTTAACCCTCATTGCCCCACCAAAAAAAATTTAATTAATTAATTAAAAGGGAAAAAAAGAAAGAAAGAAAGAGGAACAAAAAGAGTCAAATGGGGTTGCTTACTTTGGTGTGAGAGAAGACATATCCATCAGGGTTTGTAACAGGCAAGAGGAAGATATCCATTGTATCCAAAAGGGCTGTGACCGATGGGTCCTTTCCATAATCAGATGCAATCTAAACAGAGACAAAATGCTAAGGGTAGAATCAATTTTCCAGGAAATCCAGAGATGTAATGTTTATCGAAGTGTGAACTATAGCTACCCTTGTTGTTATTGAGAGTTCTCTAGGTATTCTGTTATCTGGTCTTACGTGGAATGTTTATCATAAAATACTATAGAGAATTTCTTTTGTTTCTGGCCTGAATTACTTACACATTATCATTTAATTAAAAATAGATATCACTTTGGTAACAGAGAATGGTATAATGGATAAGTGGTAGACAGTCAGGAAGACCAAGATTTAAATCCTATCTAATACTGGGTGACCATGGACAGGTCGTTTAACTTCTCTTAGTCTCAGTTTCCCCATCAGTAAAATAAGAATAATACCTACTTCACAGGATTGTTGTGAGGATGAACTGAAATAATGTATGTAAACTTTTTTTGCAAACATTGAAATACTATATAATTGGCATTTGTCATTATTGTTATTATTGGAAGGGCCTCAGAAGTCATCTAAAATATGCATTCCCTCTATATTCCTGACCAGTGGTCATCTAGCCTCTGTTTAAAGACCTCCAGTAACCGGGAACTTACTAGGTAATGAGGCATACCATTCCAAGACCAGCTTCAGTAGGAAATTCTATCAACCCAATGACCAACCCTGATTCTAGAGGTTCCATGATGAAACATTCTATCCACCTCCTGAACAAGAGGTAATAGATTCAGGGCGCAGATTGAGATATGTATTTTTCAGAAATGGTCAACTTGTTTTGCTTGACTATGTATATTTGATACAATAATTTTCTTTTTCTTTTCAGGGGATAAGAAGGAAGAGAAAAAATTAGATTTGCTAATTTAAAAATACATTAAAATAAAAGAAGTCAAAAATAGGTAGGAAGTTCCTTAACTGAGCACAAATCTTTCTCCATCTACTCATAAGGTTCCATTCATTTATCCTAGTTTTGTCCTCTGGGGTCAAGTAGACCCTCAACCTCCTCCAATGTGACAACACAAGCTTTATTAATTATTAGCAAGGTTTTCTGAAATGTAAAGCAGGTAGGACCAGCGATCTGTGGAATCTCTGGCTCCCCATTCTTTTTTTTGTGGCTCCCCATTCTTTTGACCCCAAGAACCAAAAGAATTTGAAAATTCTTTTTTTATTTAAGAGGACACTCAACTTCTAGGCAGGATAGCTTTTAGATAAGACTTCACATCCACATACATATAGAGTCATAGACTCTAGAATCGGAGGGGGCCTCAGAGGCCACCCAGTCTGATCCATAGCTGGACAAGAATCCCCTCTACAACATTCCGACCAGTGGGATTCAATGTGGGAGTCAATGAATAAGGCAATCCATTCTTTCCCCTAATGATTTTTACAAATGTTGATCACTGAACTTCTTAGCTTTTATTTTTCCATGCTGAAGAGTTATCATTTATTTCTAGTCTGTATACTGAGATCTCTTCTTTCTCTTGGAGGAGGTAGTAAAATTACGCATCTAGAGTAAAAGAGATCAGTCCTCTAACAGTATCTCTACCAGGAGAATATAAGCTTCCCTCCCTGAGGGGAGGGATTGATTAACTTTTGTTTTCATATCTCAGGGCTCAGCACAGTGACTTAAACAAGTAGGTGCTTGATATAGATTTGGTGAATTGAATTTTAGCTGTGTGGCCTTGGGTAAGCTGCTTCACCTCCTTGGGACTCAGTTCCCCTCATCTAATGAAATCATATATTTAGATATAGAAACAGATATAAATAGTCATAGACTGATATTTCTGTATCTATATCTAGATAGATGATAGATAGATGGATGGATAGATAGGTAGGTAGACAGAGAGAGAGAGAGAGAGAGAGATAACCTTTAGGTCTCTCCCAACTCTAAGACTGAGAGTCAAGGAAGTAGGTTCTAATCTAGCGCTGTATTCTTGAGGGCATCTAGGTGACTCAGTGGTTAGAGTGCCAGGCCTGAAGTCAGGAAGACTTGAGTTCAAATCTGGCCTCAGACACTTACTAGCTGTGTGACCCTGGGCAAGTCACTTAACTTCTGACATATGTAAAATGAACTAGAGAAAGAAATGGCAAACCACTCCTGTATCTTTGTGAAGAAAACCCCAAGTGGGGTCCCAGAAAATCAGACACAACTGAAAAGACCAAACAATGACAACAGCAAATCTTGAGCCAGTCACTTTCACTATACTTCATAATCTGCCATCTTTAAAATGGACTACATGGTCTCTAAGGTCTGTTCTAGCTCCCACAGTTAGTACATTAATTGTCCTTCTCCAGTCCTATATTTCTTAAAGCAAAGTGACCAGATATGTCCATGGTTTTACACTTTAACCTGACACACTGTAGAAGTAAAAAAGAAATTATTGGGGGGATTACTTGTATGCCAGTTCTGGATTATTATTATTTTTCAAATGTATGATCTGACCCTTTATGTTTAAACTAGCATGGCCGCTGGTACTGCGCATGTGGAGGAGTCAGATGTGAACCTGGGGGGGAAAATCTATAACTTGAGGTGAAATGACCTGATTGGCTGTCCACAGTGCTGTAGCGTGGGTAACCCATTCTCGGGCATGGATCCCGGCATCTAACCAGATGGCAGGCTTGTTTCCTCCAGTGCTAAACTGTAAAGCAAAAGGTAGAGTATGAGGACTTTCCATTTCCACTCATTCTTTTCTTGTGCCTTCCTCCTCTCCCGTGACCCCCTTCCCATTCACTTTCTTTCCTCTTGTTCGTTCACTTCATAGGACACAGGATAGAATTTGACTTGGCCATTGATGCTTCTGACAGCTCTTGACCGATTTTAGTTCATTCTATTCCCTCTCTTGTTGGTTAAAAATGTAGCATTTACACCACCACCTTACACCTTAGTCCTGGTTCTTAAAAAGCCAGAACAGAATAACATCATCTCCCTTGAGGTCTTTAAATTATGAAAGCTCCTGTATTTAGGGGATGATTTACAATCTCCTTCATGAAGACAGGGGGATAGGTGGGATAATTTCTGGAGGCCTAGTACAGATATAGCTTTTATAACTTAATAGAGTCTATTTAGGAACTAGATCAGCACAATATGGAAGTGGGGATTAGGGGGACAGAAAATTGAAATATCTGGGGGCTATCTGCTTCCTCTTCTGGCTAGTAATCTAACCATATGTGTTCAGACCCATACCATTCACATTGTTTCCCATGTTTGGAAGTCTGGACTGATCTTTCACTTTCTAGTCTCCATTATCAAGGCCTGTTGTTTCTTCCTCAGGAATCTCTTCCATTTAGCCCCTTCTTCTCTAGTACAGGGCTACATTACTGGCTTGCATGTTGAAGTAACTTCTGAGATTGGCCTATCTCTAGCTCCCCCCATCCTTCCTAGCTGTCCTTCAGAAAACCACTAGGATTATTATTATTAATTTTTTTTTTTGGTGGGGCAATTGGGGTTAAGGGACTTGCCCAGAGTCACACAGGTAGTAAGTGTCAAGTGTCTGAGGCCAGATTTGAATTCGGGTCCTCCTGACTCCAGGGCTGGTGCTCTATCCACTGTGCCACCTAGCTGCCCCCAGGATTATTCTTATGTGAATATCCAACCATGTCACTACTCTGCCATCCTATTGTCTATCAAGTGAAGTTCAGATGTCTTTGCCTGGCATTTAAGGGCCTCTGATATCTGACCCCACCCTACCTTTCCAGTCTTATTTCACTATTACTCCCCTCCACGTATTCTACACCGCAACAAAATTGCACTGCTCTCTGCCCCCCTGAACAGACCCTGCCTCAATAGACTTCCACCCCACTAAACAAAGAAGTTTTGGTGAAGCTTATATCCCCTGAGTCACCCAGCCAAAGTGGAGAATCCAGCAAAGGCCCTTCTTCCCACTCCCTGGGAGTTTGAATATCAGCCAGCCACCATTTCCCAGATGTTCTCCCCACCATGACTTAGCAGCAGTCCTTGAACTTTGACCTGCACACCAGACTCAGGCTCCCCTTTCCCTTCCCCACTGTCTGGTCTTACTTGACCCAGATCCCCTGGGATCTAGCATCACAGCAGGATCATCCTGTTTGCATCTTCCTTGACAGCCATTCCTTTTTTCCCTCAATAAAGCTGGCTTGCTTCACTTTCTCAGATGACTCCAATCTTGTGCTGTGTTCTATCTCAGGACCCTTCTCCCCCCTTCTTGTGCTGCACCTTGGAATCCTTAACCTCACTTAAACTACATTAGGACCCCTGAAGTCCAAAAGACTCATCTTCCTGAGTTCAAATCTGGTCTCAGACACTTACTAACTGTGTGACCCTGGACAAGTCACTTAACCCTGTTTGCTTCAGTTTCCTCTTTTATAAAATGAACTGGAGAAGGAAATGACAAACCCCTCCAGTATATCTGCCAAGAAAACCTCAAATGGGATCATGAAAAGTCAGACATGACTAGAATACAATTGAGCAAAATTCTCCTTTCTCTGTGCCTGTACTCATATACTTTTCCCTATGACAGGAATATCCTCCCTCTCCCTTTTCACCTATTGAATTCCTCCCCAACTTTTAAAGCCCCATTTTAACCTACCTCCTATGGAAAGCCTTCCCTGATCACTCCTCACTCTAGCCTAATTCCAGGTCAGTATTGATCTTCCTTCTCATGCCGCACATTAAGAAAAAATCCACTGGTTTGCAACTCTTTAATGCACTTAAATATAATACATAATATTGCAAATTAGCATTTGTATCTTATTCAATTAGTCAAGAAAACCACAATAGTCCCTTATTAAACTGATCCAAGAAGGCAGGGGCTGTTTTAAACGTGTTTTGTGTTTTACCCAACACTTGGCAGAGTGCTCTCTCTATATAGGACATATTCATTTGTGTTGAATGCATGGGTTAATAAATAGTCCTGTCTCCCCTACTAGACATAACTTCTTTAAATATAAACAATGTTGTTTTTCATCTATCTCTTGGGTTCCTAGTCCCATATTTTACCCATCATAGAGTTCAATCAATGTTTGTTGAATCTTCAGGGTACCTAACTGCTATTTGGAAAGGAATGAACAACCCACTTCAAACATCTCAACCATTTAGAAGCAAGGTACCTTAAGCACATTCATGGGCCGTTTTTCAAAAGAATATCCTATTTGCAGTTTGCTCACTAGATCTGGGTACTTCTCAACAAGGTTGTCCATTTCTTGGAAAATCTGAAATTTTAAGAGTTTAGATAAAGCAAAATTTGTTAAATTAACTAGCATTTAAATTAAGGATAATTTTCTCTTTCCCTGTCCCATTGCACCAATGCATTAGTACCGAAGGTGTGCATTTGGGGATGTTAATGTTTTAATTTGACATAGTTAATAATGAACCACACACTGGTACCCATGGCTCAAATCCCAGCTGAAAAAAGAACCATTTTGTAGCAGGAGAAATATATTTTCTTATCCTCATGACAAGAAACTTTCTAGCTGGAAAACTTCCTAAATAGGCCTCCCTAGCTCCTTAAACAGAAGAAACTGAACATAATTTTCAGTAGAAATATAACTATAAAATATAAGTAATATTCAGTAGAATGTTAGCTGTCTGAGGATAGGGATACGCTTTTGGTTTTGTCTCCATATCTTTGTCCATGTATCTATCCATGTATCTTTGCATGTGGCAAATACAACTAAAGGCTTGTCAAATGGAAATCAATTCCATTTTCTTGGTGTTAAGTTCCTTTTTCCTATCTCCATGCATTGCTTTCCCTCTCTCCCATCCTTACTTCCACACAGAGCTTCCATATACCTGTTGAAAGCACCAGAGACAGTCAGCAGGTAAAGTCAGAGGAATGATAGCAGTGGGATCTCCCACCCCAGAGAGACCCCACAGCTACCAGCCTGGTGGCCTGATCCTTAGCATTTTCCTAATTTAAGGACTCATGTTTTCAGATCTGATGGAAACAATCAATCTGGATGCAAGTGTTCTTAACTTCTTTTGTATCATGGACCTCTTTGGCAGCCTAGTCAAGCCTAAAGATTCCTCAGAATGATGTTTTCACATGAATAAAACACAAAAAATTACAAAGAAAGATAATTATTCTGAAATAATTATTTAAAAAAATTTTTTAAAACCAAACAGTTCTTAGATCCCAGGTTAAGAGCCCTTGCTGTAGAGTTTCAGGGAAGAAGTTGAAGACAGGGGCTAGCTCTTTAGAAAGCTGAATCTTGGAATGAGGAAAACTACCTACTTTTTTTTTTCAGGAACAAACATTTATTTTATTTTCCAGTTACATATAAAGGGTACTTTTCAATATCCATTTTCATAAGATTTAGAGTTCCAAATTTTTCTCCCTCCCTTCCTTTCCTCCCCCCTCCACAAGATTGCAACCAGGTTATATATGTACAATCCACAAGTGTTCTTTTTATCAGTTCTTTCTATAGGGGTGCATAAACTACCTACTTCTTAAGTTAAACAGTATAAAAAATTCACCTCTTCCAAGGTATGGTAGGCTCCAAAATTGAAGCTGCCACTACTTTTTTTTCTTCGATGAAAAAGCATCTCTTCATTCTCTCTGTCCAACAAAACCTAGGATAAATCATTTCCATTTATATTCTCTTTGTGGCCAACCATTGTCATATGAGCAATAATGAAAGAAGTAGAGACCAGAGAAGATGGACAGAAATCTTAGAGTAAAGTAAGTGACAACTCAGGCCCTAATAACTGCTTCTTCCTCTTATTGTACATGCCGGCTATGTACTATATACATTGTCCTCAAAGGATGATCAATGTCAAACTAGAGGTAACTTTTTACCAGCAGTTTTCTCGATCAGAAAAGACAAGAGTTGGTCAATGGAAGGAGAACTTAAACTAGCTAGCTCACTTTATATGAGAGGCCTATGTGGCCAACTAAGTGATTAGCTTGCATAATGATAAAGGACTGTGCTCCTGTTGGAAGGACCAGATGATTTTGTGTTCCCCCTCCCCCATAAATCAGAGTCGATTCACTTTGTAGCAAGGGGGAAGCAGGCAGTGCTGAAAAAACATGAGGTCAAAGCGCCTCCATTCTCTGCACCCTCAGAAAGCTTTCTATTCCCCTCATTATCTACATATTTCATTCATAAGAGAATGGAAGAGAGGTTTCCACCTCCCGTGGGATGGCCCTACCCATTGAAAAGGGGTCAATCGGTTGACTTCAGAGCCAAATGGGAGCTACAGAAGGATAAAAGAGAATTATGGGAGTGACTTTATGACTAGTTCCTTTTAACCAGATGGGCTTAGAAGAGGAAAGATGTTTGGGGTAACTCACCTGCACATCTTCAATCATGATGGAATAAGGAATTTCATAGGACTCCAAGAAAACTTTGATTCCCTGAAGTCTGGAAAAGGGAATTCGGACATGTACCTTCTCCCCTGCAGTGGTGAGGGGCTTCCAGAAATCAAGCTATAAAGAGAGAGAGCAAAACCAAGCTGGGACAATCATGCTCAGGCAATGGGCCTATTTTCGCTTCACCTTATTTCAATAATCCCTTGGGTAATATTATATTATCATGGGCAGCCTGAATATTGAAAGTTGTCAGCTTACTGACCCAATATTAAAAACTCTATGGTTCTCCATATGGAATTTTTTTTTTTTTTTTTTTTTAGGCAATGGGGGTTAAGTGACTTGCCCACGGTCACACAGCTAGTAAGTGTCAAGTGTCTGAAGCCGGATTTGAACTCAGGTATTACTGAATCCAGGGCCGGTGCTTTAACCACTGCGCCATCTAGCTGCCCCCTCCATATAGTATTTAAAATTCTGTGGTTCTTCCAGAAGAACATTGTACACAGTATCATCAACATTGAGTGTTGACCTACTGTGATGGACTATATTCTTCTCACCAATGCAATGGTACAGAAGAGTTCCAGGGAACTCATGATAGAAGAGGATCTCCAAATCCAAGAAAAAAAAAAAAGAAAGAAAGAACTGTGGAGTATAGATGCTGATTGAACCATATTATTTCTTTTGTTTTGGGTGCTGTTGGTTTTTTTTTTCTTTCTATTTTGAGGTTTTGCATCACTGCTCTGATTCTTTCTCTTGTAACAGGATTAATGCAGAAATAGGATTAATGTTATTATGTGTATATATATGTGTGTGTATATATATATATATGTATATGTATAGAGATATATAGATATAACCTATATCAGATTACCTGCTGTCTAGGGGAGGGGGGAGGGAGGGGTGGGAGGGAGAAAAATCTGAAATTGTAAAGCATGTATAAACAAAAGTTGAGAACTATCTTTACATGTAATGGAAAAAATAAAATACCTCATACATTAAAAAAAAAATTCTGTGGTTCTTAATAATGATTGGATGTTATAATGAAGGAACTGAATAAAAAAGATGATTCAAAAATTGTGGTTGTATATCATACCAAAATTCATCTATTAGAATGCAATAGTATATCACTAATTTGTAAATAATACCTAGTCAGTTTTCAGAGCTTTTAGCTTTTCAAGGTACTATCATATCTAGCTGATTTCTACTTTTAGACCCACAATTAATCTTTTGAAATAGGCAGGTCAGGTGTCATTAACCCCTTTTTTTCAGACTGGACTTGTGAAGCTCCCTCTACCAATGGAAACTGATACCTGTTCTAGAAAGTCACCTGGAGCACAGAGAGGCTATGGGACTTGACCAGGGTCACACAGTCAATGCAGAGGCAGGAACCCAGGCCTTCTTAGTTATAGTTCTCTAGTCACTATCCCATGCTGCCTTGCATCCCTACTTTACAGAAGGGGAAATGGAGGCCCAGAAAAGTCTAGTGATTTGCCCTGTCACACAGCTCATTAGAGGAAGAGCTAGGGAGAGGACCCAAGACTCTTGAATCACAGTCTCATATACTTTCAACTAGAGCCTGAATTCTGAAGCACTTAATGGGGAATTAGTGTGGTAGAATGGAAGAGGGTGTTAGATTTGTCACAGAGGCCCTGGGTTCAAACCTGGCTCTCCTGCTTACTCTCTGTGTGATCTTGAATAAGTTATTTGATTTCTTCAGGACTCAGTTTTTTCATCTGTTAAATGAAGGGGTTGTACCAGATGACCTCTAAGATCCTTTCTAGCTCTAAGTCCATGCTAATGCTCTATTATATTTGACAGAATGTATCTCCCTGAAAGGGAATCACAATCACCCCTTCTTAACTGTACAGAAAATCCACTTTGATAAACACAGATCCCACCAGAATAGGTACCTGAAGGTAAGCTTCTGTTTCCAGTTGCCTCAGGTGCTTAACTTGCTCTTCATTCCTTGGTATGATCTCAAGAACCTGGTCTCTAAAGAAGTTCAAACCCCAAAGGAGACTTTAGACACATATTGCTTCCTGTGGCAATGTTCTCATCATTCCTCAGTAGGATAAGTCTAAGACTACAGATCAATAATTTGATTGGCAATCAACAGGTAAGAAACTGTGCTGGGAAACTTATGGAATGACTCAGCTCTATTTCTCTATTGGGTTGATTTGGCTGTGAGGTTTTCAAATATGTTATACACACACACACACACACACATACACACGCACACACACGCATATACACACACACACACACATATATATATAAATTAGAAGCCTGAAGAAACTCATAGACACAGTCAATCCCCAACACCTGTGCGTTTGACTTTCAAGACTTCAAGCATTCACAAGATTTTATTAGTAACCTCATTTTCATTTTCATGTGGGCAACCATACACATTCATAGCCATGTGCAATACAGAAAAAAAAAAAAAGAGGCACAATGTGTGCGAGTCTGTGAAGCAGCTGGTAACCTGCTTCACTGTCTTATTCACCAATGTTGTAAAGAATTCCCCAGCATCTGTTGCATATTTTCATTGTTTGTCTTTAAAACTCAAGTTTTATGTTGCAATTATGCCCCCAAAGCGTAGTACAAGTCCTTTGGGCCCTAAGCCCAAGCATGCAGTCAGAGATGAGGCTTTGTGAGAAAATAAAGGTGTTAGAAAAACTTTGTGCAGGAAAGTCTGCAGGCTCTGGTACTGAAAATTTGGTGTTAATGAATCCATGATTTCTTATACAATGGCCTCACACCACAATCTGACACAGCAGAAGGTAAGAATCAAATTGAAATGTGCTTTGGTTTTAAGAACTTTATTTGCTGCGTAGCATTCATGGTACTATAGATTTTTTGTTATAAAAAGTGAATATTGTCTGAAATCAATGTTGTTATTTTTTTTTAATTGAAATAGTTAGCCCAAAGAGAGAAAGAGAAGGAAATGGCAAACCCTTCTGGTATCTTTGCCAAGAAAAGCCCAAATGGGGTCATGAAAAGTTGAACAACAACAAAAATAGAATAAAAGGTCACAGAATTCTAGGGAATTATTAGCAAGAAATAACATTTTTCATGTTACCATTTTTATTTTGTGTGCTGCATTTTATGGGTTATTTCATGATTATTGTGTTAGGAAAAGTGCATGTTATCAGAATTAATGTTTCCTCATAAAGAATTGTATGAATAAAATTGTATTTTCAGCAATCTCTACTGAAAGATTACAGTTTTGGGTAGTCAAAGGAACCTAACCCACTATTTCCTGTAGGTTCAATGCATCAACATTCACGGTTTTTTACTTTCATCCATTTTCTTTTTTTTGTTTTTGTTTTTTTGCAGGGCAATGAGGGTTAAGTGACTTGCCTAGGGTCACACAGCTAGTAAGTGTCAAGTGTCTGAGGCAGGATTTGAACTCAGGTCCTCCTGAATCCAGGGCCGGTGCTCTATCCACTGCACCACCTAGCTGCTCCTCATCCATTTTCTAAGAATGTTACCCCTGCAAAAGTTGGGGGATTATCAATTTATCAAAAAAATCTTCTCCCAAATTAGAGTCAATTTGTTTGCCATTTACATTGGTTCTCAATAATACTGTTACACTTGACAATCTCAAAAGCTGCCCCCCTCCATTCCCCACAATCCCAGCATGGGGCAGAAAAAAGGGGTTGGGAGATTTCTGTTAGTCGAATAGCTACTTAAACAGCAAGTGGTTGGTAAATCTCTTCTAAGTGCTATGTAGAAAAATCCAGGACAAGCTATAAGACAATCAACCCTTATGGCAAGAAAGCTGGCAAACTAATGTTGGGAGAGGGAGGCATTCAGAGTATAAAGTACCTTCTCACTTGAGCTTCTTAATATTAATTTGTGTTTATTTTGCATATATTTCATAATTATTCAACTGAATGTGTGCTGTTTCCCCTAGTAGAATACTAGCTTCTTGAGAACAGGTATTACTTTGTATTTGTATCCCTAAACATGGTGACCTATTTATGCAAGTCAGTGTTATAAAGGCACTTGATAATGAATTGAATTGAATTAACTAATCAGCCATAGTTATAGGGAGTAATGGTGGGTGAAGATCCAGCAAAGGTAACAGAGAAGGAGCAGTCACACAGATAGGAGGAGAGCCAGGAGAGAGCACTGTCCACAAAAACCCAGAGAGATGAGAGTATCAAAGAGAAGAGGGGGGTGTGGAAATTTATTTTGATTTGGGGACCCTACCTTTAGGCTGAGATTAGAAAGCCTTAGGCCCTCAGGGTCTCTCCCCCTCCTCCTCAGCTTCAGCTGAGTGAAAAAGCCCCGTGGGTTATACAAGATGCCAGGTCAGACAGCTGGGGGGAAAAAAAGCCCCCAGCTCCCTCCGACCTGAGCGGAGCTATCTGAAGGATCCCGGATGGCCTGTGCTGAGGCATGAGGCTCGAGAGCACCCCACACACACACACCAGCTGCAGCTCTGGCTGTCGGATTAGCTTGGTCTGTGGGGGCGAAGGAAGCCCCGAGATTTGAGTGGAGAGAACAAAAGGTATATATAGACCTGGGAGTTAGAAAAAGAGCGAGGAAGGAGAGGGACTAGATAAAGGAGACTTGAGGAAGGACTAGGAGAGAGGCTGACTAGAGGGAAGCCCAGACAAGGACGGAGGAGAGTTCAGTTCAGAAAAGGAGAGATGGGGCTGAGGAGGTTACAGGCCTTAATACAAACCAGGGAAAGTGTAACGTGCCCTGAGGCCGGAGGCAGCTAAGGCCCTTATTGTATTCAAGAAGTTCAAAGAGCAGCAGGTGGGAAAGAGATGCAGTGGAAAGAAACTGCAGGAAAGCAGTCAGGTTGTACTTTATTTCCCTGTATTCCTAATTTGAAATAGTATCTCATAAATAAACTCTGCTTGGATTATTTAGTTAAGAGCCTTCTTAATCTTTAGTCTATCAGTTTGGGAAGCAGTGTGATGCAACTTTACAAATGGCCCAACATTAAATTAACATAGTCAGATAGCCAAATAGTCAACAGTCCCCAGATTAGTCCTCCAGTCAGCTTCAGCCCCCAAAATTAGGCTAGTCATCAAAAATATTTCACAGGGGATTGACAGTATTAAAGGCTGAATGAAGAAAGTTCAAGAAGAATGAAAATTGAGAAAAAAGGCCATTAAATTTGGCAATTAAAAGATTGTTGGTAGCTTTGGAGAGAGTAGTCTCCATTAAAGGATAAGATTGGAAGCCAGACTCCAAAGAGTTAAAGAAAAAAGTAAGAGAAAATGAAGTGAAGGCATCAATGGGGTAGTAAAGTGGTGCAGTAGAAAGTATTGGCCCTGGAGTCAGGAAGATCTGAGTTTAAATCCAGTCTCAAACACTTACTAGCTGTGTGACCCTGGACAAGTCATTTAACCACTGTTTGCCTCAGTTTCCTCATCTGTAAAGTAGGGATAATAATAGCACCCACCTACCAGAATTGTTGTGAGAATCAGATGAGATAATAATTGTAAAGTGCTTGGCACATAGTATGTTTGTTGTTGTTGTTGTTCTTCTTCTTCTTCTTCATCATCATCATCTTTTGAAGCTTGCCAGGGGGATGAACTGATCAAATGAGGGGTTTTTTTGAGGATGGGGGAGTCAAGTATAATCAGATAAAATTAATATGGGGGGGCAGCTAGATGGTGCAGTGGATAGAGCACTGGCCCTAGATTCAGGAGTACCTGAGTTCGAATTCGACCTCAGACCCTTAACACTAGCTGTGTGACCCTGGGCAAGTCAATTAACCCCAATTGCCTCACAAAAAAAAAAAATTAATATCAAGGGCAGCCTCAGTAAAGAAAAGAAATTATAGACCATGTGGCCTAAGGGCATTTGGAAAGGGGGGAGAAGGATGCTACCCTCATTGCTTGGTAAAATGGTACTATCATTAGTCAGGCTGCCCCCTAAAATTGTATCTAGCCACTTGGGTAAGGAATGGGAGGACCCAGGTAGAACTATAGCCACAGAGGTGTTTGATTCAGAAGAAAGAATGTTGAGTTCATCCCTCTGGTTTTCAGTAGTGAACCTCTTAACTATGTGACTTGTAGGTAACTCAGTCTTCTTCTCTTGAGCCTAATTTCCTCATCTATTAAATGATGTTAATAAAACATGTTTTACCTGATGGCTATTGTGAAGAAAGATCTTTGTAAATTTTAAAGGGCTAGATAAATGTTCAGCTATTAATAACTAACCATTATTGAGTTTATATGGGGCAGCAGCAGATATTATAGTAGGGGCTTGTTTTTTCTCAATACCAGCCTACCTTTTTCACTTTCCTACCTAGAATGTTGACTGGCTAGAATTATCTTTAAAATCCAGTGAAAAAATGCACCTCCTCTAAGAAATCTTTATTTTTATATATGAGGAAACTGAGTTTCAAAAAGGTGCTATAGTGACTTGCCCAAGATCACAGAGGTAGCTTAGTAGCAGAGTCAGGATTTGAACACAGGTCCTCCAGCTCCAATAGCTAGGCATGTAATTATATTGAGCTCTGCCTACTTCTTTACTTGATCCCTCTTGAGACCAAGCTAACAATGATGATGACAACATGTTTGTAGCACTTGCTATATGTCGGGCACTATGCTAAACACTTTACAATTATTATCTCATTTGATTCTCACAACCACCCTAGGAGGTAGGTATGATGATTATCCCCATTTACAGATGGGGAAACTGAGATACACACAGTGGTTAAGTGACTTGCCCAGGATCATACAACTATTAAATATCTGAGGTCTGATTTGAACTCAGAGACTCCTGTCTCCAGTACCCCATGTTCTATCCACTGCACAGTCTAGCTGCCACCTAGCACCTTGTAGTTATTGGTAAAACTTCATGACTGTGAAATAGAGAAAACGAATCCAACCCACCCAGATGAGGATCAAATCCCAGACCTAACATCACTATCCCTATGTGCTAATCAAATTAATTCATCGGCCAAACTCCCTGCATTATTCATGCTCCCTAGTCCATGTTCCGTGCCATCTTCCCCACCATTAGTTCCACATCCCTTTTACAGTTCTCTGTTGACTTGTATAGGACTTTACAAATGGTAAGCCTTTTCACATGTTGAGTATATCCCCAACTCTTGAACATAGTAACTCTCAGGTCTTTTTTCTTTTAAAATATATTTATTTGTATTTTTGATGTTTTATTGATGACTTTTTAGCAAAAAAACACAGTGGGTTTGAATTGAACACTGCAACCATTAAATACTCTCTGGTAGGAAAGAAAAATGTTAAGCAAAACCAACTGACATCCAGGTGCATTCTATCCCATCCCCCACCAGCTACTGTAGATCCTAGTACCCAGTGGGTTAGGATACTGTTATTTACATTAAGTGATTATTGTTGTTAAGCCTTGAGGTGGTGAGGGAAATTTATAGCATTTGTTAAGTCTTTTCATTCTCCAAAGCACTTTCTGTGTCCTTCATTTCATCTCATTCTTAGAACATTGTCGTAAGATTTTGTTGTTCAGTCATTTTTCAGTCGTGTCTGACTCTTCATGACCCCATTTGGGGTTTTCTTGGCAAAGATACTGGAGTGGTTTGCCCTTTCCTTCTCCAGCTCATTTTACAGGTGAGGAGCTGAGGCAAACAGGGTTAAGTGACTTGCTAGGAAGAAGTGTCGGAGGCCAGATTTGAACTCGGGAAGATGTCTTCCTGACTACAGGCCCAGTGATCCACTGTGCCACTTAGCTGTCCCCATCTTGTGAGATAGGTATAGTAAATAAAGGAAGTGTGAGGAACACTGTTTCCTGGGGGTGGGGAGGAGGTAGGGTATGAAAATAAGCAAAAAGGCACCGGGAGGAAAGGTGAGAATGGAGTCATTAAATACTCTTCCCAATTCATCATTTTATCCAGATTGGGTTCCCATTTTTATAGTCATAAGGAAGTTAGAATGTTTATTTTCACTAATTCAATTGGCTTATATTTGGACACATGGACAGTTGGTGTTATTGGCTAGGTATTTTAACAGGTATTGTTAGAGATACAACCATACAGCAAGGTGTGAATAATGCATGCTGGGAAGACAGCTAGCTAGACTACCTGAAGTTCAAATCCAGCCTCAGAAATTTCTTGGCTGTTCGACCCTGGGCAAATCATTTAACCCCTGTCTGCCTCATTTTCCTCAGTTGTAAAATGGGGATAATAATACCACCTACCTTTCAGGGTTGTTGTGTGGATCAAATGTGGTGCAGTGGATAAAGCACCAGCCCTGGATTCAGGAGGGCCTGAATTCAAATTTGGCCTCAGACCCTTGACACTTACTAGCTATGTGACCCTGGGCAAGTCACTTAACCCTCGTTGCCCTCCCCTCCCCCCCCAAAAAAATGCTTAGCACAGTGCCTGGAATATAGTAAGTACTTAATAATTGCTTGTTCTCAGGGCAGCTAGGTGGTGCAGTGGATAAAGCACCGGCCCTGGATTCAGAAGGACCTGAGATCAAATGTGGCCTCAGACACTTTACACTTACTAGTTGTGTGACCCTGGGCAAGTCACTTAACCTTCATTACCGCCCCCCCCCCAAATAAATAAATAATTTTTGTTATTCCTCACCCTTCTTTACCCCCATCAAGTGGTGTACTCTAATTCCCAAAATTCAGAGTTATAATTATGTAAAATACACAGTGTGAATTCGAATAATGCAACTATTTCTCAGGATTCATTATTCCAACTAATGAGATCTAGGTTTTTTTTTGTTTTTTTTTTTAAGCGAGGCAATTGGGGTTAAGTGACTTGCCCAGGGTCACACAGCTAGTAAGTGTTAAGTGTCTGAGGCCGGATTTGAACTCAGGTACTCCTGACTCCAGGGCCGGTGCTCTATCCACTGCGCCATCTAGCTGCCCCGAGATCTAGTTTTAAAGAGGCAAAGTCCTTGCCCTGCAGGAGTTAACAACCTAGTAGAGAATATAAAAGCCACACACAAGTAATACAATTAATAAATGCAAAATAGAAACATAAGTGAACAGGAAAGAAAGTGAGTTATAGTGGAAGTATAAGAAAAGAGAACTGCATTTGGAGTCGGAAGAGCTAGAGTCAGAAGCCCCAGCCCTGCTTCTTATTTATTGTGGAAGGTTAGGTAAGTCATTTTCACTTTCTGAGGATCAGTTTCCTGTAAATGAAGGGATTGCGTTTAATAATTAGGTAACCTTCGTGGAAAAGGAGTTGGGCTCAGAAGGATGAATAGGATTTTGTTTTTCATTTTTTGTTTTTTTGCGGGGCAATGGGGGTTAAGCGACTTGCCCAGGGTCACACAGCTAGTATCAAGTGTCTGAGGTCGGATTTGAACTCAGGTACTCCTGAGTCCAGGGCTGGTGCTTTATCCATTGCGCCACCTAGCTGCCCCCGAATAGGATTTTGGTTTGGGGGTTTTGGGTTTTTTTGCAGGGCAATGGGGGTTAAGTGACTTGCCCAGGGTCACACAGCTAGTAAGTGTCAAGTGTCTGAGGCTGGATTTGAACTCAGGTACTCCTGAATCCAGGGCCAGTGCTTTATCCACTGCGCCACCTAGCCGCCCTCCCGAATAGGATTTTAATAGTCAGGGATTAGGGAGAGGGGGAATACTCTGAGCACATGGGCATAGGAAAAGGTAGGAGGAGTGTGAGGCATGATGAGAAATAATCTTAGATTTAAAAAAAATATTTCATAAGTACAAGGTGAGGGACATGTGTCTAAAGAGCAGTTTTTCTGAAAAAGAACTAGCGTTTTCAGTGGACCACAAGCTCAATACAAGTCACCAATGTGAGAAGGTAGCTCAGGAAGCTGATGCAGTCATACCCTGCATTAAGCCTAGCATTTAGGACTAGGAAGGTGACGGTCCTACTGTTTTCCACCTTCCTCAGATCAAGTCTGGAATGCTGGGTTCAATTCAAAGTGCAACATTTTAGAAAAGACATTGATAGCTTCAAGAGTAAACCCAAGAGATCAACCAGAATGGTGAGGAACTTCCAGGATCACATAAAGGAGTGAAGGATGTGTAACCAGAATATAGGGAGACATAATAGTTGTCTTCCAGTATTTGAAAGATACTTGTGTGGAAGAAATATCAATATTTGTTCCACTCTGCCCCAGAAGGTAGCAAAAGTTAGAAGTTTCAAAGAGGCAGATTTAGGACTGACTTAGGGAACAACTTCCCAATGACAATTAGAATTAGCCAGAAGTGGAAGGGCTGCCTTGTGACATAGTTCAGTCTCTGTCACTTGGACTCTTCAGGCAAAGGTTGTAACATATTGTAGGGTATATTGTAGGATATATTATAGAAGGCATTCTTGCTTTGGTCAAGATTGATCAAAACGGGCTCTGATTCTATGATCCAGACTCTGATCCACTAGGAAAAGTCATACTGCAGATGGGAGGCAGAAAAGGTCAGAGGAGAAATATGATTTTGTATATTTAGTTTCTCTTAACCTCCTTTTTTTCTACCACGCTACTCATTACTCCAATGTCTGGATCACTCCACTTTTTTTTTTTTTTAAGTGAGGCAATTGGGGTTAAGTGACTTGCCCAGGGTCACACAGCTAGTAAGTGTTAAGTGTCTGAGGTCAGATTTGAACCCAGGTACTCCTGACTCCAGGGCCGGTGCTCTATCCACTGTGCCACCTAGCTGCCCCGCTGGATCACTCCACTTTTGATTTGAGAGGAAGACAGATACCTGGTATTTCAACTATCACTTCACCTTTCCGTGAAAGTAGGGATTGGGCAAGATTTGTGATTTCATAGGTATAGGGAATTCTGAGGTGAGGGAATTACCTCTGCCACTGCTGGTCTCTTTAACTTAGAGTCTCAGATAATTACCTAGAACACTAAACAGTTAAGTGACTTGCCCAGGGTCTCACAGTCAGCACGTATCTGAGACAGAACTAGGAACCAGGTACTACCAGACCAATGCCAGATCTATTCACTAAGGCGTGATGTCTCTCCCTGATAATACAGTTTCTAAAAAGATGCTGATGTTTATAGCCATACTACACAAAGGCAGGCTGAGACCCTGTGAATCTTAGGTAACAGACCCCTAAAAAACAAATGAAAATAGAACTTACCCAACAAATGTTTCCTGGCAGGATATATACCCAATTAGAGCACCAAAGAACAGGATAGACCTCATGGTCAAAGATTTTCCCAAGGTCCAGCAGCCAACACCCACTGGATCTTTATTTATAGGGATTGTGGCTAGAACTCTGGTATTCTCAGGACATAAGTAAATTCCCATATGGCAGAATTCCCACCAGTTTCAAGAACTCTCAATGGGGCAGTCAGGCACACCTGCCATATTTTTACTTATCAATACATTTTCCATTCAAATGATAAGATAAAGAATAAATATTCGATTTTTCTAAAAAGAGATTAGAGCTTTTAAAAATCTCTTTGGGAAAGAAAATATAATTGCCAGAGTATATCAAGGACATAAAAGTTATTTATAGTTGGTTTATAAAAGTGCCACCTAGGCTTTGCCCAGAGATAGGGAACTGATTTATAATCCTAGAAATTGAAGCCCTTTCCAGGCCCACAACAGGAAGACCAATAGCTGTCCAAGGACATAGTTTACCATACTGTCAGCTTATTTGTTTCTTAATTTTTTTTTTAATAAAGTACATCTAGAAGGACCATAGGATCATCTTACAGATGAGGCAACTGAGGCCCAGAGAGGTTGAGCAACATCCCCAAAGTCACAGAGATTGGAAGTTATTTAGTTCATGTTGTTAACCTGGAAATTAAGGAAACAATCAATATAGGAGAAATAAGGTCTTTAATCTGGGCAGAGTAACTATAGCTCGAGGTATCTCAAAGCTGGGAAGCTAGGAATACCCAAAGATGGGAACAAAGGACAGGGTTTTTATGGGGTAACAGAACAAAAAAGGGAACCAAAAGACTGCTCCAGAGTCCTGTACAACTACTTAATGTAAATGAACCTTTAACAAAAGAAACAATATAACTGCTCCTAAATTAAGTATAGATGCTACTAACTCTACATAGAAACTACTTAATGTAGATGGACTCTTTCACATAATAATCATAAAGTCCAGGGAGTAAGGTGGGGAAACATTGGGAGGGGATAAGCTGCTTGGGGGGCGAATGTCCGGGAGGTCCATAAGTTGATCAAGAGTCTGGAATTGATCAAGATTGGTTAGCCCCTTGGGGCAGCTAGGTGGCGCAGTGGATAGAGCACTGGCCCTGGAGTCAGGAGTACCTGAGTTCAAATCTGGCCTCAGACACTTAACACTTACTAGCTGTGTGACCCTGGGCAAGTCACTTAACCCCAATTGCCTCACTAAAAAAAAAAAAAAAGAAAGAAGATTGGTTAGCCCCAGGCAATTCATTTGTCTAGGAAAGGGGGGGACTGGGTGGGGAATCAGTTCTCAGTAAATTTTGTGGTTATCAGTGTCTAGTGGGGTTCCACATTGAGGTTTTCCATTCGCTTCGCTTTTCTGAAGTAGTCTCAATAGAAGACTTGTTAGCATCCTTTTTGGTGGGTACCTCTAAAGTAGTGGTGTCAAACTCAAATAGAAACAGGGGCCACCAAACCATAGAGGAGGATCCCTGCCACCACATATTTACTTGGAAAACCATGTATTAACATTGTTTTATGTTTTATTATATTTCTATTTTGTTAAATATTCTCCAATTACATTTTGGGGGGAGCAGGGCAATGAGGGTTAAGTGACTTGCTCAGGGTCACACAGCTGGTAAGTGTCAAGTGTGTGAGTCGGAATTTGAACTCAGATCTTCCTGAATCCGGGGCCAGTGCTTTATCCACTGCGCCACCTATCGGTCCCCATCTCCAATTACATTTTAATCTAATTCAGGACACACTGGGGAGTGCTGTGACTCAATGTTTGACACCTCTGCTCTAAAATAATACTCCAACCTAAAATAATAATGCCCTCAGCTTTACTTTCCTGGCATACTAGAGCTCTGCTTTTCATTAAACAGTGAAAGAACGTTCTTAGTGGTATGGGAAATCCTGTTTGTAAGACTTTACACAAAAATGGGGTGGGGGGGAGGCAGGGGAATTCTCAGTGAGGACACTCCCTCCACCAATGAAGGTCTCTACTTTCATCTCAATACCTGGGGCATTGAGATGGTAACTTGCTTGGGTCCTCCATGAAATATATATCGGGGTGGCACTTGAACTCGTCTTCCTAATTTGGAGGCTGACACTATCCACCAGCCAATATTGCCTCTCATACAAATCTCCCATGTAACCAACCCTGACGAACTTGCCTTTAAATGTGAAACTCGGGAATTCCTGGGTGAGGAAACTCTCTGTACCAATGCCAAACTGTTAGTTTTTCTGCAATTTATGATTAAAATGGTCTGCCCAGGATCATGATACAGCCAGTGTGTGTCAGAGGGCATCTTGACTTTGAGGCCAGCTCTTTTCACTACTCAGTGCTGCCTTTGTAACAACTAATAGCAAGAAAAATATTCACCTCTCTATATATAGCTAATTCTTTGTCTACAGACATGATAATTTTTCTGCTAAATTTCCCAAGTTCTTACTTGATGAAAAAAGAATGACTTAATGGTTCCTATTTAAGAAATTGCTTATTTACAGATATAACCTATATTGAATTGCTTACTATCTTAGGGAGGAGGGAAGGGAGAGAGGGAGGGAGAAAATCTGGTACTCAGAATTTATTTTTAAAATGTTAAAAATTGTCTTTACAAGAAATTGGAAAAAATTAAATAGTATTTAAAAGAAAAAATGCTTATTTAACTATTTTTTTCTCTTTTTGGGAGGAGGGGACAGCATTTGTGAGTAAATGAGCAGTAACCTAGAAAGCAGGAATGTTGACCTTCACTGGATCAATCAATCATCATTTTACTTAGAGCTTATTGGATAGACATAATATTATGCACTGTGAAGGATTTTTAAGTAAGGGAAAGTCTCCTTGAGCACCAGACCTAGTGCCTCCAATTGTTAAGGGTGATGTGGGATGGAATTAAGGTGATCAAATTTGATCATGAGTTGTCCCAAAAGAATTACAAGTCTCAGTGACTGTTTCCCAAGTTTTATTGCAAGACTGTTGACCACAGGGAGAGTACCAGAAAAATAGAAAGGTATCTCTCGAATATAGAATAGAGAAAGACAGTTATGTTTATAGTATGGATAAATTGATTATCAGTCTCATGATAATAATCACCTTAGGGAGGTGATAGGGAGGTGATGGGGGTTCATATCCTAATTTGGACTTTCTGGGTCCTAAGCCCACCCTGAGGGAGGTACCTTTTTCCGTGGAGGTGTGTTTTGGGAGCTTACACGTCATAAGGTGAATCTGGGGACAAATTTGGCCTTTTCTGCACATGTTTATAAAAACATACATCATGGGCAGCTAGGTGGCACAGTGGATAAAGCACCGGCCCTGGATTCAGGAGAACCTGAGTTCAAATCCGGTCTCAGACACTTGACACTTACTAGCTGTGTGACCTTGGGCAAGTCACTTAACCCTCATTGCCCTGCTAAAAATAAATAAAAATATTTTAAAAAAATAAAAACATCTCAATTGTCAAAGTCAGAGTGTCTTTGTGTTGACTGAATTAATGAAAATGGCAGCTCAGATTCATTGCAACAGATGATCACATAGCAACTGGGACTAGCCCAGAAGTAGAAACAACCAAATTATAGTCCAGCAAATCACCAGACCAGCAGATGGCATCAACAGCATCTCTATGGCAAGAAGGTAGGAGCAAAAGTGGCAAAGAGGTGTTCCAATAGGATCTGGCTGTTTATATTCCCTGGACACATGTGTACCCTCTCCCAGAGAGTTATCTGACTCCATGTGTTTTGTCTGCATATGTGTGTGTGTGTGCGTGTGCGTGTGTGTGTGTGTGTGTCTGTGCAAGCTGCTAAATGTTTTCTTTGAGCAAATGTGTTTCCCTAAGTGTGCTTCCTCTCCCATCATTATGTGGTAACTTGGGGAAAAATAAAGTTTATACATACACACACACACACACACACACACACACACTTTTTTTTTTTTTTAGTGAGGCAATTGGGGTTAAGTGACTTGCCCAGGGTCACACAACTAGTAAGTGTGTGTTAAGTGTCTGATGTCGGATTTGAACTCAGGTCCTCCTGACTCCAGGGCCGGTGCTCTATCCACTGCGCCACCTAGCTGCCCCACACACACACTTTTAATAGCAAGGACCCCGAAAATCTTTAACAATATAATAATCCAAAATAGCATTCCATTTAAAAATTATTATATTTGCCTTTGGAAGGCATGCATAGAAAATTATGTTTCACTGAAGATGAAAATTTTATCTTGTTTGTGTTAATAAAGTATTTTTTTCTTCGTATCACCCAATTATAAATGTCAAGGTGAAGAGGCCCAGAATCGCATTAAGAAGAGTAGAAGAAAGCTTGCTATTTAAAGTTTGCCATACAATACGATGATCTAAGACAATGCCAAAAGACTCATGATGGAAAATGCTCTCCGCATTCAGAAAAAAGAACTATGGAGTCTGAATGCAGATTGAAAGCATGCTATTTTCACTTTTTTTGTTGTTTTTTGTTTCTTCTTTCTTGAGGTTTTTCCCTTTTGTTGTGACTCTTCTCTCACAACATGATCAATGTGGAAATATATTTAACATGACTGTAATGTATAACCTATATCACACTGCTTGCTGGCTTCAGGAGGTGAGAGGGAAGGGAAGGAGGGAAAATAATTTGGAACTCAAAATCTTACAAAAATGAATGTTGAAAACTATCTTTATTTGTAATTGGAAAAAATAAAATACTATTAATTGTTAAAAAATAAAGTTTGCAAAATAGTCGATTAGAGCTCTATATATGAATAAAGATTTCATTAAATAGAATATACTTTAAAAGCATAGACTCCTAGGGGCAGCTAGATGGCGCAATGGATAAAGCACCAGCCCTGGAGTCAGGAGGACCTGAGTTCAAATCCGGCCTCAGACACTTAACACTTACTAGCTGTGTGACCCTGGGCAAGTCACTTAACCCCAATTGCCTCACTAAAAAAACAAACAAACAAACAAACAAAAAAGCATAGACTCCTAAAGATTAAAATATCAAATAAAAATGAATTTTCTTCCTTAAATACAAGTTAGAAAATATAAACATCCACAAAAGGGAGGTTTTGCATTAGATGATATCTAAAATCCTCATATCTGAGTCCATGATTCTATTGCAAGTAGCTGAATAATGTCATCAGCAAACTATTTCAAAAGAATGATATAATTACTGGCTATTTCCAATAGATAACATTCTGGAATATCAGATTTCAACCTTAAAAACAATTTGCACAGTTCAATTCTTTCTACCTAAATTCTGCAGGAACCCCTATTTTACATTCATGAATTCATTCAAACAAATATTTATTTAGCACCTACTTTGGAGTTGTTGTGCTAAAGTCATGAAGGATATGCTAAGTCTCCCAATGCTTCTATAATAAACCACCCTAATTTTATTCTTTTATTCTAACCAGGCCTAATTCATCCCTACTATTTTATAAATATTAATTTATATGTATAATTCCATTCTACATTCCTGCTGCCATAATATACCAGTCTCTAAGATATTCTCTCACCTTTCTCAATGAGTTCAGTACCAGGCTCAGTATTTTCCCATCTACCTTAACTCCTGACCTTATATTTGGAAAATTCAATATACCCTTGAAAACACTGGCCTCAAATTCCATGACCTACATCTTCACTTTACTTTAGCCACCCACAGGAGTAGTCAATATATCAGAAATATTTCACCATCACCTGTAACTATGGCATGTCTATGATCCAAAATTGTGAAATTCTTCTTTCTGATTCAAACAATCTGAACAAACTAAGTGACCTCTATGTGTAAAGCACTGTGCCTAGCCTAATTTCTTATTCATTTAACTCTCTATCCACCTCATTCCTTCTAAATATACTCTTTATCCTTATCAAGAATTTCCAGGACCTCCATTCCTTTCTGTTCTCTGAATCTATCACTCTTGGTCTGGTCTCACTTTCCTTTCTTCACAGACTTGGCCCTTAAATTGATTACACAGTATCCTTCCACCTTTGAGTTCTTTTTGCCCTTTTTTTTTGCCTTTCATGCCATGCTAATCTCTAGCCCTGGTTTACCACCACCATCTACCTTTTCCATTCCACCGAAACCGATGAATACCACTGGAGATGAAGTGATGCAATCTTGCAAAGTGTGTCCTACAAATTCATGTTATCTACTCCAAATTCCAGTGGGATCTTCACTCCCATTCAGTAATCCTTTTATTCTTCCCTTATTGAGTACCCATTGAACTCCTGAAAATGGCTGTTCCACATTTTTTTCCTTTCTTCTAAAGTTCCTTACATCTCCCTACCCCTTCTCTAAGCAGATGACTTTCTCTCCCACTTTACTGAAACATTCAAAGCCATTCATTAAAAGCTCTCCTATTTCTCCTATTCCATTCCTCAAGACCCTTATATCTTATCTATACCCTCTAGATAGCCTATTTCCTTGTCAAAGCTTAACCCACTTGTGCCCTGATCTTATTCTCTCCCATATGCTTCAGGAGCTTGCCCCAGAAATTATTCAGCTTCAAATTTTCCTTTTCTACTGCTCTTTACTTGCTGTCTACAAGCATACTCAGGTCTCTTCCATCCTTAAAAAAACCTTAACTTAGCCCTGACAATCGCTCAAACTTTCATTCTATATCACTGCCAAGCTTCCAGAAAGTTCAGTCTACAATGGGTATCTCTACTTTCATACCACCCACCCACTTCTCAATCCCTTACAATGAGGTTTCTCTACCTCCCTATGGGAATTCCTCTTTCCAAGGTTATCATATCTTCAGTGATAAATCCAGTGGCTTTTCCTAAGTCCTCATCCTCCTTGCCCCTCTCTTAAATTTTTACACTGTGGATGACTACTCTCGCTTCCCAGATACTTTCTCCTCCTTAGGCTTCCATGACTCTACTTTCTTCTGGTTCTCTTCATCTATCTAACAATTCTCAGTCACCTTTCTCTTTTATCATCCATCTTCCAACCTTGAGCAGCTTGGGGTCAGGAATATCTGAATTGAAATCCAACTTCAGACACTTAGTAGCTAGGTGACCTTGGGCATGTCACTTAACTTGTGTCTACCTTGGTTTCCTCAACTGTAAAATGGAGATGATAATCTCCCAGCGTTGTTGTGAGGAACAGACAAGATATTCATAAAGTACTTAGGACTATGCCAAGCACATAAGTAGGTGTATAATAAATGCCTGTTCCCTTCCCCTTCCCTAAGCAGAGATGTCTTTTAAGGTTGTGTATGGGAACATATATTTTCTCCTTTGGTGAGCTCATGGGCAACCATGTATTTAATGAACAAATGTACACAGATTACTCTCAGAACTAGATATTCAAGCCTGATCTTTCTCTTGAATTCCAGTTCTATGTTGCCAACCACTTACTAAATAGCTCTGCCCTCATGTCCTGTTGGCATCTTGAGCTTCTCCCATTTCTGATAAGGAAACTACCATCCTCCTAGTCACCCAGATGCTTAACACCTTGCTGTCTTCCTTTACTCTTCCTTCTCTTTCTGTCCCTCTCCTTCCACCCCACATTCAATCAGTTACCAATATTCATTGATTCTCCTTTAGAATTCCTCAGAACCAATCTCACTCTCTATACTCATGAGCATGACCACCAGCTTAATTCAGGTCCTCATCATTTCTCACCTAGACTATTTTTTTTTTTGGCAGGGCAATGGGGCTTAAGTGACTTGCCCAAGGTCACACAGCTAGTAAGTGTCAAGTGTCTGAGGCCGGATTTGAACTCAGGAACTCCTGAATCCAGGGCCGGTGCTTTATCCACTGTGCCACCTAGCCGCCCCCTCACCTAGACTATTTTAATAGCCTCTTAATTGTTCTCCCAGCAACTCAATCCACCCTTCACTTAGCAACCAAAATAATCTTCCTAAAGGCAAGTCTGACCAAGAACTCTCCTCAAAAATAGAAAAAAAATGAGGATAAAATACTTTCCAACCTAGCATGAAAGGTCTAACCCAGTCTGATTCCAACTATAGACTTATCTGACATAACTCCCTGCCTTTATGAGCTCTATATTCTAGCCAGATTGGCCTATGAGCAGTTCCCAGAACTTGACATTTCATTTCTTATTTCCATACATTTCCACAGGCAATATCCCCATGGATAAAACACATTCCCTCCTCATTTCTCTCAGAAAATTCATCTTATTTAAAGGTGTAGCTAAGTTATGGGACCTTCCCAAATCTTCCCAGTTATCAATACTCTCTACATCTTCAAATGACCTTGTATTTGTCTTACTTCCCAATTCCTAGCACAATCAATATATTTCAGACACAAAGTACTTAACAAATGCTTGTTGAATTGATGGATAAATCATCCATTTTAAAGGAGCTTCCTTATTTATTTTAGAGGAATAAATAAACTAGGACCAAAAATATTTATTCATGCTGATTTAAGTAAAAATCATAGGATCACAGGTTTAGACCCAGAAGGGACATTACAGCCATCTAATCCAACCCCTTCATTTTAAGATGACTTGCCCAGGGTAACACAGCTAGTAAGCATCTGAGCCAGAACTCTGGCATGGTATGCTACCCTGCTTCATATAGATATACAATAGATATAAATCCAGCATGGTATGCTACCCTGCTTCACATAGATATACAATAGATATAAATCTTTGGTCATACTCTCATGATGCTAAAAATGAAATTTACTAGTATTTTTTACTTAAAAATAATTATCTAAAACATACCAAGTAGACTTGTCATTAGTAGAGAGACTTTATTGTAAAGCCTCACTACCTTGACCCTCTGGTGATATTTCATACTTGTTTTAATCTCTTATTCATTTGGCTTCAATAATTAAGAACTGGATAAAGCTCAAATTCTACTGAATTTTGTGTTAATTTCTACTAGAGAACTCTCCTCTGGAATATCTCCATCCACTGGAGGAGGTGCCGTAGGAGGATAAAGGAAGTGGCGAGTCAGCCACTCACTGGTTCTCATAGCTTTGCAGTGGAGGCAAGGCCTTTCTCTGATTTGGTAGCTTCCAAGGTTCCTCTGCCTTTGAGCTATCTTTCTTCTTCTAAGGCTGGCTGGTGTCGGATGATGTTCAGTCTCACTCTCCTTCCAGGAGGAGGCTCCTGAGTTAGAGTCCATGCTGTCCCTGTCGGTGGTATCACTATCATGGAGGCCTTGATTCATCTGGTTCAGCTGAGAGTGAAGTCTGGCTCTTCTCCTTTCAAGGTAGGCATTGACAAGTGCCACTTCTGAGTCAGTCACAGGTGAAAGTTGCATATGTTTCGGTTTCTTCTTAAAGATCTTTCTAAAAGATTCCCAGATGGTGTTTTTGCTATGTCGCTTACAGTAGGCATCTTTGATAATAGCAATCAGAAGAAAACAACAGATTAGGGGCATTGCAGTTCAACATAGTACTAATATTATTATAGCAACCTGTAGCATGAATCCTAAAGATAGTAGTAGTAACAAATGGACTGATTTTTTAACAACATTCAGACCACACATCACTGCCACATACAACAAATCCCCACTACCCCACTGCCCCAGCCTCTGTGGGTCAGACACATCTCACTCTGGAACAGCAGAAGGAGACAGATGGAAATCTTGCAAGGCACCCTTTGGAAAAACAATGCAGATCCCAATTTAAGGTCCAAGGCAAAGGTCCCAGCCTTTTCCAAAGAAGGATCAAGTTTCCATTTCTCAGAGGTTTTTATATTCTTAAAAATGAGTGAGTGGGGGGCAGCTAGATGGCGCAGTGGATAGAGCACCGGCCCTGGAGTCAGGAGTACCTGAGTTCAAATCCGGCCTCAGACACTTAACACTTACTAGCTGTGTGACCCTAGGCAAGTCACTTAACCCCAATTGCCTCACTAAAAAAAAAAAAAATGAGTGAGTGGGGGCAGCTAGGTGGCACAGTGGATAGAGCACCGGCCCTGGAGTCAGGAGTACCTGAGTTCAAATCCGGCCTCAGACACTTAACACACACTTACTAGCTGTGTGACCCTGGGCAAGTCACTTAACCCCAACTGCCTCACTAAAAAAAAAAAAATTAAAAAAAAAAAACTGAGTGAGTGGGGGCAGCTAGGTGGTGCAGTGGATAGAGCACCAGCCCTGGATTCAGGAGGACCTGAGTTCAAGTCCGACCTCAGAAACTTGACACTTACTAGCTGTGTGACCCTGGGCAAGTCACTTAACCCCAATTGCCTCACAAAAAAAAAATAACAAAATAAATAAAATAAATAAAAAAAAATGAGTGAGTGGGGCAGATGCTGACAAACAATAAAAGCAACCTTGGTAGGAGGAGTGCAAAAGGGGTAAAGAAGGAGATGGGCGACATTTCCAGTTAGTTCCCTGCAAAACTCAACTTGGCTTAACAGTGGGGATGAAGGATAGGATGGGGCAGGAATCTGGAAACTTTCAGCATAAATTTACATTATCATAATCTTTTTTTACTGGATGCTAAATATACACTGGATCTCACCTTTACACCCTGAAGTGCTTGTCCCACTGTCTGCTGATAGTGATGCATCCTTTTTCTTAGACATCTGTGTCAGGAAATATAGACTAGTCACAGAGATTCTCTAAATTAGAAGCTGTTATTATTCATTCCTGAAGAAACATTGCCTTAGGACATTAGGTGAGTCTAATTTAAAATTTTAATTTAACAATTATTAAACTGCTTTGTGTTCCTGCTTACTTACCACCAATTTGAAAGACAGATTTTTGGGTAACACTATGTAAATATTAGTTGTTATAAATAGTACAATCTCTTAAATTGGTCTTGGACAGTGCAGAAAATTATTTTCAGGTATAATAATAGTTCAAGGTTTACTCATCAAATCAAATGACATGATATAAATATGCAAATATATAAATGTATACATATAACTGCAAATCTTAACGCTCTTTAGAAATGCTAGCTATTATTATTATTACTATTATTCTGGGGGGGGCGGGGCAATTAGGGAGTGACTTGCCTAGGGTCACACAGCTAGTAAGTGTCAAGTGTCTGAGGCCCCACTTGAACTCAGGTCCTCCTGAAACCAGGGCCAATACTTTATCCACTGCGCCACCTAGCGGCCCCTATTAGTATTATTATTAATGAAAAATCCTTATTTATGATAGAAGAATAAGAAACATGGGACCAAAACTACTTATTTGTGTCCTCTTTAGTAAAATAGATTTAGAAGTAGAAGGGACATGAGAAGCCAACTAGTCCAAACCCCTAAATTTTACAGATGAAGAAATAAGTTCAGAGAGATGTTAAGTGATTTGCCCAGAGTCACAGAGCTAGCAATTGTCTGTGGCAGAATTTGTACTCAGATCTTACTGATTCTAAATCCACTGTTGTATATAGTACCCCCAAGTGATTCTCTAACCTAGGGGGTAAAATGGCCTGAACCTGTGCAGGAAACATTTTTTTTTAATGGCTAGTCTAATTTGGGGCATAAAAATAAATTTAAGACACCTTTACCCTAAACCATTAACTCCCTTAACGCCCCCCCCACCAAAAAAAAACCTTCATAAGTAATGTCTCCCTCCAACAATGTGGCCACATAATTTTATCTTGAATTGAGGACCTGCATTTATGTTTGAATTCTCTATTTTGTGGCTGTTGTTTGGTTGGTTTAGACTTTTCATGACCTCTGTCCATATGGTTTTCTTAGCAAAGACACTAGAGTGGTTTCCCATTTCCTTCTCCAGTGGTAAACAGGTTAAGTGATTTGCCTAGGGTCACACAGCTAGGAACTTTCTGAAGCTGAATTTGAACCTAGGTATTCCTATCCACTGCACTACCTAGCTGCCTCTATGATTCCTGCCAAAAGTCATGGATCTAAAGTTGTCCCCTTTCGTGGGTAAAGTGTCACATGAGAACATTCTTACCTTTGTTCTATATGCTCCCTGTTTCTATTTCATTCCCTTCCATATATTTTTTTTTCCTTTTCCAGATCTCATGATGGTTTCTCTCATAAAAGGTATATATCTAGACACACATTCCTGGATATGTTCTCTAGTAAATGAAATTGGAAATGGGAACTCAGGCTCTCTTAATATGCTATTCCTTTTATTTCTTAATGCTGTTATTTGAGCTTTAATAGTTATTCAATTCAAATTACATAATTTTCAGAGTAATCTCCCCACATATGTACAAAGATTTTTAAAAGGACAGTAAAATAAAAAGATAGAAAGAGGCAATACAGCGTTGTGGATAGAATTGGCCTACCAGTCAGAAAAACCTAGGTCTGACACATACTAGCTTTGTGAATAATGAAGCAAGTCACTAATGAAATCAAAGGTCCAGCACTTAGCTTTAGTGAAACAACAGGTCTAATCTAAACAAAATAATAATAATAATAAATAATATTTATATTTTGCTTTAAGGTTTACAAAGCACTTTATTTTTTTATATTGAATCATTTTATTCCTGAGAATAGTTAAATTATTCACAGTTCTTCATCAAACAATATTGCTTTCTGTGCACACCATTCTCTTAGTTCTGCTCACTTCACCATATAGATATAGAGACAGAGATAGACAGATAGATAGATAGATAGATAGATAGATAGATAGATAGATAGATAGATAGATAGATAGATAGATAGATAGATAGAGATATACACACACATTAGTTCATACAAGTCTTTTCAGGCCTTTCTGAAATCATCCTGCTTGTCATTTCTTATCACACGATAATATTCCATCACCATCATATACCACAGCTTGTTTAGTCTTTCCCCAATTGATGGGCATTTATTTGATTCCAATTCTTAGCCAATACACACACAAAAAAGCTGCTATAAATATTTTTGTACAAATAGGTCAAAGCACTTTACAAACATCTCTTTTTGTCCTCACAACAACCCTAGGGAGATAGATGCTATTATCGGTTTTACAATTGAGGAAATGGAGGCTGAGAAATTGTGACTTACTGGGGTCACATAAGCATTTTTTTAAAGTGAGGCAATTGGGGTTAAGTGACTTGCCCAGGGTCACACAGCTAGTAAGTGTTAAGTGTCTGAGGCCAGATTTGAACTCAGGTACTCCTGACTCCAGGGCCGGTGCTCTATCCACTGTGCCACCTAGCTGCCCCCACATAAGCATTTATTAAAGTATGAACCACATAAATAGTTATTAAACATTTGTGTAGGTTGTTTTATGGAAAGTGAGAGAAGACTGTCAGTTTGACAGCTCGTACTCTGAGAGGTAGGGTTGTTCATTTGTTCCTTCGTTTCATGACATCAGGAAGGTGATGTCATGACTTTCAAGTGAACTGGATTTAAGTAAGGGAGGGCTGTGCAAAGTCACCAGTCTCACTTTCTTTTTTGGAACCATCTGGGTCCAGTGGCAAAATATAGATCAGGATAACTGGAGATGGCCCCAGATATAGTGGGAGACCTTGGCCTTATTAACTATGGAACAATATCATGCACGACAGAAACCCTTTTTGAAGAACTCTTAGCAAGAAAAAACACACAGATGAGATGCTTATTTCACCACCATTCCTTCATCATTTTCTCTTCTGTCTGCATTCTCCTTTCATCTCTCCTGAATCCTCACCCATATCTCTCCCAATTAAATTCCCCAAATATTTTTCACTAGATGCTTCTTGTCATCACCAACATTCAACACTGAATTTTCTGACCCCTCTAATATGTATCCTACATCCTTACCCATTCCAAGAAATTTAAGTTGGTTCCTTCCCCAATCACTCTAGCCATCTCACTGTATTCCCAACTATTCCCAAAGATACCCGGCAATTGTATTCCATTCTTTTCCTTTCCACACCTGAGCTTTGTCTGCAACAGAGGTCAGATACTAGTATCCCACTACTGAAAGCCAAGAGAGGACCAATTGGACTGTTCTGGCTTATTTTCCTGAAGAAAAAGAGTTGTTTACAGAATTTTTGAAGAAGAGATATAGGTATTCTGTTATCTGGTCTTACGTGGAATGTATTATTTTTTTCTGTTCATTTCCTGGGAAGGAATATTATAATGTAACTAAAGTGCTATAAATGTGGGCTAAAATTCTCTCTCTCTTTTTTTTGTTTTTGTTTTTGCGGGGCAATGGGGGTTAAGTGACTTGCCCAGGGTCACACAGCTAGTAAGTGTCAAGTGTCTCAAGCCAGATTTGAACTCAAGTACTCCTGAACCCAGGGCCAGTGCTTTATCCACTGCGCCACCTAGCTGCCCCTAAAATTCTCTTGATTTAAATCCTCTCCTGTGCTGAACTGAAAATATCTCTCTCTTCCTCTCTTTCTTCATTCCCATCTCCCTATAACACCAGTTTTTGACCCACTGATTTTTGGCATATAAGCAGCAAATTGTCCCCCTGTATATATGTAACCAAGAACTGGACATAGGAAACCCTTCCCAAAATAATGGAGCTCAAATTTAATTTTAGTTCACACCTTTATAATATTTTTGTGTGGAAAATATCAACACATGTCCCAATTTCCAACTCAATTGACAATCAAATTCTTGGCTAGTTTTCAGATCCTTTCCATTCTCATTCTCAGACATTATAAAAAGCAGGTGGCCTCAAATCCTTTCCATCCAGATGACTTTTTCTTCTAAAATTGGATTTGAGCCAGGTCTGAGTCAGAATGACATTTTGTCATTCTTCTAAGACTATGTTTTATTCTTGAATTAGACTTTATACACAATTCCCATTCAGTGCTTTCTTTCTTTCTTTTTTCAGTGCTTTCTTAAAAAATAAATTCCCATTGCAAAAAGAATTTGTTTTTAAATCTCAGAACTTGATCACTTTCTAATTCACATGCCCGGTTGGTCTTTATCCTTAAAGTTGCTTACTGAGAGTAGCGGATAACTCTTAGAAAGTAGAACACTATAGAAATCTTTTCCTTGTTCACAGCCCCAATTCAAAAGAAAATTTCCCAGTCAAGGGGAAGCCCATTCCATTCTGCTTCATTTAGTAGTGTTGACCACCCATTCCTCCTGAAGACTTTTTCTTCCATGGACTTTTGTGACATAACTCTTCCTGTCTGTCCTTCTACCTATCTGCTTCTAAGTCTCATTTGCTGGTTCACCATTAATATCATACTCCCTAACTGTGGGTATTCCCCAAGACTCTCTTCTAATTGCTCTTCTTTTTCTACTTGATGAGTGACCTCATTAAGTGCCATAGGTTTAGTTATAATCTGGGAAGATAGGAATTCATATCAATGACTCCCAAAAGTCTAAATCTCCAGCCCCATTCCCTCTCCTGAGTTTCATTCTTGCTTCAACATTTAGCTATTGGACATGTCAAACTCAGTGTCTTAGGTAACATCTTAAATTCAGTGTATCTGAGAGTTCATTACCTTACCCACTTTTCCAGTTTCCCAGGTTATATAACCTTAGCATTATCCTTGACTCCTCATTCTCCTTCCCCTCCTATATCCAATTAGTTGACAAAACTTGTCATTTCTATCTCCACAATTATCTCACTTCTCTTCCTTTCTCTCTACTCCTACAGCTACCAGTATAGTTCAGGCCCTCATCCCCTCTCCCAAGATTATTGCAGCAACCTCCTAATTGCCATTCCTCCTTCAAGTCGCTCCCCTCTTCAGTCTATCCTACACACTACTGCCAAAGTGATTTTCCTTAAATCTAATCTTATCATGTCACTCTCCCACACAATTTATGCCTTTGAACTAGTCTCCCATGTCTGTAATGAGCTCCCCTCTCCCCTTCCTTTTGAGAAGTAGGGTAGTATAAGAAGACCAGGGACTAGGAGTTCTTGGTTTTAGTCCTGGCTCTAGCATTAATTAGCTGTGATATTGGGGCAAGTCATTTCATTTGTATCTTGACCTTGATGTCCTCATCTATAAAATGCCAGGAGTTTGGAATCAATGACTTCGGAAGTCCCTTCAAGTTCAGAAATTCTGTTCCAGTAGAGCATATGGCTCGACTAGCAGAGATAGTCTTGATAATAAACTATAATAGCTGCTAGTATTTATTAGTTCTTTAAGGTTTGCAAAGCACTTTTTGAATTTCTCATTTTATCCTCACAAAAAGTAGGTGGGAAATAGGTGCTATTATTATCCTCATTTTACAGCTGAGAAAACTGAGGCAGACAAGAGGTTAACTCGTCCAGAGTCACATACCTAGTAAGTGTCTAAGGCTGAATTTGAACTCAGCTCTTCCTGACTCCAGGCCCAGGAGGCTCTATCTACTGTACTAGCTGTTTCTATGTATGTGTATGTGTGTGTATATGTATGTATATATGTATGTATGTATGTATGTATGTGCATATGTATGTATACAAATGCACAAAATATTTTTAATGGCAAATGGATAAATATATTTAGACAAGTAGAAAATGAAGAGAAAATGCATTTCATGGAAAGGATAATTAATCACTACTATTTTTCCAACATATATATAACTCTATTATTACCTATAAATAAGTAATTAAGTATCTTGTCAGGAAAAAATGAGGAATTTTCATGATGCTGCATGAGAAATGCTGCTTCTAAGATCATTAGGGCTTGGTACTTAATAAATTAAACTCCTGGGGCAGCTAGGTGGCACAGTGGATAGAGCACTGGCCCTGGAGTCAGGAGGATCTGAGTTCAAATCCGGCCTCAGACACTTAACACTTACTAGCTGTATGACCCTGGGCAAGTTACTTAACCCCAATTGCCTCACTAAAAATAAATAAATAAATAAATAAATTGAACTCCAAATTTCAGACTTGTTTTGAAGCAAATATGCTTAAAACAGGAAAAACTAGGCCTCCCAGGGTTGCCCTTGATATTAACTACCTCAGGAAAACTGCTTAGTTAGTGGCAGATCCCTCACCTTTTAACTTTCCTGAGAATGTGAAGAACCCTTACCTGCCTAAAGAAAGGAAGGATAGATGATCTTTTGTGGTCCCTTTCCAGCTCTCGGATTTAAGATTTTATGTATGTAGATACTGCAGGCAAGAGATTATTGTTATTTTTAACTGAAGCTGTTTAGCCTGAACCAGAAAATGCCTGGCTAAGGTGAGTTAGAGGCACAATAGCTCTCTTCAAGTATTTGAAAGGTAGTCATTGCAAGAGGGATTAAATTTGTCTTATTTGTTCAAAGAGGACAAGAGCAAAGAGCAATGAATGGATGAAAGATTTAGGTATGATTGGGGTGGGGGGGAGCACGAACCTTCCTAACAATTAGCCATACAAGAGTGAAATGGGCTGCACTAGCAAACAGTCCTGGAGGTCTTCAAGGAAAAGCTGGATGATCATATCACTTGTATGTGCTATAGTGGGGATTCTTAACCAGAAGGCCTCTGGGATCTCCTCCAACTCTGAGATTCTGTGAAAATTTTTGGTGACATGCGAGAGTAGTACCTTTCTTGTTAGGCTAGTCATACATTCAATGTTTTGTTTAGGTAATTAAGCTATCCCTATTCTAATTTTATTGACTGCTGTCAAAGAATCTACCTTAAAGAAGATTCAGATAAATTTACTATAGAGAGACCTCTCAGACTACTGAAAATGAAACACCAAAGAGTTTAATAAGCCTTTTTTTGCCTCTAATGGAGCACTCAGAATGGAGAAGACAACTGCCAACCATTCAATATTCTGATAATTACTAAATGATAGAAATAATAATTACTTTTTAAAAAGTAATAATAGCAACAATAATAACATTGGCATTCATATTACTATTATTACTAAGTGAACGTGTATTTCATATGCACCATAAGTAAATACAATGGTGGTTTGATTTGCCATCTATTTTGCATTAAAAATTAGGACCTGTAGTTATATTAAGCAGTTATAAAAGCACTGCCAGCCATACTTATGCCAGTAATAATAATAGGCAACACATATACATATATTATGTACCAGCTAAGTGGCACAATAGATAGAGTGCTGAGCCTGCAGTCATGAAGACCTGAGTTCAAATCCAATTTCACAGACTTACTAGCTGTGACCTTGGGCACAAAAACTTCTGTCTGTTCTCAGGTTCCAAAGCTGTAAAATGGAGAACGTAACAGCACCTCCCTCCCAGAGTTGTTGTGAGGAACAAATGAGATATTTGTAAAGTACTAAGCACAGACAGAGTGCCTGGAACATAGTAGGAACTACGTAAATGCTACCCATTAACATTGTTATTATTGCTTTAAGGTATCACAAAGAGGAATACTCTATAATAGTGGTTCTATATCTTAATCTGGGCTCTTATTTTACTTTAAAAAAAACAACAACACCTTTCTATGGAATTTAAGATTCCATAGTACATATTCTTTTTTTTAGTACATATTCCATAATAACTATTTTACCTCCCACAACCAGAATTATGAGGATATAGAAGGAAACTCTGGGTCATTAGAAGTTGGAGAGATTTTAACCAAAAAAAAAATTAACATCACAGAAATACGTAGCTTAGTAAATACATTAGTAAGAATGGAAGAATATCCTACCCAGAGAGAAGCCCTATAGAGGATCATCAGGAACAACATAATGACAAAGTACCAAAGCAGAAAGTTCCCTACTGCCCCACAAGAATCATCCTTTCGGCATTCATACTCCGGTTTTGGAATTAAATTCAAAGGCTTGCTGGGAGGGTCCATCTCCCGGAAAAGGGAATAAAGGAGTCCCATGAAGCTACTTTCTTAGAAAATATCAAAACATGCTTTATGTGATTGAGGATGACTGGGAGAATACTTCAATCCCTGATGTGTAACAACTTCCTTGGCAACCCATTATGACATGTTTCAGCAACTGTGACAAGAATTAACAAGCTACTACAATAGATTCCTTAAAGTTTTAAAGAATATTTTAAGTACCTTACTTTAGTTAAAAGTAATGGGGAGTATTTCTTCTCATCTCAATTTTGGGGCATGTTTTTGCACAAATTCCATTTCCTACCAGTAAATATTGCTTGATTCTTTAAAAAACAATTTGGTTTCTTTGAGGCATTAATTAATTTTCTCTTTCCCTTTATTAAAATACATGGTTAGAATATAGTCTATATAAATTTAGAACTTGTGATTCCTATATATATCCAATAATCAATATGAAATGAGATGGTCAGTTATGAACTGGATAGAATTTACTGGGGCCCTTTTTCTTCCTAATTTGGGGAAGGATAAAGAAAACTTGGTTTCTAGTACTAATTAGTACTGTCATCCTCAAACTTTTTCAAGAGATTTCTCCGCTTGAATTCTCATCTAAAACTATAGCAAATGTGAATGACTTATTTTCAGCAATACAATGACCCAAGACAACTCTGAAGGACTTATGAAAAATGCAATCCATCTACAGAGAAAGAACTGATGGTATATGAATACAGATTGAAGCATACTTTTTTTGTTAGTTCCTTTTTCTAAAGTTTTTCTTTGTCTGTTTTCTTTCACAACCTAATGCGGTAATGTTTTGCATGACTACACAGGTATAACATATTGAATTGCTTAAGTTTTTAAGGGGGGGTGGGGAAGGAGGAAGAGAATTTGGAACACAAAGTTTTAAAAATTGATGTGAAAATTTGTTTTTACATATAATTTGGGAAAAATAAAATTTTAAATAAAATATTTAAAATAAAACTATAGCAGGGGGGCAGGTAGGTGGCGTAGTGGATAAAGCACTGGCTCTGGATTCAGGATGACCTGAGTTCAAATCTGGCCTCAGACACTTGACACACACTAGCTGTGTGACCCTGGGCAAGTCACTTAACCCTTTTGTTGCCCTGCCCCCACCCCAAAAACAAACCAAAAAAAACCTTATAGCAAAATCCACTTCAATTAAAGAAATCTGCAAAATAATGGAAGCTACTGTTTATAAAGCACTTTGCAGTTTTTAAAATATATAATTATGTTTGTAAATCATTAATGCGTATTCCCTCTTTTTTCCCCTAGGAAAACTTTCATTTTCAAAATAAAATGGTTTTGGAAGCAAAATTTGGGGCTAATTGTGATCATAGAGACATAAAAAAAATATATCTCAGCATACAGTGGTATCTTTTGTAAATATGTAACACCTCGTTATTCAGGGAAGTGATTATCCTCGTTTTCCCAGTTATTTAAGCAACTCTCCCTTCAATATACAGTTCTTAGAAGGCAAAGAGGTTAACCTAGGTTAACCTCATAATCAGTCTATGTTTATATGATAAAGTCTTTGTTCCTCACATAAATATGCAATGAAATCACATAATTATGGGGGGGGTTCAATTATCTGTACAACAATTTATACCCCAAAATTAATTTGCTCTTTTTGCCACATTTCAGAGTGCCTCTTATCTCTATGGCAACGCACCCTTTACAAAGTGTTTTCACAGTTACTGTGAAGTACGGCAGATAGTATTTATTCCTTTCCATAGCAGGCAAATTGCTCTGGTTCCAGACCCGGGATCAGGAAGATTTGGGCTGTGTAACTTTGACCTTAACCTCTCAAGCACCTTAATATTCTAAGTTACAGAAGGGTTTTCTCACAAGGAGTGAAATCTCTGGCAACAATTCCCGCTTCTCCCACCCCGCAAAATTAAAAGTGTTAGAACTCTGACAGGATTAGAACTCTGAGACTTTGACAGGAGGGCACTCCTGCGATTCTATACAGTGGGAGGAGCAATTTCTTGTCACTCGCTGGTGACATTTAGACTATTTTTAACTAGGCAGGCTACAAGGCGTCGGATATTTAGCAAAAGCTGCGCAAACTGAGGAAACATCAACTGTGTTTGAGAAAAGCAAGGCCCTTGAGCCTGCGTACCTGTTTCTATTTTAATTTAACGCAGCTTATTTTGTCCTTTTTTAACTCTGTTTTCGGCTTTTTAAGTAGGCCGGTAACAGATGCAGAAATGTGACCCTCCCTAATTCGAGCTCCGCCCTCTCCAGTAACTTCCCAAGGCCAGTGTGCGCAAGCACCAACCAACAGCACACGTGCGCATGCGCCCCTATTTCCAAGGCAACGCTCCCTACTCTCGCAAGAAGAGATTTCAGACTGGCCCTTTACCCCCGGCTCTCGCCCTTCCCGCCCTCCATTCCACCTTGCTCCGGAGGTCCGATTTTCACGTTTTGATTGGGCCTCGCGCCCCGGGGCTGGGCATACGCGAGCTCACGTGACTGTGCGCAGGCGCGTTGAGAACTTGTGCGGGACCGCGGCTGCGGGAAGTTGAGCAAGGTTCGTTGTTTATATGTGTGTGTATTTGTGTCCGTGCGTGTTAATTTTTCCTCTCTGGGGAGTGGACGAAGCTTCCGCTACCCGCCGGGCTGGGGGAAGAAGGCTCGGCCCCGGACGGGGCGCGGCGGCGGCTGCGGCGTGCGTGAAGCGAGGCTGGCCCGAGACGCCCGTGGCCCGAGGCTGTGGGGGAGCCGCGAGCGGCCTGTGCTGAAGCGAGGGCGGCAGGGCCTAGGGGGTGACTGAAGGGAGTCCCGGGGTACAGCGCTGATTTGGGGAGGGGGCGGAGTGCAAATAGGTGTAAGTAGCCCCTGCTTTGTGGCGTGGGAGGCTGGGACCGGACGTCTCGGTGTAGGGAGGGAGCTGGGGGTTCAAAGATTTAGGTCTCCTACATGAAGGCCTATGGCAGGACCATAAGGTTGGAGCCGGAACAGGTTTTGGAGGCCGCCGAGTCCAATCCCCTCCCTTTACAGATGAAGAAACGGAGACCCCGAGAGGTTAGGTGACTTACCCAGGGTCACACAGCTATTGAGTATCGGAGGCAAGATTTGAACTTGCTTCTTCGTTACTCCTGGGTCCTTCGGTCTATGCATCGGGGCACCCGTGGGCTATAGCGCGTCACCACTAGTATTATGAACCTGAAGTGGGCTTTGCCATGCTCCCTGCCCCTCCCCTCCCCCGTCACTTGGGGCTCTGCAAAGGGTCAGGGCTTGAAACTCCATTCTAGTCTGGCTCCTGATGATGGTGTTCAAAGCGGTGTAACTTGTCTGAGCCTGATTTCTGCGTGTATCGAATCAGGCTACTGTCTGTAGTACCTTCTTGGAAGGGTTCTTGTAGGCCTCCAATGAAATCCTGCATAGAAAGCTGTAAAAAGTCAGCTGCTGTTGTCCGCCAACCCCCCCCCCCCAAAAAAAAATCCTGTGTGTGCGGGCCTTAGCAGATAGATCGTGTTCGAGAACAGCAACACAGTTTATAGCAACTCTTGGTGGAGGCTAAGAATTGAGAATCAAGGGAATGCCCATCAATTGAGGAATGATGGAAAAAGCTGTGCTATATTATTGCAGTGGAATGGTCTTGTGCTACAGGAAATGACAAACAGTATGATCCCTGAAAAAATCTGGAAAGACTAATGAACATCGATGTATGGTGAAGTGAGCAGAGCTGGGAGGACATTGTGCATAGTGACAGCAGTATTGTTCAATGAGCAATTGTGAATGACTTAACTACTCTCAGCAATGCAATGATCCAAGACAGTCCCAAGGAACTAATGAGGAAGCTTACTATGCACCCTTATAGAAAGAACTGATAAAAAGAACACTTGTGGATTGTACATATATAACCTGGTTGCAATCTTGTGGAGGGGGGAGGAAAGGGAGGGAGGGAGAAAAATTTGGAACTCTAAATCTTATCAAAATGAATGTTGAAAAGGACGCTTACATGTAACTGGACAATAAAATAAATAAAGAGTAAAGAGAACAGCAACACAGGTATACGCTGGAGCATTGGTTAGGACCTTCTGATTACATAAAAGACTGCTAGACTGTGGGATGAAAAACTTCTGACTTGGACCTTATATACATTTTTAAGCTACTGTGTTCCAGGCCAGGTGTTAGATTCTGGGAATACAAAGGAAAATTGAAAGAGTTTACATTCTATTGAAAAGATAAAACTGATACACAAGTGAATAAAAATTTTTGTAAAGGAATTTCAGAGTGGACAGAGCAAGGAGAGATGTTCAGGACAGGCCTCAGTCAAAGCATTTGCCCTTACTATGTGCCTGGCACTGTGCTAACCACTAGGGAGAGATAAAAGACACACAAAAAAAAGATTGAGGCTAGCTGTAAGGAACTCATTTTAATAGAGGAGACAAGGGGTTAACAATTAGATACATATAAGATATATACAGAGTAGATCTGGGGAAATCATCTCATGGGGAAGGCACAGGTTAGTACCAAGGGAGACATAATGCAAAAGGCAGAATTTGAACAGTCTTGTAGGAAGTGAAAGAATCAAAGCTGTAGGGGTGCTGGAGTTAAGAGCATTGCAGGCATGAGGGACAGCCAGAGCACAAAGGCATAGAGTGGAAATGGAGTATTGTGTCAGAGGAACAGCAAGTAGACTAGTACAGCCGAATCATACAGGGTGTAGAGAGTAAAAGTGTAAGACTGGAAAGGTAAAAAAAAAAAAAAGGGCCCATTGCCAAGAGCTTTAAATGCCAAACAGAGGACTTTATAGTTAATCCTGAAGGGAAACAGGGAGCCACTCAAAGTTTATCTAGCAGAGGTGATAGGTTCAGACTTAGAATTTATAGGAAGATCACTTTGGCAGCTGAGTGGAGGATGCATTAGAATCCTAAGAAACTTGAGACAAAACTAATTAAAAAGCTGCTGCAGGGGGCAGCTAGATGGCGCAGTGGTTAAAGCACTGGCCCTGGATTCAGGAGTACCTGAGTTCAAAGCCGGCCTCAGACACTTGACACTTACTAGCTGTGTGACCCTGGGCAAGTCACTTAACCCCCATTGCCCCGCAAAAACAAAACAAAACAAAACAAAAGCTGCTGCAACAGGTCAGGCCAAAGGTGATGAACACTGTTTTAAGAGAGATGATGTGATGGTAGAATTGACAGGGTTTGACAACAGTTAGGTTGTATGGGGAGAGTGTTAGGTAGAATTCAAGGATGTTACACTGAGGTTGTGAACCAGGTTGATGGGGAGGATGATGGTACCCTTTGACAGTAATGATAAACTTAGGGAGAGGGGAAAGATAATGGGTTCTATTTTGCCTATGTTGAATTTGAGCCTGTGGGATGTCCAGTTATTAATGTCCAAAAGATTTTTGGTGATATGGGACTGGAGCTTAAGAGAAAGACTAGGGCTAGATATAAATCTGGAAATCATCAGCTAGAGATAGACCATAGCAGCTAATGACTTTATCAAATGAAAATGTATAAATAGAGGGAAGAGGATCCAGGGCAGAGCCCTGGGCATCACTCATAGCCTGACTTAGATGAAGAGCCAGTAAAGGAGATTGAGAAGGAACAGTCAGATAGGACGACAACCAAGAAGGAACAATATTATGGAAACCTGGAGAGGAAAAAGTATCTAAGACAAGGTGCTCAATAGTGTCAGGTGCTATAGGGTGGTCAAGAAGAATGAGAAAGGGCCATTAAATCTAGCAATTAAGAGATCATTAGGTGGTGCAGTAAAGGACAGGCCCAGGATTTAGGAGGACCTGGGTTCAAATGCAGCCTCAGACACTTCACACTAGCTGTGTGACACTGGGCAAGTCACTTAGCCCTCATTGCCCTGCCCAAAAAAAAAAAAGAGAGAGAGATCATTAGTAACTTTCAGAGAGGGTAATTTCAGTAGAATGATGAGATCAGAAACCAGATTGCAGAAGGTTTGGGAGAGATTAAGAGGAGAAGAAATAGACATTTAAGATTAGATTACTTTCTCCAAGAATTTAACAGAGGTACAGATAAAAGGGTAGCTAGCAGAGATCATAGGATCAAGTGAGAGGTTTTTTAAGAATGGGGGAAAGATGGGCATATTTATAGATAGAAGAAAAGAAGAGAAGACAAATAGGTAAGATAGGGAGAGATTAAAGGTGAGAGTGGGGGATGATAGTATGAGCATTTTGCTTGAGAAAATAGGAGGACATGGGATTGAGGGTACTTTTAGACCAGTTTTGCCTGGGCAAAGAAAAGAGCCACCTCTGTGTAAAATGACCTGGGTCCATTTGAGATTACGTAACAAATTTGTAGTAGACCCAATTAACAGTTTCATGATTTTCTCCAGTACCATGTGAATAGGAAAAAAGGACTTGGCTGTGGTGGGAGTAATTGAAAGTTGGGAGCAATAGGAGAAGGGGACAAGGGATTTGAGATTATAAGATTGTGTAGAATTGAACTGTTTCACCAGTCAGCCCATATAAGGAAGGGAGGGTAGTGCAGCTAGGGATGGGAAGTGATAACCTGGGAAAGAACTGAGAGGAAAAGGCAATGAGGTTATTTATGGTGAGATTGAAGCACATAGTTAGGATTTAGTAAGGCATAGGGAAAGTTGAAATGATAGAAGATAAGATCAGATGAGAATTTCTGAGATCATGAACATGGAGATAGAACAGTTGTGGCTGATAAAGCCACGGGTATGACCAGCTCTCAGTATGTATCTGAGGGGAAGTAGGTCATGGAATGAATAGTCCAGTCAACACAGTGCTGCCAAAATAATTTTCCTTAAGTATAGATCTGATCATGTGACTACTCGATCAATTCTGTTGACTTCCTATTGCCTCTGGAATAAAATATAAGCTTTGTTTAGCTTTTAAAGTCTATGTAAAATGGCCCCAACCTACTTTTCCAACCCTAACTCCAGTTACCAGTTATCTCTTCTGATGGTCTTTTCTCAGTTCTCATCCTTCTCAACTTATCAACTGCATTTGACATTGTTGACCACCCTCCCCTCCTGGATATCCTCTCTTCTTGATGTTGGGCTAGCACAAAGCTTCTTAAACTGTGGGTAACTGAATGTGGGGATCATGAAAAATTTGGCAACAGTAAAAGTGTGTGTGCCCATTTTATCTACATATATCCCTGGGGGCACATAAAAATTTCTGATGAAAAGGGTTGTGAGTGAAAAAAGTTTAAGAAGCCCTGGTAGAGCAGATCTGAAGGGGAACGTGGTTGGGAGTTAGAAGCAGCAGGGTTTGTATATCAGCAGCTGTCAGGTGAAAGTCACTAGCATGGACTTTGTTAACCTCTTTTTTTTTTTTTTTTAGTGAGGCAATTGGGGTTAAGTGACTTGCCCAGGGTCACACAGCTAGTGAGTATTAAGTGTCCAAGGCTGGATTTGAACTCAGGTACTCCTGACTCCAGGACCGGTGCTCTATCCACTGCGCCACCTAGCTGCCCCTAGGATGGACTTTGTATGGCAGGTGGTACTTGAGCTGAGCCTCAAAGGAAATTTAGGATTGTAAGAAGGGTGTATTAATCTTCTCATGTTTGAGGTTTTTTTTTCATTGTTAATAACAGTGCAATTTTATTCCATCACAGTCTTATACTGCCCCATATTCAGCTGGTTTCCCAATCCATGGGCAACCACTTTGTGGTTGTTTACTACTACAACAAATGCTCTTCTGAATATTCCATAAATCAGATATTTTTTAAATCTCTTAGCTCCTTGGGGAAAGAGCTCTGGAGTGAAATCTGGTCAAAGCAAATTTTTAGTCATTTTCTTCCATGTTCGTATTGTTTGGAGTATTCGTAATTTCATCAACAGTATATTTAGTGTCTCTTTCCACAGCCCCTCTAATGTAGACCATTTCTTTTTTTTTTAATAATAAACATTTTTATTTATAGTTTTGAGTTCCAATTTTTATCCCTCTTTCCCTCCCTCCCCTAACCCTTCCCTGAGGCATCAAACAGTCATATATGGGTTATACATGTATGATTATATAAAACATTACCATATTTGTCATTTTGTACAAGAAAACTTGATTAAAAGGGAAAAAAATGAAAGTGAAAAATAGCATGCTTCAGTTTGTTCCTTCAGTATCACTTCTTTCTTCGGGGGTGGATAGTATGTTTCATCAGTAGTCCTTAAGGATTGTCTTGGATCTTTGTATTGCTGAGGAGTCAAGTCATCAAACAGTATTGCTGTCTTTGTGTACAATGTTCTCTTGATTCTGCTCACTTCACAATACATCATTTCATACATGTCTTTCCAGGTTTTTCTGAAGTCATCCTGCTTGTCATTTCTTTTATTTTATTTTCTTTTTAAGTGTTTTATTATTTTCCAGTTACATGTAAGGATAGTTTTCAACATTTGTTTTCTTTTTTTTTGTTTTTAGTTTTTCAACATTTGTTTTCATAGGATTTTTAGTTTCAATTTTTTCATCTGCCCTCTCTTCCCCCCTCCCCAAGATGGAAAGCAATCTGATTTAGGTTATATATGTACAATCACATTAAATATATTTCTGCATTAGTCCTACAGTTAAAGAAGAATTGGACCACAAGGGGAAAAAAACCCAGCCCCAAAATAGAAACAGTATGGTTCAATCTGCATTCAGAATCCACAGTTCTTTTTTTCTGGATGTGGAGAACATCATCTTTCTTTCTTTCTTTCTTTCTTTCTTTTTGTGTGTGTGTGTGGGGGGGGCAATGGGGGTTAAGTGACTTGCCCAGGGTCACACAGCTAATCCGTGTCAAGTGTCTGAGGTCAGATTTGAACTCAGGTTCTCCTGAATCCAGGGCCGGTGCTTTATCCACTGCGCCACCTAGCTGCCCCCGGAGAACATTTTCTATCATGAGTTCTTGGAAATTGTTTTAGATCACTGCACTGCTAAGAAGAGCCAAGTCTATTACAGTTGATCATCACACAATTTTGCTGTTACCATGTACAAAATTCTCCTGGTTCTGCTCCTGCTTGTCATTTCTTATAGCACAATAATATTCCAACACCATCATATACCACAGTTTGTTTAGCCATTCCCCAATTGATGGGCATTCCTTTGATTTCCAATTCAATGTAGACTATTTCTATCTTGTGTGATCTTTGCCAGTTTTCTGGCAAATGATATGATGTGAAGTCCCCAAAATATATGAATTTAAATTTCTCTTATTATTATTTGGAACAGTTTTTCATATTGTCATTAATAGTTTACATTTCTTTTGAGGGCTGTTCTTATCCTTTGACTACTCATCTATTGGGGTGTGACTCTTTATGTTTTAATGTCCTCTGTATTTTGAGTATCAGACTCTTATCAGAGATATTTGGTGCTGAGATTGTTTTTTTTTCCTATTTTATACTTTTCAATTTCATGTAATTGAAATTTTCCATTTTATCTTTTGTTCTTTCCCCTAATATATTCTTTGTATTCTCCTACTAGCCATTTTTGGTAGAATTTTGGAGTTAGAGGGGACCTTAGCCCCAATCCAGTCCAACCCTCCGTCTTTGTCCAATCTAGGCCAATTCCATGAAAGGAATCCTCACTATAACAGATTGGACAAATGGTCATTCAGCCTCTTCTCAAAGACCTTCAAGGAAGGGGAACCTACCATCTCTCAGCACCCCATTTCACTTTTTTTCTGACATCAAGCCGAAATTTGTCTCTTTTCAGCTTTCACAATTGTACCCCATTATTTCCTTTGGGGCTAAACAGATTTTAATTCTTCTTCCGTGTGACAGCCCTTCAAATACTTAAAAAGAGCTGTCCTATACCCCCTCGGTCTTTATTTCTCCAAGCTAAACATAACCAGTTCTTTCAATCAGTCCTACTTTGACAAGGATTCAAGGCCCTTCACTATGCTGATTGCCCTCCTCTGGATACTCTTCAGCTTTATCAATAGCACTTTTAAACCCTGGTGCCCAAAATTGTGGGTAACATCTGACAAGCAGATGTAGTGGGACTGTTACATTCCTATGCCTAGAAGCTTATGTTCCTCAAGACAAGATCATATTATGTTTCTTGGCTGCTTTATCACACTTTTGTTGAGCTTTCAGCAACTAAAACGTATTGATCTTTTTTCAGAACAACTGCTAACTATTCCTTCCCCGTCTTAGGAATTTGATTTTTTTTAATACCCAAGTGTAAGACTTATATTTATCAATAACAAAATTCATCTGGAAAAAACAAAAAATCAAGAATATCCAGGGAAATAATGAAAAAAAATTCACAGGAAGGTGGGTTAGCAGTACCAAACTTGGAGCTTTACTATAAAGCGGCAGTCATCAAAACTATTTGGTACTGGCTAAAAAATAGAGTGGTAGATCAATGGAATAGGCTAGGCTCAGGAAATGCAGTAGTAAATGACACTAGTAATGTAGTGTTTGATAAACCCAAAGACTCCAGTTTCTGGGTTAGGAACTCAGTATTTGACAAAAACTGCTGGGAAAACTGGAAGATATGTTGCCATCTTACACCTTATACTAAAATAAGGTCAAAATGGATACACGATTTAGACATAAGAGGTGATACCATAGGTAAATTAGGAGAGAAAGGAATAGTCTACCTATCAGATCTTTGGAAAGGAAAACAGTTTATGACCAAACAAGAGATAGAGTATATTATAAAATGCAAAATGGATGATTTTGATTACACTAAATTAAAAAAATTTTGTACAAACAGAAGCAATGCATCCAAAATTAGAAGGGAGGCAGAAAGCTGGGAAACAATTTTTGAGGCCAGTACTTCTGATAAAGGCCTCATCTCTAAAATATATAGGGAACTAAATCAAATTTATAAGAACCCAAGTCATTCCCCAATTGAGAAATGGTCAAGGGATATGAGCAGGCAATTTTCTGATGAAGAAACCAAAGCTATCCCCATATGAAAAAATGCTCTAAATCTCTAATGATTAGAGAGATGCAAATAAAAACAACTCTGAGGTACCACCTGACACCTATCAGATTGGCTAAAATGACAAAAAAGGAAAATAATAAATGTTGGAGAAGCTGTGGGAAAATTGGAACACTAATCCATTGTTGGTGGAGCTGTGAACTGATCCAACCATTCTGGAGAGCAATTTGGAATTATGCCCAAAGGGTGATAAAGCTGTGCATACCCTTTGACCCAGCAATACCACTTTTGGGTCTTTTTCCCAAAGAAATCATGGAAAGGGACCCACATGTACAAAAATATAGCTGCTCTTTATGTGGTGGCAAGGAATTGGAAGTTGAGGGGGTGCCCATCAATTGGGGAATGGCTGGACAAGTTGTGGTATATGAATACAATGGAATACTATTGTGCTGTAAGAAATGATGAGCAGGAGGAGTTCAGAGAAACCTGGAGGGTCTTGCGAGCTGATGATGAGTGAGATGAGCAGAACCAGAAGAACATTGTACACAGTATCATCAACATTGAGTGTTGATCTACTGTGATGGACTATATTCTTCTCACCAATGCAATGGCACAGAAGAGTTCCAGGGAACTCTTGATAGAAGAGGATCTCCAAATCCAAGGGGGGAAAAAAAAAAAAGAACTGTGGAGTATAGATGCTGAATGAACCGTACTATTTCTTTTGTTTTTGATGCTGTTGTTTTTTTCTATTTTGAGGTTTTTCATCATTGCTCTGATTTTTTCTCTTATAACATAACTAATGCAGAAATAGGATTAATGTTGTTATGTGTGTGTATGTATGTATGTATGTGTATATATATAAATAACCTATATCAGATTACCTGCTATCTAGGGGAGGGGGGAGGGAGGGGAAGGAGGGAGAAAAATCTGAAATTGTAAAGCTTGTATGGACAAAAGTTGAGAACTATCTTTACATGTAATGGAAAAAAATAAAATACTTTATTAATTTAAAAAAAAAGACTTACATTTATCCCTATTAAAGTTCATCTTATTAGATTTAGCCCAGTGCTTTAGTCTGTCAGGATCCTTTTGAATCCTGACTCTTCTCATCCAGTGTATAAGCTGCCCCTTTCAGTTTTTTGTCATCTGCATACTTGATGAGCATACCAATCGATTCCTATGTCCATCATTAATTTTTTTTTTTAAAAAGCAGAGGGGGTGCAACTAGGCGGCGCAGTGGATAGCGCACCGGCCCTGGAGTCAGGAGGACCTGAGTTCAAATACGGCCTCAGACACAACACTTACTAGCTGTGTGACCCTGGGCAAGTCACTTAACCCCAATTGCCTCACCAAAAAAAAAAAAAAAAAAAAAACCTCTCCAAAATGTTTTAGCAATGGTTCTTCCTTAATTCTGTCTCCAAATAGATGCAACGAGAACACAGTCCCTCTGCTTCCCTCATTGATAGAACCATCAAGATGAGAAAAGAGACAGAAGCTAGGAAAGTGGTTTTAGCTTGGGGACTCCTGAATGTTTCTATGGCCGGCATGATATATACTGAAATGTAAGTCCACTAACTAGAATAAAAGCAATTTTTTCAAAATATGTGAAAATATTTTCTAACAGGTATTTTAAAAGAATTTTAATTTTTTTCAGGACTGGGAAATTATTAAGTTCATACTATAATGTTACATACTGGCCCCTCTGGTATATTGGTAAGCTTTTTCTGTGTTGTGATATAACTTGTGTTTACTGTTATGTAAAAATGCAATTCAAATTTTTTAATTGCTTTTTGAATGGGATGCTCAAACAATTTAAATTTATTTTAATCTTTCTGGATAATGAATGGTGTGTGCTGTACTGTGGTGTACATTATTAAATAAAAATTGTGCTGAGAGCAATAAAGAAATGCAAAATTAAACTATAATTTCTTTATACAAGTTAGAGCTTTGTTTTTCATTAAGATTAGTAGGAATGATGATAAGGTGGTTGTTTTGTGTTTTAATTACCTGGTGTTTCATTCCAGAGCTTGCACTTGCATCTCTCTTCAGCATGAATGCCTTATTTGATTTCTGGAGGTATTTTAAATATACTGTAGCACCTACAAATCTGGTCATCAGTCCTGGACAGCAGACACTTTTAGGACTGAAAACAGCTGGTAAGTGTTTTGTATCTCTTGATGAAATTAGCAACAGCTATCTCTTAATTTCAGAAATTTCCTTTTCAAAGCTTGATATTGATGGAAGAAGCAAGCATCAAGACCATATAATCTATAGGGCCCGTCTTAAGCAAGTCTGAATCTAAATATAGAGGACAAATAATTGTCTTTCCTAATTTGCATGTTTGGAAAGGAATTTACATTTTGAACATGCTAAGTTTGAGATGCCTATGAGACATGCAAGTGGAAGTTGATAAGTGAATAGAACATAGGAGGAAGATTATGTATGGACCAAATATATTGATTTTTTGGTCACCTTTTTTGGGTAATGATACTATTCTTTATATTTTTCCCGAATTGTTTAGTTATATTCCCACTTTGGGATATCCTCTCAATATGACCTCATTGTTTTCAAATTTGTATTGCTTCCAGCATGGATTTCTTCTGTATTTACTTGGTCTGATCCATCTGTTCTTCCTAACTGAAGTCTTCTCATAGCACATCAGGTGCTGATGTCCTGATACGCTCCTGATGTAGTCCCCTTGTCACTGATGGGCAGAGTGATGCTGACAAACATGTTCCATTTTCCATGTATTAGTTTTCCTTTCATTATAAATGTTCTTGGGATGATCTAGCTTAAAGTCTAATACCAAGCTTTTTGTAGATTTGTTTGTGAACATTTTGTTATTTGGTCAGGCAAAATTGCTTGTGACTTTCTGCCATCCTGTTCTGTAATATTTTGCTGATGAATTATACTCAGAACTAGTCTTGCCTTTGTCTGCCATGCCTTTCCCTTTTGGTCAAGAGAACCAGTGTTTGCTGACTAAGATTGTATTTTTGGGGGGCAGCTAGATGGCGCAGTGGATGGAGCACCAGCCCTGGAGTCAGGAGTACCTGAGTTCAAATCCAGTCTCAGATGCTTAACACTTACTAGCTGTGTGACCCTGGGCAAGTCACTTAACCCCAATTGCCTCACTTAAAAAAAAAAAGATTGTATTTTTTTTAAAAATATTCCTTCATATTCATAAAACAACACCCTTATTCTTTGTCAGAATACCTGCATTCAAATCCTAGCTATAACCATGTGACCATGTAAGTCACTTAACTTTTCTGAGCCTGTTTCTTTTTTTTTTCTATTTTATTTTTATTTTTTATTTTTCTCAAGTATATATAAAGATATTTTCTGAGTTCCAAATTTTTCTCCCACCTCCCCTTCCCCCTCCTGAGGCCAGCAAGCAATTTGATATAGGTTATTTATTATAATCATGTTAAACATATTTCCACATTAATCAGAACAAAAAGAAAGAAATGAAAGAAAGAATAAACAAGAACAGTAACCAAAAACAGCAGCAACTAAAAGTGAAAGTAGTATGCTTCGGTCTGCATTCAGACTCCATAGTTCTTTTTCTGAATGTGGAAAGCATTTTCCACCATAAGTTTTCTGTGAGCTTCAGTCTCTTTAACTGTAAAATGGGGGTGATGGTACTTGCATTTATCTGTTTCATAGGATTGTTGTGAGGAAGGGTTTTGTTAACAGTGTTTATAGAAATGTAAGCTGTTTTACTTTGGTTTTTTCCAGACAAAACAACCCCAACCATTTAAACTTTTCTTCTTAGAAACTATTTTTCTTTCTCTTTAATCATTTTGTTGACACTTCTTTAGGTCCTTTAGGGTCTGTCCTTCAAACCTCTTTACTATTATAACCCTGACTTTATTATTAAAATTTTGAAATATCCTAATTCTTCTCATTCTTAAGGTCCTGGACTTAAGTCTCAATAGTATTTAGTTTTTGTTCTTTTTTAAAATATGGTGCCTTTTGTGACTTTGACTCCTTAGGGTTAGAAAATTAACATGTTAAATACCAAAGGCTGCTAACAAACTCTATTTTCCATTTTCCTTTTATTTCAGTTGTGCAAACTACTCCTCCACGTGAACTGGTGGCAAACAATATACCTCCCTCTACACCTTCTCCTCCAATACAGGGTCAGAGTGTGTTGAGTTATAGCCCATCTCGCTCCCCAAGTGCAAGTCCCAAGTTTACTATGACAGGATATAGCCCTCAACTCCAAGGTCTGTCATCAGGTGGCAGTAGTTCTTACAGCCCTGGAGTGACCTACTCACCTAGTACTAGTTATAGTAAGGTAAGCTTTTCTTTTGATTACTAAAGGAGAAACATTTTAGCACCATCTCGAAGGTATATACAGTATTCATGCTGGCATTTCACCACATTGTCCTGTTTAAAAGAAAACAAAATGAACTCTTAAATGTCAGTGGCTGGGGCAGCTAGATGGCGCAGTGGTTAAGCACCGGCCCTGGATTCAGGAGTACCTGAGTTCAAATCCGGCCTCAGACACTTGACACTTACTAGCTGTGTGACCCTGGGCAAGTCACTTAACCCCCGTTGCCTGCAAAAAAACAAAAAAAAATGTCAGTGGCTTTGGCCCATTTTCTTTTCATTGTTACACTTTCCCCTATTTTTCCTACTTCGTTCTGCAAAGCTTTTCAGTATCCTTACAGAATTCTAAGAGTCTTGTCTTTCATAGGCTCTCATTTTATCTGAACATCTTTCCAGTTAAAAACAAGTTAGGACTCTTCATCAGGACTTGAAGTGTGTACTCCAAATCTCAAAATAATGAGGGTTGTTTAGGCATGCATAGTCTATCTCCTAGTCATTTATCATTTTGGTCTGATAGTACCAGGATAAAGAGCTACGGAAATTAGAAGATATTTGGTTTCCTGAAGCATATGCCATTTCCTTTGGGAGGTATTGTAGTACAATGGAAGGCTGAGAGTAAGCAGTAGGGGTTTCTGATCATTGTATCAGGGAACTTGTCTATAGAGAATAATCTCCTTGTTGAATTCTGTGTTGCTCATTGTTAGGCTAGCAGTACCTGGAAGTAAAATTTACCCATTATTTTTTTCTTCCAATTAACTTTATTTTCTTTTAACATATTGTATGCATTATTAATTATATGTATTAAAATATGATCAATCAGATTTTGGGAGGAAATGAGAAAATTTTGTGGAAATAGCAGTTTTTTTGAGGTATCACTTAAAAATTTAGGCATAGCAGGTCTTTTCCACACAGCATATTTGTTATAGGGCCTTATTAACTAGTTTTTATGTAGCCTCTGTATAGTATTGCTCATGATTTTTGCTATGAATACTGGCATATTCTAGTTAGACTTTTCTTTCCATTTTCATGAAAGGACTTGTAATTTACCATAACTTAATATGAAATTGAAAGCAGTAATTTTCTCTGTTTACCTAGTGACCTCTATGTGCTGTCCTTTCTTGTCTTTCTGTCCCTTCTGTCTCAGACTGCCTCACATCATTGTGATAAAAACATTTTACAAAACTTTGAGCACTGGGGAAATAGGAGTTTGTAGGATACTTCATCCAGATGAAAGAGGGTTCATTTTCAAACCAGACTAACAAGATGAAAAAAGTCTTCCTACCTTTAAATTGCGGCTTTTAAGTAAATCTCTTATTTCAAATAGGTGTCTGGTTATAGTCCTTCCCCTGGTTCTTCTCCATATCCTACAACCATTGGTCCAGCAGAGAGCTCTGGCTTGCGATCTCGGTACCGGGCCTCAACAACTATCTATAACTCTCCAACTGGCAAAGAAGACTACATGACAGATCTCAGAACCTTGGACAGTTTTCTTCGAGGGGAAGAAGAGAAGCAACATAGGGTTCAGCTGGGTAAAAAAAAATGATTTCATTCAGTCATAATAAAATTGGATTGTGGTATTTGTTTTTTCTATATACAGGGTGGTCAGAAGAATATGCCATTTCCTCTGGGAGGCATTGTGGTACAATGGAAGGCTGAGAATAAGCAGTAGGAGTTTCTAGCCCCAGATATGCTATTAACTAACTAGCTGTGGAACTTTGGGCAAGTCATTTAACCATTCTGGGTCTCGGTTTCTTCATCTATAAAATGAGAAGGTTGCACTAGATTTTTCCAAGGACTCTGAACTCTTAAACTTTATGATTCTATGAGCTGAAATAACTCACTTTTTATTGGCATACAACCCCCAATTCAATTCCCTATGCACAAAGCTCTGCTAGGGATACAGAGGTAAAAAATGATACAGAGCCCCGGCCCTTAAGGAGATTACAATCTCCTAGAGGAGGTAAAAACACACCAAAAAAGTATGTCACAAGGTAAATATGGGAGCAAAAGAAAAGTGTTTGGTGGTAAGTCTATGACCTCTCTAGTGTCAGCAGTTGCTTTTACTTGGGGGGGGGGGGGGGTGGCGCACAAATTCAGTGAGGACAGAGTTCCATCTTTTGACCAACTGTAACAATTCCAGTAAACTGATGCTTACTAAATTGATAATTATAGGGAGTACAGATTCTACCTCACCTTCTAGCAGTCCTACTTTCTGGAACTACAGTCGTTCCATGGGCGATTATGCACAGACACTAAAGAAATTTCAATACCAGCTGGCTTGCAGGTCTCAGGCCCCAAGTGCTAACAAGGATGAAACTGACCTTGGTTCTAAACAGGCTGCAGAAGAGGTAAATGAAAAAATTATGACTTTATGATTTATAAATGTGCAGAAGTTCTAACTGTCATTTGTTCTTTAAAAAATATTTTAATCTCAACTTTTAAGTTGAAGCATTACTAGAATTAGAGTTGGGAAAGCTTGAGTTCATTCTCCCCCACTAAAGCCTACTATTTGTATGATCAAGAACAAATCATTTTATCTCTATGCGCTTAATTTTTTCCTCTGTAAAGTAGGAATGATAATACTTGTAATATCTACCTAACAGGTAGATATATTATGAGATGCAAATGAGATAACCTATTTAAAGTGCTTTGCAAACTTGAAAATCCTATTTAAATGTCAGTTACACTATAATAGGAATCATTGACTGTTTGGCACACTTGGTAAAACTTGAAAAATCTGCTATTCTTTGTCAGTCAGCCATCTAGCATTTATTAAGTGCCTACCATATGCCAGGCACTATTTCAAGCTCCATGGATATAAAGAAAGGCAAAAAAACAGCCTCTGAAGGTGCTCACAGTGTAATGGATTGATATTCTTTGTGTGCCTTATACTGAATTAGGTTGCACTTTTCATCATGTAGGTCAGGTAGCAGAAAGTACTATCCTATAGAGTGTTTTCTGCCATCACCATCATAAAATGCTTGATGTCTTATTTACACTTGGCATATACTGGAGTCTGTTCATTTAGTGACTTAGTTTTACTTAGATTTAGTTACTTTGTTTCTTTTATGCTTAATATATGTCTGTTTTTGTATTTTTTAACTTGATTGTTTAAAAAGTAAGAGAGTTGAATAGCAACTCTTAAATACTTAAAAAAGAAAAGTCTGAACCACAATAATTGAATAAGTGGTGATGTTTACGTAAATACGAGTTAAGATTTTCTCAGGGTTGATATGGTACTTTTAAAGGACTGGAAATGAGAATTACTGTGGTCTCTGGCAAACCTTTTCTACATTGATTGTCCTTTTCAAATCATGTACTATTTTTGAATAGGTGTGGGCAAGAGTGACTATGAATCGACAACTTCTTGAACATATGGATTCATGGACTGCCAAGTTTAGAAATGTAAGTTCTGTCATTACTCTAATGCAAAGTATAGTTAATATGTCACTATTGTGGGTGAGGGCAGCTAGGTGGGACATTTGATAGAGTGCCAGGCCTGAAATTGGGAAGACTCATCTTCCTGATTTCAAATCTACCTCAGACACTTACTAGCTGTGTGACCTTGGACAGGTAACTTAATTAAACCTGTTGGCTGCATTTCCTCGTTTGTAAAATGAGCTAGAGAAGAAAATGCAAACCACTCCAACATCTTTGCCAAGAAAACTCCAAACCAGGGTCATGACTGAAATGACCAAACAATTGTGAGTTAATATCCCAAAGAGATCAGAGAAAAGGGAAGAAGACTTATATGTACAAAAAATATATTTATAGCAGCTCATTTTGTGGTGGCAAAGAAAAAGTATAATGCTTTCAGAAAAACCTGGGAATGCTTATATGAACTGATCCAAGTGAAGTGAGCAGAACCAGGAAAACATTGTATATAGTAATAGCAATATTGTAACAAAGATCAGCTGTGAAAAATTGAGCTACTCACTTTATTTTTCTTGCTTTTTTTGTTTTGCAACATGGCTAGTGTGGAAATTTTTGCATGACTTCACATGTATAATTAATACATTGCTTGCTTTCTCAATGAGTGGGAGGGGCTAGAAGGAGGGAGGGAATTTGGAACTCAGTTTTTTAAAAAGTTAAAAATAAATTTTAAAAATGTATTTGTGGGTTGCCTAAAAAACTGCATTTGAATGTTACGTGCACAAAATAATCAATAAACACTTATTGGGGCAGCTAGGTGGCACAGTGGATAAAGCACCGGCCCTGGATTCAGGAGTACCTGAGTTCAAATCCGGCCTCCGACACTTAACACTTACTAGCTGTGTGACCCTGGGCAAGTCACTTAACCCCAATTGCCTTTCGGAAAAAAATAAAACAAAAAACAAAACACTTAGTAAGTGTCTGTTTCAAGACATTCTGCTAGGCAGAGGAGATGGGAGGGAGGAAGGGAACTATCTACCCTTAAAAAAACTGGTATTTTACTGGTAAATTGTGGAAAGGAGGAATCACTGAGAATAAGGGACATCAAGGAAGGCTTGACAGGAATAGCATCTAAGCCGAGTTCATCAAATTAAGAATAGAAATGAAGAACTGAGAATGGGATCTGCAGTTGGAGTCTGTTGGCAAACAAGAATAATTTAGAACATGGGTGTTTCCTTGAGTATTCTGTCTCAAAAGCTTAAAGTGACTTAAAAAGTATTGTTGCTGTAGAAAGTAAAATTTTGAAGCCCTTAGTTCTAAATCCAAAAATATTAATTTGACAATTGCCTTATCAGGGCAATAAGTCTGCTATCTACAATTTTCATAAATGATTAACTGTGGTTTAGTTTTCTGTCATGTTGCTTTATTTTAATTTTTTTTTTATAGTGGATCAATGAGACAATATTAGTGCCACTTGTTCAGGAAATTGATTCTGTCAGTACACAAATGAGAAGAATGGGCTGTCCAGAACTACAGATAGGAGGTATGGATAAAGTATACATGAGCATTTCCATTTTCTTGTGCTTCCTATTAGAAAAACAATTCTGTAGTGAGAATAGGTTATTTAGTCAGTTTCATTTGACTATTCTGCACTGACACCTGAAGTTGGGGGGGGGGGACATATTGATGCCCAAATTTTGTAAATTGAAGAAAATGCTTAAACTAATTAGAACAAATTGAAAACCTCCAGGAGTTAATCTTTTCTATTTTTTAAATTATCCTTTCACTATTGCAATAATAATAAACTCTCAGGCAAATTGTGTGTTGATTGTTCTTAAATGACAGATTTTCAACCATAAAACTGAGTCTGTTAGAGCTCCAAAATCCAGTGAGGCAGATTCAGTGTTAAAATTGTGCTAAAAGGGGGCAGCTAAGTGGCGCAGTGGATAGAGCACTGGCCCTGGATTCAAGAGGACCTGAGTTCAAATCTGGTTTCAGACACTTAACGATTACTAGCTGTGTGACCCTAGGCAAGTGACTTAACCCCAATTTCCTCACCCAAAAAAAATTGCTTAAATATGCCACTCTTAATTAGCATAAAAGTATAATTAATATTTTACCTGAGTAATTTTTAAATCACCTATTTTAGCCACTCTGCCCCCCCCCCCAAAAAAAAATGGCTGAGGTACTTGGGTTAGCTAGGTACCTATAATACATTTATTCTTTCTTATGTACTGTGGCAAAAGGCAGTAGAACTAAAGTCCAACTTCAGTGTTGCTTATCCAAGGCTATGCCAGCAGAGTAGGTTAGTCAAGAATCAAAGTAGGAAAGCTTCAAGACAGCACCTGGCGATAGATTCCATTGTCTGTAATCCAGCCTAAGTTCAAAAGCTCATTTCAGGGTTGACTACAGGATGATCAGATTTTTGTCACAACAATTCTCAAAGATGGCTACTAAATTACAGATGGATTGCAGTCTTCAGTAGGAGAGGGAGTACCTACTCAGATGAAATTGCAGATCCTTGTAAAAAGATTTAAGAACAGAATTTTGGAATGAATCAGATCAGATCTCTGTGAATAATTGGTCTTAGAAATATTTAGATCGTTTGGGTTATACAGTAGCTCTTATCATCAGGGTTATTTTTTTAGCCATTTTCTTCTCCCTGGACTATAAACAGAAATATGATCTCCAAAATATCTAATGTATTCTTGACTCTGCAAGATGCTTTTGCAACTATGCTTGCCCTTTCTGTCTTTTAGCAGTATTTTAATGGTTTCATGAATAGCATGCAACCCTTTCTTGATTGAGAGAACTTTTTTCTCTGCAAAATAATCACTTATTAATACAACAGGCAATTTTCAGAACAACTTTTTTAAGTATTAAACTAACAATAAAAATGTATCTTTGTGTTTACATATGTGTTTATCATGCAGATTTTTCTGGTGCATAAACACATGAAATATATATCTGGCTGATTGCTTGTAAATTTAGTCTTTAGATCAAAGCTTATTAAATAGTGGTTTCACTACCTCATGGAGGGTCACGAAAATTTTGGCAACAGTAGAAGGTTGTGTATACCTATTTTATAGACCTATATAGCCAGGGTTTCGTTAACATTTTTCCAGGGAAAAGGGGTCAAAAAAGTTTAAGAAACCCTGCTTTAGATAATAGTCTGAAAGTGAAGGAGTAATTTGTCAGCTTTTCTTCTGATGTAATAAGTAATAATGTAATATAATATAACAATTATAATAATATATAATAAGGTAATAATGTAATAAGGAAGACAGTTCTTTAAAGATGTCAAATAGACTTACGTGCACAATGATCTGTTGTGCATGATTTTTGTTGTGATAGGATTTCCTCTCTCTCTCTTACCCCCCCCCCCCCATTTATTTTTTCCAGAAGCTAGTATTACTAGCTTAAAGCAAGCTGCCCTGGTCAAAGCCCCACTCATTCCAACTTTGAATACTATAGTGCAATATCTAGACCTCACACCAAACCAGGAATACTTATTTGAAAGGATTAAAGGTAAGTTATTATTTTGAAGGTTTTAAAAAAGCCTTTTAGAATTAGCAATTTCATTGTGGGGGGGGAAATGGGGGGAGGGGAAATCCATTTTATTTGTAAAATAATCATAAGTCATACATATAATGATTATTTTTCTTCACTGAAATCCTACTCTGATTCATCATTGTGACACAGAAGTGACCCTGGGTTCTCAAAAACTTCAGGTGTGATGTCCTGTGATAGACTTATATATCTGTAGTCCAAAGACCAGCCTAGCAAAGTTTAGACACACTCATTACTAGAAGGTTGACTAGAAGTGGTCAATTTTTGTAGTCATGGCAACTCACAGAAACTATCTTTTGAGGTATGGTGGGGGGGCAACTATCCTCAGTAGAAGAAATTCATCTGTAAGCACAAAATCATAGATATTGTTTGTATGTATGCATACAAACTTGTTCTTCTACCTACCTACCTCTTAGGCATATGTTCACATGGATGTGGAAGCTTTTTATTGGTGAGTATTGACAACTTGTCTATTTAGGGAACAGAAAGAATGAGAACATGGTCACAGCTAATATGTGTCAAAGGCAGGACTTCTCTTCACTTCTACCCTGTTACCTCTCTTGAAGTGTGTATGTTTGTGTCTCTTTGTTGGGACTAAACTTTGTGAGGAGATTGTATATCAAAGTAGATCAGCATCTACTTTGTAGCGCTGTTGCCAAGTGGGAGGTTATGACAGAAACAAGACTGAAACACAAGTCGGCCTCAGTCTGAGGCTTGTTCTCTCTTCCTGCTGCTTCTTATTGTATGTCTTTGTGTTTGAAAGCTTATTAGTCACCAGTATAGAAAAAATAAGCTTCCTGTGGACAAGGTGTAGGCACTTTGAATCTTTAGACGTCATTTCTCTGTTCTTCAGAATACTAAAGGCAGACTCTCTCCTTGATGTCTTTCACCAGAACAATAGAACTTACTGAACACTATTTCTCCTAACGCATTTATATTTCTTAGAATAACTTAGTCATCTTTAATGTTAATGTATTTTTTCCTTGGATCTTTTTTCTCTGCCTCCTTAATAGGAGAGAAATGTGATGTAGTAATAATAAGTAAGCTACCATGAAAGTCATTAGCTCCTTTAACACTGAGTCAAAAAAAATTTCCTTATTCTTCCTTACATGTTGAGGTTGTGAAGGCAAATCAGCAATATGAGTAGTAATTTTTTAAATGACTTTTAGGAATAGTTTGGGGTTAAAAGACCTTAAAAGACCTTAAAAGAAAAATCCTTTCTGGGAAATCATTGGTTTATTTCATTAAGGTTCTCAGATACTATCTTTTCTCATTCTTATCATCCTTGTGATTCTAGATAACCTTATCAACTCTCTCCAATCATAGAACTCTCCCAAGGTGGTTGCATGAGCTCATTCCGATGGAATAGAGGTGGGGACTTCAAAGCACGAAAATGGGATACCGACCTACCCACTGATTCTGCTGTGAGTCAATATGATTGCTTTTAATTTTGATTAAATTTATCTATACCCAGAGACTGTTTTATGTCAGAATAAGAATTTAAAATGTTGAATTTAAAGCAACAGCTAGAAATTATATATGTGTGTTCTTAATTTTGGTTCTATCTAACTATGTGGGCTTGACTAAGTTCTAACTGATTATCAAAAATGTAATGTCTATTATCATTAAATGTTGAAATCAAGTATTAAACATTTTTAATGCATTTCCATGTTTTCTTTGGGAGATTAAGTTCTAGAGGAAAGTTTGCCCTAGGTCTCTTTTCACTGTAGTCGTCATCTGAATTAATGATGAATTTTGTTGATTGCCATTGCTCAGTGCTGATTTATTTTATTTACAGATCATTATGCACGTATTTTGCACTTACCTTGACTCTAGACTACCTCCACATCCTAAGTATCCTGATGGAAAAACATTTACTTCTCAGCACTTTGTTCAGACACCAAATAAACCAGGTAGAGAGTTTTCTTGAAATGAGATACTGGGATTTTTAGGTGGAATATCTCAATGTTCTAAGCTTAGCTTTCTCTTTTCAAATTGATACTCTGCAGACATTACAAATGAAAACGTGTTTTGCATCTACCAGAGCAACATTAATCCTCCCCATTATGAGCTAATTTACCAGCGTCACGTCTACAGTCTCCCAAAGGTACTTTAGTATTTTGTAGTTATCATATTCATATTTTGCATATGATTACTTTGGCTTTGAAAAAATATTCATTCAAGTTTATGAAACTGAGAAATGCTTTACTTATAGAAGAATGCATTATTACAAATTAACACCCAAAAAATCACCTATGTTGATAACTAATGACAATTTTTCACTATCATGTTTACTAAGACCTTTTACCTATAACTATATTCCTAATTTATGATCTCCACCAAATTCTAGTAAAGCACATATGGTTAACATAAAAGGCTGACAAAATGTTGCCAAATAGTAGATAAAGAATATTTGTAGTTAGCACATTATTTGAATGCTAAAATTCTTTGATGATGTTTGAAAACTTTTTTTTTCTGTAGGCTAATTATATTTTTTCCCTCCCCCAACCTCTATATAGCCATTTGCTTAGCAGATTTTTTTCCTATAGAGTACAAGGGAGTAAATCTCATTCTGTATCTCAATTAAGCAAGTTTTTCTAATTTGGGGGGCCCAAAATAATGAAGTTTGACTGTATTTACCTATCAGATTGAATTTTTTAATTTTTTTTCTAAATTCAGGACAGAAATAACATGTTCCATACGTTGTTAATGTTCTTATACATCATAAAAACCAAAGAGTCGGGAATGCTTGGGTAAGTATAAAGTGCTGTATCCAACACAAACACTTTTTAAATGGTTTCTCATATCTTTTCCTGTTGAGTTTCTATAGTTATGATTTATTCATTGTTAGCGTGAAGCCCTATTTCCAGTCAGTAGGGATTAGGGTTAATTCTATTAAATTGTTCTTAGTAACTTCACTGAAATGAAACTTAGTCAATTGAAATATATTGAGTTCTTTATTATCATCACTATTTAATGTGTAGTATAGCTCAAGTCCAACTCCTGCAAACTTGAGGCAATACTATAAATTGTTGATTATTAGGTGGCACCAAGATGGCAAAGTAGCAGTAAGAAGGGTAGTCCAGGGTCAGCTAGGTGGCACAGTGGATAGAGCACTGGCCCTGGATTCAGGAGGACCTGAGTTCAAATCCAGCCTCAGACACTTGACACTTACTAGCTGTGTGACCCTGGGCAAGTCACTTAACCCCAACTGCCTCACCAAAAAAAAAAAAAAAGAAGGGTAGTCCAGTTCTTCTAACATAGCCCCTTCACAAAGATCTATAAAAGGCACCAGACCAATCCAAATAAGAAAGTACAAGAAAGAAAAGAAAAAAACAATTCCTTTTTCTAGCCTGGTTTGGCATAGAGAGGTCTGTGGACACTGGGAATGGGATCTAGCCAGAAGTATATCGCATGCAAGGACTTTAAAAGGACCAAAGCTATGTATCAGAGCTAAAAAAGATCCCAGCAGGACCCTGACCTTGTGCAGGGTAGAGCAATAGGTGCCAGTTGGCCTCTTTCTTACTACCCAATTTTGTTATGATATAATCAGGTTTGCCTGAGAAGGGGGCTGCGCTGAGGAATGTCATTCCAGGATGAGCAGTGGTCACAGGCTGCAGACTGTGTACTGAGGTAGAAACAAGTTCAGAAACAAACAATGGTTGTGTGATTTAGACCTAAGAAACTTAGCAGGGTTCTCAGTTCTAGCCTTCAGTACAGTCTGAAGCCTATAGCAGAATAACTGGAGCAAGAATCTTAGATCAGAGAGGAGCTTGTATTTATGTCATTCAGAACCCTCAGAGCTTCCCAGGTGTCTGAGAGTGTCTGATTCCAGCACCAGTCTGCTGGAACTTCCAACCAGGGACAGGCCAACAGGACCCAAACCCAAATCAGTAACTTACAGAGTTTAGACACAGAGGGCAGAAATCAGACTTTGTCCTGAATCACACATTTTGGGAGCATTGAAAACTTATAAGTCCCCAGTCTCAGATGTCCCTGAGATCCTAGAATAATAGAACACTCAATACCCCAAGAAAGTATGAGAAAGGAACCAAGAGGACAAAAACTTAGTACCAAAGTGCTCCAGACATACAGAATCTGTAAAAAAAAAAAAAGAAAGAAGTAGGAAGAATCAGTAAATCAGAAAGAATAAACACCATAAAGAACTGTTATGGTAACAGACAAACTAAAGACACAATCTCTAGAAAAAGGAATTATTCCAAAACATCTATAAGAAAGGTCTCAGGAAAACAGGTTGGACATAAGTTCAGCTAGAATTTTTGGAAGCAATAAAGCAAGAGTTTTTTGTTTTTGTTTTAGCACTAGAGGGGAAAGAATGAGATCTATGAAAGAATGATTTATATAGAATTACAGCTTGGAACAAGAGGTACAAACCTCATCCAAGAAAAAACTTCAGAACTTAGAATTGAGTAAAATAGAAACCAATGACTCCATGAAACAAGAAATATTGAAACAGGTGTAAATCTCATTCTGTATTTGAATTAAACAGAAAAGAATGGAAAAAATAAAAGAAAATATAAAGTATCTCATAGCAACTAACCTAGAGAATAGAGACATAATTTAAGAATCATTGGACTACCAGAAAGCTATGATAGAAAGAAGAGCCTAAACATCACACTTCATGAAATCATAAAAGAAAATTGCTCATAGATCTCTCAGAACTAGTGGGAAAAGTTGAAATAGAAACCTCTTAGAAGAAACCCAAATTGAAAAACTCTGAAGTGTGTTATAGCCAAAATCTAGACCTTCTTGGTTAAAAAAAAACACTGCAAGCAAACAGAAATAGGGAATTCAAGTATTGAGGGTCCACAGACAGGATCACACAGATTAAGCAGCCACAAATATAAAAGAGTACAGAACTTGGAATATGATAGTTCAAAAGACAAAAAGATAACAGGTTTACAACCAAGAATAATTTACCTAGTCAAACAGAATATAATCCTACAGTGGGGGAAATGTACCTTTAATAGGACGTCTAAGCATTCCTGATGAAAATCCCAGACAGAGCTGAATAGAAAGTTGGAAATAACAAACATAGAATCAAGAGAAAGATTCCCAAGAAGTAAATGATCATAAGGATAAATATTTACACTCTAATATATAAAGATTACATATGGGGCAGCTAGGTGATGCAGTAGATGGAGCACCAGCCCTGGAGTCAGGAGTACCTGAGTTCAAATCCGGCCTCAGACACTTAACACTTACTGGCTGTGAGACCCTGGGCAAGTCACTTCACCCCAATTGTCTCACTAAAAAAAAAAAGATTACATATATACACGCATGTATATGTGTGTGTATCCCCTCAATTCTATCATCAGAGAGGAAATTTAATTAGAGGGCCTAAGAGTTCTGTTTTGATAATCTTAGAAATGGAAAGGCAGAGGAAGAGAACTACTCTTAAGGGAGCAAGGGAGAGGAAGGATGAAGAAATTATCTCATGATATTGGGATCCACACATGTAGAAGCTTATACAAGCAGAGAGAAAGTAGTTGGTGAGAGTGCATGGAACAAGCTGAACTTGAACCTTTCATCTGAACTGGTCAAAGGAGGAAAGAATATACAAATACATAATTGGGTGTAGAAATACATTTTACTCAGGAAAACAGGAAGGAAACAGGAGAATAAAAAAGGAAGGGTAGAAAACAAGAGGGATTGGTCTTAAGGAAAACATTCTTAAGGGGGGGGGCGCAATGAAGAGAAGGAAACGTTTTAAGAAAACAGGATGGAGGGAAATACATACTTAACAATCATAACAATATGAATTGGATAACTCACCTGTAAAATGGAAGATAATTGATTGGAAAGCAAAATCCATTGATGTTACAAACAGTAAACATACTTGAAACAGAATGGTGCACGCAGTTAAAATAAGAGGCTAAAACAAAATCTGTTATGCTTCAGCTAAAGTAAAAAAGGCAGAGGTAACATCATGATCTTAGACAAAGCAACAGTGAAAGTGGACAGCTAAAAGAAATAGAGAGACTACATTTTACTGAAAATACCATAATGTTGTGTGTTGATCGGCTGTTATAAACGTGACTCTTCTCAGCAGTACCAAGATAGTTCCAAAGGACTCATGATGGAAAATGCTCTCCAAATCCAGAAAAAAAGAACTGTGGAATTTAGGTGCAGATTGAACCATACTATTTCTACTTTTTTTCTTTTTCTTTTTGAGGTTTTTTCCTTTTGCTCTGATTATTTCACAGCATGACTAACGCAGAAATATGTTTAATGTGATTGTACATATATAACCTATATCACATTGTTTGCTGTCTTGGGGAGGGGGTAGGAGGGGAGAAAAATTTGAAACCAGAAATCTTTTTTTTTTTTTTTTTTGTGAGACAGTTGGGGTTAAGTGACTTGCCCAGGGTCACACAGCTAGTAATTGTTAAGTGTCTGAGGCCAGATTTGAACTCAGGTCCTCCTGAATCCAGGGCTGGTGCTCTATCCACTGCGCCACCTAGCTGCCCCGAAACCAGAAATCTTAAAGTGTTGAAAACAATCTCTACATGTAACTAGAAAATAATAAAATACTTTTATGATTAAAAAAAAAAGAAAATACCACAATGTCAGTATTAAAAGCATCAAATGGTATAGCATTTAAATTCTTAAAGGGAAAATTAAATAAGTTACACTGAGAAATAGTAAGGCTGTAATATTAGGGAATACATGGTTTACCCCTCTCAGACTGAGGTAAATCTAACACTGCCCCCCCCCCAAAAAAAATCACAACTTAATCCCAAAGGATAGGTCAAAGAATGAATAATAGAAACAATCAATTTTATGATACTGACAACAGTAGGACAGTATACCAGAATTTTTTAGGATGCAACTAAATCAAGCAGTCCTTAAGGGGAAAATTTTTATTTCTAAACACTTTAATCAGTAAAAGAGAAATAATAGATTAAAGAATTGGGCATGTACCTAGGGAAAAAACCTTGAGTTTTTTTAGGCCTCAAAATAGAAATCCTGAAAATTAAAGAAAAGTTTCAAAATCGAAAGCCAAAAAATTTGAATTAATAAATAAAATTGGTTTTTAAAAAAACAGCAAAATAATCTACTAGCTAACTTAGGTGGGTTTTTTTGTTGTTTTTTGTTTTTTTGGTGAGGCAATTGGGGTTAAGTGACTTGCCCAGGGTCACACAGCTAGTAAGTGTTGTGTCTGAGGTTGGATTTGAACTCAGGTGCTCCTGAATCTAGGGCCAGTGCTCTATCCACTGCACCATCTAGCTGCTCCGCTAACTTAGTTTTTTAAAAAAGAAAACCATATCATCAATATCAAAAATGAAAAACGTTAAATCACAACCAATGAGGAAGAAAGAAATAATTAGGGACTGTTTTACCAAATTTTATGACAAAAGTAAAATTTAAATGAAATAGATGAATATTTATAAAAATATAAAATGCCCAGATGACAGAATAAGAAACATAGGGCTAAAATAGCTGAATTCTAGAAAAATAAATTGAATCAGCCATAAGTGGGCTTCCAAAGTGGGGAGAAACAACTGAGTATCAGATGGACTTAGACGAAGAAAATTCTGTCACGTTTAAAGAACAATTCATTCTAATGCTACTAACATGTTTGCGGGGGGAGGAACAGAAAAAAAGAGTCCTACTATATCCTTTCCCTTTTGTGATAAAAATATGGTATTGACTATTACTGCCTTTAATTTGGTTCCAAGGATCCAAATATTGAGAATAGCTATAACTGTACTGTTACTGTGTAGCCTACATCTCTTCATCAGGTATGTTGAAAAACTTGGAGGTGGTTCCCTAAATTCTTAGTAAACTATCTACACAGTTATCTCTTATGTAATAGTCTAATTATCTTAGGGTAAAGAATTAGATATGTATATTTTGGACATAGCCAATGAGGTAATTTGATTTACTTGACTACACATATTTTTGCAAGAAATTTGTTTTTCTTGCATTTTTTCCCTAAATAAAGTGAAGGCTAGGGTGAGGAATGTTTCTGTTGAGTTTTTTTTTTTTAATGGAGAAAACATTTCTCTTAATTAAACAATTAATACACCCCACCCACAGAAGCCCAAATATGGCTTGATACCTAAGCTAGGGAAAGTGAAAACAAGAAGAAAATTATATACTTAATATCTCTAGTGAATATTAATACAAAAAGTGAATAAAATACAAGCAAAGAGACTATAGCAACGTCACAAAGATTATACATTATAACTGGTAGATTTATACTAGGAATTCAGGTCTGGTTACATCCTCAGTTCTTTAATCTGTTTCTCTCTTTTATTGATTTAAGTGTTTAGAAATAAAAATTTCTCCTTAAGGATTGTTTGATTTAGCTGCATCCTAAAAAAATTTGGTATATTGTCCTACTGTTGTCACTATCAATAAAATTTATTGTTTCTATTATTTGTTCTTTGACCTATCCTTTAGGATTAAGGGATTTTCTTGTATGATTTACCTCTCTCTGAGAGGGTTAAACTGATGTTCCCCAATATCACAGTTTTACTATTTCTCAATGTAACTTATTTAATTTTCCCGTTAAGAATTTAGATGTTGGGGGCAGCTAGGTGGTGCAGTAGATAGAGCACCAGCCCTGGAGTCAGGAGTACCCAAGTTCAAATCCGGCCTCAGACACTTAACACTCACTAGCTGTGTGACCCTGGGCAAGTCACTTAACCCCAATTGCCTCACTAAAAAAAAAAAGAAAGAAAGAAAACAAAAAGAATTTAATGTTATTTGTGAAAATTATTAACTATATTAATAACAATACCAAGAAAAGCCATGATTATTTCAGTGGATGGAGAAAAAAACTTTTGACAAAACACAATGACCATTCCTGGTTTGTTTGTTTTTTTTAAAACTACAAACCAAAGGAATAAGTGGACCTTTCCTTAATATGATAGGTTGTAGCTGTCTAAAGCCAAGAGCTAGCATTATAATGGGAATAAACTGGAAGTATAAAACAAGGATGTCACTGTTACTGTTCAATATAGTGCTAGTTATTGCTATATTGCTATTGCTATTCAGACATGAAAAATCAAGAAAATAAGCATAGGTAAAGAGAAATAACATTTTCTTTTTTCCCTGAAATATGGTGATTTTCTTAGAGAACCCTAGAGAGTCATAGGAATAATTAATTGAAACAATATTTTCATCAGTTGTAGAATATAAAATAAACTCATACAAATGGTCAACATTTCTATGTTACCAACAAAATCCACCAAGAAGAAATAGAAAATTTGGGTAACAAAACACTCTACACAAATACAGATCTAAATAACTGGAGAAATATTAATTGCTTATGCATAGGCAATATAATAAAAATGACAATACCGCTAAATTTTCTGTGTCTTCCCAAAAGTTATTTTACACAGCTAGAAATGACAAAATTCATCCAAGGAACAATCCAGCACTGTTCATCTTTATGATAATAGCTCACATTTATATAATACTTCTGATCATCACAATTATCATTATGTTTATTAAAGGAAACTTAAATATGGTCCAGATCCATCCAAACTCTTTTTTTTTCTTTACAGGAGGGTTAATCTCGGCCTTTCAGGAGTGAATATTTTGTGGATTTTTGGAAAATAGCTCACTTAATCTCTCCTTTTGACATCCTTTATTTTGACTGGTAATTAATCAAAACAGTGGGAAGGGGACCTAACCAGTACCAGATCTCAAGCTATACTACAAAGCAGTAATCCTCAAAATAATTTGATACTGGTTAAACAATAGCTTGATCATTGGAACATTTTCTATGGCTTAAGGTACAGAAGCAAATGAACACAGTAACCTAGTATTTGATAAATCCAATGATCCTGTCTATTTGGGTAGGAACTTGGTATTCAATAAACGTTGGAAAAACTAGAAGGCAGTTTGGCAGAAACTAAGCATAGACCTCACACCACAAACCAGGTTAAACTCCCAAAATGGATACATGACTTTAGGTGTAAAATATGACATCAAAAATAATTTAGAAGAGCAAGGGATCCTTGAGTGAAGGATGAGTTCATGACCAAAATAGAGAGGACTGGGACAGCTAGGTGGCACAGTGGATAGAGCACCGGCCCTGGAGTCACGAGGACCTGAGTTCAAATGTGACCTCAGACACTTAACACTTACTAGCTGTGTGACCCTAGGCAAGTCACTTACCCCCAATTGCCTCATCAAAAAAGAGAGAGAGAGAGGACTAGAGAAGGTAAAGTGGATGATTGTGATTACATAAAGGTTTTTTCACAGACAAAAGCAGGGCAACTAAAAATAGAAGAGAAGCAACATTCAATAACCCATAAACATTTATTAAGCCAAGCACTTTGCTAAGCACTGAGGATTTTAGAAAAATACTCCCTGCCTTCAAAGGAACTCTCTAATGGGGGAAGACAACACATAAAATAAAGCTGACAAACTTTTGGGGTCAGGGTAAGGAGTAGAAAGGAGCTACCCAAACCAGGGGAATGAAGTTCTACAGCCAGGGTGGGAAATGAGCTGAGCAGGTATAAGTTTGAGTCAACTTCATCTTGCAAAATGATGAGTTTCTGGAGATAATCTAATCCAGGAAGTCAGCAGGGTAGGAAATGATGAGGTGAATTCCCTGGTTGCCCTCACAGGTAACCGGGGAATGTGTTTTTCAACAAGTTTCTCTAATAGAGGTCTCATTTCTAAGGTGTAGGGGGAACCGATGCAAATTTATAAGAGTAAGAATCATTCCCCATTGATAAATGATGAAAAAAATATAAAGGCAGTTTTCAGAGGAAGAAATGTATGCTATCAATAGTCACTTGTGAAAATGCTCTAAATCACTGGAGAAATGCAAATTAAAATAATTCGAGTTCCACCTTACACCCATCAGATTATTTCTAAATATTGTTAAATGGAACAATCCAGCATTGTTCATCTTTATGATAATAGCTTGCATTTCAAGTAGTACTTCTAATTATCAAAATTACTATAGTTATAGGGGCGGCTAGGTGGCGCAGTGGATAAAGCACCGGCCCTGGATTCAGGAGGACCTGAGTTCAAATCCGGCCTCAGACACTTGATACTTACTAGCTGTGTGACCTTGGGCAAGTCACTTAACCCCCATTGCCCCAGGGGAAAAAAATTACTATGGTTATAAAAAGAAACAGATATAGTCTGTATAAAAATCTATTGAAACTGTTTTTCTTTTACAGGCGGGCGAATCTTGGCCTCTCAGGAGTGAATATTTTGTGGATTTTGGGAGAATAGCTTATTTAATCTCTTCATTTGGGGCTCCTTTAATTTGACTGGATCAAATAAAGATATCACCCTTTTTGAAGAAGATTCTAAGACTCCTGCTGCTGCACAGTCTGAAATAGGATATATAACACATTCTGGACAAAATGAAAGCCGGGGTAGTAAGAAGCTGTTGTTATAACAAACTTTGACAATCTTCTGTAACAAAAAAGTCGGGCAGCTAGGTGGCACAGTGGATAAAGCACCGGCCCTGGATTCAGGAGGACCTGAGTTCAAATCCGGCCTCAGACACTTGACACTTACTAGTTGTGTGACCTTGGGCAAGTCACTTAACCCTTATTGCCCTGCAAAAAAAAAAAAAACCCAAAACAAAAAAAGTCATTAACTCTGGTTTACATACATTTCGGGTTTTTGTAACTGTCTGCCATGTAATATTGCCCTCTAGAGTTCTTTTAAAGAAAGTGTGTCATCTTTTTAGTAAACTCTGGTTTTGAGGAAAGCCTCAGAAATGAAACCAATCCATAGGATTGCAAAACTTCATACGTAAAATAGTTTCACAATCCATTTTCAGTCTCACGTATTTTAGCATAGCTTCATATCTTAAAGACAGTAAATTGGGAACTTAGCTGGTAATTTGTCCCCAAATTTCACCTGTCTTATGAATCACCCAAAACAAAAGCTTAACTCTTGGTTAAAACTAATTTATCAGAGATAGTAATACTAGTAAAAAAATACTTTACAGTATTAGCTCCAAGGAATCTGAATTTAAGTTAAACTTGAAGTTTTGAAAGAATTTCATTCAGCTCTTTGGGTTAAGCTTCTCAGGGATATTAGGGATTATTGAGTAATAAAGAATTTTATAATACTTGGTTTTAATCACTCAAATATACCATTCACAGTATTGTATTATTTGAACATTTCTGTCTTTTAAGATTAAAATATCAGCCTAACCTGTTTTAAACTCTCCAGAAAAAAAGAATTATTAATGCCAGGAGGAAGTAAATTTTTTGTGTGTTTTCTTGCTTCTTTCAAAGAGGGGAAAGGGTAGATTTTAGATAATACAGTATGATGGTGAGTGTGACATTAGAAAGGAAACTGAGAATTACCAGGAGCCACCATGGGTTTATTTAAAATGTCATGCCAAACTGGTTTCATTTCCTTTTTCTTTTTTTTTTTTTTACACAATATTACTAAATCTGGGGATTGCTGGAACCATATCTGGATATCTGTAAGGATATCTGTAAAACTATTTTACAGTCTGTCATGATACACTTGTGGAGAAGTATAGATGCTAAGTTAGATGGATTCATAGGTGTCTAACCATACCCAAAGAGCAATCAGATGGTCAGTTGTCCTAAAAGAACTCTAGCAACATAATACAAGGCTGCCTTTAGCTCTGTTTTTATCAGATTAAATAAAGAAATAAATGGGATGTTTACAAGAGAGAGCTGGTAGGCTAGCTGATATATTGGGTAATGGAATCATTCAGTCTCACTTGGTAAAGCTATGGACTAGATTAAGCTCAGTATGAATGATTAGTGAGAATGGCAGCTTAAAAAGCTAATGTGACTTCAGGGTGTATTCTCACTTTTATTTAGTGCTCTAAAGTATACAAAGCACTTTCCTTACTGCAGCTCTGTGAGGTACATTAATGCAAGTGGTACCCCAGTTTTATAGAAAAGGTACACAGAAAGGTTAGGCAACTTGACCATAGTCACAATGCTCATCATGGTCAGAGCCCAGATTTGCTCCCTCACTCCAAGCCCAGTGCTCCTTCCACTGTACCATTTCCTGTCTAGTAGCCTTTAGTGTCCAAAAAAAAAGGAACAGTGCTTGTTCCACTTTTACTCAGCATTGATCAAATTGAACTTGATGTGTTTGGTTCTGGGCACTAACCTATTTTTGCTGTAGATAGAGAAACTGTTGTTTTAGGTTAAGAACATTGGCTGTGATGTCTTGTAAGAAAATGTCAACTGAAGTTATAAACGTGAAGGTTTGTCGTATTTCAGTGGATGATAATTGAAAATATCATTGTAAAACAGTTGATGGGAAAATGTTTATAGTTCATTTTAAAATGTTTGAAACCAGAATACTAATGATTAAGTATTTCCTTTTCCTTTATGTCTTCTACCCCGGATCTTCAAAAAATTAGACCCATGATAGATTTTTTTATATATATATTGACAGTAACAGTCTGTCTTTGGAGTTTACAATAAACCATAAAATGTAAAAAACTGGCTAGATGATGTACTTGGGAAACAACCCAAAAAATGTCTTCTGTGGGTATTAAAGACTATTATTTGGTGTATTATTGAACCATGACTTGACTTTGGCTTTAATGTAATGTGTTTTTATTTAATTCCATCCTAAGGTTAACCAAATTTTGTGCTATACCGAACTTGGGAATCTGTAACCTTTTAGTATTACTGCTACCACTAAGACCACTGGGAAACAGTTCTGAGTTTGAACTTCTAGAGGAATACCAGTGTAGTAAATGGTGGCTCAAGTACCTCGTTTTAAGTGAAAGAGTTTGGATTGCGTTTATATGTGGCCTTTTCTCTAATTTCTAAAACTTAAAAACAATGTCTTAGATGTGTCGTTTGAATTTTGGTTATCATTCCATTTCTCTACTTAGAAGTTATGTTCGTTCTGTTAGTCTGTCTTTCTGTCCCCCACTCTTTCGATCAATTATAGGTTGACATGAGTCAAGGTTTTGTTTTTTTTTTATGACAGCTATATTCATGGGACTAAAATTTAATTTCATCAGACTTGTAAATTTTGTGTTACTTGGCTGAAATGGATATTCAGCAGTTCTAATGGTAGAAACCTTATTCATTACTTTATTACGACTACTCTACCATCTGCAAAAGCCCAGTTTCCCCAGTCCCTCTGTCCGCCCTACCCACCCCCCCTCCAATGTGCTACTATCAAAATGATCTAAGGCACAGTTTTCATTGTGTCTTTTTATCTCAAAAATATAGAACCATAGAAAGTTAGGAGTGAGAAAAAAATCCTAGATATTAGTTCAGCACCTGCGTTTTACAGTTGAGAACAGCCAAGAGAGGTCAGATGACTACGGTAATACAGTAAAGTCCCTGGTGGGTCTGAGGTTAGTACCCAGGTCTCTTCAATACCAGCCATTGTGCTTTTGCCTTGACAGTGAAAGCATTTATTAAACACTGTATAGCAAGATAAAAAGCAAACCCTTTATTTAGCCTTTTATTCTGAGCCTTCTACAATATGACCTCAACCTACCTCTCTGATCTTAATGTCTTCTTATCCTGCACAAACCCTCTGTTCAGCCAAAACAACCTGAATATGTTATTTTGTTTTCTGACCTCTGTGCCAGCCCTCTTCTGTAATGCCTACCTGTCTATTTCAAATCCAGTGTACTTTGGGAATACTGACCAACCTAGAAGGAATTCCTGCAACAATGCTTATTCTCTATCTTCATTTGTAGATTGTCATTTCCCCAACCAGGGTATGTAAGTTCCTTTTAGAAAAGGATCATTTATGGGGGCAGCTAGGTGGCACAGTGAATAAAGCACTGGCCCTGGATTCAGGAGGACCTGAGTTCAAATGTGGCCTCAGACACTTGACACTAGCTATGTGATCCTGGGCGAGTCACTTAACTCTCATTGCCCCACCAAAAAAAAAAGGATCATTTATTTTATATAACTCATTATAGTTCAGTGCTTTGCTCATGGTAAGGTGGTCTTTATTGGTTGATTGACAAATTTGAATAGTTATTAAGTACCTGCTGCCAGCTACGCAAACACAAAGACTAATACTTTTTAACCACATTCACTGTCCTTAAATTCCTTGTTACCTCCTGCCCTTCCATTAGATTCCTGTGGCAATAATCCATGCTCTAAATAAGTGGGCAGACAAAATCTAAACATGTTATGTTAGTGCATAATTAATTGCTAAATTGTGGGATGTAAACTAAATGCCAACATTTTGAAAATGAAGGCATAAATGAGGGCAGCTGTATCCTGAGATTAGTTAGACCACTTGTTTGAGTAGTCTCAGGAACCACAGAAATTTATAGCTAGAAGGAAGTTGTTTTTTGGGGTTTTTTTCGGTGGGGCAGTGAGGGTTAAGTGACTTGCCCAGGGTCACACAACTAGTAAGTGTTGGAAGTGTCTGAGGCCGGATTTGAACTCAGGTCCTCCTGAATCCAGGGCCGGTGCTTTATCCACTGTGCCACCTAGCTGCCCCAGCTGGAAGGAATCTTAAGAGATTCAGTCATTTTATAGATAAGGAAACTGAGACCCAGAAGGTGAAGTAACTTGTTCAAGGTCACACACCTGGTTAGTGGTAGACCTGCGACCAGAACCTACATCCGACTACTAGTACCTAAACATGAAAGTTACTAAGCCTTATCTACTACACGCTGACCAGTCATCTGGAGGGCAGACGAGGAGGGAGTGGAAGGAACTTCCCTGGGACAGGTACATGGGAAGAATGGTGCAACAAAATCCTTAGTCATGCTGCTTCTTCAGTGGAAGATCATTATGTGCTGAAGCAGGTGCACCTGCAGTCAGCCCAGGAGAGTTTAAGTGTGGTCAGGGAGCCTTTTAAACGCCCACTGGCGAGACCTATTAACCCCACGCACACCCCTTCGTGTGGGCGTTTTCTAGCTCTGGCTTCCTACCTGCTTCCACAAGCCATGGAGCTGGGTTCACAGGAGGAGTTAGCTGAAGGAGCAGGTCAGAAGGACAGCATGGGCTACATCTAAGAACATCTCGGTAAGTGGTGGACTCCAGGGCTTCCCTGTTGGGAACAATATGTGGAAGCAGTGCTAAGACTTCACAGCCTTCTCTTTTCAAATAAGGGTAAGCCAGGGAGGGTTAGCAATTGCTGCTACCCAGAACTCTTAATTACCCCTGCTGCTTGGCCCCATTTCTACCTTCTTGGGGTGATTTTTGGAGTTTGAAGAAACCAGTTTCTCCTTGCTACATCCAGGATGCCCAGCTTCTTGTCTGCATCTAGAGTGGTCCTTACATGGTTGCTGGCTAATCTTGTGAGGAAGGTTGGATTGCTCATCTAGTTATTTGTCAACAAGGTGATGTCTCTGCTTTTTAGTATGCAGTCCAGATTTGCCATAACTTCATAGACTGTTCATCTTAACACCTGCATGTAATGTTTTAGGGTTGCTAGGTGGTGCAGAGGATAGAGCATGGGGCCTGAAGTCAGGAAGATTCCTCTTCCTGAGTTCAAATCTAGCTTCAGACACTTAGCTGTGTGATCCTGGGCAAGTCACTTAACCCTCAAGTTCCTTATCAGTAAAATGAACTGAAGAAGGAAATGGCAAACCACTCCAGTACCTCTGCCAAGAAACCCCAAATAGAAGAGTCAGACATGATTGTTTACAGAGTATTTTACATATATCCTCTCACCTGAGCCTCACAACAACCCTATGAGACAGGTGCTACAGGTATTATTTTCCCTATCTTACAAAAGAAACTGAGGCTCAGCGCAGTTAAATGATTTGTCAGTAGGGTCACATTACTTAATAAGCATCAGAAGTGGGCTTTGAGTCTATGTGTTTCTGGCTCCAGACCCATATTTCCATCTACTCTGTCACACTTAACTTGATATTTATCACTGAGTAAGTTGATACCATTGACTTGAGTTGGGTTTGCTTTTTCCTCAGGAAATAACAGAAATAAACCACTTTCTCCCCCACTTTGGGCTCCCTTCTGTTCTATCCTATTCCCCATCCCCCAACAGTTTCAGCCTATGAACACCAGGAATATGCAGATAGTTTAAGTGTGTCTGTGGATTTGGTTTGGAGGGCTGCTATTTTGGTCTGAAGTGGTGGTCCTGGGAAAAATTCAAGCCACTGAGATGAATAAAGTCTTTACAGATTGCAGCCCTTAAAAAATAAATCCTGGGGGCAGCTAGGTGGCACAGTGGATATAGCACCAACCATGGAGTCAGGAGGACCTGAGTTCAAATATGGCCTCAGACACTTAATACTTACTAGCTGTGTGACCTTGGGCAAGTCACTTAACCCCAATTGTCTCACCAAAAATAAATAAATAAAACCTGGTTATTGCTCTGCCAGGGGCAGTGTGGTATAGTGGAAAGAGCACTGGGCTTGAAGTCAGAAGATCTGAGTTCAAGAACACAACTAACAGTTTTAGTACCTGGAGCAAGCAGCATGAAATGCACCTTCAAATGAACTTTGTAATTCATGACATGAAAAAATAATGCAAGAATTAAAACAAACTCAGTTGAATGGAATGAGAAATTAGTAGTATGTCATACTCCAGAAAGAACATCTGCATTAAATCATCAGACTCTCTTATCTCTCTCTACCATGTAATGGACACTGTAATAGACACATGTTTAAATAACTTATAGTCCCTAACCTGGTGGAGCATACAGCCTCATAGAGGGTTAGGTAGGACATACAAAAAAAATATTGTGTTCTATCCTACATATACTTATAAGAGCTCGTAAGAGAAGTCTAAATAATGTAAGGAGAGGATGGGGACTGAGGAGACCATTTCTTTTGTGTATGTTATGTAGCTATGAGATATACTAGCTGTGTGACCCCGGGCAAGTCACTTAACCCCAGTTGCCTCACCAAAAAAAAAAAAAAAATGTAGCTATGAGAGTTGGGACAGATGCTTACTCTCTTAGCTTTCTATTAACTCCTATAATTCCTTACCAGAATCTTCCAGTTCTTTTAAATTTGGGGCAATACCAATGGGGTTCTTTATCTCCTTTACCTGATCAGGGAGGGTTTTGTTTGGAGGACACCAGAGGGCTGCTTGGTACCTTAGATGTATACGTTGCTGTGGTGGACCACATCCCCTTGTTTCTATCCAATCAGTCCCTCAGGTTGTGTATGGAGTCACAGCACATTATGGATGCTCAGTAAATCCTAAAAGATCACAGAGACAGATAAGAACCCATAAAGCTTCCAGGGCTATTGCTGGCCTTTTCCCTCGCTTTTTTCCTCAAGCCCACTTACTTGATATAGCCTGAGATTGTTCCGCCACCATTAAACGTTCTCTGATGGGGCAGCTAGGTGGCGCAGTGGATAAAGCACCAGCCCTAGATTCAGGAGTACCTGAGTTCAAATCTGGCTTCAGACACTTCACACTGGCTGTGTGACCCTGGGCAAGTCACTTAACCCCCCATAGCCCCACCAAAACAAAAACAAACAAACAAACAAAAAAACGTTCTCTGACAGACAGATCCTCCCCAGCTCCTACCAGCATAGCTAAGAAGCCTTCTGAAATCCTGGATGCCACCATGTACACGTAGAACACTGGTCCTTAATCTGGGGTTCACCAACCCCTAACAGGTATGTAAATATAGATGTCAGAAGTCCACCTATTTGGGTAAGGGGGAAAATTATATCTTTATTTCCACTAACTCTGGGGAGCTCCTCTAACATAGTGAAGGAAATGTAACATTTCCTTCCATTGTGACTTTTAAAAAATTAACCTGAGAAGGGGCTACGCCAGTGTACCAAAGGAATCCAGAACACACAAAAAGTTCAAAGAGCCCCTAATTTAGAACCTGGAAAAGAGAAGAAGCAGGTGCCTACACAGCCAATTCAAGACCCATGGCAACAGAAGAAATGTGGGACTTCTTCCTCCCCACCCCCAAGCTGACCTCATAGAAAGAACCACAGAGCATATAGAATGTCATTGATAGAAGGGAGCTGAGAAAGCATCCAGTCCAAACCTCTCATTCTACAGATGAAGAAATAGGCCCAGAAAGGGTAAGTAGCTCACTCCAGGAAACAGTGGCAGAGCTGAGACGAGAGCCCCAGGCTCCTGACTCCCAGCACTGTGCCCTGTCTAGGAAACCAAGAATTCTGAGGGAGCGAGTGATGCGTGAAGGTAATTTTTTTTTCCTAATTAAACTTGATTTAGGAAAAATGAAATCTATGGTAAAAAAAAATGACCAGATATGACCTGGATAAAGCAAAATTAATGGATATTCTCTCAACAATAGAGGTATAGAGCTAGACTTGGAGTGCAAATGGCCAAAATGTGGGTTTGTTTTGCCTGACTCTACCTATTTGTGGGAGTGCTTCTACTCAGCGTGGTGGATTGAAGGAGATAAGGAAAATGGGTTGAGGGGAGACATGAACGTAGGGGAAAAGAGGAAAAATTATAATAATATTTATTGTCATTAACTTAGTTTGAGATGGTCACTAAAAAAGCAAATAAATAAAAATCCCCAAACATCATGCTACTTGTTGGTTCCAGACTACTTCTCCATCCCGTCACCGGTCACCAGGGCTGCTGATGAATACTGACGCTAACCGTGTCTGTCTTCATCCTTTTTTCCCTACCTAGCATGGTGCAAATCAATTGTGAAGTAGCTTACTGATAGCAGAAGTGGAATGGGAGAGGGGGAAAAAAAGAATCTTGAGATCCGAAGAGCTAAAACTAAGCTGTGATCATGAGTTGTTGACGTTTTTGACATTGCTGCAATGAGAAGGAAACTGGATTTGGAATCGGGGGAGACCTGTATTCAAATCCTGCTTCTTTTCCTTACTACCTGAAGAACCTTGGGAAAATCACTTAAACTCTCTGCTCTGGGCCTTAGTTTCGTCATCTTGTAAAATGAGGAAGTTAGACTAAATGGGCTCCAAAAGTCCCAGCTTATGTTCTGATGTGAAGTGGGTACAATGAGTGGAAACCAGAGAGACAGATTCTAGCTCAAGATTCCCAATGGAGCTTTCCTAAAGGGGAATGGGCTTGTAAGTAGCTGGTGTTTTCCTCTTAACTGGGAGGCTATCTGAACATGTTATACAGGAAATTCTTAGGTATGCTTTAGATTAGTAATATAATAATGTTTGCAAAGCATTTTACAAACATTGTCTCCATTTTATTTTCACAACAACCCTCGAAAGGTGAATGCTGTCATTACACCCATTTATTTATTTGTTTGTTTATTTATTTATTGTGAGGCAATTGGGGTTAAGTGACTTGCCCAGGGTCACACAGCTAGTAAGTGTTAAGTGTCTGAAGCTGGAATTGAACTCAGGTCCTCCTGAATCCAGGGCCGGTACTCTATTCACTGCACCACCTAGCTGCCCCTACACCCATTTTATAAATAAGGAAACTAAGGCAGACAGAGGTGTAACCATGACTTGCCCATGGTCACACAGCTGGTAAATGTCTGAAGCTGTATTTGAACTCGGATCTTGCTGACTCCAGCTCCAGGGCTTTCTTCGTTGCACAACCTAGATGCCTCTATATAACACTAGATGGCCTTTGAGGAGCCTTTCCACTGTGCAGTTCTGTGGGTGAAATATAGAATGAAGATCATCATGTGCTCAGATTCTTCCTGGGGTGCTTGGTCTGTGATAGGTGCTTAATTCTTGCAGCTTGAAGTGTAAGAAGCAGAAGGCAGGCTGGCTAAGTCAGTCAACATTTATTTAGCGGGAGGTGGGAGAAAATGAAGTAAGGAGAATACTTCTCACATTACAAGCAATTGGTGATGAAGGCAGGTCCCACGGGTCTCATCTGCCAATTGAAAAGGTCTCATTCAATACCAGGAGCTGTGTATACAAAGACAAAAATCAAAGGGTCTCTTGCTAATGAATGGTAAGAACTCCTTGGCCGGGCTCAGCAATAGAACCAGCAGCACAAAGAATTCCTATGATGACATCACAAGGTGAAATCTGTATTCTAATCCCCAGCTCCCCTCACTCTGCCTGAGCCTAAAGCAAACTTGTTTGCACCCCTGCCCCCTTGCTTTTGAAGACCCCCCTCCCCCACATAACTGGTAGTGTGATGCTCCACCCGTTTGCACTGAAGAATTCCCTCCTCTGAGGCCAGTCCTCAGGAGCCCTGCCCAGGAGATTCCGAGCAGCTAAGGCAGGCACCAGGCTGGCTCCTTTCACTCCCCTGTCATCCTTCACAGAGCTGTCCACTCCCAGGTGCTGCCGGCTGGACCAAACTACCATCCTGGCGGAGAATGAGGTAAAGGTCAATAAGTTATCTAATAACTACAAGGTAAGTCTCTTCCTAGTATCTAGTGCTGGGAACGGGCGGCTGCCCCTTCCCCTGATCCTCCAACGAGGAAGCTCTTGTTCTGGTCCCAAGTTCCGGGGGTTGGCGGCATAAAGGAGAATCTGCCACTTCTTACGTGGTGTCTGAAGATTATTAAGGGCCAAACAGAGCTCGGCCTTCTGAAGAGAGCCCTCCTCTCCCAGGGACTCTGGTCAGAGCTGTGTGTCAGCAGATGCTCTCTGTAGGCTTGTGTGGAGTTCCAAATGTTTGGCTCTTGCCAGAGAGACACTGGCAATGTCTATTCTAAGTTCCTGCTTGTTGAGGAAGGGAAAGGGGGCAAAAATCACCTCTTCTTCCCTCTCCCCAAATTACTCTTGAGTGTCAAATCTAGTGAGTAGAAAACTCTGGGGCTGGGAATAATAATAATGACAATAATATTGCCATTATGCTTTAAGGTCTGCAAAGAGTATTTTTAATGCCTTATCTCATTTGGTCCTCACAACCCTGGGAGGTAGGTCTTACTATTATTCCCATTTTGCAGATAAGGAAATTGAGACACAGGGAGGTGTCAGAACTACACAATAGAGTGTCTGAGGATAGATTTGAACTCAGGTCTAAATGATTTCTGTGCCACCTAGCTGATTCCCAAGAATTACCTGCCCTACCCTCTCTAATAGTTCATCCCCCCAAAGCTTCACATGTTCCTCAAATGACATGATGATGTCTATAATGTACTTTCTAAGCATTAACGTGCTTTCTAAATGTTAGCAGTTGCTAGTAGAAGCTCTCACTGCCTCCCTCCTCTGTACTTTTACCCAAAGCTGGTGGCAGCTCTGACCCCTTTTGGATGGGTCTCAAATGTACAAAGCAAGCTCTGGTGGAAACTCCTTGAGTGAGCTCAAAAAGGAAGGCCAGACCTTGATGAGGAATAAAGGGCTTCATACAGAGACCTGGAGAAGGGGCCTTCCCAAACTGAGGAGCAGTGAGGAGAGGCCTGCTGCCCCTGCATTTGCACAGACTGTCCCCCATGCCTGCAGTGCCCTCCCTCCTCACTTCCTCCCAGAATCCCTCATTGCCCTCAAGAGCCATCTTTGATAAGAAGCCTCTCCTGACTGCCCCCTTCCCCAGCCTCCAGCACCACTCCCCCAATAGCCTCGTCTGTATGTAATTGTAAAGTTGGGGGAATGTCTTCTATGTGCTGCTGTTTGGCTGGTGGCTTTCCCTGGTCTACCTCCTTTTGTCCGTGCTGATATTCCTCACCATCCTGGCGACTCCTTACGGTGCGTCTTTCCAAAGGGATGGGCCACCTCTAGAGTTGCACCTGGTGATCTCCACCCTACCTGAATGCAGTAGAGAGAGAGCTGGATTTGGTTAGGGAACCTTGAATCCAATCCCAACCCTCATACCTACTATCTGAGTCACTCTGGGCCAGTCATTTCCCTCTCTGAGCCTGTTTTCTTGTCTGTAAAATGGGAGTGATGATAACATTTGCCCCATCCTCCCACACAAGATTGTTATGGAGTGTTTCATAAACTTGAAAGCTCTCCATATGTGGGACTTGCTATTTATTTCCAGAATAAAACCACTAACTATGGGAGAGCCTGGCCTAGGATAGAATTCTCAGGGGCCACCTGTACTTACTACCCCACTGGTATCTGCCTGTCTGGTGATTTTTTTTTTCTGGGTTGAAACAGTGGCTCAGCAGAATTGGGGAATCTGAGGGCTTGGTTATGCAGCTCTCTTGTGCCCAACCTGATCTCACTATAGTCCCCTTTTACCCTATGGCTCACAGCATCCCCCGTAGCCTCAGAGGTCATCGATCTAACCCATCCCCGAAGGAGAGTTCCTTCCACAGTACCCATGGGAAGTAGCCGTCCTGCCTTAGCCCATATACATTCTTCTGAAAAGAACTCACTGGGCTCTTCCTCCTCCCATTCTCTCTCTTGCCTACAGGGAAACTATGCTGGCATCTTGCTGGATATTTGCTCTGGCCATTTGACAAAGTGATCCAGAAGGTATAGGCGGAGAAGGGTAGGGGTAGGGAGGCTGAGGTGGCTGTAGACTGGCCGAAGCAACGTTGTAGGTTGGGGGAAAGGGGGAGGAGTGGGAGACAGAGAAAATCCCACCTTAGGAGTTGCCGAGGGTGTTTAAAAAATCAGTCTTTGTAGCATGTTGGTGTAGACACACCCAGCTCCTTCCCCGACAGGGGCTGTGGAAGGCTTAGCTTGGAATTTCTAGGCAGGGCTTCTGACTGTTCCTCTTCCTCCATTACTTCATCTTGAGGGGCTGGGTCTGCCCATATGTGAAGGGTGTGAGGCCTCTGATGCCTCCCATACACACACGCTGCTGCTTTCTAAATAGCTGGTCAATGGGCTGTATAAAGCCCTTAGGTACCAGGCTCTTTGGCTGTGCCAGAAGCGCTCCTGGACTCCTGACTCTGGGTTTCCATCTATCCCTTCTCCGATTTCCTTTTTCCTTCTTCCAGAAACATTTCTCCCTTAAGTTGTGCGAGGATGCCAGTCAATGTGATTTCCTCTCTGAACTCGAGACCGCCCCGCTTCTTGGCCACCTCCACAGGCCACTCAAGGCTCAGAAAGTATATGCAAACCACCCAAAACATGGTCGCTGGGTAAGCCTTCTGCTTGTGCTCCCCCTCCCCTCCTCACTTCAGCCCTGGCCCCTGGGATGGAGAGCTCAGGGACCTGGAACTCTTGTATCCTCTCTCCGTGCCTTGTGTAGCAACGTGACACATTTTCTGAGCTGTGTGTTTTTGTCTTGGGTTGGTCTCCTTCACTGCCTCCAATTTTCTCCATCGCAAAATGGGACCGGAGTCAGCATTATCAATGGAATAAAAAACTCCGTAGGTTGTTTTTAAAGGCGGTGACTTAGAATCTGGTCTTTCTCCATGAAGACCCTTCTCTGTGAGGACAGGGTCAAACAAAGCTTCAGGATCCCTGTGTAAGTTGTTGGTGTGGGATGGAGCAGCGTGAGGGTCATTCCCCTCTCCGTCTTCTCTTGCTAGCACCGAGTCAGCACTTACATCTGGCTTTTCCTGGGCTACTCCGTCCTGTTCATCATTCACAGCCTCATCTGCTGCTTCTCTTGGTTCTTGGTGTTCACCATTCCAGTTGCCAATATGAATGCCAGGATGGTGGCCAGGATCCTGCTGGCAGACCCAGAGAGGGTGCATATGCGGATGATAAAGGTGAGTTGTCCTTGGATGGAGGGGAGAGGAGGAAACCGAGGTCCTGGAGAAATTCAGCATCTTTCCCAAGCTCACAAAGGCAATAAGCAGCAGAGCCAGGACCTCTGATTCCAAATTCAGCCCTCTGTCCGCCTGCTCTACCACTTTCCAATTGCCTGCCGTTGGCCAAGTCACTCAGCTTCTCTGAGGCTGTTAACATGGGTGTGATAACATCTGCACTAGCTACCTTACAAAGTAGTTAAGGAAACCTTGGAGAAAGCTGAAAAGAGCAGTTTGGAGAGTCTGAAGCTCTCTGTCATTGTGAGTTTCCCATGTTGTCTCTAACCTTCTGTTTCCTTCCCTCCTGCCTTCAGCTGCTGCTGGACTCATTTGAGCTCCAGATAGAGCCGAGATCTGAACTTGCATCTTGTTGAAGGAAAAGGAAAGTTTGAGTCTCATCTGCTATTATCCTTTATAGGTCTTTCTCCACACCTACCTGACCCCTGCTGGTAGGGACCCTAGGATGATAGTAGCTAGAGTTGGAAGAGGCCTTGTGGGTCATCTGTGCTAACCACATGCCCTATTTTAGAGATGAATGGAAGTCAATGCCTAGAGAACTTAAAAGTGACTTGGCCAGGGGGTGGCTAGGTGGCACAGTAGATAAAGCAACGGCCTTGGATTCGGGAGGACCTGAGTTCAAATCTGACCTCAGACACTTGACACTCACTAGCTATGTGACCCTGGGCAAGTCACTTAATCCTCACGGCCCAGAAAAAAAAAAGGGTGGTGGGGGGGGCAGCTAGGTGGCGCAGTGGATAGAGCACCGGCCCTGGAGTCAGGAGTACCTGAGTTCAAATGAGGCCTCAGACACTTAACACTTACTAGCTGTGTGACCCTGGGCAAGTCACTTAACCCTAATTGCCTCACTAAAAAAATTTAAAAAGTGACTTGGCCAGAGTCCTGTGGCTCCTTAGTGGCTTATGTGAGGCTAAACCCCAAGCTTTCTCTAAGTGGAAGGGCAAACACACAGCTGGAATCTCACTTTACCCCAGAAGTCCACTCTTAGGATAAGAGGTACAAAAAGAAAGTCCCACCAGAGGCCTCTGGGACTTAAGGCTCATATATCTTGATGGATGTCACAGGCCATTTTGTTTTCGTAGAATTGTTGGAAGTAGAAAGTAGTGTTCAAATCCCAAAGGACCCAGTCGGCCCAAGTCTCGCTCTGGCCCCTTCTGCTTGCTTGTCTCCTTCCCTCACAATACTACTTTTTTAGACAACAGGAAAATACATCCCTATCTCGACTGTCCTCTGCATTCCTATGTCCTGCTTTTTTCTAGGACCCTTTTGCTCTATGCAAAAGGAAGCATGGGGTAGGAGTAGGGGTTTCAATGAATCAGGGAAGGGTCCAAGACCAGAGCCTACATGCCCAAATCCCTATACTATAAAGGGTTGTAGGAGGGATATCGGGAACATAGGCTTAATGTAAATAGCCCTTCAGAAGAAAATCTGCCCTTCTGAATGTCTTCCATGACCCCCATTTTAGACAGAGGCGCCCATGGATGCTGACACACTCTTGTGCTGCTGTCATGCAGCTAACTCCTATTACTACAAGTATACTGTGGATGGTGTCAGTATCTTTGCTGTCAGTATCCTTTGCCACGTCCGAGGGAAGTCCACAAATGCCATTCCACCCCAGCAGCCCTGTGGCTGCAAATAGCAGGAAGAGACAAGCTGGAAGAGACAATCTGCGAAGAGGACAGTAGTGAATGAGGAAGACTCTCCCCCAAGTGGAAGGAAGCAAGACTTTAGCCACAGAGCTCTCCTGTGCGTGGTCCTGCCCTGTCAGGAGCAGGAGAAGCTTCTCTGACAGTCCATGGTTGGGTGGTATGAGGCACTAGTTCTAAGTCTGAGATGAGGGGGGAAGATTGGGAGGAGGAAAAGGAGACTGCCTAATGTTTGTTGTGAAGCAATGGGCACAATTGGTGGTACAGATGGACATTTCCCAGGCAGCACTGGTTGATCAGAAGTGGTTACTATAGCTTTCCCAAGCTCAGACAAACTTTTATGAACAGTCTGTTTGAAGAACAACCTACAACAGAAGATGGGGAACCATTAGATTCTGATAGCCCATGGGACAATTCTGTCCTATATATATATCAAGGTTCTTGTCAGAAGTTGGTCATTCCTTCAAGATAAGTTCCAGAACACATGGACGTTTTAGACTCCCTTTGCCCCAGATGCTTCAAGACATAAGGCAAGCTGACGTTGTTGGCCCTTGGCATGTCAGCCTGATTGCCTTCATGAAACTACCTCTGAAATGTTGAATATTTTCATGCTGAGAAAGTTACTCTAATTTTGCGATTCTGAATAATCCTGCTCCTGCAAGTTTTACAATGACCTGATCCCCCCCCCAAAAAAAAGAAATCAAGAAAAGGTGGTTTGCATTGATTCAAGTTGTTGGCAAAGAGACAGGTAATCCTCAAATTGAAGGGGACTCGCACCTCGAATAGATGTGTTGAGTTTAGATTAAATATTAGACCAACCTTACAGTAATGCTAGACACTGACCTGTTCCATTTCACTAGGGATAGCAGAAAAGTAGCCTTGTGAAGCCCATTGGGGTTGGCAGTGGGGAGAGGGGAGAGTGTGAGGAGGGAGGGAGAAAGGGCCAGCTGTTGTTTTGTTGTACAAAAGGGAGGAACCGGCATTCCCAAAGAAAGCATCATAGAGGCTGATAGCAGAGCTGGGGGAGGAGCTCCTCACTCCCTGTAGATAAACCATTTGATTTGTTCTGCTGAGGGATGGCCTCCCCCAAACAGATGTTTAGAGGCATGAGATGAACTTTTGCGGAGGGAGGGGGGCAATGAGTGTTAAGTGACTTGCCCAGGGTCACACAGCTAGTAAGTGTCAAGTGTCTGCCCTCCCGGGCAGCTAGGTGGCGCAGTGGATAGAGCACCGGCCCTGGATTCAGCAGGACCCAAATTCAAATCCGACCTCAGACACTTGGCACTTACTAGCTGTGTGACCCTGGGCAAGTCACTTAACCCCAATTGCCTCACTAAAAAAAAATAATAAAAATAATAAAATGAGCCTGGAGTCCTGTTCCTTAACCCGTTGTCTCTAGACCTCCTGCCACTGGTACTCCTGACCTTAACCTTGGGCTACATGGACAGCCAGAACCAATACACGAGCTCTCTTGCCAAGTTCACCCTCTCCCTCCTCTCCATCATACCCCTCTCTTACTATATTGGCATGGCCATCGCCAGGTAAGCCTGAGGGTGCTCAGAAGCTGCTTGTGCCTTCCCCCTGTTTTCTACATCCAAAGAGCACTGCACTGAGAAGCTAGAGACTTTGGTGTCAAGTCCTAGTTTTGGCACTTGTAAGCTATGTGAGCAGTCAGGTGGAGCAGCCAATTGAATACTGGGCCTGGAGCCAGGAAAACTCCTCTTCCTGAGTTCAAATCCAGCCTCAGACACTTACTAGCTGTGTGAGCCTGAACAAGTCACTTCACCCTGTTTGCCTCAGTTTCCTCATCTGTAAAATGAGCTGGAGAAGGACATGGCAAACTACTCCAGTACCTTCCCCAAGAAAATACCAAATTGGGGTCATGAGGAGTTGGAAACAACTGAAACAGCGGAGCAACAGCAACAAGCTATGTGACTGTGGCTGAGTCACTTGACCCTCTGAGCCTTGATTTGCTTATCTGTAAAACTGTCACATCCTTAAAGTGCCCTATGAATGTAAGTGGACTGGGAGTTAGGGGACCTGGATTTGAATTCCACCTCCTAGGTAAGTCAGTTTTCTCATCTGTAAAATGGGATTAATAATATTTATTGATTTTTTTATATGTCGATCTATAAATAATGAAGTTAATGCCTCCCTTAGAGTTGGTCTCAGGAAAGAGCTCTGCAAACCTTAACTATAAGCAGTTGTTATTGCCAGCCCAGCTCTCAGGCATTCAAATGGAACAGGCTGACTTGTTAAGTAATAAATACTCCATAGTTGGAGGTCACAGGATCTTCGTTCTAGAACTGGATGGAGACTTAAGAAACTATCTAGTCCAAGCCCTTCTTTCTACAGATGAGAAAACTGAGGCCTGTGGAGGACAAGTGACTTGCCTAAGGTAACACAGCCAGTGTGGGATTCGAACCCAGGTTCTGTGACTCTTCTCTGTTACATGCTCAGATAGAAGCTGAATTAGTTTTTAGAGGCTGTAGCAATTTATGTGCTGGGCAAGGGTTGGATCGGTTGATGTCTGTGGTCCTTTTCAACTTGGAGTCTACCTTATTCTTTGAATATTAAATGACCCAGAAATACGAAAGTCTCTTGCAGTGACCTCGGCACAGCTATTTGAGGGGAAGGATGGTGTGGTGCTGACTGTACTGATCTGTGTGGCCTCTGTCCTGTTTCTGTGCTGTGGGCCTTCTCAAAGGACTGCATCCCCAATGAGGTGACAAGGGACAGTGGGCTCAAGCCCTGTTTTGGTCTTGGTTCCCAGCATTTCAGCTCAGAGCACTTTCGCCGTGGGCGCCGTGGTGAATGCCACATTTGGCTCCATCATCGAGCTGACGTTTTATATCACTGCACTGATCAAGGGGGCCCAGGAAAGGAACAAATGCTACGAGGAGGTGGTGAAATCTGCTTTGACGGGCACCGTGCTGGGCTGCGTGCTCCTCATCCCAGTGAGTCTCGCTGAGAGGGTTCCTTGCTCCTTTTCAGAACCAGTTGTGGAGGGCTCCAGAAGCCTGGGAAGGGCCGGGTGTGGAATTCTCATTTGGTTTATGAAAAAACTTCCTGAGCCCTGGAAGGACGAAAGATCTGAGCGATGAATTTTGGCTTCTCTGCTCTTCGGCACGTCTCTTCCCTCTCCTTCCCTCTCCATGCCCGCCCTCCCAAATAGGCTCATGGGCTTCTATCCTGAGCTAGAAATGCCCTAGGGGGCCATAAGATTCGACTCCTTCATTTTTCACATGATGAAGCAGAGGTCCTGGTAGTAAGTAGGAAAGACACGATTGGAAGCCTGGTCCTCTAACCCAAGTCAGCCCTAAGCAGCTTCATTAGAACCAGTCTACATTCATTCATTCATAAAATGTTTATTGACGGAGGCAGCTAGATGGCGCAGTGGTTAAAGTACCGGCCCTGAATTCAGGAGTACCTGAGTTCAAATCTGGCCTCAGACACTTGACACTTACTAGCTGTGTGACCCTGAGCAAGTCACTTAACCCCCATTGCCTGCAAAAAAACAAAACCAAAAAAAATGTTTATTGAGCACCTACTATGTGCAAAGTACTGCAGGGTATACTAAGAGAATGAAGACGCCATTACTTTTCTCATAGGGCTTAACAACACCCTTTGAACATGAAGAGTGTTGTAAACCCCAGAGCTTCCTGGTTCTTCCTCTGGACCCCGAGGGTCCATACCCTGGCTTCCCCATAGAGCTCTGCCTTACTCTTCCTCTGATGGAAGGGCAATGAGCACCCCTGCCTCTTCTCCTTGTACCTTGACCTACTCAAAGGATGTGTTCCTGAAAACGAGTGTGCTTTTAGTCATTCAACTCCTCTCGTAAAAGCCACAGAAGACATTAATTTTTAAAGTGTGCCTCATTCCAACTGTGTTGGGATTTAGGTGGATGGCTTCCTACTTGGCCCACTTTCCTCCCTCCACCCTAGTCCCCAAGATCTAAGTAAGTGGTCTCTTGTGGGTAATATTTGTAATACAAGGGTGCTTCTTCCCTGATAAAAGATCAACCCTGTCCTGTTCTTCTGGTGATGGAGGCAGGTAAGAGAGGTCATCCACATGGATCTTTTGCTTCATAAGAGATCCATGGAAATGAAAACCTTGAGAGCCACTGCTCTGGAGAACTTGCTCTTGAAAGCATGATGTTCCTTGTTTCTTTTCTTTTTTTTTTTTTTTTGTGGGGCAATGAGGGTTAAGTGACTTGCCCAAGGTCACACAGCTAGTAAGTGTCAAGTGTCTGAGGCCAGATATGAACTCAGGTCTTCCTGAATCCAGAGCTGGTGCTTTATCCACTGCACCACCTAGCTGCCCCATTCCTTGTTTCTTGATTAATATTTTGTTAACTTTCTTATTTTATTGTAATCCTATAGATTCTGTTTTATATATTTAAAAAGCATGATTCTGAGAAGAGGTCCATAGATATCCCCAGACTAGCAAAGGTGGGGGAATGTCTATGGACATAAAAAGATGAATAATTCTAAGAGCCGAGATTGTCTTACTTTGTTTTTTATAGTCCCAGCACTTTGTACAATAAATGCTTTAGGGGGCAGCTAGGTGGCGTAGTGGATAGAGGATCGGCCCTGGATTCAGGAGGTCCTGAGTTCAAATCCGGATTCAGATACTTGACACTTACTAGCTGTGTGACCCTGAGCAAGTCACTTAACCCCAATTGCCTCAAAAAAAAAAAAAAGATGATGAGACATTTTTAGGGGGGAAGCTAGGTGGCGCAGTGGATAAAGCACTGGCCCTGGATTCAGGAGGACCTGAGTTCAAATTTGGCCTCAGACACTTGACACTTACTTAGCTGTGTGACCCTGGGCAAGTCACTTAACCCCCATTGCCCCACCAAAAACCAAAACAAAACAATAAATGCTTTATTGATTTAAAGGAAGGTGGTCGAGGAATCCCATTTTGGTAAGCAGTCATATTAACATTCCCTGAAATGGGGGTAGAGGCCAAGCTGTGTCCTGATGAATTAGCTTTCTCCAATTTGCATAAATTCAGATTTTTGCATGACATGGCTTTCTTTTCCACTTGGGCTTACTTCTAGTGCAATGGCAGGTGCTGGGGCAGCTAGGTGGCGCAGTGGATAGAGCACTGGTCCTGGAGTTAGGAGGACCTGAGTTCAAATCCAGCCTCAGACACAACACTTACTGGCTGTGTGACCCTGGGCAAGTCACTTAACTCCAATTGTCTCACCAAAAGCAAACAAACAAACAAAAGAAATGGCAGGTGCTGAAAGCTACATTTGTTAACACAGCTGACTAAATCACAGCTGCATGACAAGCTCTTTCTTTCCTTTGTAATCCTATCTTCTAAATACATTCTGTCTCAAAGACCTTGCCCATTCCCAGGGAGCCAATTCTCCAAATCCCAGTAAACATTTAAGTGTGTGCAAAACATGGGCATAGGAATCATAGAAGTCTAAGTCCCTGCCCTCCAGAGCTTGGAGTCCTTTGTTTTATATTTCTAAAATGTATTTGATGTAATATTGTCACATTACAGTTATGTGAGGTCTAAGGTGAGGGGGGCTTGGGAAGGGGCAGGTTATCATCCGTCAGGTTTCTGGCAGAGACAATATTTGATTTGTGTTTTAAAGCAGAGGGATCATACAGTGGGTACAAAATATTTGTATGACCCGAACCAAATTAAAATGTGATTGGCAATATTTAACAAAAAACCACAAAATAACATTATGTTGTATTCCATTTTTATTTTGTTAAGTCAATATGTGGCCTGCAAGGATTGGTTTCTATTTGAATTTGACACCACTGCTTTTAAATATGGGTAGGAATTAAATAAAAGTTGGCGGGGGGGGGGGGGGATATTCCAAGCATTAAGAATACAAGAGGGGGGCAGCTAGGTGGCGCAGTGGATAAGGCACCAGCCTTGGATTCAGGAGGACCTGAGTTCAAACCCCGCCTCAGACACTTACTAGCTGTGTGACCCTGGGCAAGTCACTTAAACCCCATTGCCCCGCCCCCCCCAAAAAAAAAGAATATAAGAGGGGGCAGCTAGATGGCACAGTGGATAGAGCACGGGCCTTGGATTCAGGAGGACCTGAGTTCAAAGCCAGCCTCAGACACTTGACACTTACTAGCTTTGTGACCCTGGGCAAGTCACTTAACCCCCATTGCCCTGAGAAAAAAAAAGAATACAAGAAAGGAGGGTCCTGAAAGTAAAAGTTAGGCATGGTGGAAGGAAGAATAGTCTGATCTGGTTAAAGCATTGAGGGAAGCAGTATGAGAGATCTGCTGCCAAATCATGGAGAATGCTAGGGAGCTATTGAAGAATTTGGGGCAAAGGAGTGATAGGAACAAATCAATAAATCAAGCAATAGGAATAAATCTAGATTATTTTGGCAGCAGTATGCCTCGGAGCATGAAGGAAATGATTGCCACAATCTAGGTGGGTGGGAATGTGGTATTATATGAGGGAAGCCATGGGAAGAGGAGGAGATAGATATGATGTGTTATGGAAGTATAATCAATCAACAAGGCTTGGTAACTTGGAAGGGTGAGAGAAAGTAGTGTCAGTTAGGAAACACCAGGGACCATTGGTGAAGGGTGGTGCCACCAAAACAGAAAGAAAAGAAGGTTGAGGTAAGATAAGTAACTGGCTCAGACACAATGAATTTGAAGGGCTAAGGAGACAGCGAGGTGAACATTTTCTATAGGCCGTTATAGATGTGGGTCTGGAGTTCAGAAAAGAGATCTAATTCAACAAGAGTTGACTGTGCCAGGCATTGGGGATAGAAAGGCAGCAATGAGAAATAGGCTGTTCTAATGAAGTATTCTCTGCTTTTTGATTGCAGATTAAACATTATTTCTCACAGGCCAAAGTGAAACTGTGAACTGGGGGGTTCCCTCTTTCTTTTTTTGGGGGGGTTTCTTCTTTCTGGAGGGTCTCAAGCCAAAGCTCAATGGCCCCTTGTTGGGATGACATAATAGACTAGAAGAGTCTTGTTCAGGTCTGGGTTGGACTAGCCATCCTGAGATTGGATGATTCTTGTGACCTGGGCTCAAACCATCAGTCTTGGCTCTTCAGGATTATTCACATTCAGTCAGTGGGGCATACTTGGCATTTGGAGCAAATGTGCAGCAAATGATATGGGCCTGCCACGTATTGGGCACCATGCTGGGCGTGAGGATACTTCGAGGTCCAGTCTGTCAGCAGGCATGAAGTGCACCATTGGCTTTGGCAGCTGCTTGGACAGATGCTTAATGAGTGCTTGTTGATTTGTTGTGGTGGCCGAGGGAGAAGGGAAGTCAAAAGTGTGGTTTAGGACCAGAGCCCTCTGGAGCTTTTCTCCTTTTAGACAGAGACAGAGACAGAGTCCACAGCAAACATGGAGGAGCAGGGAGGGAGAGTTTGAATGAACAGCTTTCTAGCGGAAGGAATTAAGATTTTAAATCGGAGGATCAAAGGTCAAACGTGGCTTCTGCTGCTTACTACCCATGTGTGCCCTTGGGCTGACACCTTTCATCTGGAAAATGAGAAAACTGGGCTGGATGACTGATCTCCAAGGCCCCTTCCAGTCTCACATCTGTGATCTGGTGATCCTAATGTTTCCAGGGTCTCTGCATGGTGATAGGGGGAATCCGCCATCCTGAACAGAGGTTTAACAGCCGGTCAGTGGGGGTCAGCTCTACACTGCTCTTCCTCTCTGTGGGAGGTAAGCCTGGGCTGTGGGGAGTCTAGGGCAATAAATAGAGAATTTCTATGATGTACTTACCTGGATTAGACTCTGGACACAATGAACCAGAACACCAGATTTTTTTTTTAGGGGGTAGAAGGAAAGCTAAATTTAATCAGGGTAGAGTACACCTAGGGACACCTAGGTGACTTGGTAGATAGAGCTCTGGGCCTGGAGTCAGAAAAAGACTCATCTTCCTCAGTAAAAATCTGGCCTCAGACACTAGCTGTGTGACCCTGGCCAAGTCACTTAACCCTGTTTGCCTCGGTTCCCTCATCTGTAATATGACTAGGAGAAAATGGCACACAGCTCCGGTATCTCTGCCGAGAAAGCCCCAGTTGGGGTCACAAAGAGTCGGAAATGACAAAAACAACAGAGGGGGTGCTTACAGCCATATACAGGAAGGTGGACAAAGCTTTTGCTCAGGACTTGGAGGACTGAGTTCCCTCTCATCTGATTTCCGCTCCTTTTTCAATGACCTCTCCTTCCTTTAATGGTGACGAGCACTGAAGCTAGAAGGAACTCTGAAAGTGACCTAGTGCCGCTCCCCCTGTCACTCATCTTTCCCAGATGAGGGAGCTGAAGTCCAAGAAGGGGACTCGCCCAAGGTTACACGGCTTAAAAGGGCGGAGATGGGAGGAAAAAAAAAGGGCAGAGATGAGACCTGAACCCAGGTCTTTTGATGTTCTTCTGTTACCCCTTTCTTCTCTCAGCTAAGGGAGGTCTCCTTTGTTGGTGTAGAAAGCTCTAAGACTGTTCAAACTCAAAGTCCCAGAAAGGAAGGCTAGAACTAACAACCTAAGTGGCTCCAGGTGGGCTCAAACCTCAGGCTTCACTTAACTCAGCTCCTGATTTCCATGTCTTGCCTTTACTTATGCCTTTCTTTTTCTTTTCTTTTTTTTTTTTTTTTTTTGTGAGGCAATTGGGGTTAAGTGACTTGCCCAGGGTCACACAGCTAGTAAGTGTTAAGTTTCTGAAGCCGGATTTGAACTCGGGTACTCCTGACTCCAGGGCCAGTGCTCTATCCACATGACTTCCTTTTAGCCTAAGAAATGGTGTTTTCATTCCTTGAGATTCTAGGTCTAAGTCCCTTTCTTAAAGAGTGTGTAGGACCTTGCTACTGGGGCCAAACGAGAGGGCAGCAATGATTCTGGGACCAGTGAGCCAATTTGCTTGACTCTGGAGATGTCTGGAGAAGTTGTTCAGAGCCTCTAGCACTCGGATGTTAGCAAGTGTAGGGACTGGGAGAGTGAGATCTCAGAATCCTACATCCACATCCATGGGACCTGACACTAGGTGTGTTTGCCCCAACACTCTTCTCCAAGGTCTATGGAAGACTGATCTGCGGGGAATGCCAGAACATCACCCAGGACCTCTCAGGGAGCTATCTGTGCCACAGTTGCCGATTTGACCTGGTAAGCAGAATGTCCTGCCCTGAGTTTCCCTGGGGACCAGCCAGAGAGGAGGATGGGGCCCAGCTGAGGAAACCTCATGAAGTGCATATGCACTCCCATGTAGTACTGGAAAAAAAGAAATGTGCATTAGCTCTCAGGTTGTTTTTGAGAGGCTATAATAGGTACTATAGGAATTTGGAGAGAGGTCTTAGAGGGCTAGACTAATCTGGGAAGACTGTGGTAGACTTTGGATGAGGGACGGAATCAACCGCATTCTAGTCAGATGAAGATGAAAACAACCTGACTGGGGTGAAGGATGCATTAGGCATCAGTAGGAAAGGGAGCTCAGAGCCCGGTGATAAAGGGCCAGAGAAGCTGGGTGATAGCCCCTAATGGCAGAATATGTAGATTTTATGGTTTGTTGTGGGCTTCATGTTTTAAGCCCAATGTTGACACACTAGAGCATGTCCAGAGTAGAGCAAAGCATGTCATCAGGATTGGTGAGAGGAAGGATGCTTAGCCTGGAGAAGAGAAAACCAAGCACATTCATCTGAAGCAAACCTTCTCGCATGGTAGCTTCTCTCCTCTGAGTACTTCTACACTCATAGCCTAGGGTCTTTGCAAGGCAAAGCCCTGTAATTAAGCAAGTGTAACAGTTCAAGGCTAGTGGGAAAAACTCAAAGGGGATTTTGTATGGGGAAAAATTCCCACTGCAGTAGCTGACCTTGCCTGTTTTGGTCAGTCCAAAACCTTGGACTGAGACTAGTGACATAAGGATTCCATAACTACCTCTCTAGAGGAGTTACAATTCAATCGAGCCAGATCTTAGACTGACTCCAATCCTTTTTCTGTTCCCCACAAGGAGAGGTTTTCCAACCCTCTTTTGAGGGGGTCTTCTCTTTATGTGGCCTGGGCTAAGCTGGGGTCTGGGAGAGGATAAGGGGGATGGCCTGAGGGAGAACCCAGACTCAGATCTTGGGGAGGCCCAACAATCTTTTGGGGGAGCATAAGACATGGACATTGGCACAATGCAGTAGCTCCCAAGGGTGGTAATCCCTGTCCACCTCATTAATGGCCCAGTTTGCCTTTCAGATGGAGAACAATGGAACTCTCTACTACAGCCATGTACAGTAAGTATGACCCTGTGACTTGATGGGATCCACTGAGAGCCCTATGGATGAGGACTCCTTCCTAACCAGGATCTTTGCCCATTTCCCCATTTGGCCTAAACACTTGGTTTAGTCCTGGCTAGCTTTGTAACCAGGGCAGTTCCCTTCCCCTCACTAAGCTTGTTTCTTCTGTAGAAGGGAACGTGTGCCACCTACTTTGTAACGTTGTGAGGTGTGTGGTACAATGGAAGGGGCATGGAATTTGGAGTCACGGGACCCATGTTTGAATCCAAGTTCTGCTGACTGCTCCTTATGAGATTTGTCCTATCTACCTCTGGGTCTCCCTCAGCTTCATGTGTAACATGAAGGGGATTGAAATAGATAAAGTTCATCATTCCATGGACTTTTGACTCAGAGATCTCCAATAGGGTCTCATCCTTTATGGTCCCCCACAGGCAATAACGTGAATTATTTATTGTTGTCCAGTGGGAAATGGGCAGATAGGATGGGTATGGATGCTGAGAGTTAGAAAAATGACTATAAAATACTGCTGTTAGTGTTATTTGTGGTGGCATCAACAGGCCGTTGACAAGGTAGCGCTTGGTTTCCTCGTCCTAAACCAGTGTAACTGCCTATTTCTCCTGTTGCTTCTCACTGTTCTTTGCTTTCCCCCTCCCCAGCAGACATGAGCTTACTCATCTTTGTCATTCTCAAAAGACCCTCCCCCTTATAGGAGGGAGATATTGATGTCCCTGTTGAGGCTGTTAGCCTCTGCCTTCCTTTTCCACCTTCCCCCTGCCATTACATTCCAGGCCCTTGGTATATACGGTGTCTCTCCTCCTCCCTGCTGCCTACATTGTGGGCCTCTTCTTCACCCTGAAGACACACTCACACATCTATGACATCCACATCAGTGACTACCCCTGTGAGTTGCCCGAGGGTTAAAGTCAGCCCTCCTTTTGGCTCATTTCTTCCTCTACCTGGACCAGGGATCAGCAAAGAAATTAACCAAGTTTCTCAGTTATGAAAGCGAGAAGAACAGGGACAGTTTATTAAACTGGGCAGAACCTGAGGGCGCTCCTGCACCTGGACTGGTATGCCCCTTATAACCAAATTATTCAGCTTGGGAGTGGTATCTTCCTTGCCCCCTCCCCAAATCCTTGGAGTATCAGAAAGGTGAACCAGAGGCACACAATGGAGTCCACAATGTTGAGAGGCTATAACTGTTCCTATCTTGCTTCCACCTTCTCCCTCCTTCCTTCTACTCTTCCCTGCCAGTGCCTGGGCACCACCATGGTGCTGTGGTTCACTGGCCCGATGGCGTGCACTGCTCTTCCTGCTGCTGTCCACCTTCTGCATGTCTGCCTGTGCTGACCTGGCCACAGAGCACATCAGCCCCATTCTGGAGAGTTCCACTGTGTCCCAGGTGAGTCAGGACCTCCTGTCACCTTCACTATGGATGGAGTGGCTCCAGACAAACGGAGGTGGGACAGGATGAGTTCAACAGAAGTTCCTGGAAAGTCGGGGCCCAAGTGCTTTCCTCTTGTCCTTTTCCTTCTCTCAGTACTTCATAGGAGTGACTGTCCTTGCCATGGTGCCTGAATTGCCTGAGATTGTCAATGGGATTCAGTTTGCCTTGCAGAACCACCTGAGTCTCAGGTGAGGATGCTACCCCTGCAGGGATGGACAGGGCAGAGGGTGGTCAGAAGATGCTACCGGACTCCTGGGATAGCCCTAACACACTGGTGGAGGCTTCCTGTAGAATATGCTTCCCTAGTCCCTCAGCTGGAGGTCCTGTGATTGAAATCAGCATCAATGTGCCGGTTAAAGAATTCTCAGCTTGAAGTTAATGGAACCAAAGTACAGTAGGAAGTATCTTCCAGTAACTTTGAGGGCCAGGCATATTATAAGTTGGAGAGTAGGGAAGCCAGATTAGCCAAGGGAAGAGGTAGACTGAAAGACAGGAGGTGCTTTCTGACTAGGCAGTATGACCAATTACAGAGTAAGGATCTAGGATGTTTAAATCCTTGCTCTGCCATTGCCCAAGGCTACACAGCCTCAGTTTCCTCTTCTGTAAAATAGGATTGGAATGGATGATTTCTAAGGTCCTTTCTAGCATTATGATTCTGAGTACTCTGGATAAAATCATGAGGGGTCCTGGATATTTCAGAAGGATATGAGCTGCAGTTGCCACCTTGGGGTGGAGTTGAAGCAGTATTTGAGGTGTACCCAGGAGGCAGATACTGTCTCCATGGGGAAGGGAAGGGAAGCCCTCAAGCACAAGGTAAGTATTAGTCATGTTGCCCAAACAGCCCTGATGTTTCCCTCTGCTCTCAAACTGTTGATTTTGCAGATAAACTATGAGCCTCTGTCCCTCTGGTAGAAGTTAGCTTATCGGCAGAAAAGGCTGATAGAATACTTTGAATGGAGGGTCAAAAAAGCTGAGCTTAGATCCTGGGGCAATTTTCTTTTTCCATCTTCAGGCCTGTCTGTAAAAGGACTAGGCGATTTTCAAGCTCCTTTCTCACTCTCGGGTGTATGGGGCACTTGCTTCTGTGGCCCAGCTTCCTTTTTTTGATCCCTTCCCCATTTCACAACATAAACAGGCCTTTCTTTTCCCACTTCTCTATCTCCTGTTCCAATCCTCTCTTCAACATCGAGATTGGCAGCTGCATTGCAGTACAAGTCTGTATGCTGCAGATCCCCATCCTGGTGCTGTTCTCTACCTTCTATGTAAGTCAACCTGGGAGTGAAAAGGATGTGCCGAGGTCGCTGACTTGACCACTTTCTCCAGGTCTCTTCCATGGATATTCATTTAGCCCTCTGGGTACAACTCTTGCTTGTGAGCAGCTTAGACCCAATAGTTCTTAGCTATCTTTTATGGGTTACCTTGGACTTTTTATTATATGTTCACTAAGGCAGGCCCTCTGCCTCTGTATATGAATGCTGATGGATTATTGAGTACCTCTCTCGGACTGGAAGAGACCCAAATAATTTGATGTGCCCGGCCTATTTCCTCACTGATAAAATGCGATTTGGGGGTCAGAGAATGGAGGTTTGACTTGTGGCTCTGCTCCACAGTGCCTTTTAGGAGCTTAGGCAAGCCCCAGTATTCATTTTTCTAGGCCTTAGTTTTCATATCTGTAAAATGGGGGAAGATTGAAGGATTTCCAAAATCATTTTAAACCATGAAAGATGTTAAAATGGGACCCCTTGAGGTCCTACGCCCTCCAACCCCCATTACAAAGTTAAATTACCACAGGTCTGTTACTCTCTTCAGCCAGCAGGGTTTATGCTGTTCTTCAGTGATCTCCACGTCTATTCCAGCATGTTCAGTGTCATTCTCATGAATTATATCTTCATGGATGGCAAGTATGATTACTTTCAAGGTAGGTTTGAAGGGGAAGGGAATAAAGGGGTATGGGCATACAGGTTACCCTAGGATGGTCCTGGCTATTAGAAACTCTCCAAGTTTGAGGTTAGTTCTACATAGTGTAACAGGTGGCATGTATGTCCTAGGTAATCCTGGGTAGGGTGGCCCCTTGCAGTGACTGTCCACTTACATATGATGGAGGGGAGCAGGTGGTTTTGAAGGGATATGTCAAGGAGTTCTACCTAAAACCACATAGCAGAGAAAGCTCTTAACTAGCCTCCAATTTCCAAGGAAACACAGTGACGGCTTTCTGAAATGGCTATTACCAAACCTTACACCAAGTTTTAAATCTGCTCCCAGACAGTTGAACAATGACCCCAATGTGTCCCTCTCCCTCCTCAGGCACTGTGCTGGTGATGGTCTACCTCATCCTCCTCGCGGTCTATTTCTTTGCTCCTTCCCCTGCTGGCTGCTGATATCTGCATCAGAGAGGACTGGGTACTTTCCTTTGAGGCTGGGGGCCTGTGTAGGTTTTTAAGGATTTACCTAATCTGATTTGAAATCTAGAGAACAACGGGAAATCAATCCAAAGCTTTCTTCAACCTTACCCATTTTCTCTCTCATTTTTACACTGTGGGAACTTTTTTTTTTTTTTTTTGCGGGGCAATGGGGGTTAAGTCACTTGCCCAGGGTCACACAGCTAGTAAGTGTCAAGTGTCTCAGGCCAGATTTGAACTCAGCTCCTCCTGAATCCAGGGCCGGTGATATATCCACTGCGCCACCTAGCTGCCCCCTGTGGGAACTATTAAAGAACAAAAGGCTTTGTACTAAAACTTCATTACCCTTGATTGTTTCTGAGGGAGAGAGAAGGGACTCGCCTAATGAAATCCCTTTTTCCTTGGTCATTTTTGATTCTTGCCACATCCAAGGATGATGAGTCTCCAAAGAGAAAGTGGTAAATTGGTCCCATGTTTTTCAATTTCAGTTTGTACCATTCTCCTTACCCAGTGAAGCACAATGACTTTACATAAACAGCAGGTGCCAAGATTTTTGCCATGTCTTAAAAGTGTAAAGGCAGATTAAAGGTGAAAAAGACATCTTTGTTTTAAGGTGTCAGAATAGTAGAGTTGGTAAAGTCCTTCTCTCTAGGTGGGAGGAGGAGGAGGAGGTGAGTTACTCAATTCTCTTCTCTTCCACACATCCTAAACTCCCATGCTATTCACCAAACACAGTTTAGAAGCTTAAATGGTGAGGGAAAGGAATAAAACAGACATCTCCTTATTACTACTAGTGCTACATAACGAGAGCACTACTTCAAAAGAGATTCAACAAAATAGTACTCATTTACCATAAAACAGAGCAGTTGGAGTTGGTTATGAAGCTGCTTTTCCAATAATGACTTTGATATAAGTTATTCCCCTACTCAGAGACATTTAAGTAATTAGTGTTAGGACAAGATTAAGGGGGTTTGCATTGACAAAACCAAGTGGATACCTGATTAAGTTGGAAACATGGGTCTACTTACGGAGAGCATCAAAAGCCCTGTCCAAGTTCTTCTGTGGCCCTGACCAAAAAACTTCAGGCAGCACTATTTTGATTGCTCCAAATTACTTTGGGCAGATAGCAGGGTCAAGTGTGTTTGAGTTGTAACAAATACTAGCCAGCACCCAGCAACAGAGTACTTCTGGACTAGCTCATTCAAGTTTCTAGGCCTGGACTTTTCTCCTCTGATTCTCAGCTCTCATGTGATAAGGAAGGAGGATACATGCTAGGAATTCATTAGCAGATATTTGGGGCTAAGGTAATAAAAGCTGGGAGGAGAAAGAAAGAAAAATTGAAAGCAAAAGAAATATCAGGGCTGTTTCTAGGTAGACAAAAGGTAACTGGAAACAGCAGGATTTCTTACCATATCCCCTATTAGAATAGAAGCTTGAGTGTTAGGACTGGAGGAGGGGGGTCGTCTTCGATGGAAAAATCTTTCAATCAAAAAAGGGAATAAGCCGTCAATACTCTCGGATTTCCCTGGCCCTTTACAGGAAAATTTCATGTTCAGAATCAAGAGGATCTCAGACCACATCTTCACCAAGGAATCTGACTTGGTCCCCCACAAGTATAATCTGGCCAGGGACAGGGCCTTGAAGAAAATACATCCCTCTCTTTTGGGGGTGGTGTTTAGTGCATCAAGGTCTCTATAAATATGAACAAAGCTGAGTTGCGCACTCCACCCGTAGACTGTACAGTGAGAAGCTACTGCTGTTCCCCCTTAGTCATGACTATAGCAGGGAGACCTGGATCATTGCTTCAATGTCCATGTTAGCACCAAGTGCAGCCCTCTCACAGTTCTTTTGTCTCCACTGTGATCTTATCAAGGTTCTTGCCCTTAGCTGACAGTGAACAGGCCCCCACACTTGGCCTCTCACTTTGCCCATCACACCATCATCTGGTAAAGCACATTTAACATCCTTGCTATGTCCTAAATTGGTCATGCAGGGGTGGCATTAGAATCAGTTTCCTGACTCCTCTAAACTTCTAAGCATCTAGTTCAACTGAGGCTCAAAGGTGATCTCCTTCAAGGTCACACAGCTAGTGGCAGTCGGGCCTAAAATGGATTAATAATGACAGCCAACCTTATGGGGTACTGTATATATATATATATATATATTACATCATTCCATCCATATCACCCTGTGTGTTGGATACCATCAAATTCCCACTTGCTAGATGAGGAAACTGAGGCTTCACCGTTGAGCTGTTTGTCCTTGGTCACACAGCTCATGTTAGAAGCACAAATCAAAACCAGCCCCCTTTCCCCTCTACCACAGGGCCTCTCTCCCACATCTATTTCCAGTCCAATATTCTTTCAACTATGCCCACCATTTTGTTTATATCACAGGGTACTAACCAGAATGCTACAAATGAAATGGTCTAAACTTTACTGAGTTTGGAAAAAAAGGGGGAGCAGTTTGTGGCTAAGGTGTGGAACCCAACCCACAGTACAGTACTGGGCTGGCCATTAAGCAACTGGATTTTGAACAGGTTTATTGAGCAGATCTCTTTATCAAACAAACAGCAGAACAGTGATAAGGTACATGAATACACACAGTGGATATACCAAGGAAATTCCCCTGTGTTTCCTACTGCACATAGAAAACCAGGCAAGATGGAAAAATTGTTCTCATTTCATGCACGCCAGACTACAAAAAGATAGCTGGAGCACTCTAACAGGGCTACACCACACAGCCGCGAGGCAAGGTAACAGTATGGCCCCAAGCATACAATTCTTCTGGTAAAGAGCTAGACCCAGGTTCATTCTTTAGAACCTTGATTAATGTCTTCTGGCACATATATGAGTTATTTACCAACACGCCCACATTTTGGAATAATGGATGTTAAAATACTTTGTGCCTTCCTTCCTTCCTATAATAAGGGGACAGCTGGACAAGATGCCAATTGCTGACATAAGGACAGAGTTCATTACTATGAACTCTGAAAACCACTGGGTTTACACCCTGCCTTTAAAAAAGAGCCACAGCACTCTTTGGAACTGTAAACCTCAAAAACCGAGGGAGCCATCTCCTTATCTTAAACACGACTCCAACTTACAACTCATTTGTCCTGCTAAGAGGCCCTGGCCCTTCCTGCATATTTGCGAAAGCAAGACGAGCTAAGGTAACCTGGACAAGATTTTAGCTTCTAGATGTCATGGTCCCTAGAATTCAAATTTTTATCTCCTCCCTCCCCCCCTACCCCACCCCAGTCGGAGCAAAAAAATATTCAATAGCAGAACTGTTGAGGTGAAAAGAGGGCCTTTTGCATTAATTCAGGATCCTGGCAGGGAGTAGCTTTTAATTCAGTAAGCTATGAGCATCTTTAGTTTCTGTGAACATGGTAAACCAAACCCACTTTGAAGAATTGAGCCAAAAAATGCTCCTTGAAAAAAATTTCCCCTTACCTGTTTGCAAAACTCTGCAGTCAAATAAATGCTCAAAAGAGTAAATGGGGGCTCCAACATTAATGGTGACATGAGTAGCTGCAAAAAGTCAAATGCCTTACTTGTTAAATAATGTTTTCCCTTGTACCATATACCAACCTCCTTTTTCCTTACCTGCTAGGAAAACAGAACATCTACGGCAGAGCAGGTGTGTGTCTGAAAGACACTCTAAATTTCTTCCAATCTGTGCAACATGAGGATCAGAAAGAGATCCCTGTTACAGAAGTGGGCAAAAAGCCAAAGTGAAAACGGTGGTATGAATAACCTTGTTTGAAAAAAAACCAAGAGGGGCAGCTAGATGGCTCAGTGGATAGAGCACCGGCCTCAGACACTTAACACTTACTAGCTGTGTGACCCTGGGCAAGTCACTTAACCCCAATTGCCTCACTAAAAAAAAAAAAAAAAATTAAAAAAAAAAAAAGAAAGAAAACCAAGGGCTAGAGCATCATGGTCATAGTATGAGAGGCTAAATGGTTATTCACAACTGTTTATCCAATGGAACCCAGACACACCTCTACTCATTCTTCCCCTATGATTGAATACTTATTAGCTCCTCTTCCAAAAAAAATGGGGATAAGGGCCATTGACAAAACTGAAAACAAAAAAATAAAATAAAAAAAATTTTTAAATCAATGATCCCATGATTTTAAAAAAGGGGGGCAGCTAGGTATTGCAACGGATAGAGCACTAGCCTTGGCTTCAGAAGGACCTGAGTTCAAAGCCGGCCTCAGACACTTGACACTTACTAGCTGTGTGACCCTGGGCAAGTCACTTAACCCTCACTGCCCTGCAAAAAAACAAAATAAATAAATGAATGAATCGATCCCATGACAAAAATGAAAATATACTGATCAGAAATGGATTCAGTGTTTCACACTGCTCCCACTCTACCACATTGTCATTACTATTAACCTTGCATTCCAAACAGACACTTAACATCTCCTTTGCTTGAGATAGCTCCACCTCAAATACAAGGTAACCAATGATATTTTTGTCCTTTTTTTCTCCTAGCTATATTATCAATGCAAATTCATCCATATTTTCAATTTTAAGTCACTGGAAAAACCAACCTCCCAAAGAAAAAAGTTTCACTTTGGCCTATGAAGAATGATTAAATATTTCATTTCCAGTCTTGTAGAGGTTTATAGTTCTTAAAGAACTTAGAAAATACTTCATTAAAACATTCTTCCTATTCACAGATAAACTACTTTGAACATATTTTGGGAAGAATGGCATTAAGAAGTAAATTCAGATTTCTCCACTGATAGGTAAATCCTTTGTTCCTAGGAAGGGAAGACTGATTTCCAAATGAGAAATAGGTACCCTAATTTTAAATCATTCTGGAAACCTAAGTCATAATTTTAATGCAGGGACAAATACAGCTAGGAGATGTGCAAAGAGATGACATGAAAAAATTTTACAAGAGACATTCCAACTATCATATGACACTGAAAACTAAGTCCCTAAAAGCTGAAGCCAACCTACCCTATACCCCCAGAATTGAAAATCCCAGCGTTGCCAAAAATTGGCCTGAACCAAGCTGTCCAGCTAAAATTCTGAGTCTGGAGAAGCTCATCACCAGAAAAGAGGCAAATGGGTAAATTTTTGTGGCCTCAGCAATTCGTGAAGACTGGCTACTAAGACAGATTTTTATCTGGAGAAAGGAGCTGGTACTCGAAGGTGATGAAATCCTGTATATTTGGAAGTATTAAAGAAGTACATACACACACATGTCTACATGTGTGTATCAAAAACATGTTATATATATATATGTATGTATTATTACACTTAAATTTGTAGATGGAAAATAGATGGTTATGGATGTCTGAAAGAGGCAGAGAAGCAGGCATACGCTTCCATGCAATAGGCACTAGAATCAAGGTGAAATCATTTTGCTAGCTAGTTATATAATTAAATCCTTTATAAATTCTTAAATTAATTCCAATAAGATCACTTAAACATACACTACACACATGGGCACAGTGGGATAGAGCGCCAGCCCTGGAGTCAGGAAGACCTGAGTTCAAATCTGACCTCAGACATTTACTAGCTGTGGGACACTGGGCAAGTCATTTAACCCTGTTTGCCTTACTTTCCTCATCTCTAAAATGAGCCAGAGAAGGAAATGACAAACCACTCCAGTATCTTCACCAAGAAAACCCCAAATTGCATCACAGTGTGTCAGACACAACTGAAAAGCAACTCAGCAAAAAGACGGTGTAGTGGAAAGGGTAAGGATATGGAGTCAGAAAGATGTGCCTAATTTGTGGCTCCAAACCCTTCAGTGGCTGTGGGACTGTTCATTTAGCCAGTCATGCCAACTCCACCTGTTTCACCTATAAAAGAGAGACAATACTTGATTTCCACAGGGCTGTAGTGAAGGAAGCACTGGGTGTACTCTTAAAGTAGTATATAAATATGAGCTATCATTCAGGAAGTGTGTGCTTCATTATGCAGCATTTGGAGAGCTCCCGTTACATGCTTTCTTTCACTACTGTTGATTAGAACAGGATACTCTGGACAAAGGTTGGAGGGGTCCTTTTTACAGAGAAGCCAGGTATTCTTACTGCTGTGGTCAATAAGCCTACTGCTATGAAGCAAAGATAGAGTGAGTGCTGCCATTCTTCTGTTTCTGGTACTTCCAAGGGTCTGCTAACAGAAGGCTTACAAGATGAGAACAAGTCAAGATTGAAGCAGCTGCTGCTACAGAACCAAAAGGTTGGAAGTTGAAGGATCATTCTTTGGCCTCACCAGAAATACCATACCACCCACCTGAGAGCCTGGCATGTCTGATGCTCTTAGCTCAGGCTGGCAGCTTGCCACAGAGCTGCTTTCTCAGAACTAAAAATGGGCTTATCTAGACTGACCACACCAGGAAAAAGCTATTTTCCTCAGTGAAGCAACTACAAACTATAAAAGCAACTGGTTAGCAAACTATTAGTAGTAAAGCATAGAAAAGGGCAGCCCATCTCAAAAGAAGAGCAAGCCAAAATTTTCCCTAAGGCTCGCCCAAACAGTTATTCCAAACTACTACTACAGAACAAACAAAAAAAATCTTTTAAGTCTTCATGCCATACAGATTAGGATGTTATGAAAAGCTCTAGATACTGGATGCTTTTTAAAATTTAACTCAGACTATTTTAAAACACATCCTCAAGTGGTTTTTAAAGAGAAGGAAGGGAAATTATTTTTAAGAGTTAGCTGAGGAGGGGCAGCTAGGTGGCGCAGTGGATAGAGCACCGGCCCCAAATTCAGGAGGACCTGAGTTCAAATCCAGCCTCAGAACACAACACTTACTAGCTGTGTGACCCTGGGCAAGTCACTTAACCCTCATTGCCCTGCCCCCCCCCCCAAGTTAGTTGGAAAAAAGGCACTTAAATGGAAAAACATGTCCCAATTCTAAATTAGACCTATCTGGGACAACCGGGTCTGCATCTCTCTCTCTCTCTCTCTCTCTCTTTTTTTTGGGGGGGGTGGGGCAATGAGGGTTAAGTAACTTGCCCAGGGTCACACAGCTAGTAACTGTAAAGTGTCTGAGGCTGGCTTTGAATTCAGGTCTTCCTGAATCCAGGGCAGGTACTTTATCCACTGCACCACCTAGCTGCCCCCTCTTGTATTCCACATGTTTACCTGACTATAATCTATCCAATTATTATCTAACAGACTGGAAAAAAGCAAGTTGGAAATTCAAGTCACTTTCCCAAATTTAAAAATAAGACACACAAGACTCCACACAAAAATGAAAAAAAAATGACATTCAATTGCATTCTTCCCTCATGATGGTTTTTAAATGACACTTGGTTTCCCAGAATGGATAACAAATTGATTTTGGCTTTTTCCAGCTACTAGATCATAGGATTCAGAGCACAATGCACATATGAACAGAAAGAAAAAAGCAGAACTATTTAAGTGAACAACCAAGCGCCAGTTGGCTTTCTAGAGGGAAAAATCCCATTGCCTGAGAAAACAAGAGGCTTGTGGTCCAGAGCCCAAAAAGCAGCAGGTTACTAATAGCAAATGGCACCGATTCTGAGGCCTGGGAGATTCTTTAAATGAAAGGCCAAAGCTCATGTTTCAGATCAGAGACCAAGTCTAAGGTCTCTAAAAAGGAAACAGCTACAGGTCATTTCACAGGAGGTGGGAGAGGGGAGACACTTAGAAGAAAAAAACACTGAGAAGGCATGCCAGTGTTTTTTAGTCATTCTGGCTTTGTTTGGCCCATGGAATGTTCACAGTACCCTAGTCTTTAAGACCAACAATATAGAGCATACAAACCTATAATGTACACACAAGTTTCTAGGTCAGCCCTACCTTAAAGGGATAAACAGGCAAACCACCTAGTTGTATTAAACTTCCATCCAAAGCCAAAGTATGCATTTGGGCTGTCTATAGAGTAAGATGCCAAAGATTGCTGCAGTTAGGAAGATCTACTCAATCAAATACCTCTTTAGGAATAATAAATTAAAACGTGGCATTGAGGAAAACCAGCAGGGCTCTCAACAGGCACCCTTCCCACACTTCCTGAATTATAGGGATGTGACGGTGGTGTTTTAAAGTAGGAGAGCACTAGCCAAAAGCTGCTGATTATATGTTCAGGATTTTCCTGAAAAGGTCTGCTTTTATCTTATTCATGATATTTTAAAGATTTTTAGAAAGCTAACTCAACTCTCCCCCTCCCTTTTCCCATCAACGAAGAAGGAACTTAAGGAAAGGGGGGAGGGAGAAGCAGCATATGGGGAAATTCACACATTTCCATAAACTTAAAAACAAATTTACAGAAAGGCATCTGATGTATTTTCTGAGTAAGGCCTTGATCAGTGTACTCAATCCTCTTGGTAGCACACTCCACGCTGCCCATAAATAGTGAAAAGAAGTCTCTTTAAATTAATATTTCCATGGTGAATGAACAGTCCAGAAATCCTCATTTCAACCGCTCAATGAGTCCCTGCGTGAGTCCAAGGTGCAGAAGTTGTGTCCGGGAGAGATTTGCTAAGTGAGGGAAGGCCCCAAGCAGTTTCTCCCACGATAGTTCCAGAAGGCTGGGTACCACCAACCACATCTTAAATAATGACCCAGTCCGTTTATTTTCATGGATGTTCACCACTCCTCCATGAATGTACATGCAACCAGCCTGTAAACAAATAGGGAAAATAGCGGGGGAAGAGTACAAATTAAATGAGGAAGAAAGACATACTGACAATCTAGCAAAGACTTTCTTAGAAAAAGATTTTTATAAAGCAGGTGGAACCAAAATGAGATTTAAGGTATATCTCTTACAAGGCTGACATTCAGGAAAATCAGACTTGGAACAAGAAGAGACCTTAAAAGCCATCATCTAGTCTAACCCTCTCATTATACTATGAGCAAACTGAGGCTCAGAGAGGTTATGACCTGTCCAGAGTCAAAGAGCTTGCAGAGGCAGGATTTGAACCGAGCACAGAACACTGGTTTGACAGTGTGTTTTGTATGTATGGGTCTTGGCATTAGGTGTTTTGGTTTTTTCCTTCAGGGGTTTAGTAAACCTGGGAGGCAAGCTTCAAAGCAAAGGTTAATCTCTCTTCTATTAAACGTTTTTACCAAATATTTCCAAACAGAAATTACTTTACTATCCACTACCCTGCAAGTAATAAAATAAAAACTTACTGGTGTTACAGCTGCACAGTGGAAATAAACTGGCTCAGGCATAACAGCTGGAAGCTTTACCCACTGAAAAGTTTGCAGACTCAATTTCCAGACATCTCCCAAAATCACTTCTCCATTATAGCCACCACAAACAAATACATCTACAAAGTACAGAAATAAAGAGCAGATTACATGAGTCAAATTAACTCAACATTTATGGCAGACTACAAGACTTGCTAATGTAGGTTTTATTTTCATGCCATGTGGAGACACCATTGGTGTGGTACCAGTCTCCAAAATGAAGGGGGTGGGGCAGTTAGGTGGCACAGTGGATAGAGCACTGGCCCTGGAGTCAGGCGGACTTGCCCAGGGTCACACAGCTAGTAAGTGTCAAGTGTCTGAGGCTGGATTTGAACTCAGATCCTCCTGAATCCAAGGCCAGTGCTTTATCCACTCTACCACCTAGCTGCCACCCCCAGGAAAAGTTATTTATAAAATTTAGATAAACCACACTTAGAAAATACTACTTTCTATTTCCTGAATGACCCAGTATCTTTTGAAGCTAACTTCTATCTGGCACCAGAGAACAGATTCCTTCACTCCTATACACTATTGTTGCATACTCCTATGCACTACTGCCCCATTTTCAACTGGTCACTCACTCACTGAGCACAGAGATAGAAATAGCATTTAGTTTGATGTCCTTACCATTTTTAATTTGTACACAACTGTGACATCTTCTGGCTGCAGGGAAGCCTGTCAAAAACATATACACAGAAGAGCTCTATTATTCACTCAAAGCATAATGCTAAAATGACATAGCAAAGGACATACAACGAACTGCTCACTTAAATTAGATACACCAAGTAATCCCTTTATTAGGAAAAGCTATAAAATGGAATAGCTCTGGTTTTACTAAAATGAGTAGAGACCATAAAGAATGGCGATGCCAATAAGCAGCACAACTCTGGTGTGATAAAGAGAGAGGCAGGCAATAGGGCAGGAGTTCCTGTCCTTTGCAGGCAGTGTTTTCCCACTGGCTCCTCACCTGTAGAGAATCTCAACTTTTGTGTTAAAATCAACTACTGCAATGCCCTCATTTTACAGATGAGGAAATGAAGGCCCAGATAAGTGAAATGACTTGCCCATGGTTACAAAGGTGGCAACAAGCAAAGTCGGGACTCAAACTCCAAATCTGATTCTCTACCCACTAGGTTTTTTTTTGGTGGTGGTTGTTGTTTTTTGCAGGGCAATGGGGGGTTAAGTGACTTGCCCAAGGTCACACAGCTAGTAAGTGTCAAGTGTCTGAGGCCGGATTTGAACTCAGGAATTCCTGAATGCAGGGCCAGTGCTTTATCCACTGTGCCACCAAGCTGCCCCCTACCCGCTAGGTTTTTAAATAAAAATTTTTGACTCTGCTACTCCACTTCTGTCACAGAATTCAACAATTCTGGTCAAAAGCACATCTCTCTACAGTGGCTGAATGATGGAAGCAATCATTGACTCTAGACTATAACTACCAATGTGATAAAATAATGGAATTTGGCAGACACCCAGGGTTCCCACCTGATTTGATTTAGTATTGTTTGAATTGGGTGAGAATGAGAAACTGACTAAGTACCTACTTGGGAATGATTAGACATAGGCCACACCTGGCCTGAATGATGTATACTGCTGACGTCAACAGGGGGACCATTCTCAGCCATGCAACTTGAAGGACCTCCCTTTTTGGGGAGGGAGAGAAAAAGTAGAAAAGGGAACGCTCACTAGAGGAGCTCTCTCTATAAGGGCCAAATTTAATATGTGGAGAGTTAATTAGGTGGCTCGCTGTAATACTGGGGTTCTGAAAATAATGAGGGACCAACCTCTAGGTCCAAAGTTTCTTCTCTTCCAAAGTGCCTTTTTTAGATATTTCTCCCAGGCTAATAAGAAAGGAGATTAACAGCCTCTTTTCCACAAACAAATCAGGTTTTATTAATGGGAATAAAATATACAACAAAGGTGAAATTAATAAAGCCAGGGACAAGGGAATAGGGGAAGAGAACAAATGGATAAGCTCCCTGGCTCTAGCAAATACTGAGTCCCCAAACTTGATTCCAGCTCAACTAATTCAAAGAGCTGGCCTCACTTCTATTAAGTCCACCTGGGGTCCGTAGTTTCTAGGGGAGTCAGCCCCTCTCCACTCTGCTCTCGGAAGCTCACCAATAGGAAAGAGAGAGTTCCTCTGAGAGAGCGTTCCCTTTTCTACTTTTTCTCTCCCTCCCCGAAAGGGGAGGTCCTTCAAGTTGCATGACTAAGAATGGTCCCCCTGCTGATGTCAGCAGTATACATCATCAGGGCAGGCCAGGTGTGGCCCATGTCTAATCATTCCCAAGTAGGTACTTAGTCAGTTTCTCATTCTCACCCAATTCAAACAATACTAAATCAATCAGGTGGGACACCCTGGGCATCTGCCAAATTCCATTATTCATCACACCATCAAACATCAGTCCAAATTAAAATAACAAGCGTCCCTACTTTAGGACCACAAATATCAGTTAAATCATTTCCCCCTTTAAAACATTCAAAAGAAAAAATTTACATTTACTAAAGGATGGAGAATGCACATTTATGACTTACCTATTTTTTCATGGGGTCTCGTTGCAATTTCCTCCCATGTGTTCGTTTCAAGGTTGTATGCATGAATCTTGGGAAAAGGAAATATACACACACATATATATACACATTCATAAAAACATTTCATGGAAACAATGATAATCACTTGTGACTTTGGATGTCCGACAAGGCATGTTTTAACGCTGCCCTGTATAAATGCCATGTATTCTGCTGAAAAGCATCTCTGATCTGTCTAACCGATATATAAAAATATATATTTTTCCAAATTTCCTCTGGATTGAAAGGCAGAATCTAGTAAACTCTAAATCTTAAGGACTCTCCACGTAAAAAGGATCTTAAACACATCAACTAAGAATAAGGATTGGTATACAAAAACCCATTTTGACTCAGTTCTCTAAAGACAGCATACCCCTAACTAATTTCTAACATCATCATCTATAGCACCTTCCTGATTCTATCCTCAGAGGAAATTAGATTGAGTGTGACATCAAGATACTCGGCAATGAGGTCATTGAAATGTAGATTCAAACAGCCCTTACGGTATAAACCCCAATGCAGAAGCTTAATTTTCATTTACTCCCTAACAATCTAAGATCTTTATCAAAGGAAAGTAAAAATAAAGAAAGAAATAAAAGGCCAAAATAAAGTGTTTGTTACCCAGAAGATACCAAAACTGCTTTTACACCACATGGAAATCTTAGTTCAAATTCCAAATCTGCTAAGAACTTACTGGAAGCTTCTAGTCACTTTCGTCATCATAAAGCATATTCAGTTCTTGGCATGTAACACAGAAGTTGACTGAGGTAATACTATTAAAGGGTACTCTGCACAAAATGTATGTCACGAACCCTCTAAATACCACAGCAATTGAAGCTAAATTTTTTAGTCTGAAATATATTTTTTCATACCCTTCTGTTCTGAAAGTCCTTTTTACCTTATTTAAGGGATAAGCTGTCCAAGAAGTCCCACCTCCCAAGATGTATATCCTCTGCCCATCATGCGCAATTTCATGTCTATACCTGAAAATATCAAATATAATTAGGAGAAAAGTATTTTTGCCCACATTTAATAATAGATTTAGGTTACAGATCATCCATGAGGTCAAATTACTTATTTACAAAGTCAGAAATCTACCTCAAAAATCAAAAAACCTAACCAAAACAAAAATCTGACACCAAGGAAACATATGAATGAACCTTAAACTAATCCAAAAAGATCAAGTTTTTTCCTAGGGAACTGGTTTTCCTTCCTTCCCTGAGGGATATGATACCAGTAGGACAAACTGCTTTCTCTGCATGACAAAATAGTTCTGTAGTAATCAGTCAAATAAGATATAACAAAGAGAAAGGCACTTTAGCAGGAACCAGGAAAAGGAAAAGGTTTTGTTATTCAATTGTGAGCTTAATCTTAAGAACAAGCAATTACTATAAGATATTGTATATGGGAAGACTATGGAAAAGAACAACTAAGGCTGGTACCTAAAAGTCAGAATAATGTAATGAATACTCTTATAAGGCACTTAAAACTCTTGCATGTATTGTACAAACTAAGCCCTTAGTAAATATGTGAAGAAGGAATAAATGGAAAAAACAAGGGAATCAGGAATAACTGTCCTATCCATGTTCCACTTTTTAGTCAAGATTCCAGTTGTTTTTCTAGCACAGAAATTTCAAAGTATATTGAAAATTTAAATATTAAGGAGGGATGAAACATCACAATACTGTAGATTATTGACCAATTAATTTGCTATTCCAAAGCGAGCTAAAGGATTTTCTTCAAGCTATATGCACTGACATTTTAAACAAGCAAAATCTTAGCAGCAAATGCCAAGTGTATCTTGGAACTTTACCTCTCTTCAGGCAGATCACAAGATAGGTTGTTTGGTTTTAGCTGTATCCACTCCCGGGTATTCAGGTCTAACCGATGTAGGTCTGTACTGTAAACATAGCCAGTTGTTCCTCCAAAGACATAAAGGAAGCCATTTATAATAGCCATTGCCTTAAAAAAAAAAATCAAAAAAAGAACAAAATTAATCTATTAATAACTCTGATTCAAGTCATCTGAGGACATGATGATCACTGGTGGGGTAGGTAATTAGGTAATGCAACTAAGCCAAAGGGCAGAAGTGGTATAAAATTCAGAAGAAAAGAAGTTGACTGGGGCAGCTAGGTGGTACAGGGGATAAAGCACCAGCCCTGGATTCAGATGGACCTGAGTTCAAATCCAGTCTCAGACACTTGACACTTACTAGCTGTGTGACCCTGGGCAAGTCACTTAACCTTCATTGCCCCACAAAAAAAAAAGAAAAGAAGTTGACTAATTAGAGAGAAACTTAGGAGTAACTAGAAGGAAAGAACAGGGTTATGTTAATCACAAATCACACTAACCCAGAGGAGTTCTTTTTGTGAAGCCTATGGATTCTCCTCAGTGTAAAATAAATTCCTTATGGTAAAATAAAACACATAGCAGATTATCAAGCAAACCAATTATACTTATCAAATTTTTTTTAAGTTTGTAACAATTGGAATGACGCCACCTGCTGGAGACTTACTGTAGAAGAGCTCCACCCATGAGGTGAAGGTCTCTGAGGGCAAGACCATGCGTCTTTTCTTTGGCTTCAGGAAGTGACGTTTGCTTGTGGGAGGAAGAAGAGGGAGCCTGGCGCTCTGACTCTGGCTCTTTTCCTGTGGACTCTGGCGGAGAGCGGAGCTAGAAATGCGCTCTCCCTTTAATAGATAGATGAATGTAGGCCTTTCTCTCTCTCTTTACCAAATTCTTATTCTCCTTAATAAATGCTTAAAAGCCTAACTCTTGCTAAAGCTTATAATTTATTGGCGACCATTCATTAGATATTTTAGATAGTTTAGCTAGAATTTTAGCCCTTAACAAGTTCACAGACCTGAAATTAAGTAACTATTCAACAAAATTTAAGGGTCAAACCAGAATAAGAGAAGACTAAAATAGGTCAAAATAAAAAGTGGTCAGAATACCTGTGGTATTGGCAGAAGACTAAAATGCACTGGGGGGGGGGGGGCAGCTAAGTGACACAGTGGATAGAACACTGGCCCTGGAGTCAGGAGGACCTGAGTTCAGATCTGGCCTCAGACACTTGACACTTACCCTGGGCAAGTCACAACCCCAATTGCCTCACCAAAAGAAAAAAAAATATATCAATAAAATGCATTAGGACCACAGTCAATAAGATGAATTACTTAAACAAAAATGGCTCTAACAGGCTCCCTCTGAAGTACTATTCACTAGAATGGCTAGAATTTAAAAGGACTTGAGACTCTGGTAGGCCCTGACACTATCTCCCCACTTAGAAATGTGTCTAAGTGGAATGAGGGCTAAGCAGGACAATGCTGGGGGAAAAAATATGTAAAGAAAAATGGGATGTGAACAGAAGGAAACATTTGGTTCTTTGGGAACATGACCTTCACAATCCAAAAAATACTTGATAAGGCACCTTCAAGTTAGGATAAGCCATGGGATTTAAAAAACCTAACAAGAAACAGCCTGAGGAAACATTCCTCCAACATCCACAAAGAACACATTGATAAGAAACTGACAGCTAAATGTGGTCCTCAATACAAAGATGATATTGCCAGGTTAAGTGTTTGTCTTTGTTTATCGCAAAGATGATATAACTAGATACATGACTACTGCTATAGGAAAATTTGCCTGGGGAAGAAAGATGTCCAATAATCCTGGTTAACAGGTGATTCAGTAACATAAGTACTCTATTTGGTTTTGCACTTTTTTTTTTAACTGAAAATATAAAGCAAAGGATTCCCAAACTAGGGCCGTGTGGTCATAAATAACCAAGCTTAGCAGAACTATTAACTAAGATACTCTGCAGAAAATCTTGGCCATTTTGGCTGTGATGAAAATTCCTTGACAAGGACATTATATGGCTTACTAAGGCCGCAGCCACTGGACTAGCAATTACAGGATTCTTGCTTGTATATTCAGCCAATCCTTGAACTGTTTAGCCTGTGATGTCCTACAGAGGTGTCAAACATACAGCAGCTGGCTGGAACCAGATTAAAATGTGACTGGGAAATATTTAACAAAATTTAAAAATAGAAAAGAACATAGATAATGTTAATATGTGGTTTTCTAAGTCAGTATGTAACCTGCAGTGGCCCCACCAAAAATGCAAGTGATAGTGTGGTATTTTGAAAAAGATAACAACAAATAATTAAAGTAAAATAAAGAATGTTACAAGAGGCACAGAATCACTAGGACAACATTTAGAGTGCTACAGTCTAAACATAAAGTATACTTGAAGTAGTCATATTTTTTTCGGAAAGCTATTTTCCATTCATCCCTTCTCACTGTAATTGTAGATGCCTTAGAGGTCCAGATTCATGTATATGATAGCCATCAAAAGTTCAAATACAGCAGGCACCAAGGACAGGAAGTACTAGTGAAAGAAAGTAATAATCTCAATACTAATTACACAGGCAAATTTCTTCACTTGTCTTTTTGAAAAAGAGTTTGAGACCCCAGTTAGAGAGGCTGAAGAGTGGATGAAACCCTGTCACAAATGGGTTTCCAAAAATTTCCAAGTGCCTGTGCTGTGGGCTTCATCGGAGAGTACAATTCGCCTTACCAAGATCTGTGCCTCCAAATATAATATGATGTTGCCGTCATATAGCTACAGCATCATATTATATTGGAGTATTGGAGGAGGGAGGATGTTAAGGAAGAGAGGATATGTGCAGTCAACAGAAAATTTAAAAAGAAGAAAAAGGTCGGGGAGAGGCATTCCAAAAGGACCAATCTTTTGACTGCTAGCCATGATTTTGGGCATCACCAATGCTACTAGGTGACAGTAAAGAGAGGCTAAGTTCATTTCATGGGACTAACATTATATGATGAAGTCATATTGGCTCAAGCCATGACTATTCATGCAGATAGCAAAGAAGCAATATGAAGTCAATGAGTGATAGAGAAATAGGTAAATAGCTAGAAATTAAAATTACAAATAAAACTGCTAAGAGCACCTATTAGGGTGTTGGCAAGAAGCTGCTCAAGTGTATTATCAAAAATAAATAAATAAATGAAAAAGTGTATTGTCAAACCAACCTGGAAAAGTAAGCAGAAAGAGCAAGGAAAACCTACTAATGATAAAGTGTTGCTCAGGAGCTGCCAGGGACAGAGGCCCTGGCCTAGGAAACAAACCTGACAAGAAAGCCATTAACTAACTGTAAGAGTTACCTCCCCACCCCCAAACTGGTGACAAGACTGAATTGTTCTCCTTTGTCCCAAGAGCAAGGCTGAATCTAGAAAGGCATGAGACTTTGGTTGTTTCTCCTCCAGAAATAACTACAATGAAAAGACAAAGGGCTATAAAACTGTGCATAACCTTTGACCCAGGAATCCCTATAACAAGGTTTGTATCCCAAAGAGATCATAAAAAAGAGAAAAGGACCCACACGTACAAAAATACTTCTAGCTGCCCTTTTGTGGTAGCAAAGAATTGGAAATTGGGGCAGCTAGGTGGCGGTGGATAGAGCACCTGCCCTGGAGTCAGGAGGACCTGAGTTCAAATCTGACCTCAGACACTTAACACTTACTAGCTGTGTGACCCTGGGCAAGTCACTTAACCCCAATTGCCTCACTGAAAAACAAACAAGCAAAGAACTGGAAATTGAGGAGATGCCCATCAACTGAGAAACGACTAAACAACTTGTGGCATATGAATGTAATGGAATACTATAGTGCTATAATGTTTAATGTGATTGTACATGTAAAACCTATATCAGATTGCTTTGCCATCTTGGGGAGTGCAGAAGGGAAGGAGGGAGAAAAATTTGGAATCTTATAAAAAAGAATGTTGAAAACTATCTTTACATGTAACTGGAAAAATAAAATACTATTAAGATTTTTTATTTTGGTGAGGCAATTGGGATTAAGTGACTTGCCCAGGGTCACACAGCTATACTATTAAGATTGAAAAAAAATAATGGCAAAAAAAATGAAGTTAAAAAATCTGTGGGGTCAGAACAGGACCAATGGTCAATGCCAATTGTTTCCAAACAAAGAGGAATACAATGGCATTTCCTTTGTAAACAGCCACTAGAGGCACTAGCTCAGATGTTAGAGGAACCCTAAACTAGGGAACTAAGTAATCAGCAATGTGTCTGTCAATTTTTAAGTGATTCTCCTCTCAACCTTAAAGCCTCCTAGAATATAAATCCTTGGCAACCTAAAGATTATGGAGAGGAATACTTATTATTCTTAGAGAATAAAACTCTGTCCAATCTAAAAGCAGGTCCCATACAGAGAAAATAGATGAGGGCAAACTAGACGATTGCTAGCCCCAAAATTCTAATACCACAGATGTAAGTATCTGTGCTCAACAATATCCCTTCTCTAAAGTTTGAAGAAAAATGCTTTTACAATTATAAAGAAGTTATGAAGATGAGAAGCATCAAGAATCTTTGGCAACCACTTAGCTTCTTCCCAGGTTCCCTTCTTTAAAACAGATTCTGCTAGTAGCAGATAGTGACTGTTCAGAGAATAAAGGATCTATGACAGGATTAAAGAGTCATCCAGCACAGCGAAGCTTCTTCAAATCTACCGTCATAGGTAGGTTATTTCAAGCTGCTTATTTTGAAGCAACCTTTGAAGTGTGGATTTAAAGAGGCTATGCTGGATTGCCCTCTATCACTGAATCCCCATTCTGAAACGGCACTTTAAAGAGTTGAAACTTGAATCAAATCACTAACAGCTTATTTTAATAAGTACTGAAAGCATTTTTTTCCCCTTGGTAGTTCAGTGCCCATTTGGGGTACTTCAGAAAATTCCGCCTTTTCAAATGGGATATCTAACTGCTATAAGAAATGACAAGCAGGATGATTTCAGAAAAACCTGGAAAGACTCATATGAACTGATATATAGTGAAATGAGCAGAACCAGGAGAACACTGTGCACAGTGACAGCATTACTGTTCTATGAACAATTGTGAATGACTTAACTACTTTAAGCAATACAATGATCCAGGACAGTCCCAAAGGCCCGATGATGAAGCATACTATCCACGGAGGTGAAAAGAAAGAAATAACGTTGATTGAGCACAGATAAAGCATGATGCTTTGTGCTTTCTTCTTTCTTTTTTTTTTAATTGAGTCTTTTTGTATAAAATGACTAATAAGGTAATGTTTTACATAATTGCACATGTATAACCTATATCTGGTTGCTTGCTGCCCCAAGGAGGGGAGGGAGGGAAGGAATGAGAGAGGGATAGATTTTGGTACTCAAAACAAACATCTTTGACTATTATAAATCCCCAAATTAAATTAAGGACCTAAGAAGGAAGATACTGTCTGCATCCAGAGAAAGAACTATTGATATAGATACGTGTGTGTGTGTCTGTCTGTCTGTCTGTCTGTCTGTCTAATGGTAGCCATGGGGAAAGAGGGGAAAAAAATTTACATGATAACTTTATTATATATTTAAAATAGCTTAGTTGTACATAAGAGATTTGCAGTTTTATGTTCAATCATCTCTTTTTATTCTACCATGTTATGGAAATGCTTGTTTTATTTCATAAAATAAAAATTCCATCTTTTCCAGGATAGTAGAGGGCTACAGCAGTATATCAGATAGTTTAGTCTAAACATGTAACCACCACAATAATTTCCAAAAATTTTAAACATTCCTTCCACAAAACTGTATTATGATCCTTTACTCAAGGAGGAACTAAAAGAGAAAAGCAGATGGGCAAAAAGAAAAAAAGAAAAAGAAAATGTGGCTAGTTTTTAAGTTATTTTTCCTTATCAGAAACAAAGAAATTAAATACCTGACATTCTGAAATAATTTTCCCTTAACCTAATTTTAGTGATACAACATTTACTCTGATACCATACACACTGCCACAAAATGTGAACAAATTAAAGGACATAAATTGGTACCTGTCCATAAATCCGATTGGGTTTCTTCCCTCTACAGCTAAGCAGGGCCCATCGTTTGTATTTCACATTGCAGACATGGACATCATTGCCATTGCTCTCACCAAAGGGAATGCCAGTACCTCCAAACACCAACAGGTTGTTTCCATGCAACACAACTGGAAAGGGACAAAAACAAAATTCTATTCACATTCTATGTACATACATGCAGAAAATTACTTAAGCTTTTTTAAAAGCCTCTGCTTTGAAAATCTCACAAAGTAGTTCAAATCAGTAACTATATGGTACAAAGATTTGCTCCAATGCCTTAATTGAGGCCAGATAACATATAATATATATTATATAGCATATAATATATAAGCTAGAGTGAACATGACTGAAATCCAGAACAATTCTTGATGGTAATACATGTGAATTACAATTCTGTACTTTAGTGGAATGATCTTGTACTATCTACCTCCCAGAGTTCCTGTGAGGATCAAAATGAAATCACGCTATCTTTGTAACCATATTGCACTAAGTTTAAGTTGTCACTGATTCTTTCTTTAGAGTCCTGCCATAACTGATGTGCTGTGTAGTGCATGGAGCATGGGCCTTGAAACCAGGAAGATCTGGACTCAAACCTCACGTCTGACACAGACTGTGCAGTGACTGGGACAAGTTCCTTTAACTTCTTAGTCCTTCAGGCAGAGGAGCTGCTGACCTACTTGTAGAGGGAGTCTTTTCATCCAACAAGCTATTTCTGGGATCAATGAAATCACAGATCCCTATCCTAATATTCTAGATAAATTTATTAATATTGACAAATACAGACTATTGGATATAGTAAGTCTGCTCTCTCAAATAACTTAAGTCAAAAATTCAGGAACTGAACTCTAGAACTCACGTGACATAGACGCCAGCTCTCTGGGCATGTAACCCTCTGTGCCCATTTGATGCCACACTCCTGTAGCAAAGTGGTACCTCCAAAGTTCCCTGAAGAGAGGATAATCTTCATTCTCTGGCCCTCCTGACTCATCATAATCCGGGTTATAACCTCCAAATACATACAGATTGGTATTATCTGCCACACACCGATGTCCACTTCGTGCCGGGGGAGCTCTGTGACCTAGGAGAGTAGAAGACATGGCAATCTGCTGGCCCACCAATATAAAATTAATGCCCTCAAAAAATTAAGCCAGATGTCTCCTTTTGGCTTTGAAAAAGAACCAGGGGAAGATTTACAATATGGAAAAAACTTCCCACTTGCTGGAAAGTTCATATAAACCACTGATTTTCTATAAATATTTGGATTTAAGGATTCAGCATTTCCATTACATACAGATAACTCTCGCAACTTGTTAACAAGACAAAGACTGTCAGAAATCCCAAAACTTTGGATGTATGAAATGTCTCAAAAAACTATTTCTGATGCACTCACAATCTGGAAATTCTTACAGAAGGGCAAATTTTCTTTAGAAAAAAAAATATACTATAATTAAAGTATATGTAAGAAGCATATTTACATAACCACAAATGTATAAAACATGTACATATAAAAGACACACTCAAGAGAATTTAATCTATGCTTTCATTATACATAAGCCATAATTCTTTTTCTTGTTTTAGTAAAGCTATGATAAAAATATTCAACTACCAGTCCCCAAATTGTGGCACTTAAGTTATAAATTCTTATATTCACCAAAATGATTTCTGAAACATTCTGTTCTACGAATGGCTACTTCCAAGATCAAAATTGAAGAATGACTGCTTTTACTGGAAATTACAACTGCAAAATACCTCTTCAAGGAGGTCAAAGACAGAAAGGCCTCCTCGTACACCAAAATATTCATAGCACTACTTTTTGTGGCAGCCAAAGTAGAAATAAAATGGGTGCTCGTTGACAGAACAGTCAAACAAATTATGGTATATTAATGTAATAGAATATTACTGCTCATGCAACTGGACACATGAATTTATAGAAGCACTGGAAGACCTGTATAAACTGAAAAACAAGCAGAACTAGAAGAATATACACAACGGAAAAAATGTAATGGAAACACTGAAAAGTGGCCAATCTATAATGACCCAATCCTGGTTCACAAAGACAAAAGATGAAATGTTATTTCTCTCAGCAGAGAAAATAGAGAATATTGCACGTTCTATCAGATAGTCAATCTATTGGTTAGTTAGGTGTGCTTAACTATTTTTCCAACATTAAAAGGTCTAACTGGGTCAGGGAAGATAATGAAACTTCTTAAAAAGGGATGTTTTAGAATAAGCACATACCTAAGAAAGTCAATTTCAACTTTAAAATGACTAGATGCAAGAAGTTTGTAGTATGCACTGGCTACTCTCCAAAAAATCAGGAGCTGGAATCATGTTTTGTTTAGGTTTTGAATAAGTTTTTATTGATATTTTCTATTTCCTGCTCCTCCACCTCCCTTTCCTATTGACAAACAATATGGTTTTGGGTTTTTTTTGGGGGGGGGAGGCTTGGGGGGCGGTCAGCGCAGCTGGATCCATACGTTGAAAAAGTCCCAAAATGTTAATACCTGTGGACATCTCACCTCTACAAAGGAGCCAGGAATATTTTTTCATAGCTCTTTATTGCATTTCCTATATGATCTTTATAATTTTGTTACATTTAGTTTTTATTTGGAAGAATGTTTATATATAACTGGAGACAAGCATCTTTGTCTCCAGTTATCAGCTACCACAAAAAAAAATACTTTTATGAATGTTTTGGAGTATATGAAGACTTTATCTATGGCTTCCTCTGAGTCTAAGTCCAGTAATGGTATCTCTGGTTCAAAGGATATGGACATTTAGTCACTTTATCTGCATGACTTCAAATTGCTTTCCAAAACAGCTATACTATTTCACAGCTCCACCAACAAGATACTGGTGTGTTTATTTTTCTACAATCCCTTCAACATGGCCTGTTTCCATTTTTGTCATTCTTGCCTATTTGCAAGGTGCAATGGAATGTTAGAAAGCACTGAGAAAAGAAAGCATGGTAACTATATAAGAATAAAGGAATCACTGACAGCTAAATTATATAGATGTTAAATACTGATGTAAAACTAATAGCACAACAACGAAATTATTAAAGGAAAATATTAAGAGCATAAGATTAATGGAGAAAAACTTTAATAGTGGAAAATTTCAATGTCCTTTCAGAATATGAAATATTTTGCAAAAACAAAAACAAAACCCATGCCAACAAATAAGAAAAAAGTTACAGAAGTAAAGAGAATGAGAGGAAGGGGGATGTTGAGAACTATGTCAAGTTTATTAAAGTTTTTTATTAAAGCCCCTTATCTCACCCATGCTAAAAGTACAGTAGGCCCTTACCAGCCAGCCTGATCCCACCACTGATAGTTAATGGAGCTCTGACCTGATTTGTTTTCAGATGGGCAACCCACCCCCCAGAATGGCCACACCCTGGTAAAATTGTCTTGGCAAAAAGGCTAAACCAGGTTTTGGGTAACTGACAGGCCTGAAGTAGGGGGTGACCTACCCCAAGCACATAAAGCCTTTCCCCAGCAGAATGGGCAGATGAGCACAATTTGTTCCAAAAGCCATGAAGGTGGCTGAAAAAGGTACTGTGGGGCACTTAGAGCTTGGTCATACATCAAACACGTCAAACTGCATCCCAGGCCATCACCAATCATCCTGACTTTTGTCTTGCCACTGGACTCTAGAACAGAGTGAAGCTGACAATCTGTACAACTCTTCCTGCTTAAACTCAATTCACAATCAAGTGAATTCCTCCCTTAAGCTACTTTCTCTTATTTCTCCCTTTTCTTTCTCCCCTTTTGCTTTTTCCCAGCTGAGTATATTTTTACATATAACTCTGCATGTAAATATTCTTCCCTCCTTTAACCAACCAGTCCAAATGGAAGATTCAAGTTACCTGCTTCCTCCACCCCCTTGCTCATTTGTATAGTCTTCTATATATTCTATTATTTAAGATTAATCCCCCCCCAGCCCTTCCCTTCCCCCCCTTTCCCTCCTAGTATATTCCTTTTCCTCTCCTTTTCCCTTAAGATCATCCAAACATAAAAAAAAAAAAAAACAAGGCCATCTGTCTTAGGATTTTTTCTATGACATTTGAATGTAAACAGTAGTTTGACTAGTCCCTTATGACTACTCATCTCTTAACTTCTGTGTTTGTATTTCAAAGTTTCTGCATAGCTCTGGTCTTTTCATCAGGAATGTTTCCAGATCTTTTATTTCATTAAACGTACATTTGTCCCTGGAGAATTATACTTAATTTTGCTGGGTAAGTTATTCTTGCTTGTAAGCCCATATCTTTGTCTTGTGGAATATCATATTTCAATCTCTCCACTCCTTTATGGAAACCATGCTGTGATCTTTTTTTTTTAATTTTGAAAAATGATTTATTATTATACATATGCTTGCTTCTATTTCTTTTTTTGTTTTTTTGCAGGGCAATGGGGGTTAAGTGACTTGCCCAGGGTCACACAGCTAGTAAGTGTTAAGTGTCTGAGGCTGGATTTGAACTCAGGTACTCCTGAATCCAGGGCCAGTGCTCTATCCACTGCACCACCTAGCTGCCCCCAATAACTGAAATTTTCTTTTTTTGAGAGGCAATGGGGGTTAAGTGACTTGCGCAGGGTCACACAGCTAGTAAGTGTTAAGTGTCTGAGGCCAGCTTTGAACTTGGGTCCTCCTGAATCCAGGGCCAGTGTTCTATCCACTGCGCCACCTAGCTGCCCCAATGCTGTGATCTTTTAAAAATATAAAGTATTTTATTTTTTCCCAATTACATGGAAAATATTTTTAACATTCCAAATTCTCTCCCTCCCTCACCTTCCCCCACCCTAAGATGGTAAGCAACTTGAAAGAGGTTATATATGTGTAACTATGTAAAATATATCTCCATATCAGTGATGTTGTAAAACAGACCAAAATACACACACACACACACACACACACACACACACACACACACACACACACACACACACACACACACAGAAAACAGTATATTTTAATCTGCATGCAGACTTTCTGTGGATGTGGATAGCATTTTCCTTTGGCTTTGTCTCATTGTTGAGAATAGCTAAGTGATTCACAGTTGATCATTTTACAATATTGCTGTTAATTGTTTACAATGTTCTGATTCTGCTCACTTCACTTTGCATCAGTTCATGTTAGTCTTTCCAGGTTGTTCTGAGAGCATCCTGATTGTTATTTCTTATAGCATTAATTAGATTCATATACTAAAACTTGTTCAGCCATTCCCCAGTTGATGGGCATTCCCTCAATTTCCAGTTCTATTTTTTTTTTTTTGCAGGGCAATGGGGGTTAAGTGACTTGCCCAGGGTCACACAGCTAGTAAGTGTTAAGTGTCTGAGGCCATATTTGAACTCAGGTCCTCCTGAATCCAGGGCTGGTGCTATATCCACTGTGCCACCTAACGGCCCCCTATAAATATTTTTATATAAATAGGCTCTTATCTCTTTGTGATAGACCTAGTACTGATATTGCTGGATCAAAAGATATGTACAGTTTGTATGCCCTTCAGGTATAGTTCCAAATTGCTCTCCAGAATAGTTGGACTAGTTTACAACTCCACCAATAGAGCATGTGTCCCAATTTCCCCCATCTTCTCCAACATTTATCATTTTCCTTTTCTATCATAATAGCCAATCTGATAGGTGTGAAGTGGTGCCTCAGAGATGTTTTCATTTGCATTTCTCTAATAGTGATTTAGAGCATTCTAATGTTTACCACTTTATAATACAGTTTGAGATCTGGTATGGCTAGGCCATGTTCCTTCACATTTTAAAAAATTTATTCCCGGGGCAGCTGGGTGGCACAGTGGATAGAGCACCGGCCCTGGAGTCAGGAGTACCTGAGTTCAAATCCGGCCTCAGACACTTAACACTTACTAGCTGTGTGACCCTGGGCAAGTCACTTAGCCCCAATTGCCTCATTAAAAAAAAAAAATTAATTCCGTTGGTATTCTTGACCTTTTGTTCTTCCAGATGAATTTTTTTTTCTAGCTCCATAAAATTATTTTTTGGTAGTTTGGTATGGAAGTAAATAAGTAAATTAATTTAGGTAGAAGAAACCTGCTATGATCTTGACTGTGGCTCTTTAGTACTTGAACTTTTTCTATCTGGTTGCAGTATTTTTTCTTTGACTTGAAAGCTCTATATTAGGGCACTATAAAGTTCCTAGGAGTTTTAATTTGAAGGTTTCTTCCAAGACTTGAGCATTGGATTCTTTCTATTTTTACTCTCCCATCCGATTCTAAGACATCTGAGCAAGTTTCTTTTAAGATTTCTTGAAATATGATGTCTAAATCCTGAAGGACTTATGATAAAAGGTGCTATCCATCTCCAGAGAAAGAAGTGGTGGGGCCTGAACGCAGATCAAAGATACTTTTTTCTTTGGTTTGTCTGTTTTCCTTCACAGCATGATTTACAGGGAAATGTGTTTTGCATAATCACACATGTATAACCTATGTCAAATTGCCTGCCTTTTCAATGAGGCAGAGAGGGGAGGGAAAGAGAGAATTTGGAAATTAAAATCTGAAAAAAGAATGTTAAAACTGTTTTTACATGTAATCGGGAAAAATAATGATGTCTAGGCTTTTCTTTTTGGTCATAGCTTTCAGGTAGTCAATGATTCTTAAGTTCTCCCTCTGATCTGTTTTCCAAATCAGCTGGTTTTTATATGAAATGCCTTTTATTTTCTTTTATTTGTTCAGTCTTTTCACTTTGTTTTAATATTTTTTGTCATCTCATGGAATTGTTAACTTCTATTTAGTATATTCTAAATATCTAGAAGTCTATTGCATGGATAAGGTTTCATACTTCTTGTGCCAAGCTGTTAATTCTCTTCCTAATTCTTTCTTCCACAGTTCCAATTTTCACCCTAGCACACTTATTTCTTTCCCAATTGTTTCCTCTGGCTCTTTCATTTCTTTTATAAAATCATTTTTTAATTCAACTCTTTCTTCAATTCTTCCAGAAAGGCCAGTTGAAATTGGGATCAGATTGTGTTGAGACTTTGCTTCTAAGTATTTTAGAGTTATTCTCTTCTTCTGGATTTGTATCTAACTGTCTCTTACATTAGCAGCTCTTTTTGAAAGAATTTTTTTCCCTTGTTCTTCTAGCACAATTTCTCAAATTGGGACTCTGTGTTAGGACCAGGCTCCATGCCTGGACATGTTTTTGTATCTTCCTGGATCCTGCTACCATTTTCTCAGGGTACTGAGTATTACGTTCTTCCTGGATTTCAGGAACAAGCTTTCAGTCCACTGACTATGGTGAAGTCTGAGAGCTGACCTCCTGGTCCGGGCTCTGCAAGTTCCTGACCAGGTTTCAGTCTACACAACACGATAATAAGGCTTGACCCTGTTTAAGCTCCAGGACACTGTTGCCAAACTAATTCAGCATTATCTAGCTGGAAAGCTCTGAAGGTTCAGAGTGACAGAACTGCAGCCTCCCCTTGGTCGAGGCTTCCTGCCCTGGTTATACTGCTGGCAAGCTTCAGACTGAGCCATGAGATGAGTCCAAGACCCTAATCTGCTCCCGATCAGAGCCACATACCTATTATCTGCTGCTGTATTTGCTACTCAATCAGTCCAGGGCTAGAACTACTCCTTGCCCTGAAGGGGCACACAGCTAGGCACAGGTCCCCTCCTCCCACGCTAGACCTGTGAGCCAGCAGTAGCCACTGCCAGTGAGCTACAGAGCTTCGATTCAGTACCTGTTCCTGCTCTTTGCCTAAAGTCAGGTCCTTCTATGCCAAATCTGGGATTTCTTCTTGCCCTGGTGCACAGCTACAGGAAAATACTTGTTCAGTCCCTACATTGGAACGCTTTGTGCGGCATGATTTTGGCTAGAGTGTCCCCAGTGTGCAAAGACCTGATTCCCAATGCCAAAATGGGCTGGAAAAAAATGACTGTTTTTTCTTGGATTTCCCAAACAGGACTCAGACTAATGGGTTTTCTAGATGTTTATGGATTAAGCATGGGGGCAAGCTCAACTGTAGTATATCCCACTCTGCCATTCTATAGTTTCTATTCTCTGGCTCCAACCTACCTCGCACACTCTATGTTCTAGACAAATTGGCCTTTTCTCTGTTCCTCATTCAAGAACCTCCATCTATGCCTTCATACTAGACATCCCAAATTCTTAAAGAGCATTCACCTCATCTGCCTCTTAACATGCAGTATAGAGCCTTTCTTTATCAACTGTTAGTGCCCTCTACCCCAATCTGCCTTGTATTTAACTACTTTGTATATATTTTACCAACTTTATGTTCATTATATATTTTATAGGTTGGGCAGCCCACTAAAATATAAGTTCACTCTGTACGTGTTTTTTTCATTGTCTAGAATAGTGTTTAATAAATACCTGATCAATACTTTAATTTGTTCTTTTGACTATCCTTGTTTATAATGAAATTCTAACACTTAATTATATATTCTGCTTGCTCAAATCAATGTAACACAAAATAACCACATGAGCTATTTTCATATAGCTCAGCTTTTGAGGTAATTGAAGCTTTTTCCTTATAAGTATCAATCCTTTAAAAAATATATATTTAGGGGGCAGCTCGGTGGCACAGTGGATAGAGCACCGGCCCTGGAGTCAGGAGGACTTGAGTTCAAATCCGGCCTCAGACACTTAACACTTACCAGTTGTATGACCCTGGGCAAGTCACTTAACCCCAACTGCCTCACTAAAAATAAAAAAATAAAAAAATGACCATTTTAGATGGAATCCTCCTAAACCATGTTATATATTTCCTTTCATTCCTAAAGAAAATACTTTTTCTTCAATTAATCAATGAATCTACTATGTACACATATAACCTATATCAGCTTGCTTTCTGTTTTGGGGAGGGGGGAGGGAAGGGAAGGAGGGAGAAAAATTTGGAACTAAAAACCTTATGGGGCAGCTAGGTGGCAAAGTGCATAAAGCACTGGCCCTGGATTCAGGAGGATCTGAGTTCAAATCTGGCCTCAGACACTTGATACTTACTAGCTGTGTGACCCTGGGCAAGTCACTTAACCCTCACACTGCCCGCCCCCCCCCCCAAAAAAAACCTTATGAAAACAATTGTTGAAAACTATCTTTACATGTACCTGGAAAATAATAAAATACGTTTATGGATAAAAAAGAAAGCAAAGGGGAAAAAAATGAATCTGAGTTAATGTGGGTAACCACCTACTATAGTACAAGCTCCAACTCATTTATATCTCATCCTTTAAGATGTTTTGTCTAATTTTTTCCATAAATGCTCCACAGAAGATCTATACAAGCCACTAGAGACCTTCAAGATCCTTGCACTATTCTACAGTTAACAACATATCACTCACTGTCTCTCTGTCACTACTTTTAACTATATTCAGTAGAATATATATATATATATATATATATATATATATATATATATATATATATATATATATATATATATATATAACATGGCTCTTTTCTATACAAAGAGCCCTGCTTTACAACTAGAAGATCTGAGCTCAAACATCAGTTAGTTCTGCCACTAAGGTTTTTTGGCCTCTGTTCTCATTTCTAAAATAAGGTTAAATCAAGTAACTTGTAAGGCCTCTCTCTAGCCTTGTCCTAGTTGCTAAGTAAACAAATACAAAAATGTCACACAATCTGCCCTCATAAAGCTTACATTATACTCATGGGATGCAACAAGTACATAAGTATATGCGTGTATACAAAAACACTGCATGCACACAGACAAAATAAGGAGGAACATTAACAACTAGGACTTCACAGAAGAGGTAGCAAATGAATTGCTCCTTGAATAAAGACAGTATTTCTGACAGGAAGAGATGAAAAAGCAAAGCATACCATGGGTTTGGAATGGTCGGGTCCATACCCAAGGAAGATTATTTTTGGAACTGTGTAAAGGACAGTTAGAGAAAGCAGATTCTGGAGGCTGAAAGATCAATTAGGAGCCTCTAATCGTGGCAAAAAGATGGTCTGAATCGGCATTTAACAATAAAAGCAGAGAGAGGTAGATGCACGTGAGAGGTATTATTGAGACAAAATCATTAAGATTTGGATATAGGGTAATAGTTATGAACTTGAGTGCATGGTAGAAGTGATGTCCCTTAATAGAAACAGGGAAGTTTGGAAGAGGGAAAGTTTAAGGAGATGATAATCGGTTCTGTTTCAGACATGATGAGTGTGAATTACTAGCAAGAAAGCTAGCTAAAGGCACTGAGTTTAAGGAGACAGATTTGACCTAAGTGTCTAGATATGGGAGTGATCTACATAAGCACAACTTAACCCTATGGGAGCTGATGAGATCGACTCTGAAGGAAAAGAAAAGCAAGCCCAGGCTAAAGTCCTGGGAGACAACCACTCATACTAGCTGGTGGATGATTCAGTACGACAGCAAAGAGGTTAGAGATAGGAGAACCAGCAAAAGAGTAGAGAGTCACCGAAGAAAGTGAAAGTATCTTGGAGAAATAAGTGATCTGGAATCACCACTTACTTCTGAGAGGGCAGTTTCCAGTAGAGGTATTACTGGGAACCAGACTAAATGAGGATGAAAAATAAACAGAGAATAAGGAAGTAAAAGCCAAAAGTATGGCTCTTCAGAAGTCTGGCAGAGAAAAGGAAAAAAGATGTAGTGGAATAGCTTTCAGGCTTGGCAGGGTCAGACGAAAGTTTAAGAATGAGGGAGCCAACAGGAAAAAAATGAAAAGGATAAATGACACCAAAATATTTACAGCAGCATTTTTTTGTCAAAGAAAAGAACTGGAAACAAAGTAATTTCCACTGGTTGAGGAATGGCTATACAAATTGTGGTACATGAATATAATAGTATAGATTTAAGGAAAGATTTAAGGGAGCTGATGGCAAAGTAAAGAGACTGTTAGAAAATTTTATATAACAATCAAAGCTCCTTCAGACACTTCTTCCTACTACTTTACAGTGGTGGGAAGTCCACAGATGGAGAGTTATCACATATTTTCATATTTTTTTGATAATAATGATCAAGGTTTTAATGATTTTCTCTTCCTATTTTTCTTTTTTAAAAAAAAATAACTTTTGTTAATATAGGAGGCTCTGGGCAGAAATACTGGAAAAAATTTCAGTGATAATAAAACAAAGCTACTGATTAAAATTATTTTTTTAAAGGAGTAACATGAGACAAGCGCCTAGAAGAGGAATGAATATGATCAAGGGTACAAATAGAAGGGGTTGGCCTTGAAAGAAAAAGGGGCACCATCTTCCCCTCAGTGATTGGAACAAGAGAGGACAAGTGAAGACATATAAAGCTTCTGAGGCATATGAGATTGAAGCCACTCACAATGAATGGATAATATTTTCAATAAAGTAGGGGTCAAGGTCTCCCTGCTGAGATTGGGGGGGGGGGGTTGGTGTTGCTGTTGGGAGCTTAACAAAGGAAGAGGTTTGGGATAGCAGCTGAGAGAAGCATGATAAGAGTCAATAAGGAATGAATAAGATGATTGCCTTTTGGTAGAGGGTCTAGCTGATGCTAAATAACATTAATTTGTAGTAGATGTTGAAAGCACAATCACATGAAAGAGAAAACAGAAGCATGTGGGGGGAAGGTGAGGAAAAAGAAGGCTGAAGAGACTGGAACAAGAGAGCAAAAGAGCCAAGGGAGGAAGGCAGCACAGAACTGAGCTCGTTTCTGTCAAGAGCACCACCATTCTTCCAGTCACTCAGGTCCCATACCTAGAAATTCTCACTCCCCCATATTCAATCAGTCTTGTCTATCCCACCTATAAACATCTCTTACATCCATCCTCTTCCCTTTACTCACACCACAAACACCCTAATCCAGATCCTCATCATCTCTCACCTGGCCTACTTTAATAGCTTCCTAGTAAATGCTTTTTCCTTCATTCACTGGTCACTCACGGAAGTTTCTCTCTTCTCCAATTCATCCTCCACATAGCTGGCAAATTGATTTTCCTAAAACAAATACAAGCATGTCACTCTCTTGCTCAAAAAAAAAAAAAATTCCAGTGAGTCTGTGCTACCTTTAGGTTTAAATGGAAGACCTTTTATTTTTAATGCTCTTCCCCTTTTGGCTCTACTTTATCTTTCCAGGCTGATTATGCATTACTCCCTAACCTATGCCAACTCACTCCAGACAAACTGTTTTCAGAGGACACTCCCAGATTGTCCCTCTCTCATCCCTGCCTCAACCCCACCCCCACCCCCAAGACTTCTTTCCATTGACATTCCCTAATTCCCTCAGTTACTGCCTGTCAATCACTCTATCCTGTATTTACTCACTTGGGAATAAGAAGTCTCATTGTTTGACTTCTGGCTTTTTTCTCCTCAGCACTGGGTCCTGGTAGATGCTTAATAAAGGCTTGTTAATTTTTAAGTTAAATCTGTGTAGGGAAAAAAAGGAGCCAGAAAAGAAGTGACGGACAAAGAAGAGAACAGGAAGGGAGAAAGAGTGGCAGTCCTAGTGAAAACAGAGGGTAAGGAGCAGGATAATGCAACAGCAGGATGTTAAAGATCATGGAGGTGATAAAGTTTGGGTTAATTGTGAGATCTAAGGTATGACTGCCCCATGGATGGATATGGTAGAATAAAGTTGCAGACCAAATGAGGTGAAAAAAGGTTTACGAACTGGGCAGCGAAATGGTGCAGTATATAGAGTGAATGCCTGGAGTCGGGAAGAATCCTCTTTCTGAATTCAAATCCAGCCTCCGACAAGTACTAGCTGTGTGACCCTGGGCAAGTCATTTAACTGTTGGCCTCACTTTCCTCATTTATCAAATGAACTGGAGAAGGAAATGGCAAACTACTCCAGTATCTTTGCCGAGAAAACTCCAAAAAGGAGCTGAACACAACCGAAAAGTTACTGAACAACATTAACTGTGAGGCCATGCTGTCTCACTGGAAGGAAAGGAGAGTAGTCATGTATATCTATGTATATCCTTTTCTAACTCCACTCAAGAAACCTGGTATTGTGGAGTTTGGACCAAGTGTCTTTGTGAGCAAACTGGATTCCTAGGAATTGAACATAAAATACTAACTTCATTCTCTTATTTTCTACAGTTAATGGCAGGCCACGGGGTTGAGTACTAAAAGTCTCTATTCATGCTAGGCTATATGCACAGAAGGGCACTTTTTTCTGGTCTTTGATATCTTTTATACTACTTCCTACATATAAGTCACTGTTGGAAATGGTCATTTGCTATTAGATTTTGCAGACAGGGAGCAGCTGGGTGGTGCAGTGGATAAAGCACCAGCCCTGAATTCAGAAGGATCTGAGTTCAAATCTGACCTCAGGACACTTGACACTTACTAGCAGTGTGACCCTGGGCGAGTCACTTAACCCTCATTGCCCTGCCCAAGATTTTGCAGACGGTCCTGTTTCATATTCACAATTATTTGGGGTTTACCTTAAGATTCTTTTAGAAGAATTTAATATTTTCCTTAATGATTCAGGATTATCACAATGAGCATCAGTGAAAATGCTGTACCATGGTTCCATTACTGACTTCTGAAATATTCAGAGCTATGATCCCATATTACTTTCTAGGGTTTCTTTCTTTTAAGATCTTGGACCTGTTTTTAAAGCTTTTCTGGTCTCCACTTACTATCAGGCTGTCAAGTACTACGATAAGTGTGCTAGCTTTTAGACACATAGAATCATAGGATCTAATAGTTCAAAGAGACTTTACTTGGTTCAGATCCAAACTTTCCAAACATCATCATTTTACGGAAAAGGAAACAGATGCCAGTCAGCAGAACTGGAATTCAAGCCCAGGTCTTCTGACTCAAAATCCAGCATTCTTTCTCCATGCATTACCCAATCCCTTGTACTTTAGGGTTTCCAACATATAGAAAGTTGAGGGAATGTAATAACCAAGGTAGAGCACTGGCCCTGGATTCAGGAGGACCTGAGTTCAAATCCGGCCTCAGACACTTGACACTTACTAGCTGTGTGACCCTGGGCAAGTCACTTAACCCTCATTGCCCCGAAAAAAGAATAAAGAGACTGTTTAAGCCAAAAAATAAACTCCATAACTACCACTTTGGTAAATTAGGTTAGTCTTATGATGCAAAGGTATTTTTATATGAATGACAGTTATTTTTATATGAACTAATTTTTATTTCTTTATAGTAAAATTAGCAAAGTAAAAAGTAACAATTACTTACATATCAAAACAGAAGCACTGGACCTAAATTTCAATCTGGCCTTAGATATGACTTACTAGCTGTGTGTCCCAAGGGCAATCGCTTAAACCTCTACCTGCCTCATTTTCCTCATCTATAAAAATACAGCCAACCTCCCAGGGTTACTGTGAGGATAAAAATGAGAATATGTTTAAGGTGCACTTATTGTTACGAAAAGAACTCATGACAATTTCACAAAATCTTTTTAAAATTCAAGGGGGGAAATTTCAACTCAGATTTCTAATATGATTCAATGGGGACACAGGGAACCACCATATAGTGACAGTTACATGTCTACTTACATTTGCTCATCTTCTGAAAAGGAAGGAAGGAGGGAGGGAAGACAAACAATACACAAAACCCCTATCCCATCTGTTTTTCTGTGACCATAATTTCTTCTTTCAAAAGCATTTTTGATCAGTTCAAAAAAAGTAAAACAGTTAAGTGAACCTAAGTTTCTCTTATCCTCTAAAACATTAAATCATCCTAACCACTACCACCCACAATGTTTTAATTCTTATTTTCTGAAAATGAAGAAACACGAAATGCTGTTTCATAAACTAAAGTCAAATTCTAGACGTACCCCGCCCCCCCAGCAAGAAGCAGCAATCAGTTCAAGTTTACAAAATTTTAAAAAGACTCCCTTGAACCCACATGAAGTACAGATCTCTTGCTAATTATCACCCACCTCTCAAAAACCTTTTAGGGATCCTTAGGATGGGACAGGACTGAGTGAAGCATCTCCTAACAGCGTCCCATCGTATTTTCTTCTTACCTGTTACCACAATTATCAGCAATGAGTCACACATACAACAAATGGTAAGTAATACAGTTATTATAGTTATAAAAACAGAAAAGACAGGAAAACAAAAATGCTTTAATACTGGAACGCATGGCAAACAACACTGCACACATGAAAAGAAACTAACCCTTAATCAGTAATTAGTGTTTTCAACCATTTCCCAGTTGTGAACTAGTGACTACATTCTTATTTTTTTCCAGTCAGTCCTGTTTACCTGAACAACTCCGGCATGCTTGAGAACAATATGCTGCCACCTTGTGGCAAAATTCACCAAGTGCTTATGGCACAGACTAAATATCACATGAGCAAAAACCAGTTTTAAAAAGTGGAAATACAGTCTTGCTCAAAAAAAAAAAAGGGTAACAGACTCCTCTCTATTATGCTTTATTCTTTCTTGCTTAAATGGGTATAAGGATTAAGCAATAATAGGTATCTCACCAAAAAACCCCACTGATTTGCATAATCCATTTTAGGATATAGGACAAATCAAATATTCATTATACATCTTTATATTTTCATACTGAAAAATATATCACTCTTTAAAAGAAAAAACTGGTTTTACATACAAAATTAAAAGAACCATGGGGTTTTTTCCCCCAACCATAGCAGTGCCATAATACCTATAACTACCTTCTACTTCTTAATGGGGCTCAATTTTTCTCTTCCTAAAGTTCAAGAAAGACTATGCCCACAAGTTTTAAAAAATCTTAACCATCCCAATTTCTTAAGAATACCCTTGAGGGCGGCTAGGTGGCGCAGTGGGTAGAGCACCGGCCCTGGATTCAGGAGGACCTGAGTTCAAATCCGGACTCAGACACTTGACACTTACTAGCTGTGTGACCCTGGACAAGTCACTTAACCCCCATTGCCCCACCAAAAAAAAAAAAAAAAAAGAATACCCTAGATCTCTTTTCAGACTGTTGAAACTACATTCAGCTATTCACCCATGATTGTTGGCTTAAGCTATTTTAAGACAAACAGAAACTCCTCAGATTTACCATAAAGATAAGTAGGTGATAGAAGAACCAGAGTATTCATTAAAAGGGCAGTTTGTTTTGTTTTGTTTTAAAGCAAGGGCATATTTTTACAAGTCAATCAAGTATACATTAAGAACTCTGTCATAATGATTTCTTGCAGTCTGATAAGATTTCATTTAAATTTTTTGAATCAATAATCATTAGGAAATGCTTTATAGTTCTTTGCTTTATCTTTCCCTGGTTTTGGTATTAAGACTATATGTAGGGGCAGCTAGGTGGCGCCGTGGATAAGGCACCAGCCCTGGAGTCAGGAGTACCTGAGTTGAAATCCGGCCTCAGACACATTACACTTACTAGCTGTGTGACCCTGGGCAAGTCACTTAACCCCCATTGCCCTGCCAAAAAAAAAAAAAGGCTATATGTAGGGGCAGCTAGGTGGCACAGTGGATAAGGCACTGGCCTTGGATTCAAGAGGACTTGAGTTCAAATCCGGCCTTAGACACTTGACACCTGAGCAAGTCACTGCCCCGCCAAAAAAAAAAAAAAAAAAAAAGGACTATATGTATCTCATGAAAGGAAAATTGTAGAGTGCTTGTTTTTTCTTTGAACAATTGGTATTAATTGTTCTTTAAATATTTAATAAAATTCTCCTGTAATTCCATTTTTATGTTAATGACTTGTAATTCAGTTGATTTTTCCTTTAAAGTTTAATAATGATAATGGTTTCTTGCCTACAGTTCTTATCAGAATAATGTAACTGCCTTGTTTCTGAGTTTCTGTTTTTACTTTATCTAATAGCAAGACTGCAATTTGGGCTTTTTTCTGATTCAGCTGATGCACGATAAATTTAAAATACAGTTATCCATGTATGCCTTTGCTTTTGAGGTATGTTTTTCTAAGTAACAAGTTGTGGGACTTTGTTTTCTTATTCAATAGACTACTCTTTTTCATGTTACTGAAATGAGTTAGGGTTTTTTCCTCTACTCATCTCTAACATTTCTTATCTGAATCAGAATTTTTTTGTTCCCCATTTTCTATACAGGATTTTGTCTCCAAGTATTTTTCCTTATTCTACTTTAAGGCAAACCTAATCCTATATGTTCTCTTTCCCTCTTCACATTTGTCAATTATGTTGAAATGAGAACCCCTGGTTTAAACCAACAGCTTAAACAATATCCCACTATAAGTGGACATATAATCTAAATATTAAAGACCATACCATTTTAAAAATCAGAAAAGCAGCAGATTGTATATGGCCATGGGTAGGGAATGTATTCTTGACCAAACAAGAGATAGATAATTTCAAATGATAAAACAGAAAATTCTGATATGAAATTGAAAAGCTTCCATACAAACAGAATGAATGCATCTAAGAAGGGAAGTAGACAAAATGTGAAAAAATTCTATCAAATTTCTGGAATGAATTTTGGTATCCAAGATATAGACAACTGAAAGATACCAGACCAAAAGTTATTCCCCCAATACATAGGTGGTAAATGGATATGAAGAAAACAGTTCTCAGAAGAAAAATGCAAATCAAAACAACCCTGAGATTTCACTTCATACCCAGGAAGCTGGCAAAAATGATAAAAAGATAGGCATGGCAAACTTTGGGGAGGGTTGGTGAAAGACAGGCACAATAGTGCAAAGCTTCTTAAATGTGGGGGGTTGAGAAAAATCTAGCAACAGTAAGGTCATGTAAACCTATTTATATACCTATATAACCAAGGTTGTATGAAAATTCCTCCAGTGAAAAGAAGTCCAACAAAAGAGCATTGCTGGGGGCAGCTAGGTGGTGCAGTGGATAGAGCATCGGCCCTGGAGTCAGGAGTACCTGAGTTTAAATCCGGCCTCAGACACTTAACACTTACTAGCTGTGTGACCCTGGGCAAGTCACTTAACCCCAATGGCCTCACTAAAAAAAAAAAAAAAAAAAAAAAGAGCATTGCTGGTGGAGCATTGTCGATATGATAATCATGGAAAGCAATATGTAATTATTCAAATAAAATGACTAAAATGTTCACACCCTTTGGCCCCAAGATTCCATTACTAGGCATATCCCCCCAAGGAGGTCAGATAAAGCCATAATAAAGTCCCCCATTTGCACCAAAATATCCATAGAGGCAGTTTTTTTTAGTTAAAAAAACAAATCTAGAAACAAACTGATACCCATCAACTGGTGAATGGCTATACAAATTGTGGTATAAACATGTATATTCATATATACTATTTTACTGGGCTGTAAGAAATGATGAATGATGAAGGCAGAGAAACAAGCAAAGAACTAACAGAAAGTGAAGTAAGCAGAGACAAGAAAACAATCTACAAAATGAATACAATACCATGTAAAAAGGAAAGATTGATTCAAAAAAAAAGTGAATGTTGTGAAATTACAAAGAACAAGTATAAAACAAAGACATATGAGAAAACACTTCCACTCCTTTGCAGAAGTGGGAAACTCCTGATGTGAAACATTGCTTATATTTTTAGATCTATTAAATGCATCCATCAGTTTTGCTGATTTTTTTCCTTTAAAAAAATATTCTGTTATAAAGGATAAGCCCTCTGGAAAGGGGAAGAGGATACAGAGGGAAATTTAGGCAATGTACAAACAAAAGATATCAGTAGAAATTATTTTTTAATGGAGCATCTATCAAGACAAAAGAACATTTTATATAAATACACCTAGAAAACAACTTTTACAAAAATACAGGACCTAAGTAAATGGAGAGATGATGTCTTACCAGAGTCTATGACTGCACTGTGCCAATAAGTAAAAATGACAATATTCCCAATTACTCAGTATAATTAGAACTGTATCAATAAAAGTATCAAAAGACTGGCCTATGGAATTAAGAAAAAATTCATTTGGAGAAATTAAAAAGGCTATCAAAGGATTTTTAAAAGTGGGATAAAAAGATTAGAGTAGGGAGAGGCTGGTGCTACCTTATGTCAGACTATGCTATACAGCAGCAATTCTAAAATCTGAAATTAGATATAAAAAGTGCAATAGTAGAATAAACTACACAAGCAACAACTACACACAAACGCACAAAGCAATCTAATATTCAAGAACACAAACTATATTAAGGAAAGGCACTCTATTCAAAAAGAATTGCTGGGAAAACTAAAAAGCAGTCTGATGAAAAATAGCATCTTATACTTTTTCCCCCCCAAAAAATCACAAATAAAATTATTTAACTGAAAAATAAGCCCATGACACAATTAGAGAAGTGAAAGATGCTTTTCATGATTACAAGTATGGGAAAAGTAATAATTGAAAGGAATTAAAGACAATAAAAAGCAAAATTGGCATGCTTACCTATATAAAAATTTTCAATTTTTCATCACCCCCAGAATCGATGAGAGAACCAGAAGATGCTGCTTGAGAAGAGATCTGCATTAAATATCTCTGATAAGTCTAACATCCAAAATCTTTGAAGGTACTACAAACAAAAATCTAAGATTAAAAGCCATTTCCCAAACTGCTCAAACTGGTGAAAAAAAATTTCATAATAGCCTTTAAAATCATAAGGACAATGCTTTCTTCTTATAAAAACAGTAGTACTTGTATTCTACAGTTTCTAGAAAACTATTGAGAAAACTCTTCTCAGTAATCTTTGCTAAAGATTCTACACATCTCTGCATCTGGTTCAAGGCATAGATTATGGATTTTTTGTTAAATATTTGCTAATATATTCATAGAATTGCTCATGCAAATTGATGTTCCATTGGCATACCAGACTTATCTGCAGACTCAGTAGCAGGTTAAGTATACTTTTCTCTGCAATCTCTTTTAAAACCTTTCAGAAATGGGGGCAGTTAGGTAGCACAGTGGATAAAGCACCAGCCCTGGATTCAGGAGAACCTGAGTTCAAATCCAGCCTCAGACACTTGCTAGCTGTGTGATCCTGGGCAAGTCACTTAACCCTCATTGCCCCGGAAAAATGAAACAACAACACCACCACCTTTCAGAAATGGAGAAACACATAATCATCTTTAGATGATAAACTTCAAGGCTCTCCCAACAACTTCAATGGAAATATTGTAGGAGTTTAACTATTATTCTGCAGAGAAGTTTTTCTTCTTAAAGCTAGCCATGTTCAATTAGCTAAGTAAATTTGTAGTTAATTCACAGTCATGCCTCTTTCCAAGTAAATATGGTCTAGAAGTGAACAGGTTCCAATGAACATAGCTCTACAGTCAAAATATTTAAAAGATGATATATATATCAGAGTTAGCAATAAGCAGTTCTTTACCATATGTTCTCTGACTGTACCTAGTCTTGCTTCCAATGAGTTACAAGTAGCAAGTCTGGTACCTAAGCAAATTTAGTTGAGTAGAAGTGGGGGAAATGGGAGGGGGACGCACTTGCGATCTAAGGTTCTGTCCTGTGGGATGATCCTATGGACAGATGGAGGCAGCCATCTGGGAGTGCAGAAAAACCTCAAAATCCCACCTCAGCTAGCAATTCCAAGTGGCTTTTGTCTGTCTACTACACCTTAAGAAGGGTCCAGAGGGAAGCAGAAATTCCACCCTAGCTGAATATAGTTGAACTAGGAGAAAAGCAGAAATATCTCCTCTAGAAAGTGTGGTCCCATACCCACTTTCAAAGTCTACAACCCACTTCAACACCAGGAAACAACAGGTAAGGTACACTGGTATAGGAAGACAGACAGGACCATAAGGTGAAGAAGGTACACACCCAGAGGGAAAAAGCTTGCTTCCCAGATGTCTGCTACCTCATCCATCCTGAGGCAAAACACTGAATACCACACACATCCTCTAAGCCCAGCTTCCAATTAGGGAGACCACTACAATAACAAAAACCAGAAGGAAATAGCAGAAAAAGAAATCCTATTCAAAATAACTATAAATTGTATATCTGGGAGTTAATTTACAAAGACACAAACATAAGACTTTTACAATCATAAGACACTCTAAGAAAATAATTAAATAACTGGAAAAACAGTCCTTGCTTATGATCAAACCATACCAATTATAATAAAAATTATGACATTAACTCACAGGTCTAATGTTACACCAATGAAGCCAATAAGGTATTACTTTAGAGAGCTGGACAAAACAGTAACAAGATTCATTTGAAGGAACTAACGGCCTAGAATCTCAAGGGAAATAAACTAGTAAGAATGAAGGAGACCCTTCCATTTTATTATAAAACAGTACTCAAACTATTTGATTTTTTTTAAACCATAAAAGTAGAACAGTGAAACAAACTCAATAAGCAAGAATCAGAAAGAATTTAAGCCCAATGTTCAATAAATATAAACTACTTGAAGAAGAACTCCCTATTTGACAAGTACTGGGAAAGAAAGCAATTTCACAGAAATGATATTCAAACTAACCTTTTATACCATATACCACAATAAGCTGAAGATGGCTATGCAATCAGAATATAAAGGATCACACCATTTAAAAAAACAAACTTAAAAGGACGGTGAGATCTTGTACCCTTCGCAATCATTGCTACTAGAAGAATTCTTGGTAAAATAAGGGGTAAGAGATCACCAAAAAAAAAAGAGGCAATTTCTATTATATTTGCAAAAACAAACAATTAAGGAAATTAATAAGTGGAAAAGATCTTTGCATCAAATATTTCTGATAAGAGCCTGATATTTAAAATATATAGTGAATAAAAATACCAAGAACCATCTCCCAATGGATAAGCAGTGAAAGGTTATGAATCACTCAAAAACACTATTAACAACCATCTGAAAGACTGCTCCAAAACAGTAACAATTTTTAAAAAATAATTCACTTCCACACCAACAAATTGGCAAAAATGATGAAAAATATAAAAAGTTACAGTTGGAAGGAAACAGGAATATTGGTATACTGTTGGTAGAGATACAAAATGAAAGCAATTTGGGAGAATGAAAAAGTGAGTAAAACCTTTTGATCTAAAGATCCTACTGCTAGACATATACCCCAAAGTCAAAGACAAAAATAAAAGTCCCAAAGAAGGTAGCAAAGAACTGGAAACAACTTAAGATGTCCATCGACTGGAGAATGACTAAGACGTGGTACATGAATGTAATGGAATATTTGTTGTTATACTATAAGAAATGCTAAAGATGAGGAATTCAGAGATGAATGAATTGAGGCCAACTGAACATAAAGGGGAAAATCAACCTAGACAATAACTATGACAATGTAAACAACAACAACAAAAAAGAAAAGAAACTGATTCTATGACTGCAATCATAATGACTAAACACAGCCCAGTGAAAGAAATGGAAAAGCACCTTCCTTCTGTCCTTGACAACATGGAAAAAATCTAAATGTGGACTGTTGCACAGCCTATCAAATGTGATTAAGGTGTTTAGTTTTGTTTAGATGGCTTTTTAAAAAAAATCTTTGCTACAAGTGAAGGCTCACTGAAGGGGGAGGGTATATTCAGAAAGAAATAATATAGGGCAGCTAGGTGGCACAGTGCATAGAGCACTGGCTCTGGATTCAGGAGGACCTAAGTTCAAATCCAGCCTCAGATACTTGACACTTACTAGCTGTGTGACCCTGGGCAAGTCACTTAACCCTCACTGCCCCACCCCACCCCCAAATAATAATAATATAAAACCATAAGGCATCCATAACACCAAAAATGTATCAATACAGTTTGTTTTAAGACCAGTCTCAAAACTTTTCTAGGTTGGAACACTCAGGCTAGAAGTGTGGCAACAATTCAAGGATGCAACTACACTGCTGATTAGCATGGAAGCTTTGACCTGCTCTCACTTGTTCCTCCTCAGGCAGCCTGGTGGTCTCTAGCTCACCATGCTAGTGCCAGTGTGGTAGAGTGGGACACCTTAAGGGAGAGTAAGAAGGCAGTAATGTGCCAGGTAGAACAAACCACCACTACCCTGTCTATTGTTTCCACTAAGACCCTGATGGGAAAACAGCCCCAGAGTCTTGGAAATATGATCCCCAAACCACCAGACTAGCTTCAGGTCAGTCCCCACAGTCATAATTGAGGGGAGAGATCATTATAGGGAAGAGGCCCACCTTCCTCAATACTACTAGCAACAACTGCAGACCAAGTGTCACTAAGAGGCCTATGAGCACAAGAGTCCCAGAAATGGCAGCTCTGCATGACCTGCCTTCTCTCCTCCTCAACCAGTCCTAACAGCCTTCATCCCCAGAAGCAAATCCCATGGAGAAGCAAGCAGCCATCCCCAACTACTGCCAACCACAGGGTAGGCTGCAGTAATGGTATGGCAGAAACATACTATTTGGTTCAACCAAATTGAACCACCACCACCATTTTCATCACCATCTCCCCTCAGACTGATGAAGACAGATCAGGACCTTGAACCCAAGAGGCTTGTGTGTCTACTACACCTTAAGATGGCAATGTTTCCAGCCCAGAGTCTTCAGTCATCATCCTGGGAAGCGACCCCTCTAGAGATGAGCTACAGAAGACCCAGAGAAAAAAGTACTTGTCACTAAAGTCAAATGGTTCAACATCAGAAACACATGATATTTATCAGTAGAAATGACATTAAAGACAAGGGTGCTTTGCCAATGAATCCTAAGAACTATGGGACCTTTCCATATAACTTGCAACTGAAACATTGCATGTGTTATATACTCCATTAAACTTAGTTTTTACTTTAACTTCTTAAATATTTATTAGTGTGTTTTTATAAACTTTAGCCCATGTTAAAGTTCTACCAGTATGCTCATATAGATAGGCATGACTCTTCTATCAAAGAAGATGTAGGGTTTTTTTGTTTAATAATAAACATTTTGGGGCAGCTAGGTAGCGCAGTGCATACAGCATCGGCCCTGGATTAAAGGGATCCTGAGTTCAAATCCAACCTTAGACCCTTGAGATTTACCAACTGAGTGACTCTGGGCAAGTCACTTAACCCTCATTGCCCCGCAAAACAAAACCAAATAATAAATGTTTTTATTTATAGTTTGGGGTTCCAATTTTTATCCCTCTTTCCCTCCCTCTCCTCCCCCTTCCCCACGGGGGCAAACAATCATATATGGGTTATGCATGTATAATTATGTAAAACATTACCATATTTGTCATTTTGTACAAGAAAACTTGATAAACTTAGTTCTTGAAAGCAGGAGCTATCTTACTTTTCTATTTCTATCCCCATCATTTAGCACAGTGCTTTGCACAAAATAGGGAGCTATTAAGCTTCATTCACCCACAAGACACAACCCCAACGTGAGGTTTCAGTTGTGAGTCAGAAAGTAATGTCAGGGGCAGCTAGGTGGTGCAGTGGATAAAGCACCAGCCCTGGATTCAGGAGGACCTGAGTTCAAATCCAGCCTCGGACACTTGACACTTACTAGCTGGGTGACCTTGGGCAAGTAACTTAACCCTCATTGCCACCCCCCCCCAAAGAAAGTAATGTCAAAAAAGACAAGTGGGGAACAAGGAAAGCTCAATGTCACTATTGCATAGTACCTTACACATAGTACAAAGTTATTTTTTAAACTAAGTTTTATTGATACCTTCTGCTTTTATAGCAGTCATTTCTGATACACCGTACTACCACCACAACCAATGAGTCCTCTATTGTAACCAAAAAAAAGTTAAGCTAAAAACTAACATACATCCAATAGTACATGAATCATCACATGCTTATAGTCCCTCTCCCACCTCTAAGTAATTTATATTGAAACACTAAAGCCAAAGGAAGATCTCCCAAAGGTTGTCAAAGGACATGAATGAACAGTTTTCAAAAAAAGAATTGGTGAAGTTGACAAAATATGGGAATAATTCATGTTGGAGAGGATGCAGGAAAAAAACGGCATACTACCCCAGAGAGTTTCCTTTCAAAAGGAAAGGACCAATATCCACAAAAATATTTATAGCAGTTCTTATGGTAGCCAAGAATTGGAGACTAAGGAGGTACCTGTCAATAGTTGCATAATACATTCTATGAATTTTTTGTTGTCCTATCTCTCCCAAACTAAAAGTACAGCAACTGAGGGGCTCCACCCCACTACTGATTAGCATGAACACTTTGACATACTCCAGGTTTCCCTTCTTCAGGGAACCTATAAGGCTCCCTGCTCCCAGAGGCTCAACATATTGATTCCAGACTTAATTTGGACACCGAAACAGCTGTAGCCTTACTGAATCTCAGCCCTATAGTAAATTCAAGCAATCCACCAGCCTGAACATTGCCAAGAGCTGTGATGTTATATGAATATTATTGTACTCTAAAAAATTATAGAAGTGTCAAGTTTCATAGAAACTATAAGACTTGGATAAACTGATGTGAACAGAACCTAGAGAACAAACTTATACAATAACACATAAAGACAAACAACTTTGAAAGATTTAAGAACTGTGGGGACCAATTTTTAATGGGGGAGTGCTAGCTAAGCGGCTCGCCGCAATATTGGGGCAAGGAAGGAGACCGGCAGCCTCCCTCAAAACAGAACAAGATTTATTTTAACAAGAACAAACTTAAAAAAACAAAAACAAAAACCCTACAAATAGGATTAGTAGGATCAAGGGAAAGGAAATAAAATGGGGAAAGGGAAATTATACAACCTCAAAAGATACCACCGCCCAGGAATCAGCTGAGAATACTCAGCAGATCTCCTGTCCTTCCAGTGTCCAGCTAGAATGCCCAATTCTCCTCCCCCAATCCCAGAAAAACCCCACACTAGCCCCAGCCAATGGGATGGCTGCTCTGACAGTCACATGACTGCCCTCACTAGGCTTCCAATCATAATTCTGCCAGGCCCATATAGGCATCGGCGAGTGGTGGAGCACCATGCAGTTTGCGGAGCCCCAGGCCAGTGCACACTGAGGCATAAAAAACCTCAAATAACAATTCTTTGCAGAACTCTGATCAATACTATGACCAAATTCCAAAAGACTGGGGGGATAAACTCACCTCCTGAAAGAGGTAATGAAACTCATGGTGCAGAACAAAATTTACTTTGGGACACTCTCAAAATGGGAATTTGTTTTGCCTGACTATGCATGACACTTTTTTCTTTTTTTCCTTCCCAGATTTTTTTGGGGAGTGGGGTGGGAGAATCCTAAGAATAGCCAGGCAATTTAGAAAAAAAGGCTAGACTAAAGCTAATTTCCTATCTGGGGATCTTTAGTTTTTTCACCCCTCAAACACACAACTGTGACTTTCTACAAGCTTTGTTTCAGATTCAAGTAGCCCTAACCTTGATCCAATGCTTTGCATAATGTACTTTAGCAAAGAGTGAGGAGTGGCTATTAATTGGTACTGTCTTGAGTTTAAATTTCTTTAAAAATCCAACAATTTTATTGTACCTGCCTCATCTGCCAGGCACATAATATTGAGAAACAAGACAGACAGCTAAGTGACAGCTGATAGAATGTTGGACTTGGAGAGTCAGAAAGACCAAAATTCAAATCCTGACACGGTAGCTACCTCTGTTTCTTCATCTGTGAAATACGGATAATTGCAGCATCTACTTCATAGGTGTGAGAACATCTAAAACCCTCTTCTCATGCAGGTTAAACTAGTTTTTCCTTAAAAGTTGAGACCTTCCTCAAGAAGGGCTTAGACAGTACAAAGTAGCCTCAGAACAAGATGAGTAATGCATATAATGAAGCTTCACTCAGCTGAATCAATTTGAATCAATGTCTATTTTGTTGAAATCCTTCTCCTGCTATGGCTGAGTAAATATCCTTTGGTTACCTGTCAAATGACTGACTTACAAATAACTTATTCTGTTTCATTTTTGAGCCTAAACTGCCAAGGGACTGATCTGAGTCAGGACCAACTCAAAACAATTGGAACAATCTTGCAAGATTGAAAACTGAGTTCACTGAAGTAGGGTATGGGCAGGACAGAAAGAAAGGTGAGCCTGGATTGGTCTTCATGCCTTCAGTGGTTCCTTACTGTGAAGCACTCCTTACTCCCAGTACATTAGAGAGTAAACTGCTTGTAACCAGGCAGCAAGAAAAGAACGTAAGTTCTATGTCCTGAAGAAATAGGTACTTTCAAGATAAGTGAAGTAAACTATTTTAGGTCACGCAAATTTGCTGACGCTTCAAGTCTGGCTATATAAGTCTGCTCCTAATTCTACCACGTATCTTTACAACCTGTTTTAGCTTCAAAACAGCCTAGAGAAACTGAATTTTTGAAATGGAGACAGAGTGTTGCACTCATTAAAAAAGGACAATTTCAAAAGACAACTTCTGAAGTACTAGTTGTGTTCAGCCTTTTCCAGGCTGGAAATGGATGCCTTTGTATTTCAATGTATCATGCAATTGAGGGGGGGGGGGAAAGCACTTCCTCGCTTTAAGAGAGTCATATTTGCACAAACTGTCTTTGAATGGCTTTTTGGAAGCCGGATGATGCAGCTGAATCAGCAGTCCTCAGTCTGGTACACGGACATAACCAGCCACTGAGATCATGTCAATATGCCAGAAAGTGAGATAATGCAAACCAAGGCAGGGCTCCGGAATTCGAGGGTTGTCTTAACAATTGTGCCAAATTAGTCATCTGACTTTTGTTCATTTGTTTTTCATTTGAAATCTGAGATACCAACAACTATAATACTGTTGCAGAGATTTTGTTGTGAATCTCTGTTGCAAGACACTGGGGAAAAGTGCTTAAAAGGACAGTGTTGGGGCAGGTAGGTAGCACAGCAGAGCCAGCATAGATCCTGGAGTGGGAAGGGACCCGAGTTCAAATCCAGCTTCAAACACACACTAGCTGTGTGACCCTGGCTCCCCTCTCCCTCAAAAAAGGACAAGCAGGAGTGATGCATTGGTTTCTTTGAAGTTTCTACCCAGCTGCTGAAGTATGAACTATAATTCTCTCTTGTACTTCCTTTGATGGGACCCTGAAGAAGGACTCAAGAGCATTTCCCCAACCTTGGTAGAAATAGGGCACATGTACTGGCCTAGAGGAGTCTCTGACTTTATTGCTTTTTGGGTGGCGTTGCCCTGGAGAGGAGCAGTACTCACAGTGAGCCTGCTGAACACAGGAGGGCACTGTCATCATAATAACTAATAACCCTGACCCAACACAGGTCATTAGAGTACAAGCCCTAGTAGCCATATCAACAGGATATTCAAGAAAAAGCAGTGAGCTGAATGCCCTACATCCCTTCCCCAGGTCCTAGTAGCTGTTTTGTAATTAGGTAATGAAGAAGTGATGTCAACAGTCTGAGCTAGGTAAATCTTTTTGTTAACTACTGAATAACCTGCAAATCTCATTTTGTTCCAAATATTGAACCTAAACTACTACAGGGCTGAACTGAGTCAGCCCCAGCCCAGAAAAAAAGGGCTCTTTACAGAAATGAAGTGAAATGATATGTGCAAAATGTTTTGCATTTTTTATAGAAACTGAACCTTAAATGAGGAAATCAAGGAGAAAAGCCTGGATCCTAAATTACTAATCAGTTATTAATATGATAGTAAAATAACTGCTCTTGAGGAATAGGTTCAAAAATAAAGCTTAAGTATTAGGAAAAAAGAGAAGCATACCTGAGTTTTTATCTGCTGACTATACAAGTTGATTTTATTCAAATGAATAAATACTATAATGAATGTTCTTGTTAGGGTATACATGTTTTTAGGATGAAGTGAATTTTACTCTACAGCTAAAGTGGACTCCAAAGTAGTCACAAATAAAACTGCTGACTTTTTTGACCAAATCACTGTTAAACACCAAACGGCTCCCGAAAGCCAGTATCTTCAATACTGAGAGTTCATGTTTCCTATGAATGGACTTCTGTTCTCTGGAGTTTGAAGCAAAAAAAGAGTGCCTGTGCTTGTAACTTCTCTCCCTGTGGTAAGCAAAGGATGTGCCACTCTGAGGCAAAAAAGACTATCCCATCTACCATCTCCAGGACCAACATAAAAATTAAAATTAAAATGTACATTAATTCCTGATAAGCACATTTCTGGAAGGAAACAGGAACTGTGCCTTTCCTACCACTTCCAACCTCTGGACAAAAATCTATTCCTTAACAAGGTATTTTATAAGTGTATATAATGTAAGGTACATTGTCTGTAATGACTTTTGTACAAATTGTCACTGTTGATGATGGAGCTCTGGTTCTTGACACTAGGAATCTGAAAATGGGACCATATTACAGAATTTAAAATTGGGAAAGAAGGTACATGGTTGGAAAGGTTATGTCTGCTATTTGGGGGGATTTGGGGGGGGTTGTTTTTTGTCGGGGTAATGAGAGTTAAGTGACTTGCCCAGGGTCACACAGCTATTAAGTGTCAAGTGCCTGAAGCCGAATTTGAACTCAGGTCCTCCTGAATCCAGGGCCGGTGCTTTGTCCACTGCGACACCTAGATGCCCCCCTGGTATTTTTTTTAACACCCCTTTAACAGTCTGTTGCTTCCTAACTCTTTATAGTTTCTAAGTCTACAGTTGCCTGACTGACAAAACCTGACTAGGCCTGACTAACATCTAAGTATCCTTACAAGAGAGAAGTGAGATTTAATTGTATATTTCTGTGATAAACCCATGAGCAGTTTCAGTCTAGAATTTACATAAAAGCCTAGAAAGAGATTACTACTATAAATAACCATAGTAATCTAGTGTTTGATAAACCCCAAAATCCAAGCTTTTGGGACAAGAACTCATTATCTGACAAAAGTGCTGGGAAAACTGAAAAGTAGTTCAACAGAAAGTAGTGTTTTTTAAAATTCTAAATGTGGGTTCTAATCTGTCCCCCAGTTTTGGGGGGAAACTGGCTAAAATCACTGATAAATTCACCAAGAGTTTAGCCTTTTACGGGTTTATTAAAAGATATAAGATAGTAAAGAAAGACTGAGAACAGATTTCTTATAGCATGGAAATCCTAGTCTTCCTAAACTCCTATGTGAAGTCCTGCCACCACACTGATCTCTCCAGCCAAAGAGGAGGTAGTTCCCCAGCAGCGTTCACTTCCTCCTTCATGTCCTCCTCCCAGAAATAGGAGGTTCTTCAAGCTGATTGGCTAGCATCATTCAAATTCATTGGTTCAGGGGCAGCTAGGTGGTGAAGTGGATAAAACACCGGCCCTGGATTCAGGAGGACCAGGGTTCAAATCCAGCCTCAGACACTTGACACTTAACTAGCTGTGTGACCCTGGGCAAGTCACTTAACCCTCATTGCCCTGCCAAACAAAAACAAAAACAAATTCATTGGTTCACTGGACCTGAAGGTGGTCTCCATGTAAAGTTCAAAGTTTTTAAGCTTCTGAGAACAATACCCTCTTAAGTACCAGTCAGATGTGCTTATAAGCTAGTCAGTAGTCAGTCACTCTCTCACTTAATTCAATCAGTTTAGCTCAATCTCCAGGTGGGCCCCTAAGTATCTGCTAAATCCCCTCATCTACCACATTCCATTATCTTGACACACTAGGTATATAGACCAACATCTTACAACTGTATAACAAAAGTAATGTGAAAATGGGTACACGATTTAGACATAAAGGATGATATTATAATTAGTGGAACATGAAAAATTTTGGATAAGGGGAAAATTTAAGACCAAAAAAGAGATAAGAGAACATTATGGGATAGAAAATGGATAATTTTGATTTCATTAAAAAGGTTTTGGACAGGGGCAGCTAGGTGGCACAGTGGATAGGTACTCCTGACTCCAGGGCCGGTGCTCTGAGTTCAAATCCGGCCTCAGACACTTAACACTTACTAGCTGTGTGACTCTGGGCAAGTCACTTAACCCCAATTGCCTCACTTAAAAAAAAAAAAAAGGTTTTGTACAGGGAGCAGCTAGATAGCACAGTGGATAAAGCACCAGCCCTGGATTCAGGAGGACCTGAGTTCAAATATGACCAAAGACACTTGACATCTACTAGCTTTGTGACCCTGGGCAAGTCACTTAACGCTCATTGCCACACACCCAAAAAAAAAAAAAAAAAAAAAAAAAGAACGAACTAGGGGGCAGGTAGGAGGCGCAGTGGATATGGGCAAGTCATTTATTGCCTCACAGCAAAGAGAGAGAGAGAGAGAGAGAGAGAGAGAGACAAATTAAAACAACTCCAGGGGCAGCTAGGTGGCGCAGTGGATAGAGCACCGGCCCTGGAGTCAGGAGTTCCTGAGTTCAAATCCAACCTCAGACACTTAACACTTACTAGCTGTGTGAACCTGGGCAAGTCACTTAACCCCAATTGCCTCACTAAAAAAACAAAAAACAAAAAACAACTCCAAGGTACCACCTCACATCAGATTGGTTGATATGACAGAAAAGGAAAATAAAACTTGGAGGGGATATTGGAAAAATAAGGACATTAATGCACTGCTGGTGGAATTCTGAACCATTCTGGAGAACAATTTGGAGTTCTCCCTAAAAAGCTATAAAATTGTGCATAACTTTTAACCCAGCAATAGCACTACTAGGTCTGTATCCCACAGAAAGCAAAGAAAAAGGAAAAGGACCTATATTTACAAGATTATCTTATACAGCAGTTCTTTTTGTGGTGGCAAAGAAATGGAAATTGAGGGGATGCCCATCAACTGGGGAATGTCTGAACAAGTTGTGGTATATGATTGTGATGGAATACTATTGTGCTTTAAGAAATGACAAGGAGGATGGTTTCTGGGAAGGTTTTATATGAACTGAAGCAAAGTAAAGTGAATAGAACCAAGAGAACATTGTACACAGTAACCGAAATATTATGTGATGATGAGCTGTTAATGAGCTAGCTATTCTGATCAATACAAAATGATCTAAAACATTTCCAAAGGAGTTTTGATGAAAAATGCCATCCAATTCCAAAGAAAACTAATTAAAGTCTGAATGCAAACTGAAGCATAATTTTTTTATCTTTATTTTTCTTGGTTTGTTTGTGTTTTATTGGGGAAGGGGGCAACATGGCTAATGTGGAAACGTTTTGCCTGATTTCACATGTATAACTGACATATTTTTTGCCTTCACAATGGGTGGAAGGGGGCTGGGAAGGAGAGAATTCAGAAAAAAAATTTTAATGATAAAAATAATAAATTTTTAAAAGAAAGACAAAATGAAAAGCCACTACTAGTACAATTAGAAAAAGCCTTTGTCCTTAGGACAGAAGCCTATGGAATCAACTCCAGGTATGTTTGGGAATGTTCAATGTTACTTCCACACCAGGCTCCAATAACCTCTCACATATTAACAAATCATGTTTTCTAAAAAGGCTGGGACACACTCCAATGAGACAAAGCAATGTTCTGAGGTCCAAAATTTCTTGATTGATCAGCTGTGGGCCATACAATAATTTCACTTATCAATGTTGGCCTGACAGTTTCAAAGAATCATGAATCCCATGGAGTTCTTAAGGACCCTAAGATGTTTACATGCAGAATTAAGTAGTCCACCATAATATGTGGAAACTCAAAGCTCCAGAGGAGCCTCATTAGTCCATGATGAATGCTATTGGAATACAACAGCAGATATTTGGTATGGAATAGGAAATTAATGCACTTCACAACCATCTACTTATAGCGTGCACAAAAATATAGTAGCATGATCAGATTTGTTAAACTAGATAATGGCAACTACACTGTCTAGATTAGACTTGTACAGATGTCTATATGAAAGAATGAGTACAGGGGGCATCTAGGTGGCACAGTGGATAAAGCACCAGCCCTGGATTCAGGAGTACCTGGGTCCAGCCTCAGACACTTGACATTTACTAGCTGTGTGACCCTGGGCAAGTCACTTAACCCTCACTGCCCCACGCAAAAAAAAAAAAAAAAAGAAAGAAAGAAAGAATGAGTACATAGATTCAGAACATCTGTTCAGTAATGGCTATGGCTAAAGGAATTCAACTATCTAATGGTCAAAAGACCAGCAGAATGAAGTTCCAATTGCATTTAAAGTGGGTCACTTTGATCCTAAAAAAACACTGTTAATCTGCACAACTTTCTGGTGGCTGTTCAGAAGATTAAACGTCTGGTTAGAGACACAAATATATTTGAAAAGTGGATCTCTGCATTTCATTTTTTACCTCAATTGAAGGAAATACCCTCCACTCTTGTGTCATTTGGCATACTGTTAAAACAACTAGAATAGTTGTCATCTTATTTTGCTGCATTCACTGTATTAAAGCAAAACACAAAAAAACATATTTTCAACTAACTACAAAGGTATTTTATTACCAATTAATAGATATAAAATTGAGACCCTAGATTAGAATGTACTTCAAATAATTGTGCTGTTGGTTCAAAGAAAGCAAATATTTAAAGCTTCTTTTTAGTTTAACTAAAAGTATTAATATTTTCTCAATCTAAAAATATTTCCTCACCAGTTTTTTCCCTTTAGAAAAAGGAAAACAAAGGCTAAGTTACCCCAAAATGAATAATGGGTAGAAATTAGGCTAAATCTTGTCTAAATAAGATCACTGCTCCCCCCATCCCAGTCAAAGAAGACAGAAAGGTAGTAATTTTTTTAAAATACCAAAAGATACAATCATAAAAAATAAGCAAATTCCTGTATGCTAAAAATTCATAGTTTTTATGTCTCTGACAGTACAGCTATTTCAAGCAATATTCAATGTAATAAAATTGGAAAATACGGAAATGCCTAATTACTTTCCTAGATAAAGAAACAAGAAGATAGAAGGAAATTAAGCTACATGTTCTGTAAAAACAAATAAAACGGTCTGACTACTCAATGCCTTCTAATTTTGTTTGAAAGAAAAGGAATTAGAGGTCCAACATGTAGGGAAAAATAGAAAAATATAAACATGTGAAAGCAGAAGAGGATTTTTTAAAAACTCAAAGTTTGGTTTTTTTGTTTGTTTTGGAGTCTAGAGTTTGGGGTTAAGCCATTTAGTGGAAATTGAAGAGATAGTAAGGGAGAGGGGAAAATACCAGCATTTTTGTTTTTAATTTAAGTGAGGCAATTGGGGTTAAGTGACTTGTCCAGGGTCACACAGCTAGTAAGTGTTAAGTGTCTGAGGCCAGATTTGAGCTCAGGTACTCCTGACTCCAGGGCCGGTGCTCTATCCACTGCGCCACCTAGCTGCCCCGAATACCAGCATTTTTTTAAAGCTAGAAGGGACCTGAAAGACCAAAAGGATCAAAATACTAAAACTTCTTAATGACCAGCAGTGAGAGGGAACTCACTAATTCCCAAGTAATTTGGTTCCATTGTTAGCTCTAATAATGAGGAAAATTTTCCTTTAAGCAAACCTAAATCTGATTCTTTGCCATTTCAACCCACTGCTCTTAATAGTACCCTTTGAAGCCAAGCACAAATCTAACCCTAAGATTGAAGCCAAGAAAGGTTATTTAATCAAAGAAGTCTTAGAATGAGCAAAGGCCTCAGATATCAAACCCAGTCCTTTCATTTTAGAGACAAGGACCAGAGGTTCTCCCCATTCCAGTCCATCTCCTCAGCTTCCAAAAACAGTTCTGATCCTCTTCCCTTCCCCCCTTTCAGGATCGAATATAAAATCCTGTTTAACTTTTAAAGCCTTTCGTAACCTGGCTCCTTCCTATATTTCTAGTCTTACATCTCTGCAAGGGACTCATTGTTCCTTTCCTAAAACATTCCATTTCCTGAGTCGGCATTTTCACTGGCTGTCTCCATGCCTGGAATACATCTCTGCCCCCTGGCTTCCATCTAAAATCCAACCCTCTGCAAGGAATCTTTCTAGTCCCCCTTTATTGCTAGTACCTTCCCGAAAATCCCTTCCAATCCCCTCAATCTATCTTGTAGGTACATAGTTGTTCCCGTGGTGAAGCACCCATTAGAATAAAAGCTCCCTAAGGGCAAGAACTACTTTCGTCTTTTTTGTATTCCCAGGGCTTAGCATTGTGCCCAGCAAACAGTAAGAGCTTAATAAATTCTTGTTGACAGATTTGTCCAAGACCAACACAGCTAATTAGCGTCAAAAACCACGCGTGGAAGGAACCCAGGTAGCAAGACTCCTAGATTCCAATGTTTTTCAACAGACTAAAGATCCAAGTCTTGAGATCTTGGGATCTTCTGCTGGTTTTACAACCTGTCCTCTGTAGTTAACATTTTTTTAAAAACCAAAAACTTGGAAAACCTAAAAAAGTTTTCATGATTGCTTAAAAGGAATGTATTAGCAACCTGAATTTGATTTCAGAAACACAATGGAGCTGAGGAAGTTATGACAATAATGCTACAAGAACAATAAACTATGAGAGGGAATTATAGTGTATTAGAAAGAACACTGAATGTAAATATCAGCTCTTCCATTTAGTACTGTGAGAAATTCACAAAACAATATGGGCCAGAAAAAAAACCCAAAACTATATGGGCTGGGGCAGCTAGGTGGCGTAGTGGATAGAGCACCTGCCCTGGATTCAGGAGGACCCGAGTTCAAATCCAGCCGCAGACACTTAACATTTACTACCTGTGTGACCCTGGGCAATTCACTTAACCCAATTGCCTCACCAAAAACAAACAAACAAACAAACTACATGGGCCTCAGTTTCCTAGTCTTTCAAATGGGGGGGGGGGGGGAGAATTTTACAATGAATGACCTCTAATGTCCCTTCCAGCTCTAAACTGTGCAATCTGTGAATCCTAAGCATACTTAAATGGAATTCACGGCTGAACTCAAATAAAAATGTTTTATCTAACATGTTTACTAAATAACATTTCTTGAATAGTGATGATACATGATATTTATATGTACAAGATAAACAGTACATAAGTGACCAACGAATATTACTTTTACAAAGCTAAACAAAATTCAGTGTTTGTTTTCACTTTCTTAGTTCTCCACTACCTAAAACCAATGTCGATCCCAGACCAAACCAAACACCAAGCTGCTCTCAATTCAACAGCACATACATTAAAATAGGAATGATACAGAGGATTAGAATGGGCCAGGTGCAAAAATGACCCACAAACTCATGAAATACCCCATATTTCAATAATCAAAATGACATTAGTACCTAACTTAATTTACTTATTCAGTGCAACGCCAAACTACCAAAGGATTACTTTATAGAAAAAGAAAAATTAAATTCATCTGGAGGAACAAAGTATCAAGAATCTCAAGGATAATCATGAAAAAAGTGGGAAGGATGTCTAAGCAGTATCATATCTCAAAAGATACTTTCTACAAAAAAATAAATCGCAAAACAATTTGGTAGTGCTTAAAAACAGAACAAATTAGTGAAAGAGATGAGGTATACAACATACAGAAGAAAAGAAACTTAAACCTGTGTTCAATTAAATCTACAGACTCCATCTACTAGGATATGGTCTCACTAATTGATAAAAACTGCTGGGAAAACAGCAGTCTGGTTAGAAATTAGGTTTAAGCCAACACCTCATACCACATACCAAGGTTAGCTTCAAATGGATACATGACGTAAAAAATAGAAGGTCACATCATAAAATATTAGAGGAATGAAGAAATTATCTTTCAAATACAGGGTGGGCCAAAAGCCAGGATGTTTTGATAACTTTTTGAAAATTATTTTTTAATTTTTGCCATTCACAAGATTTAATTTTTTACACAATGCAAATTCATTTCTTATATTTTATAGGATGCTATGGTGATGTACATTAAAAACAAACCAAAAAAGGCAATAAATATTGAAATCCCTTCATGACTTTTAATACACCCTGTATATGACTAGGGGAAGAGTTTATGACCAATCAAATCATGGTGTATGAATGTAATGGAACAATATGGTGGTATGAAGAAAAGACAAAAGGAATGGTTACAGAGAGAAAGACTCGTTTGAACTGATACAGAAAGAAGTGGATACAACAAGAACAATTTACGCTGTAACATCAATATTGCAAAATATATACTGTAATATCAATATTGCAAAAATAAACAGTTCTGAAAAGACTCTTCCCAATACAATGATAACCATGATTCGAAAAAACTGACTGATTCTTTTTTGTTTTGTTTTGGTGAGGCAATCGGGGTTGTGACTTGCCCAGGGTCACACAGCTAGGAAGCGTTAATTATCTTGAGGCCGAATTTGAACTCAGGTCCTCCTGACTCCAGGGCAGGTGCTCTATCCACTGCACTACCTAGCTGCCCTGAGACTGATTGATTCTAAAGGACTGATGATAAAGAAGGCTGTCCACATTTTGGGATGTGGCCAATGTGGGAATTTATTTTGACTAAACTTTTATGATGCAAGGGTTTTGTATTTCTTTTTTGGAAAGGAGGAAGGGGAAGGGAAAATAATAAATGCTTGATAATTTTTTTTAATTTAATTTTTAAAGAAAGCAAGTCTTCAATCTCTTCCTTCCAACCCTCAATCTCCATCAAAAAAAAAAATCCTCCCTTGTTTCATGCTCTCATGGCTTAATCATGCTCCAAAGGCTTAAAATGCAAATACCTAAGTGAATGGTAACACATCAGTGTAAATAATAGATAACATTTATATAACATGTACTATGTAACAGGCCCTGTGCTAAACACTTTTCAAATCTCATTTGCTATTAGATCCATTTTACAGATGAGGAAACTGAGGCAAGTAGAGGTTAGTGACTTGCCCAGGGTCACAGAGCTAAGTAAGTATATAAAGCTGGATTATAAATTAGGTCTTTCTGACTTAAGAAGACCCAACATTTTATCCACTACACTATCCACATGCCTCAATGCTTAATGCTTCTGGGCCTGTTTCCTCATTTGCAAAATAAGGAGTCAGGTAAAATGATATCTTAGGTCTTTTACAACTCTAAATGTATGATCTGAGGCTGAATTTGAACTCACGTCTTCCTGACTCTAGGACCAGTACTCTATTCACTGACCCACCTACCTGCCTCCTCCTTAATTAGTTCAAAGTATAAAAATCAGATCCTTCTCTTTTGAATGCATAGGTGTTAAAGACCCAAAGTGCCAGGGGAAAAAAGCCTAGTGAAGAGCCTAAAGGGGGAAAGGCACTACTGGAGGTAAAAAGTGAACTGTAAGTTCAGAAGGGAAGCAAGGAAGACTTGGAAATCTTTACTGATTTCCATTTTCCCCCTGCCCCCACCTATCTTCATCTTTTGGGAACAATTAAAAGTTATACCAAAGGTACTCCATATCCTACAAGCCTTCCAACCTGGATGGAACCTTTGAGGGAATTATCTGGTAATAGCAAGAAAACACAACTGGCCAGACTTAAGAGTAGGAGAAGGGAAGTAACATAAGGTTGGCAAAGTAGGCTGGAGTTTACTAAACAGAGCAGCTTGTATGTGACTGAGCCTAGTGGCAACAAGCAATTTCCAGACTGGGAAGTAACAAGGTGAGAACTGCACTTTAGGGGAAAAAAAAATCACCTTAGCATGCTGATGATGTATTGAAATAGGGAAGAGACTTGAGGCCGATAGATAGCTACATATTAGAAAGCTACTGCAAAGAGTCCTGTCAGAAAAGCATGGACTACAGTGGTGACTGTGAGTAAAGGAGAAGGATAAAACAATATAAAAATGAAAAAATTTGGAAACTGACATATGTGAGGTAAGGAAAAGTGAGAGATCAAGGTAGTGCAAGGTGAACCTGGGTGACAAAGGATGGTGTTGCCTTTAACAGAACTGGGAATGTTAGATAAAATGGGTATGTTTGGGAAAAGGTAACATATGTTGAGTTGGATATACAATAAGTAATTGGAAATGTTCTGGAGAAAGACTAAGGCTAGATATATAGGAAGGCAGTATAATTCTATCCCCAAATCCTGGAATATATCCCTCTAAAATTGATTATCCAGGTTTAAAACTTAAACAAGATTTAAAATACTTTCGCAAATTTCCTGTATTACAATTAGTCATTAAAATTGTAAAATACTCAAGTGACACAGCAAAGCACTAAATTTCTTGTATGGTACTTTGTAAAATACTAGTCATTACATTTGTAAAATACAGTGCCTTATTTCTAGGCACTGTGCGTCAAAACCTGTCCTGTTAACTAATAATTTAAAAACTTAAAATCCCTTGACCCAAAAGAAGTAAAATAAAATAAAACCCCTTTAGACTTTATTCCTACCTACTTTTGCCTCAATTCAAGTAGAACCCTACCACTGTTTTGCTTGTGATAATTTGCAATCCATTGTTGTCCTGTAAAAAGCTAAAATAGTACCGTGCCATACAATGTTTAATAACATCTTTTTAAATCTTTTGACAGTATTTCCTATCTAATATCTTTACTGAATAACATCTTAGGATGTCTGCACAAAAACCATCTGATTTAATTCGGCCTAAAAATCAAAAGTATAAATTCAAGGAACAAAGATATTCGTGTCTTTTTTTTTTTTTTGGAGGGGGAGAAGCAGAGAAGGAAGTTTCCACTGCATGCTTTTGGCTAAACCTTAAGTGTGTCTCTAAGTGAACACCCAAACGAAAGCCTCCTTTCCTTCCTCCAAAATCTCACATCACTGATCGATCCTTCGACCCCTTTCCAGAGAGTGCAGAGTTCGTCCTTGATCAGGCTGAAATGCCAATTGCTGTGGCCCTTTTCTAGGCCTCTACGTAAGGAAGAGAAAGAACCTTTCCCCGAACTTCTGGGTCCTTTTTGCGCCTCCTCATTTCTTCCGTCTCAAAATACCTGAGCCCCGTAAATACACGCCGACCATCTGGAAGAACCTCTCCCTAGAACGCCCCTCTCTAGCCCTATCTGAGCGCCCTTTACGGAGGGAATCCCACCACCAAGACACCAGTATCTTTTCTCCCAAGACCACCTGATCTGATAAAGAAAATTAAAAAGTCAAGCGTTCTCACAGATGCCGAGGCCTCCACTACGCAACAAAACGCCGGCCCCGTGCAGAGCGCCCGCGGGTCTGAATGCTCTTAGCTCGGCAGGACGGGAGCGGGGACGCTCCCGCCCTCCCGAAGCCCGGTCCTGGACTCACCTGGAAGATGCGGCGGCCCGCAGAGCTTCACAAAGCGGTTGAGCAGCCCCGCTCCGCGACCCCCACCCCCGACGCCGCCGCCACCGCCGCCGCCGGCTCCCGCGGTGCCCCCTCCTCGCCGGCGGTTTCCGTCCCAACCTTGGGCCGCCGACATGACTCGTTGTTTCCGCCCGCGAACGGCCCAGCTCCGTCCCGGCCGCTCCTCAGCCGGCAGAGCCGGTGAGGTGTAATCCTTCCTGGGCTCCTTCTCCCGGGACAGGGAAAGAACGGAAAAGGAAAGGATGGGGGCCGGACGAATATCACCGATGGCCAATAGCCGACCGCCCCGGCAAAGGCAACCAATAGAAGGCCGCGTTCTTGGCAGGCGGAAAGGGGATACGTGGTAACCATAGCTATGGCAAGAGGAGAAAAAAAGTAGAGGTGGGAGGGGGAGGGAGGAAAGGAAAAAGCAATCACACTACAAGCTCCTCCACCCTCCTAAGGTCGCAAGGGCGGCTGCAGCTCCTGAGAAATCGATCCAAAACCGGGAAGGCTAATCCTGGCAGCAGACTTAGGGAGGGCTGTGTAGCCCACTCATTTTACTGTTCTTCAGTCATCTTTCAAACGTGTCCAACTCTTCGTGATCGCATTTGGGGTTTTCTTGGCAGAGATACTGCAGTGGTTTGCCATTTCCTTCTCCAGCTCATTTTGTAGAAGAGCAATTGAGGCAAACAGGGTTAAGTGACTTGTCCATTAACACAACTACAAGTATCTGAGGCTGGATTTGAACTCAGGAAGATGAGTTTTCCTGATGCCAGGCCCCACGCTCTATCCACTGCGCTACCATACAATCGAAAGTAAAAACTTACTGCAAGGAAACATTGGTCTCTCAAGTCAATCCACCACATTTTCCTTGGCAACCAGAAAGTATCCTTGGAAGATGCTTGGTGTTTAAAAAATTAAAAATGGGTCTTATGGTTGAGGTTACAAAGAACTGTGGAAAAGAGCTCAGTTTGATGTGTTATGGGCCCAGAGCACCCCAGAAGTTTTCTGGGGTACATCAAAGAACCTTCTTGAGAAACTAAACCAAAAGACAGACACACCTAAAGAGATAAGTGAAACCAGATCGGACTTAGCTAGCTCCGGGACCCCTACCCTTCATTCCAGTCTACTTCACCCCTGGGGAGATAAATTAGGGTGTGGCTGCTGCCTTTGTGAGATGAGGGGGTCAGAGATGGCTTGAGAGATCTAAGCAGCCCCTCACCCAATTTCCCCCAGTCATCACCAGTGGGGGATGGTCCTCCCCCAATAAGGGAACTTTCCACAGTCAGACAATCACCTCATCGGACCACCATCGGACCTCTATAAAAGTATCTGCCTGTCTCCTGCTTGAGGAGATTGGTCTCTCAGAGCCATGCTCTGTGCCATGCCTTCTCCCCATGAGAAGTCCAAGGATTTCTCTCTTGGTTTCCCTTCCCTGGCCCCTAAATAAACTATTATCTTATTCTATTGGTTTTGTGTGCAAGATGGTATAATTCTTTAAAGAGGAATTCCTAAGGACCCTTACCCCAACCCCTAACCCCTATCCCAAACCCCCTACCCATTTTCCCCATGACATATGTATGTGAATGAAAAGTGATGCTCCCTTGATTCTATAGAGGACACCACCATCAGCTAGCTCTTCATTAGGCCCTTCTACAATATGAGCCACTTAAAATGGTATGCCATTATGAATTGGTCAAAACTTAGAATTTCAAATAAGCCTAATTGGATTAAAATAATTGGAAATTAAAAGGATGCCTATCAATTAAGGAATGGCTGACCAAGTCATGGCATATGATTGTGATGGAATACTATTTCGCTATAAGAAATGATGAACGAGATGCTTTCAGAAAAACATGGGGGGGGGGGGGCGAGCTCGAAGCTAGGTGGCACAGTGGATAGAGTATCAGCCCTGGAGTCAGGAGGACCTGAGTTCAAATCTGGCCTCAGACACTTAACACTTACTAGCTGTGTGACCCTGGGCAAGTCACTTAACCCCAATTGCCCCACCAAAAAAAAAAAAAAGAAAAACATAGGAAAGGGGCAGCTAGGTGGTGCAGTGGATAAAGCACTGGCCTTGTATTCAGAAGGACATGAGTTCAAATGCGGCCTCAGACACTTCACACTTACCAGCTGTGTGATCCTGGGCAAGTCACTTAACACTCATTGCAAAAAATAAAATAAAAACATAGAAAGACTTACTTTAACTGATGCGAAGTGAAATAAGCAGAACCAGAAAAACCACTGTACACAGTAACAGGAATGTATGAAGATCAATTGTGAGATGACCAGATAGGAACTATTAAAGTTTAGATAGACCAACTAGATATCAGGACAGACATACCTAAGAAGTAAGGGGGGTAAAATTCTATAGCAGGAAAGTCAACTAGATGTGGCTACCACCTGACCAAAGGTCATGACCATCATTTCAAAAAAATTCCCCTTGTTTCTCAGGAATATGACAAGTATCCAAGCTTTCCCCACCCCTCTGTTTGGGGTGGAGAATGTTTCTAAGCCCTAAGATGACTTTAATTCTAATTGGACTATGTGCCAAAGTATAATTCTTTATTGAGGCATACTTAAGGACAACCACCGCTCTCCCATAATATATATATAATGAAAACTTAAGAATTCTGATCAACACAATGACCAACCACAAATCACAATCCAAACAGGATTCCAGTGATGTAGGAGGCAAAAAGGGGTTAATAGAAAAACCTAAGACCCAAGCTTTAATTCAGATATTAACTCTCAAAGGGAGTCAGACCCCAGTTAATGGATAACTTACAAGTCATGATGCTAAATTCTCGTACCCACAGAAATCAGTACCCATAACGGGAACAGAGGGAGAGAAGCCATCATGACTTTAAATAAGTTGACAGCCTACAGAAATTCAGACTAGAAATAAAAGAAAAATGAAGGTGTTTTGAAACTAGCCATGGGAATCAGAAAGATACATGTACAGAAATAGCCAAATTTGTCCCCAGATTCACCTTATGACATGTAAACCCCCAAAAAACACCTCCACTGAAAAAGGTACTGGTCTTGGGGGTTGGCTTAGGACCCCAGGAACTCCAAATTAGGATAGGCCCTCCCCTGTAACACCCCAAGGTGGAGAATATTATGAGGACAGGCCCTCCCCTGTACCTCCCCAAAGTAGAGATTATTTGGGGGGGGGGCGGGAATGAGGGTTAAGTGACTTGCCCAGAGTCACACAGCTAGTAAGTGTTAAGTGTCTGAGTCCAGATTTGAACTCAGGTCCTCCTGAATCCAGGGCTGGTGCTTTATCTACTGTGCCACTTAGCTGCCCCGAAGGTAGAGATTATGAGACTGATAATTTATTCATACTATAAATATAACTGTCTTTCCTTTCTTTATTTGAGAGATACCTTTCTACTTTTCTGGTTCTCTCCCTGTGGTCACTCACAGTATTGCAATAAAACTTGGGAAACTGAGTCACTGAATCTTTAATTCTTTTGGGACTCCTCACGATCAATTTGACCCCAAATTATGCCCACATCACCAGGACTAAGGATGAAGCATGCTGCCCACCTCCTGATAGGGAGGTGATGGACTCCAAACATCTTGAGACTTTTTTGTTGTTGACAGTTACAAGGTAGCAAGAGGGGGCTTACCACACCCCATTCAGGAACAATGACAGTTTATTTGATCATGTTAATGATTATAGAACTAGGAGAGGAGAGAAGGAAGATGAAGATAACATCAGAGTAGGGAGTAAAGTGAAACACAGCTTTCCTAAAATGTGGTCCTCTAGAAAATGAGGGTAATAATAAGTCTCTTATCTTGATGGTAGGGATCCTCACATGAACTTCCCTGGCCCAAAAAATGCAACAGCATGATCAGAAGAAGAGAATCCTGGGACTCTTGGCTGAGAAAGGAGCGTATTAGGGATATCATTTCGGAGCCCATTCCTCCTAGTTAGGGGAATTAAGTTTTCCAGGCAGCATGCCCAAGGGAAAAAGCAAAAAGTGGCCCATAGTCCTAGATAGATATGTCAGTGCAAAGGGGTGGTGACTCCAACAAGAGCCCATCTTCCCAAGGTTTCAAGATAACCATTTTGCAGGAGCTATGGTTTAAAATAAGATGCCAATGGAAATGTTCACACCTTCCATGGAAACAGGTATGAATAATTAAAAGTAATTTTCAAAAATATCACAGAATTCCCTTTCTTAATAGCCTTTACAGAGAATTAAAAGTAATAATCTGATACTTGTACACAAATGTTTTTTATCTGTGTTGGATTTGACTCCCATCTAGATGCTAAACTCCTTGCATACAGGAAGGTGGTACAATGGCTAGAGCACTGGGTCCAGAGTCAGGAAGATTCATTTTTCTGAGTTCAAATGCAGCCCTCAGGGGGCAGCTAGGTGACGCAGTGGATAAACCACTGGCCCTGGATTCAAGAGGACTTGAGTTCAAATCTGGCCTCAGATGCATAACACTTACTAGCTGTGTGACCCTGGGCAAGTCACTCAACCCTGTTTGCCTCAGTTTTCTCATCTGTTAAATGAACTGGACGAAGAAATGGCAAACCGCTCCAGTATCTTTGCCGAGAAAACCCTAAACGGGATCACGAAAAGCCAGACACAACTGCAAAACGACAGGACAACATTGACAATTCCAGTACAGTAAGAAACACATAACAGGCCGCCAGTATTTGTGTTCTACTGCATGGGACAAGAGGGTAAGTGAAACAGACAAGAAAAAGTTGCATGTGCGGGTATGTAAGCTTTAATAACTCATCAAACTATCAAGGATGACTGAATTCAGTAGATATGGACAGTTATTCTTAAGGACACAAACACTTATTAAGCACCTACTGTATGTCAGGCAATGTACTAAGTGCTTTACAAATATTTCATTTGAGCCTTAACCCTAGGAGGTAGATTATTATTACCCTCATTTTACAGTTGTGGAAACAGATAAATAAATGGACAGCAAGTGACTTACACAGAGTCAAGCTGCTAGTAAGTGTGTGAGACCAAATTTTAACGTAGGTCTTCCCAATTCCAGGCTCATCACCACGTCCATTTCCGCACCTAACTATCTTCATCCTGAATTGATAAAGATAGGGATCACCCAGGTACCAGAGTATGAGAGAACTGATTCATAGAGTTTTTGAGCTGGAAGGAAGCTGGGGTCTAGTGTTGAACCTAGAGTCAGGACCGATCTGAATTTGAATCCAGCCTCAGATACTTCCACAAAAGTAAACTTCCCATCTTGAGACGGAGATCTTCTCTTCTCTCTTTTTTGTGGTCATGCTTGTTCTTTGTAATTGTGCAACATCTACTTTTGGTGTGTGGTGGTGGGTCTTCCATTTATTTTGTTGTAATCACTGTGTAGAATTTTTTTTCTTGGCTCTGCTTACTTCACTCTGCATCATTTCATGTAACTTTTCTCATACTTCTTTATATTCATCATATTTGTCAAGTTGTGACCTTCTTAATGGAATAATGAAGTTTGGAGGAGAGGAAAACTGTGAAAGGAGGGCAGGGAAGAGTAAGTATCGTTTTGGACTTGCTTGGTTTGAGATGCCAATAGGACTTTGAACTGCAGATGTTCTGCAGGCAGTTGCTACTGTGGGTCTGGACCTCAGAAGAAAGATTTTAAATCTATGTATAGATTTCAGACTCATCTGCACAGAGTTGATTACAAAACCCATGTAAGCTGAGGAAATCACTAAGAGAGGATACAGAAGGATAAAGAAGAAAAGGGGTTTCCAGGACAGAGCCCTGGGAGTTCCTGCCCACAGTTATGGGAGTGTACCATGGAAGTTGAGCCAGCAAAAGAGACTGAGAAAGGAATGGTCAGATAGGTAGGAAAAGAAGCAGAAGAGAGTAGGGCCAGGAAAGCCAAAGAGATTTGTTCAAAAAGGGATGGTACACAGGGTCACAAGTCCACAAGTTCATAGTAAGGAATGACAAATATGAAGAATTTAAGATATAAACTTGTTTAAAATAGAGCAAAATGAATAATTCAGAACCAAAGGAACAATATACATAGCCACTACAATAACTTAAATAAAGGCAAAACTTAACTGGTAAACCTCAACCTTAGTACTGCCTTGTTCAAGTTAAACCCCACATTAGTCAGGAAATTACAAGACTTCAAGATTACATATTCAGTCCTATCAGGGTAAACACTCATGTCACTTTGCTTAACTTTAGGAAATACATGTTTTTACAGTGTTTGTTTCTGTTGATCAGCTGTGTTAAAGCCAAGGTATCAATAAAAACAAAAGAGGTAAATTCAAAACAGGGGAGCACGTGGGAGGATTTACCAAAAGAAGATGTGGCAAGAATAGAATATATTTGGCTTGGAAGTACTTACTACCCTTGCTTGTCAATGTGTTGAGTGAGAAAACAATTGCTAGCTTTCATCATCCATGACAGATGTGTATTCCACCAGAGACATTGACCATAACACATTCAGTCCCTCAGAGCAACATATAAATCAATAAAAACTGCTGAAATCGAGCCAATTCTAAGACTGAAAACAGACTGCAAGACAAGAGGTTGGAGACAGTGTTATATACAATTGAAACAGCCTGGAAAATTTTATGAATATCATTTCCTTGACTGGAATTTGGCCCAGTTTATCAGAGCCATAGATACCAACCAGCAAATCAAAAAGGTCAGGACCCCAGGTTTGAATGTCAGCTTTACCTGAAATTGTTTCCCCAGGCAAAGCATACTATATATAGAGATGTCTAATTTCCCCACATAAAAGGTACAGGTTTTGACGCAAATGAAAATTTACTTCAGCTTTTGAGATTAATTACAAGCACACCCAATGCCTGGGGCCTTTGGGGCATGGATTCAAAATATAAATGCTGTACAGCAATTAAATTAAATGCAGCAGTTAGACTCTCCTATTTAAAAAAACAAAAACAAACAACGAAAAGAAAATGCCAAAGTACTGTGCCTGTTTAGAAAGGTAGAGAAATTTAATATTCTGCCCTGAAGGTCAATCCACTCAGATTCTTTTGGACTAGAAAGGGGAGTAAATTCCAGAGGGAAGGACCTTCTGTGCAAATACTTTATTTCCATTTCAAGAAGATCAAATCAGCCAGCAGAGTCTTTTTTTAGGAGCATTTCATCATTCTATGTCTAATAAAGTTCATTAGAACTATCTGAACTGCACTTGTGAGCAAACACAGAAGTTTTGTGCAAAGTACTAAGCAGCTCCATGGCAGTCATTGAATTTAAGATCATGGGCAGCTAGGTGGTGCAATGGATAAATAAGGCACTGGCCCTGGATTCAGGAGGACCTGAGTTCAAATCCAGCCTCAGACACTTGACACTTACTGGCTGTGTGACCCTGGGCAAGTCACTTAACCCTCATTGCCCTGACAAAAAAATAAATAAATTTAAGATCACAGCTTTAGAGCTGGGTAAGAATTCAGGGGTCAACTAAGCCAAAGCCCTCATTTTTTTTTTGTTTTTTTTGGGGGGTGAGGCAATTGGGGTTAAGTGACTTGCCCAGGGTCACACAGCTAGTAAGTGTTAAGTGTCTGAGGCTGGATTTGAACTCAGGTCCTCCTGACTTCAGGGCCAGTGCTCTATCCACTGTGCCACCTAGCTGCCCTAACGCCCTCATTTTACATACAAGGTTGAGTGGCTTGCCATTTTTGGATTTAGTTGTTCTACTTGTAAAATAACAGGGTTGAACTAAATGGAACAAACAGCACTTACATTATGTAACATGTTAAGATAAGCTCTAAAATTCTATGATTCTTTTTCTCTTCTTTTTTTTTTTTTTTTGCAGGGCAATGGGGGTTAAGTGACTTGCCCGGGTCACACAGCTAGTAAGTGTTATGTGTCTGAGGCCAGATTTGAACTCAAGTCCTCTTGAATCCAGGGCCGGTGGTTTATCCACTACACCACCTAGCTGCCCCTAAATTCTATGATTCTTGAATTATTCACCTTTTGTATATGTTCATTTGTTCATTCATGATTTGTATATATTATATGTGATCAAGATCAACATAAGAATGAGAAATTACTACATAATCAGCATTGTAGAGGCTGAAGATCATAACTCTAAAGCTCCAAGGGATTTTATTTTATTTTGTTTTTGTTTTGCTTTTTGCAGGACAATGAGGGTTAAGTGACTTGCCCAGGATCACACAGCTAGTTAAGTGTCAAGTGTCTGAGGCCAAATTTGAACTCAGGTCCTCCTGAATCCAGGGCTGGTGCTTTATCCACTGCGCCACCTAGCTGCCCCCTCCAAGGAATTTTAGAGACCTTCTGGTCCAACCTTTCTCCCATTTTAAAGACGATGAAACTAAGAGTGACTTGTCCAAAATCACAGAGTTAGAGAGTTGCAGGCTTATGAAAGGTGCTAGACAAAATACTATAGACAACTGCCATGGACCAGTTTGGTTTCCATTTCCTCCAACCAGGACCATATCTCCATTACCATCTGCTAAACTGAGCTTAAGGAAGTATATAGGTGACGTTGTTTGGTTCTGAAAGACCTTCACAGCCTCAGCTCTCTCTTTATGAATTTATTTCATGTTTACTCTCCTTAGCACAGCATAAACTGCATTGTTCTCCATGCATGACATTCCTTTTTCCATTTCTACAGGCTGTCCCTCTATGCCCAGAATATACATTCTCCTTACCTCAACCTCTTAGAATCCCTAACTTTCTTCAAGGCTTGAAAGCCACCTACTACATGAAGTTTATCCTGACCTCCCCAAATGCTAGTGCTATCATTTGTATTTACTTATCTATGTACACAGCTTGTTCCTTTCACCCTACCTCAAGTAGAATTAAAACTCCTCAAGGATAGAGATAATTTAATTTTTGACTTTGTATTCCCAGCACTTAAAACATTTCCTGGCACTTAGAAGGCAGCTAGGTGGCATAGTGGATAGAGTGCTGGACCTGTACCTGAAATAGGAACTGAGATCAAATCCAGGTTCAGGGGGGCAGCTAGGTGGCTCAGTGCATAAAGCACTGGCCCTGGATTCAGGAGGACCTGAGTTCAAATCTGGCCTTAGACACTTGACACTTAGTACTAGCTGTGTGACCCTGGGCAAGTCACTTAACCCTCATTGCCCTGCCTCCCCCCAAAATCCAAGTTCAGACACAAACTGTGTGACCTTTGGTGAGTCCCCGCCTCAGGAAAAGCACTGTTCAGTTTCAAAGATGTAAACTAACTCACTCTTCCTCCTACTCAATTCTGATTTAATCAAGACATACTTATGGGGGCGGCTAGGTGGCGCAGTGGATAGAGCGCCGGCCCTGGAGTCAGGAGTACCTGAGTTCAAATCCGGCCTCAGACACTTTATACTTACTAGCTGTGTGACCCTGGGCAAGTCACTTAACCCCAATTGCCTCACTAAAAAAAAAAAAAAAAAAAAGACATACTTATGAAAAGCACCTACTATTGTACCAGACAGACACTGGGATACAAGACTTATAAGAGTCCCTGCTCACAAAGAGCTCACAATCTAATGGGGAAAAACATTCAAATAATTATATACTAACAAGATATAGATAGGACAAAGTGGATAGGTGAAGAGATAGGAAATAAAGCAGAAATGAAAATCTCCTCCACAACCCCAGAACTAAAGGGTGCATTGGTAAATGCTTCACAACTGGTGGCTAGTTGTGTATGTGTGTGTGTGTGTGTATATCTATATCTATACATATACATATACACACATATATATACATATATAAGAAAGTGATGGAGAAAATATAATACAAATTAAACTTGAAAGTGTATTATATCCACACATATCTGTGTCTGTATAGGTATATAAACACACATAAAACCTATATATGTATATACATATACACACATACCTATATGTATGTATATACACATGCATGTACACCTATCTGTATGTATATACACACATGCATCTATACATGTATGTACACACATAATACATATATACCTATACAGACACACATACATGTGTATATAATAATTTGGGGGGGGTGAGGCAATTGGGCTTAAGTGACTTGCCCAGGGTCACACAGCTCGTAAGTATTAAGTGTCTGAGGCCGGATTTGAACTCAGGTTCTCCTGACTCCAGAGCCAGTGCTCTATCCACCGCGCCACCTAGCTGCCCCTCTATAATACACTTTTAAGTTTAATCTGTATTAATATCGCTTTCTTAAATCTCTAGACAATCAAGAAAACAAATTGGGGGCAGCTAGGTGGCACAGTGGATAAAGCACCGGCCCTAGATTCAGGAATACCGGAGTTCAAATCTGGCCTCAGACACTTGACACTTACTAGCTGTGTGACCCTGGGCAAGTCACTTAACCCTCATTGCCCCGCAAAAAAAAAAAAATAAAACAAATTAAGCCCTGATTTGTAGCAAGTTTTTTAGCCTACTGGAACCTCAGTTTTCTCATCTGTGAAAGGAGGTTGGATTAGATGGCTTCTGAGGTCCTTTTGCAGTTCTTAAATATGCGTGAAATATGAAATATGTCCAAATGTGAAATTTAACCAAATCCTTTATGAAGAGGAGCCCTTGGGCAGCTGTCATAGAGATGTATGAGTCGCCTAACAAGAGCTCCGTCATCTCGAGGTCTAGACCGAGGGATGCAGCAATGAAAGGGACTCCCTCCGCCTAAACGCCTCCCAGCAGCAGCAGCACAACACCAGAACCCTTCCACAAGTAACAGTTTCCCGAGGCAGTGTTTCTCCTCCCGGAACGGAAGTACTTGAGCTTTTAGGACCCAGGGGGGAAATTTTGAGAAAGGACCAAGATGGAGGCGCCCAATTCTGCGTTGGCGGTTGCTGCCGGAGGCGAAAAAACTCGGGGTTCCGGGGTCCGCTCCTCAGAGGTGACCCCCGAGAAAATCCGGCAGTTGATAGACGAAGGAATCGCCCCCGAGGATGGCGAGTCGGACGCGTGAGTTTGTCCCGCCCGCCTGGAAGGGGTTTAGGCTTCGGGGGGTCGAGCCCAGGGGGCTGGATGAATGCAGGCCTGGGAGGCCGCTCTTCGTGGTCTTCTTCCTTCTCCTCCTCCAGCCGTCGGGGGCGGGGTGGGTTAAGTTGGGGGCGTGGGATGGAGGGCCGCGATTTCAGCCGGCGAAAAGGAGGGTAGCGGAGGCTGGATCTTCTTGGAGCCGCTCGCTCGGAGCCGTTAACGTTAACGGAACGTGCGGGGCTCCCGCGGCGGCGGCCCGCGAGGCCGAGGGAGACCGCGAGGCGGCGGCCCGGGCCTTGGGGCTGAGTCGAGAGAGATCTCAGAGGGCCGGGAAATGGGCAAGAGGAAAATGATACGTTTACCTTTCTTGTCACCGATCCCCGACTGAAACGTAGTGTTTCCTCCAACCATTTAGACAGGAAGGAACGAAGCGCCTTTCCATATTAGAGCTGGAGAGGGACCTCAGAAACCACCTACTCCAGCCTCCTTTGACAGAGGAGGACCCCGGGGCCCCAGCGGCTAAGTAACTTGTCCAGGATAGCACAGAGCGTTACCATCAGCAGTAGGATTTTAAGCTGAGTCCTCTCAAGCCAAAGCCAGAGGATCATGATCCAGGGTCAGAGAGTTGCAAATGAATGAACGTGCATAATGAAGTGCCAACTGTGTGCCAGTTAATAATACAAATATTCTACTATTGTGCTGTAAGAAACGATGAGCAGGAGGAGTTCAGAGAAACCTGGAGGGTCTTGCGTGGGCTGATTATGAGTGAGATGAGCAGAACCAGAAGAACATTGTACACAGTATCATCAACATTGAGTGTTGATCTACTCTGATGGACTATATTCTTCTCACCAATGCAATGGTACAGAAGAGTTCCAGGGAACTCATGATAGAAGAGGATCTCCAAATCCAAGGGAAAAAAAAAAGAACTGTGGAGTATAGATGCTGAATGAACCATACTATTTCTTTTGTTTTTGGTGCTGTTGTTTTTTTCTATTTTGAGGTTTTTCATCATTGCTCTGATTTTTCTCTTATAACATGACTAATGCAGAAATAGGATTAATGTTATTATGTGTATATATACACACACACACATATATACACATACAACCTATATCAGATTACCTGCTGTCTAGGGGAGGGGGGAGGGAGAGAGAAAAATCTGAAATTGGAAATCTTGTATAAACAAAAGTTGAGAACTATTTTTACATGTAACAGAAAAAAAATAAAATACTTTATTAATTAAAAAATAATAATACAAATATTCTTTCATTTGCTCCGCACAACAACTCTGGGAGGTGGGTAGAACAAGATTCCAAGAAAGGGAATTCCAAGCAGACTGCCACAGTAAAGGTTCAGAACTCATGATTTTAAAAGAAAGAAAGAAAAAGGAAGGAAGGAAGGAAGTCTCAGGTAGAGCTGGTTTTCCTGCATGGAGCAATTTGAGCTCAGTGATCTTTCCTAGGTTTTACTGTTCAATGTCAATTTAGTACAACATATGCTCATTAGGGACCACCCTCTATGTGGAAGGAAACCATACTCTAGGCCCTGAGGAGGAAAAGACAAAAGTTCCAGCCCTTGAGGAGTATGATAATGGATTGTGGGGACTACAACAGGTACATAGGTAAGTATAAGATAAAAAATGAAGGGGGCAAAGAAGAAATCAAAGCATTTTAGAAAGAATGAAGAATGTAAATGCTGGAAGGAACTTTTTTTTCCCATCATAAAAGTATATTATTTTCCAGTTACATGTAAAGATAGTTTTCAACATTTGTTTTCATAAGATTTTTAGTTCCAAATTTTTCTCTTTCCCTCCCCCCCAAGACAGAAAGGAATCTGATATAGGTTGTATATGTACAATCACATCAAACAGATTTCTGCATTAGTCATGTTGTGAAAGAAGAATCAGAACAAAAGGGAAAAACCTCAAAAAAGAAAAAAAAAAGTAGAAACAGTATGGTTCAATCTGCATTCAGCTTGGATTATTGTATTGCTGAGAAGAGCTAAGTCTGTCATAGTTGATATTCATACAGTGTTGCTGTTACTGTGTATGTACAATGTTTTCCTGGTTCTGCTCACTTCACTCAGCATCAGTCCACTTAAGTCTTTACAGGTTTTTCTGAAATCTGCCTGCTCATCATTTCTTTCTTTCTTTCTTTCTTTCTTTCTTTCTTTCTTTCTTTCTTTCTTTCTTTCTCTCTCTCTCTCTCTCTCTCTCTCTTTCTTTCTTTGGACTGGGCAGTGAGGGTTAAGTGACTTGCCCAGGGTCACACAGCTAGTAAGTGTCAAGTGTCTGAGGTCGGATTTGAACTCAGGTCCTCCTGAATCCAGGGCTAGTGCTTTATCCACTGCGCCACCTAGCTGCCCCTGTGCTCATCATTTCTTACAGCACAATAAACAGTATTCCATTACATTCATTTACCACAACTTGTTCAGCCATTCCCCAATTGATGGGCATCCCCATAATTTCCAATTCTTTGCCCCCATAGAAAGAGCTGCTATAAATATTTTTGTATATGTGGGTCCTTTTCCCTTTTCTATGATTTCTTTGGGATATAGACCTAGTAGTGGTATTGCTGGGTCAAAGGGTATGCACAGTTTAAAAACTTCTTGGGCATAAAACCAAATCTTTTGAGTGCTTTTTTCATTATGCACACACAATGCCTCTTATTCCTCATCTGTAAAATGGAAGTAATAATACTCTGAGCTCACTTAAATCTAATTAGCTTACAAGGCATGACATCAAACCCCCCCCCCACCCCCCTCCAATGTCATGGTCCTCTTTGAGAATGAAGGAGAAACAAGAAGACTGAGTTACAGACAAGTTGCTTGTCTTCTGAAGTAGAGAGGAGTTGCTTCCATTGATGAAATCAAAATCTGGATCCTTTCAAAAGATGGGTGGGGAGTAATAAGGTAAACTAGAGAGCCTAACACAAAGAGGCGATTTGATCTCATAAGTATCACTGAGACTAGGTGGGAAGAACTTCTAAACTAGACTTAAGGGTGGATCTGGAAAGGTTCTGAATGGAATAGCAATTTATATTAAGATATACTCAGATGAGGAAATTCAGGAACCAGAGAGAGGAAGCATGGTGGAGAGAATTTGGATAAAGATTAATAAAGGCAGGAACAGAATTATCATCATAGATTCAGAGCTTGAAGAAACTTTAAGGGTCATCTATTCCAACTTTGTTCATCATTTCAGTGTTGTACCAATCAATTGAGTAGAAGAAAAAACAGAAAAGAATACAAGCCTTACACAGAGCTTATATATCATGATTGTATTACATCATGATGGAGGACTTCAGTTATCCGTGTATAGGATCATAGATTTAAGACCAGAGGTTGTTGGCCTTTTAGTTTAACCTCTTCTTTTTATAGATAAAGAAACTAGATCACACAGAGCTTGAGTGATCTGCTGGAGACAAAAGGAGAGCAGCTAATGACTTCTTGGCTTGCCTTAATGATAACTGTAACTTTCATAAGGTGGAGGAAGCAATAAAGGGAACTACTTCTCAACATTTTTTTTCTTTCTTTCTTTCTTTCTTTTTTTTAATAATTTCTTTTTATTTAATTTATTTATTTTTTTGAGAGGCAATAGGAGTTAAGTAACTTGCCCAGGGTCACACAGCTAGTAAGTATTAAGTGTCTGAGACCGGATTTGAACTCGGGTCCTCCTGAATCCAGGGCCAGTGCTTTATTCACTGCGCCACCTAACTGCCACTTTTCTTTCTTTTTGGGGGGGATGGGGGGGGGTCAGGCAATTGGAGTTAAGTGACTTGTCCAGGGTCACACAGCTTGTAAGTGGCAAGTGTCTGAGGCCAGATTTGAACTCAAGTCCTCCTGACTTCAGGGCCAGTGCTCTATCTACTGCACCACCTAGCTGCCCCCAAGAGGATTGTATGTTAAGATGAACTAATTTTATAAAGTTTGAATATGCATTGATCAAACCACTGCTGTATGCTGGGCATTATGCTAGATTCTAGAGATAAAAAGATAAAAACAAAACAGGCCCTACTTTAAGCCGCTGTATTCTTTTGGGGAGAAAACAACACGTATGCATCTATTTAAATACATACCCAAGATCTTCCAGAGTGAGGGCAAAGGTAGTTTGTTAACATGTTAAAACAAGGTTTCCAGAGAGCAAGCAGAAAGATATGAAAGAGTGGGATAAGGACATCAGAGAATGGGTTTGAGGGAAGAAGGAGTCAGTAAACATTTATTAAGTGCCTCCTGTGTACTAAGTGCTGGAGATACAAAGAAAGGCAGAAGACAGTCCCTCCTCTCTAGGGACTCCCTGTCTGGTGGGGGAGACCACATACAAACAACTGTGTACAAACAAGCTGTATACAGGATAAATTGGAGATAATTAACAGAGGGAAGACATTAGAATTAAAGAGGAGACAGGGAGAGTTGAGGACTGCACCTGGGTTGTTCGCTTGGGTGACTGGGAAGATGGTGGTGGCCTCTACAGTAATAAGAAAGTTGGGAAGAGGAGAGAGTTTTGGGCAGGAGTTAATGAGTTTAGTTTTTGACAGGATCAAAGAATGGACCATCTGCTCAGTTGCTCCTCCCATTCCAAACCAACCTAAACACAGTCCAGGAACAAATGCCTCTCCTTCCCTCCCCTCTCCCTCCCTTCTTCCATCTCTTCAAGGAAGGAGAATAGGTCATTGGTGTCTATGGTAGTCATGGATTACCTCATGGAAGAGATTACCTCATGGATTTCTTTTAAATCCTTCAAATAGGATGGTTTTTGTTTGTTTGTTTGTTTTTTTGACAAGGAAAAATGAAGGGGGCAATCTCTATGAAGGATTTGCATGAGTAAAGTTAGGAAAACATGGGGAGAAAGCAAGTAAACCAGGCTGAGTTGTAGTAGAAAAGGCTGTTAGGTGAGGAGTGGACTTGAAGGTTAGAAAGGTAAGTTGGACCCAGTTTATGGAGGGTCTTAAGTGGGTCTAGAAGGCCACTCTACAGAGACTTGGAGGATGAGATTCTCCTGCTTGTTTGGGGAGATCGTGTCACTTTTCGGGGCCTGTTTTCTCTTTGGTGAAATTAAGGGATTGGACGACATAATCTGCAAGGTACTTTCAGCTCTAGATTCTGTAATCCTCTAAGTACTAGTTCTAACATTTATCAATTGTGTGATCCTGGCTATTAATGAACAAACGAATGAATGAACATTTAATAGTCTCTTGCTATATGTCAGGCACTGTGGTCAGCACTGAAGATACAAACAGAAAAAAATTAGGCAGTTTCCTGCTGTCAAGGAGCTCATATTTTAGTTAGGAGAGACAGTATATAAAACTAAGTTTAAAAAAAAGACAAAACTGGGGCAGCTAGGTGGTGCAGTGGATAGAGCAGCGGCCCTGGAGTCAGGAGTACCTGAGTTCAAATCCAGCCTCAGACACTTAACACTTACTAGCTGTGTGACCCTAGGCAAGTCACTCAACCCCAATTGCCTCGCCAAAAAAAAAAAAAAAAGACAAAACTAAATTCAATTGGAGCATGTACAAGAAGCTCAGTCTTAAGGATGCTTGGGGTAGGGGAGCAGAGTTGGCAAGGCCTTAGGTTATATCCGTAGGTCAGATAACAGTGTCAGGGTCTGAAGAAGGTATAGAGACAATGCAGATGGTAAGGTTTAGAGCAGTGGTTTCAGACTCAGATAGAAACATGGACCACTAATCCATATATAAACATCCTTGAAGGCTGCGTATTGATGTAGTTTTAAAGTGTAATGTTACCTATGTTTTATTGTATCTTTTTATTTTGTTAAATATTTTCCAATTGTATTTTAATATGGTTTCGGCAGCACTGGGAGTGTCGTAGGCTGCGTTTGACAACTCTGATTTGGAGGACCTTAAGATACAATGGGGGCAGCTAGATGGCGCAGTGGATAAAGCACTGGCCCTGGATTCAGGAGTACCTGAGTTCAGGTCCGGCCTCAGACACTTGACACTTACTAGCTGTGTGACTCTGGGCAAGTCACTTAACCCCAATTGCCTCACCAAAAACATTAAAAAAAAAAAAAAGATACAATGGCAAGTGGGGGCAGCTAGGTGGCACAGTGGATAAAGCTCTGGCCCTGGATTCAGGAGAACCTGAGTTCAAATCCAGCCTCAGACACTTAACACTTACTAGCTATGTGACCCTGAGCAAGTCACTTAACCCTCATTGCCCTGCAAAAAAATAAAAACAAAAGCAAACAAGATACAGTGGCAAGGAACACAGTAAAACCTGTGTTCTTCCATCTCACCAGGATTAGAGTTGGTGACTCCTATCTTATCCAAGCAGTGTGAGCAATCAAGTCTAGATAAATTCTGGGCAGTCTGGGATGAGGGGGGAGGGTGGTTTGAGCAGTGACAGGAAGGTAACCCCGGGGGCAGCAGCCATGTCCCTCTCTGAACTTCAATTTTCTCATCTGTAAAGCAGTGTTGATCATAGCTATACTATCTTCCTCACTAGATTATTATGCGAAAGAACTCCAAACCATAAAATAGTATATAAATGTGAGTTGTGAACCTTTCTTGTATGTCTGAGACACCTTTGGCAAGCATTCTAGTGAAGCTTGTGGACTCCTCCAAAAGAAAGTTGCTACATGTGTAAATTAAAATATGTAGGATTGCAAAGGAAATCAATTATATTGAAATACAGTTATCAAAAAAAATTTTTTTAGATTCTAAATTAAGACCCCCCCCAGTAGGCAGTGAGGAACTCAAAGGTTTTTGAATAGGAGTAACATGATGAAAACTGTGTTTTTGGAAAATCGTTTTAGTTTGGGGGTATAGGACAGATCAAACATTAGAGAATTTAGAGGCAGGAAAGAGGAATATTTTTACAAATATATCACTTTGTTTTTCAGGAAGGATACATCTGCCTTGTCTCCATCAATTAATGGATCACCTCAAGCAGAACAACCTCATTTTGAAGCTACAAGCAAAGAAGCCTTCTTTAACAGAGTTGAAACGTTCACTATATCCTTTTAAGGTTATTCAGTATGAGCTTTGATGTTATAATTCTTCAATAGCACCATATTTCTATTCCCACCTCAATTTTTATCTTTTTATACTTATAAAACAAAACCCACTGAAAATTGCCAAATAGCCTTTTCTAGAAGTCTTATTTGTTTTTGCTATGTCAATTTTACTTAGTCCAGATGGCTTTCTTCAGTAGCGTCTTCTGGTGCTTTAACAACACTTACCCACTTTAACACTTTTCTTTTTTTTTTTTTTTTGGATGGGCAATGAGGGTTAAGTGACTTGCCCAGGGTCACACAGCTAGAAAGTGTCAAGTGTCTGAGGCCAGATTTGAACTCAGGTCCTCCTGAATTCAGGGCCAGTGCTTTATCTACTGCACCACCTAGCTGCCCCAACACTCTTCTTCCTAAGCTTAAGTTTTGTGATATAGAGTTTAAACACATTTCCTTTTTTTTCTTTCCTCATTAGAAATGAAGAGAATACCACTGTCTGGGAAGAGGGAAACCTGTGTATGATTTAAATCAGTTCTAAGTCTCTGTAGTTTTTTCTTTTTCCTGACTAAATAGTCCTAGTTACTTTAGCCTTTGTGTCTAAATTCTGTTTTCAAGCCTTTTAATCAGTTTTCCTGGTCTTTACAACGCTTTTGGGCCTTTTCCTATCCCTCTTAAACGTATAGAAACTACTTATTCCATTAAGAGTTAAACTAGGGGCAGCTAGGTGGTACAGTGGGTAGAGCACTGGCCCTGGAGTCAGGAGGACCTGAGTTCAAATCCGGCCTCAGACACTTAACACTTACTAGCTGTGTGACCCTGGGCAAGTCACTTAACCCCAATTGCCTCACTAAAGAAAAAAAGAAGAAGAAGAATCCATTAGGTCCTTTGATCTGCTTTTTTTTTTTTTTTGGAGGGGCAGTGGGGGTTAAGTGACTTGCCCAGGGTCACACAGGTGGTAAGTATCAAGTGTCTGAGGCCAGATTTGAACTCAGGTCCTCCTGAATCCAGGGCCGGTGCTCTATCCACTGTCTATCTTTTTTTTAATGGCTCTACAGGTGCTGTTATTCTGATGCATACAAAAAAGGAATGTTAAATCTTTACTGCTATTTATTGTTTGAGGATCTTTTTAATCCATATTTGTAGATTTTTCTCCAAGTATTTGGTCCCAGGACACAGCAAAGAGAGTGTGTAGTGGACAGAGGTTTGAAAACAACACTCCTGTTTGTTATCATTTGTTAGAAGCAATTTTGAGACTTCACAGTAACAGATTCAGCTTGGTCTATCATAAAATAAATGCCATTAATATCACTATCACTTGGGGGCAGCTAGGTGGCGCAGTGGATAGAGCACTGGCCCTGAAGTCAGGAGTACCTGAGTTCAAATCCGGCCTCAGACACTTAACACTTACTAGCTGTGTGACCCTGGGCAAGTCACTTAACCTCAATTGCCTCACTTAAAAAAAAAATTTTTTTTAAATATCACTATCACTTTCTACTACCTGTCCACCTATACTTTGACTCTTATTTAAAAAAAAAGACCCAGAGAAGCTAAATAAACCAACACATTTATCTTGTCTGTCAGAGGAGGTCTTGTTTTGTATTTATAATCTACCACCATTCTCCAGCAAAGAGGAAGGCATTTTTCACCATTCATCTGAAGTTAAGATCGGTCATTACATTGATCTGAGTTCTGATCTCTTAGCAAGATGTACCTTTACAAAGTTGTGGTCATTATATATATTCTGGTTCTGTTTACTTCATTCTGCATCAGTTTCAAAGCACAGTATCATTCCCCAATTGATGAGCCCAACTTTGTTGACAGTTTTTTGCAATCTTCAATATATGAGAACTTTTGTCTTTGACCTCCTTGGGATATATGCCCAGTATTCATTTTTCTACCTCTGATATTGACTATTCCCATCTTTTGTCATCTTTACCAGTTTTAGATTTTTGGTGAAACAATGGATTTATTTTCATTTCCAAAAGGTTGTTGATAGGTAAACCTTTTTTTGAAAACTGTTCTTATCTTTTGACCATTTATTTATTCAGAGAATGATTGACACTTGGTCATATATTTTTGTCAGTTCCCAATGTATCTTGGACATCAGATTTTTATCAGATATATTTGATGTGAATTTTCCCTGCAATCAACAGTTTTCTTATTCTAGTTACATTGATTTTGTTCATGTAAAATTTTTTTATATACTCAAAATGATCTTTTTTGGTCTTTTGGTCTTTGGTTATGAATTTTTACCCCAAATCATGGGTCCATTCTCTAGGATTTTTTTTTTAATGTAATCTTTTACAGTAAGACTCCTTTACAATTTTTCCAGTGATTTTTCTTCTTTTTTTTTTTGCAGGGCAGTGAGGGTTAAGTGACTTGCTCAGGGTCACACAGCTAGTAAGTGTCAAGTATCTGAGGCCAGATTTGAACTCCGGTACTCCTGAATCCAGGGCCAGTGCTTTATCCACTGTGCCACCTAGCTGCCCCTTTCTAGTGATTCTTGTCAAATAGCAAATCCTTATCCCAGTAGTAGCATTCTTGGATTTTGTTTTTAATTCTTCACCTTATTAATTTTTTTGTAGTACACCACTAAAGTTCTACTCCAGTATCTTGGCTTGGATATCATCTTTGATGCTGGGGAGAATATGACAATGGAGAATAAACTCTGGCAGTTTCTACCAAGGTAGAAAGAAAACAAGTATGGAATCAGTGATAGACTGTACATCTGTTATCTAAGAACCAGCCTAGGGGCATCTAGGTGGCGCAGTGGATAAAGCACTGGCCTTGGATTCAGGAGGACCTGAGTTCAAATCCAACCTCAGACACTTAACACTTATTAGCTGTGTGACCCTGGGCAAGTCACTTAACCCCAATTGCCTAAAAAAAAAAAGAACCAGCCTAGCAAAGGATTTGGAAATTGAGGGGATGTCCATAAGTTGGGGAATAGCTGAACAAATTGTGGCATATGAATGTAATGGAATACTATTGTGCTGTAAGAAATGAAGAGCAGGCAGATTTCAGAAAAACCTGGAAAGATGGGAGCAGCTAGGTGGTGCAGTGGATAAAGCACTGGCCCTGGATTCAGGAGGACCTGAGTTCAAATCCAGCCTCAGACACTTGACACTAGCTATGTGACCCTGGGCAAGTCACTTAACCCTCATTGCCCTGCAAAACCAAAACAACAAAAAAAACCTGGGAAGACGTGTGAACTGATGCTGAGTGAAGTGAGCAGAACCAGTTGAACATTATACACAGTAACAACAACATTGTGTGATGATCAATTTTCTCAGCAATCCAACCCAATTCCAAAAGACTATGGAGTCTGTATGTAGATCAAAGCATACTATTTTCACTGTGTGTGTGTGTGTGTGTGTGTGTGTTTTTCCTTTTGTTCTGTTTCTTATTTCACAAGATGACTAATGTGGAAATATGTTTTACATGATTGCACATGTATCAGATTGCTTGCTGTCTTGGGGAGGAAGGATGGGAGGGAAAAAATTTGGAATTCAAAATCTTTCCAAAAAATGAATGTTGAGATAAAGCACCGGCCTTGGATTCAAATCCGGCCTCAAACACTTGACACTTACTAGCTGTGTGATCCTGGACAAGTCACTTAACCCTCATTGCCTCACAAAAACCCCAAACCAAACAAACAAACAAAAAGTGAATGTTGAAAATTGTCTTTACATGTAATTGGAGAAAAATACTATTACATTTAAAAAAATAATAAAGAGAGAATGAACTATGGAAAAAAAACAGCCTAGCTAAGTTTATAGAAGTTTATCACAAGATTGGTTAAAGGGTAATTTTTTTTAGCCACACCACAAGAAACTTTCAAAGACTTTGTAGATCTGAATCAGTGGAGGGAGGAGTACAAACAATGATGAAATTACAGGTCATTAAAGTAGTAAAGTGTGAAGTAATGTATTCACAATATTTTCCTTAACATGAAAACTCCTTGAAATGGGCAGGGAAACCCCATGAACTGTCTCCCTTGGTCTGTGCAAAGTATGGTTGGGTCACAGTTGAGAGTGACATGCTCAGGTGTTCAAGCTGTCAGGCTTTCCTGTGTGCCAGCCTGCAGCCAACGTTTGACTTCAACAGGTGTAAGTCTAAAGGGGGCAAGTAGCATCACTGGGTTCCATTATCTAATCGCATAGGGAGTTGGTCCTTTCTTGGTATAATATATAAACTTTTTTGATGTTTGAAAAGATCTGTCACTTCTCTTGGTTCATGAATAGATGTACTGATTATACCTAATTGCCTTTAAGTCTGTAGTTGTCCATCACGTGGTTACTTGTTCACAGTAGCCACACTTTAATTTGTAACCTCTTCAGTCCTATTGGCCCCACTCTTCTGTGAGTTTTGGGGGTGTTTGTATTCAAAGTAGTGGGGAATAGATACCATGTTTTTACTTATGGTTCTAAGGATTATTCTTCTGGGATATTGAAATGTTTTCATGCCATGCCAGTGTACATCTTTAGCACTCCTTGCCCAATGATAATCTGATAACATAATTAATATAGGATCAGTGTAATCGGGAATATACTGGAATGTGTTTTGAGTTTTTTCTTTAAATTATTTGCAATTTACTTCTCTACTCTTAAAGGCTCTTGAACATTGGGTGCATATTTAAAATATGTCATGGATCCTACTTAAAACTAAATTAAAATATTAATAAGGATGACATGTACCTTTGTAATGTTTTTAAATACATTGCTCTTGATGTTGGTTTCAGATAATGAAAGATGTGCTGAGCTCAAGAAAGCTTTGTGTACTGCTCATGAGAAGTTCTGCTTCTGGCCAGACAGCCCCTGCCCAGGTACTTGTTCCTGAGATCAGCCACCTGTCATTTAGTTTGGGTCAGCATCTTCCTCATATCATCACTTTTCCCTTCTAAAAGTCTATTGAATATTGCTTTGAATAGAAAGTATGGAAGGAGAATTCTTCAACCCAGGTCTCCTTTGGAGGCAATTCTGCCTATGCATTCAGTTCTACCCCATTGGGAGAAAAGAGAGGTAGGAGGTAACCAAGGAATCCTGTCTGATTTGGTGGGGGAAGAAGCAGGAGTTCAGTATCATATACACACACACACACACACACACACACACACACACACAAGGCAGAATGAAGAAAAAGAAGCAGGTAACATGCTATAGGTAAAATACATATAGTGTTAATTGCTTTATATTAAAGATTTCTTCCTAATGGTCTAACTGCTTAAGAAAATAGTCAGGTACAGCAAAATTGTAGTAAAATAAGAGCATTTGAATGGTTTTCTGTTCAGTACCTGCAGTCTAATATTCTGGTATTAATTTGGAGACTAAGAAAAGATAACTAGTGCAGAAGGAACCCTTCTTAAATGGTCAGTAATTTGTAGGTATGTGGTATTTTTACATTCTCTCAACTTCCAAGTATAGGAAATAATTCTATCAAGCCAGTTTCCAGTTTCAGAGTCCAGCAAAATTCATTTCTAAAGTGCAGAGCAAACATTGCAGGGAGCTATTAACAGTACTCCTATCATTACTATAATTGTGTTTGTAACTTCCAATATCCCAAAAAAAATCTCCAAGGGAACACAGTCATTTTAATTCTCTTTTTAATTATCTCTTCTTCCTGGAATCGTTTTTTTTGAGGCAATTGGGGTTAAGTGACTTGCCCAGGGTCACACAGCTAGTAAGTGTTAAGTGTCTGAGGCCGGATTTGAACTCAGATTCTCCTGACTCCAGGGCCGGTGCTCTATCCACTGTGCCACCTAGCTGCCCCTTCCTGGAATCTTCAAATTCTGTGTCCTTGTCTTCAAATGTATTTTCAATCCTTGCTCAAATTGGATAAGTCATTGTGGATTCTATTCTATTACTTTCTGGTTTTGCTGGTCCTTCTGAGGGGAGGGATCATAGTAACCCACCAAAGCCAGCCGGTATTTCTGCATATATATTGTATAGCATACCAGTGGACATAAGTGTTTGTTTTATGAATCAATTTAAATGCCAGAATATCTGTAATGGAGAAGAAATTAATAATTTTCAAGTAGCACATTATTTCTTTCCAGATTTATGAGTAGTCTTATGGGGTGAGGGTTTGGTCTGGATCATTGATTTCATTTGTGAATGAAACTTCTGGAGAGCAAATTCCCTTTAGCAATGCAGACAGGACAAATGTCCTGCAGCTTTCTGTCTTAAAGAGTTACCTGAGGCACTTAGAGGTTAAATCACCAGCCCAGGGTCATGCAGTCTGTGTCTGGCAGGGGTAGAACTTGAATCCAGGTCTTCCTGACCACAGCATCCACTATCGGGTAACTCTGGCTCTTCTGTTTCTCACAATCAATTAATAGGTTTTTATTAAGTGCCTACTATATGCTAGGTGCTGAGAATCCAAAGAAAAAATCGACAGTCTCTGCCCTCAAGGAGTTTACATTTTAAGGGAAATAGTGGAGAGAGACAACATGAACCTATGTCCCAACCACACAAAAAGCAAAAATACAAGGTAACCCTGGTGGGTTGGAGACCTTGTAGCTGGGGAAAAACCTGATGCAGAAGGTGGTGCTTAACTGAGTCATCAAGGACAACTACGGGTTCAAGAAGGAGAGCGGGGAAATTGAGTAAATGTCAGGCATGGGAAGTAGCTAGTGTAAAGGGAGATGGAGTTCAAAATGTAAGGCCAGTGTAGCTAAATTATAGAGGTTGTGGAGGGAATATGAAATATGGAATAAGTCTAGAAAGTAGGATGGGGCTGAGATAGGAAGAGTTCTAAGTGCTATACAGAAGGGTTTATATTCAGTCTTAGAGATGATAGAGGATAAGAGTTTATCAACTGGAAGAGTATGATGTCGTCAGACCTGGGCTTTAGGGTAATCATGTTGTCTATATTTAGAGTAGGTTGGCATAGAGAAGAGTGATGAGTTCAGGAGAGAAACAAAGCCTGGCTATAGAGATGTGGGAGTTATCCACTTAGAGAGGAGCTCATCTCTGCCAATGAAATCACCAAGTGAGACAGTGCAGGAAAAAAAGGGTGAAGAGGGAGGGCCCAAGTCAGAAGCTTGGGGGAGCCCAGTCACAACTGGGCGGGGGTGGGGAGGTGACAAGAGTGCAGGTTCACTAGAGTGATGAGGTCAAAAGCCAGATGGCAGAGGGTTTATTTTACCTTGTTTTGTTCCATCCCAAATTATTATCTATTTGCACTGTTTATTTGTTTGGTTTCCCCATCAGGAACATGTCTCTACATGGCAATTGATGAGTATACAGTTTTTTTTCACATATTGGCCTGTGGATCATTCTAACCAATTCAGTTTTAGTTATTATTTTCATTTTGGCCTTTTAGACAGTTTCCTTCCTTTCCTACCCCAGACCAGTCCAGTTATGTTCCAGATGTCATGTGAAAAAAAAAGTTCATGCAGAGCTCAAGAATGTGCTAGCTATGAAAATTTGGTGTAAATTTTGGATGTCCTGGGAAACCTCATCTAGGCACTGAAAGGAACAGCTGTTGATGAATTAAGTGATTGTAAGAGCTCTTTTAGCCAGGCTGTCTTTACTGGTTTTCCATTCCTTCATACTGTAACCCCTGGAGACCAAGAAATAACCAGTGGTACTCCAGTGGAATTCCAGGGCTGTAACAGATACAGTTCAGGTTCACTCACTTATATTTTGACCTCTACCCAGGAAATGCTTTTAAGTGGAAGAATCGAAAAGATGCATCTGCCCAGGAAAACAAAATCATCTCTAGCCAAGGTCTAAGGAAGTACAGCATTGTTGGTTGTGGAAACATACAACTAATAAGCAGCTAGGTTGGTGCAGCACTTAGAGTGCTGGGAATACATTAGCTTCCTAGCCAGCAAGATCTGAGATCAAATCTGGCCTCAGATACTTCATATCTGGGTGACCCTGGGCCAGTCAATTTAACCTCTTTTTTTCTCAATTTCCTCAACTGTAAAATGGAATAATAACAGCAACTACGTCCCAGGGTTATTGGGAGGATCAAATGCGATATTGTTTGTAAAGTGCTTAGCAGTGTCTTGCACCATAGTAGATGCTATATAAATGTTAGCTTTTATTATTAGGCTTTATCCACTTATCAAACTAGTACAGTCCAAGTTAATGAGAGGGACCAAAGAGAAATTATTCCATTGATAACCCTCAGACGTTCAAAACAAACAAACAAAAAAACCTTGGGAGTGGGGAGAAGAATGAGGAAGGAGAGAGCAGAAATACGGTAAAATCCAAATGGGAACTCTTCTAATCTTTTCTCCTCCATAGATCGCTTTGGAATTTTACTATTGGATGAGCCTGCTGCCCTTCTTAATGAGTTCTTAGATCGTTTTCAAAGCCTCTGTCACCTGGACCTCCAGCTGCCTTCCCTGAAACCTGATGACTTGAAAAATATGGTAAATTTTCCTTGCCTAGCATACAATGGACCCAGTTATTGCAGTCATTCATACATAATTTAATGTATTTCAGTGAACAAATATCTATTTTCTTTCCCCTCACTATCATTTCTCTCCCTCCCCCCCATCACTGGAAAAGAATAAGAAAAAAAAAAACCTTATAATAAATATGCATAGTTCAGTCAAACAAATTGTCTCAGTGATCACGTCCAAAAAAAGTGTGTCTCATTCTGAAAGCTGGGTCCATGGTCTCTTTCAGGAGGTGGGTAGCATGCTTCATCATCAGTCCTCTGGAAGTGAAGTTGGTCATTATGTGGACCAGAGTTCTTTAAGTAGAAAGAGACATTTCATACTGTCATGGGAAGGACAACCCAACTCTTTGTTGTCAGTCAAGAAGAGGGCTTTTTCAGTGGAGCATACCTGCAACAGATTATTCAGACAGTTAATAAATTATTTCCAGTTTTGTACCATTGGGAGAAATTACATATTAAATAAAATAATTCAGTAATTTCTTGATTACAAACTACTTAGCTTCTTATTCACTAGAACTATATAATTTAGACAGTGCTTTCCTTGTTAGCCTGTGAGGTAAATAGTGCAAAGTATTATTTTCTCCACTAAGATTTCGAGACATAAAATGACTTTCTTAGTAATTGTCTGAGCCAATACTTGAATCTGAATCTTCTACTTCCAAGTCCACTGTGTTGTCCACTATACTGCTTGTCTCTATAGCTTACTTGACTTTAGAATAATCCGTTTCCCAGCTTTCTCCCTTGATCCTTTAAGTGCAAAGCTACAAAGAGAAGGAAGAACTGCCTTCTCAAAATGAAAGCTTGAAATCCTTTGGTGTCTTGTAGCCCATTTTGTGCCTGTGTACTTCCTGTCCCTTTTGATCACTCTCATGATGCTGTGTAAAGGTTACTTCCTGACCAGCCTCTACACCTGATGCACCAAACTGTTAACCTCTGCAGTTGGTATGGATTAGCAGTGTCCTTCTGCCCCCAGCAGGGGCAGTGTTCTTTATTCTTCATAATAACAGTGTAGCATATGGTGGAGTCTGTTCTTGTGGCAAATAACATACCTGTTGCCCATTCCAGGATATGACTGATTGATATTTGACCCTGAGGTTTTATAGTTTTAGAGCCAAGCTTATTATCAGTGATTTAAAAATTACCTAATGCTGGTGAAAAAAGATATTGCTGTCATTTTTCTAAAATCTCATTTATGTTGACATCTTTTTTTTTTCTAACTTTGATCTTTAAATATTCCCTACCCATGAACCATTTCTTGTAACAGATTTAAAAGAGAGAAAAAAGTTCAGCAAAAACCAACTATACATTAACTGTATATATATATATATATGTAACATTCTATACCCATAATTCCCTACTTCCGAAAAGAAGGGAATATGGTGTGTTTTTTCATCTCTTCTCTGGGGCCAGATTTGCTAATTATAATTATTTTGTCATGTTTATTAATCAGCAATGCTCCAAGGAACTTGGAAAATTCTTTCCTTGTTGATTCCCTTAACCTCAGTTTTCTTTTTTGGTTTTTTGTTTTTTTATTTGGTTCCTTTTCAGTGCCTGACTGAGGACAAGATCAGTCTCCTTTTACACCTGATTGAAGAGGAACTTGAGCGAAGAAGTGATGGGGAGAGAGCTCCAGCCAAATTGGGCTCAGACATCCAAGTCCATGTCACTGCCTGTATTCTGGCTCTCTGTGGCTGGTCGTGTAGGTTAGTGTGTGAACCATAACTAGGGTTATTAGTGGTAACACACAAACACATTCCTCATTTTGAGAATCAGTAACAGGGAGAGTGATGTGACTTATTAGAATCAAAGACTGGGGGCAGCTAGGTGGCGAAGTGGATAAAGCACTGGCCCTGGATTCAGGAGGACCAGAGTTCAAATCCGGCCTCAGATACTTGACACTTACTAGCTGTGTGACCCTGGGTAAGTCACTTAACCTTCATTGCCCCACAAAAAAAAAAAAAAAGAAAAAAAAAGAATCAAAGATTACTGAAGTTGGAAGGGACCTCGTATAATCTAGCTATCTTCCCAGTGAATACATAAACTTTTCTAAAATATCTCCAACAAGTGCTCATCCCATTTCTGCCTGAACATTTTCAGTGGTGGGTAGCTCACTAACCCCATTAGGTGATCTACTGTGTCTTCACAACATTCTATAATTCTTAGAACATTGTTCTGAAATCAGATTCTCTGCAATAATATAAGAAGATTAAAAAATAATATAAAAGGCCAATTTATGATTATTGAGTAAAGCAATGCAAATTGACCACAAGATTCAGTTAAATATATGTTGAATCATAAGTAGCTCTAACTGCACTGTGGGAACACAGGCATAAAAAAGACCCGGAGGGGGCAGCTAGGTGGCGCAGTGGATAGAGCACAGGCCCTGGATTCAGGAGTACCTGAGTTCAAATCTGGCCTCAGACACTTGACACTTACTAGCTGTGTGACCCTGGGCAAGTCACTTAACCCCCATTGCCCCGCAAAAAAACCAACCAAACAAAAAAACCAAAACAAAACCAAAACAAAAAAAAGACCTGGAGCCACAGCCTAGTATGGGAGAAATCTGTAATGTAAAATGAGGTAAATACAGCACAGAAGAGAGCGACTGCCTGTATTATGGAGAACAACAAGGGAAGCTCTCAGGAAATGTTTCACTGATAAAAATCAGTAAAATGTGGTATTTATTTGGGATCATGCAGGTAGCACGAGGCGGGAGAAATCACAACAAAAATGGAAAAGCAGTTTAGGGTCAATTTGAATATGAGTTAACAAATTGATCATGTTTCTGTTATATATAAGGATAATGGGTAATGTTTTTATAGCTCTTTAGGGTTTGCAAAATGCTATAAAAAACCTTATCTTATTTGGTCCTCATTACAGCCCAAGAGGTAGATTCTCTTATTATCCCAGATTTACAGATGAAGAAAGTGTGGCAGATAGAGCTTAAGTCAATTGCCCAGGGTTGTCCAGCCAGTGTCTCTAGCTGGTTTCTAACTTAGGTCTCCTAGATTGCAAGTTCAGTCCTCTATCTGATATGGCGCCTAACGTCCATTTCAGCGTGCTAATAGTGCCAAACACCATACTCGGGATCCTGGGCTTGATTCTCTTGTGGTTCTGTAGAGAGGATGCTGGAAATTCATTGAGAGCCTAAATAGAAGAGCAAAATTCAGGAGCAAGACCAGAGTGAGGACCCCAAGTCCTGGCTTCCACACTTTAATTTTGCTGCTTCTGTCTGCTGCAGACAGAGTAGCCAGCTGGGAATCCGTGTGCCCACAAATGCAATGTTCAGAGGAGTCCCCTGTCTAATCTTAGTAAGGAACAAAATCAGTTTAATTGATAAAACGACCAAATAGAATGCCAGCTGGAGCGCTCTGGGCTCCCGGGTTGCTGTTTCCGTTCCAGCTGCTCGGCTTGGCACCAACTCCCTGAGAGATGGAGAGATTGTCAGATCCAGTCTTGACTTATTTAAAACATATTTTCTTTTGACTCTAAGGTTTTAAGGAATGTTTTTAATTTGAGAAAAAAAAGTTTTATGAGGGGCCAGAGATATATATATATATAAATTTGCAAGACCTCCTTGAAGATAGAATTCAGTAATGGTTCCCAACTTTTATTTCAGAGACCCCTTGTGGCATCTGGCAAAATGTTGAGAGGCCCTCATTTCTGAATAGTTAACTTCTTTTATGCTTGACATTCAGTGGAGTCCTGCCCACAATAGCCCCAGTTCTTCTCTTCTCTCAGAATAATCCTAGATTCTTCTTTTACTTCAGAATATTCCTCTTGTTTTTCCTTTACACATTCTAATCTTAAATCTTTTTATTATTATTATTAATAAAGCAGTATCTTAAGGTGCCTGGGGATCCTTAGATCCGTTATAGTGATCACTCAGGTATCTCTGGGTGGTATTATTGAAAAGATAGGATTCTAATATAAAAGTTAAGGTCTTAGGGTTAGGGGGAGTCAGGATTATCATTTTTGAGTCTCTGTGAGCTGAACAGAGAGAACTCAATTCTCAACAACTAGAGATTTGTATTGGCTTTCAGTATAATTTAATAAAAGTCTTAAACAGACACCACCAAAAAAAAAAACAAATGAGCAGCTCAGTGGGTTGTAGGTGTTAGTTACCCTTTCATACACTTTGCTTCCCTTCCCTTTCCTATGTTTAGCTCTTCCTTGGAGCCTGTGCAGCTTTCTCTAATCACATGTTCACACTGCATGAGAAAGGTGGGGCTTTGGAGCTTCCAGCAGATTGAGTCTGCCTTGGCTGATCTGGATACTTCCTTTGGCCTGATGAGCACCCCTATCGCTGTTCCTGATGGGCGAGTGGACCGCTTCCCTTTGGCTTTAGTGTCTCCTCGGAGAATGATGACCCGCAGCCAGGATGCCACATTTTCCCCAGGCTCTGAACAGGTATGAACTTTTATTGTTCCGTTAATCCCTAGTGTTAAGGGATGGGTCAAAGAATTCGGTCTCTTCAATATTAGAGATTTTCAGGGTGGTGGAGAAGGCTTAAAGTCTCCTTAAGTGGGTAGGCTTCATTTCAGAATACCATGTGGTGGGGCAGCTAGATGGCACATTGGATAGAGTACCGGCCCTAGATTCAGGAGGACCTGAGTTCAAATCCAGCCTCAGACACTTAACAATTACTAGCTGTGTGACCCTGGGCAAGTCACTTAACCCCAATTGCCTCACCAAAACAAAACAAAAAAAAGGCCAGATTCATAATTTTGTTTTCCAAATCTAATGTTTCTTTGACACACTGCTAGAAGAAATTCCACAAGGTGAAAAAAGTAGTAATGAACTTGGCCCCATTTCTTTTTGGGAAGATGAGCCATTCCCTGTATCAGCCTTAATTTTTTGTGTGCCTTGGATCCCTCAGGCAGTCTGGTAAAGTCTATGGATCCCTTTTTAGAATAATGTTTTTAAATGCATAAAATACTCAGGATTATAAAGGAAACAATATTGAAATACAGTTAGCAATTAAAAAAAAAACCACACCAAGTTCCTAGACCCCAGAGGTAAGAACTCCTGCCTTTAAGCCTGCTTTATCATGTTTGAAGATGTTTTTTTTTCTGTCCTCCCTTCAGCCTGAAAAGACTCCAGGTCTCATCATCTCCCGAACACGGAGCTGGGATTGCTCCAGTCCTATTGATCGCCTTGAGCCAGAGGCTGCCAGTCCCACAACCAGAAGCCGTCCAGTGACCCGAAGTATGGGGCAGGGAGATAGCACTGGATTGGAGGTGCCATCTAGCCCTCATCGAAGAGCCAAGAGGCCACGCCTTTGTTCGTCTAGCAGTTCAGTAGGTCTATTAGAATTATTCGACAGTCATAGTATATAAATTGCTCTCCTGTGTAGCCCTTAGAATTCAGCTTGATTCCATTCGGTAGACTTAGGGTCTGAACATAAACAAAATATAATAAGCAAGCTAGGAAGTATAAATTTTAGGATGGTTTCTGCAGAAGGCTTCAAGGAAGGGACTAATTTGGAAGCTCATTTGGAAGGGAGGGATCAAATATTTCAGGCATATGTGTCAAAAAAAATGTATAGATTGAAAAGAGAGGAGAAAAGGACAGATGATAACTAGACCTAGTTTATATCAGTGTAAGGAGTAAGAGGGTAGAAGACGAGGAAGGAGATATTGGCAAAATGTGAAGAAAACAAAGGGGGGTATTATATTTAGGCAGATAGGTGACTTAGGGTTTGAGTGCCAACAGCTGCTGTCTTCTTTTGAAACTTTAGTAATGGCTCTTTTCATTGGCATAGCATTCCTAGTCTCTGATACTATTTCTTTTTTCCCCCCTCCCTCCTTCCTTAGGACACATCTGCCAGAAGCGTTTTTGATCCTGTTTCCCAGCACCGAGACTGGTGCCCCTGGGTCAATAGCACACAGATGGAAGTAGCCAGAGAGGATAATGAGAAGGAGCTAGATATCTGCACCCCATCGCCAGCAGATGCAGGCTGGAAGGCTGTGCTACACATCCTCTTGACCCACAGACGGTCTAACTTGCCAGCTGATACAGACTCAACGGTGAGAGACGTGGTTCTTCTCAACGTGTGCGTGTGCATATATGGGATGAGAATGGCAGAGACAGAGCCTATAAATAGCCCCTGCAGGCCTGGAGCTCTGTCTTAAGCTGAGCTGTTCCGTGTCTAGTTTCATCAGGGAGAGAGAAGAAACTGATTGGATCCCTGTAATTTATTGAGTGGTCATCCATCAGGTTCCAGTTAATTCTCTGTGTTCCCAACTGGAATTGCTAGGGGTTCAAAAAGAAGCACCAAAACAGATGAGCATCCAGCTGCTCTGGCCTCGTGTTGCAGAACAGCTGCTCCTTCCATTATTGCTGTCACTTGCAATTGAGACCCTGGCAGATTAGCTTAGTTGTTTAGAACACTGTGCCATGATGTCAAGGTCACGGGATCATTCCTCATATGGGACACTTAACTTCTCCCTGTTCCTTAGTCACAGATTGTACCCTTACTCCCCAGGAAACAAGTGTGAATAATTGAGTGCAAATCCATCAAAACTTCTGGGGGAGATTACATACTCTCAAATTGAATACACTCTTTGGATTTTAGAATTTACAGTAACAGCAGTTAGGAGACATGTTTTCTCCTATTTCCAGCTCACTAACTAGTTTTTTACAAAGTAAATGATTAAAAAGCCTGGAGCAAATAATTTCTGACCTCCTTATAAAGATCTATCTCAGTAGAAAGAGCAAAATAATACTTAGGAGCAGGTAATATTTCCAGGAAGTGTTATAGGGAGACAAAACAATGACATTAACACTCCAAACCAGAATTTATTGCAAGGTTATATACATGTGGAGAGAGGTAATGATACCAAAAACTCAAGAATTAGAATAGTCCTTAATAAATCTATGAACAACATTCCTCTCAATTGAAACTGAATTATTTGAGTTTTCTCCCGAATTTTGTTTTTTACAAAAATATTCCTATTTGTCTTTTTTGTTCATATTGGAGCTCGAGGTCTTAAATATTTGTTCCAAATACTAAATCATAGAAATAAAACCAAGCCATCTCAGCTTTCTCCATATGACTGTCTATTTTATCCCCAAGAAAAATGGCCTGCACTTTCAGTGAAGGGTGGTATTTTTATTAAAACTACCCTGTTACCCTCCAGAATGAGAAAATGGTTTCATTATTGGAACTAGATTTGCAACTAGTGGCAGTTAGAGAAAGGTAGATTTAAACTGTATATATGGAAAATGACCTACCAGTGAGAGCTGTACAAGAGAGGAATGGATGCTTTGGGGGTACTTAATATTTTCTTTTTTTTTCTTTTCTTTTCTTTTTTCTTTTTCTTTTTTTTTTTTGCAGGGCAGTTGGGGTTAAGTGACTTGCCCAGGGTCACACAGCTAGTAAGTGTCAAGTGTCTGAGGCCGGATTTGAACTCAGGTCCTCCTGACTCCAGGGCCGGTGCTCTATCCACTGTGCCACCTAGCTGTCCCTCAAAGTGTATGCTTTACCAGTGGCAGAACACTGGTGTCATCTTTGCAGATGACTGAGAAGACCCACAGAGACATAGATGAGAATGACTCACTGAGAAAGGAAATGGCTTCCATTTAGTGAGACTGCAGTAGAAGTTAAACGTGCCCAGGCTTGCTGATTTCCCACCTGGCATTCTGTTTGCTTTATATGCTCCCTTCCAGCTTTCAGCCCCAACAGTTAACCAAATGTTGAGTACTGAACTCGGGCACAGAATAACTTTTGTTTGTGGAAGAAATTCACTGAATATCACTTTTTGTCCCTATGGAAGGAACTAATCTCCATTATTCATCTTTTCATCCCATAGAATCTCTCTGAGAAGTCAAGAAAAGTATTCCGAATATTCCGGCAATGGGAGTCTATGTGTTCATCTTGAAAACATTCCATCCCCTTCTTAGAGGGAAGCAGAAAGAGAAATGTGCCCCCTGAACAAGAAAACCTGAACCCTTTTGGGGGTAGTGATGCTAACAGGGTTTTTTACAAGCTGGTTTAATCATAAGGGAAACCAACTGTTGTAAAAGGGAATAAATGTCATCCATATCCGTCTGCCTCACCAGACCTCTATCTGTGTGGTTGGAAAAGAGTAGAATATGACAGAGCTTACAGGGGCCCTAGTTTGGTTTAAAAAAGTGTTACTGTTGTAAGACTGTCCAGAATATCAAGGATCTCTGATTACTTCTTTTAGTGCCCAGTGTTGGGGAAGGGGGCCTGTGTTTGAATGGCTCTTAAATTCCAAAAGTTGTGAAGACATGTTGGGAGTAATAAAGAATTTCATGATGGTTTTTCTTACTTCTCGATGCTGGTCTTTTTCCTGAGTTGTGGCTTTTATGTTAAGGTAGACTTGAGAACTTCTCATCAGCTCCAACTCCAGCAACCATCCCAGTCCACGTAGACTCCATAGCCTAAAAACCACTGTTTTGTAGTTCCATGGACTCTTGGGAAATGAAACAATTTATCTTGTGGACAAGATAACTGATCTTTGAGATGACACCAGGAGCCCCTGACATGTTATATTCCCTGGGAGATAAGTGTACAAGACACTTTCTCCTTCTGGGTCTCAGTTTTATCACCTGTGAAATGAGAGAATGAGACTAGATGATGTCCAAACTCCATTTTGGCTCTTCAAGCTTATGATCCTAGCTTCAGCTCTAAACCATAACTTCCTGTGGGCTTCCTATTTAGTTCTATAAAGGTTCTTGACTTGGTTTTTCCAAGAGCCTGTTTCTTTCTTTGAATCATCTCCTTCTTTGTGTTTTGATTGCTATAATAATATTTATATTTCAATTATTAATTATGTTTTTATTTCAATTTTTTGTTTTTATATCACCTACATTCCCCAATGTTTTCTTCCTACTTCCCCTCCCAGACACTATCTCTTATAAAGAATTTCAAAAGAGGGGAAAAAAAGTTTCAGCAAAACTAAGTAACTTTGAAAAAGTCCAACATATGCAGTGTTCTACCCCAACACCACCCATCTTTACAAATCAGGGGGCCATCCTTGGTCATTATAATTTCATAGCTAAGCTAATGTATTTCTTTTTTGTTTTATTTTGTTTTTTGTTTTTTTAGTAAGGCAATGGGGGTTAAGTGACTTGCCCAGGGTCACACAGCTAGTAAGTGTTAAGTGTCTGAGGCCGGATTTGAACTCAGGTCCTCCTGAATCCAGGGCCAGTGCTCTATCCACTGCGCCATCTAGCTGCCCCTAATGTATTTCTTTTTAAAATTGGATACATTTTGCTTTGACACAACAGATATAACCAACAATTACCCAAAGAACCCTGCAAAGCAGTTCATTACTTGTGTTTTTTTTTTTTTTTAGTGAGGCAATTGGGGTTAAATGACTTGCCCAGGGTCACACAGCTAGTAAGTGTTAAGTGTCTGAGGTCAGACTTGAACTCAGGTCCTCCTGAATCCAGGGCAGGTGCTCTATCCACTGCACCACCTAGCTGCCCCCATTACTTGTTAACAGAAGCTTTTATCTTTTAGTTTTGATAACTTTGAACTCTGTATTTAACTAGTTTTGTTGCCTTTCCATGTTGTTTACTTGTGGCAATCATCTTCTATATTATTCTTTTGACTGCCTTCTTCACTCAGTATCACTTCAAGTCTTTCTATGTTTCTCTGAATTTTTCATATTTATAGTTCTTTACCTGCAGTATACTCCCCTTATGTTTATACCTTAATTTGTTTAGGCATTTCCCCGTAGTCAAGCACAAACTTTTGTTTGTTTGTTTATTTTTTGGACAGGACAATGAGGGTTAAGTGACTTGCCTAGGGTCACAGCTAGTAAGTGTCAAGTGACTGAGGCTGGATTTGAACTCAGGACCTCCTGAATTCAGGGCCTGTGCTTTATCCACGGCTCCACCTAGCTGCCTCCAAGCACAAACTTTTGTTTCTAGCTTTTTATTATCATAAACAGTGTTGTTTTTAATATTTTTATATATAGAATCTTTTTTTCCTGCTGTCACTGACCCTGGGTTCCATTCCTAGCAGTAGATTCTCTCAAAGCTTATGAATACTCCATTAACTCCTTACACGATGTTTTCTGGAACATGAACCATTCCCTTTTGGCTTGTTCCTTGTAGAATATAAATGGCAGTCTACCTCAAAGGCCACTTTTGCTATCAGCTCCCAGGAGCTGACATTCTTAGGAACTGCTACATCTAACCACAGCTGCCACTGTAGAGTGCGTGGCAACCCCTCTCCTAGCTGCCTCCCTGGAAATTGATCTTCCATTTCCATTCACCTGCAGCGCAGAATGGTGTGCTCTCTGAGAGTTTTAAAGCAGGACATCCCAGAAGATCATGGAATCCCTGGAGAACAAAGTTGAGATTAGTCATATGGAATAACTAAGATGATAGTGCCATTGTGTAGAATCAAGGGGCTGAACAAACTGTAATAGTAAAATCTGCTCAAAAAGCAGAGCCGATTATCTCTGCTCGAAAATCCTGCCCAGGTGATGGTAATATCCAGAAAGGCTGCATTCACAGCCTCCTGTTCTGCTGGCTTTGTCCCCAATAGATCATTAATGTGCTTAGCTGATGCTATTTCCCTTTTAGGTAAGGGCCTCTGTTCAATCAGCATACTTCTGCTGGGGCTGCAGCCATAGGACCAGAACCAGCCTGCTTAGGTGGCATAGGGAGACGGCTTGTTTGCTTATTCCCTGACTTGTTCCTCCCCTTTCCATCTCAGCAAGGAAAAACAGCTGCTTCTGAAGCCACAACCAGCAAAAGATATATAAACACTTTCTTCACTTCATTTTTCCTTTCTATTTTTAGATTTCCTCCTGCTCTAGGTTTTCCTTGGCTTGAGATAGCTGCTCTCTGGGTCACACAGCCCATGCATGCCTTTAGGAGTGTTGACTGTAATAGAAACTTTTTTGAAGGACTTTTATTCCATTTTTATCCCTTGACCCACTTTCTCTCTCCGTCTATAGGTTAAAGCTTTCATAGCCAACATAAGAGGACACTCAGAGTAGATAAGTAAATAAATAAAAAGTTAAAAACAGGGTAGTTTGGTGGGTAGGGCACTGGTAGTTGAGAGGGATCAGGAAAGGTTTTATGCAAAAGGTGATACTTGAGCTGCATCTTGAAGAAAGGGCACTTTAAGGTGGACGTTGATAGCCAGTACAAAGGCATGGCAGTGAGGTGCTGTGTGGGAAGAACAGAGAGCAGGCCAGTTTGGCTCGATGTGCTGGAGAGAAGGTAGCTTGTATAGGACTTTAAAAGCTAAACAAAATTCACATTTTTATCCTTGAGCCAATAGAGAGCCACTGGAGTTGATTGAGTAGGAGAGTCAGATCTGTGGTAAAGAAAATTACTATGGCAACTGTAGGTGTAGCCAATTAGGAGGCTGTTGCAATAATCTAGCTGAGAGGTGATGAGGGTCTGAACTAAAGTGGTAGCTGTGGAAGTAGAGAAAAGGGGTCAGAAGAGAGATGGTGAAGGTAAGATTGTTTTTTTTAAACCGATTGAATATACCATATGGGGTGAGAGAGAGGGAGGATTTGAAGATGATGCCAGTATCATGAATCTGGGATATTGGAAAGATGATGATGCCTTTGGCAGAAATAGGTAAGTTCAGAGGGGGTCAGGATTTAGGGGGAAAGGTAGTTCCATTTTGGATGTGTCTATAGGACATACATTTTGAAATATTCATTAGGCAATTGGTCAGGCGAGAATGAAGCTCAGAAGAGAACCCGGGGTCTGGATATATAATATCTGTGAGTCAAATACCTAGAGATGATAGTTCAATCCTCTGCATATCCCTGTTGGTTGAGTTGGTCATTTTAGCTGCTCAGTACTTTTTGTGGCCATAAGCCAATGTCAAGGAGGTAGGGATATGTCCTTTTCACAGAATCAAAACTCTACACAAAAGAACTGGCCTTTTATCTGAAGTACCAAAACACATGATGTGGTGAAAAGAGCCCAGAATTTGGAAGTCCATGGGCAAGGCTTTTAACCTCTTTTGCCTTCAACTTCCTCATCTATGAAATAGGAAGGGCAACAACTCAAGCAGGGCAGCTAGATGTGGTAAAGTGAAGCACCAGGTCTGGAATAAGAAAGAACCCGAGTTCAAATTTGGCCTCAAACACTTACTAGCTGTGGGCAAGTCATTTAACCCTGTTTGCCTCAATTCTTCATCTGTCAAATGAGCTGGAAAAGGAAATGGACAATCACTCAAGTATCTCTGCCAAGAAAACCCCACAGAGGGTCACAAAGAATCAGGCACGACTGAACAACAACAATGTGAGGTAGCTACAGCTACCTCACAGGGTGGTTGTGAGGTTCAAATGAGATAATGTACGTAAAGCCCTTTGCCACCTTTTAAGTGTCATAGAGATATCAGTTATAGAGGCGAGAAGGGTTTGAATTAAGATGGTAGCCGTGAGAGTTTCAGCACGGAAGGAAGGTGATGGATGCTTTGGAAGCAAAATCCACAAAGCTCTCACTGTGTGCCAGGTGCCATACTAAGCACTAGAGATGCCAAGAAAGGCAAAACAGCCCCTGCCCTTTTGAGCTCCTGTTTTAAAGGGGGATTCAACATGTAAATAGGCAGATTCAAGACAAGTACAGGATAGACAGCCAATGGCCCCAGAGGTGAAGGCACCATCATCTGGGGAAACTGGGAAGAAACTCCTGCAGAAGGTAGTGTTTGTGTTAAATCTTGAAGGAAGTCAGGAAAAGAAGGAAATGGGGACATGGGCAAGGGACAATCTGTGCAGGCCAGAGGATGGGCAATGGAGCACAGTACTCAGGGGACAGCACATGCAGTCCAGTATAGCTGGCTTGTAGAGTACAGTGAGGAAGGGAAAGTGCATGAAGATTGTGTAGGTAGAAAGGTATATATGTGTGTATGTATGTAGGAGAGACTTTAGGGAGATAGATCTATATGTGTGTACACACACACATACACATATATATATACATACACATTACATCTCCCTAATATGTATAAACACATATGCTTATATATCTAGATATATATATAGATCTATCCATATTATATATAGATATAGATATGTATATATGCATACACATGTGTATATGTGTATACTGGGCTGTGAAGGGCTTTAAATGCCAAACATGGAGAAGAGGGGAAGAAAACAAGCATTCATACAACACCTACTATGTGCCAAGCACTGTGCTAAGCCCTACAAACACTGTTTCATTTGATTGTCACAACATTTTTGGACAGTAGTGCTGCACTTATCTCTATTTTTGCAGTCAAAGTAACTGAGGCAAACAGAGGATGTGACTGGCCCAGGGTCAAGAGGATTGATAATGAAATATATTACTCACCTCCTGACAGAGAAGTAATGGACTAAAGATGAAGAATGAGATACATTTTCAGACACAACCATGGGGGAAACTTGTTTTGCTGGACTATGCATATTTGTTGCAAAATATTTTGGGTTTTTTTCCCCAGTTTTTTGGGGGGACGTGGAATGAGTAAGATGGAGATAGGGATAGGGTAGACTTAAAAGGGAAGGAAAGGAAAGAAGGTTGTTGAAGTATTTTTTAAATGCACAGAAGAGAACAGAAGGAAGGCCACAAAGAATCACAAACAAGCGGTACAACTTTGAAAGTTTTATGTTGCATTTGTTACATGTTTACAAAGAAAAACAAACTGAACATAATAAAGATCCTCAGTTTCATGAACTATCCTCTTTTTCTATTCTGCTATGCATATGGAAATGCCTGTGCTATGTGGTGTTTCTTAAGTTGATAATGAAAAATGAAAAATAAAAAGCAACTACAATAGTCCAGGTAAGTGTGTGCATACATACATATGTATATGTTTGTGTACATATGTATGTGTGTATATGTGTATATCTATCTGAGATGCTGTAAAGGTAGAAATGCAGTGTTTGGCAACAGATTGTCTATGAGACTGAAAGCAAGGAGTCACGGATAATACTGAGGTCATGAACCAGGGTGACTGGGAGTATGGAGGGGAGGAAGATTTAGAGAGGAAGACAATGACATCTGTCTTAGACATGTTTAATTTGAGATATTGATGGGACAATCAAGTAGAGATTACTAATAGGCAGGTAGTTTTATAGACCTTGAATTTAGAAGAGACATTAGGGATATATACATATTTGTGTGTGTGTGTGTGTGTGTGTGTGTGTGTGTGTGCAGGAGAGAGAGAGATTTAGGAAGATGTATGTATGTATGTGTATATGTGTATGTGTTAGATCTGTCTACGTAGAAAGATCTATCTCCCTAATATCTATCCTGCATCCATATACTATATCTATTTCCCTAATATCTCTCATAGGAGAGATAGCTCTATCTCCCTAATGTTTCTCATATATACATGCATACATAATGTCACCTTAAATGTATGCACACACATACATGTGTGTATATATACAAATGTATATAGGTGTGTATATATGTAGTGAGACATGTATGTATATATGTAGGTGAGATAGTAAGTAAATAGATAAATGTGTATATATGTATGTATGTAGGAGGGACATTAGGGATATATATATATATATACACACACATACACACTATATCTCCCTAATATGTATACATAACAATACACATATAGATATATATCCAGAGTATATATGTGTATACATATGCATACACATGTATTTTATATCTACATATACACATGTGTGTGAACATGGATTTGATCATTGAACACATGGAAGCATAAGACTGCCAATGGAAGTTTTGAGATGAAAAGGAAGACCCAGAACCTTGGTCCTTGGGGGACAGACACCTCCACCTCGGGGCAAGAGATGGATATCGATGTAGGCAAAGCCAACAGAGTGGAGTGCGGGCACATCCAGAAGGAAAGGCTGGGAGAAAAGCTGAAGAGAGGTCAGTGAGAAGGTTTGGAAGGTCACTGTGGGTAGACTCGACATTGTTGTAGAATAGAGAGAGAGCACAAACGGGTTTGGAATAAGAGGACCTGGTTTTGCCACACAGTTGCTAGCTGGGGGACCTTGGGGAAGATTTCCTTATTTTATTTTATTTTTTAAAAAACTCATCTGATTCTTGATTTCCTCATCCACTAGATGAGGCACTTTCGATTAGTTGAAATCCAAGGCCACTTACACCTTAACAACCCTTAACAGATTTTCTCTCCCCACTCACAGAATTGGGGCTGGGGGTCACTAGAAGAGAAAATCGTGTACATTGTTTGAGGCTGTCACTGTATCAGATAATTTTGTTTTTCTTTGTCGCAAGGGAAGGGTGTGTGTGTGTGTGTGTGTGTGTGTGTGTGTGTGTAGGGTTTTCTACCCAGAAATGACTCTAATATGAGGTGATATGCATCTTTCTGATTAGAACATGATATAGGAGGAAGAAAAATGACATTGACATTTTGGGTAATAAGAGAGTTGGAAAGGGGAGGGTAGTTGAATTCCAGTGTTAGAGCTGGCAGAGACCTTGGAGATCAACTCACCAGACATCCTCATCTTACAGAGAAATGGAAACTGTGACCCAGAGAGAGATGAAGTAGCTTGCCTTAAGGTACAATGTTAGTCCCAGCTCTACTGGCTCCATATCCAGAGCTCTTGTCCACCCAGATCTAAACCAAAAGGGAGAAGGGATGATCATGGCTTATGAATTTCCACAAATTTTCCTGTCTTCCATTTGATCCTATCATCTTGCTGTCCACTGTTAGAGCAGTGTCTGGCACCTGTCTTCTGAGTTGTGTGGGAATAAGGAGTAAGGAAAGGATTCGGAGGGACTGTAGCGGCTGGTTGGGTCGGTGGGTGGGTGCGCCAACCCTTTGGACCATGATATAGCAAGAACTCCCATGTAGACTCTCTGCCTCAAAGTGATAAGCAAAAGAGGGGGAGGAGGGGAAAACATTAACAAGAGTCAGCAATAGCTTGCACGTGGTAGACATTTTTGACAAAGGAAGGTCACAGCTCTGTTATGTTTGCTAAATGGTGATCAGTGGACTGACAAAAGTTGCTAGAGCCCTTAACATTCCTATTTTCCACCCTCTAGACACGGCCCCCCATACACACACATACACACACACACACACACACACACACACACACATATAACCTGAGTCATTTTTACTGGTTGGATGAGAAGATATAGAGAAGAGTGAGATTAAAAAATGGACATTTGAAAGTTGCCAAATAATAATTGTGCTGTCTGAATAAATGATATGTAAACACTTAATGGCTTATGGTTTTCTTAACTTTTGTAGGTAGCAAGAATTAATTTTTTTTTGATAAGCAAGTTATCTGTCTGGCTCACACAATAGTAATATGTAACTAACTATATGTATGTATGTATATATACGTGTATATGCAGATATATATTTTTATTTATATTTATGTTATATTTTCACATGTATATGTGTATGTGTATAGGATCATAGGCATAGGACCCTAGAACCTATCCTTCCCATACTTCAAACCTCCCCAGTTCCATGACTTTGATTGACCTTCATCCCATAGTAGGGCCTGGTATGTGAACTGAGTTTCCTGTCAGTTAAGTGTCAATGGTCACTTTTTTTTGGGGGGGGGGTGAAGCAATTGGGGTTAAGTGACTTCCCAGAGTCATGCAGCTAGTAAGTGTCAAGTGTCTGAGGTCAAATTTGAACTCAGGTCCTCCTGACTCCAGGGCTGGTGCTTTATCCACTGCACCACCTAGCTGATCTCTTCTCACCTGCATGACCATTCCTTCTCATTCGCCTTTGCTGGCTCATCATCCATATCATATTTCATAACTGCAAGTGTACTCTAAGGCTCTGACAAAGGCAGTAGTCTTCCTACACTCTCTCATTATGAGCTTTCATGGGTTTAATTATCATTTATGCAAAAGACTCCTAGTTCTATATGTCCTCCCCTAGTCTTTTTCCCAAGTTTAATCTTGGATCACCAAACTGCATATTGAACCTTTCAAACTAGATAACCCATTGGCATCTAAAACTCCACATGTCCAGAATAGGATTATTACCTTTCTGTCCTCTCGACCCTCAATCTACCTGTCTTCTAGGGCAACTAGATGACACAGTGAATAGAGTACTGGCCCTGAAGTTGAGAGGACCTGGGTTCAAATCTTTCCTCAGACACTTGCTAGTTGTGTGACCCTGGACAAGTCATTTAACCCTAATTGCCTTAAACATCCAGGGCCATCTCCAGTCAGCCTGATCTATATCTTGCCACTGGATGCAGATGGTTCTGGAGAAGAGAGTGAGGCTGACAACTTTGCACAGTCCTCCCTCACTTAAATCCAATTCAGTGCAAGTCATGACATCACCCAGATCTCATGGTCCTCTTTGAGAATGAAAGGCAAACAACAACAACAGCAACATCTCTAACATCCATCCTCTTCTTTGTACTCACATGGTCATTCAGTCCTTCATCTCTTGCCTGGAGTTTTATAATAGCCACTCAATTGGTCTCCTTGCCTCAAGTCTTTCATCACTTCAGTCCATCCTTCACACAGAAGCTAAAGTGATTTTCCTAAAACGTAGATCTGACCATGTCATTGCCCTATTCAATAAACCACAAAGGCTCTCTTTTAGAATTAAATTTAAATTCTTCTGTTAGACTTTTAAAGCCATTTACAACTTTGTGCTAATCGATCTTTTTTTCCAAATAAATTTAATTTTTCAGTTAACAAAAACCTATTTTCTTTCTCTCCCATCTTCCCTTCCATACTATAAAAAAGAAAAAATCCTTCTAAGAAATAAGTGTAGTCAAGCAAAACAAATTCCTTCATTGTCCAAAGAATATATGTCTTATTCTACATTTTGAGTCCAGTCCATTTTTGTCAAGAAGTGAGTATAGCGGGGCAGCTGGGTGGCGCAGTGGATAGAGCACTGGCCCTGGATTCAGGAGGACCTGAGTTCAAATCCGGCCTCAGACACTTAACACTTAACTAGCTGTGTGACCCTGGGCAAGTCACTTAACCCCAATTGCCTCACAAAAAAAAAAAAAAAAAAGAAGTGAGTATAGCATGCACCATAGGTGCCCTGGAATTGGGGTTGATCATTTTCAAAGCTGTTTGTCTTTACTATGTTGTGGTGGTGCTGGTGCTGGTATAAATTGTTATCTTGGTTTTATTTACTTCACTGAGTCAGTTCATACAAGTCTTCCCTGGTTTCTCTGAAATTGTCCTTTTCATCATTTTTTTACAGCACCATAATATTTCAGTACATTCTTATACCATTCTTTGATCGCATGAAAAGAGTTGCTAAAATTTTTTTTTGTACATTTCCCCTTTCTTTGAGCTCTTTGACATAGAATAATTTTTCTCTGTCAAAGGGTATGTTCAAGGTGGACATCTCTGGAACTTTAGGATCAGGTGCCAAATCCTGCACTACCCAGTCATACCATTAGAGGTCCTCTTTGTTCCACATGCCTCTAGCCGTCTGAGTATTTGCTTGGATGCCCTGTGAGACCTCTGAAGGAAGTCTAAACCACACCCCTGAATGTCAATCTCCTGACCACCTACAGGCAGCTCAAAGGCCAGTAAAATGTCTCCATCTGCTCCAACGTCTGTCACATGCTTTTGTTCTTTAGTTGTTAAAAGGTCTAGTGTCCCCAATTAAGCGGGAAACTCCCTGAGGGCAGGCCTGGGCTGTTTTTTCTATTTTTTTTTTTAATAACTTCATAGCTCTAGTGCATCGCTAATGCATAATGAATGTTGGGTGACTAAACTGGAAAGTAGCTGCTAAACCTTAAGTTCAGGGTTTGGGTCTTGAATGGTCACCCATCAGGAAAATATTTTTTGAGCATATACCCCCAACATATTTACTTATTTATAGATTATATACAAATTACTATACTAAGAATTATGTACGTTATGAAACTCAGACAAAAGCATAAATAAAAAGGCTGAATTAAAGTGAAATAACATTTGGGGCAGGTAGGTGGTGTAGTGGATAAAGCACTGGCCTTGGATTCAGGAGAACTTGAGTTCAAATATGACCTCAGATACTTGACACTTACTAGCTGTGTGACCCTGTGTAAGTCACTTAACCCTCATTGGCCCACCAAAAAAGAAAAAAGAAAAAAAGAAATAACATTTAATCCTAGAGTCAATCACTAGGGAGTCCCTGCAATTTATTGAATAGAAAAATGTGACATAGGAGAAGGGAAGGGAATAAGCATTTATATAGCACCTACTATGTGCTAAGTGCTATGCAAATATTATCTTTTTGTTTTTGTTTTTGTTTTTGTGGGGCTATGAGGGTTAAGTGACTTGCCCAGGGTCACACAGCTAGTTAGTGTCAAGTGTCTGAAGTCAGATTTTAACTCAAGTCCTCCTGAATCCAGGGACCGTGCTTTATCTGCTGTGCCACCTAGCTGACCACCACAAATATTATCTTACTTTATTCTCATGACAGCTCTATTATCCCATTTTACAGTTGAGAAAACAGAGACAGAAGGTAAGTGCCTTTCCCAGAGTCGCTCAGCTACTGAGCTACACATTTGAGCTTCCTAACTCTAGACCCAGCATTCTATCCATTGGATCACCTAGCTGCTCTTGTCAGAGCTGTGCTTTAAGAATATAATTTTGTGGAGGATGAATTAGCTAGGGGAGACCAGTTAGGAGGTATTCCTATAGTCCAGGGGAGAGGCAATGTGGCCTTGGGACTAGGGTGGTGTTTGTGTGAGTAGGGGAGGAATTTGAAAGTCATAATGGAGGTTGAATTGACAAGAGAGAACACTAGCTAGATGAATCAAAGCAACCCTGATCCAAAGAATACCCAAAACAGAAATCCTGACGAGGGGTAGGTTTTTAGGGAAAGACAAGAAGATTGAAATCCATTTATGTCTGCTAATCCTGTGTGATTCATTGAGAAGGAAGGTGGGAGTCTTACTTAATTTCTACTGTCATGGAATGCACAGCCTGAAACAGTCACAGAGTGATCTGTGGCTAAGCTGGGGGGCTGAGGCAGAGAGGTTGACTGGCGTCTCAATTCAGGGACCCCTGTTAGGTAATAAATGCCCTGATGGGCCAAGACCAGAAACAGAAGGAGAGAGGTTAAGAGATCACACAGCCATGGGGGACCATCAGAAGGAGGGAAGAAGGGAGTGGTGGGTAAAAATGGGTTGTAAGATTGGCTATCTTGGGGAGGGTGGGATGCAGCCTATCTTCCCACTCTTCCATTGGTTACATCTTCGGGTCATGCTGTGACTGACTGGGGCTGCCTAGGTGGCATTTTGGAAATCATTGTTGAGTATCAACAACTGATCTAGAATGTAAGAGAAATAAATCACCACCACTTCCAGATACTCTAAGCTGGGTCATCTTGGGGCCAAGCTACAAAACAGGACATTTTTAGCCCCACCTCTGAGGATGAATATTGTAGAGGGCTGAGGCTTGGGTGGAGGTTAGTCTGGTAGAGTGACCCCCTTTCATCTGAGCATACCAAAGCCCTTGACTAATGCTAATTAACTCTGACTCAGAGCAGTTCTAGGAGAGGTCATTCTACTCATTGAGTAGAATGGAGAAACTAAGGCACAGTGGGGAGAAGCAGCTTCGCCCCACTGAGTCAGTGGCATCAGGCCCTGAGATCTGGTTGTTGTGCCCAAATCTTTATTAAGATCCTGCCACCATCATCACAAGACATTTGTTTTTCCTGATCCTGGAGACTGGCCAGTTAAAGAAGCATTCCCTAATTCCAGAATGGTATTTGAAGGTTGGGGCAGGGCAACTGATTGAAGGAAAACAAGCCTAAAAAAAACCCCAGGCTTCCCCCCAACCTACCTTGTGTCTATGGATAAATCTCCTCTCTGTCACCCTGAAGTTTGATGACTTATGGAGTGTTTTAGATCTCTTGGGGAAAAAGACTTCAAGCTAATAAAGAGATGAGTGTTTATATAGCACCTACTATGTGCCAGAGTTCTTTTTGTTTTGTTTTGTTTTTTAGTAAGGCAATTGGGGTTAAGTGACTTGCCTAGGGTCACACAGCCAGGAATTGTTAAGTGTCTGAGGCCAGATTTGAACTCAGGTCCTCCTGAATCCAGGGCTGGTGCTCTTTTTGTTTTTTTAAATAAATATTCTCTTATTGGATAAGAAGGCCCTTTGGTTTCTTCTTGCAACCTGCTTCAGGACAAATTTCTGAGTTGACAGAAGGAGACAGTCTCCACTCCCACCCCCAATATGCCTGCTCCTTGGAAAGGAACCAACTTGGCTTTTCTCATTCTTTTTCCTTTGAATAAGGATCTGGCTGGGCCGGCCCAGCCAGAGTTCTCCCATTGCCATTCCCCAAGGCCAAGAACCCCAGTCTGTGGTGGTGTGCCTTACTAACCAATACCTGGCATTGTGACGAAGTTGATTCGACTTTAACCTTGTCTCCGGAGACATCAGGAAACACCGTAGGCAACTGGACGCAGACCAAGCTAACCACATTCCTGACAGTCTCCTTGGACCCCAGCCCCAGCCAGCAAGGGCAGGGCCCACCCTTTAAGGTATGACAGTACCAGGACAGGAAAGCTAATTATAGTCATTATCCAGCTGAGGCAAGAAAACTGGCTTGTTTGTCCAGCACAGTTCTCCTGAATCACCCTAAACCCTCCAACCAGCTGGAGCTTGAGCTGGACAGGCAGGCCAGGAGCTAGCAGCTGGGTATGTGGGATACATTCTGACTCCTGCACCTGGTTAGTCCCTACTCTGCCCAGTTGTTTTCTTGCCTGAAAAATGAATCAGCATGGCTCAATAGGCAGAGCCCTGAACTTGATATAGCCGGCCGAATATCAGGACAAGTAGGCACAAGTGCCCTGAAGTAAACACTCTGGGACAAGGAAATAAGGAGAGTTGTGTTCTCTGAGTCCTAGGGGAGCCAGATTAATAGGCTATCAGAGCTCCAGTCAAGAAGCAGTGATTGGAATAAGGAGCCGCCCACATCACCTTCTATCTTTCCTTTCTCTTCCTCTACCACTTTTCCATTCTTTGTCAGGCTCCCACATTCTTGAAGTCTTTGGGAAGTCTAGATACTAGTTCCACTAACCTTGCCATAGTTTTCCCTTCTGCAAAATGGAAAGAAAAGCCTTGTTCATTCTCTGGTATATTGGAGTAAGAGGGAGACAAGTATAGATGAAGGCCAAAGAGCCTTAGCAGAAGGTAAAAAGAGTTGACGGCGGGGGGGGGGGGGGGGGGGGGGGGGGGCAGAGAAGGTATGGAGACACTGAGGGGCTCTGAGCAGAAATTGAGGAAATGCCTGGGAATGAAGTGGCTGCTCATCAGTTGGGGAATGATTTTTTAAAAAAGAAACACCCTAACATATGATTTCTGAGTATAATGGAATATTATTGTGTACTAAGAAATGATGACTATGAGGAAGCAACTGTGAAAGAGAAGCATGAGAAAATTTGTATGAACTGACGAATCTTGAAATAAGCAGAACCAAAAGAACAATATACATGATGACGGCTATAATGAAAACAAGATCGTCTCACAAAGGTTACAAAATTCTGAATAAATGAACAGATGATGAATCATGCCTTTCTCCTCCATGGCAGGGAGGTGGGGGCTTATTAGGGCAGAATATTATATACATTATTAGATGTGGTCACTATATTAGATATTTTTGTTTAATTGTTTTTCTTTGTTACAAGGGAGGATTTAATTGGGAATAAGGGGAGGGCTTGTTTTCTTCCAAAGACTAATATGATATAAAGACAGAAGGTATAAATAATCTTTTTTTTTTAAGAGAGAGACTGAGCGTCAAGATAGCCTGCCTATCAGATCCATAACTAGGATTCTTTTTTTTTGCAGGCAATCTGAGTTAAGTGACTTGCCCAGGGTCACACAGTTATCTGAAGTGAAATTTGAATTCAAATCCTCCTGACTTCACGGCTATTTCTTTATCCATTGTACCACCTAGCTGCCCCATAACTAGGAATTTTTGAACATAAGACAAGCACTACAACCTTGATTGGGATGAGTCCTATGAAAAGTACCTTCAGTTATACAGGGGCAGAAGGTAAAGGGGAAGAGCCAAAATACCAACCTGTTGAGCTAAAGGGATACCAGAATACTGAGTCCAGGTGGAGAAGCTGCCATAGAGTGAGAGGGGAAGGGGCAGAACTCTCCCTACCTCTGAAGAACTACCAGTGTTTTCAGCATCCTCTAAATTTGAGCAAAGACCCTATTTTAGCTAAAAACCAAAACAAACAAACAAAAAAACCCAAGTGAGAATTACTATTGATGAAATTTGCTTTTTGGAGCTGATTCTCACAGCAGGGATCTGGAAACTTATTTAAGATAGAATTATTAGAAAGGGGAGGAAAACATAAGTGGGAAGGCCCAGAGCCAGAACACTTAAGTAAGTTGAAATCTAGGGGCAAAAGGTTAAAAAAATGAAGAGGTAACAAGCTTCTTGTATAGGATCCTAAGGGGTCAAAGTTTGTGACTTCTTAAAAGGAGGTGGAAAGAAGAAAAAGGAAAAAAAGCATAAAATCAACTGTTGGCCAAGAGGTTTAATTTCCAGTGGGCGTGTGAGTGACGCAAAGGGAATTACATCTGGCTGCATCTCCTGCGGTACTATCCCAGTCTCCCTGTGGCAGGACAAGGACACAAGTCAACTTCCCTCGATAATTAGAGGTGGTGGCCGTGGCAACCTCCAACACACCATAAGTGCTCCAATAAAAGCCATGGCACACCTACTGCCACCCACTGCCCCACAGGCACTCTCGGAGTTTGGCAGCAATGTGGGGTGGAGGACGGAACAACCCTGAAGGTGTGGGGGAAGGAAGGGGTGAGGAGGAAAGCTTTGTGGTAGCAGTGTTCATTAGCACATTAACTCAGCCTCATGATGTGAAGCTTTCTAATTACTCTGTCATCTTAGCAGAGAAGAACCACTGGCCAGGGCTTCATGGATCTCAGCTGGGACTAACCCCAAGTAATGCATCATAGCTTTTTACACAATCTTAACCCCACCCCCACAACTTCAGATGTCTACATATCAACTCAGGGAGTATATATGATAAATGAAGTGATCTTGAAATTTCAAAGAGTCTTAAAGATAGTAGGGATACTTAGTGGCATGGAACTCAAGACTGAATACAAAGGACATTTTTTTCTCCAAAATAATAGAAATACTATGGTTTCACAGAAAGAACATTTACACCAAAGAGATCAGAGCAAGAGGAAAAAGATCCATATTTACAAATATATTTATAGAAGCTCTTTTTGTTATAGTGAAGAACTAGAAACAAAGGTGGTACCCATCAATTGGAAAATGACTGAACCAATTATAGTATATGGATATAATGGAAGATTGTACCACAAGAAATTACTTGGGGGATGGTTTTAGAAAAAACTGGGAAGACTTGTATGAACTTATGCAGAGTGAAGTGAGCAGAACCAACGAAACAACTTATACATGACTACAATATTGTAAAGGAAAACAACTGTGGGAAAGACTTAAACACCCTCTTCAATGCAGCAACAAAGCACAATGCTAGAAGACCAAGGAGGCCGCAGCACCTCCTGGCAGAGAGGTGATGAAACCAAGGTGCAGAATGAGACACACACATTTTTGAACATGGCAAATGTATGGATTCAGTTTGCTTGGGTATGCTTACTTGTTACAACAGTTGTCTTTTTTCTTTTCTTTTCTTTTTTTTTATGTGGTAAGGGAAAGATTTAGATGGGGAAAGAGGATCTAGAGATAATGTGGAGGAGGGGAGGAGGAGGGGGAGGGGAAGGGAGAGGGGGAGGAAGAGGAGAAAGAGGAGAAGGGAAAGGAGGAGGAGGAGGAGGAGGAAAAACAAAAGCAAAAAAAAAATCCTCCAAGAATTTTTTTGACTGCAGAGAAAACAATATGGAGAAACTTTGGAGGGTAAGGTAGGCAAGCAGGACAGCTATGAAAATAACACTGAATTTATTATGTAATTTTAAAGAAAAATCAAGCAGCACATAATAGAGATTTATGGTTTCACATAGAATCTGTTTTTGTTTTCTGTGCTGCTTTGTATATTAAAATGTTCTTAACTATTTTGGTGTCCTTAATACGCAGAATTAAAGAAATAAGAAAATTAAGAAGAAGAAGGAACACTGAACAGATCAAGTCAAGAGACCTGGGCTATAGTTCTGACTCTGTCACTGAATAGCTGTGTGATATTGGGCAAATATTTTCTCCTCTGCAAAGTGAGGGGACTGGGCCAGATATTCTTTTTTCTAATGAGTGTTTTTTAAATGCTTTTTGTTTTTTACATCCAGATACATCCCCCCATCCCCCACCCGAAGTAAGCCTTCCTTTGTAACAAAGAAAAATAGTTGAGCAAAACCAACTGACTTGGTGACCTTGACTGGTCGTTTTTGCAACATCCCATACTGGTAGTAAGTACCCCACCTTTTTACAGAAAGGAAGGAGGTGCTTACTTTCTCATCTTTTCTTGGGGAGAGAGAAAGGGGAAGATTGGTCATGATAATTACCCAATGTCAGCAGATTGGCAAAGACAGCAAAAAACTATAATAAAGGGGCAGCTAGGTGGTGCAGTGGATAGAGCACTGGCCCTGGAGTCAGGAGGACCTGAGTTCAAATCCAGCCTCAGACACTTAACACTTACTAGCTGTGTGACCCTGGGCAAATCACTTAACCCCAATTGCTTCACCAAAAAAAAAAAAGTATAATAAAAATTGTTGTAGAGATTGTGAGAAGACAGGTAAGATAATGCACGAATTAATGGAGTTGTGAAGTAATCCACGCATTCTGGAAAGAAATTTGGAACCAAATCCAATAAAGTCATTAACCTGTGAATAAATTTGACCCAGCAATACCACTGAGAGGCATATACATTGAAGAGATCAAAGAAAGAAAGGACACAAAAATACACAAAAACCTATTTATAGCAGCACTTTTTGTTTTTTGCGAAGAACTGGAAAACAAAGTGGGTACCCATCAGTTGGGAAATTACTGATAGTGATACCAAAAAAGAGGAGATAAGAAATTAGTTAAATACTGAGCATTTAAAAAAATGCACAGAAAGGAGCATATGGAAATTCAGAAGGGAACATAGACAAGCAGGGCAATACTGTAATTATCAAATTAAATTTAATATATACTTAAAAAAACAAGTTGTATGTAACAAATTCAAAATGTCATATACAATCTTCCTTCCTTCCTTCCTTCCTTCCTTCCTTCCTTCCTTCCTTCCTTCCTTCCTTCCTTTCTTTCTGGTCTTTCTTCTGATGAAGAAATGCTTATGTTTGTTGATATTTGTCAAATTTATAATGATAATTTTAAAATAATTTTTAAAATTACTCATAATTTTGTTTTGTTTTTTAGTGAGGCAATTGGGGTTAAGTGACTTGCACAGGGTGTTATGTGTCTGAGGCTGGATTTGAACTCAGGTACTCCTGACTCCAGAGCCAGGGCTCTATCCACTGCGCCACCTAGCTACCCAATAATTTGGTTTTATTTTAGTTATACTAGAATATCTTGAAGTTTGTCTTTCAACTCTAAACTGTTGTGAGACTGAGATATGATAGAAAGGGTAACAAAATAACTTCGTATGTGAAGAATATATGTGTGTGCATGTTACTCTCCAAACTTGAGAATAAAAAGCATATATCCATTCATTTGACATCATTAATTAATGTCCAGCTACATACAGAACACTGCCCACGGTTTTCGAAAGATGGAAGGTTTAGGGCAAAATATAGTCCTGCCCTCCTGGAGCTTAGTAATAGAGGAATATGACCCATATGCAAATAATTTTATCATATAATATTACATGATAAATATATTAGGAGTGTTGTTGTTGAATTGTTTTTCAATCCTGTCAGATTCTTCATGACCACATTTGGGGTTTTCTTGGCAAAGACACTGGAGTGGTTTGCCATTCCCTTCCCCAGCTCATTTTACCGATGAAGAAACTGAGTCAAATAGGGTTAAGTGACTTGCCCAGGGTCACACAGCTAGTAAGTGTCTGAGGCCAGATTTGAACTCAGGTCTTCCTGACTCTATGTCTAGCCCCTGTGCCACCTAGCTGCCTAATTAGGAGTATAAACAAATATTAATAATATGAGTGGGCAAGGTTGGTCACTCTCATGTAAATTCTCACCCATATGTAAGTAAATATAAATGATGCTAGTTGTCCCTTCATGTACTAATGCATGTGACAATAATAGGAGATAGATAACTATCAAGGGGAGTCAGGTTAGGGAGTCCAGTTCATTTGAACATCTGTAAGGATCCAAAAAGGTCCATATAGCACACATTGTAATTAGCACCACCATCTCTTTCCCAGGTCTTAGGCTCATAGATTGATTTTACTCTGTCTAGGGGCTTGTTTTTTTGTTTGTTTTTGGTGGGGCAATGAGGATTAAGTGACTTGCCCAGGGTCACACAGCACAGTGTCTGAGGTTGAATTTGAACTCAGGTCCTCCTGAATCCAGGGCCAGTGCTCTATCCACTGTGCCACCTAGCTGACCAGTCTAAGGACTTTTGATCCAATTTAGGTTATTAATCTATTTCTTTTCAAAATCTCTCTTGCATGATAACAATTTGACCTGTAGGAAAAAAGGAACAGGCAGTTTTTGGTAAACTGCACATAGCAGATTGCATGTTTAGAGTAACACAATTGACTGAAAAATGTCACAAGATCCCAGTGTTTATTTTTTATTGACCTTAAAAAGCACAAAATTGAAGAAAGATTCACTATAAGGTGATAAGGTCACTGGGATGAAACTATTTGCAAATGACATTGTAGTGATTGCATCAAGCCCCAGAGCCTCCTAAATGAGATCTATAATAGTTGATTTTTGCCATTTTTGTTATTCTTTTTTTTTTTTTTTTGCAGAGCAATGAGGGTTAAGTGACTTGCCAAGGGTCACACAGCTAGTAAGTGTCAAATGTCTGAAGCTGGCTTTGAACTCAGGTCCTCCTGAATCCAGGGCCAGTGCTTTATCCACTTTGCTACCTAGCTGCCCCCCATTTATGTTATTCTTAAAAAAATAAAGTTTAGTTCCAGATGACAATGGTGCTTCGGCTGATTTAGAGGCTCTGGGGGTCTCCTTCTCTGGTGAGGCCTTCCTGGGACTGGATCTGTGTCAGGGTGACTGTGGGGTTGGGCTCGACTCCTGTATCAGCACAGCAGCTCTCTCCTTCTGACCTGCCAAGCCATTCTTGGTTAGGAGATGATTTCAGCACATTCTTCTGTGAGTTTTGCTGCTCCAGGCATTTTCCTATGGTGTTATTTGGATGTTTTTTGGAGCTCACAGTCTGGTGAGAGGACTGAGCCCTGGGCAGGGGGGAGACTACAGGGGCTGGTGCTGAGGCAGAACTTGGGTTTTTCACCCTTGCTGGGAACCAGGAGGTAGGCTTGAGTAGCGGTGGCCCAGATGGGGGAGGGGCACAGGCTCGTCGGAGCTAACAACCACAACACACAAAGCTGGTTGATTAGCAAGTTCATCTGGGGTCATCTAGGACCAGAGAATAGGCCAGGTGAGTGAAGAACCTAATCCTCCTTAAATCATACCACCTGGGACTTCTTAAGCTTGGGATACTGCAGCCTGGAAACAGTGCCCCACTTTAAGGAGCTAAAAGTCAAGTAAAAAAAGGGCAAGATGAGCAGACAGAGAAAGGTGAGGACCATAGAAAGTTTCTTCAGTAATAAGGAAGACCAAGGTGCACCTTCAGAGGAAGATGTCAAAATCAGGGTCCCTACATCTAAAACTTCCAAGAAAAGTATGAATTGGTCTCAGGCCATAGAGGCACTCAAAAAGGACTTTGAAGATAAAGTTAGAGAGGTAGAGGAAGAAATGGAAAGAGAAATGAGAGTGATGCAGGAAAAACATGAGAAAAAAGTCAACAACTTGAAAAGCCAAATAGAAAAGCTCTCTGATGAAAATAATTGTCTAACAATGAGGATTGAACAAATGGAAGCCAGTGACTTTATGAGAAACCAAAACACAATAAAGCAAATCCAAATGAATAAAAAAAAATAGAGGGCAATGTGAAATATCTTCTGGGAAAAACTGCTGACCTGGAAAATAAATCCAGGAGAGGTCATTTGAAAATTATTGGTCTACCTGAAAACCATGATCAAGGAAAGAGCTTAGACACCATCTTCCAAGATATTCTCAGGGAAAATTGCCCTGAAATTCTAGAAGAAGCTAAAATAGAAATTTAAAGAATCCACCAATCACCTCCAGAAAGAGATCCCAAAAGGAAAACTCCTAGGAATATTATAGCCAAATTCCAGAGCTCTCAGGTCAAGGAGAAAATATTGCAAGCTGCCAAAAAGAAAGAATTCAAGTACTTTGGAGCCCCAGTCAGGATAGCACAAGATCTAGCAGCTTCTACATTAAAGGGCATGGAATATGATATTCCAGAGGGGAAAGGAATTGGGATTACAACCAAGAATAATCTACCCAGCAAAACTCATCACTATCTTTCAGAGGAAAAAATGGGACTTTAATGAAAAAGAGGACTTTCAGGTATTGGTGATGAAAAGACCTGAACTGAATGGCAAATTTGACTTTCAAATACAAGACCCTAGAGAACTATAAAAAATTGGAGTTGGGGACATACCTGGGGTCATACAGTGGGTGACTGTCTTGTGTCTGAGGCCAGGTTTTGGCTCTGATTCCCTTGGGTCCAGAGGTGGTGCTTTGTCCACTGTGTCACCTAGCTGCCCCATGATGACATCCTTAGGGTTAAATTGAGGGGTGAGGGGAATGCACTGGGGGAAGGGGAAGGGCAGAGGTGAAATCCTACATGAAAGAAACAGGAAAAGGCTTATGGAGTGGGGGAAGAGATGGGAGAGGAGCAGGGCAGTAAATGAATTTTAAACTCATCAGAGTGGGCTCAAGGAAGGACTAACACACACACACACACACACACACACACACCCCCAACTGGGTGAAGTAAACTATTTAATCTGGGCAGTAAATGATCTTAACACTCATCAGAATTGGCTCAAAGACCTCAGTCTCATTAGAATTGGCTCAAGGATGATGATGAGTGAGATGAGCAGAACCAGAAGAACATTGTACACAGTATCATCAACATTGAGTGTTGACCTGCTGTGATGGACTATATTCTTCTCACCAATGCAATGGTACAGAAGAGTTCCAGGGAACTCATGATAGAAGAGGATCTCCAACAACAAGAAAAAAAAAGAAAGAAAGAACTGTGGAGTATGGATGCTGATTGAACCATATTATTTCTTTTGTTTTGGGTGCTGTTGTGTGTTTTTTCTATTTTGAGGTTTTGCATCACTACTCTGATTCTTTCTCTTGTAACAGGATTAATGCAGAAATAGGATTAATGTTATTATGTGTATATATATATATGTGTGTGTGTGTATATATATATATCTATATGTATACGTATAGTGATATATAGATATAACCTATATCAGATTACCTGCTGTCTAGGGGAGGGGGGAGGGAGGGGAGGGAGGGAGAAAAATCTGAAATTGTAAAGCATGTATAAACAAAAGTTGAGAACTATCTTTACATGTAACGGAAAAAATAAAATACCTCATACATTAAAAAAAAAAAAAGAATTGGCTCAAGGAGGGAATAACATACACACTCAATTGGGTGGAGTAATCTCTCTAACCCTGCAGGAAAATAGGAGGGGAAGGGGATAAAGAGAGAGGGGCAAAAGAAGGAAGGGCAGAGTTGGGGAGGGGACAGACAGAAGCAAATCCTTTTGAAGAGGGTTAGGATGAAAGAAGATGGATAATAGAATAAATATCATGGGGAAGGGAATAGGATGGAAGGGAAACAGTTAACAATAGTAATCATGAAAAAGAGAAAAATATTTATAAAAAATATTTATAGCAATGGTGGTGGCTAAGAACTGAGAATCAAGGGAATGTCCATCAATTGAGGAATGAGGGAAGAAACTGTGCTATATGATTGTGGTGGAATGGTCATGTGCTATAGGAAATGACAAACAGGATGATCCCAGAAAAACCTGGAAAGACTAATGAACATTGATGTATAGTGAAGTGAGCAGAGTTGGGAGGACATTGTTCCCAGTGACCGAAGTATTGTTCAATGAGCAAATGTGAATGACTTAACTACTCTAAGCAATGCAATGATCCAAGATAATGCCAAGGAACTAATGAGGAAGCTTACTATTCACCCCCATAGAAAGAACTGATAAAAAGAACACTTCTGGATTGTACATATATAACCTGGTTGCGATCTTGTAGAATGGGGAGGAAGGGAGGGAGGGAGAAAAATTTGGAACTCTAAATCCTATGAAAATGAATGTTGAAAACTACCCTTACGTGTAACCAGAAAAAATAAAATAAATGTTTGTTGCTAAAAAAATAAAATAAAATAAAAAAGAAATTACTCCCTCAAAAATTAAATTTTTTCAAAGATCAGAACAACAAAAAGTTGTTCCTTTTTAAATAAAAATTATTTTTCAGAGATCCATTTGAAAAAAAAATGAAAAAAAAATGAAAAAAAACCACCCGTTACAAACATTATAGTCAAGCAAAACAAATTTCTTCACTGGCCATGTTTCCCACCACCACCCCCAAAAAAGTCTCCGTCTGCACTCTGAGTGCATCACCACTTTATCAGGAGTTGGGTAGCATGTTTCATTAAAAGTCCTTTGGAATCATAATTAGTCATTGTGTTGATCAGAGTTCCTAAATCTTTCAATTGTTTGTCTTTACAATATTGTTAATACTTTATAAATTATTCTTCTTATTGGTCATATCCTTGATCTCATTATCACCCACACGTGTGCCACCTCCATAATCCATGACTCTGGAATTCCTCTGACCATAAAGACCCAACCTTCTATTTCTCCCTATTTTTCCACCTCTCCTAAATCTATTCTTTGTTCTCACTACAATCTTCTGGTGGTTCAGGCCTCCCTTCTTTCCCAGACCATCACCCCTGTTGTAGCCTAACCTTTAATCACTGAATGGGTATTGCCTCAGACAAATTGAGACATGGAAAAGTCCTTTGCTTTAAAAAGCCACTGCATAGGGGCGGCTAGGTGGCGCAGTGGATAAAGCACCAGCCCTGGAGTCAGGAGTACCTGAGTTCAAATCCGGCCTCTGACACTTAATACTTACTAGTTGTGTGACCCTGGGCAAGTCACTTAACCCCAATTGCCTCACTTAAAAAAAAAAAAAGCCACTGCATCTATGAACTGATGATGAGTGAGATGAGCAGAACCAGAAGAACATTATACACAGTTATCATCAACATTATGTGTTGATCAACTGTGATAGATTAGATTCTTCTCACCAATCCAACAGTACAAGAAAGTTCCAAAGAACTCATGATGGAAAAGGCTCTCCAAACCAGAAAAAAAAAAAAAAGGAACTGTGGAATATGGATGCTGATTGGACCATACTATTTCTTTTGTTTTTGGTGCTGTTGTTTTTCTTTTTTGAGGTTCTTCCTTTTTGCTCTGATTCTTCTTTTATAACATGACTAATGAAGAAATATATTTAATGTTATTATTTATATATATATATAACCTATATCAGCTTACCTGCTGTCTAGGGGAGGGGGAAGGGAGGGAGAAAAATTTGAAATTGGAAATCTTATATAAACAAATGTTGGAAACTAAAATAAATAAATAAATAACAAAATTTTTTTAAAGCCACTGCATCTGGGGCCATCTCCAGTCATCCTAAGTCTTGCCACTGGACTCGGATGATTGTGAGGGTCTGCCTCACTTAAATCTAATTCACTTGCAAATCAAGACATCATCCTCCTTTATCATTGGTCTTTTTTGGAGAACAACAACAACCCCTGTTGTGGCCTTACTTTTCTTCTCTTCAAGGTCTCAACTCCTTAGTTAAGTAGTTCAAATTTACCTATTACCTTTCCCATTTCCTATCCGTTGAAAACTGGGTAAAGAGAGATCAAAGGGGACAAGTACAGTTCATCCTTTTGTGAACCTCAACCCTGATGACTCCTACCATCTGCTTACTCCACTACTTCTTATATGCTGAACTCCACTAGAAAAAGTCCTACAACAGTGATGACAAAGTCCACTAAAATTCATGTTATCCAATCAGAACCGGTCCCTCATTTGAGGGTCATCAATACTTTTATTCTACCCTGATGAACTATCACACTTTCCACAGTAAGGGCATCTATTTGTGCCCTTGATTCCATCCCCTCTGATCTTCCCTGAGAGTTGTTTCCTCTCTCTCCCTGGTTTTCAGCCTCTCTATCTTTGTCTTTAAACATGCCTGGCTCTCCTCCGTCCTAAAAAAACCCCAAAAAACACCAACTCTTTACTTGACCCTAACATCTCCCCCAGCTAGGGCTCTATAACTCTTTTCACTTTTATAGCCGGTCTCCTTTGGCGGGGTTGGGGTGGGGGGAAGCTTTCTATTCTTATTTCTACTTTCTCACCTCCCACACTTTTTTTGCAGGGCCATGAGGGTTAAGTGACTTGCCTAGGGTCACACAGTTAGTGTAAAGTGTCTGAGGCTGGATTTGAACTCAGGTCCTCTTAAACCCAGGGCCAGTGCTTTATGCACTGTACCACCTAGTTGCCCCCTCCCATTCACTTCTTTTTTTTTTTTTTAATTTTTGATGAGGCAATTGAGGTTAAGTGACTTGCCCAGGGTCACACAGCTAGTAATTTGTCAAGTGTCTGAGGCCAGATTTGAATTCAGGTCCCCACTGTGCCACCTAGCTGCCCCCTCCCATTCACTTCTTTTTTTTTTTTTTTTTTTAGTAAGGCAATTGGGGTTAAGTGACTTGCCCAGGGTCACACAGCTAGTAAGTGTTAAATGTCTGAGACTGGATTTGAACCCAGGTACTCCTGATTCCAAGGCCGGTGCTTTATCCACTGTGCCACCTAGTTGCCCCCCATTCACTTCTAACAGAGGTAAACTGAAGCCAGTTTGAGTCAGAGAGCCAGTTATAGTTGTCAATGTTAGCATTTACACCTCAGCAATAAGCAAATACAAGTGAGGGCTTTATTTATTGTTCTGTTAGTTTTTTGTCTTGACTTAAGAAAGTTGTGGAGAAAGTGTTAATAAATCAGATTAAACTTAAAAGCATATCTTGCATACATTTTTCACCCTAAGAGCTGGTTGTTAATCATTTACCAGCACACCACTGTCCAACCCCCTTGCAATTTGACTTCCCTCTTTACCAAGGAACTGAAATAGCTCTCTCCAAGGGCAGCAATGCCCTTCCCCTCCCCTCCCCCTCGACCTCTCTCTCTCCCTCCCTCCTTCTCTCTCTCCTTCCCCTCCCCCCAATCCAGTTCTCTCTTTGAAGTATGTGACACTATTGTCCACTTCATCCTGAATATCCTCTCCTCTCTGGAGTCGTGTGACACTTGTCTGTCATGGTTCTCCTCCAGCCTGTTCAACTGATCCTTCTTAGTCCCCTTTGCACAGTTATCATCTAAGTCCTGCCCCCTGTGCTTTAGTGAACTACAGTCCTCCTTCTTTTCTCTCTTAGTGATCTCATCAACTCCCAAGACATTACCATCCTGATGTTATTGGTCCTTTTTAAGAATGAACAACAACAACAACACATGTTCAGAAATCAAGTCTATGCAGATGACTACAAAATCGACATATCCAACCCTAATTATTTTCCTATGTCTTCAACTTCTTGCAGAACCTCTCTGCCTGGATCTCCCATAGACACAATATGTCAAAACCAGACTCATTGTCTTTCCACCTCACCACCTCAACTTTATTTATTTTGAGAGCACCACCATTCTTTTTAATCATCTAGGTTTCACACTTAGGAGTCTTCCTTGACTCTTCATTTTCTCTCATGTCACCCCCATCCAATTAGTTGCCAACTCTTGCCCACTCCACCTTCTTAATGTATCTGGAATAGGCGCTACTCACATCCCAACCACCCAGGTCAGAGCCTCATCACTTTTTGCCTGGGTAATCATAATAGCTTCTTGATTGGTTCTCCCTGTATCTAGTCTCCCTCCTATCCAATTCATCCACCACACAGCCACCAAATTGATATTCCTAGAGCGCTAAGAACCATGTCACTCATTGGCTCAAGAAGTTTCATCGATGATTAATCAACTAGGTTCAGGTTTGCAGCATATGTCAGTTTAGGCTGCATCTTGAGAGCCTTTACTTTTCAGAACAGATTATTTCATTCTCTTCTGTTTTCTGCTGAGTACAGAATAGCTTTGTGTTATTTGTATTTACTTTCTTTTTTGAAATTGAAGATCTTCCTGGTTACTTGCAGGATTTGTTGTTTGTCATTGAAATTGTTGAATTTAACTACTGGGCCTTGGAGTTTTCAGGAGGTGGTCTATGGATTATTTTGATTGACATTTTGTTTTCTGTGTTCAGAAGGTCTAGGCAGTTTTCTTGTATTATTTGTTTCACTGTGGTGTTGAGGTTCTTTGAGCTGTTATATTCTTCTGGAAGACCTATAATCATTAAATTGTCTCAGTGCATCCTCTCTTCAAAATAAATATGTTTTGCTTGTATAGAGATGGGGGTGTTGTTTTGTTTTATTTTATTTTAACATTATTGCCTTTTGTTTTTCTTCTTCCAGATTGCCATTCACTTCATACATATTTGTTTTCCTAATCAGCTGTTCTTTTTTTTTGTTCCTTGGAAAAATTCACCGTTATGGATTCAGGTTTTCTTATAAAATTTTTTCTGCAAAATTTTTCTACTATGCAAGCCATAAATTCTGCTTTCATAATTCCTTATTTCTCCCTTGAAACATTTGGACTACCATGGCCTTCACTGCCTGGAAGGTCAGGTAGGTTAGATTTCACCACTCGCCCAGGATTCTCCAGTAACCTTCAGATCAGCTTTTGTACAGAAATTTAACAGAAGGTAATAATCACAAATATATAAACTCACTCCCCCAGCACATGGGAGGCACAGTTCCCTTTTTCCCTTGTACCACCTTGGTCCCTGGGAAGGGGAAAGGGATTACGATCATAGTTTAGTTTGGTTCCTCTAGAGCACAATTCCAGTTTCAAGTTCAAAACTCACTTTGGGCTTGAGGCCCAGACACCCTGGTTCTCTGAACTTCCTTGTTGAACTGTTTGGCTGTACCATCCATCTTGAAATCCTTGCTCCAAGGTCATTGCCATGGCTCAAATGCCTACAGCACCTGAATCTGGGAACAAACATCATAAACAAAAATAAACATTCCCAGGCCCATTTCTCAGAGCTGAGGTATAAGAGAGAGAGCAGGGGAAGGATATTCTTTTCCCTCTCACTAATTCAGTTCATGGCATCTTTGCTATGGATAAACTGGAATTTTTTTTCTTTCTTTTGTTTTTTGGTGAGGCAATTGGAGTTAAGTGACTTGCCCAGGGTCACACAGCTTGTAAGTGTCAAGGGTCTGAGGTCAGATTTGAACTCAGGTCCTCCTGAATCCAGGGCCGGTGCTCTATCCACTGTGCCATCTAGCTGCCCCTAAACTGGAATTTTTACCCTCTGAGTGAAGCTGGTAATACATAGAGCAATAGAAAAGACACAAGGGGTCAGTGAACTTGGGGGAAAAAAACAACTGTATTAACTTATCTGTGAATATTTTGCATCTGCATAGAACAAGGGTTCTTAACCTGGGTCCCATGATTTCAAGGGTCCATGAACTTGAATCGGGAAAAAAAATTCCATCTTTATTTTTAACTAACCTCTAACTGAAATTTAGCCTTTCAGGCAAAGAATTGGGAGGAAAGCTAACAAACTGAAACAGTCAGAATCCCAGAAAATCCAAATGGACTAGAGCATTGTGCTAAATAAAATACAATTAAATTTAATAGTAATAAATGTGAAAAAAATAGTGATAAATGCTTTACACCTGAATTTTAAAAAAAAATTTGACTTCATAAGTACAAGTTAGAGGAGGTATTTTATTAAAACAGTCTGGGGGTTTTAGTGGACTCCAAGCTGAATTGAACCCAAAGTGTGATATATATGGTATTCAAAAATCTAATGCAGTATTGTATTGAATTGAGAGGCATAACTTTCAGAAATAAGAAAGTGATCATCTGTCAAGACTTGGATTTAATCAGATCATATATGGAAGTACTGTTTTTAGTCCTTGGTGCCTCATTTTAAGAGGGCCATTGATAACTTTTTTTTTTTTTTTTGCAGGGCAATGGGGGTTAAGTGACTTGCCCAGGGTCACACAGATAGTAAGTGTCAAGTGTCTGAGACTGGATTTGAACTCAGGTACTCCTGAATCCAGAGCCAGCGCTTTAACCACTGCGCCATCTAGTTGCCCCCTATCGATAACTTTGAAAGTGTCCGAGAGAGGGCAACCGGAATGATGATTTTCAGTTTTGGGTCTGTGCCATAGAGAAATATGTCTGCTTCAGGAATGGAGGATGTTTAGCCTAGAAAAGAGAAGATTCAGGGCACAACAGGATAAATATGTTCATCTAACTAAAGGTTTGTTAAGAGGGATTAAATATCTTCTGTTTGGCTCTACAGAGCAGAACAACTAACAACAGGCAAAAGCTACAAAGAGGCAAATGTATGCTTTAGAAAAGCTTTCTAATAATTAGAGCTAACTAAAAGGGGAATGGACTGTCTCCTCACTGGGGGTGGATGACCACTCGTTGGGCAGCTTATAATGGGAATTCTTTTTCAGGCATGGGTTAGTCTAGATCAGGGTTTCTTAAACTTTTTCTACTTGAGACTCCTTTTCACCCAAGAAATTTCTACACAACCCTGGGTGTATAGTTTTATAAAATTGGTATATATAACCTTTTACTGTTGCCAAATTTTTCACGATCCCCACATTTAGTTACACGACTCCATATGGGGTTGAGACCTACAGTTTAAGAAGCTTAGGGTCTAGATGGCTTTTGAGGTCACTTTTTTCTTTTTTTTTCTTTTCCTTATTTTTAACTTAACCAACAGCAAATAAGATCAGCATGTCCATATAGAGAGTAGAACAGAGAAAAGGTTGTATATGAAACTGGGAATGGTGAATAGATTGCTTTTCTTTTCTTTTTTTTTTTTGGGGGGGGGCAGGGCAATGAGGGTTAAGTGACTTGCCCAGGGTCACACCACTAATAAGTATCAAGTGTCTGAGGCCAGATTTGAACCCAGGTCCTCCTGAATCCAGGGCTGGTGCTTTATCCATTGAGCCACCTAGCTGCCCCACTTTTCTTTTTAAATATAGAATAAATACATAGTGTTATTACATAGTTGTTTTTTTTTGTGGGGCAGTGAGGTTTAAGTGACTTGCCCAGGGTCACACAGCTAGTAAGGTCAAGTGTCTGAGGCCAGATTTGAACCCAGGTCCTCCTGAATCCAGGGCTGGTGCTTTATCCACTGCACCAGCTATCCTGTTCAAAGCTAGTCTGTTCTCTTTGTATTTTTTTTAATGCTTTAATGATCTTCTTTTCTTACTTTTCTTTTTCCTTTTCCTTTTGGTAACTCTGTCCCTTGTGGTTTTTTGTTTTGTTTTGTTTTTTGTTTTGTTTTTTCGACGGGGCAATGGGGGTTAAGTGACTTGCCCAGGGTCACACAGCTAGTAAGTGTCAAGTGTCTGAGGCTGGATTTGAACTCAGGTCCTCCTGAATCCAGAGCCAGTGCTTTATCCACTGCGCCACCTAGCCCCTTGTGGTTTTTTATGTACTCTGAAATCTCTTATAACTCTGAAATCCTGTGATTCTGTGAAACATAAAGCATTCAGGATCATAAAATTTAAAGCTGGAAGGAAACTTAGGAATCATCTATACCAACACTCCTTCCATTTTGCTAATGAGGAAACTGAGGTTCAGAGAGAATAGTGACTTACCCATAGTCACACAGGTAATTTTTTTTTCAGGCAAGGGTTAAATGACTTGCCCAGGGTCACACAGCTAGTAAGTGCCAAGTGTCTGAGGACAGATTTGAACTCAGGTCCTCCTGAATCCAGGGCCTGTGCTTTATCCACTGCACCATCTAGCTGCCCTCCATACAGGTAATTATTAATAGAGCCAGCTCTAATCCAGGTCTTCTGACTTGAAATTCAGTGATTTTATACTATGCCATGCTGTAGGGCAGGAGTTTGGGATGAAGGGAGAGGGTGTCTAGGGTTCCAACATTTTTTCTCTTAACTTTACCTTAGGCATGTCTTCCCCATGCCCACACCACTCCTCTCCTTTCACCTCCCTTCCCCTTTTTTCTCCTCTCCTCTCCTTCCTTTTGCCCACTCCCTAGGTCCCACATCACCTGAGTCATAGACAAATCCATTTAAGAATATTTGCCTGGCAACACCGACCAAGTGCCCCACATGAGTCATCACTGTGAATAGGAATTGAGTCTAGCTACTGCCATTACTGTGTCAATAAGAACAGGAAACACTGGGAGAACTGGGTTAGGGATGTCACCTCAAGGTGACAGGTCAGCTCCAAGTGGAGGCACACCTGATTGTGGGGTTGCACAAACATTCTTTTTTGAGTAGCCACAATGCCTTGGACTTTAGCCTCTGGACTAGAGTTTATGTAGCCTGAAGGAGACGGAGGAGAGAGGGGTTATGGATGGTCTCCAGGTCCTATGCTTTGAAATTCAAACTTTTTATCCCAGATCTTGCTTTCAGTGTAACTAACTATGTGTGCTTGTTGTTCACTTGTTTCAATCATGCCCAATTCTCTGTGACCTCTTTTGGGGTTTTCTTGGCAGACATCCTGAAGTGATTTGCCATTTCCATCTCCAGGTCATTTGACAGATGAGGAAACTGAGGCAGACAGGATTAAATGACTTGCCCGGGGTCACACGCTAGTAAGTGTCTGAGACCGGATTTGAACTCATCAAGATGAGTCTTCCTGATTCCAGGCCTGGTGCTCCATGCACTATGGCACCACTTGCACAATTGACCATATCTGTCCCACCAGCATCACTTTTGTCTCCCTTCTGTTTGGTCAGTAGAGATGTAACAGAGGAAGGAATGATGGTGAAAATTTTATAGCCATTAATGGAACCAAGGTTAGGGAATCTTTGCTTTCCTCTTTTATCCCCATCATCACACTCACTAGTGTCAGGTCTGTCTTTCAGTGGACAGACCTTCCCTATCTGTGGAACAGAGGAAGAAAGAATGCTGGCCAACAACAGATATCTCTTGGTTCTTCCCTCCAGCCCCTCTCCACCGTTGCTGTGCCCATGTCCTTAGTCTAGCAAAGAGCAGATAGAGGGTGTCTCCCTAGAATGATCAAGGAAATATTTTGATTATCTTCTTTTCAAGTGCCATTTCCTTTTTCTTTTTTCTTTTTTTTTTGTGGGGCAATGAGGGTTAAGTGACTTGCCCAGAGTCACACAGCTAGTAAGTATCAAGTATCTGAGGTCATGATTTGAACTCAGGTCCTCCTGAATCCAGGGCCAGTGCTTTTTCCACTGCACCACCTAGCTGCCCCCATCAAGTGCCATTTCCTACCAATAAACCTTCACCCCACCCCACCCCACCCCCAGTAGAATGGAAGCTTCTTGAAGACAAGGTCTATTTCATTTTGGTCTTTGTATGTCCAGCACAATGCATGGCACATAGTAGCCACTTAATAAATGCTTGTATTGAATTGACTTTTTTTTTTTTTGGCGTGGCAATAAGATTTAAGTGACTTGCCCAGGGTCAGCTAGTAAGTGTCAAGTGTCTCAGGTCACATTTGAACTCAGGTCCTCCTGAATCCAGGGTCGGTGCTTTATCTACTGTACCACCTAGCTGCCCCCCTGTTGTATTGAATTGAATATGGACCTTTTGCTCAGTGAAATTTTTTCTTTTTATACTAAAACCAGAGCATCTCACAAGATAAAGAATCAATGCAAATTTTGTCCAAAGATATAGATATTAACATTTGATAGCTTGGGGAATTTGAATGCTCTTTAGATATAAGACATTCCCACCTCACTTTCCACCCCCATCATCAAAACCCTATCCATGTCATGCTTAACATCATTTTAACATTATTTAACAACAACATAAGCAACATTTAATATCATTTTCACACACAGGGTTTCCAACCTTCAACTCAAGTCAGCAAGCAATTATTAAGCACCTACTATGCACAAAACACAAAGGTCCCCCCTCAAAAAAAAAAAAACCCAAAGCAAAACACGGGACCTGCTCTCAAAATCATAGTCCAATAGGAGAAACATGTCATTATATACAAACAAGATAAAAACTGGAAATAATCAACAGAGGGGAGGCACTAAAATTAGGGGAGACCAAGAAAGCCTTCTTATAGAAGGTGGAATTTGCCTGGGACTTGAAGAGAGCCTGGGGAGGTAGGAGACAGAAATGAGAAGGGAGAGAGTTTCCAGGCATGGGGGACAGCTGGAATGCTGGAATCAAGAGATGGACTGTCTTGTGTGAAGAAAAGCAAGTAGGTCTGGATAAAAGACTATATGTATGGGCCTAAAGTATAAGACTGGAAAGGTAGTCAGGAGGCAGGCTATGAAGGACCAAACATCACAAAGAAGATTTTATATTTGAGCCTGGAGATAACAGGAAACTCCTGGAGTTTTCTGAATGGGGGGACACAATGTGATCAGACTTTTGATAGATGAATGGAAGATGGACAGGATTGGGGATCAGGTAGAAGGCTCTCCATAGGCTCTTTCCCTTTCAATTCAGCCTGTATATTACAGTAAAAATGCTTTGGTTCACCATGTGTACCCATTTTGGGTGGGTCTCCTTGTGGCCTTAATTTTACTTAAGAGTAAACACAATAGAGCACCAGCCCTGGAGTCAGGAGTACCTGAGTTCAAATCCAGCCTCAGACACTTAACACTTACTAGCTGTGTGATCCTGGGCAAGTCACTTAACCCCAATTGCCTCACCAAAAAACAAACAAACAAAAAAGAGTAAACACAAGTTCCCTTCTGTGAGTTTCCCTATCACATCTTCTTTCACCTTCTTTCACCTGACCATTTATCCCTTCTTCTTCTTTTTTGGGCAGGGCAATGAGGGTTAAATGACTTGTCCAGGGTCACACAGCTAGTAAGTGTTAAGTGTCTGAGGCCTGATTTGAACTCAGGTCCTTCTGAATCCAGGGGCTGTGCTCTATCCACTGTGCCACCTAGCTGCTCCCATTCCAGAGATTTTAAGGACCCTTTGGTAGTAAGTTTTGCAGCCTGGCAAAAGCCTAGCCTTGTACCAGACCAAGGAAATACTACTATACAATATCTTTAAAAATCGGACTTTTCATTAAGTACCCTTTTCACTGAACTCGATTTTAAATTACTTTTTAACCAGGGTGGTACTGGAACTACTGTGATACACACACACACACACACACACACACACATTCACATATACACATATGTGAATGTATGTATACACATACATATATACATATATACATACACATTTGCATATACACATACTTACATACATACACATATACATATATACAAGATGTACATAAAATATCCATGGTCATATGATTCTTTGTTTTTTCTTTGAATAAATAATTGATGTTTGTTCATAATCATAAAATAAACTTTTGAAAATTTTTCAAAAAAACCTGACTTTTCAGAGAGATGAGGAAATTCACTTTCCTCCTTTCCTTAGAGAAATAAGGGACTGTGGTATGAAATATTGCATATTCTGTCAGACTCTGTTGGTTGGGTTTGCTTAATTGTTTTTCTTTGTTGCAAGGGAAATCTCTCTGTAGGGGGAGGAGGAAGTACATCTCCAGAAATTATTGTGATGTAAAAACAAAAAACATCAATAAAACAAACGGAAAAAAAAATCTACCTCTTCCAGGAATCCTATACTCATCAGCACAAATCATCTCAGGGCATCTTTATGACTGGCTATCAAATAAGATAATTGCCCCTCACTTCCTGGGACTTAGAGAAATGTGTTATTTATGCAATCTGTATTTTAAAATCTCTGTTAATTTATCTTGTATTTGCCCTTACTGCACCACAAACTCTTGGAAGTTAGGATCACAGGATTTCAAGGCTTAAGGGACTTTGTAGACCCTCATTTTTTTTTTAAAGCAATTTTATTTTATTTTTTGTGAAAATTCAAATTCTTTCCCTTCCATTTCTCCTCTCCCCAACTGAAAAGCAAGAAAAAACAAAATTCCTGTAACATGTATAGTCAAGCAAAACACATTCTTCCACTGACCACCTCCAAAAAATAAACATGTCTCAATCAGCACTCTGAATCCATGATCTCTTTTTTTTTTTTTTGGCGAGGCAATTGGGGTTAAGTGACTTGCCCAGGGTCACACAGCTAGTAAGTGTTAAGTGTCTGAGGTTGGATTTGAACTCAGGTCCTCCTGAATCCAGAGCTGGTGCTCTATCCACTGTGCCACCTAGCTGCCCCATTATGATCTCTTTATCAGCAGGTAAGTAGAATGTTTCATCACAAGTCTTTGGTAATTTTGGCTAGTCATGTATTTATTAGAATTCCTGTCTTTCAAAATTAGTTGTCTTTACAATATTGTTGTTATTGTATAAATTGTTTCCCTGATTCTGCTCATTTTACTCTGCATTAGTTCATATATATTTTTCCAGGTTTCTCTGAAACCATCTCATTAATCATTTCTTTTTTTTCTCCCATTAATCATTTCTTAGAGTACAATATTATTTCATTACATCCATATATACCATACTTTGTTCAACCATTCTCCAATTTATGGGCACCCCATTCCCCTCCAGTTTCTAATTATGTCATAAAAAAGAGCTGTGATGAGCAATTTTTTTCCATATTGGTATTGGTCCTTTCCCTTTTTCTTTAGTCTCTTTGGGATATAGACCTATTAGTTATATCACTAAGTCAAAGGGTATGTACAATTTAGTAACTTTTTAGACAGTTCCAAATTGCTCTTAAGAATGGTTAGATCAGTTCACAATTCCACCAAAAGTGTATTAACATTCCTATTTTTCCATCCAGCATTTGACATTTTCTCTTTTTTGTCAATTTTGCCAATATGATGGGTGTTAGGTGGTACCTCCAAATTTTTGTTTGTTTGTTTGTTTGTTTTTTGCGGGGCAATGAAAGTTAAGTGACTTGCCCAGGATCACACAGCTAGTAAGTATCAAGTGTCTGAGGCCAGATTTGAACTCGGGTACTCCTGAATCCAGAGCTGGTGCTTTATCCACTGTGCCAACTAGCTGCCCCTTCCAAATTGTTTTAATTTGTGATTTAGATAATTTTTTTCATGAATCTATTGATAACTTGTATTTCTTCCTCTGAAAACTGTCTATTGAAGTCCCTTATTTCTATAGAAGAAAAAATTTGACACTAAATCATATATGTCCCATCAAATCTTTCATATGGCTATGTATCTGTGGGATCTCAACATGTAGATAGGTGATGAATGCTGGCAGACCCTCTCACTCCTCAGTCAAATCTCACCAACTGTGGAGGGAAAGGGACACAAACATTGAACAGCCTGCTCTTTTCTTCAGCCTGACTCTTCTCTATTCTGGGCTGTATATGCAACTGAGGTGGATTAACTACTCCATTGCTTTCTGGGAGGTTGTGCTTATCACCTTAGTAACAATCTAAGCAGTACCAGCTTGGGCCAGTGCTTGAAATGGTGGGGTGGGGAAGGGAGAGATACATATACACACATAGAGGCAGAGAGAGAGAGAGAGAGAGACACACACACACACACACACACACACAAGTGCAACCTGACCTACAGTTTCAGTCCCTCTCCTAATGTTGTAGTTGGCCCTTTGCAAGGGCAGGTATCCTATTTCAGAAGAGTTAGAAAGCCTGAGGGCTCCATCCCTTATCATTCTGAAACAGTATGGAAAGGTGGAACAAGTTTTCTCGCATTAGTATTGGCAGGAAGTATAAGGTAGCATGGAATTTCAAGCTAACCACTATTTTGGGGTTGGGCTGACATGAATGGTCCTCTTACTTGGAAAATTTCTTTTTCCCTTCTAGGCCAACAGAACCCTTGGTGGCTTTCAGAGAGTGGTGAAAGCTTATCTCTTTACTTGATCACAATATGATAGAATGTTTGTGTTGGACTTTTCTATTATATATAGCCAGATTTTTTTTGCCATCCTGTGTGCATAAGATCAACTGTCAAAAGACATTTGCTTCATGCTTACTGGTCTGCATTCCAGGCAGTTTAACTGTGAAGTGGTAGATTTGGCAGGTGAAAATTTGTTTTAGAAATTTCTACCCAAGATTAATTAGCCTTAACTGGGGGTGGTGGTGGTGGTGGTGGTGCTATTTACATCATTTGGCATATTCATGTCTATTTTCACCAGTATCCTTGCTTCAGGGTGTTAATAAAATACCTGGAATAATACACGTCTGAAATGACTGACATCTGTCCCAGAACCAGGAACCACCATGGAATAAAATATTTTAACCTGATCAGGGAAATGAACCCCTTTAGCCAAAGTGACCATCTCAACCTGGTGTTATTCCATTCAAAGAGGGCATGAGGCCAAAGGAGTACTCCTTGGCACCATCTGCTCAGCTCTTGTGACTCAAGAGCTCCCTCCCTGCTTCTAGAAGCAAAAGGAGAGGTTAGAAATGCACTCAGTTTTATTTCCATAGCAGACTTTCTCCCCTTCTGCCTCTTTCCTTCAGTGAGAGAAACTTAATTCCAGAGAGTACAAGAAGAACCAATCAAAATCCAGCCAGATTGAAGAGAAAGGCATCTAATAAACCAATAAATAATAGGGATTTTTCTCCAACAGTTTGCATCAGATAAATCTCCTACTCTTTTCCCTTGACTCAATTACTGATGTGGTTGATAGAGGGAAGACAGTGGGGAGCAAACACTTGGATCATATTCAGGAATGCCATGGTCTCTGGTAAAAAATCATCACAAAGGCATGAGCTAAGTACAGAGGAAATCATGATCCCGCATCATAATTAGAAATAGCGTTTCCTTGACCAGAAAGAGTGTAGTAGAGATAAACAGGAAGTAAGGACTCTACACGAGTTTCCCTCATGTTAAAAAGAGTTAATAGTAATTAAGTATTGCTACATGTATTTATTCAGGACCTCCTAAGGAGAGAAAATTTGTGGATTCATTAAACATTTTTAAGCAATTACCCTACATGCATACGTATATCAATCAATCAACAAACAGTGATTAAACAAATATCTACTATGTGCCAGGCACTGGGATCAGAAGTACTGATAATATAAAAACAAAATGAAGTCAAACAGTCCCTAATTTCAAGGAGTTTACATTCCCTTTAAGGAATACAGCATATTCACAAAAAAATAAATATAGGGTTCATACAAAATCAATACACAATGATTTTGGGGAAAGGGGACAACTCACTACTGGAGGTACTGGGAAAGGCCTCTTAGTTGAGCTGAGCCTTAAAGGGAGCTAATAGTTATTCTAGCAGAAGTGAGGAAAAAGGGTGTTGCCACCATGGGGAGATAGCCTTTGCAAAAGCAAAGAGACAGGAGATAGAATGTCATCTGTAAGAAAAAGCAAGGAGTTCAGTTTGGCTAGAGCACTGGGTATATGAGGGAGAGACTGAAACTGGAAAGAAAGGCAGTGGGGGCAGCAAGATGTTGCAATGGATAGAGTACTGGTCCTGTAGTCAGGAGGATCTGAGTTAAAATCCAGCCTCAGACACTTACTAGCTGTGTGACCCTGGGCAAGTCACTTAACTCCAATTGCCTCCCTGCCCCTCCCCCCCAAAAAGAAAGAAAGGATGGAAGGAAGGAAGAAGCCAGAGTGCAAAAACTTTAATGCCCAACATGGGAGATGGAAGAGGCTGGATACAAGGGGACCAATGAAGAGGACTCTTACATTAGTCCAGATGAGATATATAAAAGCCTAGACAAAGGTTGTTGTTGTTGTTCATCCTTTGTTTTCAAAAAGGACCAATGACATCATGGGGTGATGTCCTGACTTGTGAGTAGAGAAAAGATACAAGAGATGTGAAAGAGGTAGGATGGACAAGACTTGGCAACTGGTTGGATATGGGTAAGTGGGAGAATCAAGAATGACTTTTAGGGGGGCAGCTAGGTGGCACAGTGGATGGAGTGCTGGCCCTGGAGTCGGGAGTACCTGAGTTCAAATCCAGCCTCAGACACTTAACACTTGCTAGCTGTGTGACCCTGGGAAAGTCAATTAACCCCAATTGCCTCACTAAATTAAAAAAAAAAAAAGAATGACTTCTAGGTTTGGAACCTGAAAGATTGGAAGAATGGTGGTATCCTTGACAAAAATTGGGAAATGAGGAAGAGTGTTGGGTTTAGGGAGAAAAATGTTGAGTTTGCTTTTGAAATGTTCAGTCTGAGATACTGATGAGAGATTTTGATAGAGATGCCCAGCAGACAATTGGAGAAGAGACTGGAATTCAAGAAAGAGATGAGGGTTGAATATGGAGATCTGGGAATGACCCAAATGGAGAAGATCCTATAATCCATAAGGAGTGAGGAGATCACCAAAGGATAGAACACAGAGACAAGAGGAGAGGAACCAGCAAAGATCCCTGGGGTGCACCTATGTACCTTATGCATGCAGATGAGGTAGGATATGGTTGATGATCTTGCCAAGGAGACTGAGGAGGACAGGTAGGAAGAGGACCATGAAAGAACAACACAACAAAAGACCAGGAAAAAGAGAATATGGAGGAGAGGGTTGTCAATAGTAGCAAATGTTGCAGACAGGTTGAGAAGGGTGAGGCCTTAGAAGACCATAGAATCCTCAATAGAGAGATCATTGGTACCCTTGGAGAGAATGATTTCGACTCAGTGGTGGGGACGTGGAGCCAGATTACAAGAGATTCAGAAGTGAGTAGAAAGTGAAAAATTGGAGACAAAGATCATAGATATTTTTTTCTATGAGTTTGTCTATTTAGGAGAGAACTTTAGGAAACATTAAATAACATTTTAAAATAATTTAAAAAGAAAATCAGAGCTGTGAGAATTGGAAGGACACTCTCTGCTGAGAGGGACATCGTGAGAATCAGGCCTGAAAAGAAACCATTTGACTTGGCGTCCAGAAGTGACCTTTCTGGGGTTTCAAAGGTCGGACTGGTGTCTGGAAGTTGTGTCTAATGCCTGTGGGTTGTGTAAATCAAAGCGACCAGCCAATTAGCTTGGAGCTATGTGTGTGTGGATGGCCCTGCTTCCTGTTTCACAGAGGGCTTCTGGGAGAAGCTTGAGAAGCATAGTCTTTTGGTCCAGACTTTGGCATGGTGGGAGGACTTCATATGGGCTGCTAGGAAAGGAAGGTTTTTCTCTCTGGCTATATCAAATAGATCTAAGCTAGGATTTTCCATGCTATAAGGAATCTGTTCTCAATCTCTCTCTCTTCACTAACTTCTAATACACTTTAATAAATACTTAAAAGCCTAAACTCTTGCTGAATTGATCAGTAAATCTTAGCTAATTTCTCCCCCACACTGGGGTCAGGTGAGGTGACCACACATTAGATTTTAAACATCACAGCTAGAATTTTAGGCTTTACAGAGAAAAAGAGGAGGTAAGGAAAGAGGAGAGGGGGAATGATAGGATGGGGCCCTAGGGAGAAGGAGTTTCCTTACTTGTAACTACCAACATTGATGAAATCATAGCTCAATTAAAAAAATTCTCTCTGTGGTGCTCTTTGGCTCTGCTTTGTTGTTGTTGATGATGATACTGAGTCCTTTCAATCATGTACAACTCTTCATGACCCCATTTTGGGGTTTTCTTGGCAGAGATCCTGGAGTGGTTTGCCGTTTCCCTTCACCAGCTCATTTAACATATGAGGGACTGAGGCAAACAGGGTTAAGTGACTTGCCCAGGGTCACACAGATAGTGAGTGTGTGAGGCCAGATTTTAATTCATGAAGATGATTCCAAGCCCAGTGCTCTATACATTTCACCACCTAGTTGTCCCATTGTTATTTTAGGGCATTAGATTGTAAGATCCTTGAGGGCAAGGATTATCTTTCTTATTGTTTGTATTTGTGGCCCTAGGGTAGCACAGGCCCTGGCATGTAGGAAGTACTTAAATGCATTCTGCCTAAATGCATTATCTTGTAAGCTAGGAAAGATGAGCAGAAAAGGAAGCCAGACATCTGTCATTAGTGAAGCATAAGAGAAGAAAATCCAATTATTACCCAAGAAATGTAGAAAGACCTAGGGAAGAGATCTATGGCATTGGGTGAATCCTCTGTGTTATCCATTAGTCAACAAGCATTAAGCACTTACTATGTACCAGGTACTGTGCGAAGCACTGGGGATACAAAAAAGGGTAAAAGACAGTCTCCTGAACTCAAGAAGCTCATGGTCTAATGGAGGAGACCATAGGCAAATGACTACTTGGTTTTTATAATTTTTTGTGGGGGCAAGACAATGAGAGTTAAGTGACTTGCCCAGGGTCACACAGCTAGTAAGTGTCAAGTGTCTGAAGCCAAATTTGAACTCAGATCCTTCTGAATCCAGGGCTGGCACTTTATCCACTGTGCCATCTAGCTCAAAAGACTCTAGCTGAAGGGTGTAGTTCTTTACTAAGATGGACAAAAGAGTTTTTCTCCATTTCTCTCATTTCCTTGGGCTTGTCCCAGGCTAGAGCTGAACTTTCTGGGGGGAAGAAAGGACTGAAACTGATCTCTGGGTCCCCCCAAGAAATCCATTTTGAATAATTATTTTCTCACACAACTATGTACCTATAAGATAGAATAAGATAAATTGGAGATAATCAACAGAGGGAGGGCACTCACATTAAGGGAGATCTGGAAAGGCTTTTTGCTGAAAGTGGGGTTTTAGTTGAGTCTTTATAGAGGACTCAGAACCATTTCAGGTGAACTCTTAAATTTCCTCTGCTTGGTTTTCACTCCAAGAATATATGTCCCGGGGGGGAGGGGGGCGCGCAGCTAGGCAGCTCAGTGGATAAAGCACCTGCCCTGGATTCAGGAGGTCCTGAGTTCAAATCTGACCTCAGACACTTGACTCTTACTAGCTGTGTGACTCTGGGCAAGCCACTTAACCCTCATTGCCCTTCAAAAAAACCCAAAACAAATCAAAACAAACCCCCAAAACAAAAAAGCAATAGTCCACTAATTGTCTCCTTACATCTGGTCTCTCCTTCCTCCAACCTATCCTTCACACTGCTTCCAAATGGATATTTCTGAAGAACAGGGCTGGACTTGTCACTCCAGGGCTCAATAAGCTTCAATGGCTCCCTATTGCCTTTAGGATAAAATACCAACTCCTTTCTTTGTCATTTAAAGACCTTCATAGGCTGCTTTAATCAATCTTTTCAGGTTGATTACACATCACAAAGAACTCTGCTATAATCAAATGGGTCCATCTCCTTTTCCCTAGCCTGACCTTCCTTACCTGAAATGTACTTTTTCCTCCTCTGCCTTTCAGAATCCCTAACTCTCTCTAAGGGTCAGCTACCTGTAGGAAGTTTTCTTTAGGGGGCAGAGAATTCTCTCCTTCTAAAACTGGGCAGGGGACAGCCAGAGACAAACAGAGTCAGGGAGTGCCTCCGAGCAGTGTGGTGGGATGAAAGAAGAAGCGGCTAGCCCACGCCATGCCTGGGCTTCCTCATTTCCCAAATGTGTTGGCCTCCTTTAACCTTGGCAGAGGCCTGCTCTTTGTTTTCCAGCTGCCAGATGTACACTTTGGACCCTAGAAGAGAACCTGGAAGAGATCAGCAGGCTCTCCTCCCTTCCATAGCCCAGAAGAGGTCAGCTCTTGTCGAATAGGAAAATCAAACTGGTTTTTGTTCAAGGATCTGTTTGGATAATTGTTCAGTTCTACCGATATCCTGATCGATCCCCACCCCGCTTTATGTAAGGGGATCCCGAGGCTTGGAACACAAGAACAATTTGTTTGGCAAGGCATTAGGGGAACCCAGGGGGCCGGCTTCCCAATCTAAAGCAGACTCCCCACAGACTATACCACCATCCCCTCCCCCCCTCCCCTTCCACAGCAAGAGGGAGTGGCAAGCACCCAGGTGAACTTCAAACAGCACCAGGGCCTGGGAGGGAATGCCAAGGACCGGGGCCACAAAAGGAAATAAACAACTCAGAGACTAAGGGAGGGGAAGGAGGAGCATGGGGGAGGCCTTGTGTGATCTGGGGAAACAGCCCAAACCCTGAGAGACTCTGAGGAAATTAAGATAACTCTGCATTGCGAACTCACAGTCTAAACTTTGGGGGAGAATGGGGAGAAATTAGGAACTCCCAGGAGATGTGGAAATCAGAAGGTCAATTGAGGAAATAATCTATCTGGCTGATAGAGATGTCCTCTGGCTGTGGTTAGGACAGGCCCCAGGATTGGATATACCATCTAAACTCTTGTTTGTTGTTCACCAGCCTGGCTGGAAGTTATAAGCCTTTTGCTTATGTAATGGTGTTTATATTTTTCTTTAATTGTGGAATATGGATGAGTGACTCCATGCAGAGCCAGAGTAAAAAAAAAAAATTGGGGGGGGGTGCGTGGCAGCAAGGCCTAGGGAGACGTGAAGAACCTGTTTCACCTAAAAGACTGCTTTATATTAGTATTTCTTTTCAAGCAGTTCAGAATTCAGGCAGGGCAGAGCAAAGCAGGTAAGACTTGAAATCAAGCAAACAGTCCATGTAGTTACCAAAGACCAGAAACCTTCCATGATAGAACAGAACTTTTTGTATGTGTGTAGAGAAGTGCAGTTATCCTTTCCTCTTCTTGGGGGTGGGGGGTGGGGTGAGGGTGAATAATGCCCCTGCCGCTCCCTATCTGGAAAATCTGAGTAAACTTTTTTGGCCCTCCCTTTGTACCAGAGAAGAAGTCTTAATTTTTTCTTTTTCTTTTTCTTTTATGAGGTGTTTACAGAACCTTATTATAAAATTTGGGTTGATATTATACAATACTATGCATATATTTTGTCATGGGGAAAAGGTGGGGGTCCTTAGGTATTCCTCCGTAAAGAATTACACTCTCTGGGCAGCTAGGTGGCACAGTAGATAAAGCACTGGCTCTGGATTCAGGAGGACCTGTATTCAAATCCGACTTCAGACACTTAACACTTACTAGCTGTGTGACCCTGGGCAAGTCACTTAACCTCAATTGCCTCACCAAAAAAAAAAAAAAGAATTACACCCTCACACACAGTCCAATTAGGGTTAAAATGGTCTTTTATTTGGTGCTAAAGAAAGAGACAGAGGGCAAGTCAAAGACTTCACCCCTAGGGAGGAGGTAAATTAGGAACATTGTCCTCCCAGAAGAGAAGAAAGGCAAAAGCTTTTATATAGGTTAGATAGGGTGTCCACCTGAAAATGAAAAGTTCCTTTTTGGGGTGGGGAAAGCCTGGATGCTTATCATATTCCTTGGAGATTTGGAACTAAGGTCCTGACCTCTGGGGTTATCTCGGTCTCCAAAGTGACTTTCTTGCTATAGAATTTTATCTCTCCTTACTTCTTAGGTGTGTCTGTCCTGATATCTAGTTAGCCAATCTAAACTTTAATAGTCCCTTGATTCCTCCATGTGTCTGTTTTGTTCTATTGTCTCCAACCGTCTGCTCATCTTTGATTTTGCTTCTCACAGGAGAAACTTCTGACTTATCCTAAGCCCATGTCATATTTTATGCATTTCTGAGTTTCTAGACTTTTTCTGTGTCATCTGCTGGCTTTCATGTGTCATTTGCAGCTTCCACAAAACTCCCCCAAAATTCCATTTAATTTCTTATGCCTACCCATGATATATTGAAACCATGATAGGGAAAATTGCAAGGTGGAAGGGATAACTGGTGGTGGTGGTGTGGTGGGGGTGTGTGTGTGTGTGTAGGGGAAATGCAAAGGAAGACAATAAGAATGATGTGTTGTTGGGGTGAGGTGAAGTAGGAGTAATTTCCACCACGGAGGGGAATATGGTTAGAGACTAGAAGACTGGTAACTTCAAGAGAACTCAGGCTTGGTGCTTATTGATTACTTCAGAGTCATCAGGTTAGAAATACGAAAGAATGGAAAGTAATACTTCTTGGGACTGGTCTTGGAAAGATCTAGAGGTAGTTCAGATTCTGTCTTCCTTGGTTTTCTTCAGGCCATCCTTTGTCATGTGTCCCTGTGGTCTGCTGCCCTGTTTATTCCAAAAGAACCCTACTAACCTCTAAAGGAATAGGGATTATTTCCCATGTAGCTTCTCCCCACAAAAAAAAAAAAAAAGGAAGGAAAGAAAAGGAGAACTGGTTACACAATCTCATTCTTTGGAGCTACTGTATTTTTTTGTTGTTGTTGGAGTTTTTTGAGTTTTTTTTTTTTGCAGGACAATGAGGGTTAAGTGACTTGCCCAGGGTCACACAGCTAGTGTCAAGTGTCTGAGGTCAAACTTGAACTCTGGTACTCCTGAATCCAGAGCAGGTGCTTTATCTACTGCACCACCCAACTGCCCCCTGGAGCTACTGTAAATCCATATACTCCAATTTATTCAGTCCCATCAACACTTCATAGGAGCAAAAGGTACCAAGGATGATTTATCAACCTCTTGTTAGCTCAAAGGTAAGAATCATCTATTTAGAATCAAATCTGGGTGAATTCTGGCCCATTGTGTTCAACTTAAGTGGTCTGGGTGGAGATGGATTCCTTTGTCCTGTGGTCAGAGTAGAGATGAGTCTTTTTGTCCGAGAATGTTGATTTGATCAAAGTCACATACCCACCTCCTTCTTAGAAATAGCTCACACAGGTTAGAAGGTCCTCATTTTATCAGTGATGAAACTATGACCCAGTTAAGTGAAGTGACTTACCTAAGGTCAAGAGATTTAAACCCAGGTCCTCTCTGTGACAAGTGAAAATGCCAAGAGACAGTTTCTGGGTAATTATTAATCAATTTATTAATTAGGCTATCAAATAATCAATAAATTGATGTCAGTGATTCTTTCCTAACCAAAAACCTGGCATGGAGGTCATCGAATGTTGAAATACCTTTGAAAAAGAGGGTGTTCCTGAAGGCAAAAATCAACTCATTAGTTAACAAGGAGAGATTGAATCTTACAATGAAAGGTGAGATTTTTCACCAAGATTTGATTCTCTTTCCACTTTAATCAGAAATAAGCTCTCCTAGTTGAGTGGACTCCCATCCAAGATAGAGGAGAATGCTCCCAGGGTTAGGCCAATCTCATTGTCAGCCCTGTCCTTTAGCGACTTCAAGGACTGGTCTCTGAATGAGGAAATAGAAAGTGAAAAAATCTTGGATCCCCTCCCCATACTAATAATTGATTATTAATAATCATTTCCCTCATTTCCAAGGCTGCTTCAGCAAATCAACTGACTAGGAGGTGGTCCTTTGGGACTTCCTTGTGTAGAGAGTAAACATGTCCCTTAGGAACCCCTGCAGGAGAAATATCCCTGAATCATATCAATCCCTTATATGCAAAAACACACACTAAAAAACCTCAAACCAGATTAGTGGAATGGGTGCTACTGTTTGAGTAAGATACGAACGAAGGGGGAGAAATCTGATTGTTATTTGGCATGAGCGAATTTTTTTTTCATAAGTGAATTATTAACACCAGTAGGACCAAATGTGTCAATTAATACAAGAATTTTAAAATATTTAAAAATAAATTTACTATAATTTACTGTTATTTTTCCTATCTGTGCAAATGTACTTTAAATACAAATCATTATTAGCAGTTATTATAATAATTTTAAATAGAAATAAAAATGTTCATCCTACTATCTCAAGTATGTGCAGATACACTGTATTAATTGGCACAGATTGGTCTGTCCAGGTTGTCTTAAATGCTAGAGACTAAAAGTATAGTCATTACTCTATCAAAAATATTAGTATTGGAGGAAGCTGGGTGGTCCAGTGGCTAGAGTGCTGGACTTTGGATTCAGGAAAACGTGAGTTCAAATCCAGACTTACAGTTTTATCATCTGTAAAATGGGGGTGTTAATAGCTCTTACCTCTTAGGGTTGTTGTGAGTGTCAAATAAGTAACATTTGTAAGGTGTTTTGCACACCTTGGTGGTAGTATATTGTGGTAGCTCGAGTAGGAGGAGGAAAAGGAAGAAGAGGAAGAGGAGTTTTGGTGATGGTGGTGGTGGTGGTGGTGGTAGTAGTAGTAGTAGTAGTAGCAGCAGCGGTGGTAGTAGTAGTAGTAGTAGTAGCAGTAGCAGCAGCAGCGGTGGTAGTAGTAGTAGTAGTAGTAGTAGCAGCAGCAGTGGTAGTAGTAGTAGTAGTAGTAGTAGTAGCAGCAGCAGAAGTAGTAGTAGTAGTAGTAGTAGTAGTAGTAGTAATAGTAGTAGTAGAGTCCTGTCATTCTAGGATCTCAAAGCTATAGAGATTAGTTGCATCATTATAGTACAAAGATCACTGGACTTGATGTCACGTGAGACCTGAATTTGAATCCCATCTCTGACAGAGACAAGCTGTTTGATCATGCTTAAGCTCTAGCAAGTTACATAAATTCTCTGGGCCTCAGTTTCCTTCATATGTAAAATGATGGAATCAGACTTGATGACTTCTATAGTCATTTCCAGCTCTAAATCTATAACCCCATGACCCTACGTCACCTGGCATCTTGGAGTTTCACTTTCTTCATCTGAAAAATAAGGATAATGATACCCTTAGTACCTTCATCACTAGATTATTTCAAGGGTCAGGTGAGAGAATCGGAAGAGACCCAGGAAGCTAACTGAAGCCCAGGGACATTGGTTGTCTCAGCTCTCATCAGGACTGTCAGAGGAAGGATTTGAACCTTTAACTCCGGAGTCTTTGCTTTTTATTGTGCCATGGTGTCTCTTAAAAGATTCGAATCTTATTACAAAGCTTAAAGCACTATGTAAACAATCTGCTATTATCATTATTTTTAGTTATAACAATATTATTAATTTAGGTATCTTTGGTCTGGAAGCAGCAGGATAGACTTGGTGATCTCTAGAGGTCTCATTAAAAGGATGGTTAGCAAACTTCTAGAAAGGGAAGCATTAATTACAAAGATCCAGCATGTCTTAAAGAATAGGTCATGTGAGACTAACATTATTTCCTTTTTTTTGTGGACAGGATTTCTAAACGGATAGATGAAGGAGATATAAAGTTGACCTAGATTTGAACAAAGCATTTGATAAAATATCTCATTCCATTCTTATGGAGAAAATGGAGAGATGGGGACTAGTCAATAATATAGTTAGGTAGGAGTTATTAACCTGGTATCCATGAACTTAAAAATAATTGTAATATTTATTATGTATATTATATAATATATAACATATACATAATATATTAGTATATATTATATATACAATACACATATGTTATATGTGCTAGTATATAATATATGAATAACATTATTTTAGTATAATTGGTTTCCTATATAATGTTATATATTTATTTCATGCATTTAAAAGCATTATTCTGAGAAAGCATCCAAAGATTTCACCAGCCTGCCCATGTAAAAAAGATGAAGAGTCCCTGAATTAAATGGATTTAGAACTAGGCGAATGGCCAGACTCAAAGAATAGTTGTTACTGATTCAGTGTAGCAAGAGATACCAAGTAGAGTCAGTCTGTCAAAATAAACATTTTTATTAAACTTCTACTATGTGTCAGGCACTGAGCCAAGGATTGGGGATAGAAAAAGAGGCAAAAAGTATGTGTTTTCAGGGAGCTCACAATCTAATGGGGAAAACAAAAAGCAAATAAATATGTAAAAACAAGATAAATACATAAAGCATATAATTATATAAATAGTAAATCATTAACAGAGGAGTTGGGAAAGGCTTCCTGTGGAAGATGACATTTTAGTTGGGACTGAAAGGAAGCAAGGGAAGGCATTATTAGGTAGAGATGAGGAGGGACAGCATTCTAGGCATGGGGGACAGCTAGAGAAAATACCTGGAGCCAAGAGGTGGTGTCTTGGTCATGGAATAGCAGGGAGTTCAGTGCCCTAGGAATGCGTGACTCTATATAGTTTAGTGTTGTTTTAGTTATTAACAACTTGGATAAAGAAATAGATGGCAAGGGGCAGCTAGATGGTACAGTGGATAGAGCACTGGTGCTGAAGTCAGGAGGACCTGAGTTCAAATTCATCCTCAGACACTTGACACTTACTAGCTATGTGACCCTGGGCAAGTCACTTAACCCCAATTGCCTCACCAAAAAAAAAGAAAGAAAGAAATAGATGGTACACTCTTCATAGCTGCAGGTGACACCAAGCTGGGGTAGAGTGCAGAGTGGGTATTAAAAAAGATCATGTTCCCCAATTGAGAAATGGTCAAAGGATATGAACAGGCAATTTTCTGATGAAGAAACCAAAGCTATCTATTCCCATATGAAAAAATGCTCTAAATCTCTAATGATTAGAGAGATGCAAATTAAAACAACTCTGAGGTACCACCTGACACCTATCAGATTGGCTAAAATGACAAAAAAGGAAAATAATAAATGTTGGAGAAGCTGTGGGAAAATTGGAACACTAATGCATTGTTGGTGGAGCTGTGAACTGATCCAACCATTCTGGAGAGCAATTTAGAATTATGCCCAAAGAACGATAAAGCTTTGCATACCCTTTGACCCAGCAATACCACTTTTGGGTCTTTTTCCCAAAGAAATCATGGAAAGGGACCCATATGTACAAAAATATTTATAGATGTTCTTTACGTGGTGGCAAAGAATTGGAAGTTGAGGGGGTACCCATCAATTGGGGAATGGCTGGACAAGTTGTGGTATATGAATACAATGGAATACTATTGTGCTGTAAGAAACGATGAGCAGGAGGAGTTCAGAGAAAACTGGAGGGTCTTGCGTGAGCTGATGATGAGTGAGATGAGCAGAACCAGAAGAACATTGTACACAGTATCATCAACATTGAGTGTTGATCTACTCTGATGGACTATATTCTTCTCACCAATGCAATGGTACAGAAGAGTTCCAGGGAACTCATGATAGAAGAGGATCTCCAAATCCAGGAAAAAAAAAAAGAATTGTGGAGTATAGATGCTGAATGAACCATACTATTTCTTTTGTTTTGGGTGCTGTTGTTTTTTTCTATTTTGAGGTTTTTCATCATTGCTCTGATTTTTTTCTCTTATAACATGACTAATGCAGAAATAGGATTAATGTTATTATGTGTGTATATATAACCTATATCAGATTACCTGCTGTCTAGGAGAGGGGGGAGGGAGAGGAGGGAGGGAGAGGAGGGAGGGAGAAGAATCTGAAATTGGAAAGCTTGTATAAACAAAAGTTGAGAACTATCTTTACATGTAATTGAAAAAAATAAAATACTTTATTAATTTTTAAAAAAAGATCATGAGAGAGTAGAATATCAACTGAATCTAAGATGAGATTCACTAGGGATAAGTTCAAAGTAATAAACAATTATGCCTTCGATGTTACAACTTTCCCCATTGTAGTTTCGCCATATCGAGGGTCAGCATAAGAAATTAATTGGAAATTTTGGGAGAGTTTTGTGGAAGCTGCAGACAACATGCACATGAAAGCCAGTAGATGACACAGAAAAAGTTTAGAAATTCAGAAATGCACAAAATATATGAATAGCATTGTATAATATCAACATAATTTATCTTTTAATATCATAATAATTCAGACATTTCCTCTGGTATGAAGGGAGGGCCAAACAATTTATGTAGATTTTCCAGATCAAGGTGGGGGGAGTTGTACTCCTAACCCCGGTGATGTGGAAGGGACAACTGTAGTTGGATTCAAAGAATCAGCTTCACAAGTATAGGATAGGAGAGACAGTTCCACAGCAGGTGGTGTTAAAAAGCCCTTTTAGTGGATTGTAAATTCAAAATAGTGCAGCAGTGTGATGTAGCAGCCACAAAAGCTCATGATGGTTTTTTTGATGCATTAAAAGAAGCTTAGTGGGACAGCTAGGTGGCACAGTGGATAAAGCACTGGCCATGGATTCAGGAGGACCTGAGTTCAAAACCAGCCTCAGACACTTGATACTAGCTGTGTGACCCTGGGCAAGTCACTTAACCCTCATTGCCCCGCAAAACAAAAACAAAAATAAACCCCCAAAACAAAAGAAGCCTAACTTCCAAAAATAAGGAAACAACAATTCTCTGTACTCTGCCCTGCTCAGTATCCTATCTGTAGTATTGTGTTCAGTTGCAGGCACCATAGATTAAGAAGGATATTGATATGCTTGAGAAGTGTGAAGAGAAAGACAACCAGGACAGTGAACCTTCTTGATTCTAAGACTTAGGAGGACTGGTTGAAAGGCGGGGGGATATTTAGATTGGAAAAGAGAAGACTGAGCTGGGACATGATTGCAATTTTTTTTGTTTGTTTGTTTTTTGCAGGGCAATGAGGGTTAAGTGACTTGCCCAGGGTCACACAGCTATTAAGTGCCAAGAGTCTGAGGATGGATTTGAACTCAGGTCCTCCTGAATCTAGGGCTGGTGCTTTATCTACTTCACCACCTAGCTTCCCCCTATGATTGCAATTTTAAGACCTGTCATGGGGAAGAGGACTTAAAACAAATTTGTTTCATCTCAGAAGGCAGAACCAGGAGCAAGGAGTAGAAGTCACAAAGAAGTCAATTTAAAACAACACCACAAACATTTTTGTTGAAAGCTTTGAGTTCAAAATTCTATATTTCTGTTCCTCTCCTCTCCCCTCCCCAAAACAGAAAGCAATCAGATATAGGTTCTACATGTACAATTATGTAAAACATTACCATATTAATCATTTTGTACAAGAAAACTTGAATAAAAGAAAAAAAGAATGAAAGTGAAAAATAGCATGCTGTTCAGTCAATATCAGTTCTTTCTTTGGAGGTGGATGGTATGCTTCATCATGAGTCCTTTGGGATTGTCTTGGATCATTGCTGTCCCTGTGCACAACATTCTTCTGGTTCTACTCATTTCACTATACCTCAGTCTTTCCAGGCCTTTCTGAAATCATCATGTTTGTCATCAAAAAAGCCAGTTTAGGCTTGGCCATCTCTGGAAATGGTGGGTCTCCCCTCATGGGAGGCCTTCCAGTTTTTGTCAGATCTTATAGTGGGGGCTCCTTTCAGTCTTGAGTTGGACAAGATGGTTTCTGAAGTCCTTTCCAACTCTCAAATTCTATGATTCTGTGATTCTTTTTTTTTAGTGAGGCAATTGGGGTTAAGTGACTTGCTCAGGGTCACACAGCTAGTAAGTGTTAAATGTCTGAGGTCGGATTTGAACTCAGGTATTCCTGACTCCAGGGCCGGTGCTCTATACACTGCGCCACCTAGCTGCCCCTTCTGTGATTCTTTTAACCCAGAAATTCTAGAAGAAAAAGGCATTCAGGGGACCCTGTCAAGTAGCATGATCATACAGGTAGCCGGGTGAGTACTACTAGCAAAAATTTAAAATACGACAATAATATTTGTATTTGCTCATTCTGCTAATGCTACTTGCTATCAAATACACTATAAAAAAGACATTGTAAAATTCTGGTAAAAGTATATGTGAAATGAGAGATTTTTCTCAGCCTCTCCCCATGACTGGATTTTGCCAATGTTATAAGAGAGAAGAAGCTAGGGCCTAGTACTCAGAGAAGTCTTGATGCCTGACTGAACACGGAGCCATGATTCGAAAATGTGGAATTGGAAGCAGCTTGTTTTTAACCAAGAAGAATGGTATTTGTAAACTGAATAAATCATGGTACAGTTTGATAACATTCCTAATCACTCCTCCTCCCTACCCATGGTCTCAGGACAGTCAGCTGAGGATACATTTCCTGAATCTGAATCCATGTGACCCTTGGAGTGACTCCAAAGACTTGAATAATCTAAGGCTGCCCAATACCCTGGGGGTGTGGGGTGACTGGAAAGGACAGGAGAGTTGGTGATATTTTAAAGGGGAAAAACACCAGACCTTGGAAATTAAGAAATGAGGGAAGGAGTAGAGAAATTTAGAACTGTAGTTTTGAATTTATAATCAGGAGGCCTGTTTCTCATTTCTCTTTTCTTTGTTCTAGGAACTGGCCAAATATATGCAAGCTGCTTTCCACTCATGTGCCTCAGTTTCTTTAATATGCAAATTAACATCAGGATTTTGGCTGCTTCATACTCAGACCTGGTGTCAGGAAGAGTGAATGGAATTTGGACACATCTTTTTAAGTGCTTCTGAGAAAGGCCCTTAATTAAGGAAGAGATATTTTAATTGTGTTCATACCATTTTTAGTAAACTCCATGGTCAGATGATTCTGAGTTTTAGAAGGCTATTTCAGCAGAAAGTAGGTTATGGAAGGTCTTCACCAAGCTGGAAAGGGTTCAAATATGTACCTAGTGATAGAATAAATGGATGAAGCATTTATTAGGCTCTTACTATATGTGCAAAGCACATATAGAAAAGTAAAGCAGCTAAAAGAGATTCTCTTGAGGAGTTCACATTCTAATGGGGCAGATAACACACATGGAAGGTTTTAGCAGCAAGACATACAGAAAGGGCCCATGATTCTTAGGTTGCAGCAGACTTTAAAAAAATTTTTTTTTCCAGACTCTTTTTTATATTTTTTTCAGGCTCTTTTTAAAATGTCATTTCCACTGGTAAAATCATATCAGTTTCTTATGACAGTGCTCTGAAGTTTGGTGGCGAAAAAACTTTCTTTTATGGGTTCTTCAACAGATGAGGCATTGTCAGGCGCAGTTGACAGGCTGCATGTGTAACAGGAGTTGCTTCCCAGGATGATGGCTTAGGGCAGTGGGCTGGGAGCATTGTTTTTTTTTTCTTTTAAAAAAATAATATTTTATTTTTTCTGCAATGACATGTAAAAATCATTTTTAACATTAAAAAAACACTTGAATTCCAAATTCTCTCCTTCCTTTCCTCCAACCCCTTCCCCCACCCCGACTCCTCACTGAGAAGGCAAGCAATCTGATAAAGGTTATACATCCACAGTCATGCAAAACACATTTCCATGTTGTTCATGTTGTAAAAGAAAACACAGACTAAAAAAAAAACAACCAAGAAAAATAAAGTAAAGAAAAAGTATGCTTTGATCTGCATTCAGACTCCATCAGTTCTTTCTCTGGAGATGGATTGCATTTTATAATTTTTCCTCAGAAGTCCTTCAGGATTGTCTTAGATCAGTGTATTGATAGGTCATTCACAGTTAATAATCATATGATATTGTTGTTACTATATACAATGTTCTCCTGGTTCTGCACATTTCATTTTGTATCAGTTCATGTAAATCTTTCAAGGTTTTTCTGAGAGTATCTGGGAGCACTGTTATTCCAAAAGCTCTCAGGTCCAGGGTCCTAGACTCTCTCCATCAGGGTCTGAGAGAAGGTTGTGGTAGTAGTGGTGGTGGTTTGACTTGCTGGGAACAGAGCACCTCCTGTCTTTCCCTCAGGGAACCCTGTTTCTTCAATTAGACTGGCCCACCTGTCTAGTGAACAGACTGGATCTCTATTGTCTAGGTCTGGCTTCTCTAGATTGTTCTACATGGGATCATAGGTGCACAGACTTAAAGCAGGAAGGGATCTTAGAGGTCATTTAATCCATTCAATCCCCTCATTTTGCTAGGAAGAAACTAAGGCTCTTCCAGGTTCAGTGACTCAACAAAGATCACCCACTCTTGCTTTTAAGTTCACAGTTCAACAGCAGTAACTCAGATGTAGGTAGTGTAGTTCCCCCTTCAAAATAAAATCCCCTTTCTCCATCACATCGGCTTGGCAGGGCAACTGTGTTTCTATGTTTTCTTACAGACCTTTAGGCTGCAACAACTTCACAAACTGAGAGGGACAGGTGGGTCCCCAGCATTTAACAAGAATCATTTAATTTAAGAATTGTAAGGGACCTTGGCAACCATATAGGCCAACTCCTTCTAAAGAAACCTTTCTACAACATACCAGAAAATTGGTCACCCTATCTTTGCTCACAGAATCCCACCCCATCTTCTGAGCTAGCATCTTCATCTTCTTTCTTTCTTTTTTGATTCCGAACTTAAACACCAACTAAAATAAGCATTTCAATATCCATTGGAGAACAGAAAAAGGAGATTACACATGAAATGTCAGATGTCAGCTTTTTTTTTCTTTTTAAGTATAAGTTGAACCTGTAGTTTTCAAATTCTGTCTTGCTTGTCTGTTGCTTCTTTCTAGTTTTCCTTTTGTTCTCTTCATTTTTATCCCTTCTGTCTTTTTTTGGGGGGTGGGATGGGGCAATGATGGTTAAGTGACTTGTCCAGGGTCACACAGCTAGTAAGTGTCAAGTGTCTGAGGCTGGATTTGAACTCAGGTCTTCCTGAATCCAGGGCTGGCGCTTTATCCACTGTGAACACTTAGCTGCCCCCCCCCCCGTTCTCTTCATTTTTAAAAAGAGATGCCTCAGTGATGTTTTGGGGGGGCTACCCTATCTCTATTCTTCCTTTTCCTCCTACTGCCATTGGGGAAAAAAAGAAAGGAAAAAAGAAAGAAAAGAAGAGAAAGGAAGGAAGAAAGAAAGACAAAGCCCTTTTTATAAATACATGTAGTCAAGTAAAACAAATTCCCACATTGACTGTGTCCACTCTTGTACTTTTGGAAAAACTGTGTTTTTCTGCTTTCTTATGGACCTTTAGGCAACAGCAGCCTCATAGGCTAATAGGTACAGGTAGGTCCCCAGCATTTAACAAGAATCACCTAATTTCAGAGTTGTAAGGGACCTTACTGATATAAATCAGTCCTGATGCCAGGACTTCAAGTCCCCATATGTGAACTTCTGTTTTATCTTTTTTTAAAAATACAAACTTAGGGGCGGCTAGGTGGCGCAGTGGATAAGGCGCTGGCCCTGGAGTCAGGAGTACCTGAGTTCAAATCCGGCCTCAGACACTTGACACTTACTAGCTGCATGACCCTGGGCAAGTCACTTAACCCCCATTGTCCCGCAAAAAAACAAAAACAAAACAAAACAAAACAAAAAAATACAAACTTGACAAATATCCATGAACATTTCCACATGTAAAGGAGGAAATAAAAAAGAGGACTGACTATAAAGTCATTAATCTCTTATTACATACAGCTTGGTTTTTAAGAGTATATATTAAATTTCATACTGTAGTAACTACACTGCTCTATTTGTACTGTCTCATTCATTCTGTTCTTTTCTGTATATTGTAAAAATGTTTCATTGATGCCCCCCTTTCCCTTCTCTCTGTCTTTCTCTGTTTCTCTCTCTTTTTGTATCATTTGCAGTAACTCCCTCACATTTTCTTCCCTCCCCCATTCTGTGCATCTCTTTACCTCTATTTCTTTCTTTTTCTGTGACCACAGTGATCTTTGCTATGTAGAAGAGAAAACTATGGAGACTCTTTCTCTCTCTCTCTGTCTCTCTCTCTCTCTCTCTCTCTGTCTCTCTCTGTCTCTCCCTCCCTACTTCCCTCCCTCCCTCCCTCCCTCCCTTCCTTCCTTCCTTCCTTCCTTCCTTCCTTCCTTCCTTCCTTCCTTCCTTCCTTCCTTCCTTCCTTCCTTCCTTCCTTTCTTTCCTTTTTCCTCCTTTTCTCTCTTCCTTTCTCTCTTTCCTTCTTTTTTAGGTGGGGAAAAGCAATCAAGGTTAGGTGACTTGCCCAGGATCACATAACTAGTAAGTGTCTGAGGCCACATTTGAACTCAGGTTCTTCTGACTCAAGGTGCTCTATCCACTGTGCCACCTAGCTGATCCCATGGAGGTCTTTTTCACACATACTAGTGCACAGAAGAATATTTAAATACCTAACAAGAGCCAAGATTCCACTAGTCTAGATACTGCTTCTATTGGAGAAGACTAGAATATTGCTGAACCTTCTCATTCTGGGCAATTCTTTTCCAGTGTGACAGACTACCTTGACCCTCACTGCCTGACATGCCAGGTAAGTTACATCTTAGCTCATTTCCTATAGAAAGCAATCCCAGTTCCAAGTCCAAAACCTTCCTCAAGCTCCAGTCCCAGGCACCTTGGCTTCTTGGGGTTTCCCTGATGGTACCTGATGGGCTGGTGGCACATTCCACCCGTAATCTTGACTCCAAGGTTGCCATGGCTCCCCCATCCCTTCTCTGGCACCTAAAACTAAGGAAGCAAACAATATGGAACAGAAACACCTCCTCTCCCCCACCCCCCCCCCCCGGGCCCATTTCTTGGAGCCAGGGTAAAAGAAAGAACAGAAGAAAGAAAATTAAAGTCCTTCCCCCTCACTTGTTGGGTGCAGATAAGAGTTGCCCAGGGAGGGAACTGAGCAGAAGAGAGTCCAGTCCAAAAAAGAGCCAGTGGCTCAGTCTTGACAATTTTAAAGACTCAGACAGCCAATCAAAGCAGCCTACCCCCACCCACAGTGGGCTCCATGTTAGGCAAACAGGGCATGCTCAAAAGGCCCTTTAAAGGCATTTTCATGTTAGTACTGGCCATGCCCAGAGAAGCCCACATGTTTGTTCATATATCCTTCTATCCCTATAGCTAATTCTAGCTTCAGCATGGCTGTTTTGATACTATAACCATTTAATCCATGGATCGCAACTGTATCTGCTGTATTACTCTATTGTCAGTATGGTGAATTTGGGGTTCTAGGGTAACATAAGGAATTTGGTTCTCTTTTTTCTATTGCCATCAGCTTAAGTCCCCCACAGCCATGTCCCCCACTCCCCATCATTAGACACCAGTCAATAGCACCTGAGTTAGAAATATTTATAATAATCCATGACAATTCCGAAGAAATCATGATGAAAAATGCTATCCACCTCCAAAACAAGAACTGATGAACTCTAGGTACTAATTAAAGTATACTTTTTTCACTTTATTTTTCTTGATTTTTTGGGGGGGGCAGGGCTACATGGCTAACATAGAAATATGTTTTGTATTATTTAATATGCATAATTGTTATATTGCTTGCCTTCTCAATGGGTGGGGGAGAGGCAGGAAGTAAGGAGAGAATCTGGAACTCAAAATAAAGAAGAAAATGCTTAAAATAAATAAATTATGAATTAGTAGAAGGAAAAAAGAACCTCCCTCAAAAACAAAAATAAAAAAGGATATTTACTTCAAAGGTATAGCAAGAACAATATACTAACTTTTTTTCTGGGATCTATTTTCCAGGTCTGTTGTTTTTCTGATGAGGTATTTTTACATTTTCTTCTATTTTTACATTCTTTTGATTCTGTTTGGCAGATTCCTGATGTCTCATGCAGTCATTACCTTCTATCTGCCCAATTTTTTTTTTTTTTGGCAGGGCAATATAGGGTTAAGTGACTTGCCCAGGGTCACACAGCTAGTAAGTGTTAAGTTTCTGAGGCTGGATTTGAATTCAGGTCCTCCTGAATCCAGGGCTGGTGCTCTATCCACTGTGCCACCTAGATGCCCCCTCAATTTTGATTTTTAAGAAATTATTTTCTTCAGTCAGCTTTTGTACCTCCTTTCCCATTTGTTCAATTGTATTTTTTTTTTTTGCAACAAACATTTATTTTATTTTTTCCAGGTACATGTAAGAGTAGTTTCCAACATTCATTTTCATAAGATTTAGAGTTCCAAATTTTTCTCCTTCCCTCCCTTTCCTCCCCCCTCCACAAGACAGCAACCAATCTGGTATAAGTTATATATGTTCAATCCACAAGTGCTCTTTTTATCAGTTTTTTCTATGGGAGTGGATAGTATGCTTTATCATTAGTCCCTTGGGATTGTCTTGGATCATTGTATTGCTGAGAGTAGTTAAGTCAATCACAATTGCTCATTGAACAACACTGCTGTCACTATGCACAATGTCTTCCCAGTTCTGCTCATTTCACTTTACATAAATTCATATGAATCTTTCCAGGTTTTTCTGGGATCATCCTGTTTGACATTTCCTATAGCACAATACCATTGCACTGCAATCATATACCACCACAGCTTCTTCAGTCATTCCTCAATTGATGTACATTCCCTTGATTCCCAATTCTTAGCCACCACGCAGATTTGCTATAAATAATTTTTGTACAATTTTCTCCCCTTTTCTCTTTTTCATGATTACTATTGTTAACTGTTTCCCTCCATCCTATTCCCTTCCCCATGATATTTACTCTATTATTTATCTTCTTTCACCCTATCCCTCTTCAAAAGGGATTTGCTTCTGTCTGTCCCCTCCCCCAATCTGCCCTCCCTTCTTTTGCCCCTCTCTCTTTATTCCCTTCTCCTATTTTCCTACAGGGTTAGATAGATTACTCTACCCAATTGAGTGTGTATGTTATTCCCTCCTTGAGCCTATTCTTATGAGATTGAGGTCTTTGAACCTATTCTGATGAGTGTAAAGTTTATTTATTGCCCTGCTCCTCCCCCATCTCTTCCCCTACTCCATAAGCCCCTTCATGCCTCCCCCATATGTGACCTCACCCCATACCACCTCTTCCCTTCCCCTTCCCCCAGCATACCCCTCTTACCCCTCAACTTCACCCCAAAGATGTCATCATGGGGCAGCCAGGTGACACAGTGGACAAAGCATTCACCCTGGACCCAGGGGGACCCCAGCCAAAACCCAGCCCTAGACACAAGACAGTCGCCCACCATAGGACCCCAGGTATTTCCCCCAACCCCAATTTTTAATGTTTTTCTAGAGTCTTGTATTTAAAAGTCAAATTTGCCATTCAGTTCAGGTATTTTCATCACGAATACCTGAATACTCTTTTTCATTGAAGTCCCATTTTTTTCTCTGAAAGATTATACACAGTTTTGCTGGATATGTGATTCTTGGTAGCAATCCCAATTTCTTTGCCCTCTGGAATATCATATTCCATGACCTTTGGTCCTTTAATGTAGAAGCTGCTATATCTTGTGCCATCCTGACTGGGGCTCCACAGTACTTGAATTCCTTCTTTTTGGCAGCTTGCAATACCTTCTCCTTGACCTGGGAGTTCTGGAACCTGGCCACAATAGTCCTGGGAGTTTTCCTTTTGGGATCTCCTTCAGGAGGTGATTGGTGGATTCTTTCAATTTCTACCCCCCTCCTTCTGCATCTAGAATATCAGGGCAGTTTTCCCTGATAATTTCTTGGAAGATGATGTCTAAGCTCTTTCCTTGATCATGGCTTTCAGGTAGACCAACAATTCTCAAATTATCTCTACTGGATCTATTTTCCAGGTCAGCAGTTTTTCCAAGAAGATATCCCACATTGTCCTCCATTTTTTCATTCATTTGGATTTGCTCTATTGTGTCCCAGACTTTAATAAAGTCACTAGCTTCCACTTGTTCAATTCCAATTCCTAGGCAATTATTTTCATCAGAGAGCTTTTCCATTTGGCCTCCCAAGCTGTTGACTTTTTTCTCATTATTTTCCTGCATCACCCTCCTTTCTCTTTCCATTTTTTTATTCTACCTCTCTAACTTTACCTTCAAAGTAATTTTTGAGCACCTCTATGGCCTAAGACCAATTCATATTTTTCCTGGAAGCTTTAGATATAGGGGCCCTGACATTGACATCTTCCTCTGAGGGTGCACCTCGATCTTCCTTGTCACTAAAGAAACCCTCCATGGTCCTCACCTTTCTCTGTCTGCTCATCCTGCCTTTTTTTTTTTTTTTGGTGAGGCAATTGGGGTTAAATGACTTGCCTGGGGTCACACAGCTAGTAAGTGTCAAGTGTCTGAGGCCAGATTTGAACTCAGGTCCTCCTGAATCCAGGGTCAGTGCTCTATCCACTGTCCCACCTAGTTGCCCCTGCCTTTCTTTTACTTGATTTTTAGCTCCTTAAAGTGAGACACTGTTTCTAGGATGCACTATCCCAAGTTTCAGAAGGTCCCAGGAGGTATGATTTAAGGAGGAGCAGGTTCTTCATTCTCCTGGCTTGTTCCCTGGTCTGTAGATGATCCCAGACCAACTGGCTAATCAACCAGCTTTGTGTGCTGTGGTTGTCAGCTCTGACAAGCCTGTGCCCCTCCCCCACCTGGGCCACTGCTACTCAAGCCTACCTCCTGGTTCCCAGCAGGTGAAAAAACCCAAATTCTGCCTCAGTATCAGCAGAGACCCCTGTAATCTCCCCCCTGTCAAGGGCTCAGCCCTCTCACCAGATTGTGAGCTTAGCTCCAGATGACACTGGCACTGCAGCTGATTCAGAAGCTCTGGGGATCTGCTTCTCTGGTGCGGCCTTCCTGGAACTGGATCTGTGTCAGGGTGACTGTGGGGTTGGGCTCCACTCCTGTCTCAGCACAGCAGCTCCCTCCTTCTGACCTTCCAAGCTGTCCTTGGTTAGAAAATGATCTCAGCACATTCTTCTGTGGGTTTTGCTGCTCCAGAAATTGTCCTATTTTTTGGAGCTATCATGTTGTGATCTCCAGAGCTCACTCCCTTTCCTCTGCCATCTTGGCTCCCATTCTGTGTTCTAATCTCCCTCCCAACTCTAACAATACCTGTTCACTAATTGTATTTTTAAAATTTATTATTATTATTATTATTTTATGGGGCAATGGAGGTTAAATGACTTGCCCAGGGTCACACAGCTAGTAAGTGCCAAGTGTCTGAGGCCGGATTTGAACTCAGGTACTCCTGAATCCAGGGCCAGTGCTTTATCCACTGCACCACCTAGCTGCCCCTACCAATTGTATTTTCTAAGGAATTATTTTCCTCAACCAGTTGTTGTCCTTCTTTTTCCAGGCTATTGACTCTTTCTTACATAATTCATTTCTTTTTTCAATTTTTCTTCCACCTCTCTTATTTGATTTATAAAATCCTTTTTGAGCTCTTCCAAGAAGGATTTTTGGTCTTGAGACCCTTTGAGGCTTCACATGTAGGCATTTTGATAGTCTTGTCCTCTTCTGAGTTTGTGTTTTGGTCTTTCCTGTGGCCATAGTAGCTTTCTACCGTATGGGTTCTTTTCTGTTTCTTACTCATATTTTAGCCTATTTTGTGACTTTTAAAGTTGAGCTCTGCTCCTGGGACACAGGGGGCACTGTCCCAAGCTTCTTTTGCTGGGGGCCTGGGCATGATCACTGGCTTTCTGCTCTGAGGCCTGAGAAGCTAGTGGCTTGCTCACTGCCTAGATGTGCCTGTTGTGTGGTGGATATCCTAGCTAGCAGATTGCTTTCTGTGTTGGGGCTGGGGACCTCACAACTGGAGTGCTATGTCAGTAGCCTGCTGAGTCAGGACCATGGGGCCTCAGTTGCCATGTGCTGTGGCTAAGAGCTTCCTGCTGGCTTTCCCAGACACCCTTTGCACTATGCTACAGTCCCCTTTCACCCAGGTGAGACATTTTTCCTGAAGTCTTTCCAAGTTATATTAAGTCAGAAGATTGTTTAACTATGTCTTTTCCTAGGTTCTGTAGCTCCAGAATCCATTTAGAGGTTTGATTTACTCTTGTTTCTGAGGGAAATTTGGGAGATCTCAGGCACCTTTCTTGCTTCTTTCTACCATCTTGATTCCACCTCAATACCAGTGTTTTCTGATTTGTTTCCTATCTCTAATATCATACAAAGCCAAAGGTAGTTGTTAAACATTTACCATCTGGAGTTCTCATAATGAAGGGCGATGGAATATTCCAATTTTGCCTCCTAGAAGTCTAAGATGGATCTCAGGAAAAGAAAAGTATATGATTGATAACTATAATCAAAAATAAAAATAGACAATTTTAGAAATGTCAAATTTATTCCATTTTCCATTCAGATTCATTTATAAATACTCTAGGGATGATATGGCTTAGCTGCTTCTTACATAAAACTTTTTTCAGATTCATTTTCCCTTTTTCTGCCTTTTGCTGTTTTGTGAAGCAGTGTTGCTCATAATCTGCCACTGTTCTCCTCTGTATTGTTTCATGAGTGATTCTGTACTCTCTACCTCTATTGTACTTGTCCTGGCTGCCATGGTGCTTTTCTTTTTTTTTTTGCAGGGCAATGAGGGTTAAGTGACTTGCCCAGGGTCACACAGCTAGTAAGTGTCAAGTGTCTTTGGCCAAATTTGAACTCAGGTCCTCCTGAATCCAGGGCCTGTACTTTATCTACTGTGCCACCTAGCTGCCCCATGGTGCTTTTCTTGTCAAAGATATCAAGTGTTTATTGGATGAAGCAGTTTGGGAACTCTTTGATTTTCCCTTTGTGGCAATTGTTTTATATTAGTTAAATTTCTTTAGCAGCCTGGAGTGTGTGTTTAGGGGAGCAGAAGAATCTCTGGACTAACCTAGAGCTAGAGGCCTCTTGTACTGGCTCATGAGAATTGATTGTTAAATTTTCTATGTGAGCATTTATACTTTAGAAATAGGCAGATGCTACAAATCAGGGCTTGTTTTATTTTGTTGACTCTCTAGACTTAAGAAAATGATAGAATGTAAATAATGAAGATTATGTTTTAAATGTGTCATGTATATATTTTCCACCAGAGGAGAGGTAGTTGTTAAACATTTACCAGGCACTCCTACTTAGATCCCAAATTCATTCTTGGAGTTTGCTCACCCAAAAGAGAGGTGATCAGATTCTCTTATATGTCAGGTTCATTATATATCCACCCCAGAGTATATTCTGGGAAAAGCCTCTAAAACAAACCTGTATAGGCTTGTGTAGGTTCTTTCCTAAAATGGTTTAACAAAATTCCTTCTAGAAAAGGTATGTGATGTACAAAATAGGTACCAGTCATAGGACAGCTATTTATTTCCTCTACCACAGAAGAAATATTTAAAACATGAAACTATAACTCATCATCATCATTATAATCACCCTGAAAAATTAGTCACTTCGAAGGATTACTGAAAAACATTTCACTTCTGTACTGTTCAAACTACCCACAGGGACAGTCAGTCATGGATGTCTGTGGCCATTTCTTTTCTTTCTTTCTTTTTTTGTTTTGTGGGGCAATTAGGGTTAAGTGACTTGCCCAGGGTCAAACAGCTAGTAAGTGTCAAGTGTCTTGAACTCAGGTCCTCCTGAATCCAGGGCCAGTGCTTTATCCACTGTGCCACCTAGCTGCTTCTCTGTGGCCATTTTTGCTAAAAAGTGGTGTGGGTTCATGATGCACCTCCTGTTAAATGACTGGAACCAACTCATGAACTCCTAACCTTTCAAACCCTCAAGGCACCTACTGGAAGTATGCATTTCTCAGGAACTCTGGCTGATTGCAATAGACCCAACTTTAGGGATATTATACAAAGGAGAATGGTCAGTCAGGGATTTGAGGTCCAGTCTCTTTTTCTTCAACTACTGACTACACAGAAGTTGAGAAAGATGTAACTGACCATAAAGACTTAGTGCCTTGTCATACTCCATGGAATAATTAGTTTTGTCCACAACCAAAGATAATGAACATTAAATATCAAACAATGCTCAGAAAAAAAAAATAAGTGTTGATGGTAGTGTATATAGCAAGTATATGATGGTAGCATCATATATTAGGAAATCATTAGAAGTCATTCAGTCATTAAATCTGATCTCAGAATCTGGTTTGTAAAGCCTAATGGGACAGTACTCTGTTCTTGAGACCTTTATTATTCGTTGGGTATGGTACAGATTGATACTCTGAGACAATTCCTATGTATCTATAATGAGGAAGGTTCTCAATTTAGGGTATTTCAGTCAGTAATAAATAAACATTTATTAAATACCTACTATGCTCTAGTCACTGTGCTAAGGAATTACAACTAGGACCACACTATACTATACTATACTATACTATACTATACTATACTATACTATACTATACTATACTATACTATACTATACCATACCATACCATACCATACTATACTATACTATACTATACTATACTATACTATACTATACTATACTATACTATACTATACTATACTATACTATACTATACTATAAAGGAGAAAAAAAAAATCTTAGAATCCAAAATTCAAAAAAGGCAAAAGGTGATCATTAACAAAACCAAGAATAACATCTTTCAAGACTCTGTATAATCCACAGAGAAAAAAAAGGATCGTTAATGGAACAGAGGACTTTCATGCCTTCCTGATGAAAAGACCAGACTTGAGTAGAAACTGAAATGCAAACACAGGAGTCAAGAGGGCACTCAGAGGTTTCACACTCCTAAAACTTGAGCTCACTATCCATGCATTTCCCTTTAAAAGTCCTCAAGTAGATACAATTAACTCAAACCAAAGGCACTTACTAAGAATGCATGAGAACAAAAGTAATAGGATATTTTCCCCATAAACTTGGTACTCTCTCCCAGAAATACACAGTGTCAGTGGGAAGAGTGGGTGCATACACAGAATAATACAAGACAGAAGTTAAGAGAACCCATGTGGCCAAGACAACACATACCTCTAATGTACTTTCCCTTCTCACAATGCAAAGTATCTCTTTGTGACCCTAGCATGCTACTTATTGGGCCTATTTTTTTCCAATGCTCAACTCCTGAAGACAGGGCTGACTCTCTTATTGACTCATAGAGGTCATATTCTTCAGTGATGTCTCTTCCTCTAGTTTTTAGAATCAGTTGCCTACTTAGTATAGTTTCTCTTCCTGGGAAAGTAGTGCAACAGCAAGATGTAAAGATCATAGATAGGACTGGTGGGGGGGAGGGAGAGAAAATCCTCTCCCCAAAAGAGTAGAGGAAAGATTCCTTCTCAAGAGCTGGTTTCTCATTCCATAGCCAACTCTCTTCTCTACTGCCAGGGATCAATAGAGAGTGTCTTATTTTTTAGAAGAGACAGACAATGACTAAGTTGCCTTTTAATTTGTAAATGAGTAAGAGTAAAAAATCCTTAGTCTTCATTTAAGGCTTTAATATCACTTTGTCTCTGTTATATTTCCTCTATCTTGTATGATTTCAAATAGATTGGGGGCAAATCCATCGATTAGATATGTCTTGAATAACTCATCTCCCACCACAGAAAGCCCTGTATTCAAGAATGCTATAATCCAATGTAGACAATAAACTATGTATAGCAATCATAAAATGTGAATAAGCAGAATACAACCAATTCAAAAACAAGAACCCACCTTGGCTGTGGATACATCAGTGTGAAACAAATAATTTTAGAGCCTGAAAAAGCCTCAAGTAGATAATTTTCAAATTTGGATACTTCCTATTGGGTTTGTGGATTTATTTAATTCTTAGCTCTTCTTTAAAGACCTACCACTTTTTTACTACCACTTTTTTCAACAGGTTTTTTTATTTTTTTATTCCTTCCAAATCTATCTTCTCCCCTTTATGAAGCTGTTCTCTGGATAAACAGTTCCATTGGTTGAGAAAACTGGCCTAAGGATACATTTCCCAGACTGCAATAGTTGCATGTCATGGGAGGTCAGAAAGCTATTAGCTCACATGTCCAATTTTGTTGTTCCTGATAAGGGAAAACATCATTCATTCCAGCCCTCTGCCTTGCTTGAACACACATCTATGAACACTCCCAGGCTTCAGTGTTGTCTTAGAGTAAATTATTGACATTCTAAATTGCTGAACCATGGGAAACCAAGGTGAAAGCTAACTTTTGTGTTCTGATTAAAAAAAAAAATCCCAGCAACTCCAGCTTCCATGGACTCAGCCATGTTACATAAAACTAGGATGCTTGTTCCATAAGCAATATATCTTCTGTATATGCCTCATTTCCTGCCATCTTGGGATGATGTTGTGGAAATGGAACCAATTGTGAATTCAGTCTGGCTTTAGGGAACTGAACAACACTTCTATATTGAGAAAGACATCTGGATAGAACTCCCAGCCACCATCTGTACCTCTGTGTTTATAGGTGTTACCACCTGTGGGATTTTTACCTTGCTCTCCACCCCTTCACTAATTTGCTCAATCATCATGTGACTCTGGATGGGACCTTTATTAAGTAGTTCTTCCCCCATCCTATGGTGAGCAAACTTCCAGTTCTTCCTTGTTTTATCCCTTTGTTTTTTTTTTTTAAGAGATCTTTTTTTTTTTTTTTGGTGAGGCAATTGGGGTTAAGTGACTTGCCCAAGGTCACACAGCTAGTAAGTGTCAAGGGTCTGAGGCCGGATTTGAACTCAGGTCCTCCTGAATCCAGGGCCGGTGCTCTATCCACTGCATCACCTAGCTGCCCCTTGATTTTTTTTTAAAGGCAATTGGGATTTAGTGACTTACGCAGGGTCAGGGTCACATAGCTAATAAATGTATGAGGCTGGATTTGTTTTGTTTTTGGTGAGGCAATTAGGGTTAAGTGACTTGCCCAAGGTCACACAGCTAGTAAATTTTAAGTGTCTGAGGCAGGCTTTGAACTCAGGTCCTCCTGACTCCCAGGCCTGTGCTTTATCCATTGTACCACCTAGCTGCTCTGGATTCAAACTCAGATCCTCCTGACTCCAGAGCTAGTGCTCTACCTACTGTGCCACCTAGCTGCTCCCATCCCTGTAATTGTTCATTACTGTTAGCTTTGGCAAAAAACTCTTTAACCCTACTACCCTTTCCCAAACATTTATTCCTCCTCTCTATCCTTCCATTTCCATTTTGCCCCTGGAAACTCTGCTCTATTGTTAACAATCTTCTCTTTATTCTAGATCTCTTTACTCACACTCTTTGCATTTTCTGCAAGCAACAGAAATATGGCACCCTTTGGAAATCACTCACCCAACCTGCTAGAATAAACTAAGCCAGGAGGAATGGGAATGCTCACTCCTACACACTCTCACTTTCAGAACATGTATTTGCTACCACCATTCACCAATCTCTTCTCTTTTGAAGTCTCTGTTGCTTTGGTCCATTTCCTCATAGTAATCTACTGAATTCCAGTTGATTTTCCTTCCTTCATTAAGAAATCTAATAAGGGGCAGCTCAAACCCTTGACATTTACTAGCTGTGTGACTCTGGGCAAGTCACTTAACCCTCATTGCCCTGCAAAAAACCAACAAACAAACAAAAAGGGGCAGCTAGGTAGTACAGCGGATAGAGTACTGGCCCTGGAGTCAGGAGGATGTGAGTTCAAATCCGACCTCAGACACTTGACACTTACTAGCTGTGTGACCTTGGGCAAGTCACTTAACCCCCATAGCCCCGCAAAAAAAAAAAGGAAAGGAAAAAAAAGAAAATGAAGGACAAACAATAACAAGAGAGGGCCATGAGGACTATATAGATTGTCTCTTTGAAACTAATGGCTAAGCATCCTCTAATTTCATCAAACTTGACTCATGAACTTCTTTACATTTCATTGTTGTCTGTGCTACCTACCCTTTGATATTCTATGATTTCAACTGGGTGAAAACAATTGATTTGGGATTTCCCGATCAACTCCCCCCACACTATACATATAAAATAAGAAATTATCATAGTCACTAAGGGAAATGTGAAAAGTAGTCAATTAGGAAAGGATAAAAAGATCGTCATATAGCAGTGAAGGCCCAATGGAAATTAGCTAATGTGGATTTTTTGTGGAACTCTATACTGTCTCCATTGTAAACCTTCTCTTCTCTCCCTAAGTCGCCTGATCTTTCTCAGCTGAGGGCCTCATCTCCTCCTTTATTGATAAAATCAGGCCATCCCTGGCAAAGAATTGGAAATGGAGGGGATGCCCATCAGTTGGGGAATGGCTGAACAAGCTGTGGTATATGAATGTGTCATGGGGTGCAGAGCACCCCAGAATTTCTCTGGGGCACACCGAGGAATCTTCTCCTTGAGAAACTAAACCAGAGGACAGATAATACTTAGAGAGATAAGCTGAACTAAATCGACTGAGCTAGCTTCGGATTCCTACCCTTCATTCTGGTCTCCCTTGGGTGTGGCTGCGGCCTTTGTGTCCTGAACAGAGCCATCCCTCACCGAATTCCTCTAGTCACTACCAGTGGGGGATGGTCCTCCACTCCTCACCCAATTCCCCCAGCTACCACCAGTGGGGGATGGTCCTCCCTCACCAAAGGAACTTTCCACAGTCAAATGGTGACCCCTCCCTCCATCAGTCTTCTATAAAAGTACCTTCCAGTCTCCCTTCGAGGAGATTTGGTATCTCTGAGCCATGTGCTTTGTGCCTATCTCCCCATGAGAAGTCTAAGGATTTCTTTCATGGTTTCCTTCCCCCCACCCTTCCCTTCCCTTGCTCCTAAACAAACTACCACCTTATTCTAACTACTTTTGTGTGCAAGAGGGTGTAATTCTTTAAAGAGGAATTCCTAAGAACCCCAACCCGTAACCCAACCCGTACCCCATTTCCCCCCATTACAAATGTAATGGAATATTATTGTGCTGTAAGAAATGATAAGCAGATGGATTTCAGAAAAACATGGAAAGACCTACATGAACCAATGCTGAGTGAAGTGAGCAGAACCAGGAGAACACTGTACACAGTAACAGCAACATTGTGTGATAGATTTAACTCTTCTCAGCAATACAATGGTCCAAGACAATTCCAAAAGACTCACGGTGGAAAATGCTCTCCACATTCAGAAAAAGAACTATGGAGTCTGAATACAGATTGAAGATTACTATTTTCACTTTTGTTGTTGCTTTGTTGTAGTTTATTCTTTCTTATGTTTTTCCCCCTTTTGTTCTGATTCTTTTCTTATAACATGACTAATGTGAAAATATGTTTAACATGACTGTAATGTATAATCTACATCAGATTGATTGCTGGCTTTGGGGAAGAGGAAGAGAAGGGAAGGGAGACTGGGCGAAAAATTTGGAACTCAAAAAATATCTTTACATGTAATTGGAAAAAAATTTAAAAATAAAATAAAATAAAAATTGAAAGATAATAAAAAAAAATCAGGCCATCCCTTGGTGTATATATAGTAGGTAGAATGCTAGAATTAGGTTCAGGAAGGCAACACCTCTATTTGTGTCCTAGAACCTATCTCTTTCTTTCTGTTCTTGAGAATTTGCCCTCTGTTCTGGGTTGGCCTGATGTAGGCAAGTCCTCTGCTAGTTTACACTGCATATTGGAACAAAATGAGACACTCTGGGTCATTCAACTGTTAAGAAAAACATATTTACTTAGCCATAGCTGGAGAAGAATAATCAACAAAGATAGACATCGGGAATGCCTTGAGTTGATTCAACTCAGGAAAGCTTGCTTGCCTGAACTGCTCATTAGCCAAACTTCTGAGAGCACACGGAGCATATTTATACTCAAGCAACACAATTAAAAAAATATATGTATATATCTTTTAAGGAAAAACCATCCTAATTTGCAAGGACAAACGAAATATAGTATTTTCTGCCACACACCCCTCGATGATTCTGTCTCTTTTTTTCTATTATCTTCAATTTAACTTCAATCTATCTTAAGCCAGTTAACTGGCTTCTTTCAAGTGGAGCCTCCAAAGAAATAAAGATATGGGTTCTTTTAGATCAATGTCCCCAGCCTTGACTGACTCTGATTGAAAAGACTATGGAACATGGGCAATCATTAATGGTCCGTTGGTATTGCTTCCTTAGGACTCAAATTAAGAAAAAAAAAGATTTCACACTGTAAAATAATAAAGGAATAATAAAGTGTTAATCTATAGTTAACCATTAAAACCTTGGTATCTGGGATTGCATCCTATGACAACATCACTAAGCTGGGAGGGTGGTGGTACCTAATTCCCTCTCCCTTCCACTAGCTACCTAAAAAACCTACTCATATCCTTTTAAAAATAAATAAATAAAAGTATTTTATTATTTTCCAATTACATATAAGGATAGTTTCCTTATGTCCTTAAGAAACCTTTATTTCACCCCTGCCACCCACTCAAAAGAGGCAGCCTTGCATTAGTAGGTAATGAGCTGGCTTTAGCCCCATGAAAACCTGAGTTCAAGTCTCATCTCTTGACACGTACTGACTGTATGACCTGGGACAATGCTTAACCTCTCAGTGATTCAGGCCAGGGCTTCTTAAACTTTTTCCACTGGCAACCCCTTTTCATGTGAGGTATTTTTATATGACCCCGGGGTATATTGGTATATAAAATAGGTATATATATATATATATATATATGTATATATATATATATATAAAACCTCTTACTGCTGCCAAAATTTTCATGACTCCCCACATTCAGTTTTGCTACACCATAGACCCACAATTTAAGAAGCTAGGCTTTAGGCAACTCTCTAAGACTCCGAGTTGAAGAAAATGTGCAGACCTGCTTCAGTAGAGGGAGTTTCCTCCTTTAGAAGTTATCTATATTAATGAAATCACAGGTACAGACCCCATATTCCATCCATTCAAGCTATGGATCATCCTATATTTTTCTTTCCTTTTACAGCCAAAACTCCTGGAAAACACATCTACCCTTAAAGCCTTCATTGCCTCACCTCCCAATCAATTTCTATTCCCTTGCCTTCTAGCTTCTGACTCCCTCATAAATCCCAATGGGCCATTCTTCAGTTGTGTTCTTACTCTCTCTCTCTCTCTCTCTCTCTCTCTCTCTCACCCCTTCGCCCCGCCCCCCCCAAGGTTTTGACATTGTCAACCACCCCCTTTAAGATATTCTTTTATCCCTTTTCTGGTTCTCCTTCTACCTATCTGACTATTCCTTGTCACTCTCCTTGGCTGGAATCTTCTTGTTTCCCCTTTTAACAGTGGGTATACCTTAAGACCCTTTTCTGTAGCTATATACTTTTTTCTTTCTGGTGGTATTATCTTCTGTGACTACAATGATAATTTCTCTGCAAATGACCCCATACTCTTATAGATGCAATTTAAAAAAAAATATTTTTTGGGGTGAGGTAATTGGGGTTAAGTGACTTGCCTAGGGTCACACAGTTAGTAATTGTTAAGTGTTTGAGGTCGGATTTGAACTCAGGTCCTCCTAAATCCAGGGCCGGTGCTCTATCCACTGCACCACCTAGCTGCCCCTGTATAGATGCATTTTTTTTTTTTTTTGGTGAGGCAATTGGGGTTAAGTGACTTGTCCAGGGTCACACAGCTGGTAAGTGTTAAGTGTCTGAGGTTGGATTTGAACTCAGGTCTTCCTGAATCCAGGGCCAGTACTCTATCCACTGCGCCACCTAGCTACCCCTATAGATGCAATTTTAATGCCTCCTGAATTTAAATACCCCAAGCCTACTGCCTACTGGTTGTCCTCACCTGGAGGTCTCAGAGTTAATATGTTCAAAACAGACATCATTTTCTTCTTCCTTATGTCCACCTCTCCTTCAAACTATCTCTTTTCTTTTGAAGAAGTCCTTTCAGTCACCTTGGTTTGCAACTTTAGAATAATTTTTGATTCTTCCCTCTCCTTTAACCCCCATTAGATTGTGAACTTCTCAAAGGTAGAGATTTCTTTGTATTCTGGGTGCTTTGCACAATGACCTGCACATGGTAGGTGCTTATTGATTGACTGATATCTAATCAGTCACCAAGTCTTGTTGATTCCACCTCAGAGCTATTTCTTGCATCTCTTCCCTTCTTTCAACTCATACAAATATTATCTCAGGTCTGACCTTTCTCACCTCTTGCTTAGACTATTGCAATGGACTCATAATTGGACCTCATGATTTCAATCTTTCTCTTCTTCAATTCATTTCTTATATAACTGACAAATCAGACGTAAGACATAGATCTGATTATGTCATCCCCTGCCCACAGTCTTCATTGGCCCCTTATTTCCAGTAAGACAAAGTATAGTCTTTTCAGGCTGATATTTGTAATTCACCACAATCTGACTTCTCCCAACCTTTTTGACATTTTATATGACTCACTCCCCTTTAAAACATATTGCATGTAGATTGGCCAGTGAGGGAGGATCCAGGGCTTAGAACACACACAATAAGCTCTGTCACTGCTAATACACAAGGATGCTTGGGGAGGCTGCTTCCAGAATTCATGATGGAGGGCTCTTCCCCTTCCTCCCATCACTTCCCTCTCCACCCCAGCCCCCATCCAGCAGGTTTAGGTATTCTCTGGCTGATTCCTGTAGGTTTACAGCCCTGTGATAAAAAGCTTTTTAATTGGTTGCTGAGCTAGAAATGAGTATGCATACAAAAGGCTTGTCAAAATACCTCTCTCTTCCCTGGAGGCCAGTGAGGCATCAACTGTTGTAATCCTCTGGGTGAGGAGAGGGGTAGCTGTAGCAGCAGTCTGGGCCTGCCACCTGCTTCCTGTGCCCTTATCTCCCCACCCAGCCACCATGTTACTGTGAATCCATAGTGTCACTGTTTCTTCTGTCTCTGTTGTGTTTATTCTTCCCCAATCTTAGGTGAATGAGTAACAGACAGAATGGATTAGCCTATGACCACAGGAGCTTCAAAAGGTTGGAAGAACCAGCAAAGGTACAATGATTGTTGGTAACAGTAGCTACAGCAGCCTAGCCCAGTGAGGAGTCCAGTAAAAAGCTAGTAAAGAGGGGTAGTTAGGTGATGCAGTGGATAGAGCCCCAGCCCTGGATTCAGGAGGACCTGAGTTCAAATCCGACCTCAGACCCTTGACACTTACTAGCTGTTTGACCCTGGGCAAGTCACTTAACCCCAATTGCCTCACCAAAAAAATAAAAAAATAATAAAAAATAAAAAGCTGGTAAAGAAATTAAGTGACTGGTTTGACCCATTTTAGCTATGGATAGACCTGGCAACCAAGATATTCTAGCACAAAGTTTCTTAAACTGTGGGTTACAACCCTATATTGGATTTGCAACAAAGTGGGGTCACAAAAATTTGGCAGTAAATGTTTGATTTGTATACCTATTTAAATATATGTATATATATATATGTATATGTATATATACACACACATACACATAACCTATATGCCTGGTGTTGCATAAAAATTTCTTGGTCAAAAAAGGGTCATGAATGGAAAACGTTTAAAAAGCCCTGCTCTAGAAAGCAAGGGGGTGACTTTTCCATCAGTTATATCACACCCAGAAGTGAACTTGACAGAAGGAGAAAAAAGTACTCCTGGACCCAGGAAGTATCTATCCTGGGGTAGGTGGGATGTTGTACTGTGGTATACTTATTGTTGCTGTACTTATTGTTTATATTTATTATACTTTCTCAGTAAATATTCCTTTGTAAAAGTTAGAGGGAAAGGAATAATCATTTATTAAGCACCTACTATGTGCCAGGCTCAGTGCTAAGCATTTTATAAATATTATCTTGTTTGATCCTGTGAAAAAATATATTTTCATAACTGTCTCCTGTGGAAAACTGTAAGAAATTCATGGAACAAATCAGAGAGCAGTTAGGGAAACACAGTACCAGTTTCTTGTCCCAAAAGTGGGCCAGCATGTACATGTAGAGACTCCTTCCAAAGAAGAAGCTCAAACTCCCTTTGTTAGTGAAATTATTCAAGCTTTCTTTGCTTATCCTGGGGAAAGAAGTCACATTAGATGGGATCTTATCTGCTAGCTATAAACTTCCAGACATTTGGAGAGGCAAATGGTATACAACACTCCAAATAACTCTGGGGTTTGCTTGACACTCACTTATATATTGTTTGGGTTCAGTTAGAGGGCATTTTTATTTCATTAATCCAAAGTTTCATAAAATTCTTTTGGATAATAAGGCAGCTCCATCAAATCCAGGTGTTATGTATATATGTATGTATGTATGTATGTATGTATGTATGTATGTATGTATATATATATATATATATTTAGAAAGAGAGAGAGAGAGAGAGAGAATTGGAATGAGACCCCCGGCTGGGAGATTGTGAGCTCTGGCCATGAGAAGAAACCATATGACTTTAGCATCTGGAAGTGACCTTTTCTGGAGTTTCAAAGGTCAGTTCGTCATCAGGAAGTGGTGTTTGCTCGTGAGTCCTGTCAATCAGTGTTACCAGCCAATTAGCTTGGAGGTGTGTGTGTGTGTGTGTGTGTGTGTGTGTGTGTGTGTGTGTGTATGGACAGCCCTTTTTCCTGTTTCATAAGAGGTTCTGGGAGTAGTCGATGAAGCATTGGATTCTTGGGTTCCTGACCTCAGCTGGGGCGGGTCAGATTCTGGGGTCTATTTAGATAGTTAGAGGAAGTTTGCATTTTACCTCTCTCTCTCCTCACCAACTTCTGATTGCACTTTAATAAATATTTAAAAGTCTAAACTCTTGCCAAAGCTTCTAATTTAAGGCAACCACTCATTAGATTTTAGTATATTTTAGACATCATTGCTAGGATTTTAGCCCCTTACACTCTCTCTCTCTCTCTCTCTCTCTATATATATATATATATATATACCCATTAACCCTCTCATTTTATCTAGATTATTAAATTTTACATAATAATCCTTAGAACAACCTTATGAGGTAAATATTATTATCTCCATTTTACAAATGAGGAAACTGAGGCAGACAAGTTTAAGTGATTAGCCTAGGGGGGCGGCTAGGTGGTGCAGTGGATAAAGCACCGGCCCTGGACTCAGGAGTTCCTGAGTTCAAATCTGGCCTCAGACACTTGACACTTACTAGCTGTGTGACCTTGGGCAAGTCACTTAACCCCAATTGCCCTGCAAAAAACCAACCAAATAAAAAAAAAAGTCCACTGCTACTAAAGAGCCATTAGTGATTAGCCTAGGTTTACCAAGTTAGTTAGTCTCTGAGGCCAGATTTAAATACATGTCTTCCTGACTCTAAGCCACCTTTATCCATTGTACCACCTACCATGATACTGGGGAGATGATTGATTCAAGTAATATTGAGGAGATAACTGATTGAAATGCTATTGGGGAGATAATTGGCCATCGAAATTGGGAGGGACACACTTTATGGGTATTCATGAACAAAAGTATTAGAAAGATAGCCCTAACCCTTTTGGATTACCACTAAACCCCTGAGGGAAGGAACAATGGCCAAGTTTTGGGCACTCAGTCTGATGGTCTGAATGTGGGTTGGGAGAATGAGCCCCAGGTCCTATATTTAATCTGTATTGATCAGCTGTCCCCCAGAATCAACATTATATCTATTTGTATATGCTAGTTCTCCCAGGCCTGGAGTATACTCTACTAGCTTCTGCCTCTCGGAATTCCTGGTTTCCTTTAAGGCTGAGATCATGTGTCACCTGCTACTGGAAATAATTAATAGGATTTCTTTCTCCTTCCCCCCTTTCTTCTTCTAAAAAAATTTTGTTTATTTATTTTTAACAATAAAAAAATTTGAGTTCTGAATTCTTTCCCTCTCTTTCACTCCTCCCTCACTCATAGAGAAGGCAAGAAATGTGATATCAATTATACATGTGAAATCATGCAAAACATATTTCCATATTAGCCATGCTGCAAAAGTAAAAAAGCAAGTACAAAGAAAAGAAAGTGAAAAGAATTATGCTTCTATCTGCATTCAGACTCCATTACCCAGTTAAACCACTTTTGAACCAAATTTTTTTTTAAGGGCAGTGAGGGTTAAGTGACTTGCCCAGGGTCACACAGCTAGTAAGTGTCAAGTGTCTGAGGCAGGATTTGAACTCAGGTCCTCTTGAATCCAGGGCCAGTGCTCTATCCACTTCACCACCCAGCTGCTCCTTGAATCAATTTTGAAACCCGCCTGTTAAAAAACAAGACATCAGACAGCTAGGTGGCGCAGTGGATAGAGCACCGGCCCTGGATTCAGGAGGATCTGAGTTCAAATCCGGCCTCAGACACTTTATACACTTGCTAGCTGTATGACCCTGTGCAAGTCACTTAACCCCAATTGCCTTACCAAAAAAAAAACCAAACCAAAAAAACCCAACCCTAAGACATCTAGGAGTCTCCATGGATATTATAAAAGTGGGAGTGTAGTAGAGTAGAAAAGGTGGGATTTGGAAGAGAGAATTGTCCAAAAAAAATCTAGGGGGAATAGTTGAGGTTGTCACTTAAAATATGTACAAAACATTCCCTTTCCATGAGGAGTGAGAAATTTCCAGTATGATATTCCATACCATGCAAGGAAAGTCTTTCTTCAGTGACTAAGACTTACAGTTTAGTAGAGTAAGGAGGACTTGGGTCATTATGCTATTGGGTGTGGCAGAGATCTGGGTACTCAGAAATCCTAACACTGATTCTGGTAGGCCATTGCCTTTTCTAAAGGGACAAAAGTAAGCTGATCCTACTCTTGGGACTGCTATGATTAATGAGTCCCTTTTGAATTGTCATGCTATAAGGCTAGGTCCAAGGTCCCTGGCCCTCCCCTCCCCCTACCTTTTGCCACTGAACTTTACAAAGTAGAATTTCTGGTGGGCACATCCCTGTACCAGAGCTGTGTTGGAACAGAAATGGCCTTCAGAGGTAGCAGATAAAGGTATTTTTTACTAGTACTCACCAAACTACTTTTACCAGATAGTCATCTCTCAGGCATTAAAGAATCCTTGAAAGCATAGAACATGTGGGTGGATATTTCTAAGATTCATCCCCTCACTTTTTTTCAAAATTTCCTTTTTTCCTGTTCTTTCTATATATTCTGGGGGTTGCTTAGTGTCCAGGGGGGCAATATAGACTTGTGAGAGAAAAAAAGTTTGTAAACCTTAAATCACTATATAACTGTAAGTTATTATTATTACTATTACTCTTATTTGGGAGTCTACCTGCCAAGACATATCCAAGAATTCTATGAACACCATTACAAAACACTTTTCACACAAATAAAATTAGATCTAAACAATTGGAAGACTATCAATTGCTCATGAATAGGCTGAGCTAATATGATAAAAATGACAATGTTACCTAAATTAATTTACTTATTCAGTGCCATACCAATCAGACTACCTAAAAATTATTTTATAGAGCTAGAAAAAATAATAACAAAATGGGTACATGATTTAGATGTAAAGGTTGATGCCATAGGTAAATTAGGAAAGGAATGAATAGTTTACATCTCAAATCTATGGAGAGGAGAAGAATTTATGACCAAACAAGAGATAGAGAATATTGTGAAATGCAAAATGGATGATTTTGATTACACTAGATTGAAAAGTTTTTGTACAAACATGTGAGAAATACCACTCAAAAATTTCTGGGACCACAGCATTGGAGAGGTTTCAAAAAAAAAGCTTTATATTTTTCATTCTTGGGAGAATGGGCCATTCCCTAGTGGAATGTATGCAAAATGGAGGTTCCTGAGCCTTTTTATCCCTTAACTTGACTGGCCCCTCCCTTCTTCCCCAGTTACAATCTGTGAGCTAAACACTGGCGCCAAAAACTGGCCAATCAGAATGCAGCGTAGCAAATTGACACAGGGACAGCCCTTCAAACTCCTCCCCCACATGGCCACATGACCAGTTTAGGTTTTCCCTAATCATGTGATTTTGTTTCATGGGGAAGAGATGCAGACATTTTTCCCAGGCTAGGAAAGGCCCAAACCCAGTCTGTGGATATTAGCATCTTGAGCACCTGATTCTATTCCCAGCCAAACCTGAATTCACTTCCCAGACAGTAAGTCACCTGTGATTGTTCCCCAGATAACTCCAATCAACTTTGAAGGGGGGGGGGTGGCGGCACATTTCCCACAAAACAGAAGCAATGCATCCAAAATTAGTAGGGAAGCAGAATAATTTTTGTAGCCAGTATTTCTGGTAAAGACCTCATTTCTAAAATATATAGGAAATTAAATTAAATTTATAAGAATGCAAGTCATTCCCCAATTGAGAAATGGTCAAAGGATATGAACAGGCAGTTTTCAGATGAAGAAATCAAAGCTATCTATTGCCATATGGAAAAAAAATGCTCTAAATCACTACTGATTAGAGAAATGCAAATTAAAACAGCTCTGAGGTACCACCTCAAACCTATCAGATTGGCTAATATGGCAAAAAAGGAAAATAATAAATGTTGGAGAAGCTGTGGAAAAATTGAAATGCTAATGCATTGTTGGTGGAGCTATGAACTAATCCAACCATTCTGGAGAGCAATTTGGAACTGTGCCCAAAGGGCTATAAAACTGTGTATACCCTTTGACCCAGAAATACCACTATTAGGTCTTTATCCCAAAAAGATCATAAAAAAGGGAAAATATTTATAGCTGCTCTTTTTGTGGTGGCAAAGAATTGGAAATGGAGGGTGTGACAATTGGAATGACGTCCCCTGCTGGAGAGATACTGTAGGAAAGCTCTGCCATGAGGAGAAGGCATCTGAGGGCAAGCCATGTAGCTTGGAAGGTCAGTTCCTTGGCATCAGGAAGTGACATTTGATGTTTCCGGTTTAGACAGGAGGCTTGTGGGACAAAGAAGGGGCGAGGCTCTCTCTCTTTCACCAGGACCTCGTGGGGAGTGAAGCAGGAGACACAGACTCCCTGAGATAGATAGCTGAATCTAGGCCTCTTTCTCTCTCTCTTCACCAAATTCTTATGCTCCTTAATAAATACTTAAAAGTCTAAACTCTTACTAAAGCTTCTAATTTATTGACGACTACTCATTAGATTTTTAGACAGCCTAGCTAGAATTTTAGCCCCTTACAAGGGCTAAAATTTCCCATCAATTGGAGAATGGCTAAATAAGTTGTGGTTTATGAATGTAATGTAATTATATTGTGCTGTAAGAAACGATGAGCAGGCAGATTTCAGAAAAACCTGGGAAGACTTACATTAACTGATGCTGAGTGAAATGAGCAGAACCAGGAGAACATTATACATAGTATCAACAGCATTGTATGATGATCAACTGTGACAGACTTAACTCTTCTCAGCAATAAAATGATCCAAGATAATTCCAAGGGACTCATGATGGAAAATGCTCTCCACATCCAGAAAAAAGAACTGTGAAATCTAGATGTACATTGAACCATACTGTTTTTACTTTTTTTGTTTTTGTCTTTTGAGGTTTTTCTCTTTTGTTATGATTCTTCTTTCAAACATGACTAATACAGAAATATGTTTAATGTGATTGTACATATGTAACCTATTGTCTTAGAGAGAGGGAGGGAGAAAAATTTGGAACTAGAAATCTTCAAGTCACTTAACCCTCATTGTCCCACACCAAAAAAAAAAAAAACTATTTCTACATGTAACTAGAAAATAATAAAATGCTTTTATTATTATTACTATTACTATTATCATCATTTATCATCAGAGCAAGAGACTTCCCACGTGATTTTGAACCACAATTACTCCCCCATGACTCTCCACCATTTTCCAGGAACAGAACTAGAGATAGGTGAACAGTTGTGGTAATATAGAAGTTCTCTTCCTCTTAGTTTTATTATTCACAAGATTAAGGTGAAGAGCTAAGGACTTCTACATGGAAATCATTACTAGCTTGGAGCTTGGATTTTCCCTGAAATTTGTTGTTCTTAGGTCAAGGGTGAGGCAGCGTGCTATAATGGAAAGATCTGGGTCAGAAACCAGTCTCTGGCATTTAGTAGTTGTCTGATAGTGGTCCTGTCACTTAACCTCTCTCAGTAGGGTCAGTTTCCCCTGTCATATAAAGAGGATAATTAATTACCTTAAAATTTACCTCATAGAATAACCCTTGACAGGATTAAGAGACAATGGATATTTTTATGTTTTTATAAGGGGAAATCTATCATAAAGGGATGAAATAGGTAACACTCTTTTTTCCCTCTTCTCTCCCTTCTAGGGCACTTTTAAATTATGTGTCTGGAGATCCTTTCTTCCTATGGATTTGTTAATTGTTAACCTGATCAAGTTTTGTTTGAAATGGAATCTTTGTTTCTGAGGGGCACTCATTTAACAGGGCTTGTCAACCTAGGAGCTAACTGTATTTTGAATAGATTAATTCTTCCACCCTTTTAAGCTAGAAAAGGGGAACTGAGGCAGAGTTCTGTAATACAACTGATACGGGGGAGAAACCGATAGGAGAAAGCACATGGGTCCTTAGGATTCCTCTGTAAAGAATTACACTCTCTCACAAGACCTAATCAGGAATAAGAGAACAGGTTTATTGGGGTACAAGAGAAACCGGCCGGGAGGAAGGTTTTGCCAGAACAAAACGCTTTCCTCCCCGGCTAACTTGTGGGGTGCCATTTTATAGGGTTTAGATGGGGGTGGGTAAGAGTCTCTTATTGCGTGAGGGGCTGGGGGTCTTCCCGAGTTGCGCTGGGGTAGGAAGAATCCCTCGTGAGAGATCTGGTGGTGGGTGTCAACTTTGTCCTGATGGGTCTAAGCAGTCTGCTGATGGGCGGTTCCAGGGGGTCTTCTCCTGGATTACTTCATCCAGATGCTTAGGATGACTGGAATGTAGGGTGATGGTTCTGGAGCATGCTCAGTTCGATCTGTGCTGCTTATCTCCGTTAGGTGCATGCGTGTGTGTGTGTGTGTGTGTGTGTGTGTGTCCTTGATTGTGTTCAAGGAGAGGCCTACTTGATTTCAAGGGAAAACCCCTGAGGTTTCAAGGAAAAAGTTCCTTGAACCCCCCAGAGAATTGTTGGGGTGACGGGGCCCATAATCCTCCCACGACACAACAAAGTTCATTTATTGAACAAGATAAGCATCAGGGGCAGCTAGATGGCACAGTGGATAGAGCACCGGCCCTGGAGTCAGGAGTACCCGAGTTCAAATCCGGCCTCAGACACTTAACACTTACTAGCTGTGTGACCCTAGGCAAGTCACTTAACCCCAATTGCCTCACTAAAAAAAAAAAAAAAAAAAGATAAGCATCAAATCCCACCTGAATCTCAATGAAGTGGTTTAGCTGGGATCACACTTCTCTACTCCATTCTTGTCTCCTAACAAGCTTTTCAAAGATGGGGAGACAAATCCCTTCATTGGGATATATGTCTATTGAGAGTGGTTTTCTGTGAATATTGTTAAGGTAAAAATCATAACTAAGCATTCTCGTGCCTCAGGCAAATTGAGTTTGGGGAGTAGGGAGTGGCATGTACAGAGCACAGTCTAACCATACTAGTGTTGTATGTATCCCTACGGACTTTTGGGGAAAGGTAGAACCTGGAATACCATGAACATAGCAATGGGACTTTAGAGAAGGAGGCCTGAGTGATTGTGCTATGCGGTAGGGTAGGCTGTAGTATGTACTATGTATGTAGTATGTACTATGTATGTATGTATGTATGTAGTATGTACTGTAGTATGTACTATGGGCAGTAGTGCTTGCCTCAAGGAGGAAATATATTCACCCAGGAAGGAAGTATGCTGTCCTAGATACTGGTACCTTGGGGAAAATCATAGGTTGCCCCATGCTAGCTACAGCTTTGATTAAGGGTATTTAAAAATAACAGTTTATTCCTGTTGAGAGAAGTTGAGAGAGCCAACCTCTATTAGTATGGGAGGGAAGGAGTATGCATGGTCAACTGCTGGGTGACAGCGGCCCATATTGTAGGCTAAAGGTCAGGGTTGGGGATGGGATTAAAGAGCAAACAGTAATTTCCTAATCTGTTCTGAAAACCTCAAGAGTCCCTCTTCCTCCTTCTACAATCAGTTTTTAGTGCTGTGCTCAGTAAATACAACAAATAAAATAATAATATAACAGATGTAAAATCCTTATCTTTTCCTACTAGGGGGCTAGGCTCTTGCCTCAGGGAGACTGGGTTTAGTCCTAGGTAGCCTACTAGGCTAGTCCGACTCATGAAAAATGAGATCAACTTTTCTTTTTTTTTGTTTTGTTAGTGAGGCAATTGGGATTCAGTGACTTGCCCAGGGTCACACAGCTAGTAAGTGTCAAGTATCTGAGGCTGGATTTGAACTCAGGTCCTCCTGAATCAAGGGCTGGTGCTTTATCCACTGTGCTACCTAGCTGCCCCATCAGTCTTATCTCTTATTCTTCTCCACGGACTCTGTGGTCTGGTCAAACTGGTTCTCTCCCTCTTTCTTACACACCATGTACAACCTCTCATCTCCACCCTTTTATACTGACTATCTCTGCTTATACTGACTATATCTGACTATACCGACATGGGTAAAATGCACACCCTTCTCACCCTTCTATTTTTAGGAATCACTGCCTTCCTTCAAGACTCAGGTTAAGCATCATCACCTTCTGCATGAGGCCTTTCTTGATCCTCCCAGCTGTTAGTATGCATCCTTCCCAGGGTTATGTTGCATATGTTTTGTATGTGCTTCTATACATTTATATGCACATGTGTATACACATGTACTCCCCAAAAGAATGTAAGTTCCTTGAGGACAGAGACTGGTTTTATTTTTGTCTTTATATCTCCAACCCCTAGCCCAGTGCCCACCACACAAGAACTTAATAAATGCTTGTTTATTGATTGACAAGTCATTGCTTTCAAGGAATGTATCCTTCAGGGAGGAGAAGACACCAGCATGGATGGATAACTCTAGTACACAATATTATATAAGTGAATTAGAGAGTTGCAAAGCAAAGTGCTATATGAAATCTTAGGGGGAAGACTATTATTAACTGGGAGGACTGGGGAAAGCTTTTTGAATAAGGTGGTGTTAGTGATGTACTTTAAAGGATGGGAAGCAGGTAATCAGGTAAATATAGGGAAGGAGAGATTTCCAGGTTTAGGGAAGGGCTTGAGCTAAGGTAACAGAGGTATGACAGCATAGTTTGTGCTCAGAGGCAGAGAGTTATCCAATTTGACCGGAATGTGGAGGGCGTGAGATGAGGCTGGAAGGATAGTGGGGCCACCAGTTTGAGTGACTCTTCCAGGCAGAGACTTATACAAAGTTTGAATTTTGTTACTGAAGAATTTTACAACTGTAACATATCCAGGTCTATAGGTTAAGAAAGATGAGTCTTCTGGCAGCAGCATCAAGGATGAATTGGAGGAGCAGGGTGTGGAGGCAAGACCTGTAAGGAGGTTTATGATTCAGGATGGGATGGGGGTGGGGTTGTAATGGAAATGGGGGGGGGCAGACATTAATCAGCTGTAATCAGTGTCTTGAGTAGGGCAGCCAGGATGACAAAAGTGCTTGAAAGCATGTCATAGAAGTTTGGTTGAAGGAAATGGGAATGTATAGATGGGAAAAGGGATGACAGGGGTGCAAGTTATAGAGGTGTTCAATATTTGAAAGGATGGCTTCCTTCATGACAATTCAAATGTCTTCTTCAGTGGTCTTTCTTGGGCCTCCTAGCTTATGCTGCTTTTCCCTTTCAGGCTACCTTGTATCTACTTTGTAAGTATCTTGTATATACCTTTTTATGTACATGTTGTCTCCTGGATTAGAATGTAAACTCCTTGAAGGCAGGGATTTTGCTATTTTTTTGTATCCCTAGCATTTATCACACATTTTATAGATGTTTTTTGATTGATTATGCCACTGTTGCAGATGCTAGAGATACAAAGCCTAGAATGAAAGCATCCCTGCCTTCAAGGAACTTACATTCTAAAGGAGGACACAACATACATATATAGGTATATAAAAATGTTTGTGTGAAATGTATACAAAATAAATACAAGGTAATCTTTTTTTGGGGGGGGGGAGGGAGACCTTAGCAACTGGAAGATCCGGAAAGATCCTATGTAGGAGGTGACTTTTGTGCTGAACTTTGAAGTTTGAACTGTAAGAGACAGTAGTGAGGAGAATGTATGTTCTAGTCATGGGCACAGTTTGTGCAAAGGCATTATGGGAAATGAAATCTCACATATAAGGAACTTTAAAAAGTCAGTTTGGCTTGACCAAAGAATAATGTAGCACTTGTTTCTTCAGACTTGGCAAAGATGGACAAGGCCAGCTGGAGATGAAAAGAACTATACATGTGTTAATTAAGGAGAAGCAACAGATCTCCAGTTAGGTGCTGGCTTGCATGCTTTTAGCTGGATGTCAATAAACATTTATTAAGCTATCAAGTGTGTCAGAGACTGTGCTGCTAAGTGAAGGGAGTACAAAGAAAGTCAAAAGACAGTCCTGGCTTTCAAGGAGCACACAGTGGAATGGAGGAGACAGCATGAAAACAACTATGTCCAAACAAGATATAGATACAGGATAAATTGGAGATAACCAGCAGAAGGAAGACAAAAGGGGATTGGAAAAGGTGTTTATCAAACCTTTGTTGAATATTATCACTATTGCAAAACTAATGATTTTTTTTTGGGGGGGGGAGGCAATTGGGGTTAAGTGACTTGCCCAGGGTCACACAGCTAGTTAAGTGTTAAGTGTCTGAAGCCGGATTTTTACTCAGGTCCTCCTGAATCCAGGGCTGGTGCTTTATCCATTGTGCCACCTAGCTACCCCAAACGAGTAACTTTTTAAAGTAGGAGCAGAATGTAGACAGCCTATTGCTGTGACATCCCTTTTTATTTCAGGGCAAGGCAAATGAGATATTTACATACATGCGAATTTGCATATCTACATATAGTCCATATGTATTTCACTTACACACGCATATATGTAACACACATACACAAATCTATCACTTTGCAAATCTTAAAGCAGTATTAAATATTAGATATTCTTCTTCTTATTATTATAATAAGTGATTGTCCCACTGGCCTACTTCCAAGAGAGATTAACCCCAAATTACTGCTCCTTATGGTGCCCTGATAATTAACAAGCAGACTACGTATGAAGCATTCTCAACTCTTCAAAATAGACAACCAAATAAAAACTAAAGCTATCATTAGCGTTGTCATTATAATTAATTATTATTGTTGTTGTTAAGTTGATGACGACAGGAGTGGTTGGAAGGGTGAGGAGGAGGAGGAGGAGGAAAAGGAGGAGGAAAAGGCCCGTGGAAGTGGAGGTGAAGGCTGGGAAAAACGAAACTACAACTCCCAGAAGCCTCCAGGAAATTGCGCGCCGTCGCGGCGACCCTCCTTCGGCGGCTGAGCCGGGGCCCCGCCCCTCAGGTGACGTCACTGAGAGGTGACGTCACGGCGCTCAGAGCGAGGCTTCGGTAGAGAAGCAGCCGCCGGAGCTGGAGTCGCCGCTGGTGGCGGAGGCAGCGAGAGAGCGAGCCAGAGAGGGAGGGGGGAAGCGGAGCGGAGTGCGGAGCAGCGCGGCGCTGCGCGGAGAGCCGGAGCCGGGAGCGGGACCGGAGCCAGGGCCGGGGCAGCAGCTGCGGAGCCGAAAACCCGAGAGACACAGAGCCGGGAAGCTCGGGGCGCCCCCCAGCCCCCCAGCCGGACGGTGCCTGGTGTCTCCCCCCGCCTCCCCTCCCGGGGGGAGGAGGAAGAGGCGGCGGCGGCGGCCGACCGGACCTCGGGGTGTCGCCGCCCCCACAGGAGGAGCCGGGCCGGCCGCGGGCTCCACAGCGCCGGGGCCCGGGGCCCGTGACAGACGGGCCTAGGAAGGGAAGAGGCGGCGGCGGCGCAGGCGACGGGGAGGCAGCGGCGGCGGCGGCGACACCATGTCATCCCCCAGCCCGGGCAAGAGGCGGATGGACACGGACGTGGTCAAGCTGTATCCTTCGTGGCCGTGTGTGTGTGGGGGGGTGTCTGCGTGTGTGTCTGTGTGTAGTGGTCCGGGAGACGTGGGGTGGTGACGCCTACTGACCCCCCTTCCCCTCCCCCGGCCTTCCTCCCCGGGACCCCACCAGGGCCCTGGGGCACTTCCCCCCCCTTCCATGACTCCCCTCCCCCTCCCCCCGTACCCGGGGCTCCTTCTCAGCACCTCCCAATCCCTTTCATCGCCTCCATTAACTGCAACCCCTCCGGATACGCGTTGCTCCCCTTCTCCTGCACCCCCTCCATATCTATGACCTCACTCCTACAGTTTTTAAACCCCCAAAGACCGGCCTTTCCTTCTGGGGCTGATGGGCTTTTTGCTTATTTCGCCCAGCTACTTAAACCCACCCTACGGGTCTTCTCTCAGCTGTATAATTTAGGGATCAAAGGTGGGGATATCCCAGGATGGTTCCTTTCTCTTTTCAGCGAAGTGCCCCCCAATCTCTACCCAGAATATTTGTAAGCTGGGGAAACCAAAGAACCCCTTTCCTTCTTCATTCCCAGTTCTTTGCTATATTAGTAGGAAGAGGCAAGCAATACTAAATTCTATCCAGGGTCCTGTAACTCTTCCCCCCCCCCCAATTAAAAATAACCTTTATATACTTGTCAGGTACCCCTTCTTGGTTTTAGCTTTGCTGTCTGGGAGAACCCCACTTTGCTGCCTGCCTCTGACAAAGCATACCTTATGTCACTAAGAACTGTAAAGAGAGGGACCTCTGTGGCTGTAGCCAAGCACCCTCCTCTGCAAATATATGTGACACTGAGAAGAGAGACTGGAGAGCACTTTCCCAAAATAACCCACTCCTCACTACCGGGAAACCCCTCAACAGCGTGAGATTAGAGTTTTGGGGAATACCTGCCCCTTCTCAAATAATACCTTTCTCTACACCCTCCAATACACTTGAATCTATATTATGGGGGTGACATTGGAGAGATTAGATTGTATTTGAGAAGAGCACTGCAGACAGGGCTTTTGTAGTGCTGGTTGGTTATTATTATTTACTTAATGACTTCAGCCGGAGAGATTCCCGAAGGTTCCCGGGCCAAATCCAGGGTTTTGTTGTTGTTGTTGTTTTTTAAAGGGTGATTTAGAGGGTGTGGGGAGATGGAGGAAATGAGCCAAGCAACCAGAACAACTAGTCCCTTGGGGGAAATGGGGGTAAAATGCAGTTGAAAAGTCCAGTTTACCTTCTTTCCCTCCCCTCCCCACCTCTCCTCCACTTCCCCCTGTTGCAGGGTTTTGTTTATATAACAAGTAGTTAGGCTGGATTCTCCTGAAGAATTCCTCCATATATTTATTTATTCTTTACTATTTTTGATTGGCTGATTTATCCTTTTTGTAAAGGGTGGGTAATACCACTGAATATTCAGTTAAAAAACTTGCCTGAGTTTTAAAGTAGTATTAAAAATATTGGTTTGTAGGTGGGGGATGGGTAGATGTTTGTCAGATCCAGAGATTATTCATAATGTTTTCAGGAACTCTAAGGTGGCTTCCCCTACTTCTACCCCACCCTGGAGAACTTGCAAGGAATTAGCTGCTGGAGATATTGAAGTTTGGGCCTGAGTTTTTATTTTTTGGGGGTGGGGGGCTGGGTGAGAAAAGACAAAGAAAGGCATAGGAGTAAAATTGTTTCTAGGGAAAAGGTAAACCAAGATACTGTTTTATGTATTGTTCCTGATATAAGGTTGAGTGTGTGTAATGGATGGTAGCAGTTGTGTTGGGGGCTTTTCATAAGGCTGTAGCAAAACTTGTAACAGTGGTTATGTGTGTGTTTAGACAAAGCTGCTTCAGATTTTAGTCTTGTTTAGAAAATAGGAAATGACACTGATTGTGGCAGAACCTGAGTTATTTTTATCCTGGATTTAGTGTTACTGTCAGACCAATGCAAATTTTCAGCTAGTCTTTAATTTAGAAGGTGGGGGGGGGGAAGAACTTTTTTTTTAAACAATGTCATATTCTTAAAATATACACATGTGTGTTTTTTAAAGGTTGAGAATAAGGGGTGAGGCCCAACTTGACCTGAGCCCTTCCCAAGACTGCTCCTTTTGTTCATTTAGTAGTTGTGGCATCTAGAATGATTACCGCATTTAGGGGTAGGGGCATCTGAGAAGGAGAGGTGATACAGACAAAGAAGGGCAAGGTATTTTTTTTTTCTTTTCTAACTGGCTTTATTTCATAGCTTATTTTTAGATGAAGAAAGACAAAGATACATCAGCTTCCTGTTCTTTCCCCACCTTCACTCTTTTCTGACAAAAGAAACAGAGGTGCTTTTTAATCACTGGTCTCTTGTATAGTAGTCTAACATTCTGGGGATTTAAAAGCCAGGGGTTGTCTTTGCTACATGTTTGTTTTTTCCTCCTAGCATAAACATGATTGAGAAGTTCATGTTTTTCAGATACCTTTGTAGGTCTTCCTGGTCTTTTTGTGTGTTTTGTGGCCTCCTTCCTCGGATTAAATGAGATCAGTAGGCCCGAACTAAGCCATCACTTTTTGAATTTAGATAATATATTCATATATTTAGCTGAAATAAAATAAGCCCAGTACTAAAATAAGTTAAATTATGTGGAAAGGAAAGAGAGGGTGTTGAAAATGACACAGTGAGTGAGGAAGTGGAAAAAATAGGTCTGAAGGAATGTACTTGCTTGTTACCCACACTGGCCTTTGATTTCTTGGGTTTGTGCTTACTACCATTTTCTTTGCAATCTCTTGTTTCAGCCCATTTTTGGATGTCTCCTGGGCATAATTATGCCACCAGGATTTACAGCCTGGCAGGGAACATATATAGTACTAAAGTAACAGGGCGTGGGGGTAGGGAGAGCACAGGATAGACGTGTAACTCATGCCCCTGCTTTCCACGGCTCAGACAGGTTGATCAGAGACGTGGCCTGTTTGTTAGTTGGAGTCAAGAGATCTTTCTTTTGTGACTGGGTTGGTAGGAGATCTGACTTCTAAGTTATTTGGGGAGTGAGTGTTTTGCACCGATGCACTGAAATAATTTGCTGGGTGATTATGTTCTGAAACTCTGACTCATTCATTGTTTCTCTCCTGGTCGTTGTGCAAGCCTTCTTCTGGAGTTTAAAACTGATTTAAATTGCTTTTTAACACCATGGGGATGTTGTCCTAGTCCCAGCAGCACTTGCCTTCGCCCACTAGAGTGCCTTGGGTGTGTGAAGGGCGCTTTATCCATCCAGTTGGCCCAGTGGAGCCTTTTCTGGGTCAGAACCGGAGTGTGGTTGCTTTTTAAATTTCAGTTTTAAACCTATCTGATTATTTAGATTATACGAGAACTGGGGCTCTTCTGTACCTAACCTACGATTTGCCCTCAAGGAATAACCTGTTAATTTTCCCCTGGTGGAGGAACAAACTACTCAAATTACACATCGGTCCCTTGACCGTAGGGGTTTTTTCACTGTCTCACCCTGTTGCACGGTCTTTCTGATCCTTTTATCTGTGAACCTGAGGCCCCAGCTAAATGCCGGAGCTGCTTGTTTTGGGGAAGCGTCTGCAGGCGAAAGGCCGCAGGCACAGCTCCCTTTGGCTCATTGGCTGTTCTGTTACTACCCGGAAACTGAGCAGTGGGCGGAGCTGCCCAAACAGCTGATGGAGTGTGACCAGAGTGTGTTTGTATACAAAAGAGGAGGGGGCTGGGGGAGCTTAGGGAAAGACTTGGAAAAAACTTAAAACACAGGAAAATCAGAAGTGGAAAGTAGAGTCACCAGAATAAAGAATACTTGTAAGGAATTGATAAGTGGACATCTGATGTCACAGTATTTGTACTTAAGTACATGAATATATTCAGAAACTTTGAGTTAACAGATTATAGTGGTTCTAGAACAGGAAGGGACCCCAGAGGCCATCAAATCTAGCCTCCTTCATTTTATAGACTGGAATCTGGGGCCCAGGGAGGTCAAGTGACTTGTCCCACAGACAGTAAAAATCAAAGCATTATTTGAACTCCAGTCCTTTGACTGCAGAGCTAGAGCCTTTTTCTGTAGTAGTTTGAGGGGCTTTATGAAGGAATTCATGTTGCGTTTCTGTTGGCATAGCTAACAGTGATTAGAGATGAAATTTTGGTGGCAGTTTTGAGAGCAGGTTCTTTTCTCTTCCAGAGGGAATACAGCAACTTAAGCAGAATACACGTCTTGAAATATATTTAGCTGACTCTATGCATAGGCAGCATAATCAAAGCATAGTAGACATTTAACTTCCCTTGCCAAGCTTCAAATTCCTTTCACAAAAGGGACTGCTGGTGTTGTGGAGTAGCAAATTCATTAATATGGCCACAATGAAAACTTGATGGGACCTAATGTACTGTTTCCTCCCCAACTGGATCTCTTACTTCATTGGTACAAGGAACTCCAAATTAATAAAAGGAAGGAACCAGTATGTATCAAACACCTACTATGTTAGGCACTGTGCTGATAAGTGCTTAACAAAATTATCTCATTTGAACCTCAGAAAAACCTTTGGAGAAGGATGCTGTAATTATACCCATTTTACACTTGAGGAAACTTAGAGGCGCTCAGTACCTTGCCCAAGGTCATACAGTAGTGTCCAAGGCAAGGCTTGTAAGACCTAGAAAGGTCTTTCTGACTCAGAGCTAGCTACTCTGCAGCTCTTTATAATGCTTGAGGGTTTTATAGATCTTTCATAGCAAATAACATGAGTAACACAGATGAGAATCTTTGTAGAATGAACACATTGTATTCTGCTGTGATGAAGGAAGGAAGGCCATCAGTTATGGCTTAAATAATTTTTATTTTACATTTTATATTAAAAAAAGTAAAAACGGTTGTAATTTCTTAGCATCAGGATAAACAAATAACTTTACTAGGGCTTTGCTTTGGCTTAAAAATAGTGCAAATACAAAATGGAAATGTGCAACCATTTTCTTTGTAAATGTCATTTAAAAAACTTCATGTGGTTTTGCCATTAATCTTTTATTTTCACCCTTAATTTAGTTGTTTGGTTACTTTTGTTACACTTCATTTTGCACTTGGAGTAGACAATTCTGTAATCTTTTAACCAGCTCAAGTATCAATTGGGAACCTGTGGTTTGGCTTCCATTTCCTGTGGTCTCTGAGTGAGATGATGGAATGGAAGTTGGAACAGTTTGATGTTCTTCACTCTTCTAGCTGAAGCTAAAAGATTTGGTAACTTATAATATTCTGTGTTTGTCTTCTCAGCCTAGATTTTGGTGACAAAAATAACATGCTGGTAGTTATCTTGGTTAAACAGGGACCCAAATGAGTAAGCATTCACAGCTTTATGCCATCTGATTCCTACAGTTCTAGTAAGTTACACCCATGTCTAAAAATTCAGCTTTCAGGAAAAAAAATTGTTGTAGATGTGAACCATAAAAACTAACCTGGTGCATGTATTATTAATAGTCTGGTTTATGTGCTATAATGGTCATCTTGTGATTGTGTGTGTTATGCAAAAATATACTGGACTATGTTTTCAGTTAATTTTAATGTTTAGTTTACCAGAATTTCTGATTGCTGGAAACATTGAATTTTGGGCTTGAAAATAAAATGAGTTAAAAGTGTTTTTTCATGCCATGTTTCCTGTAGTAGGCACTTAGGTTAAAATAAGTTTTAAAAAACGTTTAGTACCTCCAGTATGTGTGTTCTAGTTGATATCCTTTTAGACTGGTTGACTCATTGCTTAGTTACTAGACCAACAAATAGACCGGAAACTCTCATTCTGAAATCTTGTAGTGAGTTAGAAAGAGAATTGGATCTGGAGTAAGACTTGAGTTCAAATCATTTTACCTCTGGTCCTTGGTTTGTTGATTTGTAAAATGAGGTGCTTGGAATAAATATTCTCTATCACTCCTGTGTTAAAATCCATGTTTTTGTTCTGCTTAACTTCCTCAGTAGCAATGTTTCCTATGTCTTTAATAGCTGTAGTGATGAATATCAATAAATTGGGGGTTGATGGTAGTGGTGTACTTGTTAAAGTGTCTGACTAAGATTCTTGGTCCAAATGAATTAATGTGCCCAAATGCACATAAAGTTAGATTTCTGGCAAAATTTGGAATAATTTGGGAGCCTGAATTTAATTTTCACAGATTGGTTTCCACATTTGATTCCCAGGTGAAATTCTGGGTGTCATTAAACTCATTGCTTTAATTTGTAGCCATTTAATACTTGTGGAGAAGCATGGCTCCAAATCAGTGAAGCAGATTACCTTTTCAGTACAGTATTTGTTTTTATATCCACTGCCCAAGTATTATGTAGGTTTACTTTAAGAACAAAATTGGGTTTTTAAAAATTGGAGACTTTTTGGACCATTTTAATTAATTGGAGGTACAATAAAATAATCAAGTTACTTTTTAGTTTATTCTCTTTTCCTTTTATTTTGTGATTAACAAGCATTATTTTTCCTCTTCCCTTCCTCCCTTTGCTTTTACATTTTATAAATCACATTGTTTTTATGTTTGCTGGGGAATTTAGATTTACATATGTTTGCAAAAAGATAAATGATATTTTGGTTGTTTTATGTCCCCATTTTTAATGTAGTGTTTATCGATTTTAATCTGATTGTATCTATATGTATATGTATGATTTAAATTTAGATAGTATTTTCAGTCAAGTTAAGTACTTGAACAGTTAAAAAATTTTCCCACCATTGGGGTGGTGGTGCAGTTATCTTTTCCTTTTCCTTGCTCCTGACTCTGCTTTCCCCTTCCCCTCCCCTTTCCCCCTTTCCTTCTTCCCTCCTTCCCTCTTCCTTTTTCCTTTTTCTTCATGGATTGGGGAGAACTAAAGTGAGATGAAATAACATCTTCAATACATAGATCAATCCCAGGGACAGAAACAGACTGGAAGATAATACAAGGGAGATATTTTAATATCTTTCAGTTCCAGTTTTTGCAATTTTCTTTCATATGTAACTCACCCTCATGTAATATCAGGGACTTTAAAAATTTATTCCTGATACCTTATGAGTTGATAGATTATTAGACATTGATATTTACTTAGAGGAAGGTATCAAAGTACCTTCTAAAGGAGTAAACCTTTAATTAAGAGTTGTATTAGTTAATGTCATCTTATTTCCTGATAAGTGTTATCAGTATACACCCCTATTTATATATACATATGTGAGTGTAACTTAAAATCTTGTTACTCTCCTGTTATTAGCAATAGGAAATCTTAGCTTGGTGAACTGGATTGAGGTACTTTTCTATGGCAGTTTCTATTTGCATCCAAGTGTAGACCTCAAGCTTGTGGCAGTTGTGTTCTTGGGAACCAAGGCTTAGGGAGTGTGTGCTTCAGAAATATGACTTGGTCTACTTTTATAGTAATGCTTTTCTACTGGGACTCTTGAACAGAGCAGAAGATAGTACTTTTTTCCTTTCCCTTATTTTTTGCCTTGTGTCCTTAAGAGAATTTGGAGGTCACACTGTGTCCAACTTTTGACACTAGCTTTTGAATTCTTTTGCCAATGTAATAAAGATGTTTCTCAGTTTATATGAAATTCATATATGTGGGATAAAACCACATACATTGTTTAGTTAGGCAGAGGATCTTTCTAGGTTCATAGGATTGTATTTCCTTTATAAAATTTCAGATGAGTCATTATAAAATAGAAACCAAGTAACCAGGCATGGCTTTGGTCACCTCTGGTACATTTATTTAGAAACATTGTGCTCTCTGAAACTTTGTCTAAAAATTACCAGATGCCATGGAATGTATTGAGAAAAGTTCAACTAAATTTGGAATTATGTGAAAAAAGCAACAGCTCAATTTTTTTTTTTAAACTTGGCAGCCACTGGACAACTTGTGAAAAGTAGACTAATGAATATAGAGACTCAACATACAAGTGACTTTATTTTCCGGTGTAGTATTTTTCCCATATGAAAATTCTTTATCAGCTTTAGGTTTCCCTGTTTGATATATTCAAGTGAAATATTTTATTGTCTTAATTCTAAGGAAATTACTGGATTTAAGACCATTTTTCAAATTCTAGAATCTACTTTTTGAATGAAGGCAGAATATTTCTTTGGCCAAACAGCCTGGAGCTTGAAATTTCAGCCCAATTTTTTTTCCCCCACAGTAAAGATGTGAACAGGTTTGTTGGCTTTATTTTACCCACATAACTTTTTTGGTCAGTTTATTAATCCAAACCAAGCAGAAAAAAAGTTACTTGTGACATACTTTGAAAACCACCACATTTTGGATTTAAAAAATGGATTGTAGGGGCAGCTAGATGGCACAGTGGATAAAACACCGGCCCTGGAGTCAGGAGTACCTGAGTTCAAATCTGGCCTCAGACACTTAACACTTACTAGCTGTGTGACCCTGGGCAAGTCCCTTAACCCCAATTGCCTCACCAAAAAACCAAAAAAAAAAAAAAAAGGATTGTATCTTCTAAGGTGTTGAAGACAAAGACAATCAGTGTAGGAAGAAGCTGCTTTTTAAAGGGACTGAGCACTTTCCTACAAGAGGAGCTTAGTTATTTTGTTCTTGAAAAAAAATTAAATTTTAAAATGAGCACCTGAAACAATTATCAGCATTATTAATAGGACTGTAGTAAAAATTTGATTCCTAACATTTGTTAACTTCATAAAAGCTGTATTGATTAACGTTGCCAAAACTGGTTGTTTTTTTAAAGAAAGGAAAGATTCTATCTTCCCATTCCCCCTTCCACCCCAAATTGGATCCTATGTGTTAAAACACTAGTTTCTTTCTTTTTTTTTTTTTTAGTGAGGCAATTGGGGTTAAGTGACTTGCCCAGGGTCACACAGCTAGTAAGTGTCATGTGTCTGAGGCCGGATTTGAACTCAGGTCCTCCTGACTCCAGGGCCGGTGCTCTATCCATTGCGCCACCTAGCTGCCCCAAAACACTAGTTTCTTAAGGAAAAGGAGAGGAAGTAGATCTGAGTGTGTTCTTTAGTCTAATTGTCTGGATAGTTGCCCATTTTCTTGGCAGTAAAGAAAAGCAGCTGTTGAATGACATAACTTTGAATATCAAATGAGGACATATATTTGAGTATATGTGTATTCAGTGATTCAATGTTTACCCAAGTTTCTTGTGAACACTTTTTTTTTTTTTGGTCTTTGCTTTTTGTTGTCTATGCTGTTGGGTTAGAATACAAGCTACTTCTTTTGTGAGAGATTGGTTATATCTTTGTCCTGATTATTTTTTCATAGCAATGTGTTTTATAACAGGTAACCATATCATTTGGAAAGACTGATTGTTGCCTTTTCTCTCAAACTTGGTTTCTTTACAAACAGGTCAAATAACTATTTTCAAATTTGTACTCAGTTCACTTGATGATTTATCTCTAGCAAGTTTTAAGTGTTCTACTTCTTTGATCCCTCTAAATCCAAATAAATAGGAAGAGGAGAATTTATATTGATAGCAGTGGTCTTAGGCTGATTAAAAAAAAACTTTCTTTAAAGAGGAGTGGGACTCAAGGGGCTTTGTGAACCTAACATTTATCTAAGATGTTTTATTAAATGTTTCAGTGCTTTTCAGTCAAATAAAATTAAAAATAGCATCAAGTCGAGTCCTTCTTTGCCAAAAGTCTGAAGTCCTAATTCTGCTTGTCTTCTTCAAGCCTACTATTGCTTATTAACCTTGAATTATTTTGCAAACTTTGCTGTAATGTTGCAAAACTTTTTATATTCATGCTGTACATATAAAAAATTTAGGCTAGCCATTCCGATGTTAAGTAGGTAATTTATTAAAAGATAATCTAGCTTGTGATTTTGATTCTGTTGTCTTTTGTGGTTGTGAAATTCAGGTTCTGAAGTGTCTGATAGGGTTGGTTATAATTCTATCCAACCTTTTCTTTGTTGAATTATACTTTAGTCCTCATATTAGGAGGCTCTCCTTGTAACCAAAATTCACTCCACTCTGTTTTCCCTTGTAAGTGAAAGAGGAATAGTGTCTATTCCTGCATGTATTTCACACAAGTATTAAGTTTTTGTTTTGCTGCCTTTAGTGGAAACAAATAAAGTCACATAAAGCTATTTCACAAACATCCAAGCTGCCTTCTATTGTATTTGTTCTCAATTATTTGATGATGTGATGTTCCTGAATCAGAATCTTTCCAACTTCAAAAAAATCAAGATTACTATCCATGATAAATGTCATAATGTCAGCACAGAGGAGTTAGAAGATTTGAATTGAATTCAGCAAACATTTATTAAGTTCCTACCACCTGCTAGGCAATAGTATGAAGTATTAATACACTTGGTAATTGGTAATAATATTACTTATGGTCTTTTAAAGCCATAATTTGTAATGTTTTATGTTCAAGGGGGAAAGAGGTTAATATTCATTCACTAAATATTTGTATTTATCATTATACTCTGCACTATTTGACATTTAAAAGAACTCTTTACATTTGTATAGCATTTTCACATTTTCCCCCCTTCATAATCTTGACTAAAATCCTGTGAGAGACAAGCAAGGCCCATATTATTCTCATTTTGCAGATAAGGAAACTGAGCTTTTAAGAGAATAAGTGATCTGCCACAGCTAACAAATGTCAGATCCTCAATTAACATCCATTTTCAAGTTTCTAGTCTAGTGGTCATTCCAAGCACATCAGTATGTTAGCAGTGTGTTGTGAGGATTCCCTCCTGGTCTGTAAATTTAGTGGATAACATTTTAAACTGCCACCTAATGCTCAGAGAGGTGGTGATTTCTCCTTGGTCACACAGCTGGTGTGAGGTAGGGTTGGAACTCAGATTTCCTAATCCAAATAGAATATTCTGTCATACTAAGAGTTTAATACTCTGGCAAGTCAAGATTCCTAATGTTTAATTCTTAATTATTTGTAATTAAGAAATATAGGAAAGAGAACCTTGATCTGATAATTCACAAATCGTTTCATGTCTCTAATATTTTCCATTTGTCAATCTATATGTTTTGGGAAACATATTTAATTGCTTCTTGGATGGCATCACTTTTTGAAGGCTTTGTTACTTCCACTGCCATTCAAAGCTCAGAAATGATGGCCATAAATTTCAGCAAACATAACCTATATCTATATTTAGTACCTTGAATATAATATTAAAAGCCACATAATGAAAATAACAATATTAAACAAAGTTGGTGTTGCCTAAATATAATAAGCATTATGTCAGTGGAAGTAATGTACTAAGAATTTTCCTTAGACCTTTGAGGCCTTCAATATTACTTAAAAATGACAGCTGTTGGCAGTATTGTTTTTAATTATAAGATTAAGCCAACTATTTGTTGTTTGGTATAGAAAATGGACTTAGCTGTAAAATAATGCAATAGCTTTTCCTTTATAAGCTTGAATTAGTTTTATTACTTAATAGTTAGAGTGCAACTGAAAAATGAGGTGAAATAACTCCAGCCTGCCATGTCTTTATTAATCTGCTACACAAGAGATTAAAAGATGAATTCAATATGGTTTGTCTCTTGTTAGCATTTTGTCATTCTTGACAACAGAGTGAATTTTGTCCTTACTTTCTTTAGAAGATACAGGTTTTTCATAAGGTGTAGTAGATAGATGTAAATAGCTGCTTGATGCTTGAGTTACCTACCAGTTATAGTTTAACAGAAACTGAGGTGGGAACCTGCTCTCTCTCCACCTCCTTTGTCAGGTATTTTAAGCAGATTAAATTAGGCAGCTAGATGGCTCAGTGGGTAGATAGAATGCTAGAATTGGAGTGAGGAAGGTCTGAGTTCACATGTGGCCCTGGGCACACTACTTGTGTGACCCTAGATAAGTCACTTAAATCCTCAGTTTTCTCATTTGTAAATTTGTGGTAATAATAGCACTTGCCCCCTAGAGTTGGTTATGAAGATCAAATGAAGATAATATTTGGGAAATGCTTTACAAACTTAGTGCTATATAATGCTGCTGTAGTTATTAACGTAAGTTTGAACCAGTATACGGTGGAATGGTTGTAAGCCATCACTCAGAGTAGAATTTTCCCAAAGCCAAGGCCCTCTTTTGCTACTTTGAATTAGAAATTTCTGCCTCCGTGTTCTAACAACTTTATCTTGAGATTTTAAATATTTTAGAGGAAAATAAAGTTTTGGATTTTGGTTCAATTCTTAAACTGTCGAGTATCTGAGGTGAATTAAGTTTGAAGTTTTAACTGGCAATTTTAGTTATTAGAGTGGAGTGATACAAGTTTCTATCTGCAGATATTTTTGTTTCTTAAACAATTTCATTCAATTTAAACTGGATGAATTATATAAAAAGGAGAATCATTTATGTTTTAGCAGGGTCGTCTGATGTTTCCATCATTTTTTTCAACTTTGATATTTGAACCCCTTAATGCTATATAAAATCAATATGAATTAATAAGGTATAAGCTCTTAGTTTCCAGTACCTTCAGTTCAGAATTGTGTATAAGCCATTGGTGTCCAGGAGCCATATACATCTTTTTGATTTGTTTCTATATTTAGTTTCATGGGCAGTTTAATTTCCCACATTTGATTGAAGTCAATGTATATGACTTGATAACTGAAATGAAGGTTATCTTCTATTTGGGTCTTTCCGTTAAAATTGGCAAAGGCATACTTTTATTAGCTTCATATTACTCTGGGAATCATAGAATTTTAAAATTAGGAGACATCTTAGATTTTTAAAAAACAATGCCACATATAAAATACCTTGTTTTTTCTGATAGGATTAATTAGATTAGGGAGAGATGTGTGCTGATTTCAGTGAGGACTTATGTATCCCTATGAAATTTTTTATAAACTTTTCCTTGTATTACATTTTTTATCACTGTATCATTTTGTATTTTTGTGTCCCTGTATTCATTTTATTGAAATTATTCATGAAAATTTGCTCTCTGCCCAGAAAACAGAAAATTTCTACCAGGGGAATGAGGTTCTGTATAAGTGAATTTTCTAGATAACTGAAACTTAAACTTATTCAGACAAACAGAAAAGCTGATTTTGATGTATTCCACATTTCCCTACTAGTTTAAACTGTAATTGATGTCTAAGGTTGTTGAATAAGTGTCCTGTTTTAAAATTCTGCCAAATCTGATTTTCAGTTTTAAATTTTTTAGTGCTATCTTATTTTTAACCTCACCTTCATTTTCAAATATGCCACTCCCTGTCCGCTAGTCAGTGATCTATCCTTTGTAACACAGACGAAAGAAGAGAAGAGTTTAGCAAAACTAATGAACACACCAGTTCTTGAAATAGTGGAAGAAGGTACATCTTCTTTGCTCTTCTTTTTGGAACAAACTTGGTCATTATAATTGCACATCATTCAGCTTTTTGGCTTTCTGGTTAGCAGCTAAATACAAGTGCAACTAATTAGCAAAATAAATTTGTTTTTTAGTTTGATTGAACAGTATTCAGGATATAAAAATGAGCATGCCAAATTATAATGAGTATTTATGTAGTGCTTTATAATTGGTACCTCATTTGAGTTCACAACAACTTTGGGACTCGGGTACTATTATCTCCATTTTATAGTTGAGGAAATTGAGGTAGACATGCAGCAAGTAAGTGTCTGAGGCTTGGATTTGAACCCAAGTCTTCTCAACTCCAAGTTCAATGTAAACTCTACTTTGCCACCAGCTGTCTGCTTCAGCTTTGTATTCAGTCCTGTGATTCAAAACCAAGTTCACGCTTTCCTAGCTTGCATTCAGAGCTGTTGGTTTGGTTTCACTGCTGTACTTTGATCCAGCCATGGGACTACTATTTTCTCAGATAGTTGTTTCCTCTTGAATACCCTTCTAATCCAAGCATTATGCATCCAATTTTTGTGCTTTGTCCTTAAACTCCCAGACCAAAAAGCAATCTGCACCAAACCAAGCTTTACCTATTCCTGTATACCTAGAGGTAATCTGTCTTCTGAACCAGCAACTTTTTGTATCTTTCTTTATGGCACGTCATGTGTTAGCTTGTAGTATAATTATTTGTGTGTGTGTATTTTTTAACTCTGGTTAGATTTTATAGGTTTTATATGCAGTCTTTTAAAAAGCCCTTGTGTTGGAGCCATACAATGTCTCGTGTGTACGTAATGGGTCCTAGTTATTTGGTGAGTGACAGATTTGGGTTAGATAATTTCTAAAGCCTCTTCCAGCTCTAAATCTTTTTTAAAATAGTATTTTATTTCTTGTAAGCTTTTGAGTTCCAGATTTTCCCCCTTCCTCCCAAAGCCAGCGAACAATCTTATACAGGTATACATTACAATCACGTTAAACATTTCCACATTAGTCATGTTGTGAGAGAAGAATCAGAACAAGAAACAACAAAAGTGAAAATAATAAATAAATCCCCTTTCAGACTCCATAGTTCTTTTTCTGGATGCGGCCAGCACTTTCTTTTTGCATGGTCTTAAATCATTGTATTGCTGAGAAGACCAGCTCTAAACTGATCTTATGAGGAACCTAGTAGATTCTAGATGCATCCTTGTTTTGAGAGAGAATGTAATTATTTTTTATGGATGGGAAACTGAATTAATTAAACTTTGGCAGAATCCTAGAGTTGGTAGATTTGGGTCCTGAACCTGAACGTGGGTTAAATAGTGGATTTAATTGACATGAGTTTCCTGCCCCCGGTTTGTACAGCAGACTAAATGGGTTTTCATAAAGTGTCCCCTCCCCCATGTAGTTTTTGAACTTAAAAAAAATCATATCTAGCTTAGGCATTTAAAAATCCTCAATTTTTCTGGTAATAAGCTATCACCTTATTATCTTAGCTCATATGGACTTTGGTTTTAAAGTGCATAGGATATAGTTTACTACTTTTTTTTTTTTAAATTTTGCGGGGCAATGGGGGTTAAGTGACTTGCCCAAGGTCACACAGCTAGTAAGTAAGTGTCTGAGGCTGGATTTGAACTCAGGAACTCCTGAATGCTGGCGTTTTATCCACTGCGCCATCTAGCCGCCCCCTATAGTTTACTTCTTAATACCTGTCTTGTAAAATATAATTGTCTTATGCTTTAATAGATTTACTTTCAAATGCTATTTACAAATGATTCCTATCACAACAGCCTAGTTTATCAAAGTTTGATAAAGGCGCTACCCAAATTTCAGTTTCTTCTCTTGTCAATTTGAGAGATTAATAGTAACAGAACTCATTAGTTGCTTGTTATTTTGTGTGTGTGTGTGTGTGTGTGTGTGTGTGTGTGTGCGCGCACGCGTTTGTTTTTGTGGGACGATGAGGGTTAAGTGACTTGCACAGGGTCACACAGCTAATAAGTGTCAAGAGACTGAGGTCGGCTTTGAACTCGGGTCCTCCTGAATCCAGGGCTGGTGCTTTATTTACTTCGCCACCTAGCTGTCCCCAGTTGCTTGTTCTTATTAGCCATTGTAGCTCATTTCATGATATAGCAAGTTATTAAAATGTTTGCCAGCTAGGTTTGGGGGTAACTAGGTGGCACAGGGGATAGAGTGCCAGGCTAGTTCCAAGTCAGGAATACCAGAGTTCAAATCTGTTCTCAAACACTTAATAGCTGTGTGACCCTGTGCAAATCACTTAGCCTTGTTTCCTTCATTTTCCTCATCTATGAGTTCGAGAAGGAAATGGCAAACCACTCCAGTAACTTTGCCAAGAAAACCCAAAATGGCATCACAAAGAGTTGGACACTACTGAAACAACTGAACAATAAGAACAGTGATGTGGATACAGACAGGGCCCATACTAGCAAAAATCTTTTATCCTTAAAAGGATTGCCTTTTTTGTATTTCCCAGTGTCTGGCTGAAAGTAAGTGCTTGGTTTTGTTTTTGTTTTTTTGCAGGGCAGTGAAGGTTAAGTGACTTGTCCAGGGTCACACAGCTAGTAAGTGTCAAGTGTCTGAGGCCAGGTTTGAACTCAGGTCCTCCTGAATCCAGGGCCGGGGCTTTATCTGCTGCACCACCTTGCTGCCTCCATAAGTGCTTGATCAATGTTGAAAGGAACCTTTTCTCTAGTCCATTTAAAAGGTCACTACATCTTGAATAGAGTGTTGTGACCTAGGAAAGATTTGGAAAGGAACACCTGAAACGAATGAATTTGAGTTCTCTTGCTTCTCCCTACTTCCTTCCCTCCTTTCCTTCTGCTTCAACTTCTCACTTTGTCTTTGTCTCCCTTTGCTTGTGTCATTGTCTCTCTTACTCTTTTTCTTGTTGTCTCTCTGTCTCTGACCTGTCTTTCTTTCTCACTTCTGACCCCTTATTGTAGTATGGGAGTGACCCAGATTTCTCAAAGCTATGTCAGCAGAGCACAAGATATGGCAGGTGTTACCAATCTGAAAAGATTTAGCATATAGGTAACAGATTGTGTCTGTCATCCTAGAACTGGCAGAGTCATGTTTGGAAGGGTTTATTACCAGGTGGTATTTTTTCTTTTTTTTCCTTTATTTCTTTTTCTTTTTTCTTTTTTTTTTGCTTATAGCAGCTCATTAAAACATATACACCAGGAATTAGGAAATTGCAAAACTAGTGTACCTACTTAGATGAAATATCTTATCCCAAGTATTGAAATAAGTGACTCCTTTTGATAGGAATAGCTGGCTAGTGTCCAGAGGATGTCTTGGTTTAAGCATCTATTTTCAAAGCTTGTTATTAGTGAAAGCCTTTTGCCTTTATATTAGCACATGAAGGCATGTGAGTTTAGTACTCTGGTGTGAAATAAAAGATTTGTAGAATTCAGGAATTTGTAAAATACATGCATGCTTTTGTATTCGGATAACCAGAAGACAGAAAAGCTAGCTTTAACAATTAGATTTGGGAATAGAAGTATAAATAGAAGCCATCCAGAAGTTCTTTGTATTAGCATGGAGATATCTGAAATTGGCCTTACACTTCTTTTTTTTTTTTGGGTGAGGCAGTTGGGGTTAAGTGATTTGCCCAGGGTCAGACAGCTATTAAGTGTCAAGTGTCTGAGGTCGGATTTGAACTCAGGTCCTCCTGAATCCAGGGCCGGTGCTTTATCCACTGTGCCACCTAGCTGCCTCGGCTAGAACACTTTTAATGCAGTGAAATTGGTTAGACTCAATAGGAATACAGAAGAGAAATAGTGGACTTATAAAATACAAACTGACTAAATCATCCTGAGAAATTTGAAATTTGATTGCATATGAAATATGCTAGGTTTAATATCTCATCTTACAGACAGATCTCAAAATACAAACTAATTTCCTATAAAACTGATTATGTTGTTCCTTATTGCTCAGATTTTTTATTGTCCTGCTTAATTCCTCCTGCTAAGGCCCATCCTTTAGCTTATTAGCCATCTCTTAGTTGTTTGCGGATACTATCCTGTCTTTTGATACACAGGCCATCCATTGCTGTCATCAGATGTCAAAAATTTTTTCTTATCAGTTCTATTTGTATTCCCAGATCCCTAGAGATTGAAGTGAGTATGAGTTTTCACTTCTGAAGATGATTGTTCAATTCAGTCTCTAGCATCTAATACCTTGTGGCATTTTGTCCCAATCTGTTACTATCAGCACCTTTTTAAGAGTTTTCTTATCCCATAGACCCCTTGGTTTTTTACCTTATTCCATCTGTCATTTTTAGTCATTGCTTGAATAAGAAGACTTCTAGTTGCCAACTTCTAGATCAAATTATAAATAATTTAAACTCTCCAATAATCATATCTCTGTATTATGGAAGAGGAATAATAGATTTTCTGGCATAATTATTTTTATTTATTATTATTATTATTTTTTCCTAGTGAGGCAATTGGGGTTAAGTGACTTGCCCAGGGTCACACTGCTAGTAAGTGTTAAGTGTCTGAGGCCGGATTTGAACTCAGGTCCTCCTGACTCCAGGGCCGGTGCTCCACCCACTTCGCCACCTAGCTGCCCCAAATTATATGGAGCTAGTGAAAATCCCAGTGGTTTTTCAAGATTGATCGCCATATTTTTTTCAAGCCATCTCTTTTTGGGGGGGGGGCAATGGGGGGGTTAAGTGACCTTCCCAGGGTCACACAGCTAGTAAGTATCAAGTGTCTGAGGCCAGATTTGAACTCAGGTACTCCTGAATCCAGGGCTAGTGCTTTATCTACTGTGCCACCTAGCTGCCCTTCTGGCATAATTATACTGGGAAAAAATTTTTAGATCTGAACATAAAGACATCTGGTTCTGTTAAGTTTCTATAGTGTGACATGACCATAGTTCTTTTTTTAGCACAGCAAACTAATATCAGTTTACATTTTATTTGAGAGGAAGGAGAAATGAATGGGCTAACATTTCAAGCTCTCTTGCTACAGACTATGATATATTAAGTAGTATTTTTAGTGAGGTAGTGAGTTGAATGTAACTCAGTGATAATAGACTCATTGTTAGAATATTTCATTTATATATCAGCTACCTGTATCCCAGGCAGGAATGTCTGAGCTCTTTAGTATGAATTTAGACTTCCAGGACAAAATGGAAGATTAATATTAGTTTTGTTTATTGTACTTTAAGTGTCCGCTTTTTCTATTTAAACACATAGTAGGAACATAGTGAATGCTATTTTCGTCGTATGACATAAAAATATATTACAGGCTTTGAGAGAAGTCATTGGGTAGCATTTTGAAAAATGATGAGTTTTTGACATCTTATTTGACTTACTGTTTACTAGTAGTTGAAAAATGATAGATTTCAAATTTGCTTTTTCTGAGCCATGGCATTACTAGCATTTTATTCCAACTGTTTTGTGAGGATCAGAATAATAGGAATAGAAACTAAGTCTTTTATTTATATGTATTAGAGATTTTGTCCTCTCATAAAGAGGTCTCTGTTTGGAATCAAGAGATAACCAGGTTCATAGCCAACTGTGATCCTTTACTTTAGTAAACTTCTTTACAGAAGGGAGATGATAGTACCATAATGTAGATTACAAAGAATATACGAATGCAAAATACACCTATACCCACACCTATGTTGGGTACTTTGGTATGGTATACTGGTGATAGTTTTTTAGTTAAACATGCAGGACTGGGAAGAGATTTTTTGGGGGGGTTAGGCAATTGGGGTTAAGTGACTTGCCCAGGGTCACACAGCTAGTAAGTGTTAAGTGTCTGAAGTCAGATTTTAACTCAGGTCCTTCTGAATCCAGGGTCAGTGCTCTATCCACTGTGCCACCTAGCTGCCCTGAGATTGATTTTTAATTGAGTGCTTTAAGCCTAGAAGGACATAGAAAAGCAGGGTTTTTTTTTTTCAGCAACAAACATTTATTTTATTTTACATTTACATGTAAGGGTGGGTTTCAACATTCATTTTCATAAGATTTAGAGTTCCAGATTTTTCTCCCTCCTTCCCTCCCCCCTCCACAAGATTGCAATCAGGTTATATATGTACAATCCACAAGTGTTCTATTTATCAGTTCTTTCTATAGGGGTGCATAGTAAGCTTCCTCATTAGTTCCTTAGGATTGTCTTGGATCATTGCACTGCCAAGAGGAGTGAGTAAAGTCATTCACAATTACTCATTGAACAATACTGCTGTCACTATGCACAATGTCCTCCCAGCTCTGCTTACTTCACTATACATTGATGTTCATTAGTCTTTCCAGGTTTTTTCGGGGATCATCCTGTTTGTCATTTCCTATAGCACATGACCATTCCACTACAATCATACAGCACAGCCTTTTCCATCATTCCTCAATTGATGGACATTCCCTTGATTCTCAGTTCTTAGCCACCACCATTGCTATAAATATTTTTTGTACAATTTTCCCCCCTTTTCTCTTTTTCATGATTACTATTGTTAACTGTTTCCCTTCCATCCTATTCCCTTCCCCATGATATTTATTCTATTATCCATCTTCTTTCATCCTATCACTCTTCAAAAAGATTTGCTTCTTTCTGTCCCCTCCCCTACTCTGCTCTTCCTTCTTTTGCCCCTTCCTCTTTATCCCCTTCCCCATCTATTTTCCTGCAGGGTTAGAGAGATTATTCCACCCAATTGAGTGTATACATTATTCCCTCCTTGAGCCAATTCTAATGAGATTGAGGTCTTTGAACCAATTTTGATGAGTGTTAGGCTCATTTACTGCCTGGATTAAATAGATTACTCCACCCAGTTGGGTGTGTCTATTAGTCCCTCCTTGAGCCAACTCTGATGAGTTTAAGGTCTTTTCTGATGAGTGTAAAATTCATTTACTGTCCTGCTCCTCTCCCATCTCTACCCCCACTCCATAAGCCTTTTCCTGTTTCTTTCATGTAGGATTTCACCTCTGCCCTTCCCCCTCCCCCAGTGAATTCCCTTCACCCTTCAATTTAATCCTGAAGATGTTATCTAGCTAAGTGACACAGTGGACAAATCATCACCCCTGGACCCAGGGGGATCCCAGCCAAAACCCGGCCTCAGACACAAGACAATCGCCCACTGTATGACCCCAGGTATGTCACCCAGCTCCAATTTTTTATGGTTCTTCAGGGACTTGTATTTGATTTTCATTAAAGTTCCATTTTTTCTGCTAAAAGATAATGCTGTTTTGCTGGGTAGGTGATTCTTGGTTGTAATTCCATTTCCTTTGCCCTTTGGAATATCGTATTCCATGCCCTCTGGTCCTTTAATTTAGAAGCTGCTAGATCTTGTGCTATCCTGACTGGGGCTCCAAAGTACTTGAATTCTTTCTTTTTGGCAGCTTGCAATATTTTCTCCTTGACCTGAGAACTCTGGAATTTGGCTATAATATTCCTAGGAGTTTTCCTTTTGGGATCTCTTTCTGGAGGTGATCGGTGGATTCTTTCAATGTCTATTTTAGCTTCTTCTAGAATTTCAGGGCAATTTTCCCATAGAATATCTTGGAAGATGGTGTCTAAGCTCTTTCCTTGATCATGGTTTTCAGGTAGCCCAATAATTTTCAGATGATCTCTCCTGGACCTATTTTCCAGGTCAGCAGTTTTCCCCAGAAGATATTTCACATTACCCTCTATTTTTTTATTCATTTGGATTTGCTTTATTGTGTCTTGGTTTCTCAAAGTCACTGGCTTCCATTTGTTCAATCCTAATTCTTAGGCAATTATTTTCATCAGAGAGCTTTTGTACCTCCTTTTCCATTTGGCCAATTTGACTTTTCAAGCTGTTGACATTTTTCTCATGTCTTTCCTGCATCACCCTCATTTCTCTTTCCATTTTTTCCTCCACCTCTCTAACTTTATCTTCAAAGTCCTTTTTGAGCACCTCTATGGCCTGAGACCAATTCGTATTTTTCTTGGAAGCTTTAGATATGGGGCCCTGATGTTGACATCTTCCTCTGAGGGTGCTTTGGTCTTCCTTGTTACTGAAGAAACTTTCTATGGTCTTCACCTTTCTCTGTCATCTCATCTTGTCTTTCTTTTACTAGACTTTTAGCTCCTTAAAGTGGGGCACTGTTTCCAGGCTGCAGTATCCCAAGCTTAAGAAGTCCCAGGTGGGGGCCTCAGACACTTGACACTTACTAGCTGTGTGACCCTGGGCAAGTCACTTAACCCCCATTGCCCCACCAAAAAAAAAAAAAAAGAAGTCTCAGGTGGTATGATTTAAGGAGAATCAGGTTCTTCACTCGCCCGGCCTGTTCCCTGGTCCTTAGATGACCCCAGACCAACTTGCCAATCAACCAGCTTTGTGTGTTGTGGTTGTTAGCCCCTACGAGCCTGTGCCCCTCCCCCACCTGGGCCACTGCTACTGGAGCCTACCTGCTGATTCTCAGCAGGGGTGTAAAATCCAAGTTCTGCCTTAGCACCAACATAGACCCCTGTAGTCTCCCCCCTGCCCAGGGCTCAGCCCACTCACCAGACTGTGAGCTTAGTTCCAGACAACACTGGTGCTTCAGCTGATTCAGAAGCTCTGGGGGTCTGCTTCTCTGGTGAGGCCTTCCTGAGACTGGATCTGCCTCAGGGTGACTGTGGGGTTGGGCCCCGACTCCTGTATCAGCACAGCAGCTCCCTCCTTCTGACCTTCCAAGCAGTTCTTGGTTAGAAGATGATTTCAGCACATTCTGTGAGTTTTGCTTGAAAAGCAGGTTTTTTTAAGTTGATGGAGTGGAGGATGAAGTGGAATGGGAAATTTCGATTGTGAGGAAAAAAATGGGAGACTAGGATTTGCAAGTAGATTTGCCTTGCCAGAAAAGAGGATAGAAGTTAAGGTGAAATTGGCAAGATATTGAAGGAATGGTCCTTTGTTACTTGATATGATGGACAATTGAGAATTGAAAAGGACTTTTGATAGTCTTAAATCTACTTGTCTAGCAAATCTTTCTTAAGCTATGTCTCCTTTTAATTTGTCATAGGTTGTCTTCCTAGGGAGGCTGGATATAGGGAGGTTAAAAAAGGTTGTAGTAATGCAAGGCATGATTTATCAGGTCATAGGAATTGAGTTCAGATGTGACACTTACTAGATGTGACCCTAGGCAAGTCACTTTACCCCAGTTGCCTCAAACATCCAGGGCCATCTCCAGTTGTCCTGATACATATTTTGCCACTGGACCCACATGTATCTGGAGGAGACAATGAGGTTGGTGACTTTGCACAGCCCTCCCTCGTTTAAATCCAGTTCAGTGCAAGTCATGATGTCATCCCAATGTTGTGGTCCTCTGAGAACAAAGAGTGAATTGACTCTCTGAGGCCAGATTTAAACTTAGGAAGGAGTCTTCCTGACTCCAGGCCCCAAATTCTATCCACTGTGCCACCTAGGGGCCTTTGGATAACTTTAATTATTGAGATTGTTTCTTACATCAAGTTTCCTCATCTGTAAAAGGAGCTGGAGAAGGAAATGGCAAACCACTCCAGTATCCCTTCCTTGAAAACCCCAAATGGGGTCACGAAGAGTTGAACACAGCTAAAACAACTGAAATGGAAGAGTATTGTGCTCTCCTTCAGTAGAGGTTTTTAAAGCAAGGGCTGGATGACCACTTGGCACTTAGGTTGCAGAGAGCTTTCATTTTCAGATGGTGACCGATACTATCATTGTGACCATGGATCTCATGGATATAAGTAGGGTTTCTGAGCTTACTGCACTTAGCCTGTCATCACCAAAAGAGAACCTCTGTAGAGGCCCTGTCAGAGAATCCACTTTTTATTTGGACTTTGCACAGGCAAGTTAGCAAGCATTTACAAAGTGACACCTATATGCAGGGCACTGTGCAAAGTGCAGTAGACAAAAAAAGACCATCTGCACAACAACTGAACACCTTTGGTGAGCATATGTCCCTCTGTCTCCATGCTTCATATTTAGCAGATTTTGGAACAGTGTCACCTTGGGTGGCAATTGTCCATGGGATGTTGTGTGATTTTAATGTTTAGGACATAGCTTTACTGGAAGAAAGCCTTCGTTAAGGCAACATTTTGCTCTACCAAATAACCTCTTTTATTTATTTTAAAAAATAGACAGAAGCAGCAGAACCTTATACTCCGTCAATTGTGTGAGCTCCACATTCACTGAAAATTAGTGTTTTATGTCTTACATAATTAGTAAAGGGAATCAAAAGTTGACTCTTAGATTAAGAATTAAAATAGCCATGTTCTAGACTGCTCACTGCCTTTTCATACCATCTCTCCCCACCCCCCCCTTCAGATTCAATGAAGGTAAAAACCAAAAGTGAAATAACTATTTTTTACTACTTTCCTGGAACAAATCTTCATTTGTGCTTATTTGGAGACTTTAACATAGAGATCTTGACCTGTGTCTGACTGAACTGTGGCAGTAGAGTTGATTGTTGAGTTAACTAAAACATGTAGTTTTTTGGGTGTGGGGTGGGGTGGGGTGGGTTGTCCTAGGCCATCAGATATGTTATTGATTTTTTTATTCCTCTCTGAATTAGGTGGTATATAAACATATAATCATAATGATATCTGATATTAATCCTATCTACCCAACAACACAGAATGTTTGGTGTATTATATTTTGTTCATTCTTTCATTAACACTGTGGAATAGCAAACAGCTGTTGGTGCAGTTTTACATGTGGTGAAACTGAGGCATAGAGCCAATGAATTGCTCGTCTGTGGGTACACAGCTAGGAATGTGGTAGAGCCAAGCTTAGAATCTGAGCCTTCTGACTCTTAAGTATAATGTTGTATGGTGTGGGTGCATCTGTTCACTTTATGTTCAAGGGGAGGGAAACTCGATATTTCCCAAAGGTCTTGTTTCTATGCTCTGTTTTTCCTGTAGAGAATACATTTAAAAGCAACATGGTTGAATTGAGCATAGGAGAAGAATACCTATCTAGTTAGTTTTATTTCTAACAGACAATTATAAATTTCCAATTAAGGAATTATTCCTTCACCTTCCTTTCTAACACTTTTCCCTTCCCCCCAACAATTCTGGTGGGGAAAAAAGTGTAATGATCAAACTAAGCTACTTTCTATGTTAATTTGACTGATAAACATTATAGATATTCTGTTTTCATTTAAATGGACTACATCCAGTGTTTGGGATAAAGGAAATGAACTACTTGTTAGTGTTGTTAGGTTATTCTGTGACCCCTAATTAGGGATTATAAAATGACCCAGTTTTCCTGCATAGTATAAAATGCTGTGTAGTAAATTGTTCTTAAAATAGTATAAGAAATCTAGTTTGGATTATTCATATTTTGCTAGCTTAAATTCAGCAGTTTATTTACTTTATGATATTGCATATTTTTGGCTGTCTGCTTTTTATATTTCTAAACCTGTTTAAAAATTTTGAAAAAAGTATATGATTTGTATTTCTAGCCTCAATATTGAAATTTTGTGGGCAAGGGAAGAATAAAATTGATTCAATTTCATGGTGGCATTCATGACAAGGAAAAACTAAAAATTTTCTGATAAATTCAGCTACTTATTTTAGCAGGAAGACAGTCTTTTTGTCTTTATACATTTAAATGTATTTCTTATAATTTGTGCAAGAGTTATTCTCTGACATTTTGATTTGGTTTTGATATCATTTTAGGAGGATGGCATTTTTTTCCTTATAAATCCAGTTTTTAAATGATGAATTAAATGTCATTTTGTGGTATTACTTTCTGATGGGTAGGTGTGAAAGAAAAATACTCTTCTCTCTTCCTCCTTCCTGCAACTCTTCCTAGATATTTGACATGCATCAGGTTTTATGTGTTTATCTTGTACTTCAAACAAAAATGAATATGCTTTTACACTAACTTTTTCAATTAATTGGAATTATTAGGATTGGATTCTGGTTAATTGAATGTTTTTTCAACTAGGTACGGATTAAGTAGAAATCTTAGTTTTTAACTTGGTTTTAAAGCATGAAGTACCTGTTTTCTGTGCATTGATTGATCATACTATTCCTTGGTCATTTCTTATTAGCGATATGTGTATGTGTGTATGTGGGAGTTTTACTGTATCTCTACATAGTCTCAGACTACCAGTATTCTTATTCTTTTTGCTCTTTTGAGCAGAGAAAAAAATAGTGCTTTTTAAAAATCTCATTTAAACTGAGGTGTTATGACTATAGCACCAAAACCTTTATCATAGTACATAATTCACTGGTTTACCTTCTTCCCCTTTTAGGCTATGAGAGCAGTGAAGTTATTCAGTCTCTTCAACTATATTCATGCATGATTTCTTTCAGTAGGCACATAGGTACTTACCTGTTCATACATGTTTTTTCTTTTTCCATGTAGCATTTCTTCTGGAGGAATTTTTCTTTCCCTTAATAATTACACATTATACCTCACCCATCATAGGAAACAAGCTAGTTGTACTCCTTTTAGAAACATGGAGTGTCTCTTGTTAATCAGTTGGAGAGGTCACTTTTGAATGATGTAAGGTCATCTCCTTGGGGTTCATTGCTGCCTCTAGCATTCTGGGGTTGTCAGGCTTTTTAAATGGGAACTGTTGTTTTGCTCTAAGACACTAAAAATGAGTATAAGCTTCACCTAATTTACAGAAACCTTTTTAGAAACTTGAGTTGGAGAGCTAAAATATTTTTAGAATCCTGTAATTCCTTAGAATTAATCATGGTTGTGCTTATGCAACAATAAATGCTTGTTTATGTATTTGATATTAACACTTGATTCTAAAAGGCTCATAAATCATTCCCTTTTCAGGTGAGTGTTCAGATAAATTTATCATAGTGCTAAAGGTTGTTTAACATTGTGAGCACTGACTTTACAGTTGAATGGATGTAATTAATTTTAGTAGTCCTATATTAACTTGTGGAAATTGTTTAAACCACATAGTTCAAAGCATTTAGCAGTTTTCCCTAGCAACTTGATATTTTTATACATATACATACTCTTCAAGATTTTGAAGAAATTCAGGCTTTCTATTAGACTAGGAATTTAATCCAGGGAGTGTACTCGAGATAACCACACTCCAGGATTAAAAGAATTTAGTTAGAAGCTTGTGTTGTCCTGGTCTGTGAACTGCCCTCTATGAAAACCCTGTTGTGTGGTAATCACTTGGCCCTTACCTTTTTTCCTTCCACAAAAAAATAAGTTAAAATTTCAGAAAGGATTTGGGGTGGTTAAAAAAGAGGGGTATAACAGAGGAGTAAGGATTGTATTATTTAATTCTTGCTTTTAGCATACATAATACTTAACGCATTGACAACAGGAGTCAGGCTGACTATTCTAAGACAAAACCAAAAATAGAATAATCTTGAATTTGTAGGAAAAAGCTGAAAATACAAATCAAATATTTCTTTACATGTTATTTGGCCTTTAGCGTTGAGTATGTTGGGCATGTGTTTAGGTTTAGTGGACAGGATGTTCTGTGTGTGTACTATGTAACCTTGAAACCTTGCATCTATTTCTATTTGCCCAGGATTGAAATTTAAAACAAGAAAAGCTTCCCTCCCCCTCAGCTTTCAAAACAAATGTCAAGCTGGCAATGCTGAACTGCTAAAAACTAGATTATTGTAGGGTGTTTGTGAGATTGTCTCTTCCCCTAAAGCTTTTTGGTTTTGGAATTTCTTTATTTGATTGAGTTTGAACTTGGAGTGTAAGGGGATGAAAACATAAGAACAATAACCTCTGGGTGTGAACTTTCAATAACAAGTGACTGAGAGGCTTGAGAAGGAAGTGTGTTAAAGTATTTCCTGTTGTCGTTATTGCTTTCAGTGGTAGATAAAGCTGAGATGTAGTACTTGTAGAAGGTTATTTTTCACTTTTCTCAGGCTTCCATTAAATAGGATGGACTTATTCAATCTTGACATTTAAATAAATAAATTAGAATTTTCTCTTTGAGGGTTTTTATGGAAATTATGGGAAAAAATCAGCTGGAAGGGACCTTTAGCTCATCTATTCTAATCTATGCTTAATATGTGTTAGTGAGTCTTTGGTGGGGGTGGAGGGTAATGGAGAAGATATATTTCCAAATCCACAATTTGACAGAATATTGAAGAACCAAGATTTATTAGAAAATACGCTAAAGTAATTTAAAAATTGAAGTTAGCAGGTATAAGAATGTAATTCTTTTGGAAACTTAATACATGCATGTTATCAGAGGGTTATCAGTATTTTTTTTAAATCTAGAACAGTGTTTATTGAAACCCAAAGCTGCTATAAGTAGGAAGATACTGAAACTATTAGTTCACCTGGATCGGAATCTAGTTGTTGCATCTGGCTGGTTCTGCACAACTGGGTGTCCTGGTGATCTCAGGACCAGTGGTGATGCTGCTGTCGGTTATTAGGTAGCCAAACCACACAGGCCAGCTCTGAGCGTCCCTCTGGCTGTGCTGGAGAAGTAGATGTGACGGACTTCTGGGAGATAGTTGGAGAATGTGTGGGAGACCTCTCTTCTCAACCACCACCTGTGAGAGCTCAAACATATGCAGGGTGTCAAAGTCATCAGATAGCAAGTGCACACAGATGTAGTAGTTGTATCGACAGTTCAATGTGGCAGCAAACCAGTCCTTGATCACAACGTCTGGCCTCACTGTGTCCATCAGTTCTTCATTATAGCCCTCGGTTTTCAGGTCCACCAGCTGAGACTTGAGACAATCACCATAGTTGGCTAGGAAGGATTTCCTGACTCAGGTCTGGAAACTCTTTTCCATGGTGTCTAGGTATGTCTTGTATGCTCCAATAATTTTCTGCTCTCTGCTCATTTATCCAAAAATTGAACCCATCTGTTTTACTTTGGCCTTCCTCTCTGTTCCCCGGAGTCTCTTCTTCCTCTTCGAGTTATCAGTATTTCTTCAGATTTATCATTAATAAAAAGATTAGTGTAAAGCAAATTTTAATTTGGGTGGACTTTTGAAGGTTTAAAGTTAAGGAAAATTTTTAATTTTATTTTATTCCAGATTGCCTTAAATTGTAGTTTATTTGAATTGCAGTTGCTTATATATTTATATAATTTATATAATTATAAAAAAGCAAGTCTGAGGCTTTTAAATATTTTTATGGTCTTTAAAATTTGGGGGCCCTAGAATATATTTGTTGGCAAGAAGGGGCTTTTGTGATAGGCAATCTTTTTTCCTGATTGGTTGGACACAGGTAGGGGACAGATTTTTATGAACAGTTAAACCTTGGCTTCCAAACAGATATTCTTCCTTTCAAGATAAGTCTCCTTTTGTCCTGAAAATCAAATAGAAGTTCAGTGTGTGTGTGTGATGTATGTATGTATGTAAAATTTCAGGCAGCCCAGTGAAACTGAAGAAAACTGAAGAAGTTGGGGTCATATTTTCAATATCCTTTCACTTTGATCATGTTGAGAAACAGCGTGTTATTTTACTTATATAAATCTTTATGATAGACTTCCAGAAAAAGATGTACTAATTCTGGAAGTCTTGGAATCTGACCGTTTGAGTAAAATCTTGACTGTTGAACCTCTTAAACTGTTTTGTTTTTGTCTGTGTACAGTTCTTGACATATATTAGAAACTAGAATGTGTGCTCTGACCCATCCCCTCCCATCTTTTCTTGCAGATTGTGACCTCATTTATCTTGTCTATATCTATATTTAATCTTCTTAACCTCTACTGCTCCTGAATCTACCAATTTCTTCTCTACTGCCTTCAGACATATTTAATATTTGTAAAAAAGTGGTTAGCATAGTGGCTGGCTTATAGAAGGTATTATGTAAATGCTTATTCCCTTTTTCCCTTGCCTGTCCTTAAAAAAACCTAACTAGACAGAACCATCCTTCAAACTATTCTAAATTGCTCCTACCAATATTTTTTATCCAAACTCTTTGAAAAAGCTGTCTACACTAGCTTCTTACTCTTTTTATATGCTTGGTCACTCTCCCACAATTTATAATCTGCCACCTGACCTCATTACTCAATTGAAACTTGTCTATTTTCTTGCCAGATCTGGTCTTTTCTTAGCCTCCCTCCTTCCCAACCTGTGTGCTGCAATTGATGCTGTTGACTGCTATGGTTTCCTCTATATCCTCGTCTCCCTGGTTTTTTGTGACAATCCTTTGTCCTTGTTTTCTAGCTTTGGTACCCACTCTTCAGTCTTCTGGTTCATTATCCATACCATGCCCACTAATTGTGGGTGTTCCTTGTGGTTTTGTCCTATGCCTTCTCCTCTCTATGCACTTTTTCAACAACCTTGCCGGCTCTCATGGGTTTATAAATGACTCTCAGTTCTCCATATCTTGTCCCACGTCACCAGTTGCCTATTAGACATTTCAAATAGAATATCCTGAAGATACCTCAAACTCAACATCTCCAAAACTGAGCTCATTGTCTTTGCCCTGAAACCCATAGCTCTTTCTGTCAAAGTAACACCATCCTTCCACTCTCTTAAGTTTATGTTTGGCATTACTTTCAGTTCTTCATTTCCTTTATATTAGTGCTTCCAGCACTTAGGACATTGCTTGGCATATGGTAGGGGTTTAATAAAATGCTTGTTGACTGACCCTCCATATCCAATCATTTGCTTTGCTTTATCTTGCTGTTTCTTCATCTTCATCTTTTACATGTAATCTTTTGTTTTCATTCTCACAGAGGTATCACAGCTACCGCCTTAATTCAGGCCTTCATCCCCTCTTGATTATTGCAAGTTTCTTAATATGTCTTCTTGCCCCAAGTGTCTTATCACTCAAGTTGATTGTACACATTGCTAAGTAATTTAGCACAGGTTACTTGCTCAATCATCTCTAGTGGCTTTGTATCCTATTGCCTCTAGGATAAAACATAAACTCCTTTTTTCCCCCAATATCTGGTCCCAGCTTATCTTTCCAGCTTCACTGGACATTTGTATCTCTCCCACACTCTGTGATCCAGCCAAATTGGCCTTCTCACTGTTCCTAACACTGTACCACATCTCATTTGCACTGGCCATTTCACATGGTCACTCCCAAACTTCCAGTCATCCTTTTTCTTACTGTTCATTTCCACTGGCCACTCCTTCCTTTTTGCCTCAGAATCACCCTCTTCCCTTTAAAATGTCACTCAAGTACCATCTTCAATCAGAATCCTTTATTTTCCCAGGTACAAGTATTCTCTCTCCCAAACAACTTTGTATTCGTTAGTATATCTTCAATTTATACTGGCTATTTATTGCGCTTGTATCCCTTCATTAGATTGGAAGCTCATTATGAGTAAGAATTGTTTCATTCTTTCTACTTGTGTTCTAAGTGCCTGTCATAGTGCCTGGCACATAATAAATGCCTTGTTTATTTAATATATTTATTTGGACACATTTTATTAAACATTTTTTGTTTAATAAACTTGTGTTTCTTACTAGTGAAACAGCATTAATGTCTTTCATAAGAACATTATAGGTAGTCAGTTTATTCATGGGTTGACATATCATATTTCATTTGTCAGTTGTTTGGACTCCTTCCCCCATAGAAACAGTGTTATAAATGTTTAAATCCCCAGGTCCATACTCTTAGTTTTAACCTGAAATTTGAGAAGAGAATGACAGCAGACAGGAGTTGTACAAAATTCGCTCTGGATATGAAAGTTTGAAATAGACAAATCTTCCTATAAACTGCTCTTCTCCTTTGGCTCCCAGTGTTTTTTATGCTTTATAAGTCACCCATTGTAACAATCCCTTACCTCAACTATATTCATCCAGCAGAATGGACCAGTAACTACATGTTTAAAAGTAGTTTGATTTAGTTGACGTTGTGGGAATAATAACTTACATTGATTTTGTTTTACAAAAGGCTTTCTTCACAGTGACAGTGAGGTAGGTAGCAAAAATATCATTACTCTTTTTTGGGTGGGGTGGGGCAATGGGGGTGACTTGCCCAGGGTCACACAGCTAGTAAGTGCCAAGTGTCTGAGGCTGGATTTGAACTCAGGTCCTCCTGAATCCAGGGCCAGTGCTTTATCCATCGCCCCACCTAGCTGCCCCCACCCTCATTTTTAAAATGAGGAAGTCTGAGTCTCAGAATTTGTTACTTGTCCAAAGTTATACAACTAGTAAGCGTGAGAGCTATGAGTCAAAATTGAGATTTCTTTCCTTTTCTCTTCCAAATCCCTCCATTTTGGATCATCCCTTGGCTAAAAACAAACAAAAACACACAATACAGAAACCTTGTTTGGTAGTACAAACAATATTCTGATCTGGTAGTTTCCCAATCTCTGCTTTCAGGGAGGAAGGAGATTTGTTACATTATCTCTTCACCAGAACTTTGCTTGGTTTTTCAATTACTCAGTTCACTTTCCTCTTGGTGATTTTTTCCAGGTGTCTTTCTGTAGCACCATCAAACTATGGTAGCATACTAACACATAGCTCTATGGAACCCCACAAAGGTTTTTCAGAGTCTGCAAACCTAGCCTCAGTGAATCTCTTGGGGGAATTCAAGATACTGTAGCAGAATGAACTGAAAAATTCAGGTGGATCAGAGGCTAATTGCCTTAAACTATTTATCTTTTCGAAGCCATGACCCTTCTTACTCTACAGATTCTCAAAATCTATTGCTTATATTTTATCTGAAAATGGTGCTTTTGTAAATTTTAAATATTAGAAAAGTTGTTTAATTCAAGATTTTACATTAAATTTGACAGCATAACTAGCTGGGAAAGAAACAAATGCATGTAAACTGATATTTTTCTATTTGCAGATTGCCGTTTTTTAAAAACAGCTGTAATCTTTCTCAGCCTAAGTTGGTTACCTATACTGTACTGAGTAACATACCTTTTGAACATCAAAGCTTTTCATGTTTTTTGTTCTGTTTCCAAATCTCTATGGAAGATAAGCTGAGGGGGCGGCTAGGTGGCGCAGTGGATAAAGCACCGGCCCTGGATTCAGGAGTACCTGAGTTCAAATCCAGCCTCAGACACTTGACACTTAACTAGCTGTGTGACCCTGGGCAAGTCACTTAACCCCCATTGCCCTGCAAAAAAAAAAAAAAAAAAAGAAAACAAGAAGAAGATAAGCTGAAAAAAACCAGGCTTAAGTGGAAGGAGATATACAAATCCTTAGGAAAAGTTTTTGGAAGGAGACTGCATGGTATAATGAAAAGAACATTGGGTTGGAAGTCATGAGACTCAGGTTCTTGTCGAATCTTTGCATCTGGGAAACTGGCAAAGATTCAGTTTCTTTGGGCCTCAGTTTCCACATCCATAAAATGTATTTCCTTTTTTTTTTTTTTTTTTTTTGGCAGGCAATGGGGGTTAAGTGACTTGCCCAGGGTCACACGGCTATTAAGCATCAAGTGTCTGAGGCAGGATTTGAACTCAAGTACTCCTGAATCCATGGCCAGTGCTTTAATCCCTTCGCCATCTAGCTGCCCCTCCACATCCATAAAATGCAAGACAAAATAAAATCCTAGACAATCTAGGAGGAAAACTACCCCATCTGAGATATCATCACCTAATTGTGAACTTGATTTCTGTTCATTTTATTTGGATGAAATATTTTGGCTGTTTCAGACTCATTGTTTCATGCTTTCCTTTTGTTTTCATTTGTATCAAATGGTAAAAACATAGGATCTCAAAAAATATTTTAATGGGGCCATTGGTACATATTACAAATTAAAATAATTAAAAACCCCCAAATCTATATCTGTTAAAATTCTTAATAAAAATAATTGAATAAAATTATATTAAATCTCAAGGTATGGGTCTTTGAAAATAAATTAAATTCATGAAACAGAAATTAAATGTAAATTTTATATTTCATATTTACCTCCAAACTGGCAGAAGTTGTTGCTTTTTTGCTTTTTTGGCATGTGTGTGTAATTGCAAGAGAAACCTTTTCTTCTGCACACTATCTAAAAGTTGTGAGTCTTCGGGGAAAGAAGGTAGTAAAGGTTATCTGTACCTTTATCTCATGGAAGCGATAGATTCTCTTAGTATAGATCATGATATGGGTCAATTAGTGTTGCTTACTGAAATCTGTGAATTTCGTAAAGTTTATATAAATTTATGGAATCTCTTTGTCATCTGTACAAATTAAACCATGGGAAACAGGATTTTGCCGAAGGCTTTGATGCCCGGCACTGGCCAGTTTAGTCTTTCAGTTCAAAGTCAACAAGCATTTTTATCAAGTGCTTGGTAGTTCTGGGCCACAGGCTAAGATTGGGGACAGCTCAGTTGGAGCTATGGCACTGTGTGGGCCGCCTTTATCAGTTTTTAGGAGCCTTAAAAAATTGCCCAAGGGGATCGAGGGGTTTATTGACTTGCTACCCCCATCCCTCACTCCCCCAGTATGCATGAAAGGCTGTATTAGAGCTCATATCCTCCTTGACTCCCAGGCCAACCTTAGCAATTGTGTATTGAATTGATTTTGTATCTCTTCTCTTCCTCTCATTGGATGGAGGGAGCTTTAGGTCGTTGACTTGCTGCTTGCTTCTGAAGGGACAGAAGGTTTGTATTTTTTACTAACCCAGTGCTTTAGTTTCCACTAATGCCCTCCGTGTAGTAAGTAGGCCAATCTTTCTTTCCTCATTCAGGGATCAGCTTTTAAGGACTGATGATGAGATTGGTTTTATATTCTGGAAACAATTCTCCTCAATCTTGGGGGCAGGACTGTACTCAACTAAGAGAATCTAATCTAGATGAATTCTATCCCTAAAAGCATTAGGCTCAAGTCTTTGGATTCTCCCCCCACCTCCCCAGTTGTTCAGTGGGGGTAGTCTGGGTGGAGATGGATTCCTTTGTCAAGAGTGCTGGAGGCAGCTGGTGGAGCTGAAGACTTAAAACTCACCATCTCATTAATATGTCCACTCCTTATTGATTCACCAATCAGGGTTGATCCCAACCTGTCAGGGCACCCACTTTTTGAAAGTTATTTAAGCATTCAATGATTGCCATGGTCTTTGTCTTCAGTTGCCAAGAGGGACCACTGATCATCGATTTATTGATTATTTTCTAACCTAGTTGATAAATTGATTATGAATTATCCAGAAACTCTTATCTCTTGGGCTTTTCATTTGTCTCAGTGTGTATATATGTATGTATATAATATATTATATATGGATGTGTGTGTACACACATATTCATACACACATACAAGAGATATTATAAATGTAGAAATGCCAAAACTCGGCAAATGTGGGGGGTGAGTGAGGGGTTTGGTGACTTCCCTCACAGTCATAAGAAAGATGAGACTCTCTTAGGGTCACATTGCAGCATGTGTCAAGAGGCAGAACTTAAACTCGTGACTTCTCTGTAGTTTAGGCTGACTTTCTAGTTATTCTCTACACTTATTCTAAAGTTAGAATATGAATTTTAAAATGCATTTTTTTTCTGGGTTGGCTTCAGAATTTAATCACTTAATTTATATGGGAAAATGTACTGCATTCCAGACAGCTTATGTGTGAATGAATTTAATGGAAAACTGTTAATAAGCAACACATTACCCATATATTGATTCCTCACTTTTGTAAGTGGAGCACCCCATCATCATTAAAAACAGAAGAACCATTCATTCGTATCGGAACTGTGGGTTGACCCACTACGGACCCTTTTACATTCATATCTCTTGGGAACTAACGTAGGAAAGCTCCAAAATAGCCTTTTGAAGTAAGTTTGAGGTCTGTTACTGGTTTTGAAATTGAGCTTATGTAGATAACTGCAGCATATAGCATTTCTAAATTTAAAACAAACAAAACCACATCTGAAGGCAAGGCTCAGTGGTCTGCATGAGCAACTTTTGTTTCAGAAATGTTTTTAATGGACATGTTTTAGAAACTGTTGTTCCAAAAGTGAAGACCCAGTGTATCTTTTCACAGTAGGATTTTTCTAAAACCCTCCTTTTGTTCTGTTGAAATTCACTGCTTAGTGGTTAGCATGAGAAGCACTGTCTAGTTTCCTACACTTGCTGTTAGATTTTACTACAATCCAGGGAAGTGCTTGAAACTTTACATGTGTATTACTGGTAAATTGATGTTAGCTCAAGGCTAATCAAATAGTAGGAAGAGTCCTAATAATTGGCATTTTGTTTACGCTAATTTTATGCTCAGATTTTTGAGTGAAATTTTGTAGGCTTTCAGATACATACATACATATATATATATAAAATATAATCTGTGTACACACACACACACACACACACACACACACACACACACATATTGGTGTGCCCCCAGATAATAAGTTTTGGACAGTGCTTGGCCTGGAGTCAGGAGACTCATCAAGTTCAAATCTGCACTCAGATATTTACTAGCTGTGTGACCCTTGGTAAGTCACTTAACCCCATTTGCCTTAGTTTCCTTATCTGAGCTGGAAAAGGAAATGGCAAACCACTCAAGTATCTTTTCCAAGAAAACCCCAAGTGGAGTCATGAAGGATTGGACATGACTGAAAAAGAACTAAAAAAACCAAATGATAAATACTTTGGAATTTTGACGGAGAGAGGAAATGTTACCTCCAGCTTGGATAGTTAATGGGATTCCTGTGTTTTTTCTGCATGGAATGCCCTTGTACCTTGGAGCAGAATAGTATTAGAGTATAGGAATAAAAAGGGTCACATAGAGGGGTGAGCTTCACTCAAGGAATATCAAGTCACATAATGATGATGGACACATAAGAGCAGACGTGGATGGGACAGACAGACATAAAAACATAAGGACCAGAGATATAGGAGAAAAGGCAGCTTTTCAGAAACTCTGGATTCGTATCAAGTTTTAGTCTTGACCATTTTGGTCTGTTCTTTTAATTTGGTTTAATTGCTTTCCTTTTTGATTTTCTATGAAGTCAGTTTAAAATGCAAGTTGAAATAACGATAATACAGACAAACCACAGAAACTTAGGTACAATATCTAACAGACCAAAGAGGCATGTGGAACATTTCTTTTACTATCCTGGAATGGGATCTCTGTCTAGCAGTAAGATCTCTGGGTCAGAGGGAAAAGCAGATATTTTAAAGGAGTTTTCCAATTAAAGCCATATCTACACCGAACCTTAAATAGTAGCTTCTTAGGTAAACTACCAATTTTCAAAAAATAAATGGGAAGTAAATTGAAAATTTTCAAATATGTTTTTTCCAACTAGACTTTGGAGTGATAAATGTTGGGTGTTGATAGCCATTGAGTGGATAAAGGGTAGGAGCTTATAGTCTAGTTGGAGAAACTAAATATACATACATGGTATAATTATATCCTAAAAACTCATAAATGGCCTTATTGCTCTAATAAAATGAAAAAATTTGAAATCTGAAGCCAGACTTAACCATTTCTGCCCAGTGTGGTCTTAAAATGCACTTAAGCCTGCTTATCAAGAATGTGACAAGGAGGGGCAGCTAGGTGGCGCAGTGGGTAAAGCACTGGCCCTGGATTCAGGAGTACCTGAGTTCAAATCTGGCCTCAGACACTTGACACTTACTAGCTGTGTGACCCTGGGCAAGTCACTTAACTCCCATTGCCCTGCAAAAAAAAAAAAAGAATGTGACAAGGAAAGAGAAGAATATTGGGTTTTGTCATAGAAAGAATGAAAGGAAACATAAGAGAGCAGAAAGGCTAGTGTACTTAGTGTCTTTTCTGTAGAAAAGTGGTACCCAAACAGTAATTCCTTTCCCTGAGTTTAAAAAGCAAAACCAAAAAAACCATAGTGCAAATATCCAGAATAATAGTAGTGTAGAAATGATTATCATTGCTTATCATTAGTCTAATAAATAATTTTAAAAGTATGTTGCCGTAATCATTCTTTTTTGTTTGTTTTTGGTGAGGCAATTGGGGTAAAGTGACTTGCCCAGGGTCACACAGCTAGTAAGTGTCAAGTGCCTGAGGCCAGATTTGAACTCATGTTCTCCTGACTCCAGGGCCAGTGCTCTATCCACTGTGCCACCTAGCTGCCCGCTTTAATCATTCTTAAGCAGACTTTGAGTCTCTTAGGATATTACTGTGATTTAAAAACAAACACAATTTCCTTAGGGTAAGTTCTCCTTTAGCCAATGAACATTTTAACTTCTCCATACCTTAATTGACAGTCTTTGGTATGTGGTCCCCTATTCCCTCCAAAAAATATCACCTGGTGGCTAACCTTTTGGTCGTGATTCTTTGTAAAATTTAATTTGGCTGGTCTTTAGCGCAGATGACATAGACTGTTGTAGAGCCTTTCCAACTTACAAGGATCTATTAGAGTTTGTACATCACTAGCATCTCACTTGGAAAACCAAGGGTCATACCCATACCACCAGGAGACATTGGAATAGGATTTCAGTAAAGGACCATTACTCTATTCTACATTATTTTTGACAATGATTGACAGTGATCAATATGAGTGTTGGTGCATAGCTATAAAGATATATAGGAAAAGTCCTTTTAAGGCGGTATGTGTTAATGCCTATAGTTGGCATTATCTACCTTCATTGTTTGAATTTTATCACCACCTTCCTGACTAATACTGTTGCTCAATATACCACCCTAGGTCATGTTATTTAAATTTGAGATTCATTGTGTTCATTTGGCCTTTCAGCTGACCAATTATAGCCTGAGTATCTTGCTATAATTGGTTCTTTGTGCCTCTTTCAGTGGAAATATATTGAAGCAAGTGTGGCTTGGATGTTCCTAGGTTGAGTCTATTCTAGGATTCTAAATTATGGCTTGTACATGAGGGGTTAAACTTTTCAAAAAGCTGAATGTGATGATCAGTGCATATCCAGAACACATTCAAGTTCAAATTGCTCTCTGAACAGTCAATATTGGTGTATGCCCATATAACTACTTTATTTTTGTTTTTTGTTTGAGTATGTCATTGTCCTCTATAAATGTTTCATTGGTTCCCCATTGTTTAGTCCTTAATCTGCATTCATTGGCTTTATAGCTCTGTCTTAATTTAGTTTCCCAGCCCTCACTCGGCCTTCTTAAACTAGATTTCTAGCTCTTATGGTTTTGTTTTTTGTTTTTGGTGAGGCAGTTGGGGTTAAGTGACTTGCCCAGGGTCAGACAGTAAATGTTAAGTGTCTGAGCCTGGGTTTGAACTCAGGTCCCCCTGACTCCAGGGCCAGTGCTCTATCCACTGCACCACGTAGCTGCCCCTTTTATCTCTTATGTGTTCTAGTTCCTGTCTTACCTCTATGCATTTATGCAGTTAATCTCATGTTTCAGGTAGATTTCCTTCATATCAATAGGAGCATAATTGTTGTCATATGAGAGATGAATTGGACTCAATCTAAAAGGGGAAGAGCTAGGATTAAAATGTGGAAGTTGCAGAGAAGCAAAGTAGTCTTAATGCAAGAAAAACAATTGTCCCAATTAGACCCATCCCTTCCCGAGGCACCAGTGGGATCCTCCTCAAAGGAAGCCTTTAAGCAGAGGATCATCTTATGAGTATATGGTAGTGGGGATCATGTACAGATTGGACTAGATGCTTTCCCAAGAACTCTTTTAGTTTTAATATCTGTTCTTTCTTTTATGCTTGTTCATTTAGCTCTCTTCTTAATTTTTTTTTGGGTGGGGCAATAAGGGTTAAGTGACTTGCCCAAGGTCACACAGCTAGTGTCAAGTGTCTGAGGCTGGATTTGAACTCAAGTGCTCCTGAATCCAAGGCGGTGCTTTTTCCACTGAGCCACCTAGCTACCCCATTTTGCTCTCTTCTTAACGGTGTATATCCCCCAAGACTCTGCCCCAGGTTCTATTCTCTGCATTTATACTTTGTCCCTTGATGATCTTATTTGTTTGCTCTTTTGGGTTTTGTGGATGACTCCCAGAGTTATATACCCAGGCCTAATTTCATTTTTGAATTCCATGTTTATGTGGCTAACCTTATGTTTATGTTTATGTGACATCTCCATCTGCATATCCATTTGGCATCTCAAAATCAGTGTATTCAAAATGGAATAGAGCATCTCACACTTCCTTCCCTAGACGTGGTTTTCACTGGCTAGGTTTTATTTATAAGTTAGAAACGTTAGCACCAGCTTTTGGCATTAAGTTTTTAAGTAAAGAGAGAACACCTGGGTCAGAAAACCAATTAAAAAACCTGTCTCCTACCTGGCCTCCTTCTCCCTAGTCCTCCACCATGCCTGCCTCCCTCCCCCAGAAGAGGCCGTCCTTTAAGCTGATTGGTCAGCGGCACCCAAATCCCTTGGTTCACTGGACTTGAGGGCAGTGTCCTTGTTGAGTTCAAAGTCCTTAGCTTCTGAGAACAATACCCTATTGAGGTGTGGTTCTGATTTAATTAACTTTAAGTAGGTTAATCAGCAAAGTCAATCACTCTGAGGCAGTCTAACTTAATTCAATCAGTCTAGATTAATCTCCTGGTTGGGAAAAAAGCCCATTATATCTTACAGTACTTTCCTGGTAATTATATTCCATTCATGTTCATATCTATATTCAATTCCATATTGATTTTGCTGTAAAAATCAGTGAAAACCCTTTCGTTCTTGGGACTACTATTAACAGAACTTACCAGTGGTATGACGTCTACAAAAGAGACTGAAATATATTGTAATTACAGGTCTTCTTTCATTCAGTTATCATTTATTAAGTGCACAACACTGTGCTAGGCACATAATTGCTAATTCCTCAGAAGCTATTATTCAATCTGTGACCGAGAAGTTCATGTACTAGTTTTGTAAAATGTTGTTACCTTGTAAGATTCAGCTATTTATTGAATAATATTGAATAAATGGAGTTAGACACAAAGACATTTGTGTCTTGTGATGATTAAGGAAGGAAGAATTTATAGTAGAAATTGGTTGTCAGCTTTTGAAATAGGAGTTCTAGAGTTTCTGACCCCTACAATTGTGCTATTGGGAAGAAATATGTAAACTTATGCTGACTACTTTACATCATTGGACAACTTGGCTGCAGAAGGGGGAAACAAACTTAAATGTTGGAGAAGAGGCAATCAAGGTCAATTTTAGAGTTTACTGTAGAGTTACAAGGACTTGAAATTACTGTAAAAGCAAGATGATTCATGTACATAAAATGACAGTTTGCAGGCCAAGAAACTACGGTCAATACTGTAGATTTGCTGTATTAAATCTGAATCAGTTGGTATTGGAACAGGCAATAGAAAATATTTCCCTTTTCTACAAGAATTCTTAAGACTTGGCAAAGAATTTTCTTAGAAATGAGGTGGGGGAATTCCCACCTTGTACTTGCCAAGTAGATGACAAGGAATTAGGAAGTTCTTAGTTGAGTTGTGCTTCTTTGCAATAATTTAAAATTTGAAATAGTTGATATGCATGTGAAGATCTTATATAGCCAATTTAAAACCCCAAACTGGTTTTACTAAGCCAGCACATAAATTTATTGTGTAAGTGAATGTAAATTTATTTTTAAAGCAAAATATAAGCAATTTTGCCAAAGTAGGATACATGTAGGCTTCTTTAATATGATTAATCAAAAATCAACTGGTTTACTCTTCAGATATCACCTCACACCTATCAGAGTGGCCACTGTTGGTGGAGTTGTGAAAAGATCCAATCATTCTGGAGAGTAAGTAATTTGGAACTATGCATAAAGGGCTGTAGAACTGTGCCATACCCTTTGATCCAGCAATTGTGCTGCTAGATTTATATCCCAAAGACATTCCCCAAAAGAGAAAAAGATGTACAAAAATATTTATAGCAACTTTTTTGTGGTGGCTAACAATTGGAAAGCAAAAGAATGCCCATCAGTTGGAATGGCTAAACAAGCTCTGGTATCTGATAGTGATGGAATATTATTTTGCTATAAGAAATGGCAAGCAAGATGGTTTCAGAAAAGCCTGGAAAGACTTGTATGAACTGATTAATAGTGATAGAGCAGAACCAGGAGAACTTTATGCACAGTGACAGCAGTATTGCTTGATGAAGAACTATGAATGACAACTCTTCTCAGCAATACAATGATCCAAGAGAATCCCAAAGTACTAATGGCGAAGCATACTATGCACCTCTAAAGAAACAGCTGATATTGATGGAACAGAGACTAAAACATGCTATTTTTCACTTTCTCTCTTTTTTCTTTTATTCAAGTTTTCTTGTACAAAATGACTAATACAGTAATGTTTTATGTAATTGTACATTTATAACCCACATCTGATTGCTTACTGCCTCAGGGAGAGGCAAGGGGAAGGGAGGGAAGGAGGGATAAAATTTGGAAATCAGAACTATAAATAAAAATGTTATTTTTTTAAAAATTGACTGGTTTTGGTATACTTGTAACACACAGTTTCTAGCTAGTCTGTCTAAAATGTCTGAGAGCAAGAGTTAGACTTTTAAGCATTTATTAAGGAGAATAAGAATTTGGTGAAGAAAGGCCTAGATTCAGCTGTCTATCTCAGGGAGCCAATGTCTCCAGCTCCTTACCTCGCTGAGGTCCTCCAGAAAGAGACCAAGAGAGTAAGCCTCGTCTCTTTTATAGACAGTCCCAGGGCAGCTAGGTGGCACAGTGGATAGAGCACCCGCCCTGGAGTCAGGAGTACCTGAGTTCAAATCTGGCCTCAGAAATATAACACTAGCTGTGTGACCCTGCGCAAGTCACTTAACCCCAATTGCCTCACTTAAAAAAAAATTAAAATAGTCCCCACGAGCAAATGTCACTTCCTGACGCTGAGGAAAACCACATGGCTTGCCCTCAGATGCCTTCTCCTCATGGCGGAGATTTCCTACAGTAGCTCCAGCAGGTGGCATCATTCCAATTGTTGCACTATTGTGAAGAAACTTAGATAATAGTATTATTCCTGAGTCTGATGCAAATTTAAACTTTGTAAGATTTAAAAACAAAAAATATGTACCTTTTCTCATCTGGAGAAATAAAGGTACAAAAAGCAGAATGGTTTTCACTAGGGGCAAAAGCCCAAGGGTTCAATCTGGTTGTCCAATTTAGAACTCTCCTAGAGCCTTTTAATAAGGAAAAAAAAATAGGTGATTTTTATGAATTTTAGAGGGAGGTGATGTATAATACATGTAAAAATGGTTTTCAACATTCATTTTGTAACATTTTGAGTTTTCTCCCTCTCCTCCCCAAGACATCAAGCAATCTGATGTAGGTTATATAGCACAATTAAACATATTTCCATATTAGTCATGTTGTGAAAGAAAAATCCGAATAAATGGAAAAACCACAAGAAAGAAAACAAAAAAAGTGAAAGTAGTATGCCTCAATCTTCATTTAGACTGCATAATTCTTTCTCTGACCCATTTTCTGTCATGTCTTTGGAATTGTCTTGGATCTTTGTATTGCTGAGAAGAGCTGAGTCTATCATAGTTGATCATTGTACAGTGTTGCTGTACTACTATACATTACTATGTATAATGTTCTCCTGGTTCTGTTTAGTTTACTCAGCATCAGTTCATGTAAGTCTTTCCAGGTTTTGAGGAGATTTGTTTTTGCTTTCATTCTTTCACCTTTTCCTTTTGCATCTTTTAACCTGGTTCTAATCTGCCTTTCTAGGCTTACTTCTTACTACTTCTCTTCATGCTCTCTACTTGTCTGCCAAAGTCTCTAAATGTGATACCTTGTCTCCTGCCTACATATTTTCCACTGGCATAAAGCTTTGAGAACCCAGGTTTATTGGCTGTTGGAGTAGGACTCTTCTTTTAAAAATTCTTAAAAAAAAAAACAAAAAACTAGGAAGGACCTCATTTTATTTTTAGGAGTAGGGCTGGGTTTTGTTTGTTTTTTGTTTTTTTGCAGGGCAGTAAGGGTGATTCGCCCAGGGTCACATAGCTAGTAAGTGTCAAGTGTCTGAGACCGGATTTGAACTCAGGTCCTCCTGAATCCAGGGCCAGTGCTCTATCCACTGCGACACCTAGCTGCCCCCAGGAGTAGAACTCTTAAGGGGGGATTTTGTGTCAAATACTAAATAAATGGATCTGTGATCTCATTTATTTGAGTGTTCTGTCCATCAGTGCTATTTGTAGTCCATTCATGCCTGTCCATCTGGTGTGACTCTTGCCCATGCCTTCTCCTAAATTTGAGGCTGGCCAGCCACTCACACTACTGGTGGTCTCCTGGGCTTTGCCTTGTCCTCATAAGATCAGTGGCATACTTTAGCTCTTAACTATGTCACCCTTCTTCCTTGGTAATATGTTGTATTTTGCTCATACCCACCATGTGCTTATACCCATAAGTCATAAATCTGTACATGCTTGTTGAACCAGCAATACCACTACTATCCCAGAGAGACTTTGAAAAGGACGTATTTGTACAAAAATACTTATAGCAGCTCTTTTGGTGGCGGGAATCAGAAATTGAGTGGAATGATATAATATACTACAAGCAGTGGTATATGATTGTAATGGAATACTGTTTTACTATAAGAAATTAATAGGTTATTTTCAGAAAATCCTGGAAAGACTTACATGAATTGATGAAGAATGAAGTGAGCAGATCGAGGAGAATGTTACAGCAACATTGTGTGATGACCAGCTGTGAATGACTTAGCTCTTCACAATAATACAATGATCCAACATAATTCCAAAGGATTCCTGATGAAAAATGTAATCGACATCCAGAGAAAAAGAACTATTAGTCTGAATGCAGATTAAAGCATACTACTTTTAACTTTTTTCTCCTTCCTTCCTCCTTCCCTTTCTGTCTTTTTTCATTCCATAGCATGACCAATCTGGAAAACTCTTTTGCATGATTGCTCCCTTTCTCAGCAATGGGGGAGGGAAGGAGAATTTGGAACTAAAACATTTAAAAAAGAATGCTAAAAATTGGTTTTTATCATGTAATGGGAAAAAGTATTTTTCAAAAAAATACCCATAAAATGAGAAGCAGAATTCATGAAAAGGTCAAAAGAAAAAAAACCATATAGTAGCACAAGGAGAATGTTGGAATTAAAAAGATGGGCTTTTGTTTTGGGGGTAAGCTTGGGATTATTTAAAGGAGCACTGAAATTTCCTGAGAGCAGTGCAGTCCATTCTAATGTTCAATTTTGGGCCAACGTTGTTGATCTAAATGAACATTATAAATTGTCTTCATCCATTTGGTCTTTACTCTGTGGATGGTTGTGCCAAACTCTTTTTAGTGGCTATATATTTTTGTTTTATATGTTACTATATAATAGAAACACCTGTCCAAAACAGCACAGGAAGTAATGTACTAATTGGGGTTCCACATGTAGAAAATAACAATAGAAGGAGAAATTAAAGACTTTGAATATAATTTCTATACAATCTCTCTTGTCTAGCTTTAATGCTGTTGAAAGTCAAACAAGATAGTTTTGGAATTTGGGGACATTACATAGATGGCACTTTTTGGGGGGGGGTGGGGAAGAGGCAATTGGGGTTAAATGACTTGCCCAAGGTCATACGGCTAGTAAGTGTTAAGTGTCTGAGGCCTGATTTGAACTCAGGTCCTTCTGACTCCAGGGCCGGTGCTCTATCCACTTCATCACCTAGCTGCACCCTCTCAAGGACTTTTGCAAACTATCCAGGGAAGAAAACACAGAGGAACTAGAAGAGAGAGAGAGAGAGAGAGAGAGAGAGAGAGAGAGAGAGAGAGAGTGTGAGTGTGTGTGTGTGTGTGTGTGTGTGTGTGTGTGAGAGAGACAGACAGACAGACAGACAGACAGACAGACAGACACACACACACACCTGACTTTGGTTTAGGAGCACAATGAAGAGGTTCAAAGGAGTGCAGCCTGGTGGGGAATGAAAAAAATAGTTGGGCTGCCTCCTTAAATGGAGATTTTGGAACTTACTACTTTGCCCTCCAATCAGAGGGCTAAAGGGTACCGATGGGCTATGAGTACTGAGGTTTCCTAGTAGAATGTTTAAAAAAATACAAGATAATAGCTCTTGGAGCTACACAATTCTGTTCCTTTGAAAAAGATGCAAAATTTACTTTAGCATTTTAAGCTATGCTATTGCATTTTAACTCGAAAAATCAGTAATTTCCTTTTGACAAGTTCACTTCTCTTGTTCAATGGACCACATGACTGGCTTGCAAACATTTTACAGTTAATGTCATTTTGAGGCTCTTTTGGTCTAAATATCAGTTGAACTTTTGTATGAAATTATTATAGCTACATTGTGTCAGTCCCTATCCTGTTTTTCAACAGCAGTGACTTGTATAAATTGGTTAGGTTGAAGTTAATTCCGTGCCACATCCTTTTCTCATTTTTATTTTTGTATAGTCCTGAGACTATACAAGAATTGGAAATATCAATCCAGAAGACAATGGCTAGGTAGCTCCAGTGGGTTTGAGCAGTCCACAGTGTATTAGGAGCAGAGTTAAAGGATGTTATCAAATAGAAAAACAATGTGGGATATTGCTGTGTCATAATAAACTACAAAGAATTAAGAGACATGAGGGAAAGTTAAATGATTCTGTGATGCGCCACAAAATAAGCAAACCCAGGAAAATCATCTATATAATGATTATAAAAACAAGAATAGACCAGTAAACATCCTGGATTTGGTATAATTATAATGAACAACCTTGACTCTGGAGAAGAATTGAAGAAAATCACCTTCTATTCCTCTTTGCAGAGGTTGGGGGTAGTGGGTGTAGAATGCTACATTATACTGTGAGATGGTGTTGTGTATTGCTTGTTTGCACTGAATTGCTTTTTAAATTATTTTTTAAAATCTGTTACCAGGGATGTCTCACTGGGTAGAAGGAGGGTGATGCATATACGTTTAGAAGTGAAAGTGATATAAAACCAAAAGAAATCAGTACAGATAAGAAATATGGATAAAAAGGATGATTGATTGGTCATGAGGTTAGAGGAAGAGACAAACAGTGGCTAGCCTGTGTACTACATTGCTCATACTCCAAATGTGAAGAGAAGGCAAAGAAGATGCCCTAATATGTTAGATGAACCTTTAGCAAACTTTTGGATACATGGACAAGCATTTCACAGGATGAGTGGATATGGTTTGTTTGTGATCTGCATCATTGAAGAGAACATCTACATTGATGAGATTCCAGATCGGTTTTTTGTATTTTAAGTAATTAGAATAATTCCAAGTAATAAAGTGCGCTTCCCACAGTCATGAGTCATGTTGGCTAGTCTGTTTTACAACTGTGATACCATGAATGCTTTTCTTCAAAGGGGCAGTAGGATCTTTTGGAAAGAGTACTGTTGCTTTTCAAACTTTTTGGAAAGAGTACTGTTGCTGTCCAAGGACCCCTGGGTCCTCTTGGCTCTGTATGGGAAAGGGTGTGAGCTTGTACTGTGAAGGAGGGTCATAGTTGGGGATAGTGAAAGGATGAGGCTGGGTGTAGTCTCCCAGTGTTGGACAGCAAAGGATAGATTATTGGCACAGTGTGAAGGATTTGCTGTCTCATATTTTCTCAAACCAGTGGATTGATCCCATATCATTTGGGTCAGGCCATGGCTCCCCCTTTGGAGACCACAGTATTCTACATACTTCCTGTCATAGTCTGTGCTTTTTAACAGATTTATGTTTTATTGGATTAAATTGCATGGAGTTGGAGGTTTTTGGAGAAGCTGCTCTCAGATTATGGTATTAATTGGGAAAAGAAAATTTCTCATGTTACTACATTTCCTTTCAGTAGTTGTGATGCTACTGATTCAGTCAATCAGTAAACATTTATTAATGGCCTACTGTGTGCCAGGCACTGTGCCAAGTGCTGAGGATATAAAAAGAGGCAAAAGATCCTCAGGGAGCTCTTAATTTATCTTTGTTTTAAGAGACCGTATACAGTTTCTAGCCTATTTGGGAGGAGGGCAATCCATATTTTGATCAATGACACATAGTTTTAAAAACTTTAAAATATTCTGTTCATGCAGTTAAGAACTAGAACTAACTTTTTTGTTTAGTCATTTTCAGTCAGTTCAACTCTGACCCCATTTGGGATTTTCTTGGCAAAGATAATGGAGTTGTTTGCTATTTTTTTCTCCATCTCATTTTACAGATGAGGAAACTGAGGCAAATGGGGTAAAGTGACTTGTCCATGGTCTGAAGCCAGATTTGAACTCAGGGAGATGAGTCTTCCTGGCTCCAGGCCTAGCACCCCATCCATTGCCCTACCTACCTGCCCTGGAACTATCTTTAGCCACTCTGTTATAGCATAACTACATAGAATATTATCGAATTGATTTGAGATTGGAGATCCATAATAATGCAGTTGATCTAAAATAGTTCAGTTATCTTTTTTTAAAAAAATAATAAACATTTTTGAGTTTTGAGTTCCAAATCCTATCCCTTTCTCTGCAGTTATGTAAAACATTACCATATTAGTACTTTTGTGTAAGAAAACTTAAAAGGGAAAAATGAAAGTGAAAAATAGCGTTCTTCCCTCTGTATTCAGTCAACATCAGTCAGTTCTATTGTTGGAGGTGGATAGTATGCTTCATCATTAGTCCTTTGGGATTGTCTTGTATCATTGTAATGCTGAGAATAGTTGTCATTTACAGTTCTTCATCAAATAGTATTGCTGTCATTGTGTGCAGTATTATCCTGTTTCTGCTCACTTCGCTATTCATCAGTTCATACAAGTCTTTCCAAGCGGGACATAAGCATAATATATGAGTCATAGAAAGGACAGTTTAGCAGGAATACAGAGGAGTGTATAACAAGTTTGGAAAGGCAGATGAGGGGCCAAGTTGTAAAGGGCTTTCAAAGCCAAACCATTCTTCTTTAATCCTAATAGAGAGGCATTGGAATTTATTGAGTATAAGATAGTGACATGATCAGACACTTTTTTATGAAAATCAGTTTAGTAATCAGGTGAGAAAGCAAGCCTGAACTTGGGTTGCTGCTGTGTCAGTGGAGACAGGAAGGAATTTGAGAGATGTTTTTGAGATACGAACCATTAAGATTTCACAACTGATTGAATATGTGGGGTGAGGAAGATTGAGTGCTGAGGAGAAAGCCAAGGTTGTAAACCTTGGAAGGATGATGGTGCTTTGGGCAGAAGGGTCAAATGCTGGGAGTGAGGTGGGGCATAGAGGAGTAGAGAGGATAATTAAAATTAAATTTAATTGATAAAAATGTCAAGCAATTACTATTCTGTAACTATTCTCATTGTTTAAATTAAAAACCATTTTTCATGGAAATAATATTTTAACTTTGTGCTTATTAAAATGAATTATACTGAGAAATAGAACAGATGAAAAGATCACAGGACTTTAAATTTCTACATTAAGATTATTTAACTTCAAATTTTACATAATTTCACTTTCAAATTCAGGTAATAGTGTTGTGATACAGTTTGGTAGTAATGGCAAATCATAGAATCATGGAGAGTAGACATGTGTGTACTCATATTTGACCTGGCCAGGTATATGCAATTGGAAGTAATTTTGTTCTGTATTTGCTGTCAGCTGGAGGGAATTTGCCATGTTAATATTGCTTTCATTGAATGTATGAATGAGAGTTCCAGAAAATACCTAGTTATTTATTTGGTCATTGCTTCACATGCTCTGCCTGAGGGTCTTGTCTCTCTTTCCCTCTGGTCTGGAAAACTCTGATCTGTGGTATAAAGTGAAGAGAAGATGGCCTAAAACAAAGCTTTGAAGGATAGATGCACAGTGGGTGAGGGTAAGAGGAGGAGGATTCAGTAAAGGAGACTGAAAAAGAAGCGCTACTATTGGATAGGCTGGAGGAGAACCAAAAGAGCAGTGTCACAACAGCCTATGGAGTAAACATTTACTAAGCACCTACTATGTGCCACGAATTGTGCTATATGCTGGGAATACAAAAAGAGGCAAAAGATGGATGGTTGGCAGTATCAGAAAACTAAGAAAAAGCCATTAGATTTAGCAGTTCAAATCATTAGGTGTTATTTCCTTTGAGCCCTTTTCCTCATTTATAAAATGGGAAGTATTTTTTTTTCTACCTCAAAAGGGTGGTTGTGAGAATGAAATGAGAATTTGTGTTTTAAAACATGTAACTGTAAAGTGATGTAGAAATGTTATCTCTGGGAAAAACAAAGGAATGTTAATCTCTGTGGTCCTTCTAGCTTAGAATTCCTATTTTTGCTAAATTTACTATGCCTAGACTAATTCTGGTCTTTGAGGGCTTTCCCCCCATCTCCTATAATGTAGAAAATTTCTCAGTTTCTTTTTAGAAAAGAGGATTGTCCCTTTTTTGAAATATCATGCATATAAGGAATGTATTTTTGTATTTGCGTGTGATGTTACCAACCACCATAGCAGTTTTTTGTTTTTTGGGCTTTGTCATTCTCTAGGCCAGTGGTCTCCAGAATGTTCTGAATGCCACAATGTTTCTCATTGGTATGTTGGGAAGGAAATAGAACTTTATTTTTATTTTTATTTATTTTTAGCTTTTAAAAAGATAGAAATTTAAGCTTAATAAAGATTTAATATATGGGTTGGCACTAGTGTGCTCAGATGGTCGTGTCACATACTACTTCCTGTGGGAAGAATAGGAGGCCACAGCTTGAAGGAGTTAATGGTTTCCTCATTTATGTTTAGCATATTATGACACTACTTTTTACATGTGATGTCAGTTAGCTGGATTCACACATTACATTATCTGGTTTTAACTAAACTCACCACTAAATGTACAAATGGCTTAAAAAGATTGCCACAAAAATGTAGATTATAGAGAACACTAATAGTATACACAAGAAAACAGCAAAGCTGATGTTTAATCCCTGCTCCTGGTTCAAATTGACAACCACATTACAAAGCAAACATAATTATCTAATCAGATAGGAGAAATTGGCCAAAAAATGAAGAAATTATGATCATTCCAAATATAGATTTATGTCCATAGTTTTAATGATGAACCTTACCTCAAGTGTATATTGTTCCTCAAGACCGTAAGTAGATAGCATAAATCTGTCACAATTAAGAAGACTTTAAAAAATTAAACTTTTTTTTAAACTGAAAACTCTGTCACCTACAAAAATTCATGTGTACATACTTATCTTCCAGATGAAGAATTTATTTTTGCTACTATGATTTTGAACAGTACCTTTAACAACCATTAATTTGTTAGAATCATTGATTGCTGTCAAGAAATATTGGAGCTTATTAGCTGAAATTTATAAACAAAACTAAAACTTTCCATAATCATTGGATTGGTTTGAAAAATAAGTATCATGAATGTTAATTTTAATAATAATTTGAAATAAAAGATTATACTAAATATTTAATTTTTATTCACTGATTTTGTTTTGGGTATTTTTTATAATGTACAGAATATTACAGTATTACATACATATAATTTATTAATACATACACATTTCTGTGTGCTTACTCAAAAGTGTTTTACGCAGGGGGGTATATGATCAAAAAAAAGTTTTGGAGAGTATTTGTCTGTCTATACCTTGGAGGAAATGATGGGGAGGGGACTGTTATGCTCCTCATTCTGGGTTCAGCCTACCTTTTTCAACCATACTTCACAATATTCTCTTTTACAAATACCATACCCAAGCTAACTTGGCCTGTTTGCCATTTCTCACACATGACTTAGAATATTTGATGATCATTGTTTACTTAATAGTAATCGGAATTGGAATTTTGGATGAACTTGGTGCCTTTTAAAAATTTTGAATTCTTTGGCTTAGCTGAAAGCTATGTTCACAAAATAATGTTTACCTTTAAAATTTCGATTTTAATTTTATTTATTCATTCATTTTTAAATTTATGATAATTTATTTTGGTGAGGCAATTGGGGTTGTGACTTGCCCAAGGTCACACAGCTAGTAAGTGCCAAGTGTCTGAGGCCAGATTTGAGCTCAGGTCCTCCTGAATCCAGGGCCAGTGCTCTATCCATTGCGCCACCTAGCTGCCCCATTTACCTTAAAAAAATTTTTTTTTATATGTTAACTTTTTATGCTAAACTTTTTGGTGTTTGTCAACACCAACAAACATCAGCATTTCCATATACATATTGTATACGAAGCTATATCAGTTACATATAGTTTAAAGTACATATTAAATTCCCCATGTTATTTCCAAAGCATTCTTGTCAGTCTTCCTCTGCAGTTAAAAAAATACTCCATTGATATTCTTTCCCTTTCCCCTTTCTTCATTTTCTTTCCCTTTCCCATTTCCCCTTTTTTCCTTTCCATCATAACTTCCCCCCACCTCCAATCTACCATTTTTTTATCTGATTTTTGGTGAAGAGATTTTCAGATTATTTTAAATACTGAATGCTAGTTAACACTTTGGGTGACAGTATGATCCCAAAAGACCTCATGGCCAAAATGAAAAGCTCTAATAAGGCAAAACTTAATGTAAAGTCTTCCATTTGGATTCAAAAAATTAATTGTGTAAGTATAGGCTTGGGAAAGCATAACCAGAAAATTTGTAGAAAAATATTTGATACTTTGTTTTAATGTCTTATAGGTGAAAAAAATTATCTCACGAAGATACATAGAAGTACATTGTTGACTGTCTAAAAGATTATGGTCTGGTGGCCTTTAGAGCTGGAGGTCCTCCTTAATTTTACTTATTTTTAAAATGTTAAATTGATTGAAAAACAACACTGCTGCTGACAATATTCATTCTTTGTGTGTGTCTCTCTCTTGCCCAGGGTTGTGACTTGCCCAGGGTCACACAGCTAGTAAGTATCAAGTGTTTGAGGTCACATTTGAACTGAAGTTCTCTTGAAATAGGGCTGGTGCTTTTTCCACTGCGCCACCTAGCTACCACCGAACACTTCCTTCTAACGAAGTGGCACAGTTAACCTTAAAAAGCTGGCAAATTGTTTTTGTGTGATAATCTTCCTCATTCTGTCTGTTACCCAATGCCTCTGTGTGTGTGTGTGTGTGTGTGTGTGTGTGTGTGTGTGTGTCTCAAGATTATTATATTTATTTGAACTCTGTTGTCTTTTAGTGTTGATTTCCTTTTTACGATTGTGTTCATTGTATATATTATTCTGTTTATTCTTTTTACTTCAGAGTCTTTCCAAGTATTCTATTCTGTTTTTTTTTTTTTTTTTGAGGCAATTGGGATTAAGTAACTTGCCCAGGGTCACACAGTTAGTAAGTGTCAAGTGTCTGAGGCTGGATTTGAACTCAGGTCCTCCTGAATCCAGGGTTGGTGCTCTATCCACTGTGCCACCTAGCTGCCCCTTATTTATAAGTTTGTTCAACAATTTCTCATTTGATAGGTACCTACTTTGCTTCCCCAGAAAGTTTTGCTTGAATGTTTTAGTATCTTTGAGACCTTTTCCTAGTAGTGGTATTGTAAGTTAAAGGTCATGAACACTGTACTTACTTTTCTAGTACAGTTTTACATTGTCTTTGCAATGCCAGCCCTCTAATTTGGAGATGGGGGGGAAAGTCCAAGAAAGATAGGTTACTCTCCTAAGGTCAAAAAGATTCTAAGTGATAGGGCTAGATACTTGGATGCCAAATTTAGTTCTCTTTTCACTGTGGACAGCAACCTCCATAATAAAAACCCAAAGCCTTATTAAACTTGAACAAGGGAATTGATAGTTGCTGTTGAAATCAGCCACTAACCATTTATACTCCATACTAGGTTCTGGGGATAAGATGATGAAAAATGTAGGTTTTGCCCTGCAGGAGCTTATCATCCAATCACATTTCCCCACCACCTGAGTTACAGAAGAGACTTATTACATTGTCAAATTTCTTGACCATGTATTTTTTATGAGGTGGTGTGGCTTGGTATTTCAAGCACTGGATTTGGTGTTAAGAATACCTGAGTTCAAGTCCTTCCTCTGATCTTTACTAGCTCTGTGACCACACCAACAAGTCACTTTTCCTTTCATTGCTCAAGGAATTGCACCAAGATTGAGTTGCTGATGCATTAAGGTGCAGTTGGTGGAATTATGAATTGGTCCAGCTATTCTGGAAATAACTGTGTTGTTTGACCCAACGATACATGAGTCTGCACTGCAAAAGGAATAGCCTGTACCCAGAGAGAGAAAGAAGATTCATAGATGCAAAAATATTTATAGCAGATCCTTTTGTAGTGACAAATTACTGGAAACTAAGAAGGGTGTTCATTAACTTGGGAATGATTGAACACATTATAGGATATGAATATAATGAAATACTATTATGCCCTAAGAAAGAATGGGCATAAGAAAGGGTTGGGTTCAGAGAAACCTGCAAAGACTTCTATGAACTGATAATAGTGAAGAGATTAGAAGTAGAACAATTTGTATCATAATAGCAAGGTTGTTAAGACATAGAACTTTGAAAGATTTAAGAACTGTGATTAATGTAATGACCAGTGCTATTTCCAAAAGATTGGTGATAAACTATACTTCTCCCCTCCTGACAGAAGTGATGGATTAAAGAAGCAGAATGAGACGTGTTTCTGGACATGGACAATCTAGAGATTTGTTTTTCTTGACTTTCCATATTTATTACAAGGGTTTTGTTTTTCTTTTTAATTTGCAGGGGCTCGGGGGATGAGAAAAAAAAGAATGCTTGTCAATTGAAAAATAAAATTTTAGAAATACTGAATTGTAATTGGCAAAGGGAGTTTCCACATCATGTACTGTTAGGAGAAAAAAGGTTATTTTGTTTATATATATTTTTTTCTCTTTTGACCAACTAAAGTAAGTTCTACTTTTTTCATTATGTTATTTAATATCTCAGAAAAGTTTCTTCTGGGTTAAGCATACCTCCTCTTTCCCCTTGTATTTATTTATTCATTCATTCATTTATTTTTTTGGTAGGGCAATGAGGGTTAAGTGACTTGCCCAGGGTCACACAGCTAGTAAGTTTCTGAGGCTGGATTTGAACTCAGGTACTCCTGACTCCAGAGCCAGTACTCTATCTACTGAGCCACCTAGCTGCCCCTCCCTTGTATTTATAATCATAATCCTATTTCAGCCTTGCCTTCAGATATAAAAAATTTAGCTTTACGGTGTTTGGCTTGGGACCACTTATTTGATTATACTTGATAACCTTTCCCATCTCTTAATAATTCCATTGGAATCTTCACTTTGCATCCTTTTGCTTAAGAGGTACCTATGACCAAGTGCCATATTTTAGGTGCGATCTCACTAGTTGCTTGGAAAGAAACCATCCTTTCCTAGTTTATATCAAACTCAAAATAGCACCAGTCCTTGTTTTTGCCATGTCCCATTACACATCTAATTTTTCATTCGTTTTTCCTTATGATCTCTTTGGCACTTGGTGTTTTCCAAGGTTGGTCTGTCAATTCAACTGAGTTTTTAATTTTATTCTCATAGAAGTTTTTTATTTTCTAACAAGTAGCAACAGTGCATTTTGGCTTTGCTGTTAGGTTTTATTCCATTTTATTATCTGTCCTCACTTTTAAGCCCCTTTCCCAATTTCCATTGAAGATTTTAAACCTTAATTTTCATTCAAAAAAGATGTTAAGTTGAAAATAGATCAAATGGCTCCAGAAATTTCCTAGTTAAAATGGGCCTTTAACTGCTTATTATTTTTGATTTTGAAATAGAGAATCAAGGTGATCAGGCTGTATACTGAATCAGAATACAGTTAGATTCCTTTGTATGTTTTGTTGAGCTACTGGGCATACATTTGACATTCTTTGCATAGTATTAACCTGAATATTTGTAGTTTTCCGTATAAAATCACTCCAATTTTCCTGATCTCTGTTCCTTTGAGTGCACAGTACTTGGTGATGGCGTACTATTTCCTTCCAAAAACCCTAATTTTCCCTTCCTACATTTACTTTTTTTGATACCACATTATGTTCCTTAAGAGGTCTAATTCTTTATTTTTTTCATTTTTTTTTCTTTTTCTGTGCATTTTCTTTTAAATGCTTGGATAACTCTATTTTTGGTCAACATTAACACTAGCATTCTTTCCTCTAAATCTATCCCAGGCATCAAAAAAATGAGAAGCAAAAATGTTGTAGCAAGTATTGCATACTGAAGCAAAAACAGCCCACATATTGGCCATGTCTGAAAATGTATGTATCCTCCTGCATTTGAGTCCATTGCCTCTCTGCCTGGAGGTGAGAGTAGTCATCACATGGATCACAGTTCTTTTTGGTCATTTTACTCTGTATCAGTTCATGTAAGACCCTAGCTTTCTATAAAGCATTTCTTACAAATTTTATCATTTCTTACAAATTAGGGCATATAGTAAGAATAAGAGTCACTTTCTAATTAATAGTCAAAGGTTACAAACACAGGTAATTTTCAAAGAAAGAAATCCAAGTTATCAGTAGCCTTATGAAAAATGCACCAAATTACTTATAATTAGCAAAATGAAAATTTAAAGCAACGCTGAGATGGTAACTTGTACTCTCCCAGATTTTCAAAGATAATAAAAAAGGAAAATAACAAATGTTGGAGGTATTTAAGGAAAACAGAAACATTAATGCATGCCTGGGTTGGTGGAACTGTTAATTCTAGAATGGTATAAGTATTCTGGAAAGCAGTTTGGAGTTATACCACCAAAGTCACTAAACTGTGTATATTTTTTGACCCAGTTTTATCAACCTGTTACCTATTCTAAGCTCAAAGAAAGAGATAGGTATGACAATGTTTACAGCAACTTCTTTTGTACTGGCAAAGAACTGGAAACTAAGGTGGCCCTAACCTATTGGACAATGGTGATATAAATTATTTGATAAATATGATTAATGACAAATTGACTTTGGGCAGCTTCTTTGGAGTTCAGCTTTCTTTCTGTTTCTTACATAATCATAATTATCTCTATTATCCTTTCTCCTCCCAAAGAGCCATTTCATGTAACAAGTAATATTTTTTTAAAGAGGAAAAAAGTCATTTGAAAAAGGTCTGGAAACACGTGGAATGTGTAACACCTTTGAATCTCCCACCTTTAGGAAAGTATGGTTTGGAAGTGTTTTCTCATTTGGGTCCCGCTTGACCCAAATTATATTATTACATTCACTTTTGATTTTTTGTGTGTGTGTTGTTGTACTTTCCCTTTGCCTTCTAGTTATTGTGAATATTGTTTTCTTGACTCTACTTACTTCAGTCGACTTTATTTCATGTAAATCTTGACATGTCTTTCTGAATTAATTGTATATATTATTTCTTAGAGTACAGTAATATTCCATTGCATTCATGTTTCACAATTTAACTGTTCTTCAGTCCTTGGACATCTACTTTATTTCTGATTCTTTGTTATCACAAAAAGTGCTGCTGTAAATATTTTGGTCTTCGTGGGAACTTTCTTCTTATTGGTGGTATCCTTGGGTGATAAGCTCAGTAATGGAATCTCTCGTTGAGGGTATGGACCTTTTAGTTACTTTCCTCTGCATAATTTCAAATAATTTTGCAAAATGGTTGTACCATTTCATAGCTCCACCAAAATATATTAGTGTTCCTTCTATGTATTCCATATCCTCTTCAATATTGACACACCTTTTTATGGGTTATTTTTTCCTAATTTGTAGGGTTTGAGATTAAAGCACAGGGTGGTTTTGATTTGCATTTCTCTCATTAGCAGTTTAGAACATTTCTTTCATATGGTTGTTTCTTTGAGAACTGTTTGTTCATGTGTACTAGAGAATGGCTATTAATCTTACATATATTTATTGTTTATGTCTTAGGGACATAACAAATTATCATTGTTATTAAAGGTAATAATAGTAGCTAGTATTTATATGGTGCCTAGTATATGTCAGGTACTGTGCTAAATGCTTTTTACAAATAATATCTCATTTGATCCTCACAATAGCCCTCTGTGAGGTAGGTGTTCGTATCATCCCCATTTTACAGAGGAGGAAACTGAGGCAGAATTTAAAGGAGTTGTCCTGAATCACAGCTTTAGTGTCTGAGATTGGATTGGAACTGTCTTCCTGAGTTAGGCCCAGTGCTTTATGCAATGTGCCACCTAGCTATCTCCAAAAAATTGTTATAAAGACTTTCCCCACCCTCAGGACCACATCTCTTCTTGTCCTAAGTGAATTATTTTTGTCTGTACAGAAGCTTTTAATTTTTTTGTAATCAAATTTATCTTATTTTGTCTTTTGGAGTTTCTTCTTTCTTGTTTGCTTAAGAATACCTCTTCTATCCATAGCTGTGGGTTGTAGGTTTTTTTTATTTGTTGACACTCATCTTTAAAAATGCACATTTAGTTCATTAGTTCTCTCTTTTTTTACTTTGCTAATATATGTTTGTGGAAATATGACCCCCCCCCAAGGACTGCTTTTAGCTATACTTAAGAAATCTGGTATAATGTTTTTTCTTTTATCATTAATTTTCATTAATCATTAATAGTTTCTTGATTTGTTATTTGACCTGTTTGTGGTCCTTGAATCAGTGACTTTTTATTGCATTATGGTCTGTAAAGTAACTTGCAATTTAACAATGCTGTGTTTTGGTGTTTGCAGCCTTTGGTCTTTTCCTTGATGTGATCAATGATTTCTTTCCATTGGTATTTGTCTATGTTCAGACGTTCACTGTTCACTAGCCTAAGACATCCGCTGCCAGAGACTTTTGGGGGCACAGAACTGGTCCCAAGGGGATGATCAACTCTTTCCTTCTAGCTTAGTGGAGTACTTCACAGGCCCCTTCTCAAGCACCCCTTTCCTCCAGTATCCTGATCCAGTATCCTGTCTAGCCTTTTCATTGCTTCTCTCGTATAGTACTGGCAGTGCACTAGGGTTGATTTCTTTACTTTTGTTCTCAAATTCTGGGAGGAGGGAGTGTGGGGTGTGGAGTTGAGTTCTATTTCAAGCTAAGAATGTCCTGCCCTTTTCTTTCTGATCTTTGTTTCTTCTGCAAAGATGTTCTTTTGCAGAACAAAATATTGCTGCTGTTACAGCCAGAGTAAACTTCTGGAATCTACACATACTAGAAGGGGGAGTGGGGTCGACAACAGGGTATATCCAAGGTGTGGGGTTTTATTGAAAGCTTCTATGTCGGATCCTTGGGCTGGCAGCCTTGAATACTGGTAGCATGCTGTATGGTGAGGAAGTGGATGGTGAACTGAGGATAGGCATTGATTCATGGGTTTCTTTGGGGGGAAGGGAGAGGTTGGGGAAATTAAAAGTTAGCAGAGAAAATGTCTAGTCTAGAAGCTTGTTGGTCACATGACTCAGAAGCATTGAAGCTTCATTTTCTCATCTGTAAGAGTGGGCCAGACCAAGATCTACCAAGTCTCTTTTATATCTAACATTTAAAGATTACTTTACTTAATCTTTTTGAGAATTTTGTGGAAAATGGTTGCAAGCTCTCAATATTTATTAGCTGTTAAGTTCTTGTATAGTGGAAAAATGGGGAAAAAGTAATCATTCAATTATGCACTTATTGAAATTTTAATTTTTTTCCCTGCTGTATATAATGCTGTTTAACCCTTTGATAGAATTTTTTTTGGGGGGGTGGGGTGAGGCAATTGGGGTTAAGTGACTTGCCCAGGCTCACACAGCTAGTGTTAAATGTGTGAGGTTGGATTTGAACTCAGGTCCTTCTGAATACAGGGCCAGTGCTCTATCCACTGCGCCACCTAGCTGCCCCCCTTTGATAGAATTTTGATGTAAATATTCTTACTAAACTATTAACATTGCAAACAGTGGCAAAGCAGCAACTCTTGGCATTAATAGCCAAGATGTTCTGAATTGTACTTTCAATTTTTATTAAAATTCTTGCTAACAGCCTTATTTTCAAAATTTATTTTATTTTATTTTATTTTGGTGAGTCAATTGGGGTTAAGTGACTTTCCCAGGGTTACACAGCTAGTAAGTGTCATGGGTCTGAGGCCAGATTTGAACTCAGGTGTAACAGCCTGATTTTTAAACATTTAACTGGATTTTCTTGCCCTTGCCTTAAATTACCCCACTTGTTACTCTTCTTATCATTTGTTTCTGATTAAGCCAAATCTTAACAGCCTGTGCTGTTCAACTACTTGGTATTTTTCATGGTATTTGCATATTGTATGAGGAGTTGGTTATGGCCCCTTAATTGTAGGGTGTTCCTGAATGGATCTGACATTTTATAGGCCAATGGCATTTCTTCTTACAGGATCTCTGTGGTTACTTTAAGAGAAATGTATAATGAAGAAATGGAAGCAGGTTGACAAGTGAAGTTGTTTGCCTGTGGCTGTTCTGCAGAGTCCAGGAGGAGGCTGCTCCTGCTTGTAAACAGTTCTCTCAGAATGTAGCTGCAATCAAGAGTTTTTGCATCCACCATTGAGACTTTTTGTGGAACCCTCAAACTCACTTTAGAGAACTGGGTCAGCACAGAATGTGGATTTGCTTTTATTTTTGACCCTATCAGAAAAAGGTGAGGGAAAGAGTCATCAGATAGTCAAAAGTTTTCTTCTAGTGCTGAAATAATCCGAATCACACTAGATCCTTGCCGGTAGTCAGTCAAATGGTTTTAGGTTCAGATATGATTGATTCCTCATCGTTATTTGCATGTTGTCATTTTTGATAGAATGGTCTTTAAAAGGAAGAACTGTTTTGATTTCTGCCTTTGTCTTTCCCCTACCTTGCACAACAGATTCTTAATAAAGGCTTATTTGCTTATTATTTTTATCCACAAGACTCATATTCAGGCACCTTACTTGAGAGTGATCCTTTAAGCACAGTTTCCTAGACTAATTTGGTCATAGAACATTTTGGTCATTTTAAACATTTGTTGGTTTTGAGCTGGATGAATGACAAAAGAGAAAATTAACCCACAGGTAGTCATTCAATTAGGCATTTATTGAAATTCTGATGCTTTCATTCTAGGCACTGTTTGAAGACAAAGTCAATGGAAGAGAGCGAAGTAATGAAGAAAAAGACTATTCCAGTAGGAGTTTGTGACACATTAGGAGAGGGACTTCGAAGACTTGGCTCAGAAAGTAGAGACTGTAAATGGTGTATTGTAAATAGGTGTAGCATGTTGTAAAAACCCAATGTGACAATTCCTAGTTACTAAATGAATTGATTATTTTTACAAATAGGCATAGGGCTACTTCAAATTCTGAATTCCCCTGGTGCACGGAAAATAGGATCTTAGGGTGTTTCAAAAATTCCCAGAAATCCCAGAAAAGATCCCAGAATCTATCATGTAAGTAAGATTTTCCTGCATATTTTTTCCAATATTTCAAGCATTTTGGACATTTTTTCTGCAAGATGTAATGTAGTCTAAATGGCTTTGGGAGAAGTTTTCATTCTCCAAAAGGTACCCTCAGGTACTGGAAAATGTAGTGTTTTAATTAAGTTCTTGTAATGTGTTTGATTTTCAAGGACAAAGATTTTAGGATAGCCTGTTTTCTAGGTCAGCTACTGAAATGTTCATTATGAACTTGAGATTGCTGTGGATATACTTGTCTCCATCTGGTGTCTGAAACCTTCATGCTATTTTATATATATATATATATATTTTTTTTTTCTTCTAGTTCGAGATGAGATGCTAGGAGTGAAAAGGTTTAGACAAATTCCTGAATTATAGATCCTTAGAGTATGCCTTGCCTTTTGAATGTGTGGTGATCAAATCTACGGTGCAGCTGGGTAGTATTTTTAAATCATGGTAATTTATTAGTGGAAATAATAGAAAATCAGGTAGTTTATTTTAGAAAAGAGGATTACCAATTTTACTGCTGAATCCAGAAGCTAATAGGATATAAATGGTGAAGAAAAACAAAGTAAGCCTGCTAATTGGACACAGCCTCAAGTCTGTCTCCCCACTGTAATCTATATTCCAGTGAGTCAGTCAGCTACCAATTTGTTCTACTCTGCCAAGCACCGCACCAAGTGTGGGACCTAGAAAGAAAGACAAAAAATAAACACTCCTTGCTTTTAAGAAGCTCTCAGTCTAATGGGGGATCCAACTTGTAGGTGAGTATGTACAGACAAGTTATAAACAGGAGAAACTGAGGTAATTTGAAAAGAAAGGCATGGCACCAAGATGAAAGGGGATTGGGAGGGAAGGGCCTCTTGCAAAAGTTAAAACTTTAGTTTAGACTTGAAGGAAAGAGGGAAGTGAGGAGATGGAGATGAGGAGAATAGTCCAAACACATTGCTGCTGGCCATGTCACTTCTGGCAACTCTTTATTGCCTCTAGGATAAAATATCAACTCTTCTGGTATTTAATACTCTTTACAACCTGGCCTCGACCTACCTTTCTAGCTTGATTTCATGCACTTTGCAGTCTAGCCAAACTGACACCATTTTGAGCATTTCTTAGACTTGATACTCCATCTCTCAGCCTTTGCATTGGTTGAATTCCATACTTGGAATGCATTCCACCTCACTCCCACTACTTCTTAGAATCATTCCATACATTTATTTTGTATTTACCTAATTATGTACGTGTTGTTTTCTCTGATAGAAGTTCCTTGAGGTGTTAGGATTGTTTTACCTGGCACATATTTGGAATGTAATAAACATTTTGTTGATTGATTTCCTCTTTGGGAAGTTGAGATTTATATTTGTGGAAGGAATAAACACACTGATAGGACAAATATTGAAGAAATAATTTCCAGTAGCATTCCACCATAAGTGAGCAGTTTAGTTGTATGCAGTTATTGCACAAGATAGCTTCCTTTTGTTCAGTTACAGAACCTTATAAAGGCAGTTTTTTGATCAAATGACACTTAAATTGTTGGTGAAATTTAAGATCTTCCACATGTTGAATGTTTGTCTCCATTTTTATAGCCATTGGGTAGAACACTAACTCCACCCCCATAACCCCTCCCTGTAAGGTGTAACTCAGTGTAAAAGAAAGATCAGAAAGTACTAAGATTAATTCCTGTACCCCATGACTGGATAAGCTCTCTATGGGAAAGTTCACTTAAAGAGTTACTCTTTCTGTTGTGTAATTTAGTGTTGGGTTAAAGCTCTTTCCTGTTTCTCCTGTTTTCTTTGTCCTCAGAAAACAAGTTTAAATATGAGTGAAAAATATTCCTTAAATTTGGGCATTAATATGTCAGCATTTGGGCATTAATACATCTTGACAAACACATTCAAAAGTGATTTGCTTGGATTCTAGAAAAAGATATATTGAAGAGTAAGAATGTCAGGGTTTCTGCAGCAGGAAGAAAGAGAGGAATACTTTTACCAATAGACATAAAACAGATATTTTGCTTATTGAGGCAGGAATAGTTTTCATTGTAAATGAATAAATCAGCTTTGAAAAATAAAATGAATTACAGAGTTTAGGAGAAATTCAGGGTTTCCTTTCTTCTGGTATTGAAGTTGGGATTAGCAGTCTCTGGTTAGAGGCAATTATTGTTGTTCATTCGTTTTGGTTATGTCAGACTCTCCCTGAAACTATTTTGGGTTTTCTTAGAAAAAATGCTAGAGCAGTTTGCCATTTTCTTCTCCAGCTCATTTTACAAATGAGGAAACTGAGCACAGGGCTAACGGATGTGTGCAGGGTGACACACTACATAAGTGTTTGAGGTTGGATTTGAATTCAGATCTTCCTGACTCCAGGCCAGGTGCCCTATTCATTGCACCACTTAGCTGCCCCAGTTATAGGCAATAACCTCTTCCAAAAAGGTGAGGAATTTCTACAACATTTTAGTTATGATGAAATTGACTACATCTAAACAGTCTCTACCTTAAATACATACAACTTGAGTTCAGTCTGAAATTGAAAGCAAATCTTCTATCATTTGCAAACTTCATTTCAAAAAGAAATATATCAATAAATATATTCACTAAAGATAGCAAGTATCCATTTCTTATTTTTTGTAGTTTTAAAAATCATCAAATTCAGTTCTTATTCTCTTAAGGAGTTAATTTAATTAACATTATAGTTAGGGAGCTCAAGGATTTCTGTTGCTGGTAAAAGCTGTTTAAAGCTATAAGATTATATGAGAAATAATTGTATACATATTTCTAGCTTAACTTTAAACCATTATATTATTGTTTGCTATTACATTTAAATGAATGAAAATATGCACGAATTTTTTACATATGATCATTCCATCACTCATAGATGGAACTTACCCTCCCTTGCTGCCCCTCTGCTACCCCTCTGCCTTCTTCCAGTTCCTTCATTTCAAACAACTAATTCCTGCTGTGCTTCTGATTCTTCTATGAAGGGATTTTTATCTGCCACTAATATCAGCAGATTAGAAGAAGCCTTTACTATTAAAAAATAATTTTTTTTAGTCTCTATCTCAATCAAGAGTTGCTATTGAAGTATCTTTAGATTTAACTTTTTAGTTATAATTTATACAAAAGAAAACCTGGTTTTAAAACAATATTATTACAAATGGAGGTTTTGTGCTTATTTTGTACATGGATTCCATTGATTTTGATTACTTATTGAATTTTGGAGAATGAGGTTTTTGGGTGGGGGTGGTTAAAAAAAGGCAAAAGAGAGTCGCTGCCCTCAAAGAACTTACAATCTAATGGGGGAAACAAGAATCAAACATATGTCCAACAAGTTGCATTCAGGATAACTAAGAAATAATTTTTAAAGTTAAATTATTTAGGGGCGGCGATGTTGCACAGTGGATAGAGCATCTGCCCTGGAGTCAGGAGGACCCGAGTTCAAATCAGACCTCAGACACTTAACACTTAGTAGCTGTGTGACCCTGGGCAACCCCAATTGCCTTAACCCTCCCCCCCCAAAAGTTAAATTATTTAAAATAAATTTCAAAATTTCCACTTTCTTTAATTTTGACCAGCCTTTCCTATTTTTTTCTTCTTACTTAGACTAGGTGTGATAGACCTTAGACCTGGCCTTAAGCAAAAATAGTGCAGTATTTCCTTAAAAAACAACAGTGGGGTTTTGCCAAGAATTCCATCTATTTTTTTATTGAAATTTTTTTCAAGTATAATTTGATTTGACAGTTTCCCAATGAACACCCAAACAACCCCAAATAAAGCATTCTTTGAAAATAGCTTATTGTTTACAAAAAAAAAGATGTGTTCACTCACTGGATGATACTGGATGTTTTTTGCTTCTTAATATTGACTTTATGTTTGGGTAATCTCTCTTATTTTACTCTCCTAATTTTTACTTCATACAAGTCTTCTCATGTTTGAATTCTTCAAAATAATTTTGTTTGGCATAGTATTATTTCCATTACATTCATATGGCACAGATTGTTTAGACATTCCCCATTTTTCGGGGATGTACTTTGTTCCCAGCCTTTTCTCATAATGCTACTATGAACATTTTTTGTACATATGAGCCTCTTTTTAAATGTTTTCAATCCATAAAAACACATCTTTTCTCATTCACCTTTTCCTCCCCAATTGAAAACAAAAATCTTGTAATACATATGTGTGTATAAATAATGTGTGTGTGTATGTATTTAAGTATGCAAAGCAAAACAAATATTTTCACTGACCATGTCCAAAAAATGTGTCTTAATCTTCATCTCTTTTAAGAATTGGGTATATTCTTCTGTCAGTAATCAACATTTATTAAATGCTCTCTATGTGACACCACTGTGCTAAATCTTGGAGGCCTCAAGGAGCTTAAAATCTAATGGGAGAAGACAACACATAAAAAGAAACTGAAGGTGGGGAGAGGCCTGATAAAGTTTTGTTTAACAAGTGGTTTATACCAGAATAGCCCTTGAAGATTATTTTGAATTAATTTTGAGCTTTGAAACTCAGCAACTCATGAAATGGCTTTTCAGTCTCATCCTGGCATTTCTTCAGTCTAACAGTGTATCAGGAAAAGATGTTTTTTGTTGTTTACTCTCTTCTCATTATCTTTACTGACTGACCTTGCAAGAGGAGGAACTGATTATATTATCTTTATACATGGTAGCAATAATCAAATAAATTAGTGTGGCCTACTTTGTTTATGAATGTAGGTATGACTTTTGGTAATATAGTATTCTTCTTTTTTATATTCTAATTTTGGTATGAAATCACTAGGTTTATTTCAGTTTTTGCATTATTCCAAGATGGTATATGTTTATCAGTTTTCCCTTTTTACCAACTTTAAAGGGTATATTTATGTATGTGTGTGCTTTAGAGTTATTTTAATTTATTATTAACTCTTCAGAAGAAGTGTTTTATATGAATACTTTAGTCTAAAGTATTATTTTTAAAAAGAATGATCAATATATTAATTTCAGACAGTTCAGCCTATATGATATGAGTGATACTTAGGATAATGAAAAGAGGATTTTAAACATCAATTTAAAAATCACATTTCAGACAAGATAAATCTCCCATAATAGTAATAATAATTATTATTAATCACAGAATGTCAAGATGCTATAGCACGATCATTTAGTGAACTGACTGCTAAGTATATCATAAACCCTCTTTCCCCCAAAACTACAAAAAACCTAATCCTGATTTCATGACTGTTATGATTGGTAAAGATGATAGAAGATGGGAATTGGCAGTATTGGAGGGGCTGTGAGAAGACAGATACACTAATACACTATTGAAGGAATTTGAATTGGTTCAGCCATTTTGTAAGGCACTTTGAAGTTATTCTTAAAATTCTTAAAATGTCTATATACTATCTGATCCAGAGATCTCACCATGAGTTCTTTTTTCTTTTTTTTACCATGAGTTCTTTCCCAAGGAAGTAGTACTTTATGTGAAACTAAAGTAGATCCCTGTCAGCAGTAAAGTGGCCTAACTGTGGTATGTGAATAAGATGGAATTATTGTACTAGAAGAAATTATGACTATGATTTACACGAACTAATGCAGAGTGAAGTAACCAGAACCAGGAAAACAGTATGCACAAATGACAACAACATGGTAAATAGAACAAGAAAACATTGAGTTCTTTGAAATTATAGTGACTGAGCTTGTTCCAGAGAAAAGATAAGAAAATGCACCTCCCTTCCTTCCTTTCAGAAGTAGGGAGTATGGGTGTGGAACATTGCTTACATTGTCACAGTTGGTTAATGTGTTAGTTTTCCTATTCCCCCCCTTATTCTTTCTTAAAAGAGATAGCTTTTTGAGTAGGAGAAAGGAGAAATACATTTAGAAATGAAGATACTGTAACAACAAATTTGAATAAAAATTTTAAATGAAAAAATTGCAGTTTGGTTCATTCTTTACATGTAAAAAAGTAATTCAGCCCATTCCCAGTTGACATCCATATATGTCATAATTTGAAACAATTGATTAAAATTAATTGCCGCGGCACAATATTATTTTTGCAGTTCATTAGTTCTAATATAATATGTGTTGCTTCCATGGGTTAGTAAGCTATAATGTCAGGGTAAATTAATTGTCGTAAATATTTCTTTTGAATCTAAACTCATTTGATCTTCTATCAGACTCCTCCCTCCTTCAGCTTTCTGTGGTTATTTAGTTTTAGAAGCTATTTATTTGGGATGCCTTTAGCTCTAACTGCTGTTTTCATTTAAGTCCCCACACTTAATTCAAGCAAAATAATAAGATGGATGAGAACACATCCGTGGGGAATGGGTTTTTTTTTTATATACTGGCAATTCCTCATGTAGAAATCCCAGCAAAATCAACATTCTATTGCTTCTTGTGATATCTCTCAATTTGGTACTTTTCTTATCTATTCCCACTGTCCTTACCTGGGTATCCATGCAATGCCCTCCCTGCCTGAGATCTTTTTATTTAATTAGCTGGCTCACACGTACTATTAAGCCATTGAATTTTAACCTGCTATCTTTTACTACCATTAGTTTACTGTAACCAGTTATCATACTAGCTGTATCAGATGCAATAAATAAATGCGAAAGTGTATGTAACTTGACCATACAAACATTTCTGATAGCCTCTCCTCCTAATAGTAAAATTAAGGGGCAGCTAGGTGGTGCAGTGGATAAAACACCGGCCCTGGAGTCAGGAGTACCTGAGTTCAAATCCGGCCTCAGACACTTAACACTTACTAGCTGTGTGACCCTGGGCAAGTCACTTAACCCCAATTGCCTCACTAAAAAAAAAAAAAAAGTTAACCCCCCCGGCATAGTGTAGTGCAACCATGAATGAGCGACCCTGGGGTTGAGTCCTAGCTCTGGCCCTCACTTTTCTCATGTGTAAGATCAGGAGTTGGAGTAAGTGATCTCTTATGGTCAGTTCTAAACCTGTGATTTATGATTGTGCTTCAGATTATTTTCACATCGCTTTCCAACAGTTGCTTTGTCCTCCAAAATAATCTTCATGCTTTGAGTCTTTTTTCCCATGTTAATCCATCCTGCACATCTCTCCTGAATTCTTTTTTAAATTTTATTTGTTTGTTTGGTGAGGCAGTTGGGGTTAAGTGACTTGTCCAGGGTCACACAGCTAGTAAGTGTCAAGTGTCTGAGGCCGGATTTGAACTCTGGTCCTCCTGAATCCAGGGCCAGTGCTCTATCCACTGCGCCACCTAGCTGCCCCTGAATTCTTTTAATAACATAGCCTTTTATTGAATCATCCTCTACCCAAAAATGTTTTAGTATGTCTCCATTACCTACAGAATAAAATCCAAACTTTGTAGCCTGACATTTCATGAGCCTCATCTGTTCTTTCCAATCTTCATTCCCTCTCTAAACCTCACTCTGCTCTAGCCGTAAGCACTGTGGTAACTCACCATCCTCATCACGATAGGCTTACTTGAGAATTCCAAACCCCTTTTAACATGTTCTACTTGCAGTTGGAAGAGAAAAGAGAGACCTTGCATTCATAATGGTCAAAGGGACATGGACATCCAAGGGAAAGTAATCCATTAGAAAGTTGCTGACTGGTAATTCAAAGAAAGTTATTTGGTTTAGAGAGTTAAGAAAATAGTATAGACATGAGTCTAAAATTCACAAAAGTAATTTTTTATTACTGTACAGAAATTTTAAAAACTTAGTTGGAAAAAACTTAGTCTTTGAAGATTTGTTCCAGGGACTTGGTCATAGTGTGCTTTAGGTAGATGGGCCACAAATACTGCAGAACTTTTCTAACTTATCATGTTGGGCTTATACCTTCCTGTTTTTAAAAATCTGCTTCTTTAATGGCGAACCTATTTATGCTATGGTAAGAGAATTTAATTTAGGTAATGGTGTATTTTTTTTAAAGCATCTCAACTTTGGTTGACATTATTTAATAATCTTAGCTATGGTTGACATAGCTAAGAATCTAAGTTATTGTTATTTCCTTCAGTTTCATCCAGTAGATTGTTTTTTCCCCTTAGAAAATCAAACTAATATTTGTTTGAAATAATGCCATGTTCATCAGTGGTACATTTGCCATTTTACTGAGCTGGAAATGAACTAGTTTCATATGCTGTGGTGAAAAATTTTAGTGTACAAGGTATCAAAATAGTTCTAAGTCTGGAAAGAAATTGCGACTAAATTGCCCGAAGTAAAATAAACCTATTAATGGCTCTTTGGGGGGTGGGGGGGGTCCCTTGCCCCAGGCACTTAACCAAGGACTTTAAAAAATAAATCTTGACTTCATACTGTATCTAGATATGTGCTAGTAGAGAGATGGAATGGGATATTCATTGCAAAGAGTGTTCCAAAATTATTGAAGTGGGGGGGGAAAGTTGACCTTAATGCTTTTTAAAAAAAAGGCAAATTTCCCTTTCCCATTAAGCTTTAATTTCTATTTCTTTTCCTGAAATGATAATGAAAAGTTTAGAGAAAGGATGAGACTACATTTAGCATCTTTGATGTTTTCCTATGGCTCTGGGTAACCTATTGTAGAATATTATGAAGGGGCATTCTCCCAAAACCCCGATCAACTAAAATTCCCACTATTAGTCTCTAGATTCAAAGTAACAAATGTTATATTACTTGAAGAGTGGCTAAGTAGTGCTGTTATTATTATTACAGCTCTTAGCAAAGCTGATGAAATGAGCACATTAACAGTAGTGAACATTTATATAGCACCTACTATGTGTTAGGCACTGGTGTGCACTTGACAAATATTATTTCGTTTGATCCTCATAACAATCCTGGGAGGTAGGTGCCTAAAATCATTTTGCAACCTATTGCCAAGAGTGGAACCAGAATAATAGAGGCAACAAATTAGTGTATGTCTCGAAATTCATTATGCCTTTCCTATTCATAGCATCTTTTCTAGGATTCCTATAACATTTCTGGGAATATGAATAGTAGTTCTGTCGTGTTACACTAAGCATGAGTAATTTTCCTTAATCCTCAATATTAGCATTGAGAGCAAACACGAAGTCACAATCCTAGGAGGACTCAACGAATTCGTAGTGAAGTTTTATGGACCACAGGGAAGTAAGTATTTGTTTTTTCTCTCATGCAGTCTTGCTTTACACTAATTGACTTTCAGATAAAGAAGAGCAACAGGCAAAGAGAATAATTGGATAGCTGGCACCTATGATATTGGGAACCAATTTAAATTGAACTTCAAGGCCATTGTGGAATCTTGTGCCATGCTTATATTCTGTTTTGTTCCATGACAATAAATTATTTGTAAATTCAAGTTCTTCATTCTACAGTAGATTATTGGTGAATTCAAACCAATTTATTCTCGATTGATAGCTGCATTCTCTTTGTGTGTGGTGGGAGGTATGTGACCATGGCCTTCTATTAATGTTTTGTACTAAAGTCTTTTAATAATTTTTACATAATAAATGAATATCTAAAACAATTAAATTTGTCTTTTGCAGACTTTCTTGTATATCTTTTAAATGCAATCTTACTTATCTTTTAAAGTAAAGCATTACTACTAAAATTTATTATTTCCTTCTTAAGGAATCAGTAAAGCATTTATTAAGCACCTATATTTTAGGCATTGTTACAAAGCTTCAAAAATTAGATGGTGTCTTTCCCCAAAGGAGCTTACATTCTATTAGGGAGATAGAACATATTCACTGAGATATAATCACAGTAAATAAGAAGTGGTTTGGGGCACTAGTAAGTGGCAGAATCAGGAAAGGTGCTTTCAAGGTGGCATTTGGACTGAGCCTGGGAAAGGGAGCCAGGGGTTTAAAAAAAAACAGTTAAATATGAGTTGAACATTTCAAGCATATGACACATCCTATGTAAAGGCATGGAGGTAGAAGATGTGATATTATGTATGAGGGAATAACAAGTAGGGTCGAGCATGGAATTTCTGAAGGAGATTAATGCATAGTCTCTAAACACATGTTGGAGCTAAATTGTGAAAATGTCAGAGGAATGTTTATTTTGTTATATACTTGATGGGATGAAGCTCCTTGAGTAAGGTAATTACATGATCAGAAACTTCATTTTAGGAATGTCCATTTGGTAGCTGTGTGGTAGATCAGGCTGAATTCAGGGAGAACACAGTGAGGAGGCTCTTACAGTGATGTGGGTGAGAGATGATGGCCTGCACTGGGGTTGTTGTGGTAGGAGTTAAGGGAAGACGTGGAAGATGTTGACGTAGAATGAAAGAAACTGAAGAGTTCTGTCTGGGTTACCAGAAAAAAATGTTGATGTCTTGAATGAAATAAGGACTTTAGGAGAGGTAAATTTCAATGAAAATGAGTTCCGTTCTGTCCCTATTTGAGATGCCTATTGGACATCCTGATTGAGATGTCCAACAGGTAGCTGGAGATGCAGGAGCTCAGTGGAGAGACGAGGACTGTGAATGTAAATTTGAAAGTCAACTGCACAGAGATGATAAAAGACATGGGAGCTAATAATAAAGAGCATTATGGTACACCTAATCCATAAGGATGCCCATATTTATTACTCCAAGGGAGACCAGCTAGCATTGGTCAGGTGGGCAGGAAGATAATCATTACAGAGCAGTTTCAAATTTTAAAGGCATTATTTTCTTCAGTAAGCTTTTGTATCTTTTTTCCATTTGACCAATGGTTGTCCCCATTTGGCCACAGATAGTATGGCAGAAACTAGGCCTAGACCAACATCTTACACCATATACCAAAATAACGTCAAAATTGGTATATGATTTAGACATAAAAGGTGATACCATAGGTAAATTAGGAGAGGAAGGAATAGTTTACTTCTCAGATTAGGAGAGGAGAACAATTTATGACCAAACAAGAGATTATGAAATATATATTATGAAACGCAAAATGGATGATTTTTATTACATTAAATTAAAAAGTTTTGTGCAAACAAAAGCAATGCAGCCAAAATTAGAAGGGAAGCAGAAAGCTGGGAAACAATTTTTACAGCCAATATTTCTGATAAGGCCTCATTTCTAAAATACATAGGGAACTAAATCAAATTTATAAGAATGCAAGTCATTCTCCAATTGAGAAATGCTCAAAGGACATGAATAGGCAATTTTCAGATGAAGAAATCAAAGCTATCTATTGCCATATGGAAAAAAAATGCTCTAAATCACTACTGATTAGAGAAATGCAAATTAAAACAGCCCTGAGGTATCACCTCACACCTATCAGATTGGCTAATATGACAAAAAAGGAAAATACTAAATGCAGAGCAGTTCCATAAAAACCCAGAGTGGTGGAAGTATGTAGAAGATAAGAAGATGGTTAACAGTGACAGATGCTCCAGAGAAGTAAAGGGTGGGGGGAAGACTGAAAAAAGGACATTCAGAAGGTTTTGAGATGATAATGATTTTAATATTTCACATACATCCTGACTTAAATTTTTTTCCAGTTATATGCTTGATTTATGTTCAGAAAAAAACATGTTGTAATATACTTCTCTTTTACAGCACCGTATGAAGGTGGCGTGTGGAAAGTTAGAGTGGATCTTCCTGATAAATACCCTTTCAAATCCCCATCTATAGGTATGCAGTAATCCAATTTTTTCTTTAAAGGTTTTTGAACTCATAAGGAGAGAAAAACATTTGGAAAGCTATCTATCACTTGTGGAAGTTAATTTATTCTAATAATAATTACCTGACTGAATGTTTGTTGTTGTTAGATTTCTAGTAAAGAGGAGAAGGACATTTTAATACATTGTTTGCTTTTTAGGGTTATTCTTGTGACTAAGGGTGATAGATTTTTTCCTTTTCTCCTCTCCTAAGGCAGGTTAAGAAGTTCTGAGGGTGAAGGCAATTAAGAATATTTAGGTTTTGTAGGCCTGTAATTTCAACCTAGGTCAGAATATTTAGTAACATCAGCGCTCTTTCCATTTTGATATTTTCCCCATTTTAAAGTCTTGGATTCAAATCCTACTTCTGACACTTAATAGTTGTGTGGCCAGGACCAAGTAATTTAACCTTTCTATGCCCCAGTTTTCCTCATCAGTAAAATGAGGAGTTTGGATTCAGTGACTTCTTAAGGTTCTTTCCAGCTCTTAAATCTATGATCAGGTAATTCCTATGATTTTGTCTTTATCTGTGATGCTATTAATTTAGCCTTGTTAAAGGATGTGTGTATTATAATAACTATTCAGGGTACCAATATGTGACTGAAAGTTGCACCCTTAAGTGTAGTTTTGGGTTTGTACTGATGGTAATCATTTAACTTTAGCTTTTTGACTTTGAGATGGTTTTTCCTCATCAAACTGGGAAAAGTTTTTGTGGTTTTTTTTTAATTATATAACATTAAAAGCACTTTAAGAATAAGAATGACAAGAAAACATTCACACACAATAAAACTATTCACTGAAAAGGAGGCTGCGGATCTGGGCTAAAAGAGGATAAGAACCACAGGAATTACCAATATCATGAGATAATTGTATAGCTGGTACAAGATGTCATAAAGTTCAGGAAGGGTGGGTTCTCTAAGAAGTGGTGTTTCTGAAGGGTTTTGATCCCAGGCGGATGCCCCTGGACAAAAAGCTCTTAGTCTTGACCATCTGCCTCTGCTTCAGGCTTATGGCTAAGTCCCAAGCTCATAGCATTTTTATCTTAGATGGGGCCAGGAAAACCAATCCTCACCAGGCAGATTCAGCATTCTTCCTTCTAATTCCCTCAGCCATCGAAAAAATTCTTGATTAAAAGGCTTAGTAATTTGTTCTAAAGAACCTTTTGAAACACACATACATGAAACACATGCATATTTGGCTTGGAAAATCTAATTGGTAATTCAAAGAATAATTTAGTTCTTCAGTTCTTTTCCAGGTATTTCAAGAGCTCCTACCTCTCACTAAATAAAAGGGAAGCAGTAGTATAGACAAATGATTTGGTACTTTTCTCATTTCCCCAGTTGCCTCTCATTCTCAGTCATTAATCTAATGAAAAGGCAGGGAAACAGAAATCCGTCCTTGTGAAGACTCATAAGGCACAGGATTAGTTAAATTAAATTCAACTAAACAGTTCAGTACTATAAAATACCTTTTAATGTGCAAGGCCAGTCCTCAATTTTCCAGGGGGAAACAGTGGGAAAGCCAAAAAGGAGAATGGTGATACATTGAACCTATGGGAAATAGGGGGTTAGATTCACCTGACTCCAAAGATAGGGTGAACAAGACAAAAGCTCCTAGTAAGACACCAGCCACTCCACAAACTTACACACATTGGGCCTCTTTTACTCTCCTGTATGTACCCTGAATGCACAGTTGCCAACACGAAAATGAAAATGAAGTTACAGATAAAAGCACAGGCATGCTGGAGGTCAAGAAAGTTAAACAAACCAGTGTTGAGGATTCATTATCCTTTCTTTTGAATCATTTTAAATCTCTTAATCTCTACTGATGTACAACAGAGGTTGCAGAGAAAACTAACTACAATTCCTTTAATTTATGTAGGGTTGTAATCCAGACGTTTGTGATGTCAGTTGTGTTTTAATGTATACCCTTTTATTGGGCAAGATGGGCTCCTGTGCATAATAAGTCAGGCAAGTCTCCAGCCTGATACAAGTTGTCTTGTACACAAGTGCAAAGGCTTTGTAAGTCAGGTACCTGACTTGAGATATTAATATCTCAAGGGAGTGCCTGGAATTTTTGCATTAATGAATAGAAGTTGAGCAAACCAACTCATACACATTCTGAATAGCAAGATACTAGACAACAGCATTTTTAACTCTAATTAAAGCCAGTTTGCTGTAGAACTTCAGAGAGGCCTTTTGAAATAACCCTTTAGGCATTTACTTCTTAGCTTTTTGTGTTGAAAAGACCTTATCCTTCTGTGGAAATGAAGAAACAATGATAGTAATAGAAGAAAATGTTAGGCCACCAGAGATAAAAAGTAGTCAGTTTAACTCTGGGTTATTCATGAATGCATAGACAGATGAATTGCTGTCATTGTGGACTATTAGTCATTCTATTGCTGCCTTTCATCTGTCAACAGTACTTAACTGAGTACTCATCATGTACTGATTACTGTGTTGGGACATATTGTAATCCTCTTCTTTATAGAAAATAATCATAGTAGGGAATATATTTTGAATTATGTTTTGAGCTTTTTAAAGTTTTGGTGGCATACTTTGGTATGGTGTATGTTTGGTCACACTGGTTTTTTTTGTTTGTTTTTGTGTGGGGCAGTGAGGGTTAAGTGACCCAGGGTCACACAGCTAATAAGTGTCAAGTGTCTGAGGCCTGATTTAAATTCAGGACTTCCTGAATCCAGGGCTGGTGCTTTATCCACTGTACCACCTAGCTGCCCCTGTCACACAGTTTTGACATAACATGTCTGGGGTACGTTTTGTTGTCGTAAAAGAGAACTACTTTGGGATTGAATTTGTGACTTTAAGCCTTAGTAACATTATGCTTTAACCTTTGAGCATGTGCAGAGAAATTCAATGTTCCTTCTCTCAAAGATTTTGCAATGTAATTATGATGAGGAATGAGTCATACAGTGAACAACTTCAATTAATGAGATTTTTTTGTATTAACATTATTTAACTTACATTAAATTGGATTGATAACCTTTGAGGTCCCTCCCAACTCTGTTTCTGTGTTCTTTGATTCTATGTGATCATGGAGTAAGTTTAAGACCTTTCTCTGAGTGGACTTTTTTTTCCAAATATTTACTAAAGCATTTAATACAACCAGGACAATTAGCAGAATCTCATGAGAGGATTATGCTAGATACATTAAATTGAGAATCAGAAATGTCAGGTACTACTGGGGAAATCATGCTTATCATGATGGATTTATTTTGGCTGCATAGAGTTGAAATCATTTCTAGATTAAAATGAATCAGCAAATAAACTGAAAACCTAAATCGAGAAGGGCAGCTATTCTTCAGTGGACAGAGTGTGTGGCACCAAGACCTGCATTTAAGTTTCTGAAGTAGATTTCGTGTTTGTATTTCTAATGACTACAAAACATAGACTTAATATCTATATCATTTCATCTGTAAAACCTACATTAAACATCAAGCAAGATCAGTATCTTCCAGGGTCTTAGAACTCAGCCCATTCTATCAATTCTGTAGCTAGTTTTATGTTCTGGTTATATGTGCAGAATAGATGTGTGTATGACACTAACTAGCTATGTTATGATTATCTGAAGCCTCACCATCATTAGCAAAGTAGACAAAATTAATAAAGGCACATTGAAACAAAATTACAGGTGTAATTTTAAACATTAAATGTAATGTAAAAGTAACATTAAATGGATTTCTGAAAAGCAGTAGCCCCAGTCTGGCATACATCAATCAGAAATAGGATGTGTCTCTCTTTCACTCCTTGCCCTCCTTTTTTTTTTTTAAACACAAAGGTGGAAAAAAGTGTGAGGGTTCTACAAATAAAGATTGTTTCACCAACAGTAGTTTTTTATGTGGACACAGAATACAATAAGACTTAATGATGCCATCAGTCTTATCAACTTAGACCTAAGTAACAAGGGTAATTAATTTTGTGAAAACATGACAATATGTCTTAAGGATTCACTTGAAAGGCATTAAAATAGAATTATATAATGTTAATTTTGGAGTTTTTCAATAAGGTATGAATGACATTATTATACAACAGCCCTGGTTGGGCTAAATGTATATAAAGTATGTTTCTGTTGGGAAATTAGTTCAGTCCCCAGATGCAGCATTGTCATTGATCGCCATTTCAGAAAATATAGCTTGTTGGTTCTTACTTGACATCGAACTGTTGGAAGCAAAATTAGTCACATCACAGTATATCTTTACAAGCATTTTTCCATTACATTGAAATTGTTATACTTCACTTAAAGCTAGTAGCAGCTCACTAGTATTTTAAGCAAACTGACATTTTTTTGTTCTTTGGTCATACATTATTTTACTAACCAGTGATAATGTAGAAACCTGTACAGTTGATGAAACAGTCAATCACCAAGCATTTACTAAGTGCCCGGAATGGTGTCAGTCTCTTGAGATACAAAGGCCAAAATGAAATAACCCCCTCCCTCAGGGGGCTTCCATTTTCTGTTTTTGGTTTTGTTTTGTTTTGTTTTTTAATTTTTGCAGGGCAGTGAGGGTTAAGTGACTTGCCCAGGGTCACACAGCTAGTTAAGTGTCAAGTGTCTGAGGCTGGATTTGAACTCTGGTCCTGCTGAATCCAAGGCCAGTGCTTTATCCACTGTGCCACCTAGCTGCCCCCTTCGTTTTTGTCTTTTTTGGTTTGTTTTTGTTGGTTTTTGTTTTTGTTTTTAGTGAGGCAATTGGGGTTAAGTGACTTGCCCAGGGTCACACAGCTAGTAAGTGTTAAGTGTCTGAGGCCGGATTTGAACTCAGGTACTCCTGACTTCAGGGCCGGTGCTTTATCCACTGCGCCATCTAGCTGCCCCTGTTTTTTTTTTTTAATAAAAATTTTTGTTTGTTTTGTTTTTTATGGGGCAATGAGGGTTAAGTGATTTGCCCGGAGTCACACAGCTAGTGTCAAGTGTCTGAGGCCACATTTGACCTCAGGTCCTTCTGAATCCAGGGCCAGTTCTTTATCCACTGTGCCACCTAGCTGCCCCTGGGACTTCCATTTTCTCAGGGGAAGAAGAGACAAAGTGAACACAAAGTAACAACAACAACCCCCCCCCCCAAATCAGGGGATGACACTCCTCATGGCCTCATGTTATGGGGCTGGCCTTCAAGCCTAGCTTAGAAGGACTTCTTCTTTTTTTTTTCCATTTATTTATTTTTTCTGTTACATGTAAAGATTGTTTCTCCCTCCCCCCTCCCCTAGATAGCAGGTAATCTGATATAGGTGTTATATGTGTGTGTGTGTGTGTGTATATATATATATATATGTATATGTATATGTATATATGTATGTATATAAATGTATATGTATATATGTAATAACATTAAACATTTCTGCATTAGTCATGTTATAAGAGAAAAATCAGAGCAATGAGGAAAAACCTCAAAATAGAAAAACAACAGCACCAAACACAAAAGAAATAGTATGGTTCATTCAGCATCTATACTCCACAGTTTTGTTTTGTTTTTTTCCTGGATTTGGAGATCCTCCTCCATCATGAGTTCCCTGGAACCTTTCTGTACCATTGCACTGGTGAGAAGAATCTAGTCCATCACAGTAGGTCAACACACAATGTTGATGATACCGTGTACGATGTTCTTCTGGTTCTGCTCATCTCACTCATCATCAGTCCATGCAAGACCCTCCAGGTTTCTCTGAACTCCTCCTGTTCATCGTTTCTTACAGCACAATAGTATTCCATTACATTCATATACCACAGCTTGTCCAGCCATTCCCCAATTGATGGGCATCCCCTTAGAAGGACTTCTTAAAGAGAACACCTTTCAGATGTGTGTGAAGAATAGCAAGAACAACAGTTTGAGTGGACCAAAGAGTATTTGATAAGAAGTAGTGTATAGTTCTGAAAGTTAGGTTGTAGCTCAATTGTTTAAAAAAAAAAATTAAAGGCTAAACAGAAGAGTTGGCATTTGATCCTAGAGATAATGGGAGGTAAAATCTACTGGAAGGAATTGGTGACGTTAGCAGGTTGGATTGGAGTGTGAAGAGTGACTTGAGCCAGGGAGACCAATTTGGTTATGACAGTAATCTAGGCAAGAGGTGAAGAGGTAGAGAAGGGGACGTGGAAGACAAGATTTGGCCATTCATCCGGCTGTGTGGTCTAGGTGAGTGTGAGCAGCTGACCGTCAATGAGGTTACCAACCTTGGTGCCTAGAAGGATGATGCTATTGTTGGTAGAAATAGGGAAGTTCAAAGAAGGGGGGAAAAGGTGATGAATTTGAGATGCCTTTGGAACATCCAATTTGAAGTATCTGGTAGGCAGCTGGAGATATGGGACTACATTTCAGGGGAAATAAAGGCTATGGCTCCATCTGTCTCTCTCAGTAGAGTTATCTGTGTAAGGATGATGAGAGGTGATGAGGAAAAGTGTGGGGGAAAAGAGTACAAAGCACTCTTTAGGGGATACCCACAATTAGGAGGCAGATTACAGATCCAGGAAAGGAAACTGAGAAGTGGTCAAAGAGCTAAGAGAATGACTAAGTGAATTGGACCATGAAAACGCAGAAAGGGAGTTATGTGGGAGAGGGTCCTCAGAAGCATCAGTGGCTCTCCAGATTGAGAAGAATAAAGATTCAGAAAGACAGTCAGATTAAGAGCTTGTCATTGGGGAGAGGTGGTGTTGTTGTTTTTTTCTGGTTCTTATCCTTTATTACTGAATGTCATTGTTGTTTTTTAATGATAAAAGTATTTTATTATTTTCCAGTTACTTGTAGAGATAGTTTTCAACATTTCTTTTTATAAGATTTCTAGTTTCAAATTTTTCTCCCTCCCCACCTCCCCAAGACAGCAAGTAATGTGATATATGTTATATATGTAGAATAACATTAAATGTATTTCTGCATCAGTCAAATTATAAGAGAAGAACCAGAGCAAAAAGGAAAAACCTCAAAGAAAAACAGCAGCACCCAAAACAAAAGAAATAGTATGTTCAATCTGGATCCATATTCCACTGTTCTTTTTTTTTTCTTCTGGATTTGGAGAGCCTTTTTCATCATGAGTCCTTTGGAACTATTTTGTACCATTGTATTGATGAGAAGAATCAAGTCTATCACAGTTGATCAACACATAATGTTGATGATACTGTGTATAATGTTCTTCTGGTTCTGCTCATCTCACATCAGTTCATGCAGGTCTTTCCAGGTTTCTCTGAAATCAGCCTGCTCATCGTTTCTTACAGTACAATAGAACTCCATGACATTCATATACCACAGCTTGTTCAGCCATTCCCCAATTGATGGGCAGCCCCTCAATTTCCAATTCCTTGCCACTACAGAAAGAGCAGCTATAAATATTTTTGTACATGTGGGTCCTTTTCCCTTTTTTATAATCTCTTTGGGAAAAAGACCCAATAGTAGTATTGCTAGGTCAAAGGGTATGCACAGCTTTATAGCCCTTTCTGCATAATTCCAAAGTGCTCTCCAGAATGGTTGTATCAGTTCACAGCTACACCAACAATGCATTAGTTTTCCAATTTTTCCACAGCTTCTCCAACATTTATTATTTTCCTTTTGAGATGAAGTTTTTTAAAAAAAATATTGTTATATTGACATTTTTATGTCACCTTTATTTCCAAATGTATCCTTTCTTGTGGTATAATGGAAAGCACATGGGATTTGGCATTAGGACCTGGGTCTGACTGATTCCAATTGCTACTTTTCTGGGCCTCAGTTTCCTTATCTGTAAAATGAGGGTGTTGTAATAGATGACTTTTTAAAAAATTTATTTATTTTTGTGGGGCAATGGGGGTTAAGTGACTTGTCTAAGGCCACACAGCTAGTAAGTGTCAAGTGTCTGAACTCAGGTACTCCTGAATCCAGGGCTGGTGCTTTATCCACTACGCCACCTAGCTGCACCCTAATAGATGACTTTTAAGGTTCCTGTAAAATTGTGGTCCTTCCTTCTCACTTCCTTCCCTAAGGATTTATCCTTTACAACAAATAATAAGAGAGAGTAGAAAAATGCATTTCAGCAAGACTTGAAGTTCATTACCTGAGTCTGACAGTTTATTCAGTATTTGACACCCATAGCCCACCTTCTCTTCAAAGAAAGGGTTTTCCCTCTCTTTTAGCAAGCTGGATCATTGTAATTATATAATATCCAGGCATTTGTTTTCTGATGTTGTTTTCCTAATTGTTTCCTTCATTTGCATGTTTAAATATCTTATCATGTTTCTTTATTGTTCGTATTCATAATTTCTTTTAATAAAATATTCTTTACATCTATAGACAACCTTTTCATTTTCCAGTTGATGGGTATAAGCTTTGTTCACAATTCTTTGGTCCTATAATAATTAATACTATAAACATTTTTGGTGTATATGGTATCTTTCTTCCTATCTTTAATTTCCTTGGAATGTCCACTTAGCTGTGGGCCATTGGCTATTTTGGAGAGAATAGCTTTACTTGAGTGATGCCCGTTGGAAGCCAGATTGCAAAAGATTGAGGTATGGAAGGAAGGAAATGGAAGTAATGAGAAGGGATAGTTTTGTGTTTTTTTTCTCTAGGAATTAAGGTTTTTTAAGGTGGGAGAGATGGATAGATTTGTAGGCAGAAACTGTGTGTGTGTGTGTGTGTGAGAGAGAGAGAGAGAGAGAGAGAGAGAGAGAGAGAGAGAGAATGGGAATATGAATGTGTGGGTGGGTGCTTGTGGGTCAGTCTGCTGGAGGAGATGTCAGGAAGTAGGATCAAGTAGAAGGAAAGGTCTTTCTTCATCTGAGACTGGAGTGAACGGGTAATGTCATGGGGTTTTTACAGATGAAGTAGAAGAGAAGAGGGAGCTCACTGTAGATGGTCTCTTTTCTCAGGAAAGTATGAGGCCATGTTTTCTGTGGAGAGGATGGCAGTTAAGGGGCTTTGTGTGGGAGACTTGAGAAGAAAGGTTTGGGAACAGCTGTTGTGGGGAGTGGGGGAGTGAGATGGAAAGTCAGGGAGTCATCAAAGTATTGTATTGCTCTGAAGTGAAGGTCTTGTTGAGATTAAATAACAGAAATCTTCAGTAGAACCTTGTCAGTACAGTTACATGATTTCTTCCATCACTGTTTACATTTAAGCAGCACTGGTAGAAATAAATGGTGGCAGTAGTCCAGGGTTTGTGCTTGGTAAAATGTGAGCCAGTGGTAGGGAACGGGAGTGGGGGTGGAGATTAGGAAGTAGAAGACAAGTCTTTAGAACTGTTTAACTCTAGGGTCAGCATTGGGAGGTGGTTGTCCATATTCACTAAATGTGGAAGGAGTCCTGAGGGGTGGTTTAACACTTGAAACTTAAGGATTTAAAACCGAAGAAATTAGGTCGAATGAATGCTGGGTTCATTTTTTGCTTCTTTTCAGATTTTCTTGTTCTGTGTGCATTTGAGAGCTCGATAATATTTTATTAATTGAACTATGACAGTAGATCTTGTGAAAATAGTTAAACAGAAGGCTTTGCCTTTCTTTAAAATAAAATTGCATGCAAGTTATCAGTTTTATAAGGTGACCCATTTAAAAATAATTTTCGTTTAAAACCACAGCATAATTATTGTTAAATGAAGTCAATACAATACAATAAACAGCATCTCCTTTTCTTTGAGAATAGCATATAGGCATGCAGTTGTAAATAAAAACCAGCAAATGTGTTAAACCACTTCTCAGGATTCTTTCCACCTTTAGAGAACATGGGCAATAATATACTATTTAAAATCCATATGTAGCTTATAAATACTAATGAATCTTGTGAAATTGGACCTCTTTTGAAAGTTCATTTTGCAGCTTTAAAAAATGTACTTTTAGGATTGTACTACACTTGTTTCTTCATATTCCTGTCTCTGCAATGCTGTTATTTAAACCTCTATTCAGAGATTGGTGATTAGGGTGTGTTTTGTGATTTGTCCATAAAGTTATCTGCCTGAGTTTTTAAAGATATCCAGCTGAATTTAAACATTCAAATGAGAGAAGGCTATGTTGTTTAAAATGATCACATTGGGTGACCTAGCCTACCAAGGCTACTGATGTCAACCATGTCCCAGGTACTTCTGAGACTCCCCTTTTATTATCTCCAAAGCTTCTTTCACTTAAAATCATGGAATCTGAGAGTTAGGATGTGATGGATCATCTGATCCAACTCCTATCAGACACATGACTCCCTCCTATTTATAGCACTAACTGTAATGTCAGTAGTCAATATTTATTGTCTTGTTATAATTTATTATGGTCTTTATTTAATAATATATTATGTAATAATATGATGTATTATGAAATATTATTTTAATTTATTATGGTCTTTATTTAATAAACATTAAGGGCTTCCTATGTGCTGGGCACTGTGCTAAGCTCTGGAGGTATAAATAAGAAAAAGATGGTCCCTGCCCTTACAATCTAATGAGGGATGATAGTATACAGAAGGAAGCTAGATAGAAGAGAAGAGGGGCTAGAGGGACCTGGTGAAGGGGCATGACATTTGTTGGGGTTTCAGCCGCCTGGAGCAGTTGGTGGGGAATCGGCGAGCATGGCTTCATGTAGATTATACTTGGAGACTCTGGTCATGGGGATTCACTGACTTGAGCATAATAACCATAACTAGTATTTATGTGGCATTTTACAGTTGGCTTGGTGCTTGTACACTCATGATCTCAGGTGAGCCTCCTAGCTCTCCAGTAAAGTAAGTGTGACAAGTATTACCATCTTTTTTTTTATGGATGAGGAGACTGAGGTGGAGAGAGTGTGACTGGGTTAAGGCTTCTGTTTCAAAAGTAGACCCAAGGGCTGTAGTATAACTAGTGAGGCAGAGACTCGGGTAACCTTCAGCTGAACAATTGATAGTGAAGATGACCTGTGTATAGAAAGCCTTCCTCTGGTGTCTCAGATCATGTGGATTAGAAAATCTGAGGTAATAAAATGTATACTAGAAAAGACAGAAATAAGGGCCAGAATTAGATCTTGGGAAAAAAAGGTAGAGTCAGTGGCATTATGAAAAAGACACATAAACAATTAATATCTCCCCCCTGCCCACTCTTTCCATGTGAACATCTGGCTTGAGAACATGTTTATATATAAATGACTGGTCAACACCACCTCTCTTTCTCCTTATCGAACCTAAGGCTGGTATGTCTTGGATTGACAATGCCATCCAGCCGCAGGGAACTTCATGACTCTTTCCTATCACTTTGATTGCCCCCTTGGGCATTTTGTACATGGAACTCAGAGTTGGAAGGGACATCAGAGGTCATCTATGCAGCCAGTACCTAAACATAATCACCTGTACAACATCCACATGGGATCATCTAACCCTTCCTTGAAGATGTCTAAATGAAGGGAAACCTGCTATCCTACTAACAGTTATGAAATCACATGTCATGCTTTCTTCTGTTCTTTTTTGTATGAGTTCGCTGTCAGTTATACTTAATTATACACATGCATCTTTAATGCCCTATCCTCTTCTTTATTTCCCCTTTCTCCTGCTCACTTTTCATTCCATTTTAGCCAAAATTAAGCCTAATCAATAAGAAAAGTACTAATGTTTTACATTCATCAAGAAAAAAGGAAAATCAAAATTTTTATGTTAAATTGGACTTTATAGGGAACTAGTGCTACCAATCTCTAAAACCTTGGCCTTAATGACAAAGTAGCTATAAAATACTATGCTATTTCTTTTTAGTTTAAATTAAATTAAAATTTAAATTTCTTTTTAATGTCTTCACAGAAATTGCCATATATCTATCTCTCCATTTGCCATAAATTAAACCCACCTTCTTACTTAAGCACTAGAATTTAAAATAAAACATGGAGTTGATAATAAATTGAATGAAGAATTCTCCCCCCAACTCGCTTTATTTATTTAATGGTATTATAGAGTCTTTTGGTCATTTTAATGAGTGTGTCCTTTTGTTATTCATCCTAGTGGACTGCCACAAGACTTGTCTTCGTCTAGTTTTATCAGTTGCTTGAATAACAATAAAGGCATACTGAAAACATTTTCAAACTGACATGAAGCTGAGAGACCTTGCCAATATATTGGGTGACAGAATTGGAATCCAAAAGTATCCCATCAAACTGTAATAATAGGCTGATTAGATTAAATTTAAAATCCTCTGTGGGCTCAAAAAATCAGCTATATAAATGCTGGGCAAGGAAGAGGTGGCTAGAAAACAGTTCATGTGAATGAATTTGGCTGGTTTTTATGGACTAAGTAAGTTCACCATGAGTCAGCAGTATAATATGGCAGGCAGACATCTTGTTCGATCTTGGCCTGCCTTAATAAAAGCAAGGAAAGTGATTATCCCGCCATACAGGGCCCTTGTCAGGTCACATCAGGAATATACAGCTCTGGGTGCTACAGTTAAAAACATTGTTGAGTTGAAATGTGTTTGGAGAAGAGTGAACAGGATGGTGAGTGGATTCAGAACCATGTCATGTGAGGATCCTTTGAAGGAACTAAGGTTTTCTAGCCCTGAGAGAAAGACATAATGTAAAACATGCTAACCACTGTAAAGGTTGGAAGATTAGCCTGTGAAAATAAACTGGACCTTGGTAGGCGGCAATGGGGGGACATTCCAAGGGGACAGAGTTCAGCTCAACATAAGAAAAAAACTTCTGGAAATTAAAAGGCTGCCCCCAACAACAACAGCAGCAGCAAATGGGCTACCTGGTGACCTAGGAGTTTCCTATTCTTGGAGACCCTAGATATCTACTTAACCTGTCAGGAATGTTGCAGAAAGAACTCATCCTTTTGGGTCAGGGTTGACTAGATGACTTTTAAGGTCCCTTTCAACTCTGAAATTCTGTTAATTGTGTTTTTCATCATTAACACATTGTCAGCTCCGTGATTTTTTTTTATTAAATAGACTTTGTTGACCTAGGTTGAAGACTTAACTATCCATTCAGTAAACACTTTAGGTGCCTACTATCAGTCAGCTAGCATGCATTTATTAAGCTCCCTGTGTGGGCACTGCGCTAGGCACTGGGTATACAGAAACAAAATTGGTATTGTCTCTGCCTTCAAGAAGGAATTGGCACAACTTCTATGTATGTATATATATATATATGTATATAGACTAGATACAGTGATATTTGAAAGGGCAGTGTTAGAATAGAATAGCGTGGTCACAGTGTTCCTCCCAGCAGAGTCTACCTAAAATGCTAGAGGCTTCAGGTTCTTTAAATAGAATAATGCTGTTGATGATAAGGATAATACATCAGTGGCTAATATTTATATGGTGCCTTAAGGTTGGCAAAGTACTTTACAAATATTATCTCACTTGATCCTCACAAAAAGGAAGGTTAAGTGCTAGTTTTTCCATTTTGTAGATTAGGAAACTGAGGCATACAACAATTTATTACTTACTCAGGGCCACAGAGCTAATAATTGGCCTCTACCAGTAAGTAGAGGCAGAATTTGAACTTGGGTCTTTCTTAGTCTTGGTCCAATATTTCATCCACTGTGTTACCTAGATGCCTGATACCCAAATCATCCTATGTATTAATGTTGGTGTGCCACATCCTGGCTCATTCTTGCTACATTGACCCATCAACTTTCTCAGTCATACATGTTCCTTGCTTGATGTTATACCATTTCTCACATGCAAGTCACTATTTGATAATACAGTGTGTTACTTACATCTGTCATGTGTCTTTCCACTGCTCTTTGTGTCTACAGCAATGAGGATTCTTCAGAAGTTTGTGATAGTTCATGATTTACTAATCATATGTGCCTTATAGCATCATTGAGGAAAATACAAAGCTAAATTACACAGGGACTCAGACCTTAAGGAACTTAGAATATTTATCACATTGTAGCTATGGGGAAATGTGTTCTGAATTCTAAATAGACTTAAAAATGAAGTTTTGGAACACAGCCGATTTTTGTACTGCCTATATATGTTGAATGGGAAACCTCTGTATATTTTGCTTCAGGACTGTCAGTGTTGGTTTGTGCTAGTAGGGCCTTCTCTTAAAAATGAATCAGTCTATGAACACTACTGAATATAACTTGACTTCTGCAAAGCTAAGCAATTGAGGGAAATGGTTCACATAAGGATTCCACAGGACAAAAGACTAATCACAAAACTGGTAGAAGAAACCACAAATTATTCTACAGTATAGCTTTAATAACAAAAAACAAACAAAAAAACCAAAAGGTAGTAAAAAGTCCACTGTAAATAATGAATTAAATAATGAATGGGGCGGGGGGGGGGGCGGCAACTAGGTGGCACAGTGGAAAAACACTCAGGAGGACCTGAGTTCAATTCCGGTGTCAGACACTTGACACTAGCTATGTGACCCTGGGTAAGTCACTTAATCCTCATTGCCCCCCCTTCTTCCCCAAAATATAAATAAATAATGAATGGGTTCTGAGGTAAGACATTAACACTAATGTTGGTTAAATACTGGTGAAATCTTTAAAATTAGGGTAGATATTAATCTGAATTTAGGTGATGTATATTGACCTCTTGAGGTAGTTTCCTCCAAAATGTGCAAATCTATAATCACAGGCACTGCTGCTTGTTAGTCTTATTAGTAAATACAGGAAGTGATTGTACATTTAAAATATTACCTTTGGAGTAGACTTTGATCACATTAGAAAATTGTGGATCTAGAATAGAAATCTCACAGCCTTTTGGAGAATAAACAGTTCCTGAATTTTTCCATTATGTTTGTCAGTACAGCCAGGAATTACATACCACACACTTTTTGGAATAGAGTTTTGTTTTGTCTGTCAGTGAAGTCCAACATAGCACTTAAAAAGCTTACCATCCTACCTTGTCTCTCTCCGGATAAAACACTGATCAGAGAAACTCTAGCTGCTTCCTTGGGAAGCAGGAATGTGTGAATAACTTTGGGGCCTAAGCTTTTCACTAAGCAAGCCTTGAGGCATAGGCCAGTGTTAGAAGGAACTGTGTCACTTAAGGAAATTGAAATTTAGTTAGAAAATGAAGGCCTCACTGACCTACTCCATTTTCCAAAGAGTAGAGTGGTCATTCCTGCCCTCTGAGCCAAATGCTAGCATAGTATAAGTACTTCACGAGGTTTGGGACTAAATTGGAAGCTAAATCAAACAAAAAGCCACACCCAAATTATATTTTGTTTTATGATCAAAGGAGTCTTGCTTATTTTATTACTTTACATCTCAGTGTTATTTAGTAAACTACATTGGTAATTTAGTGGTTTTCAACGTGAGGACATGAGTTAATGGTGTATGATGTGATTATGCTATAGAAATTGAGATAGTCATAAATTCGTTTTCTGAGGATTTTTTAGAGCAGCTTTTTGTTTGTTTTTGTTTCACTTTTAGTGCTTTCAATTTAATTCGAACTTTTCCAGGTTGTATGAAGAATACATGAATTTCTAGTACTCCCTGTAAGATTAAGCTTATGCTTCAAGAAATATATTCTATCTTTCCTAAATCAGTCTATCTTTATTATATTATTGGGATATTTGTTTGAAAGTTCAAGGCAAGTAATTTTTTAGTTTTTTTGTTGTTGTTTTGTGTGGGGCAATGGATGTTAAGTGACTTGTCCAAGGCCACACAGCTAGAAAGTATCAAGTGTCCGAAGCCAAATTTGAACTCGGGTACTCCTGAATCCAGGACCAATGCTTTATCCACTGCCACCTAGCTGCCCCAAGGCAAGTAATTTTAAGCCTAGCTTAAGTGTTCCTAGGAATCTTTAACTAGAGGAATCACACTTGTAAGTAGGGGTTGGACTGTATGATCTCAAATATCATGTCAGTGTTATGACAGGTGAAATACACAGATATTAGCTTGGACCTGGGACTTTTTTGGTTTATGAAGCTCTGATTATATACATGGGTACAGAGATATTGAAGGATTGGTTGCATACCACTGCAATAAACTGAATATCATAATAAAGCAAGTCACACCTTTTTCACTATATGTTTGCACTATACTGTAGTCTTTTAAGTGTATAATAGTATGCCTTTTTTTTTTTTACAAACATTTATTTTATTTTCCATTTACATGCAAGGGTAGTTTTCAACATTCATTTTCATAAGATTTAGAGTTCCAAATTTTTCTTTCTCCCTTTCTTCCCCCCTCCACAAGATCTCAATCAGGTTATATATGTACAATCCACAAGTGTTCTTTTTATCAGTAGTTCCTTGGGATTGTCCTGGATCATTGTACTGCTGAGAGTAGCTAAGTCATTCACAATTACTCATTGAACAATACTGCTGTCACTAGGCACAGTGTCCTCTCAGCTCTGCTCACTTCACTATACATTGATGTTCATTAGTCTTTCAGGTTTTTCGGGGATCATCCTGTTTGTCATTTCCTGTAGCACAAGTCCATTCCACTACAATCATATAACATAGCTTTTTCCATCATTCCTCAATTGATGGACATTCCCTTGATTCTCAATTCTTAGCCTCCACCAAGAGTTGCTATAAATATTTTTTGTACAATTTTTCCCCCTTTTCTCTTTTTCATGATTACTATTGCTAACTGTTTCCCTTGCATCCTATTCCCTTCCCCATGATATTTATTCTGTTATCCATCTTCTTTCATCCTATCCCTCTTCAAAAGGGATTTGCTTCTGTCTGCCCCTTCCCCCACTCTGCCCTTCCTTCTTTTGCCCCTCTCTCTTTATCCCCTTCCCCTCCTATTTTCCTACTGGGTTATAGAAATTATTCTACCCAATTGAGTGTGTACATTATTCCCTCCTTGAGCCAATTCTAATGAGATTGAGGTCTTTGAACCAATTTTGATGAGTGTTAGGCTCATTTTACTGCCCAGATTACACCACCCAGTTGGGTGTGTCTGTTAGTCCCTCCTTGAGGCAGCTCTGATGAGTTTAAGATCTTTGAGTCTTTTCTGATGAGTGTAAAATTCATTTACTGCCCTGGTCCTCTCCTATCTCTTCCCCCACTCCATAAGCCTTTTTCTGTTACTTTCATGTAGGATTTCACCTCTGCCCTTCCCCCTCCCCCAATGAATTCCCTTCACCCCTCAATTTAACTCTAAAGATGTTATCATCTAGCTAAGTGACACAGTGGACAAATCATCACCCCTGGCCGGGGGGGGGGGGGTGTCCAGCCAAAACCCGGCCTCAGACACAAGACAGTCGCCCACTTTACGACCCCAGGTATGTCCCCCAGCTCCAATTTTTATGGTTCTTTAGGGTCTTATATTTGAAAGTCAAATTTGCCATTCAGTTCAGGTCTTTTCATCACAAATATCTGAAAGTCATCTTTTTCATTAAAGTCCCATTTTTTCTGCTGAAAGATAATGCTGAGTTTTGCTGGGTAGGTGATTCTTGGTTGTAATTCCAATTCCTTTCCCCTCTGGAATATCATATTCCATGCCCTTTAATGTAGAAGCTGCTAGATCTTGTGCTATCCTGACTGGGGCTCTACAATACTTGAATTCTTTCTTTTTGGCAGCTTGCAATAATATTCCTAGGAGTTTCCTTTTTGGGATCTCTTTCTGGAGGTGATCGGTGGATTCTTTCAATTTCTATTTTAGCTTCTTCTAGAATTTCAGGGCAATTTTCCCATAGAATATCTTGGAAGATGGTGTCTAAGCTCTTTCCTTGATCATGGTTTTCAGGTAGACCAATAATTTTCAAATGATCTCTCCTGGACCTATTTTCCAGGTCAGCAGTTTTTCCCAGAAGATATTTCATGTTGCCCTCTATTTTTTTATTCATTTGGATTTGCTTTATTGTGTCTTGGTTTCTCCTAAAGTCACTGGTTTCCATTTGTTCAATCCTAATTCTTAGGCAATTATTTTCATCAGAGAGCTTTTGTACCTCCTTTTCCATTTGGCCAATTTGACTTTTCAAGCTGTTGACATTTTTCTCATGTCTTTCCTGCATCACCCTCATTTCTCTTTCCATTTTTTCCTCTACCTCTCTAACTTTATCTTCAAAGTCCTTTTTGAGCAGCTCTATGGCCTGAGACCCAATTCGTATTTTTCTTGGAAGCTTTAGATATAGGGGCCCTGATGTTGACATCTTCCTCTGAGGGTGCCCCTTGGTCTTCTTGTTACTGAAGAAACTTTCTATGGTCCTCACCTTTCTCTGTCTGCTCATCTTGCCTTTCTTTTACTAGACTTTTAGTTCCTTAAAGTGGGGCACTGTTTCCAGGCTGCAGTATCCCAAGCTTAAGATGTCCCAGGTGGTATGATTTAAGGAGAATCAGGTTCTTCCCTTGCCCAGCCTGTTTCCTGGTCCTAGATGACCCCAGATGAACTTGCTAATCAACCAGCTTTGTGTGTTGTGGTTGTTAGCTCCAAGGAGCTTGTGCCCCTCCCCCACCTGGGCCACTGCTACTGGAGCCTACCTCCTGGTTCTCAGCAGGGGTGTAAAATCCAAGTTTTGCCTTAGCACCAGCATAGACCCCTGTAGTCTCTCCCCTGCGAAGGGCTCAGCCCACTCACCAGACTTAGTGAGCTTAGTTCCAGAGGACACTGGTGCTTCAGCTGATTCAGAGGCTCTGGGGGATCTCCTTCTCTGGTGAGGACTTCCTGAGACTGGAAATTGCAGTCATCTGAGCCTTCAGCAAATCCTAATCTTTCTGCAGGTGGAGGGTCTTTCCTTGATGTTGATGGCTGCTGAATGATCAGATTGCTGAAGGCGGGGGTGGCTGTGGCAATTTCTTACAACAAGACAACAGTGAAGTTTGCTTCGTCCATTTACTCCTCCTTTTACCTGAACACTTAGAGGCCATTGTAAGGTTGACTTACAATTGACTTAATTGTCAATATTTGGGAATAGGGAGGCCTGAAACAAAGGAGAGAAGTGGATAATGGCTGGTTAGTGGGGCAGTCAGAACATATTTATCACCATCTTACATGGGTATGGTTTGTGGCACCTCCAAACAATTGCAATAGTAATATCACAGATCACCATAACATATAATAATAATGATGATGAAAAAGTTAGAAACATTGTGAGAATTACCAAAATGTATCTCAGAGGCACTATGAAAGCACATACTCTTGGGAAAATGGTGCTTATATACTTGTTCAGTGCAGCGTTGCCACAAACCTTCAATTTGTTTAAGTGCAACAAAGTGAAACACAATAAAATGAGCTACGCCTGTTATACCTACTCTGCCAGAAGATTGTCCATTTCCTTTTAAAAATTCGCCTGTTTAAAAAAAAAATTTGCCTGTTTTAAATTTTTCTTTAGGCCATTGATTATGTGATCTCATCGTTCAGTGTAGATTAGTTCCCATTTTAATGGTGGTGAATATCTGTTAATTTATGAGTTGTTTACAATTTTCGACATTCTTTTAAAAACATCATTAGCATCAATTCATACATTGTCTTTTGGAATTTGGTATCTCAGTGATAACTATACTACTACCCTTCATATGTTTGTTTGGTTGTTGTTGTTGTGTTCTGTTTTTTTTGTTGTTTTTTTTTTTTTTAGTGAGGCAATTGCCCAGGGTCACACAGCTAGTAAGTGTCAAGTGTCTGAGGCCAAATTTGAACTCAGGTCCTCCTGAATCCAGGGCCAGTGCTCTATCCATTACTCCACCTAGCTGCCCCCCCCCCCTTCATATGCTTCCTTTTCCTTCATTTCCAGATGAACAGAAATTGGGGGGGGGGTGGGGCTGTTGGGGTTAAGTGACTTGCCGAGTTATTGTATTGCTGAGAATAGTTGTCATTTACAGTCCTTCATCAAACAAGATTGGTGTCACTGCACACAATGTTCTCCTAGCTCTGCTCACTTCACTATATGTCAATTCATACCAATCTTTCCAGACCTTTCTGAAATCAATCCTCTTTGTCATTTCTTGTAGCACAATAATATTCCATCACCATCATATACCACAGCTTGTTTAGCCATTCCCCAATTGATGGGCATTCCTTTGATTTCCAGTTCTTAGCTACCACAAAAAGATCTGCTATAAATATTTTTGTGCAAATAGGTCTTTTTCTCTTTTTTGGGCTATCTTTGGAACATTAACCTAGCAGTGGTATTTGCTGGTTCAAAGGGTATGCACAGTTCTATAGCCCTTTGGGCATGGTTACAAATTGCTCTCCAGAATGGTTGGGTCTTTTCAGAACTCCCCCAACAGTGTAATCCCTTCATCATGATGTTTTATCTTTTCATCTCTTCCCTGTGTCACTCCTCTTAGACCTACCTTTCTCTCTCACTATGATGTCTTATTTCTCTGCCCCTCAGTACTACTTCAGGCCATCCATATTTGGCCTACATCCTCTTCTCTTTCCAAACTCGGTGCCTTGGTGAGCCAATTCAATTTTGACACTATTTTCTGTCTCCAAACATCTTGTTCTTTTGTCCTCTTGCCACCAGTCACACCTGGCAAAACCCTACGCATAGATTACTCTCAGAGTCTACCATTCATCCTTTTGGGCTTTGAGAGGAAATCCTGAAACCATGCTGTCTAGAGCCATTGCAGATTTGTTAAAAAATTGATTCTCAATGCCACTCACCCCATCACTTGTTCTGAGCCATCTCTTCTCAAGCCTCCCATGTCACCCCTTTCCCTTACCCTCTCAGCTAAGGACCTCTCATGCTTGACCGTAAAAACTGAAGCCATTTACAGAAAGCTCTTTCTTCTCTCTCCTCATGTCATATCCCTCTGACATCACCCTCCTCTATCTCTTCCACTCCAGTCTCTGCTGAAGGTGTGGCCTTTCCTTCTCCTTGCCAAGGCCAGTCCCTCACTTGTACCGTTGACCCTGCCCATCATTATCTCAAGATAATCTTCAGACCTTTCCTGCCTACTGGTTCCTTTCTTGGTGCCTGCAAACATGCCCCTGTCTCCCTGATCCTTAAGAAAAAATCCTTACTACTTCCTACCATGCCCACTCAATATTTATTGTCTTGTAGACTCTCCCCATCTCAGCTTAATTCCTTGAAAAACCCATATACATTTGGTGCCTCTACTTGTTTTCTTCTTAGTTTTCTAAACCATGTGCCACTTGGCTTGACATTCAGCTGGAACTCATGGCCTTTTTTAGAGTACGCTCCATTTTATCCTATGCACTGTAAAAACCAGAATGTGTAAAGTTCTTTAATTTACAAAAAATGGGGATTGATTAGTGATAAACCTTTACAAATTACTGGGTGGCTTTAAAAAAAGTCACAACAAATCAGCAGTTAAATTGGGTGTCCACCTGTCATCTCTGAATACCATATTAGCTATTGTTGCCTAGGAATGAACATTTCCTCGGGTTTTGGAATTTACCTAGGGGAGTGCTCCTCCTTTAAAAATATACAAGAGTGTTAACTTAGAATCCTCTTTTGTAATTGATAAGTTCTGAAAAGCAAGTGCTTGTTTCCATATTAGAAAATAAGAATACTTTCTCCATAGTCATTGTATGGTATTTAAAACATCTCATAGTTTGATTTACCTTTTCCTAATTGTAAAATTAATTCCTCTTAAATATCTATGAACTAATTTAGTATTCAGTAATTCCTTTTTTTTTTTTTTTTTTGCGGGGCAGTGGGGGTTAAGTGACTTGCCTAAGGTCATACAGCTAGTAAGTGTCAAGTATCTGAAGCTGGATTTGAACTCAGGTCCTGAATCCAGGGCTGGTGCTTTATCCACTGTGCTACCTAGCTGCCCCTTAGTAATTCCAAAAGCATTTTTTCCTAAATTTAGCCTGAATTTAGTTAGTCATAACTAACCTTTATGTTATCTACAACTAGGTGCTAATACAGAATGTATCAACACCCTGGCATAAATCCATAGGCTGACCAAAAGATTAATAAAAAAATGTTTACCAATTTAATTTTATACATTTTTGGGAGGCCTGATTGGTTCTCTGAATTTTTACTATATTCACTATGAATATCACTGTGTTAGTCTTAATTATCCTTAATTTTACCTTTTCTCTTACTGAAACCTATCTGATCTTCCTGTTTCATTTTAATCATTTTTTTCTTCCTGTAATGTAATTTCATAGGCATGATGAGTTTTATCATCCTTGGCAAGTTGGGTGTATATTTGTTTTCAAGGGAGACAAAATTTTCCCATCTTCTTTGCCTGGGCTGAAATGACACATATTATCAGCTGAGAGAGGTTGGGGGGCGAGGGTTGTTCCAGAGATTTTTTTCTTTGCTACTTCTTTTCAAACTTTCTAGATTCCTTTTCTCAAAGCTCTTTTTGGACACATGGACTAACCTTGTTTGTTCTATAGAGTGACCTCTCCTGTATTGCCTACTTACAGAACAGAGGCAGCTTCCTAGTATACTTTATTCGATGCAGGAAGCACCCTCCATGCTTCAGCAAGTTTTTTTCCCCATTTCTGTGGGAGCTGAGGGTTACTTATGGATTTTTTTCTTTAATTATGAGTCAGTGTTCTCCTGTAAAACAAATATATGAACTCAGAGACTTATTTAGAGCAGTAAAGTACAGTCTTTTATAAACTACTTCAGTGAATAGACAGAACTCAGTGAGACAGATGAAGGAGGATTCTAGGCACCAAAGGGACAAGAACTTTCCACCGAGTCCATGACTTTTCTTCACCATTTGACATTGTTAATCAGTCTTAACTTTGGATGTTTTCCAACTGCTCTCTCTATAGATTCCCAGATCTGGTCCCCCATCACCACCTTCCTATTGGATCTTTCAAAACTCTGTGACCCATTGGCATCCCCGCCTCAGCTTATCCAAAATAGTACTCCCATTTTCATTTCCAAACCTCTCACTTTTCTGAACTTCTCTCTTTGCTATTGAGGACACAACCATTCTTCCATCACTAAGGTTTACAGTCATTCTCAATTCTGCTCTCTTCCTCCTACCACATAACAGTTTCCAAATCTTATAGCTTCTTTCTATTGCTTCCGTATTATTTCAGGGAGCAAATTTTAAGTTCCTCTGTTTTAAAACTCTCCACAACCTGGCCACCTGTTATCTTGCCAGACTCTTTTTTTTTTTTTTTTTTAAGTGAGGCAATTGGGGTTAAGTGACTTGCCCAGGGTCACACAGCTAGTAAGTGTTAAGTGTCTGAGGCCGGATTTGAACTCAGGTACTCCTGACTCCAGGGCCAGTGCTCTATCCACTGCGCCACCTAGCTGCCCCATGCCAGACTCTTAACACACATTTCCCTCCAGCCGTACAGGCATACTTGCTATCATTTCCACATGAAGCCCAGGCTGTCTTCTCATTCCTTGTACTAGCTGCCTCCCATACCTGGAATGCTTTCCTTCCTGGTTGCCTTTAAGACTCAACTCCAGTGCCAACTATTGTAGGAGGCCTTTGCTGGCTTTTCTGGCTACTAGTGCTTTCCCCTGGAAGACTCCCTTCCATCTCTCTTTTGTTGATTTGTGTCTATTTGGTCTCTCCAATTAGAATGTGTAAGCTCTGTGAGGGCAGAAGCACTCTTAAATAAATACGTCCCTAGCTTTAGCATGACACTTGGCACATATTAGGTACTTGTATATTAATTGACTGATATCAGATTTCCAATGTGTTGTATAATTTTGCACAATTTTACTTCTTCTAAAGAGTTTCTATTCAATCCAGATATTATAATGGTTTTTATTCTTAAACAAAATACAAAACAATTGTTTATTTTTTAGTATTAAATTTAGAAAAGCTTAATAAACACTTCTCCAGTACCAAACTAGGGAGATAATAACAAGTATCTTATTTGTCTTGTGTATGGTCCACATTCCTTTCCAGCCTTCTTGGTGGGATCTAGGTTTTATAAAGCTCTGGATAGAAATACTCTGCTTGTTTGCTGTTTCAGTCATAGAATACTGAAAGAAGGCATAGCAGTAAATCTGTAGGGGAGGAGTAATACCTACTACGCCTTGCCTTTTAGGCAGTTCTCCAGAATACAGTCACAAGCCTGCCCTGAGTTAGCTAAGGTGTAAGAGTTGGGTTCTTCCATGTCCTTCAAATATACCACAGAGTAGGTGATGTGCCTTTCTACCTTGTCACTCAAATCCCTGGGCTTTGCCTCCCCTAGATTATGAGCTCCGTGAAAACAAGACTTTTTCTCTGACTTGATAAAGGCTTTTCAACTTATTCCTTCTTCCATGAGTGGGGAAGAATCAGTCATATTCACAGCATTATTGATAAGGAAACTGTTTTCTTTCCATGTCTTACATTTCATAAAAGAATGGGCAAACTCTTGGATGTAATCACTGTGGAAAAGTTAATAAAAGAAAAGTAAAATATTATTACATGATAAATAAAAACAATGCTTTATGGTTTGTAAAGTGCCTTATTAGAAGTAGCTTGGTGTGAGTGGATCGAGTGGTGAACCTGTGGACAAGAGGACCCAAATTCAAATGTGGCCTCAGGCACTTAATAGCTTTGTGAACCCGAGCAAATCATTTCACCTTTGTCTCATCCTCAGAATCAAATGGGATACTTGGAAAAGTGCTTGCTATATAGTAGGAGCTTCATAAATTAGTTTCTTCCTTCTTCATAATAACCAATTAATAATGTAAAGTTACTAACCTGTTGTAGTGCTGCTGAATCAGTGTCCTGTTTGTTATTCCTTGGAACTTAACTGTCCCTGCAGCTTCATTTTACCAAACTATGCTTAATGGCAGTAGGTTGAGCATACCTGTAGAATTTCCTTTACTATGTCTCCTGTGCAAGTTAAAAGAAAGTTTATAAATTTCTTGAAACAGCTTTTTTCAAGGTTTCTGAGTTTAGACCCTTAGGCCCTCATTATCATTTTCATATTCATCATCCTCCTCATCACAGCTTGCAATTATATAGCACTTTACAATTTGCAAAGTACTTTACAAAATGTGATTATTCTGAATTTCATAAGTCATTTGTCTGGTTGTCCCTTTCTGAATGAATTTGCTATCTTTTAACATGTAAGAAATTAGTCCTTGTACCAGTTTCACCATTAAAAAAATGTTCTCAGGGCAGCTTGGTGGTGAAATGGATAAAGCACTGGCTCTGGATTCAGGAGAACCTGAGTTCAAATGTGGCCTCAGATACTCGATACTAGCTGTGTGACCCTGGGCAAGTCATTTAACTCTCATTGCTTACCCCCCCCCCCCAATGTTCACTATTCTTTAAGGTACTTTACCCTTCAAAACAAATGAATCAAAATTTTAATGCTTAAAACTGGTTTATGCCATACCAGCTATCTGTGAACCTGGTCTCTGGAGTTACTCGGAGCTTACTACTTTATAGCAGAATATCCCCCTGTGAGGAGGCATGAGGACAGGTTGAAATGTAATAACATGTTTTCGCCATGACTTGACATGTTTTGTGGGTCAGGTGATTTTTTTTTTCCACTATAAGGGAAACAAATATGTCAATTCAAACAAATTTGTAATGGTCTCCCAATTTGTAAAAATCTTGTGCTTTTATACTTATGTAACATCTGATCATTTACTTTTCCTCTCTTCAGCAGCTGTAATTCATCATAACCTACTAAGTCTTCACCCAGAACATGAGGCATATAGAGGTCACCTCCTCTCCCTCTTCCCCCTCCTTGCTGTTGTTGTTGTTATTATTATTATTGTACCTCTGCCCCCAAAATAATTATTAAAAATGTTCTGGACTTCAGCTGTTCCTTGAAAATACCATTATAAAATACCTGGCAGGGAAGAAAATGTCATGCCACAAAAATTTTAAGAAAGGCTACAGTTTCTTTTTACCTTGCCTACTTTTAAAAGTAGTTTTAAAAAATCATTCCCTCAAAACAGTTCCTGATTGCATGGAAATAAATGTTGGGAAAACTCCCTTGTTGTAAACTTACATAGGTGATAGTGTTGCCAGAGGAAAAGAAACATGCCAGGGGCAACATGTTCAGTCCTGAGCATATTCCTTCTCCAAATTCCTGCCCTCTTTTTTCTCAAGTTGTCGGGGGTGCCCCCCCCCTTCCAGAAGTTTCACCACTGGTGCTTGTTCTCCAGAACAAAAGTGCCAGCTCTGCTGCTCATTCCTCGTGAGAACAGATTAGGAGGAGAACTCTTATTTCCTGTGTATTTGCTTTGGACATTTTTTGTCAGTTTGTAACCTAAACCCGGAAGAAATTTTTGTCAAGTGTTGACTTGTTCCTTATATCCCTTGTTATGGCTGTCAGTTTGAAATGATCTTGTCAGGATGCCTAAAAGTCTAAATGATTAGGTAAGCATATGTTTGTTTTCTATTCTGGCCAGTTTTAATTTTTCAGTAATGGGTCATATTCTTCTGAAAACATTTATTGACTGACGACTTGGTAAAAGACATAAAATTTCATATTCTATTACTTTAAGCAAAATTATCTAATGAATCATGTCTTTTGTAAATGATTTACATTTTATATGACCTAATCGCTAGTTAAGACTTTAATATTTCCCACATATTTACTTAAAAGTAATTTGAGCCCCAAGACAACAGTATTGTATAATGATTACAGGTTTGAGCTTGGTGCTTCTGAGTTTGAATCCTGCCTCAGGCACTTACTGCTTGTGCAAGTCACTTGTCTATAAATTTAACTTAGTGACCTGTGGACCTACTTAACAGGATTCTTGTGAGGAGCTCTTTGTAAAACCTTATACTGTGCTATGCAAATGTGAGGAGTTACTGGACAAAAATCCATTGCTAGCCCATTACTCCACATAAAGTTCAGAGTCCATTATTCTGAATAGTTTTGGAGAAACTTTACCAGAATACAGTGTAGTTTAGGAGTTTGCCAAAACCTACTTAGGAAACCTGAGAGTAATTTGGCTAAGTAGAAAATGCAAAGTTTCTATTTATGTTTCCAAAGATATAGTATGCCATTCCTAGGTGGCTGCAGTAGTTCAAATTGTTTCCATTCCTATTAAAATATTAGGAGGTATATGAGACCTTGCTTCTGCTTGTGGGGCCTGCATACTATCATCTAGCTTCTTCAGCTAGAAATATCATGCTGAGTCAGTGGCCTACTACAAAAGGTTAATCCTTGATAATCCTGGGCTCCTTACTTTGATGAATTGTTCCACTTAATATAACATGTTTAGATGCTGTTTGCAGATTATTCAAAACATCTCATTTTAATTTCACATTAGATTTTTTGAGTCAATTCAGAGCTCTCAAAATGCATACTGTAAACATTATATTTTCTGTTTATTGTGGTGTGTGGTCATTTTTTCCTGTCTGTTTATTTCGTGGTCATTTCACTTATTCCTTGGTTCAAATGTTTGGTTTCATTTATTTATTTTTGATGAGGCAGTTGGGGTTAAGTGACTTGCCTAGGGTCACACAGCTAGCAATTGTTAAGCGTCTAAGCCGGATTTGAACTCAGGTTCTCCTGAATCCAGGGTTGGTGCTCTATCTACTGTGCCACCTAGTTCCCCCTGTTTGGTTTTATTTTAACTCAAAAGGTATTGACAGACTTGGTTTTTTAGGACCAAGGTGACAGTTACAGGAATTTAGAGGGAAAAGTTTGCTAGGCTTAGATACAAGACATTGTTGGAAGAGAACAATTTTTAAATCAGTCTTTACTGTTTTGAAAACTTGCAGGCAATCCTTTTAAAAACATCTGTTTCCTGCAAATATGATTTTGAAAGGCCCAGGACTCCTGTGGGAAATGGTTTCCTAAAATGGCATCTTAAGTTGCTAACATTTCATTTCCCTTGATTGATCCAGGCTGCCATCCAAAAATTTTGGTTTAGCAATCCCATTGGTAAGGAGACTGGAGACTTGGATGAGAAAAATAATATCTTTATTTTCACTAACCTGCAACTGAAATTTAGCAATTCCTTTAAATATGAATGTGGGCAACAAACAAACAGTTATTCTGAGAAAGAGGTCCATAGGTTTTACTGAAAAGCCGGGGACTGATGGCACAAAAAATCCTTAGTCTAAGAGAAATTATCTTAGTTTTCCTTCATTTGTGACTGTCAACACAGAAAAAAAAAATCTTTGAATTACCAAACATCAGGGATCTCATTGCTGATTTTTCTTAGAATTGAATTTGTTCTTGTTGTTCAGCTGTGTCCAACCAGATTGTCCATGGGGGTTTTCTTGGCTGCTAGAGTAGTGTGCCATTTCCTTCTCCAGTGAAGTAAGGCAAACAGAGGTTAGGTGATTTACCCAAGGGTCACACAGCTATTTTCTCAGGTTGAATTTGAACTCAGATCTTTCTGACTCTAGAATGCCTAGTATTAACTCTTTTTGGGGGGAGGGATGAGGCAATTGGGGTTAAGTGACTTGCCCAAGGTCACACAGCTAGCAAGTGTCAAGTGTCTGAGGCTGGAGTTGAACTCAGGTCCTCCTGACTCCAGAGCCAGTGCTCTATCCACTGTGCCACTTAGCTGCCCTAGAATGCCTAGTATTACTGAAGTGCATCAGAGAGTTGTAAAGCAAAGTATTAGGTGAGGTCTTATCTAGCAAGCATAGAGTATACATATTATAAGAATTAGTTGATAAATGTGGTTAGACCTTAAAATGACTTGGTAGCAGTAGAGATTGTATTTGTAAAGTGCTTTGTGTATCCTACAGCAATATAAAGAATAGCTATTATTATTAGTGTACATAGTCTTGAGTTAGTATGAACGTACTTAATGACTGGAATTCCTCTTTATTGCCTAAGTCTTCTCTGGTCTTTTACCAGTCAGTCAACATTAATTTATTAAGCAATTACCATGTTCTGGGCACCATGCTAAAGGTTCCTGAGGATCCAAAGAAAAGCAAAAAATAGCTGTTGCCCTTAAGGAAATGTAAATTCCAGTGTATGAGACAACAAATAATTAACTGTATAGAAGATATATACAGTCAATGGAAGCTATCTGAAATTAACCAGCTAAGGGACTAGGAAAGGCATGCTGTGGAAGGTGGTCTTTGAGCTGAGTCTTTAAGGAAGCCAGGTAAACCAAGAGTCAGCCATTGTGGGTCAAAGCATTTCAGGCTTGGGGGCAGCCATTACCAAAGTAAGAAGACTATGGCTGAATGAGGAGCTTTGCAGATAGGGTAGTGTAACTTGACTATAGGCTGCTTGGGGTGGGGGGTGGGGGGGGGCTAGTATAGTTTAAGAAGACTGGAAAGGCAGGAAGGGGCAGGTTATAAAAATTTCCATCTTATTACCCCTTTTATCTTAAATCTAGCAAAAGGGTAGTATCCCAATTCAGTAAATAACTGTTGTCCTTGTTAGGTAGAAACATTTCCTTTTTAAGATTTTTTCATTGACTGTTAGATTGAAAGCTCAAGGCATTTTAGGAAATAACCTGAAAATTCTAGGTCACTTTTTAAAAACTGAGTTCTCAATAAGTATTAATTTTGCTATTGACTAAGTCAGCTTTGATATTTTTTACTTTGGGGAAGAAATAGAGAGGTAATGAAAAGTTATTTGGTTTATATAGTGAGAAGCAAATAGCATTGTGGATAGAGTGCCTCAATCAGAAAGATCTGGTTTCAAATCTTGCCTCTGATATTTACTGTCTGTGTGACCTAGGGCAAGTGTCTTAACAACTAAACAACTTTCTCTAATAGTAAGTTGAAAGAACCATTTCAGATTTGCATTGGAGTTTCTTATAGGAATGAAATCACTGTTTCTTCTTCTGCTCCCCCCCTCCAAAAAACAACAATAACAAAAAAGCACACACAAAAAGTGATCAAGCTCATGAAGACAGCACAAATAGAAAGGAAACAAAATATAAGAATGAAAGGAGACTTTGGGGATGTCCAAAAGGGTGGGTTGAAGTTAGATGAGCTTAGATGGGTCCATTCAAAGAGAGCACTATTATAATCTTTTTTTTTTCTTTTTTTTGCAGGGCAATGAGGGTTAAGTGACTTGCCCAGGGTCACACAGCTAGTAAGTGTCAAGTGTCTGAGGCTGGATTTGAACTCAGGTACTCCTGAATCCAGGGCCAGTGCTCTATCCACTGTGCCACCTAGCTGCCCCCGAGCACTATTATAATCTAACATCAGATTTGGCATTAGATGTTACTTTGCCTAAAAACACCTTAAATTGACAAAGACAAATCAAGATTAGTTTCAGTTGGGGCGGCTAGGTGGCACAGTGGATAAAGCACCGGCCCTGGAGTCAGGAGTTCCTGAGTTCAAATCCAGCCTCAGACACTTGACACTTACTAGCTGTGTGACCCTGGGCAAGTCACTTAACCCCCATTGCCCCGCAAAAAAAAAAAAAAAAAAAAGATTAGTTTCAGTTGAATAAGGAATTTCTTTTGTTGAAAGAGTAATAATGTTTGGTTCTTAAGCACCCTATTTTAGGGAAGACTGTGACAAGTTGGACAGTGGAGGATCGCAGTCAGAATACCAAAGGCGCAGAAGACCTTGTCAAACAAAGATCATTTGATGGAGCTAGGGATGTTTAGCTTGCAGAAGAGAATATTGACTAGGAAGGGAATGATGTGATGGCTGTTTGGAAGTCCTGAAAAGAGACCCAATTGATTCTGCTCCTTACTATTCTCTCCTGCCACTAAGAACAATTGGGGGAAGTTTCAGAAGCACATTTTGGCCTTTCAGGGTCTTCACAACTTGGCTCCAGAATACTTTTCAGACCTTTTCCCTTTGTACTTTGTGTTCCTGCCAAACTTGCCTACTTGGTATTCCCTGAATCCAGCATTACATTGTGACTGCCATGCCTGCAATGCACTGCTCCTTCTGAGTCTTAGACTCCCCAGCTTCCTTCAGGATTGAATTTATAACATTCTTTGGGAATGTTTTGGGAAGTTTTTCCTAATCCCATTAGATTAGATCTCTCCCTCCTCTTATCTATGTAGATGTTGTATCTCCCTGAGTAGAATGTTAGCTCCTTGAAGGCAGGAAGTATTTTTGTCTTAAGTGCCTACCACTGTGCACTGTATGTAGTAGGTACTTAATAATTGGTAGTTGGATTGAGGAGGAGCAGGAATTTAATAACAAAAAGTCAATTATTCCAAAATATCGTGGTTTGTTTGAGGAGATAGTTGGAGGTCTTCAAGAGCCTGGATGACCACATGTCCTAAATAGTATAAGGGGGGGGGGAGCACCTTGTTTTAGGCATGAGTTGGACTAGACGGGCTTTGAGGATCTTCCTAACTCCAGTATTGTCCTCCTCTGCTGCATGCTTGTTAATCCAAGAGAATAGGATAGAACTGATTGGTATCAAATTTAGGTATTCCCAAACTGGGTATTATTTTTATATTAAAAAAAATAACTTTTTGAGCTATTTTTCAAGACCTTGTAGTTTTCTTCAAACAATCCAGAAAGGAGTTCAGTGGAATTGAAGGAAGTGTTTTACTTTACTGAGTCGCCTTGCCCCCAATGTATCTGGGTAATTCCCTTAAGGATTTTCAGAAAGAGAAGTTAGTATTGAACAGTAAAAATTTGACTATATTAACAGTGTGAAACATTTAATGTATGGCATTATTTTCTTAAAGGGAACCTTTAAAAACAAAACAACTTTGCTTAAAAGCATTTGTATATAGGAAATATAAGTTCTTCCTTTAAACATATACTGGCTTGCAAAATTATATAATGTGTTTCTGTAATTAGAGGTACTCAATAACTTAGTAATAACAAAAACCTTTAGTTTAAAAACAATTTTTGTGTATGTTACATTTATTTTGAAGTGTTGAAATTTTTTGAGAGTGCTCATTTGAAATCTGCAAAGTACTGTTTTTGGGATTTTTTTGGCTACTAATTAACATTTCTTTTTACAGGATTCATGAATAAAATTTTCCATCCCAACATTGATGAAGCGTAAGTAAAAATTTCAAGAAGATTAATTAAAATTCTAGTAGGAAGCACTTCTAATTAGAGATCTTCTGTTTCTGTTTTGCTCTTAGAAAAAACAAAACACAAAGATGCATTTTCAGTCTACCAACGTTTGAAATTGTTTAATTGTAGAAGTTTGATACTCTAAAGGAGTTTATTGAAAGATCACTGTACAACTTATATTTTCCTCAATACAATAAAATAGTAGAATACTTCACGTCATTCTCTTTGCATAGGCATGATGTCAGAGTTCTGTTTATAAAGAGTACCCACATTTTTTTGAAACCTCAAAAGAACATATATATGTATATATAATTTTTTCTAATTTATATTTATTTATTTTTATATATATTTATTTTTGCTTCAGATTCTCTCTTCTCCCCAATCCATTGAGAAAACAGTATATACAGTAAAATCACAAAAACATTTCCATATTAGCCATGTCAAAAAAAAAAAGGCAAGAAAAAAATTTTCAATGAAAAAACAAAAACAAACCCAATTCAGTTTGTACTAAGTTCATCAATTCTCTCTTTGGGGGTTGAGATAGCTTTTTTCATCATGAATCTTTCAGAACTGTCTTGAATCATTGTATTGGTCAGAGTAGCTAAGTCTTTTATAGTTGATCATTGTTCAATGTATATATGGTTTTTTTTAAAAACACAGACCTATTAAAATTAATGTGATTACAAATGGTTATAGTTGAATTTCACTTTTATTGGCATTTAAACAAATACATATGTGCTTTTCTTCATTTTAATTGTGTTATAAAGATACCTTAAAACTCAGCCAGATTTGGGCTTGGGCCTCTTGTCCAGAGCTGGTGGATTGTCCACTGTGCCACCTAACTAACCCATGGTGACATCTTTAAAATAGGTTTGAGGTGTAGAAGGAATAGACTGGGGGAGGGGGAAGAGGAGAGATCATCTGGGGAGAGGTAGTTCACATGAAGTGAACCTTAATATCATCAGAATTGACTCAAAGAAGGACTAACATACATACTCAAGTAGGTATAGTAATATATTTTTGCCCTGAGGGAGGGGAGGAAAATGGGGGGGAGGGGAGGAAAGGGCAGATTGGGGGAGAGAGCAGTAAAAAGCAAAACACTTTTGAGGAAGGTGAAGATATTCTGAAGATGTTCTGTATTTCTGCACAAGTATAACATTGAATTACTTGATTTCGTAGGGAGGGTTGAGGGAGGGAGGAAGAAAATTTAGAATACAGAATTAGCTCAAAGACCTTTTAAATATATATATATATATATATATATATATATATATATATATATATATATATATATATATATATATATATATATATATATATGGTAATATGGTTCTGTGGTCCACATCTACATCATTTTTGAGCATATCTAATTATGAGCATCTCAGCATTGTTTTTCTGGCATAAAAATTTACTAAGTCGATGTGATTGTTTTCATAAAATTATCAATTAGATAATCATCAATATGCTTCATTTTGTTCTGAGCAATAAAAATTGCCAGACCCAAGAGACTAAATTTCTTAATATGCCACTGTTTGTCTTTTTTTTTTTTTCCAGGTCAGGAACTGTGTGTCTAGATGTAATTAATCAAACTTGGACAGCTTTGTATGGTGAGTTTTTTAGTGGCATATTTCTGAATGGGTGAGGAGATACTTCTTAAAGAATATTAATTTGGTTTCTGCCCTCTCATCTTATTTAACTTTTTGTTGGGAATGTATTCCCATTTTGAATGCTTGGTTGGAAAATGTGTTCATTAAAGATTATCTACCTGTAACTACAGTGTAGAAGTTTTAAAATAGTGATGTGTAATAGAAAGTATCTGTGTGTAATATCTAGAGTGTGTATGTATAGAGAGACAAATATGGTTTATGTGAATTTGTTTCTACCCTTTTAGTCTTACAGAATCTTTTTTAAACCTGTGAAATTCCCTTAGAGAAGAATGTTTTTGAAATCAGGTTATGTTTTTGGGATAAAGACTTTCTGTTTGGTCACATTGTACCTGCCAGCCTTGTCTGGTTGGTTCTTAGCGAAAGTTAACTAAAAAATATAGGGGTAACATGATTACAGAGTTCAGAGAGAAAACACAACACTCTGGGGTAGAAAGGAGGGGGCGGGGCAGGGCAGTGAGGGTTAAGTGACTTGGCCAGAGTCACACAGCCAGTAAGTGTCAAGTGGTTGAGGCTGGATTTGAACTCTGGTACTCCTGAATCCAGGGCTTTATCTACTGCGCCACCTAGCTGCCCCCTGAAAGGACTTTTTGGGGAAAAGGCTGTTTTGTTTTGTTTTACATTAAAGATCCCATATCTTTATCCAGGAGCATTTACTGCTCCATAAATGTGGTGTTTTAGTTTTCAGGCTGAAGTATTGATTGAGAATCAAAGAGGGTTTGTCTTGGGTTTTTCGTAGGCCTACCATTCAAGAGCTGATCATTTCCTAACCTTGCTTACCTTAAGAAATCTAAGGGGAAGTATGGGGAGAAGGAGGAAATGACCCAGCAAAGAATACATATTCTGAAGGTGGAAAGTTCTGATCTTACAGGGCAAACTCCCTGGATTATCTAATATGATGGTTTTTTTCTTAAGTTACATTTGCAGGATATTTAGATCAGATGCTACAAGCAGATTTTTATTACTATACTTTTTTTGTTTTTATTTTTGTTTTTCAGGGCAATGAGGGTTCAGTGACTTGCCCAGTGTCACACAGCTAGTAAGTGGCAAGTGTCCGAGGCTGGACTTGAACTTGGTCTCCTGAATCCAGGGCGGGTGCTTTATCCACTGAGCCACCTAGCTGCCCCATTACTATACTTTTTGTTTTCTAATTCAAGGCACCCCAATCCAGATTTTATAGAAAAGTGAAGCCTGGAGTGATGAAGATGTTAGCATATTTTTAGTACTTTATATAAAGTATTTTTACAAATAACAAATAAAACTACATTTGTCAAGAGTAAACAAAGTATAAATTTCAGCATTATGTAGTTGACATGAGTTATCAATGTTTCATTGTGTTTGAGACCTTTCAAATAGTCTACTCAAAACTGAAAGGGTTTCTCATAGTGGAGGGTATGGTATGTTTAAAGTAATTGTTTCTGTACCACTAAAAAGAACTAAATTAGATGAATGGGAAGAAGGTCCTTTCTAGCTCTAAATCCTATTTGGATCTTCATTTTTTAATTTAAAAATGTATAAGCTTAATAACTATTAACAAAATCAAAGAAACCTGTTGAAGAAAAAATAGTCTTACATGTAAAACCCTTATTATTTACCAAAGTAGAACCAAATGAATTAACAAACAACAGTACTTTATATAAATGAAGGCGCTTTCATCTTCTCAGTGTGATTCTTTTCTTCCCACGGTGCAGATATTGTGACCTATCTTTACTTTCTCATTCAGTGTGACTTTTCTCTATGCCTCATTTTATGATCCATTTTCTGGGTGAGAGCATTTGCATTTTTTTCAAAATCTGTAATAAAAAGATATTGGTATTTTGGATTTACAAAAGTTCATAAATGTTTAGTTTTCAATTTGTCCATTGCCTGTAATAGACTTTGCTCTGAAATCTTCATTCAGAAGGCAAAGTAGATAATTTGACATTAATAACCTAGAGGAGAAATTTGATTTGTAGACTTAAATACTCAACTAGAAAATGAAATTTTCTTTTCATTAAAATTCTTCTTACATTTCTGTACAAATTAAATGTGTTTTTTGTTTTTTAATTTTGAGGGGATGTCATTATAAAATTGTATCCAGATTTCCCCCCAAGACATCTGGAGCATATCTAGAATGAAGCTCACGCGCTCTCTCTCTCTCTCTCTCTCTCTCTCTCTCTCTCTCACACACACACACACACACACACACACACACACACACACACACACCCCTACCTTTCCCCAATGAATTTTTACATGAATTTTTCCTGTAATCATTTTTTTAGAGGAAAGAGTCCAGATTCCAAATTCCTTGTAATTTTAAGGAATTTTGGGGGAGTTAAACCCAGAAGTATAGTAAAATCACACGATTTTAGCTTCTGGAAACTATGTACTTGTATCTTTTGGTTGCCTTTCCTCTTTAAAATAATGATCAGTGTCTAATAACTTTAATGAAACTGTTGCTAAGTGCAAAATTCTTCTGAGTTCTATAAACTTCTTTAGTCAAGTCAGTGAGTATTAAGCACTTACTTTGTACCTATCTACTCACAATTTACATGAAGTTTACCTAATGTCATTTGATGATCTCTGATTTTGTAGATTACCACTCTTCTTTCATAGACTTTAGTGACTTAGAAGATTTAATTGACTTCCAAAGATGAAGCAGTTTATTTTTCTCACCAATTGGGTCAGGCACCTTATTTCATTAGTCAGTATTTCCAGTCTGTTGATGTGAAAATTCACAGAAGGAAAATGTTTTGCTTTAAGGGATTATAGTGAATCAGTGATTGGTGAAGAAGTGAAAGCAGTGGACAACTTGGGAACTTTGTGATTAGGGAAGGAGAAGCGTTTCATCAATCCTATGATACATATCTTATGTTATTAAAGGTTGCTTGGGGCATTGAAAATTCAAGTGGTTTGCCCAAGTTGTGTGACAGAGGCAAGCAGTATGAGAAGGCAGGAGCATTCTGGAACTTGTCTTCCAGACTTCCTGAATCCCAGAGTAGCTCTCTAGTCACTGTGCTGCTTTCTTCCTTATCAGTATTTTTCCAAAATGTACTTAATGAATGCTTCTGTGACATGGTTTAAAATTTTTTAAGCCTTAAGCATAAGTTCACTTTTTTTTTTTAATTGGAAGAAGTTATCTTAGTCCCATCATAAGGGAAGCATCTTAAGCAATCATTCAGATATTGGCCAAACATAACTTTTGTTTCAAAATACTGCACTTTTTTTAGTTAGTGTTTTCAGTTTTTTTCCTTAATAGCCTTTTATTTTTTCCAATTCCTTCTAATGATAATTTTCATCATTCATTTTTGTAAGATTTTGAGTTTCAATTTTTTCTCCCAACCTCCCTCCCCTGCCCCCTTCCCAAGAAAACAAGCAGTCTGATGTAGGTTATACATTATTACAGTCATGTTAAACATATTTCCACATTTGTCATGTTGTAAAAGAAGAATCAGAACAAAAAGGGAATATCACAAGAAAGAAGAAAACAAAAAAATAAAGTGAAAATAGTATGCTTCCATCTGCATTCAGATTCCGTAGTTTTTTTTCTGGATGTGGAGAGCATCATGAGTCTTTTGGAATTGTCGTGGATCATTATATTGCTGAGAAGAGCTAAGTCTGTCACAGTTGATCATCATACAGTGTTGCTGTTACTGTGTACAGAGTTCTCCTAGTTCTGCTCCCTTCGCTTAGCATCAGTTGATGTACATCTTTCCAGGTTTTTCTGAAATCTTTCTGCTCATAGTTTTTTGGGGGTGGGGTGGGGTGAGGCAATTGGGGTTAATTGACTTGCCCAGGGTCACACAGCTAACAAGTCTTAAGTGTCTGGGGCCGGATTTGAACTCAGGTCCTCCTGAATCCGGGGCAAGTGCTCTATCCACTAACACCTAGCTGCCCCTGCTCATAATTTCTTATAACACAGTAGTGTTCCATTACATTCATATACCACAACTTGTTACCCCAGTTGATAGGTATCCCCTCAATTTCCCAATTTTTTGCCATCACAAAAAGAGCAGCTATAAATATTTTTGTACATGTGGATCCTTTTCCCTTTTTAATGATCTCTTTGAGATATAGACCTAGTAGTGGTATTGCTGGACCAAAGGGTATGCACATTTTTATAGCTCTTTGGGCATAGCTTTAAATTGTTCTCCAAAATGGTTGGATTAGTTCATACCTCCACCAAAGAATGCATTAGTGTTCCAATTTTCCCACATCTTCTTCAATACTATGCCCCAAAAGTTAGTCAACTACACAGACTCTATTCCTTGGTATTTAGAACTTACTTGGAATTCATTTATGATGGCCTGCATCAGAACTATTTAATGTTTCAAATGTATCAAATGTGAAGTTTGCTACATGGATTAGACTCTAGCACTGACTGGTTTCTATCTCAAAGGTAGTGCTGCAGAATTAGCAATTCATTTACTGCTTCCTTTGAGATCTTGACTGAAATGTAGTTTTCATTTTGGCTCCTGGGTAATTTCAACATGGGCAGCTAGGTGGAACAGTGTACCAGTCGCAGTGTCTGGAAGATCTGAATTCAAATCTGTCCTTACCCGTTGTGTGACCCTGGGTAAGTCACTTAACCCTGTTTGCCTCCGTTTCCTCACCTGTACAATAAGCTGGAGAAGAAAATTTTTCTACCAAGAAAGATTCTCCATGACTAAGATTCAAACATGACTAAAAAGCAACTGAACAACGAGAAAGTACCAACGTGTCTTACAACTTAAATTTATGACCTTATACTCCAGTTTGTTTCCTTTTCTAAAAGCTAGGAGTCATCGTGTAGTGAACAGTGGACTACCATATTCATAGGCTCTTAACCTTGGGATCAGTATGAAGCTACATATTGATAAGTCTTATTGTTGGCACATCATAGAACACTCTTAAATTGTTGCTCAGGGATTAAAAGCTTAATGCTGAATTTAAGTGTGAGCTGCAAAAAATAACTGCCCTCATTTAATAATAAATCTTGTAGTCAGGATGATGCTTTTGTTTGCAATCACTAAGGTAAGAAGAGTCACTCCAGGTTTGTACTTAAACAAGAACTCAGATGAAAGTCTAAGAAATTAAAGAAATAATTTTATAATTTTAACGACAACATTCTTTGGAACCTACACTCTGAAGATTTACAGCCATTTTTAAGAGGGCCACATAAATTTTGATGAGAAAGAATTTACTTCCTTCAAATTTACTTCAAAACGTCAAAAACTGAAGTTTGAGTAATTGAATTATTCAAGGTTTTTTGTTTTTTGTTTTTGGTTTTTTTGGGCAGTTTATTAAATATAGGGTTTGGAGGCGGGCATATTTCTGGGGTTTAACAAACAGTATTATTTGAAATAAGTAAGTCAAAATCTTTAAAATGGTCTCTCAAATAATGAAATAGTAATCATAGTTTGCTACTTTAAAAAACATACTTGCTGTACTCAAAATGTTTTAGTGCCCCCATGCTTTTGATAAATACCATTTTCTACAGCTACAGAGTTGTCTGCTTTTGGTTTAGGGACCTTTTAAAATTATTATTTTGGAGTAGATGTACCCAAGCATGCTAAATTCTTTCAGCAGTTGCTTCAATGTTTCATCAAATTAACCATTTAGGTGCTTTGATCTTGGGCATAGTTTGAGTATCTCTTGATCTTCACTTCCATCCTTAAGGAGTTCTTCCCTTTTTTAAAAGATCTAATTAGTTCTGATTTTTCATTTGGCAAATCTTTATTAAACACCTACCACATAAAGTCCTGTGCTAGAGATGGGAAATGGTTTCAAAGGACATAAACTTTGTCTTCATAAAGCTTACCGTCTAGTGGGGGAATAGCACATGTACAGAAAACTATAATTCATAATATTACATAAGGAAGATTTTTTTTAAGTACTCTTAGGTCAGAGATAGAAGATAAGGACAGCTAGGTGGTGCAGTGGATAGAGCACTAGCCCTGGAGTCAGGAGGATCTGAGTTTAAATCAAGCCCCAGACACTTGACACTACCTGTGTGACCCTGGGCAAGTCACTTTACCCCAATTGCTTCACCAAAAAAAAAGAAAAGAAAATAAATAGAAGGTAATTACACTATAGAGAGGCAAATTAGGCTTCTTAGAGTATTTTATTAGCATTTGAGTTGGACCTTAAAGGATATGTAGCAATTCAGTAGGAAGGAGGTATAGGATAAGAAAGGACATTGTAGGCAAAGGAAACAATATGAGGCGAAGCAAAAAGATGGAAAATGTCAGGGTATATTCAGGAAAGAGCATAATCCAATTTGAAGAGAGTCAAGGTCATGAAGGGGAGAGGAAGAAGCAAGCAGAAAAATAGATGTAGAAACATTGTGAAAAACCTTAAGTGCCAGGCAGAGGAATTTTGCTCAATGAGTAATAGACAATAACTGAAGATTTCTAATCAGAGAAGTAATGTGATCAGATCTATGTAGAAGAAAAGTTATTCTAGGAATAGTATATGAAGGATAAAGTACAGGCAAGAAGGCCTGTTAGGAAGTAGTTTCCATAGTCTAGTCTTAGTGAGGCGCAGTATACTGATGACAGCAGAGAAGATTTGAAGTTCGACTTGACAAGACTTGGGAACTGATTGCCTGTGAGAGATGAGAGAGCAGGAAGAGTAAATGATATTCCCATGGTTTTGGTCATAGAACAACATATTGGTTCCTGGCAGATCAGACAGAAAAAAATAAAACCAGAAGAAGAGGAGCAAGTTTCTGGGAAAACATTGTTAACTTGAGATAATGATTATGGGGAAATGGTCTGCAGACAGTTGCACAAGTAGATATAGATCTTGGGACCGAAGGATCATATGCACAGAGCCTCATAATTAAAACCATGGGGGTGAATGAGATTGCTAAAGGAGAAAGTGTAAAGAATGTAGGAAGACTGAAGGCAACCTTGGAGAAGACTTTCATTAGGATGTCAAAGAAAGCATGAATCCATGAAGACAACAGAGGTGAAGCGCTTAAGAAAAGAGAACCAAGAAAAATGAAAAAAGAAAATTCCTGAATTCAAGGGAAGGATGTATTTGGTAGGACAGGGTGGCCAAATAGTGTTTAAAAACTACAGAGGTCTGGAGTACTAAGGACTACACAAAGGTATATGAAATTGGTGATTAGAAAGGTGGGATTGGATGCCAGATTCAGAGTTTAAGGAGAGAGTGGGTCCTGAGGAAGTCAGTCAGTCATCATCTGTTATGCAGCCACTACTATGGTCACACACTGTGCTAAGCACCGAGGATACAGAACGAGGCAGAAGATAGGCCCCGCTCTCAAATGGGTAACTTTGTCAAGAAGTTTAGTTCTGAAAGGCAGGAGAGTTGAGGTAGTAGCCATGAGGTGTCCAAGAGGCAAAGGAAAGCTTTCCCCCTAAGACTTTCTTTGTTCGAATTAGCCATATAATTGGGTAAATGCTTGAGTTTCTTATTTTAGAGGTTGGTGATGTTTTTCCGCATGAGAAGCCTATCAGCAGTGGCAGGGCCTGGGACACTGACATTCTGTAAATTAAACAGCAGTAGAGCAAGTTCTTTTGATAGCCAGTGTCAGTTTGTTTCACAACCCAAGTTCTACGAGGCAGCCAATTTAGAACTGTACAGCTGCAGACAGGATGTTCCAAATTAAAGCCTAGTTCAGAAAGTTCCTTCTGATCTCAAACCATTTCTTTTTCATGTCTGCCTATCTCTATCTACTTAGGTTTATGAAATGCTAAGCACACAACTCAAGGGTGGGAATGGGAAATGCAGAAGAAAAGTGTATTTCAGATATGGGGCAGTTATGGGAAAAGAAGCAGAAGGCTGGTGGTACCAAGAGAAAACTGCCTGACCAGAGTGGAGGGTGTGTGGGGGAATTAGGCTGGCATCCATAGAGCGGAGACAAATAATAATAGTCTTGAATACCAGGCCACAGGAGTTAACATTTGTCATCACATCGTTGATCTCTGCTTCAGTACCTCAGGCACCTACAGTTTCAACATTGTGAGTTGTTACCAGCCATGGCTACCATCACGTTCATCTCCTTAATCCTCCTGTCTCCACACTTACCATTTGGAGAGGATCTTCATGAGTCGTTGAGTTCTTTTTAAAAAAAAAAGATGGGGGTGGGGTCACCTGTTTTTGTTGGTCAAGCTTCTAATGATGATCCTTTCTGAACTTAGGCCGGTACACAGGTGGCAGATGTTCAGTCTGTCTCTGGGGTTGTTTTTCCATGCCCTTGTAGGTTGGGTAGCACCTTCCCAGAGTTTACAAACTTGTGAGAACCCAGAGTCATCTCCACGTATTTAGGAGGCATCTGGGTAGGACTTTTATGGAAGATAGATGGTCAAAGAAGACTAATTAATCTGTTAGTGGTTTATAGGTTAAATTGGTGGGAGGGAAGAAAGAGGCTAAATTGAAGAATATATACTTGATCAAAGTATGAGTGGGGTACTTATACTTTAGAGCAATGATCATGGAAATAGAGAGGGAAGGAAGCATGGGGAGAAGAGGCTGGCATACAAATTGACTGGGGTTTTGAGATTAGGTGACTGGAGAATGGTGATCCCTTAATAGATAGGAGTTGGAAAAGGGAGGTTGGGGAGAGTTGGATTTTAGAAATAATGAATTTGAGGTGACTGCGTAGAAATTTGATGGACGGGTCTAGATTTGGTATAATTTTATTATAGGTGTTGAAGGTATAAGAATAGATCTCTGGAGTTAAAGAATGTTAAGATGAGACTTAAAATACAAATGCCCCTGGGTAACATTGAATTAAATTCCTACTGAGGTGCAAATGACTCATACCAACTTCCTGAGGAAAGGTTTAAGTAGAGAGGACAAAACACATAAAAGTTATTGGGTATTATAGAGGAATGTCGTTAAGGATGCTCTGGAGACTAAAGGGAAAAAGCGGACTCCAGAAAAGAGAAATCCCTCGCTGACCCTGACTATTGGTAGCTTTTCAGCCAGAATTATTTTCTGGACAGAAGTAGCTATTTGATATGATGGGATAATTCTTCAAGTCATCTATTTTAGAAAGATATTGGGTGGTAGGTTAGTGATCATCAGGTAATAAATAGATTCCTTCAGTCAGGCCCTCAGACTGCCTGCCAGCTAGCTGAGAGCCATAGTCGGGGCTGGCCTGCTGGAACTTTGCACTTCCACATAATTTTCATTTGAAGATACCAGCATGCTTTATAAGCAGATGGTCATTTTAACTGAAGGGAAATTGGTATGTGAATATGGAACAAGTATGGCTGCCTGTCATAAAAGACTTTTCTACATATCAACCTTTTAAAAATTACTCTTAGTGGAGTATGGGAGTTGGCAGAGTTTTTAAAAAGACAAACATATAGAATCTGAGTAGTTGTGATTTTGTTGTTGTTGTTACTACTTTCTCCTCCTGGAAATAAAATTATATCTATTATTATTATTATTATTATTATTTTAGTAGTAGTAATAGTAATATTTTAATCTAGCCCTTTGGTATAGTTTGAAAAGTACTTTACAGTAATTTTATTACTGTAAAGGACAGCATATTATATTTCTCCTTTTACAGATGAGGAACTTGAGATGCAGAGAGGAAGAGACTTGCCCACAGTCATACATCAAGTCATGGAAGACCTGGGATTAGCTTTGTGGGTTTTTTGAGTATGTGCATCCCAAAGAGCCAGGTTGCTTTGAACCACTTCCCCTTTGCTTAGATGTTTTTCATCTTTGACTTCTCCCCCCCCCCCCCCAAAAAAAAAAAAAAAGCCCTGTTACTATTCCCTTGCTGGAAATAATTTCTATCACCACTGATTTTATTATAGTCACCTTTGAGAATACCAAAAACAAACCAGCTTCCTTCTCATCCCAGCCCTATCCCACATCTGACCACCACCTTCATGAATTCTTGCACTTTTACCTAGAGCCTGTCAGCACTACAAATTAGAGCAGGTTGTAGCCTGGGCAAAAATTAGAAGATGAAAGGGTTAAAGATAGGGATTCAGAATTTGTAGTAGTCCATGGAAGTGACTACTACAAATGTGATTTAAAGGCTGTCAAACACTCTGTATAATAGCACTGAGAAGTTAAGGGCTTTACAAATATCCCTGTTTTACAAATGAAAGAAACCATGGCTCACACTGTCACGTGTTCAAAGGTCACAGGGTTGGTTGATGTCAGAACCATACCAGTTGACTCTCTAGACTCCAACTCCAACACTTAAGCATGCTTCCTTTCTAGTTTGAGCAGCTGGGTGGTGCAGTGGTTAGAGTAATAGGCCTGGAGTCAGGAACACCTGAGTTTAAATCCATCTTTGGGCACTTATTATCTATGTGACCCTCAGCAAGTCACTTAACCTCTATTTGCCCGTAAAATGGGAATGTAAATTTTAACTGTAAAATGGGAGTAACAGTAGTACCTACCTCCCAGGGTTGTTGTGAGGATCAAAAGAGATGTTTGTAAAGCACTTAGCACAGTGTATGGCCATTATTATTGTTGTTATTGATATTATTGTTATAATTATTACTATATTTTGTCATCTTTGTATCTCAAGAGCTTAGCAAAGTGCCTGCCACATAATAGGTGCTAGCTGCTATGCCTAGTGCATAGTAGGTACTTGTTGACTGAAAAATGGGATTAGACATTTTTCAATTTGTTTAGAGGGCAAGAACAATATGGGAAAAGGGTAGGGGAAGGAAACAAGCATTTATTTATAGTGTGTGCTATGTGCTAGGCACCATGCAGTCTCTATACTCTTAAGAGCTTATAATCCAGTGATGGAGTCAACATGAAGACAGTGATGCATAAACAAAGTATATATGGGACAAAACTGGAGATAATCAACAGAGGAAAGACACTAGCATGGTTCTCCCAGAAAGACCACAATATTCCAGAATCATTAAAATGAATATTGCTGCTTTTCAGAGAATCTCTGGGTTTGGGATTTTTCTTACTGGAAATCCATTGAGGCAGAAACCCTGTGTTATTGTTTGAATCCCTCTCCCCACCTAGTACAATGTCTTTGAATATAGAAGGTAATAAATATTTATTCAATGAATAAATGGAATATAACTGTAGTTTGCCAATTTGCCCAAAGCTTAACCATGGATGATGCTGCTGTATTATTCAATCCATGAAGCAGCAAGGGACCACATTTGGAGAACTCAGGACAAATAAGAGCTATCAGTTTGCTTATCCTTTATTATGAACAGGTGTTTTTGAAGACCTCTTTTAAAATTCGTTTAGTTCGATATTGTTGTCTATTTATTACCTATGTGATCTTGAACAAGTACGTCCTCTCTGTTTCTCCCTTGTACTGCTTTTCCAAATGTTAAAGAAGTAATCGTGGTAAAGTGGTAGAGATTTGTGGGTTTTTAAAAAGTTTTTCCATTACTAAGAATCACAGTTTATTGTGACTGACCAAGATAAGTGCCCACTTCTAAAAATACAAATAAATACATTTAATCCTAGGATTAGTTTGGCCTCTTCTTGGAGTTCTTGGATGATAATTGTGTGAGACAATGGAGAGATGGTCTTATTTACTTTATTTCAACCATCTTTTAAAAAGGGTTGACTTGTTCTTTTTAAGTGTCTTGGCCCAGTGAGTTGCTTTAAGAAGCTGGCATCTTTACTTGCATCTGGGCTATGTCATTTTCTTTATCTGCTCTGTATAGTTCATGTTTTATAGATGTGACTCAGCACATCAGTGAAATGGAACAGGACAGGGTGTGTTGATACAGGAAGAAGGTAGAAGCAGGAAGAAAAAACAAATAACTGAGGTTTCTTTTGCTTATTATGAGTATTGCCTAGGCCAAACCCCTTTCAGTAACTTTAAAAATCATAAAGTTGTAAGGGCAGGGTTTGAATTCTTTTCTTGTAATATGTGAAATATTTGGTTATGAAATGGCATCTCTAAGATATTTCTCTAGCCCTGAAGCAATTTTGAATGTTTACTTAAAGGACCTCCTTACACTCTGAATTATTTTTTTAAAGTTTTCTCTGTCTGTGTGTGTATGTGTGTGTACATAAACAGTCAGCTTCTGTTCCTTTGAGTAACATTTGTGGTAACATTTTAGCATGAAAAGCCTCAGGGTTAGCAGTAAGCCTGGATTGATCTGAGAAATGCTTTAATTTCCTTTTACTGAGCTTCTTGAAAACACAGGGTTGTAAGTTTAGAGCTGGAAGGGACTTTAAAGGTCATCTGGTCTGACCCCCTTACTTTACAGATGATTGAAACACAAATTGATGACATGACATGGTCAATGTCCCTCTGTGTAGGGGCAGAAGAGAGCCTTTGGCCTTGGATCTTCTGGCTCAAAATCTCACACTTGTTACTCCGTGCCACTTGAGACCACTTCTACATGTATGAGCAGTTCAATAGCAAATCTGACTAAATTGTTGGTTAGAAGTGATTTTTCTGCACCATGAATTTCAAAGAAACTTTTTGGGATATTTTTGTGAAAAAATTATCTTGCCTACAACGTATGAGAATTTAGTGTAGCCATCCACGGAGGCCTCCACTACCACTCACGTTAGAGACGTTGGGAATGTGAGTATCAGAAACTAGCTTTTGTGTTAGTCTGCTGATAGTGAGGTGGTCATTTATCCTGTTTATTATGACTTAGCCGAACCCTTTGTCTTTCCCTTTTGCTCAGGTAACATGGCCATTTCACCAGTCATTTGTCTTGGGAGCCCATTCTGACCTGTCAACCTACAGGTGAAACAGGGCTTTTTCACTAAGTTAAAATAAACCACTCTGGTGGAGGTAGGTAGTGAAACAGCACTATAATAGTAGTGGGATTGTAGAATTTTGGAGTTAGAAGATAACCTAGAGATCATTCATACTTGAGGAAACTGAAGTTCAGTGAGGTAAACCAGTGGGTTCTGCTGTAACCTAAGTTTGGGAAGGTCCTTAAGTAGTGTATTGCTACACCTAATCACATATCCCATGTGTAGGGTCACATGATTTTTCCTGCTATAAAGCAGTAGTCTCCAATTTTTTGATTTCACCCCATCCATAAAAGGTAAAACACCTCCACCCCCACCACCGCTAGTACATAAATAGTTGCTTATTTATAAATTATATACATGTACTACTAATTATGTACATTGTAAATTTTACACAAAAATAGACATTTCAAAGGATGAAATAATATTTGATCCTAACTAGAGTTATTAGGAAGCCACTGTTAATAAGTAGGTGAGTGACATGATCAGACTTGTGCTTTAAGAAAATTACTTTGGCAGCTGCATGGAGGATGGATTGGAGGGGGAAGAGACTTGAGGCACTGAGACCAGTTAAAGGCTATTTTAATCTAGGCAAGAGACAGTACAAATGTGAGATAAATTGTGGAGGTAGAAACCAAGTTTTATCAAATGATCGGCTATATGGAGTAAGGGAGAACCAGGAGCTGAAGATACTGAGATGTGGAAGTGTGCTTGGAAGAGGTGAGGAGAAGATAATGTAATGAGATTTGAGGTATAGATCACAAACCATTCATACCTGCTTGTCCTGTTGAACTTACTATTGTCCCACCCAAAATGAAGAGAGGGAGAGTGGGACTTTTAATCACTGGTCACTGCTCTGAAACCCAAAACCACTCTCCTCACCTTTCTTTTCTTTTCTTTTCTTTTCTTTTTTTTTGCCATGGGGCAATGAGGGTTAAGTGACTTGCCCAGGCTCACACAGCTAGTGTCAATTGTCTGAGGCCAGAATCAAACCTCCGGTCCTCCTGAATCCAGAGCCAGTGCTTTATCCACTGCGCCATTTAGCTGTCCCCTCTCCTCACCTTTCAGAGGGCATCTGCCACAGCCACAGGGAGGGCAGGGAATGGATATGCTTGGGAGTGTATATGTATGTTATTTTCCTAATAACATCTGTACAATGGCTGGCTATCACAGAGCAGATGAGATTCAATATGACTTTCTAGGCTTCTATTGGTCTCAGCTTCCTACTGCTTGATCATGTATCCTATGGATTTAGCCTGCATCCTCTGGCCTCCAATTGGAGACCACTGTTACATAGCTTCCTGGTTTGTCTTTGATCTTTAACTGTTTGGAGTGAATAAAGGTAGCAAATGGAAGGTGAATTAGGGGTGAAATAATAAAACAAGTCAGTGGGAAAGTATTTGATTTAGCAAAATCTGTTTTATAATGTGTTTTAACATTAGTTTCACTAATAAGTTGGCATCCAATTTTCATATCTTTACCAATTATCTGAAATTTTGATTAGTCTTCTTTACCCACATTTGGTCTAGACATGAGATTTCACTGGTGTAGGGAGCGATAAGTGAGGGAAACAACCCCTCTCCCCATTCAGATTTCTAACTACTCTCCAGTTTATCATTTGAATTGCTTAGGCCATTCACTGATAGGTTAAGTGACTTCTCCGGTGTCCTACAGTATGTGTCACATCCAGCTGGACTTTAAGCTGCAGGCCCAGTTGACTTTGGAGTCCATTCATTCTCTGCCCACCAGGTCCTGCTTCCTCTCGGTACTCTGAATAATTGGAGGATGATTCTAGTGAGATTGGAAGCCGTTAGAAGGTTGCATTCAGCTGTCATGTCCTGAGAAGTCTCTGCCTGGTACATTAGAACTAGGCTAGATTTGGGACCAGCAGAGCTGATTCCAAGTCCTGATTTTCTATGACCAGGGCCACCTGTCAGATTCCCCAGATCTCAGCTCTCCTCTGTCAAGTGAAGGGGTTGGATCTTAGGATCCTGCAAAATTCCATTGGATGTCTTTAGATTGACATGGTGGGGGTGGAATTGGAGGTGAGGAAAGGTGATATAGAAGATTCCTGACCTCAAGAAAATGGGAGCTCTCAGCTATTAGAAAATAAAAATACAGTGGTAGAGACTGTTAAGGAGAAACTGATTGTTTTTAGCAAAGTATGTTATATTCCTGCCAAATTCTTAAATGTTTGGAAATGGAAAACCATCTTGTAGAATGAATTTGGGGATTGTCTTTAATTTTAGGTACAATGAGACAATAACTTACTATAAAATTTAAATTTACTTGTGGGTGGTTCTTAGAACAGAACATATAGTGATGTAATGATTGTCTGGGGGGTGATTACCAAGCATGCACTCAACAACTCCATCATTTGCAGAGTTTGCTATCTGTAAAACAATATTGAAAACAGTTATCATAAGTTTGTTTAGCAGCTAGGCAAGTAATGAATATAATAAGTGAATTCCTGGAATGTATGTAATAAAAGAAATTTAAATCTTCCTTGGAACTTCCTTGTTCCAATGCACAAAATGGCCATATGTTCAAATAAATGTTTAAACACTTAAATTTGTGTTTTTTGTAGATCTTACCAATATATTTGAGTCGTTCCTGCCCCAGTTGCTGGCCTATCCAAACCCCATAGATCCTCTAAATGGTGATGCTGCAGCCATGTACCTTCATCGACCAGAAGAATACAAACAGAAAATTAAAGGTGAGAGCATAAACAGTTTTGCCTGGAGGCCATAGGGTTTCATTGTCATTGGGTTTGTACTTCTGTCCCTACTATTTACCTGGCTTAGATTGGGAAGCATGGTCTAGGACAAGTATCAGCAACCTTCCTGGCAAAACACATCACTCTTTTCCAGGGCTGAACATTGCTCTTGAGTATCATTGACAGACCTAAGGGAAAGAAAAAAGAGAAACAGGAGAGAGAGAGAGAAAAAGAAGGGTGGGAAAGTGAAGATATGTGGTAGATAGTTGAAGGTATGCCACTATTCATCTCATTGTAAATTATCTACCTATCTTTCAATAGCATGTTGCACTTAAGAGTCAGTGGTACTAAATTCACATCCACCACTGACACAGGGCACCATATTTATTCCCTGTCCTTAAAGTCACCCTTAAGTTTCAGGGGAAGAAAGATCAAACAAGCTTAGTGGTAATATGAAATCTGATAGAATCAGACATTTTAGCTTTGTCTCCCTTATAATTACTTTAGAAACAGAATCTGTCTAATGGATAAAAGAACTCAACCTTATTTAACTTTGAGAATACTTCAATAACATTTCTTTTCCCTTTTCCACTAATAGCAGTACTTTACAATAGATAGTGGTTAACATTGCTGTTTAACTATACTGTAGCTTCCTATTAGAGGAAGCTGGTTGTACAGCTGATAGAGTGCTAGTTCAAATATGGCCTCAGACACTTACTAGCTGTGTGACCCTGGGAAAAGGAGGTTGTGCCTTTGTCTGCCTCCATTTTCTTAATTGTAAAATAGAATTAATAATAGCACCTTCCTCCCAGGGCTGTTATGTGAATCAAATGAGATAATATTTGAAAAAGCACTTAGCATAGTGCCTCGCACATAATAGGCATCATATAAATGTGTATTCTTCTTTCCTACTAAAACGTGCAGCATAACATTGAGTGAACAAGTGGCTTTACTAGTTCCCTTGGATTAAAGTAGACTAATTTATATTCATTTGTACAAAAATTTAAAAGTTTAGAATCCTCTTTTCCCATTCTGTAGTAGTTTGCTTGTTGAAGGCACATAAATAATGCTGAAATTGAAATTAGGTTTATGAAAATGTCGCCAAAAAAGGGAATTCAGAGGCGCCATGAGAAATCTACATTTTCTTCAGGTTAAGGCAGACTTCCCTTTGGTGACTGTCCAATTTAGCATAGCTTGCTACCCACCTGCACAGCAATCCAGAACATCAGCTTCCTCTATAAATGCCAAGACTTCTGGCCTCTTTGAAGTGCACCTGCAAAAGATTACAGTCAAAATTATTTAAACATACTTTCTGTGTGAAGTCTTTTCATGAAGACACAGGGGGAAAAATATTGCAACATGTTTTGTCAGTCAGCTATAAAGATGGTTTCTTCTCCTGCCATCCCAATTCTCCAAAGACTAATTGGTGTTCAGTGGCTTTACACAAGTAGGAAAAATAAACCCAGAAAAATTAGTTCACTTAAGTGGGACACTTCATACTTAATAGCTATACATTTGATGCAGTGATCAAAGTGTAAAATGGATGTCAATTGCAAGATACAGTTTTAAGACCAAATATTAAAATTTTGATGTAGGAAGTGTTTAATGGCAGGATTAGATAATTTTAGATGGAGCAACTCGTCTTACAACATTGCAGTGGGTATCTGTTATATAGTCTTACACTATAGGAAAAATCAGTATGGTTATTTTTTTGTACAAACAGATACAGTAACATAATTACAACATGAAATGACTTGCATTCTCCCCTGCAGTAGCCAGGTCTGACCCACAGAATTGGTTACTTCCTGAAATGAGAATGTTCCGAGTCACTTTTCTCTTTCTGTCCTCAGTGGTTGACTGAGAAGATGGAGGCTACAAGATAGGAGCTTCCTTTCTTTCCTCCTTTCCACCTCTACATTGACACTAAATGAATCTCTCTCAAATTCTGTTTTGATCATGGGACTCTACCAAAAAAACGAATGGTTCCCCTTTGCTTGAATGAAGTCCAGTATCTAGCATTCACAAGTCTATTTATGCCCTTTGAACAGTCTACCGTTCTTGGTTTCTCTCCTTTCAGTCTCTGCCCCTACATGAAGCTTATTTGCGAATTTGCTCACTTTTTATTAAGCACATCTCAAGCATTTCCTACCTCTGCTGAAATACCCATCTTATCCTCTTTTTCTCTATAAATTCTTATCATCCTCCAATTCTACCTTTTAAGGAAAACTTTTTTTGGGGGGGGGGTACTTATTGCCTAGAGCATTTTCACATGCCACCTAATCGTGTCTCACATTGTAAAATTTTCTTGTTGTCTTGAAATATTTTTGTTTATTAAATTTGATTTTTTTAATGAATCAAAAAAAAAATCATTTTTCTCTCCCCACTCCACCCTACCATTAGAGAAAAGGAAAAAAAAAGACATACACTAATAGTTGAACAAAACTAATTCTCTCATTGGCCATGTCCAAAAATATATACCTCATTCTGCACCCCAAGTCTATCACCTCTCTGTCAGCAGGGTAAGGAGCATGCTTCAGCACTGGTCCCTTGGAATCATGCTTGGTCATTGTTGGGTCAGAGTTTTTATGGTTTTCAAAGTCATTTTTTACAGTTTAAAACTAGTTTAAAACTTGTACTGTTATTAACTGATTAGAAATTTTTTTTTTGCCTGTAAACTTTTTGAGAATAGGGTCTAGGCCTTTTACTTCTCATCAGTTCCTTAAAATATAGTAAACATTAAGTAAATCATTTGGTTTTATTAGATAAAAGTACACACAGACAATACAACCAATTTTTTTGTTCATTTAAAAATACTCACATTTCAGACCTTATCAATACTACTGATATCTAGCATTTATAATCACATGGTTGGTTATGATTTCTAAATTAGCCTTGCTAACTGCTTCCACCACCAGAAATGATCCTTAGTGGAGATAAATTTAGTTTGAAGTAAGTAGACTTAAGGAACTCTTGCTACTGACCAGTTACTTTCCCACTTGCTTATTTTAGCTCAGTTCTGTGAAATACATTTGCCACATGTGGAAGATTGGTTGTGGACCCTCCCATATGACTTCAGCATTTATCCATTATTAGGCTGTGGTTTTAATAGCTATCTTGTATATTTCCCTGGTTTTAAAGCAGAGAGTTTTGATGTAATCATTTCAATTCTAAATCTATATGAGAGTCTATGACCCTGAACAACTGATCTGAACCCATAGATTGGGTCAATGAAGGGGACTGCCTTTTCAAATTGTGAGAAGTTCTGGACCAAGTTTTGCTTGTTGGGATTTAACTTGTAGAAGGTTGCTGAAGTAAGTAAGGGTTGCTGAAGCATTCCGTCCGTTTGTTATTTGATAAACCCGTATTCCCAGGGTAAAGAAAGACTGTAGTACGAAAATTAGTCATTAATTATCTTACTCTTCAGTATTCTACACCATTAATAAATGAAACCCTGCTTGTATTTCACTGATAACATTTGCTTGAATTTCCTAAGTGTAGCATTTTTAATGTGCATTTATCAGTACTCTTTTTTTTAAAAACGCCTTTGAAAAAAGTTTAAAGAATGATTTAAACTGATGGGGAAGGTTACCTTTGAAATTGAAATATAATCGTAAGATTATGTAAATTACCCAGTACTTTTTAGTTAATATTTTGTCCTACATAAATGCATGTGTTAGGCATATATCATGTGTGGTAATATAAATCAGGCCTGCCCAAGTTGGGAAGAACTATTCTAAACCACTTAAGTGTCTTTGTGGCATCACTACCATTCTTTCAATATCAAGTTATCTCTGGCTTAGACCAAGTAGAGGAAGCAAAATATTGAATCTGTTAGGTAGTACAGAATTGTACACAAAAAAAAACAAAACATCAGGAGAAGTTCTTCCCATTTAGACAGGCATTGTGTTTCTTCTCCTTACCTAAAAGGTAGAGCTAACAGTCTTAAGATATTTGAAAGATCTTCAGCTCTTTGGGTAGGCAGATCTTTTCCACCATCATCATCTGTGCTCATTCCCTAAAGACTCTATAAGAGGCAATAAAAAGGCAGGGACAGACAGAACAGGGAGAGGAGGGTGGTCAAAACAATTTCTCCCATGTGGATACTTTTATTTATTAGGAAGAAAGTGAAGAAGAAAGTGTCTCACATTCATATATAAAGTTCTGGTAAAAAGTTAAATTTTATACATTTATAAGGATTAGGTAGATTTAATCTGTCCTAATTTACTTTTGTCATGTAGTCATCACCCTTTTAGGTGACCTTAAAAAGTTTATACTTAGAGACAAGATTTTTTTTTTTTAAGTGAGGCAATTGGGGCTAAGTGACTTGCCCAGAGTCACACAGCTAGTAAGTGTTAAGTGTCTGAGGTCAGATCTGAACTCAGGTCCTCCTGACTCCAGGGCCAGTACTCTATCCACTGCGCCACCTAGCTGCCCTAGAGACAAGATTTTAATGGAAAGAGCCCCTAGATTTGGAGTCAGAGGACCTGACTTCAAATCCAGACATTGTTATATGACCTCAGGTGAGTTATTCAACCTCTCTAGGCCTCAATTTCCTCAAGCAGTTGAGCAAACTGTGAATCTTTTCATGATATAGGTAGACTATATATTTGAAAATGTTATACTCTTAAGGTTTGTAGGCATAATCTTTAATGGCCTAGTCAGGTGATTCTTCTTATCTTTCCAGGAGCAGATTTCAACTCAGGTTCAAAAAGCCTCATTCTTAGGTAAATCATGCCTATTGTGAAGCCATTAAAGAGATATTTGCTACTAGACAGCTGGTGGCACAGTGGATGTGGTGCTGGTCAGGAAGACTTGCCTCAGTTTCCTTATCTGTGCAGTGGGGAATCACAGTAACACCCACTTCCAGGATGTTCCTGAGGTTCCCATGAAATACAATTTGTGAAACACTTTTTAAACCTTCAAGTGCTATATAAATGCCAGCTATTGTTACTAGTTTGGGGGTACCTGACAGGCAAAGTCTGTTCTTCTGGTGAGAGGCTTGAGATTATACACCTGTAAAACATAGCTGCTCACTGAGGTCCTGTGTGAGACCCACTTGAAGACCCTGAGACTTTTTAATGCTTCTGCCATGTACCTTTGCTAACTCAGATTTGGAGCATCAAGAACTGGTGTAATCCTGTTAGCAGCCCAGTTGTTTCTTTTCTGCCATTGTACAAATGATTCTCCTTCTACGATATCACTTGCATTTTCTGCCTGCTAATTAAATTTCCTATATCCTAGAACCCCCCACTCTACCCCACCCCACCCCACCCCCTGCCCATATCCTTAACATCTTTTCTTATTGGGAAAATCCTACAGTGAAGAATCAAAGTTGAGGTCAAGTAACTTGATTTACCAAGAAAATCAACTAGACTAGAGTCATGGCTAAAGACATGGGAACTGAACTGAAAGGATTTTATACCCATATATATATTTTTTGGTGAGGCAGTTGAGCTTAAGTGACTTGTCCAGGGTCACACAGCTAGTAAACTGTCAAGTGTCTGAGTCCAGATTTGAACTCAGGTCTTCCTGACTCCGGGGCCGGTGTCCTGTCCACTGCGCCACCTAGCTGCTCCTATATATTTTTTAATTCAGTTTTTATTTTCAGTTCCAGACTTTCCCCCTCCCATACCCATTGAGAAGTAAGCCTTATATTTCTTCTCTCTACTCCTTTCCTTTACTTATCTTCAGCAGCAGTAAATAATAGAAAATATCATATGCTGAATGCCAAATGAGTAGTGCCCACTGTTAGGTGCTGTAAGAGGACTGGGGCAGTCTGGAAGGGCTTTATGTAAAAGGCCTCATGAAGAGTTGGGTCAGCTCTTCAAGAAGGAAAAAACCCCAAACAGCGAAGAGTGAGTGGATCCATTTAGCTAGAGAGAATCCTAATAGCTAACATTTAGACAGTGCTTACTGTGTGCCAGGCACTGTGCTATAAGTGCTTTATCCTTATCTCATTCGATCCTCACAGCAACCCTGAGAGGTAGGTGCTGCTATTATCCCCATTTACAGACCCAGAAACTGAGGCAAACAGGTTAAGTGACTTGCCCAAAGTCCCATAGTAGGTAAGTATCTGAGGCTGAATTTGAACTCATAGCTTCCTGACCTTAGGCCAGTGCTCTCCCATACCCTCCTACCAGATAGATTCCCAGAGAGAAAGGGCTCATGGAGAAGAGGATAAAAGGTAGGGCTGGAGATGCCATAAGCAGAGATTGGTTCAGGTTCTCTGACTTCTCTCCTATCCAAGTAGTTTGGACTCTAGATGTGGTCTATAATCTTGTTTTCAGGGGGTCTGTTAAGTGCTCCAAGATGCTGGCAAGGGGAGGTGACATGACAGCATACCTGCTTGGCATTAAATCTAGAAGGAACCTTTCCCCAAAGGCCATGTAATCCAGTCTTCTTGCTGTACCGAAGAGGAAACTGTGACCTCGTGAGGACCCTCGGACAACAAGTACCAGACCTGGGACACGAAACCAGGGCTTCTAGACCCCTTGGTCTTGCTGTTATGTGGGCCTGCCTCCTCTAGGGATGAGTACCTGAGACAGAGCTAAGGTTCTGCTCTCTAGTAGGTGTCTCCACACTTGCTTACTGTGCCTCCTGTCTCTTGTCCCCTCTGCAGAATACATTCAGAAATATGCAACAGAAGAAGCACTGAAGGAACAGGAAGAGGGCACTGGAGACAGCTCGTCGGAGAGTTCTATGTCTGACTTTTCGGAAGACGAGGCGCAAGACATGGAGTTGTAGTAGAAAAGGCTACCTGCTTTTCAGAAAGACTATTATTTCCTAACCATGAGAAGCAGACTATAATATTCATATTTAAACAAAGCAATTTTTTTTATTACTAAACAAGGTTTTTATGAATAATAGCATTGATATATATATATTATATATCACCCTTTAGATCTTGATTTCTTGGTCATTTCTCAACCTGAGGTGCATAGCATATTCCCACATTCCATTTTGGTAGCAATATGCAGCCCGAATGCATGCATTCATAAGTCCATTTGGCCAAGTCAACTTGTACGCTACTGAGCTGTCAACGAAATAGCTGCTCTGATAGGTAGACGTGAAGACAAAACAATACTGCTTCCTTTATTGGTGGTTCCAAAGAAACAAACCAAACCAAACCAAACCAACCCACCCTTGGACATTAAGATAGACTAGAGCTTGTTCAAAGTAAAGAGGAAAGACTTGGGGAGGGAGAAGGCCTGATGTGAGCGTGCTTAGAGAGCCAACAACCCAGTAGCAGTGCTGCTCCTTTCCATTAATGTTGGAGACACCGTAACCCGAGCACAGGGAGCTGTCTATCTGGAGTATTGACGCTTAAAGGAGGGTGTTTTGACTTGGATTTTAAGTACTTTTTTATATGTGGATTCCTGCCCTTCAAGCTACAGGGCCCTGCAACCACGGGTGTATTTGCTTTGGGGACCTTTTGAAATCCTTTTTCTGGACTTGACTCATTTTCTTGGTCTGGATTCTGAGCCCCATCCCTTTTGTGGGCAGAGGGGGAAGAGGAGGGAAATGACACGGATAGTGCTTCAGTTCATTCAGAGCACATGCAAAATTAGACTCTACTTCTTTGCCAGTTTGAGACTGCTACCCTTGACTGAGAGCTTTAACCTTGCTCTTTCGTGCTTGAACTGTGTTTAGATATACTTTGTACCTTCATCTACCAGGAGAGGGTCTCTCATCATCAAAGCGAGTCATTATGCTGAGCATTAGACCTGGGAAGACTGGGCCAATGGCCACGAATACTTCGGCACTCTCATTTCATCTGTTGTCTTTTTTTTCCCCCCTTCTTCTGCCACCCCTTGGCAGCGGCTTGGTTTACTGTCTGCTCCTAGGAGGGGGAGAGGATATTGCAGACCCCAACACACATTCAGAATTCTAACAGAAGACAAATTTGAGCAAATAAAGGTTATTCCACCCAAAGTGATTATACATGGGGAAAACAAGTGCAACTTTCTTCAGATATAGTTGAAGGACTCTTATGAAGGGGGAGGGAGGGAAAAGGGGGGAGGAGAATGAAATATCTTCTGATGTAGTAGAACAGGTTTTGAAGGTGGATTTTTTTTCCCCCCTGTTAATATTAAGAGGGAATTAGACACTTTAAAATGCCCGCCAATCAGATGTAAACTCAGTAAGCTACATGTCCAGAGGTTGCCTACAAAGTTTCTTTCAGATCTTAAATATTGCCTGCTGTATTTTAGGGAGTTTTGTGAAGATTATTTAGACAGCCAGAAATGTTTTGATGATTCTTCTTCTTCTTCTTCTCCTCCTCCTCCTCCTCCTCCTCCTTCTTCTTCTTCTTTTTTTTTTTTTTGGTGTGTGCAACCAGTAAGGACTGTGGCAGAATTAGCCAATTTCAAGACACTTTAAAAAAGAATGTTTTGAATGTTCCACAGGGCTCATTTGGTAGATTAAAAAAAAAAATTCTGAAATGCATTTTTAAATTTAGAAGTTCCACAAGGTTTGAGTCAATGAGGTTGGAAGATAGCCTATCTTTTTTTTTTTAATTCAAAAAGCACAATCAATCTCTTTTCCTTTGAAAAATCTATATAAAGTACAACTTGCTTTAGCATGATTATTTTCCTAAATAAAAAGACATACAACGAATTTATTTTACATTAATTACGGGCATGACGCAAAAGGTTTTCTTTCCTTTTTATTTCCTTAAAATAAAAAAAGTGCAGTTATGTAGGGCTGTGGTTAGTTACCGTGCTGAAGTTCTCTATCTAGCATTTGTGGCTTGTTGGAAGGGTAGTATTAACTATTTAACCTGTAATGGTGTACTTTAACTCTTATCTAGCACGTTGTATTCTCATTACTTTGGGGGAGGGAGGGTATCTCTGCTGGCACTGTCTAACTTGCTTACCTGCTGAATTAGCAGTTTGCTTGTGCTATAACCTTTACTGTAGGTGCTATTTAGGGGTAGGCTTCAAGTGCTGGGGTGGTGATTTCAGTTAAAACAATAAAAAATTGTATTTTTTCAATATTGTATAAACAATAGTGTTCTAATTACCTTAAATTTATTTCCAGGTAACTATTGTTTTTAATCTAGTTAATAACCAGGTTGCCAGTCCATAACCAGGTTTTGGGGGCATGTGAACCCGTGTACATCTTGTCTCCATGACCAAGGCCCATTTCTTTAATTAAACAGACAAGCCAACAATTCCTTCTACTCTAAAGCACCAGCATCAGAGGTTTTTATAGTACAGGGTGCTCTCATAAAGTGAGACTCGTTCTGGAGACCGTAAGCCAATCTGAGCATTGCGTGTGCGTGTGTGTGTGTGTGTGTGTGTGTGTGTGTGTGTGTGTGTGTGTGTATTCGAGCTTGTGCAGGTGTGTCTGTTAGCTTTCAGAGCCTCTTGCCATTGCTAAACAAATGACACGGTGTCCTTCCAGGCTATACACATTAATCCTTTCTGAGGGACTAGCTGTGGATCTGTGCATGTTTTCTTGACTCTAGATGGGACATTTTCTTTTTATGTGGAAACTGGTTTTCTACACGTCAAACAAGACCCCCTGATTAGCATTTCTTGTGCCCAATCTTTGCCCCTTCTGTTAAAACTGAAGGAGGTTCCGGTAGGTAATGAGGTCCATAGTTGACCCCAAGTAGTAGAGGAGCTCTCTGTATTTCAAAGGAATCCAGTGCCTCCTTCCATTCTCTCTCTCTCCTCTTCCCCCCCCCCCCCCCCCATGGCTGGGAGAGTAAGCCAAATTAGATTTTTCCTACACTAACCAGCTCTGTCTATAATCCAAACCATACCTGGTTTCCGCCTCCTGCTGCTGAGACTAGTAACCAGTATCCCCAAAGAAGACTGGCTACAGGTATTTAGGCAAATAAATAGCAATGGCAATTTGCTTTTCTTTTTTCAGTTCAAGCAGTACCTGTACTTTCTGAAATCCTATCTTGTGGTTTTATAGCACCATGCCATTCTCTGCCCCTGTTCATATGACTGATCTTAAGCTCTGGCCAAATACCAACAAGCAAGATAGTCTTCACCCAGCAGCATTCGATCCGCTCTCTACTGGCACTCAATGGATTCTTGAACACCAGAGCCTTGTTAGAGGCTAGTGTGGGTAGTAGTAGATGACCTAGAAACAGGCACTTTGGTTTGTGTCCTTGAGTGTCCCCCTCCCCCACCTACCCCGCTTTGAGGTCACCCTGGCATCTTATACCTTGGAGATGGATGATCATCAGAAGTTGCCATATCTGGCCAGGACCTAACAATTTTCTTTCCACTTAAAAATAAGCTTTTCTAATTGCCAACAGGTTGATATAAACTCAGAGAAGTGTTTAACTTCAGAAAGGGAGTTTAATCTCAACAAATTCCAGGAACCTCTCAATTCTGTTTTGTGTCCCATGTTTGATTTGTATTAAGCCTCCTACTTGTGATGACTGGAAAAAAAAGTAAAAGGAGGCAGCAGCCTCTGTTAATCCTTATGGGTGAGATTTCTAGCCACAGTTCAGGAATTGACTTCTAACTTGACTAAAATGGTCTGTGAACCTTGTGAGTCTCATGGACTCATCCAGTAAGGTTAAAAAGGCAAAAAAAATCACTGAGCAAAGTTAGCAGGGTTTGTGTGTTGTGTGCGTGTGTGCGCGCGTCGTGTGTGTTTTTTAATCAGCACCCTGAAACCAGTTCCCTGAAATCAACTTAGTTCAGATTTATAGGAGGGCAGCAAGCATTTCCCTCATCTTAACCCATGTTCATTTTCCCCCTGGTCATGTGGAACATTCACAGAGGATTCTGGAAGGCAATGGATTTCTCACTGGAGTCTGTCTTATAGAAGGGTGTTTCAGGGGATGTGGAAATAATGAGCAGCATTTTGCTATGTGAGGATTCTCCACCATCACTATATGCCACTTGAGGGCAGGGACCTGCTTTTGGGCTTGCCTCAGTAGAGCAGAACCTTTGGCAGGTCTGTAGGCATCATGGGAAATGGCCATCATTTACTGACTGTATTTGGTACATATTGTGTGATACTTGAAGAGATGAAAGGGGCTTCCAAGCCCTTCATTGGAGTCTAAGATTTTTTATCTTTTTTTTTTTCTCCTTCCCCCTCCCCACCTTTTTTTTTTCTTGCATTGTGATGATGTAGTGGGCACATCTGTCAACAGGACGAATGCCTCTTCTCTAAGACTATAACCTCTCAAATAGTTGTGTATAATGAAAGAATTGTAAACTTTTTTAAATAAAATGTATATACCTTGGCATTTGGCTGGACCTTGATCAATAAGCTCAGCTGACAAGCCCCTGTGTTTTCTCTTGGGAACTGGATTCCAAAAGGCCGTCCTCATAAGTCTGTTTGAAGAGGCAGCTCTGTGTATTTGAGTCTTGATCTCAGAACACATATTGCTATTTAAAGGGGATGAGTCTGAGGCAGATGAATAGACTGGTCTGGGAGTATGTGTGTTACAGTATGAGCTGTTAGCAGTCAGTTCAAGAAAGACCTATATCATTTTTCCATTGGACCTTTTCTAAAGTATAGTGGCCTGACCCTCATGCTAAATTTGGTTCAGCTGGGCAGAGTGCCCTTTCTTGGTTTTAGCCCAGACCTTACTGAGAAGGTGAAACCTCCCGACCCAGCAGCCGTTCAGACTCCCAAGGAGAGTGTAGTGAGTGCTCTGACCAGAAAATGGTCCCAGATTATGTCAAGGGATGACTTCTGGAGTACAGGGACTTTGGGAAGATGGATGCGTTCAGGGAGACTGTCTGCCTAACTGAATTTCTTTTCAGAGAGACGGTATTTCTAGTTTTCTTCTTTAGACCTCAGCATTTGCTGCCACTCAACACTAGAGGGTACTGTGAACTACGTTTAATACAGAAACATCTGGTTTGGATGGGTTTTTTGGACACTATGCTGCCTCCTTCCCACATGCCGAAATTCCCACTTCACTTTCTTTTTTTGTTTTTGTTTTTGCTTTTGCGGGGCAATGGGGGTTAAGTGGCTTGCCCAGGGTCACATAGCTAGTAAGTGTCTGAGGCTGGATTTGAACTCAGGTACTCCTGAATCCAGGGCCAGTACTTTATCCACTGTGCCACCTAGCCGCCCCCCCCCACCTCACTTTCACTCCTTCCACTCTCTACCCCCTTTTCCTTTCCTTTTCTTGTCTTCACCCAAACCTTGATCCTTTTGCCATCTTTGGTAGTTTTTTGGTAGTTCCCCCAAAATGGTTGAGGCATCTGAGAGCCTCTAAAAAGTGCATGCATTCGCATGGAAAATGTTACTTTGGCTTTCCCTCAATGTCCTAGGGAGGAGAGAAGCATATTCCTCATATGTTGAATGGATCCTAGATCCAAGGCACCCAGGCTGAGACAAAGGATGGAAATGATGAGCTTCAGGAAGTGACACTTTTGAAGCCAACAAGCATTAAGCTCCCACTCTGCCAGGCCATGTGCTAAAGGATGGAGCCACGATGAAAGGCAAAAGAATACAAACAAGAATCGGCAAACAAGCTCTAGACAGGATATGCTGAGAGTCATCTCAGAGGGAAGGAACAAAAAGGAAGGACTGTGAAAGGCTTCTGGCAGAAAGGGGGACCTCGAGACTTGGAAGAAGCCAGAAGGTGGAGATGAGAGACTTCTGGTCATGGGTGACAGCCAGTGAACGTGCCCAGAGTGGGAGATGGAGTGTAGTGATGGAGGCCTGTGGCTGAGGGGGCTCTGGGTCTGAAAGGATCACCTCTGGAGGCATTATTGTATTCATTTATGTATCATCTTGATGAAACTGCCAGACCTAAGTTTTGGAATTCAGCCTTTGCTATTTAGACCCTGTCCCCCCCAAAATCTGGATGCTTTTTCAGTTGAAGAGAGAGGAGGGACAACTGGGTGGTACAGTGGTTAGAGCACCGGCCCTGGATTCAGGAGGACATGAGTTCAAATCCAGCCTCAGACACTTGACACTTATTAGCTGTGTGACTCTGGACAAGTCACTTAACCCTCATGGCCCCGCAAAAAAAAAGGAAAAGAAATGAGAGAGAAGCTGACTTAGGCTTTTAGATTTGGGAGGGAAATGAGAGGTAATGGAATCATTTCATAGGTGAAGCCACGCCCTAGGGGGCAGCTAGAAGACACAGTGGACAGAGTGCTGAACGTGGAGTCAGGAAGACTCTTCTCCATGGGTTCAAATCCAGCCTCAAACACTTACTTAGCTGGATGCCCCATGGCAGATGACTTTGCCCTGTTTGTTTCCTCATCAGTAAAATGACCACTCCAGTATCTCTGCCAAGAAAACCCCCCCAAAAGTGTCACAAAGGGTCAGACACAACTGAAAAAATGGCTAAACAACAAAGCTGAGGTTCAGAAGTGTGAAGTGACTGGCTCAAAGTCACACAGGTATTGAGGGTATTCAGGAACTGAATTTGGCTCCCACGAATCCCAGTCCTGGTCTGATTTTGCTGCACTACGCTGCCTTGCATCCGCAGCCTTTCAAAAAAACCTCCCGTCTGTACTCTCTGGGTATTCATTGGGACTGAAATAGTTTTTGGTGCTTTTGAAAGAATTATTGGTACTAACTTCTGGTCTCAGAAATCTATTCTCCCCCTCTGTGGGATTACCTAGATGCCATGCCTACCAACTGACGCTTAGATGGCAGGGTAGAGAGGTAGGCCTAGAGCCGGGTTCCTAAGACCAGCCTTAGACACTTTACTAGCTATGTTGTGAGCAAGACACAGAACTGCTGCCTCAGAAATAAAGATGATGATAATAGCACCCACCTCCCAAGGTTGTGAAGACCAAATGTAATAATATTCATAAAGCACTTAGCACAGTACCTGGCTCATAACTGGTGTTAATGCTCATCTCCTCCATCCCTTCTTCCTCCCTCCCTCCCTCTGTCTCAGGCCTGCAGGACTAGCAGATGATCCTCTCTCATACACAGAAAAGGCAGAAACCATGCTGTAGTTTTGAGGAGTGAGAGCTATGTTGTCTCCCTACTGTCAACCAGGCAAGAACCTGTCTTTTCTGATTCATAATGGCTTTGGGGAAAAGAAGGCCTTGTCTTTTCTGAACCCCCAGGTTTTTGCTTTTTTGTTTTTCCTTATTTTTGAAAGCAGGAGAAATTGCTGGACTCTAGGGTAAAACACCCAAATCTGTAAAGCTCAACTTGCATGGCTTCTGGATGCCAGTCTGGAGCCTCTTGGGGTAGACGGCACAATACTCACAAGAGCCTGACTCAAGTTTATACCACCCCCAGTGTCTGTGCTATGGTACTGATGTGACACATTGATGCTTAAGTAGCTAAGATAGGATCCACGACAGGCTTACCGTATGCCAAACACACTTGCCCACTGGTGCATCCCCAAAAAGTACCAATCCTCTATATACTGGGTGCTTTGTGGAGATGCCACTGGCCCAGATCCTGCCCTGCCCTCATTGTTGGTAGTGAAGGAACAGAGGCGGACGTTTCTTCTGTGGGCTGAGCAGTGGGGAGTGTGTGATTCTTTTTAAGCTGATGAAAGGCAGTCTCTCTCTTGTTCTCAGGACCTAGTAAAGCCATATAGCATCCCAGAGTGTAAATGCCACATCTTCTACCTTGTTGGGCCACACCCTGATGACTTGACATGGCAGAGGGTTATTCATGCTGCAGATGGGAACCCAAGAAAGACTTCCTGCGCTTTGTCCATTTCCCCTAGTATTTCCGTTTCCCCCGTTGGCTATAGCATATACCTAAGAGATAGATAATAGACGAGCAATCACCCCAGCTAGTATCCTCAGCTTTGACCTGATGCCCCAGCTGGCAGATTCCACCATCTCTCTCATCTTCACCCTGGAGGGCAGAGAACCCAGCTTGGGGAGTCTATTCCTATGTGATAAAAGCTTTTGTTTCACAGACTTATTTGTGCCTGGGAGGGGCTGGATAACATTCATGCCTGTGTCCTCTGATCCTTCTAGGCTGGGTCTTATGTTGTCAGAAGGGCATAGGAGCCCAAGAAATGCCACTCAAGGGTCAGAGCCATGCTCCCTTTGACCCAGTGTTCAGTCTCTGGAAGATGAGCTAACCAGAAACAGGGTGGTCCACCCCACCCAGCTCCCTGACATTGATTTCCACAAAATTATTTGAGCAACATTTTCGACTATGATCCTGATTCCCTGAGTCATCTCTCACTTAATAACCAGTTGTGAATCTAGCATTCATTGCTGTATCTGAAGTGGGAAGTCTAAACTTAAATTTTTTGATCCATACCACTCCTCGGGCTAGTAGATTTTGTAACTTTATGTGAAAGGCCACAGTTAAACTTGGACCAAGGTCATGCAACCCAGGGTTCTTAACCAATTAGGATTTTCCGATCCTCTTGAGAGGTAAAAACCACAAGAATAGGGATTTTTGGGGGGGGGGGCAATGAGGGTTAAGTGACTTGCCCAGGGTCACACAGCAAGTAAGTGTCAAGTGTCTGAGGCTGGATTTGAGCTCAGGTCCTCCTGAATTCAGGGCCAGTGCTCTATCCACTGCACCACCTAGCTGCCCCAGGGATTTAATTTTTAAAAAACAATTTCCAAGGTTTAATTTTGGGGTCAATGTATCCTTACAGAATGTTCATCATAATCTTATTTTATATAGCAATCAATCAGTAAACATTTAATAAGTGCCTACTTATTAAATTATGTGTCAGGCACCATGCTAAGTGTTAGGGATACAAAAAGAGTCAAAAGGGGGTTCCTGCCCTCAAGAAGCTTATGAACTAATTGGGAAGACAAACATGCAAGCAAACATACAAAACAAGCCATATACAGGACAATAGAAACTAACAGAGGGAAGGCACTGGGATTAAGAGGAGTGAAAGGCTTCCTGTGGAAGGTGGGTTTTGTTTTGTTTGTTTGTTTGTTTTAGGATTTAACCAGAGGAGTCAGTAGTTGTAGCCGAGAAGGGAGAGGACTTCAGGAGCTGTTGAGAGATGGAGCCTCTCCTTTAGGGGGGAATAAGGGGTAAGAAGACTGGAAAGGTAGGAGGGGACTGGGGCTTTGAATGCCAAACAGCGTTTAGCATTTGAGCCTGGAGGAAACGGGAAGACCCTTGAGTTTACTGAGTAGGGGAATGACATGATTGGGCCCCAGCTTTAGGAAAATCCCCAGTCCAGTGCACACACTCCTGCAAGAGGAACAAGATGGGCCTCACCCTGCAGTAAAAATGAATGTATTAAGCGGATCTGGATAGTGAGAAAGGGGAGGGAACAGGAAGAAAGAACTCGGTAGGTAAGCGCAGTGGAGTCAGGAGTACCTGAGTTCAAATCTGGCCTCAGACACTTAACACTTACTAGCTGTGTGACCTTGGGCAAGTCACTTAACCCCAATTGCCTCACCAAAAAAAAAAAAACAACTCGGTAAAGGTTGGGGGAAAGAGGCAGAAATAGTATGATAATACTCTGCATTTATATAGCAAAGCACTTTCCATAACATTATCCCCTGTGAGAAAGAAGCACACCCACCATCCCCATTTAACAGAAAAAACCGTTTCTAGGAGGTGAAGTCATTTGTGATCGCACAGCAGCGAGTTGGAGATTGTATTCCAAACGAGGGCTCTCCCAGTTTCGAGTCCACTTTGTAACAGTACGGAGAGCCAGATACCCACCATCCCATGCCCTCTGGACTTGCTATTTGCTTTTCCCAGACGGATCTTCCAAACCCTACTACCCCGATGCCGACCATGTCCGCGGTGGCCACCAGGTGGCTCTCTCGCCTCTCTGGACGCCTCTGCTCCTCTTGCCTTTACCCCGTTCTGTTTAAGAGGTCCCTTCTCTCCTGGATGGAGACTTGCAATTGGCAGAAAGACACCTAAGGAATCGAACAGAATGGGGATCATCGGAGACTGGCCCAAAGGACGAAGTGGAGCCCCGGGGAGAAGGGACCGACAGGCTCTGCACATCCAGCACACGCAGGCTACTCCGGTCTGTGAGATACTAAATTGGACTGAGCAAATGGAGCTCGCCTCACCGGAGAAGGAGCCATTCGATTCAATCCGGAGTGTTTATGAAGCACCTACTAAGTGCCAGGCACTGGCGACACTAAGATACAACAGTCCCTGGCCACGAGGAGTTTACATTCTCCTGACAGTTGGAGGTGGGGTGGGGTGGGGTGGGGAGAGCATGGACACAGACAAGTCCATACAAAATAATAAAAGTAATGGGGGGGGGGGGATCCCTGTGAACTGAGGAAAATGGGGAAGGCTTCTTACAGGAGGTGATACTTGAGCCCTGAAGGGGGCTATGAATTCCAAAGATCAGAGGGAGGAAGGAGAATAATACAGGCTGCAAAGGCAGACTCAGAAGCCCAGGCAGATGCCCAGAAATGAAGAAGCTGGTGCCATTTAACCCATAAATGCTGAATGGCAACTGCAGGTAAGATCTTGTGCTAATGAGACAGCTTTGCGGTGCAGTGGCTCTAATGTGGTTCAAATCCAGCCTCAGAAAGTTATTAGCTGTGTGACCCTGGGGAAAGTCACTTTACCTCTGCCTCAGTTCCGTCAAATCTAAAATGGGGATAATAATAGCACCTACCTTGCAGAGTTGGTGTTAGGGTCAAAGGAGATAACATTTGTAAAACACAGGCTCTCAACAAGGGTAGGCCCTTCCCTACCCTCAGCAGGGATACAAGTATAATATGTAGGGAAGACTGTTCTCAGAACATGTGCAGAAATCCCCTGCCTGGTTTGATTCCCATACCTCTTCCTTGCTTCCAGTATAAGTGTGGGAACTTTAGGGGATTGATTTTGTGCAGGAGTGGCCCAGGTGATGACAAAATATTCAAATTAGGGGCCCAACTGGAGTTGGGCCAGGTCTCTGGAGTTTGAAGAAACTGAGTATACACACACGAGATGGCCCTGAGCATCTGGGTGGGGAAAGAGCTGATTTCCCCTTCCCAGCCACCGAGTACTCATGAACATAGGATGCCTCTGTTTCTTTTTGCTTTTCTGTTTATTCCTTCCTGCTCTTAGGTAAATTATTATTCGAAGGTGAAAATGCCTCAGTGACCACATGAGTTATGGCCTGACGCTCTGCCAGCCGAGCTCACCAGTACAGGGATCAGTTGCCACAGGAACTGGGAAGTGAATAAGCAGCAACCTTAAGATGGACGTGCACTGGAGTGCAAGGGCTGGGGAGCTGGACTTCCTAGGCAGCATCAGCCAAGCTCGGTCAGCAGCCAAGAGACATCTGGGGTCTTCCCCTTCTCCAGTACCAAACAGAAGGGGCAGAGAGAGGGAAGGAAGCCCTTCTCTAAGCTCCCATGTAACCACCCTTGTTCAGATCGACTCTCCTCCTGGAGCTGGTTATAGGAGCTTCCTCATTTCTTTTCCCGCCACCTTGGCTTACCTTGCACACTGTTAGTGATGGACTCGTATAAAAGTGCACTTCTGTAATCTTCCTAATACACTCCAACAGTTTGGATCATGTTTCTGCTCAACTGAAGAATCTTCCATAGCTCTCCATTCCCTGCTGAGTAAAACATAAGCTTTCAAAATGTCATTCACCAGCCTCCACGTTTAATCTCCAGCCCACCTTCCAGCCTAACTTTATACTACTCCCCTTCTCTTACTCCATGTTGTGGATAAAGTAGACTGTCTTCTCCATAATTTCATGCAGTCTCCCACGCCTGCTATGAACTGCCCTGTGTCTCCATTGGTTGATGTCCTTCCTTTCCTTCAGGGTCCCTTCAAGGTTAGGTGTCACCTTTTCTGCAAAGCCTTCTATGACACCTCCAGATCAGTGCTTCTCAAGTTTTTTGGTCTCAGGACCCCTTTAGACTTTTTTTTTTTAATTTTTTGCAGAGCAGTGAGGGTTAAGTGACTTGCCCAGGGTCACACAGCTAGTAAGTGTCAAGTGTCTGAGGCCAGATTTGAACTCAGGTCCTCCTGAATCCAGGGTGGTCCTTCATCCACTGTGCCACCTAACTGCCCTCCCTTTAGACTCTTTTAAATATTTTAATTTGATTTTTTTAAATGGTTTTTTCCAATTACATGTAAAGATTTTTTTTTGAGTTCCAAATTTTTCTCCCACCCTCCCTTCCCTCCTCCCTCCCCAAGACAGCAAGCAATCTGATACAGGTTATACATTACAATCATATTAAACATATTTCCACATTAGTTATGTTGTAAGAGAAGAATCAGAACAAAAGGAAAAAATACTACAAAGAATAAAAAACAACAACAACAAAGCAACGACATAAGTGAAAATAATATGTTTAAATCAGCATTCAGACTCCATAGTTCTTTTTCTGAATGTGGAGAGCATTTTCCACCATGAGTCTTTTGGCATTGCCTTGGATCATTGTATTGCTGAGAAGAGTTAAGTCCATCAAAGTTGATCATCACACAATGTTGCTATTACTGTGTACAAAGTTCTCCTAGTTCTAGCTCACTTCACTCAGCATCAGTACACTTAAGCCTTTCCAGATTTTTCTGACATCTTCCTGCTCATCATTTCTTATAGAACAATATTATTCCATTACATTCACATACCACAACTTGTTCAGCCATCCCTCAATTGATGGGCATCCCTTCGATTTCCAATTCTTTGCCACCACAAAGAGAGCTGCTATAAATATTTTTGTACATGTGGGTCTTTTCTCTTTTTTATGATTTCTTTGGGATATAGACCAACTAGTGGGATAACCCCTTTAGACTCTTAAAAATTACTGAGGACCCCTCCAAAGAGCTTTCGTTTATGTAGGTTTGTCTATGCATGTGTGTGTATATGCATGCACATGCACGTATACTTATATGCACACATATATTTACATATATGTATATACATATCATATTTAGATATTAAAACATCTTAGGGGCGGCTAGGTGGCGCAGTGGATAAAGCACCAGCCCTGGATTCAGGAGTACCTGAGTTCAAATCCGACCTCAGACACTTGACACTTACTAGCTGTGTGACCCTGGGCAAGTCACTTAACCCCCATTGCCCTGCAAAAAAAAAAAAAAACAAAAAAAGAAAGGAAAAAAAAAACATCTTAGTATTGTGATGAAAGAAGTTTTGACCTCAAAGCTCCCCTGAAAAGGTTTCAGGGAGCTCCTTGCATGTCTGGTTTACACTTTGAGAATCATCACTCCAGATAATTGTGATTTCTCCCTCCTCATCATTCTCATAGCCCTTTGCCTAGACTCTGCTTCGAACTTCTTTTTTTGTTTTTATTTTTTGTGGGGCAATGGGGGTTAAGTGACTTGCCCAGGGTCACACAGCTAGTAAGTGTCAAGTGTCTGAGGTCGGATTTGAACTCAGGTCCTCCTGAATCCAGGGCCAGTGCTTTATACACTGCGCCACCTAACTGCCCCCTGCTTCGCACTTCTAATACCCTTTCTTCTTTCTGCACATCTTCTCTTCTGGCAATTATAAACTCTATGATAGAAGGATCCAACCTATGTTGGATCTCAGCACCCAGCACATTGTCCTGCACATGAGAAATAGTTAATAAATGTTTAATGGAATTGAGTAATGTCTTGGAGGCAGGAAGTTCAGAATGAAGAGAGAAGGGGGCCTAGGAGTGAACCTCCCTTTTAGGGACTGCTAGGAGGAACAGAGGGAAGGAGACGAGAGACGGGGCCAGTGGAGAGGGAGACCATTAGAGCATCTTGTCAGTGAAGCCAAGGGAGGTCGAGGCCAACAATGGCAGATGCTTCAGAGAAGTCAGACACTGAGGGCCAAGACAAGGCTCACAATCGACTCAGAATAAAGATGTCACTGGTGACCTTTGAGGATGCAGAACAGAAAGACTCATTGCAGGGAGTGTGCAGGAGTGAATCAGTGCTGAGCTAACAGAGGCAGTGAGTGCAAACTGTTCTTTGGAAGAAATTCAGCCTTGAAGGGAAGGAGAGAAGTAGGATGGTGGACAGAGTGGGAAAAGGGTCATGTGAAGGATTTCAAAAATTTGTATCAGTCAATAAGCATTTATTAAGTGCCTACTATGTGCCAAATACTGTGGTGGGTGCTAGGAAAAGGAGGCGTTAAATTAAAGATGAACTGCTCACATTCTGTCAGGGGAGATGAGTACATATGTAAGTATATGCAAAGTACATGTAAAATGAATACAAGGTAATTGTGGGAAAAGGGAGATTATAAGCAGCTGGAGGAAAGAGAATAGGCCAGGCCTCATGCAGAAGGTGGTACTTGAACTGAACTTTAAGGAAACATGGTCTTCACTTCAAAGGTGAAGGTAGGATGAAGCTGGGCATGAAGGACAGCCAGTGCAAAGTTGTAAAGGTAGAATATGAGTATTGTTTGTGAAAATTTGGATGGGTTGTAGAGTGAATGAAGAGAAGATAGGTGGTATGGTGGATAGAACACTGGGCTTGGAGTTGAAAGACCTGAGTTCAAATCCTGTATCAGGCACATACTAGCTGTGTGACCCTGGGCAAGTCACTTAACCCTGTTTGCCTCCATTTCCTCATCTGTACAAAGAGCTGGAGAAGAAAATGGCAAATTACTCCAGTTGTTGTTTATCCTTCCTTTCTGAAGAAGACCAGTGACTTCACGGGGTAATGTCTTGACTTGCATGTGAACTGGCTTTAAGCAAGGCAGAGTTACACAAAGTCATCAGCCTCCTTCTCTCTTCCTGAGTCATCAAAGTCCAGTATTTCTGCCAAGAAAAACCCACTGGAGTCATGTAGAGTTGGACACTACTGAACAACAACAACAATGTATAAGAAGGCTAATAATGGTTGGTTGATCGATGTGAAAAGCAGATTGGAGCCAGGCTATAAAGAAGAAACATGTATTCATTTGTAGATGGGGGGAAGCGAGGGGCCGGGGAGCCAGTAGAGTGGGAAATAAATACATGGCACGGTCCCTGGCCTCAAAGAGCGGATGATCTAGTTGAGGAGACAAGACTTAGAGGGTCCATAGTTGGAGAACAGTCCAAGATGAATAGTGTACAATGGTGGGTGGGGCTGGAGGGATGGCTATCGATGATAACTATGATGTTCTGAGAAGAGGGACATCATAGAGCAGTGGTTTCCAAACTTTTAGGGTCTCTTATCCCATCAGTAATATCGAGCGTATGTATTTACTTACTTATAAATTATATACATGTACTCCTCTACCTAATTGTCATGTACATTATAAAATTTATTCAAAAATAGAAATTAAAAAAGGATGAGATAAAGATGAAATAACAATTAACCCACTGGAGTTTATTTGGTCGGCAAATGATGTAGTCAGATCTGCATCCTAGGAAAAGGTCTTTAGCAGCTAACTGATGGAAGATGGTGGGAAGAGAGGGATTTGAAGAAGAGAGAAAGACAAAGAGGCCATTGCAGTAGTCTAAGCAAGAGGTGGTGAGGAGCAGCTCTATGGCACCTGAACTACAGTAGTGGCTGGAGAGAAGGAAGGGGGGAGATTAGAAAGATGTGAAGGTAAAAAAGAAAGATTCTGAATGGGTAGGTGACCTGATGCTCTAAAAAGCTGAAGATGATGCTGAGGCTGTGAACCTTTGATAAAAGCAAAAGAGTCTGGGGACAGCTAGGTGGTTCAGTGGATAAAACACAGGCCGTGGACTCAGGAGAACCTGAGTTCAAATCTGACCTCAAACACTTGACACTTACTAGCTGTGTGACCCCGGGCAAGTCACTTAACCCCCATTGCCCTGCAAAAAACAAACAAAAAACCACAAAAGAGTTTGTATGTGAAGCTGGGGGTAGACAACATAAGGGGTAGACTAGACCTCTTATTTCATTAGTATAGAGAACCTCCAAAGTGAGGAAACTCTGTTCACCATTGCAGGTTGATGCCTTATCTGCAATTTAATACAGGTGCCTTAGAGCAGAAGCGTCAAATACTAACAACACTCCCAAGTGAGGCAGAATCAGATGAAAATGTATTTCCTATCTGATTTTAATGTGTTGATGTATTCATAAAAAAAGAACTCTATAAATGGGTGTGGTCTTTTTTTTTTTTTTTTGCAGGGCAATAGGGGTTAAGTGACTTGCCCAGGGTCACACAGCTTTATCTACTATACCCCCTAGCTGCCCCCTGGGTGTGGTCTTCTAAGTCAAAATGTGGCCCATAGAGATCCCTATGGATGGTTTTAGGGGCCTTGTTTCAAGGATTTTGACACAACTGCTTTAGAGCATGGAGAGGCTACAAGACGCTGGCCAGGGTCATAAAGTCAAGTATGTTTCCCAGGAAAAACTTGAACCCAAGTTTTCTTGGCTAGTTCTCTACCTGCTACTTCACACTGCCATTGGTGATGGTGATCACTACTCATTCATGCCTGCTTAGCCTGTGATTCATTCTGTTAGCCCTTGTCCTTGAAAAGGGGAAGGTAGAGCTCTTACTCATCATTGCCCAGGATCAAAAAGCGCTCCCTCTAAGGGTACCTGCAGTCGTGTCTAGGTGACATGGGGTCATGGGGAAATTATGCAGTGTATGTCTGTGTGTTGGGGGCGGGGTGGTCAGGGCATTACAGAATTCCCCCAATGTCACAGCCAATTGTTGTAAGAGGCAGGTAGGGGTCAGGTTTTAGCCACCAGGAGGGGCCGGCACCTGGGCAGGAGGAGAAGGGCTGGGGGGCAGAACAGAGCCAGGGATTGTTAGGGGATCATATTAGGTGTGGTTGTGTTGGTCCAGAGCAGCCAGCCCCAGAAGGGCTTTACGGAGAAGATAGGCCTTGAGAGATGGCAGGATTCGAATAGGAAGAGGAGAAGTAAAGGAATAAGCATGGGCCTCTTCATACCTTCCCTCGCACACAGAGGGCCTGCAGGACTGGCCGAAGCCTGACTGTCTGCTCAGATGTCAACCGGAAGAAGGGACTGAGGAAAGGAGGGGGCTCAGGTGGGAAATGGCAGTCCTTTGTCTGACATTCCAAGTTTAGCCAGCAGATGGCTGGAGGGAGCTACGAATGTCCAAGATTGAAACTCAGGAAATATTGACTCATATTTCTCCCGTTACAGGAAGCATTGCTGGGCCCTAGATTCACCCACCTTCCTCCTTCAGTGAGCTGTCTAACCCCTGGGCCTCTAGTGACCAGGCCCTGAGATCTACCCACAGCACTCTATAGCTGCATGTTTCTTCTAGACTCCATTGGATGTCCAAGGGATATCCTAGGAGTTACCCAAGGGATAATCCACAAGATGCATAGGAAAGTAAGGAGAAGAGGGGGTTGAGTTTGGCAGCAGTAACCATGAAAATTAACTGGTATTTCTATATGGACAGAATTTGAAAAACAAACAAGGGGCTTGAATGGGATGGGGGAAAACCCCTCTCTAGATTTAGAGTCAGAGGGTTAACCTGTGTGTGTGACCTTGGGCAAGTCACTTAACTCTGTATGCCTCGGCAATTTATCTGTCAAATGAGGGGATTGAACCAGATGACTCTAAATCTATGAACCTATGATTCTATATATACTTCTGCCTCTGGAGTAGCTGCCCTTTTTACGTATTCTCTTAATTTTAATTTTAATTTATTATTTTTTTTAGTGAGGCAATTGGGGTTAAGTGACTTGCCCAGGGTCACAGAGCTAGTAAGTGTCAAGTGTCTGAGGCCGGATTTGAACTCAGGTCCTCCTGACTCCAGGGAGGGTGCTCTATCCACTGTGCCACCTAGCTGCCCCTCTTTTAATTTTTATTAATTTCAAAAATCCTTTATTGTGTGCCTACTTTGTGCCAGGTCTTGTGTTAAACTTTATGGATAGAAAGACAAAAATGAAGCAATCCCTTCCCTCAAGGTGTCTGCATTCTACTGGGGAGAAACAATTGTGTGCCCAGATAGATAAATATAAAGTGTAAGCAAAATAAAGAGAAAGGGAATTTGGGGAGGTGGGAGGGAGGAGAATTGCTGACATTGGGGGGACGATGCCATTTCTTCCTTGGTGTGGTCCAGATCAATGGTGTCAAAATCAAATAGAAGGGGCAGCTAGGTGGCACAGTGGATAGAGCACTGGCCTTGGAGTCAGGAGTACAGTACCTGAGTTCAAATCCGGCCTCAGACACTTGACACTTACTAACTAGCTGTGTGACCCTGGGCAAGTCACTTAACCCTAATTGCCTCACTAAAAAAAAAAAAAAATCAAATAGAAACGGGATCCATTGCATAGGACATAAGGATCCCTGTTAGTGAAGACTGACTTAGAAAACTACATATTAGAGAGAAAGAGAGGGAGAGGGAGAGTTGGGGGGGGGGGGAAGGGGAAGAGAGACAAAGAGAAGTACTGTACTAAATGCTAGGGATACAAATCCCATTCTCAAATAGCTTACAGGCTAATAGAGTTGAAAACAAGTGCATAAATAAGCATACATAGCATAGATGTATATAGAATAAATATAAAGTAGGTAGGATTAGGGTGCAGTGGGTAGTGTCAGGCCTAAAGTCAGGAAGACTCATCTCCTTGAGTTCAAATCTGGCCTCAGACACATACTATCTCTGTGACCTTGGGCAAGTCACTTTACCCTGTTTGCCTCAGTTTACTCATCTGTAAAATGGGCTGGAGAAGGAACTAGCAAACCAGTTCAGTATTTTTGCCAAGAAAACCCCAAATGGGGGGGGGGGTCACAAAGGGTAGGACATGACTGAAATGACTCTACAGCAACAACAGCAAGAAGGGGCAGGGGAAGGAACGTGTTGGTAAATATTTAACAACTGGGTCTCAAAAAAAAAAAGCATGCATGACACTTTTAAAAAATTTAAATCTGCATTAATAGAATTTTCTCTCCATCACTTAAAAAAGTTTAGACAATCAAAAAATACATCAAGCCCTGATTTGTAGTGTTTGCAGATTTCTCAGTTTTAAATGCTCACATGGAAAAGCCCCAAGATGGAGGGCATTAGCAGGTAGGGAGATCCCAGGAAAGGTTTTGTTTAGAAGGTGGATCTTGGGAGTAGCTAGGTGGCTCAATGGATCAAGTGCTGGCCCTGGATTCAGGAGGACCTGAGTTCAAATGCGACCTGAGAAACTTAACACTTATCAGCTGTGTGACCCTGGGCAAGTCACTTAACCCTCATTGCCCTGCAGGAAAAAAATAAAAGTAAAATAAAATAAAAATAAGGTGGATCTTAAAGAAAGTAAGAAATTCTGTGAAGCAGAGGAGAAAAGGGGGTATATTTCAACTATCAGGGACAAAGACACAAGAATCACAAAATAAATAGCTGTGTGTGAAGAATGGAGAGAGGACATATGAGAAGGGCAGTAAATAAGGAGGTTAGAAAAATAGGTTGGCTGGGGCAGCTAGATGGCGCAGTGGATAGAGCACCAGCCCTGGAGTCAGGAGTACCTGAGTTCAAATCCGGCCTCAGACACTTAACACTTACTAGCTGTGTGACCCTGGGCAAGTCACTTAACCCCAATTGCCTCACTTTAAAAAAAAAAAAGAAAGAAAAAGAAAAATAGGTTGGCGTCAAGTTGTGAAGGGGTGTAGAACCAGAGAGCAAAACAGGGGGGAGTACAATCAGGGGTTCTTTTTGTTCTTTAAATAAATACACATTTTTTTAATTGCAGCAGCAAAGAAAAAATTTCTGCTCCTCATAAACACACAGGTCTTGATTTGTAGGACAAGTTCTATGTTATATCTATTGTCGTATGCCTATTGCTTTGTGCAGTCCTTTGCACATAGTAGGTGTTTACTAAATGTTTGATAAATTTAATTGAAAATTTCCAGTTGTTAGAACTAGAGTGGGTACCCATCAACTGGAGAAATGGTTGAGCAAATTATGGGATATGAATGTAATGAAATGGTATTGTCCTAGAAGAAATCACAAAAAGGGCCGATTCAGAGAAACGTGGGAGAATTTGTATGAACTGATGTAGCAAGTTAAACCAGGAGCCAAATTTACACATAGTAATGGGGGTGAGTGGCAGGGGGCAGGGAACTGGTCAATGAAAGCTTAGTTCTTAGTGCACAATGTACTCTGTCTGATATCAACCTACATGGAGGTTTGGTGAGCCTACTTCCGGATATTCATGTTGGAGGGGCCATTTTACCAATTTAGATCATATGCAAGTATCCTATAACTGTTTCCTGTTGGTTTACTGCAAGGTGATCAAAAGTCTTTTAACTAGGGGCACCTAGGTGGTGCAGTGGATAAAGCACTGGCCCTGGATTCAGGAGGACCTGAGTTCAAATCTGGCCTCAGACACTTGATACTTACTAGCTATGTGACCCTGAGTAAGTCACTTAACCCTCATTGCCCTGCCCCCCCAAATGTCTTTTAACTGACCCAAGCCAGAAATGAGTGTGTGCACAAAAAGCATAAACAAAGGCAAAGTCTCTCTTTTTGGTGGCTTCCAAATGAGGAGGAAGAAATGTTTCAGAAGACTAGTAGTATCCGTGTCAGTGGTAGGTAACTCCTATCTCCCTACCCATGCCTCCGTGTGGCCACGAGCACATGGCCACTTCTGTTTCTTTTGTCCCTGTTATGTTCATTCTTTCTCGATCTTAGGTGAATGAGTATTGGAGATGTAACAAACCTTGTGAACTTCAAGAAGTCGAAAGAACCACTATATATCCAGCAACTGGAGTCCACATCAGAGTTTGCCATATGGAAACTGAGCCAGTCCTAAGTATGGACTTAGCCCAGTGGTGCCTCAACACAACATCAGAGATACCATGTCCTACATGACTGCAATGGCTAGGTCACATGCAGAAGTGAAGTTGGGAGAGGGGGATGTTTGTAGTAGCTACATTAAATTTGAACCCACTCTCCCCAGGTACTGAGGTAGAGGAGAGTATGCACCTTGTTTCGGGTGTTCTTGTACTTCATCTCTTCTCAGTAAATATCTGATTATTATAAAGTATCTAATTGGGGGCAGCTAGGTGGCTCAGTGGACAGAGCACCAGCCCTGGAGTCAGGAGGATCTGAGTTCAAATCTGGCCTCAGACACTTGACACTAGCTGTGTGACCCTGGACCTAACTCCAATTGCAAAAAAAAGAAAGGAAGGAAGGAAAGAAAGAATGGGAGGAGAGCAGGAGAGAGAAAGGAGGAAGAAAGAAAGAGAAAGAAAAAGGAAGGAGAAAGGAAGGAAGGAGAGAAAGAAAGAAAGAGAAAAGAAAAAAAGATAAAGTACCTAATTGATATTGGGGGACTAATCACTGGTTAGATGATATTGGGGAGATATTTACTCGAGAAGGTATAAGGGGGATATGCCAGACTGGAGTTCATGAGCCAGAGAATTAGAGAAACAACTCCAGGATTACTCCTAGTTGAGAGGAGTAATAACCTTTCTCTTGGTTAGACGTTCCCGAGCCTCTACATGCTACACAATGACTATACTTTGGGAAAGAAAAACAACCATGAACAAGTTAAAGAACTGTGATTGATGGATCAATGGTCACTTCAGAAGACTGATGATGAAAACTGTTTGCCACATCTCGGCAGAAGGGGATGGACTAGAGGTGCAGAGCAGCGGGGGGCTGTGTTTTTTGACACAGTCGGGGAGAACATTTGTTTTGCTTGATGTATTTCTTACAAGGGAGGGTTATTATTTGGCAAAGACTAAAGAGAGAGGGGTAGTGAGGGGAGAGAGTCATTGTAATGAAAAAGGAAGAAAAGCATCAACGAATAACTAAAAACCACCCAGAGGAGAGCAGAAGGAAGTTCAGAAGGGAATGCAAACAAGCAGGTGGTCCTGGAATGACCATGTTACATTTGAAATATAATTAGAAAAAGTAGGTCTACTTGGAGGACATTCTCCATTCGAAGAGTAGTATTCTTTTTCTCCTCTTCTTTAAGTATTGGAAAATGTACATATTTGTTGAGTTCATAATAATAACAAGGAACAAATTCAATAAAGGAAAATATCAAGTAATTTATGCCATAAGAAAATGTTCAGGGTCTGCTGGGGATAGTGACTGATGGGAGGAGGGATATGATATCTGAGCTGTTGGGATGGAGTTGGGCCAGGAGGAGACAGTCCTTCCCCAAATAGTCTGGTCCTAGCTTTTGTGTCATGGCCCACGACCTCTGACCCTCCCAACCCTTGGAAAGCAGGGGCAAGTGGGAGGTTCAGCAGTGAAGAGGAAGTAGGCTCCTGCACAGGGGCACCATAACATGGAGGTTCTCAGGTGGGTCTGGTTTGACCAAGAAAGGGAACCATGTCCAACATTCAGGGCTGGGCTAGAGGTGGACCTCTATGAGGCATAGAGACAGGAAGGAATCATGCCTCTGGCACAAAACTCAGGTTGCCCCACCCTAGTTATGTCTCTGACTGTATATGTCAAGAACATCAGCATGGTGGATGGAAATGGGTGGGGAATCTCCACAGCACTGTACAAAATGGGTCAAATAGCCACAGTCCTTGCTCTCGAGGAACATTATACCTTATTGAAAACAGGAACCAAGAACGTTGAACCAGTGGTTGCAGTGGCTAATGGATATGTATTTATTAGTTATAATAATCTTTGTAGAGCTTTTTACACTATTTAGTCCCCACTACTAAATGCTTGTTGATTGATTTCTATGAAAATTGAGGCCATTCTTCCTCTTCTATTCTCTTCATCTCTATTTTTTTTTAAGTGAGGCAATTGGGGTTAAGTGACTTGCCCAGGGTCACACAGCTAGTAAGTGTTAAGTGTCTGAGGCTGGATTTGAACTCAGGTACTCCTGACTCCAGGGCCGGTGCTCTATCCACTGCACCACCTACCTGCCCCCTCTCTTCATCTCTAAATTCCTTCTCATCATCTCCTCCTCCTTTTCCTCAGCCTCTGAGTCGTGGCACTTCTCCATGCCAAGGCCAGCCTCTCAATCTAGACACATGATCTCACCCTTGCTGTCTTCTCCAGCAGATCCAATCCTCAGTCATGTCCTCTCTCCAAAGTCACCAACGGTCTCTTAACTGCCAAATCAGATGACCTCTTCTCATCCTTTTCAGCCTATCCACTTCATTTGACACTGTTGACGTCCCTCTCTTTCTGAATATTCTCTCTTCTCTGAGTTTTCATCATAATATCCTCTCCTGGTTCTCCTCCTCCCCCTCTGACTGTTCCTTCTCTGTCTCCTTTGCTAGGTCATCATCTATATCATATCCATTAACTGTGCCTATTCCCCAAGACTCTCTCCTGGGTGCTTTTCTCCCTCTACATTCTATTTCTTGGTAACTTCATGAGTCTTGTGAGTTTCACTATCATTTCTATGCACATGATTCACTGATCTATATATTCACCACCCCCCTATGGCCCCACCCCCAGCTTCAGTTCCATATCACTAGCTGTCTAGTCTAGATGAGATGTCTAGAGACATCTCAAAGCCAACGTGTCCCAAACATAATTCATTATATCCCCTCCCCCTGCCCCAAGCTTTCCTGTTTCTGTCAAAGGTGCCACCATCCTTCCAGTCTCTCAAGGCTTGTAACCTCTGCATTATCCTGGTTTCTTCACTTTCTCTCATATCTCATACCCAAACAGTCGCCAGATGTTTCCATATCTATGCCTGCATTTCTCATATCCAAAACCCTTCTCTCCACTCACACCAGTAACCACCCTAATTCAAGCCCTCACCATCTCCCACCTAGGTTATAGCAACCACCTCTTAACTGGTCTTCCTGCCTCAAGTTTCCCCCGACTCCAGTGCACCCTACAAGCTGCTGCCAAACTCAATTGTCTCAGTGGGTGGGGGAGGAAAGAAAGGAGGGTGCAAAAGAAAACACACATTCCAGGCCTGGGGGACAGCCTGAGAAAATGCCTTGAGCCAAGAAGTAGAGTGTCTTGTTGGTGAAACAACAAGGTAGCCATTTGACCCTCACAACCCTGTGAAGTAGGTGACATCACTATCCCGCATGAAGAAATCAAACTGGAGGAAGCTTGAGTGACTTACTCAGAGTCACACAGCTAGCAAATGTTTGAGGCAGTATTTGAATACAGGTCTTCCTAATTCTAAGTCCAGCATTCTCTCTTCTGTACTGCATAGCTCTTTTTTTTTTTAAAGAACAATTCAACTCCTTTCTAACATTGGGTGCTCTAAGTTCCACTTACAGAAAATGCTGAGGTTTGAACTGATCCCCTCTGTCTGATCTTTGCCCCAAGACCCAACCCCAAGAGAGGTCCTCAGATGGAGATGGAGAGAGGAAGGGACCTTAGTTTATAGCCAGCAGACTGTAGCAGCAGGAAGGTTGGGCAGGCTGCCTCTCATAAGGGGTCAAGGTAACTTCAGCTCCTACTAAATTATTCAGCTACTGCATCTTAGCTACATTAGCTAGAGGGGGGTGGGGTGGGGAGGGATAGGCTGCTAGCGAAGGAGGAAGAGGTGGGGAGTTGTTGTAACTGGGTGGGATAATATCATGGGCCTCAGGGAGTAGGGGAGTAGAGTCCCACCTCCCCACGGTGGCTACCATTGTGGCTGGGGAGGAAACTCTCTTGCTCCCCTTTCACCGTGTCCCCACTTTAGCTTCCTCATCCCGTTCTCCAACCTGGGAGTCTCTGGCTGACTGAAGGGATGAAGAAATGAATGGGCTCTAGATCCATAAAGAACCATTGGTGGCTCTACCAGGATGGGGAGGGGAACAAGAAGGAAAGGATGAAGAGGAGAGGAGAAAGTTTGGAGAAGACTCATCATCTCCAGCTCCTGCCTGCCTGCCTGCCTGCCTGTCTGCCTGTCTGTCTGTCTGTCTGTCTGTCTGTCTGTCTGTCTGTCTGTCTTCCCCATTCCCCTGTATAATCTCAGAAATGCAGAAGCCCTTCCCTACTTTGGCCTTGGGGGCAGGAAGAAGAGAGGGAGATGACAGAAAGATATTAGGTTCAAGATGCAAAGTGAGACATGCATTTTTGGACACGGACAATGTGGGGATTTGTTTTGTTTGACTAAACTTATGTCCTCTAAGCGGCTTTTCTCCCCAGTGGCAGAGGTTGAGAAGTAAGAGAGAGAGAAAATAAATGCTTTTTAATAGAATTTTTAAAAAAATAAAAGGAGAGGGGGCAGCTAGGTGGTGAAGTGGATAAAGCACCAGCCCTGGATTCAGGAGGACCTGAGTTCAAATCTGGCCTCAGACACACTTGACACTTACTAGCTGTGTGACCCTGGGCAAGTCACTTAACCCCCATTGGTCCACCAAACAAAAAAAAAACAACAAAAAATAAAAGAGAGGAAAGGAGGTAGAGTCACTTGGGACAGATGAAAGATTAGCATTCTGGCTGGATCACCTTGGAGAACAGAGCAGACAAAAAAGAACTGTGGGAGCCTGTGCTTGTACTGAGGGAACCTTAAACAGGATTGGGGGTGTCAGTTTTGAAGCTGGGGGTCCTACTGGAACAACTTGCAGGGACAAGCCTTTTAGCAGTCAGTGCCAAGGGGGAATGAAGCATCCCAATGTAGTCAAATGTCAAGGCTTAAGCAATTACAGATCCATTGTGTAAGAAATCCCAGGGATACAAAGGCAGGGCAAAGCACAAAACAACTCAGAAAGCTCAAAATTGGAGCAGTTTGTGCTGGTGGTATGTCCTGGACCAGCACAGAGAAAAATTGGCAGTTAGGCAGTAAGAGTTACTAAAATGCTCATACCCTGTGAGCCAGCAGTCTCACTACTAATCCCCAGGAGGTCACTGAGAGAAAAAAAAAAGCTATTCAGGAACGTCCAAATACGTCAATGTGATGGAATATATGACGCCATCAGAAATGATTGATTTGATAAATTCAAAAAAATATGTAAGAGATATCTGAAAAGATGCAAATTGAAAAGAGTCAAGCCAAAAAGGAGAATGCACATGGATTACTACCTTGTAATTAAAGACAAGATGGTTCAATTTTTTTTTTCACACCAGACCTATGCTCTCATTGGCTTAGGTCAGTGGTGTCAAATTGAAATTGAAATAGAAACAGAAACAATATGCCAGCCACATACTGACTTAGAAAACCACAAATTAATGTCATCTATGTTGCATTGCATTTTTATTCATTTTGTTAAACAATTCCCAATTCCTTTTTAATGTGGGGAGTTTTGTGGCCTGCATGCAGCCTGGGGCCCCTGAGTGTTGGAACCCTTCCCTCCACTGGCTGATTAGTAAGTTGGGATCATAGATTTAGATGCTTCATAGGCCCTCTTGGCCAGCCCCCTCATTTTACAGATGAGGAAACTGAGGCCCAGAGAGGTTAGGTGATTTGACTATAGATGATAAACATCAAAGGTGGGATTTGAATCCAGATGCACTGGCTGTGCTCATTCCACTGTCCCACCATTACCTTCCTTGTGTAAGAGTTTTTCTGGAGGCAATGAGTTTTTGTTATTAATAATAATTGCTATTATTATTATTATTATTATTATGTGCCTACCACATTCCACTAAGTAGCAAGGTCAGGGTTTGAACATGAGTCCTCTGACTCTAAATCCAGGGTTCTTTTCATTGAACCTCACTATATTTGGGGTGGGGTCAAAGCTTCCCATAATCCTCTTATTGTTCAGTCATGTTGTTGAGCTTGGCTGTCATTGAGCATGACTGTTGCATCTAGAAGGCAGAGACAAAGAGGGAGCCCATTTCACACATGGTGGTCAGCTGGTGAGAATGTACCTGTATGGACATATTCTGTGTCCGAAGACAGATTTGAACTCAGGTCTCCCTGACTCCAGGTCTAGCACTCTATCCACTGAGCCACCTAGCTGCCCTCCTTGAAAGCAGGGTCTTTATTTTGCCTTTCTAACCCCAGTGCTTAAACACAGTGCCTGGCACATAGTAGGCACTTAATAAATGCTTGTTGACTGAATGGCTGGCCAGAGCACACTTTCCTCCAGGAAGAGTTGTACAGACATATAAATGAAGTCTGAGGAGAGAGCGCTAACTGGGGCTTAGGGAAAAGTCTTTGAGTAGTTGGGGACAGGGAGGTAGCACAACAGACAGAGCCTGCAGTCAGGAAGACTCACCTTCCTGAGTTCAAATCCGGCCCCAGACACTCACTAGCTGTGTGACTCTGGGCAAGTCACTTCACCCTGTTTGCCTCAGTTTCCTCATCTGAAAAATGAGGTGGAGAAGGCAATGGCAAACCACTGCAGTATCTTTGCCAAGAAAACCCCACATGGGATCAGGAAGCGCTAGGAACGACTGAACAATAAAGATGATATAATGGACAACGCACTAAACTGGAGTCGGGAAGACCTGATCCCAAATCTGGCCCCCAGATACTCACCAATCGTGACTCCTTTAACCTCTGTCTGCCACAACGTCCTCGTGTGTGAAATAGGGATAATAAGAGCACCCACCTCTTGAGACTTTTGTGAGGAAAAAAAGAAAATATTTTGGACATGCTTTGCAAACCTTAAAGTGTCTTATAAATGCTAGCTGTAATGACTATTCCAGCTAATATTTATATAGCTCTTTAAAGTTTACAAAGCATTTTACCTAGATACTGCAATAGGTCCTTCAGGTAGTATTAGACCCATTTTGCAGATCAGAAAGCTGAGGCTCAGAAAGGTTAAATGATCCCAATGGTCACATAGCTAGTAAGTGTCAAGGGTAGGATTTCAGAACTCTTGCCAAATGCACATTCAGGGGGCAGCTAGGTGGCACAGTGGATAAAGCACTGGCCCTGGATTCAGGAGGACCTGAGTTCAAATCCAGCCACAGATACTTGACACTTACTAGCTGTGTGACCCTGGGCAAGTCACGACCCCCATTGCCCCTCAAAAAAAATAGTATTTCCAAATGCACATTCATCACTTTATACTGTGCCACACTTCCTCCTCAGTAATGCCTGGAAAAAAATAACTTTCAGGCATCTTAATCTTGGTCGAATGGATTCAAGGAATTGGAGTGTAGAGAGGGATAGCTCAGTGGCTAGAGGACCCCTCCCTCCCTGGGGAGCACAGGAACCCAGGGCACTGGGCTGGCCCCAGATGCCCTGCTCTTATTGCCAAACCCCTTCTCTCAAGCCAGGTAGGTGACACCGGAGCCCCCCAGGCCCTGGGGCTCCGATTACTGTCCATTCCCTCTGGTCCCCCCACCCCCACCCCTCAACACCCTTCTGGAAACAGGGACCTGAGCCAGGACAGGATCCGTGGCCATTACTAATGTATGTGTCCCTGGCAGATCGACCCCATCTCAGTTTTCTCTGACAGCCAGGTCCCACCCTGGGCCTGGTCCCCTGCTCCCGGGGCTGAAGTGAAAAGTAGACACAGTCACAAGCAGCAGGAGCAGGGTTGGTGTGGGTGGATGTCTCAAGCAATAAAATCAAGTGATTAGTCCCTTGCCTCCCCCTACCCCTGTTCCCAAAGAATTTACTCCTTCTTCAACACCCCCTCCTTGGGTGGAGCGGAAGGGGTGAGAGTTGGCCTCGGAAACTCACTGTTCACACTGGCTCCTTGGTTTCAATCCTGGATCCTTTGACTTCAAACTGGTGACCCCCAGCAATGGAGCAGTAGAGCACATGCGTGCAGAGTCTAGAGCAGGGAGACCTTGGCTCCCGGTATGGCTCCAAAACTTACTACCTTTGGAACTATGAGCAAGTCACTCCCTGAATCTCAGTTTCCTCATCTATAAAATGGAGCTCTTCACTTGTACTACTGCCCTCTTAGGGTTGTTGTAAAGCAAATGCTTAGTAACCTTTAAAGTGCTTTGGAAAGTGAGCTTTCTGGGAGTCTGCCATGAGCTCAAATTTCCATGTGAGTCCAGAGTTGTTTTCCCGATGATGATGATAACAATAACAACAGCAACAACAATAATAAGGACAACAATGATAATACTATGGTTGCTATTTAGACAGTCCTTTAAAATTTTCAAAGAGCTTTACACATATTGTCTTATTTGAATCTCCCTTTGAAGTCAACATTAAATGTATTATTATTTCCATTTTGCAGATAAAGAAATGGAAGCTCAGAGCAATTTGATTTTCCAGTGAGACTTGGTGAGGATGAGGAAATCCAGGGTGTGAAGCGTTTATGGAATTAGTCATTCGATCAAAAAGCATTAATTGTCTGGGCTAGATGCTGGAGTTACAAAAACAAAAATGAAGCTGTCCCTGCTTTTAAGGAGTTTACATTCTAATGAGGAAACAACATGAATGAATGAATGAATGATGAATGAAAAACAGGTAAAATAGAAATATAGATTAATAAAAGCAGAGAGAATCTCTACCCTCTAGGAGCTACTATTCTTTTTTTTTCCTATGGGCAATGAGGGTTAAGTGACTTGCCTAGGGTCACACAGCTAGCAAGTGTCAAGTGTCGGAGGCCAGATTTGATCTCAGGTCCTCCTGAATCCAGGGCTGGTGCTCTATCCACTGCGCCACCTAGCTACCTCAGAGCTACTATTCTTAATGGGAGAGACATCCCACACAGGGGAGCTGTGACTAGGGAAGGATATGTTGGTTGGGAAATTGATAGGGATGTTGAGTATAGCAGTAAGGGAAGAGATTAGCCCACCCTGTCTAGGAACAATGGCGCCATTGTTTCACAAGCTGTGGGCAAGGGTTCGAAGCAGCTGTCCAGGCCTAAGAATTAGGAGTCAAGTGAATCATGACAGGCTTTTACTGATATCATTGTCTAGGAGAGGTAGTCATCAATTAGTAGAGTGGGAAGCAGGGTTGTACTGGGAAATATCTAACAATCAGCTCTCCAAAAACTCATCTGTGACACACTTCAATGTAATCTTCATTACTGATATTTCCCCATCATTTTCTTAAATCTAGGCAATCAGGGAAATAATAAATCAAGTCCCAATTTATAGTATTTGGAGAGTTCTGAGGAGTAAATGCTGACACTGAAAATGTTAACCACTGGCCCTGAGGAAGCAGCTTGAGCTGCCTCCAGCATACCCTGGGACCTAATTAGAAGGGTCAAAGTTTCTCCAAAGCAGGAGGAGGAAAGTGGGTTTTGAGGCACATGTCAACAAATACATACAAGATGGATAACAACAACAGTAATGATGATGATGATAATTATAGTTACCATAATGCTCTAAAGTTTACAAAGGACTTTACAAATATTTTCTCATTTGATTCTCAATCACCCTGGACAGAAGGTGCTATTATTATCCCCATTTTACAAATAAAGAAATCTTGGCAGACCACAGTTAAGTCACTTGCCCAGTGTCATACAGCTAGTAAATGTCTTAGCAGGAAGTCTTCCTGACTCTATTGAAGGCCACCTGGCTGCTGAATTAAACTGGGGGAGAGGGACACTAAGAACTGAGGGAATCAGGAAAGGTAAGTGTACAGGCCATAAGTTAGAAGTCACCTTATGGACCATGGAAGTTAAAGAGGTTTCATGCCATTTATCTTACTGCTTGACACTAAGGACCACTGGGTTTTGAAAATTTGAATTGTACCAGAAACCCCCTGCATGTGTTTTCCCCCTTTTAGAAGAATGAATCCCTCAAAAGCAAGTCTGGTCTAATTTTTCTTTGTCTTCCCAGCATTTCTCACAGTGCTTTGTACATGGTAAGGATTTGAGAAAGGTGTTTTCATTCATAGATGGTAAGTATCCAAGCCAGGATTTGAACTCAAGGTCTTCCAATAACATCAATCTGTTATTGATGAAGAATAAAGCAAAAAAAGAAAAGAAAAGAAAGAAAGAAAGAAAGAAAAAAGAATAGACCGACTTTATTGTAGAATCCTTCCTAGGACTGAGGGTTGAAAAGAGACCTTTGAGATCATCTGGCCCAGCCTCTTTGTTTTACATATGAGAAAACAGGCCCATATATATATATATATATATATTTTTTTTTTTTAATTGGGTTGATGGGGGGAAGGGAGGAGCTTTGGTAGAATGGAGACCCTCAGAGTTGGAAGGCACTTTATAGGTCCTCTGGTCCAACATCCCTCTGAGGCCAGGCATTCTCTCAGCCGCACACCTTCATCATTCATCTTCTCCTCAAACCCTCTCAGAAATGGCAAAGCTTCTTCCCTTGTGATTCAGTAGCCCATGCTCTGTCCTGACGTATCCATAACCATGTCCTTGAGAAATATCAGGAGGTTGGATTATTAGACTGCATTTCCAAGCTCTTCAGGGCCTCCTGAGGGACTTCCGTCCCTGTGTCTCCTCCTAGGCCAGCTCAGTACCACCCTGACTGAGCTCAAGGCCCTGGCTTGGCTCTGGCTCAAGAACACAGATTTGAATTCATTTTTGCAAGGGAAATTCTCCAACCTCTGTTTGGGGAGTTTCGCTGGAGGGTGGCATCCTGGGATTTTCTTTTTCTTACTCCCCCTAGGTTTCTTCATTTGTATTAGCAAAAGCCTACTCAAGGTGACTGCACATTCTTTTTTTTTCTCCTTCAACAGGTATGACAAATCATTTCATTCCCTAGGAATTTCAGCCATAACTTGGTGTGGGGGAAGAACTGGATTTGTAAATGGAAATGACAGGTTTTATAGAACCTAGGTATCAGCAACTCGATGGGCCTCTTGGTAACTTAGCCTGATATTTCTGTGTTCCTGTGTTGTTGCCTGGGGGACTGTGTCCAGTTCTGGGAAGCACATTTTGTAAAGGATGTTGATAAGCTAGAATGCATCTGACAGAGAGTAAGTGGGATGATGACAAGATTGAATACCACATCATTGCTAGAAGGACATGGAAACAATATGGTGGTCATGACTGCTGTCCTTAGTTCTCTAAGAGGCCCCAAATGACATCACTATGTTAGAGTCAAATCTGACAGTGGCTGATCAGCTTGGAAGGCTCTACCACAGGTCGGGCACAAATAGCCCATGTGAACATTTGGGGTGGATTCTCTAAACTTGTGTATCTTGTGATTCAGATGACATGAAGCGATGGAAAGATCTGTAGGTAGACCCATAGTCTCAGTTCCAACTCTGAATTATTACTCAATACCCATATGGCCATGGCCAAGTCACTCACCTATTCTATAAAATGTGGGGAGTTAGATAAGGCTTGAAGGGAGGAGAGCGAACATGTCAATTTCTCCTGCAAGATACCTGTAGTTCTGTCATGTAGGAAAGGGACTTGCTTTGCATGACCTTGGAGAGGGGAACTAGCATCAGTAGGAGAAAGCCATTTGGAGGCAGATTTTGCCACCAAGTAGGGTAAACTCTTGGAGCTCTTCAAATGGGAGCTGTCCAAAAATAAAATAAGCTTCCTTAGAAGGTAGTAATGAGTTTCCCCAAACCAAAAGTCTTTAAGCGGAGCTATCCAAAAATAAAATAAGCTTCCTTAGAAGGTAGTAATGAGTTTCCCCAAACCAAAAGTCTTCAAGAGGACCATCTGTTAGGAATGTTCTAGAAAAGGTTTATATATCAGGTAAAGAGGCAGGCCAGAGAGACCTCTGAGATTCCCTTCAGCTCTGGAATCCTTTGAGTCTATGACTCTCTGAGCCTCAGTTTCTCCATCTGTAAAATTAGGATAGTAATATTTACAACAACTACCTAATAGGGCTGCCTGAGGTATGTGCTTGGCAAACTGGAATGTGTTATATAAAGGAGCTCCTTCTATTACCCCAATGATAATTATTTTGCATCTTTTCAGTCTCACAATATCCCTGTGACATAGTGAGGACAGTGTCCCCTCTTTTACAGATACATAAAAGGAGGTTCCCAGAGGTTATATGTCTAACCAAAGGCCACTTAAGCAGCCCATTGGCAAAGCAAGGGGGGGGGGAGGACCCAGATCTCCTAACTCCCAGCACAGGCTTCTTTCCACCAGACTATGATACCTCCCCATTAATTATGGGCACTGGGCTGGCTGGCCGGCCATCAACAGGATCTCTCTTCTCACTTTTCTGGAACATCAGCACCATCTTCTCTTCCCCCAACCCCCAGTCTGGCTGGGTTCCCCCACCCTCCCACCCCCTGGCAATGGACAGGAGAATTGGTGTAAAATTCATTAGCTAATTCTCTCCCTGTCCTAGAGGGTGGGAGCTGGATGGTTTCCCATGTATGTTTCTATTCAAATTATTAAGGAATCACCTATCTTGGCTTATGCCTATTTGGTTTCATGCCTCACTCAAGCTTTTTTCCTACAGTGGAGGCTGATACATTAATTCACCATTTGGGTTCCATCAAAACGCATAGAGTTTCTGTAGAAAATTGTAAGGGCTCACATCTATAAGGTGCTTTACTGTTTGTAATGATAGCTCACAGGAATATAGCACTTTACAGTTTACAATTATAGCTCAAGAGACAGCATGGGGTCACTTCAGAGTAAGGAATCCTGCCTGTAAGGAATCCTGGTCAGGTCATTTAACTTCTCAGCACTCCAGGTGACACTTTCATCTACAAGTTGCTGGTCTTCAGCTAGGTGAATAGAGCTCCAAGCCTGGAGTCAGGAAGACCTGAGTTCAAATTCTGCCTTCAGATACTTCCTAGCTATGTGACTCTGGGCAAGTTACTTACCCTGTTTGCCTCAGTTTCTTCACCTGTAAAATGAACTGCGCCCAATTGGCTGTCTCAGAAATATTTTATAGGTAATAAAATTGGGGCAGACAAAGATTGCAACTTGCTAAAAGTCACATAGCTAGTGTCTGAGACCAGATTTGCACTCAGGTCTTCTGGCCTCCAAAAAGAGAAGGAGAAAGACAATTTTATTTTAATTTGCTAGGTTTTAAGAAGTAAATATCTGGGGGCAGCTAGGTGGCACAGTGGATAAAGCACCGGCCCTGGATTCAGGAGTACCTGAGTTCAAATCCAGCCTCAGACACTTGACACTTACTAGCTGTGTGACCCTGAGCAAGTCACTTAACCCCCATTGCCCCTCAAAAAGAATAATAAGAAGAAGTAAATACCTTTGAAAGCAAAAGGGGTGTGTGTGTGTGTGTGTGTGTGTGTGTGTGTGCACGTGCGTACATGCACGCACATCAGTGTGAAAAAGAGACAGACAAACATAGAGAGAAAGATAAAGACCCTGGGAGGGTCATTTAACTTCTTAGTGTTTTAGGCAACACTGTAGCAACACTATAAAGGTAACAAGTTTCAGAGTAGTTGCCAATAATAAAATCCATGACTTTAAATGCTTATTCACAAACATACACAGTCTAGATAACAAGGAAGGTGAACTAGAGGTACTGATGTCAAGAGGTATTTTTTACTTCATAGATATCACTAAGACCTAGTGGGATGGGACTCATGACTGAAATATGCCTCTGGAAGCTTATGTTTTCTTCAAAACAAATATAGGTTGAGGAGAGGGAGCAGCATTGTGCGTTAAGATAATTTATTCATATAAGGAAACTCAGGAATCAGAGTTCCCATGGGTAGCATTCGGGTAAAGGTCAATGGAGACAAAGCCAGAAGCAATACTTTCACTGGACGATACCAGAGACCACCTAGACCAGACAATTCCCTAATTGATGAGGAGTTCTGGAAACAGATCAACATCTGGGCATGCATGCTACCCTATAGATTCAGAGGCAGTGGAACAGTGGCAAGAATGTCATACCTCCTGGAGTCTTGGAGGACACCCCTTGGTTAGAATCTTGCCTTACACACTTACTAGTTGTGGAACCATGGGCAGATCCCAAACCCTCAGGGGCTGTTTTCCTCATCTGTAAAGTGGACTGCCTAATTTATAAAATTGTCAGGAAGGAGCTTTACACTATGTAAATTCTAAGCTGCTGCTTCTGCTGCTGGAGATAGTGGTGATGGTGACTTAAATTATCCAGAATTCTCCTGGAGCTCTCTCTGTCCAAAGCAGAGCAGTTAATACTTTCCTGGCTTGCTTTAACAATTTCACCCTTCAAGAGCAGGGGAAATCGACACAGAAAACTGCTATTCTGGACCAAATCTTCATAAACAAGGAAGAACTAGTTGCTGAACTAGAAATTATGGGAACTTTATGGACAAATCACTACTCTATCTTTGAATTCCTGATAAGGAAGAGAAGAGCTTAGCAGAGTTTGACATGGGACCTAGGTTTAGGTGAGAAAAAATTTAAAAGGGTTAAGAGCAGCAGTTCTCAAATTTTTTAGTCTTAGGACCCCTTTGCAGTCTTAAAAATTATTGAGGACCTCCCCCCACCAAGAGTTTTTGTTTATGTTGGTTATAGCTATCAAAACTGACCATAACAATGACAAAAAAACAAAACAAAACAAAAAACCTGACGATATTAGAAACTAAAACTTTTTACTATGTTATTTACATATTACTATGAAAATAGGTTTGACCTTAAAGACACTTTGAAAGTGTCTTGAGGACTTTTAGGGGTATCTGAACTTTGACAGCCTCTGGTTTAGAATGACATTAGGTAGGATCTCCTGACATAAGAGCCTACAAAGATAGGAGTGAACGAAATTCTCAAGAATGAAATTCTAACGCAAAGAGAAGGAGGAAGAAGGAGGTAAAAGAGGGAGTTTTCTAATGAAACAGTCATGGATACATAAGAAACTCATTAACCAATGTAGATTTGGTTTTATTTTTGTTGAGATCTTTTGTTGTTACTTTATCCTTATTTCTAAATTTATCTCTTCTGCTTCCCCTAGACAGCAAACTATCCCTTGTAAGAAAGGAATAAGGACAGGAATTGGACCTGGGCTTTCATTAATACAGAGAACTCCCTGATGAGGAAATTTCCTCCATCTATTTACCTTCTATGAAACTGAGTCTTTAGAAAGTTTTCTAGAGCATTGAGAAGTTACATTAATTGCCCAGGGTCACACAGTCACTGTATGCCAAAGGCATAGGGATAGGGTCTTAAAATATGCGTGTGTGTGTGTGTGTGTGTGTGTGTGTGTGTGTGACATATATAGAGAGATAGATAGAGATAAAGAGAGACAGATATAAAGAGAGAGACCCAGAGAGAAAGAGACAGACAGACACAGAGAGAGAAAAGTTAGTCATTGAGTCATTTTGGTGGTGGCGGTGTTTTTAATTCAGGGAACAGAACAGAAGGAAGCTCCATTCATTAATGTACCTGTTTTCCCACACCTCCTCCAGCATTTGTCTTTTCTTTCTTTTTTTTTTTGGTCAACTTGACCAATCTGATAGATGTGATATAAAATCTCAAAGTTGCTATAATTGGCAGTACTACAATTATTAGTGACTTGGAGCATTTTTTTCATGTCTATTGATAGGTTGGATTTTTTCCTTTAAAAATTGTCTCTTCATGTCTTTTGGCTATTTGTCAATTGGGGGATGGCTCTTGGTCTTATTAATTTGAATCACTTCCCTATTTATCTGAGAAGTGAGACCTTTGTCAGAGAAACTTGCTACAAGGATTTCCCCAGTTCTCTGCTTCTCTTCTAATATTAGCTGCTTTGGTTTTGTTTATGCCAAAATTTTAATTTCAAGTGGTCAGAATTGTCTATTTTACCTTCTTAATTGGCTTTTGTCAGATAATGCAACCCTGGGGAAAGCATATGTGGTATGTGCTTTATCAAGTATTTAAAAAATATGCCAAATGCAAAATAAAATTTCATTGAAACCAACAAAAAAAGTACAGAAAATTTAAATCAGGTCAGATGGTAGACAATGGCTACAAAAGCAAGATGTGGTTGTATAAAAGTGTGATAGGAGTAATGAATTTCAAAATGAACTGAAGCTGGCAAGGAATCCTAAAGACAACAAAAAGGATTTGTTTGTCTAAATATAATGGGGAGGGCCAGCTAGGTGGCGCAGTGGATAAGGCACCAGCCTTGAATTCAGGAGGACCTGAGTTCAAACCCAGCCTCAGACACTTACTAGCTGTGTGACCCTGGGCAAGTCACTTAACCCCCATTGCCCTGCAAAATAAATAAATAAATATAATGGGGAAAAGAGAAGGATCAAATACTGTTGCTTGGAGTGGATATGATGCTGCTGTTATTATATGATGGAGAGAAGGCAAAGCTGCCCAGGCCATATTTTGCTTCCTTTTTCTCTACAAGGGAGAATAGTCTTGGAGGAGGCTAAAAAGGGTTAACAGATAACCTAAGATCTGAGTTCCAATCAAGGCCTGAGCTCTAGTCAATAGTAGCTAAAAGGGTTAACAGAGAAGCTAAGGTTTGTGTTCTTATCAACCAGAGTGTTTGAGTCCTTATCAACCAATACCATCAACAGAAATGGTAGCCAGGGACCATAAACCATTAATAGCCATTAATATTCCTAGATGACAGGAAACAGAAACTGTACCTAGAAACCAGATCTTTTTTTTTTTTTTTTTGGTGAGGCAATTGGGGTTAAGTGACTTGTCTAGGGTCACACAGCTAGTAATTGTTAAGTGTCTGAGGTCTTATTTGAACTTAGGTCCTCCTGAATCCAGGGCCCGTGCTCTATCCACTGTGCCACCTAGCTGCCCCTGAAACCAAATCTTTTTTTTTTCTTTCTTTTTTCTTTTTTTTTCTTTTGGTGAGGCAATTGGGGTTAAGTGACTTGCCCAGGGTCACACAGCTGGTAAGTGTTAAGTGTCTGAGGCTGGATTTGAACTCAGGTACTCCTGACTCCAGGGCTGGTGCTCTATCCACTGCACCACCTAGCTGCCCCCTGAAACCAAATCTTAAAGTAAAGAACTATCCTAAACAGAGAGACCCTTGGGGTCTGACAAGTTTAAACATGTCTTTTTGAACATGGGCAGAAGGATCAAATGTGTCCTTAGGTTCACCTTATGATGTTTAAACCTCCAAAACACACCCCTAGTGAAAAGGATACCTGCCTTGGAAGATGTCTTAGGACCACAAGAATTCAAAATTAGGATATGAACCTCCCTAAAGAGGAGATTAAGATAATGAGGAGATAGCCTGCTTTTCTCACTGTAAATATAACCATTTCCATCTTCCTATTTGACACACTTTTCTCCTTGGTGTCTCCCTGTGGTCATCACAGTCTGATAATAATGCTGGAAACTGAGTCACTGAGTCTTAAAATTCTTTGGGATACCTATCAATTTGATCAATTAAATCAATCCCCCATTCCAGTCTTTGGATTCCAAAGGACAAACAAAAATGGCTAATGATGAATTAGAAAAAGCTGCTATTGATGATGAGTTCACCAGGCCCAAATGATGGTGGTCTATTAGAACAATGAAAGAACTGACAGAGTTGATCATTGAGCCACCGATTGGGACCTTTGAAAGACTGTGGGGGGCAGCTAGGTGGCACAGTGGATAGAGCACTGGCCCTGGATTCAGGAGTACCTAAGTTCAAATCTGGCCTCAGACACTTAACACTTACTAACTGTGTGACCCTGGGCAAGTCACTTAACCCCAATTGCCCCACAAAAAAAAAAAAGATTGTGGACAATGGGAGAAACAATGGAGACAATTGGAGAACAGCAAATATTATCCTGACTTTTTAAAAAGGGGAAGAGTATGGAGTTCACAATCTATAAGCCAATGAGCTGATTTCAATTCTTGGCAACTTCTAGGATGGATCATTAGAGGAAGGGCTAATGACCACAACTAAGGAGTATGGATTCATTAAAAAAAATGTCATTCTAACCATCCTCGTTTCCTTTTGGGACAGAATTACTTAGAGACATAAAGTTTGCCTAGATTTTAACAGAGCACCTGATATTCTTGTGGACAGGGTAGAGAGATGTGAGTTAGACAATAATAGGTAGGTAGATTTTGACAAGGGCAGCTAGCACAGTGGATAGAGCCATGGGATTGGAGTAAGAAAGACTTATGTTCATGAGTTCCAATCTGGCCTCAGACACTTACTAGCTGTGTGACCCTGAACAAGTCACTTACCCCCATTGGCTTCAGTTTCCTTATCTGTAAAATGAGCTGGAGAAGCAAATGGCAAGCCACTCAAGTATCTTTGCCAAGAAAACCCCAAATAGGACAAAGAGTCAGATGAGGCTGAAAACGGCACAGCAACAACATCCAAAGACACTCAAAGGACTTATGATTTCATCATTGTTGGGAGCCATCCCCCCCACACACACACACACCCAGGCAGTGCTCAATCTACAGGCTAGGGTGTTGGGCTGAATCTAATAAGATGAAATTTAGTAGGGATAAATGCACACTTTTCATTGGTGTTCAAAAAACCAACTCTGCAAATGTAGAATAGCTAGACAACAGCTTCTGTGAAGAAAAAGAAAAGAAATCTGGCCATTTCAGTGGATTGCAAGTTTAATGAGTCTATGGTTAACATGGTGGCCAAAAAAAGCCCTTGAGATTTTAGACTGCATTAGGAAAGGCCAGCTTGATTGGAGATGGCCCTGGGTGTTTAAGGAGATTAAAGTTAAGTGATCTGCCCAGGGTGACACAGCTAGTAAGTGTCTGAGGTGAGGTTTGAACTCAGCTCCTCCCAACTTCAGGGTCAGTGCTCTATCCATGGCATCACCTAGCTGCCCAGGAAGAATATAAAATACATTCAAATTCTTCTACCTGATACCGTGATCATCCCAAAGATGTGAGGGTGCAGAAGATGAAGCTTTTATTGAATTATGAAGAACAATTGTTTTATCTACCTGTGCAATAGTCCAATGAACAAGAGGCATAAAATGACAATCATAGTATAATGAGGAGACTAACCAATGAGTCCCCAGTCCTTAGTGAATGTACAGATATGCCCTTTCAGCTGGGTTATCCAGAATATGGGCATTATTATCTGTCTGGTTCCAGTCCAACATGTGGAAACTTGGTGAAGTCACTTAATCCTCATTGCCCTGCAAAAAAATGTTGAAAATTATCTTTACATGTAACTGAAAAAAAATAAGATGCTGTTGATTGAAAAAACAAACAAATAGTTTTTTTTAAAAAAAGAATTGAAGCCAGATAAAGTAAGCAGAGCCAGGAAAACAATATAAGATGTTGAACAGCACAGGACCAAGCACCGACTACTGGGCACTTCATTTAAGATCTCCATTCTGACTGACATCAAGCCATCAATGATTACTCCTTGTGTAGTACCACTGATGGATGAGATGGGGTCCCCACTTGTGCTTTGTGTTGGCCAATGGGGCCCCTCCCAGCCTGAGAGGCAGCAGTTGTACACCAGATTATCTGAGGCTAGGGGAGGTTGGGAGTGGGACAAAGAGAGAAGGAGAAGAGGGCAAACATCCTGGTTTTCTTAAAGATGCCAAGTAAAGCAACAGTCTGGCCACAAAACATAAAGGGATATTTCACTCTCTCTCCAAGGCCTGGAGCTCAGTAGACAGGGAGGAGAGTTAGTGGAGAGTAAGGGGGAAAAGAGGAGGGGGGAAGGATAGACAGGCTCTGGCTGTTTACAGTTCCAGTGATCTTTGTTTACAGCTAATGAGACAAGAGCACCATAAGGGTATTAACTGTGCCCCAACATGACCAATGTTAATTTGCTAGTTCAGGACTCCAGCCCCCATGAAGCCAGCAATAAAGGAAATTGCTTGTGAGTCACTAAGAGTAGGAGCTCCAGCCTTGAGAGTCACCCAGGCTCCCCCTCCCCTTCTTCCTAGGTTTTGCTTAATAATCATCATTATTCTGTAAAGGACTCTAAGCCCTAGCTGGTCATCTTCCCAATGTCTGCTATGGGTCACAAGAGAAGCAGGTGAGAAGAGTGTGTGAGTGGATCCATGCAAATCCATCTATCTCTGAAAAAAATGGAATTTGAAGAGCCTATCTTACTGATGGTGTGTCCATTAGTACCAGCCCCATAATTAATAAAAAGCACATTATTATGGTTATTTTGATATCAGATCAAGTATTTCTGGAGCATCTCTTTTGTACCTTGCCCTGTATGGACACTAGTACCGGTCTTTACCCTTGAAGACCTCACAATCTAAGCAGGAAGGAAAGGCTAATACAGATCCATTTTTTCATGTTTGTAGTGGTCATAACCATAAGACTTCATTTTTCCACAATGTTTGGGGTCAAGATACCAAACTCATTGGGAGAAGTTTGCTGGACCATTGTCCATTGGTTGGAAGGGGTTGATTTCATTAGGTGAGATTGCCTGTTGGTGGAGAATGCACTACAGTGCAGGGAGGTTTAAAAAGGTGGGTTATTGAGTGTGGTGCAAGTGGACACAGGAGAGGCAAGAAGTAAAAACAGAAAACAGAAGTTGATCATGTGGAGTAGCATGGCAGGCCCAGAAGTCCCAACAGTACCCCCAAGGACTTTAAAACCAAGGCAAGAAGTTTCAGTTGTTGTCTGGACTGCTCCATAGGACTCTCAAGAAATAAACTCTAAGAAAGAGATAGCATCGTGTTGCTCAGTCTGTCTTTCAGTCATGTCTGACTCTTCGTGACCCCATTTGAAGTTTTCTTGGCAAAGATAATTGGAATGGTTTGCCATTTCCTTTCCCAGCTCATTTTACAGAAGAGGAAACTGAGGCAAACAGAGTTAAGTGACCTGCCCAGGGTCACACGACTAGTAAGTGTCTGAGGCCAGATTTGAACTCAGAAAGACAAGTCTCTTTTCACTGAACCACCTAGCTGCTTAGATGGCATCATACCCTACTTGTTTACACTGGGACAGTGAGCTTTGAAGTGTGTTCTTCTCTTACTATGCTGTAGAAACAGATTATAACTCCCTTGAAGGGGCAAAAGATTACTCTCATTTTCATATGGGTTTTTAATTAACTGATCCCCTTCCTTATTATTTACATTGTTTCATGTCTTAATTAAATACTTTTGTTATTCAATTTATGTTTCTCCAGTATGGTCTGGTAATAGGAATTGGATTGAATTGTGGCTCTGGACAGTAGTTTTGTGATTCATTATTCAAAACAGCTAAAGTGGAGATACTGAGGGAAAATTCCAAGGTCCTGTCCACTGAATATTCATTCATTCATTCACTCATTCATTCATTCAACAATAAGAGGAAGCACAGGGACCTGAATTTTGCTAGTTACTGGGGTATAAAGATTGGACCTATCATTTCATTGCTATAGAGAGCTCCCAAGTGAGGAAAGATCCTTAAGCAATGCAGGTCAGCATCTTTGCTGCAATTTATAGTCTTAGAGATTTGTTTAGAGCACTGGAAAGTTAAATAACTTCCCCCGGATCAGTATGTGACCAAAGAGTGGCCTTGAACCCAGCTTTTCTTGGCTTCAATGACAATTCTTTATCCACCATGGCACGTGGCTTCTCAAGTGCTGGAGAAACAAGATTAAAAAATGACACAGTCCCCTGGCATCAAGACATTTACAATTCAGTGGGGGAAAAGATAATAATACATACCCCCAAAAGCATGATGCAATATAATAGGAACAAAGGAGGTATCCAGCCAAAGTACCATGGAAAATTTGAGGAGGATGACATCATTTTTACATGAGGGTGGAAGAGTCCAGGAAAACTTTATGGAGGAAATGGCCTCTGAAGGGTCTTTGAAAAAAGGAGACATTTCTTTTTTTTTTTTTATCATAGAAATATTTTATTATTTTCCAGTTACATGTAAAGATAGTTTGCAACATTTGTTTTTATAGGATTTTTGGTTCCAGCTTTTTCTCCAACCTTCCCTTCCCCCCCCAAGATAGAAAACAATCTGATATAGGTTATATATGTACAATCACATTAAACATGTTTCTGCATTAGTCATATTGTGAAAGAAGAAGCAGAACACAAGGGAAAAACCTCATAAAAGAGAGAGAAAAGAAACAGCCAAGAAGTAGAAACAGCATGGTTCAATCTGCATTCAGAATCCACAGTTCTTTTTTTCTGGATGTGGAGAACCTTTTCCATCATGAGTTCTTTGAAATTGTTTTGGATCGTTGTACTTCTGGGAAGAGCCAAATCTATCACAGTTGATCATCATATAATGTTGCTGTTTCTGTGTACAATGTTCTCATTTCGCTCAACATCAGTTCATGTAAGTCCTTCCAGGTTTCTCTGAAATCCTCCTGCTCATCCATCATTCCTTCCTTCCTTCCTTCCTTCCTTCCTTCCTTCCTTCCTTCCTTCCTTCCTTCCTTCCTTTCTCTTTCTTTCTTTCTTTCTTTCTTTCTTTCTTTCTTTCTTTCTTTCTTTCTTTCTTTCTTTCTTTCTTTCTTTCTTTCTTTCTTTCTTTCTTTCTTTCTTCCTTCCTTCCTTCCTTCCTTCCTTCCTTTCTTTCTTTCATTGCAGGGCAATTAGAGTTAAGTGACTTGCCCAGGGTTACACAGCTAGTAAGTATCAAGTGTCTAAGGTCAGATTTGAACACAGGTCCTCCTGAATCCAGGGCCAATGCTTTATCTACTTTGCCACCTAGCTGTCCCGGGTTCATCGTTTCTTACAACACAATAATATTCTATTACATTCATATACCGCAATTTGTTTAGCCATTCCCCAATTGATAGGCATTCCCTCGATTTCCAATTCTTTGCCACCACAAAGAGAGCTGCTATAAATATTTTTGTACATGTGGGTCCTTTTCCCTCTTCTATGATCTCTTTGGGATACAGACCTAGTAGTGGTATTACTGGGTCAAAGGGTATAGTATGTACAGTCCCATAGCCCTTTGGGCATAGTTCCAAATTGCTCTCCAGAATGGTTGGATCACTTCACAGCTCCACCAACAATGCATTAGTGTTCCAATTTTTCTACAACTTCTCCAACATTTCTTATTGTCCTTTTTTGTCATATTAGCCAATCTGATAGGTGTGAGGTGGCACCTCAGAGTTGTTTTAATTTGCATTTCTCTAATCAATAGTGATTTAGAGCATTTTTTCATATGGCAATAGATGGCTTTGATTTCTTCATCTGAAAACTGCCTGTTCATATCCTTTGACCATTTCTCAATTGGGGAATGACTTGCATTCTTATAAATTGGATTTAGTTCCCTATATATTTTAGAAATTAAGCCTTTATCAGAAATACTGGCTGTAAAAATTGTTTCCCAGCTTTCTACCTGAAAGGGAGACGTTTCAAAGGATGGAGATGAAGCAAATCTATTCTAAGCATGGGGGGGGCGGCATCTAAGCAAAGGGATGGAGATGGGAGAGGGCAGGATAAGAATGGGGAAAAGAAAGTGGGTCAGTTTGGCTACTCTCCCCACACTCAGGGATGCTCCTGGCATCCCAGCAGAACATACATTTCCCACCAGAACAGCTCCTTCCTCTTGGATGGCTTGACCACCTGCCAGGGCAAAGAAGAAACTGGAACAAACAGGACTTTAAAAGGGTTCTGCCCTACCTGATCAGGCCCTGGGTAGAAAGGCTTATTCACTGTGTTACTTGTAATAGTCTTCTGAGTAAAGTGATCTTGGCCTAGGGCTGGTTTGGGTGAATATGAATAAGTCATGATGATTGAATATCTCCCCTTCTAAGGTTCCCTGGGGTGGGTGGCCAAGGGAAGAACGGAAGGGGGAGGGGGCGGAGTGGGGCATCCAGCAGGAGGTTAGTAGGTAAGAATAGCAGCATCTGGAGGAGGAGAAGCCTGAGAACCAAATTCAAGAGCTGGAGAAGTTCAAGGTCTGGTGAGAAATGCCTTGTGATGGTGGGGCCTGGCAGCTGAGAAGCCCTTGGACACCAGCTCCTGGTTTCCATGATTCATTCTGAGGGTAGCTACCACCTGGGGCCAATTTAATTCAACAAACATCTCTGAGACCCTCCTTAGAGCAAAGCTCTTTGGTGCAGTAGATGGGGTGTTGGACCTGAAGGCAGGATGATCTCAGGTCAGATCCCATCCCTGATACTTACTAGCTGTGTGTTCTGTTGTTTCAGTCATTTTTCAGTTTGGGTCTGACATTTTGTGAGCCCATTAGCAGCTTTCTGGGTAGGGACACTGGAGTGGTTTGCCATTTCCTCCTCCAGACCATGGGTTTATACGTGAGGAAACTGAGGCAAACAAAATTAAAAGACTTGTCCAAGGTCATACAGCTGGTAAGTGTCTGAGGCCAGATTTGAACTCAGGAAGATGAGTCTTCCTGACACCAGGCATGGTGCTCTATCCACTGAACCACTAAATTGCTCCTACTAGCTATGTAAACATGGCCAAATCATCTTATCTTTTCAGACCTCAGGCAACCCTCTAATACTGTAAATTAAGTCCTGGTTGTGACCTGCATTATGGTGAATGCTTCCACAAGCTAATCACAGGTCTTAAAGTATGTGCTAAATGTGGCAGATACAATGAGATATAGAGCACATTCTTCCCTCAGGTAGAGGTGAGGAAGAAGCAGATCCCACGCATGGGAAGGGAGAAACATGGAGATGGGAGATGGGAGATCATCTGTGAAAACAATAACAATAACAACTAGCAAATGGTATCTCATTTTACCCTCACAAACACCCTGGGAATTTACAATGGGGCATGGAATGCAAATAATGAAGACTGCAAGGACTAACAAAGGAAAAGCCCAATCAAAGACAACATGCTTTGAGAGACAGAGAGAGACACACACACACACACACACACAGAGACAGACAGACAGAGACAGAGAGAAAGAGACAAAGACAGGCAGATAGGGGGAGAGAGAGACAGAGAGAGAGAAAGAGACAGAGACAGAGACAGGCAGAGAGAGAGAGAGAGAGAGAGAGAGAGAGATCATTTTCATTTGGAGGAGGTAACATGGAGAGCTTCATGGAAGAGGTGGCACCTGAATTGGTGTCTCCTTGAATGGAGGCACTTCAGTAGGAGATGGAGAGTAAGGGATTGTATTTCAGGCACTAGAACAGACAACATGAACAAAAGCATGGAGGCAGGAAAAGATAGGAAAAAAATGGATGAGATAACCTGCCTAGAATGGGTAGGAAAAATTAATTCCCAGGATATGAAGGCACTATGCATTTTTCAAGGACTTAAACCTACCTGAAAGTCGGCATGGCATGGTGGACGGACCTGGGACTTAGAGTCAGGAAGCCCTGGTTTCAAATTCTTTCTCTGATACTAGCTGTGTGACCCTGGGTGAGTCACTTAAACTCTGAGCTTCAGTTTTCTCATCTTTATAATGGGGATAATAATGCCTAAAATACCCACCTCACAGAGTTGTTGTAGGGCTAAAATTAAATGATCTGTGTAAAGGACTTTGTAAACATTAAAATGCTATACAACTGTCAGTTATTACTCCCTCAGTTTATTCCTACTCCCACTCTTCCAGACAAATGCCCTATTGTTCCCTTTGGGAGTCCCACCTCATCCTTTGGACTCCAAGTAGTATTATTTCCATTTTACGGATCAATTAATCCAACAATCAGTCAACAAGAATGTACTACGTGGCTATCGCTGCACTGGGTACTAAGACAAAAATAAGACAGTCTCTGCACTCCAGGAGATTGCATTCTATCATATGAGAGATAGACTATACATTTCTGAGTATATATTACATTTTTGCAAATAAATACAAAGTATTTTTTTAATGGAGGAGGCACAGGAACTGAGGGAGATCAGAGGGCCCCATGTAGAATGAGGTCTTGAGCTGAGTCTTAAGGGACAAAAGCTTCGAGATGGGAGATGAATTTTTATTTGTGAGAACAATGATAATAACAAGCATTTATATAGTGATATTTAGGGGGGGGGTTGAGGCAATCGGGGTTAAGTTATTTGCCCACAGTCACACAGCCAGTAAGTGTCAAGTGTCTGAGGCTGGATTTGAACTCAGGTCTTCCTGACACCAGAGCCAGTACTCTAACCACTGCACCACCTAGCTGCCCCTATATAGTGATTTAAGGTTTGAAAAGCACTTTACAAATGTTATCTCATTTTATCCTCACAACAACCCTGGGAAGTAGGTACCATTTTACAGATGAGAAAACTGAGGCAGATTATGTTAAGTGACTTGTCCAGAGTCGTGGTTAGTAAGTGTCTGAGGCTGGATTAGTTGTAGCAAGGCTGTAGAGGGCTTAAAATGAAGAAATTGAGGTTCAGAGAGTTGTTACTTGTCCACACAAAAATAGTAAAATGTCAGGGGTGTCATTCAAACCCATTCAAACCCTACCTCCAAGAACTCTGTTCCCTGCACCACCACCACCCTGTCTCTCTATTTTATTTCCCTATTAGATTAGAGGGCACTTTATTTCATCCAAACAATGCCTTACCGACAGCCCAGCTCATTCTTTTGTACACAGGCACTTGTGCTTGTGGTCATGTAATTGGTTCTTTGGCAAGAAAAGCCTGGGATTTTCTCTGGTTTTCATATTTAGAAGAAATAAAAATACCTAATAAGCCCTTTGTGAGTTGATTGATAGAAAGTAGTCATTTCTAGGTTGGAAGCAAGTGATCAAGAACAGCTACATGGAAGAGGTAGAATTTGGATTTGGTACAAAAGGATGAGTAAGTTTCCAGTGAGTGGAGATGGGGAGCAGGTACTACTGGTGGTGGTGATGGTGGTTGTAATAATTGTGGTGGTGGTGGTGGTAGTAGTAGTAGTAATAGTAATAGTAGTAGTAGTAGTAGTAGTAGTAGTAGTAGTAGTAGTAGTAGTAATAGTAGTAGTAGCAGCAGCAGCAGTGGGGGGGTGGTGGTGGTGATGTTAGTAGTACTAGTAATCATAGTAGTGGTGGTGATAGTAGTAATAAAAAACAGTGTAATATATCACTATATAAATTTTGCACCCACCAAATACCCAGCAAGGTATGACCACGGGTCATATGTCTTATGCATCAGAAACTCACTATCTTTCACAGACTGACAGATGACACATCTCCATACTGTAAACACAAATCTCAAAAAGAAGATCCTGTAGAATTCAACCAAAAAGCTGCCCAGGAAACAGCATTATCCTAGACCAAACCATGGTTCACAATCACCCAGAAACAACACTGTTCCAGAAAAACTTATGGACAACTTTTTTGGGGGTGGGCAGGGCTGGGCAGTGAGGGTTAAGTGACTTGCCCAGGGTCATACAGCTAATAAGTGTCAAGTGTCTGAGGCCAGATTTGAACTCAGGTTCTCCTGAATCCAGGGTTGGTGCTTTATCCACTGCGCCACCTAGCTGCCCCAAGGACAACATTTTTAATAGATGTCACCACACCAAATACTCATAATCTCCAATTAATGTGGGGGGAAAATGTTCCTATGTTGAGACCTCCACAGTATCAGACATTTCTGCTAACTTATATTCTTTGTTTGGGATTTGCTGTTCACTTTTTTGGAGTTTGTTTATAAACAAAATTTATATTTTACAACATATTTTTGTTTATTTTTGTTATAAAGGACTGTACCATAGGGGAGGAGGGCATTCTGGGAAGTGATTGTGATGTTAAAAACAACAACAAACCATATCTATAAATCTTTTTTTTGAAAGGATAACAACAACAAAGGACAGAGATCTAGATGAGGAGATCAAAATCCTGAGGGATCCTGATAACACCGAGATCACTCCCATCTGCTCCTGGATTTGTGCTGGCAGAAGAGGAACTTACATCCTCATGCTTTTATTTAACTACAAAATAACAGGTGTCGGGGCAGCTAGATGGCGCAGTGGTTAAAGCACCAGCCCTGGATTCAGAAGGAGCTGAGTTCAAATCCGACCTCAGACACTTGACACTTACTAGCTGTGTGACCTTGGGCAAGTCACTTAACCCCCATTGCCTGCAAAAAAAAAAAATAGCAGGTGTCTCACATTCAGCTCTTTAAGAGGCCAAAGACCCTTAAATATAAGGAATAATAGTGGGATATGGTCTTGTACCCCAATTGTTCCTCTATGAACCAAATCCAAAAAGTGAGAAGAATGAGGTGAAGTAATTATTGCTCTTTTATTATGTTATTATAACTTGTTCCTAGACTATTTTGATAAATCAAAAAAGATAAGGGGCAGATAGGTGACGAAGTAGATAGAGCACCGGCACTGGAGTCAGGAGTACCTGAGTTCAAATCTGGCATCAGACACTTAACACTTACCAGCTGTGTGACCCTGGGCAAGTCACTTAACCCCAATTGCCTCACTAAAAAAAAAAAAAAGATAACAAGGTAATGATAAGTATTAGTATATTTTATTACCTTATTCTTATTCACATTTCTATAGTCCAACTCTCATCTCAGCTCCAAGAAGCTGTAGCATACCCAGCTGCCACAACCTGGTAAAAATTGTCTCAGCAGATAGGCTAGACCAGGTTATGGGTAACCAACAGGCCTCAAACCCATTGTGGGTGTGTGTCTCCCCCAAGCATGTGAAGACATCTTCCTGGCAGAATGAGCAAATGACAACAACTTGTTTCAATGGCCATGAAGGCAAAGCAGATGCTTAGAGCTTGGTCAAACACCAAAGATACCAAAGTCATCGCCTACATCCCGGGCCATCGCCAGTCATCCTGACTTTTGTTCCACCATTGGATTTCCATGATTCTGGGAGAGAGAGAGAGAGAGAGAGAGAGAGAGAGAGAGAGAGAGAGAGAGAGAGAGAGAAGCTGATGACCATGCAACTCTGCTCTGCTTAAATCCAATTTACAGGTGAGTCAGAGGTATCCTTGGTCCTCTTCCAAAACAAAGGACAAACAACATACTACTTGTAAGGTTTACAAAGCAGTTTCCTCACTGTGACTGTAACCCAGGAGGACTTGGTAGGGCCCTTTCTACCTGGGCTACAGGGAATCCATATGCAGATACCTTTTCCAATAGACCCAGTTTCTGGGTTTCAACTGCAAAGTAAACTGATTCAAGATTGAATAGTCCCTCAGTGAGGTGAGTTAGTGTATTATTCTCTTTTTACACTTGAAGAAACTGAGTCTCAAAGAGGCTCAGTGACTTGTTCATAAACAGAGGGGTAGTAAATACAAAAGCTGAAATTTGAATCCAGGTTTTCCTGTCTCCAGGTTCACCATTCTCTCTACCATACCACACTGCCTGATATGAGCAAGGCACGGAAGCAGGAGTTTTAAAAATCTGAACAAAGAGAACTATATCATCTCACTTCTTAAAGTCACTTGAGTTCAAACCCTAACTTAAGGCATGTACTAGTTTTGTGACTTTGGACAAATCACACAATCTCAGCTTCAGTCTCTCCATCTTTTGGCTAGATGGCACAGTGGCTAGAGTGTCAGATCTGGAATCAGAAAGAATTGCCTCAGACACTAGCTGTGTGATCCAGAGCAAGTCATTGAAATTCTCTGGCCCTCAGTTTCCTCATCTGTAAAATGAGGGGATTATATTCAGCAGCCTCTAAGGACCCATTCCAACTCTAAATCTATGATCCTATAAGTGCTAGAGTAGGAGCCAGGGAGTCAGGAGACCAGAGCTCTAGGACCAGCTCTGCCCCTTTCAGCCTGTGAACTTGGACAAGTCTTTTGACTGCTGTTTCCTCCTCTGGAAACTTAAGCCAAGGTCCATAAATGGAGATGAACTTGGATGGATTTCAAAGGATCAGTGAACTTGGGTGAAACAAAAAGTTATATATTTATTTTCACTAACCTTTGTTTCCCTTTGTATTATTTTATGTTTTTAAAAATATGATTTTGAGGAGGGGTCCATAGGCTTTACCAGACTGCCAAGGGGGCCCAAGACAGGAAAAAAAATGAAGGTCACCAACACTAAAGATCTCTGAAGTCATTCCAAGCTCCAGCATTCTCTAGAAATATCTTGGAACCCATGGACTGGAGGAGAGAAAAGCTTAGAGAAAGGGAAGGCAGGGAGGAACAAGAGTCTGGAAAGAGCTTCAGCTTAGGGGTAACAGATCAAGTGTGAACATATGGTACAGAGAGCAAAGAGAATAGCCTGAGGGGAGAGAGAAAACAGAGAAATAAAGGGGGTGGTATAGTGGGAGGGAGGGAGGGAGGGAGGGAGAGAGAGACAGAGAGAGAGAGAGGGAGGGAGGGAGAGACAGAGGGGGAGAGAGAGAGAGAGACAGAGGGAGGGAGGAAGAGAGAGGGAGAGAGAGAGACAGAGGAGGGAGAGAGAGACAGAGAGACAGAGAGAGAGGAAGGGAAGGAGAGAGAGAGACAGAGAGACAGAGAGAGAGAGGAAGGGAAGGAGAGAGAAAGGGAGGGGGGAGGGAGACAGAGAGAGACAGAGACAGAGACAAAGAGACAGAGAGAGAAGGAGAGAGAGACAGAGAGAGAGAGACAGAGGGAGGGAGGAAGAGACAGAGGGAGAGAGAGAGACAGAGGGAGAGGCGGGAGGGAGAGAGAGACAGAGGAGGGAGAGAGAGACAGAGAGAGAGAGAGGGAGGGAGGGAGAGACAGAGGGGGGAGAGAGAGGGAGAGAGACAGAGAGAGAGAGGAAGGGAAGGAGAGAGAAAGGGAGGGGGGAGGGAGACAGAGAGAGACAGAGAGACAGAGACAGAGACAGAGAGAAGGAGAGAGAGACAGAGAGAGAGACAGAGGGAGGGAGGAAGAGAGAGGGAGAGAGAGAGACAGAGGGAGAGGCGGGAGGGAGAGAGAGACAGAGGAGGGAGAGAGAGACAGAGAGAGAGAGGGAGGGAGGGAGAGACAGAGGGGGAGAGAGAGGGAGAGAGAGACAGAGAGAGAGAGGGAGGGAGGGAGAGACAGAGGGGGAGAGAGAGGGAGAGAGAGACAGAGAGAGAGGAAGGGAAGGAGAGAGAAAGGGAGGGGGGAGGGAGAGAGAGACAGACAGAGACAGACAGAGAGAGACAGAGAGAGAGAGAGAGAAGGAGAGAGACAGAGAGAGACAGAGAGAGAGAGACAGAGAGAGAGGAAGGGAGAGACAGAGACAGAAAGACAGAGAAGGAGGAGGAGGAGGGGCGGGGATTGAGAGGGAAGAAAGAAAGCAGGAGGAAAAGCCTCTTGGTTCTTCATGCTTTCTCTACCTGCCTTGCTACCCACTCCTTCTTGAGGAGAGGGGGTAGAGTGGAGAATTACGGGAGGGTCTGTCTCTTAAGGGAATGGATTAAATGACATCTGGCCCCTATAGGCAGGGATCAGACAGAAATGCTAATGATTCAATATTGATGCTCCGGGATTAGGGAGTTGTATCGACAAGATACATTAGGCAAGAGAGACCAGGATCTTCAGTCTTGACCCCAAGGCTCCCTGAACATCCCCCATGTCAAGCCTCCCTACTAACCCAGCCTCCTCCATTACTCACTCCGTGCTGCTAATACAGTTGACTCCAGAGCATTTGTGCTGTGTCTGGGCTGGGAGAATTTCAAAGGAAAGGAGAAGTAGATCAGGGCTCATGGGAATGAGAACGGCAGATGTCAAGACTCCAGGGCTCTGAGTCACTTCATCAAAGAGCTGGAAGGGACCTTGCAGGTCATCTAATCCACCCCCTCTTGTTTTACAGCATCTTTGTCGCTGAGACTTCCCTGTACCGGGTCCGGTCCCATCCATCATACAAGGTTTTGGGGGGATACAAAGATGACAATGATACAATCTCCCTGGCCTCGAGTAACTTCCAGTCTAAAACAGGGGCACATTTCCAGACAAAAGATGGACTCGGCAGCCATATAGGTTGGAAGGGAGGCTCCTAATCTCGGGGCCGACCTTCTGTTCTCCATTTGTCTCTCCTTCCCGGACTCCTTTCGATTGAAATAAACCCCAGGGTCTAGAAGGGAACAGGATGGTCACCTCATCTCAGAATCACAATGGTTCAGAGTCTGTTGGAAGAGAGCTCAGAGGCCATTTAATCTAACCCACGCTAGAAAAAAGAATCCCCTCTCCATCATTCCTGAGAGGTGCTCATCCAGCTTTTGCTTTCCATGAAGGGGAATCTACAATCTTCAAAAGCAACCCACTCTCCTCTAGGACAGCCCTAACTGTTAAATTGGTTGAGTCGAGTCATTTTTCAATTACCTCTGACTGTCTGTGATGCCATTTGGGGTTTTCTTGGAAAACTGGAGAGGGTTTGCCTTTTCCTTCTCTAGCTCATTTTTACAGATGAGGAAACTGAGGCTAACAGGGTTAAGTGATTTGCCCAGGGTCACACAGCTAGTGTCTGGGGATGGAATGGAACTCACAAAGAGGAGTCTTCCTGACTCCAGGCCCAGCGCTTTATCCACTGCACCATCTAGCTTCATGTGCCTCTTTGCAACTTCCCTGCTTGGCTGCTAATTTTGTCCTCAGAGACCAACAACACAATTCTACTTCCCTTTCCCAAATCAGCTTTCTGGTACCACTACTTCTCCAGGAGAAATCTCACCTTTCCCTTTCCAATGATGCCCATAGGGTGTGGACCTCCAAGCCCTTCCCATAGCCCTTCACCTTCTTCTGTCTGCTTTTCTGTTTATGGAAGTCCTTTCTAAAAAATGGGATGCCTAGACAATGGACCACACGATGTTCCGGTTGTGGCCTGATCAGGGCAGAGAACAGTGGGGCTGTACCCTGGACACTAGGCTTCTCAATGCAGTCCAAGATTATATTCATTTTCAGGGCAGCTAGGTGGTGCAGTGGATAAAGCACTGGCCTTGAATTCAGGAGGATCCGAGTTCAAATCCAGCCTCAAACACTTGACACTTAACTAGCTGTGTGACCCTGGGCAAGTCACTTAACCCTCATTGCCCTGCAAAAAAAAGAAAAAAAAAAGATTATATTCATTTTCTTGGTTGCCCTATGCCATTTTTGACTCTTGTCAATAGCTTGTGGTCCACTAAAAGTCCCAGATCTCCTTCAGACAAATTAGTGTTCACGCTGTTCCCCTGGGACCACACATGATATTGCTCAAGTCCCTAAGCACTGCTGAATCGGTTCTCCCTGTCAGAGCTCTGACCCTTTTTACATATTCAAATCCAGGTCCTCCTGCTAAATGACACACTATTGATATAGGAAAATCATCACCCTTCTTTTGGGCTAGCACTGATTGAGAAGACAAACAGACACACCCTGGGCCAGGGAGATGTCCCATCCAGTGCCTAGCATTGGCTGAGTCCTCAGCAAACCAGAAGACTCTGGTGGCATGACCTCAGAAAGTTCAGTCACAGGACAATTTTCTGAGGCTCAGGCCACCTAGAGACCTTGTCCTGCCCTGGAAAAGGATCAAATAGATTTCCATAGGTCTCTTAGCAAATGCCCCATTGCCCTCTGGGAGAGCTGGAATAGCACAGTAAAAAGTGCACAAGATTCTGGGGGGACAGCTAGGTGGCACAGTGGATAAAGCACCGGCCCTGGATTCAGGAGGACCTCAGTTCAAATCCAACCTCAGACACTTGACACTTACTAGCTGTGTGACCCTGGGCAAGTCACTTAACCCTCATCCCCCCCCCCTCCCCCCGCAAAAGTGCACGATTCTGAAAGAACCTGGGTTCAAATGCTACCTCTGTTTCTCACTAGCTGTGTGACCTTAGATGAAGCACTTCTCTTGGGTCTCAATTCCTCATCTATAAGATGAGGAGATGGACTATTTGGCCAGCTCTAAATCTATAATCCTGGGGGGTAGGGGTTTATTCTTAGCCTTCCAACAAAGTTGTGATGAAGCCTTGAGAAAAATTCTAACTTCGATCTGGCATTTTCTGTCTCCTGAGACAACAAGTAACACATCCGGGTGAGGTCATTTTAACATGAATACATCTCATGTTTGAGTTTGAATGAAAGGCTGATTTTACGTACATTTGCATACAGGAAAAGCAAGGTACCAGATAGAGCAGAAGTTGTTCTAAATTCAATTCATGCCCAACTGGATTTGATTCCATTTTGATCACACCTACTATGTGCAAGTACAAACACTTGTTAAACACCTCCTACTGTGCTAAGGCCTAGAAAAGAAATACATTTATTTCTACAGCACTTTAAGGTTTATAATGTTCTTTACTCACAGATACCTTGTGAGGAAGGTAGTGTGAGTAATATTAATCCCATTATACAGATAAAGGTGCTGAGGCTCAGAGCTTGAGTGATTTGACTAAGGCAATAGGCTAGTGGGTGGCAAAGCTAGGATTCTAACCTAGGTCTTTCAGACTAAAAAATCTAGCATTCTTTCCACTGTACCTTGCTGTCTCGAGTCTATACTCATCCTTCTTTCTCCCCTCCCTTCACCTCTGGGCTGAGTTCCACATCCTGGAAAGCTAAACTTTTTTTTTTTTTTTTTTTTTTTGGTGAAGCAACTGGGGTTAAGTGACTTGCCCAGGATCACACAGCTAGTAACTGTCAAGTGTCTGAACCGGATTTGAACTCAGGTCCTCCTGAATCCACGGCTGGTGCCCTATCCACTGTGCCACCTAGCTGCCCCTAAACTTTTTCTTCCACTAGCCTCCACCTTGCCCTTAGAAAGGTTCTTCACTTCTTTTTGTGGTGGCAAAGAATTGGAAATTGAGGGAATGCCCATCCATTGGGGAATGGCTGAACAAGTTGAGGTATATGAATGTAATGGAATACTATTGTGCTGTAAGAAGTGATAAGCAGGTAAATTTCAGAAAAGCCTGGAAAGACTTAAGTGGACTGATGCTGAGTGAAGTGAGCAGAACCAGGAGAACATTGTACACAGTAACAGCAACACTGGCTGATGATCAACTATGATAGACTTGGCTCTTCTCAGCAATACAATGATCCAAGATAATTCCAAAGGACTCATGATGGAAAATGTTCTCCACATCCAGAAAAAAAGAACTGTGGATTCTGAATGCAGATTGAACCATACTGTTTCTACTTTTTGATTGTTGTTTTTTTTTTCTCTTTTGTGGTTTTTCTCTTTTGTTCTGATTTTTCTTTCACAGCATGACTAATGCAGAAATATGTTTAATGTGACAGTATATATGTATAACCTATATCAGATTGCTTTCTGTCTTGGGAAAGGGGGAGGGAAGGGAGGGAGGGAGAAAAATTTGGAACTCAAAATCTTATGAAAACAAATGTTGAAAACTATTTTTACATGTAACTGGAAAATAATAAAATGCTTTTATGATTAAATTTTTTAAAAGGTGCTTTACTGTTGTGAGATTCTGGGGTTTGGAGTTCACCAAACCCCTGCTTAGCTTGAGTAATGTACTTCTGAGCCTCAGTTTCCCCATCTGTAAACTGGGTGGGATGATGTAGCCTTGGCCTCCCAAGGGCCCAGAGCAGTTCCTTGTTTGATTACAAAGTGGATTAAAAGTCCCATGTACTTGATACAAGTAATTCTATCCATGGAGAGTTTCACTGAAATGCAGTCTCAGGTGGCTTTCCAGCAGCCTCCCCTCTCCTCTTTCCCCCCTCCTCCTTCCCCCATCCCCACCTTGTTCAGCTGTGTAGGAGAAAGAGAACAGACATTCCATCTAAATGAAAATGAAATGGAACCACTGGATTATTACTATTTAATTGCTATTGAGACCTGGTAGCACACAATGAAGCCCAGTGAGTAGAGGAAAGGTGGCAGAGGACCAGTGGGATTCTGGGAAATAAAGTTTAGTGCTTTCCATTCTCGTCTCTTACAGGGGCAGGGAGCACTTTCTCCCAAAGAGCTGAGGAACAACCTCTTGTGGGGCCATAGGAAGATGGCAATGCCTGATAGCAGGAAGGGTTTTGGAAACCGAGGAATCTGTAGCGCTGCTTCTCTGGAAAACATATGGAGACAAGGCTGACAGACGGTGAAAGGGCAGAGCAAGTGAGAGGAATTGATCCAGAGGCCCGAGGCTGTTAGTGGGCAGAAAAGGGACAGGACAGATAAGATGGCAGGCAGTTAAGGGTCAGACAGGAGAGCAGGCAGAGTAAGGGGACAGGTAAAAGAGGGTGGGCAAAGAGGACAGAGATTGAACGGACAGGCAGACAGGACAAAGGCAAAGGGGCAGAACAAGGGATCAGGGAAGACTGACAGAGAAGGGACACACCATAAAGGGGCAGAGTCATGGGGTAGACACTGAAAATCCAGATAGAATGAGGAGCAGCCTGAGAGAGAGAGGGTAAATTGAGGAAGCAAAATAATGGGGCAAGTGGAGCAATTGGGCAGAGTTTTTGTTGTTTGTCCTTTCTTCTTGAGGAGGACCATGACATTCACAGGTGATGTCATGACTTGCAGTGAATTGGATTTGAGGGAGGGCTGCGCAAAGTGACTAGCCTCAGTCTCTCCTCCAGAGCCATTTGGGTCCAGTGGCAAGATATACATCAGGATGACTGGAGATGGCCCAGGATGTTCAAGGCACTTGGGGTTAAGTGACTTGCCCAAGGTCACACAGCTAGTAAGTGTTAAGTGTTTGAGGCTGGATTTGAACTCAGGTCCTCCTGACTCCAGGACCAGTGCTCTATCCACTGTGCCACATAGCTGCCCCTAACTGGGCAGAAAAGGAGAGCACAAATAGAGGGGACAGACAAAAAGGGAGACTGGGATGGGTGCTATAGGGTACAAGAAGAGAGGGTGATGTAACAGACTGAGAAGAACAAATGGAGGGAGAATGGGTGAAGTAATGGGTCACATGCTTTGAGCAAGATGCAAAAAGCTGCTCTGGAAACCACATTGCCGGGATTTCACCTAGTTTCAGATCGGACTCATTCCCAGGCTTCTTGTATAAGCTGTAGTTGTGAGGGAAACAATGTAAACATTAATGTGTTATATAATAAACAGAAGTTTTTTCTGGTAGTATTATAAATGTGTATCCTATCATTAAGACTTCAATAGGACCTCCATATAGAGAAGCTCATTCTTATATGGATTCAGCCATGCCACCAGTCATGCCCAGTTACCTACAACCAACCATCTCTATAACATGGCTGGCTTATGAAGCATATGTGAATCCTATAGCTCCCAATTAGTGGGGGTTTTTGTTTGTTTTTGTGGGGCAATGAGGGTCAAGTGACTTTCCCAGGGTCACAGGTCAGTAAATGTCAAGTGTCTGAGGCTGGATTTGAACTCAGGTTCTCCTGAATCTAGGGCCAGTGCTTTATCCACTGTGCCACTTAGCTGCCCCTCAATCAGTATTAAAAGAGGGTTCTCTCGTGATGGAAAATGTTCTCCACATCCAGAAAAAAGAACTGTGGATTCTGAATGCAGATTGAACCATATGGTTTCTACTTTTGTTTTTTTCTTTTTTTGAGGATTTTCCCTTGTGCTCTGCTTCTTCTTTCACAACGTGACCAATGCAGAAATAGGTTTAATGTGATGGTCCACATATAACCTATATCAGATTGCTTTTTGTTTTGGGCAGAGAGGGAGAAAAATTTGAACTCAAAATCCTATGAAAACAAATGTTGCAAGCTGTCTTTACATGTAACTGGAAAATAATAAAATACTTTTATGATTTAAAACAAAAAGAGGGTTGGGAGCAACTAAGTGGTGCAGTGGATAAAGCACCGGTCCTGGATTCAGGAGGACCTGAGTTCAAATCTGGCCTCAGACACTTGACACTTACTAGCTGTGTGACACTGGGCAAGTCACTTAACCCTCATTGCCCCTCAAAAGAAAAGAAAAGAAAAGAAAAGAAAAGAAAAGAAAAGAAAAGAAAAGAAAAGAAAAGAAAAGAAAAGAAAAGAAAAGAAAAGAAAAGAAAAGAGGGTTCTACCCTATGTGCCCCCTAGTATCTCCAGGCCATCTGGCATTTGTGGTGGACCAACCAGGGCAGATACTTCCTCACCATCAACACTGATGGTTCCAACCCCATAGTCATGTATTCATAGAGAATTCTGGGTGGAGAAAGGCCTAGGTGACTCCCACGGAGGTCTGAGAGGCCTGTCCTGGAAGGCATGCTTTGGCCGTGGTCTTCGGTAAGATGCCCTCATCTCCCCACTTCCCCTCAAGAATCTCTACTTATCATCTGCCTAGAACTTTAAAACATCCTTTGACTCATTTCCTCACTTGTCCCATATTGATGCCAGGCTCAGGCAGGGAAGTGCGAAAACCCTTTGGAAAGACTGGGGGTGGTGGTGGTGGAGGAGGACAGGGGTCATTACGGAGAGAAATGTGCTCATTGTCCATAGATAAGTGCTTCAAACCAGACAGGAACTTTGCTAACCAGCAGCTGGTCCACGGTCTCTGGCCTCTCTGAGCAGATGGGGCCAGAATGCATTCAGAATGCTGAATCACTGGCTGCACTCTTCTATTTGAAATCCCTAACTACTGGGATTGGATGGGAATAATCTTTCTCCTTGGGTAATGGGCACCCACCTCCCTGAATTGTGTGTGTGTGTGTGTGTGTGTGTGTGTGCACATGCACAGGGGGAAATCTCTCTTCCTCCCTCTTTAAGGCATATAATAAAGCATGCCAATAAGGTGGTCTCTACACCACTCTGGAGACATATTTTTTTTCTAGGAATGCATCTTTATTTGTCTCAAGAAAGAAAAATTCCATCTTCCATTGATGTTCACTGACATCTAGCTTGGCACTGGGGCAGGGCGGCAGGGAGAGACTCTGAGTCACTTTAGCAAACAGCCAGTTCAGCAGTCATTGTATCCTGTTGTATAATCCTGGAATAATGGATTCTCCCTTTAATACCTACTACATTCCATCTTGTATAATGGTTACTTGTGTATCTATCTTCTTTTCTCTACCAGACTGGAAACTCCTGGAGGGTGAGGTTTGTGCTTGGGGGCAACTCTTAGGCCCTCACTCAGGGCATTGTCCAAATGTCTATGGAAGGGAAGGAAGGCTTGCTGACTTAGCTTTGCCCTTATTTGCTTCACCACTTTCAGTTTTGGATTTTCAAGTTAAAAACAGCAGGTGTTGTGAGTTTGAGAAGTGTAGACAGCAAGGGGACATTCTGGCCTCTGAAATATAGCTCTAATTACAGCCCTGTTCCAAACCTTCCCACCCCATCGGCACCGCCTCTCCAAGGTCTGTTGGATTTTCCCTCAGGTAGGGTATCCTCACCAGATTGTCCAGAGATCTGCTCCCCTCCCCCCTCCCCCCTCATCCAGGCCTGCTTCTCCCCAGGTACCTTCTCCTAGGAGAATGGCTATAGAGCTGGAAGGAATCTTAGGGGTCATCTCATCCACCCCTTTTGTTTTACAGAAGGAGAAGCTGAGGCCCAGACAGGTTAAGTGATTTGCTCAAAGTTAAGCATCGGAGGTAGAATTTGAACCTATGTCCTTTTTCTTCAGAACCAGTAGATATGATCCCTCCACCATTAGGACTGCAGAAGGTCAAAGGCCTTGGTCTATCATCAATCTGAAAGGCTGCATTCCAGAACCAAAATATGTAGCCTACCACATCTGACCTCTCATCTCTCTTACCTCCTCAGAGTTCTTCTCTCTGGCTATCAGTGTATACATTTTACCTCTCCCAAGAAACACATTTGCATTTCCAGAGAGGTCCCCTGGAGACAACGCCTTAAAGGAATAATTCGGTTGTCATAGGAATTTGCAGCACCAGGAAGGTGGTACTCCTCAAATCATGCCTAGTAAATGTCCTTCCTCACTGTGCCTAGGGGTGGCCTTACACCTTTTCCCCTTCCCCCACTTGGTCCTCTGTGATCCAGTGACATTAACCTCCTGGCTATTTCTCCCTTGAGACACTCCATCTCCGGATGCCAGGCATTTTCATCGGCTGTGCCCTGTACTTAGAAAACTTTCCCTCCTCCTCCCGCCTCCTGGATCTCTTCACTTCCTTCAAGCACCTTCCCCTTAATTCTAGTGCTTTCCCTCTTTGGGGAAGGACAGGGGCAGTTTTATACCGTTTCCCTCAGTTCATCCTGTCTATAGCTCCCCCCATTAGAACATGAGCTCCTTCAGATCAGGGACTGTCTTTACTTTTTTTTGTTTTGTTTTGTTTTGGCAATGAGGGTTAAGTGACTTGCCCAGGGTCACACAGCTAGTAAGTGTCAAGTGTCTGAGATCAGATTTGAACTCAGGTCCCCCTGAATCCAGGGCCATTGCTCTATCCACTGTGCCACCTAGCTGCCCCCTTTACCTTCCTTTGTATCCCCAGAACTTAGCCCAGCACCTGACAATGTTGTTGTTGTTCAGTTGTTTTCAGCTGTGTCCAATCCTTTGTGGCTCCATTTGGGGTTTTCTTGGCAAAGATACTGTAGTACTTTTTCATTTCTTTCTCCAACTCATTTTACAGATGAGGAAACTGAGGCCAACAGGGTTAATGGAATTGCCCAGGGTCACACAGCTAGTAAAAATCCAAGGCTGGATTTGAATTCAGAAAGATTAGTCTTCCTGAGTCCAGGCCTGGTACTCTATCCACTGTGTCACCTCATAGTACCTAACACATAGTAGGTGCTTAATAAATGTCGATTGACTGACTGACAGCAGGAGTAAGACCAGTCTGTCTACTGGCTACTCTCTGTTCTTGCCATGCAGAGGCCAGAAGACCCTTTAGCCAAAGGCCTCACATCTCCCTACCAAGGCTGACCCTACTATGGAAAATATTAAAATAATTGAAACTATTTAAGCTTAGAGAAAAGGTACCTGGGGGTGGGAGGTGGGGGGAACATATGAACTGGGACCACTGTCGATATATATGTAGAGGGTGGCATTTGGGGAGTTGGGATCAGATGTTTTTACTCTTCATTATATGAATGGAATCAGAGAAACTTCCCCAATATTATTAGATCAGGGGGCATTTACATTGAAAAGAGACAGTGTCATCTAGTGGAGAAAGCACCAGCCTTATCATCAAAAGACCTGAGTTGGAATCTTCACTTGGATACTTACAAATGTGACCTTGGACAAACTCACCAACCAACAAGTGTTTATTAAGTAGCTACAGTGTCACCAGGCACAGTGTGTAGAAGCTGGAGCTACAGAGACAAAAATAGACACTGTCCCTGCCCTCAAGAAGCTTACATTCTATTGGAAGAATCATATTGTTTGGTTTTGGTGAGGCAATTGGGATTAAGTGACTTGCCCAGGGTCACACAGCTAGTAAGTGTTAAGTGTCTGAGGCCGGATTTGAATTCAGGTCCTCCTGACTCCAGGGCCGGTGCTCTACCCACTGCGCCACCTAGTTGCCCCCTCTATGTACACCACCTAGCTGCCCCAGGGAGAATCATATTGTGATGGGTTTTACCTGACAGAAGAGTTTACAGTTTATCCCGAGGCAATTGGGAGCCATCAGAGCTTTCAGAGGAGGGGAGTAGTAAGCATTATGTACATCACTTTGGCAGCTCTATGGAGAATGAATTAGAAATGGAAAAGATATGTGGCAAGAGACACCAGTGAGGCTATTGTAGTGTAGCAAGAGGCAATAAGGATCAAGTCAGGGTTGTGGCTGTTTGAGCAGAGAGAGGAGGACAAATATGAGAGATATTGTATGGGTCAATTTGACAAAACTTGAAAACTAATCAGATGGAAGGTGAAAGAGAAAGAAATAAAGTATGGACAATATGAGCATTTGATTTTCTTGAGTATGCATATTTGTTACAGGGGCTTCTTTTTCTTCTTTCAATTTGGAAAGGTAGGAGAGAAATGAAATAAATGCGTGTTAATCGACACATTAGTTTGGAAGATAATGTTGGGGTTTTTATTTTTAAAGAATTAAGTCAAGTATGACTTTAAGTTTGCACATCTGGATGATGGATCATCTGGGTGTTCTCCACTTACCCCACATTTTGGGGTGATGGATGATGATCCAGCAGGTAGAACAAACCTTAACCTCTTGGAGCCTCTGTTTGATCATCTGTAAAATGGAGACTATTTACCTCATCATTTGTAAACTTTAGGTGATTATATAAATATGAATTATTACAAAAGAAGAATGTTGATTAAGAAGGTTACTCTAAGACATTTAATTTTGCCAAAGGGAGAGGAGAAAACATTATGAAAGTACCTGTCTCTTTAAGAATTTTAGAACTTTCCCTGGGCAGTTAGCCTGGGAGGGAGTTGGTGCTCTCCTGCCTGGAGGTAGGGGGTTGAACTAGATAACCTCTGAGGGTCCTTTAGGAGCTTAGAAAGTCCAGTAACTGAGCTGACACCAAATCCAGCAGTGGAGATGTTAGTAAAAAGGTTGAGATGTGACCTGCCCCCACCCTCAGAAAACCCCCAGAACTCTAAGACAGGTGGGTCCTGTCTTCGTCTTTTCCCGAGTCTCTGCTTCCAGACAGCAGCACACTCTATCTCCTTCCCTCTCTGCTCATTAGGACAGGGGAGGCCATTCATCACTGTGTATGGATGATGATGTCACAGCTGCAGGCCTAAATGTACAGAGGATGACTGCTGCATCCCGCCTGAGATGCTAAATCATTCATAGAATGGAGAGTCAGCCTGTGGCAGCAGATTTACTGGGGGAGGAAATGCTTTAGGGATTTGTAGAAATCAATTCCTTAAAGGGACCCCATCAACCAGCAGGTGCTTTTGTGATACAGACAGGATCACACACCACTGAAATGGCAGATGTGGAGGATTCCTTCCTCAGGACTTTCTGCAAGAAGGGATAGAGCCTGAGGCTTCAGAACCAAGAACAGCTCACTTGGGTTATGCTTATAGCACACTTGACAGTTTATATGGCATTGTACAGTTTACAGAGCACAACCATCCTGAGAAATAGGGAGGGAAAGCATTGTTATACCCATATTATAGATGAGAAAACTGAGGCTCAGAGGGATTGATGGACTTCAGTCATACAGCTAGCAAGTAGCAGAGCTGTGTCTTGAACTCTTCTGATCCTAAATCCATGCTGTTTTCACTTCTCCTTTGTGAAAGAGAGTTAGAAAGAGGAGGGAGTTTTCCCTTTTGTTGTCCCCACAGTTGGGATGGAGATGCACCCAGAGAGGTTGAAAATTTCATCCCTGGATCATCCTTCCCCCCCCCCCACAACTTCTGTTAGTGTGCCCTGAGATGGCATGTCTATCTGTTTAGGAATTCACAAAGGGGCATAACCTGGGTTCAAATCTGGCCTTTGATGATTGCCAATTATAGGACCCTAGACTTAGCCTCTCTAGGTGTCAGTTTCCTTGTCTGTAAAATGGAGAGGTTGAACAAACGACTTCTGAGTTCCCTGGAAGCTCTAGCGCCTCTGAGCATCTTATGAATTTCTTGTCTACATCTGAGTTTCATCTTAAAATGGCTACCACCTCTCCTCTATAATCCACTTCTTTCACATCATCTTTCACTAGACTCCAGCCAGGCCAGACTTCCACACCATGGAACCAGGTGACTAATCAGATGCAGAAATACAGACTTGCTCTCAAGATGGATTGGGTTGAAGAATTACAGAAGACAGACTTTCCTGTTGTCTTTTCTCAACTAGGTTGTATCGATTGGAGAGCTTTGATATGGAAGCTATCAACGCAAACTTAGGGCATCAGTGCTGAATTTCTTATTCTTATTCTATTCTAGATTATTGGGGCTCCATGCTCCTAACCCTCTCAATGCGGAAGGGATAACTATATGTAAGATGCAGAAATGATTCTGTTTGGTGGCTTGAAAATACAGTCAGGAAGCCTGGAATTCAAGCCCCACCTCCATCATTTAACTCTTCCAAGGGACCAAATGAGGATGATGGACTACATCTCTTCAGGTTCTAATATGATAGGAGCTCATAGGAGGAAGAGATCACTGAGCCTGGGATAGATAGCTCAGGAAAGATGTATACAGAAATGGAAGTTACGCTGAATCTTGAAGACTGAATAAGACTTGAATCAGTAAGACCTGGGAGGTAGATGGACCCAGTAAGGAAAGGTAACAGAAAGTTTGATCAGGGGAGTAAATGATTCATATTGAGGACTGGTGGGATATGAACTCATGGAAGATATCAAAGGTTAGATCTTAGAGTTCTCCATTCCCCAGTATGGTGGGAAGGTGATGGGTTTGGAATCAGAGATCTCAAATCTGCCTCTTACCATCTGTGATCATAAGCAAGGTGCCTAACCTCTCTGGGTCTCAGCTGACAAATTTGTAAAAGGAGGAGGATGGATTCTCTTTAAATTTCCCCCCAGCTTAAAATTTCAGATCCTATGACCCCAAGAGCCCTTCCAGATCTAAATCAACAATCCCCTTAAGTTGTAAACAGATTAAGCACTGCCTCAGTGGGGAGAGAGTTCCCAGACTGGTAGTTCACTTCAATGATGAAAAAAGTCTTTGGATGTTGTTGTGTCATTTTCAGTTGTGTCCAATTCTACATGACCCCTTTGGAGGTTTTCTTGGTAGAGATATTGGAATAGTTTGTCATTTCCTTCTCCAGCTCATTTTATAAATGAGGAAACTGGGGCAAACAGGGTGAAGTGACTTGCCCAGGGTCACACAGCTAAAAAGTATCTGAGGCCAGATTTGAACTCAGGAAGATGAGTCTTCCTGATTCTAAGCCCATTGTTCTCTGAACTGCTCTTGTCTTTAGATAACCTACGTTATATATGTGTGTGTTTTATATTTATATATATGTATATATACACATATGTACAAAATACATAATATGTATACACAACATTTATAAAAATATATTAGAGAGAGAGAGAAAGAATGCTACAATAATAACTTACATTTCTTTCAAACTTACATAGTATTGTCCTCACAACAAACCTGTGAGCTGGGTAATGTTTTGGGGGTTTTGGTCTGTACCTGTAACTTTGTTAGTGTATGGAATTCTCAGTAAGGAAACCCCTTCTACCAGTGCAGATTGGCCTCTGGTCTGCATTTTATGGTTTTAGAGAATTTCTTAGGACCTGGAGAGATTAAGTGATTTATTCAGTGTCACAGCATCAATATGTGTCAGAAACAGAACTTGAACCCAGGTCTTTCTGACAAATACCAAATACCAGAGGTTGGGTCTATATAATATACTATGTAGCCACTTGCTTTGTGTATTATTATTCCCATTTCACAAAGGAAGAAACTGAGGCTGGGAGAGGTAAAACTGTGTCATTGCTATTAACACGGGTCTTCTGACCAAAGCTCTGTTATGACTATTACACACACACACATATATACACATGCTATATTTCTAATAGACTTCTCTCTCAGAGAAATACTTGTGTAATAATGCTGACATGTGTAGTGGTCATATAAGGGCCTATTCCCTTATAACACCAGATTCAATGGGTATATAAGTAATCAGGTAACAGTGGATAGATAGATGAACGTAGGCCTTTCCTTCTCTCTTTACCAAATTCTTATTCTCCTTAATAAATGCTTAAAAGTAAAAGACAGTGTATAGAGCAAGGACCTAGAGTAAGACCTGAGTTCAAATCTGGCTTTAGACATTTACTAGCTGTGTGACTGTGGGCAAGTCACTTAACCTTATTTGCCTCATTTCCTCATCTGTAAAATAAGCTAGAGAAGGAAATGGCAAAGCACACCAACATCTTTACCAAGAAAGCCCCCAAAGGGGTCACAAAGAGCTGGACACAACGAAACAACAACCACAATCATGACCAATTAAAAACCTCTAGCACCTGGAGATTTACAAAGCACAGCAAACCTGTGAGTTATGAAGGGAGAGAGAATTATCCTTATTTTTACAGATGAGGAAACTGAGGTTCAGAGGCTTGCTGAAGGTCAGCCAGCAAAGTCTCAGATCCAGGACTTGAACCTCCCCCTTCCCCAGGCCCACACCCCTCTCCTTTTCTTCTCCTCTCCTTTGCAGTGGCCTTCTTCTGGATCCTTACCCCGTTCCCCCCCCCCTTTCTCTTTCTTCCATCCAGCTTTTTTCCCCTGGGCAGTCAGTGATGATCACAAACAGTGGGGATGGAAATGGAAACTCCTCCCTGGATCCCAACGGGACTCCATGCTTATCAAAAACCCTGCCTTACCCCCTCCTCAGGGATGTTTCCTTTGGGGGGAAAAGATTCCTCTGGGCCCTTCAGTCCTTTCACTGAGGCCAGTGCCCTCCCCTGTGACAGAAGGGGTGGAGACCAAGGCAGGAGAAGAGGAAAGGCTATACCAGGGAAGCGGGAGGCATTCGTTGCCTCCGAGGGGCTCCATAAGAAAGTCTACATCAGTTTCAAGCTCCAGGTCTCTTCTGTGGGAATATCACCGTAGCGTTGTTTGGTATCAAAAGAGCACTATGGTGGTAATCAGAGGATCCTGCACTTTGCCACAGACTAGATGACCTTGGGCATGTCACTTCCCTTCTTTGAGACTCAATTTTCTCAACTGTAAAGTAAGAAGGTGGGACAAGATGACTTCTAAGGGCCCTTGATGCTTCAACATCCCGGGACCCTGAGCCAGCAAGTTTGTTTCCTTTCCAGCTTTTTGGATCTCCCTTTGTTCTTTCTAGTCTTCTTCCCCCTCTTCCTGCCTAGCCTGGTGGGGTGGCACCCCCACAGCGACCCCTGCAGAGTAGGCAGCATATCTGGCTCCGCTTTGCCAAATTCAGTGAAATTCCAGTTGCTGGATGCCCGAACGAGCATTGGAGTCAGAGTAGAGAACCCTCGTTGGTGGAACCGATAGGATCCTTGATTCGGCTCCCCCTCCTTTCTCGTTCTGGATGGGGAGAGCATCCTCTGTGCAAGCCAGTCACGAGAGCGGTCACACAGCTCCTGGAAACCTGTGCCAGAATCCCCCGGGTAGGCCAGCTGTGACCGGGAGGGAAGAGTCTGTATTCCAGATAGGCAGACAGACACAGAGAAGACAGGAAGCACAAAGAGATGAGGCGAAAACCGAGAAAGGGAGAAGGGAGAAGTTGAAAACCCGCGCCTCACTTCTGAGGACAGTTCCCAGGAGCTCAGGTTCGAAAGCATTATCGGACGGAGCTGGGAAAGGAGATCAGTTCGTTGAAAGGGAACGCCATATCTTATCAGTCACTTTAGTTGTATCTACGTGGTAAAGAGGAATGGAAAGTTCGAGGTTTCTGAGGACAGATACCAACTCCCTGTCGGTATCCTTCACTGTATCTGGTGCTGGTGTTCAATAAATGTATTTTAAAGGTTTTATCTGGATAATTCATTTTTTTTAAACCAACAAAAAGGGAAAAAACCCCAGCTATCCGAAATTGCCCCCATACCTAAGCAAAGGAGCTTGAGGATTGGGGGTGTCTGAATTATTCTGATAATCGTCCACTTGTCGAATGAATGGACGCGGATCAGGGACATTAGCACAAATCTATGCACAGAACCGTTGACTTTCGTTTCACCAGGCAAGTGAACTGGCAACTAACATACGCCCACCTCGCTTTTTCCTATAGGAAGGATTTCGGCCTATCCCCGAAGGGTACCTACCTGGTGCGGCTCCCCGCCCAGGTGGAGGCGGACTGTGCCCCTCAGAGACAGTCACGCAGAAATCAGAGGGCGGACCAGACCGCTCCGGCAGACTGCGTGGGGATAAATACACACTCATCAACACTTGAAACTCCGGGTTCGACCCTCCCCGGCGCATCCTTCCCCAAGTTACACTCCCCAAAGTGAGGGAAGTCAGTCATTCCAGGGTCGTGGACGCGGTAAAGCGTCTGGTAGAATTCTAATCTATTCATGTCACCTGCGCTTCCATCTCCCAAGTATTGGGGCGAGGGGGTGGAGGAAGGATTGGGGGTGGGGGAGCGCAAGGAATGGCCGCCCGAAACCACACAAATCCAGGCAAGGACTCTCAGGGACCCCTCTCTCCGCCCCAACCCAATGGGCAATGGGAAATAATCCCTTTCGCCGTGTTAACTGTAATTTTTACTGCAATCATTGCTAGGTTTGTGTTTTATTGATCTGTGTATATTCCCCCCCCCCCCCGGGCGCCTAGCCTGACCCTCTGCACAGAGTAGGCTTTTCCCCCTCCTCTTCTATTTGCCGAATTGAATTAAACCATTTTCGTTCTCCTGAGGATTTCTTGGCCTCCTGGTTCCTGGCCACGAGCAGTTAGTTCTCTCCATCCCCCCGAATCATGCTCTCCCCCGAAGGCTCGGTGTCCAGTCAGGGGCAGTTCTGCTTCGGGTTTGGTCAATGAACAAGTCCTTAAGGCTTCTTTTGGGCCGCACGGGAAGACCTGGCTGCGTCCAGGGCCCAGAGTTCTTTCGGGTTGTCAGAGGGTTAGAAGACCCGTTCTTCTCTTATAGGTCCGGCTCTTCTCTTATAGGACCTACTCTTCTCTCTCCCGCCTATACCCAACACCTTCCGTATCTCCCCTCACTCCAGAACTGTCTCTTTCCTCTTCCTTTCCTGGGGCCCTCTCTCTCCTTGCCTTCGGGATGGCAACGAAAGGTCAAACTTTGCTGAGAAGAAAAAAGAAAAGGGCCCGATCAGCGCCCTCCCCTAGTCTCCTCTGAACGCCGGCCTACGTCTGAGCGGCCCAGCTCCCGATCCCTCTGCTCTCCCCCTTGTTCAATGCTCGGGGTCTTGGGCCCTCGTGGGGAGGTTGTCCTCAGCGTCCTGGGAACGGAAATTCAACAAGCACGAAGGAGGATAGCGACCACACTATGCCACTGCCTTAGGTGTAGACCGCGACCACCAGGGTGGGGGAGATTTTAGACCCGTCACCTTTAAACATCCAAGATTTCAGAGCTTTGGCACCTCTGTGATCTAGCTGTCACCACTACGGTTCCTGTCGAGAATTCAAACCGTGGCAACGATGGAGAGAAGTCATAACCATTTCATTGATAATCATGCAGGATCTCCCCATAAAGAGGTTTCTCATCGCACGGATTCAAATATACTGAGGGTCAAGTTCATTCCCAGGACTCACCTTACTTCTTCCTCTCAACCAAACCAAACCTAACCTGACAATTGTGTAGAGCCGAAGCCTGATATAACTTGGTTAACCTCTAAAACTGGTATTAATTCTAGTCCCCAAACATTAGCTGTTACTTCTTGTTTGGGTGGGTATTTCCTCCGTCAACAGATCTCAGCCCCACCACCCCTCGCCCCTATGCATGGCGGGGGTGGGTGGGATGAGGAGGACGGAGTGGGGGAAATGTTCACCTGGTGACCATTCTTGGGTGAAAAGCCTCTCCAAACTTTTCTGGACTTTTCTGGACTCGTCCTTAGACCACTAGACACATGGTTGTTTGATGCGCTTCTCTCCAATCTGGTGGAATCTCTGCCCACAAAATATTTGAGAAGCTGGGGTCACCTATGCGCTATGTGGAGCTTCCGAGGAAAACTTTAGAAGGAAAAAAAATGGAGTTAAATGGAGCACATTTGTAAAATTAAAAAATTACCCCAAAACTCATTTATTTTAATAAAAACCTTCATCTTCATATCATCAGGCATTGCCAGATGTGAAGCAAAAGAACGCATTTGAAAAGCAAGCATAGCAAAGTAAAGGAGAATTATATATTTTGAGCTGAGTGGTTTTTCTTACACTAATTCCTGTCGATCTTTCACAGCTACGAAGGGATGGCGATTTGGCCACAACACAGAGCCCCAGGGATCCCTGTATGATGTTTTACATTAAGGAGACACTTTTAGAGATTTTCTCTTGGGCCTCTGTGAAGTAGCCAGGACAGGTATGCCCCCTTTCCATTTTACAGAAGAGAGGGCTAAACCAAGCCTCCAAGGTTCTAAGGATGGGTAAGAAAAATCAATTTTAAAAAGCTATTGGGGCAGCTAGGTGGCGCAGTGGATAGAGCACCGGCCCTGGAGTCAGGAGTACCTGAGTTCGGATCCGGCCTCAGACACTTGACACTTGCTAGCTGTGTGACCCTGGGCAAGTCACTTGACCCCAATTGCCTCACTAAAAAAAAAAAAAAAAGCTATTAAGCGCCTTCCTTTTACCAGTGCCCTTAAGAAGCTTCCGATGTAATGAGGAGCATTCAGTTCCCTCATATCCTCTTCAATTCCTTCTCTCAAATACCGGGCAGGAATTGGGGATAAAGGACTACAGCCCATCCCTGCCGCAAGCCAATGGCAATCTGGTAAATCACATATAGATTAGATTCTTTACATAGGTAGGACCGCACATCTGGATCATCTAGCCCACCCCATTTTACTGAGACCCAGAGAAGCTTTGTGCTTCTCCAAGGTCGTAGAGGAAGTGTCAGGGGCAGAATTGGAATCCGGGTCCTCTGTCTCCAGAGTCAGGGATCTTTCCTCCCATTTCTAGCCGAACCCTAGGCAGATTGTGGTCGTTTGCAGTTCTTGCCCAAGTTCCCAATACTACCGGGACGGTCGAGCAATATCCTTCCCCGCCCGGAAAATCTTAGCCCTCGAAGGCCCAGAAGGGAAGAAAGAAAAAAATACACTGGGGATCTTTTAGTTGGTTGGTCAGTCCCACATATGACTGAGCGCTGGATCCAGGCACTGCGGGCCTGATATAACTCTTCTAACCCGGTGTCCTCCGGAAACTAAAGGGGTGGGGATGGCGCGGAGGGGATCGGTGTCTTGGTGAAGGTGGAAGAGGGTCTGGAGTTGGGGGTGGGGAGGGGAATGCAGGGAGGAAAGCTTTCCTGATAGAGTGGAAGCTAAACTGAAGGGAAGGAACCAACAAAGACAGATTAAGAAGAGGGAGAGGGAAATATATGAGAATGAAGAAATTTCCTCTAGGCCGAAAGAGAGATCTAAGAGACAGGGTAGTTCTGGTGACGGCCTCGTGGGAATTGAAACGAAGTAATAGGTGAATGAGCTACAAGAAGGGCTTTGGAGGTAATTTGCAGGAAGGGAGTCTGGGGAGATCTATGGAACTCTATAGGTAGCTTGTGGACAGGGACTCTTTTGCGGAGAGAGACTGGGAGAGCCAGAAGCTGTGTTGGATTGGGTGGGCTGTGGTGGGGAGGGGAGAGTGAAGAAAGATGTCAGGAAGCGATGGAGGGATGGTGGAAGATGGAAGAGATCACGACCAGACAGAGATGGACAGACGTGCGCGTTAGTGTAAGAGGCCTGGGGCAGGAGGGGGGAGCTGGCAGAGATCCGAAGGCTGGACCCCCACCCCCACCCCATATACACACCCCGAAGTAAGGGATCCGGGATATCGAGTCCCGCCTGTGTCAGCGGCCAGCCTGACAATACCGCACCCCCCCGCCCCGCTCCCCTCCCTCCCCCTTAACGAGGTCCGGTTACCGGCCTGGTCCGCATGGATCTGAAATATGCATGAGGCCCCCTTCCTCCCGACTGAGGTTTCAGTCCCCCACCCCGAGGAAGGGAGGAAGGGGGGGCAGAAGGAGGGGCGTTATAGGGAGGGTGCTGTGTGACAAGGGCGCAGCCTGGAGAGGGCGGAGGCAGACGTCGCGTTCATTTGGGTCGCAATATCCCCATCCCCGGGGTGAGGGGACTGGGCGGGGGGAGGGGGGCGGGGGGGGGAGAGGACAGGGGGAAAACGAGGCTCCGTTTTCAGAAGAGCCTTTAAGAAAAGCTGGAAATCGGATCCTTCTCCTAGGCGCCCCTCCTTCATAGCCCTCCCCTCTCCAGTGCTGCCTGGCCCGGCCACCCCCCCGGATCGAATGAGCCAAGCTGGGCCCAGCTCTTCGGCTCCTCTTTCTCCCGGCTCGGTGTCTGGTTCTCGACAGCAGGTGAATGGGAGCTGGGGGCCAGGGCGGGGCAGCCGGGGGCGGGGCCCAGCGCTATATAGGGGCCCGGCCGGGCCTGCAAGGGACAGACCCGACCAGCCCTGCTCTCGGGGTGCCCCGGACTCCATTCTCAATTCCCAGAGGGGATCGGATCCAGACACCTTCGACGACTTGAGCCCCGCCCCAACTCCCACCCCCAATGACTCTAGGGGACTGACTGCAGCCACCCAGGTAGGGCGAGGCGAGGGGGAAGGAGGGAGCCGTCATCCGTAGCCAGAGAACTAAACGTCTGGGGCTGAGACCAAGGCAAGAGCCCGGGCCCCGGCGATAATTGGGATCCCCGGGGAAAGCTAGTTTAGGGTTTAGAGAGGAAGGGAGGCTCGGTTTCATGGGTCTGTGCAGGTCCCAGGGCAGGGGCCATCCCTCGTGGTGGAGGCGACGGGGTGGGAGCAAGGTGAAGAGAAGACTTAATGCTGTGGGGCCACTCTATTGGTCCTTCCCCCCCCCATTTCCTCCTGCCCCAGATTGTTCCCTTCCTTGCTTTGCTCTCCCTCTCCTTCCCCTCTTCTGCCTGTTTTCCTGACACCCCGTTTCGACTTCTCTACTGGCGAGTCTGCATTGCCAGTTCCCCCCTCCCCCACCTAGGGTCTCATCTCTGGGCCCCCTTTCTTCTTTCTCTCTCCCTCACCCAGGTGCCCGGTCAGTTCCCTGAGCACTCCAAGGTGATGCTGCCCCAAGTCTCGCTGCCCCCTCAGTCTCTCTCCCCTTCTCCTCTTCCCGCTAACCTACCCCTACTCTATTCCAGTGCCAGAGTAGAGTCTGCAACTCCTTCATGCCGGGGGGGGCGGGGGGGAAGAGGAAGGCGCTGGGGGTGGTAGGGGAAGGAGACTTTGGAGGAACCCAGATTGAGGGATGGAGATGGGAGGAACTGCCCCCCCCGCCCCCGGCGTGTTTCTCCTTGCTCCCTCCCCAGCCCCGCCCTTGGACCATCTGGATGGGAGACACTCGATCCCCGACACCCCCCCCCGCCCTAAAATAGCTCCTCCTACCGAAGGTCTGGGATTCACTTTCGTCTTCCTCTTCCTCTTCCCTCACCCCAATCCCCCCCCCCTCCCCGGGGGCCCCATGCTAAGGACTCACAATTCATAAGATTTAGGTTTGGTGGAGGAATCGCCCAGAACTGAGAACAGCACAGCCTATGGTCATTCAGGCGGGGGGTGGGGTGGGGTTGGAGGTGGGGGGGGTAGTCAGATAAAAGGGAAGACCTGGGGAGGTAGGGATTAATGAATTTTAATCTGGCCTGGAAATGCGGCTGCCACTTTGCTGGTCTCTGTCTCTGTCCCTCTCTTGTCTCTCTGCCAGCGTCTCTCTTGTAGCTCTTTTTTTCTCCCTCCCCCCCACCCTTTCCCTCCTCTCCTTCCTCCCACAGTGGTTAGGAGGTAGATAGTGTTCGTTGTAGGTGGTGGGGTACATTAGGTGTTCCAGAGGGGTTAGAGAGAAGGCGCCAGGACGGTTTCGAGAAAAGGCAGAGACATCTGCGGAGCAAGGGGCAAAGAGGAGACCTGAACGTGGAAGAAAGAGTGGGGGCAGTGGAGCCCAGAATGGGGCCGGGGGGGGGGGAGACTACTTAGGAGTTTGGAAGGCAGTTCAGCATATGACAGCGCAGAGGAGCAGAGGAAGTCTGTGTATGGGGTGGGGGGTGTTGTATCAGGGCGCTTCTCCCTAAATCCCGGGGAATTCTCCCTCCCCTGGTGGGAGGCGCGGAAGGATCTAATCAGAGTCAGCACCCCAGAGTCCCGGAGCAGGCCCCGCCCCTGGCCCTCCCCCTTCCCCAGGGAGTTACTGCGGCAAAGAGTCTGGGAGAGGGAGGGGAGGAAGCGGGCGGAGGGAATCAGAGCGGGTCTGGGGGCGGCTCCCCCTCTTCGTTCCCCTCCCCCTTTCCGGGACAGGCCGCCTTTGTTCCAGGCGGCGGAGGCCGTAGAGGGACACCTGTGTGAGACTGAGCTAGTTGGGCAGGTGATGGTGGTGGGTGCTGACAGGGTTGCTCTAGGGTGAGATGACCACTTCGAGCGCCTGGCACCCGTGATGGGGCGCAGGAGCGACTGCTCTCCCACTGGGTGAGGGGGTGTCCAGTTCTTCATTTACCCACCTACACTTCCCTTCCCCTCCCCCGCCTCTTGTTTCCGGATCTCCAAGCGCGTTACACACCTCTGCTCCCTCCTGGCGCCGGGGATTTGTGTGACTGGTTCGAAGAGAAAAATGCCAGCGGACAGTCAGTCCCTGTCCTTTCTGGGGAAGAGGGGATGGAAGGCGAGAAGGGGAAGGATGCAGGAGCGAAGGCTCCCAAGTTCTCAGCTTCGTCTTCCAAATCGGTAGGGCCTGGGGCCTCCCGAGCTTTCCAGTAGCCAGAGGAACAGGGCAAGGCCGGGGCCTAAGAGGTGCAGCAGCCACATTCACATTCAAGGTGAATCATCCTCCCCTCCCTCCCCTCCCCTCCCCTCCCCTCTCCTTCCATCCCCTTCCCTCCCTCCCTTCCTCCTCTCTCCTTTTCTTTTCTCCCCTCCCCTCCCCCTCAGCAGCGCTCCTGTCCATCCTTCCCCAGCCCTCCCCAGCCCCACCTTTGCTGCACCTGGGCCAATGAGCGGCCTGGGGGAGGGAAGAGAAGGAGGGTCCAGGAGCTTGGGGGCCCCGGTAAAATGATTACAGAGTCATTATCTCCTCACTCGGCCTATCCCCCCCGCGGCTGCAGCCTAGCTCTCTGAAGCCGGGCGGCCCGGACGACGCCTGCAGCCCCGGCTCTGTGGGCTTCGTTCTTCCTTCTCGTAGTGAGCTCCACTCTTCGGCCTCTCACTCGCACTCTTGCTCTCCCTCGTTTTCTCTCTGGCTCTCCCCCAGCCTCCGCTCTCCTCCTCTCTCTCTCTGGCTCCCTGGCTCCCCGCTCTCCCTCCCCCCCACCCCCACCCCCGCGGAGGCGGCTCCTCAGGTAGCCCGGGCAGAGCCGCCCTCAGGCAGAGCTGTCACCCGACACCCAGGAAGAGCTCCCCAGCCAGACTCCTCTTTGTTTCCCTGCCAAGAGAGGGGCTTGGAGCCGGCGCCTCCTCTGGCTCCCGGGCCCTCGGGGGCTCAGATCTCAGGTGGGAGCGCAGGGCGGGGGGGATGGAGGACGGGATGCGCCCCTTTCACTCCCGCGCCCGGACTTCATCCTCCCCTCCTCTCGCTTCTTCACTTCCCCAGTCCCGGCCCTGGAGGCTCCGGACGGTTTAGGGATCCGCCCGGAACTGCGAGCCGGTCCTGAGCAACTGTGCTCAGTCCCATTCGCTTCTTAGTCGGAGCCCCCCGAATCCAGACGGTTTGATTGGCCTGCTCTTTGGTGGCGGTTTTGGCCTTTTTTGTTTTGTTGCTTTTCGGTTTTGTTTTGTTTTTTTCCCGGCGCGCAGAGAGCCCTGGAGCCTGGGCGCAGGTGAGTCTCCGGGGAGGGGGCGGGTGCGGGCGCGGGCGGAGTTAGCCGGCCAGGGGAGCCGGGAGGGGAGTGGAGGGCACGGCAGGAGGAGGGGCGGGGGGGGGGGGGAGACCAGAAGGACGCAGGAGGAAGGAAACCCGGTGGGATGAGTGGCTGGGCATGGGGCTCCGTGTTCTGGGCGAGGCTGGGCTCGCGATCGCATTGATAGAAAATGAAAACAACAACGGGGTGAAGATGGAAGCGGCGGGGGCACAGGGAGGACGTGTGGGTCTCTGGAACCTTCTGGTCCACCGCTGGCTCCTCTAATCACCCCCCTTCGCTGCAATCTGAGCTAGGAAACCAGGCACCCGAGCCTGGCTCCTAGACGGGGCGGGGGGAGTCTGATTGTGACTGGCGTGGTGGACCTCGCCGTTATCGTGTTGTTGAGGGATGAACGGGGGGGGGGGCGATATCTCAGGGGTGGAGCCATATCCGCGCATAGAGTAAAGTATAACGTAATAGCAATAATACTGAATTTGGATTTGGAGTCTGATGACGGGTTATAATCCAAACCGGCTATTTAGTATCTAAATGACCTTGGGAAAGTTACTTCACCTCTCTCAGAGCCCGAGATAACTCAACTGGAAAATGAAGGATTCGGATTAGATGGCTCCGGAGGTCCCTGCAAGTTTGAAATCTTGGGGACGTTAATAATCGCTGTGTTCTAGCCAAGAATCTAAGTAACTCTCCCGTTCTTCCCGCACTGGTGATCACAAGGAGAGTCGGAGGCAGGCTAGGGAAAGTGGGGGCTGTTAAACAGAGAAGCGAATTGTAGCCTGGCTTGCCGCAGTGGGTGGGGAATCGAAATGCGGGGTGCAGGGATTTGCCTCGACGGATAGGGTAGCGGTTGACTGAGGAAAATGATCCTTGTCCGTTTTGGGGGCGGGCAGCCCAGAGCAGGAGAGAGGAGAGCCCTTGGACTTCCCTCCAGCCCTCAGTGCCCCCCCCACACTCCCCGCTGCAGTCCTCTGCGGGGGGGGTTGGGGGGGGAGAGAGCTGCAATTTATCCAGTTCTCTTTCTCGAAGCATCGCGATCCCCCCTACCCTGTTAGCTCTTCCGAGAACTAAACGTCAGCTCCACCCGGCCTCTTGGGAATCAGTCTTCTCATTGCCCCCTCCTCCCCTCTTTCGTTTTGCTCGACTTCTGGGCCGCCCAGAGCGTATTTCAAATCCCAGCTCATCCTTCAGCTCCTCCCCTCCTTTCTTGGGCAAAGGAATTACTCTTCTTTTTGTGTGGAGTGTGGGAAAGGGGGTGGATGCTGGGAGAAAACCCACCGCAAGAACCTTTGGGCGCTGCCCCAGGGCCCCAAGAAGAGATGCTAACCTCGACGGCTACATCTTGGGTTCTCTGTCTACCTGGGCACCGATTGATTGCAAGTCCGGGAGAGGGGAAGTCAGAGCAGCCCTCGATTGGCGTGATCTCGTTCTGGGACTCCATCCGTTAGTCTCTTTCCCACCCTGTTTTCGTACCTTCCTCCCCCTCGGCTTCCTAAATCTCGTTTAGAAATAACCCGGGAGTGGGGGGAAGGGCGGAAAGGGGTGGAGAGCTCTCTAATCCTGGCTCAGGGAGATTAGACTTGGGGGAGAGCAGACAGCTCCCGGATTAACCCTTTTCACCAGCCGCTCCCTCCCCACCTCCAATCTCTATTTCCCTTCCTTCCCCTTAACCTCTCTCCGGACTAGGGAAGTTTGAGGGACTGATGGACCACCCTGCCCCGCGTGATCCTCTGAAGTTCACAGAGAGTACTGTGGGCCCTTTCCCTTTCCCTTTTGGGGATGTGTAGGGAAAACTGGAGTGTCTCGTGACCGGGATCGCATTTGAGCCAACCCATCTCTTCCAGAGCCCGGCCCGGCTCTGAAATCCTTTCCGCGGCCCCTGGCGCGGCATCTACACTGCCCGCTCCCGGTCTTTTTGGGGAGGTCCCGGAGTCTAAACCTCAGGCGTTCGATCCCTCTGAGCCTACCCAAGCGCCCGCCCTGGCCGGAGGTCTCTGGGGCTCTCAGGGCGTGGGATCCCGTTTGAGGATCGGATTTCTCGAATCTCTAGTTCGGAGCTCTCGTCTTCATGGTACCCTACCCTGGGACTCTCATTCTTGACCCTCTCTGGGGGCCATTGGCCAGGCCCGGTGTGACTTGGGGAAAACTCCTTGCCTGACATTAAGATTTTAAAAGATTTCGTTTTTCCCTTTCTACCGACGAAGCGGGATAAGGTGGCTTGGAGGTAGGGTGGCCCCGGCCGCTGGGGCCTGGGGCCTGGGGCGCGGGTGGGAGGAGGCTCAGGCGCTCTCGGCGTCAGTGCGCAGTGGATCCGACTGGGTTTTGATGGCCGTGACCTTCGGGCGACTTTCTCGGAACAGAACCCGGTACGCCTGCGGCCGCAGGCTTGGCGGAGCTGTCCGGAGCCCACTGGGCGCGGGAGGCGCTGTCCACCCTGCTAGTGGCAGGTCGGATAGCCCAGGGCGGGGAAGGCCCCAGGTTTGGCCCCTGGGCCTCAGTGACGACTCCGAGTCTCGCAGGTGTCACCCAGGCTGAAAGAACCAGTCGGAAAAGGGAACCCGCGAGACTGGACGTGGCGTGGGTTTAGCTAGTCCCGGGGGCCTCGGGCCAGGTGAATTTCGAAGGATTTCGTTTGGTGGGAAGCCCCCTACTGTACGTTTGGACTTGAGTTGCCGAAATCTCTTCTCGTGTGTGTGTGTGTGTGTGTGTGTGTGTGTGTGTGTGTGTGTGTGTGTGTGTGTGTGTGAGAGAGAGAGAGAGAGAGAGAGAGAGAGAGAGAGAGAGAGAGCGCGAGCGCGAGCGCGAGCGCGTCTCTAACCATACAGCTTCCTTTCCCTGGGAGGAGTCGAGGTTAAGGTCTGGTGCAGAGCTGCGGGTGTTCCAGGAGAAGGGGGCGGCCTAAGAAACTGAGATAGGTGTCTGAAGAAGTGAGAGAATCGCTTCCCGTGGGTCTAGGGGGCCGAAGGGAAAGAGACAGACCTAGGTTGGCAGTCGAAGCCCGAAAGGCACCTGAGGGCAGGGATGGGGAGAAAGGCTTCTTTGGGGAGGTCGCAGTATGGACCAAGTCAGCACTTAAGGAAAGGCACCCGGTGCCCTCCGAGTGGCTTGGAAACAGACGATCCAGCCTCCCAGCCACACCTGGGCTAGGACGATGTTTCTTCCTCTGGCTTTTCGTACCCATCCATGTTGAGCTGCCTAGTCTGTCAACGCAGCTTCCAGGAATCTGGTGCATACAGAGCTAGATGTGATTTTTCATTCTCCTCCCCAACCCCATTCCCACTGATGCTCCCACCTAGGGATCTGTCTCTCGGCTTGCCAGTTCTATCCGTTCCCTTCTATCTTGCAATTCAGTAACGGAATTTTCAGACTTGGGGAGGGGGGAGGCTTGGAGTTTCAAGTTCAGGATCTGGGAATCAGGGTCTGGTCACTACCTCTCTGAAAGATTCTCCTCCCCCATCCTCCATTCGGTGCCTCTGTTTCTCCACAGGGACTCAAAGAAGCTCTTGCTTCTTGAGGCTTTCCCTCGGGCATTAGGGACTTAATAACAGCTGGGCAGATCCAAAGGCTCAGTGCACTGGGGAACTCTCAGTGGGGGGGGGGGAGGGAGGAGAGGGGGGAGGAGGAGAATGTTGTTCAGTGGCTTTCCCCCTCCTGGAATATTCCAGGCATGGCAGGGGTGTGGGGTTCTGGGTACAGACTGCAGGGTGAGCCGACAGCACTGCAGTAGGGAATCCTGCAGCATTGGCGGGGAGGGGGGAGACGTGAAGGGGGAGGGCCTTTTGCTCAGCTCCTCCTGCCAACTCCTGTGCCACTCCCCCCCCCCCCCAAGTTCTGGGAGCATTCGGGTCCAGGGCTGAAGCAAGAGTTTCTCCCTGAGTAGACATGGGCAAACACCTTCTCCTCCCTTACCTCATCTGAAGCTGTGTACTGTGTCTCATGCCCTAAACCTGTCTGAACTCAGGGACCTGCAGGGGATGATGGTCTTTAACTCTGTGAGATTGTCCTGATTGTCCTGTTGCTCCTGTTGCCTCTTCTGCCTAGGCCCTCCACCATCTGCCTGAACTCAAGGTCATCTGCCCTTTCTAAGGGCCCCTGTGACACATTTGCAATGAGCATAAAGGGATAGTTCCCAGAGAACAACCTTAGCTAGAAAGCTGGGACTCTCTCCATGAGTCCCTGAGTGATGTGGAGATCTTTTCTCAGACCCCTTTGGATGGAGTCTGTTTTCTCTTTATTGTAATGGTTGAGGCAGCTGGCAGAAGTAAAAAGAGCTCTGGGCTGCAAACAAGGAGAACTGGGCTCTCTGCTACTAATGAGCAATGTGACAAATAAGTCACTTCACCCTCTCTGGGTTTCAACTTCCTCATCTGTAAAATGAAGGGATTGGACCAGATAATTTTAGGGGCCATTCCAGCTCTACAGGTCTGAAAGGGAGATTGTTCCTGACTCCTGTGAGGCATCATGGGATCTAGGAGGACTTTAGGGGTAAGGAAGGAGATGAGGGTGACAATGCAAGCTCTATTTCATTGACCTCCCAGTCCACAGCTGCCATGAACTTGCTGTCTGACTCTTGGTAAACGGCTCTCTCCCCTTCCAGGGGCCTCAGCTGTTTCATCTGTGCAATGGAGGTGGAGAAATTGCATGGCTATCAAATGGCCTTAGTGACAGGTGTTATATACACAAATAGGAGATCAGAATAGCCCTCCTTAGAATTCTCAAGCACTGGCCCCTCAGCCCATGAAATTCAAAGGGTTTTTCTGGAGGAAACTTAAGGCAGGTAGAGGGGTCATCAGTTGTGAAAGGGCATAGAAGTTCCTGATGGAGATAGATTCAAAGACTATGTCTTTGCTGTTATTCGGCTCCTACTTCCATATAGCTCAGTTGTGTCTGAGCCAGTACTGGATGATATATTCTTTGTCCTGGGCAGTCCTAGAGAAGAAGGCCTAGAAGTACATTGGGTTCATTTGGGGGAGAGCAGAAACTTTAAAAAGGTGTCTCAACTCTTGGGAGGGTCCCTTCTATCTCAGAGGGATGAGTGCATTAATCTTCATATCCTCCTACCCAAGAGAGCAGGGGAGACCTCAACCTCCTTGTGCTTTGGATAAAGAGAAGGGAGGAAGCCCTTAGGGTCAGGTATGGCATGTTGCTCTGATACTAAGAATTAGGAGAGGTGAAGGGGCCATGGAGCCTTACAAGGCAGAAGCAGCTGCCTTTGGACCACACCCTGCGCTATTCCAAGACTTGCCAGTTATGAAGTGCTTTTATCTGATCCCAGAGCTCAGTGAGCTGGTGTGTGTGAGTCAGTTCATCAATAAACATTTATTAAGTGCCTACTATGTTCCAGGCACTTTACTGAGCACTGAGAGTACAAAGAAAGACAAAAGACAGTCTCTGCCCTCAAGGGATGCAGGTGCCCATGGGTGCCTAGGGTCAATGTCTCCATGGGTATTTGTTTTCTGGATTTGCAGGATTTCTCCATATTTCTCCCAAGAGTAATAGATAAGAGGTCTTTAAAGTATAGGTGGGGGGCAGCTAGGTGGCACAGTGGATAGAGCACTGGCCCTGGAGTCAGGAGTACCTGAGTTCAAATCTGGCCTCAGACACTTAACACTTACTAGCGATGTGACTCTGGGCAAGTCACTTAACCCAAATTGCCTCACTAAAATAAATAAATATAGGTGGGTTATTCCTTCGGGCCCCATATTTCTGCCAGGCTTCTGTCTCGGGGCTAGCTCAGAGTGGAAGGTGGTATGCCATGAACCATGCTACCATGGAGCATGGAGAGCTGAGCCTATAATTCCAGTCTGCAGGTCCTCCTCAGCCTTCTTTCCTCTCCCTTCTTTCCTCCCTCCTTTCTTCTCTCTCTCTCCCCAAGGTACTGCAGGCATCAGAGGCAACCAGTGGAGCTTCTCCCAAAGGCAGCCAGTGAGGCAGCCAATGATGCAACTTCACCTCCTTGCCCCATCCTCTGAGCTCCCCAGTGCCTCTGCTTTCCCCCGCAGAACTGGCTTCCTCTGTGGGTTCCAGCCAGTTCTCCTGGCATTCTTTGTGCAGTAGCTGTGCTGAAGAGAACTCCCTCATGTGTCTGAAGACCTTGGCTCGGTAAGGTCTCTTCTTTTCATCCTCTTGCACTCCCAGGACGGAAGTGGCACCGCCTCCCACCCACCAGGACACATTGGCCAAGGCTGTCTAGGTCATGCCTATTTTTTTTTCATCTAGCCCAAGGGTATGTGGGTAGAGCAAGAAGCATGCTTATCTTCTCCAGATCCAACAACTATTTCTTTGGAGGTTTGGATGGAAACAGAGCTGCAAATTCTGAATATCCTTTGGTATCCTGGTTCCATGAGACAACAGTCTCGTGGAACCTTTCAGGGCTTAATAGATTGGGATAGATGAGGTTGGACCTTCAGGGTTCCCTAAAGCAAAGGGTGTTGATGGGGTGGCATCTTGATGCAGTTACCTGCTGGTGACTCCTGTAAGGTTGAAGGTAGGGGAAGAAAGATCATCAGGGACCCCTATCACTGCATAGCTTTATGGTCTATCTCCAGTTGTGATGACAAGTAGCATGTGCTGAGGCATGCTATTGGTGGGAAGAGCAGCTGTCAAGGGGAGCTGGAGCCCAAGGATGGGATGCATGATATTGTGCTGTGCTTCAGACTCTGTGCTGAGTTGGAGCCAGGCTCCACCCTTCTCCCCCGCTTCCCCCTCGTAGCTCTGTGGAGTAGAGATGTGGTTTGTCCTGGTTTGGGTTTGTTCAGTGCAAAAGGGGGCAGGCTATGAGGGAAGCACCAGAGATGCCTAAATGACCTTCTCAATAGACCAGAGGATAGGATAGGAAGTTGTTTTTAGCATTTCATGTTTGGTATTTCCAGTGGTATTTTACTTGCCACTGGAAGGGGCAGATGGGTGGACATAAGGCTACTTCTCAGCCTGAGGTAGGTTGTGGGCAAGCTGTGAGGATGGGTGGGAAGATACTGCTGGTTGATAAACTGAATGGATGATTCTTCCCAACACTGGCCTTCCTGCTCTTCAGAATCTAAGGTTCATTCCTCACATTGGGGTTTTGTTCTGTTTTGTTTGAAATCTCCCTGCTGCTCGGCATGACTCACGGTTGGTGTCCCTTGTTTCTTGTGTTAAGGAATGCTGTTGGCTATAGCTCCTCAGGCCCCTTCCCAATCTCTGAGCTTGAGAGGGTTGGTTTCTTTCCTTCGGTATGAATCTACCTGGGGCAGCTGGGCAGGGATCCTGGGTTCTGCCATGATTCCTGGGAGCAGAGAAGTAACTTCATGATGTGAGGTTACTAGCCGCCTGCTTTATGATTGGCATTCATGCTGTCCCCCTCTCCAAGGGAATGGGGAGCAGAAAGGTGACCCTGGAGCAGGGAACTGGCTGGAGAAGGGTTTTGGATCCATTACAAAAATATTTCTTCTGACCTGACCTTGTGGAATTAGTGGGTCGGGGCATCTGTTACTGACCATTTTTCCCTGCTGCAGCTTGGTGGCTTCGGGGGTGGGAGGAGGTGTCTTTCCTGGCTGGGGCATCTCCGAAGGGGGCCAGTGATCTCCAGGGCAGCACTTTCTTCACAGAGGGCACAGCGGGCAGGAGATCACCACTCCTGTTCTGTGTATGGCACTGGTAGAATTCACTGTGAAAACACACTATCAGTGAATTACCAAAGGGCCATAAACAGAGCAGAGAAAGATCCACGAGCACCTCCCTGGACCCCGGGCTGGGCCTGCATCTCCAGGGTGGGGGGATGGGGCATCGGGGTGGGGCAGCTTTCTCTCCTTCATTCATCCCTATCCCAAAGCAGAGCTGCCCGTCCTGTTCAGGACCTCTTTGTGGGCTGAACAGGTGAGAGAAGCCTCCGGCTTGGGCAGAGCTGGGCCTTCCTTTTCCATCCTTCCTCCCTCCCCACCCCCACCAGTCCCTGGGGCGTTCCTGGAGACAATTCAAAGGGAAGGGACCTAGCCGGGTATGCGGGGAGGGGGGAGAGAGATGTCTGCTGGGCCCGTTTTGGCACTAGCACATTTTTGCTTCTGTCTCTCTGCTCTGAGCAATCATGTGTAGTGCCAATATGGGAAAAGCAAGATGCAGCATCGGAGCCTACAACGTGGGGCTGGGCTAGTGGGGAGTGTGGTATTTTTGTGTATGTGGCAGGGAAGGGGTGAGTCTCAAGTGCTGGTGAGGAGGGGCAGTAAAGGAGGATATGGGACATCTTGGGGCTGAGGGAAGAGTAGCAGAGCACAGAGATAGGAAGCCCCCCAAACCACCAACAGGGGAACTTTCACGTCCTTGGACCCACCCCAGTGATGTCTCTTCAGCTAGCAAGTTCCCTTACGACTTCTGCCTTGGGAGCCCATCTGGCCCCAGCTGCACCGTGTAAGAGGAGAGGGGAGCCCCAGGGTGGGCAGCTCCCTCAGCTCCCAGTTCCGATTGCAGCTATCAGCTTACATTGCCCCAAAGCCTGGAGTAGGGGCTGGCAATCTGAGATGGGGTGGCAGATGGGGCTGCCCTGAGGGGAGCTGGGGTTGGGAAGAGGGCTGGGAAGGTGGGAGGGTCACCATCTGTAAGGCTGGTCCTGGGACAGAGGCTCTCAGGGGAGCCCAGGTCAAATCTCAGGGGCTCTTTAGGTCGGAGACATGGTCCTGAAGTGACAGAGTACAAGTAGGAACCTCTGAGGGATGGCTTTCAGGGCCTGGTGCTAAAGATGCTGATGAAACCAACCTCAAGGGTAAGGTGGTGGGTTTAAAATTTTTTTTTTAATTGAGGAGTCCCACATGCCTCTGGATCCCTCGGGATTTGGCCTGGGCAGGAAACAGGCGATTTCTAAGCATCTGGGCTCTGGTCAGGTGAGGGTTAGGGCAAGAGGAAAGAAAAGAAAATACCTGAAGGTGTGAGATGGCAATGGTTGGTGTCCTGGGCCCCGTGCCAGAGTGGGCATCTGTTTGTCCCCAGTGAGCTCTCTTTAGGGTCAGGCCAGACTCCTGGGAGTCTCTGCCAGTCACCACTGATACCCCACTCCAAATCTCCTGCAGAGCCAGGTTTCTGGGAAACAGAGTTCATGCTTTCTCTCTCCTTCCCTCTGATTTTTGTGTTACTTTGTCCAACCACATGACTCCTCTCCCCTAGCCCTGGGTTCCAGGCTCAAGTCAGCCAGGCAATGTGCCAGGGATGTCCTGGCCTCACTGCAAGGGGATTGTGGGTCATAGAGGAGCACTCGGACACAATCTCTTCTCCCCGGGGCCTCAGGGATAGCCTCTCCTGGGAACAGCTCCTGTCTTACCGGAGCCTCAGCTCCAAGGAACATTGGGGGGATTCTGTAGCTAGACCAGTCACAAGTCAGACTGCTCTGTGGGAGCTAGGCAGGGCCAGGGAATTTGGCCAGTAGCATGTTTTTAAGTTTTACCCTCTCTCAGCCACATGGGATCCTTTCCCATCCCCCAGGTGACTGCCCAGGGCCTGTGGGAAGTTGAGAAGTTACCTTTGCTCTTACCAGTAACTAAGAGAAATGGTCCTCTGAGTGGGGGCGGGGGGGCCTCTCTTCATACTGAGAGACACTTGGCTTGTTAACCTGACCTCCTGGTGGAGGGGAATGGAGGACTTTACTGAACTGGTCTGACCAGGCCACTTGGTTTCTAAGGCCCTTTCCTGCCATGATTTGGTGTGGGACTTCGGCAAATTGTTTATCCTCTTCTGAGTCCCAGTTCCTTTTCCAAATAGGGAGAATGAGTCCTGACCTATCCCCAAGCCTCCTGTAGCTGTGGTGAGGACTAATGAGTTCCCACGTGGCAGACAAAATCCCCAGGTAAGCTCTTCCTAGGTGTTCTTCATGACTGATGTTTGCCTGCCGCTGCCCATTCCCACCCAGACCCTGTAGTGGGGCATTGCCTGAGAGCTGACATTACCACCCTCATTTTGCTTTCCAGACTTAAAATGGATGCCAATTCTTCCAAACTCAGGGCTGAGGGAGAGGTTGGGGAGGGTGGTAAAAGGAAGGTTAGCTTGGGTTCTGGATGAGCATTGGGAGACAGAGGGAGAGACAGATGTAAGTTATCAGCAGTGGCAAGACTAGCATCTCCCTGAAGAGACCCCAAGTTACTGGAGATGCTGATGGGGTAAAAAGCCAGAAGAGGGGTTTTCTCCTGAGGTAGAGTTGGTGACAGGATTTGGTGGTGCCCAGGGCCCCTTCTCTGCCCTGTGGCCACTTTTCTGCTGGAGTCCACCTTTAACCCCCCCCCCAACTCAGTGTGATTACAGAACCATAGGGACAAAGGATGGGGGGCTGCTCCTGAATCTTAGGCCACCAAGAGCAGGACGTATGACCCTGATAAACAATTCTTTAAGTCTGGCTGGGTGCTCCCAGTTCCCAAGCAGTTGGAAGGGGTAAGAGGACTCAAGGGGACTTGATCCTTCAGCTTTGACCCTTCCCTTCCCTTCTCTTCCCTTCCCTTCCCTATTTTTCCCTTCCCAAGAAGCAGATGGTGCTGGAGGAAGGTAGCAAGTGTAGGGGTGTGTTGGGGAACCATCCCAATTCCTTTCCCCATACCTCAGACCCTGGAGTATTCCTGGAGTCTCAGAACAAAATGGTCTCCGGGGATCCCTAGAAGGGGCCTTAGCCTCTGGTTGGGACTCAGCCATGAGTAAGGGGAGAGGGAGGAGTCAGGGGAGAGCAGATGGGGACAGACCTAATTTTTTTTCAGCTTTGTTTCTTTCTCTCAAGATTATAAGCTCTGTGGCTCAACAGAGGAACTGATTCCCAGGCCAGGGGGAGGGGGTGTCAGAACCCCCCCAACTGTTAGGCTAGGCTGGGTCACTCTCAAGCCACCTCTTTGGAATTTGGCTGGCTTCTTGGACCTCATTTTCATCCAAGCAGGGCAGAGAAATCGAGTCCAGTATTACCATGGGTGGCTGGGAAGCTCGAGATACTGGTCACCACTGACTCCCAAACCTCTTTTCAAACTTGTTTCTAGATTCCTCCATGTATGAAATGGGGATACACACTGTGCTTTCTCCTTTGTTAGTCTCCTAAGGGATCACTGAGGAATTCAGGACTACCTGGGAGAGCCTCAACCATCCAGTAAACAGGGATCTTTCCATATACTGGGGATCTATAGAAAAGGAGATTCTACACTAGCCTGTTAGCTCACGAAGCTAAGCTGGAAGTCCTTCATGTTGTCCGACTCAAGTCTCACTTGCTACAAGGCAATTTTCTTCTCAAGTAAGACCTAATCTGTGGACAGCTTTGTGTTCTGTGAAAATTTGTGGGTTTTTTGTTGTTGTCATTCTTTGTTTTAAGATGCAGTTGACCCCTTGGTGGGAAGCTCACTTTACTGAATGTCTAGGGAAGAATCCCTGTTTGGGAGTGAGGAGGTGGGGAGAAGACTCAAAAGCTTCTGGAAATGAGGTCCTCCCTGGAGGGGTTGGGAATTAGATTTTTCAGACACACTCCCTGCTTCCCCCCAGATGCTACATCTTGATGATTCAATCATAGCTATTATCCCTTATCCCCAGCCACCACCAGACTTTCTCCTCCACTACCCAATGGCATCACCCACCCCCACTACCCAGCCTGCCTCCCAAGCTCTTCCAGACTGCGTAGCCTGCCTGGGGCTAAGGGGAAATGTGATCCACCTCCATTGATCGCCTTGGTGCTTTTTCCAAGCAAGCTCCGTTGGCTGGGGCACTCTGGGGGGCTTTCCAATCCCAGTAAATGGAACTTCGGCTCAGTCTAATGGATGTGCTCGGGGCTGCAGAGCATTGAGATGGCTCCCTCTAAGAAAATTACCCTTTAGGAGAGTTTGACTTGTTCCTGCCTCCCTTCCTCTCCCTCCCAAACTTCAGCTCTGAGCTCGGCTTTGGACCCTGGGATAGCGCTTCCTGAGGCTCTGTCCCATTCTCTTGGGTGGCCCCAGCTGGGAGGGCTGGAGCCTGAGGCAGGCTAGGCAGCCCACCCTGTATGATTCCTCTGGGGGCCCCCATCAGCCAAGGTGAGGACAAGCCTCTTCAGTGTCAATTTCCTCCCAAGTCCAGACAAGTTTGTGGCATTCCATAGGTAGGTTGGCTAGCCCTGCCCCCACCCCTTCCCTAACTGGGACCAGTGGAAGAAGAGGGGTTAGGGATCACTTAAGCCATCCCCCTGCCTCCGAGTGGCCTTGTGCCTCTCACATTGTAGCAGGATGTGTCTGCTTGATTTTTTAAAAACCATACAATTTTCAGGCTCCAGTGACCTTTGTTGTCCGGAACATGTCCTGCTGTAATCGAACCCCACTTCCTCTTGTTCTACCTCCTAGTCTCCTCTGGATCCCTGGTGAGGACAGTGGAGTTAGAGCTTTCTACCCTCCCTTTCCCTCCCCCTTTAAATTACCTTTAATCTTCCCTTAGACGACAGGCTTAAATCCCCCTCTAGCTCAGCTCAGGTTGAGTCTTTTCTGACCCCTCCCCCAGTCTCACAGCTGGCCAGGTCACCTTCATGGGGCCCACATAAGGGCAGGGGGAGGCAGGGACAAAGAAGTTGTGTTGTCACCACTTGTCATCATGGCAAGCCCCCAAAAATGGGGATGGGAAGCAGACCCAAACCCATCAGGGACTATGGTCACATTTACCATACCCAAGGTGGTACATGGAGGCTTCAGGGTATTAGACTGTGTATTAGATTTGTTGCATGCAGGGACCTGAGGCCTGGCATGACTTGGGTATGGGTTGGGAAGGAAGGAAAAGTTCCCCCATGCTCCCTATTACTTAGGGCTTTTGTCCATCCCTATGCCCTGGGTGGAACCCATGGTCCCTGATGGCTTGAGAGGGCCTTCAGGGTTTCCTGTTTGGGTCCCAGGGACTCAGTTACCCACCAGCTGCCTTCACTTCATGAAGTGATGAGAGTCGTGGGGTGTCGTCCCTTCCTTTCCTGCTGGATAGCAGTTCTGGCCCAGGATCCAGCCTAAAAGATGCTGAGGAGACTGGGGCTGGACTCTTCCCTCCACTGTCTCCCTATGTGATGTGCAGATTTTTCTCAGATGGATGCATGACAGCTACTCACTAGACGCTGAAGGGAAGAGGAAAGAGGAATGGTTTATCTCTATTTATCCAGGGAAATAAGAAAGTAGCAATAACAACAATTACAATCATCATCATAATTACAATGATAATAACCAGCATTTATATAGTGCTTTAAAGTTTGCAAAGCAAACATAAATAATTTATGTTTATATGTATTTATAAATATTATACTCATTTCTTTATAAATCTTAACTCATTTTGATCCTCACAACAACCCTGGAAGGTAGGTGCTATTATTATCCCCATTTTCCAGATGATAAAGCTGAGGTAGAGAGAGGTTAAGTACTTGCCTAGGGTCACACAGCTCGTTAAGTCACAGGTATTCCAGGGAAAGTCACTAGAAAAGAACGAGATGGTTTCAATCCTCTAGGGTCCCCCCACTTCACTTTAAGCACTGGGCAGAGGCCCCCTTTTCAGAAACCTCTTCTTCCAGGTTGCTGAGAGTAGCATTGCTCATTATATCATCACTAGGTTGTTCTAGGTCTTGGAGTGGGGGGACCTGGTTTCATTGAGAAATTCATGGCAGAGTCCAGGTCTTCCAAGGTTGCTGCTGAACTCTTTTCTGCCAGCAAGCTGGGGTGATTGTTGATTGATTACTGATACGGTAGGGCGGGGCTCCACCAGGAACCATCTAGTCCAGTGATGTCAAACTTACTCCCTGGGGGCTCACAAAATTCCCAAATGCAATCTGAACCAGATTAAAATGTAATTGGGGGGGGGCAGCTAGGTGGCATAGTGGATAAAGCACCAGCCCTGGATTCAGGAGGACCTGAGTTCAAATCTGGCCTCAGACACTTGACACTTATCAGCTGTGTGACCCTGGGCAAATCACTTAAACCCTCATTGCCCTGCCTCACCCAAAATGTAATTGGGAAACATTTAACAAAATAAATAAAAATATAATATAACATAGATAGTGTGAATTTGTGGTTTTCTACATTAGTATGCAGCCGGCAGGGGATTGTTTCTATTTTAATTTGACACCACTGATCTAGTCCAACCTATACCAGAACAAAAATTCTTTCCCCAGCTTCCCTGACAAGTGCAGCCTGTGTCCACATGAAAACCTCCTACACAGGGGTGTTCACTAACTCCCAAGACAGCTCATTTCACTTTTGGACAACTAGGATTTTTTTTTCCATAGAATACCCAAATCTGCCTCTGCACCTTCCACCCACTACTCAGATTTCTTTCCTATAAGACAAAGCAAAGCATCTTCCCCACAGAGGTTCTCCAAATCTTTAGAACCATTGGTCAGTCAATCAATAAGCATTTATTAAGCGCTTACTGTGTGTCAGACGTGCTAGGGACATAAAGAAAGGCAAAACCATAGTTTCTGATTTCAAGGCTCAGATTCGAATGGGAGAGAGGCATCATGCCAACAAAAAAAGTGGACAAAGGAGGGCAGAGGACTCTGGAAGAAGGATGTGGAAGTTAGATTATGTTTGGTCCCAGAGGAGAGAATGACAGGTGGATGCTGCAGAGAAGATTTTTGACTAAATATGTGGGGGAAATTCCCTAACACCTAGAGCCCTCCAAAAGTAGAATTGGCTCCAGGGTTTGAATTTTTTCCATGCTGGAGTCTTCAAACGAATGGCCACTTCAGCTAACATATCCCTCACTATAGCTGGACACCCCCAAGTCCTTCTCTTTTAGAGGTTTCTTTAACTGGTTCTCATGTGGAGCCCCTTCAGTATCCCAGGTCATTTTCTCCTTGAGGCATCTCAGCTTGCTAATGTTCTTCCTAAAATCTCATGTGCATAACTGACACAACAAAGATGGGGTCTGCGCAGGGCAGAGTAGAGTGGGACCATCATCTCCCTTTCTCTGGCCACCATGTTGCTTTTACTGTGTCTGTGAAACTATAGCTGCAACTGTAATAAGAGAGCTTGTCCCGCATGGGAGCTAAGCTGGAGACTGGGAATGGAGGTCTCAAGGACAAAAAGCCTCTGCCCTTTGTATGTCACCACTGCTTTTCTATGCCCCTAGTTGCCTTACACCGATGTCTTGGAGAAGAACAAGGAAGGAGATGATGACCTCTTAGGTTCTCTTCCACATCTCGGCTTTCAGGATTAGTTCAGGATGGAGTCAGTCATCTATGCAGCCCCAAGTGTCCCCATGGTGACACAGCAGAGACGTAGAAAGGAGAGAAGGGAAAAAAGAAAATAAAATGAAAGGGAAAAGAGCAAAAGAATTGAAGGGGGGACTGAGAAAAAGAGAGGAAAGTAGAGAAAACACAGACTTATGGGGTCACTTTCATGGTCCCCTGTACCTTAGACTACCCACTTATTTTTTTGAGCAGGTAGAAATGGGAATTCTGAAAATCCAAGATGGAGCTAAAAGTTTCAGTGGTCAATATGCTCATTTGAATGGGTGGTGCCCACTCTTGGACAGGCAGAGATGAGGCCTCTTCCTTCATGTCTCCTTTCTGCTTCTGCCCATGCCAGACCTAACTCTCTGCCTTTTTCTTTCCTAGGGTCCACAGGCCACCCGAGCCATGGCCCAGACTGGCCCCGCCTCTCTCCTGCTGTGTTTGGCAATGGTAGAACTCACACTGGTGAGATAACAGAATCCGGTGGTTCTAGACTTGCCAACTACGGCTTGAGAGGGCAGCCGGCGGAACGCGATGCCAGCCTTGGAGGTAGCACCTGCCTGGACTCTCCCCCCAACTTTTCTTTTTCTCTTTTTCCCACCTTGGCCAGACCAGACCCCCTTGGCAGTGGCAGAGGATGGGTGCAGCTGGAAGTGAGTTTCATGTTTCCCTGCATCCCCCTGAGGTCACAGGTCTCCCGGGTCAGCCAGGTAGCTCCTCTCCTGTCATTGATGCTTGGACCTGGGCATTTCCCTTACTTCGGGAACTCCTTTAAAACCCTGCAATGGAAAGCAACCTAAACTAGTCCAATGAGGGAATCAAGATTTCTAGTTTCTATTCCTAGTTCTGGTCCCCTCTATACCTTTCCCCTCTAGGGCTCCATAAATTGGGGGACTATGTTCTAGAGTCTCAGTTTTTCACCTTTTTTGTCCCATAGTCCCCTTGGGCAGCCTGATGAAGCTTATGGACTCCTTTTCAGAAGAATGTTTTAAAATGCATAGACTAAAATACATAGGATTACAAAGGAAGCCAATTATATTGAATTAAAGATGTTCGTGGAACCCCTGAAATCCAGCCACAGACCCTAGGTGCAGAAGCCTTGTTCTGGAGTGTGGGAGAGGTCAGTGAAGAGAGGATGCTTTGAGGAGCAACCTGTGGAAAAAGCTGCTCTGTTTCTCAATCAGGACATTGTTTGATTTCTGACTTGCATGACACTTCCTAGGCAGCACCTCTATTCTTTCCTGAAACTTCCTGGGTCCTGAATCCTCTCAAGCAGAGAGGGAGACATTGAATGGTGCTCAGCACGAGCTAGCTGAGGGAAGGTCAGGGGGAGGGCTGGTGGTGATGGGGCAGTGGGTACTAAGAGTACTTTCCCCCAAGGAGGGAGTGTTTAGCTTTGGATTTCTAGAGCAGGAGGCCATGAGACAGAGACAGTGCTGACACAGAGAAAGGTAGCCCAGGAGCTGGGGGAGCTTCTTCTTTAAATGACCTATGGGATCATTGAAAGAGGGTTAAGGTTTCCAGTTCTGTCAGATGTCACCTCTGGAGGGTGGTGGAAACAAAGAGTGACTAGCAGGCCTCTGGGGAGAGGCTGAAGGAGAGTGAGATCTGTCGATGAAGTAGAGCCAATGGATTCAAATTGGACTCAAAAGTGATGTGACTTCAGTGAGGGTGTGGGTTCAAGGTTGTGGTACTTGTCTCAAACTGGAGAGAGGGAGGGAGGGAGAGGGAGAGATGATATCATGGGATCTTAGACCTAGAGCTGGAAAGGACCTTAGAATCCACCTCATCCAACCCCCTCATTTTTTTTTTTTTAGTGAGGCAATTGGGGTTAAGTGACTTGCCCAGGGTCACACAGCTAGTAAGTGTCAAGTGTCTGAGGCCGGATTTGAACTCAGGTACTCCTGACTCCAGGGCTGGTGCTCTATCCACTGCACCACCTAGCTGCCCCGGAATAATGTTTTAAAATGCATAAATTCAAATATATAGGATTACAAAATAAACCGATTATATTGAAATACAATTTAATTTTTTTTTGGTGGGGCAATGAGGGTTAAGTAACTTGCCCAGGGTCACACAGCTAGTAAGTGTCAAATGTGTGAGGTTGGATTTGAACTCAGGTCCTCCTGAATCTAGGGCCAGTGCTTTATCCACTGTCCCTCCCCCCATTTTTTTTTTTTTTTAGTTCACAGACCCCAGGGTAACAACTCCTGCTTTGAGCCTTTCTAGGGGATTTTACTTTCTGTCCACAGGGATTCCACTTTTCACTTTCTAAACTTCCCTTATCATGAAGCCCTAACTCAAAGATGGAGGATCCTTGGCTGGACCTTCTTGGTCCATGAGGATGCTCAGAGATTGGCGCCATTAGACCAGGGACCTTGGCTTATCTTAGAATCCTAGACTTAGATCTATGAGGTACCTTGGATCCAAATCTCTCATTTTTACAGAGAAGGAAACTGAGGTCTGTAGATAAGTCCAGAGAGTTGCCCAAAGTCACACAGGTGCCAAAGATGGGATTCAAAGCCAGGTCTCCTGACTCCAAATTCAGTGCTCTTTCACCACAGACTGACCTTTGTACCCTGCACCCTGCTGTGATCAGAGTGCCTGATCACAGGAGGTACTTTAAATATATGCTAATTTTAAGAATGAATGTTGAGGGGCAGCTAGATGGCGCAGTGGTTAAAACACCGGCCCTGGATTCAGGAGGACCTGAGTTCAAATCCGGCCTCAGACACTTGACACTTACTAGCTGTGTGACCCTGGGCAAGTCACTTAACCCCCATTGCCTGCCAAGAATGAATGTCGAATGACAGACAGCACAGATTTGGATCTGGAGGAGACGTTAGAGGTCATCATGTCCAATGCTCCCATTTTACAGATCAGGACATTGAGGCCCAGAGAGGCTATTGCTTATGGTGGCAATCCAAAATCTTCTGACTTCAGATAAGATGCCTTTTCCAGGGGACCTCAGAACCTTCAAGCTTACCTGTCCTGCTACCACTGAAGCCCAAGGAGTTAGAAGACAGGTCTTAACACCTACTGGGGGTGGGGAGGGTGAGGGGGGAGAAGAAGCCTAGAATCGGGAAGGCCTCAGTTCAATTCTGACCTCGGACGCTTATTAGGTATGTGATTGTGGGCAAGTCACTTAACCCTCCTTGCCTCAATTTCCTCATTGGTAAAATGAGCTGGAGAAGGACATGGCGAACCACTTCAGTACCTTTGCCAAGAAAACCCCAGATGGGGTCATGAGGAGTCAAACATGACTGAAATAACTGAACGACCTAAAGCACCTACTTCTTTCTTCCTTGAATCTTCTTTCTTCCCACACTCCAAACCACCAGAGTGCATTTTCTAGGGCTTATTGTGTTTTCTGACAAGGGAGACTACAGAAAGTGAGAAATAACATAGCAGACCAAGGTAAGGAGGTCACATAGATGGAAATCGATCTGATAGCCTGAATGACATCTACACTTCCAGGTTTGATACTTAGGGAGAGTTCTCAAGAGCTAGAATTTCTCCAGACAGGCTGTCCCTAGCCAGGGCTTCCTTCCTGATTCCCTCTTAGCTCCTGCAAACCTTCCATACTAATTTTAGGATTTGCCCACTGAGTTTTCTAGATGGTCAAGTCTCTCTCTCAATCCCAGGCTCCCACCCAGCCAGTCAAGAAGCTTTCTCATTAAATTAATAATAGCTAAGGTTCGCAGTGTGCTTTACAAATATATTAACATTTTATTCGAGAGGTAGGTACCATTATTACTCTCATTTTACAGATGAACAAACCAAGCCAAGGAGAGGTTAAGTGATTTGCCCAAGGTTACACAGCTGGTAAGCGTTTGAGGCTGGATTTGAACTCAGGCTTTCAGGACACGAGGTCCAATACTTTAATCCACTGTAACACACAGCTGCCTCTAAATTGCACATTTTGGGTGGCCCTTGTAGGTTTCCCCCCCCACTCCAGGGCTTAAGTGACTTATCCAGGGTCACACAGCTAGTAAGTGTCAAGTATCTGAGGCTGGATTTGAACTCAGGTCCTCCTGAATCCAGGGTTGATGCTTTATCCACTGTGCCCCCTTGTAGGTGTTTCTTTGATGTCTTCATCTCTGCTCTACCACCAAATAACTACCAAGGTTTCCTTTACCCTCCTTCCAAGTCACCCCTAAAGTCCATGATGAATCCTCCTTTCTTGACATTGTCTACTATATGCATAGCACAGTGCTAGGCACTGAGGCAGACACAAAGACAAACAGAATGTTTTCTTTTAGCCCTTCTTGGCTCCTCCACATCAAATCCCTTCTCAGAGAGATCCATCCATTGCAACTCCTGGAGGGTAATATGGTGAGGGCAGGCACAGCCTAGGGCCTCCCCTAACTTTGGGGGTTACCCATTAGGCCTGAGATTGGACTCTGGAGGCTGGGAAGGCTGTCTTAGGAGGAAACTCTCTGGGGATGCCTGTGCAAGAAGATGCCTTCTCCTCGGGATTGACTGGGCTCTTACACTGGGGGAGGAGCATTCCCAGGAGCTGGGCCCTCGTCCCCACAATGCGCACCCCCAACCTGTGGTCTTCTAAGCCCATTCCTCTTGGCCAAGGGAAAACTCCCGGAGCCGGTTTTGGCCACACACACACTTGGGACCCTTTCCCTCAATATGCTGCTATGCAAGCAAGCCTATCTAAAGACTGAACATAAGCAAAGAGTTCAGTGTTGTAACCCAATCTCACACTGAAGTTAATTTGACACATACTGAATGATATACGTAATCAGTATTGGGCTGCCCAGTAATTAGACAGAAATGGTGAGCAGCTAAAACTATAATTAGTGTGGCTTTTATACAGTTAAAGCAAACATGGCTGTGGTCAGTTGAGGGTGGGGGAGGAGAGGAGCAGATGGGAGGAACATGGATACTGGGCCCTTCAGAGGGGAGGTGAGTGGGTGGCATCACTTCCTTAGGTCGCCGTGTAGCCTAGTCTTCTGTTCTGTTCTGTTGCCCCTAGAAAGAGAAAGAAGCCTTTGTCTCCCTCTATTTCTTCTATTTGAGAAAAGAGGGGCAGGAGACTGGAAGAACTGAGCTTACCCAGGAGGTAAGGAGCCTCACTAAGATTCTCCAATCAGGACGCCTCAGAGCCTGCTCTTTACCTCAAAAAACCAAAACGGAAACTCACAAAGTTTGAAATTCTATTCCTTATGAGATGCTGGTCCTCTCCAAAAATGAAGGATGAAGGGGCAGCTAGGTGGTGCAGTGGATATAGCACCAGCCCTGGATTCAGGAGGACCTGAGTTCAAATCTGGCCTCAGACACTTGACACTTAATAGCTGTGTGACCCTGGGCAAGTCACTTAACCCTCATCACCCTGCACCCCCCACCCCCCCCCAAAAGAAGGATGAGCAAGAACAAATAACAACAATAACAACATTTGGATTCAACCCAGAGAAGATTAAGGAATGGAACTATCAGCCATTCTCACTTTAGTACAAGAAAATTAGGAAAGACTAATTCACATTAAGGAAAGGGGAGTTTTGACTTGGGGAGGAATATGAGAATACAGAATGAGTTACTGGGGACATGGAGCATATGCTGCAAGAGGAAAGAAAGTCCTTGGAAAGTTCCTGGAATGGGGGTGGGGGTGGGGAGTGGACAGCCAGGGAAAATCAACTAACAAGTACTTACCAAGCAATTAGGCAACGAGGTGGTGAAGTGGAGAGAGAGAGAGCACTGGGCTTGGAATCAGGAAGATTCATCTTCACGAGTTCAAATCTGGCCTCAGACACTTACTAGCTATATGACTCTGGGCAAGTCACTTAACCTCTGTCTGCCTCAATTTCCTCAATTGTAAAATGGAAATAGTAGTAGCACCCAGGGTTGTTGTGAGGATCAAATGAGAGAAGATTTTCTTTCCTCACTGTACCACATGGCCCATGGCATTGACAGGTAGGTGACAAAGTATCAGGACCTGGAGTCAGAAAGATCTGAGTTTGAATCTGGCCTTGAACACTTTACTAGCTGTGGGACCCTGAGCAAGTCACTTAATCCCGTCTGCCTCAGTTCCTCACCTATAAAATGAGTTAGAGAAGGAAATGGCAAACCACAGTATCTCTGTGTATCCAGGGTCCAGTATCTCTGCCAAGAAAACCCAAAAAAGGGTCATGAAGAGTCAGACACAACTAAACAATAACCCCTTACTCTAGATCCAATGGTTTTTCCACAGCACCATGATTTACCCATCCAACAACAAAAATAACAACTAGCATTTAGGTAGCTTTTTTTTTTTTTTAAAGTGAAGCAATTGGGGTTAAGTGACTTGCCCAGGGTCATACAGCTAGTAAGTGTTAAGCGTCTGAGGCCAGATTTGAATTCAGGTCCTCCCGACTCCAGGGCTGGTGCTCTATCCACTTCACCACCTAGCTGCTCCTAGGTAGCTTTTTAAGATTTGTAAAGCATTTTACATACGTTATCTCATTCAATCCCCTCAGTGATACATGGCTGTCCATTCTAAATGCCAATCGATAGGGCAGGCAAAAAGTGGGATGGCTTTTCAGAGGAAAGAGAGAGCACTATAGGCTGGTGATCAGGGAAGGTCTCATCAATATGGCAGTGTGGTTTAAGTGGTGCCTCAAAGAATGGGTAAGACAGATGGGGGCATTCATAAGTGGGGGGGGGATGGGGAGAGACCATAGTTAAAAGCATGGAAGTGGGAATTGATGAATGACACTCAAAGGGCAGTGAATATGCATGTCTGGTTGCAGTGGACAATCCTTGTAGAACAGTGGAGGAGACAAGGTTACAAAGGTAGACTGGGGTGAGATTACACAGAGGGGCTTGAGTACCTTAGTTTAGTATTGAGGAGGGAGGGATGTTTCTACTATTGTGCTGTAACAATTTTATCACCAGTATCAGGGAGGGCACACTTGTCAGATTTAAAGATGAAGCCACTGAGATTCTAACAAGATTAAATTGATCAGGGAGAAATGTGAAACGCTGAATATAGGTTAAACATAATTAACCGCATAAGGTCTTGGATGAGGGAGACCTGGTTTGACATTGTCTCACGTCACAAGCTCATTAATCTCGAGTTGTGTGACATAGTTATTAGAACAACCAGAACTTTTGGATGACACAATCATGGCCAATTCCATGGCACGATCAGGCATCAAAATGTAGGTCAACGGGAGCCAGGGGTAAAGCTACTGGTTGCCTGTTTGTTTGTTTTTTAACTAAACCATAAAAACCCCGCCATATTGCAAGAGCCTATGTTCAGGAGAGTGGCCATGATGGATACAGGCGGAAAACAGAATCAGATGAGTTAAAGGACTTAACTGAGGTATTTATAGCTATCTTGAAATCCACAAAGGGCTATAACCTGAAAGACAGTTGTTTTCCTGCTTGGCCCTTGAGGTTAGAACTAGGACAAACAGGTGGAAGTTGCAGGGAATCAGATTTATAAATTAGAGATCTTTGCCAGTTTTTATTTTAAAATTTTATTTTTTCAATGATCAAACATTCATTCCCATCCCTTCTTCCTACTCTTCCCCCTCAAGTGCCCAGAAAAACAAAACCCCTATAACAAATGAGTCAAGCAAAACAAATTCCCACATTGGCTATGTCTAGAAACATGTCTCATTCTGTATATTGCATCAATCACCACTCTGTCAGAAACTGGGTAGAAACTGTCAAAGTTAGTCTTCTGGAATCATGGATTCAGTGACAGGAATCATGGGTCTTGCATTCTTCAGAGTCCTTAAGGTGGCATGCCCTGTTCCTAAGGAAATTATGTTAGGTCTTTTAATCATTGCTTCCTTTTCTAGATATTTACTAACCATCCCCTTAAGTATACATTTTTTTGTTTTTGTTTTTGGTGAGGCAATTGGGGTTAAGTGACTTGCCCAGGGTCACACAGCTAGTAAGTGTTAAGTGTCTGAGGCCAGATTTGAACTCAGTCCTCCTGAATCCAGGACCAGTGCTCTATCCACTGCACCACCTAGCTGCCCCCTAAGTATACATTTTAGAAATGTTCCAGGAATTGAGATCATTTTTCCCCCATAAAGGAGAAATTAGGATAGCCTTTGTCCTTCTCCATTTCTCTAGTACCTGCCCCATTCTCTACAATCTTTCTTTTTTAAAAAATTTTTTCTCCCACAATCTTTCAAAGAAGACTGTCAGTAGCTAAACAACCACATCTGACTTATTTCAATTCCCTGGGGAAGTGCTTCTCAAACTTCTTGGGTGCAGGACCCTTTTACATCCTTAAAAGTATAAGCACACGTGATTTCTTTTCCAGAAAGCTAATTGTTAAACATTTACCAGTAAACCCCTGAACTGCTCTATAAATATTGCTTGATCTCTACAACAGGAATGAGGTAGAAGGCTCAGGGAATGAAGTCACCCCCAGATTGGAAGCCTGGTGAATGGAGGCCAATAATAAGAAGAACTGGTATTTACATAGTGCATTAAGTTTGCAAAGAGCTTTACATCCATTATCTCATTAGAACATCATAACACCCTTGATCACATCTATCAATATTTACCATATTGGAAATTCAAACTGATGAATAAAATTTAAAAATCAATTCATTCAAAAATAACAATAATAAATTGATTTACATGTTAATGTAATGGAAGGGGGGCAGGGCAATGAGGGTTAAGTGACTTGCCCAGGGTCACACAGCTAGTAAGTGTCAAATGTCTGAGGCTGGATTTGAAATCAGGTCCTCTTGAATTCAGGGCTGGTTCTTTATTCACTGCACCACCTAGCTGCCCATTAATATAATTTTTAAAATGAAAATAACTATATTTTCCAAAATAAATAAAACTTTGTGAGAAGAGTGACATTTTTACATTTTTGCAAATTTCTTTAATGTTTGACTTAATAGAAGGCAACTGAATTCTCATATCTCTTGTATTCAATCTGCTGTGATAAGTTGTTTTGGGTGAAGTATGTGAAGAAACTCCAGCTTCATACAGATATGTAGCTGAAAAAGGGAGGAGTATTTTGTTAGTCTTTTTAGATAATTGTAGATATTCTTCTTTAATACTACATCAAAACTCAAGAAGTGGGAGTTTCTTCCAGGTTCGTTGCAATGTGGAATCTGAAACCATATAAGTGACCTTTTTGTGCTATTACTTTAAAATCCAGTGGTCTCTCTTGCCCTTTGCATGGATTTTTACCCATGGATGATTTGTAACATCATGTATCAGATCATTTGGGAAAATATTGGTTCACTGAATAATGTAGATCTTCCAAACATTGACACATGTCATTATACGATATACTAAAAAATCCATCACATTTGCTAATATCATGCCTGATCTCATTAGAAAAGTCTTTAAATATTGGGAAGCTTTCAAACTCTCGGAAGTTTTCCAAAATTCTAATTTTTGCTGAAAATCTTGAATTTTATCATCAATGACAAATAATTTAAATTGTTTTCCTTGAAATGACAGGCTCATTTTGATTATTTTTAGAAAATGTCTGCCAAACCATAGTTTAGCATTTCAAATTAAAATGGTGATCCACATAAAGAATATCAAGAGCCCTTTCCCTCAAGGAAACCATCATACTTCAGTTTACAACAGAAGTGCTTTAGCATATTTCCCATTTTGTCACACAGAATATTTAAAAAGACATGTACTCATGGGTTGAAATTTAGCAAAATTAATAATTTTTATTGTTTCATCAAGGATGTTCTTAAGTGAAGCTGTCTTTTATTATTATTATTATTTTAATTTAAGCTATGAGTGTTTGGCAGCCAAGAATATAATGATTACTAATGTGGTTTAGTGTTTGCCTTGATTTATGCTAAAGCATCAGTTTTACCTATCACTGCTTTTGTTCCATTAAGACAAACATCAGGACAGTTGTTCCATGGTTAACCATAAGTTCTTTTTTTTACTCATGTAGTATTTTATTTTTCCCAAATTACATGTAAAGATAATTTTCAACATTCATTTTTGTAAGATTTTGAGTTTCAAATGTTTCTTCCTCCCTCTTTTCCTTCCCACTGGCCCAAGAGAGCAAGCAATCTGATATAGGTTATACACGTACAATCATTTTTCCTCACTAGTCATGTTGTGAAAGAAGAATCAGGACAAAAGGGGAAAGCCACAAGAAATTAATAAACAAAAAAGTGATAATAGTATGCTTTGATTTGCAGTCAGGTCCCATCTTTCTCTGTTTGTGGACTGCATTTTCCATCATCAATCTTTTGGAATTGCCTTGGATCATTATATTGCTGAGAAGAGTGAAATCTGTCATAGTTGGTCATCGCACAATGTTGTTTTTACTTCGTACAATGTTCTCCTGGTTCTGCTCACTTCACTCAGCATCAGTCCACTTAATTCTTTTCAGGTTTTTTCTGAAATCTGCCTGCTCATCATTTCTCCCATTACATTCATATACCACAACTTGTTCAGCCATTCCTCAACTAATGGGCAAATTTCCAATTCTTTGCCACCACAGCAAGAGCTGTTATAAATATTTTTGTACATGTAGGTCCTATTCCCTTTTTTGACTTCATGGACCCATGGGGTTTTCGGGGAGAACTGCTGCCCTAGGAAATGGTTATCTGGGTCTGATAACTTGAACTCATCAAGGGGATAGTAGGTACTCTCTCACTCTTTCTTTATTTTCCATTTTCCCCTATGTTCTTTCAAGTACAAAGATCATTCTCCCTTGCAGAGAAAACGGAAGCAAAATCAAAGCTCTACCTTTCATCTTCTGTCATTGTTATTTAATCCACTGTGAACAGTGGCCCCAAGTCTTCTTTGATCCTCATCTCTGGAGCCTCCTCCCCCATGTTAACCCCCTCCTCTCTTCTGCTTTTCTTGCTAGCCTCACCTCATTCTGAGATAACGCCTGCCTGATATTATTCCTACAAGACTAAGGCACACTTTTATGTTTATCTTCCGGTAAATTCCCTTGCTCCCATTTTCTATGCATCTTTTAAAAAAATCCAAGTTGGGTGATGTGTTCTCTTTTATCACATCAATCTCTTTAGCCACTTCTTCCTTTTACTAATCATTAGAATTATATTTTTATGTCTTTGAAATTTTATTCTTCCCTACTGGGCTGACTACTCGTACAATTTAGACCATGAAATTATACCTTTCTTTTCTCTAAACTATTTGGAATTTGTTGTCTCAAAGTCTAGGGTGCATTTTAAACTATGTGTTTGATCTTTCTAGCCTTCTCTATTTACACCTGCTAAAATGGAATGGTCACTTCCAAGATTCCCATCATTTTGAAATTAGCTAGCAGCCAGTTTCTTTTTGTTTCCCCAAACCTCCCTGATAATATAGATATTTTTTTGTAGTGAGGCAATTGGGGTTAAGTGACTTGCCCAGGGTCACACAGCTAGTGTCAAGTGTCTGAGGCTGGATTTGAACTCAGGTCCTCCTCCTGAATCCAGGGCTGGTGCTTTATCCACTGCGCCACCTAGCTGCCCCACCCCCCTCCCGCCGATAATCTTTTTGAGGGATAAAATAATCATTAAGACTTGTCAAGAAATTATTAGCTATTCTACCTTGGGCAGAGAGCTCTAGCATATATCATGTAATTGAAGTTCTCTGTTCACAATCTATTATGTCTCCCTGACAGACTTGAGATGCTTCCCAGATTCCTCAATCTACTGCTTGTGTCTGTTCAGGTGGTTTATAGCAGAATCCAACAACAATATCACTTGCCTTTGCTAATCTTTTCCCAAAAGCTCTTCACCACTTCTCCTTTCTCTGGTTTTTTACTTCCTTGTGAGTACATCTTTTTTTTTTTTTAAATGCAACAAGCATTTATTGAGCTCCAATTGTATACAAGACACTGTTCCAGGTACTGTATTTAGTATGTTATTTTTGTTGTGTCAAACTCTTTGTGATCCCATGGACCAAAGCATGCCAATATTGTCCATGGGATTTTCTTGGCAAAAATATTGGAGTGAGTCTAAAAAAAGCCATTTCCCAACTCTGCATGCCCCCTTTTAGCTACCAATTCCTTTTGAATAAAGTATACTGGAGATACATTCCAGTCCAGATCTCATCCCACTAAATTTCAGTGATCCCTCTAAGGTCAAATGTGCTTCCTTTTGTTAGAATCTATGATTCATCTTGTGTGTTACCTATACTTTGTGCACTAAGGGATAGACGTCTGAAGCAGTGGCTTATTGCTGACTTCACTCTTGGGTTTCTTTCTCCTATGAATTTCTTAACTACTAATCTTTTAACCACACTGTCGTTATTTGTGGTCTCTAACTTGAAGGATCTACGTAGGGAGTTTTCTTCCTTTCCCTTTCTTTTCAGTTTAAATCCCATCGATTAGATTTGCAAAACTCCTGGTAAACATATTCTTACCAGCCCTTCTTCAGGTGTGCTCCATCCCTGACCAAAATCTTCCTATCATTCTTCGATTTAAGTCATGGCTCATAAATCCAAATCCTCCAAATGAAACTGGCGTTTCATTTTCTGAACATGCCTCTTGTTACACAAGACATGCTAGGTTTTGCAATTTCGGATGTTCTTAAAATGGGGTATAACCCCAAACAGTGCCTATATTGAGGAAAGAACACTGGGTCAGAAGGTTTGAGTCACAGATCTGCCTCCTATTAGTTCTGGGAATGTGCATTAGCCATTGAATCTTTCTCAGTTACCTCATCTGTAAAATGGGAATTATTATTATATTGAGAGGCAGCATGGCATAATGAGTAGAGTTGATCTTGGAATCAGGAAGACCTAGATTCAAGTCCTGCCCTTACATGATATATGGGCATACTATGGGTATTGATAGAGAGAGTTTCCACACTATGACTTCTCTACACCAATAAAATTATAATTCTGGTTGAAAATTACTGATACCGGGGCAGCTAGGTGGCGCAGTGGATAGAGCACCAGTCCTGGAGTCAGGAGTACCTGAGTTCAAATCTGGCCTCAGATACTTAACACTTTCTAGCTGTGTGACCCTGGGCAAGTAACTTAACCTCAATTGCCTTACTAAAAAAAAAAAAAAAAAAAAAAAAGAAGGAAAATTACTGATAGTATTCACTCATAGGATTGTTGTGAACCATAAAGTGGTTAATACAGGTGAGCTCTTATTATTACCTCTCATTTTAGCAGATGATTTAATTATTGGAATATCTTGATTTATAGAAGAAATGCATTTCTAAAAAGTTGTGTGTAAATTTAATTTTTAAATGAATTATTTAAAGCTCCAAAGTAAAGAATTCTTTTGTAATACAAATAATCACTCTGCCCTGATTTTTACTTTTATAACTTAACATATCTGGTTTTTATAAAGCAGGATTTATCTGCAGGGCAGAACTTACCTACAGTGAGTCCCACAAAATATCTCTTTCATTAAACTTGCTGATGCCTGGGAATTATTAACAAGATGTTCATTCTTCTGACGGGAAGTATTGCTCCCTGCCAAATACCCTTTGTTATTTATACTTCCAAGTAAATGAGATAACAGACTCTTTCTAGGTTTTGATGATGAAGAGGACAGAAAAGGAATGGACACCGTTAGAGGTGAGAGAACCGATATCACCAAGAGGAGAAAAGATGAATTATAATGAAGTTTAACTCCTTTTTTATTCAATGGTTCTGCAGATGGTGGTCCTGTTCACATGCACTTAATGGAGTTGCTTCTAGGTTTATTTTCTGGGGGTTTTGAGAGTATAGGAAGAGTTTATACACGGATGTATTAAAAGACCCAGGAACTGTATTACAAGAGAACCAACAACATTTTCACAGTTATTTACAAATTTTATAGTTCCATTTTAACTGTACCAACTCAAGTTAATCCTTGTTGAAAATATTTCAAATGTACTGAGTATTTCTTGCCTTAGCAAGTACAGTAGAGCGAAATGACTGAGGCTCTGATGACTGAAGACCTCTGCAATGCTTTAGATTGGGGGGGTCTTAAACATTTTTGTGACATGAATCCCTTTGGCCATAAGTACCGTGAGGCCTATGGATCCTTTCTCAGAATGCTTTTAACTCCTTAAAATAAAATTCATAAATTAAAAAAAAACAATTATATTGAGGCATTAATTTTTTTTTAAAGTTCATGGATTCTAGGTTAAGAATCCCTTCTCTACATGTAGACTAAGAAAAATGAGTTAAAAATATGAGCTGAGCTAATGAAGCAAGTTTTCACAAGTCTAGATTATCACCTGGTTTCGTTATCATTTGTTCCTTCCTATATGTAGAGAGCAAAAAATAAATTCCAGCTAACTGAAATTTTATCATAATTTAAATTTTATTTACAAGTAGATTTGAATTATTTTTCACTTCCATGACTTTTTTTCAGTGATTGGCCTTATTTCAAATGGTTGAATGAAAAACCCATGACCCTTGTTAACCTCCCACTTCATGATAGTATGGCTAATCACTTTCAGGTGATGCTGCTCTGCTTCTCGTTAGATTTCAAGATTCTTGAAGGACCTATTTCTTCTTTATACTCTTGGTTGGAGTACCAATTAAAAGCACAGTATGCTCATCTAGGCCATTTTCTTTTCAATATTCTATTAACTGGGGGACAGCTAGGTGGAGCAGTGGATAAAGCACTGGCCCTGAATTCAGGAGGACATGAGTTCAAATCCAGCCTCAGACATTTGACACTAGCTGTGTGACCCTGGGCAAGTCACTTAACCCTCACTGCCCCGCAAAAAAAAAAAAAAATCAGTTCAATCCAATATTCTATTAACTGTACCGAGGGGTATATGGGGTGTTCAAAGAGGACTAGCACTTCTGGTGTGAGGGCTTGCCAAGCCCTTGTCAGAGCTGCTCATCCATCTTTGCTGTCCACCTCTACCCCAACTCTTGCCTATGGCTCCAAGTGTAGTGGCCACACCCTGGTAAAACTGTCATGGCAGATGCGCTAAACCAGGTTGAGGGTAACCAATGGGCCTCAAACCAATCGGTGATTTAGTGGAGTGTATACCCCAAGCATGTTAAGACTTCCCCTGGTAGAATCAGCAGATGAACAAATTTTTTTTTTTTTTTTTTGGCAATGGGGGTTAAGTGACTTGCCCAGGGTCACACAGCTAGTAAGTGTCAAGTGTCTGAGGCTGGATTTGAACTCAGGTACTCCTGAATCCAGGGCCGGTGCTTTAACCACTTCGCCATCTAGCTGCCCCCCAATGAACAAATTTTTAACAATTTGTTCTAGTGGCCATGAAGGTGGCCGAAGAAGGCACTATGGAGTGCTTAAAGCTTGGTCAAATAAAGAAGATGCCAAGGTTATTCATTGCAGCCTGGGACTTTGCCAGTCATCTTGCCACTGGACTTGGATGACTGGAAGAGAGTGAGGCTGATGACTTTGTGCAATTCTGCTTCACTTAAATCCAATTCAAGTACAGTTAAGACATCACCCATGATGATGCCACTGGTCCTCTTCAAAAATGAAGGATGGGGGCAGCTAGGTGGCGCAGTGGATAGAGCACTGGCCCTGGAGTCAGGAGGACCTGAATTCAAATCCCGCCTCAGACACTTAACAATTACTAGCTGTGTGACCTTGGGCAAGTCATTTAACCCCAATTGCCTCACCAAAAAAAAAAAAAAATGAAGGATGGACAACAAGAGCCATACCCACAAGTCATAATTGTCTAGGAGAACATGGCATAGCTGAAAGAACAATGGACTTGTACAACAAAACTAGGATTTGAGTATTGGTTCTTTTATTAACTATGTAAATATGGATGGGAAAATCATTTTATGGACCCCAATTTCCTAATCTGCAAAATGGAAAGAATAATGCTTGACCTACATACTTCATGGTATGGTTGTAAGCATTACATGAAGTAAAGGGAGTACAAGGTTCCTCTTTTCCATAGCCAATATCACACCGACTTCAAGGATAACTGGACAAGTCACTGGATAGTTGGTTCCTCAGTCTCTTCTTCCATAATACAGAGGAATTATAGCTACTCTTTGCTGTCTTGGATATTACTTGTCACAATGTAATCGATGCTCAATAAATGCTTGCTAACAAACAATCTAGTGAGTTATAGAAGGAAATTATAGAAGGAAAGAATGTAGGGTCTGAGGAGAATCAGTCCCAGGTCATGGTGACACAGTAGGTTGGTTGGCAATCAGAAATTTTAGTATTTCTGGATTTACTCTAAGGCCCTTGAGTCATCTGTTCTGCCCGTTCCCAGAAAATAGATTTCACTAAATTGGAATTTACTTTTTGTACTCCACATAGTAAGAAGCAAAGGGCACCAAAACAAGATATTAGGTCTCTTCTGATGGTGAGATGATTGCAAGAAAGTCCTCCATATTTAATTGAGTAATTATAGCAAGGTGAGAAAATAGTGAAGGTTCTCCAGATCATTAAAGCTATGCAGGGAGACACAAATTAAGACATAACATGAGAAAGGTCTGGCTGACCTCTTGCCTCTGAGACAAGACAGAGATAAGAGATAAGGAGTTTGGGGGGGAATCCAAATCCATGCCTTTGGGCAAATTTTTGTATTCATCTCGACAATTTCCCCTTAAAAACCTAGAGTTGTGCCCACTGGATTCCTCTCTAGACCTGTTCACTCGATTTAAACTTAAAAAAAAAATCTTTAAGTAACTTGCCCAGGGTCACACAGCTACTGTGAAGTGTCTGAGGTCGGATTTGAACTCAGGTCCTCCTGAATCCAGGGCCAATGCTTTATCCACTGTGCCACCTAATTGTCCTGCATTCCATTTAAACTTAAGGCTTCATAGTCTTCTGGCAGGCTTGGATAGACTTTCAGACAACACTCCTTGTGGATGCAATTTCATAATCTACTACTGTGAGGAAAATCACTAGAGGATCCAAATAACCTTTCCCACAACTTGCTCCCTCCACTCTGAGGTTGTGAAGAATGGACAGACGGGTGCCTCAAGTTTGGTCCATCTTCATGAAGGATCCAGCCTGAACACCTAAGCTTCACTTTACAGGGTTAGCAGATCATTCCTTAAAGTCGGGCTATAGCAATTTCTCTACTACTTATGTTTTCTCTGACCCTTGTCCCTTTAATGGTCATCCTCTAGAAGCAAAGTAACTCCATGCTCCTTGCTTTTTAGTCTACAACTGGAAGGCTGAGCTCTTAACTTTTCTGTTTGGCCACCAAGCAGCAATGACTTTCTAATTTCTTTCCAAGGTATGTAATCGTACCATTCTCCATCACCTCCACCAGAAAAATCCACTTGAAGTTTCTTAATCAGGCACAAAAACAACACAGGTGCTAAGAGGAGGGAAAGGAAGGTCTGTGTATAATGAGGGGCTGATGAGCAGGAACCAGCATGCATGGTGATGCAATGCCCTACAAAGACCCTGGACAGTCAACTTTCAGAGAGGGTTGATGACAAATGATGGAAGTGCCTTGGAGAAATATGGAGCAAACATAGATATTTTATAACTGGTTCTGACCTACTGGACAAAAAGGAGCCCTTTGATTGGCTGAGTAACTGGAAGTAGAAGGCATCAGGAAGACCTTAGTCCACCAGAGCCAGTCTATTTTAGTGTGATGCCTTCCTTCCTGTCTTCATTCTCATAAAAGAAGGGAGACAATGAGGTAATGGGAGAGGCCTCTCTCAAGCTCTCTTCATCTGAGGTAGACATGTGGCCTATGGCTTCGATCCTCAAAACTTTGCCTTGGCATTTGTTCTTTTCTGTTTTAGGCAAAGATGGCTACAACCTCATGACCTTCAAAAAGGAGACCAAGCCACCTGGAGGTGGAGTCTGAGCCAGGTTTAGTGACCAGGAGATCTACTGTCAGTGCTCTAAGGAATGATCTTCGGGACCCAGCTCAATAATAGCTGACAGAAGACTTGTCTGTTAGTTATGCCGCATTTGAAAATGGACTGGTGGAGGGGAGTGAATACTGGGTTAGAATGGAGTTAAGTCTGAGCCCATACACCCCAGCCACCAAAGGGACTTTTCCCTTAAAAGTATAGGGAAACTCTGTTAAGAGTGTTCCTCAGGTGTATGTCTTTGTTTGTATGTTTATATTTCTGTTTGTTATAATCTTCAAAGTAAACATTCCTTTGGAAAAGCTGATATTAATTGGCTAAACAGAACATGATCATTATGATTTCTAGTAGTTAAAATTGGTGGTGGTGGGACGGAAGAATGACACTAGATGGGGGCAGCTAGGTAGTGTAATGGTCCTGGATTCTGGAGGACCTGAGTTCAAATCTGACATCAGACACTTACTATCTGTGTGATTCTGGGCAAATCAATCAACTCTCATTGCCCTTCAAAAAAAAAAAAGAATGACACTAGAATGGGGGTTTGAGCCAACAGCATTAGAGAAAGACATCCCCAAACCCTCAGGGTATCCCAAGAGCCCTGAAGGAGGGATGTAACCAGCCTTACTCTTGGGAGTAAGTCTAGAATAATCACCACATATATGACACCTCCTTCCTCTTACTGGGTTCAGAACATTTCTTGCTAATTTAAGATAGATTGGGTGTGTCAACAGTTTTATTTTTAGCTCCTACACACCATAGTAGGCTTCCACCAGTCACAGATGACCATGGATCAGCACCTTGAAGAGCCACAGGCCACAGTGTGGCTGTGCAGTCCAATACGGGAGCTGCAGCTCCTGCCACAATGAGGACATCAGAAAACTGTGCTCTCTGTTGCCTGTCAGTTCCTGCGTCACATTCGTTTTTCTTCCATCTGAGCTTGAAGGCCCATCTCAGCTGCACGCAAGCTGCTCCTGAGTACTGAACTCCATCGGGCACGGTCCTTGGCCATCTCCTCCCACCTGCCGATGTCTATTCCCAGAGCCCTCAAGTCTCGCTTGTATACATACATCTCTGTAGTGAAGCTGGGGGTGTCCAGCAGGTCTTTGGCCTGAGGCTAACTCGCCATAGAGTAGGTCTTTAGGAATGTGCCCATCTTGCATGTGGTGCACATGACCGAGCCAGCGAAGCCGTTTTTGTTTCAGTAGCGTGTAGATGCTCAGAAGTTGTGCGCGTTGGAGTACTTCTGTGTTGGTGATCCTATCTGACCAAGATATGCCAAGGATGCACTGAAGGCAGCGCATGTGGAAGCTGTTAAGCTTCTTCTCTTGTCTAGCATACGTAGTCCATGTTTCGCTGCCATACAGTAAGGTACTCAGGATGCATGCTCTATAGACGGCAAATTTGGTTCATCTTGTCAGTTTACTGTTTGCCTAGACATGCTTGGCAAGTTTAGACATGTTTGAAGTAGCTTTCCCAATCCTCTGATTGATCTCAGAATCAAGTGACAAATTGTTACTGACAATAGAGCCAAGATACGAGAATTGGCTTATGACATCCAACTGGTAGCTACCGATGTGTATCAATGGAGGCGACATAGCACTCTGACACATGACTTTTATCTTTTTAAGATTAATGGTTAGGCCAAAGTCCGTGCAAGCTTGGGAGAAGCGATCCATCAAGGCCTGCAATTCATGCTCTGAGTGACAGGCAAGTGCGGCATCATCGGCAAAAAGCAGGTCTCTAAGGGTGCTACCTCTCACTCTAGTTTTGGATCTCAGACGTGAAACGTTGAAGAGGACCTCCATCCAACCGGGAATGCAGATAGATGCCATCAGTTGATGAACCAAAAGCATGACGTAACAGCATGGAGAAGAAAATTCCAAACAGCGTGGGAGCAAGCACGCATCCTTGCTTGACTCAGCTGTTTATGCTGAATGCTTCAGAGGTGTTGCCTTAGAACTGTACAACAACACCCTGCATATTGCAATGAAAGGAACGAATGAGGCTATGGAGTTTAGGTGGGCAACCAATTCTCGAGAGAATTTCGAAAAGACCTTCTCTGTTAACCATATCAAAAGCTTTGGTCAGGTCTATGAAGGCAATGAAGAGGGGTTTTCTTTGTTCTCTGCACCTTTCTTGCAGTTGGCAAAGCGAGAAAATCATATCGATAGTTGACCTCCCTGCTCGAAAGCCACATTGCGATTCAGGGTAAACACGGTCGGCAAGTTTACGCAGTCTTAGCAAGATGACCTTGGCAAACATTTTCCCAATGACACTGAGAAGTGAAATTCCTCTGTAGTTGTTGCAGTCACTCCTGTCTCCACTGTTCTTATGAAGAGTAACTATATGGGCATCACGCATATCCTGTAGCACTTCACCCTCTTTCCAACACAGGCACAACAATTCATGCAGGAGCTTTAATAGGACGTTTTTAGAGCATTTGATCAATTCAGCTGCAACACCCATCTACACCTGGAGCTTTTCCACATCTTAGGAGCTACACACCAAGCATGTGATTTCTAACAACATGATCCTTTTAATGGAATTCCACTACAACAAAACCATTAGAGTGCTCCATATTTTTTATAATGGGATTTTACCTGTTGTAGCGAGTTGTGTAGGAGTTGGGGCAGGGAGGTAGTAGTACTGGGGAATTATTTTATTTTTCAATGACAGCAATTCTTCTATTAATACACACACACACTTCAAGTATGCAAGCTGGAGTAATCTGCCTCCTTTGCCTTATATTGATAGTAGAAACATTCAATAAGGATCTTTTAAGCAAATGTGTGAACTGGTAAGGACCTAGGACCCTACTACTTCTACTAGAGGTACCATGACAAGTAAAACATAAGGTATGTCTATAGTGCTGAGTAGAATTTTATACTACACTGAAGTTTTTTTTTAATTAAAATTTTAAAAAATTCCAAATACCAGAAAAATGACTTCTAAACAGAAACACAAAAATGATTCAATATGAATCCATGACTCTCCATTTCATACCAAATGGTATATTTTTATACATTTCTGAATTTCTGTCCTTTTCTGTGCATTTGAAAAGATATTTCAATGGCCCTCTTTGGGTGTGTGGTGGGGGGGCTGGAAGCACACCACTACAGTAACTGCCCCCCCCCAGTAAAATTTCATATAAAAAAGGGGGAAAACTCTTGTGACAAAACCACAGCAAATAAAATGAATCCATACAGAAGAAATGTCAAAACTGTTTATTTTTGAATCTTGAGTCCATTACCTCTCAGGAGGTAGGCAACATGCTTCATGTCCTCTAGAGATATGTTTGGTCACTTAATCAGTTCTTAAGTCTTTCAAAGATATTTTCCTTTATAATGCTGCTGTCCTTATTGTTCTTCTGGTCCTGCTCATTTTATTTTATATGTCATGTAAAAGCAAATTTTGACATCAATTTTTTTTTACAACTTTGTGTTCCAACTTCTCCTCCTCCCTTCCTCTCCACCCCCACCCCAAGAAGTCAAACAATTCAATATAAATTATACATGAGTAGTCATGGAAAACAATTCTACATTAGCTAGATTGTGAGAGAAAACAGATAAAAAAACTTCAGATTAAGGAATTGTCAAAAAAATGTGTTTCAGTCTGTTTTCAGTTACTATCAGTTCTTTCTCTGCAGATGGACTGCAATTTTCAAAATTTCTTCAGAGTCATATTGGATTATTGCCTTGCTGAAAATAACCCTGTGCTTCCCAGCAGATCATCTTACACTAATGCTGTTATTTTGTATACAGTACATTTCTCTCTGCTTCAGTTCATGTGGGTCTTTCCAGGTTTTTCTGATAGCATCCTGTTCATCATAATTTTTATATGGTACCTTGAACTTGACCGAGAATTTTCTTCACAATAGCCCAGCAGAGTAGGTACCATACGTTTTGATATTGTAGTAATCATAACTATTTCACTCCATCCCATTCGTTCCAATGATATTTACTCTATTGTCTATCTTATTTTGACCTATTCCTCCTCAAAAGTGTTTTGCTACTGACTGCCCCCCTCCCCCGCTCTACCTTCCCTTCATTCACCCTTCCCTCCTTATCCTCTTCCCCTCCTACTTTCCTGTAGGGTTAAATAGATTACTCTTCCCAGTTGGGTGTGTGTGTTATTCCCTCTTTGCACCCACTCTGATGTGGTTAAAGTCTTTGAGCTAATTCTGTTTTCTAAATTTTTCTTCCTCCCTCCCTCCTCAACTCTCCCTATGAAATCAAGCAATTCAATATATGTCATACATGTGGTGTTATGCAGAACATCTTCACCTTCCTCGAAAGTGTTTTGCTTTTTACAGCTCCCTCCCCCAAACTTCCCTTCCCTCCTTCCCCTCTTCTCCCTACCCCCCCCATCTCTTTCTCCTCCCACTTTTCCTTAGGGCAAAAATATATTACTATACCCACTTGAGTATGTATGTTATTCCTTCTTTGAGCCAATTCTAATGATAATGAGGTTCACTCACTCCCCTACTCCTTCTCCCTCTTCCCCTCCCCTCCATAAGCTTTTTTGTTTCCTTCATGTGAGCTACCTCTCCCCATTCCACCCCTTCCCTTCCCCCTCCCACAGTCTATTCCTCTTACCCCTCAACCTTATTTTAAAGATGTCATCATGGGTTAGCTAGGTGGCGCAGCGGACAAAGCACCAGCCCTGGGCCCAGGAGACCCAGAGCCCAGATCTGGCCCCAGACACTAGACAACCCACCCTGTTTGCTCCACAAAGAACAAGGATACACACAAAATAAATGCTTTACAAATACCATCCCTTCATATTCAGTTCAGACCTGTGTCCTCTGTATATTCCTTACTGAAAAAGTTCTTATGAGTTGGAAGTATTATTTTCTCATGTATGAATGTAAACAGTCTAACCTTTTAATGTCCCTTGTGATTTCTTTTCCCTGTTTACCTTTTTATTATTCTCCAGGGTCTTGTGTTTGAAAGTCAAATTTTCTATTCAGTTCAGGTCTTTTCATCACAGATGCCTGAAAGTCCTCTTTTTCATTGAAGTCCCATTTTTTTCCTCTGAAAGATTATAATCTGTTTTGCTGGGTACATGATTTTTGGCTGTAGTCCCAGTTCCTTTGCCCTCTGGAATATCATATTCCATGCCATCTGGTCCTTTAATGTAGAAGCTGCTAGATCTTGCTTTATCCTTATTGGAGCTCCATAGTATTTGAATTCCTTTTTTTCTAGCTGCTTGCAATATTTTCTCCTTGACCTGGGAGTTCTGAAATTTGGCTATAATATTCCTGGAGGTTTTCCTTTTGGGATCTCTTCCAGGAGGTGATCAGTGGTTTCTTTCAATTTCTATTTTAGCTTCTGCTTCTAGAATATCAGGGCAATTTCCCCTCATAATCTCTTGGAGGATGGTGTTTAAGCTCTTGTTTTGGTCATGATTTTCAGGTAGTCCAGTGATTTTCAAATTATCTCTCCTGGATTTATCTTCCAGGTCAGCTGTTTTTCCAAGGAGATATTTCACATTGCTCTCTTTTCATTCAATTGTATTTGCTTTACCATTTCTTGGTTTCTCATAAGGTCACTAGCTTCCATTTGTTCAATCCTAATTCTTAGGCAATTATTTTCATCAGGCAGTTTTTAAAAAATCTCCTTTTCCATTTGACTTTTCAAACTGTTGACTTTTTTCCTCATGACTCCTGCATTGCTCTCATTTCTCTTTCCATTCTTTCCTCCCTCTCTCTATATCTTCCTTCTATCTCTCCCATTTTCTCTTCAAAGTCCCTTTTGAGAGTTTCCATGGCCTGAGACCAGTTCATATATTTTTTGGAAGCTTTGGATGTAGGGGCCCTGTGGTTGATTTCTTCATCTGAGGGTGCACCTTGATCTTCCTTGTTGCTGAAGAAACTTTCTATAGTTCTGAACTTTCTTTGCTTTCTCATCTTTTACTTGTCTTTAAGCTCTCCACTGGGGGGCCCTGCCAATCGGCTATGCTACTGTTCCCACCTTCAGAGGGTCCCAGGTGTTTTGGTTTGAGGGAGGGCAGGTTTTACTCTCACCTGGCCTGTTCTCTGGTCCAAAGATAACCTCAAGTCTACTTACTAAACAATCAACCAGCAAAGCTTTCTGTGGTGTGGTTCTTAGCTTCGATGAGCCTGCACCCCATCCTGACCTGGGCCTCCTGCAGCTCAGGATTTCTTCCTGGTTCCCCACTGGGATGGGACAGCTGAATTCCTCCCTAGTTCCCACTGATACCCCAGCACTTCCCCCCACTCCCATGGCCAGCCAGCCTTTCAGCCCTCTCACCCGACTGAATGCTCAGTTTCAGAAGATGCTGGTGCTATAGCTGATTCAGAGGTTCTGGGGTAAATTCCCCAGGTGCGGCATGCCTGGGGTTTCTGCTGGCATGATCATGGGTTTGGACTTTATAGCCCAAATTTATAGCCCAGCACAGCCCCATGTAATCTATCTATAGCTGGAAAATAATCTCAGCCTGTACTTTCGTGGGTTTTTCTGCTCCAGGGGTTCTTTTATTGCTGTTTTTGGGGTAATGGTATCAGGAGCTCTGTGCATTTAATGTCTTTCCTCTGACATCTTGGCTCCACGCCCCTATTCTAATATTTCTTGCTGTTTCAAAGTTATATATTTCTGTTTGGTCTATTCTAGTACATTTCTTGGGTTAGGTTTATCACATTTTCTTTTTGTTGTTGTTGTTGTTGTTATTTTGTGGGGCAATGAGGGTTGTGACTTGCCCAGGGTCATACAGCTAGTAAGTGTCAAGTGTCTGAGGCCAGATTTGAACTCAGGGCCTCCTGAATCCAGAACCTATGCTTTATCCACTAGCTGCCCCCCACATTTTCTTCTAAGCTATTTATTCTTTCAATTCTTTCTGCCAGTTTTTATTTCATTTTTATCTCACTTCATTTCTTCTAGGTGTACATATGGTGCTTGTGGAAAACACTTATTTTTCCTCTAAGTCTCTGTTTGCAATTGTTTGGTAGTTCCACCTTCTTTTTTTGGTGATTTCTAGATTGGTAACACTTTTGGACAATGGTTGGTATTTTTTTTACTTACCTCTCCAGCTTTTGTTCCTGAGTTGGGGCTTTGTGACAGGGTCAGGTTTTGCTCCAAGCTGTACTTTGGGTGGGATAGTAGGTCCTGCTTGTTCTTATTCTGGGCTGTATTTCTGCTGGTCTCTACTACCTCCTGGTATTAGGCTCCCCAAGATTTTCAAGGTTTAGAGGCCTGGCTCTTTAGAGACTTCTCTGGTCCCTCAGACCCCTCGGGCCTGGGGTTTCTCAGCCTGAGCACTGAGGCACTACGCTGGGTGCTTACAGCTATCTATTCTGAGGCTTCTAAGACCCTTATGCTGGGACTTGCTCTGCGGAGCTTCTGCTCTTCTAGACATAGAGCTTTGCAGGTTACACGTGTTCCTGACCTATTTCTGGGATGCTGCCCTACCCTGGTTCTGTCTTTGCTTATGGTCCCCTTTTCTATTGTCCTCAGGATTCTAGCTGACCTCTTATGCAGTTCTGGAGTAGAAGTTTCTCATTAGATTTCTTGGATCATTATTTGGGGTGGTACAAACTTCAGAGTTTTGCTGGAGTGGATAATATAGGCATATGGGATCTACTTCCCACTCAGGCAGCCATCTTGGCTGGAAGCTAAAAATCAGGTTTTATATAAGGGGAAGAATAGTATCTATTTGAAGCAATATGATGTCTTATGAGCTTTATACGTGTCCTTCTAGCCTTGGAATTTGGGGAACACATATGTGTTTGCCCTCTTCACACCTTGTCATGGTTTTGTAGACTTCAGTTACATCAATTCACAAAATTCGTATTGAACTCCTACCTCTGTGCAAGGCACTATGCCAGAAGCTAGTACACAGCAGATTGCTAATCTATTCCTTGCCTTTAGTCACAGCAATGACAAATACCCCATTTGGATAAGAATCTTTCTTTAAAGATCCCTTTAGAAAGATTCCCCACCTTCCCATGGTAACTCATTCTGATGGTTCTCAAATTTCTTTGGTCTACAGGCCTACTCTATATTAAGGGTCTTCCATGTCACGTCAAATGAATCCTCATCAGGATGAATGAGAAGAATGGTGTTGAATCACAGAATTTGAATACGTCTCAGCCAACCCATACACTGAACAAGAAACCCCTCCACAACACGCCCCGGGTGGTCAGGCTTGGCTTGAAGACCTCCAGCGAGGGAGAGGAGGCAGCTAATCTCCACACTGGAACAGGTCCGATGGCTGGAAAGTTCTTTCCTTTAGATAAAGACGAAAAGCTTCTGTTTTCGGCTCTGGCCCCTAGGGCCCCCAAATCCTCCTTTACAGGATGACAACCTTTCAAATACTTGAAGAAGACAGCTATGTTGTGGAATGCTGGCTGGGGGCAAGGGGGGAGGATTGGGGGGGGGTTGTCGTATTTTGAGAGAAAATAACCCATTGTGACATTTAACAACCCCTCCCTGGTCAGGATAACCTGCCTTTCATGTTTCCTCCCTTGAGATCTCTTGCAAGATATCCAAATGGCAACACCAATGGGAGCTATGGGTCCTGATTCAAAGGTGATTATTTTTCAATTTCTCAGGAAATTAAATAGTTAATATAATCTAGATAACCTTAAGGGTAGCGATGAATCTTACCTTAAAACATCAAATATTTTCCACAGATATAAAAGTCACTCCTAAAAGGTAGTTTATTTGTCTCAGAGGCCAAGATCCATCCCATGACTCCCCACCCACCAGAGATGAACTCACATCCCCACTTCCTGTAGCCACATCTGTAACTATTTATTGAATGAGGCAGTAATAAACAGAATGGGAAAACAACACAGATTCCATGCTCTGCTACTGGATTTTTGCAATTTTTTTTCCATCTTCTTGGCAATCTCCCAAACTACCAGGAGGTTATTTCACCACAAAGGAAACAAGGACTTTAAAGCCACTGGACATCTTCACAATGACAATAAAAAATAATTATAATTATAATAATAATAATTAAAAAAATAACAAACTGTAGACTTAGGACTGTTTATATGTAAATGTTCCCCCTCCCCCCAATACGTACAGAAAAAAACATACAAAGAACATTGGATAGCTTCATATAAAACAAGCAAATCCGAGAATCTGAAACTTTCTCAAAGGCTGAGCAAGACATGAAGAATCTCTTAATGTTGTATTAAAAAAACATTAAATACATACGCTGCTGCACACACTGGGAGAGGGAGGGGGGTCTGGGAGGAGGGAGGAAGAGGGGTTTCTGTGTTCAAGGAGCAAAGGTTTGGCTCACTGGGAATTCGAGTGATCATCTGCCACTGGAAATCCAACGCTTGCAGCAGGGAAATCGTGTTTAATAGAGTGAAAAGAATATACAGATCAAACAACCACTGTTAGGGGCAGGAAAGCTGTACAGGGCCTGCTGGGACAGGTGTGGGACCTGTGTTGTCCAGGATCCTGGGGTGCAAATGCAAACCCTCCACTCCTATCTCCAAAGTCACTTAAGCAGAGAGAAAATGAAAGGGAATCAAAGTCTTGGAGGGTGGGGAACACACACTCTCCTTGGTTCATTTGTTTTCTTTTACTCTAACCCAATATCATCAGTAACAGTCATATGAATCAGACGTACCTTTCAGTTCTGGGGTTTAATATTGTGAAGCCACAAAGTTGCAGGAAAGAAATCATTTTAGGTAGTTGGTACCTCCTATTCTTTGAAGATTTTCCCCACCTTTCTTCTGTCTCTCACTCTCTCTCCCAATTTCTCTCTCTCTCTCTCTCTCTCTCTCTCTCTCTCTCTCTCTCTCTCTCTCTCTCTCACACACACACACACACACACTCTTTCTCTTTCACAAACTCTCTTTAACATATACACACATACGTTTCCTCAAATCTTACCTATCTTTGCTATTCTTCAGTTCATACGGATAAGACCAAAAAACCAGGGCTGACCAAAGCAAAATCGAAATTGCCATGAGATTAACAAAGGGTTTTCCAAGGGAGGTGGAGGAGGGAGCTCCCCCCAAGGAGTGTCAGTCCCTGCCTGCCTGTGGACACTGCCAAATCCACCCCACTCTGCTGTTCCTTTCCTTGGGGTGAGTCCAGTAGAAAGATTTTGCTGCCATTTGTAGGGCAGCTTTCTCAGAGGGCATGGCCACCTCTGCCTGAGTCTGTCAGTAGCTCAATGCATGGCCCTGGTAGAAACATATAGCAGAGCAACTGTGTCTAGCTGTGTAACCTACCACCCACTAAACTGGGTGAATTACTTTTTCCACAGCTCACCTTGATTTCATACAGCTAATTTAATGTGGGTTTCTCATATATATACATATATACACACATATATATTTCATATATATGTAAATGTGTATATACTTATGTACACATATACATATATTTTTTTCCATACACACACACACACATGTATATACACACGTTTCCGCAGAAAGGAGTCCTGCCACAATTTGGCCTTTTCTGGACAGTGAAATCGGCAACGTTGCACTTAACTCCACTGCATCAGAAAATCAAGAGTGGTGCTTTAAAAAAAATGCCATTTTATGTGTCCTCTGCTCCCCCCCTTTTTTTTCCTTTAAAAAAAAAGGATAACAAGACTTGCTTCCAACGTTGGGAGACTTAATGGTGCCTGATCACACTTCTGCAAACGTGTAAAAAACTTCTTTGTCGTAGAATAGAAAACGGCCCCTGACCCAGGCCAGTGTCACTGTTCCAACGTCACCACCTCCACGGCCTGGCCATCCATGGTGACAGCACTGTCTGCTATCCTGGTAGTCACCGGTGCCATGGCCACCTGGACCGGACCGTTCCCCTGGGCCAGGCTAGTTACCACAGTCTGATACATGCTCACCGGAATCTGCACCAAGCCTGTAGAGACAAAGGACAAAGGATGAGGGTCACTCTGGACTCTGAAGACACCAAGGACACTGAGCTTTCCATCTAAGCGTACTTCCCCCTTCCTCCATTTGGCGATCGTTGGTATGGAAGGACTTCCTCCTATTTAACTGGAGTTTGGAGGGGCTGGGCTCTGTTTGCCCAAAGACAGTCTCTGCTAACATTTCTGAGGCTGGAGAGTAGCTGCACCATACACAGAACAGCAGCAAGCGCACTCACACCCCATGCTGCTCCCTTTCTTCATCATAGCTGCCACCACCTCTAGTCTCCTTGTCAACAATGGCAAAGGTGAATGAATGAGGAGTCACCCAGGCCACCTCTGGGAGGCAAAGTATGCCAAAGGTACTGGCTAGGAAACAGCACCCTAGTGTTCTAAGGAACAGCAACAAAGTCAGAAGCCAAGGTTCTCTCTTCTCCACTTGGTTTTCTTGCCACATCAATAACTCAAGGGACATATCGCTCATTTCACAAATATAATGTTAGTTGTCCAGCTAAAACTCATAGTCTGTGATAAAGGAGTTGATGGATTACATTGATGCCCCTATTCACTGTAGCTAATCAGTGATTTATATGAACTCCCCATGTGGCCAAGCCCAATGCTGTTTGATTTTTACTATTGAGGGAATAGATTTAAACCAGAATGAAAAGGTTATCAAGTGGAGGTAGAGAATGTTTTCAGAGCCAACATTTATTGGCTGCCATTTTTATTTAACCAGTTGCCCCCATTGGTGTGAAAAGAGAGGCTGGTGACCTTGCAGAAATCATGAGGCTCCCTGTCCCAGGCCAATCTGATGATGAGCCAGAGAGTCAGCACTCATCCAAACAATTGCCCTTAGGCAACCCTGTCCCAGGCTCTCCTTCAAGATGAGAGATGAGGCTCTCCAGGCCTTTGCTATGTGATGGAGCCAAGGATGATTCTCAAAGGTATCTGAGGCACGATGACAGCTGATTAACTAATCAGTAATCAGTAACCGGGATTATTCATCTTGAAAACTTTGCCACATTCTACCACCACTGTCAGCATGTACCCCGAATCTGTCACCAATTTAAATGCCCCAACATCTCAATACAGGGATTTTAGACACAAACACACACCCATCTCAGTATGGGATTAGATAAATCGCCTCAGTGGCTCTGACGTACCAGCCTTTATGACAATGGCCGGAGCAAAAGACAAGGGAAGAAGAGCTACCAAACCCCCGTGGTTTAAGGCAGGGCTGACTGCCCTTGGAAGAGAGAGAATTAAAATGCTGAGGTACTCTAATCAGACCTGTGATCGTCCCTTTGCTACATGTGTTCAGACCACGAACCTGCCTAGCCCTAATATAGACAGCCCATGTTAAACTCAGCTTGGCTTTGGGGGTCATTTCAATTGCATTCAGCAACAAAGCGCTCTTTCCCACAATTTGGGAGCTTTTCTTTTTAGTTTCCCAAAGGTATCTTAGAGAAAGTGAAGGGAAGCAAGGCTCTTTAATACCTTCTGTCTGCACTAAGGCTGGTAATAGGCAGCTTCTATTTGCAAACTTGTGGAGATTACAAGAATATGTTGGTGCTGGAAGGAATTGGGAAGAAAATAACCCCACCCCCCTTATTATAAAGAGAAGAAAAATGGAGGCTGTGAGAAGTTAAGTGACATAGTGGCGGAGACAGGATGAGAAAGAACTTTCCAGGCTTTTCACTATTAGAAATCTGGGCTTAAAATGATGGAAGAGAAAAGTTTATTTCATGGAGGCTCCAAACAGGAGACACTCACTGAATTTTAGCTTGCTTTTGCACAATGTAATTTCTCTTTGGTGTTTATAGGTGGCCAAAATGGAACCTAGCATCCAAAGTGACTCAGAAATGACAAATCCAAGGCTGCTGGGCCTCTTCAGTTAAATAGTCTAATCACAATGCATGTGGGAATTCCCTGGCCCATGGGATGAGGCAACTTTGTAAGCTTTGTTTATTTTCCTGCTACTTCGGTATGATTTGACGCCTGAAGAAAAGCTTGGATTAGGAATATTTCTGTACCTCTGGCCTCAGTCACTGCTTTCTTGGCATATTTACAAAGGTATCATACAGTTCTCTTTACAGATATATTTTTTTTTTCCTTTCTTTATTTTTCTTTCTTTTTTTTTTGGTAAGGCAATTGGGGTTAAGTGAGTTGCCCAGAGTCACACAGCTAGTAAGTGTCAAGTGTCTGAGGCCGGATTTGAACTCAGGTCCTCCTGACTCCAGGGCCGGTGCTCTATCCACTGCGTCATCTAGCTGCCCCATCAGATATATTTTTTAAGGAGGGCGGAAATCTCCCCCAGTGAGAGGTGATACATATGGAGAAATCCTCAGGAAAACCATGAGCCTGCCTCAGTGCTCTTTCCCCTTTGGCAGCTAGGTGGCACAGTGGAGAGAGCATTGGCCTTGAAGTTGGGAGGACCTGAATTCAAATCTCACCTCAGACACTTACTAGCTATGTGATCCTGGGCAAGTCACTTAACCCCAACTGCCTTAAACATCCAGGATCATCTTCAGTTGTCCTGATATGTATCTTGCCACTGGACCCAGATGGCTCTGGAGGAGAGAGTGAGGTTGGTGACCTTGCACAGTCCTCCTTTGCTTAATTCCAATTCAGTCATGACATCACCCTGATGTTGTGGGTCTTCTGTGAGAATGAAACAATAGCTCTTCCCCCTTCCCATATTGTCTGTAATGTTCATGTGCACTAAAATTGATGTAATCAGGTGCTATCCTAAATTACTTATGCATGTGTTCTATGTCCCCAACTAGACTGTTGTCCTCTAAGGACTGGAATGGGTTCCTCTGCCACATGTCTAGTGTTCTGCTGCACTCATAGTGTACATACATATGTCGGCTACTGCTGCTGCTGTTGAGAGCCTTTAAAATTCTTTTTGGTTCTCAGGTCACTAATGCCTTTGGAAAATGATGAAGAAAAATGTCACGCTCTCCTACTTGGACCAGGGCGGTGTGAGGGGATTGGGGTTAAACTTATTCAACACCTAGATAACACAGATTTGATTGAGTAGCACAGAAAAGGAGGCGGGCCAGACAGTATTTTCTATGTCATTCTCTCCCGTCTTCAATTTAGACATCGGCAGGACAACTTTCACAAAGTGCTTTGAAACATTTCAAGTACAATAATGGATAGACTAGCCACGAATTCTACCAGTATCCATCAAATATCAAAAGAACAAGAGAGGCCCTCTACATCAGATGGACACTATCTGGGGGATTTATGGGTAGACAGGGACAAAAGGCACACAGGATGGGCAGATGGGGATGGGTTGGGACTCTCTTCTTTTAATCCCCACCCCCCACTTCATTACATTTTTTTTGATCAGATAATTCCCAATCTCTTCCCTTCTCTACCTGTTGAGAAGACAAGAAAAATAAAACCCATTAAAAATTGGAATGGTCACGCAAAATGAATTTCTGCATTAGCCATGTTAAGAAAGAAAGAAAGAAAGAAAGAAAGAAAGAAAGAAAGAAAGAAAGGAAGAAAGAAAGAAAGAAAGAAAAGAAAAAAAAGAAAGAGGATAAAATATACTTTGATTTGCACTCTCAGTCCACCAGTTCTCTGTCTGGAGGGAGACAGCATGTTTCAACATGAGTCCTCTGGAATTGTGGCTGCTCATTGTGTTGATCAGCTACTAAGTCTTTCAAAGTTGATTATCTTTATAATACTCATGGTACTGTGTCAACGGTTCACCTGGTTCTGCATACTTCACTCTGCATCAGTTCATGTGTCTTCCCATGTTTTTCTCAAACATCATCATTTCTTATAGCACAATAGAATTCCATCATCTTCACATGCCATGACTTGTTCAACATTCCCAGTAGTTCTGTTTTTCAGATATATGGTACTAGCTGCCTTTAAGACATATAACCTTAATTGTCTTTCCTCTCTAAGCCCAGAGCTTTTGTGTGTACTTAATTATGGCCCTTAGAAATTTCTGGATTTATTACTTGTCATTCTTGGTCTGGAGAAGGAGATGGCAAAGATACTCCTTGTTGATCCCATTTGGGGTTTTCTTGGCAGCGATATTGGAGTGGTTTGCTGTTTCCTTCTCCAGGCCATTTTACAGATGAGGAAACTGAGGCAAACAGGTTTAAATAACTTACTTAGGGCCACATGGCATAAGTGTTGAGGTTGTTCCTTAGACCATGGACATACAGGACATCACCAGGTGCACACTGGAAACTTCTCCAGGTTAGTACAACTTACCAGACCTTGAATTTCACTGGCAAAACCTTCATGAGCTAAGGAGGGTTACCTTCAAGCCGTACGAAGGCAGACTTGAATGAATATAGGTGTTTTAATGACTGGGAAATGTGCAAACTCAGAATATGGTAGGTGAAAGACAAAAGAAAAGAGCAAAATCAGTGCAGAGAACAGGAGACAGGGTAGATTTCAGGGCTCAGTCAACTACTGTAGATTAATCTAATCAGAATAATAGAAACCCAAAATATTTTTTTTTTATCTCATGGCTGGCTGCATGACCCACAGAGACCTCAAAGAAATTTAAAAGCAGAGGAGGAGGAAAAAGGGAGAAGAACCAAGGGGAATAGTATCAACCTGGTCATCAGACAAGTTGAACAAACTAAAATCCACCATGGTTAAGCCAACACTTCCTCTCCACTCCACCTGCAACCAGAAAGGTAGGATTTCTTGGTGAGAAAGGTGATGGGATAGGCCCTCCCAGAGCCTTGAAAGGAGTGAGAAGGGATATGACAGAATCTCCAGGTCAGCCTACCTACCAGGTACGTTTGTTACCATGATTAGATAGTTTGGGGGAACATTTTTCTTAGAGACTAATGCAGTTCTGGTTTTCTCTATGGCTCTTCTTTTTATCCCAAACCAAAACTGATGGTGACCACCTATACATGCTATCCCAAGGCCTGCTGGAGTTTCCTTTTAAGGCAATGGGCTTATCAAAGTATCTATGAATTTATGATGAGAGCCAAAATGGAAACTGATGACAGGAAAATAGGGAAAAGTAAAGGGTAAACAGATCATTATCAACAATATTCCTGACTACTCACTATTGTGAACTTTCTGTGGAAATTAAAATAGAAGGAATCTCTTCTAGGACTGTAAAGTTTAAGCTAAATGACACAGAAATACACAGTAATAGCACACAACCAAACATAACTACATAAGGTCACCAATGTTATGAGACTCTGCATAAGGGGCTTCTTCCAGATGCCTCCCATTCTTCCCCACACAATGGCAACAATCCATCCAGAAGTGTTCTGGGGGTGGCTAGGTGGCGCAGTGGATAAAGCACCGGCCCTGGATTCAGGAGTTCCTGAGTTCAAATCCTGCCTCAGACACTTGACACTTACTGGCTGTGTGACGCTGTGCAAGTCACTTAACACCCATTGCCCCACAAAACAACAACAACAACAAAAACAGAAGTGCTCTGGCCTGGTATCACGTTTTCCTTCCTAATAAAGGTCCCTCTCTTTTCTCCCTCTGGCCAATGAGAGGAATAGGGCAAATCCCAGAAAAATTACAGAGGGCTCAATGGGACTTGGTGATTTGCCCTTTAAGTACAGATCATTTCTTTGATTTTGTTGTATGCCCAGAACCCAACAGTGAATCCTTGAGCAGATGCTCCCGTGGGCACTGCTGATTACTGCTCATTTGAGAGGACGCTACCAGGAAGATGGCAGGGCCCCAGCATGCACTGGGAAGATGAGCAATCTAGTTGGGGGGCGGGGGGAGAGGTACAATTTAAGACATGCATAGTAGTGTTAGGTGGTACTGGGCCACACACTAGGGATGGGATATGAGAGAGAGAGAAAGAGTGTGTGTGTGTGTGTGTGTGTGTGTGTGTGTGTGTGTGTGTGTGTGTGTGTGTGAGAGAGAGAGAGAGAGAGAGAGAGTTATAAGTTTTCATTTGCCGAGCAACTAAGATAACTTGAATGGACAAACTCCTTATGAGAATGCATATAAAGAAGAACAATGACCAAACCTTCAGGGTCACACAAAATTAAAGAGGTGGTTTGTATTGTTCTATAGACCTAAACCTTTGGGAGATTTCAATGCTGGGTATTATCTTGAGAATTTTAGCTGAGGTATGATATTTGAAGTCCTTATGAACAACATATTTAAGAAAATCCAGTACTTTTAGGGAGAGAGAGGAATCACAGGGGAAAAGTAAGGAGGTTTGGTTCTATTTCTGGCCTGAGTAACTCTGGGCAAGTCACCTGAACTCTCTGGGCCTCAGTTCCTCATTTGTAGAAGGAAAAGAGGGGACTAGATGAACTTTAAAAGAAGCCCCAAATGGTCATCGTGATCATAGACTTAGAGCTGGAAGGGACTTCATAGATCATCTACCTGAGGCATTTAAAAATTTTTATTTATCAAGTTTATTTCAATTCAAACATTTCATAGAAAAACAGTAAAAGACACACCCATGGTGTATAAAAATAATTTAGGTCTGTATAAATTCTTCCATTTACAGGTGTAAAGAATTAATTGTTATTTGAGGCTTTTATGCCTGGTGCTCCACCCACTGGTTGTAGCCGTTGCTGGGGCTCTGGCACCTCACGTCATCACCACTCCCCGATGCCCACATGGGCCTGGCAAAATTATAATGATTGGAAGCCTAGTGAGGGCAGTCATGTGACTGTCAGAGCGACCATCCCATTGGTTGGGGCTGTGTGGGATGTTTCTAGGTTTGGGGGAGGAGAATTGGGCATTCTAGGTGGAAGCTGGAAGCGACAGGCGTTCTGCTGCGTATTTTCAGCTGATTCCTGGGCGGTGGTATTTTTTCAGGCATTATAATTTCCCTTTCCCCATTTTATTTCCTTTCCCTTGATCCTACTGATCCTGTTTGTTTTTTTTTTAAAGTTTGTTCTTGTTAAAAGAAATCTTGTTCTGTTTTGAGGGAGGCTGCTGGTCTCTTTCCTTGCCACAATATTGGGGCAAGCCGCTTAGCTAGCACTCCCCAATTAAAAATTGGTCCCCACACAGGCAAAGGGATGTGGGAACATCAATGGCAGCAGTTGCAACTCTCAGTCTGGGGGCCTTTGCAGACACAGCCCTGGGCATACTTGGCACATTCTACTGGGCAGCAGGAGCAGCAGCTTTTCTTGGAGGAGGTACACTGGCACAATCTGCATTTGCAGGAGTCTGAACAGGTGCAAGAGCCACCATTCTCGCAGTTACATTTGGGGTCCATAGCTGGCAGATAAATATCAGACATGCAAGTTGTCACAGGAGAAGGATGTTGTCCCTGAGGCATTTTTAACTTGGGGATCATGTACCCTCAAGGAAACTGAATAGATTTCAGGGGATCTGTGACTTTTCATGGGGAAAATATGTCTGTATTTTCTTTAAAGTCAAACTGCAATTTAATATCTCTTTCACTTGTGAAGTTAAAAAACAACAACCCAGAGGGGCGGAGCCAAGATGGCGGAGAGGAAGCAGCAAGCTGCCTGAACTCTCCTTCTGTTCCCTCAAAACGAACATTAAATCAAGCCTCTGGACGGATTCTGAAACTACAGAACCTGCAAGGAGACAGAGAGACACAGTCCTCCAACCAGAGATAATTTAGAAGACTTCAGGAAAAGGTTGGTCTGACTCGGGCAAAAGGGAGGCCCAGCGCAGGGCAGCAACCCAGCGCCGAAGGGATCGGGGCAAGTCAGCAGGAGCTGCAGGCCACAACCGAACAACTGAGGCCCCTGGAACCTGGTTCAAAAATCTGGTGGCCAAGAAGGACAGTGGAAAAACCTACCTGCACTGGCCGAGAGGGCCACGAACGGGTCAGACGGGATCAGACGCCGGGGTCCGGCGCCTGGCTGGCCGAGCACAATCAGACAGGAAGTGCAGGGCGGGGGATCTCCACACACCATAAAGGCCTCAGAGTAAAAAGCCAGTCACACAGCACCTATACCCCTGCACAAGAAGCCCAAAACAGGGACCCTGGTGCCCCCAGAGCAGACCTCAACTTAAAAAATAAATAAATAAACTGCAATAATGAGTAAGAAGCAAAAAAGAGCCCTCTCCATTGAGAGCTTCTGTATCAATAGGGAAGAAGCCAACACAAACTCAGATGAGACAATAGCCTCAAATTGCCTACATCTGAAGCCTCACAAGGGAAGGTGAATTGGTCTCAAGAACAAAAAGCCTTCCTGGAAGAGCTCAAAAAGGATTTTAAAAATCAATTGCGAGAGGTAGAAGAAAAAAATGGGGAGAGAAATGAAAGCAAAACAAGAAAACTATGAAAAAAGAATCAGCAGCTTGGAAAAGGAAACACATAATTTCACTGAAGAAAACAAAGCCTTAAAAAATTCATTTGGCCAAATGGAAAAAAAGGTGCATAATCTCACTGAAGAAAACACTGCCTTAAAAAATTCACTTGGCCAAATGGAAAAAAAGGTGCATAATCTCATGGAAGAAAACAATGCCTTAAAAATTAAAATTGGACAGTTGGAAGATAAGGAATCCATGAGACACCAGCAATCAGTCAAGCAGAATCAAAAAAATGAAAAAATAGAAGAAAATGTGAAATACCTCATTGGAAAGACAACTGATCTGGAAAACAGATCGAGGAGAGACAATTTGAGAATCATTGGACTGCCTGAAAGCCATGACCAGAAAAAGAATCTAGACACCATATTCCAGGAAATTATTAAGGAGAACTGCCCTGATATCATAGAATCAGAGGATAAAATCATTGTTGAAAGAATCCACCGATCACCTCCTAAAAGAGACCCCAAAAGGAAAACTCCAAGGAATATTGTAGCCAAATTCCAGAATTATCAGGTGAAGGAGAAAATACTCCAAGCAGCCAGAAAGAAGCAATTTAAATATCATGGAGCCACAGTCAGGATTGCTCAGGACCTGGCAGCTTCAACATTAAAGGACCACAAGGCTTGGAATATGATATTCTGGAAGGCAAAGGAGCTTGGATTGCAGCCAAGAATCTATTACCCAGCAAAAATGTGCATTTTCTTTCAGGGGAAAAGATGGACATTTAATGACATTGGGACTTTCAATCTTTCCTGGTGAAAAGACCAGAACTGAATAGAAAATTCGATCTCAACATACAAGACTCAAGAGAAGTTTAAAAAGGTAAACAGAGGGGGAAAAAAAAGGTTACCCTATTAGGTTAAACTGTTTATATCCCTACACAGGAAGATAATACTCATAACTCTTAAGAACTGTAAATGTATTTGGGCAGAGAGAAGGACTTTACATAGAGGGTATAAATATAAATTGTCTTTGATGTGATGATACAAAAGAATTAAGGGGTTAAAAAGGGAGTCTATGGGGAGGAGAGGAAAGGGGAGGTGGAATGGGATGAATTATATCATATGAAGAGGTGGAAAAAAAAACCTATTACAATAGAGGGAAAAAAAGGAGGGGGGAACATTGTTTCAACCCTATTCTCATTAGATTTGACTCAAAGAGGGAATAACATATACGTTCATTGGGATAAAGAAACTTAACTCATTCTTTAGGGAAGTAAAAGGGGAAGGGAAAGGGGGGGGGACTGATAGAAGGGAGGACAAAAGCAAGGGAGAAAAGGGTAAAGAAAAGAGAGGGGGGTGATAAAAAGGGAGGGCAGATTGGGGGTAAGAAGTAAAATGTCGGTGAGGAGGAATAGGGTGAAAGAAGGGGGGAAAAGTACAAAGGGGTAAATAGAATGGAGGGGAATAGACAGTCAGTAATAATAACTGTGAATGTGAATGGGATGAACTCTGCTATAAAACGGAAGCGAATTGCAGAGTGGATTAAAAACCAGAACCCTACAATATGCTGTTTACAAGAAACACATTTGAAACAGAGGGATACACACAGAGTAAAGGTAAAAGGCTGGAGCAGAATATATTATGCCTCAGCTAAAGTAAAAAAGGCAGGGGTAGCAATCCTTATCTCAGACAAAGTGCAGGCAAAAATAGATCTCATTAAAAGAGATAAGGAAGGGAATTACATCTTACTTAAAGGTACTATAGATAATGAAGTAATATCAATATTAAATATGTATGTGCCAAGTGGTATAGCATCCAAGTTCTTAGAGGAGAAGTTAAATGAGTTACAAGAGGAATTAGACAATAATACTATACTAGTGGGGGATCTGAATCTCCCCCTCTCAGAATTAGATAAATCTAGCCAAAAAATAAATAAGAAAGAAGTGAAAGAGGTGAATAGAGTACTAGAAAAGTTAGACATGATAGATGTCTGGAGAAGATTGAATGGGGATAGAAAGGAATATACCTTTTTCTCAGCAGTACATGGCACATTTTCAAAAATTGACCATGTATTAGGGCACAAAAACCTCATAGTCAAATGTAGAAAGGCAGAAATAGTAAATGCATCCTTCTCAGATCATGATGCAATAAAAATTACATGTAAGAAAGAGCCAGGGAAAAGTAGAATGAAAATCAATTGGAAACTAAATAATTTCATTCTAAAGAATGAATGGGCCAAACAAGAAATCATAGAAACAATCAATAACTTTATCCAAGAGAATGACAATAATGAGACAACATACCAAAATCTATGGGATGCAGCCAAAGCAGTGCTTAGGGGAAAATTTATAGCTCTAAATGCTTACATGAATAAAAAAGAGAAAGAGGAGATTAATGAATTGGGCATGCAACTTAAAAAGCTAGAAAAAGAACAAATTAGAGATCCTGAAAATTAAAGGAGAAATTAATAAGATTGAAAGCAAAAAAACTATAGAATTAATCAATAAAACTAAGAGCTGGTTTTATGAAAAAACCAATAAAATAGATAAAATATTGGTTAATTTGATTAAAAAAAGGAAAGAAGAAAACCAAATTACCAGTATCAAAAATGAAAAGGGTGATGTTACCACCAATGAAGTGGAAATTAAATCAATAATTAGGAATTATTTTGCCCAACTGTATGCCAAGAAATTTGACAATCTAAATGAAATGGATGAATATTTACAAAAATACAAACTGCCCAGGTTAACTGAAGAAGAAATAAAATCCTTAAATAAACCCATATTAGAAAAAGAAATTGAACAAGCCATTAATGAACTCCCTAAGAAAAAATCCCCAGGGCCAGAAAAAACAACAACCCAATAACATTATTCTAAGAAGGAGGCCTGATTTAGTCTGATGTTCTCATTTTGCAAATGAGAAAACTGAGGCTCAAAAAAAGTTGTGACTTGTTCAATGTCACACAGGAAGTAAATGGCAGTAAGGATTTAAATATAGGATTTGAATATATGGACTCCAAATACAGTGCCTTTTTGACTATACATTCCCCTCCTTTCTCAAAAAAAAAAATTTAAAAAAAGAAAAGAAAAAGAAAACAAACAGCAAATTATTTAAGGTCATATAAAAGACTGCTCCAAATTACCAGTAATAAGGTAAGTGTAAATCAAAACAACTCTCAGGTTTCATAGCACACATTTCACACTTGGCAAATATGACAAAAATGGAAACAGTCAGTGTTAGAGAAGCTGAAGACAGGTGTGCTAGTAAATTGTGATTGGCCCAACCCTTATGGAAAACAATCTGGAATTATGCTAAAACAGTGATGCAAATGCACATATCTCCATTCTGTTGCAGGACAAATGCCAAGGAAAGAAAGATACCATACATCCCTAAATATTCATAACGACACCTTTTGTGGTAGCAAAGAACTGGAAACAAAGTAGGAAGCCGCAGATCAAAGATTGGCCAAACAAGTTGTGTGGTACACAAATGGAATATTATTTTGCTATATGAAACTGAATATGGAGAAATTAGAGAAGCACGGAAACACGCGAATGAACAGATACAAAGTAAAGTATACAGAAAGAGGAAGACGACATAATGACCATTACAATATGAATGAAAAGAACAAGAAAAAATCCAATTCTTGAATAATTATGATTAAACTTGGTCCCAGAAAAGAGTTCAGGAAATGTACCTTCCTTCTTTCATTATAGAACTTGGAGACACTGGGGGTGGAATATTGCCTCAGTCATCGCATTCATTAGTTCTGCTTAATTGCTTTTTTTTTTCCTTTTAAAGTCTTTGTTGAAAGGAGTAGCTGGGGGGGAGGGGGAAGGAATATATTTGAAAGTGAACTCAGTACAAAAAATAAAACAAATCAATAAAAATGAGTTCAGGATTCAGTTAACTGGTAGAGTAATGTTTACCTCGACTGATCAAGTAAATGAGAGTTACCTATAGTCTTTAGGTATTAAAGAATTAAAACGTTTAATAAATGCTAATATTTCTAGGTAGCTAGCACTGGCTATTGTTTAAGTTATATTGAGAAAATGTATGATTATAGTTTTGGCCAAAGATTAAACTATTTCCTGCTTATCTTAACCATGTCCAAAGTGCTAAGTTTAGAATTCTAATATTCCCTAAACCCATGATGAGAAAGAAAGAGAAAACCATCTTAGCACAGGCAATGAGGACAAAACATACCATCCATCACCTGTAAAGCCCACCTAAAGCCTGCAATTTCTTGGTGTCTCTATGCCAGCCAATGGCTTCTCTTGCTCTTTTCCCCCCACAAGAACTAATTCACTGATGACCTTCTCAGTTAGGCTCTATTTGCGATCTGTATCATCTGCTGCAAAGAAGCCTGACAACCAAATACAAGTTTTAAAAAGTGCTGACCAAGAAATGGGGAAAACACTACCTGTTGTCAGATGGCAGCCTTCAAACAGCTAGGGAAGCTAGTTGGTTTTGCTAAGTCATGTGGCAGGAGAACCCCGTTGCCCCAATAATCTTTGATATCTATCTTTGTAAGACTTTTACAATCTTCTCTGTGGTAGATCTCCCAACACCCCAAACTCTAAAAGCGTGGGCATGTATAACAAACATTATACCATATGTACCTTATGTAGTCAGCATTTAATAATGTGTTAGTGGAAGTATATGTAGTTCTAAAGCACTAAATATAATCTAATAAGAATGTTTTGGAATTAATGGTACTATTTTTTCTTTTTTTTCTTTCTGTTTATTTATTTATTATTATTATTTTTACAACAAACATTTATTTTATTTTCTGTGAGAAAATGTGGATCTAACAGTCAGTCATACTCCCCCTGACCTGTTTGTAGGACAAAGGTCTCAGATCCCCTCCTCCCCCTCAGGTTAGCAAGGTCACATGGTTCAAGGAGCCCTGGTCTCAATAAGGTCCACTCCAGAGTCGTGTCCATACAAGGAAGAGGGGTGGGACTACTGCCTTCCGATTAGCTAGTTTTTGCATGTAGATTGTAACCCTACCAGTGATGAAAAAGGGGAAGGTCCATTCGTATTAGGGACTAGAGTATAAAACAGGGCCTGAGAGCCCCCTTTTTGGGCACCCACTAGCTGCACACTAAGGTGCCTCCTTCTCATGAGAATGAAAATAATGCAAGGGTAGTTTTCAACATTCATTTTCATAAGATTTAGAGTTCCAAATTTTTCTCCCTCCCTCCCTTTCCTCACCCCTCCACAAGATCACAATCAGGTTATATATGTACAATCCACAAGTGTTCTTTTTATCAATTCTTTTTATAGGGGTGCATTAGTTCCTTGGGATTGTCTTGGATCATTGTACTGCTGAGAGTAGTTAAGTCATTCACAATTACTCATTGAACAATACTGCTGTCACTAGGCACAATGTCCTCTCAGCTCTGCTCACTTCACTATACATCGATGTTCATTAGTCTTTCCAGGTTTTTCGGGGATCATCCTGTTTGTTGTTTCCTGTAGCACAAGTCCATTCCACTACAATCATATAATGCAGCTTTTTTCATCATTCCTCAATTGATGGACATTCCCTTGATTCTCAATTCTTAGCCTCCAACAAGAGTTGCTATATTTTTTGTACAATTTTCCCCCCTTTTCTCTTTTTCATGATTACTATTGTTAACTGTTTCCCTTCTATCCTATTCCCTTCCCCATGATATTTATTCTTATATTATATTATATATTTATATCCATCTTCTTTCATCCTATCATAATTCAAAAGGGATTTGCTTCTGTCTGTCCCCTCCCCCACTCTGCCCTTCCTTCTTTTTGCCCCTCTCTCTTTATCCCTTTCCCCTCCTATTTTCCAGCAGGGTTATAGAGATTACTCCACCCAATTGAGTGTGTACATTATTCCCTCCTGGAGCCAATTCTAATGAGATTGAGGTCTTTGAGCCAATTTTGATGAGTGTTAGGCTCATTTACTGCCCAGATTAAATAGATTAATCCACCCAGTTGGGCGTGTCTATTAGTCCCTCCTTGAGGTAGCTCAGAGTTTAAGGTCTTTGAGCCTTTTCTGATGAGTGTAAAATTCATTTACTGCCCTGCTCCTCTCCCATCTCTTCCCCCACTCCATAAGCCTTTTCCTGTTACTTTCATGTAGGATTTCGCTTCTGCCCTTCCCCCTCCCCCAATGAATTCCTTTCACCCCTCAATTTAACCCTAAAGATGTCATTACCTAGCTAAGTGACACAGTGGACAAATCATCACCCCTGGACCCAGGGGGATCCCAGCCAAAACCCGGCCTCAGACACAAGACAGTGGCCCACTGTATGACCCCAGGTATGTCCCCCATCTCCAATTTTTTTTTATGGTTCTCTAGGGTCTTGTATTTGTAATGATACTATTTTTAATGGTATATATTTGCCTTTCTACTTATGTTTCAGGTGGGCATGATATGGTAGAAAGTAAGCCTCAAAACCAAGGAGACCTGGGTTCAGATCCTACTTCTGATAGAGAATGGCTGCTGACCCACGCCAAGTCATTGAACCTCTCACTGCTCCAGACAACAGAGAAAATGCTGACCTGCATTGACAGAAGGAGTTTCTTCATCTTAGAGTTCCCTACATGAGTGAAATCACAGGTCCAGTTTCTATACCTATTTGTTTTCCTAAAAATAAACTCTTTTTTTATTCTTGGTTGGAATTTGGAACTGACAAAGGGGAACAGTCTTAAGTTACGATGTAAGCCTCATCTCTACTCCCTATGTTTAACTCTATGAAATTGGCATGTAGTCTGTCAGTCCACATGGGTAGAAGTGATGGAAATGTGCACAAGATAAGCCACAAAGCAGGTAATATGCATCTTATTATTTCTCTTTTTCCATCTTTCCCATTCTCACATATCCACCACCCTAACTGAGACCCTTATCGCCTCCTGCCTGCTGTCCCTGACACTAAATCTCTCTTCACTCCAATCCATCCGTTATACACAAAAGGATTTCTTATAGTCTAACCATGACGTTCCCTCTAAGACTCCTCTGTTTGACATTTAACCTGGCTTCTCTTCCTCATCACACTGCTCCTCCATCTCTGGTATCCTTTGGACAGGCTCTTTCTCTTCACTTCCACCTCTTGGAATCAGTGGTTTGATTCAAGACTCAGTGAAACCTTTCCTGAGACTCCAGCTACTAGAGTCCTCCCTCTTCCACCTACCTGGAATTCATTTGGCACAGACTGTGTTTATACTTATAAACAGACACTTTCCCTGATAAAATCTAAGCTTCTTGAGGCCAGGGAGTTCTTCACTTTCGTCTTTGTATTCTCAGTCCCAGGCACATAGTAGATGCTTAATAAATTGACTGGCTAACAGCTGACTAAGTCTCTCTAAGATTCATGATTTACAAGCTCTTAAAAGCAGGTAGGATAGGTCGCTCTCCTTACAACTGTTGTGAGAATGTGAGATTATATTTAAGTGACTTAAGCACACTGGAAGAAAGGCACTGTATTAATTAGAGCTATTATGATTTCCATATGGTCATACTCTTAGGAGCCTGAAGCGGCTTACTGCCGTTATCTTGAATACACCAGTTGATAGGGCTACTGTCTAGGAGGGCAAAGGGACAATGAGGTTAAGTACTTGCTGTACTTGCTCTTGATCACACAGCAGGAGTTGGGAATATAAAGCTCTGCCTAATAAAATTGGGAATTTTGAATTTGGGGAAATTCCTATGTGGCACAGAAAAAATAGACATAAACAGATGAAACACGGGAGAACTTTGAGTTGGGGCCGAAGCTCCGACTGAGGCACTGCTCTTATGGCCCCCGTGTGGTTATAGCTTCTGTTAGCCTCTCATCTGTTTCTACATGCTGTACAAATACCAACCTTTCTCTACACACTCAAATACAGATTTTAGCAAGTGGTGGTTTTTATATGATCTGTTATCAATAACATCTCTTTTGCTGGGAAAGGGATTAATTAATCAAGTTAATCAAGGAAAGGGAGGCCATGGGGGTGGGACAGCTGAAACCCAATGTTCCTAAAAAACCGAGGTCACTGTCCCCATTAGTTTCAATTCACTACTGCAGGAGGCCTAGGGAGAGGAGGGACAAGGTCTAGGAAGGGATTGCTGCTAGAGGGAGGTGACCCGACCCAGGACCTGCTTGAATTTTCTTTTCTCTTTCACCAGTGGTTAAAAAATGAAGCTGAGAGGCACTCAGAACTACCTGACCCTCAAACTCCTCTCAGAGCTTCAAGTCCACCCAGTCTAATGTCATATATGTACTTTAAGTCTCACAACACATATGGCATAATACCATGAGAGCTGCCATTGTCTGGATGGAAACTCAATCTGTAACTGGACCCTTTTGGTGCTCACCTAGAATATGTTCCCCTTGCTCATTCCACAATGGACATATTTCTGTTAACATCCAGAGCAACATTCATGGCTGACAAGTCAAAGAGAAACAGGTTCTTTCCCTTCCTGCCCCTCCTCCCACCCCATTTTTTTTTTTTAAAGGGGAATAAAACCCCAACAGAGAACAAATGAGAAAATCTCTGTGCGTCTGAAAGCTGTCCAGCCTTCCTAAGCATTCCTTCTGGCTTACCAGAGTACAAGGCTGGGTGTACTCAGAAGAACGATTGGAGGCCACTTTCCTTAAGCCAATCTGATAGCACAGTCTTTGTAGTCCTGTGCAGAGGGGTGTCTGAACTTCCACATTTAAGCTCCTTCAACAGATTCCAGATCCAATTTGCTCATTTTATAACTGAAAGGATGCTTCCCACACCCTCCCCCTTCAACCCTACTGTGCAAACTTTCAGTTGGGGCCTCACTAATAGTGAAGATTTGGGGGATAATTAGAATGTCACTGGAGATTCTGCTGGCAAAGCAGAAGTTAGAATCTGGCTTGCCTCTTTTCAGGCCTCTGCACTCTCTATGGGCCAACGGGAGGAGAAAAGAGGCTTTGTCGGGAGTAGACGTAGAGTGGGAGGGCACCTGGAGAGCAGACCTGCTGAATGAAGCAGGTGCCACTTAGACATTCACTTTATAGACTCCAACCACAAGCACACCTTCATTTGATATCCAGCTAAGAGCCGGGGGGGGGGGGGGGGGGGGGGGGGGGGGGAAGAGAAACACATTACACAAAAAGGAAGACCATTCACCCTTTTCAGATAGCTATTCCTGTCAGGCTGCTGCTCTTCAGCTTTGCACATTTGCTTCTTATTAAACAAATGTGAGAAACGAAACACTGTATTGGCCATAGTAACCTGAGAATCAGGGGCCAATGCTACCTGATTGAGGGTGTGCAAAGTATTAAGGGTAATAACAGTGCACTGACATTTCACCAAAATTCTAATGAGAGCATAAACAAGTGAAATCTACTGCCAACTATCTGTCAGGAAGCACAGAGGATGGTGGTTATTTTTATGATTATTTTTTCTTATTCCAATGGCTGTGCTGATGCAAATTAATCACACATTCAATGAAGCGTCACCATTTTCTTAGCAGAGATAGTTTTCATGAAACTCAATCATATGTGGCTCTGATGTTGGTGGGGCACTTAACAATTCCTTGCAAAATGCTACCTATAATTACGGACACCAAAAAGGTCTCCTCTCCTTTGACTAAGTTTTCAGAATGATAATTTTACCAAGGTCAGAGTAAATCTAAAGCATCAGAAAGGCCTACAGACATCAAGGGATGTGGCAGTGATACGAAACATTTAACTTAGCCATGAAAATATGGGGGTGATTGCTTTGCCTGGCAATGACGGTTAAGTGGTAGAAACCTTTGGGGAATCTCTCCATTTTAACACAGATCTAACATAGCTTGTTTGGCTTCTTCGAGGCAGAAGCGGCATGGGCACAAAGTCTCTTTACAAACAACAGCCTGGCCCCTGACTTTGAAGCAGACAGAGAATGGCTGACACAATCAGTAAAGGAGAGCCTGGATAAGGGCCTACTACAGGATGGGCTCCTGGAAGCTCACACAGGCAAATGTTCACCACTGCTCTCTGAGACTCTCTGAAGCTTTCTCTGATGCAGGGGACTCATACTGAGGTCCTGAAAACAGCCCCAGGAACTGCATTTTGGACACTTAGCCTTCAGTATGGCTGTGAGTTCCATGAGCAAAGTGTACCTTTCCTGGTACCCAGAACAGCAGGAGTTTAATAAAAGCTGAACACAGGGGGGCAGCTAGGTGTCGAAGTGGATTAAAGCACCAGCCCTGGATTCAGGAGGACCTGAGTTCTAATCCAGCCTCAGACACTTGACACTTACTAGCTGTGTGACCTTGGGCAAGTCACTTAACCCTCATTGCCCCCCCCCCAAATTAATAAAACAAAATAAAAGCTGAAAACTGGTGACAAATGTCTAAGAGAACACATACCCAGGCTAAAAAATGTGCTCAGAACAGAAAGCAACATATAGACATACTATCATTTCAGTAAATTAGGTTCTTGTGCCCAGCTCACTGCTTTAATTATTTAATTTAATTATAGCCATAAACAACTTGGCACAAGAAAGAGAATGTTAAATGTTATGGCCATCTCTCTAAATTATTTTCTGATCAGTGTACAGACACACAGACACACACACACACAAGTTCGCTTTTACATAGTTGTCTTGAGTTCATACATATCATTTTGTGTTACGTCCCCTGTAGTTTTTAGAAGTGTACATACTGACTCCCTTAGTTTGCTGGCTCAGTGTTCCTTGATATCATAGGCTAGATCAGAAAGTACTTTTATGCCAAAAGGTATGACTGATCCAAGACTTGCTAGATTTCTAATGGCAATGATGAATGCACATGAAAGAGAGAGACAGAGAAAGAGAGACAGAGAGAGCGAGTACACTGCGGTGATACCTTCCTTACTGGGCAGAAGGCATCCTGGAAAAGGAGCATGGCTTTTGCTGATGTGGTGCTAAGAGCTGTCATTCAAACACTTTTGCTGGAGGTAACTTCACCTGAGACGAAAAGCATCAACTGCAAAGAATCCTGACCATCTGTAAAGCACTAGGATTGTGGGCTGTGTCTGCTGAATGAAGGAAAATACTGGTAACTCTAGACATCAGGAATGTGGCCCGAGGATGTTTTACAAACAAGCTTCCATCGCTCCTTCTAAAGACTAATTCCTCTCCCTCTTTTCTGTGTGAATAGCCTACAAACTGGACCCTGCTATTAGCAGTGTCTGAGGCTACATTTCCCTTTAATGATAAGCCACGGTATGCAAGCACAAAAAGTAGGGAATAAGTAAGTTGGTCAAGGGTATCCCCAGCTCTTCAAAAGTGACAACAAGGACCTGATGGAGGGGGGATGAGGGGGAAGGTGGAACAAAAGATACTAAAAAACCAGGCAAGGATGGCAAAGAGCCGGTATGGAGAGCAGGGCTGAAACATTCTGTACTGTGCTCATCTCCCTGGGGGAGGGGGAGGGGGAAACAGCCCTGTCCTTCTGAGAGCTATTCTGGAGCAGGATAACAGAGGATAAGTAGAAGCTACAGGAGGTCACTGTGAAGGGGGTAGGGATAGGTTAGAGGAAATAAGAATTACCACCTCCCTCCCCCAAGAAAGGGACCAGGGTTAAAATGACTGAGAAGGGAGAAGAGTGGAATCTTCTGGGGGCTCTGGAGTTGAAACTGACCCATGTTCTCCCCATCTCACAGTAGTGTGTATGTTACAGCGTGAAAATCGAAACTCTCCCAATGGCAATGGCTCCACCCAGCCTAAAGACGCCTTGGGTCCCAGGATATTTGATCCTTCTTGGTGCCATTATAAAACCCGCCAGAGCGCCTGAAACAGCCTATAGCTAGATAAGAGGAATATGCACTTGGGGGCCTCAAGCTGGGACCATTCAAGGAGCCGGCCTTCCAGGAGGAGAGACTAGAGAAGCAGCTGATGCTGCCATCCACGCTGATACCTCAAATCTCAGGTTCTCAGGCTCTTAAGAGCCTGCAGTGCAGGGGAAAATAGGCCAATTCCTCTTGCCACCATCCTGCCCAGCTGTTTACTGGCTGCGGATTACTGCAGTCACATGAGCTGCTTTTTAGCAAAGCCAAGCTGTCTTCAAGCTGAGAAGGTCACTGGGAGACAGGGCTAAGCAAGGGCTGGCACTGCCCTCTGCAGCGATGTAAGGGGCAGGGCGAACCAGGAGCAGCCCCTGCACAGGGGCAATGGAAAAAGAGGAACACCCCAGAAAAATGCTTCACCCTGTAGCTCCAACCCAAAGGTTTGAGGTATTAGCAACTTTGTGTTTCCTGTGGAGGGTGACAATTCCTAAGCTGCTTTGGGCTGCACTGTGTCCAGTGGGAATGTCATCATCACAGTTGGCCCTTCTCAAACTAACCCATGAGGATGCACGAAAGCAGCTCTGTATCATCGTTACATACAGGGCTCAGGTACTTCTTGGGTCTCTTCACTTCAATAGATCACTGTTTTCCACACAATCCACTTTAGATTTAGGGGATGAATTTAAGTGTCATATTTTAATCAACATATTTGTTTGCTTCCAGGAAGTGTTATGAACGTGATTATTTCTGAAGTTTAAAAACACAAGCATGGATAGGGTATCTCTACTTCATAAAACAACTATGCATACAGTCACTCATCGAGGGGAAAGTAACAATAAGGCAACATGATGAATGAATGAATGAAAAAGCATTTAAGTGCTATGCTAGGATAGGAAGAATACCAGCCTTGGAATCATGAGACTAGGGTTTATATTCTTATTTTTTTAAATAGAAGCTTATTTTTTTTACTTTTTTTGGGGGGGGGAGGGGGAGGGGGGGCAGGCAATGAGGGTTAAATGACTTGCCCAGGGTCACACAGCTAGTAAGTGTCAAGTGTCTGAGGCTAGATTTGAACTCAGGTCCTCCTGACTCCAGGGCCAGTGCTTTATCCACTGTGCCACCTAGCTGCCCCTCATTCTGTACTGTTGAGTCTTTAACCTCTCTATTAAGAGGCAGGTAGGGATATTTTACTACTAGTCATCTGGAATCATGGTTGGCTACTACACTGATCGGTCCCTAATTCTTTCAAAATTGTTTATCCATGCAATAATGCTTATATTGTTTGTCTAGACCATATTGTAGAAATTATTCTGGTTCTGTTCACTCTGCATGGGTTTATGTCTTCCCAAGTTTCTCTGAAACATCTCTGGCATCATTTCTTAGAGCACAATAATATCCCATCGTATTTATATACCAGAACTTGTTTAGCCCTTCCACAATTGTCCCCCCTCAGATTTCCATTTCTTTGTCACTTCGAAGAGAGCTAAAAATACTTTTTGTGTATCCTTAGCATTTGTTTTGCCTAGCATTAATCATCCCCTAAACCAAACCCTCCTCCCTCTAGATCCCCTTTCCTTCTATTTCCCTGTGAGTGAAATGTAGTTGTGCACCTAAGGGAGCTTTGACAAATGGAATAAAGGAGAGGACAGAGAAGGAACATGGCACGAAAGGAGAGGAAAAAGGGAGAAAAAGAGAACGATGCAAACATTTGTGCTCATTTTTTAACCAAAAGACAGCGGTCCAGAAGCAAACAGAATGGAATATTTTCCTATATGAGGCGTGTCCAAGTGTTTCCTAGGAGGAAAGGAAGCTAACTTAACTGGGAAAGCCCCTGTCTGGAGAGGTGCAACAGAGACGGGATTTTACCTTCTTTTCCAGGGTGGGGGTGGGGAGGGATACAGAAAGACATCCTCCGCTCTCAAGATGTGGCACACTGCTGCTGCAGTTTCACAGGCCTCTAGCCAGCTTCCCATTCAGATGTGGTTGTGTCCTTCCTAATGTGCTCCTCCCCAACCCTTCTCCCAGGCCACAGCTCTGAGTTGTTCTCTCTTCTTTTCCTAATCAAGAAGAGATGCTTCAGGTCTATCTAATCCTCCTTGTTTCCTTTAAAAAGAGATTCGTTGCTCTAAATGGGGGATATTGTTATACTATATCTAATGAATTTCACTTTTTTTAACTTGTAGAAAAGGTAATACCAAAGCATAATCTGACTGAGGTCTATCCCAGACTCTCACCCAAAGTTATCTCTTCAAATCTCCTGCCAACAAAGGTCAGGAGCAGTCGCTTTTGTCTTGTAGGAGTGCAGCCTAAAAAATCTAGAGGCTCCAGTCTGAGCCATTCTTTTTTTGGAACTTGGTGGTCACAGGTTATAGTCTTTTTTTTTTTTTTCCAGGGCAAGGAGGGTTAAGTGACTTGCCCAGGGTCACACAGCTAGTAAGTGTCAAGTGTCTGAGGCTGGATTTGAACTCAGGTCCTCTTGAATCCAGGGCCAGTGCCATCTAGCCGCCCCCGCACAGGTTATATTCTAAATAAAAGAAGTTGGTTCCAGAGCCCTAGGCTCCAATTCTAAAGGTCACAATGACCATCTTTGGCTTATAATCATAAAGTGGTACAAAAGCCAAGGCAACTATTTTAAATAAAATAACCATGCATTACATGGGTTAAAACTACACGTTCCTAATAACAGTTTTCAGTTATCACAAAACTTTATTTGGTACAATTATATTCTTCTCTAATACCTGAGCATGACATGAAAGTGATCCTGAATTCTGAGATAGGTCATACCAAAAGGAAAAACTTCAAATACAGGCCTAGTAATGGACTATGTGTCTGTCATAGTAATAGCCCAGCTAAGTTCAGGGAGGCTTATAAGTAGTCTGTTTTCAGGATAGTGAATAATTTGACCATTGGCAACTCTCAAAGACCACGTATTCAAATCACTGTGGAGTAGAGATTTGCTAGGTCATGGGTATGTCCATGTCAATGAAATCACAGATGTAGGAAGCATTCATATAGTCATATAGTTTTATGTATAACAAACCTATAGACAAACTAAGGGAGGGGGTAGCTGAGAATTATAGACATAATAAATACGACTCCAGGGTGCTAGTGGTGACAGTCAAGAAAAGGCCAGAAAAAATCATCTGAAGAGAGCAACTGAAATGAGACAAAGTTTTTGAGCCAGGGCGATTCAGGAAGGTGTGCTCTATGTGAGGTGTTAGAAAGCCCGGGCTCATGCCTCCAAGATTGTGTGAAGGGGGAGAGAAGGCCAGCACGACACAAAGAGAGTAAGATGATATGACCAAGGTCAAGTAGGGCAAGCACCTGGAGGATTTTAAATAATAACACTAATACCACCTTGTATTTCACTGGATCATAAGGCCAGAATGGGCCTCTGGTCTGTCCTCATTTAGACCCTGCTTGCTCTCCGAGAGGAGCTATGTATATGCTTTGATTTCACATATTTTGGGGAGTGATTGAGATAAAGTTTATAGATGGGGATGGAGTGCCTAGCAATGTGAGGTATACCTAGTAATTACACTGAAGGATACTGGGAAACAATTTGAGTTGCCCAACATAGATGAAAGTCATATGATGTATGTCAGTGGAAGATCTAAAAAAAATAACACCAGATTCCTCTGACTTAAATCAAATGCTTTATTTACTAGGTCATACTGTGAGAAGGCACGGATTTCAGTCTTGGCCTAGAACAGACTGGGAGAGTGTTTGGCAGTATGTGAAACTAGGGAAGGGGTGGTTTAGCGTTTGCAGGTTCTTGCTCCCCTTTTTCTCATTTTCACCATCATATAATAAATGAAAGAACAGCAAAGTGCCCATCTCTAGGGAATTATCCTTCTGACTTTCATTCCACTTATTCTTTTCTCCTAAGGCACATAAAATATTTGAAGAGAGCCCTGAGAATGATAAATGGCTAGTGTTGGGGGTGGGGGGGAGAGCTAGATACTTCTTCAGGGTCAGTTCTGCTCATCTCCTTTTCATCAAACAGAGAAGATGAAGATTCATCCTCTCACCCTGGGCAGTCTTGGAACATATGGGTCTCAACTACCACCCTTGGACCCCACACTCCTTTCCTTTAATCCATTTACTCCTCTTCCCCCTTTAAACATTCTCTTTCATGCATACACAGACACACACATACACACCTATCCCCTCTCCAAAGTCATATGTATCTTGCTCTTTAGTTGTATTCAACTCTTCCTGACCCCATTTGGGGTTTTCTTGGCAAAGAGAACTGGATTGGTTTGCCATTTCCTTCTCCTGCTCATTTCACAGATGAGGAAACTGAGGCAAATGGTTAAATAACTAGTAAGTGTCTGAGCCCAGATTTGAACTCATATCTTTAAAAACAAATGTAGCGATAAGCATAGCTATTATAATAGCTAAGTAGGAAATTAGAACTTTTCCCTAAGAGGGAGGAAAATCAAACCAAACCAAACCAAGAGTTTTTTGTTTGCTTGTTTGAGTGTTAAATAAAAGTAGTGAGTTGAAAGGTATGAGCTACAAAAATCAGTAAACAAGGATAATGATGTATATATGGTACACTGCATCATTATTACTTGCCTAGACTAATGGCAATAGCTCCTGATGGGTTTTCTTAGCTCCATGCTCTTTCTCCTCCAATCTACCCTTTAACCACTGCCACAATAATCTTCCTTGCATATAGACTTAGTCATGTCACTCCTCTGCCTGAGACTTCCCTCGCTCTCTGTTACCTTTTCAGATTCCTTCATTTGGCATTTAAGGCTTTTACAATCTGACAACATCTCCCTCCATTCCCAGCCATATCTCATATACTTCCCCTTGCATACATTCTCCACTTCATCCGAACTTGCTGCCATTAAGTTAGGAGGCTTCATATGACAGGTAGAACAGGCAGGTAAAAGCTACGTTTGTTTTAAAGTGAGTTTTGCCTCAGCAAGAACCACAAACTACACAGTACTCAGTGCTGCCCCTTACCAAGTTAAGCCCTTTTTTGGGATAGCCCGATCAAGGGTGTCTAAGCCTTTTAATAGCCAGGCTGCTGTGCCAGGGCCAAGCTCGAACAAAAGGGAACATATTGCAGTGAAGATAAATGGGAGGGCTGCTGACTGTTTCTTTAAATGTAATATTAATACTTTGTAATCAGCTTTAATTTTTAAACAGACTCGACCCTCCAGTCCATTTCCCTAATTCAGGGAGCGTGGCATGTGCCAGGATGGCAGCAGTCATGCCAGCTGGTGGGTCTCTAAGTCCTCACTGTCTGAGAATGGAAGATGTGTTAGTCAAACCCTCCTGGGAAGAGCAAATAAGGGAGGGCTCAGGGAGTTGGAGAAGCCCTGTCCTGAGTATGGGGAGACAGATTAGCTAGATGGCTCTAGGTAAACATTGCGTTTTACTGAACTTGAAGTTGCAAAGGCAGAGTCAAAAGCGGTCAAAATGGACTACACCAAGACTGGCTTGTGGGCGACAGACTTTTGGAGCTTACTGTGTCTGAACACTCTTGGGCATTAAATACTTCCTCAATGTAACAGATTTCCCATTTATTAAGGAGCCCCTCCAGAAATCCCATGGAAATTATCAAGAAGAAGAAGACATGATAAATGATAGGCATGTGTTTCTTGAGGTGGCTTGCCTATCACTGGTACGTGGGTCATGTAGCAAGGGAACAACAAGCTCTATGAATCCTGCAACTGGAGAAACCTTACACTGTCACTGTCTGGGACTGCTCCAGGATGGACCCTTTTAATCCCTGGCGTTAGTTCTCTGTAAGCCCAGTTATTAAAGGGGAAATCTGGGTGTGTGCATGGTGCAGAGCTAAGAACTAATGTGGGCTATTTTTAGCTCTGGTTGATGGGGAGAGAAGCTCTAATCAGTAGAAAACACCACATTATCTGTGCCACTGTCAAGGCAAACCGAGGCAGCCAGACTTTGGCCCATACCAGAAGCACCAAGGAAGTGGACTCTTTAGAGTTGTTGCTTATTTGTTTAGTCAAGTCCAAATCTTCATGACCCTGGAAGGAGTTTTCTTCGCAAAGATACTAGAGTGGTTTGCCATTTCCTTCTCCAGTGGAGTAAGGTAAACACAAGCTAAAAGATGTTTCCAAGGTCACACAGCAGGTGAGTGTCTGAGGCCGTATTTGAATTCAGGTCTTCCTGACTCCAAGCCCAGCACTCTACCCACTGAACCACCTAGTTACCCCCAATCTGTACTCAAAGAGCACAGTTAAAGATTAAATGGCTGAAAGCCCTCTGGAAGAGGGGTAGGAAGCTTGAAAGAATTTTATCTGCTGGACACAGGGAAGCAGTTATCTCTGTATTCCTGAGACCCAAGAGTAGACAGCTGACATCCCATGGGGGAGAAGGTACAACAATGTGTAGCATGATAATGAGGTATGGAGATGAACATTGAGAAAGCAAAGGCAACAGCTTCTTGGTATGTTATCTCCACTACAGAAGCTCTAAATGAATGGGGAACTGATCAATGCTGCCCTCTTGGGTTCAAACAAGAATATAAGAGCTGGCTGAAAAACCTAACAAGAAAATTAAAATTTCAAAAGCACGAAAGCTCAGCTTTCATCTCTGTTTAAACCAAGAATTCACATTTGTACAAACAAATTATAGTCATTTATTGAATTGATAGACACGTCTTCCTAAGCTAGATACAGACATCTGGGAGATATTTATAACAATCTGATCTTAGGAAAACCCTGCCCTATTACCAAGATAGGGCTGCCTTTAGAGAGCTAACTTTTCATTATTCAAATTAGTTTGTAGAATACACAGACTCTTGCCTTTATGCCCCCCTCTTCTGTCTCTGGGCCATGCTTTTCATTGCCAGCTTTAATCTAAACAATTTTATATGTTTGAACAGTACTGGGCATCACCATGCTTTGTCAAAATCCACATTTGCACTTCAGTGCAAATCCTTGACTCCTCATTCACACGCATCTAACATGTCTAATCAGTTTCTACCTCTATAATATCTCTCAGAATGTTTCTTTCTCTCCGCTCACATGTTCTTCAACCTATTCATTGATCTGCCTCACTTTCCTCATCTGTCAAATGGACAAAATAATGGCACCTACCCCTCTCAGGGTTGTTGTGAGGATCCAATGAGATAACATTTGTAAAACACTCGGCACAATGCCTGGCCCATAGGAGGTGTGTAATAAATACTTATCTCCTTCTTTCCCCTCCCCCTGCTCTTCCTCCCTATACCCTTTTTCCCACCTTCTTACTATCCTATAGACTTAGGGGAGTGACAGTTATGTGTAGGTAACCAGGACTTTTTAAACCGAGGTGCATTTTCACATCAAAAGAGAGTAACAGGGGCAGCTAGGTGGCGCAGTGGATATAAGCACAGGCCCTGGATTCAGGAGTACTTGAGTTCAAATCTGGCCTCAGACACTTGACACTTACTAGCTGTGTGACCCTGGGCAAGTCACTTAACCCCTATTGCCCTGCAAAAAAAAACCAAACCAAAAAACCAAACCCAAACAAATAAATTATTAATTAAAATTAAGAATGAATTTCAGAAAAAAAAAAAAGAGAGTAACAGACCAGAAGACAGCATCAGGAACTAAAACATCTTGGGCAAAAGGAGAGTGTATGTCATTATGATATGATGAGGGACCATACTCTATTAGCTGCTCTTCCCAGTCCTGGGCAAGTATATTGGTGCTTTAATGGCACCTGTGAAAATATTCAGATTGAGCCAGTGTGAAAAGGTAGCCCAAGGCTTCTTTAGGCCTAGGGAGAACACAGAGAGCAGAAAATCACCATAAGGCCATTGCTATACATACTGTCTAATCGTTTCTTTCTTAGTGGGTGCTTCAAGCCTGCTTTCAAACTAGACTTGAGGGCCCAGAATTTAGTATTTTTCCATGGTAGCACATACAAGAAAATGCTGTGTTCTACAGTCTTCCACTGTGAACCCCAAACTGTTCACGATACCATCTCCCACTGCCTTATTCACTACCAGTTAGAGCTGCACAGATAGGCACAGATGTGACTCTCTCCTTTTTTCTCTCAATGCATTTCTCCTCTGCCCTAGGCCAGAAAGATAGCTGTCACCACAGGGCAGTGCTCTGCTAGTAAGACCCATGTTAAAACTACATTTTCTAGAATAGAGGTCTTATCCCCTCTAGGCCAGTTAAAAACAACAGTACTTAGTTCAACAACTATTCACTGGATTTTCCTGATAGAAGAAATCAGGCGTCGGTAGCTCAGTTCACAGGAAAAAACTATAGTCTGTCATCACAGAAGTGACAAATGCTGGCAACAGAGTGATTTTGCAAGGATAAAAAGAAAATCCCAAAAAGTCATCACCAGCTCGGGATCTGCTCTGGCTACATGGAGAAAATGTTAGTTTAAGCTCTCAGTAAGAATTGCTCAGGGCTCGTTTGTTTGTTTAATTTCCTTTTCTGGTTTTACTTGATGCAGGCCAAGATCAATCTCTAGGGTCCTAAGGTGCAGGCAAAATGGCTGCTCTTCACCTATCAATGCTATGGCAAAGTATTATACAACCTGATCGCCTTATGGGAAAACGAGCTGAACTGAATTCAACAAATATTTATTAAGTGCCTGCTACGTGCAAGACATCATGCTAAACGCTAAGAAGACAAAGACAAAAGTGAAGCAATACCTGCTGTCAAGGAATTTAAATTCCAATGTACTACATGTAGGCAGATGAGTAAATACAAATACAAAATAAAGTGATGGGTGGGAGAAGGAGGGAGGACATCAAACTTGGTGGTGGGAGACGAAAAAAGGCCTCATAGTGTAGGGGAAACCTGAGCCTTGAATGAAGGACAACAATTCTAAGAAAGGAGAAATGAAGAAGAGCACTCCAGACAAAAGAGAGGGCTTGTTCGAATGTGCAGAGGTGAAAGAACAAATGTTGAGTTCAGGGAAAATGATAATTACAAGCTGCAAGGCTAGAATTCAGCAAATCCCAGCAGCCACACGCTGGAAAGCTATCCTAGCTCTACTAACACCTATGGACTTGTTTGGCCACAGACCAGAATTTCCTTTTCTCCTAGCTGCAAAAAACCAACCTGGATTTCCAACATGGAGGCACAATTATAAAGCAGCCAGACATATGTATGTAGAGTGGGCATGGATTGACTTTATCATTTATATCCTGGCTAAAAGATGCAAAGAGATGCAACAGCTGACTGCTAAATCTGTTATCACAAGAGATGGGGTTGGGGGAGATTGAATAATAAGAGTTTAGTCAAGAATTCTGACCCCTAACTCTTAGGGAAAGACAGTCAGAATAGATGAAGTCTCCTTTCAATTCACCAGGGGAAATATTTTTGGTCATTTACATGATAATAGCAACTTCCAATGAATATTAAATAAAGAGCTCATTCTTTTTCCTTGAAAGGTTTGTGGGTTTTGTTTTGTTTTTAATTTTTAAAAGGAACACTCAATAAGGGACAGACATGGGCAGATTAAAAATGAGGATGAGGTTCTGCAAACTTTTTCTTAATCTGGTTTATGACCCATTTGATTCTGAACATAATCATTCTCAGATGCATGCAATGCTGCAATGGATTCAGCTCTGGAGTTTGATGCAGTCTGCTGGTAACTTCAAGTGGGCCAGGGTCCTAGAGAAATGGGCAGGTTACTGTAGGTTACTGTTTAGTACCTGGTTTGTTTGTTTGTTTTTTCCTGTCTTATAAGACATTAAAATATTTTGTGTTGGAAGTTGAGGGGGGTGCCCATCAATTGGGGAATGGCTGGACAAGTTGTGGTATATGAATACAATGGAATACTATTGTGCTGTAAGAAATGATGAGCAGGAGGAGTTCAGAGAAACCTGGAGGGTCTTGCGTGAGCTGATGATGAGATGAACAGAACCAGAAGAACATTGTACACAGTATCATCAACATTGAGTGTTGATCTACTGTGATGGACTATATTCTTCTCACCAATGCAATGGTACAGAAGAGTTCCAGGGAACTCATGATAGAAGAGGATCTCCAAATCCAAGAAAAAAAAAAAGAACTGTGGAGTATAGATGCTGATTGAACCATACTATTTCTTTTGTTTTGGGTGCTATTGTTTTTTTTTTTCTATTTTGAGGTTTTGCATCACTGCTCTGATTTTTTCTCTTGTAACAGGATTAATGCAGAAATAGGATTAATGTTATTATGTGTATATATATATGGATATGGATATGGATATATAGATATAACCTATATCAGATTACCTGCTATCTAGGGGAGGGGGGGAGGGAGAAAAATCTGAAATTGTAAAGTTTGTATAAACAAAAGTTGAGAACTACCTTTACATGTAACGGAAAAAATAAAATACCTTATATGTAAAAAAAAAAAAGAAAAAAGAAAATGAAGGATGGGAAATATGACTAATACAGCAATATTTTTAACGTGATTGTACATAAAAAAAATATTGTGTGTGTTTGGCCTTTCTGGAGGAAACCTCTCACATTATCTCATGTGACAAACTTTCCTCTTTTTTCTTTGGTTACCAATGCCTCTACAAATAGTTGGTCTCCCTGTTCTCTCTTTAGGACCGCAAAGCAACAACAAAAATAGCCCAAACTATGTAGCTCAAATTTGAGTTGCCTCATACTACAAAGCCAGGATTAACATAACAAGAATTGGTTTTTCTTTTTGGTTCAGTCTTTGTAATAATTTCCACAGGGAAGTCCCAATATTGAGTAACCCATCTATAAAGGTGAGTTGGAGGGGCAGCTAGGTGGCGCAGTGGATAGAGCACCGGCCCTGGATTCAGGAGGACCTGAGTTCAAATCCGGCCTCAGACCCTTAACACTTACTAGCTGTGTGACCCTGGGCAAGTCACTTGGCCCCAACTGCCTCACCAAAAAAAAAAAAAGGTGAGTTGTAATTGGGTAGTTTTTGCTACTCAGTGAACTTTGTCCCTTTCAAATCAAAGTCATGAATCATAGTGGCATTCACAAACTGAAGAGGTAAGAGGGAATGGTGTTTTGATTACATATTGTTGATCAAGCCCAGAAATTCTAAGTGAATCGACAGAAAATAGGAAGCAGATCTAGCAATGGCAACCCAAAGAGTGATACTGAGCAAGTGTGGAACAGGTTATTCCCACATACAAGAGTGGGGACAACTGTCCTGAGGTTATCAGAATTTACTACACTAACTATAGCACATCAGGTCACAGTGGGAAATTGACTCATTGTAGGAGCAGTGGGCAAATCTTTAGAGTCAACATGAGGCAAATGGTACCACAACATATTCTATCCTGTTTTAACTACAGAAAGACTGAGAGAGAGGTCCTGAGAGCAAAGCCTCTTTCAAATAAACAATTAAGCAGCCATCACTATGGCATAGTCTGCCAAGAAAACACTTTCCTAAGTTGCCTTCCACTGATGATTGGGATTAAAGGTTACTAGGACTATGGGAGTTTATCAGGAACCATGGATGGGATCTTGTAAGAGCCAGAAAAGTAATCAGGCTTCTTCCATTTCTAAATTACTTTTCAAAGACTCAAAGACTTAATGAAAGAGATGGACAGGAGCTTAGGTCACCTCCCCACAGGAGGCCAAAGGATCCCCCGGTATTAACTGTTTGCCACAAAGAAGAGCACTCTTTGGTTACTACTCAAACCAAAGCTTAATCTTTTTTTTTGGGGGGGGGGTGGGGGAGTAGGGGTAGAGTAGGGCTGTTTTTGCTGTCAGTCATGTCTTGAGGGTTTAAGTGGAAACAGGGAAGAAATTCAATCAAATATTTATACCCTCTTACCATTAGCATCCTGGACTCCAGTAAGTGCTCCTACGGCTGCTGCGGTTTCCCCAGACAGGACGATCTGTCCTCCCCCTTGCAGTGTGGCCTCAGCCAGTGTGGCGACAGCATGGGCGGCGGCTTCACTGTAGGCATGAGATTAAGAGAGAAGGATGTATGAGATGAAGAGAGCCCCATGCTGAAGCAAGACAGATGACCTCCCCCCACCCTCTCACCACTAACCCTGCTGGACCCTACTGTGACCCCTTGACCAAGGGCTTAATGGCAAGTCCATGAAACCAATGAATGGCTTTAAAAATGCTAATGGATAAAACCAAAAGCAGTAAGCATTTTGGGATGGAAAGGGATCACCATTATTACTGTCTTCCTTATCAACATCAATTAGCATTTACTGCGTGCCTACAAATACAGTGGGGATTCATTCATAATCACAATGCATATGCCATTAGTCTTCACTGCTAATCCCCCAGCTTTCCTTTCCCCTTCTGTTATAATAACACAGGCAGCCCATCGGAAAGACTTTTCTGTAGCAACAGAGATGGGTTATAGGAAAGAACTACCAGAGGAGTCAATGGCTAGCCTTGTTAATATTTAACTAATGTTCTATAATAACTTGGTTATTAATTCCATTGAAATCACAAAGGTGGCTGGGTAGATAGCTTGATTTCCATATCTACTCCCAAAGTTTTTCTCAGGTCTTCCCACCTTATCTCTGAACTCCTTTCCCTCATGCTAACCATCATCAAAGATTTTTATTAATAATTTAAAATGATCAGCAGATGCCAAAGCTTCCTTGTTTTTACAGACACAGCAAAATGACAATCCTCTTTGCTGCAGTCCAAACATTTTGTGGAATGGAGAGAGAAAGGCTCATTCAGTGTCAGGAACTACCTTTTCAGCTACTTGCATACCATCTTTCTCTGATTTCTACACCCCAAATTCATGTACATTTCTTTGCAGAATGAGGGGGGGCACGAGGGGCACTGTGCACAGTTAATGAGACGACCAATAAGTGTGCAAGGCAGAACAGAGTGGGACATTTGAAATTTCTATAGACAAGAGTATGATCCAAATGAGGCTAAATCATTGGTTTTTCTATCTGTATAAAGTCAGTTTTATTCTATTCTGAGTCTGTACACTTTGCTACAACTCTAGCCAGCCATCTTGAAAATTCATGCCACTGACTTATCCCAAGTGGCCTTGGGTGAGGGACTGTGGATGGTTTAGGGAATATCTAGTACGACTAGTGGAAAAACAGAGCCTCACAAAGCACTGATGTCCCCCTCTGTTTTCTCAGCACAGTATGAAAGTGACCCTGGCTTCTAAAAAACTATGCCAACCTAGGGCAATCTCTTGCAGGCCCTAAAGAGTCAAGTAACAGACATAATCGTCTATTAAATATGCATTTATTTATTTATTTGTTTACTTACTTTATTTTAGTGGGGCAGTTGGGGTTAAGTGACTTGCCCAGGGTCACAAAGCTAGTAAGTGTTAAGTGTCTGAGGTCAGATTTGAACTCAGGTACTCCTGACTCCAGGGCCGGTGGTCTATCCACTGAGCCACCTAGCTGCCCCTAAATACGCATTTATAAAAAAAATATCGGGGCAGCTAGGTGGCTCAGTAGATAAAGCCTGGCCCTGAATTCAAATCAAGCCTCAGATACTTGACACTTACTAGCTGTGTAACCCTGGGCAAGTCATTAATCCTCATTGCCCCACAAAAAAACCAAACAAACGAACAACAACAAAACAACCAAAAAAACAATAACAACAAAAAACCTATCAAGATCCAGACATGGTGCTAGGTATATAACCAGCCATTGGGGTCATACCCACTAACTGTGTGTCCCCCAAGGCTCTGTCCTGAATCCCCTTCTCCCTCTACATCATTCCCCTTGGTGATCTCATCAGTTATCATAGTTTCATTTAGCATCTCTTATGCTGATGATTTGCCAGTCTACTTATTCAGTCCTAACCTCTCAACTTCTAATCTGGAATGTCTAATTGCCTACTGGATATCTTGAACTATATCTTAAACTCAACTCATTATTTTTCCCCCCAAGCCCTCCTCTCTTCCTAACTTTCTTATTGCTGTTGAGGGTACCTGACATGCTCCTCATCACTTAGGCTTGGAATCTGTGTCATCCTCAACTTTTGAATCTCTTACCCGTCATATCCTAACTTCAAAGTCCTTTTGATTTTAGCTTCAAACAGCTTTTCTCTGATACTGCCATAACCCTAATATAGGCCCTTTTCACTGCACACCTATGCAACTGTAATAGCCTTCTGTTTGGTATCTGTGCCTCAATTCATTCCCATTCCAATCTGGCTTCTACTCAGCTGTCAAACTGATTGTCCTCAAGTACAAGTTAGTTTATGTCATTCCCTAATTCAATAAACTTCAGTAGGTCCCTTTTACCTCCAGGATCAAATATAAAATTCTGTCTGCATTTAAAACCCTTTATAATTGGGCGCCTTCCCGTCTTTCCAGTTTTCTTACACCTTACTCCACCCATCATATAGTCTGTGATACAGAAACACAGGACTCTTTGCTGTTCTCGAACAAGACACACAATCTTCCCACTAAGTACATTTTCACTGGCTTTCCCCCAGGCTGGAAATTCTCTCCCTGCTTAATTCTACCTCCTGGTCTCCCTGGCTTTCTTTAAGCTCCCAGTTAAAATGCCACCTTCTTCAAGAAGCATTTATGGATCCCCCTAAATTCTAGTGATTTCCCTCTTTTGACTCTTTGTACCATACATATCTTGTTGTGCAAAGTTGTTTGCATGTTGTCTTCCATAAAAGACTGTGAAGCTCCCTAAGAACAAGGACTATTTTTGCCTTTCTTTTGTATCCTGGGAGCTTAGCACAGTGCCTGACACACAGCAGTCACTTAATAAATGCTTTCTGACTGACAATGAACAAAAGAATCACATTAAAAATGTCGCCTGGAGGACGTCTGAGTCTTCAGTGTTCGGGTGTCTTTACCCCTTCTCCCTTTATTAAAATGTAATTTTATCTTCTAAAAAAAAATGTCATTCCCTTGCCATTAATACCAACAATTACTTAAATATGGGAAAATGAACATCTAAGTTCTATTCCAATTATCCAGCTATTTATTTAGCACTGGTAACTTATTCCATGTGGGAAAGGAAACTATTTATTGTCATTTCCAGGTTCCCATTATAATGGTTAAAGGTTACCACTCACATCACATTCATATTGATGCATATTTAATGACATTTAAAAAAACGGGCAATTTTAATTATATAAAGTTAGAAAGTCCTTAAATAAACAAAAGTAATATAGATAAAATAAGATACACTTGAGTGAAAAAATATTTGCATCAAATATCACAAATAAAAATGTGATAATCAAGATATATGAAGAATTGGTATAAATACTAAAGACCAAGAGTCAGGCACCAATAAATGTTTACTGAATCTGAACAGCTTTCAAAAGACCAGAAACTAGAGATGACTATAAGAAAACATAAAAATCAAGATGAGAAATGCACATTAAATTTTCTTTGAGGTTTCACCAAATACTCTGCAAAATCTAAAATGTGACCAAAAACAAGAAAAAGGAAGGAAGGAAGAGTGTATGCTAGAGGGGAGAGGCAAGAAAAGTACATTAATATATCCTGTTAGGGGCAGCTAGGTGGCACAGTGGATAAAGCACTGGCCCTGAATTCAGGAGGACCTGAGTTCAAATCCAACCTCAGATACTTGACACTTACTAGCTGTGTGACCCTAGGCAAGTCACTTAACCCTCATTGCCCTGCCCCCCCAAAAATATGTATCCTGTTGTGATTTGGTTTGGCTCTAAAAAAATTTGGATTTTTTTTAAAAAAGTGAGTAAACTGTCCATATACTTGAACCCAGTGATCCCACTATTAGTCATATACTCCAAGAAGTACGAAATCAGAAATAATTATTCAAGGAGTATATTTTTATGGAACCTGTTGGGAGCCAGCCAGATTTAATGACTTAAAAAAAACATTTATCTTTATACTTCTAGTCTCTTTATACTGGAGGAGGCTTCTTCTCAGTGTCTTAATAGCAATAATAAGTATTTCCAATAATATAGCTATTCACAGAACCAGAAGAACCATTGTACACAGTATCATCAACATTGAGTGTTGATCTACTGTGATGGACTATATTCTTCTCACCAATGCAATGGTACAGAAGAGTTCCAGGGAACTCATGATAGAAGAGGATCTCCAAATCCAGGAAAAAAAAAAAAAGAACTGTGGAGTATAGATGCTGAATTTCTTTTGTTTTTGGTGCTGATGTTTTTCTATTTTGAGGTTTTTCATCATTGCTCTGATTTTTCTCTTATAACATGACTAATGCAGAAATATGTTTAATGTTATTATATATATATCCTATATCAGATTACCTGCTGTCTAGGGGAGGGGGGAGGGAGGGAGAAATTGGAAATTGGAAAGCTTGTATAAACAAAAGTTGAGAAGTATCTTTACATGTAACGGGGAAAAAAATAAATTACTTTATTAATTAAAAAAATAATATAGCTATTCAACAGCAGCTGAAATCGGAACTCAGAGTAAAATGGAAAGGCTGATCTGGACTTAAAACAGAGACAATTATTTAGCATTTGCATGGTAGTTTACAATTTCTTAAGTATTAATTAATGGTTGCATAATTAATAATTATTTGGTGTCTTTCTTAATAATCTAAGAAAATTCTGCCAATAAATAATGCTACAGTCAAATTTAGAGCATCCAATTACTACTGAAAACAATGAAAACATTTCATGGCCTGACCTGGTATTGAATGGAAAGCTGAAAAACATGCTATTAGAGTGTAGTGCAGCTGTGTCCTATTTTCTGACAGGATTTCAAGGGTGGTTGAAGGAAAAGTACAACGTTTATTCCTAGTATTCTTAGTTACTGCTTCCTCCTTACATGACAGCACAATTTATGATAGCCTTGTAATCTTCTCCATGACACTCAATGTGATGTCATACATAGTACTGGGCAAGATGGGAGTGCTGTGGCTCTGGATTCAAGCTTATTCAGAGCCTTACAAAAGGAGCAAATTTAGAATACGTCGGTATTTTCAAAGTCGTTGTAGCTGCTAGTATTCTTTGAGATCACATCTCCTTCTAATGTCTTGGCCTTTCTAAGGGTCCTATGGAATGTAAGGATTCTGAAGTCCAGCAGAGCTTCCCACATCTTCAAATGAAGCTAAACTAGTTCACACCCAGTTATCTGACTTTCCCTCAAGCTCTCACTGCATTCCGGAACCACATGCCAACAGAAATTTGCAGAGAGGCTATCCACACGGGAATGTGGATCTCCTAAGGTTTTTGTGCATGAGGAGAAGAAACCCAAACCCAAACTGTTTCTATGTGAACAAACTGAGAGGCCAGATCAAAAGGTCACCTGGGAAGGGCAGCTAGGTGGCACAGCAGATAGAGCACCGGCCCTGGAGTCAGGAATACCTGAGTTCAAATCCGGCCTCAGACACTTAACACTAGCTGTGTGACCCTGGGCAAGTCACTTAACTCCAATTGCCTCACTTAAAAAAAAAAAAGAGTTCACCTGGGGGCAGCTAAGTGGTGCAGTGGATAAAGCACCAGCCCTGGATTCAGGAAGACCTGAGTTCAAATCTGGCCCCAGACACTTGACACTAGCTGTGTGACCTTGGGCAAGTCACTTAACCCCATTGCCCTGCTTTAAAAAAAAAAGTGGAACACAGAAATATCACTGGTTCTCTTCAACTGTTGGAAGCCCCTGGGGGCCTGGTCAAATGTGTAAGGTGAGATCAGATAATATAAAATAAATTCTTAGCATATTAATTCATTCATTCTGCCTATACTATGTACTAGGCATTAGGCAAGGCATATCTAAGAATAGGTTTTGTAAAGGAATATATTTAAAGAAAAGGAATGTAAGTACCAACAACTGAAGCTGGGAATTTCTCATGTGCAAAAAGAATGTTTATATTTATTTTATTTTCTGGGTACCTCAGGCTAGATAACTGAGAATAGAGCAGTAGGGCAAGTAAAATTTTTTGGAGAACTGGTTGCTTATGATGCCTTGGTATCTATGAGGATGGTCTAAGGAAGTGATTCTCAGGCTTTTTGAAGTTATGATAATTCTACTGCCAATTATTTGAGGAAAACAATCTCTTACTAAAAGTGTTATTCAACAAAACCTTTAGTAAAAGTAATTTGGTTTTGGGACAGCTAGGTTGTGGCACAGTGGATAGAGCACTGGCCCTGGATTCAGGAGGACCTGAGTTCAAATCTGGCCTCAGACACTTGACACTAGCTGTGTGACCCTGGGCAAGTCACTTAACCCCAATTGCCTCAAAAAAAAAAAATAATTTGTTTTTGAGAAAACTGAAGACTCTCTGGGTTGTCATAAAAATGAAAACAGGCTCTATATAGATTGTCAAACAGGGAATCAGAAGACTGTAGCTTCAAACATTTACTAAGGACCTCAATCCAGTTTTGTTTTGAAACACTCATAAAAGTACTGCTCAGAGTCCTGGATTTTTCTGAGCCTCTTTTTCCCTGATAGAAGGAAACTCTCTACCTTCTTCATCTTCCCCAGTCTGTCATGATGTAGGCTGGCCTGAGCCTTTGACTTGTTATTTATACTGCTAGACCAAAACAGCTAACTGTCAGACAACCACACCTGTTCCACTTCTGCCTAAAAGGCAAGTGGGCAGGAACAGGGCAGCCCTATGAATATTGAGGATGCCTAAAGTTATCGATGCAATTTTGGCTAAGAAAAATTCTCACAATAAATTAAATTTGAATTACATCTGGAAATTTGCAGGAGGTCTGGAACAGTCATCTCAAATAATAGCAATGACTAAAAACTAAAGTCTTAACTCCAACCTAATTGTCAACAATGTGGGATTTAATGAAAGGGGTCCCAGACAGTGGCTGCCCCTGAGGAATTTCAAGAGACCCAGTTACTCTACTCTAGACGGTCTGGTACTGTCAGATTTTGCCTTTTCCCCCAGAGGAGCTGTACATACCACTCACTACCAGAGCTTACCCCTTGACATTAGCTGGGCACACTGATTGCGAGCAGATTTCAACATCTCTGGACTCCTACATGCCATAGTAAACTCTGTGCCTTTTCCTTTGGTGTAAACACCGTGGCCACCTCAGCTGCATTTGAGCTTGTTAATAAGACCTCCAGGGAAACCATTACCCTTGTAGACTTTAGAAATAAACCATGGTCCTAACGGTGAAAGGAGCCAGGACCTGCCTCATATTTTCCACCATCCACACAGCTCCCAGGGCACCCACACTAAGCTGGCACATCCAGTCTGCTGATTAGAAGCTTCAGTAAAGTCATATTTTGCTCATTTTCTATGGCTACCTACTTTCATGTTCTTGGTCAGGGCAGGCTTAAGATGTGGGCTTCCGAGGCTAAGAGGAGAGAAGGTTCTTTCTTTTTTTTTTTTTTTTTTAGTGAGGCAATTGGGGTTAAGTGACTTGCCCAGGGTCACACAGCTAGTAAGTGTTAAGTGTCTGAGGCTGGCTTTGAACTCAGGTCCTCCTGACTCCAGGGCCAGTGCTTTATCCACTGCGCCACCTAGCTGCCCCAGGTTCTTTCTAATATAGTTCCTACTTTTCAGGAATTTATCTGTGTGTCTTCTATTACAGGAAAAGAATGGGGGCTGAGCAAAGACTGTAAGGAACTGAGTAAGTTCCAAGTCACTGAGAAGCTACATGGTTCAGAGGACTGAGCAAAAGATTCTTCTCCCCCCGAAATGACCTTTTTATTTTTACCATTTACATTTTCAGCTGGCATTTGAGTAGGTATCTTCCACCTTCTCTTATACCTCATCACAGAATGAAAGAGAATTTTAAAATGAGAGCAGTGATACAATGAAATGTAGTTATAGACCTCAGGTGGATCATTTCTAATAGTTCCTTCAATCAATGCAACTTTGAAGAGTAAGGATATTATTTGAGAGATATGGAGAATCCCCCTAAATCAGGATAAACATACTCTATTCTTTCTTGGCAAGTCCCTTTCTTTCTTTTTTTTTTTTAACTTTATTTTTCTTGAGTTTTTATTTTGGTCCATGTTTTCTTTTAAAATGAGTAATATGGAAATATATTTTGCAAGACTACATGTATAACCTATATCAAATTGCTTACCTTCTTTTTTTTCTGATAAAAGTATTTTATTTTAAAAAAATTTTTTTAGTGAGGCAATTGGGGTTAAGTGACTTGCCCAGGGTCACACAGCTAGTAAGTGTTAAGTGTCTGAGGCCGGACCTGAACCCACGTACCCCTGACTCCAGAGCCGGTGCTCTATCCACTGCGCCACCTAGCTGCCCCCATTTTATTATTTTCTAGTTACATGTAGAGATAGTTTTCAACATTTGTTTATATAAGATTTCCAATTTCAAATTTTTCTCCCTCCCCTCCTCCCCTAGATAGCAGGTAATTTGGTATAGGATATATATACATATAACATCAAACATATTTTTGCATTAGTCGTGTTATAAGAGAAGAATCAGAGCAAAAAAGGAAAAACCTCAAAAAAGAAAAACAACAGCACCAAAAACAAAAGAGGGGCAGCTAGGTGGCGCAGTGGATAGAGCACCGGCCCTGGAGTCAGGAGTACCTGAGTTCAAATCCGGCCTCAGACACTTAACACTTACTAGCTGTGTGACCTTGGGCAAGTCACTTAACCCCAACTGCCTCACTAAAAACCAACAAAAAAAACAACCAACAAAAAAAGAAATAGTATGGTTCACTCAGCATCCATATTCCACAATTTCTTCCCCCTTCCCGGATTTGGAGAGCCTTTTCCATCATGAGTCCTTTGGAACTTTCTTGTACCCTTGTATTGCTGAGAAGAATCAAGTCTATCACAGTTGATCAATGCATAATGTTGATACTGTGTATAATGTTCTTCTGGTTCTGCTCATCTCACTCATCATCAATTCATGCAAGTCCTTCCAGGTTTCTCTGAACTCCTGCTCATCATTTCTTACAGCACAATAGAATTCCATTACATTCATATAACACAACTTGTTCAGCCATTCCCCAATTGATGGGCAACACCTCAATTTCCAATTCCTTGCCACCACAAAAAGAGTAGCTATAAATATTTTGTACATGTGGATCCTTTTCCCTTTTTTATGATCTCTTTGGAAAAAGATCCAAAAGTGGTATTGCTGGTCAAAGGGTATGCACAGCTTTATAGCCCTTTGGGCACAATTCCAAATTGCTCCCCAGAATGGTTGGATCAGTTCACAGCTCCACCAACAACTGAGCAAAAGATTCTAATCCCAGGTCAGTCTCTGACTTGATAAGTGACTCTGGGAAAACTAATTTTCTGACATCTGTGAAATCTCCCAAAGTGAAGAATGACTACCCTGCAAGGGCAATGCAGGCTGCCTGTAAACCTTCTTCAAAGTGATAATCAATCATTGGCTAACTGGCTGGCCAACTCTTTATAGATACATAGAACACACAAGCACCTCTGCAGTCAGTTCCTCTTCTGCTTCTACATAAAGGAAGAAGAATCTTTTCCTTCCTGGTGCCCTGACAATGAGCCTCAGCTACTACTTGGATCTGAGAGACTTGTGCCACTGCAAGCCCTTCACAAGGCTCCTGAGACCCAACAGGAACCTACTGAAATGGCATTCATTTAAAATCCAAACAAGTAGAGTTGATGCTCCGCTCTGTGCTCCTTCTTAAGTCGCTTCACATGCTGCCTGACTTACGATGTGGGCTGAGTGATAAATACCAAACCAGAGAAGATAGGAGGGAGGGAGCGTGTGTATGCCTGTGTTTGGTGCATATGTCAAAGTCAGGGTGAGTGGTCACCTTCCGAGGAACTGATTGCTCATATGAAGAAGCTCAATGGTCACTCTTACCCTGGCTACACTCTAAGATCTTCTTCTGTCTTTCCTATTTGCTGTCTCTGAAGGAGAACCTCCCTATCTCTATCAGGGGCACTATAATACTCCCAAGTGGAAAATTCTGGGACATTCTTTGTGCCTCCTCTCTTTCATCCCTCATACACAAATAGCACAAAATCCTGTTGATTTTTGCCTTTGAAATTTTTCTCTCTGCTTAGATCAGTTCTCTCTGTCCCTCCAATTCAATATCGCAATCATGGTTGATAGCAATGCCCTCTCGATGATCTCATTCCTCCAGCCTATCTACCATTCGGATCCATCCTCACTGCTTTCATCATGTAATTTTCTCACTCATAATGGCTCTTTATTGACTACCATATTGAATCCTAATGCCTTTGCTTGGCTCTACCCTATGTACCCAACCTTACTTCCCACCACTTCCTCTTATGAATTTTCCACTCTAGGTAGTCCAATTTCACCCAGCATTCTTTAAACATGTTGTAATCATTGCTATCACTATGTCTTTGCTCTTGCTAATCCCCCACGTGAAATGTCTGCCTGCCTTCCCTCTACCTATGTAAAACATACTATTCCTTCAGACCTCAGCTCAAGTCTCATCTCTTCCATGAAGCTTTCCTTGATTACTCCAGGGAAGCCGGTCTCCCCTTCTCTAAACTTCTACTGTAAGCATAGCAGATACCACACAATCCAGCACTTAATTATCCTGCCATATTATACCTAGCATAACTTACAGTACATTGTCGGGTATACTGTAATCACTATATATAATGCTTTAAAGTTTACAAATTGCCTTACGTACAATATTTCATTTGATCCTCACAATAACCCTGTGAAATAGGTGATATTATTATCCCCATTTTACAGATCAGGAAACTGAGGTTTGAGGGTTTGGGGACTTGTCCAGGGTCACAAAAACTAGTAAGGAACTTAGAAAAGATTCAAACTCGGGTCTTCCTGATTACAAGTCCAGTGCTCCAGCTACTACACCCTCTCAACTGCTAAAACTAAATAAAAATATTCCCAAGTTCATTCAAGAGAAGAGAATCACTATATACTCTGGTGATTCCAAGATTGACTCTACATCTGGGTAGATACATAAAAGAGGGAAATGCAAGGAAAACCATCCAGTGCATGGCTTAAACAGGAATCTGGCCAACTAAGGAATATGGTGAAAGAAAAGAAGCCCTTTTCTTTGGCTTATATAAAAAAAAATGATCAATTTGATTTGCCATAATGTCATATTTCTTGCTTGCTTTTTTTTTTTTAGTGAGGCAATTGGGGTTAAGTGACTTGCCCAGGGTCACACAGCTAGTAAGTGTTAAGTGTCTGAGGCCGGATTTGAACTCAGGTACTCCTGACTCCAGGGCCAGTGCTCTATTCACTGCGCCACCTAGCTGCCCCGTCCTATTTCTTTTAAATTGGCATTGGGGTAGGGACTCAACGGACAAGAGTTACTTAAAACTTGTCACCTGTGGCCCATCAATAGATAATATAAAAGAAAAGAGAAAATGATCTACTCAATAAATCCCTATAGATGGTTAGGTTAGAATGGCTTAATGATGAGTACAGGCCAACCCACAATAATTTACTTCTCAACATCCCTAGATGCATTTCTCCTTGCAGGACTTCACATATATCTTGGGGAAAACTTGGGTTCCCCATTTTCATTTCTACCTGTTGAGAGCCATGGTGACAGTTGCTCCTTGTTGCATCTCCTGAGAAGCTGCCACAGCAGCCTCTGCCAATGATGCCACTGCTTGGGTTGCTTCTGAGGCCTGTGTTGTTTGGATGGTCATCTCACCCCCCTGTAGTGTGGCCCAATTTTGTTCTACCTGTCATAACACAAAGAGAAAGGTTAACAATCAGAGACATTAAAGGGAGATGAGTCCAAATAAAATAATGCTACCAGCTAATAAATTGGTATTTGTTCACCAAAGTGCAACAATACAACTGAGGTACGTGAGATGTGAAGAAAGGTAGTGATGAGAGGTCAGTGTGAGAAGCTACAAGTTTCTAGAATGGAATGTTAGCAGAGCCTTCTCTGATTCTTACTGTCCCTCCACTATCCTCTGGGACAAAATGAAGCAGGGTCTCCCATATTTGTGATTTATCATATTCTCAAGAAGATTCAGAGGCTCCAAGAAGGCTAGGCCACGAAAATGCCTCTCTCTGAATTATGCAATGAATGGCCCTTAAAACACACACAGTGCACACAAGCTTGTTATCATCCAAATGTTTATCTTTTTCTTTTGCATCCTTATCGGCTGTGAGCCAAAAGAATCAGGTCACTGCAGCATTGGTAATGTAACCAATGCACTACAGAAATAGTGTATTTCCTTTTCTCAGAGCTACACTGTCTCCTAGATACCTACCATATATTCTCTTTTTTTCCAGGGCAATGAGGGTTAAGTGACTTGCCCAGGGTCACACAGCTGGTAAGTGTCAAGTGCCTGAGGCCGACTTTGAACTCAGGTCCTCCTGAATTCAGGGCCGGTGCTCTATCCACTGCGCCACCTAGCTGCCCCTTATGACATACCTTTAATAAGGAATTTAAATCTCTGGGCATGAATACCATCTGCAAAAGGAGCAGGGGCTTTGTCCATTCATAGCATGAGAAGCACAGAGGAAGGGAAGATAGGTAGGAAAAAAACAGGAGATACTAGGAGCCTAGGGAAGAAATGACAGGGGCATGGGGCGGGAGGTGTTGATAGCCCTTTTCAGGGTTTGAAGGGCTACCAAAGAGCATGCATAGATCTGTTTGGTCCTGGAGAGCTTAAACAAGGGCTATGAATGGATGGAAAGTACAAAGAGACAAATTAATGCCTGATGTCAAGAAAAAAAAATTCCTAACAATTAGAGTCAGCCACAAGTGGCATGGCTGCCTTAAGACAGGAGTGGGTTCTTCCTCCTGGGAGGTCTTCAGACAGAGGCCAGGCGGCCACTTATTAGTTATATTGTACCAGGGATTCTTTTCAGTGTACAGGTGCAATACTTAAACCACTGGGAGGCAAGGAGGAAAGCAAGCCTGACAAGTCTTACACCCACAAAGCAGACTTCAAGAATTTAGCCCCATTCAAGTGGTTTATTTTGCATTAGAGCAAAACAGTCCTGCTGCCACCTACTGCCATCAAATCCTCCTCTTTTCATATCGTTTCTGCTCCTCTGCTCTCCTCTACCTCTTTGCACTTGTTTCCCCGCCCCCTCCCCGCCAATGAGGGCTACCGTGGTGCAATTATTAGTATGCTAATAGCTGGGGTACATCATATTCAATATGCACTAAATAAAATCATGTCAGAACATCACACATATTTTATACAAGCAAATATTAAAAAAAAAATTCACCGCTAGCACCTGTGCATTTTTAACAATTATAAAACTAGGTACTGATATACAAGTAAATATTTCTATACTTTCCCTTCATCCTACCTACTTCCAAATAAAGAAGTACTCTGATCATTTCTGTCTCAAGTTTATCACTTGGTCAGTGGGTACTTGAGTTAATAGCTCATTTTCTTATTCATGTCTCCAACTACACTGTACCCTGTCATACTTTTCCTTTTCTGGAAACACTATAAATTCCACTTCTGCTATCTGAATATCATTTGTAATGATGTCATTTTGAATTTTTACTTGTAATTTTAAATTTGTAATTAAAATATATATCATATCTAATTCATGCAATTGAATTAACACAGAAAAGAGAATTTTAGGACATGAATAGTGAGCATCACCCCTGTAGTATAGTGGAAAGACTGCCTTGGACTGGCAGTCAGGAGACCTCAATTATAGTTACAGCTGAATCGATGGTAGTTGTGTGACTCTGGACCTTAATCTTCTTATCTGTAAAATAAGTCAATCTATATTTGTACATTTATATCAACAATGAAATTTGTGAGAAAAATATCTTGTGAGACTTTGTACATAGATTATTACACATTGTCAATTTTTACTTTGCTATTATTATTTATAAGCTTTGTATGCCTTCTGCTTATGTATTTGTCCTCTGTCCTAATTTCTAAAAAGGGCAGGTATGGTCTTTTATTCCCATACATCTTTCCATAGCATTAAAGATGGCACTAAGGGTAAAATGAGTACCATACTTAGTGCTCAATAATTGATTCGTTCAAGAGACCAAATCATCTAGAGGGAGATAAAGTGCCCCCAAAGCAATCCTTTTCAAGAATGCAACTGAATACTAAGAGCTGTGTCATTTGCTAAGTGGAGAACTAAGAAGCAGGACGTCAAGCAAAATATAGATAAGGAAATGTAGATATAGAAAATGAAAGAATCTTCCATTTTCCAATACCTGGAAAAATTAGTATGAAATAATATTAAGATAAAAAAAAGCAGAACACTCAATAGCAGGTACATATTACAACTGTGTAGAAATGTATGTATGTTCATTGATAAAGATCAGAAGAGAATCTGGAATAATGTAGATTTTTACATGTCACCACATTCTTTTAAAATGTTCTTCCCATGTGCTTGTTCATCATAAAAATTGCCGACCAATCTTCCTTCATCACACCCCTGACTCTCATTCCTCTGCCCTCCCCCAAAAAAGGAGCTCTGGGTTAGAGTTCCTACGTTGACACGGACTCACCTACCCGAGCCAAATTTCTCATTCATTATAATGAGGTTCTTATACCTCAACATTAATACTTTAAAGGTCTGTGGTTGAGACAGATCTACAACTCAGTAGATGGTCTTTGATAGCTGCTATGGCCAAAACATTCATCACCTTGAGGTCACTCTTGTAATGAACCTTGTCTGAACTTAGCTAGGCTGGTCTTAGACAAGATAGACATACAGTCTATCACTGACCCTATACTCAAAGGCTTTCCAGCTTGGTAGGGTTGGCTAAGTCTTGCCCTACATTGGCACAGATTCTGTGGGTTTTTTTAAAAAAATGTGTTTTTATCTGATAATTTTTTCAATTAGTAAACATTTATTTTCTCTCCCTCTTACCTCTTTTCCCCCCATTGGAAAAACAAAATAAAACAAACCAAGACCTTGTAATAAAGATGCATGGTCAAGCAAATCAAATTTCCACATTGACCATGTCCAAAAATGTGGCTTATTTGCATCTCGAGCCCATCACCTGTGTCAGGAGCTGGGTATATTGGAATAGATTTTGAAAGCTCAGGGATGCCTCCTTATTATGATGAGGCGTTAGATTAGAACTTTAAATAAAGTAAAGGAAGAAAAAGACACTGTTCACTTTTATAAGGCACTTTTAGTACCTTAGAGAAAGATGCTGTCAAAACACTAATTCTCATGCAAAGCCATCCTGTGTAATTAGTTCACTGGCATTCATGTGGTCAAGAGAATGCACTATCAATGATAGCTCTAGTGGCATCCAAACGAACAAGGCAAACTAACTACAAAAAAGTATGTTAATATCTTTACAAAAAATTAGGTTGAGGTGAGAGAGATCAGATTTGAAGGGCAAATTAAGACTATATGTATGTACAAAGTACATGGTCTAGAGCTCCATCATTACTTTTTTTTTTCCCCATGGTGGGGCAGTGAGGGTTAAGTGACTTGCCCAGGGTCACACAGTTAGTAAGTGTCAAGTGTCTGAGGCCAGATTTGAGCTCAGGTCCTCCTGAATCCAGGGCCAGTGCTTTATCCACTGTGCCACCTAGCTGCCCCCATCATTACTTTTTAAAAATACAAATATATTCTTCCTTTTTACCCTATACAGTAGTGTGACTACATTACTCACCTTTACTTAGACCTAGGCTCTAGGCTGCACTGCTGATTCAGCTCACAGCTCTGTATTTTCCTGTTCCTACGCCTTTGTCCACAGCACTTCCTTTGCACAATAGGGGATATGCCATCAGGAAATAGCCTACAGTAACTCCTAGAGCCCATTCCTGGCTCTTAACTGATAGTTCAGGGCTCACAAAGTTATATTATTATTCTCTAAATGGGCCAGTTTCTGCTTAGATGTGTGAACTTCAACTGCTACTTTATGCAAAAGTTCCCCTACAGCTTGTCTTTTTTAGCTAGGTCTTTCATTACTGGGGAGAACTCACAGTCATGTACAAACCAGAACACTTCACTATGCCCCACCTCTTCCCCGTTACTTCTAAAAAGATGTTAACTGACTAGACCTAACATTGATCCCACTGTTAACAGTTCTTATCCTGAACCAACTGTTTATACTCTTTGTTTCTTGTCTTTGAGCCAATTCTATATCCCTGACAAATCTCACATAAAAAAAAGGGGGGGAGGGGAGAGGGAAGATTCTAATCTGAAATTTTTTCAAAGGCTTTAAAAAAATCTTAAATCAATTATAGACACTTAAGCCAAGAGCTAGTCTAGTAGATTTAGAGAGACAAAATTTCCCCTTAAAGAAACTATGTTCCCTTTTCCCGATGATTAAATTTGCTTAAACCTCTTTTCTACTGGATTAGAAAGATGAAATGTCTTCATAGTCACAGCAGAAAGACATCATATATATGCATGTATGTGTGTGTATATGCAGACATATACAAACACACTTTACTACACACAAATCCCATGTCTTATAAACCACCATAATATACAAAACACAAGACCCTTTATGAAATGTGTAGTTTGGTATTCCTACTAGTGTCAGGAAAATGAATGTTACCCATCCACAGGAAGGAGACTCCTTTCCCATACCCCATGAGTACACCCACAGACATGGGTGCAGATGTAACCCTTATTCTTACCTCTCCATCAGTCACAGCAGAGTAATTCACTTGGGCAACAGTGACAGTGGTAGGCAATTCAGAAGCATCAGCCAAAGTGGCTACTGTTGCTCCTGTACCAACCTAAGTACAGACACAGAAAGCTGTTAATAAACAGAAACTCCGTACTTTCAATTGCTTGGTTAATCTAAAATGTAGCATTCTTAGAAGGCATCCTATTGAAACCGCTTGACTTGATCTTCACATCATCCAGCAGATCATCCTTCAAGTCCTATCTCAAAAGTCCCAAACCCTAAGTATAACTCCCCCCGCCAGGGAAGGAAAACTGACAGAGAAAGTGACCCACCTAAAACCCCATTCATTCTGCATCTGGCAACGCTTCTTAACAAGCAAGCTGTGACTCTGACCTGAAGGGCTCTGCTACTTTGACTTGGTGGCCCTCTCACCCTGGGGCTTTCTCAGGCTGAAACAGCTCATCTACACTTGGTCCACCCTGCCTGCCTCCTCACTCGAGCCCCCACTCTGGAATGTCTCCCCGCCTTAGGGTGCTTTGTGTCTCTATTTGTATCCCCAGCCCTTGAAAGCACAGGCCTGGCACAGAGAGGGCACTGAATTGTGCTTGCTGCCTGCCTGTCATATAGGAAGAGTTCTCATTATGCATCTATGAAATTATAAGAGTTCTGAGGGGCAGGGAATGTGAATCCTTCAGCTTTATATCCCCAGGAACGAGCATAATTGGTGTCTAATAAGTGCTGGATAAATCAAAGGGAATATTCTTTTGTCTTTAAAATTAAATAAAGGCTACTCAGCGGCTTTGGGCAGAGAGCAGCCTCTCTGATCTGCAATGGTAAGGAACCATCTCTGTTGTTGGTGTTTTGTTTTGGTGTGTGTGTGTGTGTGTGTTTGTGTGTGTGTAGCAGGGCAATGAGGGTTAAGTGACTTGCCCAGGGTCACACAGCTAGTAAGTGTCCGAGGCCGGATTTGAACTCAGGTCCTCCTGAATCCAGGGCCAGTGCTTTATTCACTGCACTGCCTAGCTGCCCTCTAAGGAACCATCTCTGAAACCAAGGCCCAAGAGACTCACCTGGATGAGGGAGACGGTGCCGTCAGGATTGCTAAAGGTCTGGACTACAGTCTGGGAGGGTACCAGATGTGCTATACTGTGTGTTGCTGTGGCCTGCTGTTGTGTTTGCTGATCTTCAAAAGCGTACAACAAGTCTTCCCGTCCATGTTGTTTATAGCAGTTCTTGACTATAGTCCGTAATGCCTGGGTCCACGACACCTATCCGCAGAATACCAGAAAGTAACGGTTCAGCAGAGTAGAAGATATAGAGGGCACACATTACTTACTATTCAGCCCTTTGCTGGCACGAGCCCCCCAAGGCTGCTGCCACTTGTCCAACCAAGCCAAAGCCCACCCTATACAATGTGCTGCTGCAAACAGGAGGGCACGTCTTTAGAACCAAATAATTCTTTCCTCCAAAAGACCTTGGACCAGGTTCTTCTGATCTCATAAAGGTCTTTTTCCCCCCAGTGGGTTAAACAGCCAGATTTATTGAAGACAGACCTTAACTTCTCACCTGTAAGATAGGCATAATAACATTTGGACTGCCTACTTCATAGGTCTTCTTTTATGAAGAAAGAACTTTGTAAATCTTAATGAGATTTCTTAGTGATCATCATTATTGTTGTTGTCATCATTATTTAGGAAAATGATTACTTAACCTTACATTTTCAGAAAACTTACGATAGGAGCAGCACCATCTGGAACAAGTCACTTCACTGCTGTGATTGTAAAATACACATAATGTTTGTACCCTGTGACGCACAGGGTTGTTATGAGGAAAATACTCTGTAGACCTCAGGGTACTATAGAGATGTGGGCTATCAGGGTGAGGTCACAAATCCAGAGCTGGAAGGGACCTCAAAGGCCATCCAAGTCCAAAAGTTTCATTTTACAATTAAGGAAACTGAGGCAGGAAGGGCCTGCTCCAGATCACACAGGCAGAAGTATTGAAGGCACTCTGATTCCAGAGCCAGGACTCATTCTACTGCCCCACACTGACTGCATAGTTATCATCATTAAATAACAATGTATAGAACACACTTTTGAAATTGTAAAGTGTTCTACACAAGCTTAAACTATTGTTCTTATTTGTCAAGCATCCAAATAAGCATTCTCAAAAAACTTATAACCGGAATGAAAAATAAACATGCTAAAAAGGGACGCCTTGCCTTAAACTTACCAGCTGTTTGCCTCCTCTCTATTCCAATAAAAAGAAATTTCTGAGCTAGTGAGAGCATGGTCAGGCCTACCAATACACTCCACACATGTGGCAAAGAAACCATTTGCTATTCAACAATAAACGAAGACAATAAGGACTGAGAAAAGTCTCTGAAGTGACTGCTACCTTTACTCCCAGCTTACACGGAGTCTTCCTTCCAAGGATTACATAGTTAAAAATGTCTTCAAGAAGTTTAAGAGAAGTAGCGGCCTTACCTAAGGCTTATACAGCAAGCACAGGAAAAAAGAAAGGGGGTAAGAGACAAATTAGGTTGATTTTAAGTGGGCAGATTTGGTTTTTATTAAAATTTTATGTTGCTCCAACCTAAAGAGAAGAGTTAAGGGAAACAAGAGGGACTGCCCATCTCAACAAACGCTCTACTCACCCTCTGTTTTTGTTCTTCTGTTCGGACATCACTGCGGACATTTGCCCATGGGATGTCTTCTGGCCACCATATCGGTTTACAGCTCTCCTTCCCCCATCCTGGCTTCCCACGGCCTGTGGAGTACTTTAGCATTTCTGGGATGAATGCCCGAAGCTGAGCCTAGAAGAGAGATAACAGTTAGTAGGCATGAAGAGAAGTGATGCTGCTTTGTACTAGACTAGATTTCTCCACCTTTGTCCCTATAAATCACTGAATTAAAGAGTAATCTTAGAAGACCCTGCAAAATCCTGAAGAGAACTAAGGGGGTCTTAATAAGAGACTATGGATTTACAGCTATCTGGAAACTATTAATGCTGAGAAAAAAGGTTCTAGGCAACATATATCCTGATACTGTTCCTCTATTAACAAGAACATCTGCCTGAAAAAAGTATTTCTCTCTCAAGATATTCTTGGTACTGAGGCTTATTTTGCTCCTAAAGTTACCATGTGGTCAAACAACTCATGCCACAAAAGGCAACAGAGGGGCAAAACAAAATGAAGGGAGCAGGACCATTCTTCAGAAACAATAATTAGGGGGTAGCTAGATGGTGCAGTGGATAGAGCACCGGCCTTGGAGTCAGGAGTACCTGAGTTCAAATCCAGCCTCAGATACTTAACACTTACTAGCTGTGTGACCCTGGGCAAGTCACTTAATCCCAATTACCTCACTTAAAAAAAAAAAGAAACAATAACTAGCTTTCAAAAAACAAAACAAAACGGTTCTGATTTCGGAAAGTTAGAAATGCAAACCATGAAGAGGAGTGTCTTAAACAAGACATTTCTCTAAGTTTCTGTAAGGCTTTAGCAAGACCCTCATCCTCCACATAAATGAAAAGAGCATGTGATTATAGTGTGTACTTCATTCAGATTTATTTCATGAAAAGGAACCAGATCAACAAGATTACAGAACACAAAGAATCGACCACGATTTCCTCTCTCTCAATCCCTGCTCCCTGAGGAGCTAAAGTTTAACAAGAGTGTGAAATTTCTGAAACTGGCTGACAATATTTTTGTGGCAAGCATTCACCAGACAAAGATTAGCCTTCCTCCTCAGCCTAAGGTAGATAGAGTGTTCCAAAGACAAGCAAGACACACGCTGGGGGCAGCTCAAAGCCAAAAGAAGCAATGAAAGAAGAGGAAGCATTTTACAATGTGTCAGGTCTAAGGACAGAGGTTCATCTGTAAAGTGGAAATGGAAATATTCAAATACTAGTTGCCAGACAGGATGCATTAACTGCCTATACTGGTAGTAGAGAATTCGTCTGAAAAAGGAATAGTCGTCCAACACTGGTTTACAGCCACAACAAGGGACTGCAGTTGGCAGTAAAGGCCTCCTTTTTCTTCCTAGTTTCTGTACCCAGTATTGCCTCTTCACCTCTGTCCTCTATAAGACATATCCTGCTTACAGGATATGACACAACACATTCCTGTATATATTTGGCTCTGTGGCGTCAAGCAGCAGGCTAACAAGACTATATCCATTTGCAAATCCAGGCTATGGACTGGCCCATGAGGTCACTTCTCTGGTTATTTTAAGAAAGAGCATCTCAAAGTCATGCCTTTCTTCCACCCTGGAATCTCTGGAGAATGTCCTTTTCTACTTCCAATTCAGAGAGAAATAAAAGGCTTAACCTGGCCTGTACAAAATGGGCGATCCTCACGTCTTTCAGGAAGAAAAATAAAAGAGAAATAGTTTGTTTTTTTTTCCCCACAGATGTAAATCCAGAGAACTCTCCTCTCTTTTAAAAGTTCTTTATTTCTGTGGTTGCATCACTAAAGAATACCCAAGGAAATTCCGATAAAGGAAAAGGCTGAAGATTAAAGCCCCAATGAGTATAATGATTCAGTGTAGTCTATAAATCCAGGGGCAGCTAGACGACTCAATGGATAGAGTGCTGGGCCTAGGAGTCAGGAAGACCCGAGTTCAAATCTGGCCTCAGAAACTCAGAAGCTTTGTGACCCTGGGCAAGTCACTTAATCTCTGCGTAAATCCACTGGAGAAGGAAATGGCAAATCACCCTACTATTTTTGCCGAGAAAATCCCATGGATAGTACTGGCATGCTATCGTCCACTGGGTCATGACAGCAGGACGTGACTGAACAACTGAACAACAGCAACAATGATGACATGTACGAAGAGCAGAAATTTAGTACTTGTACACTTCCTGACTCCTAGGTGCCATCTGATCTTATTGGTTTCTAGGGCAAACATTTCCAAACTTTTTTTTGGCCCTTCTACGCCCTGACTTTCAGCAAATCTTCCTCTTATCCCTACTCAATCAGTTCTAGAGTTTACCATGGATATACAACATAGGAACATAAAAGAAATTAACTTAATAGGATAACATAGCTTTTTGAAACTGACCATTCCTTATACTTGCCCTCCTTGACATGCTTTTTATATATCACAGGTGAGGAACATCTGTTCTAAAGATGGTGGTAACAATAATAATAATAATAGCTTATAATTACATCAAAGTTTACAAACTGCTTTAAATATATTATTTCACATGATACTTACAACAACCCTGCCAAGGTAGGTGTTATTGTTACACCGACCTTACAGATAACTTAGAGGTTAAATGACTTGTCCACGTAGCTATTAAGTATCTGAGGCAGGATCTAACCTCAGATCTTTCCAACTTCACCTCAGAGTGACAGAACCTCATTGAATTTAGCCAGGATGGCTCTTGGGTGACAAGTGTACCAGGCAAACAATCAACAAGCATTTACCAAGCAACTACTTTGTGCTATGTACGGACTTGGTGCTAGGAAGACAAATTAAAAAGTGCCTCAAAGAGTCTACCTTCTATTAGGGGATTATAACACATTAGGGGATGGTGATCACCTAGGATCACCTTAGGGAAGGGAATTTTTGACTAGGTTTTCACAGGGATTGTGAGTAGAGTCCTGCCCATTTTAGTCTACCTCAGGGCTTGAATTGGAAGCATTTTTCAGTCTGACAGGGCCTGGCAGAGCTATGTGGCTGGTCTAGCTTTAAGCACCGAGGGTCACCTCTTGTTTAAACACTTGCATCTGCTTTGAAGGCCTTGTGTGATCTGACCTGGATCTAACTACCCACACTGGTTTCCAATATTTCCAATTATACACGCTCTGTTCTGGCCAGCTCGGTTACCCTACCATTACACAAATGTGCCTTGCTCATTCCTCCTTCCCTCTTCACATCTAAATCCTAACACTCCTTTAAGGCTGTGCTGAAGTTCACAAAACCTCTCCTGACTATTCCAGCCCTTACTGATGCCCTTCCTGTCTGATCTCTTAGAGCCCCAGTCTTTGACCACAGGACCAAGCATTTAATTATGGACTACTGTGTACTCTTCTCTAACCATTTTGAGCATGGTACTCCTATTTTCCCAAATGCACTGAGAGTTCCTTGTCTCATTGAAGAGAGGTGGTGGGAAAAACAATGCAATTTTTCCTACAGGAAAAAAAAAAAGTCATCTTGAGGGAAAACCCCAAAGAGCAAGTCAATCAGCAAACTAAGATTAGAACTCATGATATAGGAAGAGAGGGTCTTAGACTTACAGGACCTGGGGCTCATCTATTCTAACTCCTTCACTGTACAAGTGAGAATACTGATGACTTGAGAGGTAAGTGATTTGGCCAAGGTCAGAGAGGGACAAACCCCAAATCTTTTGACCCTAAGAATCTACTGGCTTTCCTATGGTATTGCAGCTGTCTTAGATTTCTGCCAGGCTCTAGCTGGCCTCAGGCTCAGTTAGGAGATGGCATGGTCCAGGAATAAGGATCTTGGATGTGGAGTCAGAGGGTTTTGGTTTAAATCCTGACTGACTACTAGCTCTATCAGCTTGGGCCTCCAGAGGTTGGGGAATACACATTTGTGATGTGCCCAGTCAGCCTGGGAGTGAGGCTTCAACCAGCCCCTTCTGGTGGGTTCATGAGCAGGAGCAGAGGAAGCAGATGATAGGAGTAATTCAGGGATGAGACACAGCAGCAGAAGAGCAGTGATAGGACAAGGGGGTAAGGAATTCCAAAGCAGAGGACACCACAGTGTTGAAATGGCTAACTATCGGTTTGAGGAAGGAAAGTGGCATCAGAGCAGGGGCAATGGCCTCAGAAGTACCGAGGGGGACAGGGATTATGGATCACAAAGAGAATGAAAGACAAGCACAGAAGGGGCAAGGTACAGTGCCAACATTTGTTCTAAAATGTGGTATCTAGAAGTGCACACAATACAGCAGAGGAGGTCTGGTTATGTTCGAGTATAGAGAAGCTCTCATCTTTCCTCATTCTGGACACTTTCTTCTATTAATATAGCATAAGATCAACTCTGCTTGTTTGGCTACCAGACCTCACTGTTTGTATTTCAGTAATACTGTTGGCTTACTGTTCAGCAAACCTCATAAATCTTTTTGGCACCGCATATTCCCCAGTCAAGTGTCCTTCACTCTCATACTTACAGGGTTGATTTATTTTTTTTAACTAAAGGGAAGACCTTTACACAAAGACCTATTAAATTTCATATTAGGTTTGGTCCACCTTTCCAGTCTCTTCATATATTTTTGGATCTGTGTGACCCTGGGCAAGTCACTTAACCCTCATTGCCCTGCAAAAACAAAATGTAAAAAAAAAAACCCAAACCCAAAAAACACTAAATAATTCTCTACCAGATTCATGTCATTAACAACTCAGCTAATAAGCATTCCATCTCTACCTCCATTCCAATCACTGGGAGGCACAGTGGAAACAAAGGACCTGGCTTCAAATCCCTCATTTGACTAATATTACCTGTGTGACTATAAGCAAGTTGTTTCCCTTCCCTGGGCCTCATTTTTCTCATCTGTATGGACTAGATGATCTCAGAAGGCCCTTCTAGCTTTGGATCTAAAATCCAATGAAGACTGCTAAAAATGACGAGCACAATAGGGCCACACTGGAAAACCTTTAACGTATAACTTCTATCCAATAATCAGGACTTTTGTAGGAACACTTGTTTATCCTCTTCTGAATCCATCCAGCCAGATCCTTTCACTTTACCAAGAAGGGTACTGTAAGAGCTTTCATCCAATCACTTACTGAAAAATCCAGGCAGACTGTGTCTAGAGTACTTCCCGGAAGAACTAGTCTACTATTCCAGTCAAAGAAGAAATGAATAATCTGGCAGGGCACGGTTTGTCTTTAATGAGCCTAACCGGCAGCCAGTGATCACTACTTCCCTTTCTAAATGCTCACAAACATATGTGCAATAATCTGTTCTAAAGTTTTCCCAAGAATCAAAACCATCAGCCCACATTCCAATGAATCTACCCTACCCTCTTCCATTTTTGGTAATCAAGAAATCCTCCCTAATTCTGTGACACTTCCTTTCTCCACAATTATTCAAGTATCATGGAGAAGGAGCTCTTTCAGACTCTAGAATGAAATCATTTAGGCCAGCATAATTATCAGTCCATCCATCGACACGCAAGATTAAGTGATGACTTTATGTCAGGCACTATGTTGGGCCACTCACAAAAAGCTCACATTCTAATGGGGAAGACAAGAGGCCCACATATAAATACAAATATATTCAACATCGTTAGATACAAAGTACTTTGAGGGGAGAACAAAAACACTAGCATTTGGGGAATCAGGAAAGGTTTCATGCAGATGGAGAATGAACTTGATCTTAAAAGAAGAGGACTCTGTGAGATGGAGGTGGGGGAAGCACATTCCAGATACTTGAGGTAGCTACTGAAAGGCCACTGAAACCAGAGATGAAGAATGGGAAGTGAGGAAACAAGAGAAGGGCTGGTTTGGCTGGGTGTGTGGGGAGAGGAAGTGATTTCCAATGAGGCTGGAAAGATGGGTTAGGGGAAGGGTTGTGAAGGGATTTAAGATTTAAATAGGGTTTGTATTTTATTTTAGAAACAAAAGCAAGTCATTGGAGTTAGTTGGTCAATGGTTAAGCATTGTTGGTCAGTGTCTACTATGTGTCAGGCCCTGTGCTGAGTATCAAGAGATAGGCAAAAGACAGACTCTTCCTTTCAAGGAGTTCCACGATCTAATGGGGAAGACGACTATGTACAAACTATATCAAAGATAAATAATCAACAAGAGGAAAGAATTAGAGAGATTAGCAAAGGCTTCCTGAGGAAGGTGGGGCTTTAGTTAGGGCCTGAAGGAAGCTCAGGAAGTCAGGAGGTAGAGATGAGGGGGGGAACAAATCAGGCCTGAGGTACAACCTGTGAAAAGGCCCAGCGCTGAGAGCTGGAGAGTCCTGTTTGAGGAACAACCAGAAGCCTGTGCCAATGTACTGAAGAGTAAATGGAGGGGGATGGGGGTAAGGAAGGTGGGGCTGGGGGGTGAGGGGGAGGGAAGAAGGTTATGAAGGGCTTTGAAAGCTAAACAGAGGTTTTTATATCTGGTCCTGGAGGCAATAAGGTGCCCCTGGATTGTATTGAGAGAGAGAGAGAGAGAGTTTGTGTGTGTGTGATGGTTGGACTTGTGCCTTAGGAAAATCACTCTGGTAGCTGGAAGAAGGATAGACAGTAACAGAGAAAGGCTTGTGGCAGGTCCCCAACAGTTAAGAGCCTGTACCAGGGCTCTGGCAGGGTCAAGAGAGAAAGGGGTATGTTTGCAAAAGGAAAAACACCAATGGAGTTGGCGGGAGCAGGGAAGCAGAACTGCATTTTAGAAAAATTCTCTGGCAGCAGAGCGTAGGATGGATTAGTTCCTATTGGGAGACAAGCAAAAATCCAGGGAAGAGGTCATTAGGTCATTAGGATCTTACCACTGGTAACTGAGTGAATACACAGGATGAGGGATAGCAAGAAGTCCAGGTTACAACCCCCAAGATGAGACAGATGGTGGTATATTCAATAGAAATAGAGGAGTCTGGAAGAGGAGAGGATATGGGGGGAAAGATAATGAATTCTATTTAGACATTAAATTTGAGGTATCTCTGGAACATCCAGTTAGAAATAGACAGTTGGCGATGCGGCCTGATGCTCAGGGGAGAGACTGGTAAAGATACCTATAGAAATGATAATTAAACCCATGAGAGCTGATAAGGTTACCAAGAGAGGGAATGTAAAGAGAGAAGGGGCCCAGGGCAGACTGTTAGGGGGTATGATATGGATGATGACCCAGCAAAGGAGACAGAGAAGGGATCCTCAAGGAGAAGGAAAAGCAAGATACAAAAGTGTCCCTAAATCCAGAGAGGAGAGAGTATTCAAGAGGAAAAGGGTGGGGGTGGGGCGCGGGAACAGGGATATGTTAAGCCCTTGAATATTCACATGTAAATGTGTTGTAACATTTTCAGGCTAGAGAGATAGACAATATTTTACTAGAGGTAAGAGAATTAAAACTAAAGAATAATAGGATCTTAGAGATGGAAAAGACTTTAGAGATAATCTAAGGTAATTTGCAACCAATAAATCCCTTCGACAAATGGTCTTTTACCTTCTGCTCTAGATTTAAAGGATGGAAAGGGAACTGGTCTAGTTCCCTACATTCAGGCAAACAAGACTTTATTTCTGTTTTAAAGATAAGGTGACTAAATCCTAAGGAGACTTGAGCTGGACCACTCTCCTGTGTATCCTAAGAAGTTCACAGGTTTGTCAATGACTAACAAAATAATTATTGGGTAATACTGATTTAAGGGTGGTAATAACAGAAAGAAGGGAATAGATTAAAAGGTCTCTCAAAGTCTTTTCTGGCTCTAGAAATCCATGTATGAAATGTTTGGGGGTTGGGGGGAATGCTAGGTTAACATCAGCTGAAAAGACTGGGGAAAAAACAAGGAAAGGCAAATAAAAGTACTTAATTAAGGTCCCGTAAGAATTTAGGAAAAGAACGGTATCTAAGCCAAAATCAATTTGCAATAACCAGAGGGACCCTGATTTTTCTAAAAGTCAACAAGAGACTGCAGAAAATTGCCTGTTTATTAAGAGAACTTAAAAATATTTTCTACTGCAAAACTTCATTTGGTGGTACCATAAATGAATGAATGAATGAATGAATGAATGAATGAAAGAATGAAAGAATGAAAGAACGGCCCAACCATGTCAACCTCCTATGCAACCTTCAGTGGCTCCCTATTGCCTCCAGGATCAATCACTTAAGTCCTCTGTATTGCCTTCAAAGCCCTTCATGACCAACCATCTTTCCACCCACACCTCAAACAAGACCCTCCATCTCCACAGCAGACTTTTTTTTTTTTTTTTTTGGCTGTCCCTCATGCTTTCTTTCTACAATTCCAGCTATTGGCTATCCTGGCTTCCTTCAAATCACAGCTATCCCATCTTCTACAGGAAGCTTATCTCAACCCCTCTTAATCTGGGTGCCTTTCCTTTAAAAATTATTTCCTATTTTTCCTGCATTTGGCTTATTTGTCCATATTTGTTTGCTTGTCTCCCTCGTTAGAGCATGACTTCCTTGAGGATAGGAACTCTTTCATCTCTTAGGAAGCTGGTGGTGGAGTGGACAGAGTGTTGGGCCTTGAGTCAGGAAAACTTGAGTTCAAATCTTATCTTACTAGCTGTATGGCCCTGGGCAAGTCACTTAACCATTCTGTGTCTCAGTTTCCTCAACAATAAAATAGAGATAACAGAAACCACATAATAGGGATGTTGTGAGAATCAAAACGAGATAATATTTGTAAAGGGCGTGGCACGTTGCATGGCACATAGTAGGCCTTTAATAAATGTTTATTGACTGACTGAAAAAATTGAAAAAATAATTTATTATGTGCCAACCACTATGTGCTAAACTTTGACAATATACAGAAAAGCCAGTCCTTGCTCTCCAGGAGCTCCCATTCTTTTTTGTTTTGTTTTTGTTTTTGCTGAGGCAATTGGGGTTAAGTGACTTGCCCAGGGTCACACAGCTAGTAAGTATTAAGTGTCTGAGCCAGATTTGAACTCAGGTCCTCCTGAATCCAGGGCCGGTGCTCTATCCACTGCGCCACCTAGCTGCCAGGAGCTCCCATTCTAATGGGGAGGATAATACATATGGAAGGTTTCAGCAGCAGGTCAGATAGAAATGTCCCATGATCCTTGGGGTGCAACAGCAAAGCAGAGAGTAATGCCTCTTCTCTAATGTCATTTCCAGTGATAAAATCCTATTCGTTTCTGATGCTGAACCATCTGACAGTGTCAAGGATAAAGTGGTAAGAACTTGTTTTGAACATGAGTTCATAAACATATAAAAGTAGTATTTACATTCACGAAGGCAAAGTCACATCACACAATTCGTATAAATTCCTTGGATTCTACCCACTTTTACACAGGCCACCAATCAGTAGTGCTGGACTCTCTTAATAATCAGTGAAAGCAAAGAAAAGCTGACTGCCACGGAGTGAAAGAGTTAAATGGCTCTTTCCCAGGATTCTCTACTGTACTTCTCATTACCAGATTGATTAATTACTGGTCCTAGAGAGTTTCAGAGGCGCAGGCTACTCAAGGAACTTATTAAGATAGGTTTGTATTTAATCCACTGGGGAGACAATCAACAGGAACAGCAAAGGTAAAGCTTAAGCATGAAGACTTTCTTTAATTGTCATTTTAAGGGGCTAGAACAGGTTTACAGGGCCTATTATACCAATCTATCCTGCCTTGGGCAACTCAGATTAAGGGAGAGATCAGACAGGACATTCTGAAATTTAGCCTCAATGATCCCATTCCAAAATATCAGATAGCTGGTTTCTAAAAAAAATTCAACTTTAAGTCAGAGTGTGCAGAGAATAAAACATCAGATGCATTTGTGCTGGAGGGAGGGGGAGTGTCAAAGATGTAGTGTCAATGTAGAAGGTACAGAAAATTTTAAGTGAAAGATTTTAAATGAAAGATTTCCTAAAGTTTTAGATGTTGTAACTTGATTAAAAATTAAATGACAACTCAAGACATGCTAGGAGGAATTTATTTTATCCCCCAATCCTTGCAAATCTGGTACTTCTGAGATTTGACTCCCTCCTCTTTATCTTTATTCTGCACACAGCCCACAGCTGAAGAGGTTTGAGGTTCCTCATCTATCCTCAAGCTCAACTGCCAAGAAAAAGGTCTTTCAAAGGAAAACATTTATCTTTATAGCTCCTGTTGAAGGCACGATCCATTCAGACAGCAAACAGGGGAAAGGGGTCTGAACTCAGCCCTGGCATAAAATGGAGTTGGCTGTCTGTCCCAAGTATGGAGTGGAAGAGGAGGAAGTTGAACAGGGAAGGCAGAATGAAGAAGCACACAGTCAGAATTCAGGTGCTGGTTTAAATGTTCGGTTTTGGAACTGTGAATTCCCACGGTGTTTTCTAGACGTGTGTGTGCACAAGTGCTCACTTGCTCAAGTGCGTGCATACACATTTTTACCCACATTATCTGTGCCACTGTTTCCTTCAATTTGCATAAATAGATGACTATCTTAAAACCTTGCATGCTCTTTCAATTAACTTCTGCCCCTATTTTCTTCCCTTCTACCTAAAGAAAGATGATCTTCCTTTTCAATAAGGTCAGTCCTTCCACTTGCAATGTACTCACTTTTTCTCTGAAAATTTCTTTTGAAATCACTACCCATCAATGTCATTTTCACTGGCTTCTTCCCTTCAGAATAGAGACACATCTAGTTTACAGTAATCCTCAAGATACTACCATCAGAGTCCTTACACTCCTGAGCTACTGTTCTTTCTCCCTTCCTTCACAGCCAAGTTCAATTCATTTCAACCCAACAAGCATAATAAATGCTTACTATAATAAGTGCCTACTATGTCTCAGGCATTGTGCTCCAGGATAAAAAGAGGAAAATGGAGCCATCTGTCTCTTCAAGATCATTGCATTTACATTCAATGCGTGACCTTCTGGGCAGCCAATGCACTCCTGACTATCTCCGGCCCCTCAAACCTGTTACCTGTCTGATCATTCTTCTCAATTTCTGTTGCTACCTCATTACCCATAGCATGCCTCCCAACAGTGGCTGGACCCCTCATGCTCTGCACTGGGTCTTTTTCTATTCCCTTTCCATACTCTCTGCCTTAGCTCCCAAGGGCTTAATTATCACCTCTATGCAGGTGACTTCCAAACCTACACGTCCAGCCCTGGTCTCTCCTGCCTTCTGTCTGTACGTCTGCAACTGTCTATTAAATACTTCAAACTCAATGTCCCACAGGCAGCTCAACCGCAACATGTTGAAAACTGAACTCGTTATCTTTTCCCTCCAACACATTCTTCCCCCTTTCAGTCATGTAGGTTTGCAACCTCAGGACCAAAGAGACTCCTTACTTTCCCTAACTCCACATATCCAATCGAGCTGCCAAATCTGATCAGTTCTACTTCCATAACATCTGTGTCCCCTTTTCTCTACTTACACAGCTACCAGTCTAATTTTGCTGCTCATCACCTCCTCTCTGGACTATTACAATAGTCTCCTAATTAGTATCCTTACCATAAGTCTTCCCTTCTCCTCCCCAATCCATCCTGCACACAGCTGGCAAGGGTGATTTTTCTAAAGAACATGTCTGATCACATTACTCCCCTGCTTAGTAAACTCCATGGGTCTTCTATAGCCTCCTGGATCAAATATAAGCTTCTTGGTTTAGCTTTTAAAGCCCTTTCGAACCTGCCTCCAAACTACCTTTGAAACGTTATCATGTAGCACACCTCTCCTAGACACTGGTTCAGCTGGACCTGCCTCCTTGCTGACCTACACCTGTCACTCCATCTCCTAACTCCATGCCTTTGCAATGGCTATCCCCATGTATGGAATGAACTCCCATCTCACTTCTGTCTTTGGAAATTCCTTTTTTTCCCTCAGGACTCTGCTCAAGCACCACTTTCTGTATGACATCTTTCCTGATTTCCCCAGCTGCTAGTGCCCCCATCCCCCAAATGTACCTTGTATCTATGTTGTATGTACTTTTTTTTAAATTATAAAAATATTTTATTATTTTCTAGTTACACGTAGAGATAATTTTCAACATTTGTTTTTATAAGATTTTTAGTTTTTTAGTTTTAGTTTTAAATTTTTCTCCCTCCCTCCCCACCTCCCCAAGACAGCAAGCAATCTGATATATGTTACATATGTACAATCACATTAAACATAATTCTGCATTAGTCATGCTGTGGAAGAAGAATCAGAGCAAAAGGGGAAAACCTCAAAAAAGAAAAAGAAAAAAAGTAGAAATAGTATGGTTCAATTTGCATCTAGATTCCACAGTTCTTTTTTTCTGGATTTGGAGAGCATCTTCCATCACGAGTCCTTTGGAACTATCTTGGACGATTGTATTGCTGAGAAGGGTCAAGTTTATTACACTTGATCAACACACAGTGTTGTTGATATTGTGTACAAATGTTCTCTGGTTCTGCTCATCTCACTCAGCATCAGTTCATATAAGTCCTTCCAGGTTTCTCTGAAATCTGCCTGCTCATTGTTTCTTACAGCACAATAGTATACCACAACTTGTTCAGCCATTCCCCAATTGATGGGCATCCCCTCAATTTCCAATTCCTTGCCACCGCAAAAAGAGTAGCTATAAATATTTTTGTAGATGTGGGTCTTTTTCCCTTTCTTATGATCTCTTTGGGAAAAAGACCTAATAGTGGTATGTGGGGTCAAAGTGTATGAAAGGGTATGCACAGCTTCATAGCCCTTTGGGCATAGTTCCAAATTGCTCTCCAGAATGGTTGGATCAGTTCATAGCTCCACCAACAATGCATTAGTATGTACTTTTTAATGTAAATGTAAATTAATGTCTTTTTCTCTACATGCTTCTTCTTCTTAATCTACCCTCTTAAAATGTACTTGTCAAATTTTTTTTTGGGGGGGGGCAATAGGGGTTAAGTGACTTGCCCAGGGTCACACAGCTAGTGAGTGTCAAGTGTCTGAGGCCGGATTTGAACTCAGGTACTCCTGAGCATGTAGAGAAAAAGACATTAATTTACATTAAAAAGTACATACTAATGCAAAAAAAAAGAAAGAAAAGAAAATGCACTTGTCAGTGACATGAATATAGTTAAAATATTATCATTTCTATTTAAGCAAGCATAATGCTTTTATTATTCTGTCTACTTCTTCTCAACTGTCAGTACTGTCTGTCTTGGGAATGAGTACTTATTTGCTGAATTTGTTTTGGACAGCCTGGAGTGCAGCTTCATGTGCACTGAAATGCCTTCTGGTAATGAAAGCTTCAACTGGCCAGGGAGGGATCGGTAAAGGTTACGCTGCTCCAGGAAAGGAAGACTGGATAGCGATTGATTTATCATACTTTGCCAGTTCCAACTTTTTAATTAAGAGAATGGATACCATTCTTTTAAAAATGCAAAGTTGTACATTCATTTCAGTAGTTTAAAACTTTCATTGGCAGTAACAGGCATGGGGTGCTGCTTGAGATGTAAAAGGCCACAGGATGGTTAAAACCATACCTTTGGCAGCCCCTTTGAGGACTTTTTAGTTACCAAAGGGTTTGAAAGCTGTCAGTTACACAGCATGAGAGACCTTCACTCATGATAATGCATTCCAATGAAGTTTTGCATATCAAATGTGAAGACATGGTCCTATCCTACATTTAGTACAAAGTAAGATTGAATTTCAGTTCAAAAACTTTGGAATGCAGAGTTACAGGTTTGTCCCAAAGCCTCCCTCACACCCCCTCCCCCCTTTCCATGTATTTGACCAGTGCTATCTCTGGTCATTTGCCAAGTTGAAGAAGATATTTTCTCTATAATTTGAGACCACACATAGTCACAGCAGCCTGCTCCAAACCTGGAGTAGCTGACCACCACTAACTTTTTTCTTTCAATGCGTTAAATGTGTACCACATATTGAAACCAAACAAGCTTTGCTCTAAATTCCATTCTCTTTTACATAAAAGGCATGTGTTAGCTTTTAATCATACTATACCATCTTTGACAGGTGCAATGGGCTTGGAGCCAAGACGGTGGAGTGAGAAGAAGCATTTTTGCCTAGCTCCCCAGGCCACCATCTTCAAAACAACCTAGAAAATATGCCATAGAGAATTCTAATTGGGAAAGCCAAGAAGAAAATCAGAGTATAGTTTGGTATCTGTTACTGCCAGACCCCCTTCCTAGAAGTGATATAATTTTAGACAGCTTTTTGGGATTGATTCTTTTTTTTTATTATTAATGTTTTTCAATAAACTAGGAGTTGTTTCTCCCTCCTGCATCCTTTCCTTCCCCCATTGGGAAAGAAAAAACAACAACAACAACAAAAGACTTTTGTAGTCAGTATCCACAGTAAAGCAAAACTCCCATATTGGCCACATCGAAAAATGTGTGTTTCATTCTGTATCTTGAGTCTATCAGGCCTCTGTCAGGAAGTAGATAGCATGCTTCTCGACTGGTTCTCTTGTGGAATCATGGCTGGTCATTGAGTTGATTAGAATTCTTAAATCTTTCAAATTGTATACTGGTTCTGCTCACTTCACTATGCATCAGTTCATACAAATTTTCCCAAGTTTCTATCAATACCTTTTGTCTTTCTTATGGCAAAATAGATTTTATTACATTCATAGACATATTTTGCACTTTCTTAGTTTTCTGTTCTCTGCCACAACAAAAAGAGCTACTATATATTTTCCCCCCTCTCTTTTTTTTTTTTGGTGGGGCAATGAGGGTTAAGTGACTTGCCCAGGGTCACACAGCTAGTAAGTGTCAAGTGTCAGAGGCTGGATTTGAACTCAGTTACTCCTGAATCCAGGGCCAGTGCTTTATCCATTGTGCCACCTAGCTGCCCCCCTATTTTTTCCTTTTTTAAAAATTTTATTTTATTTTTTTCCCAGTTACAGGTAAAGATTTTTTTAAAGTTCCAAATCCCTGCCTCTGGAAAGCCAGCAAGCAATATGATATAGGTTATACATTACAATTATGTTAAACATACTATATTTTTGTCCATATGGGTCCTTTTTGAAGGACTGATTCTCAAGATATTTCAAAACCAGGTCTTTCCAATTCTGAGTCCAATATGTTTAACCACTATGCCACTTAAATGCCCTTCTTTCTCATCTAGATAAAATCTTTTTTGGGGGGTGGGGCAATGAGGGTTAAGTGACTTGCCCAGGGTCACACAGCTAGTAAGTGTCAAGTATCTGAGGTCAGATTTGAACTCAGGTCCTCCTGAATCCAGGGCCAGTGCTCTATCCACTGTGCCACCTAGCTGCCCCTAGATAAAATCTTTATGAGAACAATCCACACATATTTATCAAGGGCATCACTGCTAGAAGTATCAGAAGGGAATATAAAGGCCTTCACAAATGAAATTCCTCATTTTTACAGTCATACTACTGACTGAATTCCATGAAAACTATAGAGAATACAAAATGTCACTGTGCTTATTGTTCCCTCATCTCCCCGAAGGCAGCTATTATTTCACCTTTGTATCTGCAGTGCGTAGTGTATTACCTAGCACACAGAATGTGCTTAATAAATGATGTGTTGAGGGGCAGCTAGATGGCGCAGTGGATAGAGCACTGGCCTTGGAGTCAGGAGTACCTGAGTTCAAATCCGGCCTCAGACACTTAACACTTACTAGCTATGTGACCCTGGGCAAGTCACTTAACCCCAACTGCCTCACCAAAAAAAAAAAAAAAAAAAGAATAAATGAATGAATAAATGAATAAATGAATAATGTGTTGAGTAATATCCAATCAGAAATCTAGCCTCAGACACTTGACACTTACTACCTGTGTGACCCTAGGCAAGTCACTTAACCCTCATTGCCCTGCCCCCCTCATATATGTATATATCTCCATCCATCCAATCAGGATCCCAGACAGCTGATCTGGAGCATGCTGCCAACTTCCTGACAAAGATGATGGGCACTGGATAAAGAATGCCGCTTTTTTTTCTTTTGGTGGGGGGAAGAGGTAATGGCCAATGTAAGAATTCGCTTTGCTTGATTATACATGCTTCTTACAAGGGTTTTTAAAATTTTATTTTTCCAAAGGGGAGGGGTTGATAGGTCAGAGTAGGAAGACAGATGCATTAACTTAAAAAAAAAAGAAAGAAAAAAAAAGGGGGGAGGTTTCCCTTGATACATTGATAATAAAAAAGCATTTGATTTGTTAACTCAAAATGTCATATTCTTCTGTTGATAATGAAGGCTGCAAGTCACAAAATACTGCAGTTTCCCCCAAAAAAAGTACAGTTGCAAGTTAACTAAAAGATAAGGGAGAAGTATGTTATGGGTGTAAATATGGTACAGTATGCTACCAACAAAGACATACATAGGACAGGACTACAGATTATCAGATAGCTAGCTGTATGATGCAGTAATAGCAGCAAACACACACACACACATATATCATTTAAAGTCTGCTGTGTGTTTTACACATGTTATCTCATTTGATGCTCCCAATAGCCCTTTCGGGTAGACGATATTATCCCAAGTTACAGATGAGGATACTGAGGATGAGAGAGGTTAAGTGACTTGTGTGGGATAATAAAGTTCCGAAGTGTCTGAGGCAGGTTTCAAACCAGGTTTTCTTAACTCCAAGTCTGCTATTCTATATTCATTATGCCACCTATGCCTGGGTAAGTAAATGGGCTGGTCATTTATCAAGGCAGGTGGCTCAATGTCCCACTAGGACCGATGACATGTCAGGGGCTATGGGAGGACCCCAGCAAATTGAGAGAACATGACCCAGAGGTACAGAGGATTCGAAGGCTTGGATGGAGCATCCAAATTAATAAGGCCACCAAAGTGCCCAGCCTTGCACTTCTACCTGCATATTCATGAAAACATTTTCTTATGCTGGGGAAGCTTTAGTTCCCAAAAGACCTCTAAAGAAGGAGGGCAATTAAATGGAGGATGGTTATTTTCACATTCTCCTCTTCAAAGAATCCACACCCAAGTGACACCAATGATAATATATGCACCTGTTCAAGTCAGGGCCTTCATTTCTGAACCCAGTAAAATGCTTCTTAATTGTCCAGTTCAATTTGCACCATCAAGCCTCTTTACAGGGTTTTATATATTTAGGAAATAGAAAAGGTCAGTTTGTGATAGTGTTATTTTTTTTCCTACTTACTGAAACAATCAAATGCTTTCATCAACTGGGAGCAAAGATAAAAGCAGCAATGGAAAACATAAGTAAAGCTAACATTTAGGGCAGTTGTTTTTGTGCTAAGTTAAATGCTGGATTACTTCTGGAATTTTATGTTGGAGAAAGAATATATTTGTAGGTAAACACATTTTCCCCCTAAAAAAATAAAAATTCCAGAAGAAAAATTTCAATGAAATTGTATGAAAACAGGAAAAGAATCTTTTACCTGTACCCCAGAATCTGCCTTTTGCCTTCCCATCTATTTTACTACTTATATTCTATATGCTGACCACAGTCTAATTCAATGCTCAGAGATATTCCCTGTTCAATCTATTTTATACCAAAGAAAAAGGAATTTATGATACCCAAGATCAAAGTGTCTTTGTTGGGCTCTCATACATTGTCTTTTAAGAAATAGCAACCGGGGGCAGCTGGTGGTGCAGTGGATGAAGCACTGGCCCTGGATTCAGAAGGACCTGAGTTCAAATCCGGCCTCAGACACTTGACACTAGCTGTGTGACCCTGGGCAAGTCATTTAACCCTCACTGCCCCGCAAAAAAAATTAAATTAAATTAAAAAAAAAAAAAGAAATAGCAACCTATTTCTCAGAAATGCAGAACCCTGTTCCCCCCAATTTGGTCAGTCATGCAGCTATCCCAGATAATCTCATCTCAACCCTTCTCCTCAGTTTCCAGGTCTGTGCACCTCTACCTCAGTAAGTGCAAAATGTATCTTTAAGACTACTACCGGGGCAGCTAGATGGCGCAGTGGATAGAGCACCGGCCCTGGAGTCAGGAAGACCTGAGTTCAAATCCAGCCTCAGACACTTAACACTTACTAGCTGTGTGACTCTAGGCAAGTCACTTAACCCCCCAATTGCCTTACCAAAAAAAAAAAAAAAAAAAAGACTACTACCCTGTTCCCACTTCTAAGTTCATTTATGTCTGTCTGCCCTCCATCCATAATGTAGACCCCTGGATTTATGAATTATATAAACATAAACAGTATCCATTAAGGCTTTGGAATTCTACTACCATTACCCAGTTCTATAGTCACGAAGAATAACCTCTGTACAATCTGTCAGCTAACTAGAGTGTGGTCCTGTTTGGGCCACTATTCTTTTTTTTTTTTTTTTTGCCAGGCAATGGAGGGGTTAAGTGATTTGCCCAGGGTCACACAACTGGTAAGTGTCATGTCCGAGGCTGGATTTGAACTCAGGTCCTCCTGAATCCAGGGCTGGCGCTTTATCCACTGTGCCACCTAGCTGCCCCACCTTGGGTCGCTATTCTTGAAAGCTCAGAAAATGGGCCCTTCTTAACAGGATTTTCTGGTCAACTGAAGCCTCACAAGAAAACCGCTTCAACCTTTTTAAAATGTATTAATCACCTGTGAATTGGCACAACCATTCTGGATATCAATTTGGAGCTGTACAAAAAAATTAATTTAATTGTCTATCCTTTAATTTAGCCATCTTTTGGTTTTGTTTTTTTGATGAGCAATGAGGGTTAAGTGACTTGCCCAGGGTCACAGAGCTAGTAAGTGTCAAGTGTCTGAGGCTGGATTTGAACTCAGGTCCTCCTGAATCCAGGGCCAGTGCTTTATCCACTGTACCACCTAGCTGCCCCCCACCCCAATTTAGCAATCTTACTATTAAGTATATACCCTGAGGAGAACAAGGACAGAAATGAAGATCCAACACATACCAAGATGTTCATAGTACCACTTTTTCTGATGGCAAAGAACTGAAAACAGAATGGGTAGCCCTCAGATAATGGCTGAACAACCTGTGATGTTTAAAGGAAGCGGATTATCATTGTGTATTAAGAAACAACTAATTTAAGTTCAGAGAAACATGAGATGTGCATTAAAACTGAGGTAGAGTGAAATGGGCTGAACAAAAGAACAATATACACAAAAGCTTTGACCATGTAAATGAAAAGAAAAGAAGAAAGAAGCTTTTTAAGTCTGAATAACTGAAATGCCAATAATGTTCCTGGAGAATAGAGAGTGAAACAGACCTCCCTTCCTCCATCTTGGCAAAGGGGTAGTGGATGACCTGTGCAGAATGTAGCAAACATTGTTAGATTTTTGTCACTAAATTAGTTTGTTACAAGGGAGGGTTCAAGTCCCAAGGTTGAGGAAGAATTCCAGAAATTACTGATATTAAAAACAGAAATGTACCAATAAAACTTAAAAAAAAACCCAAAAAACTAGTTCTCTTTCTTGCCTTAAAATGATAGAATTTAATAAAATTATACTACATATGAGCTGGAGAAGGAAATGGTAAACTACTCTAGTATCACTTCCAAGAAAACCCTAAATGGGGTAATGAAGAATTGGACACAACTGAGAAATGACTGAACAATAAATACTATATAATACCATACAATCTTGTGCTTTGACAAAGATAGCAGAGAGCCCCCAGGCAGCATAATTTAATCATTCTCTGATGACTCAGCATGCTGCAATGCCTCGGGGCCTTAATTATGATTCACATTCTGACTATATAGCCTTCCCCTTTTGGAAATCCCTTCAGAGCCTATGTCACATTCTTTTGAATGTCCTCAATAGTGGCAAATCTTTGTCTTTTGAGGACAAATTTAATTTCTGAAAAGAGTCAAAACTCATCTGGAGTCATATAGCTGATAAAACAGTTGACCTGAATAACAGGGCAAGATCAGTTTGGGTTTTACTCTGATTATAAAGTCTTTTATGACCTGAAAATTTGCTCTGATGGAAATTCCAAAAAAGACATGCCAAAAATGTTTTGAGTAATAGCAAAAGTGCTGAAATGAGTTATAATCTCCTATGGTGACTACTTTTAAATATAGCACTCTTTCTGGTATATAATTTCTCATGTTTGTTTTTCTTAAAAATCAGGCTTGAAAAAAAACCCAGCAGGTTTGACACTATATTGTTATAATTAGGCTCACAGGATTATAGCTCTAGAGTTGGAAAAGCCGCTGCATCCAACTCCCACATCTTACAAATAAAGAAACTGAGACCAAGAGGGCTAATGACTTGACCAAAGTCACAAAGTTAATATGGGATAGAGGTGAGTTCTCTGACTCCAGAGGTAGTGTTCTTTCTACTATACTACACTGCCTCCTCCTTTCTGTAGACAAAGTGCAAATCTGTCCTAATCTTCATATTCTCTAACATCAGGACACCCTATAACATCTGTTATTAAAAAATAAATGACATCAACTGATTTTCTTAACATATCATTCCCTCTCCTAAAAAGTAGAGTGCAAACCACCCCCTCCCCTACTCCCAAAACACACCTCCCCCTTCAAACTCTTCTAGTGCACTGAAAATTCTGGTTACAAGAGGTAAGTGTTTTTTAGTCACACAGCCAAATATACAGTGTTTGAAAAAACTGATTTCAATATTGAAAAAAATAATGCTTCCCAAAGAGGTGGAAACAATTGCTTCAGCTTCCCTGTCTATAAAAGCAACGAACAAACAAACAACCACCACCACCCAAAAAACAAACCCCAAACCCCTCAATCATTTCTGTCACCTCCTACTTTTCCACACCATCACTTTTACTTCTTGGGGCCTGAATCCTAGATTGGAGTTTTGTGCATTAGGGAGTTAAGCCTCCAACATCTTGACCAGACACTAGTCATGGACGTTTGGTTCTCTAGAACAAAAATTTAAGTCATGGCAAGAAAGCCATGGGCTAAAATGAACAGACTTCTGAACATCCCAATTCTTTTTTTTTTGTTGTTTTTGCAGGGCAATGGGGGTTAAGTGACTTGCCCAGGGTCACACAGCTAGTAAGTGTCAAGTGTCTGAGGCTGGCTTTGAACTCAGGTCCTCCTGAATCCAGGGCCAGTGCTTTATCCACTGAGCCACCTAGCTGCCCCCTGAACATCCCAATTCTAATGAAGAGAGGGGCTTCCATTTAGTTTTCTTATCCATGAAAGTCCCCTTAATAGTACTTTTACCATTTTATTGCCAAATGTACTCACTGGTCCTAAGGAGCCACTTATGATATTTGGAGAATTACCGGAAATTCCAAATGACCTTTTTCACAGGAAAGACTTGTGGCTTTTGTTGCAACAGTGAAAATTTCCCTATAATGTTAACTCAATTGTAATTCTTTAGGCTTCTCATTCAGTATATAGTCAAACAACTCTACTGAGTGAAACAGAAACTATACAATTGGCAGCAGAGACAAAAAGGGGATAGAGTTACAGGGGACAAGCAAACATTTCGCTGCAATTTGGGTGGAAACAACAATGCTTATGTTCTATTAAGTTTTTAAATGCCCTAAATTGAAAAATGATTTGTCATTTTAGCAAAAAACATGTCAAACCCTGGGAACAAATTCTTTCTAATGAAGCAAGTGTTGAACCTAGTATTTCTGACAGTCTCCCTGAAATCCCATGAAAAATTACCAGCCTGTTGCATCATTACTCCAAGGGAATATCAAAGCAATCCAAATTACTCCAATGAGAATAAGGAGAGGAAGCCAAGTATAAGGGAGAAAATAAATTATTAGAAAAGTGTGGATTTTGGTCAAAACAGCCTCTTAAGATGAGTGTCTTTTACATAATCTTAATATTGATCAAGATCTCTTCTTAACACATTCCAACAAGACAAATTGTTTCCAAGAATACATTCAGTAGAAATTAAAAGTCTTCTCCACATAATCAAAATCAATGCTGGTCTGTCAAGGTCATTTAATCTATCTTCCAGTGTCTGGAAAAGAATAAAGAAGGACCATCCCCAAAAAGGTAGATCCTATTCATTCCTCAAAAATCTCTGAAGAAGGTAAGTTTTGAAATGTTTACTGTCAAGTAATTTATTTTGCACAATCTTTCCTGAGTTGCAGGACATCTCAACAGACGACCAAGGAGAGATGTTATCCTAACTCCTAAAGGTTCAATGAAGTAGGAACAATGTCTACCCATTATTCTGAAAGGTACCTGGCATATCTATGACAAGTAAACTGTTTTCTATAATATAACTACACGTGACTTTTTTTTTTTTTTTCTGGGTAAGACCACAGAATCTTTAACAGAGAATCAGAGAAGGATCTGTGATTTCATCAGCACGAGGGAACTCCTTCTGCCAATGCAGATCGTGCCCAGTAACCTCTTCATCATGGTAGATCACTTAGCCCTGTAATTCACAACCCAGCAGTACCGTTGGCTCCTGGGGGCTGCCCTCTGGTTGGATGGCATCTTCCAGAACTTCCATTTAAAGGAGTCCAAGCCAGTCATTATATCTTCATTTCCACCAGACTGCATGCCTACAGACTTCTCAACCATAACCCCCATCCCCTTATTTCCCTACCCTTTAGTTTTCCCCATTAGAATGTAATCTCCTCCAGGACAAGGGATTTCTTTCTGCCAGTACTTGTATCCCCCGGGGTACTAAGCACAAGGTCTGGCACACAGTAAGTACTTAATAAATGCTTGCTTTAGTTTGTTTGCTTTGTCTCATGGGGGGGGGGAGGGGGGGAAGGGAACTGACTATGACTTAAGATAAAGCCTAGGTTGCTTTAGGCACAGAGGGCCTTAAATTACTTGATTGATCCTGGTCTACGGTCCCAGCTGTTAAATATCAGAGTAAAGATTTACGAACCTAGCTCTCCCTAACTCCAAAGCCAACACTCCATCTAACTATATCAGGTTGTCTCCTAATTTTTAAAATTTTAAAAACTTTTATTTCAGAAATTGACAATATCTTTGTAATTTGATATTTTTTGGTTTCCATTATCAAAGCATCTGCAAAAGAACTTGTTCATCGCAAATTTCACATGCCCAAATTGAAATAATCATTTCCCCCTCCAAACACACACTGTATTTATAACCAATTTCAATAAATTTGAATACAAAAATATACATTTAACGCTAAAATGGTACTGAATAATTTCTACTGATTCAGAACACTTAAAAATGTTCAAGTACTATATTTGTTGATGGATTGATTCTGAGTCATCATCACACATCAATGCACTAACTGGAGCAGATTAATAGGAATTTTTGGCTAACACTGAAATGTCTATTATAGTTAGGTTTGGCAAATCTGGGTATTATTACTTCAACTAGGATCTTCAGAATCACCATGTGGACTGAAACCTAGAACTTGGGGTTAGTCACAATGCCTTTTAGTACCAAAGACTAAAAAAAAATGTTTCCAGAGAAAAAGAGGAAATACATTTGTTCCTGAAAGCCACATTTGGGGAAAAAAGAAAAAAAGCCACATTTGGAGAAATCAAACATAGAAATATCATGAAAACTGGAACTTTTAAAAAAGACATACATTTGGAATAGAAACTTACATTTAAAAGTTTAAAACTAAAGTACAATTTGCTCTACTTAGTTTGGATTGACATATGATGATGCATGTATCTCCCATCAGCAATTGTGGGCCAAGTCTGTTGTAAATTACAAACCAAGAGCTAAGTTCTGGGCTATGAATATTGGATATTTCTGGTACTTAAGAGATAGAGAGACTATGAATTTAGTTAGCATTGAGAGAAATTTCTCCTTAAATTGTTTTTATTACAGTCTAAGTTCCTAGGTCACGGGACAACAGGAGTTATGGCAAAGCAATGAGAAAAGACCACTGGATAGTATTTCCCCTTTTGTCTCATTACTTAAAATCACTTAGGAATCCAGATAAAGGTCTGTGCCATTATTATAAACTACAATGGCACAGGTTTGCTTCTTGCTAATACAACTTCTGATAACTTTGTGTGCCAGATCAAATCTTTGGTCTAAGTTGTAAAGAGAAAAGATGTCAACTACTGAGAATGACGTCATTGGTGCGGCCCCATATGAGTTTCGACTGAACCTAGATCCAAGACCAATCTCAGACCCCAGGCGAGAATTCTGGGACATCATAGGAATAGCAGAATAAGGGAAAGTTGCTGCAAAAGGGGAACTTTGGCTTTTAATGAGTTTTTAAAATAAAAGAAAATGGAAGTAGTAATAATGATTTGGGAAATATAGGTGGAGTTACTGAGCTGGGTTAGGCATATATCTGACATGCCTGCTCAAGGAGACAGTAATCAACACCAGATGCTCAGTAGTTTCCCACACTCCCTGCTTATAGGAAGAGGGAAGCTTTTCTTGGTAATAATGCAGTGTTGTTTGGGAAGATGGCAGGGGCAACTGGGGTTGGTAACTTACTTCAAGTTCCACACACTAACAGGATTTCCTAAACTTAATTCTTTCCTATAATAAAGGTTAGAGTTTCTGGTGAAAGAAAAAATGCTGATAAAACTAAAGGAGGCTCACACTAGTCATTCATCTTTGGTCAATCTCATGCATCTCATTTTTGAGAGCCCAACTCTTTGCCACTCTATTTTCTCTCTTACAGCTAGAATAGAGTTTTGCTGAATGGCTGCTAAGACCTCACCATCCATCCAATTTTCTTCTCATTTACAGTATTAACAAAGACAAGTTTGAGAAGAGTTATAAGAGGCCTACCCATATCTCTGTTACCAGGAGTGTGTTCTATGTAGCGTCTCTTTATGTCTCCTCCACATGTCCCACCCCTTACCTGGGTCATCTTGTCCACAGAGACAGGAATTCCATCGATGGTGAGAGGGGGCAGCTCCGAGTTAACCTCCTGTGGCGCAGGGGCGTGTTCTGCTAAGGCTGATTCCAAGTCTTCAAGGATCATGCTCTTGTACTTGCGCACCTGTGGGAATTAGGAGGCACAGGTAAACAAGATGCCCAACAACAAGAACAGTTCAGTGCTAGGCAACAGGAAGGTGGGTGGGACTCCTCCCTAAGCCTTGACAGAGCCCAGTGAACAAACACTTTATAAAAATACCCGCTGGCCCCAAAGACATCATCATGCTGAGGCCAAATTAAGTTTAAAAAGCTGATGAAATGATGGGTAACACTGGTGGGAAGGAGCTAGTGGCAAAGATATTAGATGGCAACACTGCTGATCCTTCAGAATCGTTTCTTTGTGACTCCCCAGACTTGCCATAACTCTTCCAGATCACCACTCCTCCATATGTGTTTGTTGCCTTTCCCGTTAGGGTGAGAGGTCCTTGAGGGGAAGGATTATCTAGCTTTTACACTTGTATTCTCAGCACTTAGCACAGTGCTTGGCACACAGTAAACACTTAACCAACGGTTTTCATTCATTTCTTTTCTAAGGAGTCCCAAGCCAAACACAAGGTCCTGAATTTAATAGCAGTGGTTATATGAACAGTGGCATCATATCCTGTGCCTTCCCCATTCACCTGGGTTTGTGATGATCTGATGCCATTCTTTTTGAATTTTTATAGCAATTTTGTTTTAATTTACTTTTGCATTCTTTGCAACAAAGCCATTTTGTCTTTACCTCACATTTATTTCCAAATATAGTCTTCTTTTGCCACCCAAGGAGCCTTACTTAGTAATAAAGTACTATCATCGTTTTCCACACCAAAAAAGTGAGAGATATAAAAATATTTATGTCCCTAAAAGTCTCATGAACACAATCAAGCTGCTGCCCTGACTGGATACTAGTTTTCTGGTATGGTCAGACTCCCACTCAGGCAGTAGATCCAAACCCAAGTCCTCAAACTGGAAGGAAACAGGGTGGTATATCAAGAATAAACTGCAGATAATGGCCAGTAATGATGCACTCTGTGGCTCAAGACCAAACTTGCCACTACCAGTGACAGAGAGAAGCAATAGGAGACCTGGGGCCCACAGTCTCTTCCTCTCTGGTGCTCACCATCACTTAGTGGTGGAATTAAAGTGGATCAACCTCTGTCTACTGAAAGTTTGAAAACAGTACTGGAGACTCCTTTTCTTCTTTTCATTTGTACTACCAGCAATTTGTCTCTTAGAAGCAGCTTCACTGTGTATTTACAAATTTCTAGCATAAGACAGTCTAGGTAAACAAACATAAAGTAAACAATAGTGGGTTTGTCCATCTCTCAAGAAACATAAAAGGGGATGGAGGAACATAAAGACAATAAGAGACATAGGCTCATAGATACATTACAAGATGGGATCAGATATTATGTTGTAGAAGACATGCCACTCACAGATGACTTAAGAGAGCAGCATAGGATAGACAGTCTAAGGATAATACCATGCAAAAAGTGCAAGTGACTTGCTCACCCTAACATTTATTAGACTTGCCCAGGGTCATTCAGCTGAATCTAGCTAAATCACCTAGCTGCCCCTCATAATAAACTTTCACTTCAAGGTTCAGAAAACAATTATCCCCATTGTCCTCAGATTGGCTCTTACTAGCTGAGAGCAATCAGATAGTAATGTTTTACACAATTGTACATGTATAAACTATGAAAACTTGAATAAAGGAATGAAAAGTGGAAAAAAAAGAGAGCAGCATAGGAATGTTTTATTACAAAGAATTTAGAAGACAGATATTTTCTCCAACCCCCTGACAAAGAATCAAAACTATCCGTGGTTAGATAGCAGCAACTTTCCTTCATCATCAGAAAAGAAATAGAATGCTCTAGACACACTAAACCAATTTAGGGTTGAAAGGAAAACAGAAGAAAAACTTGGGGAACTGATCTGACTCTAGGAGTTTTATCCTTGTTTCTAATAAGAAAGCAGAAAAAATTTAAATGTTGTGATATTCTATTGCAATCAGCTTGTGTTGCCATGGCAATTTGATTAGATTATTCTTGATCCTTTCTAGAAAGCTATATTCAACGAGATGTTTATTTTCCAGTCTACAGAAAAACTGGCCAGGTTCTTGCTTCAGAGCTTCAAAATGATATGAAATAATTATCAATAAAGAAGTAACTAAGCAGATATTGTGATAAAAATGCATGACATCATTATAAAACTAGATTTTGTTGTGCTGGAAACAACCATCAATCTTTTAAAAAGCAAACTATTGTGTTACCACTATTGTCTCATTGTTTTGTATTCATTTCAGTCATTTTGAGGGTTAGTAAACTTCTGGGAATTTCTTTTAGACATTCTGCTCAGCTGATTTGTGGTGTTGGTTGAGATCTGTGATTTCACTGGTGCAGGAAACTCCTTTGACCAACATAACCATCAGAAGCTAAGTGACTTGCCCAAGGTCACAAAGCCAATATGAATCATCAGAGAGACTTGAAAATAGATTTTCCTGACTCCAAGACCAGTTCTCTAGCTGCTTCTATGTCATGCTGCTCAAAAATGTCTTGGGCTACAAAACAGAAATTCTGGTAGGGAATCCCGCAGGGAATCACCTCATCATTTCTGGTAGCTGGAAGAAAAGCCACTGTGTTTTCCTTTGCTGAAACATTTTTCTGCACTTTCTTTGACTTGCTTGTTTTCATGAATTATCCATTAGGGCAGAATTCAGAAAGTGTCTCAATATTTATGATTTGATATTTTTAGTTTACATTTTCATAGTATCACAAAAGGACTAATTTATTTCAAATTAAACATGCCCCATATTGAAATAACAATTTCCCCTTCCAAAACAGCTGGCTCACTTTCTTGACTTTACTTTCTTTTTCTTTTCTTTCTTTCTTTTTTCTTTTTGCAGGGCAGTGGGGGTTAAGTGACTTACCCAGGGTCACAAAGCTGTAAGTGTCAAGTGTCTGAGGCTGGATTTGAACTCAGGTCCTTCTGAATTCAGGGCCAGTGCTCTATCCACTTTGACTTTACTTTTTTTGTCACTTTCCTACTCAAAAGGACTCAATGGTTCTCTATTGCCTAGAGAATCAAATTTAAGCTCCTCGCCCATCCAACCTTTAAGCTCTTCCCCAATCCTTGTCCCTTTCAAATCTTATTTTCTTTTATTACAATAATGTTTCTCTATTCTAGTCAAGCTTGTCTCCTAGCTATCCTCCTCATACAATATGGTGACTCTTCCTTCATGTTTCAGGCTAGGCTATTCCTCTTGTCTAGAATACTCTATGCCTATTCAGATTTTAAACTGAGCCTTGAAGGACAGGTTAAGTCTCACCTCTTTCAAAAGGCCAGTCTAGTCATGCTGCTGTCTAGTCTCTATCTCCTATAGTTTTTATCTAGATATTGACAAAATCATATGCCATCTTATTTAAATGTTTTGTCTACCCTATATGACTTATCTCCTAGAGGATAGTGTCTTATAGTTCTTTTGAGTATCCATAGCAATTAGCACAATGGTGGTAGAGATATGAGATCTTCAATAACTGGTGGCCTGGGAGGCTTCAATAGTGGGTGAAACTTCACCCACTGAGGAAATGTTGCAACAACTGATGCAATTTATGGTCACTGTTTTACATCTATGCTTAAGACAGGAAGTGAAGAACAGTATTAGAAACAACTAGTCTCCTTTGGGGTAGAGATAGCAGAGAAGGAAGAGAGACAAAAAAATGTAACTAAATTAAATGGATAATTACAGAGAATACTATTATTAACTGGGGAACCAGTCTTGTGTACATGACCATAAATAATTTCCTCACCTGTAAAACGAGTCACAGCTAAAATGTTTCATCACAATTTATGCCACTGGTTTTCATCATTATTTAAAATAACTAACCTTCAAAAGTGCTTAAAAGTTTACAAAGCACTGCAAGTGTCATCTCCATTCCTTAGATGAAGAAACAAATTCCCAGGGGTTAAGTGACTTGCCCAGGGACACAGAAGGAGGAAATGTAAGAGGCAGGTCTCCAGGCTAACAACACTCTCCACTATTCTTCACTATACCAAGTTGCTCCCCACCGGATACTGAGGGAAGAGTGCCACCTACAGAAACTCCTTCACCACTGCCAACCTAAGATTGGATTCCCTGCCTCTTCTCTTTACAAAACACTTACTGGCTTATTCCTGCATAGCTTGCGGAAAGTGTCAAATCAGAGCAAGGTATTCTATGGCAGCAAGCCACCAACAAAAGAAATCCATCAGGTCAACTGCAACTTTAACATTTGTCCTTTACTAGCTTTGTTCCAGATCAGTTCTGGTTAAGTATTTTTTTATGATCATCTATGGATCATGGTTAGTTCAGTTAATTTTCACTGTTCCCCTTTGAGGCAGATCTTATTATCTGCATTTAACGGATGAAGATACAAACAGGAAAAATGGCTTGCCAATGTCTGGAACAGTTCCAAAGAGCAAACTGCCAAACACTGACTTTTTAGAAACACAGACCTCTATGGTGTGAATGCAGACAAAGAGTCTGTGCAATTTTGTGGTGGCAAAAAACTAGAAACAAAATGGATGCCCACTGATTGAAGCATGGGCACAGAAATTGTGACCCATAACTGTAATGGAATATTATTGTACTATAAGAAATGATGGGGGTAGTTAGGTGGAGCAGTGGATAGAACACCGGCCCTGGATTCAGGAGGACCTGAGTTCAAATCCGGCCTCAGACACTTGACACTAGCTGTGTGACCCTGGGCAAGTCATTTAACCCTCATTGCCCTGCCCCCTGCCCCAAAAGAAATGGTAAAAAAAACAAATACAGAAAAACATGCTAAGTTTTACATGAACTGATGGACTGACGAACTGAAGCAAGCAGAGATCAAAAAACCCCAATGACTATAAAATACAAATGGAAAAAAACAAGAATCACAAGACATTAAAAAACAATGCTGGGGGGGGCAGCTAGGTGGCGCAGTGGATAAAGCACTGGCCTTGGATTCAGGAGGACCCGAATTCAAATCCAGCATCAGACACTTGACACTTACTAGCTGTGTGACCCTGGGCAAGTCACTTAACCCCAATTGCCTCACCAAAAAACAAAACAAAACACGATGCTACAAAATTACAAAGAACAAACTAGGACCAAAGGAAGACACGTATAAAACAATTGGGGGATGCAAGAGCCTGAAAAATTGCATACATTGTCAGATTTTTTCAACATACTCATCAGTTTTGCTGGGTTTTTTTTCTTCATCCTCTTTCTTTTTAAAAAGAATTCTCTGTGAAGATGGTATAGTAGCAGGAAGAAGTAGAATAAATTCATTCCACACCACACCCCCAAACCTGAGACAATAAGTTCTCTAAACAGGTTTCAAAAATCAAATTCAGATCAGGACATTCAAGAAAAAGTCATGATGAATCACTTTTCCAGCCCAGGCTGACATAGGGAGACAGATACTGAGGTCCAGAGACACCAGCGATGGAGTGTAACCAGCAGCATGCCACATAGAGCATTACTGCACAGGAAAAGGCTATGCACCAGGGCAAGATGAGGCACCAGACCCAGCATATTATTACCATTAAGTTGTATCCAATCCTTTGCTACTTCATTTGGGGTTTTCTTGGCAAAGATACTGGAGTGGTTTGCCATTTCCTTCTCCCATGCATTCCCCTTTTATAGATAAGAAACTGAGGCAAATAGGGATTAAATGACTTGCCCAGGGTCACATAGCTAATAAGTGGCTGAAGGAACATTTAAACCCAGATCTTCCTGTTTCCAAGGCTGGTGTTCTACCCACTATGCCACCTAGTTGCTCCAAGATCCAGCATAAAAGAGCCTAAAGTTGTGTAGGGTGCAGAAATAGGTGCCAATGGACAACTGTCACTAACTAGCAAGTTCTGGGTCATAGATTCAGGGCAGACTGAAGAAAAGACTTGTGCCTAGGGGTAGCATTTCACAGTGAACAGCAGTTGTAGGACCTAGACTATGTGTTGGGCAAGAAGCAAGTAACAGCTGTGTGGTCTGGGCCTAAGAAGTGGAGCAGGGTCTCAGTATGAGCTTTTAGCCCAGTCTTAAGCCTTCAGAAGAAAAACGAGGCCAGAAATCTCAGACCAAAGGGATATCTACAGTTTTGTCTATTCTGAACCAGCAGAGCTTTCCAGCTGCCTGATACTGGCTAAGTCTAGGAGCAGGCTACTGGAACTCTAAAGAGAAGTCCACAAACTTGTTGCTCAGACCCAAACCAATATCAGGAATTCAGATTAGGGTGGGAACAATCAGACTTTGCCCTGGATCAGACTACTTTGGGAGCGCTGAAAGCTTGCAAGTCTCTAGTCTTAAATGTCCCTGAGATCCTGGAATAATACAACACTCAGTACCCAAGAGAGCAGAGCAAGATCAGTCCAGACATACCCTCCCAAAGTGCACAGAGCCTGGCCCCAACATAAAGTCCAAAGTCAGGAAGCAGGCTGGAAGAATAAATAAACAAAGAACCCCACCATAAAAAGCTATTTTGGTGATTGGTGAGAGACATTCAAAACACAAGCCCAAAAGAAGAGAACAACTACAAAACAGCTCCTTTTTTTTTTAAACATTTTAAAATTTATACCCCCAAAAGTTCAAATGCAATAATGCAAGGGTATGAAAACCCTTACAAGAAGAAGAAGATTATATATAAAGCAAAAGAGTGTGGAATTGTCAGTCCTGTCTCCATATTTGGACAAAACGAAGATATTAAATCCCCTGATATGCATCAGCAGTAGCATGTTCTTTCAAGTAGAAATAGACTTCCAACACATGCTACCCTCCCTTTTCATTTTATTCACTCCTGCTTCTTTCTTGAGGAAACCTTATTGGGGTGGAAATTGAGAAGTTAATTTCAAATATTTTAGAATAGAGAGGGAGGGTGGTTTACAAAAATAAACAAAACCACCAACTAACACAAAGCCAATTTCATAGCAATATAGCTTGAATATAAAATACTGACTTGAAATAACTATAAACTTTTTAAGTGAGGCAATTGGGGTTAAGTGACTTGCCCAGGGTCACACAGCTAGTAAGTGTTAAGTGTCTGAGGCCACATTTGAACTCGGGCACTCCTGACTCCAGGGCTGGTGCTCTATCCACTGCACCACCTAGCTGCCCCTAACTATAAACTTTTAAAAATCACTTCATTCAATGTGAGAGAAATCTGGTGGTAGCCTTCCAGTGACAATTTTCAACCTCAAGTAATATTTACCTGGGTATATTGTTAATCTATCAACATTCCAAAATTTTTTTTAAATTAATAAGCATTTATTTTCTCTCTCCCAACTGGGCAGGGGCTGGGGGTTAGGTGGGAAGAAAACACTGGAAACAAATATACGTAGTCAAGCAAAACAAATTCTGGCATTGGCCATATTTAAAAAAGTATATGTCTTGATCTTCATTTTGTGTCCATCACCTCTCCATCAAGAAGTGGGGAGCATGCTTAGTCATTATCAGTACTCAATCACAAATTATTTCTTGGAAAGTAAATGAAAAACTATTTTCACCACATGAGCCAGGCAAAGTTAGTTTTAGAACTAAAGCTTTGAAAAAAAATCACTTAAAACATAAAGCAAACTTCTGGGTCAATTCTTTAGGAATCTGCAGGAGAGATTTTAACTCTCACACAAGAACCTCTACCATAGCAATGTTTTTAAATTTTTAATTCATTTTAATTATTTTCACTTTCCTGATCTTTATTTTCTAATTATTTTTTTTTCAATTACCTGGCATTTATTTTCTCTCCTCCTTACACCCCGCTTCATCATTAAAAAAAGAAAAGGGGGGTGGGGGGAATCCTTGTAACAAACTCGAAATCAGGCAAAGCAAATCCTCCAATTGGCCATGTCCAAAAACATGTCTCATTCTGCATACTGAATCCATCATCTATCAGAAGGTGGGTGGCATTCTTCATTGCTGATCCCCCCGAACAGGAATTGGGTAAACTACAGCCCAGATGCAATATTCGACCCACCACCTCTCTCTGTATGATCCATAAGCTAAGTAAAAATGTAAAAAGCATTCAGGGAACAGGCTGGATCTGGCACACAGGCTGTAAGTTTGCCAACTCTTGCTTGAGAATCATGGTTGGTCAATACAGTGATTGGAGCTCTTAAGTCTATCAAAGCTGTTTGTTTTTATAATGTTGTTATTATAGAATAAATTGTTCCCCGGGTTCTGCTTACTTCATTTTGCACTGGATCACAGAAGTCTTCCCATATTTCTTTGGAATCATAATCATCTTTCATAATTTTTACGGCCCCAAAGTATTCCCTTCCATTCACATGACATAATCAGTTCCATCATTCCCCGAGTGATGGATAGATCCCTTAGCTTCCAGTTCTTTGTTACTACAGAAAGAACTGTTATAAAGGTTTTTTGTCCAAATGGACTTTCTTCACTCTTTGCTCTCTTTGGGGCATTAAAGGCTAGCAGTAGTATCAAGGAGTCAAAGGGTACACATGCACGGTTTAGTAAATTTGGAAGCATAGTCCCATTTTCCCCTCCAGAATGGTTGTATCAATTCACAGCACCATAAAAAGTATATTAGTGGGAGTGGCTAGGTGGTGCAGTGGATAAAGCACCGGCCTTGGAGTCAGGAGGACCCAGGTTCAAATCCGGCCTCAGACATTTGACAACTTACTAGCTGTGTGACCCTGGGCAAGTCACTTAACCCCAAATGCCTCACCAAAAATAAATAAATGAATGAATGAATGAATGAATGAATGAATGAATGAATAAAATAAAGTAAGTATATTAGTGTATCTGTCTTCCTAAAGCCCCTCCAGTATTTGTCATTTTTCTTTTTTTGTCTCCTAGCTTTTGACCATTTGTCAATTGGGGAACAGCTCTTATTCTTATAAATTTCAATCAGTTCTTTACATAGCTAAGAAATGAGACCTTTATCAGAGAAAACTCCTTCTAAGGTGTTTCATCTCTTAATTTTATGTAAGCAAAACTGTCAATTGTTATCTCTTCTGGTTCTCTGTCCTTTGTTTGGTAATGAACTCTTCCCCCTCCACAAAACTGAAAGGTAACTAACTTCTTCTGTGTTCTTTTAATTTCTTTATGATATGGCTTTTTAATCTAAAGAATGTATCCCCTCAAAAAGTATCCATTTGAAGCTAATCCTGGTAGATGATTGTAAATTGTTGGTCTAAATAATTTCTGGTTGCTTTTGAGATTTCCTAGCAATTTTTGTGGAATAAATGAGTCCTTACCTCCCACCAACTGGGGTTTTTAGATTGGTAGGAACATTTGTCCAGCAAGTTCATTTACTTCTTGATGTTGTATACCCAATCTGGTCCACCGATCAATCTCTATTATTTTTTTAAACAGAACCAAATTGTTTTGATGACTACCATGTTAAATCGTTTGAGATCTGGTACTGCTAAGCTCCTCCATTCTACTTTTTCCCCATTTTTTTCCTTTGAGATCTTTGACCTTTTGTTTCCCTGATAAATATCATTGTTATTTTTTTAGCTCTATAAAGTAATCCTTTGGTAGTTTGTATTGCATTGAGTAAGTAAATGAATTAGGTAGCATTAACAGTTTAGAATGAGCAATTAATATTTCTCAAATTACTTAGTTCTGTCTTTATTACTGTATTTAAATTGATAAAGAGATTCCAAGATACACACAGGAACTATATGAATATTTTTTTTGTTTTTTGTTTTTTGCAGGGCAATGAGGGTTAAGGGACTTGCCCAGGGTCACACAGCTAGTAAGTGTCAAGTGACTGAGGCTGGATTTGAACTCAGGTCCTCATGCATCCAGGGCTGGTGCTTTATCCACTGTGTCACCTAGCTACCCCTCTATGAATATTTTGTAGTTATTTTAATAATGAGTATCTATACTTTTATTTTTGAAATGAAACTTTTTGGGAGTTGGGTGGGGGAGAATGAGGTCTAGACTTATAATTTTATTGATGTAGGGAACTCACAGTAAGGAAATCCCTTTATCAATGTAGATGGACAACTGTTTTGTAACTTAGGAGCATAAGAGAGTTGCCTGGGGGCACTTAAGGTAATTTAGTATAAGTCAGAGATATGACTTGAACTCAAGTCCTCCTGAGTCTCAGACCATCCCTCTATCCATTTTGCCACAGGGCTGCAGATTAATCTTTACTTAAAAGAAAAATGTATATAGTAACAACATTATAAAGAAATCAACTCTGAAAGACTTAATAACTCTGATAAATGCAATGACCAAGCATGATTTCAGAAGACTTGTGATGAAACATGCTACCTACTTCCTGTAGGAGGGGATGGGCATAATATACTCTCATGTGCTCTAAGACATCAAGGACCTTTGAGATCACATTTCCAACCCAATATCTAACTGTGGAACCCTGGGTGAGTCAGTTATCCTCACCTGCATAACAAAGAATAACATCTACACTAACTACCTCATAGACTTCTGGTTGTAAGGAAAGCACTTAGTAAACTGTAAAGCACTCCCTGATTGTGAGCTATTATTCTTTGTTCTCTCAGTTCTTCCCACTCTTTCAGGAAGAAACTGAGGTGGAATGATTCAATGACTTGCCCAGGGTCACAAAGCTCTGAGGCAGGATTTGAACTGAATCCAGTTATCCTTAGCCAAGGTCTAATGCTGTACCCACTACACCACCTGGCTGCCTCTGGGTAGATAGAGTGCTTACTCCCCGTTCTAGCACATAAACTTCTCTACAAGGAGGAGGACTGTCCTTCATCAACTTTATATCCTCAGCACTTACCCAAGCAAGTGCTAAATAACTTGTTGAAATGAAGCTCTATTAAAAGGAAAGAAAACACATACACAATTCATTTCAAATCCTTACCACATTCTCCAAAGGTGCTGCACCAAACACTTTAAAAACAGGGTTGGGTTTTGAGGGAGAGATACACAGGACAATAGCTTGCTGTCCCACTCGTGTTGTATATTCATCTAGGGTAGCTCGAAGTTTCCTGAATCAGACAGGGAGAAGAGAGGTCAAAATAGATTACAGTAATGTCACAAAGAAAGAGTCAACAATAAACCCACACACTCAACTAATTTTCATTTTGCTCTGAGACAATTCACTCTGATTAGGCATGATTTCTTCTAACATTAACCCTGCTGTTGAAAAAGTGTGAGGTCTGGCAGTCTGTTTAGTACAAATACCTATACAAACATTCTCCTGAAAGCCTGTGCTTGGATCATTTATATAATGTAATGGCCTATCAGGAGGGTATGTCTTGATACAAAGTAAATCGCACCACAGTGTACACAATGGTGTCTTTCTGACCAGTACCAACATGCATTTTCTTTATTTTTGTTCCTAATGCTATTGACATTTTTTTAGAGACTACCTTCTTACCCATGAACTTTCTACATGTGGTCTCTATGTAAGAAATGAACTCAACATTGGCCTCTAACTTCCTGGCATAACATGTACGCACTCCTTATGTCTCTTTTTTGTCTTCAGACTGTAGTAAGAGGAGATTTGTGCAAGAAACAGAACAGAAGGACTCAAATAAAAGAGGGAAGGAATAGGAGAGGGAAAAGAAATTATGAAATAGATTCGGAGAGTGTTCTAGAATTGTGGAGGGAAAAGTCAAAGATTAAATTTAGGGAGGGGAGATTTGGGATGAACTAAAGAAAAGTTGAAAGATGAAAAGAGAAAGACCTGAGAAGGAATAGAAGAAAAGGGAAATGGAAAGGGAGGAACAGGAAAAGGGAAAGAAGGGGCAAAAGGAAAAGGAGGAATAGGAGGGTGATTCAAGGAGGAGATCTGGGAAACTTGAAGTGGAGAAAGTCAGAGAATGGGAGAAGGAAGTTGATTTTTTAAAGTTTCATGCTAAGTTAACTCAAGTTAAATGATTAGTAAGAGAAGGGAAATTAAAATGGATATCCTTGTTGAGTCGCTAAGAGAGGATAAGGCACTGACAAAATGAGAACAACAACAGAAAAGCTAAAGATCCCCAAAAGGAGTTTGTTGCCACTGTTCTCCAGGGAAGCCACTATGAAAAACAGCACAGGACTGAAGCTCTTCCTTCCAATAGGTACAAAGAACAAGGAAAATTGTGCTGTGACCCACACAGAGTATGCAGTGCTTCTCTTTCTGCCAGGACCAAGTGACTGATCTTGTTCAAGGTGTAGACTGATGTCCTTAACCCTTTTTGTACTGGGGACCCCCTTGGAAGCCTGATGAAGCCCACAGACCCCTTCTAAGAATAATGCTTTTAAGTGCATAAAATATACAGTGTTATAAAGGAAACTGACTATACTGACATAGATATCTAATAACAACAAAAATTAAGCCTCAGTCATGGACCCTAGGTCAAAAACCCTTGTAAAAGGAAAAGGCAAAAGAGCTTGAGAAATGCTTCTCCACTCTTCAGGTTATTATGGAGAATGACGGGCTCCTTTTTAAAGTGGGAGGGAAGGCGTTAGGAGTATAGATTGAGAGCTGGAGGGGACCTCAGAGGCCTTCAAGTCCAACCCCTCATTTTTCAAGATGAAGACCTAGAGCCCAAAGAGACTAAGGGTCTCATTCAGGGCCACAGAGCTATTTAGTGTCTGAGGTAGGATTTGAACTCAGATCTTCTTCACTTCAATCTGGCAGTACATACTGCTTCTAATAAGAGCTTCATCACGAAAATGAAGAAGAAAGTAGATCGAAGGAGGCAAAGGAGAATTCTGACTTGTCAGAAAATGGCACAGGAGAAGTGGGAGAAGGACCACTGAACACTTGGCTCTAAGTAACAGATTATGAAACCTATGGAGAGGAAATAAGGGGCAGTCCTTCCAGGAATGATGGGGCAGATCACGTGAGAGATCCTACAGCCAAGATCTGTGGAGGAAGAGACAGGAGGTGGCTGCCGAGAAGTCCTGGAGCAGCCGTTTATCAGCCTGACGACAACTGAAGAGAAGGCTATAGGGGCAGAGGCTATGAGAGAGAGACTCCCAAGATTCATCGGTTTAGACAACAGGCTCCCACTTTGGTGGATTCTTGGGGGCACAAAGGATACTGCTGGAGGAAATCTAGAAAGTATGTTCTCTCCATGGCACTGCCATTGGTTCAATCTTATAGATTTGCAATGTGGGCCTTATCCTCAGAGCCTCATCCTCAAGCCAATCAATTGTCAAATCTGGCTGTTTCTATCTCCACAACATCTCTCCCATCCACAACCATCACCTTAGTTCAAGTCTTCAGCCTCTCATCTGGACTATTGCAATGACCTCCTCACTGGTTTCCTTACAAGTTTCTTCCTGCTTCAATCAACCATCCACACAGATGCGTAAGTGATTTTCCTCAAGCACAGATCTATGTCACTCCTTACTTAATCAACTCCAGTGGCCTTGAGGATCAAATATAAAATCTTTTGTTGGTTTTCAAACCACAACCTGGGCCAACCTATCCTTCCAGCTTCATCATACATTACTCCTTTCGAAAACTACAGTTCAGCCAAATTGTACTTCCCTCTTCTCCTCTCAAAGGGTACTCCATCTTCCACCTTCCACCTTCACACCATTATAGTGGCCATTCCCAGCCTAGAATGCATTCCCTCCTGACCTCTACCTCAAAGAAACCCTAATGCTTTTCCAGACAACACCCTTTATAGCTCCATTCCTTACTAAAAAATTTTATTTAACTGCTTTGCATTTATTCTGCACATACTCTGTGTCCATGTTGTCTCTCGATGGAATGGAACTTCCTTTAAAGTGAGGGCTAGTTGCTTTCTTGTCTTTGTATCTCTAGTGCCTAGCACAGCTCCTGACACATAATAAATACCTGTTATTTGATTGATTGGCCAATTTTCTGGGTGTGAGGTGAATCTAATATTTGCTTATATTTGCATTTCTTTTATGATGAGTGATTTAGAAAAAATTTTCCTAAGTTACTAGTTTACAACTCCTCTTCTAAGAACAATTTGTTCATACCCTTGGACCACTTATCCATTGGGGAATGGTTCTTGGTTTTATATGTGTTTTAGATCCCTATCTATCTTGGATCTCAGACCCTTATCAAGAGATATTTGATGAAAGATTATTTGCCCAATTGACAGTATCTGATCTGGTCAAGTATCTATTTTGATTTATGGTGTAATAGTTGGCCTAAACCAAATTTAAATCAAAGTGCTTTCTGATTTTTCCATTAGTTCTTATCAAATAGGGACACTTCCCCAAGGGATGTATATTCATAGGCTTGCTGAATACTGAGTTATTGAGTTTAATTGATTCAGATTCTTCCTTATCTTGTCTGTTGCACTGGTTTACTTTTTCTTTCCTCCAATGCCAATAAGGTTTGAGTACTATTGCTTTATGGCATAATCTGAGGTCTGCAAAGACTATTCTCTTTTCCTTCTTGCTTTTTCTCACTATTTCCTTTTGTTCCTCCAGTTAAATTCTATTTTCTAGCACTATAAAGTATCCTCTTGATAGTTTGATTAGAATAGCACTAAATCTGTAAATTAATTTAGGTCAAAAATCACATGTTATATTTTTGTGACTTGTTTTAGTTAACATGTAAAGATCCTCCTTCATTTGTCAGGAATTGTCTTATGTTGTGAATTTCCAGAAGCTTCCTTTCTAGGCCGAAAGGCCCTGGATTAGTTCTCACAGGTAAATATTTACTCAGGAATATCACCAATGGATGTTACTTAAATCTCTAAAATAAACACAATATTATTAAGTGCTTTGAACTCTATGCCCCAAAAGGCCCTCACTATAACATTTAATTCAAATCCTGTGGAGATTATTTGTATTTTTCATTCTGAGCAAATGACATTTTACTGAAAATCTAGGGCTCGGCACTGTTCGCACGCCATGCAGCTTAATGGCTTCCTCCGCTTGTCTGGTTCTCTAAGTGGATTTGTGATTAGCTCTGGCCTCAATCCTGCCCAGTGAGGACACAACTCAAATTTGCAACTGCAATTTGCTGACTTGTGATTGTGATATCTCCCACTAACCAGCCTCTGGCCTCTGCCTAACTCTGTCTTCCAATGAAGCTACTGATGTAGTTCTATCTAGTCTGGAACAAAACTAACCGGAGGAAAATGTGTGCAAAACAGTTTTTGAGTATGTAGTGGGAGTTCTTGAATGATGTTATTACTTCTTTAACTTCCTCATATTCATCATAAATTATGTGTGAAAAGGAATTTCAAATCATACAAATCATAGAGTACATGGTACAAGTACACCGTACTAAACACTTCTCTTCTGCATGGCAGATTGTTACCTTAGGAGAATCATCTACCGGCAGCTAGGTGGCACAGTGGATAGTGTCAGGTCTGAAGTCAGGAAGATTCATCTTCCTAAATTCAAATCTGGCCTCACACACTTATTAGCTGTGTAACCCTGGGGAAATCACTTAACTCTGTCTGCCTCAGTTTTCTCATCTGTAAAAAATGAGTTGGAGAAGGAAATAGCAAACAACTCCAGTATCTCTGCCAAGAAAACCCCAAACAGGGTCGCGAAGAGTCAGACACACGACTGAAAAACAACTGAACAACAAAAAGAACCATCATGGATATTTACAAATTCAATATTCAATGACCAAGGCTGGAAGCAGTTTCCACCATTGAGATATCATTATTACTTTTTGTCATTTATACACTATTCATAACCATAGACTCACAATCTCCAAGTTGGACCTCAAAGTTATCTAGTTTAGTCACCTGTCTCAGAATAAAGCTATATCTAAATTAATTTTGTCTACACCAATCAGAGTATCAATTTTTCCAAAGGAAGGAAACCCCTGCGCTTCCCTTAACAGTATAACCATAAGAACTTTTTAAACCAAGGTCAAATATAAATATATCATACTGTAATATGAGCCTATTTTCTTTCATACAGTTTTCACCTATGATGAATGACAGTCTCTTGATACTTCACAAAAATTTAATATAAAATATCCTTTCAGACAATTTAATTCCTTCCCAGCCTCCTCCCAAACAAGTAACTGCAATCTCTTTGGCATTTCCTTTTCAGGCCTATTTTCTAAACCCTGAAATCAGCTTGGTTACTTTCTTCTGGAACCTCTCCAGTCAGCTAGAGGACCCTTAGATGATTATCCTTGCATTAATATATTAGTATTCCCACAAAACACATCGATCTTAGAGTGGGAAGGGACTATGGAGGTCACCTAGTCTAATTCACCCCTGAACAGATATCTCTTCTACAATATAATACAGTGATGAAGTGTTTTTATAGCCTCTGCTTGAAGACCTCCAGGGAGGAGGAACTTCTCCTGAGACAGGCCATTATACCTTTGGGGAGAGCTAATTGTTAAGCTATCTATATTAAATGACATTCTTATTAAAAAAAATTAAAATCAAGGAACATTCATGTTCTCCTTACCCAGAGTCAGATCTGCCCCTTTACGACTTCTACCCATTGTTCCTAGCTCTGCCTTCTGGGGCTAAGCAGGATAAGTCCAATCTCTCTTCTGCAAATACTTTAAGACAGCTGGGATTCTTCTCCCTTCCTCCAAGTCTTTTCTACATGCTAAACATTTCTAGTTCTTTTGACTAATCCTCTAATATATGATCTTGACCCTTTGGCTTCCCAGTCACTCTTCTAGAAGTTTTCCAGCTTATTGACCAATGTCATTCCTAAAATGTGGCCCTTGGTATTAACAGCATAGTCTAGATGACCCAAGCAGAGACCAGCAGGACCACACCCTCCCTAGTGCTGGACATCATCCCTCTCTTCTGCTTTTTGGCCATCATGTCCAGCTGACTTTTCTCCCCTTTAAAACCGAATTGCGGGCAGCTAGGCAGCACAGTGGATAGAGTACTGGCCCTGGAGTCAGGAGTACCTGAGTTCAAATCCAACCTCAGACACTTGACACTTACTAGCTGTGTGACCCTGGGCAAGTCACTTAACCCCAATTGCCTCACAAAAAACCCACAAACCAAACCAAACAAACCCCGCGCCCCCCCCCCCGAATTGCTCCCTAGCCAGGTGTCCCCCATCTTGTACTTGTGCAAATGACTTTTTTGACTCAAATAAGACTTTACATTTCTCTTTATTACATTTTATCTCATTAGAGTTGGCCCAATGTTCTGGCCTGGTAAGATCTTTCTGATTTCTAACTCTTTCCCCTGAGAATCCGCTATCCCTCCAAGCTGTGTATCCTTTGCAAATGATAAGTATGCTATGTATGCTTCAATCCGAGAAGCAGAGAAGCTGGCTGGCTGTGAGCACAGGACCTAGATGCCCGATGCACTCAATTCTCCTTAAGCTGACCCATAATCACTACGACAACTCTTTGAGTCTGGTCATCCAATGATTTCTGAAGCTGACTAACTACTCTCTTGGGTCTACATCTTTCTACCTTGTACTTAAGGCTAGCTATCGACAGGGACCTTGGTGTAGTGGAGAGAAGGCTGGACTTGCAGTCAGAAAAACCTGGGCTCAATTCTTGCCTCTAACGTTGACAGCTGTGTGATCTCAGATAAGTCTCTTGACCTTTCCTGGCCTCAGTTTCTTCATCTGTAAGATGGGGACAATAATGCCCTTTGTTTGTCATTAAAGCTTTTCATAACCTGGTCCCCTTTTCCAGTCTTTTCATACTTTATTCTCGTCCATGTACCCTGTGCTCCAGCAACAACAGTCTGTATACTCCTAGATCTTCAAACACAACCCTCCATTTCCCATCTCTATATCTTTGCCTTTGATATCCTCCATTTTGGAATGTTCTGCCCTCTCTACCTCCACCTCTTAACTTTCCCTGATTTCCTTCAAGACTCAGTTCAAATCCCATCTACTCCAGGAGTCCTTTCTCCATCCTCCCAGCTACCAATTCCTTCCCTTCTCACAATCCCTTCCAGTACCCTATAACATATTACATCTTGTATCTACCTAGTTGTCTACGTGTTGTCTTCCCTGTAAGCTCCATTAGGGCAGGGACCATGTCTTTGCATTTCTTCATATGCCCAGCACTTAAGACAGTGCCTGGACACAGTACGTGTTTAATAAATGCTTGTGGACTTGACCTTAAAAGGTAGTTATAAGGCTCAAATGAAATATTTCACAAACCTTAAAGGGCCATATAAATGCCAACTTATCATTACTACTGTTGTAATAATATTTTTCTAACTTACCAGCCTAAAATTCCTGATTTACTAAGTAAAAAAAGGAAATTAGGTTATTTTTGCCTTTTAAAAAACTATGCTGTTCTTTATGATCATTGCATGCTATTCTAGATGTTCAATAACTATCTATCCTTTTAAAATAACATTCTAGAACTTTGCCCAAGTCAAATAAGCCAGAGCCAAGCTCATTATGCTGACCTGTTTAATAACAACACTATATTTTTGTTCTTCAATCCATTCTGCTTCCCAGGTTTTTCTCCATCACTCTTACATTAAGCCAATCATTTCTCATTTCTGGGAATTTGGATTTTTTTCCTCTAAGTAAACTAATCTAAATGCTTTCCTAAAGCTGACCATACTTCTAGCTTACTAGTTATGTATTGTTTTAAGCTGATGGAGAATTTTAACTTTCTGTTCTTTAAAGTGTCTAATCAATCAATCAAAAAGTATTTATATTAAGGGCTTACTATGTGCCAAGCATTTAGAATACAAATGTAATGAAGGAAACAAACCCTACTTTCAAGAAACTTTGATTCTTTGAGAAACTTGATAACCTTTCTAAATCATCATCAACTACAATATTACTACTACAACCACTACAATGTTAATAAGGGTAAGTCCACTAAAGTAGGAGTCTCACCTTAGCAATCGGGTCTGCTGCCTCTTCCGGATGGAAGGATTAGATTCAAAAACATGGGGTCGTTTTCGCTTCTTTCCTGTTGCCACAGCAGCAGCAGCAGCCATTCCCACAGGACCTATAACCAAAATACATGGGCTGAAACTAAGACCAGTTCAAAAAGGAAACTGTTGTACATTTCATTTTTAAAAATTTATACATAATATCAGTGTACCCCATTTTATCCAATAGATAAAAAGGAATCAGTGTGACATAGTAGGTCCTAGACTGGAGGCTGTTAAGAGTTCTAGACACAACTCTAACTGTGTAACCCATCCAGGCCTCAGTTTCCTTATCAATAAAATGAGATGGCTAAACTCTGATATAGGTCCCTTTCAGTACTGATACTCTGTGATTCTATGATAGCCTATTCAAGCTTTTATGCTTCAATAATTATCTATTTCAAATCAGCTAAATTCTGAAAGTCTCTATGGTTTATACACACATACATATAAGTATATATATATGCATATATACATACACACTTTCATACTTTATGGCAATTTTGGGCCAAATAATCATTACAGGAAAATTAATAAACTGCAGAGATGAACCCCAAAGATGTTGGCAAACATATTCTCATTGTCTTTAATAGCCCACATTTATAGTTTTTATAGCTTACAAAACATTTTCCACACAACTGCCCTGGGAAGTAGGTTGTATAAGTATTACTATCCTCTTCTGTAGATAAGAAAATTGAGGCTAAATTCCTTGCCCAATGTCATACTACTTGTTAAGTGTCACCTTCTGGCTCTAAATCCTAGGCTCAATATACTGTACCCATCATCCACAAGAAAACTCCAATCTACCTAATTCAAAGTCAATAAAACTTTTCAACACAACTTCTATGTACTACCTTCATGACAAAGACAACTATGCTGTTATCGAGGCAAAATTCCAATGCTATGAATCTTATGGTCTTGGCACCTTGATCATCTATTAAATTTTGTAAATGGAGTATTTTAAGTGCACTGAAAAAACCAAACTACTTAAAGGAACCTTGCAATGAATCCCCCCACAAAATGACTTATCTGCTTGGTAAACTTGGATTTTGCATTAACAAGGAAAAACTATATTCATAAAGCACATTTCTTCAAGGGGGCTCATGGGATCCCACTACTATTTCCATAATAACAACATACATTTCATGACAGGACAAGCTAAAGCACTGACAATAAGAGATCCTCCCAAAGCAATGGATTTCACTTCATTTCTATCCCTTCCCATGCCTTTAAAATACCACCTCCAAGTTAAACAGACATAGCTAAGATACCAAAAAAGAAATTAAACAACAACAAAAAGCTATTAAATAAACTCCTGCTATAAGGCTATCTGGAAGGAAGTTAAAGGAACACTTCTGCCGAATGGGGCAACCTTCTCTGGATCATGAGCCTCTTTTCTGGGAACACTGCCAACAAAAGAGATGGTAGTGACAAGGCCTAGCTGATGAAAGCTTTACTCCTAGCAGGGAAATAAATAATCTTGAAGAGATGAAAACTATCACCCTAACCCTAATGAGAGAAGGTTAATGAAAGCAGGACCGGATTGTCATTGAAATGAAAAATCTGATGCCTAAAGTGAAAGCTAAGCTTCAAGAATTCCAATGGAGGTCCTGGCTCTTGGGTTCTCACTTGGCCAAGGACATTTCCTTTCACAAGCATTCTTTTTATTTTTTCTTTTCTTTTCTTTTCTTTTTTAGTGAGGCAATTGGGGTTGAGTGACTTGCCCAGGGTCACACAGCTAGTAAGTGTTAAGTGTCTGAGGCCGGATTTGAACTCAGGTCCTCCTGACTCCAGGGCTGGTGCTCTATCCACTGCGCCACCTAGCTGCCCCACAAGCATCCTTTTTAAACCAATCATATTTACGGATTCTGCAAACAACTAAGATAAAAAGTATGTTAGCAAAAAAAAAAAAAGAGAGAGAGAGAGAGAGAACAAAAAGTATGTTAGCTCAGATACTCACAGGTATGTTGAATATGTATCTGTTTGTGGTAACTTAATTTAAACTGGTTTCCCTGAAAAATCAAAGTTTTATGTCATCTTTTATAAACAAAGATTCCAGGGAAGCACTATTAGTATAGCATTCACTGGAGCTTTCCCTATTATTGAGGGTGTCTTTTAAAAGGATTTCCTTAAACAAAATATCTACTATGCATTAGAGATGGGAAAGTAAGTCATAAAGTAATAACTCCTCCTCCTCCTCCTCCTTATTTTCTCTCCCTAGACAAACACAAGTAGACATCAGGGAAAAAAGTTCCCATATGTAAGTAGCATTTTAGAGCCATGGGAAGCACTGAACTCATTTCTTGCTCCAATTTTAGAAGGTACATTAGGATCCAACAAAAAGAAGCATGGTAGCAGGTCTCTGAATGGTTGCCAAAGAGGACGTACGTCCACAGCAGAGCACTACGGTTTCTGAAATTCCAATATCATCAAACTTAGCATCTTTAAAACCTGCCTTAAAAAACAACAACAGGGGGCAGCTAGGTGGCGCAGTGGATAGAGCACCGGCTCTGGAGTCAGGAGTACCTGAGTTTAAATCCGGCCTCAGACACTTAACACTTACTAGCTGTGTGACCCTGGGCAAGTCACTTAATCCCAATTGCCTCACTAAAAAAACCCAAAAAACAACAAACAAACAAACAAAAAGAGTCTTTTTTAAAAAAGGGGGCAGCTAGGTGGCACAGTGGAAAGAGCACCAGCCCTAGAGTCAGGAGGACCTGAGTTCAAGTCCGGCCTCAGACACTTAACACTTACTAGTTGTGTGACCCTGGGCAAGTCACTTAACCCCCATTGCCTCACTTTAAAAAAAAAAAAAGACCAGTCTTTAAAAACCTGCCTTAACAACTACTTGACAGAACACTGACCACAGAGCACCAATACCCAAGCTTGGCTCTCTTTATAAAATAATACTGGTATTTCCTGTTTCTTATGCTACCAAGTTTCAAGGGTTTTTTTGTTTTGTTTTAGTTTTTGGTTTTTTTTTTTTTTTGTGCAGGCAATGAGGGTTAAGTGACTTGCCCAAGGTCATACAGCTAGTTAAGTGTCAAGTGTCTGAGGCCAGATTTGAACTCAGGTCCTCCTGAATCCAGGGGCAGTGCTTTATCCACTGCGTCACCTAGCTGCCCCCAAGTTTCAAGTTTTAAGATTGCTTCTTCTTCTACCTGTGCACTTCTTTTTCCCACTCTGAAACAGAAAGGGAGCCCCACTTTGCCGGAGTGTTCACTCTTGTATAAATACACAACTGTTGGTTAACTACATAGATATCATCTGCACAAAGCACTAGAGCTTCATTAGGTTCAGCCTTTTTCAAAAGAGGAAAAAACTTGCACTTTGCACATGAGAAGATGGAAACAGGACAATATGTAAGGTAGTCATTTCTAAAACAAAAATATCTACATTTTAATTGTCAGAAATATAGTGAAAACTTGATTTATTAAGGGACTTATCTTTTAGATGTCTAAGTTCTTTATTTCTTCATCTGTTTATCATAGAGGGTATTTTTTTAAACTTTTATGCTACTCATTTTTTACTTCAAGGGGAAACAAATAACAATTCTGTTTCTTGTCTACTAGTAAATGATTCAGGAGCATGAGTTTAAATCTTTTGGATCACATAAAATCATAAAGTTAGAAAGGCTCTTTATTAACCTGGGTGGTTTAAGAAAAATATTTTACTTGTAGATTTTAATTTTAAATATGCTACCTAAAGACTAACACAGGAAACCATTTGTTGTAACTAGAAGCTACAGAAAGAAATAGAGAATTTGTAAAAGGCAACTTGAAGTAGTAGAAAGAGCCAAGGAAAGGATGCTGAGAAAGCTGAATTCTGGTCCTAGGCCTGTTACTAATTAGCCATGTGGTCATGTATAGGCAGTTTATTCTGTATGGGCCTCAGTTTCTTCATATATAAAATGAGGTTGAATAGTATGGTCCCTAGTTTCTTGTAGTTCTTATACATTCTATTAGAATGCAGGAAATGTGGATGAACAAAATCCTTATTCTTAGAAAGGGGCAACTATTGTCCACAGGAATCAAAATAGACTACATCTAGAATGTGGATTTATAATGTTGGTACGCCCTCTCCTGGAAAGTAGAAGCATTTCACTATTTATTTATTTTAACTTCCAAACAAACTTTAACCATCTTTCCAGTTTAATCATCTATAGAGCCTATAGTTTCTTGATATATGGTATATAAAATTGATGATTTTGAAAAACTCACTACATACGATCTAGCAGTGATACTAAAAAGGTGATTTTAAAGATATGATTCAGTTTGTGTTTCTCTCATGTATGATCCAATGTCTTGTTCTTTCTGGTACTAAGCTTTACTTCTCAGGAAAGCAACAAGGCAGGGTGAAACAATCGATCCATAAGTATTTATTAAGTAAATTATCATTAAGCACAAGAGATTGCACATATTAAGACAAAAAAGAAAAGGTCCCCATCTTCAAGGTCCCCCATTCTACTGGGAGAAATAGGATGTTAGATCCATTGTTGTAGTTGTTCAGTTGTTTCAGTCACATCCAACTCTTTGTGACTCCATTTGGGGCTTTCTTGGCAAAGATACAGGAGTGGTTTGCCATTTCCTTCTCCAGCTCATTTTACAGGTGAAGAAACTGAGGTAAACAGGGTTAAATGACTTGCCCAGGGTCACACAGCTAGTAAGTATCTGAGACTGGATTTGAACTCATGAAGATGAATTCCTGTTGTTTGCCCTTTGTTCCTGAAGAGGACCATGACATCAGGGTGATGTCATGACTTTCAATGAATTGGATTTAAATAAGGGAGGGCTGTGCAAGGTCACCAACCTCACTCTCTCCTCCAGAGCCATCTGGGTCCAGCAGCAAGACATACATCAAGATGACTGGAAATGGTCCCGGATGTTTAAAGCAATTAAGTGACTTGCCCAGGGTCACACAGCTAGAAAGTATCCGAGGTGACATTTGAACTCAGGTCCTCCCAACTTCAGGGCCAGTGCTCTATATGCATGTAGACCCATGAGAAAATACAAAATATAGAGAAAGTAGAGAGTAACAGGATGGGGCACTACTACCCAGGGGCATAAGGTCTCATGTAGGAGGCAACATATGAGCTGCACTTTGAAGGGAATTGAGGAGTTAAGAATCTGGTAGAAAGGGGATGCATTCCAGATATGGGAGAGAGCTTGCACAAAGGTATGGAGAAAAGATAAAAGTGTACTAGGAATAGCAAAGAAGTTAGTTTGACTAGACCTCGGAAAGTGTAGGAAGGAAAAGAATGCGTTCTAAGCCTAGAAAGGTAGACTAGAATCATAGTGTAAAGGGTTCTGGATGCTAAACAGAGGAATCTTCTTTTTTCCTAGAAACAACAGGAAGCCACTAGAGCTTTTAAGCAAGAAAGTAACAGGCTGGTGCTTTAGGAATTTCAATCTGGGACTTGTATGGAGGAGAGACTGGAAAAGGAAGACACCTGATGCCAATTAAGAGGTTATTACAAAGTCCATAAAAGAGGTGATGAGTGAACTACAATATGGCTGAACTAGTTGGATCTGGGCAGGTGAGAGAGAGGAAAGAGTTGAGAATGACACCAAGGTTGCAAACACAGGGAACAGGAAGGTTGGTGGAACCCAGAAAAAGAAGTTAGAAAGAGGTCAATTTGAAGGGAAAGATAATGAGTTCCATTTTGGACATACTGAATTTGAGAGGTCTAAAGGACATCCGATGAGAAAGGCCATTGGTGATGCAGGTGTTGAGCTCAAGAGAAAGATTAGGGATGGATGATTTGAATCTACAAGTCATCTTCACAGAGATAATAACTGAATGCATGGAAATTGATAATGTCACTGAGGTGTATAGAGAAAAGGAAAAAAAGAACCAAGACAGAGCTTGAAGATAATCCAATTAGAGAGTAGGGCATGGATAATGAGTCAGCAAAGAAACCAGAGTGGTGAGAAAAAGCGATCAGGCAGAAGGGAGGAGGAACCGGCCAGGGCAGGATCACAAAACCCCAGGAGCCAAGAGTCCTAGCTTCCAATCTGGTCTATATATACCACTACAAGCTTTAGCACTTCAGACAAGTCATTTCACTTCTTCAGACTTCAGTGTCTTGCCCTGTAAAGGCAGAAAAGTCTAAAGTCCCTCCAAGTTCTAAAGTTATATTGTCTGTAAATATGCTTCTGTGCTGACCATTTGTTTATATAGTACCTTACATAGCACTCAACTTATTATTAACTTCAGACTAAGGTAGGTACATGAAGTCATCTGGCTGAGTTGTCACAAAATCCTAAAGCTGGAAGGAGCCTTGTGAGCCATCCACCTAGTCACGTGCCCAAGAGACCGGACGTTTCTACCTTCACCTGTAAAACGATGATTAAGTAAGTAGCCAGGATGAAGCTTACTCCTGGTGAAGAAATTAACAAAATCTCCTTCAGAAATTAAAGGCAATGTTGTATAATGGCTCCGTCGCTGGGCTTAGAATCTAGAAGACTTGGATTTACATCCCACTTCTGACACAACATCTTTGTGATGTTCTCAGCCTCCTTTTCCTCCCTCACCTGTAGTATCAAGAATTCTACTCATAGGGCTATGAGACTCAGTTCCATAAAGCACATGGAGAACCTTAAAGCCCAGTACAAATGTCAGCTATTATGATGTATTTCCAATGTCTCAGCTCATCAGGCAGTTCATGCCATTATCTTTCTAATAAATGAAGTCCTTCTCAGGGTGTCTGTCAACGGCCTTCTCTTCTTCAATGGCTCAGACAAGGGGAAAATTGTTTGAATTGGAGAATTTGTTTATATATGATGGACTTGGTGAGGCAACAAATACATTGTTTATCCCTTTTCGGCCCTGGAGCTCTGAAATCTCGCAGCTTTGGCTTGGTTTTACTCAGTACCCGATTGCCCCTGGAAGAATGTTTGTTACAGTGACGACATTTCTACTGTTGCACATATTCTAGGCAACCAAGCCTCCTCCTCCTCTTCCTCTTCATAACAATCATCACCATCACCACTGTTAACTGGATGCTTAAGACTAGCAATGACTTATTATTAACATTAACTAGGGGCCGCTAGGTGGCGCAGTGGATAGAGCCCCGGCCCTGGAGTCAGGAGGACCTGAGTTCAAATGTGGCCTCAGACACTTAACACTTACTAGCTGTGTGACCCTGGGCAAGTCACTTAACCCCAATTGCCTCACCAAAAAACCAAAAACCAAAAACCAAAACAATAACTTATTTAGAGTTTTCCTTCCCTCGTAGTAGCCCTCTAGAGCGGGCACTGAAAGTATTTATATCTGCTCTCTACAGAAGAGGAAGAAGAGCAAGATCAGAGAGGTTAAAGGCTTGTCTACATTCCTACGACTAGGAAATGTAAAAGAAGATTTGAACCCAAGTTTTCTGACTCCTAGTTCTCCTCCCATCATAACATACTATCTCTCTGAGAAAAAACTATGGTCATAGTTTCATGGAATCATTAGATTTGGGGCAGCTAGGTGGTACAATGGATAAAGCACTGGCCCTGAAGTTGGGATGACCCGAGTTCAAATCTCACCTCAGACATTTACTAGCTTTGTGACCCTGGGCAGGTCACTTGACCCCAACTGCCTTGAACATGCAGGGTCATCTCCAGTCGTCCTGATATGTATCTTGCCACTGGACCCAGATGGCTCTGGAGGAGAGAGTGAGGTTGGAGACCTTGCACAGCCCTTCCCTCCCTTAAATCGAGTTCAGTGCAAGTCATGACATCACCATGATGTCATGTGATGTCATGGTCCTCCTTCGAGAATGAAATACAAACGACAAAAGAAAAACGAAAAAAGCTTCACAGATTTAGAACTGGAAGGAATCTAAGAAGTAACTGAGTCCAACTCTCTTACTTTACAGATGAGGAGAGACCCAGGGAGGTTAGTAAGTGTCTGAAGTGGGATTTGAATCCAGGTCTTCTGGAATCCCTAAGTCCACACACTTATTTACTCTAGAATTATTTCAGTAAAGCTTCATGCTAGGAATAATATCAGGCCAAAAGAAAAAAAGCTCTTGAAAGGGACCATGATTTCAGAAGGAGAGAGAACATCAGAGATCTACTTTAACCTCTCACTTTACAGACGAAGAATTATCTAAGGCCAGAGCTAATTAGTACCAGAGAGGGAATCAAAATTTGGATCTTCTGACTTATACACTAGGGCTCCTTCCTCTCTGACCCAGGTTCGATAACTGAAAGCAGAGATCTCCTCGAGTCCCATGAGCAATACCAAAACAGACCAACGCACCAAAAAGCCAAAGGCCCCCAGGTTTCATTACCTGCAGCAGCCAGGTGGGCTGTCACTTCATCAGCAGCAGTAGAGTTGAGGATGTCCGAATCATCATAGGAGGTGTCCTCAGGAGAAGAAGGAGAGTCCTCATCAGCACTCAGCATACTGTGCTCTGTGTAGGTGGCTACATGGACCTGCTGTACTTGCTGGGCCACTGCATGAGCTTCGATGGTAGCCATATGTTCTGTCTGGGTCACTCCGTGCTCCTCCATGAATAAATACTTTCAAGAGAAAAGCAAAAGAAAGCGAGAAACCATGAATCAGGTGAAGGTTTGTCAGTAGGGGGTGTGAAATTTAAATTGATGAAGAAGAGCTTTCCTTAGTAGCAGAGGAATTTTGAAAAGTCTCCAGGTTCATTGTCTATCTGTTGTTTCTATTTCCCATTCATCTGTAATACTATATCTACCCTTCAGAGAAATAGGAAGTACCTCCAGTTATGGCTAAGCAAAAATCTTCTTTTGTTAACTGTTTTTTAAAAAGAAGGCAGGGGGCAGCTAGGTATCACAGTGGATAAAGCAACAGCCCTGGATTCAGGAGAACCTGAGTTCAAATCCAGCCTCAGACACGTGGCACTGTGCAAGTCACTTAACCCTCATTGCTCCACAAAAAAAGGAAAAAAAGAAAGCAATAAATAGGAAGTACCATCCCAAAACAACATGAACATGCAATATTCTTTTAATACAGACCCAAAGTTACAATTCATCATGAATGGAATTTCATTATATCAATATTTTTGGTTTTTGTTTTTTTTTTTTGCACAGGGCAATGAGGGTTAAGTGACTTGCCCAGGGTCACACAACTAGCAAGTGTCAAGTGTCTGAGGCTGGATTTGAGCTCAGGTCCTCCTGAATCCAGGGCCAGTGCTTTATCCACTGTGCCACCCAGTTGTCCCCCATTATATCAATATGTAAGATTAATTTTGTAATCCCAAATTCCATTCCAGTCAACAAACATTAGGTGCCTAATACGTTCAAGGAACTGTACTAGGCAATGAAGATACAACATTGTTTCTAAAATCACAAAATCCCTGTCCCAAGTAAACTTACAATCTATTAGGCAGATGAGATATGTACACTGATGGCTATAACACACACTAGAAAACTTTATGGGAAAGATGGAATGTAAGCTGAGCCTTGAAAGTCAACTGAGATTTTGACAGGTAGAGGTAAGGTGATAACAGCATGAAGGCACAGGACTTCTTGAGAGAAGGCTTGATTGTTTCAGTTTTTCTGCAGTTCCAGGGTTTTTTAAGGAAAATACTGAAAATAAGTTGGAAAGGTTGGATGGCATCAAACCAGGAGGACCTCAAATGACAAGCTAAGGAGTTTGGCTTTTAAATATCATGAGGTGGGGGCAGCTAGGTGGTGCAGTGGATAAAGCACTGGCCCTGGATTCAGGAGGACCTGAGCTCAAATCCACCCTCAGACACTTGACACTTGCTAGTTGTGTGACCCTGGGCAAGTCATTTAACCCTCACTGCCCTTCAAAAAAACCCCATCATGAGGTACTAAAGGTTTCTGAGGAGGTGAGAAGCCCATTAAGCAATAGTGTAAATGAATGGAGGTGTGAAGTTTGGCGAGGCAATAATTTAGGAAAGAAGACTTGATAGGATAGGACAGACACTGGGACTGGGATCTCATTGGTACCTTTGTTTCAACTTGGTCTTAAAAAGTGCCCAGAGCACTGAGAAGTTAAGTGAATTGCCCAGCATCACACTTGATAATAGAAATAAAAATAGGAATGAAAAGAAGGGAGAACAATCAATACGACTTAGCACTGACTTGATGCAGAAAGGGAGAAAGAAGAGTTATGAAGAAAAGTAAAATCAAAGATGACTGGAAGGTTTTAAACCTGTATGTTGGGATGGTGGTGGGACAATTAGAAGAAAAAAGAGAAATCAAGGCTTAGAACAGGTTTGGAGCAATTGGAGAGGTAAGAGAAATTATGGGCCCAGTTTTGGACACAGACATATGCCAAATGGAACTTTGTGGCTTTTTCTCTAGGATTTCCAGGGATCATGAAATTAAATCACTACTTGTGGTGGGGAGAGGCCAAACACTGAAATAATCACTGTTCCAAACTATGTTTTAACTGTTTTCTTGTCTTCCTTCTTATTATTGCTTCTGTGTTGCATTTTCCCTGGAAAGATAAGATGTAAGATGTGTAACAATCTCAACTCTCCTACTGTGATAAAATAATGGGATTTAGCAGATACTCAAAGGCCCACCTGAAGATTAATCTAAACTGACTGAATTAAGTGAGAGTAATTGACTGCTGATTAGCCTACTTCAAGTTAACTAGATTGTAATCACACCTGGCTAGCCCTTAAGGTGGTATTGTTCTCAGAAGCTAAAGACTTTGAACTCAACTTGAGACCACCTTCAAGTCCAGTGAACCAATGGATTTGGATGATACCTACCGATCCAGCTTGAAGCAGTGTCTAAGGACTGTCCATGCTCTGGACCTATAAAAAGCTTCTACACTCAGTTTGAGAAGAGTTCATGGTTGAAGCAGACTGGTGGTAGAGAACTTGAGGGAAGAACCCCACCAGGCTGGAACTCTAGGCTAGATAGGTCTTTTTGTAACTTTCTGAACTCCACATGAATACCTGGTATGTTTTAATAAATGCTTAATGCCCAAAGATGGGTGCTAAAGCTTCTAATTTAAGGCAACCACACATTTAGATTTAAAACATCACACTACTGCATCATTAATTTCCTTGATACAAAAAGCTGTTTTACAATTTAGATTTAGCTAATCATTACATAAGCACTTGAAGATGTTTTACATCTTCCCCATGGCCTCCCCTTCATATGCTAGCCCAGTAGCTTGGACAGAGTAAACACTGTTGAGCAAATGAAACAAAATCTGGCAAGCAAAACTTTGTTCTTTTCAATGTGCCTTTCAGATCAACCCAATGTGCTTTATTCTGGCCTTCCTGTCTATGCAGGAAATTTATCATGAAAGCAGTTCTAACTATTTAAATTCAACAACACAAAGGGCAAAGCAAGAAAGTGCAAAATGACATATTTCACCGGCTTTTAGGCTAGGGTACAAACTGCTTAGGGTATTTAAAATGTTGAGTACTTCAAAATGGTTTTTAAAATAATCCATGACAAGGCAGAAACTTGTTTTTTTCAAAAGGATTTGAGCTTCTATGCACTTGGCCTAATGGATTCCATCCCTACCCCTCCCACCCCCAATGCTGTTCACAGAACCAATCAATAACATTGCCACCACCTTTTTGCTCTTTATTCCTAAAATAGGGGAGGTAAAGATGCTTTAGAATTCCTTGATCTGGAGATGAATTCTTATGAATTTTACTTTAAACACTATTGTAAAACAAAACTTATAAAAAATACTTTAAAAAAAAGACGTGTGCTTATGGCATGTTGCTAGAGTTCTATTTTTTAAAAGAAACTTCTTAAATCAATTTCAGGAAAACATTCTACTTAGCTTTCATCTGCTGAGTCAAAACACAGTAGAGAGGGAATGGGGAATAGTGTGTCTTATATTAAGGATAATCCAGAAGTCAGGATTTAGGAGTACTAAACACTGTTTACTTAGCACCTAGTACTACTTGTTTAGTACTTAGTACTACTAAGTCCTGGAGTCTCACACTTCATAAGTCTACAAGATTTGGCCTCAATTTCCTCATTTCAAAACAAAATAGCTAATCTTGAAGTTGTGCTATAGTTTTGTTTGCAAAGGGTTTTTGAGTCCAGCATTGAAAAGAACCATTGATTATCATCACCACCAATTAGAATGCTGTTCAGGAAGAGAGTGGCAATAAGTAGGCAAGGACAACAAGCAGACAAAATGAACTAGACTGGTCAGACCAGACAGGAGATAAGATTTGAATCAGTGATTTCTCTGAACCATTGAATAGAGGTAGAAAGAGACAGGAGACTACTCAGCAATGTAAAATCATTTCAAAAGACTTAAAAAAAAACGTGACATGCATCTAAAAGGATGCCTGATATAAATATCCATTACAATTACTGAAAGCCAGTGATATTTTTAACCATTTCTTCCCTTCATGCCTGAGACAGACAACTTATTTCACCTTTAAAAAAAATCACTACCAAACAGTAAAATAAACCCCAATTCATACATTAAATAAATATAAAGGAACAAATGAAGTAGTGATTTCCCTGGGATATTAGTGGCTCCTAGAATAGGGCTCACTGCATATGTAAACCAAGATCAAAGGGGAGCAAGGGGGTGAAAGAGTTCACACCTCAACCAAGAGTCTTTAAGCAGAAAAGGCTTTACATCTTTGCCTTTTGTGCCCAACTAAGTATGAAACAGAATAAAGAGGAGTAGGGGTGAGATCTAAATATTCTACAGGTCCACAGAGAGCAACCTTATATTTGAGTCATGAATTTAGAACTAGAAAGTACACCTTAAAGTCATCTATTCTTTTTTGTGTGTGAGGCAATTGGGGTTAAGTGACTAGCCCAGGGTCACATAGCTAGTAAGTGTTAAGTGTCTGAGGCTGGATTTGAACTCAGGTACTCCTGACTCCAGGGCCGGTTTGAGGTCATCTATTCTAATGCTCTGATTTGACAGAGGAGGAAACTGAGGCCCAAAGACTTCCTCAAGGTCACACAGGTAAGTAAGTGGTAGAGCCAGGATTCTAACGCAAATTATCTGGCTTCAAATCCAGCACTCCTTCCAGTACACCATGGTGCCCCAACATTTCTAGCCTGATTTTTTTTATTCATCCCTCACCTTCTTCCCCAATAACTCTCCATTTATTTCTCCCATACCCTTTGTATTCCTCTCATTTCCCTTTCCTCTCTTTCAGCTCTTCCTTTCCTGCCCACCCCAGTTTCACTATCCTCCCCACCTCAGCCCCTAAAGCCAATGTAGACAGATGATAGGTACCCTTTACTAGGAGTCAGCAAGGCACCAAGATCAAATACATAGGTGGTTTATTTTTTAAAACATAGTAGTAACTAAGCCCACACAAGGAAAGCCTACCTCCCCAACAGCTGTCAGCCATATTGAAACACTTGGGGGAGGAGAGGCAACCCAAGTAAGGGAGCCTAAGGTGCTACAGCTACCTTTCTCACACAAAACCACAAATGTCCATGTTATGCCCTGGCAAGCACACTATAACATGGGGTGTGTGTGTGTGTGTGTGTGTGTGTGTGTGTGTGTGTTTTTCCAAGAGGAAGGTCAAGGATCAAATATTCAGAATCCCCAATTAGGCACTGAAAAGTGTCCCCTATAGCAGGGAGTTCAATAACATCTTCTAAAAAGCAGTATAGGGCAGCCAGGTGGCAGTGGATAGAGCACCAGCCCTGGATTCAGAAGGACTTGAGTTCAAATCTGACCTCAGACACTTGACACTTACTAGCTGTGTGACCCTGGGCAAGTCACTTAACCCCAATTGCCTCACAAAAAAAATAAATAAATAAAATAATCAGTCTAAAAGCTTGTTGCTATATGGCATATTTAGCATCAGGAGGACCTAACACCAGAGAAAGGCCTTAAGGGGAGGAAAAAAAAAAAAAGAAGAAAAAATCTGGGCTCTAGTTCCAGGTATAAATAAAATCAATGGTGCAGTCCCTATGCCAAGGCTTTGGGGAAAGTATTTGCATTATTCAGGAGCTGGGTGCATTGTGTTAAACTACAGACAATGCACACTAACATTGTCAAGTTTTTGTTATAAAGGAATGATGTTCCAGAAAGATTTGATCAAAATGATCAGTTTCCCAATAACTAAAAAACACAAAGAAGCTCTAAGATGTAATTTATTGTGGGGGCGAAATTTAACATGGGGAAATTTAATTGGGTGGCTCGCTGAAATACTGGGGTCCCCAAAATAATGATGGACCTCTAGGTCCAAAGCTCCCTCCCCTCCAAACTGCCTTTTTAGATATTTCTCCCAGGCCAAGAGCTTCTTTTCCACAAACGAATCAGGTTTTATTAATGGGAATAAAATACACAGCAACGGTGGAATTAATAAAATCAAAGACAAGGGAATAGGGAAAAAGAAAAATGGATAATCCCCCTAATTCTAACCTAAGTCTATACAATCCCCAAACTCCTTCCAGTTCAGCTAATTCAAAAGAGCAGGGGCTCGTTTGTTAACTCACCACCTGGGGTCCATAGCTTTGATGGGAAACAGCTTTGCAGCCAGGGCCCACAGGATAAACTGCCAAGAAAAAACCTTTCTCATCTTCTCCTGAAGCTCACACAACCAGAAGGAAAGTGCGATCCCCTCAATGAGGGTTTACTCTCCCTTTCCCCAAAGGGGAGGTCCTTTAAACTCAATTGGAGAGTGGTTTCTCCTGCTGACATCAGCAGCATACTTCACTCAGGGCAGGCCAGGTATGGCCCATCCCAATCAATCTGCCAAATTCCATTCTTTTACCACATTCCCCCCTTTGTTTTTTCGAGGAACACATTTCCTTGATGAAACAGTAAAAAAATAACAGAATATACTACCCTATGTTAATAACAATATAGAAAAGGGAGAAAGGGGAAATTTTGTCCAGAGGGTCAGTCCCTTATGAGCCCTCACTTTGACACTGTCTACAGAGGGAGGGCCTCTGCAGAAAATACATATTACAAATGGTGTATATAATAACAGAAAAGGGAAAAAAAAAGCAAAATTGTTCATTTAAAGTCTTTGAAATCTTGTCTTCTTGGAGTGTTGAGATGCCAACAGGGAAGCTGGACTCTGGTTGTCTTTGGACTCTTACTTCCTTAGTTGTTGAACTGCTGGATTTTCACTAATCCTTAGTATAGCATTGTCAATGATCAAATGAAACATTATCAATGGAGAACCAAACTGATTTTCAGTAACCTTATCCTTCAAAACCCCTAGTATCTCATATCTAATTATATTTGTCTGCCTCTCCTGGTCCACTTCTAGCTTTATAGCTAGTTATTCTTATATTGTTCAGCTACTCATTAGATATCATTGTCTCCTCCATATCTCACCTACAACCCTCAGATTAATTTGCCAAGTCTTGCTGAAATAACCTGTTCAGTCACTTTTGTCATGTCCAACTCTACATGACCCTATTTTGGGGTTTTCTTGGAAAAGATACTGGAGTGGTTTACCATTTCCTTCTCCAGCTCATTTTACAGATGAGGAAACTGAGGCAAATAGGGTTAAGTGACTTGCCCAGAGTCACACAGCTAGGAAGTGTCTGAGGCTGAATTTGAATTCAGGAAGAAGAGTTTTCCCAATTCCAAGCCCAGTGCTCTATCCACTATTCCACCTAGCTGCCTGAAATAAATAAATATCTACCTTTCTACAAGAAGCTTGAAATTTCCTCTCCTGATAATGGAGAAAATTCTCCTGCCAATAACTCTGATGGGTTCTGTCTTCCCTTAGGACCTCTATTGTCAACATAACCTAACAGATTCAAAAGGCCCAAAGTATAATGATTAGAGCAATGGACCTGGAGTCAGGAAGCCCTGGGTTCAATCCTGTCTCAGACCCTAAGAGTATGGCCATGGGCAGGTAACAATCTCAGTTTTCTTATTTGGAAAATAAGAATAAGAAGAGCACCTACCTGTCTCATAGAGTTGTTCTGAGGATCAAATCAAATATTGTGTGTAAAGCACTCTGCACACTTTAAAGCACTATAGAAATACAACATACTAGGTCCTTCTCTTGTGAGGTCAGGAAACTAGTTCAGTCAGCTGGTCTCAGTGAGATCAAGAAGCTCTTCTCCTCTCTTACTTTCCTTTGGTTGAGGCTCAAAATGCTTTTGTCTTCTCCTGTCAGGGATCTGCCTCTTGTTCTAGGCCTCTGTCTGGCACCAACTGCTAGGTGGAAGGGCTCAGCTTTTATCTGTGTCCTCCTGAAGTTGCTAACTCAGTGAGTTAGTTTACTCAGTTTACTGCTACTAAATACAAATCTTAAGATGCAGCCAGAAAGAAATGTCCCTGTTGTAGCAGCAGTAAGTGAATACTCACACTTAAAAAATACTTATTTATACTTACCTATACTTATAGTTAAAACTGTGTGAACTTAAAAGTCAGTTCCAGAAAGCACTGGATAATATGGCCAGGGACAAAGTATTCACACCATGTCCAGATGATGATAATAGAATGAATAAAGCATGAATTAAACCTAACTTAAAGTACCGTGCTAAATACTGGGGACACAAATACAAAAGTAAGCCAAAATGTGGCAATATGTTTAACATAATTGTAATGCATGACCTAGATCAGATTTCTTGCTGGTTTTGGGAGTGGGGTGGGGGGAAAAATTCGGAACTCAAAATCTTACAAAAATGAATGTTGAAAACTATCTTTACATGTAATTGGGAAAAAATAAAATACCATTTTTTAAAAAAGAAAAGTAAGACAATCCCAGCTCTCAAGGAGTCCACATTCCTATGGAGAAGACAACACACATGGAAGGTTTCAGCTGCAAGTCAAACAGAAGGGTCCCGTGGTCTTTATGGTGCACCATCAAAGCAGATGGTAGATGATGTTTTTCTTAATGCCGTTTCTACTGATAAATCTTACCAGCGTTTCGTGTTGAACCAACTGACAAAGCCAAGTACTTTGGTGGCAAGAGCTTTCTTTTCTGAAACTTCAGTAAGCTATGACTGTAAACACCTACAGGGTCAGCTGCCAGACTGCACTTCCACAGGTGGATGCTTCCTAGGATAATGGCTGTAGATACCAGCCTTGAAGTGCTGCTATTCCCAACTTTTAGGTTCAGGGGTCCTGGACCATTTCCCTCAGGGTCTGAGATAAGGTAGTGGTCAAGATGGTGGTGGTGGCGGCAGCTTGACTTGCTGGGTCTGGCATGTGCTGCCTCCTGTCTCTCCCTCAAGGTGTCTTGCTGTTTCAGCTAGGGAGGTACACACTTGCCTCCTACATCTACCTAATATATTTATTGTGTTATGTGACTGTTTCGGGTCAACCTAAATTTGGTTTTGTTATAAAAGGAACAGTTGGATCAATTATAGCTGTACCATCTGTGAATTAATGTGCCTCTCTTTCCATAGACCCTAGAATACTGAACCTTCCCATTATTTACCATGTTTGCCAGTTTGATGTGTGAGATGATTCCTTGTGTTTTTAATTTTCAAGTATCTATTAGTTTTTTTTAATACTTATTGTCTCACATATCTACTTTGAAAGATTTTTCATTCAGTCTCATCTAGTGGAAAACAGTTCTTAACCATATAAATTTGTCAATTACCTATAGAGTTTTGGATATCAGATTTTTTTAAAAGCAAGTTGTGCACTGCAAAGATTTTTTTTCGCCAACCCATATACTTTATCCTATTTCAATTTTGTTTGTGCAAAGCATTTTAAATTTTATACCATCAAAAAAGTCTTTTACATTCTCTGTCCTGTGTCTGGTTACAAATTCTTCTCTAATCTTAAAGTACTTAAGATGTAACCTTTCATTCTCATCGAATTTGTTTGTTAAGATCATGTGCGTGTAATACAGAATAGTACTCATCAAATTGGAAAATTTTCCTAAACAATCCAATAACAATTACCAAAGCAATCTGATAACAGAATATAATTGAGTTTTCTAAACAATCTGATAACATTATAAGAAGGCCACTGGAAAAAGGCAATTTATAGAAACCAGAAAATTTCTGGTTATTGGCTGGCTGAGGTGGCCTTTTAAAAGCAAGCTGTCGGGGCAGCTAGGTGGTGCAGTGGATAAAGCACCAGCCCTGGATTCAAGAGGACCTGAGTTCAAATCCAGCCTCAGACACTCGACACTTACTAGCTGTGGGACCCTGGGCAAGTTACTTAACCCTCATTGCCTTGCAAAAAACCCCCACAAAAAACCACAAAAGCACAAAAAATAAAAGCAAGCTGGTCCCATTCTGCAGTTAGCTCTTAAGACTTCCCTCTAGAAGACTTCACTCTTGGGGAAGTCTCTTGAGGATTAATCTGTGACTCCTGTAGAAGGCTTCAAGAGGTGGGGAGGGGGGAAGATATTACTCTGTCCTCCTCATTCCTCATTATATATCTGCATCCTACAGCAGCAGCACACAGCCAATGTGTGACAAGAGGGAACAAGTATTCCCACTACCCCTCTGGATTGAATGTGACAGGCTATGAGCCAGTGTCATCAAAGAAGAGAAAGGTTCTGATGAGGGTCAATAGATGGAAAGAGTATGGGAGAAATAGGTCCAGAATGTTCACTCTGGAATGAGAAATCTAGGAGGCACAGTAGAAGGGGTAGGGTCACGTTGAAATATTAAAGTAGAGATGAAACAATGAGGAGGGAGCAGGAAAACAATTTTCTCCTGAATGGTACTAATTATTCTAACTATGGGTACAGAAGCAGGAGGGAAGGACAGGGAGAGAAAGAGATCAGCCTCAGTCCCCCTGCCGACAGAGGGTGATGGTCCAGTGCCTAGCTTCTTAAAACTGTGTGTGTGTGGGGGGGAGTCAAATTGACCAAATGGAAAAGGAGGTACAAAAGCTCTCTGATGAAAATAACTGCCTAAGAATTAGGATTGAACAAATGGGAGCTAGTGACTTTTATGAGAAACCAAAACACATTAAAGCAAATCCAAATGAATAAAAAAAAAAATAGAGGGCAATGTGAAATATCCTCTGGGAAAAACTGCTGACCTGGAAAATAGGTCCAGGAGAGATCATTTGAAAATTATTGATCTATCTGAAAACCATGATCAAGGAAAGAGCTTAGACATCATCTTCCAAGATATTCTCAGGGAAAATTGCCCTGACATTCTAGAAGCAGAAGATAAAATAGAAATTGAAAGAATCCACCAATCACCTCTAGAAAGAGATCCCAAAAGGAAAACTCCTAGGAATATTATAGCCAAATTCTAGAGCTCTCAGGTCAAGGAGAAAATATTGCAAGCTGACAAAAAGAAAGAATTCAAGTATTGTGGAGCCCCAGTCAGGATAGCACAAGATCTAGCAGCTTCTACATTAAAGGACCAGAGGGCGTGGAATATGATATTCCAGAGGAGAAAGGAATTGGGATTACAACCAAGAATCACCTACCCAGCAAAACTGAACATAATATTTCAGAGGAAAAAATAGGACTTTAATAAAAAAGAGAACTTTCAGGTATTTGTGATGAAAAGACCTGAACTGAATGGCAAATTGATTTTCAAATACAAGACCCTAAGAACCATAAAACATTGGAGTTTGGGGGATATACCAGGGGTCATGCAGTGGTGACTATCTTGTGTCTGAGGCTGGGTTTTAGCTGGGATCCCCCTGGGTCCGGGGTGGATGCTCTGTCTACTGTGTCACCCTAGCCTGCCCCATGATGACATCTTTAGGGTTAAATTGAGAGGTGAGGGGAATGCACTGGGGGAGAGAGAAGGGTAGAGGTGAAATCCTACATGAAAGAGACAGGAAAAGGTTTATGGAGTAGGGGAAGAGATGGGGGAGGAGCAGGGCAGTAAATGAATTTTAACACTAATTAGAAAAGGCTCAAAGACCTTAAACTCATCAGAGTTGTCTCAAGGAGGAATTAACACCCAACTGGGTGGAGTAATCTATTTAATCTGGGCAATAAATGAGCCTAACACTCATCAAAATTGGCTCAAAGACCTCAATCTCATCGGCATTGGCTCAAGGAGGGAATAACATACACACTCAATTGGGTGAAATAATCTCTCTAGCCCTGCAGGAAAATAGGAGGGGAAGGGGATAAAGAGAGAGGGGGCTAAAGAGAAAGGGCAGAGTGGGGGAGGGGGACAGACAGAAGCAAATCCCTTTTGAAGATGATAGGATGAAAGAAAGATGGATAATAGAATAAATATCATGGGGGAAGGGAATAGGATGGAAGGGAAACAGTTAACAATAGTAATCATGAAAAAGAGAAAAGGGGGGGAATTGTACAAAAAATATTTATAGCAACTCTTTGTGGTGGCTAAGAATTGAGAATCAAGGGAATGTCATCAATTGAGGAATGATGGAAGAAGCTGTAATATGTGATTGTGGTAGAATGGTATTGTGCTATAGGAAACGACAAGCAGGATGATCCCAGAAAAACCTGGAAAGACTCATGAACTGAGTCTTTCAGGGGGACCCTGAAAGTTCAGTCCAGGAGACTTTAGCTAAACTCAGAACCTAATCCTCTGTAAGGAGTACAAAGAATGGGGATAGAGTCTTTTTTATCTAGTTCAGTGAATTGAGGGGATTAAACCACACCTATCTGAATGACCTTTGCCCTCCTGGGGTCTCCAATTAGACCCTGATATCACTATAGGGCTCATTTTATCCTCAACTCACTGTCAACCAATGGAATTGAATGATGCTAGCCAATTAGCTTTGATCAGTGTTTAAGAGCTAGCTGCCTCTATAAGAGAAGAAAGAGTCTCTGACCACCAGGCCAGGCATAATTCTCGGTTTGCACTCTAGGGCTTGGAAGGCTGTACGGTTGGTGAGCACTCTCCTCTTAGGTACAGGTAATATAGAGACAAAATGGCACTGGGGATTTTTCTGTTTGTGTTAAATGTCACTCACTCAATTCTTTACTAATACTTAATACACTTTAATAATAAATGCTTACTGCCTAAAAAAACTTGTGGTAGGAGCTAGAGTACAAAGATTAGGTAAGACTGGCCAAACAAATTATTATAAATTACTATACCATAGGAAATGATGAAAAGGATGGTTTTAGAAAAGGCTGGGAAGGGGGCAGCTAGGTAGTGCAGGGCATAGAGCACCAGCCCTGATTCAGGAGGACCTGAGTTCAAATCCAGCCTCAGACACTTGGTACTTATTACGGTGTGACCCTGGGCAAGTCACTTAACCCTCACTGCCCCAAAAAGAAAGGCTGAGAAGATGTATAAACCAATACAGTTGATAAACTAATAGAGTCAAGTGAGAAAAGCCAGGAGAACAATTCACATGATAACAAAATATTGTAAAGACTAATAACTTTTAAAAACTTAAGAATTCTAAGCAATTCAATGACCAAGCATGATTCCAGAAGATAGAGAATGAAGCACGCTATCTGCCTGACTTACTGACCGAAGTAGCAGAAACCAAAGTCCAGAGTGAGAGGTGAATTTTTTAGACAGGCCGATGTTTTAAAAAGAAAAGCTTTCCTTGGCTATGCTATTTGTTAAAAAGGTCTTCTTTTTCTTTGGGGGGGTGGGGAGGGGCTTGTCAAAGAAAAAGGGAATGGGGAATGGGAGAGGCTGCCAAAGAAAGAAAGAAAGAAAAGAGTCACTGAACAGTTTTAATGCACAGAAGAGGGCAGAAGAGCAGAAGGAATCGTAAGCAAGATAATACAGCTTTAAAAATTACATGCTGAATTTATTGTGTACTTAAGAAAAGGAGGCATTGCATACTATAGATTCACAATTTCGTGTACACTCCTTGTCCTGTTCTACTATATATGAAAGTTCTCTTTCATGTGGTTTTTGTTAATATCACAATTTTTAAAAATTCAAAAGAGAGTCCCTGCCCTCATAGAGCTTATAGTCTGGTATTCATGATCTCATCTATGTAGGTACTACCACCAAAAGTGTGGGTCAAAATTTATCCATACCTTTTCTTTTTTTTTGGTGAGGCAATTGGGGTTAAGTGACTTGCCCAGGGTCACACAGCTAGTAAGTGTCAAGTGTCTGAGCCCAGATTTGAACTCAGGTCCTCCTGCATCCAGGGCTGGTGCTTTATACACTGCTCCACCTAGCTGCCCCCTATCCAACATGTTCAGGATGTCCATCTGTCATTTCCTCTCTTTTGCCACATGAGAGACTCACTTTCTTATCCAAATATCACATCCTCAATGATATATGTATGCCGTGTGCTACTACGTTTGTGTGTGTCATCATTAGTAGCATGCTACAGCTTATGTCATTGTATCACACTGTCTTATAGGTGCATATGTAAGCACACAGTATTGTCTTTCTTTACTATACAGAGAAGGTATTACAAGAAGTAGAAGGAAAAGTCTCTCCTCCCACTCTATCGCCTAACTGCTTTTGACAACCACATTTGTCAACGTCTATTGATCAGCTGCTAAAAATTACTTTTGTATGTTCTCTATCATAGAAAGTTATCATTAGTTTAATCCTGAATCTAAGATACCTAGATGCAAGATTAAACTATTGGTTTTTGTATGATAGTAAGTGATAGAGAGCATCCAAGTAACTTAATTATTAAATTCTTAGAATCTAAATGATCCTCAAATCTAGATGAACAATTCAAGAAAAAATCCCCTCAGATTGCCTACTTCGTAATATAGTTACTTTAACAACTGAAACACTAGAGGGCACCAAAACCAAACCTAGAGGAAAAAAGAGGAAGGAATCTCATTACTATTTAAAGGTCTATTTCAACTAGGATAATTCTTTCTGTAGAGATGTAGGGGGACTGCCAATGCCTTCTTACCCCTTCAAAGCATGTCATTCCTCCTTCCTAGAGACTGGAGCATTCCATTTTTCTTTTAGAATTTATCATTAATGGCTGCTTAGGGGGCAGCTAGATGGCACAGTGGATAGAGCACCAGCCCTGGAGTCAGGAGTACCTGAGTTCAAATCCAGCCTCAGACACTTAACACTTACTAGCTGTGTGACCCTGGGCAAGTCACTTAACCCCAATTGCCTCACTTAAAAAAAAAAATTAATGGCTGCTTACAACAAATGATTATTACAGCAATCTATGACAAGTGAGATGCAGATAAAATTAATTTTTCCCTACGACAAATTAATCTCAGCAAAAATCATTAAAAAACCTTCTTCAATGAACTGTGGTTTTCATCAAAGTAGGGGACTTCCCTTTATTGATGTTCATTGCAACTATTCTAGGACTTATAGCTGGTTGTCTTGGAGAATGTCGTAGCCAACAAGTTCATCCAGTTCACCTCACTTGTCCTAGAAAGAGTGGCCCAGTTCAGATATACTGTCAGTTAGCAGGCTGTACTCAAAGTCATTATTATAGTGTTGTAACGATTGGAATAACGCCACCTGCTGGATACTTACTGTAGAGGAGTTCTGCCCATGAAGCGAAGGTCTTTGAGGGCAAGACCAGGCATCAGGAAGTGACGCGGACGAGTGGGAGGAGGAAGGAAGAGACTGGCGCGCGGTCTCACTCTCTTTCCTCTGGACTCTGGCGGAGAAGGGAGCTAGAAATGTGCTCTCCCTTTAATAGATAGGAATCTAGGCCTTTTTCTCTCTCTTTACCAAATTCTTATTCTCCTTAATAAATGCTCAAAAGTCTAACTCTTGCTAAAGCTTATAATTTATTGGCGACCACTCATTAGATATTTTAGACAGTTTAGCTAGAATTTTAACCCTTAACAGATGGCTGACCACGAAGAGGAAAGCTGAACCTCACTTCTAATCTTCCGGTTGGGTAAGAAATTTCCCCTACCCTTTAAACTGCTAAGTACTGGCGCCACTGGCTGTGTTTTCCCTTTAAATTTTTTTCGAATGACCTTTTAAACTCCCTAATTACCCTATTTTTGATTTTAGTCTGTTTAACCAGACAAATGGGAGATAAGATCATGTTAATGCTTTGTTTTTGTGGATTTTTCTATTTTTCTTTTTATTTTTGTTAAAAGAGCCAGCAACTTACTCACACAAGGAAATATCTCTCCCTCTCCCAACCCATGCTTTTTCAGAGAACCTGAAGAGATTCCTGCAGCTTTTCCAGTTCTAACACTAATTGTTGCTTTAATTTTGCATGCTGGAGGCAATGACCCACCCTCTAGAAGCTTTTAATCCCTAGCACCTGGAGGCCAAGTGGGGGAAGAGGAATCCAGGCCTGAGTTCAAAATCAAGTCTGATTCAAATTGCTCTGGTCCCTCCCCTCCTCTCCAGACCCCACCCTCTACTCCTCCTATGGCCAAGCCATAGCTTCCCCTGCCTGGGAAGTCCAGAGATCTGGTGCGCATGCTCAACTTTTTCTACCTGCATTTTGCAGCTTCAGGCTCACCCCTTCCCCAGCCTGGCTGTGCTTCTGAGACAACTTTAGAAAACCCTTTAAATTCCAGATATGCTCGTTTTGTTCATAATTTTGCTAACCTGCTTTGTCTTTAATTAGTAATCTTATAAAGCATTTGTATGGTGAAAAGCCCGACAGACAATATAGAGGGGTTAAAGAAGAAAAACTTAAGCTGAATAAGAATGACAATCAACATAGTTCAAGACTCTGCTTCTTTTGGCATGGAAGGGTATATATTGTACAGAAATGTAGAAGTAAACAGCAAGATATTGATATGAGTATTGGGGATTTTAGATACCGGAATCAAAAGTGTTCTGAATTCACTCAGAGTAATAGTATCAGTTCAGAGGTTACATAGGATTTCTGTGCTATTATATATACATTTTGAAATTAATGGTATGGGTTTATTTTCATAGAGATTTTCATGCTTTTGAGATTGTCTTATACTTAGTTTCTAAAACAAGGAGAATATTTGTAAAAGCTTTTTATAGTCATGTGATCAAGTTTATATTTTATAATACTCTTATTGATATTAAGTTCATATTCATTTAGATTTCCCTAGTTTGAATTTCATTGTCTTTTATTATTCCATGTGTATTTTCTTCTATTCATTCATCTATCTAATTTTGAAACATGGTTTTGATTTCATAATACAATGTTAATTCTAGGAGTATTGTGCTCCCATATTCTGAGTTATTTGTTTTTGTTATTTTTCTCAACTGATTATTTGATCAAACTCTTTAAAGCATTTCTTTGGCAAATTGGTTGCCATGGCAAGTGTAAAGTTTTCTTTTTTCAAAAAAAAAAAGTTTTCTTTGAGATTCTGTTGTGCTTTAACTTGTATTTAAATATGTTCAGATTTTTCAAAAAGTAATTGTATACTAAGTTTTAAAAAAGGGGTATTATTTGAAATTGTTGCATAATTATATATTGTGTTCTGAGTCAAGATGTATTCACATTTTTTGCAATCATTTATTACCCTCAATTTTTAAATCCATATGAGACTTGGATTATGGGAACTTATCATTTAAGACATTAATTGCCTTTATTCTGAGTTATCAGATGCCAGTTGGCCAAGATGCCATCCAATCACAAGAGGAATACATGCAAGAGCAGACACTGAACTGTCACATGAGGGGAGACATGCATGAAGTCAAGGTATGGCCGAGGGAACGGCTTTTGACAAATGTTGAGGTTGGATTCTCTTGGTTTAAATATTTTATTTTATTTTTCCCCACAATATTGTACAGATGGCTGGAAGTATTGATCCCACCCATCTCACTTCTACACCTGGCTTCTATGCTCCCTCCTATATGCCTGATGCCATGGACCATCTCAATCCCATGCATCTGATTAAGTCTGACTCAGTTTCCTCCAATATGTTCGGTGGCATGGACATATATTCCATCCACCTATTTTAAGCCTGGCATACTGCATGGGCAGTATATATTGCTCAAGTGTGGGGAATGCTCATATCCCATCATTTCTCTGTTCTTTTATGGTAACCCCCATAATTATCTCAGGTGTCATGATAAATACAGTGTTGAATTTGGCCTTGACATCTGTTACTAATTATATTAGATTTTAAATTTCTCATAATGGTTAAAATTCTAGCTAAACTGTCTAAAATATCTAATGAGTGGTCGCCAATAAATTATAAGCTTTAGCAAGAGTTAGACTTTTGAGCATTTATTAAGGAGAATAAGAATTTGGTAAAGAGAGAGAAAAAGGCCTAGATTCCTATCTATTAAAGGGAGAGCACATTCTAGCTCCCTTCTCCGCCAGAGTCCAGAGGAAAGAGAGTGAGGACCGCGCGCCAGTCTCTTCCTTCCTCCTCCCACTCGTCCGCGTCACTTCCTGATGCCTGGTCTTGCCCTCAAAGACCTTCCCTTCATGGGCAGAACTCCTCTACAGTAAGTATCCAGCAGGTGGCGTTATTCCAATCGTTACAGTGTCGTACAACCTGCCAGAATGAAGACTTCAACTGCCATAGCCACTGAGAATCCAGGATTACCACCATACCACACGAAATATTTCTCTGTAAGTGATTAAAATAAAAGTTAGGTTTTCTCTTACCTATTTTAGAGGGTCCTGCTGATTGTTATTATGCCTCAATTAAAGAGCTAGAGATGACATTCCTACTTTTAAATTAGAAATTTTATTTAAATTTCCATATGTTCAAGTTTTTAACATGTCAGAACATAAGAAAGAAAAAATTTTGAAACTGATTGTACTGTGTTGTGAATTTCTGTTATTTACCCATTGTTAATCCAAGAACAAAAGACGGTTAGATTGACTTTAACCCTGTAATAACCAAATCATGGTATAATGGATAGAGAAAGCTGGTCTCTAAATCAGGAAGAAATACTACTGTCTTAGACTCTATTGACACATAATGGTACATATATATAGTCATACAATCTCTCAGTAACTGTAGGCAACTCTCAAAGCCTATAAATTGCAGGGAAGACAACTATAAGCTTTGGTAGAGGGAATTAATCAGTATTTCCCTACACCAATGAAATCACAGGTCCAGTTTAAAAACCAACAACAACAAAGAAAAAACCCAAAAATATTCTGATTGTCTCTCTGGCCCCTTCCAAACTTCTTTTTTTGTGTGTTCAACATGAATTTACATTACAGGTCACTCTATAACTTTACATATTTTACTAAATTTCTTTGAATTCTTTAAGTTGTTTCTTACAGCATAATAATATGCTATTACATTTTAAAATTTTATTTTTGTGGGGCAATGGGGGTTAAGTGACTTGCCCAGGGTCACACAGCTAATAAGTGTCTGCTGTTACATTAATATAACACAATTTAGTCATTCTGATATCACTGGGTATCTAGCTTGTTTCCAGCTTTTAGCTATTACATATCACAGATAGCATATGTAGAAATATTTTATCAGATAATTGTTTGTGTTTATTGATTGTTCCTCCATCAGAAATATCTTTAGGATAAAATCCTACTAATTGAAAACTAAAGTATATGAACATTTTTGTAACTCTTGTCTAATTCCACATTATATTCCAGAAAGGGTGAACCAATTAACGGATCAGGTTTCTTCTTGTTATTGTAAAGTCATTCATTTACCTATCTTTCAGAGACTAAAGATGGAAATGGCCAAAAGGATTATAAACCAGTACATTATAGATGTACTTATAAGTACATTAGCTACTGGGGGCAGCTAGGTGGTACAGTAGATAAAGCACCGGCCCTGGATTCAGGAGGACCTGAGTTCAAATCCAGCCTCAGACACTTGACACTTACTAGCTGTGTGACTTTGGGCAAGTCACTTAACCCTCATTGCCCCGCAAAAACAAAACAAAATAAGTACATTAGCTATTATAAATCTCAAAGACAGGTTGAGTTATACAAAAGTTAGACCTGACTGGAAGCGCTGTGGACATGATGCTTCTAAACGTACCAAGACATGTAACTGGGTCACAGAATGCAGTTGGCAGATCACTTTGCTGGAAGATCACTTGGCAACAGCTGCTCCCCCAGATGACCAGAAATTAACTAAACACTTCAAACAAGCTGGCATTAGTAGAAGCTTCCTTCATTTCCATTCATGAGAACCATAAATGGCCTGAGGTTCCTCACCCTTTGCTCCCATCACAAAGGACACTTTCATTGGGATCTTGCTTACTATGAAACATAGCACTGTTGCCTTGTTGTTTGGTAGAAGGCCTCAGTTCTGCTGCTTCTTCCATTACACAATTTGGCATCCACTTAATGTCTTGATGTCCTCCCTGATAAATCTAATAAGGAACCATTTCTAGAAAGAAACCTACAGGCACATGCATTAAGCTTTCCTAGCTGACGACTCACATTTATGTAGGAACTTGTGGCTTACAAAACACTTTCCTCAGGTGGTGTATGTCCACTTCACAGATATGGAAACAAGGTTAATTTACTTGTCATACAACTAGTAAGTGTCAAAGCCCTGATCTGAACCCACTGTACTTGACTACAAATTCAACACTTTCCAAATTTGCCATGCTGCCTCAAAGAATCCTTGAAAACACTGTCCTTATATTATGTTAAGTAACAGGTATCTTACCAATAATGAACCACAGGCAAAAAGTATCATCGAAGCTATCCAAAAAATATATGCCTGGAAAAGGAGGCAGGCTGGGTCACCAATGCAAGGTGACAGATAATTGAGGGATAACTGATGGACATGCCACGAACTGCACTGGTGCTCATGTAACAATCAGTCAAAAACCTAAAGGGACCTGGCACACGGGACAGACCCCATATGGAGGATTTATGAAAGAACACAGACAAAAGAAAGAAAGCAGGCAGGTTGTGATCTGAACTATTAGAAAGAGCCTGGCTAGAAAAAGCAGTGAAATTGGGGGAGGAGGGACGGTAGAGGAGGAGTATCTGGAATTGGGGGGCGGGGGGGGGGGGCAGGGCAATGAGGGATAAGTGACTTGCCCAGGGTCACACAGCTAGTGTCAAGTGTTTGAGGCTGGATTTGAACTCAGGTCCTCCTGAATCCAGGGCCCATACTTTATCTACTGCACCACCTAGCTATCCCAGTATCCTGAATTTTTAAAGATAAAAACTTTTGGCAGCTACACTTCGGAAAGTGCTATTATTATACTAGTTGTTTACTTAATGACCATGTTACCCAGTCACTATATCCACTTAAAAAAAAAATCTCAGTGATAATGACTCAGAATCAGAAGGAAGGTTTCCTAGAATTCAAGTGTCCTCAGACAGCTCAGAACCACTGCACCTTCCAAACAGCCCCTCTGCTCACAACTGCAGTGTGATCTCATCATTTCCTGGTTCCACCTGACAGAAGTATCTTGGTGGTCACACCTAGAATTGCCTAAGACCTTTTCTTTATTTAGAGAAATGGAAGGAAATTTAGAATTCATCTAGTTTGATCCATTCATCTTACAGACCCCAGGAAGTCACTGACTGAACCAATGCACATGGTAGCATAAGGGACACGGGATTTGGAAGCTGAGAACCAGGGTTCAGAGTCCCCCTGCCTCCTGCTACCCGTGTGTGCTGGGCAGTTATTTTACCTCTTTGGGCTCCCCCTTAGCCCTCTGTGATTCCTTCCAGCTTGAAACACTATGATCTAGCTCGGGACTTTATCATGGGCTGTCCATTTAAATCCATGGTCTCCTTTCCCCACTTCCCCATGTTAGCTAGCAGTGTCCATTAATAATAAGGAAGCCTGGTGAAGTGGGAAGAATGCTCATCTGAAGTCACAAAACTTGTGCCTTTGCCCCATTCCTAGAATCCCTAGCTCCCTTAATAGCTCAGTGGAAATGCCACTCCTAAATGTGGCCTTTCCTGATCGAGCTATTAGGATCCCCCAAATTACCTTGTATTTATGTATGTGTTCTGTGTATACATATATACATGTTGTCTACCCAATAGAATATAAGCTTCTTGAGGGCTTTTGCCAGAAATTAACTAAACACTTAAAACAAGCTGGCATTAGTAGACGCTTCCTTCATTTCCATTCATGAGAACCACAAATGGCCTGAGGTTCCCCACCCTTTGCTCCCATCACAAAGAGCACCTTCATGAAACACACCTCTCAGAATACCTCCTATCCACCATCTTACAAGTGAGGAAAATGAAGCAAAAAGAACTTAAGTGACCTGTCCATGGGCCCAGGGCTAGTGATCATCAGATTCCAGATTTGACCCCAGGTGTCTTAACTCCCAAATCCATTGTTGTTGCTGTTGTTTTTACCATGGTCTCCATCCTGACTCCCCTTCTTTCCCACTGGGAAGGTGAAAGGGGCAGGGGGAGTCAAAGATGACTATAAGATTTCTAGCATGGGGGACTCCAAACTATTCCAGTGTTTTTAAAAGGAAGTATGAATCAAAGAAGTCAAGTCAACTAGCATTTATTAAGTGCTTACTATGTTCCAGGCACTATGCTAATTGCTGGGGATACAAAATGGGAGATTTTTAAGAGTTTAAGAGGATCAGGGAAAGGGTTCTTACAAAAACCGAGACTTTGGATGAAACTTGAAGCAAGCCAGCAAAGCCAAGAGACAGCAATAAGGAGAGTTCCAGGCATTGGGGCTGGTCAGTGAAAATGTTGAAGTGTTTGTGTCCCCCAGATCACAGAGTACATGGGGGTGGGCTGGGGAGGTGTCAGGGATAAGACTGAAAAGGAAAGGACAAAAAAACACCAAATAGAAGTGGCTTTCCTCTTTGAAGGTGGGGACAAGGTAGATCCTAAAGGTATTGGGAAGTCACTGGAGTTTACTGAATGTGGGAGTGAGGGGAGAGTTAGTAACATGTCTACAACTGCACTTAAGGAAGATCAATCTGACAACTGAGTGAATGATAGGCTAGAGCAGGTTGTGAAAGGGAAAAAAGTTAGGACACAGTGAGTTTGAGGTACCTGCAGAGAATCCAGGCAATGTCCAGCAGCTTGTTGGATATGCAGGATGAATAAAGAGACAGGAACTGGACCTGTGATTTCAATGGTACAGGAATAGAGAAGGTAAGGAAACTCCCTCTACAATGCAGATTGGCCCAGAGAATTAACTGGTTAAGTGACTTGCCTAAGGTCACACAGCCAGTATGTATGTGTTAGGGGTGAGACTTCAACCCAAGTCTTCCAAGTGTCTAGGCTGGCTCTCTAGCCTTTACACCATACTTCCTTATCAAAAGTGGAAAGTTATATATAAACCTTCTAAGTCACTAATTTATTAGCCTTTTCATTTCTAGTTTTTTTAAAAAGGAAGAGAACACAATTGCTAAAAATAAAAGTAGGTGAAGCAGTAACATTAAAAAAGGAATACTCAAAGACTCCAAATTTTAATCAATGTAGTGACCAAAAAATGTCAGAGAAATGACTGGAACATACCCCGCCCCCGGGCAGATAAGTGGTAGATAGCTGCAGAAAATATTAATAATATTAGTAGTTAACATATATATGTATATATACATGTCTGTATACACACATACATATGAAATCTCTCACTATGTGTCAGGCACTGTGCTAAGAGCTTTACAATTACTATCTCCTTTGATCCTCACAACAACCCCAGGAGGCAGGTGATGATATATCTATTCCCATTTTGCAGATGGGGAAACCAAGGCAAACAGGAGGTGAAATGACTTACCCAAGGTCACACAGCTAATAAATATCTGAGGCTACATTTGAACTCAAGTCTTCCTAACTCCAGGCTCAGTGCTCAACCACTGCACTACATAGCAGCCCCTTGCTATTTCATATTACTATAGAAGATGGAGGCTCAAGTTTGTCTTAAAGAAGGTAGAGGACCCAAAGATACATAGAAGAGAGCCAATGGAAAGGTATAGAGACAAAAGATGGAGTATCATGTGTTAGGAAGAAGGAGGACAGCCTCTGGACTACAGAGTCTGGAGAGGGCAATGATATCTAGCAAGACTGGAAAGATAAGTTGAAGCCAGGTTGTTAAGGGCTTTTAAAACCAAACAAAGGAGCTTATATTTGAATGCAGAGGTAACAGCGAGCCCCTGGAATTTAATGAGTAGGAAAGTGACTTGGTCAGACCTGAATTGTAGGGGGGGGGAAACACTTTGGCAACTATGTGAATGACAGATGAGGGAGAGGGCAGACTTGAAGCAAGGAAATCAATTAAGAAGCTTGTACAATAATCTAGGCAGAAGTGATGAGTGTCTAAACAAGGGTGGGAGCCTCATGAGAAGAGAGAAAGGGAAAGATCAGAGAGATACTATAGAGAGATATTGTCAAGACTTGGCAACTAATCGGCTATGTCAGCTGAGGAGTTGAAGTGAATGCTTAAGTCATGAACCTGGGTGACTGACAGGGTCAATAGTGGTGTTCTCTTAGAGAAATAGTAGTTTGGAAGAGGGATAAATTTGGGAGAAAACAAGGAATTCTGTTTGAGGCTTGTTGATTTTGAGATGCCTAAGGAACAGCTAATTTGATATCCTACAGGCAGCTTGAGTTCAGCAGAGAGACTAGAGCTGGATGTATAGAAGTGGGGATTATGTGCCTAGAGATGATCACTGAACCCATGGAGAATTCACAAGGTTACCAGAAGAGAGAACAGAAGGCCCAATATAGAACCTTAAGGAACAACCACAATTAAGTGGCATGATATTTGAAACAAATTTGGGCCCTACAATACGAATGAACCAGCAAAGAAATGGAGGAGGAATGGTGTGTCATGTAGGAAAACTTTGTTACTAAGATGGTAACAGGACAAAATAGGAGACATCTATATTCCCTATTGGATTGTAGGCCACTTCCTGAAGTCTCCCCTACACCAAATAGTTCCATTCATCAGAAAGTAGGCTTCCACTCCTGGCTTCCCCACAGTTCTGACAGGTGAGCTTTTTGCCTCATCTAGACAGGGAACCAAATTCTACCACACCACTTCCTGTGATCTCCAGACATGCTCCCATGAGAGTACTTTCCTCCCCACATCCTTTCTAGTACCTCCTTATATTTTATCTTCCTCCATTAGAATAAAAGCAAAGACTGTCTTGTTTGCTTTGAGAGATATCCCCAGTCCCTAGCACAGTGTCTGGCACACAGATTGATAAAAGCATTTATTAATGTTTACTATCTGTGGTCTTGACTTAACTTTGCTAGTGTCACTAAAAGAAATAAGCCCCACAGTTCCTCTTTCCAAAGACAGTCCCTGTCCATATGCTGAAGAGTTTGTGATCTCTTCAAGGATTCCACTTCTTCCTTCCACCCTAAACATTCCCCAACATTCTGACCCTACACTCTTGCCCCTCAACCATCTCCTCCACTCCTACAGCTTCCACTATCGATATACAGATGACTTGCAAATTTCTCTCTCAAAACTCAGTGGGGCATTTCTAGGTGCCTATCCTAACAGCCACCATTAAGTGTCACTTCAGAGTGAACCCGATGTGTCTGAAAGTAGCTTCTCCTTCGGACTCCCCTATTTCTACTAACGGCACCACTATCTTCTGAGTGACTCTGGCGTAAAGCTTCACTGGCATCTGTGTGTGTGCATATATGTCTACACACACAGATGCAGGGGATGGAATGTGAGGAGGGAACAAGTAGATTCAGTCAGTCGCTGAAACATGTGAATTCTAACTCCATAATCGCTCTCATGTGAGCTTCTTCCTTTCCGATTCTTCAGGTGCTCATCACCTCCTGCCTGGACAAGTGGTTTTCACGCTTTCCATCTTTCTGTTCTCCAAACGGTCCTATCCCAGTACAGCTTTAATCATCTCTTTCAAAAACACTCGATGGCTCCCTACTGCCGAGTTCAAATCCAGCCTCAGCACTTACCGTCTGTGTGACCCTGGGGGAAGGTGTTTAACCTTTATCTGCCTCCATTTTCCCAACTGTAAAATGAGAATACCCCTCCGTGACAGGGTTGCTGCAAGGAACAAGTGAAATGATATTTGCAGTGTCTGGCATGTAGCTGATTCCCTCCCCTTCCCTTCCCTACTAGTGTGGTATTCGAGGCTCTACAATATCTGACCCAACCTTTCTTTCCAGTTTTATTGCTCAGTAACTCCCAGGCACAGATCCATATGATCTAGCCAAAGTTTCTTAAACTGTGGGTTGTGACCCCATGTGGGGTTGTTTCACTGAATATGGACGTTGCAAAAAATTTGGCAGCAAATATTTGATTTGTACGCCTATTTTATATACCTGGGGTCATTTAAACATTTCTTGGGCAGAAAAGAGTTGTGAACGGAAAAGTTTGAGAAGCCCTGCTCTGGCCAAACCACATCACAAATTGTTCCCTAAACATGCACTTATGCATTCCCATCTCTATACCTTTGCTCATGCCCCACCTGAGAAAATACCGTCCTCTTATATCTCCAGCTATTGAAATCCTAGCAATTCTTCAAGATCCAACTCAAACACTGCCTTCCTCCACAAAGCTTTTCTGATCCCTTTCTCCTCCCATTGTACACACCCTTTGGAAGTCACCTCTAGTACAACTGATAATGCAGTGACACCTCATTTACCTAACAATCTCAACTATATAGAACACAGTCAAGAAAACGGAAATAAACCCAAAAAAAAGGTCTCCCAGAAGCCAAAACAGTCATATACTAAAGCCCATCTACCTTACTCAAAGGAAAACACCTCAGACTCTCACTCAAAGAAGATTTACTCTTACTTTAGACCTAAGTTTAGACCTGGTTTTCTAGCACATATCACAGTGGAATAGGAAACTATAGCCACCCTAATAACAAAGGAAGAGATAGGAAAAAATGGAAAGTAGACGTACAACTAGCAAAGCATGTAAGTTTGAGGTCATTTACTATAGAATTAAACAGACCAACACATTATAGTATCCCTGAGGATTTCACTAAATTACAGCCTGGAATAACAGTTGATGTTTATTTTGCACATACCATAAAGAACATCTCATTTTACACATTATAAAAGCGGGGTGAAGAAAGGTAATAGGTCAGTGATCAAACTTTTCTTCATGTAGGCCTAGACTACACTCTCACCTCTGCTCCCTCTCTTAAAATTCCTAGTTTCCTTCAAAATTCTATTAGGTCAAGACTCACATGAGGCTCTTCCTGATCTCACACCCAGGCACCCTTACAATGTTTTTATCTTCTGTATACTTTAATGTATACATATTGTCTCTTCCGATAGACTATAAGTTGTATGAGGTCAGGCACTGTTTCATTTTTGTCTTAGCAGGTACAGCACCTAGCAGAATGCCTGGTACACAAAGTAGACTTAATAAATAATTAATGGTTAAATGGTTAAAATGTTAAAAGTATTGGCACATATAGAGGTGAGCTTCAGTTACCTAAAGGTAGCAGAATATAAGTCCTTTAGGGCAAGGACTATTTGATTTTTGTCTATTATGCAGAGCAGATGCTTAATAAATGTTTATTGCATTGAACCTGGAAAAATTTTTATGCACAACAAATCATTCCTTGACAATATCAGATAAGTTATCATACTAAGAGGCAACCTCCAATCTAAGTGTATATATAGGAAATGTGTTTAGAAAATATGCTTTGTTAACATTAATCCATCCTTCTTTCTTTGCAACATGGGAAGAAATGAAATAGTAATACAACTTTCAAGTAATTCTACAAAAGTCACAAAGTTAAGCTAAAACCCATTTTAAAGCCTAGATTACTTTTCTTTTAAAAGCGTTCTCAAAAGTCTATTCTACTATATGCCTTATTTTTAGTATGATGTAAATTCCTCAAAGCAACAACCCTATTGTCTACTATTTCCCTGAAACCAGGATGCCAACCTTTAAATGTAATCATAAGAGGTTTTTAATAATAAAAGGTATTTAAAAGGTTTTATTGAACCATCAAAATCAATGCAACTATGATAAGAAAGGAAGCTATTGACTGGGGAGAAAATATTAGCATCAAACATCTTTAATTAGAATCTGATATGCAAGATACATAGTCTACTAAGAGAAATATACAAGACTAAGAGTCATTCTCCAGAGGATAAGTGGTCAAAGGATATGAATAATTTTCAAAAGAATTACAAACTATTAAGTCACATGAAAGATTGTTCCAAATAAATAACAAGATAAAAGAAAATCAAAACAAATTTGATATTTTTATTTCACTCTCAAGCAAACTGGCAAACAGCAAAAGATGGAAATCATGAGAGTTGTGAATTAGCCTGACCATTCTCAAATGGAATTTGGAATTATGCTATAAAAAGACATGATTAAAATATCGATACTCTTTGAGGCACGTTAAGAAACGATGAATTTAGAGAAGTATGTTAAGACCCATATGAAATGAAGAAAAATTAAGCATGAAAAGGAAAACAATATACAAGATTTCAACAATGTAAATGGAAAGAACAACAAAAACCTGAATATGACATAATTATGATGACTAAGCTTGGCCTCAAAGAAGAGAAGGTATATCTCCCTCCTTTCTTGCAAAGGTATGGAACTGTGGGTATAGAATATGTCATATTCTATATTCTGCATATATTATCAGACTGACTGACATGTCACTTATTGATGATGAATTGCTTTTCTTCCCCTGTTCTTTCTTTTTTGCTTTTTGTTATAAGAGATGTCTTCCTGGATAGGGGGCCAAGAGAAGGGTATGTTTCAGAAATGAAGGTAATGCTAAAATATCAATTTTTTAAAAAAAATTTGCAATTTACCTTTCAAAAATAAAATAAAGACATGTTTTAAAGAAGCGGCCATGATCATACCCAAAGGAATGTGTATAACTGTCTCTATGATCTCTTAGAAAAAGCCCCAAAACTTGGGGATAATGCTGCATAGGTAGTATGAAAGGGAAAAATATAATATTTACAATGTTTTAGTATATACTTTAAAAAACAACAACTATGCTGTGTTTTTATATGCTTATAGCAACTACATTAGAATCTTGGTGCCATATCACCCCTAAAATAGCCTGCATTCTATAGCTATAACTGTTATGACATCTATAGACTATGACTGTGTTCCAAAACCTTATAATTAGACATTCAATAATACTACCCGTGATTATGTAAACGTCATAAATGATACATACTTGTCCAGAAAATGAAACATTAACCTTTCCTGAGCGAGATCTTAACTTACATTTCTACAAAAATCACTGAAAGCTAAAAAATAATTCCCTTAAAATACATTAATTTTTCACCTATCCATTAAAAGTGGCTTCAAAAGTATTTGTAGGGGCGGCTAGGTGGCACAGTGGATAAAGCACCGGCCCTGGACTCAGGAGTTCCTGAATTCAAATCCGGCCTCAGACACTTGACACTTACTAGCTGTGTGACCTTGGGCAAGTCACTTAATCCCAATTGCCCTGCAAAAAACCCAAAAACAAACAAACAAAAAAAACCAAAAGTATCTGTAATGTTCAACTACCATGATAAAATGCATATAGCAAATGGCTTATGTCACTCAAATAATAATCTTACTGGCTTCCCTTGCCTCCCCCCATCTAGTCAGTCTATAGAAGTGAACATGAACAAAGTTCAAATGACACATTAAGTGTCCCTGTAAGTTGAAGCAGATCATTTTGTATTCACATGAAAAAAGCTGAATTATTTCAGGTTGGTGAAAATTATCATCTGTTACATTTGTGTAACAGGCATTTTTATATACATTATCTCATTTAAGTCCCACGACAAACCATGAAGGCAAGAATATTAACATTCATAGTTTACAAACAAGGAAACTGAGACTTAGAATGAGAATTAAATTACTCACCTAAGGTCACACAGCTAATAAGTGTTAGAGGCTGCTCTAACATACCAACTTCAGGTTCCTAATCTAGTTCTTCCCATTATACCGTGGATATAATGTAGTGGCTTTTAATGTGGAATACAAAGTTTACTTTTTTAGTTTTGGAAACTGACTTGTATTAGTTACATTCCTCAACTATGTTTGGGGGCAAGGGTTAAGCTTTGGATCTACTGAATCTGAGGTGCCAGAAGGCCTCCAGGAGACAGAGAAATAGATCTGGAGCTCAGTAGGGAGGGTCAGGATGAGATAGAATTGGAAGCCATCTATCTAGAGATGAGTAGAGGTGGTCGCTGAAACAACTGGGAGGACGAGAAGAGGAGCAGTCAGAGCCATGTTAAGAAACCTAAGTTAAGCCCCCGTTGAAGATGCAGCAGCTCCCTCTTGCCTTTAGGACAAAATACAAATTCCTCAGTTTAGTTCTTCTTTTATGGAGCTCACATTTTATTTGAACATTATTACTTCTGGCTTCTCTTCTTCCAGACTGCTCTTCACTTGTATATTCCCAATCAAGCATTCTCTTTTGTCTCTTGGCTGATACTTCCCACCATGAATTCAAGTTTTTCTTTTCTGCCAATTATTTCTTCTGCACAGGCTATAAATTATGATTATAAAATTCATGTTTCTCTTTTAAACCATTCAGGAATATCCTGCTGTGGTTCTATCCTCTCAAGTATCCCTCTACTCCTCTGACATCAGGTTATAATTAATTTTCCTTTGCTTTGAAATATTTATTTATAGACATCTGGACTACTCTGGCTGATCTTGAGGCCTTTATCTCCTGTTGTTAACATCTTTCCCGTTGGCTTATCTACTTATGCTCAAAATCTTTAAATGAGTTTTCTTTCTCCTGAGATTTTTGGTAATTTCAGTCTTCTTTCCCTCTCCTTTATATTTCCCTATTGCTCATTTTCTGACTCTTTCCTTTTGATGGTCATTTCCTTGGAGGGGTCCTCAAAGCCATTTCAGCCTGCTCCTACTACACTGAGACATTTCAGCCTCTCCCCTAAGTGAGTTCTGGAGGGACAGAAGTGGGCCCAGATATATGATGGGCTCTTTCCCTCAGGGTTAGTGGAATGCCCCTAAATTTTCTGAGTGCATGTTGTTTGCCATTCCTATCCCAAAAGGGGAAGGAACTATTTCCTTTTTATGTTTGCCTATTTACAGTGCTTAGTATGTAGATGCTTAATAAACATTAGTTGGCTGATTGCCTAATATATTTTAACAGCACAATGTGTAATCACAAAAGTCGAAGCACAAAAAGAAAGCTCTAAGTCAAGAGTATTAAAAGCTTCAGAGATGCTAGGAGGATGAGGAAAGAGAAAAAGAATAGCTCTGTATTAAGTTGTGGACATCATATTTTAGGAAGGACACCAATTAGATGGAATGTGTCCCAAAGGGTGATGAGTTCTCAAAACCATGCAGCATGAGGATTAATTGAGGGAATGAAGGCTTAGAAGAGAAGCATGGAACAATGGCTAGCATCTTTCCCTTAGAATCAAGAAAGCCTATATCCAACCTCAGAAAATTATTACTGTGTGACCGTGGACCAATTACTTATAGCTCCATGCCTCGGTTGTCACATCCATAAATGTTTCCTTCCAACTCTGACTGTCACCCTATGATTATTACTAATAAAAAAAGTATATCACTTAGATACTACTTTCAGGTTTACAAAGTATTTTTTATACATTCTCTCACTTGATCTTCACAATTCTATAAAGTTGTTACTACCGGTATTATTATCTTCATCTGACAGATAAGGAAACAGATCCTGAGTAAGTTTCACACAAGTAGTAAGTACTGGAGATATGATCCAAACCCATGATCTTTCTTGACTCCAAGTCTAGAACTCTTTCTACTACACCTTACTGTCTTGCTCAGGAAGTTACCTTAGGGCAGCCAGGTGGCTCAGTGGATAAAGCACAGGGCCCTGTATTCAGAAGTACCTGAGTTCAAATCCGGCCTCAGATACTTGATACTTACTAGCTGTGTGACCCTGGGCAAGTCATTTAACCCTCATTGCCCCCTCCCGCCCCCCAAAAAAAAGAAAAGGAAAAAAAAAAGGAATTTCTGGGGGAAGCTAGGTGGTCCAGTGGATAGAGCACCGGCTCTGGATTGAGGAGAACCTGAGTTCAAATTTGACCTCAGACACTTGACATTTACAAGCTGTGTGACCCTGGGCACCCCTCATTGCCCAGCAAAAAAAAAAAAAAAGGAAGTTACTGTAACTTCAAGAGAATAGTTTCAGTACATTCACTAGGGAAAGAAGTCATGTTACAAGAGAATGAGAATTTAAAGGGATAATAATAAAGCAGTGAAAGCACCAAGGGTACATTTTTTAATTATCAGAAATTTGATGTTGAATAACAATACAACTAATTAAGCTTGATTTTTAAACTATCTACATTTAAATAATTTCAACGCAAAAAATGTTATAATTCTTCAGCCACTCTAAGTCTCCATCAGGATTTTCTTTGTCCATGAATATTCTCATTCAGTTTCTCTCTTAGATGGTAAGTTATCCTGTACTCTGTTCTTCTAGTTCTGTTTTTACTTTGCATATTTCACAAGTTCTATCCAAATTTCAAGTGTTCCTCACTCATACTTGATCTTAATTCCACTGTACAAATTCCATTACTTTGCTGTTATCACAATTTAACTAATGCCTATTACTTAACATCTAGATTGTTTTCAGTTTTTTCAAATGCAAATAATGCTAACTTTTTTCATGAAACCAAGAAGAGGCTTTCCCTGATCACAAGCCTCTACATCCCCAAGTTATCTTGTATTTATTTTGTATAATGTGATTTAAGTATATGCCATCCCCCATTGAAAGTAAGCTCTTTGGTGATACCATAGGTAAATTAGGAGAGGAAGGAATAGTAGACCTTTCAGATCTTTGGAAAGGAGAACAGTTTATGACCAAACAAGAGATAGAGAATATTATGAAATACAAAATGGATGATTTTGATTACATTAAATTAAAAAGGTTTTGTACAAACAGAAGCAAAGCATCCAAAATTAGAAGGGATGCAGAAAACTGGGAAATAATTTTTATGGCCAGTACTTCTGATAAAGGCCTCATTTCTAAAATATATAGGGAAATAAATCAAATTTATAAGAATCCAAGTCATTTCCCAATTGAGAAATGGTCAAAGGATATGAACAGGTAGTTTTCTGATGAAGAAATCAAAGCTATCTATTCCCATATGAAAAAATGCTCTAAATCACTATTGATTAGATGCAAATTAAAACAACTCTGAGGTACTACCTGACACCTATGAGATTGGCTAGTATGACAAAAAAGGAAAATAAAAAATGTTGGAGAAGCTGTGGAAAAATTGGAACACTAATGCATTGTTGGTGGAGCTGTGAAGTGATCCAACCATTCTGGAGAGCAATTTGGAATTATGCCCAAAGGGCTATAAAGCTGTGCATACCCTTTGACCCAGCAATACCACTTTTGGGTCATTTTCCCAAAGAGATCATAAAAAAGGAAAAAGGACCCACATGTACAAAAATATTTATAGCTGCTCTTTTTGTGGCGGCAAGGAACTGGAAATTGAGGGGTTGCCCATCAACTGGGAAACAGCTGAACAAGTTGTGGTATATGAATGTAATAGAATTCTATTGTGCTGTAAGAAACAATGAGCAGGAGGAGTTCAGAGAAAACTGGAAGGATTTGCATGAACTGATGATGAGTAAGATGAGCAGAATCAGAAGAACATTATACACAGTATCATCAACATTATATGTTGATCAACTGTGATAGACTAGATTCTTCTCACCAATACAACATTACAATAAAGTTCCAAAGGACTCATGATGGAAAAGGCTCTCCAAATCCAGGGGGAAAAAAAAGGAACTGTGGAATATGGACACTGATTGAACCATACTATTTCTTTTGTTTTTGGTACTGTTGTTTTTCTTTTTTGAGGTTTTTCCTTATTGCTCTATATCAGATTACCTGCTGTCTACGGAAGGGGGGTGGAGGGGAGGGAGAAAAATTTGAAATTGGAAATCTTATATAAACAAATGTTGAAAACTATCTCTACATGTAACTGGAAAATAATAAAATATTTTTATTTTTTAAAAAGTAAGCTCTTTGAGGACCAGCACTGTTGCTTTTCTGTCTTTGTATTTCCAATGCCTCACACAGTGACAAGCACATAACAGGCACATAATATATGCTTGTTAATTGATAACATTTTCAGGCTATCCCCAACTTTTACTACATACTGTGAGATTGTGTAAGTTTATAATTCCACTGATGTAATATACTCTACAACCCCACATATTTCATTAAGTTTATTTTTGCCAATTTGGTGTGAGATCAGAGTTTGGTGGTGAGATCAATTTGGTGGTAGATCAAAATTGTTTTAATTCACATCCTCGATTACTGGAGTAGAGCTTTTTTTCTCCCAAGTGCTCATTATGTCTCCTATTCTTTCTACAGCTGGGAAATAAAAGGCATTAGAGTCATGACTAGTTCAACAACTATTAGAACAGCTATTATAATTAAGCCGCTATTACAATCAGGGAAGTGTGCTAAAGGTGAACATAAAGGTTAAATAAGGCATGGTCCCTGCCCTCCTTGACAACAGGATATGGCATAGAAACAAGTAATAATAATGTAAAAATGCACACGAGATACAAAGTGACGTATGGGGAAGTGGTCATTAATAACTGGAGGGATTAAAGGAAGGCTTCATGGAGACCACAGCATTTGAATTGGGCTTTAAAGGCTGGGTAGTATTTTCAAGGAGGGAAGGACATTCCAAGCACAGAGAGCAACATTCAGAACAAAGAGAGGAGAGTCGGGAGCATATTCACAGGGAATGAAAGAAAACAGTCCAGTTTGGCCGAGGGAAGGAAATAAGGTTTGAAAAGCAGGCTTGGCACCATATTGCAGAGAGCTGCGAACATCAGGTTAAGGAATGTCAGTCACTCACTAAGCACTTATTGAGTACCTTCTATGTGCCAGGCACTGTGCTAAGCATTGGGGTGTGAACTTTCCATCCAATCCAAATAAGTATTAATTATGAGCTTATTACATGCCACATACTAGGAATATAAAGATAAAACAAAAACCAACTCCTGACTTCAGTAAGGGTTAGCAAGCTCCTAAAGTTCTGAAAAGAAGTATAGACACAATCAGATTCATACATAAGGAATATTAATTATTCTGACAGTGTGAGAAGAACCAATAGAATGTAAAGTGGGAGGAAGGAGGAGATGAGAAGTGAGAGTGATTAGGGAACTATTACCATCATTCCAGGAGGCAGTTATATGACATGTGACACTTGCAAGTTGGAAACAAGGGAAGACAAACGGGAATAGATGGCTAAAATGTTGATGAGGTAGAATCTAAAGGACTCAGCAACTGATTAGCAATGAGAGATAAAAGGGAACACCACAAAGTTTAATGAAAACAGGGGACTGGTGTGATATGGGGAGAAATAGTAAAATCAGAAAAAGGGGTTTTAGGGAGAAAAATAATAAGCTCTGTTTGAAATGGACTGTTCTAGATGGGAGAGGAGCAGGGCAGTAAATGAATTTTACACTCATCAGAAAAGGCTCAAAGACCTTAAACTCATCAGAGCTGCCTCAAGGAGGGACTAACACACAACCCCAACTGGATGGAGTAATCTATTTAATCTGGGCAGTAAATGAGCCTAACACTCATCAGAATTGGCTCAAAGACCTCAATGTCATTAGAATTGGCTCAAGGAGGAAATAACATACATATAATCTCTCTAACCCTGCAGGAAAATAGAAGGGGAAGGGGATAAGGGGATAGAGAGAGGGGCAAAAGAAGGGAGGGCAGATTGGGGGAGGGGACAGACAGAAGCAAATCCCTTTTGAAGAGGGATAGGATAAAAGATGGATAATAGAATAAAAATCATGGGGAAGGGAATAGGATGGAAGGAAAACAGTTAACAATAGTAATCATGAAAAAGAGAAAAGGGGGAAAAATTGTATAAAAAATATTTATAGCAACTCTTTGTGGTGGCTAAGAATTGTGAATCAAAGGAATGTCCATCAATTGAGGAATGATGGAAGCAGCTGTGCTATATGATTGTGGTGGAATGGTCTTGTGCTATAGGAAATGACCAACAGGATGATCCCAGAAAAACCTGGAAAGACTCATGAACTGATGTACAGTGAAGTGAGCAGAGCTGGGAGGACATTGTGCATAGTGACAGCAGTATTGTTCAAGGAGCAATAGTGAATGACAACTACTCTCAGCAATGCAATGATCTAAGACAATCCCAAGGGACTAATGACGAAGCTTAGTATCCACCCCCATAGAAAGAACTGATAAAAAGAGCACTTGTAGCTTGTACATATATAACCTGGTGGCTGTCTTGTGGAGGGGGGAGGAAAGGGAGGGAGAAAAATTTGGAACTCTAAATCTTATGAAAATGAATGTTGAAAACTACCCTTACATGTAACTGGAAAAAATAAAATAAATGTTTGTTGTGAAATGGACTCTTCTCCTGCAAAGACTACAATGGAGCATTCCCTGCTTGTTTCCATTATCCATATATCCAATATGTTATGGCTATCTAACAAAACTTTCAATAGGAGGATACATATGGTCAAGGATAGGATCCCAAGATAATTATTAAAATAGTTTATTATGGCAAGTCCATTCACCCAAAAGCCTGTCCTGAAAAGGAGTGGAGAAGCGCAAGTTAATATGTGGGAGAAAATGAGGTTAACCCAGGATTTAGAATTTATTCTACATTAAGCTAGTCTTAACAGACAAGCACATTACTCCAAGCAACTTGCTTCCCTCTGAAAAATCACAAAGGGGGATGGGGGTGGAGGGGGAGACCCACAAATAAAGCAAGCACTTCTTGGACATGAAGGGTTTTTTTGTTTTGTTTTTTAGAATAAAAATCCACAAAACCAAATTAATTTATGTGAAATCCTCATTTATTTGAAATGGTCATTAAGATTACAAAAAGCAAACAAGTTCCAGTTTGATGTTCAAATATTAAGCATTGTAATTCTATTAAAAATTGTAATATAGTTTTGAGAAAGGCAAGTCTAAGACTTGAGTGCAGAGATTACTTAAGTATTATACCTCATTAGATGTCAGGAAAAGTGACTGAGTACTAAAATCAAAGTAAAATTTCATTAAAAAAACCTGCCAAGTTATAAATTCACATATCCCCAAAATAAAAAGGAGATGGGTAGGGGTGGTGACGGAAAAGAGCTTTAAACTCTCTGTAGAGGATAAAAGGTTCTTATCCCTTAGGAAATCATAAATATTTTCAAAGTAAAACTTCACACAATTTCTATACAGGTACATACAACTTCATATTTAAACCACAGAAGGTGAACAAACAACTTTTTTAGTTTTCAAAGAAAGTCATCAAAATGGGGGAAAGGGGTGGGAAGCAAGGGAGGAAAAGCAGCACTAAAATTTCAGGGCACTGGTTCCTAACTTTAAGTAACAGTCTTAAGAAGCTGAACACAAAAGGTTGGAATATCATTTGGAGCTAAAGAAGCCCAGGAGACAAAGGCCCCTTGCCTTGAATGTGCACAAAGAGAGAAATCCAAGTCTAAACTGGGGCAGATAATCTTCATAGTGCTTTGGACTACTTCTTTTCCAATTACTATGATAGTCCAATATGAGCATGAATGGGGAAAAAAAGTACACTAATATATTTTCACGATCACAGATTTAGAACTAGAAGGGGCTTAGAAGAGAAATGCAACCCTCTCCTTTTACAGATGAAAACCCTTAACACCCAGAACCCAGAAATCAAATAACTTGCCCTAAGTCAGTGTCTCTCCCGTGCGTGCGCACACACCAACCACCCCCTTCCCCTCAACCCACCTAGAGACAATGGTCAACTGGGGCCCAGGTTCTGATCAAGTGGAGGTCGTGGCGTACACAGTGGAAAAAAACAAGCTGTCATTTACTAGCTGTTCAACCTTGGAAAGTCAATTCTCTTCTCTGGGCTCTGGTTGGTCTCATCTATAAAATGAAGGAATTGGATGCTATGAGGTTTCTAGTCCCTTTCAACTCTAAAGCCATGATCTTATGGTATATTAAGGCAAGTTCATTATAAATCAAGGACCCCCTAAACAATAGTTCTCAAAGTAGATATGTAAGATGGTTGCTTCTCCTAAACCAACCCTCTAGGAGATGGTTTGCCAAAATCTCCATCAGAAATAGCATTTCAGGTAGAAGCAATCCCCTATACTGCTCTACCCATGATGTTCTTTCACCAATGAATCATAAAGAAATTAAACTTGACACTTACTAGCTGTGTGACCCTGGGCAAGTCACTTAACCCCCATTGCCCCGCAAAAAAAAAAAAAAAAGAAAAGAAAAAAAAAGAAAAAATTTTTTTACAGATTTGTAAACTGAGGCTGAGAAAAGGAAAAATGACTTGCTTTAAGGTCTGTTCAATCCCAGTTCACTGTCATTTCCAGTACACCTTGCTACATCCCAATAAAATTTCAGAAAGTTCCCAGAGTAAAGCAGGATGTGACAAATTTACTTTCTCCTTAGGAGGCACTTCAAAAATTCAGAATCCAGACATTTCTTGGCTTTCAAAGAAACAAAAAAAGGGTGAGAAGGAACCAGCATGTGACTAACCTGAGATTTAAACCTAAATTACTATAATGTCACTAAAGACCCAAAAAATGATTCTGAAAGATCTTTCAGAAAGGCTCAAAAAGAAAACTGAGTGTATCTGGCTAGGGTACTCCCTGAGCCATACACTAAGTGAGGAGAACCTCTAGTTATCAGCAGACATTTTTCAAATGTGTAGAGAAAAGAGCCCAAGCCCTAAGAGGCAGCTAGAGCATTGGACAGGGCCCTAGACATGGAGCTAGGATAACCTGGGTACAAATACATGTATTGTGACTTTGAGCAAGTCACTGCCTCAATTTCCTCATCTGTAAAATGGGAGGGGATGGGGATACTCAGTGGTCTCCTTGCAGCTCTGAATCTCGGATCCTATGAAACAAGTAGTAGCTGAGACCAAGAAGGTAGGTACTCACAGCTACCCTTATAGATTGGTACTGTCTAGCACTGTTTACCGACTTTTCAAATTACTAAGACAGTAAAATGAGAACACAAATAAGCAAGCCTGAAGTTTACTTCCAGTGTCAAGTTACGTGTATCAAAAAATGCAAAATATCAAGGATACAAAGAGGCAGTTTTAAGAAGAGGAAATCAAAGCTATCTAGTCATATTAAAAAATGCTCTAAATCACTATGGATAAGAGAAATGCATATTAAAACAACCCCAGGTACCATCTCACGCCTATCAGACTGGCTAACATGGAAGAAATGGAAAAAGACAAATGTAGGAGGGGATGTGAAAAAATAGGGACATTAATACACTGTTGGTGAAGTTGTGAATTGATCCAATCACAATCATTCTGGAAAGCAATTTGGAACTATGACCAAAGAAAGGGTTATAAAACTGTGCATATCCTTTCCCCTAGAAATGCCATTACCAGGTCTATATCCCAAAAAAGATTTTTTAAAAAGGAAAAAGGGCTTATTTGTACACAAATATTTATAGCAGCTCTTTTTTGTGGTGGCAAAGAATTGGAAATTGAAGGGATGCCCATCAATTGAGGAATGGCTGAACAAGTTGTGGTGCATGACTGTGATGGAATACTATTGTGCTACAAGAAATGAGGAGCAGGATGATTTCAGAAAAAACCTGGGAAAACTTACATAAACTAATGCAAAGGGAAGTGGGAAGAACCAGGAGAACACTGTACCTACCCAGTAACAGCAATATTTTAACAATCAACGGTAAAAGACTTAGCTATCTTTCTGATCACATTGATCTAAAACAATTCCAGAGGACTCATGATAAAAACTACTATCTACCTCCAGAGATCTAATGAGCACAGTGAAAACTGAAGTACAATCTTTTCACTTTTCTTATTTTTTTCTTTTTCTTTTCAACATGGCTAATGTGGAAATGTTTTACATTATTTCACAGGTAAAACTGATATATTTCTTGCCTTCTTGATGAGTGAGGGAGGGGCTGTAAGGTAGAGAATTTGGAACTCAAAAAAAATTTTTTTATGTTAAAAAGAAGTTAAAAAAAAAAAAGGACCATAGTGAAATTTCTATTCGGTGACACACTGACCTGACACTTGGTATTTGTCAGTCACTGCCCTAAACTTTTTTTTTTTGGTGGGGCAATGAGGGTTAAGTGACTTGCCTAAGGTCACAAAGCTAGTAAGTGTCAAGTGTCTGAGGCTGGATTTGAACTCAGGTCCTCCTGAATCCAGGGCCAGTGCTTTATCCACTGCGCCACCTAGCCGCCCCCCCTGACCTAAACATTTAATGAAGTTATTTGAACTCAGTAACAATAGTGTACATTTATATTGATAGGACTTTAAGATATACAAAGTACTTCCCTCACAACCGTATAATGGGGGCAGTACAAGTACTACCCTCACTTCACAGATCAAGATGAGGCAGAGTTCGAATGACTTGCCCAGGATTAAGGCTAGTGTCTAAATAGGGACATAAACACTGGTCCCCTGACTCCAAATCTCATTCTTCAAACCATTCCATATGCCATCTTGCTAAATTTCTCATCGAATTTCAGACCCAAGTAACAACAACTCAAATACGGAAACAGGATTAAAACCGAGATTCAATGTATAAGAACACACTATATTCTATCTTCTAATGTAGTAATGTGGCAGCATGATGTCCTCTTTCCACTAGACTTAGAGTAAGTGGTTCTAATTTGAAATTCTGCTTTGCCATCTACTTATCTTCCTGACTTTGGGCAACTTGTTTAACATTCCTGGGCCTCAGATGCTCATCTGTAAAATGAAAGGGATGGAAGAGGTGAAGTCCAAGGTCTCTTCCTGTTCTAAATCCTATGATCCTAGTCACCAGAATAAAAAATGAAAACAGCAAAGGGTAGTTCAGGAAAAGAGGGTACTAAGCCCAAAATTCTAAATGAGGAATCTGTTAACATTAAAAGGTGTTCCAGTAATAAACATTTTAAAAGAATATAAGCATATATTTGGGGATTGAAGGATCTATGAAAGTACCCAGTCCAATCTCTCCATTGTATAGATGAGGAAATAGAATCCCAGAAGTTAAATAAAGAGAGTTTTCTCCAGTCAATTTGAGAAATGTGAGCATAGGAAACATTTATTATTATTATAATACATTTATAAGTGATGGAAATCTTTGAGGATGATATATGGGACAATTGCCCAAGATGAAATGTTAGGGACTACTTCCAATCTACACCACTAGAGGGAGTACCCAGATCCATGAGATGATAAATACAATGAAACTCATTCAAAGAGTTTCACAGTAATTTCGGAATTCTGTAAACCAGGTGCTATTATCATTTTGCAGAGAGAAAATTAAGAAATGGTTATCATGACTTTGCCTACATTAATCAGGCTGTACTGACAGGCAATTGTCAACTTTCAAATTTATTTCAAATGTTCATTTGTGCAATGTATAGAACTCAGAACATCTTCCCATAGAAACATTCATTCAACAAGTATTTACTAAGTACCTGCTATGTTACCAAGTCTGGTTAGTTTCCCAAGCTAGCTCACAAATGTCCATCTAACCCATTATATTTATAATTGAATCATAAAGAGTACTGCCTATGTTCTAGAAGCAGGAAACCAAAAAAGTAAATGAGCTTCTTCCCCTTTTCATGGACACAAAATAATTATAGGCAAAATTTTGAAACAGGTATGGTATCATAATTCATATAAATAGCTTATAGCTATTCTCCCAGAAGGCTAGTACCTCATTTTACCCTCTCAAAATTAATCCAGTTGGCCTACTATTCTTCCAATTTAAAACTCACATTCCCTCAGTACATACAATCTCAGGTATGTATATATATTGGGGGGGGCAGGGCAATGAGGGTTAAGTGACTTGCCCAGGGTCACACAGCTAGTGTCAAGTGTCTGAGGTTGGATTTGAACTCAGTTATTTTATATTTTAAAATTAATTCACACTATTATATGATCAGAAATCCCTTAGCCTTCCCAGGATATTTGAATATTTAAATACAAAATAATACAAAAATACTTGATATTTAAATACAAATAAAACAATCTCTAATTGGTAGAATTTAAGACATTATAACAAAGTAAAGTAAACATTCAGGCAGAATCGAAGAAATTTGTAAGCCAGTCAATCTGTCACCTGGATTGATTCACCTGTTATTTTAGCTTTTCACAACTTTTCCCCTTCTTAAATATCCAATCCCAAAGGTTACCTAAACCACAGCTACATGGCAAAAGCATGGCAGGGGCAACTGTTTGTAAGTATGGATCATTTGTAAATCAAGAATTGCCTGAATTCAGAAATTTCTTCAAGAAAAATTTTATGTTATAATCCAAACAGAATCCGAAATTCTCCAGAAAAACATGAAGTAAAGACAAATTAAGGAGATTAATTTCACAGAAGAGTTTTCTCCACCACCTTCCATTTAGTAGTAGAAAACTCCTGGCCCTTAGGTTTCTGCCCTACTCCTTAGGCAATAGTTGCTTTATTACAATTCCCTCACTTCTCTAATTGCCTGTAGGATTTTGGTTGCCAGGCCAGCAACATTATCATTCAGTGACAGTAACAAGAGGGGTTCTCAATGTCTCTGCTTTTTAGAATTATAACTACTAGTGATGGAATACAAATATTTCCAAAACTGTCTGAATATATGATGAAGCTTCTTTGCATAGTTTACTCAGACACCACTTAAAAGCACTTACTAAAATTCTATTTAAATTGCCAGTCAATCTCTGCACTTTTATGCATTTAGAAGTCAACTAATTCAAATATAGCACAGCAGAAAATACAACTAATGTACTATAAAGTGCAAACATAACAAGTATGTATAATCACCAAATTGGTCATCAAAAACTAATTTTTTAAGTTTTGGAAACCAGTTTTGACAAAAGCCCATATAACTAAAAACTTAGTAATCACTTGCTATACTAACCAGCCAAATGTCCCCTTATCCTAACGTTTCCACTACAATCTGATATTCCTTCAAGAACTCATCTGCTTAGGAAGAGCTGATGAGTTTCAAGCTAAACTAGTACATTTAAAAATAGCTACAATATCTGCTTTAGGGATGGGGAGAAAGATATACTTTTTGGACTCAAGAAAAAAATGTCCTCTCTGATAATCTAAGAGTGACAGGTGACAATTTCTCAATTTCAGCTTGATGGAGGTAACCCGCCATAGGGTAGGGTGGCCCTGGCAAGCCATCACTTTCCTTATATATTAAAATTTCTTGAAAAATGTATACCTGACTAGCTGTGTGACCCTGGGCAAGTCACTTAACCCTCACTGCCCTGCCCCCCCCCAAATGTATAGCTGAACATTATACCACAGATGCGGTCTTAAAGCATCATATAATAAGGTTCTCTTCAATAACTAAGCCCACTTGAATGGATTTTAATACTTATCTAATCCTGAATGGAACTCTGGAGTAAACAGTAATATACATGAGTTCCTTTTTAAGAAAAAAAAAATAAACATTTTATAGTTTTGAGTTCCAAATTTTATCTCTTCTTCCCTCCTTTCCCTTCTCCTCTCCCTGAGGTGGTAAGCAATCAGATGTGGGTTATACGTGTGCAATTACATAAAACATTACCATAGTAATCATTTTGTATAAGAAAAACAAAAAATGAAAGAAAGTGAAAAATAGCATGCTTCAGTGTGTGTTCCATCAATAGCAGTTCTTTCTTTGGAGGTGGATAGGATGTTTCATCCATAGTCCTTTGGGATTGTCTTGGATCATCATATTACTGAGAATAGTTAAGTAATTCACAGTTCTTCATCAAACAATATTGCTGTCTCTGTGCACAATGTTTTCTTGGTTCAGCTCACTTCATTACAAATCAGTTCTATGAACAAGTCTTCCCAGGATTTCCTGAAATCATCCTGCTTGTCATTTCTTATAGCACAATAATATTCTATCACCAGCATATATCACAACTTGTTTAGTCAGTCCCCAGTTGATGGGCATTCCTTTGATTTCCAATTCTTAGCTGCCACAAAAAGAGCTGATATAAACATTTTTGTACAAATAAGTCTTTTTAGAAGAGTTCCTTTGTAGTTTTCCTACTTCCCTTGTGCAGATATTTTACATTTTGAGTTTTGTGTACAATAAAAATAATTCTAAGTAGAAAAGTTTCTTCTCATTAAGTGAGACTAAAAAGTATCCATTGGTTGAGTGTGGTGTCTTCAAATATCTTTATTAGATTTTGTCTGACCTCCTTTTCCTCTATCATTCCTCAAAAGCACTCAAATCAAGAAGCAAACTCCAGATTTAAGCACAATTTCAACTTAAATTCCTGAAGAGATTAAGAGACCTATCTTATTCTCAAAGCCAGCAATCATGGAAGACAACAGAGTAGATCAATTCTTGTACTGAGATTTTTTTGTTAGACTTGTAATTCATCTAGTGAGGATTCAGGATTCTCCTGCTATAATGCAGACAGGTAACTTTTCTGGAACTTAAGAGCCTTGGGTTCCTGTAGCACAGACCTGAATCCAGTCTTCCTGAGCCCAAGGCCAGCCCCTCTCCACTATGATACAGTCTCTTATATTTAGAAAATTGCTCACTCTTACATAGCACTTTTAAGGTTCATTGTTTTCCTTACAACAATGTTGTAGGTGGCCCAAGTACTATCTTTTGATAATCTATTATGAAGCATAAAATTTAAGCTTCATCCCACATCTAAGAAAAACTAAAGTGGCTCTAAAAGTGATCTGGAAATACAATGTTGTCTCTCCTCTTTATTGCTATTTTGCTAGGTTTAGGGAGAAACTTGGATTTGTAGATTAACCCTGGCTGTGCATATGAGCTTTGTTTTATTGGGGAACAGGAAAAGGAACAGGATAGAACAGTAGTTATAGTGATGATAGTGCCAATGAAATATTCAAAGGCCCAAGATTTGTATTTATCTGCAAGATTGATTTTACAAACACACAATTATATATAGACTACAAAGAAACTAGCTCCATCTGGAGACAGCACATGTTGTCACACAGAGATCTAAATTCAGATATCAAATTTCCTGGACTAATTACAGCCACAGATAGTGAACTCAAACTCCTGGTAAAGTGAGAGGATAGGCACTTGTGCAATTCAGCAGTTCCTCCTTTATCCATCTCAACAGAAAAACAGGTGCTGGTGATTATCCAGTAGAACCCTGTTGAAGGTTGATGGTTTTTGTTCTCATGACTTCTCACCCAGGTACTCATCTGATGCACATGTATTCTCCCCATGTAGCACTGGCAAAGCCTAAAGACACCTTTGGCAAAGTCTTTCAGCTCTAGATCGATAATCCTATGATTTCATTCTTCAATATTATAGGCCAGAGGCAGGACTTTAACATGTGGGTATTTTACCTTTGAAGAGAGGTAACACTGCGCACCCTATGATCCCTTAAAAACCTAAAAGTCAGAATATGGAAATGTTTTGCATGATTGCACATGTATAACCTATATCAAATTGCCTATTTTCTGGGGGGGGGGGGAGGGAGAAAAATTGGAACTCAAAATTTTTTTTAAATGGATATTACAAATTGTCTTTACATCTAATTAGGGGAGAATATTCTTTTAAAAAACCCTAAAAATCAGCATCAGGACCACCACCCAGAGATGCACTAGTTGATGGGGAAAAAATTAATTTTATTTGCTATTTTATTCAACACCTATTATTTTTAAGATACTGATGATAAAGAAATATCTGTCCCTGGCATCACAAAGCTTGTATTTTTTTCTTCTTTTTAGAGCAATTGGGGTTAAGTGACTTGCCCAGGGTCACACAGCTAGTAAGTGTCAAGTGTCTGAGGCCAGATTTGAACAAAGCTTGTATTTCTGAATGAAACCATTAAGAATTATTAAATTTTATATAAACTGCCCTAGCACGATAGTCTTGCTTAGATATGGGTGGGTTGTCTAGGAATAATCCCCAGTTCAGCCATTTGGTTCATAGGAACTCTCAGATGTTTTCAGACATCTGAGAGGTTAGTGGAATAAATCTGTTTGGGAGAAAATACCAACTATGGAATTCACATGAGAAGAGGGGGATGAAAAACCTAATCACTCTCAGTATCTCCATCAATGCCTTTCCTGTCATCTCACTAGTCTTTTCCTGAATCCAGAGCCCAATTTCTTTAAAATATTAAAAAAAAAAACCTTCCCTAAAAGGGAGAGGAGGGAGCTTTTGACAAATTATTGGGAACAAAAAAAAATTAATATATTGGACTATTTCAAAGGATGAAAAAAAAAATCTGCTAAATATGAAAAATAGTGAAGCAGTGAGTAAAATTCACATCCCATCTATAGGATATATTGAATTTACAGTGAAAGCATACTAAATCATTGAATTTAATAATTGAATTTAAATAAATGAATTAATTTTTTTAAGTCTTTCACAATTGTGTTCAGATGTACAAAAAGACAGGGTGCCTGGTATTCACATTTGCATCTTCTTCTATTTGAACCTATCAGAAGCTTTCAAACATGACTATGGGGTCCTTTCCATATTTCTCAGTCAGAGCTGTTTAAGGGCATTCACCAAACACCAGTTCATTACTATGAATAAGAATGGGCAGCTCCTATGCCTCTAATCAAAGTTGGGTACCAACCCAACCACAGGCAGTCTAAGAAACAAGAATGAAGGAAGGAAATGACAGTGGGGGGCTGAGATGACAGTCCCAATAATCGCTGAGCAGTCATTGGGTGGGTGTAGAACATTCATCAGCTCAGGGAAATCAAGCATTTAAGTTGAACCCATCCTGTTGCTGGGCCTGTCAAAATTTGACAGACTAGCCCAACATTTCAACTACAGTACCTATTGCACACTACGGAGCCTCAATGTTTGCTGAATTGAACCATTAAAAAAAAAAAAGGCCAGGCATCCTTCAGCGATATGAAGGGCTTCCTCCTGTGAAGCTATGACCCCAGCAAGAACCAAATCCAATTGCTTGGATGTGAACATTTTCGATTCTAAGGTTTGAAAAGGGGTTGGAGGAAAAAAAGGCAATAGCTCCTCCATCTGGTTGGTACACCTCCAGGATTGGAAGCTTTTTAAAAACACAAAAATGCCCCCAACATCTTCCAAGTACCGAAGGGTCCTCGGTGGGCAGAGGCTCTCTGGACACTTTGGAAGCAGCACCCCTTTAGAGAAGGGGCCGGAGACCCCGGGCCTCGTTCCGCTGTGGGGGAAATAAATGAGGATAATAGGGAGAAGAGCGTCTTTGGGGTTCCCTCCGTGCAAAGCATGAGCTCGGGCCGGTCAGTCACACACGAGGACACTCGAGAGCCCCCCACCTTTTCTTTTCAGCGGCCAGGGGGCTCTCCCTCGGAGGGGGCTCTCCCCCACAAAGCTCGGGGATTCCCAAGGGGCCCAGTGCCAAGGGGACGGTCTCCGGCGGGGCGGGTGGAAGGGAAAAATGTCCCTCCTCATGGGTTGTGTACAAAAGGGCTTGATGCCTCCCGGCTCCGGCCGCCGCCGCCTCCTCCTTCTCCTCCGCCCTCCTAACTTGGAAAAAAGGTGGGCAAAGCGCCATATTCCCCCGCCCGCCTGGCCCCTCCAGTCTACCTGGAGAGGCAGCCCACACCACCCCGGCGCGGGAGGAGGGCGCCCGGGGGCAGGCCCGGCTCCCCGACCGCCGCCGCCCAGCCCGAGGAAACAGACGAGGGGACCGGCGCGGAGGGGCGGCCAGCCGCCCCGCCCGGTCCCGCGCCCACCCGGGGCCTCTCGGCCCGCAGAGCCCGCGGGGAGGCCGAGGCCGAGGCCGGGTGGAGGCCGAAACCCGGCGACCCGAGGCTCTTCCTCAGGACGGCGCTTCCCTCCTTCCCTCCCACATTCCCTTCCTGGCCCGCCAGGCCGCCCGTGGCCTAGCGCGGCCTGCGCATCCTCGGAGTGGCGGTTTGGCGGGGCCGGGCCGGGGCCCCCGCCCGAGGCGAGCCGGAGCCGCCGTGCCCCGAGGCCGGGGGGCGCTACTTGGGTGCCGGGGTGGCGGGCGGGCGGGCCGGCCGGCGGGCTGGCGGGCGGGCGGCGTGTTGCGGCTGCGCCGGGGCTGAAATAGCTGGAGATTGCGCGGTAGGGCACTCACCTCAGAGCGGCTGCGCTACCGCGGGCCTGCGCCGTGGAGACTGCGACCGCGCCGGCTCCTCGCCGCCTCCTGCCACCAGCGGCAATGGCGAGAGCTACCGCCTCTGCCGCCGCCGCCGCCGCCGAGGAGGAGGAGGAGGAGGTGGAGGAGGAGGAGGAAAAGGGAGGGGGTGGGGGAGCACGCACGGCACGCACGAAGACTCCTGCTTCCCCGCCCGCCCTCCCCGCCGCCATGATGGAGAGGTCAAAGTGGCCGCTCTGCGGGCGGTGAGGTTCGTGAGGCGGATTTTGTGGCCTCTTCGTTCTCCCCACCTTCCCAGTGCCTTAGAAACGGACCCCCGCTGTGGCGTGCGCCACAGGAATGACTCGAGTCATAAAGTGCTGAAGCCTTGAGCGGGGTCACCCGGTCAGAGATGGTTAGAGACGATCTGGCAAAAGCGGGATCTCCCGTAGCCTAGTGAATGACCTTCCCAATATGGTGCCTCTTCAATCCAAGTGGCTTCTCGGGGACCTTCCTCCTGTGGGGCTATTATCATGGCTCTCTCCAGTCTTCCAGAACCCTAACCCGAGCCTGATCCTTCCCAGGTTCTCCCCTCACACACAAAAAAACATATGTAATATGTTTATCTAGCATATTTTCATTATAAATATATGTCACATTAATATTACATTGTCGATCTGACAATAAATGTAAACATTGCATTTAATCTGTAATATGTTATCCATTTTCAACATAAATATATACTAAATTGATATTGTGTTTATATGAAATTAAATGCACATACATCATACTTAATATGTAATGATATCTATTGCATTATCTATTTTCACTATAAATATATTATTGATACTATATTAAATTTAACAACACTGTGCCTGATATGTAATATATTATCTATTGTGTTATATATTTTATTATAAGTATTTGTAATATTGACATACTTAATGTAAATACATTATACTAGATATGTAATGTATATGTAATATAACTCCATTATATTTTCATCATAAATATATAATATATTGATATATTTTTACATTGTTGACATTAAATGTAAACATATTACATTTAATATGCAATATATTCATTATTGTATTATGTTTTCATTATAAATAAAATGTACAGATATATTAAATTTAAGTCTATTACATTGTGATTTGTTACCTTTTGTGGTCTATATTTTCATTATAGATACATATGTAACATACTAGTATATTGATGTGATATTAAATGTAAACATTACATTTAGTATGCAATACATTAAATACATTTTTAAAATATCTTTTTGAAAAACAAAATTATACCATTAGGATATATGAAGAATTCAGAGAATTGAAAACATGAAGTGAGACACAGCAGAAAAATACAAAATAACAACTTACACAAGGACAACACAAAACCCAACAACTTGCTGGTCAAATACAATGGACAATGGGTGAGTACCAGACAATCAAAGTTAAAGTGCATGCTCTTTCTGTTAAAAGCTTTAACCTACAGAATTAAAGAGTGGCAAGTACTACCATTCACACACTCATCCACAAACAAGCAAACTTTGGGCATGAAAGTGGCCTGACTACTGAAGAAGCATGTCAAAACAAAATCTATCTTCATTCATTCATTGAAATAAAAGAATTCTGGAGTTAGCCTCCTTTGGATGTTCCCTCGTTTAGCAATACTTTGCTTAAATTCTTGTAGTCAGAATTGACTCTAGAGAATGGCCAGGGCAGAATACAAAGGGACTATCAATTTCTTATTCCTGGAATCTTAAGCCTCTCTTATTGAAGTCTAAAATGACATCAACTTTTTTGGCCACCATGGCACACTGTTGACTCACTGAATTTTCACTCTACTGAAACCCCTAGAACTTTTTCACACTAAGTACTACCTAGCCATGCCTCATCCTATCTTTTAGCTGTTAAGCTTATTTTTTTAACCCAAATAAGACAACATTCAATTTCATATTTCTAGACTTAGCTCAGAATTCTAGCCTGTCATCCAATGTTTTAGCTATATCTCCTAGCTTTGTGTCATTCACAAACTTGATAATCATGCTCCATACGTCTTTATGTAACTCATTAATAAAAATGTTCTTCCAGAATTCAATATTATTGAACAATAAAATATTACCAAAAAATATTTTAGAGAATCTTGAGTATTAAGAACTGATTCAGAATAGAATGATCAAAACCAGGAGAACAATTTGTACAAGGACAACAACATTGTAAAAAGAACAACTCACAGCAAGGACTAATCATATCTCCAATGGAACTTTGATGAAGCATGTTACCTCTGTGTTAAAAATTATTTGTGGTAAAGATGAATATGGAAAGTTTTAGCTGAATCATTTGGGAGGGGCCATACCTGGCCCACCCTGAGATTGCACATGCTACTGAGCAGCTTTTGAAGGACCTCCCCTTTTGGGGAGGAAAAACGCCAGAAATCCCCTTTTGGGGGAGTAAAACTCCACTGGAAGGGAGGCAACTTCCAGTGGGTGGGGTGTTCAAAAAGTTCAGCCTGAAAAGTAGTCTGGTGGCGCTCTGCTCGGTGGTGGGGTGTTTCATGCTTGGTCTTGGGCCTGCTGGTTCTTGGCTCGGCAGGCAGTTCAGGATTGGAGAGTTTTATGAAGGAAAACCCTAAATTCCTTTGAACTAGCTTAATCGCTGAGATCACATAGGCTAAGCTTAGAGTTAAGACTGTCTATCTGTATTTCTACTTCCTTATTTCTCTAATTGGTTTCACCTTTGTGGTCTAATTAATTCCCAAGCAATAAAACCTGATCCTTTATGAACTAAAGCTCAGAGGCTCCTTTTCTTATTGGCCTGGGAGGAATATATAAAAAAGGAAAGTTCAAAGGGGAAATTAAACCTAAAAGAGTCCCTCATATTTCCAGGACCCCAATATTAAGGTGAGTCACCCTAATACGCTCCCTATATCAAATTTTGGCCCTCACACCTCCTAAGAGAGAGTGAATAGACACAAAGCACAGTCACACATTTTTGCTTTTGCTTGGCTATGGAGATTGATTTTAGTTGAATATGCTTATTTCTTATGAGTTTTGTTTTGTTTTTTCCTTTCAGTTAATTGGTGGGAGGAGGGTGGGTAGCAATATTAATGTCAAAAAAAGAGGGCCATTGAAACCTTTTTTTTTTTTTTAATATACAGAGGAGAATAGGAGGAAGTTCAGAAGGAAGCACAAACAAATCAGACTGTTTGGAATTCTAACATTAGCATTATATCCTTTAAAAAAAAGAAAAAAAGCACATAGTGTAAAACGGAGAATCATGATTTCACATGCATTCTTACAACATTCTGGTGTGTGTGAAAATAATACTTTTAATGTTTAAGTTAAAAAACAATTTAAAAAAATATTCTTCCAAAACAGCTGGACTGATGTAAACAGTCACCTGAGCCAGTGAGACATCAGCACTCTCTTTTATATTCTATTTCAATCCCTTCCCTAAAACTAGAGTGGAAAGCTACTGGTCTCTATTTTATCCATGTTTGTGTGCTTACAACCTAATCCACCTTGGAGTCACCATCCAAGTTATTACCAAAAGCCTAGCCGTCTTCAATTCTTTTTACCTTCATTTGCAGAAAGTGAGTGCCTGATGGAGCCAAATATTGGCCCAGCTATTTTGGAAAGTAATTTGGAGCTATGCCCAAAAAGTTACTAAATTGAGCATACCCTTGGACCAAACTCCTCCTCTTCCTCCTCTTCCTCCTCCTCCTTTTCTCTTTTTCATGATTACTATTGCTGATGGTTTCCCTTCCATCCTCTTCCCTTCCCCATGATATTGATTCTATTATCCATCTTCTTTTATCCTATCCCTCTTCAAAAGGGATTTGCTTCTGTCTGTCCCCTCCCCCACTCTGCCCTTTCTTCTTTTGCCCCTCTCTCTTTATCCCCTTCCCCTCCTATTTTCCTGCAGGGCTAGTGAGATTATTTCACCCAATTGAGTGTGTATGTTATTCCCTCCTTGAGCCAATGCCGATGAGATTGGTCTTTGAGCCAATTCTGGTGAGTATTAGGCTCATTTACTGCCCAGATTAAATAGTTTACTCCACCCAGTTGGGTATGTGTGTGTTAATTCCTCCTTGAGACAACTCTGATGAGTTTAAGGTCTTTGAGCCTTTTCTGATGAGTGTAAAATTCATTTACTGCCCTGCTCTTCCCCCATCTCTTCCCCTACTCCATAAACCTTTTCCTGTCTCTTTCATGTAGGATTTCACCTCTGCCCTTCCCCCTCCCCCAGTGCATTCCCCTCACCCCTCAATTTAACCCTAAAGATGTCATCATGGGGCAGCTAGGTGACTCAGTGGACAAAACATCTACCCTGGACCCAGGGGGATCCCAGCCAAAACCTGGCCTCAGACACAAGACAGTCAGCCATTGGATGGCCCCAGGTATGTCCCCCAACTCCAATGTTTTATGGTTCTCTAGGGTCTTGTATTTAAAAGTCAAATTTGCCATTCTGTTCAGGTCTTTTCATCACAAATACCTGAAAGTTCTCTTTTTCATTAAAGTCCCATTTTTTTCCTCTGAAAGATTATGTTCAGTTTTTCTGGGAGGTGATTCTTGGTTGTAATCCCAATTCCTTTCCCTTCTGGAATATAATATTCCATGCCCTCTGGTCCTTTAATGTAGAAGCTGCTAGATCTTTTGATATCCTGACTGGGGCTCCACAGTACTTGAATTCTTTCTTTTTGGCAGCTTGCAATATTTTCTCCTTGACCTGAGAGCTCTGGAATTTGGCTAAAATATTCCAAGGAGTTTTCCTTTTGGGATCTCTTTCTGGAGGTGATTGGTGGATTCTTTCAATTTCTATTTTATCTTCTGCTTCTAGAATGTCAGGGCAATTTTCCCTGAGAATATCTTGGAAGATGATGTCTAAGCTCTTTCCTTGATCATGGTTTTCAGATAGATCAATAATTTTCAAATGATCTCTCCTGGACCTATTTTCCAGGTTAGCACTTTTTCCCAGAAGATATTTCACATTGCCCTCTTTTTATTCATTTGGATTTGCTTTATTGTGTCTCTGTTTTTCATAAAGTCACTAGCTTCCATTTGTTCAATCCTAATTCTTAGGCAATTATTTTCATCAGAGAGCTTTTGTACCTCCTTTTCCATTTGGTCAATTTGACTTTTCAAGCTGTTGACATTTTTCTCATGTCTTTCCTGCATCACCCTAATTTCTCTTTCCATTTTTTCCTCTACCTCTCTAACTTTACCTTCAAAGTCCTTTTTGAGTGCCTCTATGACCTGAGACCAATTAATATTTTTTTGGAAGTTTTAGATATAGGGGCCCTGACATTGACATCTTCCTCTGAGGGTGCACCTCATTCTTCCTTGTCACTGAAGAAACTTTCTATGGTCCTCACCTTTCTCTTTCTGTTCATCTTGCTTTTCTTTTACTTGACTTTTAGCTCCTTAAAGTGGGGCACTGTTTCCAGGCTGCAGTATCCCAAGCTTCCACAGTCCCAGGTGGTATGATTTAAAGAGAATCAGGTTCTTTCACCTGTCTGGTCTGTTCCCTGGTCCATAGATGACCCCAGACCAACTTGCTAATCAACCAGCTTTGTGTGTTGTGGTTGTCAGCTCTGACAAACCTGTGCCCCTCCCCCCCTGGGCCGCTGCTACTCAAACCTACCTCCTGGTTCCCAGCAGGGGTGAAAAACCCAAGTTCTGCCTCAGACACCTGTAGTCTCCCCCCTGCGAAGGGCTCAGCCCTCTCACCAGACTATGAGCTTAGTTCCAGACGACACTGGTGCTTCAGCTGATTCAAAGTCTCTGGGGGTCTCCTTCTCTGGTGTGTCCTTTCTGGGACTGGATCTGTGTCAGGGTGACTGTGGGGTTGGGCTTCCCTCCTGTCTCAACACAGCAGCTCCCTTCTTCTGACCTTCCAAGCCGTTCTTGGTTAGAAGATGATTTCAGCACATTCTTCTATGAGTTTTGCTGCTCCAGGAATTGGCATTTGGCATTATTTGGTTGTTTTTTGGAGTGATTGTGTCATGAGTTTGAGAGCTCACTGCCTTTTCTCCACCATCTTGGCTCTCTAGAAATGTACTTTTGTAGGAGAGAGTTATTTGGTGTTCTCATTAGGAACTAACACACCCCTTTTGTTGAAAAAAAATCTATCAATAATTTTAAGGTAACTTGAGGGTTGGTTTAAAAGCACATGCTATAAAAACAAACAGGGAATCTTCCTAATACAGTTTCATCCTCCCTCCCAAAATAGTCTAGCTGGAATCCTCATTATCTCTGCTTTCTAGTTAATTTTATGTTACCACAGCTTGGAAGTAAGGCAAGAAAAAGATTTCTAGTTTAAAGATCATGACAAAAAGACCATGGCATTCTCCTATACTTTTTTCTTCTTATTAATATCCCCTTTTTAACCCTATCCAAGGTCTACACAACATTAATAAGCCTGTGATTAAGTAAACTCTAATTTTCTTTCCCCTTTCTAGTCCCTCTCCTAGGCCCCATATCTCAGGGTCACAGTTTGTTTTGCTATTCCACATGTAACATTTCATCCTGTTTTCCAAGGATAAGGTGTATTCTTTAGCATTCTTTGTATCTCTAAAGACATCCAGTCCTTTCTTCATTAGTTTCCAGACTAATTCCTTTTGTTTTGTCTATCTCAGTGTACCCAGGATTTTCTCATTGTAGGCACTTCTTCCATTAGTACAGATTGCAACCTATCAATTACTCCCCATAATATGTGATTCTTGTCCACATCATCAATGACTCCTCAAGAAAAATCTACCTTAAAACAACTCTGAGGTATCACCTCACACCTATAAGAGTGGCAAATATAACAGAAAAGGGAAATATTGGATGTTGGAGAGGATATTGGAAAACTGGAACACTAATCCACTGTTGGAGGAGTTGTGAAAAGATCCAATCATTCTGAAGAGCAATTTGAACTATGCCCAAAAGGAATACCCTTTTATCCAGCAATACCACTGCTAGGTTTTTATCCCAAAAACATCCCCCAAAAGAGAAAAAAGACCTAATAGTATAAAAATTTTTATAGCAGCTCTTTTTGTGGTGGCTAAGAATTGGAAATCAAAGGAATGCCCATCAACTGGGGAATGGCTAAACAAGCTATGATATATGATGGTGATAGAATATTATTGTGCTATAAAAAATGACAAGCAGGATGACTTCAGAAAGGCCTGTGTAGTGAAGTGAGCAGAACCAAGAGAACATTGTACACAGAGACAGCAATATTGTTTGATGAAGAACTGTGAATGACTTGACTTTTCTCAACAATACAATGATCCCAGACAAACCCAAAGGACTATTGATGAAACATCCTATCCACCTCCAAAGAAAACTGATATTGATGGAACAGACTGAACATGCTATTTTTTACTTTCTTTCATTTTTTTTCTTTTAATCAAGTTTTCTTGTACAAAATGACAAATATGTAGTACTTTGCATAATCATACATGTATAAGCCATATCTGATTGTTTGCCACCTCAGGGAGAGGGGAGAGGAGGGAAGAAAGGAGGGATAAAAATTGGAACCCCAAACTATAAATAAAAATGTTTATTACATTAAAAAAAAAGAAAAATCTACCCATCTTCATGGAAGCCTTCCTTGAGGCTAGGGATTCTTCACCCTTTTTTTTTTTAAATATTTATTTATTTTAGTGAGGCAATTGGGGTTAAGTGACTTGCCCACTGTCACACAGCTAGTAAGTGTTAAGTGTCTGAGGCCAGATTTGAACTCAGGTACTCCTGACTCCAGGGCCGGTGCTCTATCCACTGCACCACCTAGCTGCCCCCCACCCTTTTTTATATCACAGACTACACAGGTAGTCTGGTGAAGCATGCAGACCCCTTTTCAGGATCATGTTTTCTTTTTTTTTTTCTTTTTTCTCTCTTTCTTTCTTTCTTTCTTTCTTTTTTTCTTTGTTTTTTGGTGAGGCAATTAGGGTTAAGTGACTTACCCAGGGTCACACAGCTAGTAAGTGTCAAATGGCTGAGGCTGGATTTGAACTCAGCTCCTCCTGATTCCAGGGCTGGTGCTCTATCTACTGTGCCACCTAGCTGCCCCTGATCATGTTTTCTTAATGCATAAAATTATATGGGAATACAAAGGAAACCAATTATATTGAAATAATTATCCAAATAATTTTTTAAAAGAGAAAGCAAGTTCATAAAATGCATGTTAATGAACTCCTGGTGGAGGTCCTTTAATATTTCACAGATATTCAGAGTAGCACTGAGATTGCCCATTAGGTCAACAAATGAGGTCCACCAATACTTACTAAGCACTTGTTGTGTGCAGAAACCTGTACTAGACACTGGGGAAAACATGAGATCTAGATAAGAACTATCCCTGCCTTATCCATTTACATGAGATACTGTGCGATAATGTGAGCATTACAGATTTACAAAGTAAAAGTAAAGCACTGTCTAAGATTTGGGAAGGAAAATTATTGCTGACTGGGGGAATCAAGAAAGGCTTCTCAGAGAAGGTAGTATTTATATTGAGTTTTAAAGAACAAGTAGTGTCCGCAGATGACCACTACCCAAGGGATCCTGGTATCACACAGTTTGGGTTCAGACCTCTGGGGCCTGACTCCAAAGGCTCAGTTTCTCTCTTTGGTTCATTGTCCCCATATGGAATTGTCCAGGAAACTCTCTAGATATATTCATTGTATAGCTCATGACTAGGTTTTCCCAAATGTGGGCAATAAACCTCCCACATATGCACTTAATATACAATATAGGTTTAGAATACCTTTTATTTTATCCACCACATACACAAAAACGAATAAGACATAATGGACTCAACAAGAGACCACGAACAATTACAAATCATAAATCACTCAACTGGCCCATTAGACTCTCCTTGGAAGATAAAGATACTTTGGGGGACTGCTGAACAAATATTCCCCATTTACCTTGGACTTGCACTCTCTGAGCAATTCATAATAGCAAGGAAGGAAGTTGTTGACCAAATCCCAGTCTCCTGTTTCCCTATGAGGTAGCGCCAGCTACTGAGGTCACATTAGCAGTACTCTTCCTTCTCCAAGAAGCATGTGGTTAAGGAAATCTCAAGCCCAGTACCCATAAGAGTACTGCCAAGACATTCAAACTCAAGAACTCTTGAATTTAGGAATTCCTGAACTCAGGATTACCCATGAAGTAATATCCCTAGTCATGGAAAGTCCCTTTTCAGAAACTCTAGTCTGTGATCTGTGCTCAGAAAAAGAAAGAGAAAGAAGATAAAAAGGTTCAGGAACCTTGGGTCACCTAGGGAAACATACATACTGCTGGCTCTGTGCTTCTTGTACAAGTTGACATTTTCTGGACTTGGGGAAAACAGCAATGAAGACATCTTCTGCTCCAACCCACTTTGCTGCCCTCCAGTACAGAAATTCAAGGGAGAGAAAGTATATGAGGAACTAAATTAGGGTTGAACCATTTCATAGCTCACTTTTATAAACCCTGGGGAAAGAATGGTTCTTCCAACAAGAGTTGACTCTCATTTGCCGAACATCTTGGAGGCAGTCCCAAATCACTGGAAACCAATCATAGAAGTCCCCTATGACTTCTCAGAGAGGTGCTAAGACATATGTCTACCTCAGTGGGAAACGCCCATCAGACAAAATTTCATACCTTGTGCATGCAATCTCACCTAGCTTACTGAAGAAGCTCATCATTTATGAGTGCAGTTGTTTGTGTTGTCTCCTTTGTCAGAATGTAAACCCTGCAGGATTACATTTGTGTGTTTGGAAGTTTTAACTTCTTAACCAACACATAGTAAGATAAGCTGACACATTGATAGAGATAGAGATATGTATATATATATGTGTGTGTGTGTAAGTGTATATATGTATATGTGTGTATGTGTTTGCATGTGTGTGTATAGGTATATTTATGTATGTATATACACACATGCATGCATATGTATGTATAAATATATGTATGTGTGTGTGTATATATATATATATAAATATATATATATAAATGTTTGCTAATTGACTGTTTCCACATTTACCTTTACAAAGTGTTTTTACCCATTGCCTGTGTTCTAGACTCCTCTTTGGAACAATTCTACTAACATTTCAACATCTTTGCACATGCCTACAATAGACCCTAGTCTACTGATGCTCACATAGGAGAGGAAGTAACAATGCCTCTGAATGAAAATTGATTCTAGCAGATATGAATATGCATATTATCTGTGACATAAAATCAGGAAAGAAAAGCCTCTATATAGCATCCATATAACTGTAGTTAGAATCTGCTTGCATTCCAACATCAAATACCCTAGAAAAGAAAATCTCTCTTATTAAGGAGCTATAGAGGGGACATAATAGGAAGAGTAGGAAACAAGAAGAGAAATTACTAACTTGGATTTTCCTATATTTGATTTATTTCAGGAAGAAAGATAGATTTGTGACGCAGGTAGTATGTTACCATCCTTTTAGAAATGGCATACAAAGGGAAGCAACATCATGGAGTATAAAAAGTGTTGGGTTTTAAAGGAAGTATTTATTAAGTGCCTACTATGTGCCAGGCACTCTTGATGAGCACTGGGGATCCAAAGAAAGAAAAAAGCTAGTTCCTGCTCTTAGGGGACTCACAGTCTAATGGAGGAGACAACATGCAATTACGTACAAAAAGCCACAGACAGGATAAATTGGAGATAATCAACAGAAGAAAGGCACTAGGAAGAGGGGGAAATAGCAAAAAGCTTCCCATAGAAGGTGATGGGAGGAAGCCAGAGGGGAAACATTCTAGACAAGGGAGATGCCTGGAGTTTGGAGGTGGAAGACCAAGGAGGCCAGTATCACTGGATCACACAGTGTAAGGGCAGGTACTATTATTATTCCTATTTTATGGCTGAGGAAATGAAGGAAAACAGAGGTTAGGTGACTTGCACAGGGTCACACAGCTAGTAAGTATCTGAGGTAGATTTGAAGTCTGATTCCAGGTCCAGCACTCTGTACACTATGTTGTCACCTAGCTGCCTCTCTCAGAGTGAGACAGCCTGAAACTTACTGTCTTCATCACTCAGGCAAGTCACTGTATGGGCATTAGTTTCTTCATCTATAAAAATGATGGGGTTCAACTAGATAAAACCTAAGGTCCCTTCCAACTCTAAATCTATGGTCCAATGATCATATTCCTTTCCATAGCTTCTACAGCATAGTTAAGATATTTAATCAGCCAATTAATAAGCATTTATTAAGTGCCTACTGATGTACCAGGCACTGTTCTTGGCTCTGGGGATGCAAAGGCAAAAGTAAAACAAATTACCTCTTCCCTTAAGGAGCTTACAAAGTAGAGCTGGACGCAACAGGTACAGGTATACACAAAATAGATATAAGGTAAGTTGGGAGGCTAGGTGGCACAGAGGATAGAGTGCTGGCCTGGAGTCAGGAAGATTCATCTTCACGAGTTCAAATTTGACCTCAGATACTTACTAGCTGTTTGACCATGGGCAAATTTAACCTTGTTTACCTCAGTTTCCTCATCTGCAAAATGAGCTGGAGAAGGAAATGGCAAAGCACTCCAGTATTTTTGCCAAGAAAACCCCAAATGGGTCACAAAGAGCCAGACAGAATTGAACAATAAGAAATCGGGGAAGGAAGAGGAGGTAGTTGTGTTCATAGAGTTCCTGGGTTTGTCTTGGCAAGTAGACTCCCAAGTATTTTATATTACCTACCGTTACTTTAAATGGAATTTCTCTTTCTATCTCTTGCTGCTGGACTTTGTTGGTCATGTATAGAAATGCTGATGATTTATGTGGATTTATTTTATATCCTGATACTTTGCTAAAGTTGTTAATTGTTTCAAGTAATTTTTGACTTGATTCTCGAGGATTCCTTAAGTATACCATCATATCATCTGCAAAGAGTGATAGTTTTGTTTCCTCCTTGCCTATTCTAATTCCTTTAATTCCTTTCTCTTCTCTGATTGCTAAAGCTAACATTTCTAGGACAATATTAAATAATAGGGGTGATAATGGACATCCCTGTTTCACCCCTGATCTTATTGGGAAGGCCTCTAATTTATCTCCATTGCATATAATACTTGCTGATGGCTTTAGGTAGATACTGTTTATTATTCTAAGGAAAGCTCCCCCTATTCCTAAACTCTCTAGTGTTTTTATTAGGAATGGGTGCTGTACTTTGTCAAAAGCTTTCTCTGCATCTATTGAGATAATCATATGATTTTGGTTGGTTTTCTTATTGATGTGGTTGATTATGTTAATAGTTTTCCTAATGTTGAACCAGCCCTGCATTCCTGGTATAAATCCCACCTGGTCATAGTGTATTATCCTGGTGATCACTTGCTGTAATCTCCTTGCTAATATCTTATTTAAGATTTTAGCATCAATATTCATTAGGGAGATTGGTCTATAATTTTCTTTCTCTGTTTTTGCTTTGCCTGGTTTTGGTATCACCACCATATTTGTGTCATAAAACGAATTTGGTAGAACTCCTTCTTCACCTATTTTTCCAAATAATTTGTATAATATTGGAATTAATTGTTCTTTAAATGTTTGGTAAAATTCACCCGTAAACCCATCTGGCCCTGGGGATTTTTTCTTAGGGAGTTCATTAATAGCTTGTTCAATTTCTTTTTCTAATATGGGTTTATTTAAGGATTTTATTTCCTCTTCAGTTAACCTGGGCAGTTTGTATTTTTGTAAATATTCATCCATTTCATTTAGATTGTCAAATTTATTGGCATACAGTTGGGCAAAATATTTCCTAATTATTGCTTTAATTTCCACTTCATTGGTGGTAACATCACCCTTTTCATTTTTGATACTGGTAATTTGGTTTTCTTCTTTCTTTTTTTTAATCAAATTAACCAGTATTTTATCTATTTTATTGGTTTTTTCATAAAACCAGCTCTTAGTTTTATTGATTAGTTCTATAGTTTTTTTGCTTTCAATCTTATTGATTTCTCCTTTAATTTTCAGGATCTCTAATTTAGTGTCTAATTGGGGATTTCTAATTTGTTCTTTTTCTAGCTTTTTAAGTTGCATGCCCAATTCATTAATCTCCTCTTTCTCTTTTTTATTCATGTAAGCATTTAGAGCTATAAATTTTCCCCTAAGCACTGCTTTGGCTGCATCCCATAGATTTTGGTATGTTGTCTCATTATTGTCATTCTCTTGGATAAAGTTATTGATTGTTTCTATGATTTCTTGTTTGGCCCATTCATTCTTTAGAATGAAATTATTTAGTTTCCAATTGATTTTCATTCTACTTTTCCCTGGCTCTTTCTTACATGTAATTTTTATTGCATCATGATCTGAGAAGGATGCATTTACTATTTCTGCCTTTCTACATTTGACTATGATGTTTTTGTGCCCTAATACATGGTCAATTTTTGAAAATGTGCCATGTACTGCTGAGAAAAAGGTATATTCCTTTCTATCCCCATTCAATTTCTCCAGACATCTATCATGTCTAACTTTTCTAGTAATCTATTCACCTCTTTCACTTCTTTCTTATTTATTTTTTGGCTAGATTTATCTAATTCTGAGAGGGGGAGATTCAGATCCCCCACTAGTATAGTATTACTATCTAATTCCTCTTGTAACTCATTTAACTTCTCCTCTAAGAACTTGGATGCTATACCACTTGGCGCATACATATTCAATATTGATATTACTTCATTATCTATAGTACCTTTAAGTAAGATGTAATTTCCTTCCTTATCTCTTTTAATGAGATCTATTTTTGCCTGCACTTTGTCTGAGATAAGGATTGCTACCCCTGCCTTTTTTACTTTAGCTGAGGCATAATATATTCTGCTCCAGCCTTTTACCTTTACTCTGTGTGTATCTCTCTGCTTCAAATGTGTTTCTTGTAAACAGCATATTGTAGGGTTCTGGTTTTTAATCCACTCTGCAATTCGCTTCCGTTTTATAGCAGAGTTCATCCCATTCACATTCACAGTTATTATTACTGACTGTCTATTCCCCTCCATTCTATTTACCCCCTTTGTACTTTTCCCCCCTTCTTTCACCCTATTCCTCCTCACCGACGTTTTACTTCTTACCCCTGCCTCCCCCAATCTGCCCTCCCTTTTTATCACCCCCCTCTCTTTTCTTTACCCTTTTCTCCCTTGCTTTTGTCCTCCCTTCTCAGTCCCCCCCTTTCCCTTCCCCTTTTGTTTCCCTAAAGAGTGAGTTAAGTTTCTTTATCCCAATGAACGTATATGTTATTCCCTCTTTGAGTCAAATCTAATGAGAATAGGGTTGAAACCATGTTCCCCCCTCCTTTCTTTCCCTCTATTATAATAGGTTTTTTTTCCACCTCTTCATATGATATAATTCATCCCATTCCACCTCCCCTTTCCTCTCCTCCCCATAGACTCCCTTTTTATCTCCTTAATTCTTTTGTATCATCACATCAAAGACAATTTATATTTATACCCTCTATATAAAGTCCTTCTCTCTGCCCAAATACATTTACAGTTCTTAAGAGTTATGAGTATTATCTTCCTGTGTAGGGATATAAACAGTTTAACCTAATAGGGTAACTTTTTTTTTCCCCCTCTGTTTACCTTTTTAAACTTCTCTTGAGTCTTGTATGTTGAGATCAAATTTTCTATTCAGTTCTGGTCTTTTCACCAGGAAAGATTGAAAGTCCCCAATGTCATTAAATGTCCATCTTTTCCCCTGAAAGAAAATGCACATTTTTGCTGGGTAATAGATTCTCGGCTGCAATTCAATCTCCTTTGCCTTCCGGAATATCATATTCCAAGCCTTGCGGTCCTTTAATGTTGAAGCTGCCAGGTCCTGAGCAATCCTGACTGTGGCTCCATGATATTTAAATTGCTTCTTTCTGGCTGCTTGGAGTATTTTCTCCTTCACCTGATAATTCTGGAATTTGGCTACAATATTCCTTGGAGTTTTCCTTTTGGGGTCTCTTTCAGGAGGTGATCGATGGATTCTTTCAATGATGATTTTATCCTCTGATTCTATGATATCAGGGCAGTTCTCCTTAATAATTTCCTGGAATATGGTATCTAGATTCTTTTTCTGGTCATGGCTTTCAGGCAGTCCAATGATTCTCAAATTGTCTCTCCTCGATCTGTTTTCCAGATCAGTTGTCTTTCCAATGAGGTATTTCACATTTTCTTCTATTTTTTCATTTTTTTTATTCTGCTTGACCGATTCTTGGTGTCTCATGGATTCCTTTTCTTCCAACTGTCCCACTTTAATTTTTAAGGCATTGTTTTCTTCAGTGAGATTATGCACCTTTTTTTCCATTTGGCTAAGTGAATTTTTTAAGGTATTGTTTTCTTCAGTGAGATTATGCAGCTTTTTTTCCATTTGGCCAAGTGAATTTTTAAGGCTTTGTTTTCTTCAGCTTCCTTTTCTAAGCTGCTGATTCTTTTTTCATAGTTTTTTTGTGTTGCTTTCATTTCTCTCCCCATTTTTTCTTCTACCTCTTGCAATTGATTTTTAAAATCCTTTTTGAGCTCTTCCAGGAAGGCTTTTTGTTCTTGCGACCAATTCACCTTCCCTTGTGAGGCTTCAGATGTAGACAATTTGAGGCTATTGTCCTCATCTGAGTTTGTGTTGGCTTCTTCCCTATTGATACAGAAGCTCTCAATGGAGAGGGCTCTTTTTTGCTTCTTACTCATTATTGCAGCTTATTTATTTATTCTTTAAGTTGAGGTCTGCTCTGGGGGCACCAGGGTCCCTGTTTTGGGCTTCTTGTGCAGGTGTATAGGTGCTGTGTGACCGGGCTTTTACTCTGAGGCCTTTATGGTGTGTGGAGATCCCCTGTCCTGCACTTCCTGTCTGATTGTGCTCGGCCAGCCAGGCGCCAGACCCCGGCGTCTGATCCCGCCGTTCGTGGCCCTCTCGGCCGGTGCAGGTAAGTTTTTCCACTGTCCTTCTTGGCCACCAGATTTTTGAACCAGGTTCCGGGAGCCTCAGTTGTTCGGCTGTGACCCGCAGCTCCTGCTGATTTGCCCCGACCCCCTCGGCGCTGGGTTGCTGCCCTGCGCTGGGCCTCCCTTTTGCCCGAGTCAGACCGACCTTTTCCTGAAGTCTTCTAAATTATCTCTGGTTGGAGGACTGTGTCTCTCTGTCTCTTTGCAGGTTCTGTAGTTTCAGAATCTGTCCAGAGGCTTGATTTAATGTTCGTTTTGAGGGAACAGAAGGAGAGCTCAGGCAGCTTGCTGCTTCCTCTCCGCCATCTTGGCCAATAGGTCTGCTTACTAGTTTTTATTAAGGATTTAGAGGAAGGCATTGATGGCATGTTTTTCAGATTTACAGATGAAACAAAGCCAAGATAAATAAAGCATTTATTAAGCACTTACTGGTGGTGAAAATGGTAGGAAGGAGGGCATTGGCAACTGGGAGAATGAAGATCGATCTCATGTAGGAGGCACTTGAGCTCAGCCTTGAAGGACACTCTGGATTCTCCAAAGTGGAGATGAGAGAGAAGGGCTCATCCTAAGCACAGGGGTCAGCGTGTGCAAAAGCACACGGATGGGAAGTGGGGTATTGTATAAAGGGGTTGGCAAGTAGGTCAGTTTGGTTGGAGCAGAGAATGTATAAAGGGAGATGAATGTAATAAATCTGGAAAGGAAAAAAAATTTAAATAAAAAATAAATATGGAAAAGTTGGCCAGAAGAAAAGCCCAAGAAATTACAAGCAACAACCCAAACCTTCAGTGGTGCCCTCTTCCTTACAGGATTAAAAAACAAGTCATTCAGCCTGGCAAGATAGGTTAGAGCCAGACTTTGAAGGCTTTCAGTCCTCTCTTTTCCCTGAGCAGAATCAATTGTCTTTGCATCATCAGGATTTCATTCTGGAGAGCCTCTCAAACTGATTGACCCAAATCCCTCTGTAGAATCTTAGGTCATGGCATACAGCCCATTCTTTCTCTGAACTATGAAGTCTGCTTGCCCAAAGTCTAATATGTATGCCAGGCCATTCCAGCCTGGGATTTTCATTAACACCTCTGAAAAGGTGTTCGGCTTAGTCTATCAGCAGATCCTTATAGAAAAGATCGAGGAAGGAATACTGGATGATAAGACAGTAGGCTGAGTGGCTAAACCCAAAGTTTAGTGAATTATAGTTTGACATCAACTTGGAAGGAGGTGTCTAGTGGAATGTCTGAAGGATCAATGCTTGGCCCTCTGCTGTTACCATTTTTATCAATGACTTGGAAAAAGGCACTAGATATACCTGCTCCCATCTCAGAATTACCTCTAGAACTCTAACGGGAGAAATAATCAGCCGAGCTACAGATCCATCCTGCCAGTGCTAGTGAGAATTGAGAAAGTAGGCTAGAAGGGAATGATACACAAATATAATATATGAGAGACACAGCTACATAACTTGTCTATAAAAGGTTTGGAGCCAATGAAACACTTTCCTTCTTGGTGGAGAGATAGAAGATTATGGGTACACAATATTACATATTCATGGAAGTGTAATTGGTTGGTTTGCTTAATTGCTCTTCTCCATTACAAAAGAGGATTCTATAGGGGCCGGTAGAAACAGTATCCTGGGAAATGATCTTTATCTAAAGAACAAAAGGCATCAGTAAAACTTTTCAAATCAATATTGAGGGGCAGCTAGATGGCGCAGTGGTTAAAGCACCGACCCTGGATTCAGGAGTACCTGAGTTCAAATCCGGCCACAGACACTTAACACTTACTAGGTGTGTGACCCTGGGCAAGTCACTTAACCCCCATTGCCCCGCAAAAAAAAAAACAAAAAACAAAAACAAAATCAATATTGAGATGTTTCAATATGATTCAATAGTGTGATACAACAGCCAAAAAAGCTTATGTGATCTTGGGCTGTATTAAAAGGGGATAATAGGGGCAGCTAGGTGGCACAGTGGATATAGCACCGGCCCTGGATTCCGGAGTAACTGAGTTCAAATCTGGCCTCAGACACTTAGCACTTACTAGCTGTGTGACCCTGGGCAAGTCACTTAATCCCAATTGCCTCACCAAAAAAAAAAAAAAAGACATTTTTAAAAAGGGGGATAATATCTTGAAAAAGTGAAGTCATAGTTCCACTGTATTCTAACCCTGTTCAGATCACATCTGGAGTATTATGTTCAGCTCTGGGAAACATGTCTTAGGAAGGGAATTGGTAAGGTAGAGGGCAATGGACAGTTACATGGCACAGTGGATAGAATGCCATAACTGGAGTCAGGAAAATCCCTCTTTCTGAGTTCAAATCCAGCCTCAGACACTTACAAGATGTGTTACCCTGGGCAAGTCTTTTAATCCTGTTTGCTACAGTTTCCTCATCTGCAAAATGAGTTGGAGAAGGAAATGGCAAACCACTCCAGTATATTTGCCAAGAAAACCCCAAAGGGGTCCTGAAGAGTCAGGCATGACAGAAATAACTGAACAACAAAAAAGCTGGAGAGTATACAGAGGAAGAAGACCAGATGGGGAAGTGAAAGGTTTCATACTATAGAGATGGAACAGAAAATATTTCACTTGAAGAAAAGAAGACTTGGGCTGGGGGTGGAGGGGTATGGGGAAGAACCCCTTCAAAGCCCTATGTAACTAGTCCCCTCCTACCTTTCCAGTCTTCTTACATCTTATTCCCTTCCATGTAGTCTTCAATGAAGTAACACTGGCCTTCTTGCTATTTCAAAAACAATATACCCCAGGGGTAGCTAGGTGGCACACTGGATAGAGCACCGGCCCTGGAGTCAGGAGGACCTGAGTTCAAATCCGGCCTCAGACTCTTAACACTTACTAGCTGTGTGACCCTGAGCAAGTCACTTAACCCCAATTATCTCACAAAAAACAAACAAACAAAAATTATACTCCAACACTTAGCTCTGGACATTTTCTCTCATCCTCCATGCCTGGAATACTCTCCTCCTTAATTCCATCTACAGACATCCCTGGCTTCCTTTAAGTCCCAACTAAAATCCCATCTTTGGTTGGAAACCTTCTCCAAGCCTTCTTAATTCTAGTGCCTTCCCTCTGTTAATTATTTCCTATTTATCTTGTATATAACTTTGCTTTGTATATATTTTTTTATCTATTGTCTTCCCCATTAGATCATAAACTCTTTTCAGGCAGAGATTGTCTCTTGACTCTTTTTGTATTCCCAGAACTTTGCACAATGCCTGACGCATAGTATGCATTTCATAAATGTTTATTGATTGAAGAACAGATATCACAGTGGCTAAATTCAAGTTTTTGGTTGACCATCTTGGAGAAGAGGGATCAGACTTGTTCTACTAAGCCTCAAGCAAAAGAACCAGAAGCAACAAATAGAATGTATATAGAGAAAGATTTAGGTTTAATGCAAATTTTTAAAAACTTTCTTAAAAATTAGCTATCCAAAAATAGAATGCTCTGTCGGGGGAAGTAATGGATTCCCTCTCACTAGAGGTCTTCAATCAGTTTCATCAAGGAACACCTGTTCCTAGAAGAAACAAAGGGGGGAATGTGATGAAATAATGGGATTTAGCAGATACTCAAAGACCCACCTGGAGATTAATCTATACTGATTGAATCAAGTGATTGACTGCTGATTAAGCCTACTTCAAGTTAACCGGATTGTAATCACACCTGGCTAGCCCTTAAGAAGGTATTGTTCTCAGAAGCTAGGCTGTGAACTCAACTTGAGAACACCTTCAAAACCAATGGATTTGGATGACCCAACCAATCAGCTTGAAGCAGTGTGTAAGGACCGCTTCTGTTCCAGACCTATAAAAAGCTTCCACAGTCAGCTTGCTAGGGAGTTCCTGATTAAAGCAGGCTGGTGGAGGAGGACTTCAGGAAGAACCCAACCAGGCTGGAACTCTATGTGAGATAGGCTTTTTCTGAACTCCTTGTGAACACCTGTATGCTTTAATAAATGTTTAATGCCCAAAGACTGGTGCTGAAGCTTCTAATTTAAGGTGACCACAATTTAGATTTTAAACATCACAGTTTGGTGACCATGTTTAAAATCTATATTGTGGTCACCTTAAATTAGAAGCTTCAGCACCAGTCTTTGAGCATTAAACATTTATTAAAGCATACAGGTGTTCACAAGGAGTTAAGAAAAAGAAGTCCTACCTAGCCTAGAGTTCCAGCCTGTTTGGATTCTTCCTCAAGTCCTCCTCCACCAGCCTGCTTTAATCAGGAACTCTCAGCAAGCTGATTGTGGAAGCTTTTTATAGGTCTGGAACAGAGGCGGTCCTTACACACTGCTTCAAGCTGATTGGTTGGGTCATCCAAATCCATTGGTTTTGAAGGTGTTCTCAAGTTGAGTTCACAGCCTAGCTTCTGAGAACAATACCTTCTTAAGGGCTAGCCAGGTGTGATTACAATCCGGTTAACTTGAAGTAGGCTAATCAGCAGTCAATCACTCTCACTTGATTCAGTCAGTATAGATTAATCTCCAGGTGGGTCCTTGAGTATCTGCTAAATCCCATTATTTCATCACAAATCAAAGGCTTGAAAATGACTTTTCAGGTATGAGGTCATGCTCACTCAAGACTGGATTAAACTAGATGACTCATAGGATTATAGACATAGAGCTGGACAGGACCTCAGAGGTCATCTGGTCCAACCCCCTAATTTTATAGATGCAGAAACTGAGTCTCAAGGAGTCTGAGTGACTTGTCCAAAGTCACACAGGTTGTAAATACCAGAAGGGAGATTCAAACTTGGCACTTCTGTCTCTGGAGCCAGTGTACCATACCACACTGGCCTCTGAGATTCTTTCCAACTCTGAGATTCTGTGGGATGATCAGCATGGGATCACATAGAATTCTATATGAGTTAGAGCAGTACAAAGAGCTAAGGGTACTTTGTTGCTCTCGGTGACCTGGAGATGTCCAGGAGGAGCTTCTAAGGGTCTCAGGGAATAGCCCTTCTCACCTGATCAATAAATGTTTGTTAAATGAATTTGCTAAATTGACTGCAGTGATGGGACACTGCTCCCACTATAGTGGTAGGTGTTGGTAATGAGGAACTGTAAGAGCAATGGTAATAAAAAGGAGGAGATGGATTTGAGAGATGTTGCATTAGCAGTCTTTTAAGGAACTATATCCTGTGTATTCCTTATATTCCCTACAGCACTTAGAATGGTGCCTTTTCACATAGTAGCACTAAATACATACACATTGATTTGATCTGTTGCTAAAAGTAAGATTTTTTTTTATCCTTTGAAAGTTGGGAAAGGGGCAAAGAGACTGAACACATTTTGTTTGAGAGATGTAGTGTGGTTCAATGAAAAGAACACTGGAGTCAGAAGTTCTGGGTTCAAGTTCTAGCCTTGCCACTAACTAGCTGTGCTAAATTCTGAAGATACAAAGACAAAAGTGTGGGTGAATCCCTTAAATACTTCTTCTGTAAAATGGGAACAATGGCATTGGTTCTTTAAAAAATAAAAGTCAGGGGCAGCAAGGTGGTGCAGTGGATAGAGCACCGGCCTGGATTCAGGAGGACCTGAGTTCAAATCCAGCCTCAGACACTTGACACTTACTAGCTGTGTGACCCTGGGCAAGTCACTTAACCCCAATTGCCTCACTAAAAAAAAAAAAAAACAAAAACAAAAAATAAAAGTCAGACAAATAGAAGGAAAATTATGAGGATATGAATCTTAAAAAATATTCATAGGGCAACATGGGATAAACAAAAGAAAAGGAAAGATTAAAATGCAAAATAGAGATACAGGAACAAATGGAAAAAGTACAAGTGGAAACAATGTGGCATGATGGAGTCAAAAGATGTGGGTTTCAGTCCCAGTTCTTCAACTAACTAGCTTGACAACCTTGGCCAGATCATTTGACCTATTTGGCAAGATTTTCCTTATCTGCAAAATGAAAGGGTTGGACAAGGTGATCTCTAAGTTCTCTTTTATAGCTCTTATAATCTTTGAGTATCTAAAATGAGCTAATGTAACAGAAAGCGATGAGGGGACTAACAGGAAATAAAATTGGCTAGAAATAAAGATGCCAACAGATTCAGTATAGGGAAAGTTGCCAGGACAATAAAGGACAAAAATGAACTATTTAAGGCAAGATCAAAAGTAAGATATGATGGTAATTCTCCTTTCACCTTCACTACACCCCCATTTAGTCAAAAATATAAGAGAAAAGCAAGAGAGATGTTACTAAGAGGGAAAATGAACATTTAGAAGCCAAAATCACAGCATAATGCAAGTTCTGAGAAAGGAAAACGCTCTTTGTTTTTTGGTGAGGCAATTGACTTGCCCAGGGTCACACAGCTAGTAAGCGTTAAGTGTCTGAGGCTGGATTTGAACTCTATCCTCCTGAATCCAGGGCTGGTGCTCTATCCACTGCTCCACCTAGCTGCCCCAGGAAAATGCTCTTTGAACAGAAGAATTAACCAAATTAGAACGTGAGCTCCTTGAGGGCAAGGACTCTGTTCTTAACTTTCTTTGTCTCCACTTCACTTATCCCATGCCTGGCAAGTGGTTAAGTGCTTAGTAAATGCTTGTTGAGGGACTGAAAAGAATTCATTAGTTAAGTAGGCTTTAATCAAACATCTTGAGTACAGTTCTGGAGATAAAAAGGAAATTATCAAATCACTTATAATTTGTTAGTGTTTTTTAATGTTTGTTATAGTAACTCTTTTGTCTAATGTAATGGAGAGGGAGTGAAAGACACATTTAACAGCATTGAAGTGAGGGTGTCAATTATTTGCAGGAATTCTATTACAAAGAAAGATAAAGATACCTAGAAAAATGATATTCAAAACTGTTATGGGCCCCCCAGAAGTTCTCGGGGGCACATCAAAGAACCTTCTCCTTAAGAAACTAAACCAGAGGACAGACATGCTCAGAGAGATAAGTGGAACCAGATTGACTGAGCTAGCTCCGGGACCCCCACCCTTCATTCTAGTCTCCCTCAACCCTGGGGAGATAAGATTAGGTGTGGCTGCTTCCTTTGTGTCAGGAGGAGAGAGATGGCTTGAGAGATCTGCAGCCACCCCTCACCCAACTCCTCCCTCACTAAGGGAACTTTCCACAGTCAGATGATCACCCCCATCAGTCCTCTATAAAAGTATCTACCAGTCTCCTGCTCAAGGAGATTGGTATCTCAGGAGATTGGTATCACTCTCTGTGCCACGCCTTTTTCCCCATGAGAAGTCCAAGGATTTCTCTCATGGTTTCCCTTCTCTTCCCCTGCCCTAAATAAACTACCATCTTATTCTAATTGCTTTTGTGTGCAAAAGGGTGTAATTCTTTAAAGAGGAATTGCTAAGGACCCCAAACCCCTAACCCCTATCCCTTTCCCAACCCCCCCCCATCCTATTTTCCCCATGACAAAACTATGCACTAAAAGGATTGGAGATCTTTTTTTTTTTTGAGAAGCAATTGGGGTTAAGTGACTTGCCCAGGGTCACACAGCTAGTGTCAAGTGTCTAAGGCCATATTTGAACTCGGGTCCTCCTGACTCCAGGGCCAGTGCTCTATCCACTGTGCTACCTAGCTGCCCTAAAGATTAGAGATCTTTTAACCACACTGAAAGCAATACTCCAATGCTTGAGGAGATTTTTAGCCTCTGGGATGCAGGTATTCATCCCCTCATTTATCCGCAGATAACAACACATCCTTATGTTTTTATTCTGTCCTTCTGGTCCATGTTCTTCCAGACATCATATAAGAACTGGGGGGAAGTTGCTAAGTTACATAGTAAACATGGATCTAGAGAAGATGATTAACAAAACATGGCTTCAATTTTAATTAAAGTAGGAGAATACTGGAGAAAGAACTGAGTGTTTCATTTGTAACCCTGGATATTGCAAAGGGAGAACCCAGAATCTTTACATATTCAGCTTTGACTTCGCTGCTAACCTCTAGTCATGTATTCCAACTGCCTGTCCAACATTTCCAACAGAATGTTCCATTGTAATCTTAAACTCAGAACCCATCCTCTTCCTGAGCATCCAGCCCCTCTTTAGAACTTTATTATTCCTGTCAATAGTACCATTATTTTATCAGTCACTCAGGTTCAAAACATTGGACTCCTCTTTACCTCTTGTCTCCTTACAATCAGTCACCAACTCCTACTGATTGTTCTTTTGTATGTGGACATAATTGTTACTGAAGGGGGCAGGAAAAGAATATTCATGTAAAGAAAACTGAAAAAATCATCTTGAGAAGAAACACAGCCTCTCATAAAAAACCAAGGAGAGACAGAGACTGTTCTGAGGACCAGAGAATTGCCTCTCAGATGAATGTACTGAGAGGACCTATTTGAAGGTAGGGCAATGACTGAGGTAATGCTATCTGAAGGACATTAACTCATTTGCATTGGATTGTTTATAGAGTTTTAAAGGTTACAAATGAGAAATAGAGAATTGAATAACTGTTTGGAGACTATGGGACTATTAGGATTATACTTGACAGGTGGAACTGTTGAGTCATATCATAAGTTAGAGATACTTATGAGGAGGCACTTACTTGAGGAATTGGAAGCTTTAGAAGGGAAAAAAATATAAGTTACTTAGAAAATCCCTATTTCCTATTTGATTAAAATAACTAGGAAACTTGGAAAGCAGCCTGGCAGAAATTAGACTTAGGCCAACACCTTACACCATATTCTACAATATATTCTCAATGGATATATTATAACCTTAATATTTAAGATAGTATTATGGGACTTCTGTGTCATGTGTTCAACAAGATGGAGGGCTAGACATTTTCTCTGATCACTATGGCCTCTCAAACCAGTCTAAAACAGAAATTATGCACCAAAGATAAAAGCAACTTGAACTGCCTCTATTCTCTAGGGTACCTAGAATCAAAAATGTTTTAAAAAAAAAACAAAGAAAGAAAAAAAAACATTAGTTGTCACCTATCTTCAGCTCACTCAGCATCCTTTCCCCCTTCTGTTCACCACTCTACCATCATCAAGGCTGTATTAGCCAAGCCAAGGAGCTGATACATAGGCTTACAACAAAATCCAACCCCATACCTGTTCCCTCCTCTCTCTTTCCAGTTTTGTAGATATCCAGGCTCTGAGCTGTGCAAGTTTTCTAGGAATGTAACAGCCAGCCAGCACTGTGGCAGCACTCCAGGCTGTAGAAGCTTTCTGGAGCCAGCCAAACAGCACTAGGATAGCAGCATTCTATACTGCAAAAGATCCCTACAGTAGAGCAGAGGAACAGAGGGGAAGGGCATGTGTCAGGGCTTGAAATAGAGCTCAACTCCACCCTCCCCCTGCCAGAGCCTCAGAGATCCAAATCTCTGTAGCACTAGCATGGCGACTCTCTGAACTGCTGGGCAAGAGAACTGATGAATAGAGAAAAGACAGGACACCTGACAGGGGGGAGGGAGTCAGAAAGGGAGCAATAGGGAAAGTAAGGTGGGAGGGGGAGATGGAAATTACCAAAGATCTCAGGAAAAATAAAAATCAAAGACCTTGGACATAAGCAAATTAAGTCAGTAGGGAAAACATTAACAGAAGAAAGTAATGTGGTTGCCAGATCTAGTGAATGAGTTCAGGCATCTGTGAATAAAACAAAAAAATTAAAATTAAAACAAAAATCAAAGCAAAACAATCCAACACTTTAAAGGCATTTTTAATAAACATTTATTAAGCACCTACTATGTGCCAAGCACTATACTAAAACTGGGGATACAGATGAGAAAAAAGACAGTCCTTGCACTCAAGAAACCCACAATCTAAATGGGAGAAGACAACACATAAGAGGAAGCTGGAGAGTAGGGAGGAGATAACCGGGGTGTACCTGATGCATTTTGTTTCATCAAGTTGAGCCCAAGCAGAGCTACAACCACAAAATGAAATGAGCTGCAAAATCCAGCTTCTGCCTTCTATGAAGGAAGACTTAAATTGGAATTTAGTGATCCACCCTCTAGCCTTCACTGATGAAACAGAGAACTCTGTGGAATTTAAGGAAAAACAAAACAGTATTCCTGAGTGGTTTAAAAGAGAAATTAGATGATGAAAAATGTTATCCACCTCCAGAGAAAAAATTGATAGAGTCTGAATGCAGATTGACCCATACTATTTTTCATTTTATTTTTTATGAGATTTTTTTTGGTCTGTGTTTTCTGTCACAACATGATTAATATGTTTTACATTATAACACGTGTAACCTATATTGCTCTCCATGAGGGGGGGGGGGCCGGGAGAGAAAGGAAAGGGAAAAATTTGACACTCAAAATTTTAAAAAATTTAAATGAATGTTAAAAATTGACTTCACGTGCAATTGGGAAAAATAAAATCTCACTTAAAATATTATTTAAAAGAGAGAGAAAAATGATAATCATGAGGGCAAAATTTATGGCCTGCATAGCAAAAATAATTAGCAGAACAGAAAAATTTGAATCTATGATGGCAAGTCTCACCAAAGAAATTAAAGAGAGAACAATAGTTAGTGAATGCAAATACATAGAACCGAAAAACAATCTGCAAAAATAAAAGCAAAAAACAATAACATTAAAAGAAAATATTCTTACTAGTCAAGCAAAACATATGTATCTAAAAGATGGGATGCATTGAGACAATCAAAAGATCATAGGTTTCCCCAGAAAGAAAAAAAAATGCCAGGACAAAAAAACCCAACACCATAAGTCAGGAAACTGTACAAGAGAACTGCCCCAAATTTCTGAATATAGAAAATGGAATGCCAAGGGAAAGAATTCACAGATCCTCTCCAGAAAAAAAAAAAGCCAAAGACTGCAAATTCCAAGACATATAGTGTTTAAACTTAATAATTCAATTCAGAAATAACAAATTCTGCAAGCAATCAGGAGAAAGACCTTCAAATACAAAGGGAAGGAAATTTAAATAACATAAGGAAATTTAAATTTCATTAAATTTAAATTTTAAATTAACATTTAAATGAAATTTAAATTATTATACCCACCAGAAAACACAGTAGGAAATGGAATAATGTATTCCAAAGAGCAACAGAGCTCAAGGATGCAGCCCAGGGTGACCTACCCTGCAAATCCAAGTTTAACCATAAATGAAAAAGATGTATATTCAATAATAAAGATGTGTTTGAATCATTCTTAGGAAGAAAATCAGATTTGATGCGATTTTTTTGCTTCTTGAACACCCAAGACAACAGATATGCAGGAGGGGTAAACATGAGGTAGCCAAGGAGAGCAACAGCAAAAACTACAGAATAAGTGAGAGCGGAGAAACCAGTAAGACACTTCTTTCTAAATGTACAAAAGGAGATAGAGGTGAAGGTGGATGTCAGGTGGAAGTAACAATGAAGAGGCAAACCTGGGGCATTATGGACAAAACCTGGCAACACTCTGCCTACAGGGGAATCAATATAGTTTTGGTTAGTTGGTTGGTTGGTTGTTTTGGTTTGGTTTGGTGTTTTGTTTTGGTTTGTTTTTGTGGGACTACATTACAAAATGTGAAATTTAATGAAAGGAGAAAGGGGAGAAAGAGAAAAGAGGAAAATGTCTGATGTACTATGAGAAAAATCACTTCAGTAACTTCTGGAACTCAGCATTGGTGATGTGTCAAAGGCTCATTTATTGTCATTCTCACAAGAATGGGCCACCCCTTGTCCATCTTGTGGAGTGACCACCAAAATGGAGGCTTGCAGGTCTTTTATCTCCTAGTTCTTAATGAAAATGACCCCTCCCCCTTTTCACCATTATTCCAATTACTCAAGGGTTATAATCTACACACAAAAACTAGTTAATCAGAACACAGTATTTCTTAGCCAATGGGGAAGGTGATACAGGGACAATTCTTCAATTCCTCCCTTATGTGGACACAGCTTAGGAGCAGATCTAATTGTGACCAGCCTACGGTTTCCCTGAATCATGTGATTTTGTTTGCTGGAGGGCATAGGGGGGAGGAGAAGCAGACCTTTTTCCTTAAACAGGTCCAGATTGAGAGGAGACCAATCCCCATTTCCTCACATGTACCCAGATCAAGTTGAGGGCTAGCTATGAGGGGAAGGTGACCCCTATAATTTCTCAGGAGGAGAAGAACATACAAGGGAATAGGTGAGGAGTGAGAGAGAATTGAAAGAGGTTGGGGTAGGGAGAGGGAAGCCATGCTTTCATTGTGGGAGGCATTTCCACTGATGAATGCTGCTATGGGTGAAGACATGTTCTGTGAAGGGATTTGGGGACCTTATACAGGGTGTGGTCTAGGGGATTTGGTACTTGAAAAGCCCGCCTCTCCTACCTCTGGAAGCAAGGGAGTTAGAACTCTTTGGAGCAACTGGCACCTGGGAGGGTGGGAGGACTTGGACCAGGGAGGAGATTTTAAGGCAAATAAAGGAAAGAAGGTAACAGGGAAAGGTATAAATCAATAATGGACTGCATAATCAGCGACAAGGGAGGGGAGGTCATACCCTAGGGCAGTGTGCTTTCTGTCATCTGAAGGAATGGGTATTGTTCTGAGATTGAGACACATGGAAAAGGGTAATCTATGGGGGTAAATTCTAAAAGGTAGTGGCAGAAACTGCCTAGAGGAGAGAATGCAGAATGGATACCTCAGGAGTTTTGATTGTTTGAGGAACACAGAGAATAGAGAGAGACCAGATAATCACCCACTGGGATCATGAACCAGAAAATACAGGTCTAGGGAAAACAGGAAGAGAGGATGGTTAATAGAGTGAGAGATCCTCTCTGGAAACCCTCTCTCAGTTTCAGGTAAATCTAACAGAAAGTTAAAATGGCAAACGTGGAAATTACTGAAGAAGCTCTAGTTTAAAAGGCCTTCTAGATGGGATAACAAAAGAATATACATATTCTCAGCATCACATGGAACTTTGACAAAAATTGACCATATATTAGGGCCTAGCTTCTTAAAATGTGGGTCACAACCCCATATAGGGTCAAGTAACTGGATGTGAGGGTTGCAAAAAATTTTGTAACAGTAAAAGGTTATGTATGACTATTTTATGTACCTATCTACCTGGGGTTGTATAAAAATTTATTGGGTGAAAAAGTGTCACAAGTGGAAAAAGTTTAAGAAGTCCTATATTAGGGCACAGAGATATTGCAAACGAATGTAAAAATGAAGATATAGATATGTCAGAATCCTTTGATGAGACCAATATAATCCTGATAGGTAAACCAGAGAAAGAGAAGACATAAAAGAAAAACTATGGGTGAATATTATTAATGAATATTGATTTGAAAATTTTAAACAAAATCCTGTCAAAGAAATTATAACAAGTTATACAAGAAATCATTCATTATTGATCATATACATGTCTTTGTAGTCATTATACATATTGTATACACACATATATATATATACATATAAATGCATGCATATACATATGTGTGTGCTCCTTATGGCTAAATGAGATTGATACCAGGGATGCTAGGATGGTTCAGCATTGGGAAAACATTGTGATTAATCATATTAAAAACCAAAACATCCAAAACCACTTGATCATCTCAGTGGAGGCAGCAAAAGCCTTTGACAAAGTACAGCACTCTTTTATGTTATCGTAAAAAGCATTTGTCTAAAACCAAAAGCAAGCATCATATGTAATGGAGATACACTAGACGTTTTTCCAATAAATATGGGAGCGAAGCACGGATGCCAGGTCTCACCAATATTATTTGATATAGTTCTAGAAATACTAGCAATAGCAATAAGGCAAGAAAAAGAAATTAAGAGCACAAATATCAGTAAAGAGGACATAAAACTAATTCTATTTGCTGATAATATGACGATATGCTTGGGAGATTCTAGGGAACTAGCAAAGATACCAGTTGAGGCAATTTATAGCTTCAGCAGAGTTGTAGGCCACAAAATGAACCCTTGAAAATCAGCAGTGGTTCTATGTAATAATAACAAAAATCAAGAAACAATAAAAAAGAAAGAAAGAAAGAAAAAAGAAAAGGGAAATCCCATTCCAAAATAAGTATAAAATATTTGGGGTTCAATCTACCAAAGCACACAAGAGACTTGTATAGATTCAATTGCAAAGTGCTCCTTAAAGAAATAAAGAACAGTGGATAGAGCACTGGCCCTGAATTCAAGAGTACCTGAGTTCAAATCCGGCTTCAGACACTTAACACTTACTAGCTGTGTGACCCTGGGCAAGTCACTTAAACCCAATTGCCTCACTAAAAAAAAAAAAAAGAAAGAAAGAACAGGGGCAGCTATAGTGGCACAGTGGATAGAGCACTGGCCCTGGAGTCAGGAGGACCTGAGTTCAAATTTGGCCTCAGACACTTAACACTTACTGGCTGTGAGACCCTGGGCAAGTCACTTAACCCCAATTTCCTCACCAGAAAGAAAGAAAGAAAGAAAGAGAGAAAGAAAGAAAGAAAGAGAGAAAGAAAGAAAGAAAGAACAACTTAAATAGATGGAGGACTATTCAGTGTCATGGATAGGCTATGCCAATATAATAGAAATGACAGTGTTATCAAAAGTAATTTATACTTTTTAGTGCTATAGCAAACATATTACCAAGTGGATACTTTATAAAACTTGGTTTTATATATATAAAATAAAAAATCTGGACTATCAAGAGAAATAATTAAGTGAAGTAAAGATGAAAAGGGGACAGCACTTCCAGACCTCAACCTATATTATACTCCAGCAGTTATCAAACCATCTAGAATTGGTTAAAAAAAATAGATAGGTCAGTGGAACAGATTAGAAAAGCAAGAAACAGAAACAACAGAACTCAATAACCCAGTGTTTGGTAAAGTAGAAAACATATATTACCTAGAAAAAAATTCCTTGTTTGATCAAAAGTGCTGGGAAAACTGGAAAACAGTATGGCTTAGACTAACACCTTACACTATATTCCACCATACATTCTAAATGGATATATGACCTTAATATTAAAGGTTATATTATTTTTAAAATTGGAAAAGAAGCAGATACAGTAGAAGTTTTCCCTCTCTCAGCTTTGGGTAACAGAGTTATTCTTTTCTTTTCTTTTCTTTTCTTTTTTCAGAGTTATTCTTTTAAAAAGAGAGAGGGGGGCAGCTAGGTGGCGCAGTGGATAAAGTATCGGTCCTGGATTCAGGACGACCTGAGTTCAAATCTGGCCTCAGACACTTAACACTTACTAGCTGTGTGACCCCAGGCAAGTCACTTAACCCCCATTGCCCCGCTCCCCCCCCCCCCAAAAAAAAAGAGAGAGAGGAAACTACAAAAGATAAAACAGATAACTTTAATTACATTAAACTGAAACGCTTCTGCACAGACAAAATTAATGATAAGCAGGAAAGTAGTAGAATAGGAAAAATCTTTGTATCAGATTTCTTTGATAAGGGTTTGGTATCCAAGATATATAAACAATTAGTAAGTCCTGATTAGTAAGCCAAATAGTCACTCCCCAATAGGATAGGATATAAACAATTCTCAAAAGAATTGCAAAGTATTTGCAACCACATGAAAGAATGTTCCAAATCACTAATAAGAGAAATGCAAACTCACACCATGAAAATTGGCAAATATGAGAAAAAATGGCAATATTCAATGGAAGGTTGTGGGATGATAGACACATTAATGCATTGTTGGTGAAGGTGTGAAAAGGTAAACCATTTTGAAAAACAATTTGGAATTATGTAAATAATATGAATAAAATGTCCATACCCTTTGAACCAGAGATTCCATTCATTATTCAACAGTAGGGATAATTTTATCTTCTTTTTCCCTAATGTTTACACCCCCAAGAAAGCCACTGATAAGAAAAAAGTCCCCATAAATGCAAAAATATTTATGGTAGTGCTTTTTTGTGATAATAAAGCATTAGAAACAAAGTAGATTCCCATCAATAGAGAAATAGCTAAATGAATTGTGATATATGAATGTAATGGAATATTACTGTGCCATGAGAAAGGAAAAATGTGATTAATACAGAGAAGAATAGAAAGATCTATATAGACTGATGCAAAGTAAAGTAGGCAGAGCCAACAATAACTGCATTAATGTAAAGAAAACAATCGCAGAATTATAAAGAACAAGCATATACATACATACATACACCCCCACCCCCACCCCCCATATATATATATATAATATATATATGTGTATATATATATATATATATATATATATATATATATATATATATATATATATATTGTACCTTGCATGGGAACTTTTATTTAAGCTGGTGGGAAGCCACTAGCAGGATTTGAAAAGACACAAGGATGTTGTCGCAGTATATCAGATGTATTTTTTTTTAATGTATGAGGTATTTTATTTTTTCCGTTACATGTAAAGATAGTTCTCAACTTTTGTTTATACATGCTTTACAATTTCAGATTTTTCTCCCTCCTTCCCCTCCCTCCCCCCTCCCCTAGACAGCAGGTAATCTGATATAGGTTATATCTATATATCTCTATACATATACATATAGATATATATATACACACACACATATATATATATACACATAATAACATTAATCCTATTTCTGCATTAATCCTGTTACAAGAGAAAGAATCAGAGCAGTGATACAAAACCTCAAAATAGAAAAAAAAAAACCAATAGCACCCAAAACAAAAGAAATAATATGGTTCAATCAGCATCTATACTCCACAGTTCTTTCTTTCTTTTTTTTTCTTGGATTTGGAGATCCTCTTCTATCATGAGTTCCCTGGAACTCTTCTGTACCATTGCATTGGTGAGAAGAATATAGTCCATCACAGTAGGTCAACACTCAATGTTGATGATACTGTGTACAATGTTCTTCTGGTTCTGCTCATCTCACTCATCATCAGCTCACGTAAGACCCTCCAGGTTTCTCTATCAGATGTATTTTTAAAAATAATAAATATTTTTATTTGTAGTTTTGAGTTCCAAATTTTATCCTTCCTTCCCTCCCCCCTCCCTGAGGTGATAAGCAATCAGATGTGGGTTATACATGTGCAATTATGTAAAACATTACCATATTAGTAATTTTGTATAAGAAAACAAATAAAAGAAAAAAATAGCGTACTTCAGTCTGTTCAATCATTATCAGTCCTTTCTTTGGAAGTGTATAGTATGTTTTATCATTAGTCCTTTGGGATTCTCTTGAATCACTGTATTGCTGAGAATAGTTAAGTCATTCACAGTTCTTCATTAAACAATATTGCTGTCACTGTGCACAATGTTGTGCTCACTTCACTATACACTAGTTCACACAGAACAAGCATATTTTGAAAGAAGTCATATGAGAAAACACTCCCACCCCAACCTTTTGCAGAAGTGGTTCAAAGAGTTAAATTCCACATATTTTCAGATTATTTAAAGACATTGCTTAGTAATGGTGATTTTTTTCCCTGTTCTTTTTTAATCTTTAAAAAATACTCTTTAAAAAAAAAACAAACCACCTATATTTGATTGCTTCCAATCTCAGGGAGGGAGGAGGGGTAGAATTTGGGATTCAAAACTCTAAATATAAATGTTTTTAAAAATACTATTTGTTATATGAGATAACTCTCAGGCAGGGCTAGAGGGAGAGGGAGAGATCCTAGGAGAAAATATGATATTCTAAAAAATAGAATAAATCAATTAAAAATTATTTTTTTAAAGGAAGATTTCTTTAAGAGAAAGAGGAATAAGGAAGAAAAAGAAGAGGAAGATGTTGATGATGGTGACGATCAAAGAAGACACCCAAATGAAGCTGAATGCAGGAGTCAGGGACAAAAGGCAATGAGACATAGGAGGTGAAAACAGGAACTGGGGCAGCTAGGTGGTGAAGTGGGTAGAGTACCAGCCCTGGAGTCAGGAGGACCTGAGTTCAAATCTGGCCTCAGACACTTAACACTTACTGGCTGTGTGATCCTGGGCAAGTCATTTAACCCCAATTGCCTCACACAAAAAACAAAACAGGAACTAATTACAGAAGACAGAATACAGAAAGTTGACAAGGGCTGGATCAGCTGAGAGCTGATTGGCTCTGAAAGTGGGGGAAGATAATTAGAGGAGAGCTAAATCTATGTGCAGAACTCTCTGGACTATTGCTCTCTATTGCCATCTTTTCTTTTCCTTCTATGCTATTTTGCTTGGTAATCTCATCAGCTACTATAAATTCAATTATCATCCCAATGCAAATGATTCTCAGTTCTATTTATCCTGCCTTAACCTTTCTGCTGACCTTTAGTCTCACATCTCCAACTGCTTATTGGACACTTACTATCATGCGTCCTATAGGTATCTTAAACTCAATGTGTCCAAAACTTGTTATCTTTCCCCTCCCCCAAAATGGTCAGAAGTTCAAAAAGAGTTCTTGGAAGAGTTTAAAAAGGATTTTTAAAAAGTCAAATACGAGAGATTGAGGAAAAATTAGGAAAAATAAGAGTAATGCAGGAATATTAAGAAAATTGTGAATAGAAAATCAACCAATTAGAAAAAGAGATTAAAAAACTTATAGAAGAAAATAGCACCTTAAAAATTAGAATTGGGAAAAGGGAAGCTAATGACATCACAAGACACCAAAATATAATAAAAGGAAATCAAAACTGTAAACAAACAAAAGAGAATGTGAAACACATCTCTTTAGGAAAACAACTGACCTGGAGAATAGATTGAGGAGAGACAATATAAGAATTGTTGGGCTACCTGGAAGTTATGATTTTTAAAAAAGAGTTTAGATACTATACTTCAAGAAATTATTAAGGAAAATTGCCCTGAAATTTTAGAACTAGAGGGTAAAATAGAAATTAAAAAAAAATCCACCAATCACCACCTGAAAGAGATCCCAAGATGAAAACTCACAGGAACATCATAGCTAAATTTCAAAGCTCCCAGGTCAAGTAGAAAATGGGACAAGCAACTAGAAAAAAGTCATTTAAATACTGTGGAGCCAGGATAACACAAGATTTAGCAGCTTCTTTAATAGACCAAAGGGCATGGGGAGTGAGGGCAGCTAGCTATCACAGTGGATAAAGCACCAGCCCTGGACTCAGGAGAACCTGAGTTCAAATCCAGCCTCAGACACTTGACGCTGACTAGCTGTGTGACCCTGGCCAAGTCACTTAACCCTCATTGCCCCGCCCCCCCAAAAAACCCAACAAACCAAAGGGCATAGAACATTATATTCTGAAGAGTTAAGGGGCTGGATTTGCGACCACAATAATTTACCCAGCAAAGCTGAGTGTAATCCTGCATGGAAATAAATGGATACTTAATAAATTAAAGGACTTTCAGTATTTGTGAAGAAAAGACCAGAACTGAATGGAAAATTTGACCTATAAGATTCAGGAGAAACATAAGAAGGGAAACATTAAAGACCAATTATAAGGGATTTAATAAGGTCAACATGTTTACTATCTTATATGGGAAATTGTTATCTGCAACTCTTAAGAGTGTTATCATTAATTGTTGTGGGTTTTTAAATTTCATCTAAAGCATAATAGATTCTGCTCCAACCCTTCATTTTAATTTTGCATGTCTAGTTCCACACAGATGCTAAAATGACATTCCTAAAGCATATACTACTTCCCTGCTCCAAAATTTCCAGTGGTTTTCTTGCACTTCTAAGATAAAATATGAACTCCTATGTTTTACATTCAAAGTCCTTAACCATCTGCTTCTAAGTTGTCTTTCCAGGTTTATTACAGATTACTCTCTTCCATGAATTCTATACTCCAGTGAAAATAGCCTTGCTGCTGTTTTTCACACACAAGGGTATGCTGGTAAATATTTAACGACCAGCTTTCTAGCTGGAAAATGTATGCAGGACTCACTTTTAAGTTTAATTTGCATTAACATTTTCCCTATCCCTTTCTTAAGTCTAGACCATCCACAAAACAATACATCAAATCCTGATTTGTAGCATTTGCTGATTTCCAGGGAGTAAATGCTCACACTGAAAATTGAACAACTGGCTTTCTCTCTCCAGCACAGGATTCCATGAAGGGAGAAAAGGCTTATCAATGATCTGATGCTGTGAGTTTATCTTTTGGATATATTAGATCTCCAAGTTTAAACCTAGCCTCCAGGGCCCTTCTCTCATGCATAGAGAAAGGGTAACCCTGCCACTTCTGTGACAACTCTCCTTGTTCTTCCTGCTTAGTAAATATCCGTCTGTAAAACTGGTTTCAGTATTGGGGGGCAAGGCAATGGGGGCTTGCAAGCAATAATTCTAAAAACCCCTCGGCCTCTAAGGGTTACCCTTAGTATTCCCAAGGGGAGGAGTAGACAACTAGCCTCTAGGTCCCAGCAAACCAATGTGAGTGAGAATTGGGGAATTTGCCCTGGGAGGAGTGCTACTCAATCATGGAGGGCAAGCCTATGCAAAAACACAGCGATCAAAGATGCAATGTCAGGTATCTCCCTTCACAGAATCATTGTGAAGTCCCCCTCTGGTTTCTCTGTTGGGCTCTGAGAGTTTCTGTCCTCGCAAAGTCCTTCATCTGCCTTTCTTCAGTGTGTCCAGCATGTCTTCAATGTATCTCTCTGCTCCAGAAGCACATGCCTCTGAAAGTCATTCCTGCTGAGGGACACTGCTACAAACCTCATGACAACTCCAGATCTTCCCACCTTTCAAAGTTCACAAGGTTGTCACTTGGTAAATGGCAAGGACTATAACATCCTGGGTTTATTCCCTCTGTGGTAACTCTCTTGTACAGGATGAGATCTGCCTCCTTAAGGTGTCTGTAAGCTTAGAAATTACTGCAGTGCCAGTTTCTGAACTGGTTTGTATTATTCATAGGTTTAGAGGTAGATTTGATTGGCCAATCCCCAAATCTTTCCTGTGTGGCATTGTCTGCTTAAACTAAAGACTTAAGTACTTTCTTCCTCCCAATTGTTATTTGATTGATTGAATCATTAGTCTGGACCCTTCTGTGTTAAATTGGAATGGGATAGAGTCCCACTTAGAATTCATTCCCTCAGCTGTAGAAAAATTGGAACACTAATGCATTGTTGGTGGAGCTGTGAACTGATCCAAACATTCTGAAGAGCAATTTGGAAGTATGCACAAAGGGCTATAAAACTCTGCATACCCTTTGACTCAGCAATACCACTACTAGGTCTGTATCACAAAAAGTTAATAAAAAAGGGGGAAAAGGACCCACACATACAAAAATATTTATAGCTGCTCTTTTTGTGGTGGCTAAGAATTAGAAATCAAAGGAATGCCCATCAATTGAGGAATGACTGAACAAGTTATGGTATATGAATGTAATGGAATACTATTGTGCTGTAAGAAATGATGAGCAGGCAGATTTCAGAAAAACCTGGAAAGACTTAAGTGGACTGATGCTGATGAAGTGAGCAGAACGAGGAGAACATTGTACACAGTGGCAGCAACATTGTGATAGAGGCAGCTAGGTGGTACAGTGGATAAAGAACCAGCCCTGGATTCAGAAGATCCTGAGTTCAAATCTGGCCTCAGACACTTAACACGTACTAGCTGTGTGACCCTGGGCAAGTCACTTAACCCCCATAGCCCCACAAAAAAAAGAAAAAGAAAGAAAAAGAAAAAGAAAAAAAATGATCAACTGTGATAGACTTGACTCTTCTCAGCAATACAATGATCCAAGATAATTCCAAAGGACTCATGATGGAAAATGCTCTCCACATCCAGAAAAAAGAACTGTGGAATCTGGATGCAGATTGAACCATACTGTTTCTACTTTTTTGTTTTTTTGTTTTTTGAGGTTTTCTTCTTTTGTTCTGATTCTTCTTTCACAACATGACTAATGCAGAAATGTGTTTAATGTGATTGTACATATATAACCTATATCAGACTGCTTGCTGTCTTGGGGAGGGGGGAGGAAGGGGAGGGAGGAAGAAAAATTGGAACTAGGAATCTTATAAAAACAAATGTTGAAAACTATCTCTACATGTAACTAGAAAATAATAAAATACTTTTGTGATTTAAAAAAAAGAAAATTGCAAATAAAAAAAATAAAACAAAAGGTCAGAGCACCAGGAACAATGCTTTTTAAACAATAAATCTTCTTACAAATGAAAAAAAAAGAATTCATTCCCTCACCTCTGTGTCTTAGAAATCTTAGCTCCCCTAGAAGCTTAGTCCAAGGGACAGTTCCTATGTGAGGCTTTTCCTGATTCTCTCCTTGTTGTTGTTCAGCCATTTTAGTCATGTTTGACTCTCCATGACCCCATTTGGGATTTTCTTGGCAAAAATACTGGAATGGTTTGTCATTTCCTCCTCCAGCTCTTTTACAGGGGTTAAGTGACTTGCCCAGAGTCAATAATAAGCTAATGTAACAATCGGAATGACGCCACCTGCTGGAGACTTACTGTAGAAAAGTTCCGCCATGAAAGGAAGGTCTTTGAGGGCAAGAACATGTGTCTTTTCTTTGGTGTCAGGAAGTGATGTTGGCTAGTGGGAGGAAGAAGGAAGAGACTGGCTCTGTCTCGCTCTCTTTCCTGAGGACTCCGGCGGAGAAGGGAGCTAGAAATGCGCTCTCCCTTTAATAGATAGAAATCTAGGCCTTTCTCTCTCTCTTTACCAAATTCTTATTCTCCTTAATAAATGCTTAAAAGCCTAACTCTTGCTAAAGCTTATAATTTATTGGTGACCACTCATTAGATATTTTAGACAGTTTAGCTAGAATTTTAGCCCTTAACACTAATAAGTGTGTAAGTGTGTAAGGCCAAAGTTGAACTCAGGTCTTCCTGATTCCAGGCCTGGTACTCCATCCACTGAGTCATCTAGCTGCTCCTAGCCTCCCCTGGATGTTTTCCCTAGACTTTTTCCCAAATTACCTCGTGTTTACTCTGTGTGTGTGTGTGTGTGTGTGTGTGTGTGTGTGTGTGTGTGTACATGTTTTTACAATAGCCTATAAACTTCTTGAGGGCAGAGAATGTTTGATTTTGTTTTGTTGTTGTTTTGTTTTTTGGCAGGGCAATGGGGTTAAGTGACTTGTCCAGGGTCATACAGCTAGTAAGTTTCAAGTGTCTGAGGCCGGATTTGAACCCAGGTACTCCTGAATCCAGGGCTGGTGCTTTATCCACTGCACCACCTAGCTGCCCCGAATGTTTCATTTTTGTCTTTGTATTATTTTCAGCACATAGAAGTCCCTGGCACCTAATAGATATTTAATCAATTAATACATTGATACATGACAATTAGTATTTCTCATTCATCTAATTAATACTCAGTATCCACAGGCATGCTCCTGGGGCAGCTAGTTGGCACAGTGGATAAAGCACTGGCCCTGGATTCAGGGGGACCTGAGTTCAAATTCAGCCTCAGACACTTGACAATTACTAGCTGTATGACCCTGGGCAAGTCACTTAAACCTCTTTGCCCTGTCAAAAAAAAAAAAAAGGAATTATACCTTACTAACCAGTATTTAAACTTTAGTTCCAATCTGAATTTAAATTCAATGTTTTTGGAAGTCAACATGGTGGAGGAAAGGCTGTGACTCTCCATGCTCTGACAAATCCATCTACATACCTCCAAAAAAAAGTGCCATAAGACAACTCCTGGAGCAGCAAACCCCACAAAACAACAGAGGGATACTCTTTTCCAGCCAAAGATGGCCTAAATAGGCGGCAGGGATCATTTGCTGTACTGGTGAGAGAGGAGCTCAGTAAGCGGCACAGATCCAGCCCCGGGCAGGCTGCGCCCATAATCTTCAGCATCAGCTGCTTCTCCTGAAACTTGACTCACAAACTGGTGAGGGGATCCAGTGGTTTCCCAGGGAGAAATAGTGGGGGTCTCTTCAGGAGCAGAGAACATGTTGCCCAGGAATCAGACTTGAATGGCAGAGGCCCAGCAGGGGAGGGGCATGCCAAGCTTTCAAGCATAGAGAATTAGATTTTTTTTTTTGCAGGGCAATGGGGGTTAAGTGACTTGCCCAGGGTCACACAGCTAGTAAGTGTCAAGTGTCTGAGGCTGGATTTGAACTCAGGTACTCCTGAATCCAAGGCCGGTGCTTTATCTACTGCGCCACCTAACTGCCCCAAGAATTAGATTTCAATCAGATTTCTGCTTCTGGGTTAAAGAGAAAGCAGGCTCATGGTTACTTACAGGCCAGGTGGGCTGAGAACAAGCCTATTCATACCACCTGGGACCTCCTGTAGCTTGGGACAGTGCATCCTAGAAGCAACACTCCATGTTAAGAAGGAGTTAAAAGCCAATAAATAGGTGGCCAAGATGAGCAGGCAGAGAAATCAGAAGACCATTGAAAGTTTCTTTGTGGCCAGGTCAATCAAAATACACGCTCAGAAGAAGATAATGACAAAGTGAAAGTTCCCATATCCAAAGCTTCCAAGAAAAATATGAATTGGTCTCAGGTCATGGAAGCACTCAAAAAGGACTTTGAAGATAAAGTAAGAGAGGTAGAGGGAAAAGTAAGAGAGGTAGAGGAAAAAATGAAAAGAGAAATTCAATGTTTTCTACAATACTATGCTGCCTTTCCCTTCCAGCTCTAAAATTCCATGAGTGTATGAATCCATGGGCTCTATCATTCTTTCTTGCTGCAAACTCATACTTGTTCAATCCTACCCCCTCCTTTTTTCCTCTAACAGATACAGCAGAGAACAAAAAATAAAGGTAGAGAACAAACAGTCTCAGAGGTTACAAGCCTGTTCACTAGTATTACTCTTATTACACACTCATTTTTTCTTGCTTATGTTGGCTTTCCTGGACTTGGAACTCCACCTTCCTTCCCAAAACCCATGCTATCTTCCTGTTCTTCCTTACCTATAAGGACTATGTTTTCCTTTCCTGCCTATAACTATAGTACTTATTTGCTTCTCTCAATGCTCACTGACTGGGCCCTCATTCTTTTTTCCTGCTCAGATTAGTACTGTTTGCTAGGCTAATCCTCCCTGAGAGCCTCCTGACCTATGCTGTACAGGTTTGCATTATCCCATTGCCACTCACACCTTGTAATGCTGTTACGTAGTGTTATCACTCATTATTACATTCTACACACTTATCTACTCTTTTTTTTTTTTTGGAGGGGCAATGGGGGTTAAGTGACTTGCCCAGGGTCACACAGCTAGTAAGTTTTAAGTGTCTGAGGCCGGATTTGAACTCAGGTCCTCCTGAATCCAGGGCCAGCACTTTAACCACTGTGCCATCTAGCTGCCCCACACTCATCTACTCTTTATGTCTAAGCTCCTCAGTTCTCACTCATGATGCCTTGTCTATTCCTGTTCTGTGCCTTTTCTCTCATCATCTCCTGTCCCTTAATGTCTTTCCTAGCCTTCCCCATTTAGCTGAGTCCTTTGTATTGTCATGAATCTTGGGTCTCTGCTTCAGCAATTGCCATTGGAGACAGGAATATTTTAGTTTAAAATATCTGCGTGAAAATGCCCTTAGTGAGCACCCTGCAGGGCATGTGCTGGAGCCAGCCCAGATAGGTTCCCCGAAAGATGATTGTTAAATGTTCACTGTGAGCATTTACACCTTGGAAATAGGCAAACTCTACAAATCAAGGGGTGATTTATTGTTCTTTTGATTGTCTAGACTCAGGAAAGTGATGGAAAAAATGGTAATAATGGAAATTAAACTTAAAAGGGGGTCCCATGTACATTTTTTGGAGGAAGGTTGGTTGATAAACATTAACCAGCAAACCCCTGCCTGCTCCCTGTCCCCAACTATTTCTTTTTTTTTTTTTTTAAGTGAGGCAATTGGGGTTAAGTGACTTGCCCAGGATCACACAGCCAGTAAGTGTTAAGTGTCCGAGGCTGGATTTGAACTCAGGTACTCCTGACTCCAGGGCCGGTGCTCTATCCACTGCGCCACCTAGCTGCCCCCCCCAACTATTTCTACAACCACAGCAAGGTACAACCAGGGGTAGTTCCTGGCTGCCAATCTCCATAAGGAGCAGAGAAAGAGATGCAGATGCTTAACACCTGGAAAATAGTAGGTACTTAATAAATTTGCTGGTTGAATGGAATGATTCAATGCTTCCAGGAGCTTCATTGTGCCAACTGAGGCCCTCAGAGAGACAATGAACTCATTTACAAAAGGAAGGGAAACTCCAGACCTTCCACACATTGCCAAGGAGGCATTTTTGTCGAGTTTGTGTAGCACAGACTCATGAGCTACCTTCTCGACCCTGCTCCTTCTCCTCCCCAACCCCCCCCCCCACATAGGTTGGATGGAACTCAAGGGTTGGGGAGAGGTTTTCTAATACTATAATACACAGCCCCCCCCAATGTACTTCCCCTCATTGATTATCAGTTGATATTGATTAATCAGCTAGACTTTATTTACTTTTATAACCATGTATTTGCTAAGGTGATCTAGTAAGAACAATTTATACAAATATCCCCTCAAGGGGGCAGCTAGGTGGAACAGTGGATAAAAGCACCGACCTTGGATTCAGGAGTACCTGAGTTCAAATCCAGCCTCAGACACTTGACACTTACTAGCTGTGTGACCCTGGGCAAGTCACTTAACCCTCATTGCCCCGCAAAAAAAAAAAACAAAACCCAAAACAAACAAGAAACCAACCAAACAAATATCCCCTCAAATTGGGGACACACTTCACCAGGGGAAAGTTGGCTCAAGCTTATAATACATGTGGCAAAATAGATAACTCACAACTGCTGGAAATCCTTTTCTCCCCTTCATGGAGTCCCTCAAGTGTGTAGCACAATGGCGTAGTAGGCACTTAATAAATGTCTGTTGACTGGCTAGCTTCATGAGGTTCTCCTTAGGCACAATTTAGCTTTCTGCTGGGCCCCCTGTGATCTTGAAACTGCCTTTCATTGGTATGACTAGTTTGTCTTTGGTTCCTAAGGTAAACGTGGCTGACAGTCACCACTCTCTTCCAGAGATTGCTAGGATACCTATGAGAAGTCTAAATCTTCCAACCCTCCAAAGTTCACAAGGTTATCCTCTAGTCAATGAGGGGAGGAGGAGACAGAGGCTCCTTCCCCTAAGATGCCAAATGCTAGAATACTGGACTCCAAACTCTCAGTCAGTAAACATCTATAAAGCCCCTACTATGTGCCAGGCACCGTGCTAAGTACTGGGGATACAAATACAGAAAAAGAAAGTCCCTGCCACAGAAAAGGGGGTCCCAAAGCTCCCTTTCTTCATATATTCTGTCAGTGGTTTACTCCATTTATTCCTCTGGATTCCATTAACATCTCCATACAGATAAGATTCAGATCATATAGCTAATCCTAGTCTCTTTGCCGAGCTCCAAAGCCACATCACCAATGGTCTATAGGATATTTCCAATTGCATGTCTCATAGACATTTCAACCTTGCCATTTCCAAAACAAAACTCGTTACCTTCTCCCACTATCCACCCTTCCTCCCATTTTCCCCATTTCTGTCAATCTTTCTGTCATGTTGCCAGGTTGGTGACCTTGCACAGCCCTCCCTCACTTAAATCCTCACTGCAAGTTATGACATTACCGGATGTCATGGTCCTCTTCAAGAATGAAGAACAAACAACAAGAAGAAGCCAAAGAAGGGCAGATAGGTGGTTCAGTGGGTAGAGCACTGAGTCTGGGGTCAAGAAGACTCATCTTTGTGAGTTCAAATCCAGCCTCAGATGCTTACTAGTTGTGTGACTTTGGGCAAGTCAACTTAAAACGTTTTGCCTCAGTCTCTTCATTTGTAAAATGAGCTGGAGAAGGAAATGCCAAACCACTCCAGGATCTTTGCCAAGAAAACCCTAAATGGGGTCATGAAGAGTCAGGCATACTTGTAAACAACAACAACATAGCCAAAGTGCCTCCTGATCACCATGTAGTTAGCGAACCAAAACCAGTTACAGAAAATCCTCCATGCTCCAGTGTCTCTTCAAGGTATTTCCATTCCATTTAATCAAGACTCTTGCAGAAGCAAGTTCCCTAGCTTCCTCCACATGAAGAAATGCTACCTGGGGCACTTTTGACATGCATCACATCCCCATTACATAATTATACTGGTAGGGTGGTGAAGTGGTTAAAGAACTGGCCGTGGACTCAGAAAGACCCGAGTTCAAGTCTTGCTGATGGCATATAATAGTTGTGGACCCCGGGCTTCACATGTAATCTCCCTGTGCTCTAGACAACTCCCTAGGAGGCCACTTGCCTTGGTAGGGAGAGTTCCCTCTTCCAAAATTTCCCTAAAACAATGATATCATAGGTCCAATGCCTCTCCCTTAGCTACACAAGCAAATCATGTAAAATAGGAATTTTCAGAAACATGGTGCCCAAGTTTAGACCACTGGTCCCCCAGAACAAAGCCTTTTGACATATGACATTATGACATAAAAGTCATTTTATGCAGACATTTGAATAGTTCACAGTTTTTCCATATTTATCCACATGGAATGGAGTGTCCTATTTCTAATTTTACATCAAAACCAAAGCCTCAGACATCCCCACCATACACTCGTCCCTGAAATTTCATCTTAGAAGAATCTCGTTCTTCCTCCAATAGAAATTCCTTTTAAAAATATAGATTTCTCTGTTTAGCTTTTAAAGCCATTCACAATATAGCCCCAGCCAATTTTCCCAGCCACATTAAGAAGTGAACTTGATGGAACTAATGCTATGCAGAATCTGTTTTAAGTCTGAGCCTGAGGTGGGATAGAGGAGTCACTGGAACCCTACTGGAAGTCACTAGAACTGCTAGCGTGCACATAGGTTGGGAGACCAAATCCATAATTTCATTAACATATTTTTTCCCCAATTTGTATCTATACTTTATATACTTACATTGATACTTATTGTCTCCTCCACTGGAAGGTAAGCTCCTCATTTCATTCTTTCTACTTATACCCCCTAGTACTTAGCACAGTGCTTGGTACACAGCAGATGATTAATAAATGCTGATTGATTGATGCCATTTAATTTGATCCCAAATAGATCTAGTTGTAAATTTAACGTTTGTGAAAACCTTGAGAGGCAAAGAGCTAATTTACTATTACTATCACCTTAAAAAGATACAGTCCTATAAAGCAGGGGCAGGGAGAGGATGGGGAAAAACAGGTGTGGGGGGGTACATATTTCCAGAGTATGTTATAAAATGGTGTTCCAATACCTATCCAAACTTGAAAACACATCCATTTAAAAAATTATCTCCTCCATTATTTTAAACAGACAAAAACTTTACCTCCTGCTCCTGAACCTCAGGTGTGAGGCATATCATTTGGAAAAAAAACAACAACAAAAGGGTCCTATTTCTTTGGGGAAACATCCCCATCTTGTGGAGTTGTAGCATATGACTGTTAAAGGCCTTGTATTTAGACACTATTAATACTTCCATAGCTAAATTTTAAGAACAAGAGAAATTCTCAAAATGGGGAGCAAAAATTTTTCAGTTCATCAAAATTTCAAAGCCAAAGCTTTTTCTGAAACTTCTGTCCAGGAAGGGTGTGATAAAAGGTCTGCTAGCATCTCAGCCCATGAAGCAATAGGCTGCTGGCTACTGTCAGTGTGATATGTTCAAATTCTACCGCTTATCCTTACACTTGTTATTTATTTATTTGTTTGTTTGTTTGTTCATTTATTTATTTATTTATTTTGCGGGGCAATGACAGTTAAGTGACTTGCCCAGGGTCACACAGCTAGTAAGTGTCAAGTGTCTGAGGCCAGATTTGAACTCAGGTCCTCCTCAATCCAGGGCCAGTGCGACACCTAGCTGCCCCTGACACTTGTTATTTTAAGTAAGAATTTAATTTACAGAGAGGAAGGCCCCATAATTGCTAAATGCTCTCAAAGTTGCTATCCTGATTTTCAAAACAGGAAAAACTGTAGGGCTTAGGAATCAATATCACTAGAGCTTAGGAAACAATAATCAGCTGGTTAACAGTCCCCAGTAAAAGTCTAGAATAGATTATTGATCCTTAGGCTTGTATGCATTCAGAAGAGATTGAAGGGCCTGTTAGGCGCTAACATGAATAATGAATTCATTGAACATTGTCATGTTATACTAACCACATATCCTTTTTGAACCTTATGAGGATGGTAGATTAAGGGATAATCATGGACGCAATATATCTTAATTTCAACAAAGTCTTTGACAAAGTTTCTATATTCTTGGGTAAGAATTAGGAAATATGAACTAGAAAAACAGTTATATTGGGAATAATCGGAGATCTGCTGGATCCCTGATTTGATCTGATCTGCTGGACTGGGACTTTTATGAAACCAGCTTGGAGCAATTGTAAGAATGGGCTTTCAGGGGGATGTCCATGAAGCAAGCATAGGGATGGGACTTCCCTCGGGCACACTTCTGCAACAGCATGTGCTCTGTCTGGCTCAGTGCTGAAGGAAATGCAAAAGATAACATGGCAATACCTTATCAGTCCCTTGGTTGTCATAATGGGTGTGGGTAGAGCGAGGATTAGACACTGAGCTAGGAAGAACTGCCTATTCAGTAGACATTAAGAGAGGTGGCCTGCCTCTGCCTTCCTTTCTCCATTTCTGCCTTTTACACAATATCGGGTAAATTCACAGCTAATTGAACAACCATACTAACAATGGGTGAGTTGATGGATAGCTCTGTGTCAACCAGGAGGATGTCTCTTGCCTCTGGAGTGCCACAGGGCTTTCTCTCTCTTTAGTTCTATTTCATTCACCTTTTTTTTTTTAATCAATAGTCTATATAAAGACAAAGAAGACACGAGACTACCACGATTCCAGATGACACAACACTGGAAGGGATAATTAATTCACTGTATGATAAAATCAATATTCAAAAAGATAGGCTAGAACAGTAGGCAACAACAATGCCAACAATAAAATGAAATTCTATAGGGATAAATGTAAAGTCATAGAATTATAGTATTATAATCTAGACCTGGAAGGAACCAATCCAAACTTCTCATTTTACAGATGAGTTCCAGGGAGGTTAAGTAAGTGTCAAAGAGGAGACTTGAAAGCAGGTTTTCTAATTCCAGCATTGGAACTCCTTCAAAAAAAAAGATACATTATAGCTTATGGGTCCTCTTTTTTTTTTTGAGCAATTTACTAAATTGGTAGATTAAGGAATTACTAATTTGATTTTTTTTTTTTTTAGAAATTAAAAATAAGGGGGCAGCTAGGTGGTGCAGTGGATAAAACACTGGCCCTGGATTCAGGAGGACCTGAGTTCAAATCCAGCCTCATACACTTGACACTTACTAGCTGTGTGACCCTGGGCAAGTCACTTAACCCTCATTGCCCCATAAAAAGAAAGAAAGAAAGAAATTAAAAATAACCAGATGAAAAAAACAACCATTAAGAATTAGAGTATTGCAAATTAAAGCCTCTGAGATTCCATCTTGCCCCTAGAAGATTGACAAATATGACAAAAAAGGAAAATGGCAAATGATGGAGGGACTGTGGGAAAGTCGGCACATTAATGGATTGGTTTATCTATTCTGGACAGCCATTTATAACTATGTCCCCAAGGTCTCTAAGCTATGCATACCTATACATATATGTATGTATGTATATATAGATATGCATACACACATGCGTGTATATACACACATGCCAGAAGTATATAGGACTGTGCTAGGTATACACAGAACCTCAGAATTTGAGAGTTGGAAGCAATCTCTGTAGTATAGCAATTAGGAGTCAGGAAGGCCTGGGTTCAAGTATCAACTCTCATACTTCTGGATGTATGAGCCTGAGCAAGTCACTTAACATCTCAGATAATTCTCTTAGACTGTAAATTGTAAATCATTGCTGATTTGTATGGTTGGTGGAGTTCTCTCATAAGGGAGCTCCCCAAGGCAGATGAAATCATAGGTTCTGAACAAAACTGTATTGGTAATATATAGAAATGCTGATGATTTATGTGGGTAAAGTCATTAATTATTTCAACTAGTTTTTAGCTGATTCTCTAGGATTCTGTAAGTATAGCAACATATTGTCTGCAAAGAGTGATAGTTTTGCACTAATGCATTGCTGGTGCAGTTATGAACTGATCCAATCATTCTGGAGAACAATTGGGAACTATGCCCAAAGGGCTATAAAACTGTGCATACCCTTTGACCCAGCAATACCACTACTAGGTCTATATCCCAAAGAGATCACAAAAAAGGGGAAAGGACCCACACATACAAAAATATTTATAGCTGCTCTTTTTGTGATGGCAAAGAATTGGAAATTGAGGACTGATGGAAATGAGTCCATCAATTGGGGAATGGCTGAACAAGTAGTGGCATATGAATGTAATGGAATACTATTGTACTATAAGAAATGATGAGCAGGCAAATTTCAGAAAAACCTGGAAAGACTTAAGTGGACTGATGCTGATGAAGTGAGCAGAACCAGGAGAACATTGTACACAGTGGCAGCAACATTATGTGATGATCAACTGTGATAAGCTTGGTTCTTCTTCTCAGCAATACAATGATCTAAGACAATTCCAAAAGAGTCATGATAGAAAATGCTCTCCACATGCAGAGAAAAAACTGATGGAATCTGAATGCAGATCAAAGCATCCTATTTTCCCTTTATTTGCCATTGTTTTGTTTTTTCTTTCTTGTGGTTTTTCCCTTTTGTTCTGATTCTTCTCTCACAACATAACTAATGTGGAAATATGTTTAACATGATTATACAAATATACCTTATATCAGATTGGTTGCTGGCTTCAGGAGGGGGGAGGGAAGGGATAGAGGGAGAAATTTGGAATTCAAAATCTTACAAAAATGAAAGCTGAAAACTAATTTTACATGTCATTGAAAAAAATTCTATTAAAAATAGGAATGAGTGTTGTATTTTGCAGATGGAAATATATATACATATACATACATACATACATACATATATACATACATATACATACATATACATATATAAAAAAGCATGTAATTGAGGCATGAGAAGAGTTGTTTTGCTTCTACCAACACCAAGTGTGGAAATCCCCTCTACTAGTATAGACAGGCAATGTATATTTCAGAGACAAGAATAGAAACTGAGTCTCTCTAACTCCAAAGCTGGTCATCTGCCCACTATTGCCCATGCTCTCTTACTTAGGTTCATAAAATTATAACATCTTAAAAGCTGGAAGGGACCATCTAGACAAGCCTTCCAAGTGGTAACAGGGTTCCCTTCTCTAACATCACTGGCAGAGAGAGATTAACATTGAATATGCTTCTAATATTTTCAGTGAAAGGGAGTTTACTACTTGTGGAAGCAGACCATTCCACAACTAGACATCTCTAATAGTAAGAAATTTTTTTTTTGGTGAGGCAATTGGGGTTAAGTGACTTGCCCAGGGTCACACAGCTAGTAAGTTTCAAGGGTCCGAGGCCGGATTTGAACTCAAGTCCTCCTGAATCCAGGGCTGGTGCTCTATCCACTGCGTCACCTAGCTGCCCCCAAAACTTTTATTTTGTACTCCAAATCTGCAGATAATCTGCAATGGAAAGAGGGTTAGATTTGGAATAAAAAGATTCCAACCCTGGCTCTGCTCTTAACTACTTATGTGATCTTAGGTAAGTCATATAACTTCTCTGCACCTCGGTTTCCTCATCTGTAAAATGAGAGGGTTGGATTATAGGATCCCTAAGATCCTTCCAGCTCTAAGTCTCTGCTATAACTTGGACCCATTGATTCTCACTCTTTTCTCCAAAAACCATTGGACAGGCTCACTCCCTTTCCATGTGGTGGTTTCAGACATTGGAAGACAGTTATTGGAGTGGACAGTTTCTAAGGTTCCTTCCACAGCTCTAACATTCTGTGATCCTATGTCTCTTTAGTCTTCTCTTATCCAGGGCAACCTCACCCCATTCCTTTAACACAGCTTCCATGTAGCATCTGTTGATAATGTGCTGCAGAGAGCAGCACATGCAGCCAGCTGGTGCGAAGTGATAAGAGCTAGGGTGACTATTGGAACACAAACAGCATGGTGGCCACAGATGTTCTCTTGTTAATCCTCACCACACCCATGGGAAGGGGGCAGGTGATGCTTTTTAGCTAAGGAAGTTGAGTCATCAGGATTTATCCACAAATGCTAGTCTAGGGCACCAACTGACATGACCTCTCTCAAGTCAAGTTAGGAGATCAAATACCAAAGGGGAAAATAATCTCTTTTTAATCCTCATGACTTTGCCTAGTTTGCCCAATGCCAATTTGGCACCATTCCTTGGAGGACCTAATCATAGAATGAGAGCCACTAATTAATATTTCAAGGGTGCACTGCATCTCTGAGGATGAAATATAATCATTTTAGTTCTCACCCATTAAAGCCCAAGTAAATCAGGGGCCATAAATATCTCCAACAGAAATCCAGCGAGGGTAAACATGCAGTGATATAAACTCATGGATAGTCCCCAGGAGGGTGTTTTTTTTTTCAACTTGATTTAAGCTCATGAACCAAATGCACATAGAGAGAGAGAGAGAGAGAGAGAGAGAGAGAGAGAGAGAGAGAGAGAGAGAGAGAGAGAGAGAATATATACCTAATTTTTCCCCTGGGGTAACTGGGGGAAAGGATAGGAAATTTTGTTTGGCACAGAGTGGTGTGTAACTCATGCCTACTGTAATTGTCTTCTGGGGATTTGAAGAAATTGAGAATTGTAGGTAAAGATGTGTGAGGAGAGCAATTCAATTTAATTTAGCAAATTTTTGCCTGCTATGTAGGAGGTGCTGTTTTAGGTGTAAGGGGCACAAAGACACAAGCAAAACCTTTGATTAAATTCAGCAAGCATAATTCAGCAAGTACCTTCTTTTTGCCAAGGAGCTCACATTTTACAACACATACACAGTAAGAAAACATCAACTATTCTCAGAGTAATAAACATAATTTCAAAAGAGAGGGAGTTTATTTAACAACTTGAGAGATCAGGAGCAACCTCATATAGAAAATGGTACCTGGTCTGTTCTTCAAAGGAAGCAAGGAACTCTGGGAGAAAGTGGTAGGGAATGACTACACTCCAAACTGTGCAAAGGCACTGAGGTGAGAGATGCCTGTTTGACTGGAATGGAGAATATATGAACACAAGTAATTTGAAATAATACTGGAAAGGTGGAAGTGACAGCTGGATTGTGAAGGGCTGAGTGCCAGGTTGTGGATTTTCTTTTCTTTTCTCTTTCTTTCTTTCTTTCTTTCTTTCTTTCTTTCTTTCTTTCTTTCTTTCTTTCTTTCCTTCCTTCCTACCTTCCTTACTTCCTACTTTCTTTCCTTCCTTCCTTCCTTCCTTCCTTCCTTCCTTCCTTCCTTCCTTCCTTCCTTCCTTCCTTCCTTCCTTCCTTCCTTCCTTTCTTTCTTTCTTTTCTTTTCTTTTCTGTGAGGCAATTGGGGTTAAGTGACTTGCCCAGGGTCACACAGCTAGTAAGTGTCAAGTGTCTGAGGCCAGATTTGAACTCAGGTGCTCCTGACTCCAATGCCGGTGCTCTATCCACTGTGCCACCTAGCTGTCCCCAGGTAATGGATTTTATATCTTATCCTAGAAGCAATAGTCATTGAAGATTTCTGAGTAGGGGTGACCGTGTCAAATCTGATTCAGGAATACCAATTTGGCAGCTGTGTGGAAGAGAAAGCAGAGAGACTGAAAGCTGGGAGGCCATTTAAAGGGTTCTTGCAATACTCCAGGTGAGAAGTTATAATAGCTAGCATTTATATAACACTTACTATACACCAGGCTTTATGCTAAGCACATTACAATGATTTCATTTGCTCCTCACAATAACCCTGGGAGACAGGTGCTACCATTATAGTAGTTTAATAGATGAGGAAACTGAAGCAAACAGAGGTTAAGTGACTTGCTCAGAGTCACATAGTATCTGGAATTTTTTTTTTTTTGGGTGAGGCAATTGGGGTTAAGTGACTTGCCCCGGGTCACACAGCTAGTAAGTATCAAGTGTCTGAGTCTGGATTTGAACTCAGGTTCTCCTGAATCCAGGCCAGTGCTCTATCCACTGCACCACCTAGCTGCCCCTGGTTACATAGTATCTGAGGCAGGATTTAAACTCAGGAAGGTGACTCCAGGTTCAGCACTCTATCCTCTGTTCCACCTACCTGTTCACTATGTATCTAGCTAATGTCAATTTTTTTTCCTTTAAATAAAAGTATTTTATTATTTTCCAGTTACATGTAGAGATAGTTTTCAACATTTGTTTATATAAGATTTCCAATTTCAAATTTTTCTCCCTCCCCCCCCCTAGACAGCAGGTAATCTGATATAAGTTATATATATATATATATATATATATATATATATATATATATATATATATATATATATATATATATATAACATTAAACATAATTCTGCATTAGTCATGTTATAAGAGAAGAATCAGAGCAAAAATAGTAGGGCTCAATCAGCATCCATATTCCACAGTTTGTTTGTTTTTTCTGGATTTGAGAGCCTTTTCCATCATGCATCCCCTGGAACTTTCTTGTACCATTGTATTGGTGAGAAAAATCTAGTTAAGGTTAAATTTAAACTCAGATCTTTCTGAGGCTGGGAGGTCTATCTACTGCTCTGCCTACCTGCTCTGTGAGGGCTGGGACTAGAGTAGAAGTGGTATGAGTGAAGAAAAGAGGCCAGAATTGAGAGATGTTAGGGACAGATGCAGACATGTTATAAAGGTAGGATTGACAAGGTTTGGCAAATAGGGGATATGGAAGAGCAGAAGATGACTGTAAGGTTATGTGATGAGTAAAACTAAATGTGTGGTTGCCTTATTCCTGTCCCAAGTGTAGGGAAAATTAGCTAGGGTTTCTAATATAAATGAGAAGCTTTAGCACCAGTTTGGGGCATTAAGCATTTATTAAAGCGTACCAGATATTAGTAAAAAGAGAACACCTGGGTAAGAAAGTTAAGAAAAGGCCTAGCTAGCCTAGAGCTCCAGCCTGGTCTGGTTCTTCCTCAAGTCCTCCACCACAAGCCAGTCTGAGCAAAGAACTGCCGCTGAGTAACTGTGTATGGAAGCTTTTTATGGGTCTGAAGGAGAGGTGATCCTTACACACTGCTTCAAGCTAATTGGCCAGCATCAACCAAATCTATTGGTCCACAGGACTTGAGGGTGGTCCCATGTTCAGGTCAGAGTTCACACCCTCTGAGAACACACCTTCTTGAGGGCCAGGAAGGTGTGGTTTTAATTGAATTAACTTTAAATGAGTTAATCAGTCAATCCAATCAATCTTAATCCAATCAATCCCAGCTGGGGCCTTTGGGCATTGGCAAAGCCCATTATTTTCTTACATTTATGAACCTGGGTGAATGATTTATAATTAATCAAGTTACAAACACTTACAATTAGCAAATGGAACTCTCAAATATTGAATGATCCTGAATTTCTCATCCATAGGGTCAGTTAGGTGGTGAAGTAGATAGAGGACCTGGCCTGGAGTCAGGAAGACCTTTATTCAAATCCAGCCTCAGATATGTACCAGCTGTTTGATCCTGGGAAAGCCATTTAACCCCTATGTGCCTCAGTTCCTCATCTATAAAATGGGAACACACTAGAGAAGGAAATGTCAAACCACTACAGTATGCTTGCCAAGAAAACCCCATGACAAAAGTCCATGAGGTCAAATATAGCTGGACATAACTGAACGACTGAACAACAACAAAGAGAAAGAGACCCAGAATAAGAGTTGAGATTCCTGAGTGTTCTTCCTCGGTTCACTAATTGTTTCCAGTTTTGCTCTGGGCAAGCCCACTTCCTGTTTCAGTGTCTTAACCTTTGTGCTACATGTTTTCATCAGAAACCAAAAGGAAGGGAGCATCTAGGTGGTGCAATGGATAAAGCACCAGCCTTGGGTTCAGGCAGACCTGAGTTCAAATCCGGCCTCAGACACTTGACACTTACTAGCTATGTGACCCTGGGCAAGTCACTTAACCCCCATTGCCCTGCAAAAAAGAAAAAAAGAAACCAAAAGGAAGAGAAGCCAATATAGACTCATAGACCCTTAGATTCAAAAGACCTTAAATGTAATCTTATCCAAATGCCTCATTTTAATGAGGAGGAAAAGGAGAGATCCTTCTTGTGCACAGACCGTTGACCTTGACCGTTTACCATCATTTCAGGGACTGACAATCAAATCAACATCACCTTGGCTACTGTGAATGGCATGACAGCTTCTGAGTTGTATATAGGTTGGCTTTGCCAAAGCTCTGTCCTCTGACCACTGATTCCTGTTTAGAGATATCTGGTAGGACCCCTGTTTTCTATGTCTCTATCCTACTGCCCCTCCCCTTCTATTGTGCTCTCTGGAACCTTATTCTTTTGCTTGTTTTTGGGGGGGGGGAAGAGGATAGGGACAGGACCTAAGCTTGTGATTTCATTTGTATAGGGAACTCCTGGGTAGAAAAAGTCTCTCTACCAATACAGGTTGGCACCTTGTTGGCCACTTTTAGAGAAGGGCTTAGAGCAGTGTCAATCCCAAATAGAAATAGGGTGCTAATCCACAATAAGAATCCCTGTATAGTGACAGTTTTGAAACTCATGTTATCTACGTTTTATTTTGTTTTTATTTATTTTGTGAAATATTTCTGTAACCCCTGTCACAAAGCCCATTGATAGGGAAGTTTTTCCTTAATGGTGGAGATGAATGTCCTGTCTTGGTATTTGTTGGGAAAAGGGTCAAACCTTGGATATAGACTTTGGGGTCCTCCTTTCTCCTAGAAATGAGAAAGTGACTGGAAGTTAGCTCACACCTGATCATGTCCCCTAGGTTAATAATATTTAAGAGAGCAGATAAATATACTTCTAGCCTGGTACCCCCTCTCTCTGAGAAAAGCGGAGTAACATCCAACCCCAACCTCCTGTTTCCCCTCTTGGCAAAAATGAAAGTGTCCCTTAGAGAAGGATGCAGGGAGAAGAGCCTAGAAATGTTGATTCTACCTCCCTTTGACCCACAGATCCACAGCCCCTCGCCATACATAGGCACCTCTTTCCATGTAGGGCTCACTTCACTCTTATATTTCCCAACTATGTTTCAATAAGGTTCAAGAGTGTTGCTTTAGCCTAGAGCAAAGGGTTTTTTTTAATCATAAAAATATTTTATTATTTCCTAGTTACATGCAAAGATAGTTTTCAACATTTGTTTTTATAACATTTTGAGTTCCAAATTTTTCCTCCCTCCTTTCCTTCCCTCCCCCCTCCCCAAGACAGCAAGCAATCTGATATAGGATATATGTACAATCACGTTAAACATATTTCTGCATTAGTCATCTTGTGAAAGGAGAATCAGAACAAAAGGGAAAAACCTCAAAAAAGAAAAAAACAACAACAAAAAGTAGAAACAGTATGGTTCAATCTGCGTTCAGATTCCACATTTCTTTTTTTTCCTGGATGTGGAGAGCATTTTTCATCATGAATTCTTTGGAATTATCTTGGATCATTGTATTGCTGAGAAGAGCTAAGTCTATTACAGCTGATCATCACACAATGTTGTTGCCACTGTGTGCAATGTTCTCCTGGTTCTGCTCACTTCATCAGCATCAGTCCACTTAAGTCTTTCCAGGTTTCTCTAAAATCTGCCTGCTCATCATTTCTTATAGCACAATAGTATTCCATTACATTCAATTTTTTTTTTTTTTGCGGGACAATGAGGATTAAATGACTTGCCCAGGGTCACACAGCTAGTAAGTGTAAAGTGTCTGAGGCCGGATTTGAACTCAGGTCCTCCTGACTCCAGGGCTGGTGCTCTATTCACTGCACCACCTAGCTGCCCCTCCATTACATTCATAGTGGTGTTACTAGGTCAAAGTCCCATGGTCCCTTGAGCATAGTTCCAAATTGTAGAGCAAAGCTTCTTAAACTGTGGGTTGTGACCCCACATGTGGTCAAGTAACTGAATGTGGAGGTAAAAAAAATTGGCAAAAGCAAAAGGTTATATATACCTATTTTATATACCTATATACCTGGGGTATATAGGTGGTAAAAAAAATTTTCAGGTGAAAAGGGAGTGGAAAAAGTTCAAGAAGCCCTGGCTTAGAGCACCAAAAGGTTTAAGTGACTTGAAGCTAGGTAGGATGGAGCAATGGATAGAGAAGACCTGAGTTCAAATCCAATCTCAGACACTTATTAGCTGAGGGACCCTGGGAAAGTCATTTAAAAGCTCTATGCCTCAGTTTCCTCAACTGTAAAATGGGGATAGTAATAGTACCTAAATAAACTTTGAGTGTAGATTGAAAACCCCTTTTTTAAAAAATACTTTATTTTTCTTGTTTTTTCTTGTGTGTGTTTTCTTTTACAACATGACTGATATGGAAATGTGTTTTGCATGACTTTACATGTATACATGCCTTCTTAAGGAGTGGGAGAGGGGAAGGCCAGGAGAGAATTAGAAACTCAAAATTAAAAAAAATAAATGTTTCAGGGCAGCTAGGTGGCACAGTGGGTAAATCACTGGCCTTGGATTCAGGAAGACCTGAGTTCAAATCCAACCTCAGACGCTTGACACTTACTAGCTGTGTGACCCTGTCAAGTCATTTAACTCTCATTGCCCTGCAAAAATAAATAAATAAAAGAAAGATTGATTTTAAATATTTAATGAAATGAATACAAATATAGTTTAAAAATTATAAAAATAATAGTACCCAACTCCCAGGTTTGTTGTGAGGACAATATGAGATATTTTTAAAGTAGTTAACACAGTGCCTGGCACATAGTAGGTGTTTAATCTTGTTTTTCTCCTTCATTCCAGGAATGTCACAGGTGGGACTTGAATCCAGGTTGTCCTGGCTTCAAAGGTGACTCTCTATCAACTGTATTATGCTTCTTCCCAACCCTATTCTTTTTTTAAAAAACAAATTGTTCTTCATATTAGACTTGTATTCGTCTTGCCAGAAATTACACTGTATTATATTTGATATTTATTTATATGTATATGGAACATGTGTTGGACAACATATTCAGATATTCTTGCTTGTTTGTAGCCCAGACATGTGTATCCTCAGCACTTGGGCTCTTTGGGGTTGATGAGCCTCTGGGCTGCTTCCCACCCTCCATAGGCACTTCAGTAATAAAAGGTATGATGAAGAAAACTCTGAGTAATCCCTTCATCTTCCTCACCCACCCCCTCACTCCCATCAGAGCAGCCTCTTAAAAGAAGCAGCAAGGGGGTGGCTAGGTGGCGCAGTGGATAAAGCACCGGCCCTGGATTCAGGAGAACCTGAGTTCAAATCCGACCTCAGACACTTGACACTTACTAGCTATGTGACCCTGGGCAATAACAACAAAAAAAAAAAAACAAAAAACAAAAAAAATAAAAGAAGCAGCAAGTGCTGGTTCAATCTCTTCCTTTAACTCTGCAGGTACCATCACTATAACTCCAAGACTTCCAGGAAGAGGTGAGAAAAGGCTAATGTTTTTCCATTGAGGTATCGGGGTGACTACCCGTGAAAGAACTAGACTCAACAAGGAGAGTTTGCGCCTCCCCTTCCTTTTGTTCTGAGGGGGAAGGGGGTGGACCAGTAGTGTACTGTATATATTTAACAAGGCTAGAGGTGGGGGGGAGGAAAGGGATGTATATATAACACACTTGTAAATTTAATCTGCATTATTACATTTTGGGGGGTACTCGATGGTGCATTAGATAGAGTGTCAGGCCTAGAATCATCAACTCTTCCTGAGTTCAAATCTGACCTCAGACACTTACTAAACTGTGTGACCCTGGAAAAGTCATACAACCCTGTTTGCCTCAGTTTCCTCATCTATTAAATAAACTGGAGAAGGAAGTGGCAAACCATTCCAATGTCCTTGCCAAGAAAACCCCAAATGAGGTTATGAAGAGTCTAACACAGTTGAAACGACTGAACAACAACATCAACATTTTCTCTTTTCTTAAGTCTAGACAATCAACTAAACAATAAATCAAGCCTTGATTTGTAGCGCTTTCCAATTTCTGAGGTGTAAATAGTCATACTGAACATTTAACCATCCCTTCTCCAACCAGTTAGAGCTGGCTCCAGCATCCTCCTTGGGTGATCAAACATTGTTGGCAAGATAGACAAATTCAGCCTTGGAGGCAACCTTCTGAGAGGTCTGGAGATTCAGGGACCAGTGAGTAGAGAGGGCTGGCACCTAAGGGAGTTTCATCACTGGGGAAGAGGGCCACCAGAGAGCCAAGAGATGTTTGGACAATGCAGAATCCTGCCCAGACATGGTTAAATGTGGACATTCCTTTTCATCAATCCTTTCAAACTTCTTATATTCTCATGAGATTTAAGTATCAACCTCTCAAAAGATTTTTTTTGAATTTTTTTTTTTTTTGGTGAGGCAATTGGGGTTAAGTGACTTGCCCAAGGTCACACAGCTAGTAAGTGTTAAGTGTCCAAGGCCGGATTTGAACTCAGGTACTCCTGACTCCAGGGCCGGTGCTCTATCCACTGCATCATCTAGCTGCCCCTAAGTATCAACCTCTCAAAAGATTTTAACAATAATTATGAGTTATTACTTTCGGGCAGGTGGGGCTGGTTAGCCTTGGCAGGCAACCCGCCTAGGGGAAGGAAACCCTGATTTTAAACCTCTGCTGCCTTGAGGCTATACCCATATATGGGAAAAGCTTCGGGAGTTAACCCTGAGGAAAAATCAGGAGTCTGAGTCCCTTAGGCAGTTGGATGTTGGACATCACATCCCTCTGGCAACTCCTGCAGCGGCACTGGTGCCAAACTGTATTGGCTCTGCCTCTCCTTTGGATCCACCAATGTCGCGGAGAGGGAAAACCTGCTGCATGGGCAACAGCTTGTTTTCCAATTGATCTGCCCAGGCCAGCGCCCTGGAGAGGACACTCCAGCTACTCCTCATGGGGTAGATACAACACGGGATGTGGCAGTTACTGGTTATAAGTCACTCAGGACAGCTGCGGCTCCCAAATCAGACTGCACAGCCATGCTGTGGCCTGTGGCTCTTCAAGGCACTGATCCATGGTTGTCCCCGACTGATGGAGGCCTACACATGAGTTATTACTGATTCCTGTTTAAGTCATTTTATAAATGTATGACATGAGTCTTTTATGTCTATTAGCATTGCTTTTGTATGTAGGAAATAAATATCAGTCCCATGCCTGATTTACATTGTATATTGGGTACATTTTTTCTCCTCCCTTTTGGAGAGACTTAGATATGAGCCAAAACCTAAGTTTTAAATAATATGTCCCTCTGGTATAAGGGTAGAAATTTAACAAGCTAAAAAGAATAAGAAGAGGAAGACTGATTCCTTTCTCATTAGAGACCCAGCTGCCCCAGGACTGAATTTAGTCGAGTTTCAGAATTGAAAGGAGTCCCTTAGGAAGAGGAAGTAGGGGCAGTGAGTGCCCTAGCTCCCTGGGCTCAATATTAGACATAGATGTTGTTTCTCCTCAGTAGAATGTACATTAGGAATACTTCATTTTGTCTCTGTCCCTCCAATATGTACCCTGACATATAGCAAGTGCTAAACAAATGCATAGAGAACTGGATCAAATGGACAGGACTTGTCTGAGATGACACAGTTAGAAAGTTTCCAGCCAGGACTCAAAACCAATCCCTCTGACTCCATTTGAGATTCCTTCCATAACACCACATCCTCACCTCTTGCTTCCTACTCCCCAGGCTAGTATCCAGAATGCTTACCAGTTAAGGCATGCATAGCAGCATTCTTTAATAAGCACAGAATGCTAGAGCCAGAAGGGACCTTAGACATTGTTCAGTCCAAATAACTTATTTCATAGATGAGGAAACTCTGGTTAAATCACTTACTCAAGGTCATGCAAGAAGTCCGCAGCAGAGCTCAGAGCTCTTTAGTACTAAGCACAGGCTTCTTTCCACTACAGTGAACTAGTTAAATTCCACTCCTTTCCCATTACAATTATCATTCCAAAATTTTAGAACCTGTAAAAATCTCTTAAATGAGTGTTGCAAAATAACAAAGAACAATCTTGATTCTAAAGAAAGATATGAAAAGAAAACTTTACCCCTTTACAAAAGTAGGAGGTCCATGATGGTTGTTACCTTGCATATATATATATATATATATATATTTTTTTTTTTTGTGAGGCAATTGGGGTTAAGTGACTTGCCCAGGGTCACACAGCTAGCGTTAAGTGTCTGAGGCCAAATTTGAACTCAGGTCCTCCTGACTCCAGGGCCAGTGCTCTATCCACTGCGCCACCTAGCTGCCCCATATATTGCATTTATTTTCAATCTTTTTCAGTGTATTGATTGGTTTTGTTCATTTAAAAAAATCTGTTCTTCTTTTTTCTTTTTTTTCCTTTAAAAAGTATTAGTCAGGGGCAGCTAGGTGGCGCAGTGGATAGAACACCGGCCTTGGAATCAGGAGTACCTGAGTTCAAATCCGGCCTCAGACACTTAACACTTACTAGCTGTGTGACCCTGGGCAAGTCACTTAACCCCAATTGCCTCACTAAAAAAAAAAAAAACCACACACACAAAAAAAAGTATTAGTCATAGTGCCAAAAGACTTATGGTGGAAAATGCTCTCTACAGTCAGAAAAAGAACTATGGAGTTTGAACATAGACCAAAACATACTATTTTCGCTTTTGTTGTTGCTTTTTTTATTGTTCTTTTTTATTTTTGTGTGTATTTTTTTCCTTTTGTTCTGATTAATGTGGAAATATGTTTAACATGATTATAATGTATCATCTATATCAAATTGCTTACTGGCTTTGGGAGGGGGAGGGAAAGAAAGGTGGGAGAAAAATTTGGAACTCAAAAAATATCTTTACATGTAATTGAGAAAAATTAAAATAAATAATTTTTTTTTAAAGCACTAGTCATTATATGAGAAGACTCTCAAAGGATGGTGAGGGAGAAGGATACTGGAAGAAAATCTGGTGATATAAAAACCAAAAAAGATATCAATAAAATTTTACTGAAATTGGTGCTATTCATCCTTCGTTTTCAGAGGAGCAGTAACATAATGGGATAATGTCCTGACTTGCTTGTGATTTGGATTGAAGTGAAGCTGAGCTGCACAAAGTATTTAGCCTCACTCTTTCTTCCAGAGTCATCCAAGTCCAGTGGCAAGAAAAAAGTCAAGATGACTAGTGATGGGCCGAGATGCAGCGGACGACCTTAGCACCTTCAATTTCTAAAATTCAAAAAAACTTAAAAAAATAATAACATATATAAGTTTAAAATCCAGCATTCTGAATCAACATTTTATGTTTAACAAACTCAGTACTAATGATCATCCGCCTATTCTATTTCGACACCTCATGAAAAAGTATTAGGAAATATGTACTGATGCATAACAATAATCTGTATACTGCTTGTTCTGGTAAAAGTCTTTCAATACTAAAGAGGCATTTATTTCTTTGTGAGTTTCTCAGGTTTTTTGTGGTTTTTTTTCTTTGGTTTGCTAGTTGCCCTTTATTTTTTTTAATAATAAGCATTTTAATTTAAAGTTTTGAGTTCCAAATGTTATCCCTCCCTTTTTCCGTCCCTTCCCTCCTCCCTGAGGTGGTAAAGCAATCAGATATCAGTTTTACATGTGCAGTTATATAAAACATTACCATATTAGTCATTTTTTATAAGAAAATAAATAAAAGAAACACATGAAAGAAAATGAAAAATAGCATGCTGTAGTCTGTGTTCAATCAATATCAGTTCTTTGTAGGTGGATAGTATACTTCATCATTAGTCCTTTAGGATTATCTTGGATCATTGTATTGCTTTGTTTTGTTTTTTTTGTTTTTTTTTTTTTTTTTAGTGAGGCAATTGGGGTTAAGTGACTTGCCCAGGGTCACACAGCTAGTAAGTGTTAAGTGTCTGAGGTCGGATTTGAACTCAGGTACTCCTGACTCCAGGGCCGGTGCTCTATCCACTGCGCCATCTAGCTGCCCCGCATTGTATTGCTAAGAATAGTTGTCTCCACAGTTCTTCATCAAAAAATATCTCAAATCCTAAGTATATCCTGGTTGTTGTTTTTTTTAAAACCATCTTATCCCTCTTACATAACAGCAATACTGAGTAGACCTCCCAACCTCAGGTCCCAGATTTTTCTTGTGTTGTGAGCCCCACCGGTAGTCCGGTGAAGCCTATAGATCCATTCTAAGAATGACATTTTTCAATTCACAAAATAAAATACATTGGACTATAAAGGAAACCAATCATATTGAAACAAAGATGTCACCCAAGTTCATGGATCCCATGGACAAGGGTCCATCATTCCCACATTAGGAACACTTGCTCTAGTCTATCCCCACTCCAAATGAACAGAAACACTACTGCCCAATTAGTCTCTAACAAATGCTTTCATTGACCGCTTAAAAATCTTCAATGGCTCCCTAGTATGTATAGGATAAAGTCCACCCTCCTCAGACAAACCGTGAAAGCCATTCATAATTAGGCCCTAATATATAGCCATCCTTTTCTTAACCCTGTCCCAGCTAGCCTTTGAAACACTCCCAAGGGAGAAAAACAAACCAACCATACTATGACTATTTTCTCACATATGCCTTTGTTCATACTGTTCTCTCCTTTCAGGATCCTCTCTGTCAATTCTTTACTCTTCCTTTTGAAGTTATGGGTAACTTTAGAGCTGGCATCATCTAGTCAGTCCTACTCTCTGTATTTTATACATGAGGAAACAGGATTTTGTGCCTCAAATTGCACAGGTAGTAAGGGTTGGACAAAGGCAGGATTTGAACTTTGACTTCCAATTTCAAATCTATAATTCTTATCACTGTTACAGTACACAGAGGCAGCTAGGTGGCTCCGTGGATAGAGTATTAAGTCTGGTGCCAGGAAGACCTGAGTTTAAATCCAGCCTCAGACTCAGTAGCCATACAAACCTGGCAAGTCACTTAACCTCTGTTTGCCTTAATCTACTGGAGGAGGAAATGGGAAACTACGCTGGTGTCTTTTTTTTTTTTTTTTGGTGAGGCAATTGGGGTTAAATGACTTGCCCAGGGTCACACAGCTAATAAGTATCAAGTATCTGAGGCCAGATTTGAACTCAGGTCCTTCTGAATCCAGGACCAGTGCTTTATCTACTGTGCCACCTAGCTGCCCCACGCTGGTTATCTTTGCCATGAAAATCTCCATAAGGCATCCCTTAGAAAATCATTTATTAAATACTTACTATTTGTCAGGCACTATGGTAAATGCTGGGGATACAAAGAATATGATAGGATCATAGATTTAGAGCTAGAAGGAGCCTTAGAGACTATCTGGTCCAACTGCCCCCCACCCATTTCAGAGATGAGGAAACTGCGACCCAGACAGGGTACAGGATTTGTCCTGTGTCATACATATGGTAAGTGCTCCAGGGGGGATTTTAACAGGGGTCCTCTGACTCTGAATCCATTTCTTGTTCCATTGTACCTTGCAGAGGCAATTCCTGCCTTCAGGGAGTTTGCTTTCTATTTTTTTGTTTTTGTTTTATGGGGCAATGGGGTTAAGTGACTTGCCCAGGGTCCCACAGCTAGTAAGTGTTAAGTGTCTGAGGCCGGATTTGAACTCAGGAACTCCTGAATCCAGGGCCGGTGCTTTATCCACTGCACCACCTAGCCGCCCGGGGGTTTGCTTTCTAATATGGGGAAATAACACATATAGGGAAGTAACATGACAAATGAATACATCTGACTTCAGAGAAAGACCTAATCACCCACAGTGATAACGTCCTGCATTAAGAGTTAGAAGGGAGCTCAAATGGCATCTGTTACAACTTTCTTATTTTATAGATGAGGAAATTGAAACCCAGAAAAGTGAAGTGATTTGTCCGGGATCACAAAGGCAGCCAGTATATGGGATAGGATTTGAACCCAGGTCTTCCTGATTCTAACTGAAACAATGAAGCCATTTATGCCATGGTAGATGGAATAGCAGGTAATGAGCATTTCAAATAGAAAGGGGAAGCTATTGTGAACAAAAGAGTAGAGGTGGAAAGAGCAAAGCATGTTTGGGGGTAATGGGCAGATTGGTTTTTGTCATTCAGTCGTGTCCAACTCTTTGTGACCCGTTTTGGGGTTTTCTTGGCAAAGATACTGGAGTGTTTTTGCCATTTTCTTTTCCAGTTCATTTTACAGATAAGGAAACTGAGGTAAACAGGGTTAAGCGATTTGTCCAGGGTCCCACAGCTAGTGTCTGAGGTCAGATTTGAACTCAGATCTCCCTTATTCCAGGCCCAGTACTCTATCCACTTTGCCACCCAACTGCCCTAGGTTAAGTTTAGCCAGAGTAAATTCACTGAACACAAATAGGTAATATAGGATAAAGTTGCATAGGCTAGCAGGTTCTGATTACTCTTTCCCCATTCAAAATCAGTAGATAGGATCTCCTGTGGAGGAATTAGGAAAGAAGAACAGGAATGTCATTTAGGGGCAAATTTCTGGGGTCTTGGCTATTGACTAGTAAGTGATGGAGACACAATGAAAATTTTTGAACAAGGGAGTTACGTGATCAAAACAAAGTGTTAGGGCAGCTAGGTGGCGCAGTGGATAGAGCACCAGCCCTGAATTCAGGAGCACCTGAGTTCAAATCCGGCCTCAGACATTTGACACTTACTAGCTGTGTGACCCTGGGCAAGTCACTTAACCACAATTGCCTCACCAAAAAAACCCAAAAACCAAAAAACATAGTGTTAGGAAAATTTATCTGCCAGCTATGTACAGAATGGAAACTGTGCAGGGAGAATTGAAGTCAGGGAGACCAATTAGAAGGCTACTAAAATCACGCAGGTGTGAAGGGAAGCAGCTTAAATTAGGGTAATGGCAACGGGAAAATGTAAAGAAGGAATGGATAATGGAGATATAGAAAAAAAAAAAGAATCAATAGCATTTGGTGACTGAATATGGGGAACAGGCAAAGAGGATGCCACAGTTTCAAGGTAGGATAATTAGGAAGATGTGATGCCACTTACAGAATAAGGGAGGTCAGAAAAGAAAGAATCTGGTTTTGAAGGGGAAAACTGAGTTCAGATTTAGATATAATGGATATCCCACTAAGTTCTGAAATCCTATTGCTCTTTGGGTACAATAAAGGGGCTGATATTTGACTTGTGCTTCCATCCAGTTCATCCTTTAATAATGGACAAGGCAGAAACCATAAGTCAAAATTCAAAGTAAGTAATTGTAGAAAATCAAAACCAAGAAAATCAATGGAATCATTCTTAGTCCCCATGAGCCCCATTCTTGCCACGTGGTAGGCAGAGATGGCCAGCTTTTGGAAGTTTGGAGAAAGCACTCTGAATACAAGAACAGATATCAGAAAGTATAGCTGCAAATAATCATTGAACCAGAGCCAGAGAGATCGAACAGAGGTTGAGGGCAGGGGTGTCTTGGTAGATGTTTAACAACCAGCTCTCTGGGGAAAAAAAGGTTACACACACTTTTAAGTTTAATCTGCATTTTTAACATTTCTCCATCACTTTCTTAAATATAATCAACAAAACAATAGTCAAGCCTTCATTTGTAGGTTTGCCCATTTCTAAGGTATAAATGCGCACGCTGATAATTTAACACTGGCTTCAAGCACACCTTTGGTTGAGTCAAGTAGGGAGCACTGAGTGGAGCAGAGATGAAGAGCCAAGAGTAAGCCAAAATCGAAATACCAGAATTTAGCTTGAGAGCTTATCAGAAGGCCAATCAATCGACAAGGATATATTAAGCTCTTACTGATTGCTGTTGTGGGAATAAGGGATAAGGGGTTTGTGGAATACAAGTACAAGAAAAAGAAACAATCCCTACTTGCAAAGAGTTTACAATGTGGAATAGAAGTAGAGATGGGATATCTCCTAACCTAGAAAAGTTTTGTCCTAAAATCACATCAACAATTCCAGTTCATTTTAGGTTCCTTATTAGAGATTGTGATAAGAAATTCATTTTAATAAAAGAATTTTATTCACATTAATTGCCTCAAGAATTATGATTGAGGGGCGGCTAGGTGGCGCAGTGGATAAAGCACCAGCCCTGGATTCAGGAGTACCTGAGTTCAAATCTGGCCTCAGACACTTAACACTTACTAGCTGTGTGACCCTGGGCAAGTCACTTAACCCCCATTGCCCCGCAAAAAAAAAAAAAAAAGAATTATGATTGACCCTATTTGGCCAGATTAACAAATATTTACACATAGTGCCCTACCCCTAGCTAGTTGCCTGAATATATAATTCAACTCTTGAATTCAACTAACATTTATTTATAATCCTACTAGGTACAAAACACTTTACTGGGCTCTCTGAGATGCAAAGAGAGGGAGGAGAAAAGTGGAAGACAATAACCATTTATATAGCACCTACTTAGTGCCAGGCCCTTTACAAGTATTATCTCATTTGTCAAAGAAGATAAGTGAATAGTGCCTGTCCTCAGACGGCTTCCGTAACCCCAAGGAGAGTGGGAAAGTGATTGCAGAGGTTCAAAGTGGTGTCAGAGTTCTGAAAATATTGAGATCACTTCCTTTTGGGTACTAAGTTGGGGAGGGGTGAGAATTCACTTTGTGTCTATGTGTGTATACACTAAAGTTTATCTGGGGTGTGGTACTATTTCTTAAGAGGAAAGTAATCCTCAGACAACTGCTTACCATAGCAACTTTCACTTTTATTAGCCGAATTATACTGGTGGGATAGAGCTTTTATGTAGCACCTATTAGTGCTTAGCTAGGGGGTTTTAGAAAGACCAAAACAAAGCAGTCCCTCTCTGGGACTTTACAAATTAATGCAAAATAAATTCTGCAATGATAGAGTTATAATGGGATGTGAGGAGGAGGTGAACAGGAAAATCCTCAGAGGGACCTTGACTTTTTTCCCCCTTTATCTTTCTTTAGGTTTTTAATTGGAAGAAGGGGTGGGGGAGCAATAGTGATTTTTTTAAAAAGGCTTTTTAATTTTTTAAATGCATTGAAAAGAACAGAAGCAAGTTCAGAAGGAAGCACAGACAAGTAAGACAGTTTTGAAAGTTATTGAGAATTTGTGATACATATATGTACATAGTTTAAAAGAATTTGACAGAGACTCATTGTTTCATATAAGATCCTCTTTTGTATTCTGTGTGGATAGAAATGCTTTTTTATGGTGTTTCAGTTCAAAATAATTAAAAAAGAGGTGAGGAGGGGGCAGCTAGGTGGCGAAGTGGATAAAGCACCAGCCTTGGATTCGGGAGGACCTGAGTTCAAATGTGACCTCGGACATTTGACGCTTACTAGCTGTGTGACCCCCGGCAAGTCACTTAACCCTCATTGCCCTGCCCTCCCCCCCAAAAAAACAGGTGAGGAGATTGCCATATACATTCTTAAATATGGTCAATGTATCAGGTGGTTTTGTTTAACAGTTTCTTTTTTTTTTTTCCTAAAGGATGGTCCAATTTGGACTAGGGGAAAATTTTTTTTTAAAAGGAGGAGAGGGAGGGGAGCTCTTTCCAGAAATTATATGATCAAAAAACAAAAGGTCTCAACAATATTCTTTTTTTTTTTCAGGGCAATGAGGGTTAAGTGACTTGCCCAGGGTCACACGGCTAGTAAGTGTCAAGTGTCTGAGGCCGGATTTGAACTCAGGTCCTCCTGAATCCAGGGCCAGTGCTTTATCCACTGTGCCACCTAGCTGCCCCCGATAATTTTCATTTTTAAAAACTATACTGATTATAGTTTGATTTAATTCAACAAACATTAAGCGCCTATTATTTGCAAGATAAAGTGCTAGGCACTAGAATTACAAAAATAAAAACACCACAGTCCCTATCTGCCCTCACGAAGCTTTAAAAAGTTAACAGAAAGTAGAAAGACTGAGCAAGAGAGAAAGAGAAAAAAGAGAGTGCTGAGGGGGCGAGGTTGGGAAGATCAGAAAAAAACAAAACTCCTAGGAAGAGGCACACTGCTTCTGCTCTGTAGGAAGCTGGCACAGTGGATAGATAAGAGCTCTGACCTTGGAATCAGGAAGACATTTTACTAAATTCAAATCCAGCCTTAGATGCTTACCGGTTGTGCGGCCTGGGGCAAGTCACTTAAACCTTCTTGCCTCGGTTTCCTCAGCTGTAAAATGAGCTGGAGAAGGAAATGACAAACTACTCAAGTATCTTTGCCAAGAAATGGCAAATGGGATCACAGAAGAATCAGAGTCCGACATGACTGAAACGACCACCACCAACAAATCATTCAACACACATTTTTGTTAAGTGCCCACTACAAGCCAGGCACTATATTAAGTGCTGAAATAACTCAACTACAACAAGAGAACCCAGGAGGCAGAGATGATGGGGGAGTGCCTTCTGAATGTGGAGGAAACCCAGTTCCCCGGCCAAGAGTGGGAGATGGAATGCCAGGCATCCGGAACTTCCAGCAGATCTTTTTGACTGGGGGTTGGTGGGGGAGGAGGAGAAGGGTTCCGATCCATTTATGGAGTAGTAGTAGTAGTGCTTGTGTGTGTATGTGTGGGGGTGGGATATATTTACTGGGCCCTTACTTTGTACAAGGTGTGTGTGTGCGCGCGCGTGCGTGTGTAAAAAAAGCTCCGGGTCTGGCTTTCTGATTAATACTTACACTGCATTGCATTTTTTCATTTCGTTCACCTATAAAAGTCCTGGCTCATTTGCTGAGCAGCTGTGGAGGGGTTGCCTGTAACTCCTTTGCTTGAGGCAAGGAGTGAATGGTATTTAAAGCCCAGGCACTGAAGTGAATACTTGACTGCTTATAAACATTTTGTGTGTGAGAGAGCAACTCCTTCTGGCTAATTCTTGTTGCCAATTCATAGTGTTAAGGGCTAAAATTCTAGCTAGTCTGTCTAAAATATTTAATGAGTGGTCGCCAATAAATTATAAGCTTTAGCAAGAGTTAGACTTTTAAGCATTTATTAAGGAGAATAAGAATTTGGTAAAGAGAGAGAGAAAGGTCTAGATTCCTATCTATTAAAGGGAGAGCGCATTTCTAGCTCCCTTCTCCGCCAGAGTCCAGAGGAAAGAAAGCGAGACTGAGCGCCAGTCTCTTCCTTCCTCCTCCCCCTAGCTCGCGTCACTTCCTGACTCCTGGTCTTGCCCTCAAAGACCTTCCCTTCATGGGCAGAACTCTTCTACAGTAAGTATCCAGCAGGTGGCGTCATTCCAATCGTTACAGTCCCCCCTGTTGTTCCTCAAGAAACAAAATGTTTCCTTGACGGAACAGTAAAAACAATATAACTATTGCTAACTAATAATATGTGAACAACAATATAGAAAAGGAAGAGAAGAAAGTTTTGTCCAGAGGGGCGATTTTTTTTTTTTGTCCTCATGAACCGACGCTTTGACATTAGTCTTGCAAAGGGAGGGCCTCTGCAGAGAATACATGTTACAGATGGTGTATATTATAACAGAAAGAGAAAAAAAACAACAAAACAACAAATCAAAACTGTTCATTTAAAGTCTCTGAAAGTCTTTTCTCAGATGTCCTCTAGGTGTAGTCGTGGAATGGAAGTCTTTTCAGGGGTTGATGTGTGGATGCTGGTAATCAGCCAGGAAAATTTCCTACAAAATTGAGCTTAACACAACTTTAAAATAGCTTTGTCAATAATCAAATCAAACAATGAAAGTTCTCAAAAACATGTCTAAGGGAATTCAGAATCTTAGTTGTTACACATGAAACATATAATAAAACAAAAATTGAAACATTCTTTAAAATTATAATATTACTATAGTCCCCCCTTATGGAGGGTAATTGAGAAGACAATTGCTGCAATATTAAGTAATAAAAATAATTTTTATCTTTCTTTTATCACTTTTTGCATCATCTGCCTAATTATCCTCATGCCATTATGAGAAATTAAAAAATCTAATATAATTGGTAACAGGTGTCAAGGCCAAATTCAACACTGTATTTATCATGACACCTGAGATAATTATGGGGGTTACCATAAAAGAACAGAGAAATGATGGGATATGAGCATTCCCACACTTGAGCAATATGTACTGCCCATACAGTATGCCAGGTCTAAAATAGGTGGATGGAATATATGTCCATGCCACCGAACATATTGGAGGAAACTGAGTCAGACTTAATCAGATGCATGGGATTGAGATGTCCATGGCATCAGGCATATAGGAGGGAGCATAGAAGCCAGGTGTAGGAGCGAGATGGGTGGGATGAATACTTCCAGCCATCTGTACAATATTGTGGGGAAAAATAAAATAAAATATTAAACCAAGAGAATCCAACCTCAACATTTGTCAAAAGCCGTTCCCTCGGCCATACCTTGACTTCATGCATGTCTCCCCTCATGTGACAGTTCAGTGTCTGCTCTTGCATGTATTCCTCTTGTGATTGGATGGCATCTTGGCCAACTGGCATCTGATAACTCAGAATAAAGGCAATTAATGTCTTAAATGATAAGTTCCCATAATCCAAGTCTCATATGGATTTAAAATTGAGGATAATAAATGATTGCAAAAAATGTGAATACATCTTGACTCAGAATATAATATATAATTATGCAACAATTTCAAATAATACCTTTTTTTTACTTAGCATACAATTACTTTTTTGAAAAATCTGAACATATTTACATACAAGTTAAAGCACAACACAATCTCAAAGACAACTTTTACAAATGTTCCCCTCTTTTTTTTCTTTTTTTTGGAATATGCTTATCAAAAATAATACTTCTAGAATCAATTTACACTTGCCATGGCAACCAATTTGCCAGGGAAATGCTTTGAAGAGTTTGATCAAATAATCAGTTGAGAAAAAAAAAAATAACAAAAACAAATAACTCAGAATATGGGAGCACAATACTCCTAGAATTAACATTGTATAATAAAATCAAAACCATCTTGCAATGTTTCAAAATTAGATAGACAAATGAATAGAAGAAAATACACATGGAACAATAAAAGACAATGAAATTCAAACTAAGGAAATCTAAATGAATATGAACTTAATATTAACAAGAGTATTATAAAATATAAACCTGATCACATGACTATAAAAAGCTTTTACAAATATTCTCCTTGTTTTAAAAACTAAGTATAAAACACAATCTCAAAAGCAGGAAAATCTCTACAAAAATAAACCCATACCATTAATTTCAAAATGTATATGTAATAGCATAGAAATCCTATGTAACCTCTGAACTGATATTAATACTCTGAGTGAATTCAGAACACCTTTGATTCCGATATCTAAAATCCCCAATACTCATATCAATACCTTGCTGCTTACTTCTACATTTCTGTAAAATATATACCCTTCCATGGCAAAAGAAGCAGAGTCTTGAACTATGTTGATTGTCATTCTTATTCAGCTTAAGTTTTTCTTCTTTAACCCCTCTATATTGTCTGTCGGGCTTTTCACCATACAAATGCTTTATAAGATTACTAATTAAAGACAAAAGCAGGTTAGCAAAATTATGAACAAAACGAGCATATCTGGAATTTAAAGAGTTTTCTAAGATTGTCTCAAAAGCACAGCCAGGCCGGGGAAGGGCTGAGCCTGAAGCTGCAAATGCAGGTAGAAAAAGTTGAGCATGCGCATCAGATCTCTGGACTTCCCAGGCAGGGGAAGCTATGGGCTTGGCCATGGGAGGAGTAGAGGGTGGGGTTTGGAGAGGAGGGGAGGGACCAGCGCAATTAGAATCAGACTTGATTTTGAACTCAGGCCTGGATTCCTCTTCCCCCACTTTGCCTCCAGGTGCTAGGGGATTAAAAGCTTCCAGAGGGTGGGTCGTTGCCTCCAGGCATGCAAAATTAGAGCAACAATTAGTGTTAGAATTGGGAAAAGCTGCAGGAAACTCTTCAGGTTTCTCTGAAAAAGCATGGTTGGGAGAGGGAGAGATATTTCCTTGTGTGAGTAAGTTGCTGGCTCTTTTAACAAAAATAAAAAGAAAAATAGAAAATCCACAAAAACAAAGCATTAACATGATCTTATCTCCCATTTGTCTGGTTAAACAGACTAAAATCAAAAATAGGATAATTAGGGAGTTTAAAAGGTCCATTCGAAAAAAATTTAAAGGAAAACACAGCCAGTACACCAGTACTTAGCAGTTAAAGGGAGAGGGAGGGGAAATTTCTTACCCAACCAGCAGATCAGAAGAAGACTGAGGGTTAGCTTTCCTCTTCATGGTCAGCCATCTGTTAAGGGCTAAAATTCTAGCTAGTCTGTCTAAAATATTTAATGAGTGGTCGCCAATAAATTATAAGCTTTAGCAAGAGTTAGACTTTTAAGCATTTATTAAGGAGAATAAGAATTTGGTAAAGAGAGAGAGAAAGGTCTAGATTCCTATCTATTAAAGGGAGAGCGCATTTCTAGCTCCCTTCTCCGCCAGAGTCCAGAGGAAAGAGAGCGAGACTGAGCGCCAGTCTCTTCCTTCCTCCTCCCCCTAGCTCGCGTCACTTCCTGACTCCTGGTCTTGCCCTCAAAGACCTTCCCTTCATGGGCAGAACTCTTCTACAGTAAGTATCCAGCAGGTGGCGTCATTCCAATCGTTACAATAGACTGTGTTTTCGGGTTGGGTCCTACATGATTAAATACAGTTCTCCTGAAACAGCAATTGCATGCCCTTATTATGGTCACTTGAATAACTTAAAACTTCCTCTATTCTTGTGGAGGGAGAAACTTGGAAAATAGATACTAAGAAGGTGATATTTGGGAGAAGTAGGTGAGAATGAAAATCTACAGATTAGGAAAGGCAATTATGATACTCATTGGAAACCATTTTAGTTACCATTGGACCTAGTAAAAATGTGATGAAAATGTTTTATTTTTATTTATTTTTTGAATATTTTATCTTTGTTTATTCTGAACTTAAAAGACTAAATACAATGAGCATTTCCAAATATGAAATTGAACAGAAAAAGAAAATTTTACATGAAACTGTAATTCTGTTATGAACAGTTCACTTTCCTTTAAGTATATATAAGCATGTTATTTATTTATTTGGGGGACAGCAGTGAGGGTTAAATGACTTGCCCAGGGTCACACAGCTAGTAGGTGTCAAGTGTCTGAGGCCGGATTTGAACTCAGGTACTCCTGAATCCAGGGCCAGTGCTTTATCCACTGTGCCACCTAGCTTCCCCTAGCATGTTATTTATTATTGATGCATTAATATATTGAAGTATATATGTATACAATATGCATATACATTATACAAAGTATGTATGTATGTATGTATACAATAAATTCGACATGTAACTTTCAAAGCTATCCAGTTTGTCTGAGTTTCCTTTTGGCTTTTCGTTCTCTTCTGTGCATTTTAAAAAAATGTTTCAGTGGCTCTTGTTTTCCATTCTTTTCCTTGGCAGCCCAGTTGATTTCCACCTCCTTCCCACAAACTGAAGAAAATGGAAAATAAAATCCTCATAACAAATAGGGGGATTCAAATGAAACAAATTCCCTCATTGGCTATTTCCATTATGTCTCATTCTGCAGGCATTGGGTAGTTTCTTCCTGAGTCCTCTGGAATCCCAGTTGGCCAATGCATTGATCAGAGTTCTTAAGTCTTTCAAAGTTATTTTCCTTCACACTGTTATTATTGCATAAAATGTTCTCTTGGTTCTATTATAGTTTTTATCAGTTCATACAAGTCTTCTTGAGCTTCTTTGAAACAGTCCTTTTTATCATCTAATAGTACAGTTATGTTACATTGCATTCATATGACTTAATTTGTTCAGGCATTCCCCCAGTTAATAGGGTACCCCCTTCAATTCTAGTTCTTATCACTATAAAAAAATTGCAATAAATATTTTTATAACATAGGATTCTTTCCTCTTTCTTTGATCTCTTTGGGGTATAAACTTAGCAGTGGTATCATTGGTGCAGAGTATACACAGTAGTGGTTTTGGGGGCATAGCTCCAAATGGCTTTCCAGAATGACTGGACTAATGATAAAAGAGTTTTATTGCAGTCAATGATGATTTGAAGAATAATCCTTGAACTCAAGAGTCAAAATTCGTATATCCTCCTTCCTGACCTGCTAAGCCATTAACGGTCATCATCATCTTTGCTCTTGTAGAAAAACTGTTGTTACTGTGTTTAAAAATGGTTCTGCCATCTTAACTCCTACAGAACAGTAGACACTGAGGATTTGAGAGGTGGAGAAGACATCAGAAATATTTAGCACAACCACTTGTTCAATTCAAGAGAATGACTGGAACCCCGGATTTAAAGCGGAGAAGACCTGATTCAAATTCTGTCCCGGACCCTGAGAAGTTGTGTGACCCTAGACCATTCATTTAATCTTTCCAACATTCAATTTCTTCATTTGTAAAATGAGGGAATTGGATCGCTGGGTCCTTATATTTCAAAATCTGTGATCTCTGTGGGCAAAGGTCTATAGTCCAGGCATACTAGCAGTACCTGTTAGACCTCATGCATTTTTCTCTTTTTTAATCCTAGCACTTAGCAAAATGTTTTTTCATAGAGTGGAAACTCAATGTTTGTTAAATTAAATTGTCGAATGAGAAAGTGAAGTCCAAATAAGTTAAGTGATTTGTCCAATTCTCTTTACATGATAAAACATTACCTTTCTTGTACTTAAAATTTCCATAAGGAATAAGAGCAAAGGGCCCATTAACAAACAGACTCGGGTTTCAGGGTAGATTTTAAGGTGCCGAAACTCCAAAAGTCAGCAAATTCAATATTAATGCTAATCATAGAGTTAGCTGGGAAGGATGTCTTTCGAAAGTGTGGCCACAGTTTTCCTTGTTGGAATATAATAATCATGATAATGATAAGTAATAGCTAGCATTTATCTGGTGCTTTTGTACATATGTTATCTCATTTGATAATAAAGGAGACAGTCTTGTGAATATATCAGTACAGTAGAGGGAGAGACTTGTGATTTTTCTCCTTGCTTTTCTGGACTGGCTGTGAAGGGTTAAAATAGAGAGAGACTACAGCTGGGAAAGATTCCCCTTCCTTCTCTCCCCAACCAAAAGCAGAAATTTCAAGACACAAAAGAGATAAAGTCCTACTAACAATAATGTTTAATCACTTCAAAATTGAGGAATCCCTAGAAGTTGCTGCCCAAATTAACGTTTGGCCTGGGGTGCTGAAAAATATAAATGATGCCAAATATTCAGGAGTTTTCCGTGTCCTTCTGGAGGGTCACTGGCTAGTCCAACAGCCTAGCTTAAGGGTCCTGTATGATCCTAGAACTATATCTTAGGACTGTCATATAAATCTACCTAGTTTGAAGTCACAGGGGTCTGAATGAAACAGATTTCTATATTTGATGTCATAGAATATGATCCACTCTGCATAAAGATTCCTCGGTCATGGTATCATGATTAGAACCCATCTTGGGCCTTGTTTGTGTGAGAAGGTCAATACTCTTGGTAATAGGGAGCAGGAGGGGCATGTGCTGGTCCCTCAGGGAGATCCTCATTTCCTGGTCGGGACAGGGTCTATGATTTGCCATCTGGGCAATAGGTTAGAATGAGTGAAAAGCAGTGCTTCCCCCTACCCACTTTCTCACACACATCTGAACCAACTCAACTGGAATTTCATGTATAAGATCAGTCCTCCATAATCTAGGATACACAGTACTAAGAAGAGCCATTTAAAATGAATCCACTTTTAAAATAGGTACCAACAATATACCAGTATGCCTGAACCATAGAGTGTGTGTGGAGGGAAATAATAAGCAAGACTAGAAATGTAGGAAGGGTGAAAAAATGGTTAAATGCTAGAAGATCTTATATTTGATCCTTGGGGTAATAGGGAGTCACTTGAATTTATTGAATAAAGAGAGTGACATGGTCAGACCCACACTTGAGGAAACACCACTTTCCAGTTATGTGGATGATAGATTAGAAATAGGGAGAGACCTGGAGCAGCTAAATGGTGCAGCTGATTGACCCCCATGTAATAGAGCCCCAGCCCTGGAGTCAGGAAGATCTGAATTCAAATCCAGTCTTAGACTTACTAGCTGTGTGACCCTGGGCAAGTCATTCAAGTCCAATTGCCTTAAAAAAGTGGGGAAAAGAATAGGGAGAGACTAGAGGCAGGAAGCCCAATTAAGAGGCTATTGCAAGAGATGGTGAGTCCTTGAACCGCAGTGAGAGCTTTGTGAGTGGAGTGAAAAGGTTGTGTGTTAGATATGTTGTGGAGGAAATAAATGACAAGATTTAACAACTGACTGGATGTGTGAGATGAGTGAAAGTGAAGAATCAAAGATAACACCAAGGTTTCAAACCTAGGCAACTGGAAGGATGATAATAATCTTGATAGAAATAGGGAAGTTTGGAAGAAGTTTAAGGGGAAAGATAAAGTTCTGTTTTGGACATGCTGAGTTTGAGATCCCTACAGATCATCCATTTCGAAGTATACAGTTGGTGATGTGCAACTGGAGCTCAGGAAAAAGATTAGAGGTGGAGATCATGGGATTATACTAATATAATTCTAGAACTGAAAGAGACCTCAGAGGTCATCTAATCTAACTCCTTCACACTATATATATATATATGTAAATGATTTTCCAAGGTCACATAGGCAGTAATCATCATTTGAATTCCAATTCTCTGAGTCTGTGTGACATCTACAAAGAAACAATTCATTGATTACAGGGACATGGGAATACAAGCATAATAATTCATTGGTGGGGCTCTATAAATTAGTTCAACCATTTTGTGAATCCACATGGAATTAAACGCTGAAAGTTACAATTTTTAAAAAATAAAAATTAGCAAATCCAAGGAACCACCCCACCTCATGCTCTTAAGTTGTTCCCAATTTGTCATCATGGATACCTTATGGGAATTCTATTAACAGGCTCTCTGGAAAAATGGTGTACTCCCCCTGCCTTCCATTCAAATTCAAATATTTCAATCAAAGGGATATTTTGTAAACTTGGTGAATAACTGATTTTTCAGTGTACCGAAGTATCAATAGTTCACACTAGTTCCATAAAAGGAAAGATTAAAATATCTTCTTGACACTTGCCCACACAGCAATAGAAGAAATCTCACAGTATATCATTTGACCAAGTGTTAATATGCTCAAGTACAGAACATTTGCACAGATCCTCTTCTTCACATGATCTCCTTTCATTGCAGATTGTTCTACTTATTATTCTCTGAACCTGACACACTCTTCTCTGAACCTGGCACACTCTTCTCCACACCTTGCACAGATGAGCCTCTATCCTTGGAATACATCCCCTCCATAGTTCCACCTCTTAATATCCCTTTATATAGCCCTTAATATTCCTTCAAGGCTTGGTTCATGTTTCCCTTGCTGCAAAAAACATTTACTGGCCCTCTTAATTGTTCTCTGCCTTTCTCCATCCTCCTCACAATATTGTCTATATATCTATATATAAATTTACCAGCATCATTCCTAACCATGTACCATATATATATATATGCTGTTGTTGTTCAGTAATGTCTGACTCTTTGTGACCTCATTTATGGTTTTCTTGGCAAAGATACTAGTTTGCTATTTCCTTCTCCAGGTCATTTTACAGATGAGGAAGCTGAGCCAAATAGGGTTAAGTGACTTGCCCAGGGTCACACAGCTAGTAAATGTCTGAGGTCAGATTTGAACTCAGGGATATGAGTCTTCCTGTCTTCAGGCTCTGCATTCTGCCCACTGCGTCACCTAGTCGACCAATAGAAATATACAATATATGCTTATCCAAATCTTATATGTCATATACCGGATAAATAAAGGTACACTATATAAACAAGTACCTAGCAGCACTTTGCTAGTAAGTATATAATAAATACTTATTGAATTATATTGTATTGCATCATTTTTACTTGAAATGTTCTCTTCTGGCCCAAAATGTAGGCTTTTTCTGGTTTCTCTTATGAACCTAGATCAAGCAATAGGCCCAGGAGAAATTACTTGGCTCAATCAAGGCAAGTAGGAAGCAGAACTAGTACTACAGCCTGGGTCTTTGAGAACCTAATCCAGTGCCGTTACTGCTCCCCTGGACCATAACTGAGTACTGAAAAGGCCATGTTATAAATTGGTCTCACCAATAAGCAACCCCCCCTGGCTTGAACCCTGAAGACGGCATTACAGTATCCCTAAAATGCTTCCCAGTTCCCTGCACAGGAGTTCCAAATCTATGCACTGCTGGAGCAACCATCCATCACCCAATAATAGCCCCAGTATACAAGTTAGGAATGATGCTGGTAAATTTATTTGTTTTTGTTTTTTTGGTGGGGCAATGGGGGTTAAGTGACTTGCCCAGGGTCACACAGCTAGTAAGTGTCAAGTGTCTGAGGCCAAATTTGAACTCAGGTCCTCCTGAATCCAGGGCCGGTGCTTTATCCACTGCACCACCTAGCTGCCCCCTGGTAAATTTATAACAAAGACATTTTCGGCTGATGTCAGAGAGGAGGGAAACAGTAATTTCCCCCCCCCTCAAGTTTCCAGCAGGTATTGAGTGTGTTTTGCAGTTTTGGAGACCAGGAATGAAAAGAAGTAGACTTTTTTTTTTAATGGTCCTCTTTAATCCACAACTTCCTTTATGGCTGAAAATTTTTTTCCAGGTCATCTTTAAGACCCACTCATAAATCCTGCTTACTCTAACACAAAGATCTCATTGTGTGGTTTCTGATGAGAGTGCAAGATTTCCCCCTGAAGTTTGCAGCCAATGAGTTTTCCTCTCTCCCCTTTCTCACTCAGCTATTTGATCAGATGATCTCTGATCTCACTCAGCATGTCCCTGATTGCTATAGTGGACCACTTATCCCTGCCCATGCTTTCCTGAAAGAATACTGTGAAATTAAGCCCTCCTACGCTCTCCCTGCCAAAAAAAATGTACACTCCAGATTCCAGTTGTCGTAGAAACATTTTTGCTCTTTACATATTGCCTTTTATTTATTTTGGTGCTAATGGACAATCAGTTACCATGAGAACAGAAGTCAATTTTGCACAAATGGCACAGGACTTGTGTGTTTCCCACTTGGAGGGATAAAACCAAACTGAGGTAGGGAAACAGCAGTGGGGCTCAGAAAGACAGAAGATGGAGAGAAGAAAAAAAGTAACAAAAACCCAAGTCATTGTGCTTAGACCTAGTGTTTAGGGGCTTAAAATTATGCCCTTGGAGGCACATTTTATTTCCTTATGGGATAGGAGGCTTGTATTTGAATTTCAAGGAAAAATGTACATTTGGTGGATGAAATTGCAGAATGGCATGAAATAACCTTCTAAAGTGAACAGGTCAGTTTCAAATGGAAAATGCCTGTTCTAGCTTTCTACCATGGGCATGAATTTGAACTCCCATACCCAACCTTTAATTACAAGCTGAAACCAGGAAATCTATCCTCCTTCCACTTGTATCAGTGCAACACTGGATCTCACCTATAATTGTTATTCAGTCATGTCTAACTCTTCATAACCTCATTTAGGGTTTATATATATATGTGTGTGTGTGTGTGTGTGTGTATATATATATATAATTTGTGAGGCAATTGGGGTTAAGTGACTTGCCCAGGGTCACATAGCTAGTAAGTGTCAAGTGTCTGAGGTCAAATATGAACTCAAGTCCTCCTGAATCCAGGGATGGTGCTTTATCCACTGCACCACCTAGCTGCCCCTATTTGGGGTTTTCTTGGCAAAGATAACAGAGTGGTTTGCCATTTCCTTCTCCAGATCATTTTATAGATGAGGAAACTGAGGCAAGCAGAGTTAAGTGACTTGCCCAGGATCACACAGCTAGTAAGTGTCCGAGGGTAGATTTGAACTCATAAATATGAGCTTCCTGACTCCAGGCATGGCATTCTATCCACTGTGTCACCTAGCTGCCCATCTGACCTACAAATTCCCTACTAAATCAGCACTAAGGTCTCATTGACTGATTTAAAGCTGAACTGGTTGTATGAGTTAAACTTTAAAACACTGCTTACTGGCTCAGGGAGTGGGGAGGAGAGAGAAGGAGGGATAGAATTTGGAACTCAAAACAAAAAAAAAACCACTACAAATGTTAAAAAATTGTTTTTATATGTAATTGGAGGGAAAACAAAATATTTTTCGTAAAACACAAGGACTTATTTTTCTTTTCTTTTGCGGGGCAATGAGGGTTAAGTGACTTGCCCAGGGTCACACAGCTAGTGTCAAGTGTCTGAAGCTGGATTTGAACTCAGGTCCTCCTGAATCCAAGCTGGTACTTTATCCACTGTGCCACCTAACTGCCCCCAACAAGGACTTCTTTATAGTCACTGCCCAGAGCCACAGGACTTGAGAGTTGGAAGAGACCTCAGAGGTCATATGGTCCAACTCATACCTAAAAAACACTTCCCCTGGAACCTGAATATCTTATGAGTAATTCTCCAGAGACTCTGGTGGTGAGGGACCCTCTACTTCCTGAGACAATTCATTCCACTAATGGAAAGCTCAAATCATTAGAAAATGTTTGCTTTCATAGACCCCAAATTTGACCTGGGTTCTTGGCTCTTCCTCTGGGACCAAACAGAACTAATCTATTCCTTCTTGCAGGTGACAGTCACTCAAAACACTTGAAAACAGCTATTATGCTCCCACAGAGTCTTCTCTACTCTCAAGTCCTTCAACAGACCATCACACAGCCTGAGCGAAATGTCTTTCACCTTCCTCTGAATGATCTCTTCTTTGGTCAGTGTCCTTCCTCAGATATGCCACCCCAAACTAAACAAAGCATTCTCAATGTGGCCTGACCCAAGCAGAATACAGCTGGATTCTCATCTCCTTATTTCTACCTACCATGAAGCTTTCATTAACTTTTTTGATTGTCATGTCATGATGTTTACTTGTATAGGGCTTGTGGTTCACTAAAATCTCCAGATTTTTTTCAGATGAAATGTTCTCTAATCAAGCTAACCTATTTCAAATAAGTGAAGATGATTTTTTTGAACTGATACATAACACTCAGTGTTATCCCTATATATTTTCATGTTATTTGATTTGTTCTGATGTTCTAACTTGTCAAGATCTTTTTTTGAATCATGATTTTGATATCCAGCTGTTAGCTGTTCCAGATAGCTATATATCATTTGTAAATTTGCTTGCCATCTATTATCCAAGTCCCTTATAAAAAGATTAACCAGCAGAGAGCTCATTGACTCATTGACTGATTTATAAACCTTTGATTCTGACCCTTAGGATTATGCTCTTAGGGCAGCTAGGTGGTGCAGTGGATAGAGCACCGGCCCTGGATTCAGGAGGACCTGAGTTCAAATCTGGCCTCAGACACCTAACAATTACTAACTGTGTGACCCTAGGCAAGTCACTTAACCCCAATTGCCTCATCAAAAAAAAAAAAAAAAAGGATTATGCTCTTAAATTTTTACTGAGAAATTTGGACAGTGTTGACTAGCATATGGTGTTTGCATACGGACGAGCTTACAGCTAGGAAGAGCCCAGACCCAGTTCTAAGCTAGTCCATGCATTGATTTGAAGGCTGTGCAACACAACCGTTTGTAAGGGAAACACAGTTCCTGGCACCCAGTGGTTGTTTTGCACACAACTGTATGGTGACAGATGTGCTCAAGTTGTGACTGCTTATATGAGTAGCTTTAATTGAGTCACTGCATTTCTGTGTGTTTCTGATGATAATATCACAGTCAAAAGTGCCTATGGATCAGTGCTCCCTATTCAATAAGGGTGAACACTATGGGATTCCTGAGCCCAAAATGCATCCTCAGAAATAAATATGGAGATCGTATACTCCAGGGATTATGTCAAGAAAACTGAGGAGTTTTAGGAGCTCTTGAAATTTAGGCCAGGATAATGAACTAAGATTGACTTAGCTCTTCTCAGCAATACAATGATCCAAGACAATTCCAAAAGACTCATGATGGAAAATGCTTTCCATATCCAGAGAAAGAACTGATAGAGTCTAAATAAAGACAGAAGCATAATATTTTCACTTTGTTTTTTGGTATTTTTTCCTTTTGTTCTGTTTCTTCTTTCACAACATGATTAGTATGGGAATGTTTTACATGATTGAACATATATAACCTATACAAACTGTTTACCATCTTAGGGAGGAGGGAGGGAAGGGAAGGAGAGAGAAAATTTGGAACTCAAAATTTTATTTAAAAAATGAACTCTTAGGGCAGCTAGGTGGCGCAGTGGATAGAGCACTGGCCCTGGATTCAAGAGGACCTGAGTTCAAATCTGACCTCAGACACTTGACACTTACTAGCCATGTGACCCTGGGCAAGTCACTTAACCCCAATTGCCTCAAAAAAAAAAATGAACTCTTAAAAGCAAACAAATAAATAAATAAATTTGAGGGGTTGGGGGAGAAAGAAAGAAATCTAGGGCAGAAGAAAGAACCTGTGTTATCTGGAAAAGTCTAGGAGCTACAGAACATTTAAGATTGATCTGAAAGTCCTCCTCATATCTTACCACTAGACAACAAGAAGTTGAGAGTTGGCGTTTGCTGGCTCTGGGAGCCAGGGGTAGAAGGAACTCAGGGTAGTAGTGCTTTGGGATGGTTGTCAGGAGGTTCAAGGATGGGGAATAAACCTGGGCCCTAGAAGTCCAGGATGTTGCTACCAATCAATTGTAGGATTGCTAAAGCCAAAGTGATATCAGAAATGGATATCAAGAACACTACAGAGACTAACCAGCTGCTATTGCAGCAAGGTTGCCCCTTTCCCCGATAAGTCTAAGGTTCCTCAGTAGTAACTAGTGACTAGTAACAAATCATTAGAAAATGTTTGTTTCCATAGAAGCATACTAGCAACATAGAAGTTGCTAGTAACTAGCAGTTTCAACCCACCTCCCCCTTCAGAAAATTATTGAAAGGCTCAGAGGATGCCTGGGGGCAATTTGCTTGGTCTGAACCACCTGCCACAGAGGAAGAAAAGGAATGAGAAGATAATTGGGGAGAACAGAAAGTCATAAATACTCCAAAAGTATTCTGACCCTGAGCCTGAAAGAGATGGAAAGGTTCAAATATTCTGGAGGGAATCTAGTCTTGATTATTTCATTCTGAAATAGCTGTTAACCCTCAAGAGTTTGCATTATCTCCATAATGGAGAAGGCATGAGGTAGGAGCAGCAAACAGAGGACAATGAATAGTAATTGATAAAACCACCAAAGTTTTCAAGTAGTTCCCAGGAATGGTAACTGAACATGCTCCAGGGAGGGGGAGGTAGGATATTCCTTATATATTCATTTGAATACCATCTTATTTACTTATTACAAAAGTCACAGTCATTGGCTACCCCCTTTCATGAAGAATTTCTTGACTTACCTTTTTTTTTCTTCTTTTCTTCCAATCTCCATCCCCATCTTGGGTAATCTCAATATCTTTGTGGGCAGTATTATAGATTCTTTCATCCCAAGTTTATCTTCCCCTTTAGTTTTGTGAACCTCCTTATATCTTCTTTTTAAGATTTTAAAATTTATTTTATTCTGAACTTAAGAAATAAAACAAGCTTTTCTATAACATAGAATAGGAAAAAGATGATTATTCATGAAACTGCAAATCTATTATGTACAACTTGTTATTTCTTTTGAATATATAATAAAGTTATCATGTAGCTTTCCTTTTTTTTTCTGCCTTCCTCCCCCTACCCCAGAGATGGCTACCATTAGACACAAATGTGTGTGTACAAATAAATATAAATACATATAAAAGCATTCTCCACCTTCTCTGAAGGGTCATACCCTCAAACTGGTCAGGACCTTACCTTTTTTTTTTGTAAGGCAATTGGGGTTAAGTGACTTGCCCAGGGTCACACAGCTAGTAAGTGTGTAAAGTGTTTGAGGTCGGATTTGAACTCAGGTCCTCCTGAATCCAGGGCCGGTGCTCTATCCACTGTGCCACCTAGCTGCCCCAGGACCTTACCTTTTATGATACCTTGTTTCATAGTTATCTAATATCATAAACCTAAACCACCAGCTTAGCTTTTCAGATCACAAACTCCTACCTTACCATTTCAATAACACAACTTACTATTTTCCCATCTTCTGATTTTTTTGTTGTTGTTGACCAACTATGGTGCATTCTCAAAAACAATAACACTTCTGAAGATCATTCTATGCACCATCCCTAACCATGTGTAATAAATACAGTAGTTTAAAAAAAATGAACTCCATCCTTACATATCACTTTCTTTTTTTGGTTTGTTTTTGTTTTTGTTGTTGTTTTGTTTGTTGTTGCTTTGTGGGGGCAGGACAATGAGGGTTAAGTGACTTGTCCAGAGTCACACAGCTAGTAAGTGTCAAGTGTCCCATGCCACATTTGAATTCAGGTCCTCCTGAATCCAGGGCTGGTGCTTTATCCACTTTTCTACCTAACTGTGGCCCCCTTCCCACCCACCCCCACCCACCCCCGCCCTGCACTTTCTTTTAAAAAATGTCTATTGATTTTTTTTTTTACATCACCATAGTTTCTTCCAGTACTTACACATCACTTTTAACAACTTTTTCTTTTCTTAGGTACCATCAGGATAAATATTCTAAACCTCAACCCTTGATTACTTCTATTGTTCATTTTCTTTACTTCATCACAGATGTTATGAAACCACTCTAAATTTCTCCTCCCAAATCTTTTTTTTTTTAAATGTTCTGTTTTCTAGTAGTTAAAAGAAGGAAAGACTGGAAAATACCTAAGGCCAGCCACTGTCAGATAGAATTTTTACTCAGAGCCAGCCTAAAGGTTGAAACTATTTGGGCTCTAAACTAAAATAAAAAGAATGGATTACAAAAGAGCATTCCAATAAAGAAAGAAATTGAAGTTTAGAATATGTTCATTCACTGATCCAACCGTTCTGGAGAGCAATTTGGAATTATGTCCAAAGGGCGATAAAGCTGTGCATACCCTTTGACCCAGCAATACCACTTTTGGGTCTTTTTCCCAAAGAGATCATGGAAGGGGGAAAGGGACCCACATGTACAAAAATATTTATAGCTGCTCTTTACGTGGTGGCAAGGAATTGGAAGTTGAGGGGGTGCCCATCAACTGGGGAATGGCTGGACAAGTTGTGGTATATGAATACAATGGAATACTATTGTGCTATGAGAAACGATGAGCAGGAAGAGTTCAGAGAAACCTGGAGGGTCTTGCGTGGGCTGATGATGAGTGAGATGAGCAGAACTAGAAGAACATTGTACACAGTAACATCAACATTGAGTGTTGATCTACTGTGATGGACTATATTCTTCTCACTTATGCAATGGCACAGAAGAGTTCCAGGGAACTCGTGATGGAAGAGGATCTCCAAATCCAGGAAAAAAAAAAAAGAACTGCAGAGTATAGATGCTGAATGAACCATACTATTTCTTTTGTTTTTGATGCTGTTGTTTTTTTTTCTATTTTGAGGTTTTTCATCATTGCTCTGATTTTTTCTCTTATAACATGACTAATGCAGAAATAGGATTAATGTTATTATGTGTATATATATATAACCTATATCAGATTACCTGCTGTCTAGGGGAGGGGGGAGGGAAGGGAGGGAGGGAGAAAAATCTGAAATTGTCAAGCTTGTATAAACAAAAGTTGAGAACTATCTTTACATGTAATGGAAAAAAAATTAAATACTTTATTGATTAAAAAAAAAGAATATGTTCATTCTATTTGAGGATTAGTGAGAAAGGCATCAAATTGTACCTTAGGCTTTATTGTAAAATATAAAAGAACATCTAAATATATTTTTAAATTCCATAGTCAATTATTTTTTTGTTTGTTTGTTTGTTTTGTTTTTTGCAGGGCAATGAGGGTTAAGTGACTTGCCCAGGGTCACACAGCTAGTAAGTGTCAAGTGTCTGAGGTCGGATTTGAACTCAGGTACTCCTGAATCCAGGGCTGGTGCTTTATCCACTGCGCCATCTAGCTGCCCCCCATAGTCAATTATTTTTAACAAAGATATGCTATTGTGAAGGCATAATTATAAATGTATGTGGTCTTGAACAAAGATTCTCATTTGTGTCTTTATTGAAGGAAGGTCACTAGAAGACATCAAGGACATGTCCTTGGTCCTATTCTGGTCCTTATTTTGGTCAGTGATTTACATAAAGGCTTAGATATTATGCTTATCGAATTTGCATTTATATGAACTTAAGAGGGACAGATAACATGTTGGACGACAGAATTAGGGTTCAAAAAAGATCTTAACAGGCTACAACAATGGACTGACATTAATAAGATGAAATTTAATAGTGATAAATGTGATCAACCATGAGTTAAAAACAATGACTGTGCAAGGAGAGGATAGGAGAGGAGAGGAGAGGAGAGGAGAGGAGAGGAGACATTTGCCTAGACAACAGTTCATGTAGAAAGCATATGGGGACTCAGTAAATTACCAGTTTAATATGAGACAGTGTGAAATGGAAATGGTAGCTGAAAATGTTAGCGTAATTTTAGGCTCCCTTAATAGAAGCATAGTGTCCAAAAAGAGAGGGGCAATAATTCGGTAGCAATAGTCTTGATGTGCTCTGATCTTGTCAAACCAAATCTCCTGTACTGTGGTCAATTTTAGATGATACATTTTAGGAAGGACATTAACAAAAAAGAGTATTTCTAAGAGAAGGCACAGAAATCTTTACCATAAGAGGATTGGTTGAAGAATCTGGGAGTGTTCAGAATTCAAGCAAAAGTGAAATGTAAGGTGAATTCTATATTTCCATTGACCTATTCAATTATAAAACCATGACAAAATTCCAGTAGGGAATAAATGTTTAACAACCAGGTTCTCCAAGGGGAAAAATGTATGCACACACATTTTAAAGTTTAATTTGCATTATTCATACTTTCTTAAGTTTAGACAATAAAAAAAATCAAGCTTATATTTATAGTGATTGCTGGTTTTGTATGTACATACATATATATGTATCTTGAAGTCCATGAAAACTCCTTTTGTTGTTGTTGTTATTTCTACCTTTGCATCCCTTGAGCAGCCAGGTGGTGCAGTGGATAGAGTGTCATGCCTGGAGTCAGGAAGATCTGAGTTCAAATCTCAGACACTTATTAGCTGTGTCATGCTAGGCAAGTCATTTAACCTTGTTGGTATCATTTTCCTCATCCGTAAAATTAACTGGAGAAGGAGATATCAAGTCATTCTAGTAACTGTGCCAAGAAGACCTAAAATAGGGTCATGAAGACTCAGATACAACTGAAAATAACTAAACACCAACACATTGCATGTCTTGCATCTAATGTGCTGCCTGGAAGAAAGTGATCGCTTACTGATTGATTAATTACTACTTTTCTTCCTAAAGATAGCTTCATTGGCTTTGGGATTTTGTGATACTGTTATATTTTGATTCTATCACCCCTCCCCACAGTGGTTTCCCTTTATGAGTTCCTCTATTTAATTATCCTTGGTAACATTAGCATTTTTATTGAAACCTTATTGGACCTGACCCCCATCACTCCACACAGCTTCATTCAGAAAAATAGGTCAGATAGAAGGGGAAGGAGAAAAGAGAAGGGTACACACATTTACTATGTGCCAGACACTGTGCTAAGAACTTTACAACTATCTTCTCTTTTTTTCTTTTCTGATAATTTTATCTTATTTATTTTTTTAATAATAAACATTTTTACTTATAGTTTTGGGTTTCAATGTTTATCCCTCTTTTTTTCCCTTTGCTCTCCCTTCCCTGAGGCGGCAATCAGATATGGGTTATACATGGATGATTATGCAAAGTATTACCCTATTTGTCATTTTGTACAAGAAAACTTGATTAAAAGAAAAAAATTAAAGAAAATGAAAAATAGCGTGCTTCAGTCTGTTCCATCAATATCAGTTCTTTCTTTGGAGGTGGATAGGATGTTTCATCAATAGTCCTTTGGGATTGTCTTAGATCATTGTATTGTTGTGAATAGTCAAGTCATTTACAATTCTTCATCAAACAATATTGCTGTCTCTGTGTACAATGCTCTCTTGGCTCTGCTCACTTCACAATACATCATTTCATACATGTCTTTCCAGACCTTTCTGAAATCATCCTGCTTGTCATTTCTTTAAGCACAATAATATTCCATCACCATAATATACCATGGCTTGTTTAGCCATTCCCCAATTGATGGGCATTTCTTTGATTTCCAATTCTTAGCCACCACATAAAGAGCTGCTAGAAATATTTTTGTACAAATAGGTCTTTTTCTCTTTTTGGGAATGTCTTTGGGATATAAACCTAGCAGTGGTATTGCTGGATCAAAGGATATGCACAGTTCTATAGCCCTTGGGGCATAGTTCCAAATTGCTCTCCAGAATGGTTGGATCTTTTCACAACTCCACCAACAGTGGATTAGCATTCCAGCTTTCCCACATCCCTCCAATGTCCAATATTTTCCATTTTTGTTACATTTGCCATTCTGATAGGTGCTTTACAAGTATTTTCACATTTTGTTCCTCATAACAACCCTGGGAGGTAAGTGCTATTATTGTCTCCATTTTACAGTTAGGGAAACTGAAGCAGATAGAGGTTAAGCGACTTGCCCAGGATCCCACACTGTCTGAGGCTGGATTTGAACTCAGGTCTTCCTAACTCTACGTCCAGTGCTAGATCCTTTTCACCACCTAGCTGCAGCATTTGACCTTTCAGCACTGAAGTGCAGATGATGGGATGGAATGAAGTAGAAGTTTTCTTCAAAGGTCAGTGGGTTGATTTGTTTGCCTTGACTGGACATTTTTATAGTGAGAGACTTGGATTGGTGATGGGGAGTGGAGAATGGAAGACTAGAAGATAAGAGGAGACAACCAAGAAAGACAGAGCTTTCTGGTTTATCTATACATAGGAGATGAGACAAGGAAGATATCGCAAAGGATGCAATTGAGGGCACTGTCAAGTTGTTGTTTTTAAAGTTATTATGGCTACTTCTGTATTTTCTAAAATTAATTGCTAAAAATTATGTTTTCTTTACTGAACTTTGTCACTCAGGTACTACTTTGGGGTAAGGTTTTGTTTTTTTTTTTTTGGTGGGGCAATGGGGGTTAAGTGACTTGCCCAGGGTCACACAGCTAGTAAGTGTCGAGTGTCTGAAGCTGGTTTTGAACTCAGGTACTCCTGAATTCAGGACCGGTGCTTTATCCACTGTACCACCTAGCTGCCCCAGGTAAGATTTTTAATGTGTTTTCTTTATATAGTTCCCAAGAGCCCTTTCTGCATCATATACATACTCTGCCGCATCTGCCCAGCTATGGGTACATCACTTGGGATGTTATCCCTTGTATCTTTTCTGCTGACAAGAATTTTTTTGGGGGGGGGCAGGGCAATGAGGGTTAAGTGACTTGCCCAGGGTCACACAGCTAGTAAGTGTTGAGTGTCTGAGGCTGGATTTGAATTCAGGTCCTCCTGAATCCAGGGCCGTTGCTCTATCCATTTCACCACCCAACTGCCCTCGACAAGAATTTTTGTATGAAAAATTTTTTTTAATTGTCTGGCTATCAGTTGTTTGATAACTTGCTGTCAAGTATGTTTCTCTATTTGTATTGACCCACCACATCAATAAATTCTAAAGGTAAAGGAAAAAAAGTTGTGTTTTTAAAAATTTAATTGCTATTGATTGCTATGTTTTATAATTAAATTGCTATTGCTCTGGTTTTGGCTGTAAGCACATTATTATTTTATTAATATAATATATACCAGTAAAAGATTGACTGTGTGGCAGTTAGCATGGATAGGAGAAAAGCCCCAAACCTATACTATCTCTCAGAGAGCTGCATATGGTTTCAAGGGGAGTTCCACAGACCTACAAAACCTACACAATCCTAAGAAGAAGAGCAGGCACCAAGAGAGGGAGCCAAGAGACCCAGGCCCTGGTGTGGCCAAGGGTTTTATCCTTTTTTGATAGAGGCTAGTAATTATACATTGATCAAAGCTAATTGAGGGGGCAGTTAGGTGGCGCAGTGGAGAAAGCACTGGCCTTGGATTCAGGAGGACCTGAGTTCAAATCCAACCTCAGACACTTGACACTTAACTAGCTGTGTGACCCTGGGCAAGTCACTTAACCCTCATTGCCCTGGGAGGGGGGGAAGCTAATTGGTTAGCATCATTCAATTCCATTGGTTGACATGACTTGAGGGTGGTCTAAAGTAAAATGAACTCTACAGAGGACATCAGGAAGATGAATGTAAAAGACCTTTGGAAGGTGTGGTTCTTCACTGAGCTAGACAAAAGAGTCTATCTCCATTTCCTTGGTTCCCTCGGGTATGTCCCAGACAAGATTTGCAGAAGTTCCTCAAGAACTGGACTTTCTGGAGTGGGAGCATGGGGGATGGGGTAGGGATAGAAAGGACAGAAGTTGATCTCTGGCTCCCTCCAAGAAATCCATTATTAATGATTTTCTCACACCTTGGAGGTGTAGGTGTCTAGAAGGGAGGACCAGTTAATGGTATCAAAAGTATCAAATTCAAAGAGGTCAAAAAAGGATGAGGAATGAGAAAAAGCCATTGGAAAATGCAATTAAGAAATCACTGGGGGGCAGCTGGGTGGCGCAGTGGATAAAGCACCAGCCCTGGATTCAGGAGTACCTGAGTTCAAATCCAGCCTCAGACACTTAACACTTACTAGCTGTGTGACCCTGGGCAAGTCACTTAACCCCAATTGCCTCACTTAAAAAAAAAAAAAAAAAGAAATCACTGGTAACCAGGGAAAGAATGGTCTCAATTTAAAAGGGTGAGAAGTAAGCAAAAATGAAGACGATGAGTACGAATGACTTTTCCTGTATGTTTTACTGTGAAAGGAAGGAGAGGTATAGGACAATTACTTGACGTAATGGTAGGATCAAATGCAGGTTTTTAAAAGATGAGAGAAATCTGGGCATGTTTGGAAGAAATAGCGAAGGAGCCAGCGGATAAGGAGAGATTGAAAATTAGGGAGAGTGGGGATGATCAAAGGGGCAAACTCCTCGAGGAGATAGGATGGAATAAAGGACTGAAATAAAGAGTCTGACATTTGCAAGGAGAGGGACCACGTGTTTCTTCTAGAGCAAAGGAATAGAGAGCAGAGGACGATGTTGAGGATAATAGCTAGCTCCAGCTGAAAAACACTGCATTAGCCCAGGCTGCTGAAAGCTTTATGTAAATAGTGTTTCATCTAATTCTATCATCTAATCACCTCGATACTTCCTCTATGAATGGGGAATAAGCGTCCTCCCAATGCATATGAACAATCTTTTTTGGTCATCACTGAGTCAACCTAAAAGACAAAAACAAAACTTCAAATAATCTCGACAGCCTGCAATTATTTTTATTGACTTGCTTGTCTCTGTATTTCCTCTAAATAATGCTATTCTTGCTGTTGCCTGGTACAGAATGGAACTCGGCAGGTGCTGTCTTTCCAAAGTCTCTATAAACAGACCCACTAAATTATGAGCTTCAGAAACCCAGCTGTGCAGAGAAGGAAAGCCTACATCTTGCAAAATCACAAGCAGGTATTTCAGTACCTGGCAGGGGAGTTAAATTATTATTACCCAGAGTTGGTAATCTCACAAATGATAACTACTTGTATCCAAGCAGCACTCCCACCAAGTGGGAACATGTTACCTGTCTCTAAAAACGGCAGAGAGAAAAAAGGGAAAACAAAAAAACAAAGCACCTTCAGCCCCTTACAGAGTCTCTCAGATTAGCAAAAGAGAAATATCAAACTTCATCCAACCAAGGTTTCCGATGGCAATTATGCCAAGAGTTGAACAGAAATTGCATAGATGGTGTGGGTTTGCAGTTGCAGCTGGCATCGTAAATGAAGAGAAATAGCTCAGTGGGACCCCTACTTTCTCACTTCAGTCTCCACCCATTTGTGAACTGGTGTGCTGGCCACCAGTCGAAAAATTATTTACAATCCTGGTTCTTAATGGAACTTTTTTTTTCTAGTTGCAATCTTAACACTAGTCCTTGGGATGAGGGGGGGAGCTTGCAGTTTAGAATTAGAACCAGAGGTGATGCTGTATATGTGACATAGGCATCTCTCTTTGTAGGGGGGAAAGAGATGGAAGGAAAGAGATATAAGTAAGTGGCTGAAAAGCTGTGTTCACATTCCCTTTTTTTTTTTTTCAAAGTATCGCATTCTAGGCTTAGCCACCATTTCCTTGAGTAAAAAGGGATTAGTTAACTCCTACAGCTCCACCTCATTACTTACTCTAATGTCTACCCAAAGAGTCAAAGGCACATTAGAACCTCCAATAAATATCTAGGGCCATGCCTCCCCACCATCGGCACAGATTAATACTGAAATCTGTGGAGAAAATTAAGAAGAGGTAAAAAGAACACATTTAACAACCCACAGCCAAAATTATCTTCCTAATGCAGAATTCTATCACTCTTTCACTAATAAATCTTCAAAGGCTCCCTACTATCAACCTATTAAGGTCCAAATTCATTATCCTAGCCCTTGAAGTCTAACACAGGTAACATAGTAGAAAGGACACTGACTTGAAGTCAGAGCTTCTGAATTCACATCCTGGTTCTAGTACTGAGGATTTATGTAATCCCTTTTTGGGGAGGCAATCAGGGTTAAGTGACTTGCCCAGGGTCACAAAGCTAATATCTGACGACAGATTTGAACTCAGGTCCTCTTAAATTTAGGGCCAATGCTCTATCTACTGCACCACCTAGTTGCCCCTGCTTGTGTAATCTTTTGGGTTTGGTGAGGCAATTGGAGTTAAGTGACTTGCCCAGGGTCACACAGCTAGTAAGTGTCAAGTGTCTGAGGCCGGATTTGAACTCAGGAACTCCTGAATCCAGGGCTGGTGCTTTATCCACTATACCACCTAGCTGTCCCCCTGCTTGTGTAATCTTGACTAATCACCTTACCTCTGAGAATCTCAGATAAAACTGAGAGGGTTGGAATAGATAATCTTGAAGATTTATTCTAGAGTTCAATTTATAATCTTATTACAATCTAGTTCCACACTCCATCTCCAGATTTATTTTGTGTTATTTTCCCTCACATAATCTTTACTCCAGTCAAACTAGACTGCTCAACATCACCAAAATGTTTTCTGTCTTTTCCTATCTTTTTTTGTGACATTCCCCACACCTGGGATAACCCCATCTTCCTCCATCTGACTGTTGAAATATTACCTATCCTTTAATAACCAGGTTAAATGCCAGTTCCTCCATGAAACATTTCCTGATTGTCCCCTGATGAGTTCTCAATTATTTATAAAATCCCTTACTTTTATGGGGAAGGACTATTGAAGTTTGACCTGGCCAGCTGACACAAGTATTCTCCTTGAGACACATCTTGAAACTGGAGAGATAGGCCCATTGGTTGTGGCTACTGCCTTTGTGGAGTGAGGGGGACAGAGATGGCTCTAGCGCAGAGTGACCTCTAGTCCAACTTCCCCCACCCACCACCAGTAGAGGATGGTCTTCCCTCAGATGCACCCCCAATAAAGGAACTTTCCACAGTCAGATGATCACCCCACCAGACCACCATCGGTCCTCTATCAAAGTATTTGCCTGTCTCCTGCCCTAGGAGATAGTTATCTGGGAGTACCATGTCTCTGTGCCATGCTCTCTCCCCTTGAGACTTGTCACAAAGCTAATATCTGACTAATAAAATATTAGTTTATTCTAATTGGATTTGTGTGCAAGAGTATGTGATTCTTTTTTTCCCCTTTTTTTCTTTTCTTTTCTTTTTTTTTTTGTGAGGCAATTGGGGTTAAGTGACTTGCCCAGGGTCACGCAGCTAGTGTTAAGTGTCTGAGGCTAGATTTGAACTCAGGTCTTCCTGAATCCAGGGCCTGTGCTCTATCCACTGTACCACCTAGCTGCCCCGGGTGTAATTCTTTTTTTAATTTTTTTTTGTGGGGCAATGAGAGTTAAGTGACTTGCCCAGGGTCACACAGCTAGTAAGTGTCAAGTGTCTGAGGCCGGATCTGAACCCAGGTACTCCTGACTCCAGAGCCTTTGCTTTATCCACTGTGCCACCTAGCTGCCCCAGAGTGCAATTCTTTTAAGAGGAATTCCTAAGACACCCCAACCCCCACCAATTTTCCCCATAACATTTATTATGGCAGGGACCAAGTTTTATTTAACTTTGCATCTTTGTCTTCTTTATTTCTCACCTCTGTAACTTTATGCAGCTGCTCTTCCGTGTCCAAAATACACTCCCTCCTCACCTCCTGACTTCTATCCAAGCACAGCCAAGGTGCCTGGCCCACATAAGGTCTTCCCTGATTCCTACTTGTTAGCTCTCTCACTCTGTTAAAACTACTGTTTATGTAGTTTGTGTCAACTCATCCATGTACATGATGTAGCCTGTCAGGAGAATGCAAGCGTCTTGAGGGTAGGGACTGTTTGATGTTTGTATTTTTATCCCCCAAATTTCCCGAATACTAAGCATTTAGTGATTGTTCCCTTCTTCAGTGCTCAGTTATAGACAATACTTTAGAAATTTGTGGAATGGATGAAGAGGCAGAAGTGGGGAGACACAGAGCTGAGAAGAAGAAAAAGGAATGAAAAGGACCATGAGTCACTAAACTTTTATTAAGTGCCTACTATGTGCTAGGCACTATACTAAACACTGTGGATACAAAGAAAGGCAAAAAGACAGTCCCTGCCCTCAAAGAGCTCACAATCTAAAGGAAGAGACAACAAGCAAACTAATATGCACAAACAAGCTATATACAGGATAATAGAGGTCATCTAGTCCAGTGGTGTCAAACTCCAATAGAAATGAATCCCCACGAGTCCCACAATGAGTTAGAAAATCGCAAATTAACATGATCAATTTTTATTGTTGTTTTAAATTTTTTTATTGGTAAATATTTCCCAATTACATTTTAATCTAGTCTAGGCCACATTTTGGGGGTTTGACACCTCCGATCTAGTCCAATCTCCACATTATACAAATGAGGAAACTGAGGCCCACAGAGGTGAAGTGGCTTGTACAAAAATCCCTGGGTGGTAGGTGGCAGTGGGCATTCAAAGCTGGGTCTTCTGAAACCAGATACTGAGCTCTTTCTCCTGACCCAATGCTGGCTCTTTTCTTTATTCACTCAAATGACTGACAAGTGCCTTGCAGTTCTTTTATCCTTTCATATGCTCTGGCTAGCACAAAGCACATTTTGCTGATGTTATTAAAGCCTCAGAGGAGTCTCTGCAGGCAGTCATGGTTATTTCAAATCAGGAAAACGGTAAGGGGGAGGGGAGGGGCACGTTATACAGACAAAATCATTTCCTTGATTATTTTCCCCTCCAAATGGTGGTGGTGAGCAGGCAGAGATGGGCAGGACTGTGGCACAGCATGCCCCATCTTCATATGAACAATTACCTGCCCCTCTCTCATCGGGGATGGGGAGGGTCCCATTTACTGTTATCACCAGAAAATGAGTGCAAGAGAGAACTAGATTGACCAAGCAAAGTTTAATTCTGACACGTAACAAAGGGTGATTAGAACCAAACAGTACTCTGAAATCAACCACCCGGTTTTAGAACTACTCAGACACATATTTTGCCTTAGTTCCTAAAAAAAAAATTAAAAATGTTTCATTTGGGCGCAAGTGTTAAGCGATAATTCCATTCCTTTATCCTTAACTCTGAGAGCTCCAGTCATTTTCCAGTTCAAGGTGTTTTCAGTAAGGTCTAATCTGCTTCTCTGCCTGTTTTGGTTGTATTCCTTTCTCTGCACTCTTCGGTTTATAGTTACAAGTCGTGGTTATGATGATATGCTATATAGGCATCCATCCATCCATCATTATGCCTTCCTTCCTTTCTTTTTCTTGCCAACACCAGGCCAGCGGAAGCCACGTAATTGTAGGCAGTCGGCAACATTGTGAGCGATGTAATACAGGTTCAGCATGGCAGCGGGATGAAGGATGTCCACTTCAGGCTTTTTTGCTTTCTTCCCACCCCGGCCCTTCCCCCGGCCTTTTCCCTTTTTGCCTTTACCTGGCTTTTAAAGAAAAGAATGAACACAGAGTGAACAATTATATTCTGGGGGATAGCATTTGCATCACAGTCAACATATCTATTGAAATACAGGGAGAATATGAGGAAGAAACTTGTGGCTTGGGTCGGGGTGGGCTAAGGAAGGGTGAATTAAAAAAGAATTAACAAAGAAAAGGGAAAAATAGAATAAAGCAAGCCAATAATCTCTTTCCACCTTTAGCTCAGTCTGTTATTTTAGCGATGTGTTGTAGTAAAAAAGGCACTGGCTTCGGAGTCTAAATTTGGTTTGAATTCCAGCTGGCTAAATTACTTAACAGCTGTATGACCTTGGGCAAATCACTGAACTTTTCTGGATCTCAGTTTCTTTGTTTCTTTTTTTAACTTAAATGAATAAATCAACAAGCACTTATTAAGTCCTTACTATGTGCCAAGCACTGTGCCACATTCTAGAGAGACAGAGATATGGAGAAGCTCACATTCCAATGAGAGGAGACAAGTCAATAACTATGCACATAGAGGATACATAAAATGTAAAAGGAGGTAATAACGGAAAGAAGGCAATAGCAGGTCAGGTAGAGAGAAGCTGGGAATTTGAGTTCAAGTCTAGAGCTGGTGGAGATGAGGAGAGAAAGGCTGAGCTAAGTCTTTAGGGAATGATGATGATGACAGAGGAGAATGAAATGTGAAAAGACAGGAAAGGTAGGAAGGGTCAGGTTGTGAAGGGATTTATTTTTTATTTTATTTTATTTTTTGATGAGGCAATTAGGGTTAAGTGACTTGCCCAGGGTCACACAGCTAGTAAAGTGTCAAGTGTCTGAGGCCAGATTTGAACTCAGGTCCTCCTGAATCCAGGGCCGGTGCTCTAACCACTGCGCCACCTAGCTGCCCCCGTGAAGGGATTTAAAAGGTAAATAGAGGATTTTGTATTTGATCCTGCAGGCAATAGGGAGCCACTGGCATTTATATTCAATAAATATTGGGAGGGTAACATGGTCACACCTGCATTTTAAGAAAATTACTTTTAGCAGCTGAATTTGAATTTTTGAAACGTTGAATTTAACAAACATCAAATAAAACGAGCCTTTCCACATATATTTCCTACTGCAAAATAGGAGAGTATGAGACATAAAATTATGACTCTCTATAGAGCTTGCTTTTCTTTTTTCTTTTTCTTTCTTGCTGAGGCAATTGGGGTTAAGTGACTTGCCCAGGGTCACACAGCTAGTAAGTGTCAAGGGTCTGAGGCTGGATTTGAATTCAGGTCCTCCTGAATCCAGGGCCAGTGCTCTATCCACTGTGCCACCTAGCTGCCCAATTTTCTTTTTCAGTATGTAATAAATTCAACATTTAACTTTCAATACTGACCTGCTTGTCCATGATTCTTCTTTGTGGCCATTCTTCTGTTCTCTTTCCTTTTTTTTTTTAAGCATCCCTATTGCTATCCCTCCTCTTATTCCCACCTCTCCCCCCAAAATTGAAGGAATAAGCTCCATTAAAACCCTTTTAACAAATATGCATAGTCAAAAAAAACCCACCAAATTCTCTGATTGTGTGCTTTAGTTGCATCATCTGAAAAATGTGTTAATTGGAAAGATGATCTTTAAGATCTTTTCTAGCTCTAAATCACTGTTTTATTTAAATTATTGGGTAGCTAGATTGTTTTTGTGGTTTGCGAATTGTGTTTCTTGAATTATTAGGGGGCTAGTCTGGGTTTTTCTAAAATATTGCTACTTATATATTAATCGCTATTTCTATAATAATGGCTATTGCACCCTTTTTGGCAGCAATCATTTATTATTAACATTACATATTATTCAAGCATTGACTGCATGGCATTTAACACAAGCTGGAAAAAACCCCCAGTACCATATTTCTGAGAGAGAGAGCGAGTGAGCGAGAGAGCGAGAGCACACATTCTAACAGTCTACCCTGTCCTAAGAGGGGAGCGTTCATCAACTGACAGTGGGTCCAGACAAACAGTGTGTCCAGAAACTGTCCAGAAACCTCGTGTGCTCTTGACTTTTATCCTCTTTTGATAGAGGCCTGTCGCTACACACTGGTCAAAGCTAATTGGCTAGCATCATTCAATTCCATTGGTTGATGTGACCTGGAGGTGGTCCATATTAAAATGAGCTGTACTAATGGGAGAGACACCCGAAGGGCAAAGATGAATTCAGATAGTTGTGGTTTAATCCCCTCAGTTTCCTGAGCTAGTCACAAAGAGTCTATCTCCATTTCTTTTTTTCTTTCTTTCTTTCTTTCTTTCTTTTTTTTTTTTGCGGGGAAATGGGGGTTAAGTGACTTGCCCAGGGTCACACAGCTACTAAGTGGCAAGTGTCTGAGGCCGGATTTGAACTCAGGTACTCCTGAATCCAGGGCCAGTGCTTTATCCACTGTGCCACCTAGCTGCCCCCTATCTCCATTTCTATTGTATTTCCTGCACAAGATTAGAACTCCCTCCTAAATATTGACCTCTCTAAAGTGGGGTTGGGGGGAAAAGAAACCCGACTAGAACTGGGTCCATGGGTCCCCCACCCCAAGAAATCCATTATTATTGATTTTTTTCTCACATCACAGTGCTTGGAACACAAGTACTTAAGAAATATTTATTGACTGACTAAATCATATATGTATGTGTATATGTGTTTGTATAGGCATTTTGTGTTGTTCAGTGTGCCCAACTCTTCAAGATCTCATTTGGGGTTTTCTTGGCTAAGATACTGGAGTGCTTTGCTATTTTCTTCTCCAGCTCATTTTACAGAAGAAGAGACTGAGACAAACAGGGTTAGGTGACTTGCCCAGGGTCACACAGCTAGTAAGTATCTGAGGCCAGATTTGAACTCAGGAAGAGAAGTCTTCCTGATTCCAAGCCCAGGGCTCTCTCCACTCCACCATCTAGCTATCTGTATATAGACATGCAAGAATGTGACTCTGCTAACACCTATGCTATCTTCCATCCAATTGCCCCCCCCCAGTACATTGGTGGTTCTGTGAAGGCTTCTGGTGACCCTGACCATCCTCCCATGCTCTTTCCCTAGCTTTGTGTTCTTCTTTCCTAGATATACATCTCTCATGGAATATCATGTCAGTCACTTAATAGTACATGAGCAAAAAGACAGAGAAGATTTTTAAAAATTAATTAATTTATTTATGCAGGGCAATGAGGGTTAAGTGACTTGCCCAAGGTCACACAGCTAGTAAGTGTCAAGTGTCTGAGGCCACATTTGAACTCAGGTCCTCCTGAATCCAGAGCTGGTGCTTTACCCACTGTGCCACCTAGCTGCACCCCCCCAAACCCGCCCCAAGAAGATTTTTTAAAAATCAAGAAAAGCAATCTTGAGGAATAACAAAATTTGGACTTGTTTAATTTTAACCTCAGATTAGATGGCACAGAGATATAAGAACTTTAAATGCAAACATTCAGATTAGTATACAGATAAATAAATTACTACTATGGTTAGAGGGAGGCAAATTCACATATTAAGGGATTAAATCAATCAGCTAGTATTTATTGAGCACCTACTATATGCCTGGAACTACATGGACACAGGTTATAAAACCAAAAGCAATATTATTTGTATTTTCAAGGAGCCAAAGTTCTTTTGAGAATTTACAGCACAAAATAAAATTAGGCATAATTTAGGAACCTACACAAGTGCTGGGTATTCAGACAGATGTTTGCTTTCAACCATCTGTTTAAAAAAAATGTTATATAAAGAGAACTCTCCATCACCTGTTCTTCCGGAATCATGAACCAAGATCAAAATAATTCTGCCATTGTTCCTGGATGGGATGTGTCAATCTGCTACTCTTTAGCCCCTTTAACTTTCCAGACTAAGTGTTCCTTCCTGGCCACCACTCCCCTTTGTGTGTTATCTCTGCCATTGTAATGTAAGTGGAATGATTCTATTCTGAAAGACATAACCTATTATTTTAAATAGGAAGATAAAAAGGAAAGTAAAAGGAATACACCAGTGTAAAAAAGAGGACAGAGGTAGAACTGAATATTTCTCATAATTGAGGTATGTGAAGGAGAATTTACAAAACATGGAAAGCAGGCATCAGATGAATCTTACTCATCTGAGCTAGAAACAGGAGAATTGAACACATGTACACACATATTATAAATTGGCATAGAGACGTATCGAATTTAACTGGGAAACAAGTGAGGATGAGGAAAAGAGGCAAGAGGGAGAATAACCGGGAAAGAAATAGTTACAAACAAAACAAATTTCTTTCTTTAAAAAAAAAAGGGGGGGGGATGGTCATTGTAAAACATGATAAAATTCCACAGCAAAGGGGCAGCTAGGTGGCGCAGTGGATAAAGCACTGGCCCTGGATTCAGGAGCACCCGAATTCAAATTCAGCCTCAGACACTTGACACTTACTAGCTGTGTGACCCTGGGCAAGTCACTTAACCCCCATTGCCCTGCACCCCCCAAAAAATTCTACAGAAAAGTAAAATAGGGACAAGGAATTCAAATTCAGCATTTTTGATTTCCCAAACAGAATAGAACAAGGAAATATCTTCTAGAAACCAATTACTCAATCCTGTCAAATGTGAACAAAATCCAATTTCTTAATTAAACAAAAAGACATTTCCACTCTTAGTCTGAAGACCATAAACAAGATATATTTCAATTATCTTAGTTTCAGGTAATTAAAATCCTTACCCAACCACTGAAATGGATTAGTTCTTTTATTCAAGGAAAACTGATTTGGTCTTTGATTAAAGTTAGACCAATGACTTCAGACTAGGACACTATCATATTATTGTTTTATATCTCTCTATATTTTTAAACACATCTGAGGCCATAGCACTATATTCTTCCACACAGGTTTGACCATGTCACTGTCCTGCTCAAAAAACTAAGGCTAGATTTGAACCCAGATTTTCCTGACTCCAGGCCCAGACCTCTATCCACAGAGCAACCTAGCAGCCTCTATATCCACATAGTTCCCTCTCAATAATCAGACAAATTAACCTAGCTGAAGCAGCAGGGAACCCAAAAGGAGAGAGAAGAAGCAGCATGCATCATGCAAGTCAAACCACCATTCCCACCATCTTAACCATCATCTCCCTGACCGCCCCAATGGAGACAGCCTAGGACCCTGAACCCTGGAGCCTTGGGAATGCCAGTGCTTCCTGACCTGTGCTTAAAGCCATCCTTCTATGGAGAGATAGCCAGACAGCTCTTCTAGCATATGCTCCAGCCATAGCTACAGAAGACCCAGAAAATAAAATTTTTGCCACAAAAGTCCTCAGCACTGTCAAATGGCTTAATATTAGAAACTGAGATGATTTTATCAGTGAAAATCACACAAAGGAGGTATTACCACCTGTTTTGATGTTACTCCCTAAGGACCAAGGAATCTTTCCATATGACTCTCAGTTGAAACTTTCCATATATGTTGTCTCCCCCATCATAATAAGCCAGTTTCTGCTCTCCAAGAGCCTTTTATATGTAGTAAGCCCCAAATAGGCAGCTAGGTGGCACCATGGCTAGAGCACTGAGATTGGAATCGGTAAAACTCATCTTCCTAAGTTCAAATCTGGCCTCAGAGCCATGTGACCCTGAAGAAGTCACTTAACCCTGTTTGTCTGAGTTTCCTCTTTGGTAAAATGAGAAGGAAATATCAAACTGCTCCAGTATCTTTACCAAGAGAACCCCAACATGGGGTGGTCAGAAAGAGTTGGACATGACTGAACAACTACTCTTGTATATAACCTAGTTATTTTCATGTTTGTTTCCTTCTTTAGAACAGTAAAGATTCTTTTTATCTTTCTTAGTTTAGCAAAATGCCTAACATATAAGAAATGCTTCATTAAAGTTTGTTGACTATCTTATGTGAGCTCTTTGAGGTCAGGGACTATTTTGTTTTTAAAAGTCTTTGCATCCCCATTGCTTGAAACATAGTAGACATTTTAATAAATCTTGTTGAATTGAATGCTTGTTGAATATATAACGATAGCAAACATTATATAGCATTTTAGGGTTTGCAAAATGTTTTGCCTCTATCTTATTTGATACATTAATAGGATCACCTGTGAGATATATGTACATAAAATAAGTAGGTTTTGTACTAGCAAAGATCTTGGAACTAATGGTGTACCCTTCAATTGGAAAATGGCCAAAGAAATTCTGCTTTGTGAATGTCATGGGATACTATTGCACTGTAAGAAATAGGTTATGTTCAGTGAAACCTGGAAGATTTTTATGAACTGACCCAGAGTAAAGTGAGCAGAACCAGGAGAACCATTTATACAAAAACAACACTGTTAAGACAAACAACTTTGATAGGTAAAAGAACTCTGATCAATGAAATAACAAACTATAATTCCAGAGGAATGATAATGAAACATGCTCCCCTTATCCTGACAGAGAGGTAATGTTCTACTCAGGATGCAGAGTAACACATACGTTTTTGAACATGACAATGTGGGAATTCACTTTGCTTGACTATGCATATTTGTTACAAGGATTTTGTTTTTCTTTTTAAAAAAAATCAGAGTGGTTTGCACAATTGCACATGCACAACCCATATCAGATTACTTACCATCTCAAGGAGGGAGAAGGGAAAGGAGGAGATAGAATTTGGAACTCAAAACTTTTAAAAAAAGTTTAAAATTTTTACATGTAATTGGGGGAAAATAAAATATTATTTTCTTAGATTAGAGGTATGAGTGAGAGAGAAAATAAATACTTGTAAATTTTTTAAAAGTAAAAGTTACATTAAAAATGGCTGATTCATTGAATTTTGTTTTAGAAATACACTAAGCTATGGGGCAGCTAGGTGGCACAGTGGATAAAGCACGGGCCCTGGATTCAGGAGGACCTGAGTTCAAATCCAGCCTCAGACACTTGACACTTACTAGCTGTGTGACCCTGGACAAGTCATTTAACCCCAACTGCCTCACCAAAAAAAAAAAAATGCACTAAGCTAAACAAAAACAGTGTTTTCGATTGTATAAAATGAAGTTAGAAATAATAGTTTTTGTTATAAAGTAAATATGTTATTAGAATATAACATTTTAAAAGGGAGTTTTTGAAAAAAAAAAGGATAAAAATGTTCACTGTATAACTCAATTGTGCTCCCTCAGAATACAACCTAAGGGCTACCATCCTTTGTGGAAAATTTTTTTTTCTTAAATTTTCAAGAAATGAGAGACCACATGGGGGTACTGACTTTATGCAATCCTTCTAGGGAAAACTGGAGCACAAGGAGAGCAGGGAGGTATAGTGGTGGACAAACAGTTACTAAACTGGCCAATCTAATTGTGAAAATCCTGCTTATTTTTGCCAACTTTCCACTTTTCAGTCTTCACACACAGCATTAAATGTTCAAAATCTGAAATTGTGCTTTGAAAAAAACTCTTTTGAAAAGTGCTCTCTGAAGGGAAGAAACAGGTGGCTGACAAAAGAATATACAACCGTCTTGGCTGAGATTAACTCAAAAACAGAAGCCTATCCAGGACAATGGTTTTAAGGTTCCTGTCTTTTACAAACACAGATGCTTTTTCTTTAAAACAGTTACTCTAAAGGAGAAAGATGATTCAAAAGTCTGGGCCCCATCCACTTCCTGTGTCACTACCAGGGAGCTCTGGGGCCCTTTGTCTCTCATAAGCAAAATGCTGTTAGAATACAGGATGAGGATTCTGAAACCATTGATGTCCTGAATTGTATCGATTGACTTGCTCAAGAAGTATGGTTTTAAATCACTCTGCTTCTGTTTCCTCATAGCCAAAAATGGAAAGGGCAATTATTATTCATTCCATAAAGAGAGCATAAGGATGAATGATGGCCAAGCACACTTGAAATTCCTGCATTAAAAGGTCTGTGAAGATAATCCAGGGGCAGCTAGGGGGCGCAGTGGGGAGGAAGGGAGGGAAGGAGTGGGGCGGGGGAGAGAGAAAGAAAGAAAGAAAGAAAGAAAGAAAGAAAGAAAGAAAGAAAGAAAGAAAGAAAGAAAGAAAGAAAGAAAGAAAGAAAGAAAGAAAGAAAGAAAGAAAGAAAGAAAGAAAGAAAGAAAGAAAGAAAGAAAGAAAGAAAGAAAGAAAGAAAGAAAGAAAGAAAGAAAGAAAGACACAGAGACAGAGACAGAGACGGGGGGGGGGGGGGGGGGATGGGAGGAAAACTAGCTGAAGTAGAAAACCAATGGCCTTCAGTTAAGTCTCCACAGCTCCTACCACAGTTTCCCACACAGTTCTTAAAGCAGCCTCACATTAGCTTCTCCCAGGCTCATCTGTAAAATGAGGGAGTTGAATAGGTCATAGCCAAGATCCTTTCTAGACCATGTCTGAATCCTATGATTCCATTACATTTCTGTAGGAAGCCCTAGTAGCTGCAGGACTGACAGAATCATTATGCCACAGGGCCGTGTCCTTTCCATCCCACATTTACTTTTTCACTTAGTTGGCAGTTTGTAATACAGGGCAATCATGTCCTCAGATGGCATTCTTTAAGGGATTCTTTTACTTTAAGGGGGATAGAAAATATCTGAGTGTGAGTGTGTGTGTGTGTGTGTGTGTGTGTGTGTGTGTGTGTGTGGTAGCTCCCCAGTTCACTGATATAGGGAACTACGTGATGAGGAAATATGTGTACATGTATGTGCATATGTACACATACATGTACATAGTCACATGTGTGTGTGGTCTCACCAACTCACTGTTGTAGGAAACTACCGGATGAGCAGATATACACATATGTATATGTGTTAGCATGTACATGTGTCACATGTATATATACATGTATGCCAGTGTATATAGAGCCATATCTGTGAACTTGTGTGTAGACATGCAGATATATGCATCCAGTCTCCCCAACTCACTGTTCTAGGGAACTATCAGAAAGCAGATATAAATACATGTATAAATGTCCATATATATATTTGTGTATGTACACTATAGATGCATCTACCATATATATGTATATATAATATGTAGACACACATATATGTATATAGTCTCCCCAACCCACTGTTGTAGGGGATTACCAGAGGAGGACATATATACACATGCCTCATCATGGAGGAGGGGTTTGCATAGCTCAATGAAACTATGAGCTCTGCTGTACAGGGTTACCCAAGGTGGTCAGGTCATAGTGGAGAATTCTGACAAAGGTGATTCACTGGAGAAGGAAATGGCAAACTGCTCCAGTATCTGTACCAAGAAAACCCCACAGATGGTATTAAAATGATAAAATGAGATAACATGGGAAGATGAGCCCCTCAGCTCAGAAGGGCCTGGAGTGTTATGGTCTCTGGAGTCATGAAGAAATGGATATGACTAAACAACAACAAATAGATGTACATATATGTATATGGTACACCATATGGGTGTAACACATATGTGTGCCATATAGGTACACCAAAGACATATATACCATATAGGTATACCACACATCTATACATACACTGTATGTGGTCACCCTAACTCACTGTTATAGGGAACTATCAGACAAGGAGATATATGTATAGACATATATGCATTAAAATATATATGTGCATACCGTGTATACATGGATGCATGTACAGATATATACACACACCATGCAACACATGTATGTGCACATATGCTTTTATGTACATATACAGATTTATATGTGTGTATATATACACACATACATAGATTGCGTGTATACTGTCTCTTAACTCACTGATATAGGGAACTACCATGAGATGAGATGAGAAAACAACACACTCAGTCAATGCAGGCTGATGTTTTCTGCAACTTGTAGCCTTAGAGAGTTGCCTGGAGCCCTGAGATGTTGGTACTTGCCCAGGGTCCCACAGCTAGCAGGTGTCAGGGCCTGGACTTTTGGGCTCCAAGTCTGGCTCTCTGTCCATTACTCCACCCTGCTTCTCCCAATTAGATGGTGAATCTCTCCCTGGCAAGGAACTATGCATCCCTCCCCATTTGAGTATACATACATGCATACACACACACACACATACACACAGAAACTTCCTTCAAGTCCCAGCTAAAATCCTACCTTCTGCAGGAAGCATTTCCTGATGCTCCCCTTAATTCTAGTGCCTTCCCTTTGGTTATTATTTCCAATTTATCTTGTACAGAGCTTGTTTAAACGGAGTTCTTTGCATGTAGTTTCATCCTTAGACTGTAAGCTCTCTAAGGGCAGGGACTATCTTTTGCCTTTCTTTGTATCCCCAGCATTTAGCATAATTCTTGGCACAGAGTAGGTGTCTAATAAATGTTTATTGATATGTATCCTTCCCCGTGTATATATGTATATGTATGTATTTATTACATACAAACATGTATATATATGCTCACATCTGTATATGTGTACATATAGAATCATATGCCAAGTGCCAAAAGAAAAAAAATGTTACTGGAATTCAGAGGAAGAGGAAACAATTCACTGAAAGCCAAGACAATAGGGAAAGACCTCATTTTTTAAAAAGGGGACACTTGAACTAAGCCTTGAAGGCAGGACAGAGCTCAAGTTAACAGGAAAAAAAAGAGGGCATTCCAGACAGGAGCAAAGGGAGTCATGTGGGAATGTCACTGGCATATTGGTCAATCAATGAATTCAACACTTTTGCTAGAGGGGAGTGTTCAAGACAGATAGTGACTGTTTTGGGAAAACAACTTGGAGTTATTTAAGAAACACAAATGAAGTTACTGATGCCATTTGGTCCAGTGATCCCAGTTATGTAGCTTACATTTGAGGGGGAGGGTGGAGAACAAGCTAGCAAGGAAGTATCTATTTGGACCAAAAGATGCACCATTTGTAACTGCAAAAAGATGAAAGCAAAAGTGCATGTCCAGTGGTGGGGATATGGCTGAACAAATTAAAGCCTATGAATGTAGGGATAGGGATAAAGACTATACCTGTGACTTTATTGACATCAGAAACTCTCTGAGTGATGCCAAGATGATATCGCTTGAGCAGAGAAGGAAAAAATTCTTCTGCTGGACTTCCCTCCCCAATTTTTTTGCTCAAGCCAGCTGAATGATAAAACTACTTACCTAAAAGCTAATAGGACCCACAGCTACTGCTGATAAAAATTGCCCATGCTGTTCTTAAAGTATCATAGAAAAACTAATAGCTGTGTGACCTTGAACAATGATTCAGTTTACCTCTCAGGGCCTCAGATATAAAATGAGGTGGTCGGATCCAGACCATGTCTACATCCAAATGATTAATCAATCAGACTGAGTAGCTGCAGGACCCTGAGAACCAGTTTTCCTCCAGTGAGACCTGCCCCTCCCACATCTACCTTAGTTGGCTGACTTTGGGTGGGCCTGTACTCAGATAACATCCTTAAGGGGCTCTCTGCCTTTGAGGGGAAAGGAAGAGAACACACAATCATAGATGTTGAATTGGAGGGGACCTCAGAGGTCTTTTGCATGTTTATGTTTCATAACAACATCAAACCCTATCTGCAACTTCCAGGACAAACAATTATATAGCTTCCTCTTGTAGACTTCTAGTGATAGGGAACTAACTCAATATTGGCTTTATGCACAAGCCCACTAGGTTGTTGGACAGCTCCCATGATTAGAAAGTCTGACTTAATGTTGAAGTTATTTTCTTTTATGGCCTCTAGCCACTGGTCCTAGTTCTGTTCCTTAAGGTCATGATCTGTTTAGTCACCATTTTAATATTATTTTCCATTCATCTCTTAGCTCATATACAGGGTGTCCCAAAAGTCTTGGTGCAGTTTAAAGCTTTGATAGCTTAAAACAAAAACAAAATAGAAAACCTTAAGCTTTGCGTTCAAAAAACCCGCACTAAGACTTTTGAGACATCCTGTATCTTTGGGGGGTGAGGGCGGGGCAATGAGCATTAAGTGACTTACCCAGGGTCACACAGCTAGTAAGTGTCAAGTGTCTGAGGTTGGATTTGAACTCAGGTCCTCCAGAATCCAGGGCCAGTGCTTTAGCCATTGCTCCACCTAGCTGCCCTGGGACACCCTATATCTTGCCCAAGAGTACTGAAAAATAAAAGCTATGAAGACAAAGCTTGATGGCCTAATTGCAGTTTCTTGAATGGGATATTCCACCTCCTATGCCTGGAATGGTCTGCCCCTTCACCTCTGTTATGCACTTTCTTCAAGACTCAGCTCAAATTCTACCTCCAGATGCTAGTGCTTTCTCTCCTCAGATGACCTTCCATCTGCTGTAGAGACCTTGTATGTTCTTGGTTATTTCCATTAAAATGTAAGCTCTGTGAGGACAAGGATTGTTTTTGCTTCCCCACCCTCCCCACATCCCCAGCACTTAGTACAGTTCCTGGCACATAGAAAGGGTTTAATAAAGATTTGTTGACTTGTTGACTGAGGAGGGCAATGGCCTTTGGTTGCCCTCATCTTTCAGTATGAATGAATAATACCTCTGCTGATACCAACTTTGGATGCCCTTCAGTTCTAATCTAATCTTGTCTAATGCAGAATGCAAACAAGACAGCAAACAAAAGCCAGAAGGAAAGAATGGTGACTATGGGCAACACCATTAGGAAACTGGTCGATTTTAAGTGAGACTATTGCTCTACATTCTGAATCGCAATAAACCGGGTTTACAGGAGCCTCAGAATCTCTTAACTAAGAACATGGATGATACATAATAGAGTGAAAGTGTATATTTGCATAACTCTTCGTGGTTTACCCAGTAGTTTCAGGACTTGTATCCATTCCCATCTCACAGATGGGAAAACTGAGACTCTGAGAGGAAAAGCATCTTGCCTAGGGTCACACGGCTAAAAAAAAAATGTCGAAGGTGGGATTTGCACCCAGACCTCCGGACTCCAAATTTAGGGCTCTATCCAGTTTGGTACACTGCCTGTCTAAACTTTAATTAGTAAGTTTTTACCATGACAAAGCCTTGCTTTCCGTTGAATTGATGGTCACAGGGTCAGTTCATAATTCTGAAATACAGAGATCGTAAAATGTGGTTAACAGACCAGGGTTTTGTACATTGCTGCCTACCTGAATCCCAGTTTCCTCATCACCTGGGGAGAGGGAAAAAGAACAAAACAAAACATTCAGTGGTTAGGAAGATGAGCCAAACCCTGTCATCATCTCTAAATCTATGACTTGCAGACTCCACCATCAAAACAAAACCCCCTGAAGGGCTGGGTGTCTTCCCAGTGGAATCTAGGACAATCATTATTCCTTTCTGTTCTTGCTTGCGCTTCTAAAGCGGGTCATCACCACCTTCTGGCAAACAAAAGAGCGGAAAGAAACTGGACTAAGTAACTTCAATCCTGGGACAAAGGAGGGTGACGATAAATGAGGACAGCAGGTGAAAAGTGCAAAAATACCCCCATTCCCAGCAGAGCCTTCACCAGCCACCGCACGGGTCCAAGCAATGGCCGGAGGGAGGAGGAATGTCCGGCGCTGCAATTGAAACAACTCTGCTCCTGAGAAGTTAACAACTGCATCTCTCTTCCTGGCTAGGTTGTTCAGGAAAGACGAGGTTCCTTGCAAGGGAGAGTCGACTCACCATCCTCGCCTGCTCCCAGTCCCTGCAGTCTCTGCCAAAGTCACGCGCGCGCGCGCAAACAAATATCCATTCTGCCTCCTTCCTCCCGGTAGGCGGAGCCTGGCAAGTGTTTATTCTGTTACTAGGGGCAAAGGGGGTGGGGGCGGGGAACGGGGCGGGGGGAGGGGAAAGAGGGAGGCGGCGGGCTGAAGAGGCGGGAGAGGAGGCGGAGGCGCGGAAGGAGGGCGCTTCTTCCCTGGATCCTGCCGACCTACCCTAGCTCTTCTCTCAATCCGCTGGATGTTCGGCGGGGGTACCAATGGAGAAGGCAGGATGTTCTGCAGTTGTACTTGTGAACAATGCCGGGGTGGTAGCCCCCTGTCTCGAAGGTACTCCTCACCACTACCTCCTATGTCAGCCCTTCTAGAACCCCCTTGTTAGAGTTCTCTCCCACGTGAAGTTCTTTTTTATTTTTGTTTAAATTATAAAAGTATTTTATTATTTTCCAGTTACATGTAGAGATAGTTTTCAATATTTGTTTTTATAAGATTTCTACTTTCAAATTTTCTTCCCTCCCCCTTCCCCTCCCCCCCAAGACAGCAAGTAATCTGATATAGGTTATATATTTACAATAACATTAAACATATTTTTGCATTAGTCATGTTATAAGAGAAGAATCAGAGCAAAAAGGAAAAACCTCAAAAAAGAAAAACAACACCACCAAAACCAAAAGAAATAGTATGGTTCAATCTGCAGCCATATTCCACAGTTCTTTTTTTTTTTTCTGGATTTGGAGAGCCTTTTCCATCATGAGTCCTTTGGAACTATCTTGTACCGTGGTATTGCGGAGAAGAATCAAGTCTATCACAGTTGATCAACACATAATGTTGATGATACTGTGTACAGTGTTCTCCTGGTTCTTCTCATCTCACTCATCATCAGTTCATGCAAGTCATTCCAGGATTCTCTGAAATCTGCCTGATCATTGTTTCTTACAGCACAATAGAATTCCATTACATTCCTATACCACAACTTGTTTAGCCGTTGATGGGCAGCCCCTCAATTCCACTTGAAATTCTTTATCTGTGTCCCTGTCGTAATCCATACCCTACCCCTACTAGACTGCTCTTTGTGTGCAGGAATTACTTCACCAAATCATGTTGATTGAGACTTCCTTCCAAAAGCCCCTTATACTGACGTGAACCTTTCTTCTCTCTTCCTGTCACTCTCGTTATAAACCTTTAACGACACTTTTGAGTCATCAAAGTGGAATTATGGATGCAGCTACCTGGGTGAGGAGCGAGTTCAAATCTGTGTGATTCTCGGCAAGTCTCCTAACTTCAGCCTCCCTCAGTTTCCTCAACTGTTAAATGGAGATACTAATAGCACCTACCTCCCAAGGTTGTCTTGAGGATCAAATGAGATTATATTTGTAAAAAGCTTAGAGTAATGTCTGGAGCGAAATGGGTAGATGATTCATAAATGCTTGTTTCCTTCCGTTTCCAAACCTTATGTAAAAAGATTCGACTTCAAGGATTTAAATATTAAGAAAATAGGCTATTTGGCCTTATCTCCCACCTGCTGATAATGAGCTAAAGTAGATAACTGTTTAAGTCTTCGAAACATATAAGAAGCATTTGAGATATTTGGGAGTAGATGGTCAGTTGTGTGATTGACAATTTTTTTAATTAACGATTTTTTTATTGATAAGGTTTGGGTTTTTTATATCAGTTAGTAATAATCAATAAACATTTAAGTTACTACTATATGCCAGATACTGTGCACCCAATTTCCCAGTGTATCTCCCTATCCCCCTGTTCCCCTCCCAGAGAACCATCTTCTATATTTTTCTCTCATTCTGCCTCTCCTACAACCCCAACAGTTCTAAAGTTTTTAAAAGTTGTTTTTCTCTATAATGTTATCATTTTATAAATTGTTCTAGCATTGTTCACTTTGCTCTGCACCAGTTTATAGAGATCTTCCCACTTTCCTCTGAAACTGTTCATTTCATCAATTAGTTGGGCTCAATACTATCCAATTACATTCATATGCTAGAATTTGTTTAGCAATTCCCCAATTGGACAATCCCCCAGTTTCCAATTTGTTACTGCCGCCTATGAATATTTTTGTACACTTAAATCCTTTTCCTCTTCCTTTGATTTCTTTGGAGTATAAGCCTAGTAGTGTCATAGCTGGGTCACAGTTTAGTAACTTTTGGGGAATAGTTTTAAATGGCTTTCAGAATAATTGGACCAATTCATAGCACCACCAAAAGTTCATTAGTGTACCTATTTTCCTTTAGCTCCTTCAATAATTATAATTTTCTTCTTTATTATCTGTCATTCTGATGGGGTGGGAGGTGGAACTTCAGGATGCTTTAATTTGCATTCATCTAACAGTGATTTGAAACATTTTTTCCTACATGGTTGTGGAGAGCTTGAATTTCTTTCTTTGAAAACTGTCTTTTCAAGTTCTTTTACTATTTATCTATTAAGGATGGCTCTCAGTCTTATAGTTTTGAATCAGTTTCTTATCTTAGAAATGAGACCTTGGGGCAGCTAGGTGGCGCAGTGGATAGAGCACTGGCCCTGGAGTCAGGAGTACCTGAGTTCAAATCCGGCCTCAGACACTTAACACTTACTAGCTGTGTGACCCTGGGCAAGTCACTTAACCCCAATTGCCTCACTAAAAAAAAAAAAAGAAAAGAAAAGAAAAAGAAATGAGACCTTTATCTAAGGAACTTACTGCAAAGATTTTTCCCCCTAGTTACCTCTTTTTCTTTTAATTTTTACTGCATTATACCTGTTTTAATAAAAAAAAACTTTTTAATTTTACAGAATCAAAATTGGCATTTTACCTTGTGCCATCTTCTTTATCATTGTTGAGTCCTGAACTCTTCCCCATCCATAGAGATATGATACTTCCTTGCTTGTTCCTCTAATTTCTTTATAATGTGGCCTTTCATATCTAGATCATGTATCTATTTGAAGCTTATCATGATAGATGTTATTTTAAAATAGATGTTATTTTAAATCAAATTGCTGCCAGACAGCTGCCCAATTTTCCCATCTGTTTTTGGTTTGGCCAAATGAGTCCTTTCCTCAGTAAATAGGGTCTTTGAGCTTATCAAACACTATGCTATTGTTTGTCTCTATATTTTGTGTATTTAACCTGTTCCACTGGTCAATCTCTCTCTCTCTCTCTCTCTCTCTCTCTCTCTCTCTCTCTCTCTCTCTCTCTCTCTCTCTCTCTCACACACACACACACACACACACACACACACAGAGTTTTCTTTGGGACCTGGTGCCAAGAGAGCCTCCCTTTCTTCCCACTTTTTATGTTATTACTTTTGGGATTCTTTTTTTTTTTTTGTGAGGCAATTGGGGTTAAGTGACTTGCCCAGGGTGACACAGCCAGTAAGTGTTAAGTGTCTGAGGCCACATTTGAACTCAGGTCCTCCTGACTCCAGGGCCGGTGCTCTATCCACTGTGCCACTTAGCTGCCCCTACTTTTGGAACTCTTGACCTTTCATTCCTCCATCTGAATTTCATCATCATTTTTTTCTAGCTTTATATTGTTTATATAGTTTGATTGGTTTATCATTAAATAAGTAAATAAATTTAGGCAGTAATGTTATTTTTATTATATTGACTTGACCTACTTATGTGCAATCAATGTTTCTTTAATTATTTAGGTGTGTATTTATTTTTGCAAAGAGCATTTTATATTTTGATTCATATAGTTCCTGGGTGAATCTTGGTAGGTACACTGCCAAGTATTTTATAGCTTCTATTTGAATGGAATTTCTCTTTCCAGCTTTTCTTGGGTTTTATTGGTTTATATATATATATACACACAAAAGCATGCACACACACAAATGCTAACGATTTATGTGGATTTCTTTCAAATCCTGAAACTTTGCTAAAATTATTATTTCAATAAATTTCAGTTGGCTCTCTAAAGTTCTCTAAGTACAATATATCTGTAAAAAAACCAACAACAATAATTTTGTTTCTTTTTTGCCTCTTTTTAGTCCCTTAATTTCTTTTTCTTGTCTCATTGCTATAGCTAGCATTTCTAGCACTATATCAAAAGTAATGGTAATAACGGACATCTTTACTTTATCTAGATCTTATAGAGTGTTTTCTCTTCAAATTTATATAGTTTTAATATGTTAAAGGACAGTCCTTTTCTATGATTTTGTGTTTTTTTAATAGAAACAAGTGTTGGGTTTTGTCAAAATTCTTTTCAGCATCTATATAACTTTATTATTTATATAATTAACATAGTTTATTATATTTATAAATTTTCCTTATTTTGAACTAAATTGCATTTCTGGTGTAAATCCATAGTGTATAACCTTCTTAATATGTTGCTGTAGCCTACTTGCTAATATTTTATTTAAAATTTTTCCATCAATGTTTGTTAAAGAAATTCTTTCTCTGCTTGCCTCTCATTGGCTTAAACATTAAGACCATATTTGTATTGTAGAAAGAGATTAGAAGGGTGTCTTCTTTTCTTATTGTAAATAATATATTGCTCTTCAACTGTTTGTTAGAATTCACTTGTAAATCCATCTGGTCCTGTTTTTCCCCCCTCTGGGAATTCATTTATGGATTTTTAAATTTCTTTTTCTGATATTGAGTTATTTAAATAATCTATTGTTTCATTTGTTGATCTGAATATTTCATATTTTTGTAAGAGTTCATTTCCTCTAATCAGTTTTATTAGCCTGTAGTTGGATAAAGTAGTTCCTCAAAATTTCTTCTTTGGTTATAAATTTACATTTTCCATTTTTTACAAACAACCTGGTTTTCTTCTTTAAAAAATCATAGGGGCAGCCAGGTGGCGAAGTGGATAAAACACCGGCCCTGGATTCAGGAGTTCCTGAGTTCAAATCTGACCTCAGACACTTGACACTTACTAGCTGTGTGACCCTGGGCAAGTCACTTAACCCCCATTGCCCCGCAAAAGAAAAAAAGAAAAAATCATATTAGATAGCCATTTATCTATTTTATTAGTTTTTTTAACAACTTCTAATTTTATTTATCTAGTCAGTGGTCTTTTTGTTTTCACCTATGTTAATCTCTTCTTTATTTTTCATAATTTCTACCTCGTTATTTAGTTGGGGTTCTTTATTTGTTGTTTTTCAAGTTCTTTTAATTGCATATCAAATTTATTGATTTCTCCTTTCTCTCTTGTTGATAAAAGTATTGTCTAATTTTTGTCATTTTCTTTGATGAAATTTTCCATTGTTTCTATAATTCATTCTTTGAGCCAGCAGTTAGTTTTTTTAGAATGGTGTTATTTGATTTCTAATTAATGTTTAATAGAGGCTGCTAGTATTTTATTTAATAGAGTGCTAGTGCTAGAATCAGAAAGACTTGAGTTCGGCTATGTGACCCTGGACAAGTGACTTAACCTCTGTTTACCTCAGGCTCCTCATCTGTAAAATGGGGATAATTATAGCACCTACCTCCCAGGGTTGTTGAGAGGATCAAATGAGATAATAATTGTAAAGTGCTTTAGCACATTATTTGGCACATGTTAAGGACTATATACATGTTAATTGTTATTATCATTGTTATTATTGATTTTAAGTCTTTCTATGAGCCCTTTATTAAATCTAATTTTATTACATTATAATCAGTAAATGATACATTTAATATTTCTGCTTTTCTACATTTTTGGTGAAGTCTTTATGCCCTGATACATGTTGGTGTAATATACAGCTGAGAATATGTAAATCCCTTTATGTTGTCATTCACCAATTACCAGAGCTCTATAATCTTTAATTTTTTGAAAATTCTATTCCAATCCTTAATTCATTTTTTATTTCACTTTTGGCAAGATTTTTCTATTTCTGAAAAGAATACATTAAGGTCCCCAACTCTTATCGTTTTACTATCTATTCCTCCAATTTGATCAACATTTCCTATAAGTATTTGGATACTATACTAATAGATGCTTATATATTAAGTATTGATAATGATTCATTATCTATGGTGCCTTTTAGCATAATGTAATTTCTCTTCTTTATCTCTTTTTATCATGTCCATATTTAGTGTTGGTTTATCTGAAATCCTGATTGCCATCCCTCTCTCTCTTTTTTTTAACTTCAGCTGAAACATAATTGATTTCCCTCCAGCTCCTGGTGTTAATGCTATGCAAATCATATTTCAAGTGTGTTTCTTGTAAACAAGAAATTGTCGGATTCTATTTTCTAATTCATTCTGCTATACTCTGCCGTTTTATGGGTGAGTTCATCCCAACATATGCAGTTATGATTGTTAAATGGTATTTTGTTTCATCCTATCCTCTTGAATTTTTTCTTTTCTCTTTTGCTCCCATTCCCCTGATCATAAATAAGAAAGTAGTAAAAGAAGAGTTTGTTTGATGTGATCTTTTAGGTTAAACAACCTATTTTCTCTCTGTTGCAGTTTTTCTCTACCCCTTCCCCTTTTTAAAAGCTTTCTTCTTTTCATATTAATCCTCACTTCACATTCCTCCCTCCAATATTTGACTTTATTTGCTTATGATTATTTCCTTCCTTACCCTGCACTTCCTTTTAGATTCCTCTCAACATCTCCTTTGTCCCTCTCACTATTTCCCTTTTGAGTTTAATGTGTTAGTGTGTAATTATGTTCAATCTTCTTTTATCCAATTGAGATAAAAATGATATCCATGGGATGCCCCTACATCTTCCTCCATGATTATATATACACTTAATCTTATTCACTTCTATTAAAAGTGATTTCCCTCCTTTTGTTCTCCTTTCTTCCTCAATATAGTCCTTTATTATTCTCATTTTTGTCTTCTCCTAACATTATGAAAACAGAATAAAAACACCCACAACCCTCTATCATTTTAACCTTTCTCTATGACCTTTCAGATATTATAATTTGCTTCTTATCCCCTATTAAGAACATTATAAAAAATTAACAAGAAATTATAAATAATTCGGTACCATATATTTCCTTTCAATTAAATATGTGTATCTGTGTTTTTGTTGGTTCTTACCATTCATTTTCAAAATGTCTAATCAGTTCTGACATTTTCTTCAAGAATGCCTGGAAATCGTCTATTCCATTAAAGATTCATGTTTTTAACCTATTAAGATTGTACTTAGTTTTGCCATTATCTTTGATTGTCAGCTTTTATTGTTTGTCATTTGGAGTATTGTATCCTAACCTTTCCTTTCCTTTATAATGGCAGTTGCTAGGTCTTGTGTGATCCTTATTGTGTCTCCTTGATATTAAATTCCTTCTTTGGGCTGCTCCTTGTTGTTGGGTTTTTTTTTTTCTTTGATCTAGAAGCTCTGGATTTTGGCTTTGACATTCCTGGGAATTTTCATTTTGAGATTTCCTTCCAGAGGTGACTAGTGGATTCTTTCTGTTTTTATCTTATCCTTTGATTCTAAGAGTAAAGTTTTCATTCATAATTTCTTATAATCTGGTACCCCAACTTTTTTTTCATAATGCTTTGCATATAGTCTGTTAATTCTTAGATTATATCTCCTTGACTTGTTTTCCAAGGCAGTTGTGTCTGATGTATTTCTTAGATTTTCTTCTGTTTTTTTCAGTTTTTAATTTTGTTTAATCTTATCTTGTTGAGTCATTGTTTTCTGTCCAGTCCATTCTTTCACTAATGTCCTAGCACTCCCTGTATACTTGCCTATAAAAATCCTCACCTGATCTGTCTATCCCAGAGAGCTATCATCCCATATCTCCCTTTCATGGGCAAAATTCCTTGAGAAAGCTGTATGTCATCAGTTCTTCCACTTCCTTTTCTTTCATTCTCTTCTAAAATCTGTGCCTTATAGCTTCTGATCTTATCATTTGACTGATACTGCTCTATCCAAAGTTACCAATGATCTGTTTTGACACTGTCAGTTCACTCTCTTCTCCTTGAAACTCTCTTCCTCTTTAGGTTTTTGGGACACTACTCTCTCTTCATTTTCCTTCTACCTATCTATCTAATGACTCTCTCTCTTTTTTTTTTTTTTTGCAGGGCAATGAGGGTTAAGTGACTTGCCCAGGGTCACACAGCTAGTAAGTGCCAAGTGTCTGAGGCTGGATTTGAGCTCAGGTCCTCCTGAATCCAAGGCCAGTGCTTTATCCACTGCACCATCTAGCTGCTCTCTACCTATCTATCTAAGTTACTTCTGAGTCTTTTTTGATGGATTGTCACTCAGGTAAGACCTACTAAATCTGAGTGTCCTTGGGCCTTCTCTTCTTTCTCACTGCTATGCTACTGGTGACATCATCATCTTTCATGCATTCAATGATCATCTCTAGCAGACGATTCCTATATGTATATGTTGTTATTGTTGTTCTGTTGTTTCAGTTGTGTTTGATTCTTCCTGACCTCCTTTGGGGTTTTCTTGGCAAAGATACTGGAGTGGTTTGCCATTTCCTTCTCCAGCTCATTTTACGGATGGAGAAATTGAGAAAAACAGGGTTAAATGTCTGAGGTAGATTTGAACTCAGGGAGATGAGTCTTCCTGACTCCAGGCCTGGCATTTTATCCTCTGCACCACCTAACTGCCCTAGAAGTATATATCCAGGGGCAGCTAGGTGGCACAGTGGATAGAGCACTGGCCCTGGAGTCAGGAGGACCTGAGTTCAAATCCGGCCTCAGACACTTAACACTTAACTAGCTGTGTGACCCTGGGCAAGTCACTTAACCCCAATTGCCTCACTTAAAAAAAAAAAAAGAAGTATATATCCAGTACCAATCTCTGCCTTTTGGACATTTGAAATTGGGTGCCCTGTAGGTCTCTCAACCTCAACATCTCCAACATCTTTTCCCCAAATACTCCCTTCTTCCAGACTTCACTGTTATTGTAAGAATAGTGCCATCTTCCTCATTGCCCTGGTTAAAAATCTAGGTGCTAAGTTTCAACTCTCTCTTACCCTCCCCCACCATATATCCAACCTGTTACCAAATCCTGTGGATTCTATCTTTTCAGTATCTCTCATAAAAGTCTCCTTCTCTCCTTTGACATTTCTACCACTCTGGTGCATGCTCTCATCCCTTTGCCCCTGAACTATTGTAATAGCCTAATTCCCCTCCCTGCCTGCCTACCTCCAATGTGTCCCCATTCTAGTTTGTCCTAAAGCTCAGATCTGACTATGTTGCCTATCAACTCAGTAAATTCCAATTGCTCACCTTTACCTTCAGGATCCAATTTCAAACCCTCTTTTTATCTTTGAAAGCCTTTCACAGCCTAGCCCCTTCAGACCTTTCCATTATTCTCCTACTGTACTTCCCTACAAGTCAGTCACACCGGCCTTCTTGTAGTTCTTCCAACAAAACCCTCTAACTCACGATTCGGAGCATTTTCACCGGCTGTATGGACCCCATGCTTGGAATGCTTTTTCTCCTCACCTCCTTCTCCTGGCTTCCCTGGCTTCTTAACACTCAGCCTAAATCTCCTCTTCTGCAAGAACCCTTTCCTGATTCCTCTTTTTTTTTTTTTTAGGCAATGGGGCTTAAGTGACTTGCCCAGGGTCACACAGCTAGTTAGTGTCAAGTGTCTGAGGCCGGATTTGAACTCAGGTCCTCCTGAATCCAGGGCCGGTGCTTTATCTACTGTGCCACCTAGCCACTCTCCTGATTCCTCTTAATGCTAGCTACATGCCTCCTGAGGTTACCTCCCTTTTATACTACATGTACATGGTTGTTTAAATGTCATCTTCCTCATTAGAATTCAAGCTCCTTGAGGGCAAGGACTATTTTTTGCCTTTCTTGGCATCCCCATCATTTAGCACAGTGTTCAGCACACAGTAAATGCTTTATAACTATTTGCTGAGTGACTGTTAAATTAATCAATAAACCTCCCATTCCAATAATTGTATATTTTCTCTCTTCCTGACATCCTTAATTTGAAAAAAAAATACGAAAGAGAAATTATTGGTCTCCATAATAGCCACTTGTCAGTCAGCTTCTGAGGGTGTGAGAATATTGGGGGAAAGTGTCTAGACTTCTGATTCCATCAGCGTAAAGATTGTATGCAAGCGAGACTTGAGGGCTCTGGGAATAGACATCGGCAGCTGGGAGGAGATGGCCAAGGACCACGCCCCATGGAGTTCAGTACTCAGGAGCAGCTTCCACGCAGCTGAGATGGGCCTCCAAGCTCTGGAGGAAGAAAAACGAATGAGACACAGGAACTGACGGGCAACGGAGAGCGCAGTTTTCCAATATCCTCTTTGCGGCAGGAGCTGCAGCTCCCCTACCAGACTGCACAGCCACACTGTAGCCTGTGGCTCTTCAAGGCGCTGATACATGGTCATCTGCGACTGGTGGAAGCCTACTACTACTAAGGAACTTCCAGTGTGATAATTCCCTCTGTGAATGCAGATCATTAACTTTTCTTTAATTCACATTCTTAGCTGTCTCATTCATGGCACTGTAAGTTTAAATGATTTATTCATTACCACAGTTTTTAATGTGTCAAAATGCAGGACTTGAACTCAGCCCTCTCTGATCCCAAGGTCAGTCCTGTATCCACTGAGTGAAATTACCTCTCCCTTCAAGTATGATAAGATAGTAGTTAAAAATTCTTGATAAGAACATAAATTACCTAAGAAAGAACTCCATATTTGACAACTACTAATGGGAAAACTGGAAACTAGCTTGGCAGAAATTAGATCTAAACCACTATCTTACATAAAATACCACAAGAAACTCAAAATGGATATGTGTCTTGAATACTCAAGATCATATAGTAGAGATAAGTTACTTTTAACAGCTATGAATGGGAATGAATTCTTCTTCTTTTTTGTTTTAAATTAAAATTTCCCCAAATTAATAAGGATTTATTTTTCTTACACACCCACTAGAAAAGAAAAAAGAAAATCAATTTCCATGGTCAAGAAAACAAATTCCCACATTGTTCATGTGTATTAGTTATTTTCAAAAATGTGAAGGGGATGAACTTAACTAAGCAAGGAATAGAGATAGGAAGGAAGGAAGGAAGGAAAGGAAAGGAAAGACAAGAAAAGAAAAGAAAGAAGGAAGGAATGGAGAAAGAAAGGAAGAAAGAGAAATGGTCATTGGTACATTTTTTTTAAAATGCATGAAATATAACAGAAGGAAGGCCAGAAGGAAACACAGACAAGCAGCTTTGGAAATTATATGTTGAATTTATTATATACTTAGAAGGAAAAGCAAACACAGTATTCACAAATTCATGTACATTTCTCTTTTTCTGTTCTACTATGTATATGGAAATGCTCATTTTATTTAGTGTTTGCCAAGTTCAGAATAACATAGTTTTTTAAATGATGAATATAATTCAGAGAAGCATGGGAAGATATATGAACTGATACAACATTACGTAAGCAGGACCAGGAAAGCAATATACACAATGATTGTGATAGTGTAAATAGAACAACAATAATAAAATAATAAAAACTGAATGCTGGGAAATATAATGTCCAATCTTAGCTCCAAGGAAGAGAGGTAAAAGAGGCACCTGTAGCCTTACAAAAGTATTGAGACACAGGGCAGCTAGGTGTGCAGTAGATAGGGTACTGGCCCTGGAATCAGGAGGACCTGAGTTCCAGTCTCAGACACTTGACACTTACTAGCTGTGTGACCCTGGGCAAGTCACTTAACCCATATTGCCTTGCCAAAAAAAAAAAAAAAAAGGATTGGGACACTATGACTATTAGAACACACTGCATGTCAGAATTTTTCATTATGCTGCTTAGTTTTGCTGAACTTTTCACCCCCCTCTTTTTTATTTGCATAAGAGATGGCTCTGTGGAAAGTGGAGCACAAGGGTATATTTTGGGAAATATAGGTGATATAAAAACAAAAGAGAGCAATAAAGTTTTTTATAATCAAGATAGAATTTTAGCAGTTTTTAATTTCATTTAATTTTATTTTTTCCTAATTACATGTAAACCAAATTTTTTAACATTAAAAATTTTTTTTGGAGTTCTCTCTGTCCTCTCCCCTCCTCTATATTTGAGAAGGCAAGCAATTTGATATAGATTACACATGTGTAGTCATTTTTTTTAGCAATTTTGATAGCAAATACCAGCAACATTTACCCACTTCTATTTTCTAGAGTTGCTATTTGCTGTTGCTGTCTTCAAGAGAATGGTTAGACTTCAGCTAAGCCTATAGTATTTTCGTCAACAATAGACACTTTCACAAGTTTATGCACGGAGGGGCACTGTCCAGCTAGCTTTTCTTAGAAATGAAATTCATGGTTATGATACATTGTAAGTGTGTTTTCTGTACTCTTTTTGAGATCAGATGGAGACAAATGTATGGGCAGAGTGTTTTCTTGTGCACCTGTTACTACTTGGAAGGACTTAAATTTTACTCCTTACTGCCAAGAGTGAAAATAAAAATCTGAAGAACCTAATCTCCAATTCCAGGATGAATCAGATTGTCTGTACTCCCTCTGGTGGATTTATAGGAGGACAGGAATGATAATTGCTTAGGAACAAGCAGGCTGGTAGCAGTGCCAGAGGGAGCACTCACATTGATGAGACCTTATAGAATCTACCCTCTTGTGAATTGTTGTTTAAAAGACCAAGGATTCTTAATGGGTTACCATGACTAGAAAAAGCTCCCTAGTGGAAACAAAAATGTAGCAAGTATTTGCTAGCCTCACTCTCCCAGAGACCCATCCTTTCCCCTTGCAGGATTATTTCTTACCAGACGCCATCAGTCAAGGAGCAGAGTGAAAGAGTGAGTATCAGGACAGGCTGGAGCTAAGTCCTTTGGAAGGTATCCCCAGTTTTGATTCTGCTACTTAACTCAATCAGAGGCTGCCACTGGCCATGTGTTTAGCAGGTCAGAAGCAGTTACAGAAAGGTTATGCATACTCCCAAGTCTCTCGAATGTCCTTCCATTACAGGTTATTATGCCTTTCCTGGAAACAGTCCCCCAAGACTCTTCCAAGTGGAGAATTGCATCAGTCAAACATACTGATGCCCTCTTCGTAGGCTTGTAAGTACTGGGTTCATTAGGCAGTCCTCTGCTATTATATAAAAGAATGCATAAGTAGTTAGGTTAACCCACATGTTCTTAAGACTGCACTATTAGAACACACCCGTACAAATAGCTTTGAAAACGTATATCTTCACGATTTCTCTTCTGCTAGTATGGATATATCTTTGCTTTCTTCCCTTCACTTCATTTGCACTATTTAAAAGATCACTGTCCTATCTGCTTGCTGCCTCAGGGAGGGAGAGAGGGGAGGGAGGGAAGGAGGGAGAGAAATTGGAACTCAAAACTATAAAGAAAAATGTTTATTGCATTCAAAAGATCAATATTCATGAAATCATAAATTTAGAGTTGGAAGTGACTTCAGAGATCATTTCCTATGCCCTACCCAAATCAGGAGTCTCCTCTACAACATCTGTGACTACCACTATCACCATAAGAATTTGTGTACCATGTGCATGGCACTAACTAGGCACTAGAGATAAAAGGGAAAAAAACCATCAGTACCATAATCAACAAGAAGAAACATTTATAAAGCATCTACTATATGCTAGGCACTGTGCTGAGTGATAGAGATACAAAGAAAGACAAAAAAAAATTGGACACGTTTTCTATCCTCATATCTATTCTTTTAGCGGCTAGGGAGGGCTCTGATATATAAGAAGAGAAATCAAGGGGTTATCCAGGTCCAGCTCGAAGACTTCCAGAGGCCAGGAACACCTTAGCCTCCAAGGTAAGCACATTTCATTTTCAAATAGCTCCAAGTCTTATGATATCTATCCTTATGTCAGACTGAAATTTGCCCCCTTGTACCTTCTACCCCTGATCCTAGTTCCGCCCCAAAGAGCGAGTATAACCCTTATTTTTCTGCCCACAATAATGTTTTCCCTTTAGAATTTGGTATGCTGGTGAACTTTGGTTGGTCATGCCTTCTTGGATGGAGTGCCTTTTCTCTAGGGGCGTTCTTCCCAGGATCCTTAGTGATTATCCATTGTGGCTAGCAAGCTTCCTAGGGAGGAATTTAAGACTATCGTCTCCTCTCCCAACCCAAAGACTTTTTCTCAGTTAGGACAATGGCCAAGCCACTACCTCCAAGTAGTTTGATGGTGGAGGTGGAAGCCCAGCAGAGGTAATTTGGCAGAGACTGTTGTTCTATAGAAATAGTTGGACCAGAGCTCTGTACAATTGGCTGAAGAATTGTACACTGAGGAACATTTTTAGCTGACTAGGAAGGGAAAGGTGGCTCTAGAAGCAGAGTCAGCTGTCTTGCCTGCTAGCAGCACCATAAATCTCTCAGATTCTTTTACCTAACAAACTGAATCCTTCTCTGAGTTCTGACCCTATGAAAATTGTTCAGAGGCCTCCATTGCTAAGGGTTCATAGGATAGGCCTACCTGGCCTTTGCCATATCCTGCTAACTGTGTGGCTTCCTTTCAGGGATGTGTGGGAAATGTTTAACAACCAGCTCTCTGAAAGGCAGAATGCCTTTTAAAATTTAAACTTCATTATTGACATTTTCTCTATCACTTAAGTCTAGAAACCAACAAAACAATAAATCAAACCGACTGCTGATTTCTAAGGTTTAAGTGTGAATTCACGCTGAAAAAAAATTGAGGGGGCAGCTCGAAGCCATTTAATGAGAAATGTTACAATTTTAGAAATTAACAAGGACATATTCAGACTTACCATTTGATTACATTAGAACCTGGGATGAAAATGAATAGGAAAATGATCAGTTAAGGAGCAGCTGTATACACATATATACATACATATGCAATAAAGCTGCATCCTCCAAATGCTTGAAAAAGTATGTCCACATGGATGCAATTCCATTCAAATGTCCCTTAAAATGTCTTGAAGAGTCCACCATCCCCAGAAAAACATACAAAACCTTATGGGAGGTCTCTGAAGCACCTCCCTACCCTGTGGGGAACAATGATCATTACACTGAACATATACCAACTGGTTTCCAGTAAGAGCTAGCTCTAGCTGTCTGTACGTCCCATCAAATGAAAGATACCACCTCACCCACTGAACTCTGTGAAAAGGCTCCTCATTGGGGGAGGAGTGTCAAAGAAATTTTTAAAAATTAAGTGTTTTTTTTCCTATTGTGAACTCAATCAAATCCCACTGAATTAACAAACCAAACTAGGAGTTTGTTTTTTAAAAGCCACTAAAATAGACAAACCATTAATTGATTAGAATTTTTTTTTAAAGAGAGAAAAGCTAAATGACCATAACTTTTTGAGAAAAAATTTGAAATCCCATTTGATTCAAAATTGCCTAGCTGCCCCTTAACATTTGTTTTTAAAAGATTTCTAGTTCCAAATTTTTCTTCCTCCCTCCCTTCCCTCCCCAGGACAGCAAGTAATCTGATATAGGTTATATGTGTATAATCACATTAAACATATTTATGCATTAGTTATGTTGTGAAAGAAGAATCAGAACAAAAGGGGAAAATCTCAAAAAAAAAAAGAAAAGAAAAAAAACAGAAACAGTATAGTTCAATCTGCATCCAGATTCCACAGTTCTTTTTTTCTGGATGTGGAGAGCATTTTCAATCATGAGTCCTTTGGAATTATTTTGGATCATTGTATTGCTGAGAAGAGTTAAGTCTATCACAGTTGGTCATCACCCAATGTTGTTGATACTGTGTACAATGTTCTCCTGGTTCTTTTCATTTCACTCAGCATCAATTCATGTAAGAATTTCCAGGTTTTTCTGAAATCTGCCAGCTTATCCTTTCTTACAGCACAATAATATTCCATTACATTCATATACCACAACTTGTTTAGTCATTCCCCAATTTCCAATTCTTTTCCAATACAAAGAGATCCAGCTCATTTTACAAATGAGGAAACTGAGGCAAACAGGGGAAGTGACTTGCCCAGGGTCTCAAGCTAAATAAGTGTCTGCAGCCAGATTTAAATTTGAGTCTTCGTGACTTCAAGCCCAGAGCCCCATCCAAGTTCAAGTCCTGTGTTGGACACTTGCTAGCTGTGTGTCCCCAGACAAGCCACTTAATAGCTCTCCATTTTGGTTTCCTCATCTGTAAAATGGGAATAATAATAGGACCTATGTCACAGGGTTGTTATGAGGATAAAATGAGACATGTATAGTGCTTTGCAAACCTTAAAGCATTATATAAATGCTAGCTATTATTATTGCTATCATTGTTGGTAGTATTGTTTCTGCCCTGGTCAGGCCACTCCTTTTTAAAAATTCTTTTTAAAATTTATTTTTTAATGTAATAAACATTTTTTTTAAGTGAAGCAATTGGGGTTAAGTGACTTGCCCAGGGTCACAAAGCTAGTAAGTGTTAAGTGTCTGAGGCTGGATTTGAACTCAGGTCCTCCTGACTCCAGAGCCGGTGCTCTATCCACTGTACCACCTAGCTGTCCCTGTAATAAACATTTTTATTTATGGTTTTGGGTTTATCCCTCCTCCCCTCCCTACCCTACCCTGTCTCCTCCCACCTCCCTGAGGCCGCAAACAATCTTATATGGGTTATACATGTATTATTATGCAAAACATTACCATGTTTGTCATTTTGTACAAAAAAACCTTGATTTTAAAAAAAGAAAGTGAAAAATAGCATGCTTCAATTTGTTCCATCAGTATCAGTTCTTTCTTTGGAGGTGGATAGTATGTTTCATCAATAGTCCTTTGGAATTGTCTTGGATCATTGTATTGTTGAGAATAGTCAAGTCACTCACAGCTCTCCATCAAACAATATTGCTGTCTCTGTGCACAACGTTCTCTTAGTTCTGCTTACTTCACTATACATCAGTTCATACAAGTCTTTCTAGGCCTTTCTGAAGTCATCCTGCTTGTCATTTCTTATAGTACAATAATATTCCATCACCATCCTATACCACAGTTTGTTTAGCCATTCCCCAATTGATGGGCATTTGGATTTGGCACTTCTGGAGTATTGTATTCAGGTCTGGGCATGATAGTTTAGGAAGAAAACTGATGAGCTTGAAAGGGTCTGGAACAAGGCAACCAAGGTGGTGAAGGACCAGAAGTCCATGTCAGGTTGAAGGAACTTGGCAGAATCCAGGGGGGACAAGACAGTCGTGTTCAAGTGTTTGGAGGTTCATCATGTGAATGAGGTATCAAGACATATCCATATGACCCCAGAGGGCAGAACCAAGAGCTATGAGTGGAAGCTGCAAAGAGGCAAGTGAGGCTCAACTGAAGGTGTTCAAAAGTGGAATGTGCTGCTTTGGGAGGAGGCAATGGGTTCTTCCTAATTGGATGTCCTCAAGCAAGAGGCTGGATGACTACTTGTCTGGAAGGTTAAGTAGAGATTTCTTTTTGGGTACAGTTTGAACTATAGTCACCAAGGTCCCTTTCCACCCTAAATTAAGTGTTCCTTTGACTGGATATTGGCAAATGTTTTTTATTTTTTCTTAAAGGAAAAAGTGAAGATTTTCAACTATAGACCAGAGAGCTCGACTCTGACTCCTGGCAAAATTCTATAACCTATAATTAAAGTGATGGTTTGTGAACTCTTGGAAAGGGAAGTAGTGATTGCTAAGAGTCATTATGGCTTCATTAAGAGTATCAGTGATTCAGATGGAGTCATAAATAGCATGCTATTCAAATTGCTGGTTGATGGGGTCGACTCCTCAGGAAAAGAATAACTAATATTCGGCATGATAGAATTGGAATCCAAAAAGATCCCCACAACGAGAAATGGTGGGGTGAAGCTCATAAGCTTAAATTTGATAGGGAAATATTAAAACCTTGTTAGAGTAGGTATGGAGCTGGCCAGTCCCAGTATTCATTGAACCCTTGCTAGAGGCGAAGTATGCATAGAGACAATGTGGTTCCCAATTCCCCCCTCCCTCACAAAATTATTATGCTAGAAGAGCAATGATGAAAAGCTGTTAGTTCTATTTGGTCTCATATCATTTACCCAAATCAGATATTTTCTTACCATTTAGGCTATTTGGAGAATGTATTGCCCAAAAAAGAAGGCACAAGGTGATCTAAGGCATGGGCCATGTGTGAATATTACAGTTTCAGAACATAACCCACACTTTTTCTCTTAAAATAATTGCCTCAAGGAAGCTAGATAGCGCAGTGGATAAAGCATCAGCCCTGGATTCAGGAGGACCTGAGTTCAAATGTGACCTCAGACACTTGACACTTACTGGCTGTGTGACCCTGGACAAGTCACTTAATCCTCATTGCCCTGCAAAAAAAAAAAGATTGCCATCTCTATTTGCAAATGCCTACAAATTGTCCCTTTAATAATCTATTCTAAAAGTCACCAGGAATCAAGATTGTAGTCAATAGCATTTATAATTTGAAGCATTCACACTCTCTTTTTTTGTCGTTTTTGTTTTTTGCGGGGGAAATGAGGGTTAAGTGACTTGCCCAGGGTCACACACCTAGTAACTGTCAAGTGTCTGAGGCCATATTAGAACTCAGGTCCTCCTGAATCCAGGGCCAGTGCTTTATCCACTTCGCCACCTAGCTGCCCTCACACTCTCTTTTTTAAACTGGACATCTGCATATTTATAGGGCAGTACAATAACACCTATCCTATTTTTAAATTAATTTTTTTAAATGAACAATTTTCTCTCCCTCCTACCTTCATCCTCCCATTTGAAGAAAAAACACCCTCTTATAATAAATATTCATAGTTAAGCAAAACAAATCCCCACATTGCCCATGTCTAAAAATGTTTGTCTCATTCTGTATCTTGAATCTATCACCCTTTATCAGGAATAATGCTTCATTATCGATCCTTTGGAATTATCCTGTTCTTGTTCAGATAATGAACAGTGTCTCCTCAATCAGAGCCACAATTTTTTCTCTCGTCATGGAATGTAGTTCATTTGGTCCAACTGACCTGAACTCAGAGAACAGTTGTTATTACCTTACTAAGGCAGGCCTCCAATTCCCCATTAACTATTTCTGTTCCATCCTTTTTCCTTGTGGAGCATCTCCTCACTGTGCAGCTGCCCTGTGAATAGCTTGGTGGTGAGTGATGGGGCTGTAAATCAGTTTTCACCCCTTTCTGTCACTGTCCCTGCTCTCAATTGACAAACACACTTTTATCTCATTGGTTGAAATAAAATGAGCCAAAAGGAGGCTCACAGGCCAACAATGGTTATTTTACATATGGATAATTAATAGCATTCTCTAGACATATTTAATCCGAAATGGGTTTTTTGATACAGATGATGTGAAAAGCACCATTTAAAAAGATTCATTATTATTAATCTTCTCTAGAAACAGAACTAGCTGCCACAGAGTCAGCTGGATGACTCATGAATATCTTTGTTTATAACAAAATCCCACAATAATTCTTGAAATACTGTTCCATGTAATAGAAAGGACATTCTGTTGCAGGGAAGAATCAAATGGAACTGACAACTTTAAAGATGGGGCAGATCTTAGCTGCAGTTGTTGTCCAGGGCCCGCTGATACCAGGTGCAAATGATTGTAGAAATGCTGGTGGGCAGAGCTTCTGCTTAAGAGGGAAAATCTAGCCCAAGCATTAAAAATTTGGGTTTTTTTGGTGAGGCAATTGGGGTTAAGTGACTTGCCCAGGGTCACACAGCTAGTAAATGTCAAGTGTCTGAGGCCAAATTTGAACTCAGGTCCTCCTGAATCCAGGGCCAGTGCTTTATCCACTGTGCCACCTAGGGCCCCCTAGATCAAACATTTTTAACCTGGGATCCTTGTACTTGAGTTTTGCTATATAAGATGACAAATTGACAACTGCATTTTCTTTGAAACCCTTTTTATGTATTTAAAAAAATTATTCTGAGAAGAGCTCCATCACCAGACTGTCAAAAGAGGTCCAAAACACACACAAAAAAGGTTAAAAATTCTTGCTCTAGAGAAAATAGTATTGGATTTGGAAATAGAGTTCTGTCTTTGACATTTGCTACTTTATGAACTTAGTTAAGTCTCTTTCCATTTCTGGGTCTCAGTTTCCACATCTATAAAACCAGAGGACTCTATCAGTGGTTCTCAAACTTTTTGGTCTTTAAATTTTAAATTCTTGAGGATTCTTCCCAAAGAGCTTTTGTTTATATGGATTCTATTTGTTGATACTTACTGTATTAGAGATGACAGCATTGGGGCAGCTAGGTGGCACAGTGGATAGAGCACTAGCCCTGGATTCAGGAGGACCTGAGTTCAAATCTGGCCTCAGACACTTGACACTTACTAGCTGTGTGACTCTGGGCAAGTCACTTAACCTCAATTGCCTCACCAAAGAAAGAAAGAAAGAAATGACAGCTTCTTAGACTACTCTTGACCTGCCATACAAGATTATTGCTAAGGTCCCTTCCAGCTTTAGATCTATGATTCTAGAACAGCCTGCAGGCAAGGAAGCTGTGGTCCCAAATATGGAGTATCACATTAAAAATAGGTTGGGTATGGGGCTTCTCGGTGGCGCAGTGGATAAAGCACCAGCCCTGGATTCAGGAGGACCTGAGTTCAAATCCAGCCTCAGACACTTGACACTTACTAGCTGTGTGACCCTGGGCAAGTCACTTAACCCTCATTGACCTGCAAAAACACTAACAAACAAACAAAAGTAGGTTGGGTACAACTGAAGAGTCCATATCCTGAATCCTACTGTGATTTCCTTCCTGGAGGCTTCAGCTTAATCCTGGTTTCTCCCCCTTTGGAGACTCCTTCTTAGGCTTCCTACTTGGTTGCCTATCCTAATTTTGAATCTCCTTGACACTGGTTTCTGACTCAAGCTCTTCAAATTCTCCCTTGTGGAATTCAGGCTTACTACCTCTTCTCACATTTGAATCTACTTCAGGTCGGATGGAAGTCTTGTTATGATAGAGTCCCTTGGAAGATCCTGCTTTTGTCTGAATTAGGACATGGTGAGTCATCTCACATTTGTCTCAGCTAGATTGTCATACTCGTGCCTAGGTGCTTGGTGATTGAAATCCTTCTTGCCCTAAACCACCTGCCACCTCCTTAATACCAAAGTTTCTAGCATCCCAGAATGAATCTGTGGCAAAGTTCTTACCTGCTGGAAGCCTGGACCTTAATGCCAAATAGTGCCTATATAGTTGGTTAGCTAATCTGTTAGGATACCCAGAAAGTCAAGGTCACGGTGTTGATTCTTGGCCAAGCCAGTTAGCTTCAGTTTATTCCATGACCATGGGCTGAATCTTTAGCACTAGCAAGCTGTCTTGTAAATGCCCGTCATTGGCCCCCAAGGGTGAATGAATATGGATGGATTAGCACAAAATCCATCTCCTGGGCTGGGGGTGGAAAACAACTCTGGCATATTTGTCCACAGCATCATCTTTGGAGACTAAGGATGACATATAAATATTGGTTATGCATTATGTATATTTGCAGAAGACTCCAGAATTCCATTTTTGCTCACCTGAAGTGGGTGTCATAAATAAATACTTAACCTAGCATTTGAAAGCAGTTTCTTCAGTTCTACCCTAACTCACATCTAAAATAAACCCATTTAGTTCTTTCATGTGGAGGGTTTCACAATCAAATCATTAACCCAACTTGATTTGTATTAAAGTATTCCCAGATGAAAAATCTTAAGTCAACAGCATTTAACCCAAAGGTGCATCACCTTCAGGGCTGAGCATTCTCAACAATCCAGGTTACTCAAGTAATGTTTCATTGCTTCTCTCACTAATAATTGCCAAAGGCTGCTACACAAATTATTTCTACACCCTGCTACACCAATTATTTCTAGTTGGAATAATAGCATCATAATAGTTGGCATTTAGATAGGGCTTTAGTTTGCAAACCACTTTAAATCTATTATCTCATTTGATCTTCACAACAACTCTAAGAGGTAATGCTATTATTATCGACATTATGATGAGGAAACTGAGGCAGACAGGGATTAAGTGGCTTGCCCACAATCACATAGCAAGTAGAAGTATTGGAAGTCTTATGTTGCTGATGCCAAGTCCAGAACCCTTGCTCTTCCTCTTTTTTTTTCCTTTTTTTTTTTTTTGTGGGGCAATGAGGGTTAAATGATTTGCCCAGGGTCACACAGCTAGTAAGTGTCAAGTGTCTGAGGCCATATTTGAACTCAAGTCCTCCTGAATCCAGGGCTGGCACTTTATCCACTGTGCCACCTAGCTGCCCCTCCTTGCTCTCACTCTTATTCTATCTAGCTGCCTCATTGAGCCTGCCTCACAGCAGGCTCAAGAAGGGCTCTTTTTTGAAACCCAGGCTGACCTCTAGATTCATTTGTGGAGATGAATGAATTAATATGGGGCCATGTGCCAAAACCCATAATTTCAATTCCCAGTAATGATTAAGTGCTGAGCCTGGAGTCAGGAAGACCTAAGTTCAAATGTGGCCTCAGACACTTACTATCTGTGTGACCCTGGGTAAGTCACATAACCTGTTTGCTTCACTTTCCTCAGCTGTAAAATGGAAATAACAGTACATAGCCCCCCACCCCCGGGTTGTCTCAAATTAGATATTTGTAAAATGCCTGGCACATAGTAGATGTCGTATAAATGCTTATTCCTTTACTTTCCTTTTCCCAATTAATCAGGGACAGAACTTTGGGACTCAGCCAAAAAAAATTTTCTACACTATGCCTCAGTTTCTCCATCTGCACAGATATTAAATCTTGATCTGAGTTGTGTAGAATGTTAAATTAGTCTGTCATTAAATATTAAACAATAATTAAAAAAATAAAACCTTCTGCCATAGGGCCTATTCACATGCTCTTAAGAATGTGAATTCTTCAGAGGCCAATGAAATAAATATATTTATGATTGCTATTTTCTGGAAAATTGCCATTTCATTCAAATCAGTAGCAGTTCAATTCTACACTAATAGGATTCACAGACACTGTGCCCATCAAATTCCTATAACCCTACTGGGCACTGTTATCATATCCAACTAAAACCTTAAATCAGAAATTTCATGGTCAAGATGCTCATATTCTGTCCCCAAACTCCCAATTGTCTAAAGTGCAAACCCTAAGGCTCCGTGATTGTGGCTTTGCTCTATTTCCTTTCTAGGATGATTTTTACCTCTGACCTCAGAGAATTTTGTTGGTACCTCCCTTTGTGCATATTACGTACCATCTTGTCTGAAAGTTATTGGCGTATGCATCTGTTACATCTCTGCTAGATATGTCCTTCAGGAGGACAGATTCTGTTATTTATCTTTAAGTCTGGTATCCAACACAGTTCTCTGCTCTTTTTTTTTAAATTATGATTTGGATTTAGGATTTTACTGGTGTTGGCAATCTTGGTGTTGGAAGATTTTCTGCAACTTAGAGTCTTAGAGCAGGGTTTCTTACCATTTTTTTTTTTTGGTCACAGAGCCTTCCCCCCCCCCCTTGGTAGTCTAGAGAAGCCTATAGGTCCCTTCTCTAATAATGTTTTCAAATGCTTAAAATAAAATCCACAGGATTTCAGAGAAAACCAAGAATCCTAAAATCATTATCAGATATTTTTAAAAAATTAAGGACCCCAGGTTAAGCATTATGATTAAAGTTGGGAGGGGCATTGAGGTTAAACGACTGGTCTGGGGCCACACAGCCAGCAGGTGTCAAAGACCAAACTTCAGCCCTAGGATTTCCTGATTCCAATGGATATTTTATTCCCAATGAGGTGTCAAACTCAAATGGAAATGGGGGAGGCAGCTAAGTGGCACACTGGATAAAGCACTAGTCCTGGATTCAGGAGGACCTGAGTTCAAATCTGGTTTCAGACACTTGACACTTACTAGCTGTGTGACCCTGGGCAAATCATTTAACCCCAATTCCCTCACCAAAAAAAAAAAAAAAATGGAGAGAGGGGCCTCTAGTCCATCCATAAGGATCACCACAGCCTGCATACTGATTTAGATTGCCACACACACCAACATCATCTCAGCACTGGGGAGTGTTGCTGGCCAGCGTGGTGTTAGTCACCTCTGTACTGTAATTCAGCATGCTGCCTCTGGAGCTGTTTAATACATTTTTATTACATTGAGTCGAGCATCAATAACAACATGCTGTAACATTAATAACACCATGAGTGAAACAGTCTCTCCTCCTCACAAGGGAAGGAGTGAATATAGCCAGCGTCTGCAGGAGCCTTAAAGCAGCTTTACTGGAGTCACAGAGAAAGAACATCTTGGGAGGCATGATTTGAAAAAGATAAGGCCGTCGGGTATCTTGTTGGGCAGGGGGCGCAATTGGTCCTTATTGTATGAGGAGAGAGGCTGTTCAGCTTTCTTTCTGTCAGGAAGCTGGTGGTTTTATTATAGTATAGAGAAGACAAGGCAGCTTGGCACACCAGCCCTTGGGTTTCTGAAGAGGCATTAATGGTTTTAGGTAGAAGCAACATTGCTAAATCTCTCCAGGACACTGAAATTGCAGGGGTAGGAGGATTAATCAAGTTGGAAGTGGGGGGGGGGGAAGGTAAGCTGGGCTGTTTTTGCTGTTCCATTCAATTAAAAAAGAAATCGATCTGCAGGACAGATGACACGATTTTCATAGAATAACCATCCTCTCCTGTGGTTAACTTGTCTTTTGAAAAATGAAGTGAGCCAAAAAGGGTAATTTTCTGCGAGGATTGAGCATTCAGGAGCTGGGGAAGTTAGAGAATTAGAAAACATTTTCTGAGGAAACCTGTCTGTTCCATATTGGTTGTCTCTTCCTTAAAATGGTATTGGAATCTAACAGAGGAGGCAGAGCAATCATTTAGAAACCCAGTACAGACTCTTTAGGGAACAAAGAAAACAATCATTACATACAATAGATCATACTCCCACATGCAGGGTTTGAGGAATAGCACTCTATCTTCTCCAGTTGAGGAACAGCCCTATATTGATGACCAGATCTATCCTGGGGGGGGGATCTATTGAGATGCTGCATTATTAACTGGAGCTTTTATGTAGCTCTACTTACAGTAGATGATTTTTAGAAGCATGCATGTGTGTGCTCATGGGGGTGGGGAGCAGTGCATGCATATATGGAGCCTCTGTCCTCCATCCTCAGGCTTGACTGCCTCCCCAAATGGCCTTGCTATAATACTGACTTCCTAAGGGTCCTATATGGTTTGACTGGGTACAGGTGCCTGAGACATCTTTGAAAGAGATTAAAAAGAGAACCCAATTTCTTTCCTTTTTTTTTTTAGTGAGACAATTGGGGTTAAGTGACTTGCCCAGGGTCACACAGCTAGTAAGTGTTAAGTGTCTGAGGCCGGATTTGAACTCAAGTACTCCTGATTCCAGGGCCAGTGCTCTATCCACTGTGCCACCTAGCTGCCCCCGAGAACCCAATTTCAAAGCTGGCATTTGGGGAAAACCTCGGGTGAAGTCTTAAGAAACCCAGGACTAACCACAAAAACACTTCGTCTTCCTTCATTCGACATCATTAGTTAACCTAGTTTGGAAGAATAGGGGCTTCAAGTCTTACACTGGAGTGAATGCCATGGGTCGGAAGGCCCCAGGGAGCCTAAGAAATGCTCTCCTAGCCACCAAAGGCAAAGGGAAAATAGGGAGCAACCTACCCAGGATCTTCTCCAGAGTATTCCTGGTGTGGAACCCACCCCACCCCCATCATAAGGCTCATTAGTATTCAAGGCCATTCTGGATCTTGGAAATCAGCTCTAAGGGAGCATGTTTTGGTCCCAGTTTCCTGTCTTCCACCCCTTGCTCTGACCCCACCAGGTCTGTCCTGGATTTAGACAAGTTTTCCCAGAGGATGGGTAGGCAAAGAAGGATCTAGGGCTGAGACAGCTCTCTCCCTCCCCCTAAACCCCTCAAACCAACTTCTCCCCATTCTGGACCTAGAGCTTTGGCTTTGAATTAAAATTAGGGGAGCTTCTAAAAGGTAGAAGAAGCAGAGTGGGCAGGATCCCATTTGTGTGTATGTATGTGTGGGTGTTTTCCCCATGGCATTCAACACTGTGTGTGGGAGACAGATGAGGGCCCAGTCAGTGACTCTGGAGTAGCTCCTCCCAACAGATGGGCTGTGAAAACACCTCCCTCTCCAACCAGAGCTCATATGAATAGTAGAAATCCTCAGGGAGTTCCAGCTTCTGCCCTAGGACACTCTGCAAGCAGTTATCCACAGGTGCAAACTCTGAATCCTGGGGTCTGTCATAGCGCCGGCTGTTAAAAGACTCGATGTTGGCCCTTAAGGTGCACTCTTCTGCCTGGAAGTCCCATGGCCTGGCATCAATGTCTGTGTTGGGAAGAAGGAAAAGGATGATAAGAGAAGCACGCATATTACTGGGGTTACATCTTCTTGACCCAGCTACAATGAGTGAATGAATGAAAAAGTCTACTACGTTTAAGGTCTAGGGATACAAATACAAAAAGAAAGACAGTGCCTGCTAACAGAACTCACGTTCCAATAGGGAAGTTAACACATATCGGGGAATGGTAGCCAAAGAAGAGAGTTTGGATCTAGGGAATCACAGGGGAGTCACCAGTGAATTGATGTAGAGGATAGCTTTCAATAGTTTGGAACCATCCACAAACTTCTTTGGAAGTAGAAGTGGGAAATTTCAGCTTCCAAGAGGTGGGAGGGAGTATGGGGATTTACTGCTAAGAAGTCCCCCGACCCCAACCCATTTTTCTAGAATCTCTACAAACTCCACTTAAGGGCAGTGGTCTCTTCCTGCCAGCTGTAAATCTCACGATTTCAAGACAAGGACACATCTTTGTTTCACTTGCACATAGAGTGCTTTAAGGTCCACAAAACATTTATTTTCCCTCAAAACAACCTTAGGAGATAGGTCGGATAAGTATGACTCTTCTGATTTTACAGATGAAGTAACCGAGGCTCTGAAAGATATAGTTACTCCCAGGTGGGACTGAGAGTAGACAAAGCTCTTAAAGTTTACAACTGCATAAAGACACACACCCTCCTCGATAAAACTGTTCATCTCTTTTGGTCCCCTGTGTGCCACCTGGCCTTTTTCCTTACCTTACGTAGAATCTTCTTCAAAGCTTCTTAAGCTATGCTATTTTTTTCACTTTTAATTTATGTCCTTTATGCCTCATTATTGATTCATTGAGAAGCAGGAGGGAGGGGGTAGACTAGGAAGAACACTAGACTTGCAGTTTGAGCCCCAGTTCTGACACACACTTGCCGTGTGATATTGGACAAGTCACTCCACCCCACTAAGCCTCAGTTTCTTCATCTATAAAATGTGGATAATAATACCTCCACACTAATCTATCTACCTCTCAGAAAAACTGTAAGCAAAGTATCTGCCAGTTCTATGGCTTTTATATGAATGAAGGCTGTTGTGGTTATTCATTATGAGGAGCAAAATTTGGACTGAGGCTGAGGAGGCAGGGCAGCCACAGGCATCAAAGTAAATAAATGTCAGAAGTATCTGATGGGGGCTGCTAGGTGGCACAGTGGATAAAGCACCAGCCCTGGAGTCAGGAGGACCTGAGTTCAAATCTGGCCTCACACACTTGACACTTACTAGCTGTGTGACCTTGGGCAACTCACCCATTGCCCCCCACCAAAAGAAGTGTCTGATGGATTTGCCAATTGTTGAACAACTTATTCACCTAACTAGAAGCATCCGAAGAATTTAAATTGCTAGTTTTGTTTTATGGTACATGGTAGAAGTGGTCTGATGATGCCTGAAGCAGACCAGTGATGTGCATCCTTGTTTTTTTAACTCACCCAAAGTTGGAGCATGTTCTAAATGCCAACAAGTATAGATGACCCTGCTAATAATAAGCCTTTATCAGAGCTACACAAACATATGGCAAACCTAGATTTGTGTAGCCAACACCAGGACATGGGAAAATATTTATATAATCAAGGTTCCTAGCTAAGGGACCCTTTACTTCAGGCTACACAGAATCAACCTTACTTTATGAGACAGATGTGTTCTTGGGAGATTGTACAGATTGAATCCTATTTAAGAGAACTAGAAGCACTTGAATAATGGAAAGAATACTGGGCTTAGAGTCAAGAAGACCTGGGTTCAATTTCCAGTTCTGCCACTTGAAGAATTTCAGCACATGATTTTGCCCAAGTTTAAGTTTCTGCCTTTGCTAGGAGGCCTAATGGACAAGGTGCTGGACTTGGGGGTCAGGAAGACCTGAGTTCAAATTCTGTGATACACAGATAGTGGCTATGTGACCCTAGGAAGGCATTTCATCTCCTCAGGCCGTTTCCTATCTGTAAAATAGGGTTAGAATAGTGACTACCTAACAGGGATCATATATATAGATATAGATATAGATATAGATATAGATATAGATATAGATATAGATATAGATATAGATATAGATATATAGATATATATACACACATATACGTATATACACACGTATACATATATATACACATACACATATATACATATATATAAAATATATCTCATAAGTGCTTTGCAAAACTTAAGACTGCTTTAACAATATTAGTTATTGTCATCATCACCACCATTCTCTTCTTCCTCATCTACAAAAAGAAGGATTTGGATTAGTTAGCCTCTCTGGCCCCTTTTTAACATTCTGTGATTCTGTGAGTCCTCTCATCAGTCTTTTGGAGAATGTGAATCATCATTCTCTAATTTCTCTCTTTTATGAAAATGCAGGTTTATATTCTGTGTTTGCTTAAGGCAGAGCTTACTCAGATTTAATAGACCCATAGAATGTTAAGCGATAAAAAAAGACTCCTAGGAGTAATCTAGTCCAATGTCCTCATTTAACAGGCTTCAAGGCCAGTTTGGAGCTCAGAACTGGAGCTCTAGGGTTGTTTGTTTTAGTCAAGGGTCTCTGAGTAACACCCCTTACTTGGTGTGATCCTACCATGTTTCTCCTAGAATTAGACCAAGCCAGAGTTAAATTGTGTGGACTATTTTTCACTTTTATTTGTCTTTTCATGGATTCAGAAAAAGAGGCCTAGAGCAGAATTGAGGTCCTCCAACTTCTTGTTCCATGCTCTTTCTCCTCAAGCACTCAGTCTCCCAGGACATAAACATCAGACCTCATGTCATCACCTGGAGGTCACTACAAGGGGATTCGACCTCTAGTGGTTTCTCTCCTTACCCAGAGCATGAAATAACATTTCCTCAGTGCATAGGAAACAAAATAGCAGCTTCAGTTACTTTTTTTTTTTTTGCAGGAGCAATGAGGATTTTAAGTGACTTGCCCAGGGTCACACAGCTAGTAAGTGTCAAGTGTCTGAGGCTGGATTTGAACTCAGGTCCTCCTGAATCCAACTTCTTGTTCCATGCTCTTTCTCCTCAAGCACTCAGTCTCCCAGGACATAAACATCAGACCTCATGTCATCACCTGGAGGTCACTACAAGGGGATTCGACCTCTAGTGGTTTCTCTCCTTACCCAGAGCATGAAATAACATTTCCTCAGTGCATAGGAAACAAAATAGCAGTTTCAGTTACTTTTTTTTTTTTTGCAGGGGCAATGAGGGTTTTAAGTGACTTGCCCAGGGTCACACAGCTAGTAAGTGTCAAGTGTCTGAGACTGGATTTGAACTCAGGTCCTCCTGAATCCAGGGCCAGTGCTTTATCCACTGTGCCACCTAGCTTCGGTTACTTTAATGCCCATAAAAGGAGAATAAGTTGGAGGCTGATCCTCAGACTGCTCACCATTGCCATATGCCCAGTCATCATTCATGCGGTGCCTCACTTTCTGATAGATGGCCGACATGGTTTTCATGTTGCTTTTCCTCCATTGTCGACCCAAGTACTTAGTCTGCATCTTCAGCAGCTTCAGCACATAGAGTTGCAGCATGGCCTGTTTGACCTTGAGTGCCCGCTTGAGGATGGGGGCAGATTTAAACACCACCAACATCTGCCCCATAGAAGAGGAAAAAGAAGGAAAAGTTTGTGATGCTTGTTCATGTTCTTGGCAATTCCTCATCCTCTGATGGCCCAGCTCGTACTTAGATAGGCACACCATCTCAGAATCTCTCTCTCTCTCTCTCTCTCTCTCTCTCTCTCTCTCTCTCTCTCTCTCTCTCTCTCTCTCCTCTCTCCTCTCTCCTCTCTCCTCTCTCTCTCTTTTTTGGGGGGGAAGGGAAGCAATGAGGGTTAAGTGATTTGCCCATGGTCACACAGCTAGTAAAATTTCTCTTTAGGAATACAAGGGAAAACTTTCCCAGTTAGCCCCTATCTACAAAGTCTTTTTATTTTAATTTATTTTTTTTTAGCAAATACTATTTTATTTTTTCCTATTACATGTAAATATAGTTTTCAACATTCATTTTTTAAATAAGATTGAGTTCTAAATTTTTCTCCCTCACACCCCTCCACAAGAGGGCAAGCAATCTGATATGTATGCAATTATGTTAAGTTCCACATTAATCCATATTAGTCATGTTGTGAAAGAAGAAACAGAAAGGGAAAAGCCATGAAAATCAAGAAAAAATCAAGTGAAAATAGTTATGCTTTGATCTGCATTCAGACTCTGCATGTGGATAGCATTTTTCACGTGAGTCTTTTGGAATTGTCTTGGATCATCATATTACTGAGAAGATCTAAGTCTATCACAGCTGATCATCATACAGTGTTGCTGTTACTGTGTACAATGTTCTCCTGGTTCTGCTCACTTCACTCAGCATCAGTTCATGTAAGTCTTTCCAGGTTTTTCTGAAATCATCCTGCTTCTCATTTCTTATAGTACAATAGTATTCCATTACGTTCACGTACCACAACTTGTTCATCTATTCCAGTTGATGGGCATTTCCCCAATTTCCAATTCTTTGTCACCACAAAGAGAGCTGCTATACATATTTTTGTACATATGGGTCCTTTTCCCCCTTTTCCCCTTCATCTCTTTGGGATACAGACCTAGTAGTGGTATTGCTGGGTCAAAGGATGTGCACAGTTTGATTGCCCTATGGGCATAGTCAGGACAGATGTGTCTGTGGGCAGTTCACCTAAAATATTAGCCTATTTCTCTTGGCCTACTGCAGCACTGGCTGCTTCTTACCTTGGATGGGGAATGACATTACATTTTGTAATTTAATTTCTAATATATCAAGGGCATGGTGCCAGTTAACACTGCCAATGTTGCAGGCAGCCAAGAGAAATGCTTTGCCCTTCAGAGGCTGCCCACAGGTGCATCTGTCTTGTAAATACCTTGTAGCTTCTGACTAGCACCTACACACACACACACACACACACACACACACACACACACACACACACACGATAGGGATTAGCCTCTCATTAACATCTCTTAGTTTGGGCTCTGATTAAAGGAGTGTCTGCTTATACAGCAGGCACTAAAATCTTTACTAAAAACACCTTTATTAAACACCTTGAAATTTAAGGGAGGGATTTTTCCCCTATCACAAATACATCTGGCATTTTCTCACTTTAATTACATTGTAGACTAAATGTTACAAGATTCTAAATAGATCATATAATTGAACATTCTCATTCTGCAGATGGAGAAACTGAGGTCTTGATAGGTGGCTTACCCAATGTCACATATCAAGCTAATGGCAGAGTTCAGACTTGAACTTAGAAGTCTCCCCAGTGTAAGGTTTTCTCTAAAACAGATTCTTTGAGGGTACTTCTAAAATATATCTTCCACAAATGGGACAGAACCTCATTACATTAGTGGACATCAATTATCAGTCACTGACTCTTTTCGCCACTCAAAGTAAGAAAGGGTCTGCTTGCTAGCTCACATTTCACTAGACTATTCTCTGTCAACCCGAAGAAGGCATCTCTGAGGCACTACCATGAGGAGTAGGCACCATTATAAATGGCCAACTCAGAGACAGCCCTTTGAAACAGGTAGCTGTCCATGGTTAGGGAGAGCATGTTCTTTCTAAACCTGAGGGTTAAGTCAAACAGGCACTAATGGATTTTGTCCTAAGCAATGGGATGGAAGTTTAGCCACCATTCTTTCTTAGTGTATCTGTATTCTTGCTGGGGTTTAAGTTTCAAAAGGTTCAGATGACTTAGAAACAAGAGACCTAGGTTCAAATCCTACCCACCCCTGATACTCAGGAAGTCAGTTGTGTGACCATGGGCAAATCACTTGGCTACTATTAGCTTGATTACTATTTACTCATCTGTAGGATGGAGGAGGGGGCATTGATAATATCTGTAGCACTTACCTCACAGGTACAACCAATAAGAATTTATTAAGCACCTACTATGTGCCAAGCACTGTGCTAGCTACTAGGAATACAAGGACAAAAATAAAAGTCTCTTCTCATGAGGAACTTACATTCTATCAAATGAGTTAGGCTATGGAAAAGCCTTTGCAAATCTTCTTCTTCTTCTTCTTCTTTTTTTTTGGCAGGGCAATGAGGGTTAAGTGACTTGCCCAGGGCCACACAGCTAGTAAGTGTCAAGTGTCTGAGGCTGGATTTGAATTCAGGTCCTCCTGAATCCAGGGCCGGTGCTTTATCTACTGCGCTACCTAGCTTCCCCCTTTGCAAATCTTAAGGCATTCTATAATTTTCAGCTATCATAATAACAATTACTAATATTGTTTACTATTGGCTTTGATATTTACTAACCTATGTGATCATGGGTAAATCTCTGACCACTGATTTTCTTGTCTATAAAATGGTGATGACAGTAGTATTAAATACAAATAACACAGGTCCTTTTAATACAAAGCCATAGCTTTGGGGGGGGGGGTATTGAGGACCTGTGTGACCTTGGATGAATCCCATAACTTCTCTGGGCTTCAGTGTTCTCACCTAGAAAATGAGGTAGATAGACCACATGACCTTTAAGATTCCTTCCAACCCAGGGGTTTTTGCTTGCTGTCTCCCCTCCTAGCCCTCTGCATTCACCCATCCCAGAACAGATCATTCTGTGTCCTGTGACTTTAGGAGAGAGAGAGGAGATTTTTGTTTTGTTTTTTCTCCTTAGCAGTAGGACTTGATATTTTCAACTTTGGAAGAACTAAAAGATGAATAAAATGTGGTTTTTTGTAAGTTCAAAAAAAAAAAAAGATTCGTTCCAACCCAAAATGATTTTATGATCCCAAGAGATATGAATCCTAGCATCCCTCCTCTCCCTCCTTATGTAGTTAATTCCTAATAAATATTCATTGAATTAATAGAATAATAATTAATATTACCTTGATAGTTGGTCCTGTTAGCTCAGCTTTCACTGTTAGGATATACCCCAAGGCTTGATAAGGAGGGACCATTTCTGGCACATTTGCATCTAAATTACCTTGGGCCACAATCCAAGAAAGGTCACCCATGTGCTATATTCTATGGAGCAGGTTGTGTGAGGGTGAATCAGCTCACTGGAATTTTTACTCATGAAATTTTCACTAGCCCAACCCACAATTAATACCATCATCGTGATGTGGTAGCTGAGGACTCTGGAACAGCCAGAAGACAGTTGGTGATATTGCCATTTGTCCAGGTTTTTATTTGCTCATAGCATAGGAATATCTCCCAACAGTTCCTCCTTCTTTGTCCTCCCAGCAACAATATCCAGTGTGTCCTTTATTTATTTATTTTCCTTTGATAATAAAACCAGTTCATCATTAAAAAAATTTTTTTGGTGAGGCAATTGGGGTTAAGTGACTTGCCCAAGGTCATACAGCTAGTAAGTGTCAAGTGTCTGAGGCCGGATTTGAACTCAGGTCCTCCTGAATCCAGGGCCAGTGTTCCATCCACAGAGCCACCTAGCTGCCCCCAGTTCATCATTTAAACTGGAATAGTAAACTCTCTACCAAAAGCCTCTCTGAGAAAAAGTCAGCCCTTCCCGACTCTTTGAATATCTACTTGGACAGAAGAAGGTTCATGGGATCATAGATTTAGAGAAGGAAGAGACCTTCGAGGTCATCTAATACAACCCCCTAATTTTACAGGGGAGGATCCTGAGGCCCAGCGCAGCAACACAAATTATACAAGGTCACCCAGGTAGGAAGCAGCCAAGCTAGGATTCAAACCCAAATCATCTGAGTCTGAATACAGCACTCCTTCCACTACACCTGTGCCATCAAGAAATGAGAATTAGAGCTAGAAGGGACCTTGGGGATCAACTTGTCCAACCCCTCCATTTTGGGGTGTTGTTCGATCATTTTCAGTCATGTCCCACTCTTCGTGACCCTATTTGAGGTTTTCTTGACAGAGAAACTGGAGCAGTTCGAAACTCATTTTACAAATGAAGAAAATAAGGCAAATGATCTGAGGCAAATGACCTCAGGAAGATGAGCCTTCCTCTAGGACCAGAGTTCTATCCACTATACCACCTAGCTGCACAATAAGCAATTAAGCAATGTTCATTGAGGAGGAGAAGCAGTGTAGCATGGGAGAGAGAATACTGGCCTTTGAGTCAAGGGAGGCCTATGTTCACATTTTGACTGTGACACTTACTAGTTCTCTGACCGGGGGCGAATCACTTTACCTCGTTTCCTCAGGATAATAATAGCACCTGTTTCACAGGTAAATGAGATGATATAGATAAAGCCCTTTACAAACATTAAAGTCCTACATTGATAACAGTTTTTGTTTGGTGTCATTGTTATGGCTACTATCCAGGTTTGGCTTTTTTTTGGTGAGGCAGTGAGGATTAAGTGACTTGCCCAGGGTCACACAGCACAGTGTCTGAGGTTGGATTTGAACTCAGGTCCTCCTGAATCCAGGGCTGGTGCTTTATCCACTTTGCTACCCAGCTGCCCAAGGTGTGTTTTTTTAATAGGCTTCACAGATAGAGTCTGAGGACAAGTACACTGTGCTGCTGTTATTATTATATTGTTCTTATTTTCTATTATTGTTATTATCTCATTCTTCTACTCCTTATTATTGCTGTCATTGCCATCATTATTATAATAGAGCTTTTCAGTGAGACAGACTCTCTGCTGTCCAAGCTGTTGGCCCCAGCTCACCATGGTCCTGGAATGTTTCCATTTGGTCAGTTTGTTAAGCAGCCTGAGTAAATTGATACAGGAAAACAGGTTCCTCCAGCAGAACTGATTGTTGTCTCCTGCTTCCTATAACAAAAGAAAAATAAGAAGTACACACGAATGTATCATCGCTGCAACAGCCCCAATCCTAACTCTTCCAGCTCCATAATTGGTACTCATAAGTTGTTGTTCAGTCACTTTTAGTCATGTCTTGACTCTCCATGACCCCATTTTGGGTTTTCTTGGCAAAGATACTAGAATGTTTTGCCATTTCCTTCTCCAGGTCATTTTTTAGATGAGGAAACTGAGGCAAACAGGGTCATGATTTACCCAGGGTCATGTAGCTAGAAAGTATCTGAGGCTGGATTTGAACTCAGGAAGATGAGTCTTCCAGATTCCATGTCCAGTACTCTATCCTAGAGTGTACCACCCAGCTTACTCTGTAAGTGGCAATGGCAAAAGTGCTTCCTTTTCAGACAGGGATGGCCAGTCTGGAAAAAAGCTCTCAGCTTAGGAGGTATACCTCTCTGTTCTTCTACTCAATGACTTACAAATCTAACAAGGGGCAGCTAGGTGGCACAGTGGATAAAGTACCTGCCCTGGATTCAGGAGGACCTGAGTTCAAATCTGGTCTCAGACACTTGACACGTACTAGCTGTGTGACCCCGGGCAAGTCACTTAACCCCCCATTGCCCTGCAAAAAAAAATACAAATCTAACAGCATACAATTTACATCTAATATTATAAAACATTCAACTCTTGGCTCCATGTCTGCAGGGGCATTAGCCAGAAGGACAATGGAGGCAGAAGATATTTCTGAGCTGATGTTTGAGCGAGTTTCCTTTTGTAACTTTTTGCTTAGGGGGACCAGAAAAGAGAGGATGACATCCCTATATAACACTACTTATCTATGCAATATTTGCAACTTAGGGAAAAATAAGTTAGTCTCTCTCTGAAACTTTTTTTTTCATCCACCCTCAGCTGGAGTCCTCTGTGTTAGATTGATTTAATATTCAGGAAACTTGAGCCCTTCAGCACCTCATCTCATCTACCCACACTCTGGTAGACTGCCCCGTTCCCAAGCAGGAGAGAGAGGAGGAAAAAATGGCAGATGGTCCATTTTCACCAGATGGTTCGTTTCCCTTCTAGGCTTCATGTCTGTCTGTGAGCATCCAACCAATAATAACTGGTGGATTTCGGATTAGAAACAGGTATCTACTCTTAGTAACATTTTACTGTGACAGAATAAAATATGGCTTATGTGATATTAGAACTGCAGAGAGAGGTATATTAATCATCATTATCAGAATGATCCCTTACATTTACGTAGGATTTTTCAGGTTATAAAGTGCTCTCCCATCCATTATCACATTCTGATTAATGACTTTTGCAGGATGGGTCAAGAGCATAGGATTATGGAGATTTAAAGCTTGAAGGGACCTTAGACACCAACTGGTCCAATCCTCTCACTTTACAGATGAAGTTCAGAGATGAAGTGACTGGCCCAAGGTCACAGAGTTAATGAATAGCAGAGCCAAGAACCCAAGTCATCTGTCTCCAAATCTGGCACTTAATTGCAAAAACATCATAAACCAATGGCTAACCTAATGGCAAGGTTAACCTAATGGTTATAGGCTCAATAGATATAAAGTTGTAATGTACTTCAGAGACCATAAATTCTAACATCCTCATGTTACAGATAAAGAAACTGAGGCCCAAAGAGGTTATCTATCTACCACCACGATGCTCTAAAGGTCTTGCTTGTGAAAAGATAAAGTAAAGACTGTGGAAAACATGTGCCAGTGTGCCCTAGTCTCCAGTGAGCCAAGCAATAAGGGTATAAATGCCATGGCATGAATAGTTAAGATACTTGTGGGTATTGGGCTTTCCCCAGTTATAAATTAAACCTGAGGGGCATGGGAACTGCAAAGACAGAGAGTAACACACTGGAGTGGAGGCAAGATTCTGTGCCCTGTGATAAGCTGGAAGTATCTGGCTTTAAATTGATCCAAGGGACTAATCTTTTTTTTTTTTTTTTTTAGTGAGGCAATTGGGGTTAAGTGACTTGCCCAAAGTCACACAGCTAGTAAGTGTTAAGTGTCTGAGGCCAGATTTGAACTCAGGTCCTCCTGACTCCAGGGCCAGTGCTCTATCCACTGCGCCACCTAGCCGCCCCTCCAAGGGACTAAGCTTTGTACCTCTGAGAGCAGGTTTTGACTCCTTTCCATGGGAATTTTCACCCTGTGACCAAGGCCAGTCTGGTGCTATCTGCCCCAAACAACTCAGGTAATAATAATAATAATAATAATATATTTATATTGTGATTTAAGGTTTGCAAAGCACTTTATATCTGTTAATTCATTTGATAACTGTACAGATGTTACAGAGAAGTTCAAAGGAGATTGTCAACCATGTAGGCACTTTCTAAACCTCAAAGCACTATTTTGGTTATTCTGCTATCATTATTAAAATTGTGTTATTTTGTAATCGGTGGAAGAGGCATTTTATCTGTTTCTTTTTTTAAAAGGTGAGTGCAGGACCTTAGAGGTGTTATCCCTGAACACATTTCATGGTCTCACTCGATGTTATAGCTATTAGGAGAGTCCTCAGAGGAAAGTTACTAAAATATTCATGTCTTTGACCCAGAGATCTCACTACAGGGCAAATAGCCCAAGGGAGTCAAAGGTTTCATATACACCAAAATATCTATAGTATTACTTTTTTGGTAGCAAAAAGGCAACTAAGTAGATAGAGCACAGGTTCTAGAATCAGAAAAACCTGAGTTCCAATCTAGCCTCAGACATGTACTAGCTGTGTGACCCTGTCATTTAACCTATCTGCCTCAGTTTACTCAATTTTAAAATGGGGATGATAAAAATAGCATCTACCTCACAGGGTTGTTGTAATGATCAAATGAGCTAATAAAAGTACTTAGCATAGTGCTTAATATAGAGTAGGTGCTTTAAAAAAATCTTTCTAAAAAAACCCCATCTCGCTGGAAACAAATTAGGGAATTATATAACAAATAACATTTAGGGAATGAACAAATAGCAGAATATTATTGAACTGAAAAAATGAGTATGAAGAATTTAGAGAAACATGGGAAGAATTATATTAACTGATGCAGCACGTAGATAGCAGAATGAGGAAAAAAAGATATGCCCAATGACTGTAACAATGGAAATAAAAAACACACTAAAAGGCAAATGAGGGGCAGCTAAGTGGTACAGTAGATAGAGCACCAGCCCTGGATTCAGGAGGACCTGAGTTCAAATCCGGACTCAGACCCTTGACACTTACTAGCTGTGTGACCCTGGACAAGTCACTTAACCCCAATTGCCTCACCAAAAAAAAAAAAAAAAAGGCAAATGACCTCAGATTAATTGTAATAGCCAATCCACATCGCAGAAAAGAGATGATGAAATTTTCCTACTCTCAGTAGAAAGGTAGGGATTATAGGTTTGGAATGCTCTTCATTGTGGTCACTGTGTAGGTTGGTTTTGTTGCTGGATTTTTTTTTTTTTTGGTGGTGGTGGTGGTTTTATAAAGGGGGCAGGGATGGGAATATTTGGAAATGACTAGTATGAAGAACAAGTTTTCAATAAAGCTTTTAAAAATAGGAGAAAGCAGGGGCAGCTAGGTGGCACAGTGGATAAAGCACTGACCCTGGACTCAGGAGGACCCGAGTTCAAATCCAGCCTCAGACACTTGACACTTACTAGCTGTGTGACCCGGGGCAAGTCACTTAACCCTCATTGCCCTGCCAGAAAAAAATAAATAAATAAAACAAAAGAGAGAGAATATATAAAATAAATAAATAGAGTGGGGAGTTGTGATTGGTAGAGTTATGGGAGATCCAAGAGTGTAGAAGGTGAAAGAAAGATTAATCTTAAAAAAATTTTTTTTTAAATAGGAGGAAGCCCCTCATACCTCCTTTATTATCCAACATCTCTAATACTAATAAATTCAATTTAAGAAACATGTATTAGGGGGCAGCTAGGTGGTGCAGTGGATAGAGCACCGGCCCTGTAGTCAGGAGTACCTGAGTTCAAATCCAGCCTCAGACACTTAACACTTACTAGTTGTGTGACCCTAGGCAAGTCACAACCCCAACTGCCTCACTAAAAAAAAAAAAAAAAGAAACATGTATTAACAAAGAACTCATGATGGAAAATTTTCTCCACATCCAGAGAAAAGAACTGTAGATTCTGAATGCTGATTAAGCCATACTATTTCTACTTTTGTTTTTGTTTTTTGAGGTCTTTCCCTTTTGTTCTGATTCTTCTTTCACAACATGACTAATGCAGAACTATGTTTAATGTAATTGTACATATATGACCTATATCAGATTGCTTTCTGTCTTGGGGAAGGGGGAGGAAGAGGAAGGAGGAAGAAGAATTTAGAACTAAAAATCTTATGAAAGCAAATGTTGGAAGTTATCTTTACATGCAATTGAAAAATGATAAAATACTTTTATGATTTAATTAAATACATAAACAAATGAATGAATGAATGAATAAAAAAGAAAGAAGCCTGTCTTAAGCACTTGCTACGTGGAAGCAATGTGCTAGGTGATCAGAATAAAAGGATGAAATAATAATACTCATTATTAATACATTTGTTATTAAGAATGAACGATAAAACTCACATTTCTATTCCTCTTTAGCATTTATTCACACAGTCCTTTTTCTAAAAACCCCATGACATTAGGAAGAGAAGCATCATTATTCCTATCTTACAGAGGAAAGAGATGAAGTATAGAGACATGAAATAATTTGCCCTAAGTCCCATAGCTTAGGAAATGGAAGAGATGATATTCACACTCGGGTCTTTTGATTCTAAACCCAGCACTTTCTCCACTGTAGCTGAATTGCAATGGACCAGGAACTAGGAGACCTGGAGTCTGATCTCAGTTCTGCCACACATTAGCTGGACCTCAAGTTCCTTTGTAAAATGAGGGGGTCAGATGACATGTCCTCGAAGGTCCCTTTGCAGCTCTAATGTTCTGTAATCTATAATTTATTCCATCTTTCTCCAGTTGGTCTAACAATGAATGCTTGAGAAAAAGCTCATAACCTGGCCTTATGGGACCCTGGAAAAGGAGTGCTAAATTTCCCCCCCTGATGATGGTCTTATGAGGCACAGAGTACTTACTCTATGCTTCCTTTCCAAAATGTTTTCTCTGGAGACTAACTGTAGACCAACCCTCCTTGTTTTGCTTCAGAGTAAACTGCCTAGGATCCAAAATAATACAAGCCTGTGAGTAGCCTTTTCTTGAGAGCCGCCGAGATTCAAAAGTGTTTTGTCTCCTTTGCTTTTCGTAGCAGGCCTCCCATAAAAGGTCCCAGGGTAAGGGTAAGAGTAGGCCAAAGAGGAGTGTTTTCTCCCATGTCCCCTTAATTCCTCGTGAACTTTTTCAGACTTGCTAAAAAATCAAACTGTTTTTCCCCACTTCTCTTTAATGCAGGTCACCTTATCTCTCCTTTTGTCTGTCTCTCTTTTGGTAGAAGAGTCAGGGTACCGATGAATAATATATGTTTAGGTGAGTGAGTCTCTACAGGGACGTAGTCTGTGTATCACATGACCTATAGAAACTCAGCTCTGAAATGTCAACCTGACAATCATCAGCCAAACGGGAGCAATGGGAGCAGGGCCCAGCCCAGTACAACATGCCCCTGCATATCCTTCCCTTTCCAGATCCATGCAGAATGATACCGGCACTCCTTTCCAGAGAAAATTTCTCCTAAGAATCAAAGATTTCCAAATGTTTTAGGGATTGTCTAAATCAGAAGTATCAAAATTGTGGCCTGAGGGCCCTAAACCTAGCAAAACTCCCAATTAAAATCTTAATACTATTTTTTTTTTGGTGAGGCAATTGGGGTTAAGTGACTTGCCCAGAGTCACACAGCTAGTAAGTGTCAAGTGTCTGAGGCCGGATTTGAACTCAGGTCCTCCTGAATCCAGGGCTGGCGCTCTATCCACTGCGCCACCTAGCTGCCCCCCAATTAAAATCTAATTGGGAAATGTTTAACAAAATAAATTTAAAAAAACTCAACAGAACAAAGATAATGATGATTTGTGATTTTCTAAATCAATAGGCAGCCAGTAGGGATCTGTTTCTATTTGAGTTTGACACTACCCTATTGATTCTGGAGGTTTTAGAAGTTCCTTACTGAAAAAAAAAAAAACCACCAAAAAACCAAATGTTTTAAGTTATTTTAAATATGTCCTGGATTCTATAGATTAAATGCATCGATCATTGCCTCCTACCCTTCCAGGGCCATCTCTGAGGCACTAGGAAGGCTACTATTCAAACCTCCTTTCACTTGTCCCTGCTACAGTAAGAGAACAATATTGGGCTCATGTAAATCCATGTAAGTTGGGCTTTCAACACTTAACTTGGAAACTGACCTAGATGGCCCATAGTAGCCTACTAAGCATCTCTAATTGGATGTCCCAGAAGCATTTCAAACTCAACACGTGGAAAATAGAATTCATCAGATCCTCCCCCCAAAACCTACATCTCTTTTCTATTTCCCTATTTCTGTCAAGTGATTCCAATCACTCAGGTTCACAAGCTGGGAGTGAGTGACCCTTACAACAACCCTATGCTATTATTATTATTCCCCATTTTACAAATGAGGAAACTGAGGCAAACAGGTTTAAATGACTTGCCCAGGGTCACACAGCTAGTAAGCATCTGAGGACAGATTTGAACTGAGGTCTTCCTGACTCCAGGTGCAGCACCCTATGTACTGTGTCATTCTTGCATGTGCCCCATTCTGTTCACACAGCCACTGCCCTAGTTCAGGTCTTCATTGCTGCTTGCTTGGACAATTAAAATAGCTTCGTCATTGGTTTCTCTGCTTCTGGTCTTCCCTCTCTCTAATCCATCCTCCACACAGCTACTGAAATCACATTCCTAAAGCATAGGTTTGACCACAACTCTCCCCTGCCCCAAAAGCTCATTATTGCTTCTAGACTCGTACAAATTCCTTTGGAGTTCAGCCTACTTCTCTAAACTTATTCTAGAATACTGCTGCCTTTGTGTATTTTAACTTCTCACCAAAATGGTTGGCTTGCTAATCCCTGTGCACAAACATTCTTTTCCCACTTCCACATCTTTGCCCAGGCTGTCTGGCAGGCTGAAATGCACTCCTTCCTCATATCCATCTCTTAGCTGCCTTCCTTCAAAGCTCACCTCGAGTACCACCTCTAACACTAGGCTTTTCCTCACCCCCAGCAACTCACCAGCTGCTGGTCCCCCTATCACCTGCTCCCAGATTACCTTGTATATTTTGCATTTGCTTAAAAGTGCATGCATTAGGGGCAGCTAGGTGGCACAGTGGATAAAGCACCAGCCCTGGATTCAGAAGGACCTGAGTTCAAATCCGGCCTCAGACACTTGACACTTACTTGCTGTGTGACCCTGGGCAAATCACTTAACCCCCATTGCCCAGAAGAAAAAAAAAGTGCATATATTGTTTCCCTTAATATAATTGGAGTGCCTTGAAGGCAGGGTTTGCTTTTTTAAAAAATCTTCATATCCCTAGTAGGTATTTAATAAATACTTAGAGATTGACACACCAATTAAGGGAAGAAGACAGAAAGAATAAGAATGGTTGGTACTACCTGTGCACAGAATTTTAGAACTAGAACGACCTTAGGATAGAGCACACAGCTCATTAAAATATGTCCTTAAGACTCCTTAGCCAAAATAAATGAATGAGTCTGTACCTGCATTATGACTTGCCTTATTATTTAGATGAAAAAAAGATGTGTGTTAATTACTAGCCTTTGACTGTTGTTGTTTTTCAGTCATTTCAGTCATGTCCAACTCTTCATGACCCCATCTGGGGTTTTCTTGGCAAAGATATTAATTTGCTGTTTCCTTCTCCGGCTCATTTTACAGATGAAGAAACTGAGGCCAACAGGGTTAAGTGACTTGCCCAGGGTCACATAGCTGTTAAGTGTCTGAGGCCAAATTTGAACTCAGGAAAATGAGTCTTCCTGACTTCAAATCCAGCACTTTATCCACTGTGCTCCCTAGCTTCCCAGCTTTAGAAGGGAGAACTAAAGTCTAAAGATTTCAGGCTTTCCTATTCCCCACTCACTCTTACCAGTCAGAGTCTTGCTAGGGTTGGGTTTCCCAACTTCCTGCTGCCACTTTCCTCCTCCCCTGGCTCCTTCCTGCCCTGCCACTCACTCATCTTTTCAAGGTCATGGTCTCTTTGAGAAGATGGAGGCCACCCGATGTATTACATCAGTTCCTTTTCTCTGTTCCTCAAAACTCTAAGTGTCACTCACAGGCCTCCTTCCCTGAAGCCACACTTCTCCCTAAAGCTAATCCATTCCTTTCCATTTCCTTTTAGGATCTTGTTCCATCGGTGGTCTCCTTTCCCTCATGTAGCATTAATCTCTTCCTTTTCATCTGCTTGCAGACTACTTCATATATCCCCAACAACAGGGAGCTTTCTACACCATCCAGTTACTATCTCACCTCTCCCTTCCACTTCTTTTTTTTTTTTTTTTGGTGAGGGAATTGGGGTTAAGTGACTTGCCTAGGGTCACACAGCTAGTAAGTGTTAAGTGTCTGAGGCCGGATTTGAACTCAGGTCCTCCTGACTCTAGCGCCGGTGCTCTATCTGCTGCGTACTTCCTTTAAAAGCCCAACTCAAATGCTACCTTTTCCATTCTATTATCTATACTGTCACCAGTAATTTTCTTCCTTGGACCACAGCTAGCAATTAGTTCTACAGTATCCTAACATGTTTCTCTTATCATATTGAGTATTAGCACTATCTGGTTCTGTCTTCTCCCCATTAGACTGTAAGTTCCATGAGGGTAGGAACTATATTTTGTCTAAACTTTGTATGTGCCCCAGGACCTAGTACAATGATCTGTTTCTGAAATGAATGGATGAATAGATGGAAAAATTAATCTGATATATTTGTTATATTAACGGTTTAAGGGGAAAAAGCTACATAGGAACTTCTTGGGGCTGTTCCTAGGGTCCACATATGCATTATAACAAAAGCTTTCTGGAAATAAGTTATTGTCTCCCAGAGAATGTAAGTTCTTTGGGGCAGGGACCATTTTGTTTTTCTCTTTGGATATCTAGGCTTGAGAGGTAATTTTGTATAGCAAATGGAGTCAATACTGGTAAAAGGAAAATAGGGAGGTGCCTGGATGCAGTAGAAAGAGCTCTGGAAACAGAGAAACTAGATTTAAATCTTGCCACTGATACTTATTGCCTGGGTGATCTTACACAAATCATTTAACCTAGGTAGTTGGAAAGTGGGCGAGTGGAGCCACATAGAGTTGATTGATACACCCCTTCCAGGAGTTCATTTGATTATAGTTTCAGAACAGAAAAGCAGGGAAAAGAGGGCTATTGGTAGGAAGATGGCCAGGGAATAGTAAAAAGAAGCATAATGGAGTGGGGTTCTATAGGTTTGGAACTGAGTTTCAGTCTGTTTCCATTAACTTGTTTGTTTTTATTTATTTATTTTTGTGGGGCAATGGGGGTTAAGTGACTTGCCCAGGGTCACACAGCTAGTACATGTCAAGTGTCTGAAGCTGGATTTGAACTCAGGTACTCCTGAATCCAGGGCCGGTGCTTATCAACTGCACCACCTAGCTGCCCCTCCATTAACTTGCAAACAAAATTGTTCCTGTTCTGAGCCTTGTGAACCTGTGTGCTTATAAGAGGAGTTGGTTACTACAATTTGGAGAGTGTGAAGTACTAATGTTCTCAGGTCATCTAAGTGGAAGCAACAAGCCAGAGATAGAAGTCACCAGAAAATAACCAAACCCTTCCTGTTGAGAGTATGATATAAGAGTTACTCCAGAAAGAAGTTCTCTATTCTAAAGACAGAATTCTTCTAGTGTGTAGGGTTCAAACAGCTACTGGTCTGATCATTCAGGAGCTGACTCTTTTAGAGAAATATATGTCATATGTTAAATCTAATCAATTTTAAATTTCCAAGTAGATTGTTTAGTAAAATCCTCCATCAATTGCTTCTCATGGTGCCAGATGTCCTGCATTGTGATGGTTGTGAAGCAAATGGTAATTGTTGATATAATTTATCTTAAATCCATAGGATACTACATCTGGAATGATTCTTAGAGATTATCACATCTAAGCTTTAATTTAGAATTAGGAAATTCAGGCCCCCAAAAGTTAAATGATTTGACCAAAGTGAAATAGCTAGTTAGTGGTTAGAGTATATGATCTCCAAGATTCCTTCCAACTCTAACATTTTATGACTTTATCTTTTTTTCCACTGAAAGGTTCCCCCTCCATTCCCCTCCTCCCTCTGCCTTCTTTTAACTGCCAATAGGGGTAAGAATAGGGTCTTCTTGAGCTTAAAAAAAAAGAGAAGAAAAAAAAGAAAGGTATGATAAAATGGGAGCTGTCTGGGATTCATGTTATATTTCAAATTGAGAATTAGACTTGCAGTGAAGCTAGCTTTTTTTTTTTTTTTTTTGGTTTTTGCAGGGCAATGAGGGTTAAGTGACTTACCCAGGGTCACACAGCTAGTAAGTATCAAGTGTCTGAGGCCGGATTTGAACTCAGGTACTCCTGAATCCAGGGCCGGTGCTTTACCACTGCGCCACCTAGCTGCCCCCATAGCTAGTTTTCTGATAAATTCCAAGTTGATTCAAACTGTTGTTGTTGCTTTCATTGTTTAGTCCTTTTATCAGTTGTGTCTGACTCTCTATAACCCCATTTGGGGTTTTCTTGGCAAAGATACTGGAATGGTTTGCCAAGTTCTTCTCCAGATAATTTATAGATGAGGAACTGAGGCAGAGTAAAGTGACTTGCCCAGGGTCACACAGCCACCTAACTGTCCTGATTCAAACCTACGTGACAGCTAAAATCAATGTTCTATTTGTTGACCCCTGCACAATAATAGAGTGCTGAAAGTAGAGTCATAAAGACTCGAATTAAAATCTAGCTTCAGACATTTACTAGCTGTGTGACCCTGGGCAAGTCACTTAACCTCTGTTTCATTTTCCTCAACTACAAGATGGGGACAATAACAACACTTAACTTCCAGGGTCATTGTGAAAATTAAATATTTGTAAAGCACTCAGTCCAGAACCTGGCAAATACTAGGTGTTTACTAAATGCTTGTTTCCTTCTTCTGTTTATGTTTTTCTTCCCAAGGCAAGTTGTTATTGTTATTTTCAGTCAGTCATTCTCTTTGATGTTCTCATAGTCTCAGGAGGGCAGCAGCCACACATTTTTTTAATGCATTATGTTGAAAACCTAATTATCATCACAAATAACCCAATAACTCGCTATGATGAAAGGTCATCACTAAGTAAATTATCTTCAACTTTGTGATTTGTATTATTGTCCAGTTCCTGCTGAATAATAATAGGAAATTTAAAATGTAGTTACAAACTCTGACCACCAGGTGACACTGTTGCTTCATAGGAAGACAGCAAAGTCCATTTGTTCTGCCTCAAAGCCAAATTGTAGTATCTACCCTATAGATATGTTTGCTTGTTCAGTCACCCACAGCTGCCCTCAAAGCTTTAGAAAGTACAATCTCCCATATTAAGTTTATTCTAAATTTGCCTTTCAGGGAGGTATATAAATTGAGATCTGAAAGAACTATACCTCTAACTTATGCAAAAAACTGATGAGTTAGCCACTGTACAAGGTGCTCAGGAGGACTAAGCAGCTCTGGTATGCAGGTTGCTGAGCCCTTTTCAGGGCTGCTCCTTGTGGTGTCCACTTGTTCACCCAATTCTCACCTGTGGCTCCAAGAAGCATGAGCAGCAGCCACATACCAGTAAACTGTCTCAGTAGATGGGCTAACCTAGGTTGAAGGTAACAGACTAGCCCCAAACCTGTCAGTGACTTGGAGGGATGTCTACCCTAAGCACGTGAAGTCTTCCTCCAGCAGAATGGGCAATTGAGAACAATTTGTTCCAACGCCATGAAGACGGCTGAAGAAGGCACTGTGAGGTGCTCAGAGCTTGGTCAGACCTCAAAGAGGTCAGAGTCATCTGCTGCATCCCAGGCTGCTGCAAGTCATCTTGATTCTTGTCCTGCCACTGAACTTAGATGACTCAGGAAGGGAGAGTGAGGCTGATGACTTTGCACAACTTTGCCTCACTTTAATCCAATTCAGACACAAGTCAAATGAAGGACAAACAACAAGTTGGTCATTTGATGCTCAGGATACTTATTTCAATAGGAAATATGTTAGGAATCGTGGTTAGGTTCCCAGGCTAACCCATACAAGCCTATTTAAGCTATAATGCACGTGAAGCATTATCTTAATAATGTCATTTCAAATGTTCCTCATATACCGCATGTAACCTTGTTTCAATGTAAAACTCATTTGGACTCCAGGAATACAAGTCTTCCCTCTTTCAGGGGTAGCATACCATAGGCTGTTGCAGATGTAGGGTAGGATGAATAGGGTGGGAGGGAGGACATGACAGAATCTGGTCAATGTTCCAAGGTAGTTGTAAATTATTATTTCTATGCTCTATATTTATTTACATAAAAGAAGGTTCCTTTCTGAACTAATTAAAGCTTTTTTTTTTCTTTTTTTGGCACATAGTAGACAGGAGCAGACTGCAATACATTACCAATTAAGAGCTGTACAGAGAAGTAGGAAGACAAGGGCAAGAACTAGTCAGGACAAGAACCAACCCCCCAGTCAAGAACTATTCATTGAGGATGTATAAGGAGCCAGATGCTGGGGGCACAAAGACAAAAATGAAAGTCTTGCCCTCATGGAGTTTATATCCAACTGGAAAGAAGAAGGTATGGATGGATTATGATCTACAGCCCTGTGGGATAAGTAGCCATGTCAAGAGGATTGATCTACTGGGGCAGCTAGGAGGTGCAGTGGATAGAACACCCAGCCCTGGATTCAGGAAGGACCTGAGTTCAAATCCAGCCTCAGACACTTGACACTTACTAGGTGTGTGACCCTGGGCAAGTCACTTAACCCTCATTGCCCCCCCCCCAAAGACAAAGTACATCCAATTCTGAAGCAAAAGAAGATTGATCTATTAAAGAATCTAAGTACCTCTCTGTAAACACACACACACACACACACACACACACACACACACACACACACACCACCTTTCTATATAAAAGGTACTACTGGGGAGGAGGTATGGGACCCTTTCTATAAGCAAGAAACTGCTGAAAAATCCCACCCAAACCAAACAAACAAAAAAGAAAGCAGGGGACTAGTAGTCAGGACATCTAGGTACAAGTTCGATTCTGCTAATAAGCTTTATGACCTCAGACAGGTTATTTAACCTCCCTTGGTTTCCTACTTGTAAATTGAGAAGGAATCAGAACAGAAGGATTGTTTTTGTTTTGTTTTTAGGGGCAGTTAGGTGGTGCAGGGGATACAGTACCAGGCTTGAAATCTGAAAGATTCATCTTCCTGAATTGAAATCTGGGCACAGACACTTACTAGCAGTGTCAACCAGGCAAGTCACTTAACTTTGTTTGCCTCAGTTTCCTCATGTGTAAAATGAGCTGGAGAAGGAAATGACAAACTATTCCAGTATCTTTGCCAAGCAAACCCCAAATGGGGTCAGGAAGAGTCAGCTGTGACTAAAGAACAACAAATTGTTTTGTTTTTAACTCTGTTAGGAAAAAAAATATATATATATATATAGAAATAATATATAAATTTATATATAATAAATTATATATAAATATAAGAGTCAGAGAAGAGTGAGAACCACTGTTTTGAATAGTTAGGACAATGAGGATAGCTGATAGATGGAAGAGAGCTGTTTAACTTTTATTTTGCTCCTATTTTCTCTGCCAATCAAAATGATCCTGAGACCAAAAAGGATAGAATAAAAATAGCCAATAGGGATTTGATGCCCAAAGTAAGTGGGAAGGTAGTAAGAAAGTTACTTGCTGCCCTTGAATTCAAGTGTCCAGGCCCAGAAGGCCTACGTTCTAAGAACTGGCTGGTGTAATTGCTGAAACTTTGTCAGCAATCTTTATAAAAGCTCAAAAATGAGAGAAGTAGGGGGTAACTAGGTTGCGCAGTGGATAGAGCAATGGTCCTGGATTCAGGAGGACCTGAGTTCAAATCCAGCCTCAGACACTTGACACTTACTAGCTGTGTGACCCTGGGCAAGTCACTTAACCCTCATTGCCCCGCAAAAAAAAAAAAAACAAACAACAAAAAATGGGAGAAGTAGAACAGGTCTGGAGAGAAAAAAATATTCCATTTTTTCAAAAAAGGAAAGAGAATGGGAGAGAAAGGAATAAAGTCTACAAATAATAGGTCCTGGAGCTTGACGTTGATTCTGACAAAATTCAAATTCTGTCCTTTACTTTGTGATATTTAACTTTTTTAAAATCAATACTTTTGTCATCATAGGCCAACTTTGAGAGACTGGGGAGAACAGCATGATACTGCAGTATTGGAAAGGGGCAAAGGGTGTGCCCATTTTCTAAAAGGGGGAAAGAAGAGAACCAGAAGCCAGTGAGTTTGACTTCCAGTCCTGGCAAAATTCTAGAGCATATTATTAAAGGGATGATTAGTAAAGACCTAGAAAAGGAAGCAATGATCATGAAGAGTCATAATGGATTCATGCCAAGTAGTTAAGTCATAACAGTCCACTGTCATTTCCTTTTTGAAAGGGTCAGACTGGTGGATCAGTAGAATGCTATAGATAGTTTACCTAAATTTTAACAAAGCATTTGACAAATTCTTTCATGCTATTCTTGTGGAAGATGTGGGGGGAAATGTGGGTAAAAAAAGAATATAACTAAGTGAATTCTGAACTGGCTTAATCTCTGAACCCAAAGTTATAAATGAAATTATGTTAATATAGAAAGAGGTCTACTGTGGAGGGGCCTGGTGGTTCTGTGTTTGGTTATGAGCTGTTTAACCTATTGGCTAAACTTGGATAAAGATAGAGATCATGTGCAGATGACATAGAGCTGGGAGAGCTAGCTGGGATACTGGATGAGAGGGTTGAGACAGAACTTAGGGCTGAATCAGTGTCAAGGACCTGTGATTTTATTGGTATGGAAGCTTCTATAATTTATTGAGAATAGAGATCACCAGGGGCAGCTAGGTGGTGCAGTGGATAGAGCACTGACCCTGGATTCAGGAGGACCCGAGTTCAAATCCAGCCTCAGACACTTGACACTTACTAGCTGTGTGACCCTGGGCAAGTCACTTAACCCCAATTGCCTCACCCAAACCAAACCAAAACAAAACAAAACAAAACAAAAAAACCTGAGAATAGAGATCACAACCCTCAATCTCATCTAGAACTTGGAAGATAGGTTTTAAAGTGTTGCCTGGGGTGCAGGGAAGTGAGAGGGTTATAAAGCAAGTAAGGATTTGAACCCAGCTCTTCTTGACTCCAGCAATATCTGTACACCATGTTGTCTACCTAAAATGAAATCTAATAGCAAAAATATCAAATATTACACTGCGGTTGGGAATCAACTAAAAAGTCAAAGATAGAGAAGGTGTGACTAGTCAGCAATTCATTTAAGAAAGATCTGGGGGCAGCTAGGTGGCACAGTGGATAGAGCACCATCCCTGAATTCAGGAGGACCTGAATTCAAATCCGGCCTCAGACACTTAACACTTACTAGCTGTGTGACCCTGGGCAAGTCACTTAACCCCAATTGCCTCACTAGAAAGAAAGAAAGAAAGAAAGAAAGAAAGAAAGAAAGAAAGAAAGAAAGAAAGAAAGAAAGAAAGAAAGAAAGAAAGAAAGAAAGAAAGAAAGAAAGAAAGAAAGAAAGAAAGAAAGAAAAAGATCTGGGAGTTTGGGGTGGTCTGTAAACTCAGATTCAACAGTGTGAGTGAGATAGAAGCCAGGAGAGCTAAGGCAATCTTAGGGGGCCCTCAGAGAAGACTGTCCAGGACTCTTAAATGCCCTTAAGTGTTAATGCTCTCTTCTTTTTCCACACACACACACACACACACACACACACACACACACACACACACACACACACACACACTTAATGTTCCTTTCCCCTCCCAGCAGAATTAAATTATTTTGTATTTCTTTTCATATTTTGTGTTTACTTCGCTGCATACATGTTTCTGCCCAGTAGAATATAAGGTGCCTTTAAAAAAAAAGAAGAAGAATATAAGGTCCCTGAGGGCAGGAGCCATTTCATGCCCATCTTTGTATCTCTGGTGCCAAGGACTCCTCTGTGCTATGTTTCCTCCACCCACACCTAGCACAGGATAGATAGATAGATAGACAGACAGACAGACAGATGGATGGGTGGATGGATGATAGATTGATTGATAGATAGATGGATAGATGATAGATTTATATAGATCAGATAGATATCAGATATAGGTATAGATAGATAGGTGATAGATGATAGACAGAGACAGAGATAGAGATAGAGATACGTGGGGACACAGTAGGTGCTTAATACATATTTGCTGACTTGCATTACCTGTTTAAAGTTGAGATCCCATGCACCCCAGGTAGACTGTAAGTTCCTTGAGGGCAGGGGCTGCTTTGTTCTGTCTTTGTATCCCTAGTGTCTAGGTGCATAGTAAGTATATAATAAATAAGTGCTTGTTGGATTGGACTGAATTGAAGTCAGGGACTGCCTATATTCAGAATCCAAGTTCATTTGTATGAATAATAACTTCCTAGGTCACTTCCTCAATAGCTTTGACTAATGTTTCCTCAGGAGGTTTAGGACACAATGTTTTCCATAGAGCACACATAGTTTACACTAAACATTAGAAGGAAAAAGGCTTACGCATGTCCTCCAGGAGGGCCATATAATAACAGCTTAACAGTACAGAGCCAGGAAGAGTTATCCTGTCATTCATCCAAAATGTTGGCACAAATTCTGCTCCATGATTCATCGTTACTCATGCTTCTCATTCTGCTGAACTAAGTGAAGAGATTTGTCACTAGAGGGTTAGTCACCAAGTAACAACTTTTTTGGCTCCTTAGACCATCTCCTGAGGCATGAGGGGTGATGGTCTTGATTGGGAAAAGTACCCACCAGTGATGAAGCCACAGATCTTTGGAAGGAATCAAACAGTACTATAATAACGGTGATGACAAATACCATGCTCTCATGACTGACATATTTATATAGTACCTTCATATTCATTTATACATATAGCCTTCCATATATGTTTATTCCTCACAGAACCTGGAAGGGAAGGAAGGAGGGGAATACAATTTTTATAATTCCCCCTTTGTATAGATGGGAAAACTGGCAAAGAAAGGGTGATTTGGCCAAAGGCACACAACTAGTAGATGGCAGAGCTGGGACTGTAATACAAGGGGCATCATGATTGATCCTGGTCTATTGATTCCACATAAGAATTTCTCCATTATGCAATAATAGCTTTCTATTTGTTCATTGTAAAGTATTTATTCATTGATCCTTTTTTCCTTTCATATATCTCTCAATCAAATGATACATTCAACTCTCTATTGCTTTTTCATCTATTCACCAAATTCAGCTTCTCTGTCTCATTAGCTATTTATGTTGCTCTTTTCTGAGAGAACATGGCATTAAACCTGCAGTCAGAAAAGACTTGGGCTTCAGAAACTTTTACTGGCTTTGTGAACCTGGTCAAGTGTTTTCACCTTGCAACCTTGGTTTTCTCATTTGTAAAATGGGGGGTGGATAATAATTATAACTAGGGGCAGCTAGATGGTACAGTAGATAGAGCACTGGGTTTGGAATCAGGAAGACATCTTCATGAGTTGAAATCTAGTCTCAGATACTTTTTTGCTATGTGACCCTGGGCAAGTCATTTAACCCTGTTGGCCTTAGTTCCTCATATATAAAATGAACTAGAGAAGGAAATGAATGACAAGCCACTTCAGTATCTTTGCTGAAAAAACCCCAAATGGGGTCATGAAAAGTTGCACACGACTGAAATGACTGGAAAACAACAAAATAATTATACCTACATTACAGAATTGTTGAAGGGAACAAAGGAAATTAAATCTGCCAACTATTTTGCAAATCCTAAAGCACTATATAAATATTGGCTCAATATTCTTTCCTCCAAGCTTCTTCCAGCATACTTTTACCTTTCAAACTGAGCAATCACTAATACCCAGAAGAAGCAAGGAGAAAATGCCACCTTCTCCAAACACATCTGTTTCAAGGCTTACAAAATCCCCTTTTTCTTACCAGGCTTTCAGCAGTAAGGTCTGGTAAATCATGGATGGTACAGGAGGGATAGTCCAGGACTGAGATGCTAGAAAGAGATGAAGAGGACCGGCGTTAAGGAAGCACACCAGTAGAAAAGTATGACTTTCAAAGATTCTTCTCCCACCAAGATCACATTGTCTTCTGCACTTGCCATCACTGTCCATATGGGCAGAGGCAAGCAGCTGGCTAGGGTCATTTGCCTCATCCTATGGGACCCCAAAGGACAACTTCCAGGATCACTCTGTCCTGGAGGGGTGAATAGTACTAGAAACTACTGAAGTATGATAGGTTTTTAAAAACTTGTATAGATAGTCATAGAAATGCTTCACAAAGCCAAATAATCCAACCCAATGAAAGCATTTCTTTTATTTTTTCAAAAAAATTTATTTAAAAAAATTACTTTTAGTTTATGGAATAAAACAAGCATTTCTATAACATAGTATAATTAAAAGATGATTGTACATGAAACTGTAAATCTATTATGTACAATTTGCCATTCCTTTTAAATATAATAAGTTATCGTGTAAATTTCTTTAAATAAATACTAATAAACAATAGTAATTTTAAAAATAAATGTTAACAAATGATCTGCTGTGAATAACTTAGTTATTTTCAGCAATGCAATGATCCAAGACAACTCTGAAGGACTTATAAAAAATGCAATCCATCTACAGATAAAGAACTGATGGTATCTGAATACAGATGGAGGTGTATTTTGTTGTTAGTTCCTTTTCTTTTTTTTGTGTGCGTGTGTGTGTGTGTGACGCTATTAGAGTTAAGTGACTTGCCCAGGGTCATACAGCTAGTAAGTGTCAAATGTCTGAGACTGGATTTGAACTTAAGTCCTCCTGACTCTAGGGCCGGTGTTCTATCCACTGCACCATCTAGCTGCCCCACGCCACCTAGCTGCCTTAGTTCCTTTTTCTAAAGCTTTTTTTTGTCTGCTAAGTTTTACATGACTGAACATACACAACTTATATTGAATTGATTGAGTTTTTAAGGGGGTGGGGCTAGGGAGGAAGGAAGAGAATTTGAAACACAAAGTTTTAAAACTCGATGTTACAATTTGTTTTTACATGTAAGGTGGGAAAAATTCTAAATAAAACTAAATGTTAACAAGTATTTATTGAGGACCTATTAAGTGCAAAGTACCGAGGATACAGAGAGAATGAAAGACAGTTCTTGCCCTCAGGGAGGGTGCATTCTATTGGGAGGACACAACTTGTAAACAGATACGTATATACCTAATAACTTGAAGAAGAGGAAGATGACACTAAATAATTGAGTCAGGAAAGGCTTTCCATGGGAGATAGTACATGAGCCTAGCTTGAATTCCTAGCTAGGGATTCTAAAAGGTGGAAGGGGAAAGGGAGGTCATGCCAGGCATAGGAGACAGCATGTGCAAAGGCATGGAAGTGGGAGATGTCAAATAGGGGGACCAGCTGGAACATAAACTATGTGGAGGAGAGTAATGTGCAGAAGGACTGGAAAGGTGGGCTATAGTCAGCTAGCACATCCTAGCGTGGAAGGCTGAGGGAGGATAAATACTCTCCTGGGCGTCTTATAGCATCTCTTTCCAAAGCCAGCCAGCAGCTTCTGAATGTGACTCCAAGGAAGCCAAGACACTCCTTCTGTGCCATCTCGAAGCAAAAGCCTTGAGTGAAGACGAGGGATTAAAGGAGGGATTGGCTCCTTATAATCAGGGCCAATCTGGCAGTTCAAGTAGAGCAACAGGATATATCCCCTAAACAGGTGGAAGATTGAGTGGATAGAGGCCAGCAGGGAAGAACACGGTACAGCATGCATGAATCAGAAACTGAAATAGCCAAGGGCTGAAGACTCAGGGCACATGCCTGTCCTGAGCCACAGATCTGAAATGTTTGCCTCTGAGGAGTTCTAAGGGTCAGTTTAAACTCCCCCGTGCTTCAGCCTCTTCATGTGTACGGTGGCATCAAATGACCCAAGTGCATGAAGATTGAATTCAAAATCAGAGAATTTTGACTGGGTGGTGGCCTATGGCAGCCACGCCCTCTTCCCATCTCTTTCTGTTGGTCATTTCTCAAGTCTGCAGGCCTCCCCCAAAGATACAACTTTGCAGGTAGCTAGAGTGACAATTAAGTAAAAAGTAACAGTGAGAGGTAGCCATCCCACCATGCTCAAATAAACAGATTGCAAGTATGGTTAGGCTGACTGATGCAGCCTAAATTCAAAGGAACCAAAAGAATGAATGTAATTTGAGGCAGCAATAGTATAGTATCTGGAACAAGGGAAATAAGAGTCCTGGGATACTCAGTCCTGGTTGGTTGTGCCTCAGCTAGTTCTAGGTTCTAGGTTCTCCCACATTTTGGGAGGAGCAAATGGGAACACATCCAGAGAAGAATGGCCAGGGTGGTGAGAGGACTCAAAAGCATGCCAAGGGGAGCAGCTAGGTGGCACAGTGGATAAAGCACTGGCCTTGGATTCAGGAAGGACCTGAGTTCAAATCCTGCCTCAGACCCTTGACACTAACTAGCTGTGTGACCCTGGGCAAGTCACTTAACCCTCATTGCCCTGGGGGAAAAAAAGCATGCAAAATGAAACTCTGTAGAATGATCTAGGGATATGTAGCCTGGAGAATAGAAGGCTGGAGAAGCACATAATAAGCATTTCAAATACTTGAAGACATATGTGATGTGGAAGAGAGATTATTTTTATTTGGTCTTCTATAGTAAAACTAGAACCAATAGGTAGAAGTTATTGGGAGGCACGTTTGGACATCACATAAAAAGAAACTTCCTAACTAGAGTCAATCACAAATGAAATGGGCTGCCCTTGTAGGAGATAGGTCACCTAGTCCAATTTGTACCTGAACAAAAATCTTTTCTACACTGTCTTCCATTACGTGATCATCAGTCTTTGCTTAAAGACCTTTGGTTAGTGACTTACATGAACTGATGCAAAATGAAACAAGCAGCAGCAGGAGAACACTGTACACAGTGACAGAAATGTTGTACAATCATCAACTGTGAATGACAGCTATTCTCAGCCAAGACAATTCTGAAGGTCTTATGATGAAAAATGCTATCCGCCTTCCGAGAAAGAATTGATGGAGCCTTGAATGCAGATTGAAACATACTTTTTAATATTCTTGGGTTGGTTCTTTTTTTTTGGGGGGGTGCATTTTCTTGTGCAATATGGCTAATATGGAAATATTTTGCATGTATGCACATGTATAGTCTATATCAAACTGCTTGCTTTCTCAAGAAGGGAGAAGGAAGGAGAGGGAGAGAATTTGGAATTTTAAAAAATAAATGTCAAAAAGTTTTATTTACATGTAATTGAGGAAAAAAAGAAAAGAAAAAGCACTATGATCAAAGCAATTACCCCCCCCCAATCAGCACAAATCCACATAGTCATTTCCTTTTCCTGTGGAGTAACTCAACCAAACTACTTCAATTTCCAATACATTCCAAATCAGAGAGAGAGAGAGAGAGAGAGAGAGAGAAAGGCCACACTTTGAGAACTGCTGCATTAGACCATGGATCATATTGTCTCCCTCTCTATAAGATGAATTCTACTATAAGATGAAGATAATATGGGCCCTACAGGGGTACTGGGAGAATTCAATGAGATAATGGGTAGGAAGGTGCTTTTGTAGACAGTACAATACTTTACTGCAAATGTAAGGTGTTAGAGGTCCTTAATTTGAAAAACAAGCTGATCTCTAGGGACCTCTTTTGCTCTCAGTGCTCTGATACAGCGTGCATGAATAAGAATTGCCCTAGAATGCTATGATTTTATGACTGGCTTGAAGTCACAGAACCAGTCATTGATCCAGCCTGGACACAGATTCACATCTTAATTTGGGTCAATGTTCTTTCCCTAATGCAAAAAGTCCTTTCTAGAGAAGTCTTAGAGAACAAAAAGCCTTTGGTGGTAATGGTGACATTTTAGGCACTGTGAAGAGAGGAGGTAAATATGTAAGCCCTACTCCTCCACACTTCCTTGGCAGTGATGCATTTTTCTTATAACCAGTGCCTAACTCTAACCATTCCTTTTGATTTAAAATACTTTCTTTGTTTTAAAAACACCTCCTCAAAACCCATAGATGTTCATTCACACAATTAAGCAGGTTTCAGTTATAACTAAGCACTTGGATCACATTGTTTGAAAGGCGGCTACTCTTGCCTTTGAATCTTAAGGGCCTGCTCAGGCCACAGAGAAAGAAAAAAAAAGTGGTAGGAGCAGGACCAGAAAAGAATTCCTAGGCCTCTCCTATTCCTGGGTTCCAGGCATCTAGCAGAGGCACAGGGATGACTCAAAGGCTCTAGGATTTGCATCTTGGATCTAATTTCATCCAGCTCTTTCATTTCCCAGACGAGGAAACAGAGGCTTAGAATAAAGAAGTCATCTGTTCTAGGTCAAACAATGTATATGATGAAGTCAGGATTCAAATTAGGGTCTTATGATTGCATCGTATTGTTTTCCTTTGCACCATGATGGAGGGTTATACGCACTGGGCTATTCTTCTGCAAAAATTTCTTGCCTTGGGGATGAAGGAATCCCTAGCACTATATTTAGAACTGGAATTAAAATGAAGAGATCTAGAATGCTGTTCTCCCCACTCCAACATCCGTACCACCCACCCACCAGGCTGCTTCCATCCCATCAAGCATCTCTTCTTAATTGGACATCTGGTTTTATGCTTTCCCAACTCAGCCCTCTTCTAGGGTCAGTCTTATGAGAAGCCAACCCCCCCCCCAAAAAAAAAATTCCTTCCCTAGAGCCTATTAAGATCCTTAAAATTCACCATAAGAGTTTTCTTTCTCTCTCTCTCTTTCTTTCTTTCTTTCCTTCCTTCCGGTGAGGCAATTAGGGTTAAGTGAAAGTGTCAAGTGTCTGAGGTCGGATTTGAACTCAGGTCCTCCTGAATCCAGGGCTGGTGCTCTATCCACTACACCACCTAGCTGCCCCTAGAGTTTCATTTCTTTAAACTTTGAAGGTTCTTCGGTCTTTCAAAGTGGTCCATTAATATACAAATGTGTCTGGGAAGGGTTAACACCTGAATTCCTGTCAGTCAATTTTCTTTTTTTTTTTCCCACTTTCTTTCATTTTTTTCTTTAATTCAAGTTTTCTTATACAAAATGACTAATATGGTAATGTTTTATATAATTATATAGATATAACCTATACCTGATTGCCTACCGCCTCAGGGAAGGGGGAGGGGAGGGAGGGAAGGAGAGATCGAATTTGGAACTCAAACTTTAAATAAAAATGTTTATTAAAAGAAGAATGTATAGGGGGCAGCTAGGTGGCACAGTGGACAAAGCACAGGCACTGGATCCAGAAGGACCTGAGTTCAAATCCGGCCTCAGACACCTGACATTCAACAGCTGTGTGACCCTGGGCAAGTCATCCAACCCTCACTGCCCCACTTAAAAAAAAAAAAAACTTGTCAGCCACCCATCTAAAAGAGTTAACAGTTGTGGGCCTGCTTAGTAGCTAGTGACAGACCACCAGACTTCAGCAGTGTTCTAGAACATTCCTCATATTCTGAGGGAATGGAATAGGGAGATCCTCCTTTGAATTTCTTTATTCTAAAATTATCAGAATTTTTTGTTTGGAGGTGCAGAATTTAAATAAATATTACAGCTTTTGGGGCTCTTTCAACCACCAGAGATTTTGTAATGTTGTGCATCAACCTCATATAATCAGAATGAGGGCTCAGGGAGAAGGAAGACATGGGTAATAAATGAAGAGGAAGAAGGCATTTAAAGATATCTGACTCAAAGAGCTGGTCCACTCTCAATTATCCGTGTTAAATTGCTAACCTCTGACTGGCTTCTTTCTTCATGTTTCCTACCTCCCATCACCTCCTCACCTTCACAATTAGTTACTACATGCTCAAGGAGTGGTGAGTCAGAAATTGTTTACTTAGGCATTATGAAGTAGTAGAAGAACAGTTAGACTGAAGTTCAGAAGACCTGGATTCTAATCCCAACCCTGATAGCACTCTCACAGAGGTGTGACTATGGACAATTTACTTCTGGAATTTATACTGTAGACAATTTACCTTTCTGTCCCTCGGTTTAATTAAAGTGTAAAATGAGGGGAATTGAAGTAGGTGATTTTTAGGACCGTTTCCAACTGTGGGCATTTTAGGATTACTGTTTAGCAATCCACATGCCACCTGACTTCTCCCTCGGCTTGAGACCCAGTGGATAGACCACTGTGCCTTAAGGAAGGAGCACCTGAGTTAAAATCTAAGCTCAGACTTTTTTTTTCTCTTTTGTTTTTTTGGTGATGCAATTGGGGTTAAGCAACTTGCCCAGGGTCACACAGCTAGTAAGTGTTAAGTGTCTGAGGCCACATTTGAACTCAAGTCCTCCACTGTCAGTCAATTTTCAAAGGTAATGGCTAGCTAGCCTAGTGAGCAAGACCCAACCAGGGCTGGGAGTCTGGAGTGAAGGCAGGTCTTCAGAAAATGGGAGGCAGAGATAATTCCATCCAATTTCTAAAACACAAATTCTGCCTTCAGTCTAATTTTGCCTAAGATGTGTGTCTACCTTCTTCCATCCTGCAGGATATCCCGCCCACAGAACAGGTAACAAGCCTCTTGACACCAAAGAAGACACACAACCATCAACTGAAACTCCTTCTATATGTTGTCTCCCCCTATTAGAGGGAAACTTATTAGGGGAGAAGCAGTCTTACTTTTTTATTTGTATCTCTAGTACTTACCACAGTGCTTTGAACATAGTATGCTTAGTAACCAAGAGGAATTATTTAAATCAATGAATATTTATTAAAAATAACATAAATTTAAAACTTATAATCTATGATTGTAGGATTTTAATTAGCATTTTTTAATTTAAGGGGCAGCTAGGTGGCACAGTGATAGAGCATCGGCCCTGTATTCAAGAGGACCTGAGTTCAAATCTGGACTCAGATACTTGACACTTACTAGCTGTGTGACCTTGGGCAAGTCACTTAATCCTCATTGCCTTGCCCCCCCCATTTGAATTTAATGTTAAACATTCTAAATTATTAAGAGCAATAATAAACTTAAATACTTTCATTCATTCATTCATTCATTCATTGTTACCTGTTTTTGGATGTGATGTAGGATAAGATATTTTGATTGAAGAATTTCAGGATCAAGGGAATACAATTGGCAAACACCAGGTGTTGAGACACATATTCAAACTAAATCAAAAGAACCAGAGAAAGCTGTGTATGAATCTGGCTACTGGGCAGGCAGGGTGAGGATAGGGAGAAAGCACACATAAGAATAAACAACAAGGAAATGTATAAATTCTTCCTATTTTGCTGTGAGATCCATGGCACCGTTTCCATTTCCGTAGCACCCTACCATTTACAAAGTGCTTTCCTCACAACAACCAAGCGAAATAAGTACTGTAGATATTGCTATTCACATTTTACTGATGAGGAAAATAAATTTTAGAGAAGTAAGCTGACCTGTTCAGAGTCACACTGGTACTAAGAGCCAATACTTGAACCCAGGGCTTCCAACTCTGAGCCTAGCTCTAAACACTACCCAGAATGCCTGTCTTCTCTTCAGGACCACAATATCTGAGGCGACTCAACTTTCTACCCTATCCTGGAACTGTTCTCCTTTTTAGGCATCAGTTTCCCAATCTGAAATGGGGCTATGGTTATTCAGCCCCCACTACATAGCAACTGTGTAGGGGCAGCTAGGTGGCTCAGTGGATAGAGCACTGGCCCTGGATTCAGGAGGACCTGAGTTCAAATTCGACCTCAGACACATAACACTTACTAGCTGTGTAACCATGAGCAAGTCACCTAACCCCAATTGCCTCACTAAAAAATAATAATAATAATAATAATAATAATAATAATAGCAACTGTGTAGTAAGTGCACTCCATACAAAAAGTGAAATGTGACCTAGTGATAATGAGATGTTTGCAAAAAAACCCAACAACATTTTTTTTTTCAAAAAACCTAGGTAATTATGAAGTGACATTCTTTTTCAATGGAATTTTTTTTCTTTTTTCTTTTTGCAGGGCAATGAGGGTTAAGTGACTTGCCCAGGGTCACACAGCTAGTAAGTGTCAAGTGTCTGAGGCAGGATTTGAACTCAGGTCCTCCTGAATCCAGGGCCGGTGCTTTATCCACTACACCACCTAACTACCCCGACATTCTTTTTCTTAATCCAAAAGGAGCTAAGGAAACCCCTTAGAAGAGATAGCCTTCCTAACACTAAATGTCTGGCCCACAATGGCCCTACTCTTCCAGATTTAGCCAGGACAGGTGCACTCAGGCCCCAGCAACTGCCAGTAACATAGAGGGAATGAAAGGGGGGCATGTGCCCTGAGGAACAGGAGTTGCTCCTCAGTTACCAATAACCAGAGGGACCAAAAGCACAAGTTGAAACAGAGAGAGCCGTGTGTGCTCATGATCTCAGGAGGGAGCCTGGAAGGGATTCATTTCACTCTCCTGAAACCAGATAGACTCAGTGCCCAAGAGGAGGATCTGCTGAGGGAAGAGGGTCATGGAGGTGCAGATGCCATCCACCAATAGTTACGAAGCACAAATGCTCACTGGGCACTCTTCTAATAACTATTGGGGACGTAAAAGATACAAAGGAAATTATATTGTAGAGCATCTTGGGAGGATGGGGGAGGGGCATAGTCATTCTTTGTGGAATGTTAAAGCTGAAAGAGACTTTAGACATCATCAACTCCAACTTCCTCTTTCTACAGAGGAGGAAACTGAGGCCCAGAAGCATCCAAAGTTGCTCGGCTAATTATTGGCAGAGCCAAGATTAGAATGCAGTTCTACTTCTGGTCCCCAAACTGATAAACACCATACTGAGTCACCCATCCTCCACAATACATAACATTTCTGTAAGTTAACTAAAGATTTCAAGGGAGGGGAACCCCCTTCCATCCTAGGCAGCCCACCCCACTTTCGGACATCTTTAATTTTTGGAGGTTCTTTCTTCCATATATCAAGCCAAAATCTGCTTCTCTGAAGCTTTGCCCACTACTCTAAGCAGAGAAAGTCTTCCTGTCTTCTTTCCTTCCTTTCTTCCTTCCTTCTGCAATTGGTGTTAAGTGGCTTGCCCAGAGTCACACAGCTACTAAATTTATAAGGGCGGACTTGAACTCAGGTCCTCCTGACTCCAGGATCAGTGCTCTATCCATTGTACCTCCTAGCTGCCCCTAATTCTTCCTTCACATGATAGCCCTTTAAAATAATTGAAGAGTTATGAGATTCTCTTCTTCCTCCCCAAGTACTCTCTTCCCCAGTTCTTCCTTTTGATCCTTGTCTGTCATATTCTCCCATCGCCTCACCATCCTCTGGATGTTCTTTCTCCAGCTGGGCAATATCCTCCCAAAACATGGTTGATCATCCATGATGGGGACCAATGAAGGCAGAGTACAGCAGAACTGTCACTTCCCTGGCCCTGGACAGCTGAAGATGCTGCTTAGCTTAGGGGGAAGGGAATTGATTGCTATAATTCTTGCTACCAGCAATTCCTCCCAACTAGTGAGTCACCACCAAAGGAGGGTGGTGACTCCCCACAGCTTCTGGTTTCTGCTCTGCTGAGTTACATCTAGGAGAGAGGGACATAGCTGTGCTGTTTTCCACTCTGCCTCTCCTCTTCATTTTATCACTGGGCTTGGTGGCTCACTAGGCCTGGAAAGAAGGAGCTACTGTCCACCCTGAATTTGTCAAGATCCAAAGAGACACCCTAGTGGAGTCACTGCCTATCAGAAGAGGCACAGTAGATAGAGCACTGGCCCTGAAGTCGGGAGGACCTGAATTAAAATCTAGCCTTAGACACTTACTAGCTGTGTGACCCTGGGCAAGTCACTTAACCCCAGTTGCCTTAAACATCCAGGGCCATCTCTAGTTGTCCTGATGTATATCTTACCACTCGGCCCAGATGGCTCTGGAGGAGAGAATGAGGCTGGTGACTTTGCACAGCCCTCCCTCACTTAAATCTAATTCAGTGCCAGTCACGATTCCAATGTCCTCTTTACAAACAACAGTTAATCCATACTCCCAATGATGCAGTAACCACAGCTCACATGGGCATAGCACGTTAAGGTTAATTCTGGTCATGTCACCTCACCCCCACCCCTCCAATTCAATAAATGCCAGTGACTCCCTATTTTTTTTTTTTTTTGCGGTGCAATGAGGGTTAAGTGACTTGCCCAGGGTCACACAGCTAGTAAGTATCAAGTGTCTGAGGCTGGATTTGAACTCAGGTCCTCCTGAATCCAGGGCCTCTGCTTTAGCCACTGTGCCACCTAGCTGCCCCCAGTGACTCCCTATTACTTCCTCCAGGATCAAATAGCAATTCCTGTTTGACTTTAAAAGCCCTTCATAGCCTGGCTCCTCCCTCCTCCCTTTCCAGTCCAATCCAGTAAGACTGGCCTCTTTGCTGCTCTTACACACACTTCCCCAACTCAGTGTTTCCCCTGACTGTCCCCCCCACCAGGAATGTTCTCCTGTCTCATCTATACTTCCTGCTTCCCTGATTTCCTCCAGATCTCAGCTAAGATCCCCTTTCTTTCAGCAGCCTTTCCTGCTCCCTCAGAAGTCTAGTGGATTAGCTTCCGTTTATCCCATCTATATATCTCAGGTTTGTTCATGCATCATTGTTTGGATATTGTCTATCCCATTGGACCCTGAACTCCTTGGAAGCAGAGGTTCTATTTGCCTTTCTCTGTATCCTCAGGGCTTAGCACAGTGCCTGGCAGAGGGTGTACTTACCAAATACCTTGTTGACTTACTGGCTGCCCAGAGTGTGCCTTCCTCTCAACCACCCCGGGGGTAAGTCTGGCAAATAGTATTATTCCTGTTTCATAGATAAGAAAGCTAAGGCTCAGGGGAGTTTGTTTGAGAGAAGCAGCTGCTGGAACAATGGATAGATAGAGCGCTGGGCCTGGAGTCGGGAAGACCCGACTTCAAATCTGACTTCAGACATTAAAAACTACCTTGCATGGTGTTTGTGAGGATCAATTGAGATATTTGTCAGAAATGCTTTGTTCCATGTCTGGAACACAGTAGGTGTTTAACAAATCCTTGTTTCCTTCCTTCCTTCCCATCCATTCAGCTAGGAAACAGCAGCCCCAGGATTCAAACTTAAGTTGTCTGAGTGGGGAACAAATATTCCTTCCTTTTCACTTTGTGTTGCTGTTCAGTCATTTCAGTCATGCCCAGCTCTTCATTGATCCCATTTGGGGGTTTCTTCACACTTGGCTACCTTATACACATACACACCAGAATCCTCTGCTTACTTTCCCTTGGAGTCACAACCACCCCCTCTTCCTACCATGAGAAGCAATCTGATCTGGCTAATAGAATGCTGGGCTCAAAGTCAGAAGGATCTGGGTTTGAATCCTGACTCAGACACTTACTTTGGTACGTGACCTTGGGCAAACCACTAATTCTCTTTCAGCTTCAGGTTTCTTTGCTAGGAGATGAAGACCTACCACAGAGGGTTGTTGTGAGGCTCAAACATACAGCTAATATGTGTTAATTGTTTTGTAAACTTTAAAAGTTAAATATAAGGGGGCAGCTAGATGGCGCAGTGGTTAAAGCACTGGCCCTGGATTCAGGAGTACCTGAGTTCAAATCCAGCCTCAGACACTTAACACTTACTAGCTGTGTGACCCTGGGCAAGTCACTTAACCCCCATTGCCCCATGCAAAAAAAAAAAAAAAAGTTAAATATAAATGTCAGCTACATGATCATTATTATTATTCTCCTGGCCAAAAACTGAAGAAGACTCAGATAACCCAGTACTCTCCCAACACCCCGAATATTTCTTTGGGGGGTACATCAAGGTGTCAGCTACATAGTCTAAGATTGAGAAAATCAAACCCAACACATACATATCAACACACACACACTCCATCCATCTCCTCTGGGGTCTTAGATCACTGCTCTACAAGCCACAGTTTTGTTCGAATATCCCAAAGGAAAAAGGGGCCTGATATCCCAGTTTATCAGGCAAGGTCCTAATGAAGGTCCAGGAAGACTTGCTTCCTCTCTGTTCACACTTAGAGAAATTATTTCTAGTGCCCTTCTTTTCACTTATATAACCACCACCCCAGTTTAGGCCTCATCCTCTCTTGCCTAGACAATTGTAATAGTTTATTTACACAGGCCGAAGTCCCCTCATTTGAATCTATCCTTCTATTGAGCCACCAAAGTGTTATTCCTAAAGCACAGGTCTTACTACATTTTACCCCACAACTCAAGAAACATCAATGACTCCCTATTACCTCTAGGATCAAACACAAACTTTTAATCTGCAGCTTCTTTACAACCTAGCCCCTAGCTTCCTTTCCAGGCTTTTACACTGCCCTCCACAAATATTACAATCCAGCCATACTGGCCTGTAGGCTACTCCCTCACAAGTGACTTACTATCCCCCATGCTTAGAATGTTCTTCCTCTTAACTCCATAGAATTCCTGGTTTCTTTTAAGTCCCATATTAGGTACACTGTCCTCCAGGAGGCCTCTCCTTATGTTCCCAGTTGCTATTGCTATTGCCACCTTTCTTAGCTCTGTATTTATCTTATATGAACAGATTTATATATGTGTTATTTCCTCCCCCAAAATGTAAGCTCCCAAAGACATGGATTGGGTTGTGGGTTTTTTTGGTAACCCTTAGCATAGTACTTGGGATGGGGTAAGCACTTAATAAATACTCTTTGACTTGATAATTGACTGATTATGGGGTGGAAACCCTGAGTGAGGAAAGGAAAGGAAGGAAAACAACTCAATTTGGCTGAGTATCTTTATGAAAGTTTTTGTCATGGCCTCTCTGAGGGGAGGAGGCCTATGAAATTGAAAACTGATATCCTACTTTATTTTGTATTATTTTAATAAGGCTTAGTCAATTTATTATGATCAATACACAATGTATTGGCTGGCTACCTCATTGTGTGATTTTGAGCTCCCATAAGACTGTTACTTCAGTTGCCTACTGTGGAATTAAAAAAATTTCTATTCTGTATTAATAATTGAGAATGACATTGAATTAGAATCAATGTTTGTGAATCAAATTCACACTTGATTGTATAGCCCTATTAGTAAAATTTGTAAGAGTTTACCTTCCCTATTCCTATGGGCTACAGTCCAACCACAAAAATTCTAATCTGTGAACCTTTGCTGACCATGGAGGGAGATGAGTTAACCTGGTGATGTTTGTCCAACATGAGACTTTACAAAGAATGTTAGTTATGGGATATTGGTCCATCTGTGAAGAACTGATATAAACAGCACCAACCAATCAAGAGTAAAAAAAAAACACCTCTATAGTCACTGTGTAAATGCTATAAAACAGTTATTCTGACAGCCAGATGTATCCTTGACTACTGAAGAGCCTTGAATCTGATTTATTGGTGTTTGCTAACTATACTAATAAATCAATCATGCTCAAAACTTTGTGCCTCACTTTCTCTTTATCACAACTTTTTATTGCCACAAGCCTCTCCGAGATGGAGCTGGGGGCTCTCAGCTGCTTACCTGGTAGATGTGATTGAGTTTGAAGTGCTTCAGCAGCAGAAGCAGCACAGCAGAGATGCTCTTTACAATAATCTCTTTGTGTCTGTTCACATCAATGCCCAGCTTCATACTCTGGAGCACAGTTATGCTGGAATGGATGAGAAGGGAAGAGAGTAAAGAGGCGGAAGCACACCAGGAGACAGCATCCTGGATTTGGAGTCAGAAGTCTGGGGTTTCAGTTCTGGCTCAGCCAATGTTTGTGTAGCCTTGGGCACCTTGGACAACCTCTTTTGAGCCTCAGTTTCTTTATCTGCAAAATGGGGAGAATAATACTTGTACCATCTGTAACTCACAGGGTTATAGTAAGGAAAATGCTTTGTAAACTGTAAAGTACCAGAGAACCATGAGTGATTATTAAAATGACAGCTCCCCCATGTTGCAGTGGGACCCAGCTGGTAAGTCTTGAGGACTCAGAAATTTGAATGAAGGAAGCCATACTACTTAGGAAAAGCCAACTCCATGCTATGGAATAATAAAAAATAGTAATTCATATTAATGTAGTGCCTTTAGATTTGCAAGTGCTCTTCTTACAATTGTTCTTTAGAGCTGAGTTTGGTAAGTATGTATTATCCCCATTTTAGATGGGGAAACTTTGGTCCAGAGAGGTCAGGTACTTAGAATTTCCTATCCATCCATAACTGGTAAGTTTTGGAGCTAGGATTTGAACCCAAGACTCCTAACTCCCAAGCCTAGTAAAAGTTTACAACTCAGGCCCTATGAAATAAAACACATTATCCTGTCACCTCCATCCCTGGCTATTTAAAGAAATGGTGGGATCCTTCATGCCCAGGCCCAAGGAAGGAGCCAAAGAGTGAATGTCCAGCCTCCTCTCAGAGTGAAACAAGGCTCTATATTCCTGCTCTCATGGTAAACAAGGCGCTCTGTACCATTTCCCCTGAGGATGACCTGGGGATTGTGGGACTCCCTTGAGGTCCCAGGCTACCTTTGGGGGGGCTATGGTGGCTCATATCTTTGTTTTGGTCTTTCTCCCCTGGGTAGTGTTAATGATGGGTTTGGGGATTAAGGAAACCAATGGGGCTGTATGCCAGGGATAGATTCTAGCAACATGATACAGCGGAGTGTGGCATTGTGGGTCAGAAGGCCTGGTTTCTGATTTCAGTTCCGCCTCTTGCTACCTAGGGCTCTTGGCCCCTCATTTCACCTCCTTGAACTGTTTCCTTGTCTGCAATGAGGAACGCCTCTGAAGTCCCTTCAGCTCCAGTCACTAAGTAGTCACTAAGTCTCTGGCTTTTCATTTCTTCACATATTAAGGTCCTTTCCAACTCTAAATCTATCATCTGCCCCACCTGGGTTAGAGAATAGAATACTTGAGTGGGGTCAGTCAAACCGGCTGACATCTGGTAGAATTCACTCTGCTGGGTCTTTGAGCAAAGAAAGAGCCAGATAAGTCTCAGAGGACAGTGCAGCAATGTGGTTGCTGGGGCCTACCATCCCTTTACATTTCTCCCTGTGCCATGTCATGCTGTCAATCCTGGAAGAAGTAGTCAGGAGCCTGAGGGGAAGATCTGTATTCCCCAGGTGTCTGTGTGTGGGCCCTCTGCTGTTCCAGGGATTGGACACAGAGTTTTTCAAGAGAGGATGGGAGCAATGATGACAGGTGCAACAGATGCTAGCCAGAGCTGCTCAATTGCCTATCCCTAGAGGGAGGGGCTTGTCAGGATGTGTAGCATGCACTTCAGGGCTGACCAAAAGGAGGGCATCACCTGGGAGGGAGACAGCATCCTGGGAAGCCAGGCCAACCCCCAGAGCCTGGGCTTCTGAACCAGAAACCAGCTGAGCAAAGTCATGTCAGGTACTGGGGGAGACATCACAAGGCCAGATGAGCTGAAAGACCTCAGCCTTCTGGCCAAAGCGTGACCAATCATGACTTCAAAAGTGTGAGGATGGGGAGCAACTGGTGGCACAGTGGATTAAGCATGGGCCCTGGATTCAGGAGGACCTGAATTCAAATCCGGCCTCAGACACTTGACATTTATTAGCCCTACCAAAAAAAACAAACAAAAAATAAAATAAAACAAAATAAAAAGTGTGAGGATGAAGCATTCCCTCCCAGAAGTGATGGGAGGAGAGGGAGAGGGAAATAGGGAGTGAGAGAGAGAACGAACTAACTATATGTTCTCAGATATGCCCGATATGTTGAGTTGTTTTGCTGTGCTATACATATTTGTTACAAGGAGAGGCTTCTATTTGTGAGTAAGGGAAAGCATTAGTAGAAATTTTAGATATAAGAAAAAAGAACAGGGCAGCTAGGTGGCACAGTGGATAAAGCACCAGCCCTGGATTCAGGAGGACCTGAGTTCAAATCTGGCCTCAGACACTTGACACTTACTAGCTGTGTGACCCTGGGCAAGTCACTTAACCCTCATTGCCCCACAAAAAAAAGAAGAACATTAATAAAACATTTATAAGTGCAAAGAAAACAAAAAAGTTCAGAAAGATATACAAATAAAACAATTTTGTTACCACCTTGTTAAACTTTAGGAGCATGGTCTCCCAAATGTCCACACACATCTTAAAAAACAAACAAAAAACCACCTCACACAGCAGTTCAGTTTCTAATTCAATCCTCTTTTCTGTTCTCCTTTCTATCGTGAAATATTTGTGTCTGTTCATGACAGTGAGGTACACAACAGAAAAGGGAAAAAGGGTTTTTTAAAAAAGACCAAATAAGCTATTTCCATTCTTTTATTCATTCCATGTTTATTAAGTGCCTGAGAAAGGCGTTCTTAACATTTTCTGTGTCATGGACCCTTTGGGCATAAAATACATAGGACTGTAAAGGAAACTATATTGAAACGAATTGATAAAAAAAAATAGAGAAAATTCATGGATTTAAGGTGAAAAATTCCTGGTCAAAGGGAAGATTTAGCTAAAACAATTCCTGGGCTAATGGACCTGATATCCTAGAAATGGGACAGGCTACAAATAAAGCTCACTTGAAGATGTAATAATTTTTTTTCTTTGGGGGGGGGGTTTAAGTGACTTGCCCAGGGTCACACAGCTAGTAAGTGTCAAGTGTCTGAGGCCGGATTTGAATTCAGGTTCTCCTGAATCCAGGGCTGCTGCTTTATCCAATGCACCACCTTTGGTGTCAGGAAGTGACGTTTGCTTGTGGGAGGAAAAGGGGGCGAGGCTGGTTCTCTCGCTCTCTTTCTGGAGGACCTCAGCGGGGTGAGGAGCTGGAGACATTGGCTCCCTAAGATAGACAGCTGAATCTAGGCCTCTCTCTCTTCACCAAATTCTTATTCTCCTTAATAAATGCTTAAAAGTCTAATTCTTGCTCAAGCTTATAATTTATTGGCGACCACTCATTAGATATTTTAGACTAGCTAGAATTTTAGCCCCTTACACTTCTGTACACCACACTACCACCACTTCTTACCTTGCACATAGTAGGTGTGATACATATTTGCTGTGTTGGGGGAAAAAAAAACACCCCAGCTTGTACCCAAATGCTGAGCCCAAGGAGAACACTCACGGCATCTCCTCGGGCAAGACATCTGCCAGGATGTTGATCGAATCTGTCTTGGCCTTGGAAGTTGGGGCTGCCGCCAAGAGAATCTTCAGCAGAGCAATCTGTGAATGGAGAAGACAAAGTTCCCCATTCCCCACCCCTGGAGACACAGAGCTGGAAGAGACCCAAGGCAGCTCCTTGTCTCTCCATCAAGCAAACGTCAGTTTAAGAGTGTTTTGCATTTGGAGGGGCTTCCCTAGGGATTCTCATGGTATAGGGGACAGAGGACAGGACTGGGAGTCAGGAGACCTCAGCACAAAAGTCTTTGTACCAACACATAGTAGCTGTGTGATTGTAAGCAGATCATTTGATTTCTCTGAACGTCAGTGTCTGGAACAGCAGAACAGGCTGAGAATTCTTGGCAAGGTTTAAAGCACTATAGAATTGTCCGATGTTACTATTTTCATTCCTCTTCTGTCTTCAGAGGAAGAGAGGGAGAAGGGAACAAGCATTTATTAAGTGCCTAATGTGTACAGGGCACTGTGCTAAGCACTTTGTAGATATTTTCTTACATGTTCTGAAGAACTAATGTCTTTGGTTGTTTTTGCTTTGGGTTTTTTTGGTGAGGCAGTGCGGGTTAAGTGACTTGCCCAGGGTCACACAGCTAGTAAGTGTCAAGTGTCTGAGCCCAGATTTGAACTCAGGTCCTCCTGACTCTAAGGCTGGTTCTTTTTTTTTTTTTTTTTTTTTAGTGAGGCAATTGGGGTTAAGTGACTTGCCCAAGGTTACACAGCTAGTAAGTGTTAAGTGTCTGAGGCCGGATTTGAACTCAGGTACTCCTGAATCCAGGGCCAGTGCTCTATCCACTGAGCCACCTAGCTGCCCCCTAAGGCTGGTTCTTTATCCACTGCGCTACCTAGCTGCCCCACCCCCAGCCCAAACCAATGTCTTTGAAAGGGGAAGAGCTCCAAACAAAATAGACTTGCCTAAGGTAATGATGAAATTTGGAATTGGGAAAATCGATAATAACAACTAACATTTACATAGCATTTTAAGGTTTACAAAGTACTTTATACATATTATTTCATTTGTTCCTGTGGGAAGGTACTATTATCATTCCCATTTTACAGGTGAGGAAATGGAGGCAGATGGAGCTTCAGTGACTTGCTGAGGGAGGCTCACACAGCTAGTCAGTGTCTGAGGCAGAATTTAAATTCAGGTCTTCCTGTCTCCAAGATCCAGCACTGAGACATCTAGCTGTTTCTGAGATTCACATCCTTGGGTTTTAGGGATGTTCTTGCCAAGAGAAAGGAAAGGAGATTTGAGGGAGAACAGGGAAAGTACCACAGGAATCAGATGGCTGAAGAAAATAGCCCCCATGCCCCTGTTTCTATCTATCCACTTTTTTCCTCTGAGTTCTGGCCAACGGCCTCACCCTGATAAAGAGTCCAAGGGTGCCTGGGGTGTCAGAAAGACCACTAGCTAACTCAGCACACGGAGGCAGGCATTCCACTGGATAAATTTGGAAAGCCTTCTCAGAGTCAGAAGAAGTGAGTCTGAGTTGTGCCAACTGTGCCCCCAAGTAGCCGAGAACTCCTAGACAAAGCCTTCTTGGGTATCAATTTCTCCATCTGTAAAATGAAGAAGTTGAACTAAAGAATGCCGAAGTTCTATTTATACCAGCTCAAATAGTTTGGGATTCTATGAGTCTGGACTGTTCAGAGAAGCCTTCTGAGTTCAGTGATACCAGTTTGGAAGGTCTTAGATGAAAAGTCAGCCCTGAATGGTTGCTGTGGCTCCCTCCTAGAACAGAGTGAAACCAGGGCCTGGGAGAGGGGGACAATGCTTAACCTACCATGTACTGGGGGAGGTTATACAGCATGGCCTGGTAAAGGATTTCACACGGGGTCTCCCGCACCTCCTCTTCTCCCTGTGACAGGAAGCAGAAAGATTATTCAGCACATCTAGACCACTCACTTTCTATTTGCCTGGGGCCTCTTCCTGGCTAATTTAGGAAAGGCAGTGAGTGCGGTTTAGTGCCAAAAGAACAATGAACTGGGGGTCAGAAAAGAAATGCTGTTCAGATCACAGTGGTCTCTAACGAGCTAGGTGACCGGAGGCTTCTTCAGCTCTCTGTGCCTCGTTTTTCAAATCTGTAAAATGAAGAAAATTTCGAGGATTCTTCATAGCACTAACATTGCTTGGCTCTATTCCTCCCATCCTTCTGGCTGCTGGCCCAGAATTCTGCCCACTGTTTCCTAGGTGGGGAGAACAATGCGGCATATATCCCTATGCTGAAGCCCAGGAGGAGGAGAGCCAGGGACCCAGGAGTCAGTCTGCCAAGGCCCCTGCCAAGGCTTCATTAAACACAGAGAAGGATGTGCCATGGGCTGGATAAGGCTGAGCTCAGCACAGAGCCCCAGGCAAGCCCATGACATGGGGGAATGAGGACAGAATCCCTGAAGTGTTCTTACACTGTCAGGGCTGAAGGGAGGGGAGGCAGGGGAGCAGGAAGAGAAGGACCTGCCTGGAGGAAAAGACAGAAATAGAGGAGGAGGAAGAGGAGAAAATGGGAATGGGTGAAAGGAAAGAGAGGAAGGAGACAGGTGTCAGACAGCCCAGTGCCCTTTGGGGGAGGGGGAGAAAAGCAGGGGAGACTAAGAGTAGGGAGCTATCTTCCTCTTCCCCTCCTTGGCCAAGAAGACATGACTACCCAGCCACTTTGGCTCTTGGTGACAAATACTTGCTGCCCTTTCTGAAGCTTTCACTTTGAGAGGATGAGGGATGGGAAGAAGAGGGGAGATGGGAGCGAGAGGCCACAATGTGGCCAGTCCCCCGAGGCAGGACTCCTAGACCCTGTGGACGCAGCTCTTGGGACTCAAACCAAGTTCTGTCTCTCTCCTGAGAGCAAAGACAATTCCATCAGGGCCTTGGCAAAGAGGACTCTTGAATGATGAGGACAAATCAGGGTGTCTTCTCTTCCCCCACATTCTGGTTATTCTTCCTCGCCAGCTCCGTGAGCCTGTACAGAATTCCCAAACCCCATCTGTGACTTCCTTCTGCCTTCCACACAACCAACCAGGCCTCTTGTCTCACCAGGGACATGGGACACTTCTCCAACTCCTCCTCATTCTTGATCTGAACGTCAGAAATGGAGATGTACTTGTGCTGGGGAGACAGGGAGAAATGATCACGTGGGGAGGGAGACAAAGATGGTTTGCCACAATGGTGGAGAACAGTTATACCCACTAGCTGGGGTGAGCACCAGAACACAAGCAGGCACTGCTCAGCCAAAACATAGGAAAAGTAGAGAGCATCCACATGTCCTAGTGCCACAGGCCTGAGAAGCCTACTTTCATAGCACTTTTTTTTTTTTTTTTTGGTGAGGCAGTTGGGGTTAAGTGACTTGCCCAGGGTCACACCGCTAGTAAGTGTTAAGTGTCTGAGGCTGGATTTGAACTCAGGTCCTCTTGAATCCAGGGCCGGTGCTCTATCCACTGCGCCACCTAGCTGCCCCTTTTCATAGCACTCTTATCACACTGTTCACAATCAGCACTGGCAGAGGGCCAAGGTATTTGTCGGCATATGCCCCCAACCAATGGCTCACTCTAGCCTGGCTGTACATGGATGATACCATCACAGATTTAGAGTTGGAAAGGACCTGTCAAAGGCCGTCTAATCTGATCCATTCCAAAGATGAAGAAACCTAGGCCTCGTAAGTAACTTGCCCAAGGCTGCCCAGAGAGTAACTATCTCATAACCCAGGTCTTTCTGACTTTCAAGTTCAATGCTGTACTGTTTGCTAAATTGAATTGTTTAAGAGCTGCAGATAGAAAGGAGGGAATGCAAGAAGAAATGAAGGGAAAGGAGAAGGGGGGGAGGACAAATTTCATCATGCTGGGTTGTTCTCAAAAGGACCATGTTAATAAATCCCAGACAGAGCCCAGATTTCATCTTCCTGGGCAAGTGGTCAGAGTGAGAATCCTGGGACATCGCTGAGGAACAAGTCAACTTCCCCACCCTGATACACTAATCTTGGTTACCTGCTTCAAGGTCTTCACACTTTCATGGATGGGCCTCGGCAATCCCACCAAGGTATCTGTGTCCCTACAAGAGGCAGAAATGCCCAATAAACCCAGATTAAAGGTCTCACCCAGAATCACAGAGACATATCCAACACCCTGCCCAGTTCCCTTCTCATGACCCACAGGCCCTTCCTTCCTTCCCTCATCATCTCAGACACCTCCCATAGTTTCCAAATACCCTGTTGTGGCCAAAGGAAACAAAGGAGTTTGAAGAGATGGGTCAATGTGAGAGAGTTATGGTGAGTGCAAAGAAGACGTACCGAGCACATGGCAAGAAATGTCAATTTTGTATCATTCTTCCCATTTGACAAAGATGCCCTTGACCCTGGTCCTTTTCTTTGACTGGGACCCTCAGAAGCAAGAATGACCCCCTACTCCAATAGGGGGACACATCTTTGGAATGACAGTAGTACAGCAAAATCTGTACTGTTTTCTGATCTGTTTTCTAGGTGGAATTGTAAGGGGAGGGAGGAACAGTGGGTAGAAACACTGGATTTGGAATCAGCTGGGTCCAAGTCCCAGCTCTGCCACTTAGTAGTTGTATGACCACAGTCTAGGAATAATATTATTTATTTAGCACTTACTACATGCCAGGCACTATGCTAAGCCCTTTATAAATATTATCTCATAACAACCCTTTGAGGTAAGTGCTGTTCTTATTCCCATTTCACAGATGAAGAAACTGAGGCAAACAGAAGCCACACACGGCCACATAGATTAGATTTGAACTCAGATCTTCCTGACTCCAAGCCTCTCTATCTACTGTACCTCCTGGCTGCCTAGCTAAGTATCTTAAGCTTCTGAGAAAGAGTATGCAAGCTGCCTGAGAAGAGAGACAATTTCATTTTTATCTCACATGCTGCCTGGGCATTTAGTAGGTGGGCTCTTAGTAAATGCTTCTTGAATTGCATTGGTTTCCTCCTCTGTAAAATGGGGATAATGAAATCTGTATCTTTTTTTTTTCATTTGTAATCCCATTAATCTGTATCTTATGAGGATCATCACAAGCAGAGAGAACCACAAGCCCTCCCTCGCTCGTATGGATCTGGGGGCCCATAGCTAGGCAGTGTTGCATATAACATTGGATAGATTGTATGACGCTGCATATATCTCTGGATATACATCATAATATTGCATATAACATTACATATATACAATAATGTTGCCTATAATGACACATGGATTCTTTCCATATGTTGGAAATTCAGTTTTGCTGAATTTTTATTCCTTTTTCCTTTTAAAAAATTTAATTCAAAAAACAAAAAATTAAAAAAATTAAAAATTAAAAAATTTTTTAAATAAAAATTTAATTCCTTGTTATAAGAGATGGTTGTCTAGGAGGAGGGCGGGAAAAAATATAAGGGGGCATCTAGGTGATGTACAAACAAGAGATATCAACCCAAATCTCTTTTAAAAAGACTATATAGGAGGGGGCAGCTAGGTGGTGCAGTGGATAAAGTACTGGTCTTGGATTCAGGAGGACCTGAGTTCAAATCCAGCCTCAGACACTTGACACTACTGTGTGACCCTGGGCAAGTCACTTAACTGTCATTGCCCTGCAAAAAAACAAAAAACAAAAACCAAACAAAACAAAACACCAGACAAGCACCCAAACTTCCTCAGGCCGCAGTTTCTCTCCTTATAAAGTGAGATGGGTCAGGAAGAGCTGTTCCAATTCTGACGTCCTGAGTTCATGACTGACTGTCAGGTAGCACTTTCTAATTTCCTCTGTTCTTTACTCCAACTCAGCACACACTCTCACATTACCCATGGTCCCTCTTCCCCTGCCCTCCCACCTCCAGATTGCAAAGCCACTTACTGGCCCAGGGTGAAGCCGATGAATTTGTTCCTGCTTATCTCCAAGAAGTGCTCGATGTCCTTCTGTCTGAGGGGTCAGCAAAGAAATCAGATGGACAGACATGGATAGAAATGTCAGCAAGCATTTATTCATTAACTTACTATGTACCAAGAATCCAAGTCATTCCCCAATTAAGAAATGGTCAAAGGATATGAAAAGGCAGTTTTCTGATGAAGAAATCAAAGCTATCTATTGCCATATGAAAAAATGCTCTAAATCACTATCGCTTAGAGAGATGCAAATTAAAACAACTCTGAGGTACCACCTGACACCTATCAGATTGGCTAATATGACAAAAAAGGAAAATAATAAATGTTGGAGAAGCTGTGGAAAAATTGGAACACTAATGCATTGTTGGTAGAGCTGTGAACTGATCCAACCATTCTGGAGAGCAATTTGGAATTATGCCCAAAGGGCCATAAAGCTATGACCCTTTGACCCAGCAATACCACTTTTTCCTAAAGAGATCATAAAAAAGGGAAAAGGACCCACATGTCCAAAAATATTTATAGCTGCTCTTTTTGTGGTAGCAAGGAATTGGAAATTGAGGGGTTGCCCATCAATTGGGGAATGGCTGAACAAGTTGTGGTATATGAATGTAATGGAATACTATTGTGCTGTAAGAAACAATGAGCAGGAGGAGTTCAGAGAAACCTGGAAGGACTTGTATGAACTGATGAGTGAGATGAGCAGAACCAGAACATTGTACACAGTATCATCAACATTATGTGTTGATCAACTGCAATAGACTAGATTCTTCTCACCAATACAATTGTACAAGAAAGTTCCAAAGGACTCATGAAAATCCAGAAAAAAAAAAGAACTGTGGAATATGGATGCTGATTGAACCATACTGTTTCTTTTGTTTTTGGTGCTATTATTTTTCTGTTTTGAGGTTTTTCCTTTTTTTGCTCTGATTCTTCTCTTATAACATGACTAATGAAGAAATATGTTTAATGTTGTATATATATATATATATATATATATCAGATTATCTGCTGTCTAGGGAAGAGGGGGAGGGAGGTGAGGGAAGGAGAAAAATTTGAAATTTGAAATCTTATTAAAAAAAACTTACTATGTACCAGACACATTAATTAAAAAAAAAAAAGCAGATTGTAAAAGAAAGTCTTCAAGTACCTAGATGCCTAGGGGGATGAAGAAGAGAAAAAGGGGCTGCTAACTGGCCTGGAAGACTAATTAGAACCCAGAATTTCTGGCTCCCCACTGAGCTTGCTTTGTTGGTAATTTTCCCATTTCTGATCAAACATACCTGATCTTTGGAGTTCAGGGTGGACCTTCTAGTCCACACTTGGCCAATAAGCATTTATTAAGTGCTTACTATGTAGAAGCAAATTGTGAAAGAAGGACTTTAAGGGCCTAAATCTTCAGACCCTAAAATGTGGGGGAGAATGTGGGAGTAGAGGACAGAGAGAGAGAGGGAAAGGGGGAGGGGGATGAGGACAGGGATGGGGAGGGGAGGGAGAAGGAACGGGAGAGGGGGAAGGAGAGGAAGAGAGGAAGAGGGGCAAGGAGAGGGAGAGGAAGGGGCAGGCAACAGCTCCAGAACACTTGGAACCCAGAATTCCTATCTCCCAATCAATCCCACTTTGTCTTAGAGCACTCTGTCCAATGAAAACACATTTCATATATGCCTTCTCTTATTTTGCTGTGGAAACTCTTTCCATTTCTGGGGAGATAGATAGAGTGGGTCTAGAAACAAGAAGACCTGAGTTCAAATCTAGCATCAGACACTTTGTGGCTAGGTGACCCTGGGCAAGTCACTTTGTCTGCCTCAGTTTCCTCAGTGGTAAAATGGAGATAATAATAGTATCTACCTTGTGGAATTGTTGTAAGGAGCAAATAAGATATGCATAAAATGTTTAGTAGCGTTCCTAGCACATGTAAATGCTTATTCCCTTCCTTGCCCCTTCCTGACCAAACATACCTGACCTTGGGGGCCCATGGTAAACCTTTGGGGAAAGTCACATGCTCTGTGGTGGGAGTCTGGGAGGGTAGAGATGGGACCAGGGGTCCCCGCTCCAGCAGGTCAAGCTCTCCATCCAGGTTGTTCTCCCCCTCTCCTGCCTCTTCCTCCTCCTCTGGGGGAGGCTCCTCATTCTTGAAGAGATCACGCTCATTGTAGATGTCCAGGCTGTCCTGCTTTGTGAGGAGCTGTTGGGCCAAAGCAGAGGTGAACGGGGGTCAAAAAGAACAGCCATAGGGGGTAGCTAGATGGTGCAGTGGATAAAGCACCAGCCCTGGATTCATGAGGACCTGAGTTCAAATCCAGCCTCAGACACTTGACACTTACTAGCTGTGTGACCCTGAGCAAGTCACTTAACCCTTATTGCCCCGCAAAAAAACAAACAAACAAAAACCAGCCAGTTATGCCACTGGGGTTCCCCTCCTTTAAGACCCTGCTGTAGGGGTCAGCTAGGTGGTACAGTGGATAAAGCACCGGCCCTGGATTCAGGAGGACCTGAGTTCAAATCCGACCTCAGACACTTGACAGTTACTAGCTGTGTGACCCTGGGCAAGTCACTTAACCCAAATTGCAACACAAAAAAGGAAAAAAAAGACAATAAGGTATGAAAGAGTAGATGACTCACTCTAAAACCTTTCCCAATAAGTGGGGGGGGGGGGGGGGCAGGGAGGAATCCTCCAACAAAGTAAGTTTGGAGTAGCCTCATCTTTGATCATAAAGGACAGTGCCTGCCATGGGACAGCCCAGAGTTCCAAAAGGAATGCTGTGTCTTGGAATATCTACTCCCCCCATAAGATACACACACCCCTTTTGTGCCTCCTGTTATTTTATTGATAAATGGTGGAAGTTTTTCCATTCCTGGCCAAATGTACCTGACCTCAGGGTCCAGAATGCCTAGGATAGCACAGGTAAGAACATGGGGCACCACTCCAGAAGCAAAAGGGCCTGGGGATAGAGGCCCTTGAAAACTCTTTCCTGGTTTGCTTTGCAAAGCCCTGTCTATCCCATTTAGGGCCCACAGAAGCTCAGGACTCCTGAGGGTTGGACAGCAAGAGCCCAAGGAAGGCTTGTATCAAGATAGAGTCTGACAGGACCTTCCTTGCATGGCCTGGACTGAATAACCATCCTCAAGGGTAGCACCACCAGGTGTCCCAACAGGACACCGAGAACTCTTCTGGGGGAATGGCCACAAGCCCTGGGACTTCCCCAGATGAGGCCGGGGGGGGGGGTGTTGAGGATGATCACGCTATCCTCTCCCCCTTCTCTGCTGAAGACTGGGATTTTGAGGTTTGCTCTTTGTTCACCTGTACAAAGATAGCATCACTCTGGGGAGCAGTTGCTCACCTTTCGCCCCCGGCGGCCTCGTTGTTTGGAGGTCTGCGGAGCCATCTGTGACTCTCCCAGGTCCAGGGTATAAGAGGGGGGTGAGGCGGCCCTCATGCTGCGGACCACCTGGATGCTGTCCTCCGACAGTGGGGGCAGCCCAAATTCTGCCCTTTTCTGTATCTTCAAGGCCTGTAGGATCTCAAAACCACCCAGGGTAAACTGAGGCAGGGAAAGGGGGAAGGAGGAGAGAGAGGGAGAAGGGCATATAAGAAAGACAACCTTCAGTCAACAACCCAACAGGAACTAGGAGGAAGAGAAAGGAGCATATTACCAGGGTATCAACCTTGGTTCTAAGGAACTGGGGGCTTAAGATGCTAATTAATAATAGCTTAAAAATTATATTTATTTATAAATGTTTTATTAAAAGATCAACACTGAATATCAACATGGCCAACTAAACTTACTTGATCATTAATTATATTTAAATTAATAACTAATATTTATATGGCTATGACACCTTGAAAAATTCCCTTAAACTCCCTGAGCCTCAGTTTCCTTATTTGTAAAATGGGGATAATAGTTTCGCTATGTATCTTTCAAACTGATGTGAGAACAGTGCTTTATAAAACTAAAAGCATCATAATGTTAGTTACTGATTATTTTTACTAAAGCACTTTATGTACATTAACTAATTCCATCCTACTAATTTTTGTTATTCAGTTGGTGTCTGACTCTTCATGATCCCATTTAGGGTTTTCTTGGCAGAGATCCTAGAGTGGTTTGCCATTTTCTTCTCTAGCTCATTTGACAGATGAGGAAAATGAGGCAAAAAAGGTTAAGTGACTTGCCCAGGGTCACACAGCTAGGAAGTGTTTGAGGCCAGATTTGAACTCCAAAGATGAGTCTTCCTGACTCCAGGCCCAGCACTCTACTCCACTGCGCCACCTAGCTGCCCCTCCTAACAATAGCTCTGTAAAATAGGTGGTATAAATATTATCTCATTTTATAGATGAAGAAACTGTGGCAGAGGTCACACAGGTGTAACAAATCACCATTTTTACTGTCTCTGAGCTGGTAAACAGCTCCAGGGAAAGGACAGACATAGAGGCCAAAACGGGGTCTCCTGGGATCTCACTAGAAAAACAATCTTATAGAAGCTTGATTCTCCCCCTCAAGGATCAAAATTCAGGTATCTTAAACCAAGGCAAAAAGCCTCTTAGGGGGATTGCAGAAAACGGGTCTCCCTTGCTGATAGAACCGCCATTGTAAATCTGCTCCTCCGTGTGGCCAGGTAGGGAAAGTATGTAACACTACAGTATTATTGGAAGGTAGACTTAGAATGGGAAGTCAGACTGACTCAATAATAACAATACTAATAACTGACATTTATGGGGGCAGCTAGATGGTTCAGTGGCTAGAGCGCCAGGCCTGGAATCAGGGAGACTCCTCTTCCTGAGTTCAGATCTGGCCTCAGATACTTAAAAGCTGTGTGACCCTGGGCAAGTCACTTGACCCTGTTTGCCTCAGTTTCCCCATCTGTAAAACAAGCCGGAGAAGAAAATGACAAACTGCTTCTGTATCTCTGCCAAGAAAACCCCAAATGGGGTCACAAAGAGTTGGACAGGACTGAACAAGCTATTAGTGACCCCATTTTACAAAAAACCAAAACAAAACAAACAAAAAAAGCAACCCCATTTTAGAGATGAGAAAACAGGCTCCCAAGGTTATATCTTACTCATAATTAGACAGGAAGTGGCAGAGGTAGGATTTGAACTCTGTCTTTACTGACTCCAGTGTAACATCTTTTTCACTGTCATGCTACACATAACATGTTATTTCTATTTCTTTTTTTTTTTTTTTTGGTAAGGCAATTAGGTTTAAGTGACTTGTCCAGGGTCACACAGCTAGTGTCAAGTGTCTGAGGCTGGATTTGAACTCAGATACTCCTGAATCCAGGGCCGGTGCTTTATCCACTGTGCCACCTAGCTGCTCCATGTTATTTCTACTGTGTTGTAGGATGCTTCCTGATACTGCTTTCTGATCGTGAGGACAAGGACCACGCATTCTTTTCTATTCCTTCCCAGTGCCTGTTGCATCCATGACATCGTGGGTCTAATGTCTGATCTTGAAGTCAGGAAGACCTCCCTTTGTAACACTGCCTCTACTCCACACTAACTAGGAGACCCTGGGCAAGTCACTTAATGTCACTGAGCCTCAGCTTCATCCTCTGTAAAATGTGGGTGATAATAAGCACCTACTTCAAAAAATCATATTATTTTCTCTATTTTGCTAATAAGGAAACTGAGACTCAAGAGAGGTTGAGTCACACAGCTATTAAATATCGGAGACAAGATTTGAACATAAACCTCCCCTGACTCCATGTCTAATGCTCTTTCTAGCAGGTCGGAGAGAGACTGGACATATAATTCCATTGCTATAGGAAATTCCCACGTCAATGCAGCCGTTTCTTTTGCCTGACTATTTGTTATGAGGATTTTTTTTCTTTTTCAATTGGGGAAGGGGATAGAAGGGAAAGAAGGTAAATTTATTAATTATAAAAAAAGAAGTTAATTTAATTTTTTTAAAAAGTATTGGAAATTCCTAGAGGTTTAGTGACTTGCTCAAGATCACATAATATGAGTCATCAGGAAGGCCCAGACTAGATCCCAGGCATGCTCAATATTTTGGGGTGGGGTGGGGTGGGACAATGAGGGTTAAATGACTTGCCCAGGGTCACACAGCTAGTAAATGTCAAATGTCTGAGGCCAGATTTGAACTCTGGTCCTCCTGAATCCAGGGCCCATACTTTATCCACTGTACCACCTAGCTGCCCCTCATGCTCAATTTTTAGGACTCCTTTCCCAATTTAAAAAAACTTTGGTGTTATATCACATTACATTCATTTCCATGCCTTCCCTTTCTCCTCTCCTCTATCCACTCCTCCATGCTATATAAGAAGATTCCCCTGACCACAACACATGAAGGTATCTCTTTCTCTACTTCTCATCCCTAAGAAAACACAGTGTTGAGTAGCAGAAAGGACCTTGGCCTGGAGAGTGAGTCAGGAAAAGGACCCAAGGCCTGGCCAATGACTGGCTATATTGCTGTGGGAAACCTCTGTGAACCTCAATTTCTTCATCTCAAAAATGAGGAGCTTGAACTAAATTCTCTAAATTGCTGTAAGTTATGAGAGACCTGAGGTAGCTAGGTGGTACAGTGGATAGAGTACTGGCCTCAGAATCAGGAGGACCTGAGTTCAAATCTAGGCTCAGCCACTTGACACTTACTAGCTGTGTGACCCTGGGCAAGTGACTTAACCCCAACTGCCTCACCAAAAAAAAAAAAAAGTTACGAGAGACCTATCTGACTGACCTTTATGCCTATGTTTACCATCACCCCCCTCCCCCAACCCAAGCTTTAGGAAGCCTGGAGGAAAGACAAGGGGAGTCAGGGAGTTGATAGAACTGACTGCTCCATCACTCCTGTCTGATGAGGCAGGAAGGGAATAGAATGGGCTGGATGACTCACCAGGACCACCTTCCAGAGCAGAAGCAGGACCTTCTTCATGGGGAAGTGAGGGGCAAGGCCACTGCAGAATTTGGTGATCATAGAGAAAAGCAGGAGAACAAATGGCTCCTCACTGTGCACTGGGAAACCTGGTAAGAAGAGGGTATTGAGAGGCATAGCCTTTAGGGGGAACCCTCCCCCTTGCAACCCTGCCTCTTTGCTAACACACAGACCCCTACACACACACACACACACACACACACACACACACTCTCTCTCTCTCTCTCTCTGTCTCCCTCCCTCCCTCCTTCTCTCACACACACACTGCACTGAGGAAGGAGCCTTACTATTGAAATGCATGGATATAGTAGTTTAGTGTGGAAATGGCTAAGAGCCAGAGTGCTATTCACCAAGAATGGAAACAGATAAGTTGGTAGCAATAAAAATAATTGAAAAGCTTACATCTCTTCAGTGCTTTCCCTCTAAAAAAAACCTTAATGACATTTCACGGAAGCCACTTTGGTTGTGCCCCCACTGACTGTTTTAAAGATTTCACAGATCATAACCCATCCTCATTATTCCCTTGGGTATGGAGGGGCTGGGGTTGCTATCCTTGCTTTACACTTGAGGAAACCGGGGCACAGAAAGGTTAAACAACTTGCTCCAGACCAAACAGTAAATAGGTCATAGGAAGATCGATTTAGAGTTGGAAGGGAACCTCTGAGGTCCCCACGTCCAACTCATCTTATTTTACAGCTAAGGAAACTGAGGCCCAGAGAGATTAGGGGACTGAGCCAAGGTCACACAGGTGATGACAGAGTTAGGATCGGAAGACTAAATTCAACACCCTCCATGGCAGCCAATAAGTTACACAGCACCAAGACTATAGCCAAGAGGAGTCATTAGTCTCAGGGAGGTTTGTGGCCTCAGACAGCACGGCTGTCTGCTTGTCTCTCCATGCCGAGGCCAGTGCTGCATCCCGTTTTCTGCTCCCCAAAGCCATACTCCTCCTCACTAAGCTCTGTTCGGAAGGTTTCCCGGGCTGCCCTCCATCCGCCAGGGTCTGTCTCCCGTTCCAGGCGAATGTTTTCCACCATCAGGTACATGACACTGAGCAGCACCCTGTGGGGTGGAGAGGGGACAGGTTGGGGGGCAGGGGCATTGTGGCTCTTGGCCTGGTGGTTTGGGGGAATGTGATGCAAACTGGTTGACCACAAAGGAGTAAAACCATATGCCCCATGGGTGTGAGTCTAGGGGCCTTTCCTCCATATCTAAGGACCAAGGTGCTGAACCTTCACCTAAGGAGTGGTAATCCCACCCCACAGGCAAAGAATGATACCCCAGTGGTCTGGAGGGAAGGAGGAGGGAGGGGAGTGAATGGGCAGAAGAGTATTAAGCCGCTGTTTCTGTTGCCGACTACACCCTTTGTCCAGCCCAGGGTGTCCCTCTCTATTTGACCTCATCCATCTGAGCTATCACTAGGCCCAGCATATCTACCTTTCCCCTCTAAGTTCCCTGATAGCCTAAGAGCTTCCCAGGCTTGCAGTGAGACTAGAACCCAAGAGTTCTGGCTCCTGGCTCAACCCTCTTCTATTCAGCTCCCAAGCTACTAACACAAACCCTCTAGGACACTTCAGAGGAAGCCCTGAGGACTCCATACCCATAATCCCTGTTCACCTGAGCTCTGTGCTGTCTGCAAGGGAGATGGCTGGTTTCCGGAGGGCACTGCTGTAGGCCTGACTGTTGCTGCCACGAGGAGAAAGGGGACAGTGTGAGAATTCACGAGGGGCCTCTCCATTGGCCCAGTCTGGGGTTCGTTCTCTCTCTCTCTCTCTCTCTCTCTCTCTCTCTCTCTCTCTCTCTCTCACACACACACACACACACACACACACACACACAGCCCAGAGAAGAAGAGGCTAGTTCTAAGTCAAGAAAACCTGGTCAAGCGAAGATGAAGTAATCTTCGTCACCATAATCCATCTTTGTCTAGCACTTTAAGGTCTCAGGGCCCTTCACATACATTATCTCATTTGATCTCATTGAATACAGATTGTAGCTCTCTGCATTCATGCCTCCCATGATACCTAGTGCAGTATCAGGCCAAGACCAGGGCTTCTTAACCTTTTTTCACTTTTGGAGTCTGGTGATACCAATGGACTCCTCAGAATGATTTTAAATGCATAAAAGACAAAGAACCACAAAGAAAACCAAACGTTAGTGAAAAGAGAGATGTCATTTTTTTCCCCATCCAAGTTCATAGACACACTGCACCCCTGAAGCCTATCCACAGGCCTTGTGGGTCTCAGGTTAAGAACTCCCAGTGTGGACTGTTAAGTGAGTTGTGGCTAGGGTAGACCAGAACCCTGGGGGAATCAGTGTTGTGGAGGACACGGGTGCGAAGCACCAGGGTGTGCTTCAGGGAGTGCCCTGCTGCCCACTGTGGCCAGAGCAGGGGAGTCTGGGCCTAACAACAGCTTTCCCAAAGGTCTCTCACTCAGTCTCCATGTGTAGTAGCTCTAGGAAGGCAGTGAAGGTTCCCATCTGGTAGAGCAGAAAGCTGTTATATCGGGACCAGTGCAGGACGTCAGCCTCCGTGTCACATTCACCAAAGGTGCCTGCCGAGTAGGATGGAAAATCAGGGGGAGGTGCTAAAGGCCATCCCTTCCCTGGCTTCTGGCTCTCCCTAGCCTGAGAGGTCCCAGATTTCCCCAAATCTTCCTGGGGGATGATGAGGAGGAAGGGAGTAGGCCACACTTCCTGGGTCAGACCCAAACTCATTACCAGTCAGCTTTCTACTAAGTCCTTCTCTCTTCAGCTCCTTGCTCCTCCCTAGCTTGCATTTCCTGCCAGGAAAACTCATCTGCCCTCCAAACAGTTAAGGGGATTCATGACTTCACAGAGGTGGGCACTCCCAACCCATGGTGCCGATTCCAACCTGTCCATGCCTCCTCGTCCTCTGCAAGTCTTGCTCATGTTGTCCTGCAAAGCCACTACAAAAGGGCCACATAATCGGCTTGTATGGGTAACCAAGGCTTGGCTTAAACAGTCATCTCTTCCATGATTAAGGCCACCCAAGTCCAAGGACTCTAGGACCTCGACGTTTTGTTCCACAGGCCTCTCCCTGCCTTTCCCTTTGGGGGCTTTCAAGTAACGGTGGTGTACATGTTTCTCTGCTATTGGCCCATGCCTTACACTGCCCATGTTCCCCCGGCGGGCTTGTTGCACACAGGGCGGGCTTGATTTTTGATTGGCTGGAGTAGAAGTCAGACTACAGCTCCTCTCTTCACCGTGTAATCGGAAGAACTAAGTAAAGCCAGAGCTGCCTGGAGACACAGAGGCAAAATCTAGGCCCTGGATCCAGAAGAGTTACATCCAGGCACCATTACCTCAATTCCCCAGGGAGCATCAGGCTCCACCCAGTAAATAGCTACATCTGCCCCTTGGGTGGGTGGGTGGGGGCTCCTGTCAAGGCAGGGGACCAACCTCCTTTGAGAATAGCCCTGTAGCCCCCATATATGTCCCCTCCCTAGACTTGGGGACCACTTACCCTGGGCCAGATAGAGGATAGCCCGGGACACCTTCAGCCGCTGCTCCCTGTTAACCACTTCCAGCCGGTCCAAGAGACGCATTATATAAGCTTTCTGTGAGGCCTCCTCCAGTTCCAGCCAACCCCTGCCTTGTACTGGGGAGAAAGGAGGCCCCGTGCCCACTGTGAGCCCCAAACGGCCTACTCCCACATATCCTGATAGAATGCCTACTCCAAGCCTCTCCCCACCTTCACTCTCAGGCTCCCTCTAACTCTCAAACCTTACTCCTTCTAGCCAAGAAATGAAGAGGATCTGGAAATCAATGGTCCAAGGTGATCAGTGACACAGGAGAGTGGGGGCTAAGAGTTTCTAAAATTTGGGGAGTTAAAAGAATTTTCAAGCAGGAGTCATCTGGCTGGAGGTGAGGGGTAGGGGGTGGTGGCTACACACAGGTAGGAGGGTCTCTAACTAAGATGCATTTTTGCTGGGGCCCACCTCAACATCTCTTCCAAAGCCTCAAGGATTTGGTTTTAATGGATAGTAACAGAGGCCCAGGCACCCAATCCAAGTACTCCCAATTTCTGGCCCACAGCCTCTCCCTATCAGTTCAACTCTTGGGGAATTCCTAGGATTCAGGAAGAGGAAGATAGGGTTGTCCTTATCTCTGGTCCCTTGTTAGATTATTCTGAGGTACCACAGGACGAATGGGGGCCTGGGCCTCACGGGTCAGAGAATTGTTGCTCCCTGGCTTTTAGGAGGAAAGGATCTCTCAGCACGCGGCGGGGAGGGGGGCACCTTGAGTCCTGAAATCCTCTTCAAAGCAGTGCCGGTTGACAGTGAATTCTGGGTTCTCGGTGTAGCTGTACAGCTCTGTGGAGGGGAACATGGGGGACAGCTAGAGTTTAGTAGTGGGAGAGCCGGGGCTTCCACCACATTCCTGTGCCCAGCCCTGCCCAGATCCGGCTTCCTCCCCTTTGGAGGAGAAAGTTAAAAATAACCACCCAGGTCCCCAGGCGATCAGACAGTCAAATCTGCACTCCTCCAACCAGCTGGCTACTGCAATAGAACGGGCAACCCAATCTGGGTTACCAAAAGAGGAGGAAACAGAACAGCAAAGATGCAGCGCTAGAGCTGGAAAGGACCTGAGAGACGCCACTGAGCTCCATCCCCTCACCTTACAGATGAGGAAAATGAGGCCAGAGAAGAAAAGTGAATTACCCAAGGTCACCCAGCTTGCTGGTAGCAGGGCTAGGATTAGAACCCAGGTCTCAGCTCCTGATCCAGTATCCTTTTCCTCATCCCACCACACTGCCTTCCCCATCATTCCACTCTCTTGGGGTTTAAGTTTCCTCTGGCTTATTCATTTTGATTGAAGTCAATCTCATCTCTACAGATTCTGAAGCCCACATCACTTCCCAGAATCCAGAGCTGAGACCCTGGTATTATTTAGCACCCTGAGAGAAACAGAAACACACACACACACACACACACACACACACACACACACCTAGAGAAAAAAATGAAGTATTGATCACCAAGAAGAGGATTTCAAAATGGTTTTTAAAAATTAAAAAGAGATAGAACAAAACAGACTCTGAAAGATGCTAAGGATGAGTCACAGAGACACGGAGGGAGAGAACAGAGACACAGAAGCCGTGACAGGGAGAGACGACCAATGTTTCCTTTTGGCGAGCTGTCTGTGCTAAGACTCAGGACCCCTTTCTACCACCTCCAGAGAAGACAAACCAGCCTAGCTGAGGCAGCAAGGTGAGCAGAGGAGAGAAAGAAGGCAGGCACCAGGTATGTGCCTGTGACAAACAGCAAATCAAACCATCACCACTCCCTTGATTGATTTGTCTGGTTAAAAGCAGACATTTCTCCAAGGGTGGAGCCCAATCTGCCCCCTCCTCTGAGCTCGTTCAGCAGATTGCCTAGCAGATGGACAGAGGCAATGCCCCACCATTTGGGCAGCAGCTTCCTTTGTAAATTCAAATCCCATGTTCAAATCTCACCACAGCCACTTATTAGCCATGTGACCATGGGCAAGTCACTTCATCCCTATTTGTCTCAGTTCCTTATCTGTAAAAGGAAGGAGCAGAAAATGGCAGACCACTCCAGTCTCTTTGCTAAGAAAACCCCACAGACAAAAAAGTCCATGGGATCACGTAGAGTGGGACATGACTAAACAACAGCAAAGTTATTTCTGTGTCATTAGCCCTGAATGAAACCCAGGAAGGGAGATGAGGTCAGGAAGGGACTTCAAGATAACAAGAACAGAATACTCAAGACTTTTGGTTTTTGGTGTTTTTTGTGAGGCAAATGGGGTTAAGTGACTTGCCCAGTGTCACACAGCTTGTAAGTGTCAAGTGTCTGAGGCCGGATTTGGACTCGGGTCCTCCTGACTCCAGGGCCAGTGCTCTATCCACTGCACCACCTAGCTGCCCCAAGACTTTGGGATCCACTTTTCTTGGCCTGGATCCACTTTTCATTAACTAGGTTCCCAGGTAAATTCAAGAAGCAAGAGAAAGGCCCATGAAATCTAGCCAGTGTTTCTACTACATCAATCAAATGAATTCAACTTGAACCTAGGAGTCAGGGTTCTGGGATATAGGTCTGAGAGACATGGAATGGTGAAGGACACCGACATTCTTTCTTTCCCTCTCTGTCACTCACATACCCTGTCCTTCAAGAGGATCTGGAGCTGGAAGGACTAGAGATCAGCTCTTCTCATTGCCCTCATTTTAGAAATTAGAAATTCAGGTCTATACTAGCTGTGTGACCCTGGGCAAGTCACTTAACCTGACTGCCAAGAAAGAAAGAGGGGCAGCTAGGTGGCGCAGTGGATAAAGCATTGGCCCTGGATTCAGGATGACTCGAGTTCAAATCCAGCCTCAGACACTTGATGCTTACTAGTTGTGTGACCCTGGGCAAGTCACTTAACCCCCATTGCCCCACAAAAAAAAAAAAAAGAAAGAAAGAAAATTTAGGTTTAGACACGGACAGTGACTTGGCCAAGATCACACAGCTAACACGTGGCAGAGCCTGAGTTTGAACCCAGTCTTCACAACTCTCTCTTTCTCTGAGTCTCAGTTTACCTAGCTGTCTGAGGCAAACACCGCCTACCTCACCCACCATGTCACAGTGACAAGATAAAAGAGTGCAGTACCTAGGAAATAAAGCAGAAATGAGAACGAGGCCCCTCAGGGTGTGTTCCTGGTGGGGAGGGAGGGAGGCGGGGTAGAGCTTTGTTCTGTCTCTCCCTGTCATTCATCAAGACATTTTCCTCTGCATTTATTCCTAAGAACTTCTCAAAAGATGTGTCTCTTCACAGAGAAACGTGCCTCAAAGTATCACTTCCATGTGACAGAAAATTTAATTTTCACCTCATCTTTCTCCCAGGCACGAAGGGAGCTACTTATTAATAACTGGCATTCGTACCTCACTGAACACTGAGGTCTTTAAATACTGAAGGGAGCACACTCAGTCTGAGCTAAAAAACAAACAACAGAGAGAACCAGCCCAGCTCTGACAGATGAGTGGGATTTGCTCAGCTACAGTTTAGGAATATCCCAGGATGGGGGTGTGGCATGGGGGGGGGCACAGGAAATGTACATGCACAGGCCGCTGTCTTTGACAATCCAGGCTGTTTTGGCTGCAGGTTCACATTGCAGGGTTTTTCTTTAAATACCCTAGCACGTGATTTGGGGTAAAGGATTTCAGGGGAATAGGCAATACATGAGAAACAATGTCTATATACTGTTTACAGCCCCAGAAACTTCTGAGAGGTTAATAATGGGGGGGGGGGGAGAGGGAGAGGAAAAAAAAGAGAGGAAGGAAAGGAGAGGGAGGGGAAAAGAAAGGAGAGGGAGAAGGAAGGAAAGGAGGGAGAAAGGTGAGGAAGGAAAGACAAGAGAGAGGATGGAAAGGAGGAAGAGAAGAAAGAAAGGGAGAGAGGAAGGAAAAGTAAGAGGGAAAAGGAAAGGAAGGAAAGGAAAGAGGGGAAGAGAAAAGAAAAGGGCAAAGGAGATGGAGGAACCAAGGAAGGAGGAAAGAGGAGACAATAGTGGGAGAGATCAAACAGAAGTGAAGGAGAGGGCAGTGAGATGCCTAGCAGAGTCCACTGCTCTTCCCTATGGCTGCCATCTCCCCTTGGGCCTGCCTGTGCAATGCTCTCTTACTCCCACCTCAGAGAAACCTTAGCTTCCTTCGAGTCTCAGTTCTGCATTAGGCCTTTCCTGATCTCCCTGCCACCCACCCACCCACTTCCAACCCAGTGGCTAGTGACTTCTCTAAGAAATTATTTTATATTGACTGCGAATGTAGTTTATATACTTGTACATACTGCTTCTCAGAGCACCCCTCCTCCTGCCATGTAAGCTCTTTGAGGGAAGAGTCTTTCTCTTTGTCTTTGTAGCCCCATAGCTACATAGTAGGTATTTTTAAAATGCTTGTTGAATGAAATTAAGTAGTCAATAAATGTTTGAGGAGCAGTGGAAAGAACAAGTGAAAAAACAAAACAAGAGGTAAGGGGGAGGAGAACTCTTCTTTCAGTGACAAATGTCACTTTTGTTGAGGACAGAGGGGGCTGGACAGAGTCTGAGAAGATCTCAGGTCCTTGGCGGGGGAGGGTAAGCCATAGAACCTCCCTCCCTCCCCCCACTCCTTCCCCATCTCTCCCCAGAGCCGCTGGACCTGTACCTGACAACTCGGCCCCATGTTCATCAGCATCCCCGTACTCAAACTCCAGGTTGGGACAGTCCACAGAGCCCTGAAATGGAGAAGCCTTGGTTGGAACAAAGGTTGCTTGGGTTCCTTCTCCCTTAGACTTAGAAAAAGTCTGTGGCTAGTCTAAAAGAAGGGTTGTACAAAAAGGGAAACTGAGGGCATGGGAAAAGAGAAACAGAAAGAGAAGCTGATGTGAAAATTATAGCCTTATATCTCTTACAACTTACAACTAAGACTAGAAGAGAAAGAGTTAATCTGTAGGAAAATAAACAAGAATTTCTAAAAACCACCAAACCTGTGTTTTCAATGATATAGGGAACTCCCTCTAAAAATTCAGGTCAGCACCTCCTCTGCAACATAAAGGCGTGGATGGTTAAGTGTAGGGGAAGGGAATCGACATTAATTAAACACCTACTATATACCAAGCCCCATGCTAAGTGCTTTACAAATTCAATCTCATTTGATCCCCACAACAATCCTTCAAAGTAGGTGCTATTGTTATCCCCATTTTATGGTTGAGGAGACTGAGGCAAACAGAGATTAAGTGACAGGCTTACACAGCTAGAAAGTATTTGAGGCTGAATTTGAACTTGTCTTCCTGACTTCAGTCTCAGCACTCTATCCCCTGCTTCTACAAAGGCAGCCTAGGTGAACAATCTCCCTTTGTTTAAAAAAAAAAAAAAAGTTTTGGAAGAAGCCATCTTAGGGAGTCAGAAAGCTGATTCTGGTCTTGGTTCTGCAAAAAACCCTGCGCCAGCCCTTAGGCAAGTCATTCTCCTCTCTAGGACTCAATGACCTGATCTGTAAAGTGAGGGGGCTCTAACAAGCCATGATTCTATTAAATACATGAGGGAAAGCTACCAACAGGAGCCTGTAGTGAAGCTGATCACAAATAGAAAAATATTTTGGTAAAGTGACTAAGCCCCACATTCCAACAGAAGTTTGCTTATCCATGTGGATGCTCCTTCTAGTGATACAGCTGTCAAATCATCCATATGTGCCCATGCTGGGTGCCCAGATCAAAGGTTCTTCAAGCTCCAAAGTCCACATTCCCATAAATTCATTGTACTATTAGGCAGGGAGGAGCAAGATAAAGAGTCAAATGATGTGCCTGCTGGCATGAGCAATGTTTCATCACATTGTTGTGGGTATGGATATGTTTTTCGAGGTTTTTTGTTTGTCTGTTTTTGTGGGGTAATGAGGGTTAAGTGACTTGCCCAAGGTCACACAGCTAGTAAGTGTCAAGTGTCCAAGGTAAAATTTTTTTTTTTGCGGGGCAATTGGGGTTAAGTGGCTTGCCCAGGGTCATACAGCTAGTAAGTGTTAAGTATCCGAGGCCAGATTTGAACTCAGGTACTCCTGAATCCAGGGCCGGTGCTCTATCCACTGTGCCATCTAGCTGCCCCGTGGGTATGGATATAGATATGAGAGGTGGTCAAATTACATCCCTTTGCATGCCAGTGATGCATGATCCTCTCAATTCAATTCAACAAACATTTATTAAGCACCTACTATGTGCTGGGCACAGGGAATACGAATAAGAAAAAGATAGTCTCTGCCCTCAAGGAATTTACAATCTAGTGGAGAAAGACTAAAGGGGATGGTACCAGAGGATACCTGGTATAGAGGCATCATGTTCTGTGGAGTCCAAACCAAGCAGACACGCTGATGAATGTGAGTATCTAGGACGCTTCTAGGAAGCTTAATGAGGGAGAACTAGTCAAATCTTGTCCCTATGTTCTTAGCGGTCTAAAGGACTACCTTTTGGGGGCAGCTAGGTGGCACAGTGGCTAAAGCACCAGCCCTGGATTCAGAAGGACCTGAGTTCAAATCCAGCTTCAGACACTTGACACTTACTAGCTGTGTGACCCTGGGTAAGTCACTTAACCCCCATTGCCCTGCAAAAAATAAAATAAAATAAAAGACTACCTTTTACTCTTAGATAGAGGGTTAGCCTTCTCCCTCTGCCTATGGAAATCATCCAGGGAGGGGCTCTAGGACCTGAAGAAAAGCCTCTCTCCCCCTAAGGGCTGTTCTCTCCCAACACACCAGGAAAGGCAAGGAGAGATCTGAAGGTGAACAGTCATCACATCTGGCACCAAGACACGCTGGTGATGGGGCACACATTGATAGGGAAAGGCAGCTTCTCCAGCTCACAGAGAAGGTGGGGAAGAGCTAATTTTTTAGGACAGCTTGTTGGCAGGAAATGAATGTTGAGATGATCCCATTAGCAATGAGCAAGGAGAGCAGAAATGGGGGGGGGGGAGGAGGAAGAAGATGCAGCCCCAGGCAGACAGGGGCTAAGCTGCTGCTCTCAGCAGGTAGGAGGAAGAAAGAATCCTGCTGTAACCATACTGGTTGGTCAAAGCAAAGCTAACAGGGTCTCTTGCTGAAGGGGTCTGGGGTCACTACCTCTTCAGAAAGCATACATACAGTCTGATAGAGAAGGAGTCCGGGGAGTCCGGGACCTGAAGCTAGCAGCATGATCATGGGCAAGTGGTTTTCCCTCTCTGTCCTTATGGTTCCTATCCCCCCACTCCCATGGCCACAAAGAGGAGGGGCATTCCTCACCCCCAAGGTTTACCATCTGCTCCAGAGTAGCCTTTCATTCTATCTAGAAAAGGAATTTACTGTATAGGCTCTCCTAATGGGCCATTTTTAGTGGCAAAGGACTACATCCATTCAGGCCCTGATCAGATCCATTAACCCCTCGGGAAAGGAAGCTTCCCAACCCAGACTTGGTTTTTTTTTTTGGACAAGGGCTGAGGATCCGGTGAATTCAACTTCCCTGCCCCATCCTATTGCCTCCACCCAGCCTGTTCACCATTTCACTGAGAATTCTGTTGGAGGAGAGGTGAAAAAAAAAAAAAAACAACAAAAACCCCTGGTCAGCAAATACTCCTGCCAGATACTCTTAAAGGGCAAGACAGAACGGAGAAGTAACCCTCCCAAAGACCTTCGGGTGCTGGCCAGTTGTCAGTCCATTCATTCAACAAACGCCAACTCAATGCCCTTCTGTTTAAGGCGCATGCAAGTCTCTAGAGAGAGAATTCTCGGGCTGGAAGGGAGCAGACGATGTAGCCCAGCCCTCCTCACTTTACAGTTGAAGAAACAAGATGAGGATTTGCCCAAGGTCACAAAGGGAAGAAGTGGCAGAGCCAGGGCTTAAAACCAGGGCCTCCTCTCTTTCTACCACACCACGTGGCACTGAGAACAAAACTAAGAAATGAGGGGAGGCCGATATGGAGAAGGGGCGGCCAAGGCAGCCCAGTCCATCCCTCTCTCAGGCTCCTCTCTGGTCCGTCACACAAAGGGTCCCGGCTATAAGCCTTTAGAAAAGAGGAGCGCAGCAGCAAGTGTAAAGCTCTCGGCTGCATTTAGCTAGTCTACATTAACCCTGCAGGTCTTAGCACCCGCTCAGGAGCAGAGGGAATATAGGCTGGGTCATAAGGATCAGAAAGGAGACTGAGGCCCCATCTCTGGCAAGAATGAAGTGGGAAGCCCGGGACTTGATGAGTCCGAGGGTCAAGTGGCCTGGCTTAGACACCCAGCTTAACCAAGTATACTGGCCTTGGATACAGAGTCCTGGCTCTGCTTCTTACTCCTGTGTGACTGTGGGCAAGTCACTTAACCTCCTTGGGCCTTGGTTTCCCGATCTGTAAAATGAGAGGTTAGGACCGCGACTTCCAAGGTGTCTTCACCCAGCTTTGGATCTTTTGGATTCTACTAGCTACTGGGGACGAGTCAGGGGTTCCGGGGCAGGGGGGATTGGGGGGTGGGGAGGGTTAGGGCTTCTCCTGTGGTCCTGCCGAGGTCCCTCCAGGGCTCACCCTAACTTAGGGGCGCCTCTCCGCCCGCCCCTCGCCGCAACACCCCCGGCCTTTTCTCTTCCCTTCCCCAGCACGACACTGCCCACCTCAGACTCCCTCCGCTGGTTCTTGAACATTTCCCGGCCCTTGGGCGACGCCTGCTTTCCCTTGCTGCCGCCGCCGCCTCCTCCTCCTCCGTTGCTGCAACCGTTCCCAGGGGGGCTGGTAGCCCCGGGCCCGACGCCGTTGGGGTCCTCCATGCAGCTCCCCGCGACTGCTCAGCCCGCTCTGCCAAGAGCTAGCAGGGCAGCAGCACGCCCGGGGGAACCTTCCCCTCGACACACATACCCTGGGAACCCCCAGGCCCCGCCCCCCATCTCTATTGGCCAAGACAACCTAATGGAAGCCCCACCCCCAAGTGGGATTGGTTGTCTCGCTGTTAAGGGCGGAGGTTGGGGCTCATTCAGGTTTTTGAGTTGTTCAGCCCCGGGCTAGGGTATTTCTGCTCGCTCCAGAACCACCCGACTCCTGGCCTCGGCGCCCTAGGTCTGCCCTTCCCCGATTTGAGCCGCAGTTTCCCTAAACTCCAAATGGGAGGAATTGTAAACTGTCATTTCTCTCCCCCACCCCAGCTGTAAATGATCTTTTCGAGTACTAGTTTCTCTCAGAGATTGCCCCCAGGTGTCTCTTCCTCTTCCACATTTGACTGCAAAAGACCTGAGGGAACATCTAGTCCAATCTCTTTATAGATGAATAAAGTGGGGTTCTGAGTTGGGAAGCTCAAGGTCACACAGCTAATTAGCTTCCAAGCCACTTTCCCTTTCCCTCCTCTCACCAAAGTATTGGATCTCCAGAAGGAACTGAGCCCATTTATCCTGGAGAAAAGAAGTCTTGGTGGGTCAGGATAGCTTGTTCAAGTAAAGGACTTATGTGGAGAAAGGATTCGTCTAGTTTTGTTTAACTCTAAAGTGCCCAACCAGGAGCAATGAGTGGAAAGTGCAAAAAGGCAAATGTGGGAAAGTCTCCCCAACAAGGAGAACTGTCTAAAAGTAAGAGCTTGTCTCCAGGGCTAGTGGGTTCCACCTGGTTGGTGGTCTTCCAGCAGAGGCTGAATGACCACTTGTGAGGTACATTATAGGGGAAATGCCTTCATTCTTGGATTGCACCAGATAGCTGCCGAGGTCCATTCCAACGTCCAAATTAAACAGAACCTCCTGAGTGATTAGAATAATTAAGCCTAACTTTCCACCTTTGTAATTTGCTGATTAACAGGATACATCCTTTTAGTACCAACAGTGTCACTGTTGAACAAAAGTGGAATCGTTCGCTGAGTTTTGTTGCTTTTTTGTGTTGTCTTTCTTTACATATTCTGGAGTACTTGTATACACATAAATACATACATAAATACACACATACATACACACATGAAGAAAATGGAACTATACATACATATGTTTATGTATAGTTCCATTCTTTCATTTTGCATCACTTCATACAAGTTTACCCACATTTCTTTGAAATCTCTAGATTCATTGTTCCTTCTAGAATAATAATATTGTATACAGTTTGTTCAGTTGATACAGTTGTTTCCAGGCTAAAATACTGAGAATGTATTTTGTTTTCAGAATTTTATTATAAATAATTCAGCTGGGGCAGCTAGGTGGCACAGTGGATAGAGCACCAACTCTGGAGTCAGGAGTACCTGAGTTCAAATCCTACCTCAGACACATAACACTTACTAGCTGTGTGACCCTGGGCAAGTCACTTAACCCTAATTGCCTCACTAAAAAAAAAAAAAGGCATGCAGTTCTATAGACCTTTGGTTCATGCCCTCGTTAGCTTCCGGGGCAGCTATAGATGGCACAGTGGATAGAGCACCAGCCCTGGAGTCAGGAGTACCTGAGTTCAAATCTGGCCTCAGACACTTAACACTTAACTAGCTGTGTGGCCCTACAAAAGTCACAACCCCAATTGCCTCACTAAAAATAAATAAATAAATAAATAAATAATGCAGCTACGAATACTTTTTAATACTTGGGTCTTTTCTTGCTTTATCAACCTCTTTGGAGTATAAACATTGTAGTGGGCTCTCTCAATCAGAGCATGAGCAATTTAATAACTTGCATAATCCTAATAGCCTTTTAGAACAGTTGGGCCAATTCATAGCTCTACCAGCCATGAATTAGCAAGCCTGTCTTCCCATAGATAGCTCCTTTAGTGCTACTTTTTTTTTTTAAGTGAGGCAATTGGGGTTAAGTGACTTGCCCAGGGTCACAGAGATAGTAAGTGTTAAGTGTCTGAGGCTGGATTTGAACTCAGGTACTCCTGACTCCAGGGCCGGTGCTCTATCCACTGTGCCACCTAGCTGCTCCAAGTGCTACTTTCAATAGGTGATAAACCTATTGAACCTATCCAGCACCAGGAGCTATTCAGGACTTCTCATAGAAAGGGGGTTGAGCTATGAGCTATATAAGGTACTTTCCAATTCAGAGATTCTCTGATTCTAATTCATAAATCACATACATCAAAGGAAGTGCATGGTGATTTTTGAAGGCGGGGCGGGGATATCATTTTGCTTTGGGTAATCGCATATCTTAGTTTGTCTTTTTTTTCCCTAAGCTCTAACTCCTCTTCTACCCTCCAGAGCCCTTCTCTGCCAACCCCTCCCCAATTATGGTGAATAATTGTGAGAAATGGGTAGTTGTCTCCTCTCAATGTGGATATAACAAGTCAGTCATACTCCCCTGACCTGTTTGTAGGACAAAGGTCTCAGATCCCCTCCTCCCCCTCAGGTTAGCAAGGTCACATGGTTCAAGGAGCCCTGGCCTCTACAGAGTTCTGTCCATATAAGGAAGTATAAAGTCCACTCCTGAGTTATGCCCATACAAGGAAGAGGAGTGGGAATACTGCGTTCCGATTAGCTAGTTTTTGCAAGTAGATTGTAACCCCGACCAGTGATGAAAAAGGGGAAGGTCCATTCGAGTTAGGGACTAGGGTATAAAACAGGGCCTGCGAGCCCCCTTTCTGGGCACCCACTAGCTGCACACTAGGGTGCCTCCTTCTCATGAGAAGAAAATAAAGCCTTTGTCACCTCACTGCTGAGTTCCTGAGAATTATTGAGAAGAGGATGAATTTTTCCCTCACAATAATGAAAAAAAAAACAAAAACATTGATGAATATTTAGCACAGGCACTGTGCTAAAAATCTCTTGGAATACAAATGCCAAAGGAGAGAAAGTTCCTGCTTTCAAGGAGTTTACATTCTAAAAGGGAAAATAATATAATAGGGGAATGGTGGAGCAGAGAATGAAGTTTTGGTTTTGGTTTGAAGAGTTGATCCATAGGGCAATATTGATTTGTTATTGAGCCCTGCTGCAAGAGGTGGAAAGTGGGGTAGGGGGAGTGTACAAGAGGATATATATATGTATATATATATATGGTGGGTGGCACGCAGATGGCAATGTGGTTTGGGTGGACAGCTGGATAGGTTGTGAAAGTAAAAGCCTGGTTGGGGCAGCTAGGTGTCGCAGTGGATAGAGCACCAGCCCTGGAGTCAGGAGTACCTGAGTTCAAATCCGGCCTCAGACACTTAACACTTACTAGCTGTGTGACCCTGGGCAAGTCACTTAACCCCAACTACCTCACTAAAAAAAAAAAAAAAGTAAAAGCCTGGGACCCAATCCAATACCTTTCTATGGGCTGGCCATGCCCTTGTACCAACAATGACTTTCCTTCCCTCCCTTCCTCCCTCCTCTCCTCTCCTTCCTTCCTCCCTCCCTCCCTCCAGAACAGTGGGAGAATACAGATATGGGGAGGGGGGGATAGGGGTGTCAAAGAACAGACAAGAGTTACCATCCCTGGGAAACAACTATGTATTCTCTTCCCCCTCCTTCCCTTTCCCCCTTTTCTTCTTTTTCCTCCCTCTCTTTTCTCTCCACACACCTTTCACAGACTAGGCCATGATTTCTAAGGAAGCACCAGGCTCAAGGCCAAAGCTTTGATTTTGTCTTTTTCTTTGTTTTGTTTTGTTAAATAAGTCAGATTCAAAAAGAGCCAAATTTTGCTTTACAATTCATTGTGAGGGAGAAAAGGGAGGGTGTTGAGGGACAGGACACAACCCACGCCCAGCCCCACTCAATGTGAAAAACCTGGCACAGCACAACCCACGGGTGCCTCTTATTAAAGAACTAATTATTCTGCCCCCCCCCTCCCCAATTTCTTCTCCCCGGGTGAGAAAGCTGGTGAGGATCCACAACTCCCAGAACTCCATGCTCTTCTTTACCTGCTGAATCAATCAGCAGTGGGACAGAAATAGTAGAGTGAGGTGGTCAATTTTAGTAACCTCTTTTTCTGCCTCCCTCCAGTGTTCTCTCTCTCTAATAGAAAGGAAACTCAGTCTTCCTAGTGGAAAGAGCACTGGACTTGGGAGTTAGGAAGCCTGGGTTCCAGTCCTGGCTCTTCCACTCTGTGCGGTTAGACAAGTCACTTTGCATCTCTACTATAGTGGAAAAGATTTAGGGGACCTGGATCTTAATCTCACCTTTGCTAACCTTGGACAAATCATAACCACAATTAGGAAACATATATTAATTCATCTGTAAAATGAGATTGGACCAGATGACCTCTGTAGTCCCTTCAAATTCTAGATTCCACAAAGCATCTTATATCCTCAGTTTCTTCATTTGCTTTTGTCATTGTTTGGTCCTTTCAGTCATATCCAGCTCTTGATGACCCCATTTGGGGTTTTCTTAGCAAAGACATTGGAGTGGTTTGCCATTTTCTTCCTTCAGCTTACAGATGAGGAAACTGAGACAAACAGAGGTAAGTGACTTGCCCAGGGTCACACAGCTAGTAGGTATCTGAGTTAAAATTTGAACTCAGGATGATGAGTCTTTCTGACTCTAGGCTCTGTACTCTATGCACTAAACCACCTAGCTGGACCTCTTCATTGGCTAAAGGTGGACAATTGTACTTCCTGGTCCAACCCTCCTCATTTTATAGTTGGGAAAAACTTTTATAAAGTTCTTTAGAAACGGTCTCAGAGCAGCTGGATAGAGCACTGGATTCAGGAGGGGAAGGAAAGAAGGAAGGAAGGGAGGGAGGAAGGAAGGTGTTTCATCCCCGTTTTTCCATAAAGGGAGGTAAGACATCAGATGCAGGGGCTTCTGACCTCAAACGTATGCCCATCTGCTCTTACTTATTACAGACCCAAGACGCATGGTACTTATCATGCCAGGGCCCGGCGGGGGGTGGGGGGTAGAAGGGGGACATGGGAGAGAGGAGGAAATAAAGCTGCCCAGGAGCAGAACCTGGGGTTGGGAGAAGGGAAGGCTAATTTGGGAAGCAAGCAGAACAGAGACCATAAACTCTAGTTATAGGGCGTTGGCTCCGATTCCACATTTTTTAGTTTGCCAACAAAGGAAGTTACGATACCAAGAAGCATCCATGAACACAGTGGTGTGGTGTGTACTTCTGGGGATCAGTCACATTCTGTCCAACATCTGACCGTCTGCAACATGGCAGATGTGTATTCCTGTTAGATAAGGTCTCAGACCACAGGCACCAAGTCTTCATAACCACTGTGCTCTTAATGACCTTTAGTAGTAGCCTGCTATGTAAGCAGGTGCTTTCTAAGTTACCCGGAAATTTTCTTTTTTTTTTTTCAGGGCAATGAGGGTTAAGTGAGTTGCCCAGGATCACACAGCTAGTAAGTGTCAAGTGTCTGAGGCTGGATTTGAATTCAGGTCCTCCTGAATCCAGGGCCGGTGCTTTATCCACTGCGCCACCTAGCTGCCCCCTACCCGGACATTTTCGAGACTGCTAGCCAGTGGTTAGGGTGTGTAGTCGGTATAGCTCCTAAGGTTGGACAGGGCTTCATTCGGCCTCACTGGGACCTTTGCTTTAACTAGCTGAGATCATTGGCTCGGAGGTGGCCGGATTGGCATTCTAAGATAACTTTATAAAAGTTGCTTGGGGATAAAGCACAGGAAGTGTGAAAGTGAGAGTTTGGGGAAATCAGAGATCCTGACTCCCAATCGCTGTTGCCTACAGGACTTTCAAGCTTTTGAGGGAGGGCCCCTGCTTCAAAGGTGGAAAAACATTTCTCCTGACCCAAAAAAGTCTTGATTCAGAGAATCACAGAGGTAGTAGGGACCCCAGTGGTCATCAAGTACATGTGAATAAGAATTCAGTTCACACTATTTCTGGCTAACAGTGAACCAGTCTTTGCCCAAATACTTCCACTGAGGGCAACTCTCATGTCCCCCCTTTTTCTAAGTTAAGCATCCCTTTTCCTCCACTGATTTTCATAGAATCAGCTAGATAGAGGTCTGTCTGCACCCTGGTTGCCTTCCTCCAAATTATCAGTCATTCTTAAATTAGGGTGTCCAAGAGGGAACAATCAATTGTTAACACTTATTAAGTTCCTACTATGTGTCAGGCACTGAGCTAAGTGCTAGAACATGATAATATTTCAGATATATCTGACTAGGGGACAGTATAGCCGCTTCAGTTCTGGACAATATGCCTATTAATGTAGTCTAAAATCACACTAGCTTTTTAAACTGCCACATGTCACTTTATGGAGAGACAGAAACATGGTGGATGGAGATCCAGCCTCCAAGCCAGACTTGTATTCAAATCCTGCCTCTGCTACATACTGGCTGTGTAATCCTGGGCAAGCCACAGCCTCTCAGTGCTCCAGGCAATTCTTTATGCCCATTAGTTGCAGAAAAGGTGCCTTGGCAGATAAAGTTTCCTATACCAATGAAATCATAGGTGCAGTACCAATTGTCTATCACACTGAATCCTCTCCTTACTCATAATTCCCTATCGTCCTTGTTCCCTTCCCTCCAGACAGGAGGTTGCTTGGTAAAACAGATGCAGCTATTTATACTAATTCTGGAATGAGAGGGAATTATGAATGAGGAGAGGATTCAGGGATGAAGATAACCATCCCGTGGGCATGGAGTGGAGCTGACCACAGAAATATGCTCACCTTGACCAAATATCTACTTCATGAAAGAAGTAACAGGCAGTTAAGTTGATTATCTAGTACTGGTTTAGATAGACAAATTCCCTGGATTTCTCCTACGTCTCTCCCAGATTCTTCCCACCAATGGGATTCATTTTAATTTAGACTCAAATTTTGTAAATACCTATGTGTGAGGCACTGTGCTAAACCCTGGAAAAACAAAGATGAAATATAATAGTCATTACCTTCAGGGAGATTACAATCTAAAAGGGGGATATGATTTATACACATAAGTAGTAGAATGTAATAAAGGCAAAGGACAGATCCAGACCAAATATTCTAAGAAAATTTGAGGAGGAAGATAGAATTTTCAGTTGCTGAGTGGTGGTTTCCCTTCAGGTTTTATGCCCAAGGGATACTGACTCTCTCTTTCTAGCTAGACAGGGCAATGCCCTTACCTTAACATCTATCCTCTCTGAACTCCAAAAGATAAGGGGAGAGAGGTGAGAAACAGGAAGGACCCTTAGGCTAAGACAACTTGGCTCAACTGTTGGTAGACGTTTCAGCCTTTCGATTTTCTAGGCAGATTTAGGGTTTTCCCCCCTCACTTTTTGACCAGAGATCTCTCTCACCTGGGTCAGATTCCTAGCTGATAGCAGTAGTGAATACACTCAAAGGACTAGATCAATTTATGAATATTTTATTTGTGTTTTGAGATTACAGAGTAGTTATTGCTGATCTAATACAATCACTCAGACATGAAGATTTCCGACAGTCTTTTGGAACAGTAGATCATCAGATTTTATTTCCTTTTAGTAGAACGACAATAAGAATTAGATGATTATTTTACGTGATATATATGTATATATATATATGTATATATATATTGAGTTCAGAATTGAATGACTTGTCCACGTATAATTTGCTGGTGTTGCCTATTTTCCTTTCCTAATTTTTTCATTAAAAAGCTTTATGCAACAATGCATTTTGATTTCTTTTTAAAAATCACAACAGAGTTAATGCTGAGACAACCATAGGAGCATAGCAGCAATTCTGGATCTGTTAAAGGAGAAGCCAGCAGCAGAAAAAGCTTTAGAGGAGTACACAGCTATGGAGAGCTGTGCTCAGAAGTGGGAGCAGGAGGTGGGATATTCAGTTTTATTTTTCTTATTTAAAAAAAATATATAAATATCTACACAGAAGTTTAAAATAAGGGCTAAGAATCAGTAAGTTCAGTGATGAGAACAGCACCTCCGACATGCCGGAGCCAGACACAGAACAAGGAGCTCTTTCTCCAGTTCCCAGACAATCAGGCTGCTCGCCCGAAGCAATGAGCTGATGGGTCCCAAACTCAAGGTAGACAACCAAGGGTACTCCCAGATATGCAAAACAAAGGGCATCTAGTCCTGGTTCCTGTCTAGGGCTAATGGGCCAGGGCTCCAGGAGAAGTTAAGACAGGTTATCTAGAACTCAAATTACTCTGGGTGACAGCATTGGCCACTTAATCTGGGCACCACCTTACTCCTCTAAAGCAATATATAATGCAATGGGCTTCTTTAACAAATGGGGTGGTCCATGATCTTTAAGTTGCAGGGATAGGGCTCTATGAGGAGCCAGGCCCTGGAGAACACTAGGCGGGGGCTTCTGACTCAAGGGAACAGCAGAGTCCAAGATACCTGACTGATGACTGGCTCTGCTCTGTCTGGGAGACCAGAGGACCAATAAGTACCCATGAAACACAGAAATGAGTAGGAGAGGAGGGGTATGGAGGAGCAGGAGAGAAGCAACTGTCTGCTGAAGAATCTAGACATATATGTCATCCTTAGAGGGAAGTGTAATGGGGTTCTGAGGGGAAAAGCTTAAGTTGGGATTTCCCCCCACAATTGCCGGCAGTACCCCAAAGGACCAGGGTTTGTGGATTAGAACCTGGCAAATATATTTCACTGAGATGAATGATCGCTTGTCTAAGCCTCTCCTCTCTGTATCCCCAGAGGTAAGGTCACTTCCAGGGTGGCCCTGAGGGTAAAAGATGAAGACTAGGTAAGGCCTGAAGGGGTGGAGTAGGGTGAGAGAACTTGGTTAGTGTAGGCCCAGGTCAAGTCTGACCTGAAGGACCAGAAGTCGTCCAGATGAATTCTCAAACCAAATGGTTTGTGGTAGCTTTCAGGCAGGACTGAAGTTCCCAAGTAGTCAAAGGTAGCTGGGGATACCCTAGAACCAACCTACCACCAGCATTAATCCTTGGAATCTACCTGGTCTCTCTGGGTTCCTTCAGACCAACCAGCCCCTTGCAAGGCCCAGCCCAGTCCCAGCCCCAGCCCCAGCCCCGGCACTTCCAGGGAAAAACCAAAGCTGAATCCACCAATGGAATGAGTTACAGAGTCCCAGGATACTTATCTTAATAAACTCTACTTGATATTAGGGTTGCCCCAAGAACCACCCCTAGATGATAGACAATACAGGATTCTCACATATAAGTGGAGCCTGGGGCTGGGAAAAGAGAAGGAAGAGGCCAGGCAGAGATATTTAAGCAAAAAAGAAAGGACACAAGTCAGACAGCAGAGAAACTGGATCCTGGCTCCATCAATGGTAATGGCCATACGGATAAATGTTTGATGAAGTAAAACTAATCAAACCAGCTGTGATCCCCTGGACATATAAGCCCAGTGATAGTTATAGAACAGCTCAGCCAGTGAATCGAACTGGAAATCCCCCAGGAGACAGAAATTCTTAGCCCCCTTAGAAGGTGTCCCAAATTGGCTAAGTTGCAGGCCTGGGAGCCTGAACTCCAAATATACTTGAGCTGCCTGAGGAATGCATACTCTTTTCTTTGCTCAATCTCAGAGGCGATTCTGGGGAGAAATGGAGTCTTACAAATTCTCCTCCAAGATTATTCCAATTTTGCCTAGAGGGGCTTCCTGAGATACTATCCACTCATATGGCATGAGAACAGTGACAGACCCTAGTGGATTTGGTTCCCACTTCCTGAGCAGAGCTTTGGTTGAATTGGAAAGCTGGTTTAAAAAAAAAAAATCCAAGTAATACCAGAGCTGCTGGGAAAGTCATGGAGGCACAGTCTCCTGAGAATCAATGTCCAAATGGCCATAAACATATAAGCAGGAATCTTGGATGAGAGGCAGGTACAGCTGAATCCGTGTGGGGTTCACGGAAGCTCCCCCTTCCCCCTCCATAGCTTTTTCAGAGAAGGCAGTGATAGTGCTGGCCAAGGCTGCGGCCCTGGGGCCATGCTGACTGAGTGGCTGTGCAGAGGCCTCACCTGGGGAAGGATGAGAGGCTCAGCTACTGAAGATGGGTCACAAAACTCCCCCCCCCCCAGACCCCTAAGGGACAAAGACTCTGGAATCCCCGAAGGGTAAAGGTAGCCTGGACAACAGACACACGGCCTCACAAAAACTCAAAACTAACAGCGAGATGCTGAAGATGCAGGGGCTGGGTTGGGGGGGTGGGGAGGCTTCCCCACTCCCTTTCCTCCTTCCTCCCAGCCCATCCTCTGTGGCTCTCCTACCCCTCAGGGCAGTAACCACACCATGGGCTGAGGCTGAGGGCACAGGATTCTAGTTTTTAATAAATAAATAATCTAACACATGGTCTATGGGGTGAGCATGGCGGGCGGCTCTGACCAGGGAAGCAGCTTGCTGGGTTCTGTCCTGTACAGTAGAGAAAAGAATCGGGGTCCTGTTCCTTAACACATCTTCTGGCTTCAGTTACAGGAACTTAATATCTAGAGGGAAAAGGAAACAAGAGAAGATGAGGCTATCAGGTAGTGGGAGCAGTCTGCCTGCCTGAAGAAGTGGGGAAGCAGAGAATGCACCAGCAATGAGATAAAAGGGCTCTTTCCAAGTGACCCACATCTTATCTGGGGAGTGGGGAAACTGGCCCTTTGTCAGAGCAGTGTCTTCTCTATACAGAGAAGTGGAGACATGTGCGGATTTAGTGCTGGGAGCAGTGACCTTCAGGGGCCCCCCACAGGGAAAGCCTTGGATCAGTGCATGATGCAGGTGCCCCATTTAGGGCTTATCAAAGTCCGGCAGAGAAGGTTAAGAAGTGCCTCCTCCTCACCCACCCAGAGGCTTCCCAGGGGCCTCCCTACCTCCTGGGAAGCCCAAGTCACCTGTAGTAGTTAGGTTTGAAGGGTCCATTCTTGTTGAGGCCCAGGTACTTGGCCTGCTCGTCCGTCAGCTCTGTCAGGTGCGCGTCAAAGGTGGGCAGATGAAGACTTGCCACGTACTCATCTGCAAGGGGCCCGAACCAGTGTGTAAGTCTGGAATTCTGCTTTCCAACTGCCCTTTCCAACCCAATTCTAGGGATGTGGATGAGGTAGTTTTTGTGGCTGAGTGAATGATTCTCCTCCATACTCCTATAACATCCCTCCTTACCCCTCACCCCTTTCCATCTTCCTTTGACAACTCCTCAGATGGGAGGAGCCTGGCTTTCAGCCTCCACTCTAATACTATTAGTGAAGACCTTGGTTCCTTTTGAATCCAGACAGGGCCAGCTATGGGGAGGGGCTGACATCTAGAGAAATGATGGAGGTTCAGGAACTAAAAAGGGACAGAGCCAAGGAGTTCGAGAAGTCTGAGCCCAAATGTCAGTCCTGCCCTGGGCTTCATGAATAGCTCAGGGTTATTGGTGGCACTAGGGGCCTGTTTCCCCTTTTGTTAAATCAAAGAAATGATCATGGGGAGTTCTGAAAGGAATAACCAAGAAAGATAAAGACTCCACGTCACTCTGCTCCAAGTTCCTCACCAAGTTCTTCCCACGTAGGGCAGAATTCTATGCCCATATACATTGCTGGTGGCATTTCATGCACTTATATTTGGTTGTCCCAACCAGATCACAATCTCTGTGAGGACAGAGCTTTTGTCTTTCATTCTCCATCATTTCAGAGTGCTTAGGACAGTAATATATTATCAACTGACTTACTGGCTGCTGTTTGTAGGTACTGGTAGAGAAAAGCAAAGCCATTTCTAGACTTAGTCCTTGAATTATACCTCAGCAGCCTAGAAAAATACTGAATCTCTTTAGGTGCTTGAGAAAGGTCAGGTCCCTTTTTATTTTTATTTATTTTATTATTATTATTATTATTATTTTTGTATGAGGCAATTGGGGTTAAGTGACTTGCCTAGGGTCACACAGCTAGTAATTAAGTGTCCAAGGCTGCATTTGAACTCAGGTCCTCCTGAATCCAGGGCCAGTGCTCTATCCACTGCGCCACCTAGCTACCCCTCAGGTACCTTTTTAAAAGAAAGTTCCTGGGGCAGCTAAGTGGCACAGTGGACAAAGTACTGATCCTGGATTCAGGAGGACCTGAGATCAAATCCAACCTTCAGACACTTGACACTTACTAGCTGTGTGACCCTGGGCAAGTCACTTAACCCTCATTGTCCTACCAAATAAATAAATAAAGTTCCTGTTTCTCCCATAGGAACACTGACAAACAGAAGGTGCTAATCCCCCATGAAGATTGAAGCTGAAGCTGGAGGCATTTAGTCAGAAAGGGGTTTAGTTTAGGGCTAGCAGCAGCCCAGGATGAAGGCTGCAGAACAGAGGTGACACTACCAGTATACTTAAGGTGGTCAGCAGAAGCATCTTCTTTTCTTCTTTGAGGTGGTTGGCTCTGCCTCCCACAAATCCCCCCACTCCTCTTTTCCCTTCTCAGACGCTATCACGGAGACACACAAGGAAGCATGGGGCATCTCAATGACCCAAGTAGAGCAGAATCGAGGGAGCCTTGCTTGGCTCCAGCTCTGCTCTGATCCAACCATGAAGAGGGGCTTGGCCACCAGGACACTGGCTGCTCTGTCCCCAGCCCGGGTTCATCCTTACCCATTTTCTTGGGCAGCAGGTAGACATCCTGTTTATAACGTCCTTCTGGGGCATTGTAAAGCTCTATCAAAGCCAGAGCCTGGGAATAAAGCAGAGAGAAGGTGACTCCCTGGCTGCTCCCACCAGGCGTGGAACCCCATGACCTACGGTCTGGGAAGAAGACCGTTCTTCACTCTGCGGGCCTCACCTGAGTAGTGGCAGTGATGGAGAGTACAAACGTAGGCACTGTCGAGCAGCTCAGGTTCAGGAGGCGGCCCTAGGGAAGCAATGGAGATGCATAGGTGCTGGGGCAACCTTCCTTAGCTGCAGATATACCTTTGAAGAGTGAGGGAAGGGGCGAGACTGGGCTAGCCACAGACAAATATTTCATAACTATCTGAGGTGAGAGGAAAAGGAGACTCGTTTGAAACCTGCCACAACCCCTAGCACCATGCTGGGATAGATACTTAAAAAACCCCACTTGCTGATTAATTGTTGTTTAAGAGCACTAGTAAAATCAATCTGGGCAGAGAGATGAAGGTAAGAGTACTAGTATTCCGGCCATCCATCCTGGACCAGCTGCCTCTTGGGGCTCCAGAGACTCTGGAAAGCTTTTTTCTTGAAAAGCTGCTTTTCTACCATCTTCTTCGCTTGTCCTGCTGTGTCTAAGAGGAGTGTGACTGGATGCTTGTAGGCAATGGATGTGCCAGAAATCCCTTCCCCCATACCACTTTTGTTTCCTGGGAAGCCCTCATAACGTTTCTCCTCAACTCTCAGCGTTAACAGTCCGGAACAATTGCAGTGCTTCCTTTTGTCTTCAAAATTGCTAGGTGGGCCTTCCTAAGCCAACTAGAAATAAGTCACCAGACAGGGAGCTGACGTCATAGCAACATCAAAGGTACAGATTTAAAATTTCTGTATTCTACTCATTTTGTGAAGAAAGAAGATAGGTAAAGCCTCCTTACAAACACCCTATTTTAGTTAGGAAGGGAGGATCAGATGAAGATGGGCTAAGAGAGGGATAAGGGTCCCCAAACTCCCAAATTTCCAGATTGTTGAGTACAGATTTTGATGTTTTAAATGTATTTATTTATTTATTTTGACTTTTTTTTTAAACGGGGCAATGGGGTTAAGTGACTTGCCCAGGGTCATACAGCTAGTAAGTGTCAAGTGTCTGAGGCCAGATTTGAACTCAGGAACTCCTGAATCCAGGGCCGGTGCTTTATCCACTGAGCCACCAAGCTGCCCCTTTAAATTTATTTTTAAAAATGACAATAACCACTACCACCACCACCAAAAAAAATTCACATAGAACTTTGGAAAGTGAAAACGCAGGGAAACAGCTATAATACTTCTTGGTATTTCTCTATTTCTTGCCTAACTATCCACAGCAAACAGGATTCAGGACAGATTGAAGGAGTGTCAGCAAGGTAGCAGGGAGTCTAATGCTAGAGGAAAAGGGCATCTAGAGAGCAAGAGGGAGAGCACTGGCCTGGGAATACAGGGGACAGAGATGAGAAAGACATTGGGTTGGACAGGGTCCAAGATAGGGAATAATCTATCAACCAATCATCCCTATATTGAATAGTGCTAAGGGGCCAGGGGTGAGATAGAAGAGCAAGTCTGTGGTTTTCAGAACCTGCCTAGCGTAGCCTTGGTTACAGCCAGGAATATCTACCCTTCTCGTTCACGAAAGCGATTTAAACCTTCCCACAAATGACATTATCACTTTGAGAGCATCTCAAAAAGTAGCTTTGGTTCTATCTACTAATTCTTTCTCTGGCGATAGTCATTGTCTGACTCAACCTGCAGAGTGACAGGAGGAGACAGGGTAATTGGCAAAAAGTGGGGAACCAAAATAGCTTCTTAATTGCTGAATGAAAAGACCTTTCACAATTAGAAATACAAGTCATGGCTAAAATAGTTATATCTCTGACTTAAGAAACTGGCACTATGGAAAGGGTGAAAAGGAGGTAGTGGTCCTAGGCAAAACACTCTGTCCCTTCAATTATTTTGTCTTGATGGGGGCGGGAAAGAGTCTTTGAAGCCTCTTGCCAGTTCTAGCCCAGTTCTGATACCAGTGTTCTGTCCCAGGGTTCTAATCTTCCAGGCCTGCTTACCTCTGCCAATAGCACTATTCTCTTTCCATCTGGCCAGATTACATGATCAACTTGAGATCTCACCCGCTCCCAGGTCAGTTCTGGGGTACGCAGGCTCGCCTGGAACACATGCAGAAAACATCTCATTAGCACAGTGAGTCCCACCATCAGGGATGGGGAAGTGCAAGGTAGGGGAGCATTTCAGATTGCAAGCTGAAGGACATAACCACCATGCCACATCGGAAGGGTATATGCCAGGCTGCTTGGGACTATTCTATTTCAGGAGATTAAATCTAGGCCCGGTGAGAGCTCACTCAGTTTGTTACAACACTCCAATTAATACGAAGCCCCCACTCTCTTCTGAGCACAGTCTCAAGTGCCATCAAGTATACAAAAGAAACCAGAGACAGCACTGCTACTTCGAGGGAGCTTACAATTTAGTTGGAGACACAGAATGTAGGCACATGTAGAAAAAACCCCTTAAGAATATTTACAAGCAACATGCAAATGAGGGCAAATTAGCATAGTACAACCTGAAGACATAAGTTCTGAAGGGACACAGAGGAAGAAAGGGCCTAAGTTGGGTGGAATCAGTTAGAGAAAGTGAAATATCCTATAAATAGTCTGCTGTGACTCATGCCTCTGTCCCCGTGTCCCAGTATCTTAGGCCCCAAAGTTGAAGGGATGGTGGGTGTGTATGTGTATACACACACAAACACACACACACGTGCATGTGTATATAGGCTTATACACATATGCAAATGTGTGTGTGCACACAGCTACATACATGTTTACAGGTATGCCTGCATGTACACACTATGTATATGCATACATGCATATATATGTGTGTATATACAAAAACATACATATATGTGTTTCACACGTATGTATGTATAATCAGAGAGAATTTGACGAATAATTAGTTCATTAGCAGAAGCAATCAGTACAAATTCCACTAGCATAGACTCAAAATAATATAATACAGTTTTCTTTTTCCAGTTGTCCTGTACTGTCTTCCTCCTATAAGACAAAGATGAAAACTACCAAGGGGAAGGGAAGAGACTTCTCTGTTCCAAACTACCCACCATTCCAGCAGTTGGGATATAAAAGGCCTACCCTTAAACAAAAAGGTCCAGTATTTTGTTCCATTTGCCAGTTATGTTGCTATAAGCAAAAGTATATTTAGGATGACCCAGTGGGCAACAAACATGGAATTTATTACCCTGATGAATTGTATAAAACAACGCTGTAAACTGATTTGGAAATAATTCAAATAAACTCTGGCATTTCATTTGTCTTTATGTTTGCTTTCTTCCTAAACAGTGTGATGCTGGAACTTTAGGGGCTTCAGGCTTCCCACCAGATTTTTATCTTTCTCAGTTCTATGTTTTATCAAAGAACTAGAATGATCCCGGCACAGTCCAATTATCTCCTGACAAGCCTCCAGCAGGTCCACAGAACCTCAAGTTTCTCACAAAGAGCAATAGCAAATTTTCACAGTAGCCAAACACCAAAATACAGAGTAGACCTCAGAAAAAAGTCAAAAGAGCAGATGGGAGGATGTTTAAATCCACTATATGAGTATTTCGTTCCGTTTGGCAGGCATATTCCTATATGGAAGAAGTATGCTTCACTAGGCTTTCACAACTTAATGAGCATATCCCTTGAAAATGTACAATTTCCAATGTTATTATATATATATATATATATATATATATATATATATATGAGAAAAATCTGAAATTGGAAAGCTTGTATAAACAAAAGTTGAGAACTATCTTTACATGTAACAGGAAAAAAATAAAATACTTTATTACAAATTTAAAAAAAAGAAAATGTACAATTTCCTTTGTGATGCTACTTTCTTTGCCAATCTTATGATAAAAAACTTAATTTTCTTCTTTTTTTTTTTAAAACAATTTAATTTTCTTGAGTGGGCCTACCTACTAGGAAAGGCAAGTTCTGTGAAGATAACCTTCCCCAGCTACATAGAAATATTACTATTAATGGTATGTGATAGAAATCAATTAACATTGTGGAATAAATAAAACTTTTATGATTTTGAATGGTAAGTATTGTTTTTCTCTGAGTCAAATCATCCCCTTGAGGATATAATTAGTTTCAAAACCTACGGCATGGCACACAGAGAAAATACAAAGCCACTATCTAAAAAAATCATGGTATTGTAATTCTCAGGCTGTCATGGACTTCTGAGGTTATGGAAATTTGCAAAAGTTTTCAAAGCTTACATTCTTGATGCCAATAATAGATTACCTAGGTATCATTTTCTGTTCATGGGTGAAAGAGCTACTGTGAAAAAAAGAAATAATAATGGGCCAAAAAATTGCATATTCCACAAGGCTTTGGCCTTGAGGGTTCAGAAAACCAAAGCTTCTTGGAATGGAATCCACCTTTCTAAATATTTGTCTCTTCCTTGTAGGATGCCTCCCCTTCCTAAAAATGCACTAATCACAATTCTAAGTACAAAGTTCTGTGCATTTGTACAAAATAAAAGTCTGGCAAATATGTCAAGTTACATCCTTAAAACGATATGTGGAGGGGCAGCTAGGTGGCACAGTGGATAAAGCACTGGCCCTGGATTCAGGAGGACCTGAGTTCAAATCCAGCCTCAGACACTTGACACTAGCTGTGTGACCCTAGGCAAATCACTTAACCCTCATTGCCCGCCCCCCCTCCCCACAAACAAACAAAAAAAAGATGTGGAAATAAGAGTAAGGAATTTCCCTTGTAAGTTAATTACCAGGAAGGGTTAAAACATCAAGACACAAAATATGGAAGCTAGTATGCTTCTATCTATTTATTGTTGGTGATGCTGACAGCCTCACAATACCCACTCAAAACTAGCAGGTACTTACCCTATTTTTTATTCTAAGAGGCTGTTTACATTCTGGTTTGGGTTTGGAAGGAAAACCATATCTGGTCCTAGCTTTTTTTCAGTTTGGTGGAAACCCTAGAAGGCTAAACACAGGAGGTTAAGGCTCTATCAGAAAGGTACAGTATACTGGAAAGAACATTGAAGGAAACCTATCTCTGGTCAGAGATCTTTGGATAAGTCAAGGTTAGTCTTAAGCAATAGTCTGCAAAGTACTTTACATCCGTTATCTGATTTGATTTTCACAAAACCCTTCTTAAAGTTAGGTAGAGTTATCCCTACTTCACAATTTAGAAAACTGAGGCTGAGAGGTTAATTGGCTTGCCTGTGGTCACACAGTTACTAAGAGTCAGAGGTAGAATTCAAATCCAAGTTTCTGCTTTCCTTCCTTCCTTTTCTTCTACATTGAGTATCTCTCACTTAGTCTGTCTCACATTTAAATATCAACTCATAGGATTGTTTTAGAATCTTCAGAAGGATTTCAAAGAAATTATTCCGATTGAATCATTTCCTAACAAGATTCACAGCAAGACTACTTGCTCCTTTTGGGATTTTCTCCTCCGGGGCATAGCTAACCAGAGTGAATCGGGAAGGAATTTCATAAGGGTTAATATGGTATAGGAGCTTCTGTGTTTTGGAGCCTAGTGGTAGGGAGGAAGATGAAGAGGTTTGAAATTTAATTATCTGCCCTGACAGCAACAGAATTATGTGACACACAAAAGAAGCTAGCAAGAAAATCAAACCAACTAAATTAATAATTGGCACATGATGGGAGAGCTCAGTGGAAGTGGAGCACTTAGGCTATTTCCAGCTATTTTTATTATCTCTTTAATGACCAAAGAGCAGAGGAGAGAGTTATACAAAGCAACCTGAATACAGAAGAAATTAACCAACTGTTAGGGAGAAGGACTCTCAATACTTCAATAAGTCCTTGTTAGGCAATACTGGTGCACAATCAGAGTAGTGCAATGGTGGTGAGAGTCTTTCCTAAGCCAGCTACCCACAGAGAAATACAACTGGGAAAGAAGCATGCAATAAGAATCTAAAGCCAGAGTGAAAGTTACACTTTCACTGGCTCTGCCAAGTTTGGAAGTAAGTATATGACATCTCCTAATACACTATTAGGAATAACACAGTGAGACCTGGTGCTATGTCTGAGTAAACATAATCAGGATGAAGAGTGAAGAGGATCAGGATGTTGCATTTTCCAGCTCTGATGAAAACACAATGCAGAAAGTAACACCAACATGGTTATAAATATCTAGGGGCCTAGTTAACATTGTAAGGAGAAAATTTCTAGAAGGTGACTGAATAGGTCAAAGGTCAAAGAGCTCAAATGAGCAAGTGATTCTTTTTTTTTTTTTAAATCTAGAGCTCCTGGTCTCATTGAGCAATATCTTTTTTTTTTAGTGAGGCAATTGGGGTTAAGTGACTTGCCCAGGGTCACACAGCTAGTAAGTGTTAAGTGTTAAGTGTTAAGTGTCTGAGGCCGAATTTGAACTCAGGTACTCCTGACTCCAGAGTTGGTGCTCTATCCACTGCACCACCTAGCTGCCCCGAGCAAGTACCTTTCAAGAGCTCCATCTCCAGGAATGGAAATGCAAGTCTCAAGTATGTGATGGGAAAAAGCTCCCAAGTGAAACACTTAAGTTGGGAAGAAACCTTGTGAGATCAAAGAGCATGAGCTTGCAGGCAAAGCAGCCTCAATGTTGGAGACAGCCAGTCAGGTCACTCCACTAGGGGTGCACAGTGACCTTTGTGTCTCCCTTCTCCTAGGTTTGCAGTGTTTTTTGAAGCACCCACCCTTGGGAGAGAGCAGGCGAGGTCACTCATCAGAAGGTGACCTATGTGCATCTTACCACGTCAATCTCAGTATTGGAATGCCCCATGTTACAAACGATGCAGCCATTCTTCATGCGGTCTAAGTGCTCTCTTGTCACCACATTCTTATTGCCTTAAAAAGAAATGGAGGCCATGAGTGAGAGGTGTGGAGCAGGCACAACGTTTCCTCATCTCCCCTCCTCTAGCATTCCCCAACACTATAAAGACATAGCTGTTTTTTAAACATTGGGTTAGGGGGCAGCTAGATGGCACAGTGGATAGAGCACTGGCCCTGAAGTCAGGAGGACCTGAGTTCAAATCTGGCCTTAGACACTTAACACTTACTAGCTGTGTGACCCTAGGCAAGTCACTTAACCCCAATTGCCTCACCAAAAAAACCCCCAAAAAACAAAAACCAAAAAACATTGGGTTGCTACCTCCAAGTTGGAATTCCAAAGATCTACTGAGTTGTGAATGAGACCACCAGCATTTCTACGGCATATAGTTTTATTATTATTATTATTTTTTTTTTAGTGAGGCAATTGGGGTTAAGTGACTTGCCCAGGGTCACACAGCTGGTAAGTGTTAAGTGTCTGAGGCCGGATTTGAACTCAGGTACTCCTGACTCCAAGGCCAGTGCTCTATCTACTGCGCCACCTAGCTGCCCCACGTACGGCATATAGTTTTACTCCAAGGAAGAAAGAGGAGGTGCATGGATTGAGTCAAGGAAAATGAGGCCAACTTTTCTTCTGTTTTCCTTCCAAAACTTAAAATCCATCTCTTTGGAGAGGCCTGGGGGGGCCCTTGATTAGCTCCTTTCTTGCCCAACTATTAACAACTTGGCCTCCATGGTGCCACGATGGAAGGGATCTCAGAAGGCCTCTCATTTTAAAGCTGGGGAACCTGAGTCTCAGGGCCATTCAGTGGCTTGCCTTAAGGTCAGAGGTCATGAACTGTTGGAGTTTGAACACAAGTGTTCTTGCTTCAGAATAAGTGCTTTTTTCCGCCCCCAGACTAAGTACTCTGCAAGGTGCCTCCATCACTGGGGCCAAGTGAGAAGAAAAGCCACGGCTACTATTAGAGATGAATGGGGCTGGTGGGAAGGGGGAGGCACAAAATGAGGGGTGCAAATTTAAATTCTGGACCCCCAAGTAAAAATTTGCCGAGAGATCCTCCTCCTTCCCTCTCCCTTGTGTGAGGCCGTTACTCAAAGAAACACTGCCAGGCAGCCGGGGGAGCTCCCACGGGTACTTCTCTGTCTGAGATTGTCAAAGCTAAAGCAATGCACTGTCAGATTATGCCAGAGCTACACCCTGGGCTACACCTGCCAGCAGGCTGAAAATTCATAAGCTAAGGGGACCCTTATCTCTAACACGGATTTGTCAGTTTGCCTAAAATATTTTTACGAAGTTCCATTAGTTTTTCTCCCTGACATGCCCCTCAATGTCACCCATTTCTATTGTCACAGTCCTACCTGTACAAGTGATGACAATGTCCACCTGCCGGATGACCTCATTCAGTTTCACAAGTCGAAATCCATCCATGCTGTAAGGATAAAACCCAAGTACTTAATCCAATGGGGCAGGAGGGAGAAGGGAAAAGGGTGATACACTAATTGCACAGCAACTCCAAAGTTAACACCAAGTCCCCCTATTAAGTTTTCTTGATGTATGTGGGTTATTCCTAATACTGGGAATAGTATCTTCTCAGAACACAAAGCATAGACAAAAGGTCTTGTGAGAAGCTGAATAGATTTCCCTCAAATAGCAGTGTCATCAGAGTTGGTTTCAAGAACTTCAGTGGGGAAAGGATGGCAGTCAGACACTGATCTGGATTCTATTTCAGTGTGTTGTTGGTCCTCTGATTCATGTTGGAGCATTATAAAGAGTAGCAAGTCTTTTCATATGGCTGAGCCTTGACTTACAGAAACCAAATGGGTTACAGTTTCACTAACCCATTCTTCTGCCCTAGACGCCTCTACTTTGACAACAACATTGTAAAGATAAACAACTTTCAAAGACCTAGAAACTGATAAATAAAATGACCGAGCACAATTTCAGAGAATTTATGATAAAACATGCCACTTACAATCTGATAAAGAGTGCAGACTGGGGCAGCTAGGTGGTGCAGTGGATAGAGCACTGGCCCTGGATTCAGGAGGACCTGAGTTCAAATCCAGCCTCAGACACTTAACACTTACTGGCTGTGTGACCCTGGGCAAGTCACTTAACCCCAATTGCCTCACCAAAAAAAAAAAAAAAAAAAAGAGTGCAGATTGAGGCTTGTTTTGCTTTCTTTTGTTTTTTGGACATAGCCAATGCATGAATTTGTTTTGCTTCATTATACATGCTTGTAACATGGGTTTTATTTTTCTTGCCTCAATTAGGGGAGGGGATGGAAAGTTGGGAGGGAGAAAATTTGGATTTTTGTAAAAATAACATAAAGATATTTTAAACACATACACATATGAAAGGAGCAGGACAAGAAAAAAACACTTGCTCAAACAGCAAGGGTTGAACATGAGAAGAAAAATGTTGTGGTTTTTTAATGTTCTTGTTGTGAGCAATTTCTTCTCTGTTCTATTTCTACAGGAATTCTAAATTTTAGCTTAGATTTTCCATGCTATAATCATCATATGGTTACAAACTCTTGAACAGATTAGCCTGGGCAATGCCACATGTCATCTTAAAGGGTGCCTGTTCTTGTTAGAAGCTGTCAGGGACTGACATACATGGGAACCAAAGACAATTTCTTTCTTGGTCCCAGTTAGATCAAAGCTGTGTGATTTTTTTGGGGGGGGTGGGATGGGAAGTGTCAAAAAGAACCCAACACCCCTCCTCAATGCTTACCAGGCCTGCAGGGCACAGATGGGGTCAATCTCAGTCACATACACTATGGAGCCCATGGCCTTCAGGGCAGCACAGCACCCCTTCCCTACCTAAAGAGCAAGGACAAGTGAGAAGAAAATCAGTCACAGAGGTAGTTTCTCAAAGTCTTGGCACCACTCCTGAAGCCCCCTATGACTACCCCCAGGAATTTCACTGAAAAGATCTGTGTGCTTGGGGGAGGAAAGAGAAAACAGAGAGGAATGCCACTTCAGAAACACCTCTGCAGCCTCTTGCTTCATACATTCATATATACAAAAACACCCACACTCACGAACTGCATTCAAAACACAAGCTTAAAAGAACGTCACAAACAGTGGGACCAGAACAAGTCAGAAAATCAAGATGAGAGAAGATGGTAAACCGGAAAGAGAAAATGACAAAACTGTATTTTAATTAGATGGTCTGTAAAATAACATTCCAGAGGGCGGCTGGGTGGCGCAGTAGATAAAGCACTGGCCCAGGATTCAGGAAGACCTGAGTTCAAATCTCACCTCAGACACTTGACACTTACGAGCTGTGTGAACCTGGGCAAGTCACTTAACCCTCACTGCCCCACAAAAAATAAAATAAAATAAAATAAAATTCCAGGGGTAAAGGTAGACTCACACCTAGACATTCTCTAATGCATGCAATCTGGATAAGTGTTTAGACAAATATATTTAATCACCAATTCATTGAAAGAGTAAACTTTACCTCTCCATAACCACAGACTACCACTTGCTTCCCACCAAACATCATGTCTGTTGTCCTTTTAAGCCTGGGGGAGGGAAAAATACCAATTAGGCATTAGAACAACTTGCTACTACCTTGTTTGTCCCTCTATGTCAGACTGCACTGCAGTCCTTTGTATTTGAGGTATCAAATGATGAAGGGGATTGTATAAGAGAAGCATGAAGACTTGTAAAAACTGACACAGAGAGAAATGAGTAAAACCGAGAGAACAATTTGTACAAAAATAACAATATAAAGACAAAACTTTGAGAGATTTGAGAACTGATCAATTCAATGACTGACTAAACACAATTCCAAAAGACTAATGATACCCCCCCCCCAAAAAAACCCAACCCCATTCTACCTTCTTCCTGACAGAGAAGTGATGGACTCCAAGTACAGATATAGACATATTTTTTAGGCATGGCCAAAGCAGAAATTTGTTATGCTTACCTATGCACGTTTTATACAAATGTTTTGGTTTTCCTTACTTTCTCAATGATAGGAAATGAATTAGCCTTTATAGGGCACCTACTATGTACGAAGATACATATATATACATATATATATATACACACACATATATATATATATACATATACACACACACACACACATATATATATACACACACATATAAAAACATCTTTGTACATATATACATATAACTGTATGTGTGTATATATATATATATATGAAAAAGGCACTATACTAAGCATTTTATACATATCTCATTTGATATAATGGGAAAGGAGAGAAGTGGGAGGGAAAGATAATAGATGGTTTTCATTGAGAAAAATTTAATTTAAAAAAATTGTACTACCCCCACCCCCACTCCTTTTCCCCCTACCTTTTTTTTCATAGTCTAATACCATGAGGACTATTACACTACACACTCGAAAGGAACAAATGAAACAAAAGAAAACATGAGTTTAAAGATCGAAAGAGCTCTTTTGGTTTGTTGGTTTAAAGTTAAAAAGCGAAGAATTCCTTTGATAAATGAGTCAGTAGTATCAGACTGGACAGTAGATCCCAAAAGACTCCAAGAAGATAAGTTGTCTATTTAGGGTGGAGAGGAAGCTTAAACCATGCCAGAAAAATCTGACTCCCAGACAGTGGTGATTTCTCAGAGGCTGATTCTCTTGAATGCGTTTGTCTGTGTTACATGCCACCTCTTTGATTTATGGTTCTTCATGGGGCTGGTTCCCATAATTCCCAAATTCTCTGAGGAGAGATTAGTAGTACATACTGAAGCCTACTGAGGCCCCAGTTTAGAATCAGAGTTTGCCTTCTGTGAGAGGCCTTCCCTGACTAGGCAGCAAGAAGGATATGTTGGACTTGTGTCCAAAGCACTCTTCACCATATATCTTGGTGTTGTATTTCTGTGTATTCATCTATCCATCTTGTTTAAAGATAGAAACTGGACACGGATTATACCTGTCATGCTTTACCCTATAGCATTTAACATAAAATTCCCTGTATATTGTGGATATTACTTAAGTGCACAGGGTAAGAATCGTTACCCTAATAAAGAGAAATTAGTGGCTGTGATACTACCCATGCAGGAACATGGTGGTCCTAGGTACTTGTCATCAGCAAGGGAAATGTAAAAATCACACTTATGAGCTTATCTGTCTGAGTCTCTCTTACTACATATAACATCAAACCTTTCTTTCCCCCTTTCAGGTGTGTTGATCCCACTGCAAGACCCCCCCATAAAGCACTGCAAGGTGGGGTAGAAGAATTAATGCCACTGGGATCTTGGAGTCTGATTGGCCCCCTGCTCCTCAAAGCCTATGCCTATTCAGTTCAGTCCTTGTGATCTTACAGAGTCAATGTCTCAAGGTTAAAGGAAAAGTCAGCAAAAACTATCTATGGTCAGGAAGGGCTTCCCTGAAAAATGACTGATGTGTGAGTGCTAGGTTCTTGAACTTTTCTCTAGTTTATCTATCCTGGGGCCCTCTGTTAACAGTACTCAGCCCCTGGTTTATTTTTTTAACTGAAAAACAGCTTCAGGCCCCTTTCGAACTATGGGAGGCAAATCCTTACACATCTTACCTAATGACACTCAAATTTCTCAAAGTCTCTGCTGTCACTGGGCACTGGCATTCTTTGACCAAATGAAATGGAACCATTTCTGGACTGCGTTGGACACAGTCAGTCATTACAGCCTTCCTTCTGTGGAGCCTATGGCCGATGTGTACCCTAGGCCTGAAGGTTCTTCGCTTTCACTTGGGCTGCACCCCAGAAAATCTTCTTGGCTCCGTGTCTTACTTATGCCAGGATAACCTACCTAGTGAGCATCTAAAAAAGTTATTATCATTGAGGATCTATAAACCTCATCACTACTATCAAACTCAGGATAATAATGATAATCTACATAAGTAGTATTGGCATTCAATAATCACACTGCCAGAAAGACTTTGAAGCAACATGTCACCTTTAAGATTGAGCTAAGATAAGTCCTTCTAGACAGTAGGCTTTTGCCTACTTATTTCCTCCAAATTGTATTCAATATGTAACAAATCTCTGTTGTTTTCATTAGTGATGTGGATCACATCCTTACCCACAAATCCACCTCTAAATTGAATTCTGCGGCTGACCCCAGATCAGGGAGAGCAGCATTTGACCTGTCTACGTCTCTGCCACCTTCCTCCCAAATAGGCCAGGCAGGTCATTCCCCAAGGGTGGCCATGGCAATTTCTTCAAAGCATGGCAGGCACCATGTCGGGGCAGGGTGAAAATAACCCTGCAGATACTGAACTCCCTTACTGGTGAGTTATTCATGCAGATGTCTCTCTGCAAACTGGCAGAAAGTTCAGAGCCATGAAGTACCTGAGACCACAGGGCCTTCACAACCTAAAGCTGGGTACCTTCTCACCCAGTTCGAGTGCTCTGGCAGAGGGACATCTTTCTGGGCCAGCACTGATTTTCCCTCCTTAAAAAGGAGTGTATAGATGGCAATTTGGTCCTTCTTCAATCTCAAAATCTTGGCAGCAGCTGCTGCTGCTGCACTTAGAGCCAAAGCTAGAAAGCTGTCCTAAGACTAAAAATTGTTGCTGGGAATTACTCTGCATCCACTGAAAGTGGCCAGATAGCCACACAGGACTGCTGGGCGATAGAGAAGAGCTGGTTTAAGAGCCAGAAGCTCCTGCCATCACAGCTTTCTAGCAAAGTGGTTGCTTCCTCAGACTGGCTTCACAGAAAGTGGTAGCTCCAACAATTGAGCAAAGAAGTGGACTGACTTTTCCAAATAATAAAGAATGTTAGTAGTCACAAATCTTGGTCATGAAGCAATTACAATCCCAGAATCTAAGCTGACCTTCACACATGGCATTTGTTCAGAAGGGGAGCCCTCCTGGCCAACTGAAGCATTCCCTAGAGACACCTGCAACATACCCATCAAGAATGGACTCCCGGCAACAGTAGAGGTTGTCAAACTTCTGTTTGGTGACTGAGTCATTGACATTCATGGCTGGAACGCATAGCTTCCCAGCCTTGGATAACTGGTACAGCCTGTGAAGGTGAGGGAAACAGAGAGGAACATGAGCTGCTGAGACACTGTACTGGGCTCAGTTCTGAGAGAGTGCCACTTGATACCTCTTTGCTGCACTTATGGCTCTCTCCTATCCATACTCTACTACTATACCGGGAGTTCCTTGTGGACAGGAAAGATGTCTTAGTCATTTATGTACATGCCTCAGTATCTGTCCCAGAATCTTACAATAAATGTTTAATGGATGAGGGAATTCCTAACTAGAAGACCAAAGTCAACAAGAAACTTATTCAATTGGCCTCAGACACTTAACACTTACTAGCTGTGTGACCCTGGGCAAGTCACTTAACCCCAATTGCCTCACCAAAAAAAAAAAAAAAAGAAAGAAAAGAAAAAAGAAACTTATTCAAGATCACAAAATGAACCAATGAGAATAAAGACTTCCATTTCCAAAACAGTCCATGCTAGTAAAAAGGACAGTATGGTCCTAAGGCCGATGTACTGACTTCGAATTTTACAGGTTCTGAAAAGTGGTAATTTGTTGACAAGCTATGCTATCATATTTAATATACTGCTCCACAGCTTTTGTTTCAGATTCCACTCTTTACAACTGAAACGGAATGAGCAAAAATGATCCCCCCAAGGTCATTCCAACAGTTAGTGCTCTTCTGAGAAACTGAAAACAAGAACGCCTAGGTTACTGAGGGGGTTTGATTTTGGCCTCAGACCCCAGCTGGGCACCTACAGTCAAGTTACTTCTCTGAGGGAAATATTGACCCCATTTTACAGATAATATTCAGAGAAGTAATTGTGAAGAAAATTCTCTGTCAAGTTCAAGGAACTATATAGAAATTGTGATGAACAGGATGCTATCAGAAAAACCTGGAAAGACACACATGAACTGAAGCAGAGAGAAATATACTGTATACAAAATAACAGGATTACTGTAAGATGATCTGCTGGGAAGCACGTGGTTATTTTCAGCAAGGCAATGATCCAAAATGGGGTTAATGATGTTTGTATTTCGGGCAGCTAGGTGGCACAGTGGATAAGGCACCGACCCTGGATTCAGGAGGACCCGAGTTCAAATTCGACCCTAGACACTTGACACTTACTAGCTGTGTGTCCCTGGGGCAAGTCACTTAACCCTCATTGCCCCCTCCCCCCCCCCAAAAAAAAAAGGGAAAAGAAAAAATGCTTGCATTTTTTATATTTCAACACAGGGTGACTGAAGCACACAGTGAACCTTAAATGTGAGCTATTATCATTGTATTCTCTAGAATTAGAATACAAAACTAACCAACAATTATGAACAGAAGCCTAAGGAGGAAAAGGTTTTATATCAAGTAGATGCTGTGGGAATGATTTTATCTCCTTTTAATTTTTGTTTTTGGTTTTGTGTTTTTTTTTGGAGGGGCAATGAGGGTTAAGTGACTGCCCAGGGTCACACAGCTAGTAACTGTCAAGTGTCTGACGCTGGATTTGAACTCAGGTACTCCTGAATCCAGGGTTGGTGCCTTATCCACTGCACCACCTAGCTGCCCCCTCCTTTTAAAACAGGACTTTGAATAGTCAATCAGTCAATGAACATTTATTCAGTGCTTACTGTGTGCCAGGTACAATGCAAAGTAGTGGGGACAAAAAGAAAGGCAAAACCACAATTCTGCCCTCCAAGAAAAATATGCAAATAACTATACTATTACACACATAGAGTGTAACTAGGAGGTGATCTCAGATGGAAGGCCTAGAAGGGAGCAGGCCTAGAAATGCCTCTTGCAGAATGTGGATTTTGAGGAAGGAAACCAGGAAAGTGGACAGGTGAGATGTTAGGAGGAACAGCATTCCAGGCTTCAGGAACAGTGAGAAGGCACGTGAGGGAATGATATGTGTGAGGATCAGCTAAGAGGCCAGAAAGCTTGATCACAGTATGGGGGGGGGGGGGGGGAGAAGAGGGGACGAGGACTAGAAAAGGACCACAGGGCCATGTGGGTAAGGGCTTAAGATGCCCCAAAGGTGCATTTTATATTTGATCCTGGTAGTAATGGGGAGCCCCTGGCATTTACTGAGTAAAGGGTGACATGGTTAGACCTGTACTCTAGAAAAATTGTTTAGACAGTTGAATTGAGGATGGATTGGAATAGAGAAAGGCTTAAGAAGGGAGACAAAGGAGGATTCTCCATTAATAGTCTTTATCTTTTGAGCAGATAAGGATCTGCACCAGAGTAGCGACTACATGAGTAGGGAGAAGGGGAAGTACATGAGAAATGCTGTGAAGGTAGAAATACTAAGATCTGACAATCAGCTGGATACAAGTGGGGAGAGTGCAAGTGTGAAGTTGAGGATGACAGAAGGCAAGCTAGGTGACTGGGAGATATCAGTGCTCTCAGCAGTAATAGGAAAGTTAGGAAGAGGGGATCTTTGGAGGGAAAGATTAGCTTGACCAATTTGGCTCTAAGGGTAAAATAAAAACAAAAATTTATTGCAATCAAATTACATTCCAATTTCCAACATGGGAGTACTTATATTTATATGGTACTTGACAATTTACAAAGTGCTTTCTCTGCAATAATCTCATAACATAAGTACTATAATTATTATCCCCACTTTGTAGATGGGAAACCTGTGGCTTAGTGAGGTTCAGTGATTCACCTGAAGTCACAAACAAATAGATGCCAGAGCTGGGACCTGAATTAGGGTGTTCAGCCTAGAAGAATCTAAGCTGTATAAAGCAGATGTTCTCATGATGATTCTTACCTGTGAACTCCTGTAACACTCTCTTCTACTATGCCCTTGATTTTCTTAAACATGTTGGGATACTTCTTATAAATCCAATGGGTTAGGTCGCCTCCATCATCCAAGATCTGCAATAAGAAGGACCAATAATAATCACACTAACTATTCATTGTTACTGACAGCTTGAGGTTATACTTGTTCCTTTGGGTCTAATTCTAGAACCTGACTTATTTACTAATTGATTTTCCAATTCTTCAGTTTGGTCAAAGAAATCATCTTAAACGTGTGTAGTCAATGGATTACAGTCAATGCTAAAAACCCATAAAAAATCTCTAATGCTTACAGTGGGAGAAATTTAAGAATGGTATAATGGGTCATAGTTATATTTCTCACAGTAAAATGACCTTCTCATGTGGCATTCTCTACACATCAAGACAAAGTCAAAGTCAAAAGTCCAAATGATGAATTTCTTATTGCACTCAAAAGGATAGAACAAAAACTGCTTAATTGGGATTCAACACTCAAGTGAGGATCTAAAAAGAAGGCACCTAGCTCTCTTTAAAGGGTTTAAGTCACCTAGGTACTAGAAGAAGCAGCCAACATGATTGCTGAGTCAATGTGAGTGCTGCTTGAAAGTATATAGAGAATGCAAGAGGTACTTCAGGCCTGGAAAAGAGTAAATACCTGAAGTTCTGAAAAAAGAAAGAGAATGGCGTGTACAAGCAAACAACAGGCTAATTGAGTTTGACTTCAATTCCTGAGAAATTCATCTAAAGAGATGGCTAACGAGCATCTAAAACAGGTGATACCAGACACCTTCTTTCTTTCTTTTTTTTTTTTGACAGTGTTAATATACCAATAAATCAGGGGAATGATATAAATGTAGTTTACCTAGTGTGATTTTTTATTTTTAATTTTTTTCATTCTGAACTTGACAAACACTAGCAAAACTTTTCCATTACTCTTGAGAGCACTATTCTCCCAGTCACCCATGTTGCAACCTGTGTCATCCTCAACTCCTCACTTGTACTCCCTCTGAAACACACACATGTATCCAACTGATTTTGGAAACATGAAAATTTCCACCAAAAAAAGGAGAAAAAAGATTGTATGAAATCTTGAGTCTTTTACTAATTATGGTTTGCTTTTTTAAACTTTTCTTTATCATCACAATTACTAGCCTCCCTCCCTCACCTTCTCGGGGAATATGCTGAGCAATGGTATTGATGGGTCAAAGGATACAATAATAGTGACTTTTTGGATATAGATACAAATAGCTTTCTAGAATTTGGACCAATTCATAGTTCCACCAACAGTGCATTTGTGTGTCTTTTCTCCCATATCCCTTTCAATAATTTCCCTTTTTTGAAATTCTTGTCAATCTCATGGGTATGGGGTGGAACCTCAGAATAATTAAAAAATTTTATTTTAGCAGGGCAATGAGGGTTAAGTGACTTGCCATGGGTGACACAGCTAGTGAGTGTCAAGTGTTTGAGGCTTGATTTGAACTCAGGTCCTCCTGAATCCAGAGCCAGTGCTTTATCCACTGTGCCACCTATCTTCCCCTATCAGAATAATTTAAAATGTCTTTTCCTTATTATTAGTGACTGAGCATTTTTCATATGGTTGTTAATAGCCTGCTTATCTTTTTTTAAAGACCTGACTATCCATATATTTTCATAGCTTTTCTACTGGAGATGACTTTTGTTCTTACATATTTGAATCAGTTCCCTATATATCTTGGTTATCATACCTTGACCTGAGAAATTCACTGCAATAATTTTTCCCAGTTAATTCTTTTCCTTCTCATTTTAACTGCAATGATGTTGTCTGTGCCATACAGTTTTATGTAATCCAAATTGTCTGTTATCCTCTGTGATATTCTTTTCCCTTTATTTGGTCAAGAAGTCTTCCTTTATCTTTCCTTGTTCACTTTTGATATGGCCTATTATATTTAGAGCCTCTGTCCATTTGGAGCTCACTGGAATATATAATGTGAGAAATTGGTTTAAATTTTGATTTCTGCCATATTGTTTTCCAGTTTTCCCAGAAGTTTTTGTTGAATCATTTACCCCAATAGTTAGCGATCTTTGGGTTTATCCAACACTATACTACTATGGTCTTTTGCTTCTGGATATCGTGCACCCAATCTGTACTATGGATGAATTTTTTAAAATTTTAAATCAGCACTAAATAGTTTTGATAAACACTGTTTTCAGTAATGCTTGAAATTTGGTTCAGGTGTGGCCTCTTCCTTACCACTTTTTGTTTGACATTTTGTTCGACATTTTGTTCCTCCGGCTGAATTTTGTTATCATTTCTTTTAGCCCTATAATTTTTTGGTAGTTTGATGGCACTACTCAAGTAAATTAGTTTAGATAGCATTGTCATTTTTATTATATTGGCAGGACTCAACCAGAAGCACTTAATAGTTCTCCAGTTATTGAGATGTGTATTTCTTTTTTCTTTTTTTTCTTTTTTTTTTATTGCAGGGCAATGAGGGTTAAGTGACTTGCCCAGGGTCCCACAGCTAGTAAGTGTCAAGTGTCTGAGACCTAATTTTCAGGTCCTCCTGAATCCAGGGCCAGTGCTTTATCCACTGTGCCATCTAGCTACCCCGAGTTGTGTATTTCTATAAAGAGTGTTTTTAGTTGTAGTTGCTGTCCTTGTGTATGTGTCTTGATAGGTAAACTACCAAATAATTTGCACATTTTGCAGTTATTCTGATTAGAATTTATCTATTCTCCCCGCTAGATTTTGTTAGTAATATATAAAAAATGGCTGATGGTTTATGTGGGTTTATTTTATACCCAGGTACCGTGCTTTTACCGAAATAGTTACTGTTTCAATTCATATTTTTTGGGCAGGGAAATGAGGGTTAGGTGATTTGCCCAGGATCACACAGCTAGTAAATGTCAAGTGTCTGAGACTGGATTTGAACTCAGGTCCTCATGAATCCAGGGCTGGTGCTTTATCCACTGTGCCACTTAGCTGCCCCTGTTTCAATTAATTTTAATGGAATCTTTAGAGTTTTAGACTATAATACAGTACACCATATTATATAAAAATATGTTATAGCACACAATACAATATATAATGTCATAGTATAATAATATATAATAGAGTATAATGTATAATAATAGACTATATCATCTATAAGAAGGATTGTGTTTTCTTTGCCTAGATTTATTACCTTAATTGCTTTTTCTTATCTTATTGTTATATCTAACATTTTATAAATACATCAAATAAGTAGTTAAAAGGAATTTCCTTGTTTTATCCTGCGGCTTCTAGTGTCTCTCCATTACACATAATACTGTCAGTTACCAGGTTACTTCCCTTCATCTAGGCTATCAGAAATACTCAAGAGTACTTTACAAACTCCCACCATTCAGTGGCAATGTCTACACTGGGTTGACTTACTTTCTCCAGCAGGATCTACCCTCTCTCTTAATTTATCAACAATACTGTCAAGTGTCCAAAATACCTCCCTGTCCTTCTGGAGGACATAGGCTCACCAACCTCACGACTACTGGTCCTCCATCTTACTTCAGCGCCTGTTGTTTTCTTTAATCAGAAGAAAATTTGCCTTGGGGAAAAAAGGTGAACATAGGGATCCAAGCCAGGATTCACATCCAAAATTTTTATATCAGTTCCATGTCACAAGTTAATGCTTCCTTTTCCAGTGGCAGACACGCTTAGGCATAAGGATTCCCTAAGGAAACCAGAAGGTTTCTTTGACATTTCTCTTTCCATTTCTACATTTGACATTATTTCTGGATTTTCCTTTACATTCTCCATTCCCTAGACACCATTAAAATAAAAGACTATGGGAGTGAAATAAATGGAAACATTGGATCATAAATTCCTACCTTTTCCATCCAATTTTTATATTTTCCTGGGTTCACAGAAGGTAGCTGCCTTCCTTAATCATTAATGAATGTAACCAATGAGAACTGAATGTATTATTTTGATTGAAAAAAAAAATTCTGGTACAAACTTGTGTTTTCTCCTTGGCTGGTAGTTAGAATTATGGTTTTCTTCCTTAGGAAAAATTCCTTAGCTTTTACTTGTTATATCCTTTCCTTTCATTGTTAAATTCCTTGTTAGTACACAGTTAGCTAATTCCTAAGGATTTTAAGGTATTCACCCTAGGTTCTCTAAACTATCAAAAACTATATTTGTACTTGGCACAAATGGACATGAGCACAGATAATGCCACACTGCCCGTAGAAGAAGGATGGGAAAGAGGAAGAACAAAGTAGAATCTACCATTTATATACACTGTACCGTTGCTATCTCTGTAGTCTCAGTTCCTCTGATCCTATACAAAACATTCTCTGTACTCTGAGGCAGTTCAGAACAGAGGCACAGTGCATATAGAGCTGGGCCTAGAGTTAGGAAGAGCTGAGTTCAAATACAGCTTTAAATACTTACCAGCTGCATGACTGTGGGTAAGTCACTTAAATCTATCTCCCTCAGTTTCCTCAATTGTCAAATGGGGATAATAATAGCATTTACCTCCTAAGGTTGTTGTGAGGATCAAATGAGATAATATTTGTAGGATGGTGCTTAAGAAATGATTATTCCTTCTTCTTTCTTGGTTGCAAGTAATATTTAGGCTCAGAGATTTAGGGGTTTCAGAGTTAATTCACTAATTTCTCCTCTCAGGAGCATGAGGGAGCACTGTGAAAAGTAGCCAGTGACTCCTCTTTATCCTCCTTTGTCTCTTGTAACAAGTCAGTATCCAAATGTGCCATTCACCTATAAATCACCTATGAGTCAGGTGACTTTTGCAATGGTGGTGATACTGGTAAATGTTAAGGAGTAAAACCGAAATAGCTCGACTGTTTTGCACAAAAGTTCAGTCTCTAGGACCCAGGGAAGCTGTTTCATACACACTTTTGTAATCTGTAGTGTTTGAAACTTGGGGAGACTTTTGACTCCATTGGTTAATATAAATGTCCCCAAACTGAGGATCTATTTCTCTTGTCATCTTCTATTTGAAAAGTCTTTTCATTAATACTAATCTAGGCACATTGACAGTGAAGCTCTGCATCAGGAGTCTGACCGCAGAGAATTCCCTAAACTCACTGGAAAAAAGTCAGGTAAACTGTCACTGACAATAATGATAAGCACGGCTAGTGCTTAAATAGTGCTTACTACGTAACAGGCCCTGTGCTAAGCACTTTACAATGACTATCTCCTTTGATCCTCACAACAACCCCAGGAGGAAAGTGTTAATATGATCCCCACTTGACAGAGGAGGAAACTGAGGTAAATAGAGGTTAAGTGATTTGCCCAGGGTGACACAGCTAGTAAGTGTCTGAAGCTGGATTTGAACTCAGGTCGTCCTGTGTCTGAACTGTAGGCCCAGTGCTCAATCTTCTGTACTACCTAGTTGCCCCCAAGTTTTTCTAAAATGCATTTCTTTTTTCTTTCTTTCTTTTTTTTTTGTGGGGCAATGACAGTTAAGTGACTTGCCCAGGGGCACACAGCCAGTAAGTGTCAAGTGTCTGAGGCCAGATTTGAACTCAGGTCCTCCTGAATCCAGGGCCGGTGCTTTATCCACTATACCACCTAGCTGCCCCCTAAAATGCATTTCTTAAGGAAAGTAAACTACAAATAACTGGCCTATCTGGAAAAAAATAAAGTAAGAACTTTCTAGCAAAGCCTCTGAACTGTGCTTTGCTTCCTATTTCACAAGGCCACACTTTAAGTCATTGGCCACCCTACCCCTGCAGATCTGCGATCTGACGTACCATATTGGGCTGCCACCCCTCTACATTCACACAGCGGTCGATGCACCACCAGAAATCATCTTCCGATTCTCCTTTCCATGCAAAGACAGGAAATCCTGAGAAAAAAAGGACAAAGAGACACTATTTAGACTTAGGAGGAGCCTAAAGGATTGGCAGCAGGACTAATATCCCTGAGATCTCAACTAGCTCTCAGCCTGCCCACAAATCAAGCCCTTGGAGGGCTATTCTTTACTCCCCAGCATTTCCTTTAGTGTCTTTTCAGGGACTCTTTGCCTCTTTGGGTGCATTTCTGCTCTCACATGTCTAGGGGGCACAGGGGTTTTCCTCCAATGCTAAATGGCATGGCAAAGAATACAAAATCAGAGAGAAGTACCTAGGTCTCCCATCAAGCTGCACTGACAGTAATACTACTCCACAAGCATCCTTGGACTTCATTTTCTCTCTGCTTGTGTTAATGCCTCCCCTTTGCCTAGACTGCTCCCATCACCCTCTATACTTATCGAACACTCCATCCTCCAAGGCCCAGCTCAAGGGATACCTCGGTCAGGATTCCTTCCTGACCATCACAGCCACAAATAACACTTCTCTGAACTTCCTTGGCAATTTAATTGTCCCTTTTTTTTTTTTTAATTTTTTTTTTAGTGAGGCAATTGGGGTTAAGTGACTTGCCCAGGGTCACACAGCTAGTAAGTGTTAAGTGTCTGAGGCCGGATTTGAACTCAGGTACTCCTGACTCCAGGGCCGGTGCTCTATCCACTGCGCCACCTAGCCGCCCCTAATTGTCCCTTTTTTAAAGTTTATTTTTAATAGTATTTTATTTTTTCCAAATACATGTTAAGCTAGTTTTCCACATTCATTTCTGTAAGATTTTGAGTTCCAAATTTTCCTCCCTCTCTCCCTTCCCTCCCCCCTCCTCAAGACAGTGAGCAATCTGATACAGGTTAGACAGTACTAAGTGTACCTTTCTTAGGACAATTATCACATATCATGACACATTTATCATGTTAGTTATTTGGGTATCAAATTATCTCACACACTAGATTTTTAATTACTTAAATGTAGGTCCTTGAGTCTGATTCAGCCTTACATAATCAACAGGGTCCTTAATCTGGTGCTGTGAATACAGTAGGGATATACTAATGGGAGAGAATTTTAAACTGGAAGAGACCTTAGAGTCAATGGAGTCAAAGCCTTCATTTTATACATGAAGAGACTCAGGCTCAGAGAAGTGAACTGCCCAAAGTGGGACAGGTCAATAGAGCAGAGAGCTGGGATTAGAATGATGTCCTGACTCCAAATTCCAGATTCCTTACACTATTGCAAAGCCTGTAGGTGATAGAAAGAATAGCTGCTATGATTATAGTGAAGGCAAAAGAAAGGGCTACATTTGGGAAGAGTTTAACAAATGCAGGTACCTTTCACAAACTCCTAGTTAGGTCTTTGAAGTACCAGACCATTCTGCCACCCCAAAGTGTCAATCAATGATGGAGGGCAGAGGCCAGAAGTGAATCTAAGAACCTGGATTTATTTAATTTCCCTAGACTTCCAGGAAGAGAAAGATGGAAGTTTGATCAAATATTAATTTTTCAGGTTGGTCTCTTATTTGCTGAGGCAGAAACACTGAATTTTAAATGAGGGTAAAGTACTTCTAGGAAAATTGGCAGGGACAAGAAGGTACTGTTTTGGTGGTTGACTTTCAGTCTACCTCTCTTTTCAGGGAAGGGGTCCATAATAGGGTTCTTTAAAGAGGAAAGATGTACGGTTTTCATAAGTGTCCTAACAATAACATGTCAAAATAACAGTACTCCAGTAATTAATAATCAAGCATAAACCAATCTTCAATAATGGTTACACATTAGAAAATTGTATAGTAGCAAGCCGGCTTCAGTAAAGTGATAGGCGAGAAGCAGAGATGAATGTTAAGATCACAAAAAAATCTGTTTTTTCCCAGTTGCCCAGTATTCATGCCACCTGGGGAGAGGAATACTACAGTGGGTAAGGTTCAAAACAGTTCTATGGAAATAAATAAGTTTATTGGCAGACTCCAGTAAAGCATTTATATTAAATAGATAGACACCCTGTTCTCCAAACTTAGCTTCTACCCCCACCCTGGCCCCCAATCCCCACTTTGTATAAAGCACAGAGAATAGGCAAATTTTCCTACCACTTTCAGCAAGAGCAGCAGCCACTTCATTGAGGGTAGAGTAGATATTGCAGGCAGCCCATCGACACTGAGCCCCTAAAGCACTCAGCGTCTCCATGAGTACCTACATTAAGGAGAGGGGAAAAGCAGAGGGGGATTGAGGTTGACTAAGGAGACAGGCTGCTAGCATAATATGAGTTTCATATCAGAAACAAAAGTGTTCATGACAAAGCATTCTCAATTTCTCCCCTAGCTCTTTCTTGCTGCTAGAAAGTCCTCAACTTTGGTATGTCAGAGTATCTAAGATCTACAAAAGCAATATGAACCAATTTGAAAAAATTAATAGAATTACAATTTATCTTAATGACTATGACCAAGGGGCATCAAGTATGAGGGCTTAAAGTCTAGAGAAGGGGGAAGAAAGCAGGAAGGAGAGGGTAAGGGGAGGGAGGGGAACACCCTTTTATTCCCACGTTGATTAGGAAACCCTGAAGATGTTCCCTGGAATTCTACCCAAATTCACTTGTCAGCATTCCCATAAAGAGAAAAGCTTTTGATTAATATATTACTTTAACCACGGTTCAAGGTTTTCTCTATTCCATAACATGCGAGGTACCTTCCATTATGGCTGCAATTACTTAACACCAAGTCTATAATCCAGACCAGGGGTTCTTAACCTGAGGTATGTGAACTTGCTTTTAAAGATATCTTCATGGGAATCTGGACTCAGACACTTGACACACACTAGCTGTGTGATCCTGGGCAAGTCACTTAACCCTCACTGCCCCACCAAAAAAAAAAAAAATCTTCATGGGGTAGCTAGGTGGTGCAGTAGATAAAGCACCAGCCTTGGATTCAAGAGTTCAAATCTGGGCTCAGACACTTGACACTTACTAGCTGTGTGACCCTGGGCAAGTCACTTAACCCTCATTGACTCGCCCCCCCCCATCAAAATTAAAATTAAAAATAAAATCTTCATCTTATTTCTTACATGAAGAAACACTGTTTGGACTGATGATTCTATAATATTTTGAGAAATCTGGAGTAAAACAAAGTGGATTTTTAAAATGAAATTATAAAAAATATATAATGATTTTTTAAAAAAATTCATCACTGTATTTCAGTGTAATTGGTTTCCTTTTCAATCTTAAGTCATTTATTTTATATATTTAAAAACCTTATTCTGAGAAAGCCTCACTTCTCAGGCTTCCAGACTTCGCAAGACTGCCCAAATCTACAACACAAGAAAGAATAAGAACTCTTTGTCTAGCCCAGGGTTTAAGGTTTTTTTCACTTGCAACCCCTTTTTGCCCAAGAAATTTTTATACGACCCCAGGTATACAAAATAGGCTTAACCTTTTACATTCGCCCCTTTGTGGGGTTATGACCCACAATTTAAGAAGCTGGGGTACAGTCAATATTCTGGCAATATTGCAGACATAGGGAGACACCACTCCACAGTGAATCCCATTCTCATGACATCATGAAGGAGATTGCAGGCTATCCTTCCAGAGATCACATCCTGTGTGTGGAGGGAGAAGAGACTCACCGCCGTCTGAGCAGTGATATGAGTGCAGCCCACAATCTTGGCTCCAGCCAAAGGTTTTTCTCCCTGAGCTCTCTTCCTTAGCGCCATCAGTGCTGGCATCTCTGGAAGGGATCAAGACACACCACAATGAGAGAGAGTAAGGAATTTGAAAGGAAGGAGAAAGAAAAACAAATATAAAAACCTGAGCCTTCAGTAAAATTCAGTCAAACGAGCATTTATGAGGCATTTACTATATGCCAGGTATGCACGGTGCTCAGCGCTGTGTGTCCAAATACAACAATGAGATGGTCCTGGCTCACAAGGAGCTTATACTCTCCTAGGCGGATACAACACTTTCATAGAGAAGTAAATACCAGGTGATTTAGAGGGTGGACACTAGCACCAGGGAGAATGGGCCAAGTCTTTCTGAAAGAAGTGACCCAAGCTGAGCCTTGAATACTGAGTTAACATGTTCCAAGAGGTAGAGATGAGGAAAAAGAACATTCCAGGCATGAGGGACAGTGCCTGAAAAGACACAGAGGCATCAAAGAGAATGTCCTGAGCAGCAAAAGGCAAGAGGGTCAGTTTGGGGGGCAGCTAGGTGGCGCAGTGGATAAAGCACTGGCCTTGGATTCAGGAGGACCTGAGTTCAAATCCAGCCTCAGCCACTTGACACTTAACTAGCTGTGTGACCTTGAGAAAGTCACTTAACCCTCATTGCCCTGCAAAAAAAATAAAACAAAGCAAGCAAACAAACAAACAAAAAGAGGGTAATGCACAAAGCTCCCGAGGAAGAGTAACATAATGAAAGAAGAGGCTGAAATCATACTGGGAAGGGCTTTAAATGTCAGAGCTGAATTTCTATTTAATCCTGGAGGCAACAGAGAGCCCCTGAAGCTTCCTGAGAAGGGGAGTGACCTGTATTAAGTATTATTTAACCTGGGGTCCTCAGATGAGAAGCTTACAAATACCTGAGTCCTCATTCCTTCTAGCTTTTCCCTCCCTCCCTCCTTCCTTCCTTCCTTTCTTTCTTTTTTTTAAAGTGGGGCAATTGGGGTTAAGTGACTTGCCCAGGGTCACACAGCTAGTAAGTGTTAAGTGTCTGAGGCCAGATTTGAACTCAGGTACTCCTGACTCTAGGGCCAGTGCTCTATCCACTGCGCCACCTAGCTGCCCCCCTCCTTTCTTTCTTCTGGGGGGCGAGGAGAGTTAGGTGGGGAGTAGGGGTAGGAGGCTCCTTCTTAGTACTTTCTTCCAGAAGTGCTCTCTGAACACAGATCTCTTTCACTACAAGTATTAAATTTCATTCTGACCTCCACCAGTTCTCTGACTCTAAGATATAACCAAGAGAATAGATTGGATAAAGGTCAAAGGTAGACTGGAAGCACTGAATTTAAGAAAGCATTTGGGGGCAACTAGGTGGCACAATGGATAAAGCACCAGCCCTGGATTCAGGAGGACCTGAGTTCAAACCTAGCCTCAGACACTTGACACTAGCTATGTGACCCTGGGCAAGTCACTTAACCCTCACTGCCCTGCAAAAAACAAAACAAAACAAAACAAAAAAAGAAAGCAATTGCTTTCTTTACCTTGCTCTGCAATCTCAATCTCTCGCCGGCCAAACTCTGCCTGTTTAATATTCTTGACACAGAAGTCACTGCTACCCTTGGAGTTCTTCTGCTGTTTGTCCCGTGGGGAAGTCTCATCATCAGAACTGTCTGTATATGAAGCCGCTAGAGAGAGAAGAAGGAAACTTCAGAAGCAAAATTCTTTTCCTCTTAGATCCCAAAGCATGGCATCAGCAATATACCAATCATTCCCAACCACATTGTAATGACCCAGCTCCCCGTATACTTAGACATTTGTCAAACACATAAAGGGGGAAACCAGAATTGCCTCAATCACTCACTGTAGAAGACCAATTACCTATACTTGCCCCTCCCCCCCCATAAAGAGGCAGCTACGACAGAAGTCTAGGGAGCTAAGAAAACCAGTTCCTTATGGTGACATCAGCTGAATGGTTCACAACCAGAAAGAGAGATACATTATGCCACTTGTTTTATTAAACACTTATTTCTGACAGAAAAGAAAGTGACTCTTATTCAGGGAACTCATATTCAGAGACCTCTGAGTAAAGATTCAAATGCAGTATCACGGTGATTAATGATGCTTGGGTGTCTAGAATCTCAGTCACACTTCCTTGGCTGGTACTTGGACAACAAGTCTAGTTGCAATGCAAAGTCCAATACATATAAGCTGGAAAATAAATGTGGACAAAACATTCAGTGCCATGCAAAGAGGGCTCAGCTGGCACCACTCCCCCTCATATTATTAAGTTGAATCATGCTTGTTGATAGGTACCAACAGTGAAGGACTCAAGGTCACTTCTCCTCATGCTGACCTCAGTTTATTCTGGATAAAGATACACTAGATATAGTCACTGAGGCAGATATCTTCTCTTTGGACCTGACCAACTAAGCATACAGTAATAGATTTTTTCTGATGGGGTGAGGGGGAGAAAAGGAAAGTCTGGGACTGTGATGACACAAATGTGGAAAAGTCTGGAAACTCCTTCCACTAACCCAGATCAGCAACTCTGAGAGTTTAAGACAGTTGCCTGGCACATTTCTTGGTGAAATGAACTTGCCCCTGGCCACATTGCTGTGTGTTGGTGGCAGCACTGAACCAGGTGTTCAAGATTCAAAATCTGGCCCTCTATATGGAGTAACAGATGCTGGAGGGAAAAGAAAGAAAAAAAGTCCCTTCTGAACTTTGTTACTGACTGTGCAGCTGGTGCTACTACTTCTACTCTATCCAGTGATTTCCCAGTCTTCTTAGCTAGGGCTCTCTGTTCTTGCTAATCATTTGTTAAGTGGCCTTACAAAACACTCAGTGCCTATGTTTCTGGAGAGAACTTCTTCCTAACTAGCCCAAGTGTCTATGTGGCACCATATGCTTTCCAAAGTTATATGTGGCATGGCGTGGAGGAAGGGAGAGCTGTAAAAGCCTGGGATTCTTTGGGTCTATGGGCCTCTAATCTGATTATATCCAGAGTATTAAGGCACTGCAGGAATTTCTATTTAGAGGATTCATCTTTGGTTGGGCTAAAGAAGGCAAGTCTGACCCTGCCCAACTGAATCAAGCTAGGCAGGCCAAAAAATCTGGGCAGCAGGGGACCAGGCGTCCTTTCCAGGACTGGAATGCTGCCCTAGAACAAAGTCCCAACACGAGGCAAAGAGAATGATCCCAGACACCAAGGGTGGTGAGGGGATTAGCAAGTTCCAAAGAAGACCTTTCTTCTTGAAAGGAGCTAATCTGGACAAAAAGTTTGAAAACCTCCCCCCTCCTCCCCTCCTTTCCCCTTTCTTGGGTGAGTGAGAGCTCAAAGTACCTTTGGCAACTGAACTTAGAAAGAACTGCTTGAGGGCAGTCATCTGTCTGGCAGATCAAAGCTCAGGAACAGTTTATGACTTAGAGGTTTGCCTCACCTGGCGGGAGGTGGCTAACAGCTTTCCCAGCTACCCAGAACCAGAAGTACAAGGTAGTACTCTCATGTAACTGTCACGTGCAGATAGATGTCCTGGACCCCCAAATCACTTCTCAGTGTCACCAATTTAGAGCTAGCAAGTACTTTCAAGGCTATTTAGTCTAACCCACTCACCCATTCTTCCTTTCTTTCCTTCCTCATTTTTTTTTTTTAAATTAAGGAAACTGAGAATCAAAGAGGTTATATGACAGGCCCACTATCACACAGATAAGTGTCAGAGGTGGAATCTGAACCAAATTTGATTCCAAATTTGGAACTCTCTCTCCCATAATGCAAATTCTTGCTCATTTCTGGTTCAAGATATGAATTCTATACCATATAAAACCTGAAGTACTCACAGTTATATGGTTCTAGAACAGAGATTCTTAACTAGTTTTATGTTAGAGGAACCCTAAGGATCCCTTTTCAGAACACTGTTTTAAAATACATATAATGAAATACATAGGATAAGAAGGGAAACCAATTATATTGAAATGCAATTATTGATCTTATTTTTAGGTTCACAGACTCCAGGTTAAGAACCTCATCTAGGGGCAGCTAGGTGGCGTAGTGGATAGAGCACTGACCCTGGAGTCAGGAGTACCTGAGTTCAAATCCGGCCTCAGACATTTGACACTTACTAGCTGTGTGACCCTGGGCAAATCACTTAACCCCAATTGCCTCACTAAAAAACAAAACAAAAAAAAAAAACAAAACAAAAAACCAAACCTCATCTAGGGGCAGCTAGGTGGCACAGTGGATAAAGCACAGAGTTCTATAATTCAACAGGATTGGCTCTCCTAGAACTTTTAACTAAAGAGCTATTCTGTTTCTCCAGGTTGTACTACAGGTGTCTGTAGTTCATCTAGGTCACAGGGGTGAGAAGAAGGAACAAATAGCTGATCAGGCCAGAGGCAGAGTATACAAGCATCAGTCAGCCAGCTCAAAAATACATTATAGAATAGAAACAGATCAACAACCCTTCTTTGTGCCTTGTCAAACAAGAAATAAGAAAGTTGTCAAATAGGGATATGGCTTCTAGAAATATTATTACATTATTAAAGGCCAGTCTTTTTGTCATTTTCTTATTTATATGCTTGACTTCTTTTGGTGGAAAGGAACTACTTTTGTCTGAGGACAAAACTGAGTATAGGTCACTACCAATGAGGGACCAATCTTGGTCTACACTTTAGACCAATGTATTGATTTGCCCCTCCTACTAGTTGTATTATTACATGTATTAAACTATGTTCATTGCTTCCAGAGTGTACTAGCAATTAAAAACACTTTTAGAAAAATGAACTCAGACTAAGTTGCTTCTATAAAGGAGACTAGTTCTTTGCCCTGAAAAATCTTTTCTTCTGGCTTCTTTTTTAAGGTGCTCGAAATAAAAGTACTCGTGTACAGGAAAGATCCCACACACACATTATCAGACAGGCTGTAGGAATGGGTGACTCTGGGTCATGCCAATGTCTAGGCCTTGTTAAAACTCCAGAGTTTTGCTTTTTCCGAGGCTAACTAGACTGTTAGAAGTCTGGCAAAGAAAAACCAACAAAGCATTGGTTACCATAACAGGTATCTCATTCCATTCCATTCATAGGAAATCGAGTCTCAGAGCTCAGCAAGACAGTAGAGATCATCTCATTCAAACCCTTCATTTTACAGACAAATTTGCTGAAATCCAAAGACTTGCCCAGTATCACGGGGCGAAGAGGTGGTGGTGGTGGTGGTCCTTAGGTATTCCTCTTTAAGGAATTATACCCTCTCAAACACAGTTTAATTAGAATAAAATAGTTTTTTATTTGGGCGCTAGAGAAAGGGCCCAAGAGAGAAATCAAGGGGAAAAAAATGGCACAGAGACGTGATTCTCTGAGACACGTTTCTCCTCAAACAGAAGAAAGGCAAGAGCTTTTATAGCTGGTAGATGGGGTGACCACCACTTGACAATGGAGGGGTGGGATGGGGTGACCAACCACCTGACAAAGGAGAGTTCCCTTTGGGGGTGGGGAAAACCTTTTGAGTGTCAGGGGGATTTTCTTTTGAAATGATAGTCTTGACCTCTGGGGTTCTCTCTGTCTCCTAGTTCAGGTAGTAGCCACACCTAACTGACTTTCTTGCTATAGAATTTAATCTTCCCCTACTTAGGTGTGTCCATCCTGATAGCTAGTTGGCCCAACCCCCATTTCACCCAGCATCACACAGCTGTTAATAATGTAGCCATTACTAGAATTCAGGTCTTCTGACTTCCAGTATTCTTTCCACTATACCATGATGCCTCTAGATGGGGTTCTTTATAAAAAGGGTTAAAAGTGATCTGTGTGCTAGGTAATACTGTGAGGATTTATTTATTTAACTAATGATTTTAATCCATTAGGGAAAAAAGTGAAAAGTATTCAACACAGTGATTTTGTTCATCAGGATTTTCTTGGGATTTTACAACAGCTAGTCAGGAACTAAAGGGCACTGTTCTCCCACCTCCTCTCAGTTATTAACTGTGGCAATTAATTAACCCATTGTAAAGGCTTTATTCAAAAACATATCAACAAGAATGATCTGATTTTTAAAAGTCTCTTTTGAATCCAATAGGTTTTTGTTTGTTTTTGGGTTTGGGGAAAGCATTCAAAAAAGCTTATTTCTACAAAATACTTTCAAGAACCTATCTCATCCTTGAAATGACTACTGTCATTTGGAAATGACAACAAAATGTAGCTCAGAGCCACAGTCCTTGGCTTGGAAGGGGCTGGGGCTACAGTTTAGGCATATAAGTGCCTTTCTTAAAGAGATGTCCTGACACAAAGTTTCTTCTGATACATGTTATTATCATCCCTTCTTCTCAATGATTCATATATAGAGGCTGTTTCAAAACTTCTTTCATATATATATATATATATATATATATATATATATATATATATATATTAAGCAAAATTTAGGAATCCCTCCACATAAATGTGAGAACATTTATTATAGTCTCTGATATAATAAATGTTGAAAGTAGATCCCAAATGTTTATAAGTACATATATACACATCTCATTTGTAAAGCAGCAAGCCAATTCATTTTTGGATTTTCAACAGAAATATTCTCCCTCACTTCCCATTATTTCCCAATGCCTCTATGATAGAAAATGAGATTGACCAAAGATGAGAAGTCACATAATACATTAAATATGGACAAAAGACTAGCACTTAGATCTCCAGAGTTCCTTTCACTATTTTGTTTTTTCCTAACCAAGGTTTATATGAATGCTCCTGATAAAAGTTTGCAAGAAAATAACCTGGAGATGTTAACTGACTAGTAGCTCAAATGAGTTAACAGTGTCATTCGGATGCTCAATATGCAAATGAAATCTCAGTCTACATTAATAGAAGTATGGTGTTTAGATCAAGGAAGTTAACAGTACCAAGGTAAGGGGCAGCTAGATGGCGTAGTGGTTAAAGCGTTGGCCCTGGATTCAGGAGTACCTGAGTTCAAATCCAGCCTCAGACACTTAACACTTACTAGCTGTGTGACCCTGGGCAAGTCGCTTAACCCCCATTGCCTCACTTAAAAAAAAAAAAAGAAAAGAAAAAGAAAAGAAAGAAAATAAACAGTACCAAGGTACTCTTCACTGGTCAGAATCGAACTAGTAATATTCAATTCTGAGACCAATATTTTATGAGGAATGTTGCCAAAATGTATGATGGTTTCATGAAGCAGCAAGGTTTCCAATAAAGAACTCAACAGAGAAATGCTATCAGATGGGACTATTGCATCCCTTCTAACTCAAGCCACTCTGATTTTACATTCCTAAATAGAATATGCTTAACAAAAATAGCTCTGTTTGTCCAACCTATCCAAAAAACTTCAAGATCTGTATGGACCACCAGCTCAAACTGACCAATGGAATTCATGAGCAACTATGGGCTCATCACAGTGTTAAACCACTCTGTTAAGAGACTATATGAAGGGGCAGCTAGGTGGCGCAGTGGATAAAGCACCAGCCCTGGGTTCAGGAGGACCTGAGTTCAAATCTAGCCTCAGACACTTGACATTGACTAGCTGTGTGACCCTGGGCAAGTCACTTAATCCCCATTGTCCCACCAAAATTAAAAAAAAGATACCATATGAACATTAGGAACACAAGACAGAGGACTCTTCTATAAGAGCATACTCTAAATTTGGTACAATTATTAGTGAAAACTAGAATTCACACTTTTAAATGTTAAACACATGTATAATTAATTTTCATGATTTTTGTCTTTCATGTTAAATTATTCACTTATGAATTTCCTTCTTACATGTATCTATTCCTGTTGTTTCAGCAGAAAAAATTAGCTACAATATTTGGGATTAATCAGATAAAATTCATGGGAGTTATGTCATGTGCCCCACTGTTCATAGCTTCAGGGACTAGACAAAGCTATGAAGGGGAAAGTTTAAAGAACACAGCCTAATCAGCTTAAAAAGTACTGCCCAAGAATGAAGTTTCAACTCTACATAACAACCAAAAAAAAAAAAACCCCACACCTTTTCCCCCCTGGAGTGGAGACCACAAGCAAAAATCCAGGCCACAATTGAAATTTTTAATAAAAATATGAAGTTATTGTGAAAAGATGATTAGAATGAACTCAATACAGAATTACATAAGAACATAATAAAGAACTGCTATGATAGGCTAGACTACAGTTCATTCACTACAGTACTATTGTCAGTGCCAATAAATGACAAAGTTGCTTTCTATAATGTCAGCTTCAAAAGGTTAAGAGTACATACCTCCAAAACACTCCTAGTTTCCTAAGATAACTTATCTAAACCCTATTTAAATCTGTTAATATTTTAGCCTCTTAAAGTATCAAGTACTATCAAGTTTATCATCTGCATTATAAAGCAGAATTTCCTTTTAATCATTTCCTCTTTCAAGGCTAAGTCATAGCCCTTCCCTTCAATTCTAGAATTCCAGGATTTGAATAAACATGCTTATTTTATCAATTTCCTTCATATTTCTACAAATTTGGATCATCTTCTTGATCACCATTTTCTTTCTGGACTGGAGAGTTCTTTTTAAAAGATTCTATCTCCATACAGAAGTCTTTCCATTCCTTTTATCATTTCAATCCCCTTTCTCCCAATCTTCTTCAGCTCTCTCAATGTTTTTACTAAAGTGCAGACCAGATCTATACTTGGTCCTTCAGGTATAATACAAACCACTGGTAGAATATCCTCATTGATCAGGTTGGGATGCTTTGTGTTATGTTTATTATACTGATTAAGTGAATCAAGGAACAAATACTTGAGTACCTTTAAATGGAAGCCATTAATAGCCTGCATTTTTAAGCCTTTGGGGACATTTTAGTCTTTTTAAAAAAATTTTTAAGCTAGTTAGAAACACCTGACCAATATTTTCCAATAATGGTCTACAAGAACTAATAGTTTCTCTAATAGTTTCTGCTCAGATTTCCAAAGCTCATCAAACTCATACCCCTGAGCTAGTGTCAATGCAAAGCAGAGAGGGAAGTTATAGGCAAGGGAATAAAACAGGCCAGGAGAGAAGGCATTGGAGACAAAAATCTTACAAAACTTGTTTGAGCTGGCCAGAATGTCTTTATTGCTTTTTGGGGCAAGGCAGACTTCCCTGAATTTGCAAGTACCCAGAACTTCTGCACAAATAGAAATGAGAGCATTCAAAGGATGGAAAAACACAAATCTTAAAATGTAGTTTTATTGAGGGCATTATTGCCTTTCTGGGTAGGTCCAAATATTGTCTTTCCTTTATTATCCTGTCCTGATTCTATATGAAGTAAATTATTTTATGAGTTGGAAAGAAGAAAGATAGAAATGAGTTCTCCCCATAAACCCCCAAATAATTCCACTTGAAATTTTGGTCTGAATTTCTACTAAAAAGAAAAGGAGGTTACTCTTAATGAAGAACTCACAGGCTCTTATTTAGGTTGGAATAGGAGTAGCCTAGGCAGCTATACCTACCTGAGCTGTAGCTATCAGTAGACGACTGAGAGATTGAACGGGACAGAGAGCGGCGTCCAATCTTGGTGGGACGTTTGTTGAATTCTTGCTTCTGGTCAGCAAATTGGATCTGCTGAGGAAAACAAGTCCCAGTTACATCCAGCAAAAGATATTTCATATTAAGAGAGACTAGAAGTCAATCAGAGCAACCCCCACACTTGCACGAATGCCTCTTTCCTACCTTTCAGGTAAAGATGATTTGGATGTTCCATCTAAACTATAGCTGAAATGTTAAGACTCTTGGTGAGGGGGCAGCTAGGTGGCGCAGTGGATAAAGCACCGGCCCTGGATTCAGGAGGACCTGAGTTCAAATCCGGCCTCAGACACTTGACACTTACTAGCTGTGTGACCCTGGGCAAGTCACTTAACCCCCATTGCCCCTTGCAAAAAAAAAAAAAAAAAAAGACTCTTGGTGAGGTTGGAGGACAGGTCTCCTAACATAAAACAATTTGTTTCTACAAAAATCTAGAATGCCTTCATTGCAAAAATCCAAAGTCATCATCACATATATTGACCATACACTGAAAACAAATAAAATCTTAACTAAAAGAAAAACTAGAAGAATATGGTATTCTAACTAACCAAGTTATTGATCAGAAAACACTTTGCATATTATCCTTTATTGTTGAAAAACTTTCTAAAATTTAGTCCACTTTCCTGCCTAGGTAAGAAGAGTGAGTATAACTTCATTTTTGATGTTTCAGAATCTTGTAGGGCCTCATGGTCATAATTCCGTACACTGTGATATACCATACTTTTTACAGAAGAAGATTAGGCTGAATGTACACTGTCCTTAACTTATGCCTTGGAAGTAGCTTTTCTGAAAATCTCTGCCATCAGCTTTCCTGGTTTTTACAAAAGATGAGTGTGTTCAGGATCCAAATTAATCAGGACTGTACTGTATTCATAAAGAACACCGTGTCCTTGTTGGCTTCAGAATCCATTTTTTTCTCCTCCTCAGGCTGAGTTCTTTCCCAGTGGCTTAGAGATCGTTCCACTATTATCATTCTGATAGAGTTGTAAGGGCTCTAGATATTGGAGTGTAAAAAAATGACTCAATACCAAGGTTATAACCATTTGAATTAATCTAGCATTGTCATTTAGAGAAACTCGGTGCTTTCATGTCACCTGACTACTCTCTTCAATATCTCCCCAAGGTGATGGTAGGGGGTAAAGGGAGGGGAAGAGACTTTTAATTTTGTAGATGGACAAGCTGGGCATCGTGGTTTAGCAGTTTGCCCAATAATGCAAAATTGGTGATTTGTAAAGTCAGAAATAACTTTTTACATTTATTTAGCATTTTTTAAATTTGGGGGTTCTCCCTCCTCCCCACCCTCTACTTTCCCATGCTCTAGTGTAATAGTGTCAAACTCTAATGAAAATGGGAGCAATAATCCATACTTAAGCATCCCTAAGGGACACATATTGCCTTAGTTTCAAAACGTGGTTACCTGTTTTTCTTGTATTTTTATGCATTTTGTTCAATTATTTTCCAATGACATTTTTAATCTGGTGGGGGAGGGGGAGAGAGGAGAGCTCAGCCAGGTGTTTGTCTCTTCCGATGTAGTCGGTCTAACTGCTTCAGGATGGATTTGAGGTATACATATGATCAAAGCAGCACATGCTTTAGTGGCTACATGGCCTGAGAATGCTGAAGACCTAAGTTCAAGTCATCTAATCTCTAAGAACTTCAGGAACCTCTTTGAGGCTTTAGGTTGCAGAGGTATTCATTTCAATTGGTAGAGAGTTTCCTCGACAGGAATTCTTTATATCAACAAAATTACAGATGTTATCCAAAAACAAGTGGAAAATGAATCCTGATCAAATTAACATTTGTTCCAAAGAGAGTGATAGGCTATTATTTCTCTGTTGTCCTGCTTTAGTAAGTTTTATACAGATTACAAGAATGGTAACTCAAGCCTAAAGATAAAAGGGGCAAAAACATGAGTGGAATGCCAGGCATAGATCAGTGATGATTCTGGATATAGAGTGTCTCTCTCAAACTTTCTTTAAGAAGAAAGTCATGGGGGCAGCTAGATGGCGCAATGGTTAAAGCGCTGGCCCTGGATTCAGGAGTACCTGAGTTCAAATCCAGCCTCAGACACTTAACACTTACTAGCTGTGTGACCCTGGGCAAGTCACTTAACCCCCATTGCCCCGCAAAAACAAACAAACAAAAAACAAAAAACAAAAAAAAGAAGAAAGTCACATATTCTTTCTAGACCTACAAGATACAGAAAAGGTAGCAAGCAAATCAGCTCTCTGTCAATGCAACCCCACATTAAGCAACTAACTAGAATGTTGTTTGCTATTTTTTTTAAAGGGCCAATAGATCCTTAATTGGATAGTCTGTCCCATATACCAAGGTTATAACATTTGAATTAATCTAGCATTCTAATTTAGAGAAACTTGGTACTTTCATGTCACCCCACTATTCTTTTCAATATTTTTTGGAGTAGCTAATTCATCCGAGAATGTGTAGTGCTCCATTGTCTGTAAACTCAAACATACCAGTAACATTGCACTGTGTAGAAACTTAACTACCACTTCCTTAAAACAGTTTTATAGGTTGTATTCTCTTCTTGTAAAAACCCTCTCCATTTGCCATAGTATTTCCTCGGACCTAGTCCCAAGTTTAGGTACGCCTTTTAAGACCCTCATGAATAGAGAGGCAAAGGGCTTTACAATTCTGTTTACTGGCTAGCAAACCGATTCTATTTGAGACATTGGAATCATGAAAGCAAACCGAACATGCAAAATTGGAGTCATGGAGAAGTTTTGTCAGGGCTAAGTGTTTTCTCATCAGTTAGTACCAGGGGTTAATCAAGTCTACAGACCAGAAATAGATGGAGTTACTGTCCTCTAATGTCCTTCCCCACCCCCAGGAATACAATGCTGATACACATTTAGCCCAAATGCCTACTTTCTGACAGCAATACATTCCCCTGCCCTCCTGTCATAGAGACAACTGATGGTCTCCATCACCTTAAATCATCTAAAGTTCCTACCTGCTTGGGACGCACGTTAAACCCAAGGAGCTCTATACAGTAACATAATGTTCACCCCTTCTCCTCCAGATCCAGAGGGAATCCTCTCCTTCCAATAGGCAGTGAGGCAAAAGAGGAAGAGCCAGTGGAGAGACACTGACTCCATGCCAGAGAGAGAAGGGTTCGGTTAGGCACAAGAAGAAGGGGGGAAAGAGGAGAAATAGAAGCCACTGGCTTCCTACTCTAACAGCAGCACCAACAAATCCAGCCTCACCTGGGCTTTAATCCCAGAGCCGCCACTGACAATGTACTTCTTCTTGCTGCTTAACATAGTTCTATCCCCTATAACCCTCTCACCACCTTTCCAGTCCAGGGACCCTGGTGTGCAGTCTTTACACCTTCCCCATCAGCAATCTTGGCAGCTCTGGATCCAGCTGACTGTTTTTGGTGGGGCCGTTAGCCTTGCCTGGCACTGCCTGTAGCAGCAGCAGCCGCAGCCAGCATTCTGGCAGGAGAACCCCAATATTTAATAAGCTATTTCTGCTAGCTGTTCGGCAGCCATTCTTAGCTCTAGAGTAGTGGCAGTGATTTTGTTTTATTATTTTTTTTCCACCTAATTACAAGGATCTTCTGACCTCTAAACCTTAACAACAAGTCCCCCGACATGGCCCAACTTGCATGCGCATAACAATAGCTTATTTATATAACCAGTGCACTTTTTGCTCGCTATAATTAACTTGCTAATTAGGTTCCTTTTTAACTACCTCCTCCCTTTTCTCCCCCACGTCAGATGATTTCAGTTAACCTGGCCTCATTAGAAAAAAATTAACTACCAAGCCACTAAAACAACGCGGAGATTTACGATATTGCTAAGAAAAAGTTTTAAAATAATGGCAAATCACTTGGAAGTCCCTTTCTAGCCTGCATACCCCTGTCCTTGGGCAGGGCAGAGCTGCAGCCCCATGCTTTAGTCCTGGGTTAAAGTGCTTCCTCAGTTCTGTTGCACTGCAGTAAAGATATGATGCCTTTCCTACTAAATTGAGATCACAGGAAAGCTTCGATGGCTTGGTTTCTGCTCATTTGGGTTACCTTGCTCTCATTTTCCACCTTTCCATAGTTATTGTCTCTGGATGGAAAGTAGATGGTTCCCCTACACCCTGAGAATTGTCAGAGGCCAACAGCCCTGTTAACTGTCAAGATAAAAATGTTAATCAAACTACCACTATCACTTCAGGACTAGGAATGGTGGATGAAGCATTGTATTAGGTGACTGGATCTTGGGGTTCTCCTGGCAGAGCAATTGTTGGATCTACTGGGGGAGAGTAAAACAAAGGTAATGCATACATTACCCCCCCATTCCCACCACCACCACTACCACCACCAAAACACAACAACAACAACAACAACAACAACAAAACATAAGCTAGAACCAGTTCTGGGGTCAATAAAATCGCTGATGGGAAAGGGAAAAGATTAGAGAGGGACATGGTGAGAGAAGAGCTGCAATATGACTGAAAATTTTTCCTTTAAGAAGCAAGCTCATTTAAACACAGCTAAGGGGATAGACTAGATTATTATCTAAATGATCTCAATTTTTTTGTTAGATATTCAGGCAAACCAGCTTGGAAATAAACTGATTTCTGTGAGTCTTTCTCGGTTCTGTGGCATTAATGACTATGAAAAAGAAAGCTATACCAAGCTAAAATGCAATAGTCTCCATTCTCATCTGTGGGCTTCTGGATGTGGGACTCTTCTTGATTGGCACCTGGGAATGGCACAATAAACAGCTGGTCTGAGGGTCTAGCCCTGGATCTATAATGGTGATACCATTATAAATATTATTGGAAACTTGCCCAGTGCTATTATCAAAAAGTGAAGGAAAAAATAATTAAGTTAAAATACTGATTTTTACCTACTGACTCTATAGCTTATATGGTAGTGTTGGATGAGCATGATTGCTTACTTCTGGGATTTTAGAACCACATCAATCATCAATCAATCAACAACTATTTAGTAAGGGCCTCCTTTGTGCCAGGCACTGTGATAGGTGTTAAGAATACAAGTACAGGGGGCAGCTAGGTGGCACAGTGGAAAAAACACCAGCCCTGGATTCAGGAGGACCTGAGTTCAAATTTGGCCTCAGACACTTGACACTAGCTGGTGACCTTGGGCAAGTCATTTAACCCTCATTGCCCTGCAAAAAAAAAAAAAAAGAATATAAGTATAAAGAACAAAACAATGCCTACTTGCAAGGAGTTTCCATTCTAATGGGAGACACAAGTACAACTATAAACAGCATAAATATAATGCTAATAAATACAAAGTAGTTAAATAAAAGATAGTTTGGGATGGAGAGCGCTAGTAGCCAAGGCGATCAAAAAAGTATACACAGAAAATGGTGCTTGAGTCCATCTTAAAGAAAGATAGGGGGGCAGCTAGGTGGTACAGTGGATAAAGCATTGGTCCTGGATTCAGGAGGACCTGAGTTCAAATCTAGCCTCAGACATTTGACACTTACTAGCTGTGTGACCCTGGACAAGTCACTTAACTCTCATTGCCCCGCAAAAAAAAACAAAACAAAGCAAAAGCCGAAACAACAACAAAACAAACAAAAAACCAAGAAAGATAGGGATTGTCTTGGCCAAGTTCTCAGTGCCCAGGATCCCGGTCTGCAGCAATCATGGTGAATTTGATTCAGGCTGTGCGTGACCACTAGGTTCATATCCTGGTACCAATGGGATTTGTTGTTGGCTATTATCTAGACAAGAGGAGTGATGAAAAACTAACTGCTTTTCGGAATAAGAGCATGTTATTTAAAAGAGAACTAAAACCTAATGAAGAAGTTACCTGGAAATAAAGGCTTTAGCTGAGAGATTTTCATGTTGAATAAAAATATTTAATTAAAGAAATAAAAAAAAAAGAAAGAAAGATAGGGATTCTATGAAATGGAGGTGAGGAGGGAGTGTACTCTGGGTACTGAGCCAGGAGTGTTGTATGTGGTGAGGAACTGAGAGAAGGCCAGTTTAGCTGGACCACAGAGCACAGAAAGTAGAGTAATATCCAATGAGGCCAGAAGGATAGCTTGAGGCCTGGATGCGTAGGGCATTAGAAGCTAAACAGAGGAGTTTACATTTTGTTCTACAGGCAACAGGAGGGCACTGGAATATATTGAGGAGAGAAGTGACAAGGTCAGATCTGTGCTTAAAGAAAATCACTTTGGCAGTAACATGTAAGATGAACTAGAGTGGGGGGAGACTTGAGGCTAGGAGACCAGATTAGGAGGCTGTTACAGTAATCCAGGACAGAGGTGTCAAATATGCTGCCTTCCAGTGGTGCTAGAACCAGATAAAAATGTAACTGGGAAAAATTTTACACAATGAATAAAGACACAATAAAGCACAGATCATTTTACATCTGAAAACGAAGTCAACATTGCCCGCAAGGATCTTCACGTACAGGTTAGTCGCCCCTTTTCTATTTGAGTTTGACGCCACTGATCTGGGTAATGAAGGCCTGAACTAAGAGAGATAAAGATAGCTGATTGGTTGGATATGTAGAGGGAAGAAACTAGGGTAATACCAACTTCGAAATGTGAGCAGGGTGGTGGTGCCTTTGGAAGAGGGAAGGGTTTTGGAAGGAAAGATAATGAATTCGGTTTTGGACACGATGAGTTTAAGACCAGTTTAAAATGTCCAGTTACTATGTTCGAAGCAGTCTACCAGGCACGGTAAAAAGTACAAAGAAATACAGTGCATAGGAAACTGGGGAAAATGTGTGACTTTAGAAATGTTTATTTAATTAATATCAAAAGCAGAACTTAGCTTGACTTTACACATTCTGGGTCAATATTAGCAATACTGCTGCCACTTATAGAATTTCCTTGTAACAACAAGAAGACTATGTATAGGTGCTGAAGGGGTTATCCTAAAAGTCACTGCAATAATACTCCCACCGGCAATATCTAAGATTTATTAAATATTTTCTCTCTGGGAAGGCAGAAGCACTTTTCTCTTTATTTCACATTATTTTTATATTAAACTAAAAAGCAATTTCCTTGATTTACTATGTTTTCTGACTTTACTTTTTCCTTTCAACCTAATATGCTTTTTAGTTGAGGTTAAAAAACCCCACACCATTCTATGACCCAGTTTGAACTTTTGGACTAGAAACACAGATGGAAAGAGGTTTTCCCTCTCCAGTAACTTTATGTTGAACAAGGAGTGATGTGGAAATTTCAGGAAGATCAGCATCTGTAGCTGTGTTCAGGTGCACACATATTTTTGTGAGTCTTTCTTTAGATTTACTCTGATTAAGAGAACTCCATTTTACCATCTCCAAAACTTGCTTTTTTCTCTTCTACTGAAGATAGATGTTTCCTAATAATGCAGCAGTGTATTTGACCCTGAGACAAAACATTTTTCCAGGTTTTTCACTTAATAGAGATTTGATATTGAGTATCTATTATGTGCATAATGATCTACCAGGCATTGTAGATGATATAAAGAAATACAATACATTAATAATAATAAAAGAGATGATACAATATAGCATATGAGTGAATGACATATGATTGTAAAATTATAAAAGATTATAAAAGTCATGAGTTCAGAAAAAGGGAAAAGCCTTTGTAGGTTTATTGATCAAGGAAAAGTTTCAAAGAGAAGATCAAAATTGAGCTGGGCTCTGAAAAATGTAGGAGTTAACTGCAGTGTTCTATGGTGGATAAAGGGCTAGCCTCAGAACCAGGGAGGCCTGGGTTCAAGTCCTGCCTCTGACATAACAGATTTTTTACTCTGGCTACATATCTTAAATCACTTAACTCTCAGTGCCCCAGGCAACTGAGACTCTAACTGTAGAATAGTTGCTGTTGTATTGGTAGAAGGAATTTTCTCACCATGAGTTCCCTAGGCCAATGAAATCACAGCTCCAGACCGCCCTTCCTCAGAGTCCTCCCCACCACTAAAAATTTGAAGACCCAAAAAGCATTGAATATAATCACTAGAGAACTTCTGATAATGTTGGAGTTGAAAGCCAAAGGGGGAAAAAATGAACCTAATATAAATTTTGATTAAATGAAATACTGGAATCTCTTGAATTTCCAGAGATAATGCCATTCTCTGTACAGTTTCTGGAGGTATGACTTGGAGAAGGAAAATATATAATAAGTATAAATTCTTCTTTTAAAATATTTAAGATGAAGTGGTTCTGAAACAAATAGTTGTCCTTCCTGAATGTCTATTTGTGTGTGTGTGTGTGTGTGTGTGTGTGTGTGTGTGTGTGTGTGTGTAAAAGCAGATGAAGTGGCGCACCTAAAGCTAGGAAAGTAGGCAGTAGATCCAAATTTCCAACAACCTAAGTTCCCTGAAATCTACTCCAGTTCTTTCTGTTATACTACATTGCCTCCCAAAACTCATGATATCCTGTGACTACCCACTTAATCTTTCTTGTCTGTTTTTCAAATATTTACACAGTAGCAAATACAGATAGCAGAGAACACGGAATGAATGGGAGTCATTGATTTTCGTGAGGTCTACTTGAAGCATAGTGTTAGATGAATTTGTTAGGTAACTGGGCTTTTCCTATCAAAATTATGACCCCACAACAGCAGTAATATGAAACATTTTAGGGGAATAATTTCTTCTGGTTGTAGTAGGCAGATTAGTTGCTGCATCTAACAACATAGAATCACTTGAATAAGCAGAAATCATCAACCTAAAAGTTTTTTTTCCTATGTTCCTGAGTAAAAGATAAGAAACAGCTATAATATACAAAAATGAAAATTTAGCATTCACCAAGTGGAAAGTCGTGGTGTCTATCTCATTTAATAGGAGCAAACACTACTCTTTCTTGGTTCTACTATTACCTGCCTTATGTTTTCTCGAGTCTTCTTCTAGCTCATCAACCATATCATGACTTTTAACTGTGAAGTGTTTCCAAGAGGATCCTAGACTATCATCTTCTCCCTCTATCTGCTTTCTCTTGGTAACCCATCAGCTTCCATGAGTTTAATTACTATCTCTATATAGATGATTCATATGTATAGTTGTGGTAGTAGTAGCTCTTGTTGTTGTTTTATAAGTCCAAGGAAATTGTTCTGTAAGTAGTAACAGCAGTACTCATATTGTCTTAGAATATCTAAAGTTAAGATGAGTTCTGCTTCTGCTATTGTTTAAATAAAGACGTCTTAATTGCTTCCAGCAGAAAATGTTGCTTAACTTTTTAACCAGATACCTTGCTCTCCCAACCTGTGACAAAGGCCATTTACTTGCACAAACTTTTCACCTATAATTGGGATTATTTCTACCCTAAGAGAAAAATGGAATCCCCAGTTGGCTCAAACTGTAGAGCGTCAACCTTTTTCCTATGGAAAAGTACTAGGCACTGGAGCCAACAGAGGTGGGAGGAGGAAATATTTAAATGTAGAAAGAAGAAAGCTTGGTGCTGATCCCCCATGTGAATGAGGAGGCATCTCATCCACTGAGAAGAACTAGGGCTTCTTTGGGGGCTGTAAACATATCGAAGGAAATTCCTAATCTGATGTGTTCTCCAAACTTTCACTGGTAGTATTTCCTAGGTAAGGCCAAGAAAATTCTTCCCAGAGAACATACTAATGAAGAGTTAGTGTGAGGGCAGTGGTTCTGGCTCACCAAACTGTGTGACTCTGCCTCCCTACCTCTCCTACTGGCCTACTTCTGAGGAAAAGAGACTGTGAGTATTGCCTACTGTTGTCTGTGGCTCAAGTCTCTTGTTGGTTGAGGGTGGCTTTTGGGAAGGTTCCTCTTTGCTTCTGTATGTTCTGACCCTTAGCAAAATGGATGGGAGGGTTCTGATACTATTAGGAGCTTCTGTTAAAACCTTACTCCTCAAAGAAAGGACTTTTCTGTATTCCTATGATCTAAGATACATCTTTCTACCCATAGAGAAAAGAATACCTTCAAGATAAACTTCACCACACTAATCTGTGCTCCAGAATGAAGAAACCAAATAGGTTCAAACTTTCCCTTGTTTAAAATCCTAGCCATTGTAGAAGCCCCCTGGGAGGTCTGCTTCTAGAGACTAAGAGATACTTTAAGACTTTACTACTTTAGAAACATTTGTGCAATCCAATATAGATAGGCAAAGTGGGTTTGGTGGCTGGCTTGGTGGGAAGTCGTGGTGGTAGATCAAAGCACTTTCAAATTGGTTCTATAGGCCTGACCAAATCATAATTTGTTTTTTTGTTTTTGTTTTTTTTTTTGGTGAGGCATCTGGGGTCAAGTGACTTGCCCAGGGTCACACAGCCAGTACGTGTCAAGTGTCCGAGGCCGGACCTGAACTCAGGTCCTCCTGAATCCAGGGCCGGCGCTCCATCCACTGCACCACCCAGCTGCCCCCCAAATCATAATTTAACATCCTGTGTAGAATCAAGATTACTTGGGCCAAAGAGGCTAATCTCTGGTAGATCAACTAGCATGTAGAATGAGGACATAAAAATTGAACCTGAAATTCCTTCCTCTTTGCTACCTAATAACAAAAAGTCAGAAAGTAAAACTCTCTATTTGAATTATGTTTATGGGATGGGGAGATGAGGAAGAGAGTGCTGTAAAAGGGAAAATAGTAAATTGAAGTGCATTTATATCGCACTTTAAGGTTTGCAAAGTGCTTCCTATATTTTAACTCATTTCTTCCCCATAGCAATCCTGTTAGGTGTATGTTATTATCCCCATTTACAGATAAGGAAACTAAGGCTCAGACAGGTCAAATGTCACCCAGGGTCACATAACTAGTGTCTCAGACAGGATCTGAAATGAGTTCTTCCTTATCATACTTATCAAACATTATCATCGAAAACAGGAAGAACTTTGAAGATCTATGAGGTTCCTCTCTGATGGTTAAAACTTTGTTGTGAAGTAATAATACACTGTCAGCATTCTAGCATGCAAAGACATGAATTGGAGAAGAGTATTTCCTACTTTATGTCCAAAGTTTTGTGGGATAAAAAAAAATAACTAAGAAAAAAAAGTTGTTTCCTAACCATATTATTACTATGAAGTTCTGTATTAAGTATGTTTTCCTCTTCATTCTCCTTTTTGAAGTTAGACTTCAGTTATCTCCTCTTTACTATAAAGAGTTGGCTTTTCTAACTGTCCCCAACAGAAAATCCATAAGGCTTCACTAGAATGGCAACTGGCTATTACCTCAAAAACCTCCCCATGGAAGAAAGTTCAGGATAATTTATAAAATCGAACACAGAATTCCTTCCGAGAACCAGGTTTCTTTGGTGAAGAAGGCAATAAAATGGCTAAACTAGTGTAAAGGTTTAAAACACTACTTCCTGAATCAAAGAGAATTTTATTCTTTAATAAAGGGCTTTAAAAGCAATTAATTATGAAATAATGAAAAGAGTGAGTGATTTAAAAGCCACTCAGCTCCAGGAAAGGCCAATAAACAATGGTCATAATAACTTTCCCAAGATGTAGCTTCCTTATGACAGAACTGGAAGATTAGAAAATGGGGTTAAAGTCCAGTGAGGACTTGGGTTTTTGAGTAAACGTGCTCAGTAGGTGAGACAGCAGGACCTTATATGTATAGTAATAATAGTTACTGGAAAACTTTTATTGATCCCTTTTTGAAAAATGCTGATCTACTTATGTACAGCAGAATCCTTCCCTAAGGTCCCTTGAAAGACACTCAAAACTTAATTCCTTCAAAGTAGACTCTCCTGAGGAAGAGAGGGACTTCATCTGGCTTTTTGAGCTAGGTTTACACTAAAATAAATACAGGATCAAAATTCCTAAGTTAATAGTTTATTTTTACCATAAAACATACTAAACTAAACTAAGTTATGTTAATAAAAACCTGAAGCTAGCTACTGGGGATGATTGGAAGGTTGGAAATAAAGGCTCATTAAAGGAAAAGTGGTGCATGGGTGTGGAGGGTAAGGTTGTGTACTTACCTAACCTACTCAAACACTGACAAACTCCCCAGTGTGATATAGTAAAAATGGTACATAAACGAATACTTTCAGTATACTGATAGTAATTTTGTTGGTAGAAAACATCATAGTAAATATAATGGCTTAAGAAATTCTTGATTAGCTGATTAATGCTTTGGATCCACTTTCAATTAAAAAATATCACATGAACTATAAACCACATTCTATTTGATGGTTTTGTTTATCTTAAAGAAATGAACTATACCAGAGGGGTCACTTGGTGTTTGGAGCTGTCCAAACAAATGTACCAATATAAATTAATTAAATTTTAAAACAACAAAAAGAATATTAAAACTGATTTCTTCTGGGTTCAGCAATACAAGCTTATGATTAATTTACACATTTGGGTTAAACTATTTCTCCATAGGAAACTACATTTACCCAATACATTGTCAATTCCAGGTTCACTTCAGTACCTAGGATACAAATTGGCTTTAAGAAATAACCATTGATAAGGAGGTTGAGAACAAAGACCTATCAGTATAAAATTTGAGGCAATTTTTTCTTTCCAAAGATAATTTTCAGAAAGAAAATGTTTAATCACTCCAGATACTTTAGAGGGGGGGGAGGGAGGAGAGGTTACTTGTAGGTTCTGATTCTCTCTCCCTTGTCCCTTCCCTTCACTCAGCGAAGAATAAATTGAACCTCAATCCTAGAATTACAGTACAAAGAAAGTAACAAATATATCTCAAATATAGCTCCCAAAATTCCCCCAACTCATCAAAAAAGGCAATATATGCACCACCAGACAGGTACAAACTTTCTGACATCTCCCCATGGTCAGGAAAGAAGTTTAACCCAGCACACAGGAAATAAGCAGAACAATGAATGGACTCCATCTTAAGTTCCCTCAAATAGGTTAGAAACAATTTGCTACACATCCTGGCAGAGGCTAAGTGATCATTTCCACCTGTCAGGAATGACGCCCCTCTCCTTCCTCCAGAAGGAAAAGCAAAGCAGCCAAAAGACTCACCATCCAATCAGGCATAGCAAAAGCAGAGGTAGTGCCTGCATTACCGTCCCACTTCTCCATGATGTAGGCTTGAGCAGCTAAAATGTATCCTGATGAAGAATGGAAATAGGTTTTGGATATGCCAGGGATGGGCTAGGGTAGGTGCTTATTATCTGCCAAGAACTGCCAAACACCTAGCTATTCAAGAGGTTCAAAACGGCAGCTCTGACTGCACCCCTTTCCTTCCCACAGAGGTTTCCAATTCAAATGAAGCTAATTAGATAAGTGGCAGGCAAGTAATAAATAGGCTGCTTCAGTGGCCAAAGGTTTCTGCTTTAGATTTAAATCCAGGGCCTGATGCAAGGTTCCAAACCCAGGAACTGTTCTTCCAACAAGGAACTTGCCCAGGATAACCCAAATGCCCGGCCCCACCTCCCCCAGAGCTTACTTTCTGCCACAAAACAATGCCAAGTTGTCAGGCGCCTGCCTCCTTTTTTTCCTGGGTGTCACTTCTCCCCCGCCCCTTGAGACACGTCACTGGAAGAGCTGATACCAAGATCAATAAGGATCAAGGTCAACAAGGCACTCTCACTTCTGAAAGCTGCTCACTTTATGTCCGTATGGCAAATAAGCTTGAAATTAGGAAGTATGTTCCTGCTAACACTGAAGTTCCAAACATCCTGAAGAAGGTAATGATGCCCACACCTACTCACACTAGGGCCTTGGCACCAAACTTGGTGTCTCTCAAGTTAACTTTGGATAGGAAGGGAGATGGAGTAGGGAAGCTTTGTGGCAAAATCCAGGAATGTAGCAGGCTTTAGAAAAGATGGTGGGACTTTTAATACCACAACTCCCTCTGCTGGCTCCTTTTGGAATGTACACACAAGGGGCCTGGCCCTCAGCTACTGATAAAAGTAGTACAGGCCTCTTGACAGGAAGCAGCACGGGATTGGGGGAAAACAGGCTCCTAATTAAAATTAATATTGCCTTAACATGACTAGGTTATTGAACACTTTTTTTATCAGTTATTCTAAGTTTCAGAGAGAAATAGCATTTCCATATAGCAGAGCATGTACCATGATTTCCAGAGGCTCTATCTCTCCTCTCTGACAGTCTTTCCAACTCTCCAATACAAGTTTTCATTCTGCAATTTTAAAAGGAATCTAGTATTAAGACACCTGGAAAAAAGTCATCCAATTCATTATTTTCTGCTTACTTGTCCCAGAGTAATTCCAAAAAAATCCCTTACATGCACAGGGAGCCAGAAACTCTCTACAATGCCCAGGGTTGTGTATTATTTCCTTAAGACTAAAGCAACCTACAAAGATCAACCGGAGTGATAAGATGCATTCACCTGCTGAGCCCTCATCTCTTAAGAGAAGCCTGGATAGGCTGGAGCTGGGGACTAGTATGGTGTTGATTTAAGGGGAAGGTATTCTAGAATACTAGAGGGAAGTGCTGAAATGTCTGACCTACACTGAGTAGGGAGGCAGAAAGATCACCTAGAGGGGAAGCACTAGACTTGGAGAACAAAAAAGGGTTGTAATGCAGGTGGGACCAGAGGTCATAACTCGGGCAAATACTAAGTATGAATAGTTGTAAGAAAGTCATGATCATATAAAAAACTCCAAATTGGAGATCTTGGAGGTGGAACAATTCTATTTGGATGAGAAAGAATTTGTGGCTGTGCTGATGAGTAGTTGAAATAAGAGTGGATATATTAGTTCCATTGGAGTTAAAAAAGCAAAAGAAATATGGAGGTCAGGGTCTCCAACTCTTTGCCTAGGCCCAGCTTGTTACTCCATCTATAATACTAAAATACACATACTCTGCCCATGTGTTGAATGAAATCCTTCAAATCCCAGCTGGGGTTTTAAAAAAATTCCTGTTTAATCCTTGAAGTTGAATTTCTTCACAGTCTATAATTACCTTTTCCCTGCCCCACATCATACAGCATGTTATTTCAACTCTTCTCATAGACTTCTGTATTATATTTGTATACCTATTATTTGCCCCTAAACAAATCCCATGAACATTCATTAAGTACTTAATGTTCAGGACACTGTCCTGGGATCTGGGGAAACAAACTAATGAAGATGGTGGAGGGAAGGTAGAAAGCTGATCCTTAGCAGAAGCAGAGAATGACTGAAGCAAAGAAAAGTACTGACACAGATGGGGGTTAGGGGGGAACCAGAGCAGGCAAGGGATGGCTATTACCTTGGGTGACTTATGAGTTAAGAGCCTTCTACAACACTATATAAACATCCTAAGGTAAGAGACTGTGCTTTAAACTAGGAGTTCTAGCAGCTCGTGACCATAGCTAGACAAACATGTACATATAGCAAGCATTTCACCAAATAAAGCTGTTGAATGAGTGAATCTTTGACATGTAACCTGCCCAAACTATCAAAGCTGTCCATTTTTGTTCCTTAATATCTTTCCCATGCAATTTTGTCCTTTTCATTCCTAGTCTGATCACCCCAGTTCAGGCTTGTTCCAGTTACTGATTGTCTCAATTCTGGACTACTACAAATTTGGAAAACTCTTTCCAAATTTTCTTCAATAGCACTCATCTTACCTGCCCCACCCCCACATTGTTCCCTTTAGCACTTTCATTTTGGCTTTAAAATGATTTATATCTCTTTGAAAAAAATCTTTGCCTCATTTCTTCCAGGAATTCTGGTTGAAATTGTATTCAAATTGTATTTTGCTTTGTGCCTTGGCCTATAGATGTTTTGGAGTCATTCTATTCTTCTGGATTTGTATCTTGAGCATCCCTCTCAACATAATAGTTCTTTAAGGTAGGATTCCTTTTTTGTTTGTTCATTTTTCCAGCCTACTTCCTTAATTCAGACTTTATATAAGGGCCAGTCTCTCTGTACATCTGGGGAGAATGCTAGTAAGTCAACTAGCATTCGTTAAACCTACTACATGGCAAGCACTGTGCTAAGCACTGGGATACAAGAAAAAACGTTTAAAAAAAAAACAGTCCCTGCTCAAGGAGCTCATAGTTTAATGGGGGAGGCAACATGCTAACAACTAATAAGACATATAAATTAATAACAAGATACATAAAAGATAAAGCAACAGTAGCTTCAGTGGGAAGGCACTAACATTAAGGGCTAGGAAAGACTTCTTATAAAAGATGGGACTTTAATTGAGACTTGAAGGAAGCCAGGGAAGTTAGGAAGCAGAGATGAAGAAGGAATGTATTTCAGGCATGGGGGATAGCAAGTGAAAATGCCTAGCACAGGAAATGGAATGTCTAGTTAAAAGAAAATCAAGATCAGGATCACTAGATCCCAGTATATGCAGAGGGGAGTAGAAAAGACTAGAAAGTTAGAAAGGGGTAAAGTTATAAAGGACTTTAAAAGTCAGAGAAATCTTTTATTTGATCCTGGAAGCAACAGGAAGCCACTGCAGCTGATTGAGTGGGGGGAAATAGGAAAATGGTCAGACCTGGGCTTGAGGTCTTTCAATTTAACAGTTGAATAGAGTATGGAGTGGAGTAGGGAGAGACTTTAGGCAGAACAACCAACCAGCCATTTCAGTAGTTCAGGTGTGAAGTGATATACCAGGGTGATTGCAGTGTCAGAGAAGAGGAAAGAATCTTTGTGCTGACCTTTTGTCCTCCTGGGTCCTTCTGCTGTTTTCATTGCTATTGTTGTGTTATTCCAGGATCTCGGGGACAACTCAGGCTGGGAACTTGTAAGCTTTCAGTATTCCCAAAGTGGTCTGACCCAAGGCAAAGTCCTATCACAGTCCTCTTAGTCAGACCTAAGTTCCTGGCCCATGTTTGGGTCTTCACAACACTCCTGTTGGCTTGCCCCTTTTTGGTAGTTCCAGTAGACTGCTGCTGAACCCAACCAGTATCAGTCAGCTCTGCAGGTTCAGAACAACAGGACTTCAGACTCCCCTTTAGTTTGGGATTCCTGCTCTGGTTATTCCACCACAGGTTGTTTTTTTTTTTCTTTCTTTATGTATGAGGTATTTTATTTTTTCCATTACATGTAAAGATAGTTCTCAACTTTTGTTTATACATGCTTTACAATTTCAGATTTTTCTCACCGCAGGTTTTTAATTAGGCTGGAGGTTAGAATGGACATGCCTTGCCTAACCCTGAAAAGCCACCCTTAGATGAAGATCCTCTCCTCAGTCAGCCTTGGATCTGTTAACTGGACTTGGGCAGTGGACAACAGATCTGCCATTTAGCATGGATTCCTGAAACCTGCACTAAGACCCTTGAATGGGTCTGGGTCCTCTTCTAGCCCTGATACACAGCCCCGGTCTTCTTTCTGTTTCTGTGCTGGGATGCTCTGTGTGCAGCACACATCCAGCCACATCCTATCCCCAGTATCCACAGACCGGCCTATCTCCCTATGGGGCTGGAAATAGAAAATGCTATTTTTTTTCTTGGATTTCCCAATAAACTCTTTGTAGAAGAGCGGTGGAGTAGAGCTCTTCTATATACTTCTTCCTGCTACTTTGCCAATATTGGCTTTCATCCTCTCACTCTAGTTCTGTAACTTACTATGCTCCACCCAAGCTTCTCTTCACACACCTGGCCCTTCCTCATCTCAGACTGAGCCTTGGGTTATGCCCTTCTTTTGAGGTAGCTTTGTCCCTAGCTAAGGACAAACAAGTAACTCAGGCCTTTGATCCCATCCCCTTTAGTGTCTGTCCCTCTCTCAATATTCAGCTTCTCCTAATTTACTGGCTCCTTTTCTGATGTTTACCAGTTTTCCCATGCATGTTCTTTAAAAATGCTTCATTTAGGGGCAGCTAGGTGGTGCAGTAGATAAAACACTGGCCCTGGATTCAGGAGGACCTGAGTTCAAATCTTACCTCAGACACTTGATACTTACTAGCTGTGTGACCCTGGGCAAGTCACTTAACCCCCATTGCCCTGAAAAAAAAAATGCTTCATTTCAACCTGCCCTTCCCTCAAGATATATCTCTATCCCTCCTTCCTTTCACAAATGACAAAATCTATACTCATTACCTACAAAAGCCTCACCTTCCACTCACTTTTCAATCCCTTGAAAGCTGTTTTTTATCCAGACTGCTTAACTAAAACTGTTCTTGCAGGCCTTTTTCTCATGCCTCAAATCTCCTGACCTTCCCTTTAGCTGTCTTCTTGAATACTCTCTCCTTCTCCAGTTTTGGTGACACTGCTCCATAGTGGCATTCTTCCTACCAGATTCCTTGGTATCTATTTCTCCCTCACCTAATCCAGGCCCATATTCCAAGTAACTGCATCTCCACGTCAAACTCTACATCTCCTCAACTCTGCATTCTTACTCCACCCCTGGCACCTATCTCTTGCCTCTGCACCTTTGCAAGGCTAAGAACCTTCATACCCAGAATGGTCTCTTCCCTCATCTCCATCTCTTAGAAGTCTTGACTCCCTTCAAGGATCAGCTCAAGTACAACCCTGTTTGTACCTGTGGCCTTTATCTGATTCACCCAGTTGTTAGTAACCTCCAATGTACCTATATTTTCTACATATCCTGTATTTAATATCTGTGGACATGTATAGTCAAATGTAATCAATCTCCTTTGAGGAAAGGGCCATATCTGTATCCTAGCAAGGTGCCTAGCACAAAGTAAGTGTTTAATAAATGTTGGCTAATTGACAAGGCTTTTTCCTGGTTCTAATCCTACCTATCTGGCTCCTCCTTTTCAATTTCCTTAAGCTGGATCATTATCCACTTCTAACAGTAGATACCATAGCTCTGTCCCAGGCTTTCTTCTTCACCTATCTCCTAATGATTTAATCAGATCCCATGGCTCAATTATCTTAAGGCAAAAGACTCCCAAATCTATAGGTCAGGGCTTCTTAAACTTTTTCTACTTCTTTCTACTTCTTTCATCCAAGAAATTTTTACACAACCCTGGGTATATAGGTATAGAAAATAGGTATATGTAAACTGTTCCTGTTACCAAATTTTTTGTGACCCCCACATTCACTTACACATATGGGGTCACAACCCACAGTTTAAGAAGCTAGGCTATAGATCTAGCCCAAATTCCTGTGCTCCAGTCCTGAATCACCAACCGGCTACTGGACCTCTCCACTTAGATGTTCTACCAGTGCTTCAAACTCACCACATCCAAAACAAAACTTATTCTTTCCTCCAAATCACACATACGTGCCTTCTCCAAGCTCTCCATTGTGAAGAACACCATTGTGTAGTATAGTGGAAAGAATATGGGATTTCAAGCTAGAGGACCTAGGTTCAGACCCGACATTTAGGAGCTGTGTGACTTTAGGCAATCACTTAACCTTTCGGGCCTCAGTTTCCTCATACATAAAATGAGGGGATTGTGCCAGATAACCTGGAAGTTTCTTGCTCTAAGTCTATGATCCTTCGAGTCACCCAGGTTTGAAACCCTGGAGTCACACTGGATTTGTCATGTTACTCTTCCTCATTCCCCATAGATCCAAGCAGTTGCTAAAGTCTTCATAATTCTACTCCCACAGCATCAATCCAGTCATTTGGCCACTACCCCGGTTCCTTGTGTTTCACCTGGAATATTGCAACATCTCCCCAAATTGGATCTTCCTGCATCAGTTTTTCATGTAGCTACTAAAATACTTAAAGCACAGGTTTGACAACAGTGTCCTACTCAAGAATTTTGGGTGCTTCCCTATTGTCTCTAAAATACAATAGAAACTTCTCACTTTTCACTATCCTGCTCTAGACAGATGTTAGGTAAACTGACCTAATTACTATTCTTCTGACTCAGGACTCCACCTCTGGTCCCAATGCTTCTGTATAGGCCTCCATCCATACATCATAGGACTGTACTCCTGTCTTATCTCTGTCTCTTAAGATTAAGGCTTTATGGGTTAGACCAGGGCCTCCATTTCAGTGGCAGGGTTTTGGAGAACCCTCAGCCTTATTAGAAGACAATGGTGGGGCAACTAGGTGGCGCAGTGGATAGAGCACCGGACCTGGAATCAGGAGTAACTGAGTTCAAATCTGGCCTCAGACACTTAACACTTATTAGCTGTGTGACCCTGGGCAAGTCACTTAATCCCAATTGCCTCACTTAAAAAAATATATATATATATCAGCTCCAAAACTCAGTTTAGGTGCTCCCTTCTATGAGAAGCCTATTCTTTAAAAAAAAAAATCGCTGTTATCTTTTGTTTTTTACATTATGAGAATTTCTTCAAGTATTCCTCCCCCAAGCCCATTCTCAGGGAGTTGTCCTGTATAACAAATAATTTTTAACAAAAAGGGGGGGGGGTGATTTTTAAAAGTCTGAAAATAGGTATATTGTACCACATCCATGAGACTCCCCATCTGTGAAAATGAATGAGATAGGAATATCTTCTCAGATCTTTTCTTTGGGGCCTTCCTTGTTCTCTGTAATTTTGCATCATTTGCTTTTGATTGTTTTGTGGTTGTTCTTGGAAAGCCTTTTCTGATCTTCAAAGTCATTAGTGCTCTCTTTCCTCAAATTATTTTGCCCTAATTTTCTGTGTCAATGATGTATCTCACCAATAGAATGTAAGTTGGGGGTAGAGACTATTTTGCTATGTTTTTTGTATCACCAGCACCTAGTATAGTGTCTTGCACAGAGTAGGTGTTTAATAAATGCTTATTGAATGAATTTATACCAATTAGCAGTCCTATCACTTCTTTGATCTTCCTCTTTTCTCTACCTTTGCTAAAAAAAGAAAACAAAAACCCATTTTTAAAAGTGTTCAGCTTTCCTCATTATCTCATTCCCACCTTTGGCATTCCTAAAATATTCTTACAAAACTGTAGTACATTTTCAAATTCATCCTCTCTTACCTGCCCTTGTTTCCATCTTCTATACATTGGGGGGGGGGCGAGTCAATGAGGGTTAAGTGACTTGCCCAGGGTCCCACAGCTAGTAAGTGTCAAGTTTCTGAGGCCAGATTTGAACTCAGGTCCTCCTGAATCCAGGGCCAGTGCTTTATCCACTGCGCCACCTAGCTGCCTCCTTCAGTACATGTTTTTTAAAAAGAACAATTAGTTGTTGAGTTTCTTGTGCATCCATATTGGTTTCTTTAGATAACACCTTGTTTCCTTCATCAGAATTGTTTCTTTTTGTGTACTTAGAATTTAATTCCAGAGATTCCTGTCCCTCTTGGGCTAACTTTCTCTGTATAATTTTAGTACATGGGATCCTATGAGAAGCCTTTGAAATCTGCTCTCCCCAAATTTAAGGTGCACATCAGTTTCTGCTCGATGTTCCTCACATTCTCTGTCACAAATTCTAAGCTGGAGTGGTCACTTCTTTCCAAGACTCCCTTCACATCCATCCCAACAACCTCCTTGTTGGCAAGAATCAGGTCCAGGATAGAAGTTCCTTTCATTGGTTTTTCCAGATTTTTTTTTTTTAGTGAGGCAATTGAGGTTAAGTGACTTGCCCAGGGTCACACAGCTAGTAAGTGTTAAATGTCTGAGGCCGGATTTGAACTCAGGTACTCCTGACTCCAGGGTCAGTGCTCTATCCACTGTGCCACCTAGCTGCCCCAGTTTTTCCAGCTTTTGAAAGATAAAATTATCATTAAGGCTGGCCAAGAAACTATAAACTGTTCTGCTAACGTTAGAGGTAGAGATAACATAGACAGAAATGAGCAGTTGGGTGGCATGGTAGATGGTGTCCTACTCAGACTCAGGAAGACTTAAGTTCAAACTAGCTGTATGACACTGGGCAAATTACTTTGTGTCTCAGCTTAATTAGTTTCCTCATGTGAGAGGTCTTACATCAAAATGTAAAACACTTTGCAAAACATAAAGCATTATATAAATGACTCGATGATGATAATGAAACGTCCATACACTTTAAGTGCCATGTCACCACTATACAATACGCTATGCCTCTGGGTCAGCCTTATGATCTGTTTCCTGAACTAACCAATTTTCTTCTTCAAGCCAAGTGGTCAGTAATACAGCTTGATGACAACATTGACTCCTTTGATCTCCATGCAAATAATTTCCATTGTGCTCTCTTCCCTACCCTACCTCCTTCTAGATTTCCTCAAAAGAGTATATCTCAGGGGGCAGCTAGGTGGCACAGTAGATAAAGCATCGGCCTTGGGTTCAGGAGGACCTGAGTTCAAATACGGCGTCAGACACTTGACACTTACTAGCTGTCTGACCCTGAGCAAGTCACCTAACCCTCATTGCTCCACCCAAAAAAAAAAAAGTATATCTCTGGGATGTACAAGTCAGAAAACCAACAGGACAGAAGACAATAAACTTTCTCCTAATCTCCACTACCTTTTGCCCCCTTCTCCTCAAGAAAGTATGTGTCATATGCTAATGCATTGTTGGTGGAGCTGTGAAATGATCCAACCATTCTGGAGAGCAATTTGGAATTATGCCCAAAGGGCGATAAAGCTGTCCATACCCTTTGACCCAGCAATACCACTTTTGGGTCTTTTTCCTAAAGAAATCATGGAAAGGGGAAAGGGACCCACATGTACAAAAATATTTATAGCTGCTCTTTATGTAGTGGCAAGGAATTGGAAGTTGAGGGGATGCCCATCAATTGGGGAATGGCTGGACAAGTTGTGGTATATGAATACAATGGAATACTATTGTGCTATAAGAAACGATGAGCAGGAGGAGTTCAGAGAACCTGGAGGGTCTTGCGTGAGCTGATGATGAATGAGATGAGCAGAACCAGAAGAACACTGTACACAGTATCATCAACATTGAGTGTTGATCTACTGTGATGAATTATATTCTTCTCACCAATGCAATGGTACAGAAGAGTTCCAGGGAACTCATGATAGAAGAGGATCTCCAAATCCAAGGGGAAAAAAAAAAAAGAACTGTGGAGTATAGATGCTAAATGAACCATACTATTTCTTTTGTTTTTGGTGCTGTTGTTTTTTCTGTTTTGAGGTTTTTCATCATTGCTCTGATTTTTCTCTTACAACATGACTAATGCAGAAATAGGATTAATGTTATTATGTGTGTGTGTGTGTGTGTGTGTGTGTGTGTATGTGTGTGTATATATATATATAAATAAAACCTATATCAGATTACCTGCTGTCTAGGGGAGAGGGGAGGGAGAAAAATCTGAAATTGGAAAGCTTGTATAAACAAAAGTTGAGAACTATCTTTACATGTAATGGAAAATTAATTAATTAATTAATTATTTTAAAAAAGAAAGTATGTGTCATGTGAACAAAAAAAAGAGAGAATTTCATACAGCAAAATTCTTATTAATTCAGAAAATGCAAATCCTTAGAGCCAAGAATGCAAATCCTTAAATTGGTTACTCTGCACTCTTCCATCAACTTCAGCAGTCCCAGCAGGGAGGTTTGTGTCTTGAGGCCTATATTGGGACCTACTCTGGGTAAGAGAGTATGGCAGTAAGTTACCCACTTTAGGGGTTACCCTCCACACAGCCACAATAAGCAGGCATAGAGATGTGGCTCAGTCATGTGAAGAGGTGAGAGGAAGAAACCAGCCTTTAATATACAGCAGCCCCTAGGTTATATACACAAAGCTGCAGGGACTCTATCTAGAACACCACTTTTACCTTTCCCCAATGCTGCAAAATGCAGCAGATGCTGATTTAGCTCAACAAGAAAAAGAAAAGAAAACCAAGAGAAGAACTGGAATAGGGAGAGCTACAACTAACAAGAAGGAATTGAGTCTGAACCCCAGATGAGGCCAGTCCTGTTTTCCCATCTCCCACCTTCAAGCTACTCAGAGCAGAGTGAAAACTAAATCCCCAAGATATGAGAAAGCTAAGGCCACTTTATAGTCTATCCCTGGGAGAGAACCAACATCAGAAAGTGACAGGTATAAAATAAGGAAAAAATGCTGAATGACCAAAGATTTTATGAGGAAGAAAACAATAAAACCCCAATGCAAGGGGCAGCTGGGTGGCACAGTGGATGAAGCGCTGGCCCTGGATTCGGGAGGACCAGAGTTTGAGCCCGGCCTCAGACACTTGGCACTTGCTGGCTGTGTGACCCTGGGCAAGTCACTTGGCCCTCATTGCCCCGCAAAAAAACAAACACACACACACACACACACACACACACACACACACACACACACACACAATGCAGAATGCAAGGAGATAAATCAACAGAGATGATCCTAAAGTCTCATATATGAGGCAGTTGGTAGCCGATAGAGTACTGAACCTGGATTCAGGAAGACCTGAGTCCAAATTCTGCCTCAGACACTTCCTATAAGTGTGATCCTGAATAAGTCACTTAGCATCTGTTTGCCTCAGTTTCACTCAATTGTAAAACTGGGATAATATTAGCACCTATCTCATCAGGGTTTTTATGAAAATAAATGAGATAATATTTGTAAAAGCATTTAGAATAGTGTCTAGCACATAGTAGGCACTATATAAATGCTTATTCCCTTCTTTTCCTTCTATATATTACATGACAAACCAAAGCAAATCAATGCCTGATAAAAACACAGAATCTTATATTATTTGTACTTATTTTTCTTTGTATTTGAAGATCTCATATATGCTTGAAGACACTGTGTGTCTTGCCATTTGAAGTGTAGGGATATATATATATTTTTTTCCTAGAGATGATCTCTGAATTTTTTCAATTGGTGCTTTGTTTTCTATAGTTTTCTAGTATGTTTTCTAGAAGTGTGAGAATTGGAATAATGCCCCCAGCTGGGAGGAACATTTTGTGAGCTCTGGCCTGAGGACTAGCCATGTGGCCTTGGCATCAGGAAGTGACGTTTGCTCGTGGGTGGCAAAGGGGATGGAAAAGAAGATTCTGAAAAGTAAAGGAGTTGAAGCTCCAAGCCCAAATGACATAGTATGCAAATTTGAGCCTAAATTACATATGAAAAAGAGGCATTCAACAAAAGAGGCATAAGACATTCCTATCCCAAAATAATAAAAACCCACAGAGATAAGCAAAATATTAAATTTGCAAACCGCTCCAAACAAAAGAAACACAAGAAAGATACTACCCTATTTTGGAGCTTTTTTTTTAAAAGGAAAGAATGACCGGCAGGGGGAAACAAAACAAAACAAAGAGGGATCATCAAAAGATAAAAAACAAATAAAGATGTAAGAGATATAAAAAAACAGAAGTGAAGATAGAGGAGTAGAACTGAAGCACCACAGAACTAAAGCCTCCTACCTCCATAACAGGTGAATCAATTATTTTGTGGGACAAAATTGCAGAGTGGGAGGGTATATAAATGAAAAGTGAAGAGGTAAAACACAGAGAAGATCAATAATATACCCTTATCAAGTCCAAGGATGAATAGTAAAAATAGGACAATTATTGTAGCCTCTTGGGGCTGCTAGATAGTGTAGAGTGCCAGGCCTGGAATCAGGAAGACTCAGCTTCCTGAGTCCAAATTCTGCCTCAGACATTGTGTGACCCTGGGCAAGTCACTTAACTCTGCTTGCCTCATTTCCTCATGTATTACATAAAAAAGGGGGGGCTGGAGAAGGAAATGGCAAATCATCCAGTATCTTTGCCAAGAAAATCCAAAAATGGGGTCATGAAGAGTTGGGCATGATTGAACAACAACAAACTATACCGTCTTAGCAAGAAGAGGGGCCAAAGGAGAATATAGAGATGGCAGAAGGGAGAATTCTCAACTAGGAGGATGAAAGGGGAAGGGTGAGTTTCATTGAAAACAATCCCCATTAGGAGTGTATTCCTGAAATGGAAAGACAGGTAGGAGACCACCTTCTGAGAGAAAGTTGTCCCTTCATGGACAGCATCCTGCTTCAGGAAAAAGAATGAGAGATTCTAGGGACAGGTGGCACCCAGAAGGGTGGGGGTGGGGACAGGGAACAAACATGGATCTACAGATGGTATGGCATACTCAGTAAAAAAGAGAAGAAGGGGCAGCTAGGTGGTGCAGTGCATAGAGCACTGACCCTGGATTCAGGAGAACCTGAGTTCAAATCCGGCCTCAGACGCTTGACACTTAATAGCTGTGTGACCCTGGGTAAGTCACTTAACCCTCATTGCCCTGCAAAAACAAAACAAAACAAAAAGAGAAGGAAGGTTAGATACATCTGCAATCCAGGCTACTGGGCAGGCTGGGGCTGGTGGAATATGAGCTCAGAAGTTCTCAGTTGTGATAGGGTTAAATCCAATCAGATATAAACACTAAGTATAGTACCAATATGGTGTACACACACACACACACACACACACACACACACACACACACACACACACACACACACTCTCTCTCTCTCTCTCTCTCTCTCTCTCTCTCTCTCTCTCTCTCTCAAAGCATAGAACACCACCAGTCTGTTTAAGGGAGTATAACTGATCCACTTTGAAAACAGCAGGTCACTGTGTGACCCTGGGCAAGTCACTTAACCCCAATTGCCTCACAAAAAACCCCAAAACAAACAAAACAAGAAAGAAAGAAAGAAAGAAAGAAAGAAAGAAAGAAAAAAAGAAAGAAAGAAAGAAAGAAAGAAAGAAAGAAAGAAAGAAAGAAAGAAAGAAAGAAAGAAAGAAAGAAAGAAAGAAAGAAAGAAAGAAAAGAGGAGAAGAGAAAAGAGAAGAGAAGAGAAGAGAAGAGAAGAGAAGAGAAGAGAAGAGAAGAGAAGAGAAGAGAAGAGAAGAGAAGAGAAGAGAAGAGAAGAGAAAAGAAAAGAAAAGAAAAGAAAAGAAAAGAAAAGAAAAGAAAAGAAAAGAAAAGAAAAGAAAAGAAAAGAAAGAAAGAAAACAGCAGGTCAAAATTTCTGTGCCAGTCGGTAGTGGGGATCAGGGGCATGAGAAGTGACCACTGAACTTCCAGTCTAGGGTAAATAGGAAGAATAGAACTTTCAGTTCTCAAACTATACTATAAAGCAATAATCATTAAACAAAACAAACAAAAAACTCTGAATAATAGTTTAAAAATAGAAGTAGATCAACAGATTAGTCAAGAAAGGATCAAAAATAATTGAATTCCATAACTAAAAGACATAAATTAGCTAACAGAGAACTCTCTTTTTGATAAGAATTACTAGGAAAACTAGAAAGTTGTCTGACAGAAGTTGGTTTTAGACCAACACCTTAAAGCACATACCACAATAAATTCAAAATGTTTATGTAACCTGAACATTAAAGGTGATACAATAAAAGAATTAGAAGGCAAGTAGGTAGGGGCATCTAGGTGGTGCAGTAGATAAAGCACCAGCCCTGGATTTAAGAGGACCTCAGTTCAAATTCGGCCTCAGATACTTGACACTTGCTAGTTGTGTGACCCTAGGCAAGTTACTTAACCCTCATTGCCCCCCCCCCCAGCTTTCATAGCTATGGCTAGGAGGTTAATTCTTAATCAGATAAGGATTAGAGAGTATTACAAAAGATAAAATAGATAACTTCTATTTGATAAAATTGAAAAGCCTCTGAATAAACAAAAGTAATGAAAGTAGGAAATGAAGGGAAGTAGTCAAGTGGGGAAAAAAACTTCGCATTGAATACCTTTAATAAGGGTCTGCTATCCAAGATATGTTGGAATAACGTCTCCTCACCATTCTCTTCAATTTTTTGTTAGTTTTAAATTTGGTCTTTGATTCATTTATTATTTATTATATGCTTTGTTATATTCCATTTAGGTCTACATCTTTTGTTCACATCTCCTTTATTGATGATAACTTGTAGTGTGCTATGATCTGTAACGGATTATTTAAGATTTCTGTTTTTGCACATTTGTTTACAAGTTTTGGGTGCTCTAGAACGACCAAATTGCCTATGTCCATGGGAACCAAAGAAATATACACATATATACATGCATGTATATATACATACTTATATATGTACAGTCAATCTTCAATTTTTACAAGGGTAATGTTCCTAGAAAATGGTGTGAAATTCAAACATTTGAATATTGATATTGATGATTGAACCTATGAGAAATAGGGAACCAGTTTGTCACAACCACTAAAACTAGTTTTTTAAAATACTGAGTACTGAAAATATATTTTTCTTCATAATTCTTTACAACAAAACAATAATTCTGATAATATGCCTTTTTCCTAACAGTAGCCATGAAATGATCCATAAAATGCAGTACACAAAATAAAATTGGTAACATGCAAAACATGTGACTTTTTGTGCTATCTCAATTGAAAACTGATTTGACAATATTCATTTTTCAAAACACATGAAATCTACAAAACCATAAATACTATACAGACATTTGGGGGGGGGGGCAGGCAATGAGGGTTAAGTGACTTGCCCAGGGTCACACAGCTAGTAAGTGTCAAGTATCTGAGGCCAGATTTGAACTCAGGTCCTCCTGAATCCAAGGCCGGTGCTTTATCCACTGTGCCACCTAGCTGCCCCAGTATAGCAAATTTTTAAAAACATTTTTTAACCTGAATCTTACCTTCCACCATGTCAGATAGAGGTGTGAGGACATTATACTGTATACTATATTCCTGTAAACCTCTCTACCTTGGTCACTCTCTGAAAACCAAAGGACTTTACTTGCTGCTCCAGGGAGATGTTGAGACTAGCAAAGTCTTGACACCACTTCCAATACTGTTTTTCACAGGTGGATGGCACTGGAGATTGTGAAGAACGCACCATCAGCAATGTTTGCTTTCTGTCCTGTTTGAGATCCTTAAGGGTTTCAGAGTAGGGGAGCATAGCAGAGGCAAGTTGACGTCTAACCCTGAGTTTACCATAGATGATAGTATTGGCAGCTTCTGTGTCTCTAGCCATCCAGCATGAAGTTTATCTAATACCTTTATTTTCTCACTAAACTGCATCACTGACTTTGCACACTCATGCTTATAACCCAAAGGAATTGTATTGCGCCTTGGAGGCATAATTGCAACATAAAACTTGAGTTTTAAAGGCAAATAATGAAAATGTGCAAAGAATGCACTGGAGCTCTTTACACTACAAAGGCAGGGTAAACAAGACCAATGAAGTGACTAGTAGAATACCAGGTATTCTATAAACTTGCATACATTACACCTCTCATTTTATTCTCTACTGTGCACTGCTAGGAAGGTACAGAGTTGCCAACTTGAAAAAGAAAATGAAGTGGGGCAGCTAGATGGCGCAGTGGTTAAAGCACCGGCCCTGGACTCAGGAGTACCTGAGTTCAAATCCGGCCTCAGACACTTGACATTTACTAGCTGTGTGACCGTGGGCAAGTCACTTAACCCCCGTTGCCTAAAAAAAAAAAAAAAAAAAAAAAAAAATGAAGTTACTAATCCAGTCATGCAATGCTCAAAGTCCCAAAAATTAAAGGCCTGAATGTTGAGGATTGACCATAAACATAATATAGTCTCTGACTGCCATTCAAAAATCTCCATGGGTCTAACAAATTCAGTTTTTCCAACTTTTTGTTCAAGTCTGTAATTTTCTTCTTGTTTGTCTTGCTGGTCCAATGTCCAATTCTGACAGAGAAATGTTAAAATTACTCAAAATTCATAGGATAAGAGATCGCAGGATCATAGATCTAGAGTTGGCAAGGATCTTAAGTCCAAATATCTCATTTCTTTTTTTTTTTTTTTTTAGTGAGGCAATTGGGGTTAAGTGACTTGCCCAGGGTCACACAGCTAGTAAGTGTTAAGTGTCTGAGGCCAGATTTGAACTCAGGAACTCCTGACTCCAGGTCCGGTGCTCTGCGTCACCTAGCTGCCCCCAAATATCTCATTTCTTATAAGAAAACAGGCCCAGTGAGGTTAAGTGATTTTTCCAAGGTCATACTAGAACTAAAAGTAGGAGAACCAAAATATGAATTCAGGTTCTGTGACTCTAAGAACTATTTTCTTTCTTTTAAAAAATATTGAGTTCATTTTTCTCCAATTACATGTAAAAACAATTTTAACATTCTTTTTTCCCCCCAAAATTTGAGCTCCAAATTCTCTCTTTCCTTCCCTCCTCCCCTCATTGAGAAAGCAAGCAATTTGATCTAGGTTATACCTGTGTACTACATTCTTTCTGCTGTGCCATAGTGTCTCTTGGCATCTCATTACCTGTCTTAGCTTATCCTTGAAGAACTTGGGTGTTGTACCACTTGAAACATTCATATTTAACACTGACATTGTTTATTGCGATATGGTACATTCAAGAAAAAGTTTTCTTGCTGATCTCTTTTTAAAACATAAAGCCTGACATATACAGTATTCCACACTTATAACATCACTCCCTTTTTCTGCAAAGAAACAAAGGGAGCGGTGTTTTCTCATCTCTCCTTTTTGGAGTGAAGCTTTGTCATTACAATTTCACAGCATTTAGCTCCATTCTTTTGTTATAGTTTCTATTTATGTTGTCTATAGACATTATTTATTCCTGGTTCAGCTTACTTTACTTTGTATTAGTTCACATACATCTTCATGTATACATGTGGTTCAATGTATAGACTGCTGAGCTTGGAGTCAAGAAGACCTGAGTTCAAGTCCTGCCTCAAATACTTTTGTTACCCTACAAAACCCACAACCTCTCTGAGCTTCAGTTTCTTCTGTAAAATGGACTTGATGGCCTCTAAGGTTGCTTTCTAGTTCTAAAATTATGATCTTGTCTCCCTGTGTATCTCAGTTTCATTACATTCATGTAACACAATTTAACCATTCCCTAATCAATGGGACATTTACATGGTTTCACACATTTTGTATACTACAAAAAGTTCTGCTATAAATATTTTGGTGTAAATGGGACCTTTTTTTTTTTGTCATTGACCTCCTTGACATATATGCAGAGCAATGGCATCTCTGTTTCAAAGGGTGTGGACATCTGAGTCACTTTCTTTGCCTAACCTCAAATTTCCCAGCATCATTGGACCAATTTACAGCGCCAACAACAGTAAATTAGGGTGCCTGCTTTTCCGTATCCCAAATGTAGACTATTCCCATCTTTTGTCATTCTTGCCAATTATACTGTGTGTGAAGTAAAACTTTAGGATTGTTTTGATATACATTTCTCTTATTATTAACGATTTGGAACATTCTTTTATATGTTCATTAATAGTTTGCGATTCTTTTTTGAGAACCACTTATTCATATCCTTTGACTACTTTTCTATTAGAGAATGACTTCTGGTCTTATATAATTATATAATGGTTGTCTATATATCTTACATATCAGACTCTTATTAGAGATATTTGATACAAAGATTTTTATTTCCAAGTCAACCGTCTATTGATGCACGAAGGATTTCATTCTAGTCCTTGGTTTCGAATAGGTATGGATCCCAATGCTTTAGAAGAGCCATCGCTCCTTTTGTATGTGGGTGGGGGGGGGAGGAGGGCAATGAGGGTTAAGTAACTTGCCCAGGGTCACACAGCTAGTAAATGTCAAGTGTCTGAGGCTGGATTTAAACTCAGGTATTCCTGAATCCAGGGCTGGTGCTCTACCCATTGCACCACCTAATTGCCCCAAAGCCATTACTTCAAATAATGGAGATGGGACTCCTGGGTCATGAGACTACCATATAACTGAGCCACACCAAAGCTGTAGGGAGTAAACTGGGCCCATAGGTTCAAGGTCATACATTGCATCATATGCCAGAAAGGAAGTGGAATGTTACAGAACTAAACTTCATAAATCTAGACAAAGAAATAGAAGTTATGGCTGATTTTAAAAGTCAGGTTTGATATTAATAAAATGAAAGGTTTCAGGAAAACTGGATCTGATGTAATTAACCTAGAAGGTCCAATGAACTGACTTTTTCTGAAAACTTATGGGGGACTAATGAGACCTTAAATAGCAGGTAAAATTACCAGTTACCCTTTTATTTTTTAAGGAAATGAAGAGATATCTACTCCACTTTCCAAATCTAGAAGCAGTCAGGAAGCAAGTCATTAATATAAGTTTGCAAGCAGAAAGAAAATATCAAGTTGTTTATTAACACCTGATAGCAATCTGCTTGAAGAAAGTTGTATTAAACAATTTCCTGCTTTAAGCAAATTATCGACCTTGCAGCAGAGCTGACATTAGAGCTTCTGATAAAGCTGTTGGTATTAAATGGATGTGTAATTTTATAAAATTTCAAGTTACATTAGATACTGTTATTGGTGTTATGCCAGTGTAAGAGAAAATAAAAAGTACTAAAACAAAGCATCCTGTTCTAAGGTTGATATGAACAGTTTTGTAATTGGCTTTTTAATAATAACAAGTTGTTGCCAGTACTTTTTAGGACAGAATTACAATCCAAATGATCAAAGCAAAATGGTGGACTGATACATATCAAATAGAATGAAATTCAATTGTTCTTTCTGTAATGACACTTCTTAGCCTTTAAGTGATCTTTATTACTAAGCAAATGATTACCAAGCAAGTAGCAACCTCAGTTTCCTTAACTGTAAAAAGGGCATAATCACAGCTACCTACCTTACAGGGATTAAATGTGTCAATATATATAAATATATATATAGATAAAAAGCAAATCATTGCTATATAACTATTTGTTGCTATTGTTCAGTCAGTTCAGTAGTGTCCAACTCTTCATGACTCCATTTGGTTTTCTTGGCAAAGATACTGGAACGGCTTGTCATTTATTTCCAACTCATTGAGAAACTGAAGCAAACAAGATGCTAGCTGCTATTGTTGTTGCTGTTATATTCAAACCCTTACCTAAAGAATGAATCCCCTTTAAAGCATTCCATTTTCAAAATGGTAAAGATAATGGTAGAGAAATAAAGTAAAATGGTCCTAGTTTTTTCCAAGATTCTTGAGGACTAAGCCTATCAAAAGCAACATAGCAGCAGAAAATATCCTGGACTTGGAACTAGAGGACTTTGAATGGAATACCTATTATCTGTGTAACCATGTGCAAGTAATTTAACTTCACAGAGTCTCAGTTCCCTTATCTATAAAATGGGGGCAATAATGCTTCAAAACCTACCTCAAAAGGACTGTTGGAAGGAACTCACTATAAGTGTGAATTATTAATATTCTTGGGGGTGGGGGGTGGGAAGGGAGGGAGGAAGTTGGAACACAAAGTTTTAAAAAATTGATGTCAAAATTTGTTTTTACATGTAATTTGGAAAATAAAATTCTAAACAGAGGAAAAAATATTATTATCACACCTCTTTGTGCCTCTTCTAGTATCTAACAGCGTTTTGCACATTTGCATCATTTATTGATGTATCAAAATGTAGTTGCAAAAATGACTAACCATGCCCTAGAACACGTGATAAGGAATATAATGAATGTTTCAGCTTTTTCCATTTAAAAATTATGAATTAAGCAATTTCACAGGAAAAACCCTAAAACGAACATAAAATTATTTATAGCACTTTGAATTCTATTCCAATCATTATTAATGCACACGAATCTAACTTTACATAATTGTAATTAAGAAGATACGAGCAGAAGTCATTCTAATAAGGAAGGGAAAGAGAAGCTGCTTAAAAAAGACCAAAAAAAGATGCAAAAAACTCATAAGCAAATTTGGATTTTTTGAGAGACATCCATAGAAGACAGAAACAAGGGCTAGTAAATGATAGTTGATATAAAAGAGTAGCATGAGTCCTAATGAAACTAGTCAAGAATCAAAAAGCCAAGGCATAACACACCTTTAAGTTTAATCGACATTATTAACATTTTGTTAATGTTTTGTTTTGGTTTTTTGTTAATGTTTTGGTTTTTCGAGGGGCAATGGGGGTTAAGTGACTTGCCTAGGGTCACACAGCTGGTAAGTGTCAAGTGTCTGAGGCCAGATTTGAACTCAGGTACTCCTGAATCCAGGGCTGGTGCTTTATCCACTGAGCCACCTAGCCGCCCCATTATTAACATTTTATTCATCACTTTTTTTGAGTTTAGACAACCAATGAAACAATAAATCAAGCCCTGATTTGTAGTGTTTGCTGATTTTCACAATCAATAAGCAGGTATGAGCTAGCTCCAGCATAAACTTACACAAAGTTCAGAATAAAGGGAAGTTCAAAATGAATGCAATGGACAGTGTATGTTTGTGTAAGCACACACAGATCAAAGGAATAGATCCACTGTTCTCCAGAATGGATAAGATGATGACAATAGATGAACAATGGAAAGAAGTCTCTACTACTCAACTCAATTGTGTTTCTTTTTTTTCTTTCTTCCAAGTAGAACAATCTTTGCACCAGTAAGAGTAGGAGAAAAAGATTAAAAAGGAGCAGAAATCAAGCAACACTAATATGATAAGTAAGGAAATGTTCAGGGGGCAGCTAGGTGGCACAGTAGATAAAGCACCGGCCCTGGATTCAGGAGGACCTGAGTTCAAATCCGGCCTCAGACACTAGACACTTATTAGCTGTGTGACCCTGGGCAAGTCACTTAATCCTCATTGCCCCACCAAAAAGAAAAAGAACAAGGAAAAAAAAAAAGATGTTCAGGAAGCACTCTCCTTCAAGTTCCCCACAATCGAATCCAACTATTTTTACTGTCCCTCATACATGGCATTATTACATTTCACTCTCCATGACTTAAAAAAAAAAAAACAACCTTTATTTTATAATTTTAAAAAACACAAGTATTTTCTTCTTTCCTTCTCCCTTGACCTAACAAAAAGAAAAAGAAAATCCTAGTAATAAACATAGTCGAGCAAATCAAATTCTGGAATTCATCATGTATGTCTCATTCTGCTTCTTGAGTTTATCACTTCTCTGTCTGACAGAGGTAAGCAGACTACTTAATCACATTGCACTGATCAGAGTCCTCAAGTTTTTCAAAGATTTCTTTCTTAGTAATGTTATTGTATAAATTAGTCTGGTTCCATTCATTTCACTATTCAGAAGTTCATACAGGTCTTCCAAGCTTTTTTCCACAAACTGTCTCTTTCACAACTTATGGCACAACAGCATTCCATTCTATTTTGTATACCATAAATTTACTTAGCCATTCCCCAAAGAGGGCCATTCTCTGCATTTCTTGTTTGTTTGTTTGCTATTACAAAGAACTACTATAAATATGTGCATAGAGGTCTTTTTTCCTTTTTCTTTGATATCCCTGGGGTATAGGTCTAATAGTAATATCACAGAGTCTAAAAGTATGCACAGTTTAGTTACTTTACTTTCACATCGTTTGCCAGGACGGCCATGGACTAATTCACAAGTCCACCCACAGTGTTATTATGCCCATTTTCCTGAAATCTAAGAACTATAATTTTCCTTTTTTGTCATCTTTGCTAATCCAAGTATTCCATAGTTCTGAGTTGCCTTAATTTATACTTTTCTAATTATTAATGACTTGGATCATTTTGCATATGTTTGTTGATAGCTCATCTCCATACTACTTTCTATCTCCCATGCTTGGAATGATCTCTTTCCTCATATCTGCCTCTTAGAATCTCTAGTATCCTTTGACTCACCTCAAATGCTATCTTTTACAGAGGCCTCTCTCCTCACCACAAGCCCGAGCTGATCTGCCCTACCCCGCAAAAATGATCTTTTATCTATTTTGCAACTCTCTGTAATATATCTGTACACAGTGTCAAACCTTACAGAATGTTCTTTGTAGCTTTTCTACACAATGTCTTGTGTAGGGGCTTAATAAATGTTTGCTGATTAAAGTGGTACCTGAGCTGAGCTTTGAAGGGAGGCCAAAAGTTCCAAAAGGCAGATGTATGATAGGAGAGCAAAGCAGCAAAAGTAGAGAGTGTACAATTAAACAGGGGTTTTAAAGAGTCCATAACTAAGTTACATTTGCTACCAGAGGCAAATTAAGAGCCAAAGAAGGATTCTAAATAAGAGGAAAAAATTACAAATGTGAATAATGAAGTGAGCAAAATACCATTTAAAACAGATTTTTGCTACTGTACACAGGTCATTCTGGAGCGGCAAAAGGACTAGAGGAATTTAGAGTAAAGGAGTCACTCAACAAATATTTGCTGAATGAATGAAGACTGAGTATGTGATAGATTTGAGATGGTTAAGGTGTAGATCAGCATTCTGACTGCAGAAATTAAGAAGGTAATGGAATAAAAAGGAATGCAAGCATCAGTTCAGACATGTAAGACAACAGAAAACAATGTACCTCATCAGATATGCAAGTACAATCATATTCTGTACACAGTTTTCTTCAAACATGATTTATCTTTACTATATTTATGAGTAATAATTACTATTATTATGCTTTGCAGCTATTTAGCACCTTGCTTGCAAGAGGCTCTGATTGCTGCTATGTAAAGCAGATAAGAGATTTTCTCCCTTTTAAAGAAACAAAATTAATTTGAAGGATCAAGAAGGAAATCAACAGAAGAGCTAGGACTATAATATGTATCTCGTTACAGCCTATTCTATACTTCTAATAATTAGATTTCTAATAACAAGCAATAGTTATCACAATAATTGATTGTTTTAAAAGTACTTAAAAATTGGAGGAAAAATCTTTGCAGGAAATTTTTCTGATAAAGTTCTCATTTCTAAGATATATAGAAAACTGATTCATATTTATAAGAATAAGAGCCATTCCACAATTGTTAAATGGTCAAAGGATATTAACATTCCAGAGGAAGAAATCAATGGTATTACTAGTTATATGAAAAAATGCTCTAAATCACTAATAATTAGGTAAATGCAAGTTAAAATAAGTCTGAGGTACCACCTTACATCCCTTAGATTGGCAAAGTTGACCCAAAAAAAGGAAAATGACAAATGCTAAAGGAGCCAAAAGAAAATAGGCACACTGCATTATAGATGTAGCTGTGAATTGGTCTAGTAATTCTAGAAAGCAATTTGGAACTATGCCTAAAAAACTACTAAATTATACAAGCCATTTGGCCCAACAATACTGATATTAGGTTTATACCCCAAAGAGATCAAAGAAAAAGGAAAAGGAACCATATTTTCAAAAATATATCTAGCAGTTCTTTTCATGGTGGTGAAGAATTAGAAACTGAGTGGGTATCCATCAGATGGGAAATGGCTAAACAAATTATGGTATATGAAATATACCATATAAATATGATAAAAAGGATAGTGGGAAGACTTGCATGAACTAATACAAAATGAAGTCAGCAAAACTGGGAGAACAATTTAATAGCAAAATATAGTAAAGACACACAACTCTCAAAGACTTAATAACCGATCAATACAATGACATGATTCCATAGGATTCATAATGAAACATACTACCTACACCTCCAGATAGAGGTGATAAACTCAAAGCATGGATTGAGGCCTATTTTTTTTTTTTTTTTGGACATAGCTAACTCAGGAATTGGTTTTCCTTGACTACACATATTTATAATGGATTTTGTTTTTCTTGCTTCCTTAATATGGTGGGAGCGGGAGAAAATTCCAAGCTTAAAATAAAATCAAATTGCATTTTTTTTTCAAAAAAGGACCTGAGTAGACTTTTCCTTACTGTTATTACTCCATGTAGTCATTCTTTGGCAGTTAATAATTTACAGGAAGTTGTGCTAATGAATGACTTAATGTCTATAATGTGCTTTAAAGTCCTTGGGGGAGAAGTAAGTACAAAACATTATTCATTTGCCTTTGATGGTTCCAGGACACATCTGCTTTAACAATGCCTAGAAAAAAGTTTCTTGCCACTGTTATTATTACAAACATGGCCTGTGAAATTCCAAAAGCAATTCAGCCTTCTGGGTGCCCTCCTCTCCAAGGTAAAAGTGTAAAGGTGATAAAGTGAAAATTCTTTGCCAGCTATGTCAGTCATGTGGGAGGCCGAATAGAGCTGAGCTCATTCTCCTGAAGCAATGTCGACAGTGAAGTGTTAATAGGAGTCAAGACTTGCTTCCAAGAGACAAGTCTTATTCAATGCCACCCACAGAGAAGACAGAAGAGAGAAGTTATCTTCAAACTTTTCTAATTGCAACTATGTTCTTCACTACAAGATGTCAATCATGCTTAGTTCTCCCTCTCTAAATCTCTAGCCAATAATCTAAGAAAAACAATTTAGAACAAAGAGCAGGTAGATTCAAAGAGGGAAATGTTTGTTAATGAATTTTTAAAAAGATAACCATAAGAGGAGGCAGCTAGGTGGCGCAGTGGATAACGCACTGGCCCTGGATTCAGGAGGACCTGAGTTCAAATGCAGACTCAGATGCTTGACACTTACTAGCTGTGTGACCTTGGGCAAGTCACTTAACCCTCATTGCCCTGACAAAAACAAAAACAAAATAACCATAAACAATACTCAAAGAGTTCCCAGTAGCTAAGAAATCGTATAGGTTCTAATTGCATCGACTGTTTAAGAACATAAGGGGCAGTTAGGTGGCACAGTGGATACAGCACAGGCCCTGGAGTTGAGGGCTTGAATTCAAATCCATCCTCAGACACTCGACACTTACTAGCCGTGTGACCCTTGGAAAGTCACTTAACCCCAATTGCCTCAAAAAAAACCCCAAAAACATATAAAAGGCTCTCTCAGAGCCAAAGAACATACCAACTATTCACTTTTACTGTAGCACACTCAGATACTCAAATGGATCTATGATCTTATCAATGAGGCTATAACTAAGGAAGGAGATCTAAACCATTCATGCATACTTCCCTCCCTATCTTGGGTCATTCTTGTCCAAGTCCTGCCGTAAAACTTCTATAGAGAGTTCAAGCAATATGTTGAGGAACTTCTTTGTTTTTTCCTACCATAAGGATACCAGGCAGACATTTGGACTGTCTATCTATTATCCCTCACTTCCACCATGTTATCAGCTCATCTTTTTCAATAATGTTTTCTTGATGACATCCTTTACCCTGGTTCTTCAAAGTTCCTTGTTTTTGCTCACATCCATGAGGTGCCTCTCCATTGCCCTCTAGGTAAGACCCATTTTTGACTGTGTTCTACAACTGTAGCAATATAACACCTATTAATATTATTTAAAAGGTGAAAATTGTTTTGGGAAATTCTTAACTTTTCCCTCAAGGGACATTATGCAGGGAACAAACAACTTTGATTCTCAAGAAAAGATGGGATAAGTGCCTCATTGTAAAGACCTACAGGCATTCAAAGTAAAAACAAGAGAACTTAGGGCAAAGAGAAATGCTAGTTTCAAACTCAGAGCAGTAGAGTGAAGCCCAAAAGGCCTAGCAGAGAAGCCTCCTACGCAAACTGAAAGATAAGTTCACTATAAAAGTATAAAATCTAGCTCTTTCTCTCTCTATTTTTAATAAAAGCCATCCTAGATTCTGGGGGATTTGAGAGGCCTCACATGAAAACAGAATAAGTTTTTAGATTTAGATGGCAGGAGTGGGAGTAACTTCAGTGAGATATAGTAGACACTAGATGGGGCTATGGGGCCACCAAAGGAATCCAGAAACTGAATTCTGGCTTAATCTGTAAAAGAGGTAGAGTTGGAGAGGTGAGTTTAGAGGAGACAGGAAGCAACAGCATTTTCTATGTGGGAAACACTTTTTAGACTGTTTCGAGGTCAGTGACAATCAAAGGCCTCGGGGTAAATTGATGAGGTCACAAGTTCTGGTCTATTTAACTGTAATTTTTACTTTTGAAATGTCTAGCCAAAGCTCTTTTCACATCACTGTCACTTTTCAATGATTCCATTCCCCCTACCATGGGGCCCACAACCCTATCAATTTCCAATAGAACCCTACCTAGTAAAAACCAAGTACAATCAAACAAAACAAAACATTGGCCACTTTGGAAATGTATACCATATTCTGCTCCTATATAGTCCACCACCTCTCTGATAAAGACATGCTTCACTACCATATCAGAGTTCTGAAATCTTTCAGTGTTATTTTCCCTCACATTATTCTTGTCACTATGCAAATGCTTCCCTCTGTTTCAGCTTAGTTGACTCAGAATCCGTTCATATCAGTCTTCCAAGTTTTTCTGAATTATTCATATTTATTATTTCTTACAGCATAATACTATTCCATTATATTAACATACCACAATTTATTCAGTCACTCCCCAATTGATGTATATTCACATTCTTTATTATTACAAAAAATGCTGCTGTAAATATTTTTGTACATATGGGACTTCCTTGGAGTAGATGCCAAGTAATGGTATTCCTGGGTCAACAGGGATATATAGGGTTTTTTTTGTTTATTTTATTTATTTTTTTTTTTAGTGAGGCAATTGGGGTTGTGACTTGCCCAGGGTCACACAACTAGTAAGTGTCAGGTGTCTGAGGTCGGATTTGAACTGAGGTACTCCTGACTCCAGGGCCAGTGCTCTATCCACTGTGCCACCTAGCTGCCCTGGGATAGATAGGGGTTTTGTTTGTTTGTTTGTTTGCAGGGCAGTGGGGGTTAAGTGACTTGCCCAAGGTCACACAGCTAGTAAGTGTCAAGTGTCTGAGGCCGGATTTGAACTCAGGAACTCCTGAATCCAGGGCCGGTGCTTTATCCACTGTGCCACCTAGCCACCCTGGGGATATATAGTTTTAATGGGTTTTTTACATATTTCCAAGTTTCTAGAATGCATGAATTCACAGCTCTACACAACAATACATTAGTGTGCCTATCTTCACACAGCCACTCCAACATCTACCCATTTTCATCTTTTTTCTAATTTTGCCAACCAGACTAGCATGAGGAGGAATCTCATAACTGTTTTAATATGTATTTCTCTTGGTAGTAGTGATTTGGAACTTTTTTATCTTGCATTTTTTTATTTGAAAACCGCCTGTTCATATCTTTTGACATTCCATCTTTTAGGGAATGGTGATTTACTATTAAGAAAGAAAGTTTTAAGGGCAACACTCAGTTAAACACTAGTTAAACAAATTATAGTATATGAGTGTAATAAAATAGCATTGTGCCATAAGAAATGATGAAATGTACAACTCCAGAGAAAGCTGGAAAGACCATTATGAACAAAGTAAACAGAACTAGAAAAACAAATTATATGATGATAACATTACAGAAAAAGTCTTGAAAGACTTTAGAACTCTGATCAACACAATAATAAACCAAGTACAAAAGAAATATGCCACTCATCTTCTGAAAGAGATGATGAACTTAAAATACAAAAAGACGTATTTTTAGACATGGCTAATGTGGACATGATTGTAACTAAGTGGGAATGGGGTGGTAGTGGGTGACATTTTTTAGCTGTTATTTGAAAAACTTAAATTTTTTAAAAATAAAAGAAACCTCAGTAAATAAAACTAGCCCCTCATTAGTCAGCACAACAACATAACCTTTTCCTTTGAGGATGGTGTAATGGATGATACACAGGAGCTGTAATCAGGAAACCCGAGTTCTAGGTGCTGGCTCTGTTCTGAACTCCTTAGGCAAGTCACTTCACATGTCTGAATATCTGTTCCCTCATCTAAAACTGAGGGGACTGAATTAAGGTCCCTTATGGATTTAAAAATCACATTGTTTTAACTCTCCTTCCAGGAAATGGATCCAAGGAAGTATCCAGTACTCGTGTGACAATACATATTCTCTATTGCACCTTCAAGAAGACACTGATGATTCAATATACCAGAGCCTTGCTCTTTTATCTGCTAAATGTAATGTGGGACCATTTCTCTGATGTCTCATTGGGCATGGAAAGGACCTTAGGTTTTCAAAAAACAGTAGTTCAAAAGCTCTGATGAGGCCTACTAAACTATAAAGGCTTTGAACATGGGGTCCTAGACAAATTAAATACACTTAAGTCTTCTGAGGTTCATCATCAGGGCCCATGAGGTAATCAATTATTTTTGGAAAGAGCAGCTCATTAAATTACCTATTAAATCATGATTATATTTTGATCTGCATTGATAGAGGGAAAATCACAAAGATAAAATCCTTGAAATATTAAAGTAAGAAAAGATTATTAAATTGGCATTGCCAAGATGGCAAGCCTTCCAAAGCAAACAGCTAAGGACCTAATTTAAATTAGTCCCAAATAGAAATTTAGAAATCCCTTCTATAATATGACTGTAGGCCGCAAGGCAAACAATAGGAACTAGGGTTAGGGATTTAAATAAAACCGTTCTTGAAACAATCATGATTTTAGGACCATGGCTACACCACCATGGCATGAGGTAAAAAGGAAAGAATGAACATGAAAGATAACTTAGCAGCCTGACAGAAGTCTCTGCAAGTAAAGGTTTGCCTTTCTAGGTTCATGAGTAACATATACAAATAATAAAATATAAGAAAAGAATCCATATTCCCAGGAGTTGAACTGATGGGTTAAAAAAAATTTAGCAAGCATAAAGTGGAATATATTTGTAATAAATAAAAGACAAAATGGAAGCACATTTAGTTTTACTTGTGTTTTCTATGCCAGCAAGATGAACCAGGGCTCACACTACTAAATTCAAACAAATCAGAATGTAAGACTATTTCTCAAGTTCAGGAGAAAACTGAAAAATTCCCTTGAAATGACCACATACAATACCACCTTTTTATGCCACCTATAAGGTGTTAATAAGAATTTTTTTGTTGCTGTTGGACAGTTACTGTGATTTCATTTGTCTAGGAAACTTCTTCAGTAGTGCAACTCCAGTACCTGTTCTGCAACTTAAGAGTCTTATAGAGTTTCCTGAGGGACACAGAGATGTTGTAACTAGAGACACAGCTAGTACGTCAGAAGAAGTACTTGAACCTAATTCTTACTGGCTTTTGAAGTTGTCTTTGTCCATAATAAAGCTCTCCCATGTTAAATATATTTAATTTTAAAATAGGGAGAAGAAAAAAAAAAAGATAAAAATAGGGAAGAAGAGATGTAAAGAGGCAAAGAGAACAACTATATATCTTGTTTCCTGAACCTAAACTGATACCAATAGTAAAATCAATTTGATTTTCTCCTCTGCCAATTATATCTGGATTTTGTATGCAAAATACCAAAAATTTATACCCTCAGCATTACCTAGATTTGCTTAGAAAGCAAATGTGAGAAGGACAATGAAGTAGGTGGTATATATGCATTTATGTGTGTGTGTTTGTGTGTATGTATGTATATATATATATATATATATATATGTGTGTGTGTCCATATACATATATGTGTGTATATATATATTTATGAAGGCAGGCTAGGCAAGTCAATAATAACTGGCTTGATCCAATGTCAACTAATTCAATTGTTGCAAGAGAAACCATAACAGTCAAATAAAAAATACAACTGAGACCATTTGTTAGCTACATACAAGTCAGCACAGTAACTTAAATTTGTTTTACTCAAAGTACAGAGTGATGGATAAATAATAGCAGTAGTAGGAGGAGAAGCAGCTAACACATCACTTGGCACAGTGTTCAATGCTTTAAAATTATTATCTTATTTGATCCTCACAACAACCCTGCACGGTAGGTGCTATTATTATCCCCATTTTACTGATGAGGAAGCTGAAGCAAATAGAAATTAAGTGACTTGCCCAGGATCACACATCTGAGGTCACATTTGAACTCAGATCTTCCTGACTTCAGGCCCTGAGCTCTATCTGCTTTGCCACCTAGATCAAAACCACTAGCCTAAGTATCTAGATATAGATACTTACTATATGCTCGTAAATAACATAATGGGAGCAACCTAAAAGTTCAACTGTTACTGGTATATGTGAAACTTCAGACAATTCAATTCTAATCAGGTATGAACAGAAGAAACACTAAAAGACACTTCCAAGGTAAGATAACTCAATGGAATTTAGTTAATGATTCTGAAGGTGCTTACAGTCTAACGAGAGAGACAACATGCCAAATAACTATGTTTGTTGGTCCTATCTGACACTTTGTGCTTCCATTTGGGATTTTCTTAGCGGAGATATTGGAATGGTTTGCCATTTCCTTCTCCAGCTCATTTTACAGATCAGGAACGGAGGTCAACAGGGTCACACAGCTAGTAAGTATCTGGGGCCAGATTTGAACTCAGGAAAATGAATCTTCCTGACTCCAGGCCTGGCACTCTACCCACTGCTACACTTAGCTGCCCTAAATAACTATGTACAAACAAGATATATACAGGATAAATTGGAGATAATCAACAGAGAGAAGGCACTAGCATTAAGAGGGGATTGGGGGGGGCAGCTAGGTGGCGCAGTGGATAAAGCACTGGCCCTGGATTCAGGAGTACCTGAGTTCAAATCCGACCTCAGACACTTGACACTAGCTGTGTGACCCTGGGCAAGTCACTTAACCCACATTGTCCTGCAAAAAAAAAAAAAAAAAAAAAGAGGGGATTGGGGGGCAGCTAGGTGGCGCAGTGGATAGAGCACCAGCCCTGGAGTCAGGAGTACCTGAGTTCAAATCTGGCCTCAGACACTTGAAACTTACTAGTTGTGTGATCCTGGGCAAGTCACTTAACTCCCATTGCCAAGATGATTGGAAGGAAGGTGATATTTTGGAGAGTAATAGAGAAAAGTCAGGAAGAAAGGGAGGGTTTGTGTGGAAAGAAAATGAGTTCAGTTAGGACATTTTGGGATTTAGGATGTCCATGAGACATTTACTTTGAAATGAAGATGAGACACTGGAAATCAAGAGAGAGGTTTAAGGCTGAACAAATAAATCTGAGCATCACCTGCATAGAGACGATAGCTGATGACCAAAGGAGCTGATGAGATCACCAAGTGAAATCCTATAGAGGGAGAAGAGGGCCTAGGACAGCATCCTACACCCATGATTATAGGGCATGACCTGCGTGAAGATCCAGCAAAGAAGAATGAGAAGGAGCAGTCAGATAGAGAGGAGATTCAAGGGAGAGCAGTGTTACAAAAACCTAGAGAGGAGAATATCAAAGAGATCAACATTGTCAAAAGCTACAACATAGTCAAGGATTGAGAAAATGACACTAACTTGGCAATTAAGAGATTATTAGTATGGGGCAGCTAGATGGCGCAGTGGTAAAGCACCAGCCCTGGATTCAGGAGGACCTGAGTTCAAATCCGGCCTCAGACACTTGACACTTACTAGCTGTGTGACCCTGGGCAAGTCACTTAATCCTCATTGCCCTGAAAAAAACAAAAAACAAACAAAAAAAAGATTATTACTAAAAAAAATAAACAAAACAATAAACAAAAGATTATTAGTAACAGGAGAGAACAGTTTTGGTTTGAATGTAGAGAATTAAGAAGAGAAAGAAAGGAAGTGGAGGCTTCAATTGTAAATACCCTTCTCAAGGAGTTTAGCCAGAAAAAGAGAAGTGATATAGGGCCAAAGCTATCAGAAATGGATTAAGTGAGGATTATTTGAGGATGGCAGAGATGTACGCAATCCTATTTGTAGTCAGCAGGGAATATGCCAGTAGTCAGGAAGATATTGAAGGTAAGAGAGTAGGGATGACAAATGGGGTGAAATACTGGGGAATATGGGAAGGAATGGGATCACTTATACTCGTAGAGCAGTAACCTTGGCAAAGAAAAGGGCCACTTCTTCATGTGAAACAGAGTTGAAGGTGCGGAAAGTGAAAGAAAACGTCTTAATGATGTGAGACAAGGAGAAGGGGGGAAGAGGGTTCTCAGGGTAAATGACCCCAATCCTCTCGGTGCAGCATGAGGATGGTTCTTGGATGAGAAAGTGGGGTGGGAGCAGGGGTGTCAGAGGAACCAAGGGAAATTTTAGAAGGAATGAAAAGGGTTGTCAAAGTAGAGAGCTACCAGGAGCCAGGTAGGAAAAAAAAAAAAGTAGGGGAGTAAAACAGATTAAATGGTAAATGGGAGCTTCCACAGAGGATACTATCATGGGGTTGGAGGGGAAGAACAGGGGAAAGGGTTAACATTGCATGTAGGAAAACAAATTCCCAAGAGGCTGGCATTAAAAATTTGGAATCTCTACAAGCATTGGAACAGCAGATTGTGAACCAGACCACCTGGTGCCTTGGCTAAATAATTTCTTCTCTTTGTGCCTCAATGTCTCTTTCATAACTGAGATAATACTGCCATTAAGAAGCAAACTAGTTTGAGGCAGGGGAGTTGAGGGCTGAATGTTTGCCTGGGCATTCACCTCAGTGAATTTGCCTTGCTTAACAAATGATTAAAGGCCATGTCCTTTGGTTGTCAACCCCTTTAGAATAATGAAATTAATGAGCTTGGCTTTAATCAGTAGAATTTGTTCTAATCAGAAAAGCTTGGGTAGGTAGTTAGAGTTCAGATTCTAACTTCTTGGCATTTATTTTTTCTCATGGGAATAAATTTACTAGATTCCACAGTTCCAGAAATATAAAGCCTGAAGATTTTGAGACAAATATTCTGAGAGACCAAGCAAGTATAAACACGCAGGGAGAAGAAAAGGGCCAGTAAATCATTACTCATATTTCTTCTTTCCCCTCTAGACAAAGGTGTGGTTCCTTGAAAGCACCCCTGATAATCCCTCTACAGTAAGGAAACATCCATCTCTTGTCTATTTCATGAACTTCCTAATCCACATATACAGTGGAGTAAGAAGCATAGAACTGGGGCAGCTAGGTGGCGCAGTGCATAGAGCACCACCCCTGCATTCAGGAGGACCTGAGTTCAAATCTGGCCTCAGACCCTTAACACTTACTAGCTGTGTGAGCCTAGGCAAGTCACTTAACCCCAACTGCCTCACCAAAAAAAAGAACAAGAACAAGAAGAACAAGAACAAGAACAAGAACAAGAAGAACAAGAACAAGAAGCAGCAGCAGCAGCATAGAGCTGGTAGGCTTAGACAAGTGCCTACACATGGCAGGTACTTAAACATCTTTTGAACTGAATGGAGCCCTCAGATCCAAGAATAAGGAATAGGAGGCTCTCTTGCCCTTATCACACATTTCCTGGGCCAGTAACCAATATAACCACCTGTAGTTTAAAGCTCTATCCAATCTGACTCCCCATCATTCCAGCTTTATTTTATATTAATCCCTTTAATAAACTTTGTCGTTCCAGCCAAACTGGACTACTTGCTGTTCATCAAACCAGACACTCTATGTCCTGCCTTGTGCTTTCTCACAAGGCCCCTTTGTTCTGCTTCCTGGAATGTTCTCTAAGACTCATCTCTAACTCTCAGAAGTCTCTGCTTTCCTTCATGGCTCAGGTGCTATCTTTTCCAAGAAGCTTTCCCTAATTCGCCAAGTCAAGAGGTAGTTATTAAGCATTTATTACTGTCTCAGGCACCAGAGATACAGACAAAAATGAAGAGTCAACTGTGGGTGCACCCATCGTCTCTTCAATTTGCTTCTTACTATCCTATTTTGTATATGTGTAGTGTTTCCTCATCAGAATGTAAACTCCCTGCTATCCCCAGCACCTAGCCAATGCCCTTCACATAAAAGGTATTTTTAGTAAAGGTTCTTTGAAGTGAACTGCAGATGCAGAGGAGAGTGGGAAGCCAGCCCCATACAGAAAAGGGAAAACTCCTAAGAGCACATCATGGAATACTTAAGACAGGAGGAAGAAAGTCGAATGATCTAGTTCACTCAATCATTGACTTACTCTTCCTATTTATTTGCCTTGTTCTTATTTTTGTTTTCCTTAGACTGGGCCTGTGATTTTATTCACAAAGGCTGCTCCCTGAAGAGTCTCACCTCCTCTGCAGTAGAGTCTTAGAAGAGTTGTCTGGGAAACTAAGGGCTTAAGTGACTTGCTTAGGTCGCATAACCAGTATGGATCAAAGGTGAGACTTGAACCCCTGTCTGCTTTATTTGAAAGTGAGTTCTCTAGCAACTGAGGGATCCTACGAGCTAGAAAATAAACCAGAATGTCCCTATTTTCTGAATGATTTTTAAATTTTAAATGAAGAAAACATTCTATGACTATAGAAGAAGGTACTGCTATCAAAAGCAGGACTGGTACATTCACGGTCTCAAATTGTTGGGATTTTTTGTTTGTTTTTGCGGAGCAATGAGGGCTAAGTGACTTGCCCAAGGTCACACAGCTAGTAAGTGTCAAGTGTCTGAGGCTGGATTTGAACTCAGGTCCTCTTGAATGCAGGGCCGGTGTTTTATCCACTGCACCATGTAGCTGTCCCCAAATTGTTGGGTTTTTGAGGACTTCTACAATTCAGTGATATTCTTTTCCTTTTAAAAAAATCTCTTCAAATACTATTTTATAAGTAGTCTACCCGGGGCAGCTAGATGGCACAGTGGATAGAGCACTGGCCCTGGAGTCAGGAGTACCTGGGTTCAAATCCGGCCTCAGACACTTAACACTTACTAGCTGTGTGACCCTGGGCAAGTCACTTGACCCCAATTGCCTCACTAAAATAAAAAAAACCCAAATACATAAGCAATCTACCCTAAATCCTGAAATTTACCATAGTTTGACACCACTTGGAAATGTTTTCTGAATGTCAACCATTATCCAAGAGTTAAGATATGACTCTGGTAATAATACTGGCAAGAAAATTAATTGGAGACGGAATACACCCCTCCATAGTTGTCTCAAATACTATATATGAGTGTAAATTATAACTTGTATTTCATGATAATATCCTCATGTTTCAACATAATTTATAATTTTATATGTTCAGGGTTCATTTTACCAAAAAAAAAATTGTTTTGATTAGATAAAATCACTTGTTTTTATCTAATCTGCCTAAAGTACTTCACTTTTATACATTCTATGTTCTTATCTCTTTCCTTAAATAAGATGACATTTATAAACACTATGGAAAAGGTTTATAGTGTTACAATGATGTATGATATGAAAGTGTTATTTTTGCTTAATCTGGGTCATTGGGGATAGGCAGAGAAAAGTTGGTCAGGGTCAGTATACTCAATCCATTCTAATTGATTCCTCCCTCACCCCCTAAACCTTTTTGTGGGACTGAACTGAATTTATCTAGTGAAGTGAAAGTGTTTCTTCTAAAAATATAAATCATCAGACAGAAACTCTATCTCATGCCCTCTAGTGACAAAAAAACCAGCACAAATATACCAACATGCCACGAGTAGAAGGAACAGCTTATTAATTCTGAAAGAATTTAAAATTCAATGGTGAAAATGAAGAAATGCTTGATTAGGATGAAAATTTATTTTCTTTACTTTAATTAATGCCTTTTAAAAACATCACAATCATGTCCCAAAATCCCCATCATTGAAATCTCTCCTATAACGAAGAAAAACAGCTAAGCAAAAATGACCAAAGCAACTATGCAATTTTGTTTTCATCTACCTTCCTGTAGTTGTTGCAAGTGACAATTTAAAAAAATAATCCATCAGTCAGCAAGCACTTAGTAAGCACCTACCATGTGCCAGGTATAGTGCTATGCACCATACAAATAGAATATGGGGGGGGGGGAGGGATCCCTAATCATAAGGAGCTTATATTCTGCTTTCATTGCTCAGCCTAGGATGAACATTTCCATCTTTTCTCTCTACTTTTCCCAACAAGAAGAGCTCCAAAGTCACAAAGACGACATTTTGTAATGTATTTCATACTTAAGGTTATCAGTCATGGAACACAAACAACAGGACGGAAATAAGTTTGGGAAAGTAAGACTTTATTTTGAATTTACAAAGTTCATCATAATGATAAAACCCAAGGAAAAAGTCTTTAGAAATTTGATTGAGGCGGGAGATGGAGGTGAGAGAATTTCAAAATTTGACAATTTGAAAACAACTTGGAATTTTACATGCTTACTAAATAGTGCTAAGAGGGAGGGGAAATGGTTGTCAGAACCTCAGCAACAGGCAGCAAGGGAAAATACACTCTGTTCAGAACAATCTGTTCCAATAGTTGCTTATTATGAACTAACATTTGTTATATGTCACAGAGTAAACAACACATCAATCTATCCCTGCTGTCTCAGATAGACAAAAGGGGCAAAAAAAATCCCTCCAAAAATATTTCCACACAACTATTAACCTTCCATCTCCAAGAGGAAAGAGAAGTTTTTTTTTTTGCGTAATTAATCTCCAGTGCACAGTAGGATTCAGCAACAAAATTCCTGATTCTTTAAAGCAGAGTTTTCCAACTAGAAGATCATGATAAAGAAGTACATCCCAAAGCCTTACCAGATCAGTCTTCAAATTTAATGCTTGTAGGAGAACATTGTACACAGTGACAGCAACATTGTTTAATGATCAGCTGTGATAGACTTGGCTCTTCTCAGCAATACAATGATCCAAGACAATTTCAAAGGACTCATGATGGAAAATGCTCTCCACATCCAGAAAAAAGAACTGTGGGATCTGAATGCAGATGAAACCATACTATTTTCACTTTTTTGTTGTTGTTTTTTTCTCTTTCTTGAGGTTTTTCCCTTTTGTTCTAATTCTTCTTTCACAACATGACTAATGTGCAAATATGTTTAACATGATTAATTGCACGTACATAATCTATATCATATCGGTTGCTGTCTTGAGGGGGGAGGGAAGGTAGAGAGAAAAATTTGGAACTCAAAATCTTATAAAAATGAATGTTGAAAACTATCTTTATACATGTAACTGGAAAAAAAAATACAATCAGGATTGAAAAAAAAAAGACATATTTACCACAAACCTCTCTTTAAGTATACTCTTGGCTTTCTCTCACCACAAGACTTCAACTCTTAGTTTACAGTCTTATATACATTCTCTCAATTTATCACCTTTGTGCCTCAAAATATCTCACCCACCCTCATCCCTTCAAAATATTCTCCTTCCCCTAAACTACAGTCCCCTCATCACTCTCAACTTTTCATTTCCAGCCCCAAGGTGTCTCCAAAGTCTTAGTACTGTATGGCCGACTGCCTGCTTGATATGCTTGTTCACTATAGTGTCGTTCTTTCACCTCAAAATTCAATGAGTCTAAAACCAAACTCATTTTTCCTCAAAACTAGCTTCCTCTATGCCCAAAGGTCTATGGGACTATTCATACCCTTTGACCCAGTGGTACCACTGCTAGGTCTGTATCCCAAAGAGACCATAGAAAAGGGGAAAAGACTCACATGTACAAAAATATTTATTGCAGCTCTCTTTGTGGTGGCAAAGAATTGGAAATCGAGGGAATGCCCATCAATTGGGGAATGGCTAAACAAGTTGTGATATATGAATGTAATAGAGTACTACTGTTCTGTAAGAAATGATGAGCAGGAGGAGTTCAGAGAAACCTGGAAGGACTTGCATGAACTTATGCTGACTGAGAGGAGCAGAAGCAGGAGAACATTATACATGGTGACAGCAACATTGTGTGATGAATAATGGTGATAGAATTGTATTGTTGAGTAGAGCCAATGATCCAAAACAATTTCAAAGAAATCATCATAGAAAATGTTCTCAACATCCAGAAAAAAGAACTGTGGATTATGAATGCAGATTAAACCATACTGTTTCTACTTTGGGGGCATTTTTTTTCCTTCTTTTGTGAAGTTTTTCCCTTGTGCTCTGATTCTTCTTTCACAATATGACTAATGCAGAAATATGTTTAATGCCATTGTACACATCTAAATTATATCAGATTGCTTTCCGTCTTGGGGAAGAGAGAGGGAAGGAAGGGTGGGAGAAAAATTTGGAACTAAAAATCCTATGAAAACAAATGTTGAAAACAATCCTTACATGTAAATGGAAAATAATAAAATACTAAAAACAAAACAAAATAAACAACAAAAAAACTAGCTTCCTTACTATATAAATGTAGTTTACTATTTAAAAAAATGATGGGGGTCAGCTAGGTGGCACAGTGGATAAAGCACCGGCCCTGGATTCAGAAGGACCTGAGTTCAAATCCGGCCTCAGACACTTGACATTTACTAGCTGTATGACCCTGGGCAAGTCACTTAACCCTCATTGCCCCTCCAAAAAAAAAAAATGGGCAGGATGCTATCAGAAAAACCTGGAAAGACTCACATGAGCTGATACAAAATGAAATGTACTGTATACAAAATAACAGCAATATTGTAAGATGATCTTGTGTGAATAATTTAGTTATTTTCAGCAAGACAACTCTGAAGGACTTATGAAAAATGCAATCCATCTACAGAGAAAGAGCTGATGGTATCCGAATATAGATTAAAGCATAATTTTTTTGTTAGTTCCTTTTACTAAAGTTTTTTTTGTCTGTTTTCTTTCATAATCTGACTAATGTGGAAATGTTTTACATGACTACACATGTATAACATATTGAATTGCTTGAGTTCTTGGGGGGGAGAGAGGAAGGAAGAGAATTTGGAACACAAAGTTTTAAAAATCGATGTTAAATTTTGTTTTTACATATAATTTGGGAAAATAAAATTCTAAACCAAAATAAATAAATAAATAAAACAAAAAAAAAGCTTCCTCTCCAAAATTTCCTATTGCTGTTCATATGCCATTATTAACAATTACCCAGACTCTGTCTCTAAACAATGCACTACTTATAGTCAATTATCAAGTCCTGACTGTTTTTCATAAAGTCTCTCAAATCTACTCTCTGCTCCATTCCCTCTGTTATAATCAAGTCTCATCATCTAGCTAAACTATAGCAGCCTAGTCCCCCTGTTTCCTTTTTCTCCTCATCTAATATATCTTATACTACTATCAAATTAATCTTCTTAAAATATCACTTTACAGGTAATCCCCTATCCTAAAATTCATGATGATTTTCCACTGCCTAAAAAAAAGGTCCAAAAATCCTTAGCCTGGCATTCTTTTTTTTAATTTAATTTGAATTGATTTAGTATTTTATTTTTCCCCAATTATATGCAAAAAATATTTTTAACATTCTTTTTTAAAACTTTGAGTGCCAAATTCTCTCCCTTCCTTCCTCCCCCCTTTAGAAGGCAAAGTAATTTGATATAAATTATACATATGTAGTCATGCAAAACATTTCCATATTAGTCATGTTGGAAAAGAAAACAGACAAAAAAACTTAAGAAAGTTTTTTAAAAAATCATGCTTCAATCTGTATTCAGACACCAGCAGTTCTTTCTCTGGGGATGGACAGCATTTTTCATCATAAGTCATTCTAAGTTCTCTTGGATCACTGTACTGCCGAGAATAGCTAAGTCATTCACAGCTGATCATTTCAACAATACTACTGTACACAATACATTTCACTTTGCATCAGCTCATGTAAGTCTGTCTATCCTGGCATTCTTAATGTGGCCCCTATTAATCTTATGTCCCAGAGCTCCTATCTGCTGAGACTAAATGGGTCTACTCATTGTTCCTCAAAAATTCACACTTTAGGGGTAGCTAGGTGGCGCAATGGATAGAGCACCAGCCCTGGAGTCAGGAGTACCTGAGTTCAAATCTGGCCTCAGACACTTAACACTTACTAGCTGTGTGACCCTGGGCAAGTCACTTAACCCCAATTGCCTCACTAAAAAAAAAAAAATTCACACTTTATCTTTGCTTATTGAAGTCTTATTCTTCTAGGAAGGCCCACATGAAATCCCACCTCCTCCATAAATCTTTCAGCATCTACCTTGATCCTTAGTGATGATTCCCCTTTTCTGAATTCTTATACAATTTATTAGATCCATTAACAAACATTTATTAATTACATACTAAATGCCAAGGACTGGGATACAAAGAAAAATCTAACAGTTCTCATCCTCAAGGAACTCATATTCTAATGTGAAGGGAGCCCATGCATAGTGACATAGAAGATACATACGAAATGGATGCAAAGTTATCTTACAGGGGAAGGCACCAGCAGCTGGGGGTGGAGATGGCACTGGAATCAGGAAAGGCATTCTCGGGAAGGTGATATTTGAGTTGAGATTTGAAGGTACTTAGTGGAGAATCTATATAGGTTGAAGGAAATTTGACTCCCAGAGTTCCCTATGCTGATGAAATCACAAGTATGGTTCAACAACAATGAAAAAAAAAAAAAGGCTGACCAATTTGTTCAAGTAACAATTAAAAATTTGTGTTTATTCTTTTTAAAATTATCTTTTAATGTTCTTTGGCCATTTGTCCCCTGTGCATGGGAAATTATTGAAATTTTTAAACAATTCCTTCTGTATTTCAGATGTCAAATTTGCATATTTTCTCAATGTTATTTTTCTTTTTACTTTGGAATATATATTTTTGTTTTACAGAAGTTCAAAAATGTTATGTAATTAAGCACACGCACCTCAACCAAGTCACTTCTCTTGAGGCCAATATGTTAATCTTCTTTCCTCCATCTTAAAAACAATTTCTTGTATGTAAGTGCATCATCCAATTAAAATCACTAAGGTAGAAAAATTAAAATGTGAATCTAAATCAATTTCCCACTAAATGACTAAACAATTTTCCTAAGTATATTTATGAAATAATAAATATCTTCCCCAGTTTTCATTTTTATAGGTTTATATGATACTTTTTGTGTATATTTTACTGGATGTCTAGCATTCTTCTTCTGTTTTATTGAGCTACTTCCCTTTTTTTGACTCATACCAGATAACTGATAATTCCTCTGCAGTACATTTTTAAATAAATGTTTAATGATAATTATGATAAAGAAATAGAAGACTGGGGCAGCTAGATGGCACAGTGGATAAAGCACTGGCCCTGGATTCAGGAGGACCTGAGTTCAAATCCAGCCTCAGACACTTGACACTTACTAACTGTGTGACCCTGGGCAAGTCACTTAACCCTCATTGTCCTGCCCCCCCAAAAAAAGAAAGAAATAGAAGACTAATAACATAATTAATTAGCTATGCCATGTCTATTTCTCATAGCTCATTGAAATACCTAGCAGGTAAGAAATGAAGTTAAACTACACCCACTCAGCCATTATCCATTTTCACTCTCAACCCCATCCTTAGTGTTGGGAAAAACAAATGTAGTTCTCCTCATTAGAAAAAGTATTATGGGATCATATTTTTAAAACTAGAAAAGACATGAGCAGTTCATCTATCCTAAATCTCCCTCAACCCTTGGAAAATTATTTTCAAACTATGAAGGAAAGAATTAAACTTCCCAAGAGAAGACTAAAAGCCATGCCCATAAAAATGAACGTTATAGTTCTTCTGCACTCTGCCCTGATCAGAAGACATCTAGAGTATTACATCCACATCCAAGCGCCACATTTTAGGAAGGACATGATGGAGCACACCTAGAGGAGGGTTAAGTCTCTAAAAGGCTGTTTAGACTTTTTTTATTTGCAGCAGGAAAAGAAGAAACAAGTCAGAAATCTAACAGAAACTAATTCTGGAGCTGGCAATGAACAAGCAGCTGCCACAAATGAGTCTGTACCTGTGTGCTGATTCACCTTATTACCATTCAAATTGATGTAACTACAACAGTGAATCACTAGCCTCCAAGTGAAGCCGAGCCCTCATGCTTCCTCCACTCCTATAAAGACAAAAGTATAAAATGCCCACGGGGATCTTGTTTCTTTTGTTGCTGCCTTCCTTCAACAAATTCTTCAAGCAGGCTTCTGGATCTCCTGATCTCCTAGTTCTATGTCCTAGGCCTATAGGCCTAAAGCTCACCCCCTCAGGACTGTATACTACCTTGCTTTCCAAAGTGAGAGTTCATCTGATAAATAGGAAAAGGTTTTAGGTGCTCCTCAGGCTCCCCTTCTCGGTTTCTGGGCCACACATGTAAATTATAATATGAGCATCCTAGAAACCATGCATACTTATCTATTCTTTCTCTTATATTACATAACTTCTTGTATACATTAAAAAACACTAACGGCAGCTAAGTGGTGCAGTGGATAGACCACCAGCCCTGGATTCAGGAAGACCTGAGTTCAAATCTAGCCTCAGACACTTGACACTTACTAGCTGTGTGACCCTGGGCATACCCTCAATGCCCTGCACCCCCCCCCAATTAATTAATTAAATAACAATAAAGTCTTCAAGCCTCAATCTGCATTAGGGCTTTAGCCTTCCAGATATTTCTCACTGATACATATAGTTCTGATATAACAGATATTTCCCAAAACACACCCCAAATAATGTTTCCTCCATCTGCAAAGCATATTCCCTGAAAACAGTTAAACAAAGCTTCCTAAAAGTATAATTGGTCATATATCCTGACACTGTTGTTTATATTTTTATAGACTCTTTTTGCTTTTATATTCATTTTCTTTCTTCCATATTCAGGAAAGAATGCCTTCTCCTCTAACAAAGATTTAAATTTTTTTAAAAACCAAAAAGCAACAGCTCAGCAAAATATTCCTACAAGATCAAACTTGAGGTGTTGTTGGTGAGCTTGGGAGGGTTTCTTGGAGAGCAGAAGTTAGGGGCGTCAGAGGTGCAGAAAGGACCCCGTAGGCCAAAGGCTTAGGCTTCCCTCAGCTGCTGGGGTTGGTTCCCTTTCACTCCTCAAGCTGGATAGTAAAGATGCCAAGGCCCAGAGGGGCAGTGATGTGACCAAACACACACAGCTTATAAGTAGACGGAGCCTCTGACCCTACAGGTACAGTGTAACCATGGCTTGTGGTCCCAAGAAGCATCTGAAGCATGTAGCAGCTCCAAAACACTGGATGCTGGACAAGTTAACAGGAGTTTTTGCTCCAAGACCATCCACAGGTCCTCACAAGCTGAGTGTCTCCTAGTCATCATCTTCCTGAGTATTGTGAAAGCCTAATTTGAATTACTTATTCTTTTGGATAAAAGTATTATTGTCAGTGTTGATGTCTTTTCTTTTGTCCATTTCCCATTTGTGATGATCAATTTATGTGTTTAAATGGTTGAGGGTTAAGTTGTTTCAATTGTAAAATGTGTCCTTTTCAACAGTATTCTTTCTTGGTTTGTTTGTTTGGGATTTTTTTGGTGGGTTTTTAAAAATTGGTAATTCTGATCTTAGCTCTGATGTATGATTGTACATAGACAGTTGACGCAGGCATAATACCCAAACCAACAAATCTTTTCCTGTCTGTTAAAATGTAATCTGTTTTGTTCTTTATAGTATTATTGGGTGCTTGCCACTTATCTCTCCTTTCTCTGCATATTCAAATGAGCCCCCCTTCCATTTAGCTTCAACTTCCTCTGCTTTCATTTGTAGCACTAATGTCAAGATATAATTCAATTCCTCCAGCAATATGTCTACTTGGTTCATAGATTAGGACCAGTCATTAAATTAGACTTTACTGGTAGTCTCAAGAATATGTGATTCTTTGCATCTTCTGCCACCCTTCATGCTAAGTACCAGCTTAAGCAGCAAAGGTACCTATTAGAATCCAAATTGAAGTCAGTTGCCAGCTGCCTCAGAAACAAGTTAAGTGAATAACAAACTTGTGTCAACTTGTTGCTGCTATCCAACTACCTTAAATCTCTTGCCATAAAAAGATAGACGTTGAGATACAAGATTTCACATTTATAAAGTACTACAAAATGTACAAAGTGCTTTCCCCATAACAAGCAAATACAGGTAGTCTTATCCTCATTTTATAGATTGGGCTAAAATGCTTCCTAAATCTGACTTGAAAAGAATATGTAATCTTGTGTAATCTCTGCTTTACTTCTTTTTTCATTTTTCCTTAGTATTTTGGCTGCCAGTGTAAGCACATCTTTTTTTTTCTTATTTGTTACTCTCTTTGTTCACCTCTTTCTTGTAAATAAATCAAGTAACATGTAGCAACCCTTCCCAACATGATACAGATCTTTCTAATGCTCAGACATTTTTTTAAAAATCCCAAATCATGTTGTGGTCACTACACAAGTTATTCTGAAGAAATGGGAGAGTATTGCCTCCAGAAATGAAAAGTGCCTGATATCTGGTGTGGTTCATTAAGTCTTGCATTAGGTAATTGAGTCACCAATAAAAGTTCTGGTTTGTTATCAGGGGCAACTTGAGTAAAGGTTTGTGTTCAGAACAGAGAGGAGAAAATAGCATAGAAAGGTTTGCCTTACCTGTGTAACTGGACAGGAATGGTGCTTTTAGAAATGTTTATACCAGGAATAAGATGCCCACCTAGTCAGAAAAAGCTGTTCCTTTAGTCATGTGAATAAGGTCTTTTTCTGAGAAGTTGCGAGTAAAACTTTTGAGTTAGAGGAGATCAGGAAAACAGAAAGGAGAGATAAATAAATACTAATTAAACTACTAGGGCATTACTAGGTAGGGGTTGTATAGATCTAAACCAACCCCATTCCTTGCCTAGCACAGTAGCAGATGCTTTATAAATGTTTTATCTGAGTAATGCAAAAAGCACTAAGGGAAAAGAGCTGATAACAAATATGAAAGAATATAAAAGTAAAACATTTCCTTGAAGCTTAAACAAGTGCATATATAAAGTTAAAATTAAGAGAAAAGATCTAAATTTTGGAAAATTATTGTTCCTCTACAATGGGAAAATACTGACATGGTTTATGTAGAAGCCTTAGTTTCTAACTACCCTCTCATCTTCCCTGTGTTCCAAGCACATTTTTGGTCTCATCCCCCTGATCTCATAATCTTAGAATACCATGGTGAAGAAATGCTGTAAATATAGTGATCTTTTAAAATTATACTTAACATATAATCATAATTATTAGAAGAGGTTATAGTGAAGTTTAACTTGGTAAAATGCTCTCAATGTGTGTATGTTCAAATTTACTTTTTATTCCAAAGCTTATTGAACAGGCAATTTTAAAATCATACTTAGATATTTTAATAGAATTAAACATTTTCTCCATCTGAGCAGTTTAAGCTAAGATTTGTCTCCTGTACAGCAAAGATAAGCTCTACTGTCAAAGATATTCTACGTTGAATTAAATTACATATATGTAGTTTATGTATAATTGGTCCCCATATTAATTTCTGTTAGTGCCTTTTAAATTCCTGAGTTTTAGCAACTTGAGGTTAACCTTCAGCTTCCAAGTCACTGTTGCCAACTTTCCTTAAAGAATTGTCACGTGAATATATTTCAACTGTCTCCTCTATTCGACCAACTGCAAAATCTTTATCTTTAATCCAGTCTCTCATTTTAGCCTCCATCTCTCACAGTTGCCCATTAGACATTTTTAATTAGATGAATTGTGCTGCCTCAAACTTAGCATGTTAAAAATTGAACTCTCATCATCTTATTACCAAACATCTCCCAACTTCCTACTCTCTTTGAATATACTCTCATACTCTTTTTTTTTAAATTATTCTGAACTTAAACACCAAATAAATTGATCATTTCTATGTGCAAAGCAGAACAGAACAAGATTAAGATGCCACTATTCTCACTTTGATATCTGTCATCACAATCTAGTTTTGGGTTTACACAAGAAGGACCAGAATTTTAAAATACCTCAAAGAACTGAGTTGCATCAATTGACAATAACTTTTTTTTATCCATAAAGCAAAGAAAATAGGGATCGATAGTAAGATGAAATTTTTAATGACGATTTTTATTTCAAAGTAAAACTATAAGAATTTGGCGCTCATTTCTTTTCTAATTCTTTCTTCTGTTGTTCTCATCTCATTTATAATAATATAATTTTGACTTTTTTTTACTCACATCATTTCTTCTAGTAATTCTAATTGATCTTGTGGGAAAGCTGCATTGTTCTTTGAGACTGTTATTCTCCTCTTCTGGGATGGTGACCTCATAATAGTTCTTTCTTTTTTTGTTTAGTCATTCTTCCAGAAATCTGTTCTGAGCAAGCCTGTATTCCTGGTCTACCTGAGAGCCCTAGGAGCTGAGTCTGTATTCCTGGCCCCTCTGGCAGAGCCCCCACACTTCTACTGGTGGTGATGGGGAGGTGAAGAACCACTTACACTATCTCTTCAGGGGGTGCTGAGTCCAAGGTCCCAGCCCCTCTAAAAGACCTTGCACTATTGGCCTGGTCCAGAAGCTAAGTCTCAGATCTGTTCTGGCCATGGCCAAACTGCTGGTCTAGTTTGAAGGTCTGGGTACTAAGTTATGATCCCCAAATATCCCTGTTCCACAGTTCTTTCCCTGGCTACTTGACTATAGATCAAATGTGTGATCTGAGGCTGAAAGTGAGTTGGGGTTTCTGAATACTTTCCCATCTTGGCTCAATCTCCTTGATAAATTCTTTTCTTGCAAGACTGTATTAATATCAGCTTAGTTAGACCTAATAAAATTACTAGGAAAAACCACCATATTCCTAAGAACTTAAAGAACTTTGAAACATTTTTTCATTTGATCCTTACAACAGTTTAAAGAAGGCATAAACTATTACTTTTATAGATTAGTTAACTGAGATATGTAGAGAGAAAATTACTTGTTTTATAATTAATGGTCCAACTAGGGATAAACACCAAGTCTCATAGTTGGCAGTCCAGAGCTAGACCACTAAAGGCCCTCATGACAAATAATGCATACACATGATTTATTCAAATGTATATGCACTCACACATTTAGCTCTGCTTCATTTTTTCTCTGCATTCCCTGCACTTAATAAATGCTTCTTAATTGATAGTTGATAACCGTAGCTATCCTTTTAATTTAGCCAGTAATATGAGAGACAGCATGGCATAGTGTGCACAGCACTAGATTTGTGCTGGAGGTTATCTCCAACACCACCAGTCTTTTAGTGTAAGTCAGCATGAAATGAGGCAGTCACAGGTAACTGAACAATTAACAACAGGAGCTATACTTTGCCCTAACACAGCAAGGATATGCAAGCAGTAAGAACACAGTGATACTCAGCTTTGATGAGATACCACCCCCACCACCCTTTCCTCTCTATGTGGCTGCTTCCTTACTTCCTTCAGTCTACTTTCCTTAAGTTGGTCCCTAAAATGGAGGTGTGGGATGATCTCACCCAATCCCATTTTTATGGAATGGGTCAAAAGCAAATCAATTCTGTGAAAAAGAATGTTTCATAAAAACATAGACTGGCAACTTACCCTAAGAAAATATTAGAAAAGCCAAGAAAAAAATTCAAGAAGCTTCAATTTCCACTATTATTAAGAGACAATGTAAGTATCAGCAGTGAAAGCAAAGTTGGGGAAACATAAAGATAAACATTTTTGAGAAATATTGAAGCCATGGAGAAGAGAAACCTCTCACTTAAACATGTAATAAATGTTTATTATCTGTCAAACGAGGTATATAGTGAAAAGAGAAATGGAAAGCAAATTTTTGGGAAAATCTTTAGTATAAAAATGCTTAAAATCATAGAATTTTCAAGCTTAAGGCTTAGCTCTTTAGTACAACATGAAAAATAGACTAAAATATGACCTTTTTGGAAGTACCATTTACAATTCTAAGTCACATTAATAATTTACAAGTATTCAAGTGTATTATATATAACTTGTTTTGTTATAACTTTATCATCTTTAGCACATTAGAAATAGAAAGTTTGGGGAAAATCAGTGGTAAGGAAGAAATTTTCTCCTATCTTAATGAAATTTCACCTCAACCCTTTAACCCACCAATCTGATCAAGGAAGAGTCTATTCTTTAAAAACAAATAAGGGGCAGCTAGGTGGTGCAGTGGATAGAGCACTGGCCCTGGAGTCAAGAGGAACTGAATTCAAATCTGACCTCAGACACTTGACACTTATTAGCTGTGTGACCCTGGGCAAGTCACTTAGCCCTCATTGCCCCACAAAAAAATTAAAATACACACACACAAATAAGTATTATTAACAACTTCTACTTGTACATTAGAGTCATTCTGGATATAGCTCTCTTTAATTTACAACACTGAGCCCTCCTTTTTAAGAAACAAAAAGACCCTAGTCAAGTAAAAACAATCAGGACTGTAACCACATCTTCCAGGGACATCATGCTGTTCTATAGTTCCTAATCTCTCTGCTGAGAGTAGAGGCATAGATTTCATTATCTGTTCTCTGGGACTAAAACTGGTCATTATAATTATGAAGAGTTTGGTGTCCTTTTAAGGTTCTTTTCATTTACATTGCTATAGTCAGTATGTAGTATGTACTTTGTACTGTTCCCCTGGTTTTTGCTTACTCTACTTTGCATCAGTTTATACAAGTTTTCCAATGTTTCTCTGAACTCTGTGTCATTTCTAACTAGACAATAATATTCAATTACATTCACATACTACAATTTGTTCAGCCATTTTCTTTTTCGTTTTGTTTTGTTTTATTTTGTTTTGAGTGAGGCAATTGGGGTTAAGTGACTTGCCCAGGGTCACACAGCTAGTAAGTGTTAAGTGTCTGAGGCCGGATTTGAACTCAGGTACTCCCGGCTCCAGGACTGGTACTCTTACCCACTGCGCCACCTAGCTGCCCCTGTTCAGCCATTTTCAATCATTGGGTATCTACTTTGTTTCTAGTTCTTTAATACCACAAAAAGTATTGCTATGAATATATTTATAGGTAGATATATAGATATAGATATATCTCATATTGGCAAAAAAAAAAAAAAAGAGGTGTGTTTCCTTTTCCATCTTTGACTTTAGGGTATATAGCCAGTAGTAAGGTCTGGAAAGATTTATATGAACTTATGTATAGTGAAATGAGCAGAACCAGGAGATCACTGTGCATAATGAAAACAATATTGTTTGATGAAGAACTGTAAATGACTTAACTAGTCTCAGCAATACAATGATCCAAGACAATCCAAAAGACCTAAGGATGAAGCGGACTATCCATACGTCCAAAGAAAAAACTGATATCAATTGAACACAAAATGAAACATGCTATTTTTCACTTTCTTTTTTTCATTTTTTTCTTTTATTCGAGTTTTCTTGTACAAAATGACTAATGTGCTAATGTTTTACATAATTGCATATGTAGAACCTATATCTGATTGCTTACTGCTTTAGGGAGGGAAAGAGGGAGAATTGAAAACTTTAAATAAAAATGTTTGTTATTTAAAAAGGGAGCCAGTAACATGAGTAAACAGTCAAAAGCAGTCAGAGGTAAAACTTTTTCCTGCTTAAACATCAAAGCAATTACTTCATTAACAACTATTAGAGGAGTAAATGGCAAGCATCACAAAGAGATGCAAACTTTCTTGGTACTAAAAACCCTCGTAGAGGACAGAAATGAGTTGTTTTAAAAAGCTACAAAATTCTGTTATAGCACAGTGAGTTGCTATTTTTCATCCATTTTATCCATTTCTTGAGTAAGAAGGAAAACAACTCAATCAGATGAGTTTGGCTCCTGGGATAAAGATGCAAACAAAATGCAAGAAATGGATCAACAGTGGGGTTCGGTGCACCTCAACTTACATCATGCCAGGCAATGAGAGATTTTAATATGAATATTTAATACTCTAATATCCTGTCCTAGTTTGAAGTGCCAAAGCAACCCTTCTAAAAATACACAAACCTCAGTCTATTGAGATGATCTATTCATTAAAATATTTTGCCTTTTTAGTTAATATAAATCTATCTTTTCACTGAAGATCACTGATGTATACAATGTAAGTGTTTAGTTCAGTTTTAAAGACGGTATAGCATTATTCAATGCCTTTAGTTGTTTTAGAAATTTATAAGGAATTTGAACCACCCTGAGTCATTCTCCTAGTATTTGCTTAATAAAGGTTTGTTGAACTTGATCTCATATACAGTGAAGCAGCATCGTACAGTGTGAAATAGACTAGACAGGGAATCAAAAGAACATGGGGCCTGGACCAGTGCCTCAAGTAGCCCAACATATCAGGCCAGGCCAGCTCCAGCTATGTTTCACTTTGCTTCCCTGTCATCTTCCCTTGTATTACCCCTGAATGGCCTTCCCTTAAGGGATGTTTTTGCTTTTGTATTTGTCTCCAGTGTATGGCACAGTGCTTGAAACAGTATGTGCTTAGTAAATAATTCCTCATTCATTTTTAAAAAATGAACGCAATTTAAAATCACTGGCATTACACTTCCATATAAAAACTAACTTTCTCCTCAAGGACAATCAAGTTTTGTTCCACTTTTCCTGTGAGGTATAAGTAAATCTTAAGTATCTGATGCACTTTTTTTTTTTAGTAAGGCAATTGGGGTTAAGTGACTTGCCCAGGGTCACACAGCTAGTAAGTGTCAGGTGTCTGAGGTCATATTTGAACTCAGGTCCTCCCGAATCCAGGGCCTGTGCTTTATCCACTGGGCCATCTAACTGCCCACATTGTTATTTTTGCACAAGATAAAGATCCCTTATATTTGTTACTTGCCATTTTTTGTAGTGACATTTTAATCAATTTTTTATGATATCTGGTTTTTACATTTTCTAGATTCCTTCTATATGCCTTCCCCTCTTCTCTCCCAGAGAGCCATCTCTTTCAAAGAAGAATTTTTCAAAGAAAAAGAGAGAAAAAAATTCAGCAATACTGACTAACACAATGAAAAACATTTGCAGTTATGTTCAATGTACACCTATAGATTTCAACCTCTTCAAAGGTGCAAAGGGAGGTGTCTTTTCATATCTCTTCTTTGGGTTTTGTTTTGTGGGTTTTTTTGGCCATTCTCACTTCAGCTGAGCTCTAGTGATATGACTGTTCATAGAATCATGTGAGAGATCATATGCTATCAGGGCAGAAGCGTCAGGACCTTCTCCCTTGTGAGACCATGTGGTCCTTGCAAATGGTCTTTGGTTCTTGGTCCCAGTGTTGGTTCTTTTTCCATGTAGGTGAAAGAGATTAATCTGGTCGTCAGGAGTGAAGGCCACAGCAATGAAGGAGTCAGAGTCCAGACCAACTTTTGCAACTAGCCCAGCACCAATGCCACAAGGAATGACCTCTAGGCAGGAACTGAGAACTCATATACTAGTCAATCTCCATCTTGACATAAACTTGGTGGAACCAATACTATGTAGGTCTGTCCTGAGCTAAGTTGGGGGGGGGGGGGAAAGCCCCAAAATATTGGTGAAAATATCTGTAGTCTGTGTACTATATCTTTAAAGTAAATATCTCTTTTGATATTGTTTAGTTGTTCTTCAGTTGTGTCTGATTCTTTTTTTTTTTCAGTGAGGCAATTGGGGTTAAGTGACTTGCCCAGGGTCACACAGCTAGTAAGTGTTAAGTGTCTGAGGTCGGATTTGAACTCAGGTACTCCTGACTCCAGGGTCGGTGCTCTATGCACTGCGCCACCTAGCTGCCCCTGTGTCTGATTCTTCATGACCCCATTTGGGGTTTTCTTGGCAAAGATACTAGAGTGGTTTGTCATTTCCTTCTCCAGCTCATTTTACAGATGAAGAAATTAAGGCAAACAGGGTAACTTTTCTAGGGGTCACATAGCTAGTAAATGTCTGAGTCAGGATTTGAACTCAGGTCTTCCCAATTCCAGGCCTGGCATGCTATCTAGCATGCCGCCTCACTGCCCAAAATATCCCTTTAGAAAAGCTAAAATATTGGGTTTTTTTAATCTTGTAACATTTACTTTTTATTGTTTTATGATTGTTCTACCTTCTTATTGTTTTGTGATTATTATTTTATAGTTTTATGATTTGCCGCCTTCTCAGCTTGGAAGATACCTCTGACCCATCAGTCTTCTCACCCTACAAGATGTGTCTACTCCCATCCTTAGTGACTTCCTCTCTGGACCATCTATCTATTTGCAGGAGTACCCAAGCTAGCTAGGCTCAGCCTTCTCTCAGCTTGGCTCAAGACTCTTCTCTACCTGGCCCTATTAGGCATAACTATCCTCTCCCTCAACTTTTCTGCTCTCTTTTATCTGTTTTCTTCTCCCTACCCCCACCTCCATCTCATATTGGAGTGAGCCACTTAAAGGCAGGGACTGTCTTTCTTTCTGCTTGTATTTATATTCTTTATGCTTAGGACAATGCCTGCCATGTAGTAAGTGCTTAATAAACACTTTATCATTTCTCTTTCCATTCTTACTATTTTAGTTATGTGTATCCTTTTCCTGATTGCTTACTTCACCTTGTATCAGTTCATTTAAGTCTTCTATGCCACTCTGTAGTCATTATGCTAATCATTTCTTATAGCACTATACTATATACTATATACTACAGCTTATTTACCCATTCTCTGATCAAAGGGCATCTACTTCATTTCCAGGTCTTTTCTACCTCAAAGAGTGCTGCTATAAATATTTTGCTGTATAAAGAGCCTTTCTTTTTGTCATGTAACCTATTATTTAAAAAGTCATCTATGTATTTCATCAGTATTTGTTGGCCAGAAAATATGTGGACAATCTTAAGGCAGTCCTAAGGCAAAACTTGAACCCGGATCTGTCTGACTGCAAGGCTGGCTCTTTCATTATTAGGAAGTTTTTCTTTATACCAAGTCAAGATCTGCTACTTTGCAATTGCCATCCACTGTTTCTCCTTCTGCATTATGGGATCAAGTATAATACATCAAACCCCTCTTCCATACAAAATCCTCCAAATACTGCACTATAGCTATTATGTCTCCCATCAAGTTTTCTCTTTTCTAGACTAAACATTCTTACTTAGTTCAACCAAACCTTAGCAAACATTGTTATTATTAGGTGGAGAAATAGCTGCCTCAGTATCCCTCACAGCTGGGATTTACCAATTGCTACTAATCTCTCCTTCCTCTGACACTTACTGAGCTGGGTAGGATGATCCCTCAAACAAAAGTACTTGTGTGGATCTTCATTATCATTCCAAAAAAGACAAACAAACTCATTCCTCTGCAGGAAGTCTCTCTTTCTGTCTTTAAAAAAAAAATTAGTTCAGTATTCAGTGGTTCTTATTTTCTTTCTCTTCTGTGTCAAATTCTTCCACCCTGTAATTTCATATCACCAGTCAGAATTCTCACCTGCCATTTTTAAAAGGAATGTATCAATCTCTAACAAACTGAAGAGATGAAGTGTTATTTGAGCCTCTTCATCTTCTCTTCCAGGAGAGAGCTTGGTTTATACTTTCAGCAGAAATAACAATTACTTGGCAAAAAGAAAAACATTACACATTCTATGTGTAAAAAGTTCTCCCTACTCTCCATACTTTCTAGAAGCAAATCCTTTGTTCGTTAATAGAAAACGCTGTGGCCAATCTCCCTTGGTACACCTTGAAAATTAAAATATTTCCTTTCCCTTGTCTTAACAACTTCTCCCTCCTTCAGCTCAAAGAAGTTTTCTTTCCAAATTTCTTGTCTAAATTAAATTTCTGTTCTTGACAATCATAAATCCTTCCATGTCCCCTTGATTTCTTCTTTCTCCAGATCAAATATTCCTTCTTTTTCTTCTACTGAAACCAGAAGTAGAATGTGGTTTTTTACCTCAGAACCTTAGACTGTGAGCGTCTGAAAGTCAGGGGCCATGTTACACTGTCATTGTGTGTAGTGTCCATTATTGGTCTTCAATAAATATTAAATTCTTCACAAAGGAAATTACCATAATTCCATTTCATCCATTAGCTTTTTTTTTCTTTTACAAATCTTCCCTAAGGTTATAGGACCACAGGATTCAGCACCAGAAGGAACTATCATTTAGTCTAATCCCTTAATTTTACAGATAATAGAACTGAGCAAGAGGGAAGATATAATTTGTCCAAGGTGAGATGGGTGCTACATAGCACTGCAGAAATTCAAGTAAAGGTTGCTCTGACTCCAAATCCTGTGCTACCTTCCTATTTCTTCCATTTGCTCAACCTCCCAATGCTATACACAGCAAGACATATCCCACAAAAGATAAAGAAGATTCCATAACTTAAAAGCTAGATCAGGACATTCCTTTCTGATAAACATAAATTTCCCTGCCCTTCATTTCACCCTTTTACAAAGCACCTTTTTCCAGACTAAAGAATTCTTCCCCTCCCTAGTACTTCTGCCCTTCAGATATTTGGGAGTGTATTCCCCTCCTGTGGTGGCCATCATCCAGCCAAGCTCTACTTACTTACATACTTAGCATCTTTAACCTTTCCCTATAAATCCAATCCATCTATTCCCTTCCTCACTTCAGCTTCTATCAGAGCTCACTCCACTGTTTATATCCTGCTGATCTTATGCGAAATGTAGTAGTCCCAGTGGAGTCTCAATGTTTCCCTCCTCCCTGTGCTGTGGCACAATCCTCCTTTGTTGGCTGCCCAGAATAGCACTGGCCTTTCTTTGACTGCCATATCACATTTCAAGCTCAAATCAAGTTTGCTGTTACTCTCAGTTCTCTCTTGGCTTCCTAGGCCTTTTCTATCCACTAGGACTTTGGATCAATGGCAAATCTCTTATCCTTTTCTTTACTTTTCTGAAATCAGGGTAAGATTTTATCCTCAAGTCATCTCTTTAGACCTTCAATCAGTTTAAATGGATATAGCTCAAATGATGACCTTCACAGCAAATTTTTAAAAAATATTTTCATTACTGGTATTTTCCTTTCTCCTTCAAACCATTCCAAAAAAGATCCTACAGTTTTAAATTTTTATTCAGCCCTACCTCTTTTTGTTTTAACTTAAGCCTAGTTAATGATTTCACAAAACTCCTTATAGCTCCACAATTAGGCTGTATATATTCTATCGCTTGATGTAATTCTCACCTTTTTCCAATCAATTTTATTGAAATTAAAATTAAGGAGGTTTATTCTCACTTTCTTTTAGCCAAATTCAAATGCTTATTCTCTGTTCCTATTCTTTCAATTTCCCCTTCATGTGTAATACAAATATTTTTCTACCTTGAGACTCTTTCTAATCTAAGTTTTCAAAGAATTCATTTATTTCACTCAGTTTCTTTTATTACTTCTTGAGAATTTCTTTTGGAAATCTCTCTTCTACATGTTTCCAAATTACTAAAGACCTTTTACATGGTTTTATACTAAATAGTCTATTGAGTAGCTTGTACCCTGAGATGGTTTCTACTTTAAGTACCAATTTTTTGGCAAATGCCAAAAACATCTTGTTTATATAGGACAACTATCATAAAAGTATAGTATGAATTGTGATTCCTTATTTCTAGTTTAACTCAATTCCCTGAGTATCTTTAGCAATAACTAATTCCCTTCCTCAACAACAGTTCCTTCTTCTCTAAAAAGGATATTATCATGGGATACTTAATACAATAGCACACTTATCAACATGATTTTAAACTAAAATTAACATATAACATATAAACTCTTCATACATCAACTTTATAATTTTTTCACTTCAACTAATCAGTCTCATTTTTCTTCCTTTTATCTCTTTCCCTTTGAGAAACATACAAATGTGAAGCAAGTTTTACCAAGCATCTATACATAAGGACCAAAGTGAACACACTATGTAATAGATATTCAGTATGTGTTTGTCAATTAATAAACATTTCTCTCTTCTGGCATGCCTATTTTATAAAGTTATCAAGTTCAAATTTTAGTAGCATCTTAAGATTCTGCGCTTATAGGACACTAGCACTGGAAAGGAACTTGGTGATCATCTGGTTTGTTTCCTCACTTTACAAATGAGGATACTCATGCCCAGAGAGATGGCTCAAGTTCACAGAGCTAGTTAGAACTCATGTCAAGGAGAGAACATAGGTCTCCTTATCCCCTGTACCATTCTCCCCTTATCACCATACTCATTTCCTCCCACAATACCAAGTTAACCCATAAAGCTACAGGAATATCTATTAATGAAAAGCCAATGTTTCAATGATTCATTTTGTAAGAAAATTCCTTAGACATGTAATACAGGAGGTGGAACACAAAGATAGCAGGCACAGGGATATGTTGAAAGGCATTAGAAAAGGAGCATTATTTAAAAATAAAATAAAACAAAATAAAAATAATAAGGGCAGCTAGGTAGCACAGTGGATAAAACACTAGCGCTGGATTCAGGAGGACTTGAGTTCAAATCCAACCTCTTGACACTTACTAGCTGTGTGACCCTGGGCAAGTCACTTAATCCTCACTGCCCCGCAAAAAAAAAAGAAAGAAAAATAAAAAAGAAAAGGAGCATTATTACATGAAATTGTCATGAATTATTCATTACACTAATATGAAATGTGACCCAAAATATTTTTAGGGGAGTATTTTTTGTAGCCTGTGGAAGGTCCACAGACGAAGAAGGGCTAAGGGGGGGGGGGGGCTGATAAATAAACCTCTCCTTGAACAAGTAGTCTCCAGATTCTGGAATAGGCTTAGGCAATAAGCTTCTGATCAGAAAAGTTCACTAGGAAAGGGTTTTCAGAACAGAAACCATCCCAGCCTCCAGCTCAAGCTCTTGAGGGAGGTTCCTCCATTCCCTGATCTTCCTAGAAAAGATAAATGAAGGATGCTTTCAGGAAAGACTTTACATACAGTACGATTTCACAGTCATCTTCTTCCCTTACCTCAATTTCTTTTTCCCCATTCAGTTGCCAGATACTTCAATTTCTTTAAACAGTGGTTCAAACCTCTTATTCAACAGTTAGAAATAAAAAGCTTAGAACTACAAATGATTAGTTGAGGTGATGCCTTAGCAAACTCATTCAAACTAAAGTGGAATCAGCAAAAGCTATAGATCACTAAGAGATTATCTGGGAACAGTTCCCAAGGTCCATTTTCACTGCTAGTCCCCCCTACCTGGAACATGCTCCCTCCTCATCCCTACCTCCTTCCTGGCTTCCCCGGCTTCCTTCCAGTCCTAACTAAAATCCCACCTTCTACAGGAAGCTTTTCTTGATCCCCTTAATTCTACTAACTTTCCTCTGTTTATTAGTTCCAATTTATCCTGAATATGGCCTGTTTGTACATAATTGCTGGCATGTTGTCTCCCTCATTAGACATAAGAGCAGGGACTGTCTTTAATCTTTCTTTGGATCCCCAGAATTTAGCACTGTTCCTGGCACATGGGTGATGCTTAATAAGCTTTAAACTGATTGGCTGATTGGTATAGTAGATAGAATACTAGATGTGGAATAAGGAAGACCTGAGTTCAAATCTGGCCTTAAACACTAATTAGCAGTGTGACCCTGGGTTAAATCCCTTAAACTCCCTGAGCCTTAGTTTCTTCATCTGTAAAAAGGGTCTGATAATCACATCTACCTTACAAGGTTGTTGTGTTACAACATATAATATAAAGCACTTTGGAAACCCTCACATTATAATACATGCTAGCTATTATTTCAAATATTGATAAAAGATAGTTTCAGAATAGAATATCAGTAAACTGGAAGTGGAAAGGGGGTAGCCTTTATATCAGGATTGGGAGCACTGGGAGATACAGAAAGGAGAAGAAAAGTAAGAATATTTGTCTTTGATTATTCATGGACAAAAAGAAATTTATTTTCGAAAACATTGTGTTCTGCAACAGTATGCATCTGCACAATTTAGTCTGAATATTGCCACTGACTTGTATTATACATTTCTCAAAACTATGAAGATTTTTAAAAGATTTTCTCTAAAAGAACTTCATTCCAAAGGATTTATGAGAGACAGAAGGATAAATGTTCTTTAAGTAAACAGTACTAAGGAGTGTACAGAAATTTGCATATACCAGTCCCCAAGCCAAAGTTGTAGCAACATGCAAGGTAACATTGTTTATATTGTTGAACTGAAACCACAGATAACAGATTGGGAAGATACTATAAATGTAGGGACATCCCTAGTTACTGAGTTGGTAATTTTGTTGCTAAGCTAACTACATTATGCTACACTTCAGCTTTTTCATATGCTCAGAAAATTCTTTAGTGCGTAACCAGCAGAATTGGAAAGCCTTCTTCATTCAGGTATCAATTCAACTCACTATCCCAGGAATCCTAAGAGGTTTTCATCTCTTTAATCGGGAATAATAACTATTTTTCCCAGGCAACTACCTGGTCCAGTGAAGAGATCTAGTTTCATAGTAAAATCAATTTGCTTTGCCAATCAGGAGCTTCATTAGTTATAATTACCAACAGGGAGTGCACAAGAATCACCACATAAATTTATTATTATACACCAACATACAAACTCATTTATGTTTCTACAAACCACTTCCTTTCCCTTTGTAATATTATTAAAATCATTCCTCTGAGTATTATTATATAGCATTTATTCAAGTAAGAGGAAGTATGGTACAATAGAGAATTGGAGTCAGGAAGATTTGAGTTCAAGTCATGCCTCAGATACATATTGTCTGTGTGAATGAGTAAGACAAAGAGACTAGTCATTTAACTTCTCAGTGTCACACAAAACTTTCTAAGACTTAAAGTTACAGAAAAGCTGTCTGTTATTCCAACACCAGAAATAGACCAGCCCAAGCTCAAGCTCTCCGGGAGGGAACAAAGACCCCAAGTGAGGGGAAAAAAACCAAACCATTTATTCTAACACCCAATTATATTCCCTACTCATCCTAAAAGGAGGTAAATCATGTTTGTTTTCCAGACAAACTTTACATAAAGTATGATGTCAGGATCCTCTTCCTGTTTCCTCACTGGGAAGTCGCCAAGTAATGAAATCTCAGGTTTGGAGCAAAAAGGCAAAAACAAAAACAAATTAAAATTGGTGTTGAACCTTTTCATTGATGTCTATATCTTTTATGAAAGATGACTTCCATGGGGCAGCTAGGTGGCACAGTGAATAAAGCACCAGCCCTGGATTCAGGAGGACCTGAGTTCAAATCCAGTCACTTACTAGCTATGTGACCCTGGGCAAGTTACTTAACCCTCATTGCCCCGCAAAAATAAATAATTTTTTTTTTTTTTTAGTGAGGCAATTGGGGTTAAGTGACTTGCCTAGGGTCACACAGCTAGTAAGTGTTAAGTGTCTGAGGCTGGATTTGAACTCAGGTACTCCTGATTCTAGGGCTGGTACTCTATCCACTGAGCCCCCTAGCTGCCCCCATAAATAAAAATTTTAAAAATAAAGTGCCTAAGTGTCAGGGACTGTGTAAGCACTGGTCATACAAACAAACGGACAGACAGACAGACAGATAAATAGATAAATAGAAAAATAAATAAGTAAATAAATAAATAAATAAAATGATTCCTCCTTTCAAAGAGCTTATACTCTAACAACTAATAAATGTCCCAGAAAGTTAAGAAATGTGTTATGACTGAAAAAAATGGGAAAACATTCATCTGTAGTTTCACTGCTACTCTGAACTGTCAGAATTTGTAAAATAAAAAGCCATTTAATAATCAATTTGTTTCAATAAACATTGTTAAAGCATCTCCTATGCACAGAACACTTTATTTTATTTTACTTTGGGGGGCAGAGCAATGAGGGTTAAGTGACTTGCCTAGGGTCACACAGCTAGTGTCTGAGGCCAAACTTGAACTCAGGTCCTCCTGAATCCAGGGCCAGTACTTTATCCACTGTGCCACCTAGCTGCCCCTGCAGAACACTTCAAAAGAGCCAAAGTTAAGACTTGTTCCCTGCCCTCATGAGACTATGTAGCGGGAAACGCCATTGTCATAAGAATTTTGGTATTGCTGCCATTTGCTTGAGACATCATTAACTAGAGCTCACAGAATTTAGCTCAGACACCAAACTTTAGTTGAGATGATTAACTAGTTAGTGATAAGAGAATTTCTGGCTCAGTTTTACCACCTCTATTCACTTAAGATGAGCATGTTAAATAACTAGCTAAGGGGCTAATTGTTACGATTAGTCTGCAAATTCCAGTTTTAGCCCTAGTGTTTACTGACTAATTCATCATTTTAACCTGATCTTCCCCTTTTGTTATCAGTTCTTTGATGTGTAAATCTTTTACCTTTCCCTTCTGCCCTATGTAAAACTAACTAAAAATCTATATAACATTGCTGATGATACCTGTTGCCCAGATTTTTATTTGTATATCACAGGTCTATGCTCAGTGGACAACAAAAAAGTAATTAAAATATCTCTGCATTTTGATAAGTATGATTACCAATAGTACCCATCAATGAATCCTTGGCCAATTTTTATGTCAACATAAATACAATTGTAATTCTGACTAGAAATTAAATGCAATGAAAATGTGCAAAGCTAAATGCTATACTAAGGTTTGGGATAATCAGTTATTGACTGGAGGCAAAGTTCAGCATAAGCTTCGCATTGATAGCTGAGTGAGCTTTAAAATATATTACTGTAGGGGCAGCCAGGTGTCACAGTGGATAGAGTACCAGCCCTGGAGTCAGGAGGACCTGAGTTCAAATCTGGCCTCAGACACTTGACATTTACTAGCTGTGTGACCCTGGGCAAGTCACTTAGCCCCAATTGCCTCACCAAAAAAACAAATAATAATAATAAAATAAAATATATTACTGGGAATCTGGGGTCTTTTGAATGCTAAGAATCAGCCTTATTTTCTTTTTACTTCAGTAATAATAGTTACCTACTTACAAAGAAGCCCAAATATCCCACCAGTAGTGGAATTCTTGAGTACATAAAGTCAGTCAAGTAAAGATACAGTTTATGTGGAAAGCTAGGTGGAGCAGTGGATAGATAAGAATTGAGGTTGGAAGCAGGATTTATAGAAGACCCTTCTTGAAAAGGAACAGGTTGCAATAGTGGTTCACTTACAGTAGTACCTTTGATATTATAAGCCTCCCAAATTGAAATTAAGCTAATTTACTGAGTAGACTGTTTTTCTTGTTGTTGTTCAGTCTTTTCAAGTTGTGTCCAATTCTTCATGACCCCATTTGGGGTATTCTTGACAGATACTGGAGTGGTTTGCCATTTCCTTCTCCAACTCATTTTATAAATGAGGAAACTGAAACAAACAAGGTTAAGTGACTTAGTCATACAACTAGTAAGTGTCTGAGGCCAAATTTGAACTCAGGAAGATGAGTCTTCCTGATTCCCAGCCCAATGCTCTAGACACTTCAATATCTAGCTGCCCCATTCTCAGCAATACAATGATACAATATGATTTCAAAACATTCATGATGAAAAATGTTATCCACCTCCAGAGAGAGAACTGATGAATTCCAAATGCAGAATGAAGCATATTTTTTAACTTTAATTTATTGCTTTTTCTTTTGTAACATGACTAATATGGAAATGTTTTGCATGACTTCATATGAAAAAAAATGGGAAAAAACCCACCAAAAAACTACTGTGAGCTCTCCCAAAATGCATATGTCCCAAGGATGGTTCAGTACCATAGGTTCCAAAATGCATACTAGGTTAAGGTGCATTAATGTGGAAGCCAGTGGCAGGATGGGGGGCAGACTATTACATATCTGCCACAAAGTGAACTTTGTATTAAAGGAAAATATTAACCACCTCTCTCCACTAAAGTCTTTTTCTGATGCCTCATGAGGGTACGGAGGTGTCTCAGCATTCTTGAAGACTATGCTAGCTGAGCATAATCTTTGGCAGTACCTGCTAAGATATAAGGGTTGTAATTATGCACACCATAATGGAGTGTATGACTGTTGTCTAAGAATCTAGTTTGCTAAGTTTGGAGAGATTCACTACGATGTTGTCTACCAAGTTATTTATTTATTTATATTTGGCAATCTGCTGAGTCTAAAAGAGGGTTGCAATTTGAGTCAGTAGAGGGAATACGCACAGGATAGGTGACTGGACAGAGCACTGGACTTTTGAGTCTGAAAGATCTCAGTTTGAATATTACTTTAGATGTGCAGGATTAGGCAGCACATATACTAAAAACTGGAACAATACAGAGAAGATTAGCAAGGATGAATACTACTTTAGATGCTTAGAAGCTATGTGACCCTAGGCAAGTATTTTAATGTTTCTGAGTCTTGTTTCCTCATCTGTAAAAGGAGAGGGGTTAGATGAAATTACTTTTTATTATTTTTTGGAGGCAATCGGGTTAAATGACTTTGCCCAGGGTCACACAGATAGTAAGTATCTGAAGCTGAATTTGAACTCAGGTCCTCCTACCTCCAGGGCCAGCTCTATCCACTGCATCATCTAACTGCTACTAGATTCAATAACTTTTGGGGGGCAAGGCAATGAGAGTTAAGTGACATGCCCAAGGTCACACAGCTAGTGTCAGGTGTCTGATGTCGGATTTGAACTCAGGTACTCCTGAATCCAGGCCCAGTGCTTTATCCACTGTGCCACCTAGCTGCCCCATCAAAAACGTTTAAAAAACATTCTCACTCTAAATGTATGATCCTAGATGGTGGGATATGGCTAGCTAGCTCACTAACTTAAAGCAGATTGATTGGCATTCATTCACTGGCTGTCTGTACACTAAATGGTAGAAAATGCACTGGTTTGGAAGTCAGAGGAACTAGCTCTAAGTTTCAAGTGTTAGCCCTGCCAGACTGTATAATCTTATGTTACTCAACCTGTCTGAGCTTCAATTTCATCTGCAAAATGAGGGGGCTGGCTGGCCAAGATGACCAATAAGATCATTTTCATGCCTAGGTTCTATAATTCAACAGAACAAGGACATACTTAATTACATGCAATAAAACAATTATAAAAACATGAAACAGAAGGAAAAAGACCCCTACTTTTCCTTCTCCCCCTATTTTTTGTTTTAGCTTATATACATTGTAGTATTCTCTCATCCTAAGGGTTAAAATTTTCCCTCTCAATCTCGAGACCTTCCTTTCCTATTGCCTCTCTTTTCTACAAAATAAGTGTGAAAGACATTGGAGCTGGTAATAATTTGAGTTCTTTCTCTCTTGCCAGCAAAGATCTGAGCCCAGTTATAAAAATTAATTGTCACAATTCCATAGAACTGATCTCTGGAGCTTTTTTTTTTTTAGTTGTTAAGATGAGTTTTAGGCAGCATGGAAGATCATTCACATGCAAAGTCTTCCAGAAGATTTTTAAAGAACTCTGCATAGGATTAAAGGAAGCAAGACTAATCAAGTGGAGACAGTAGCACTTGAACTCCTCCCCTTATGTTTTTGTAGCAACGAAGTGAGACTGTAAGTATAAGGCCCTCTGAAAGCCAGAAGGCAATATTGAAATGTCAGTACACAGGAGCACAGATTGAGAGCTGGAAAGTACTTTAGGAATTATCTAAAGTCTAACTCCCTTATTTTTCAGATGAGGAAAGTAAACTCCAAAGTAACTTGTCCAAAGTCAAACAAGTAACCAATGGCACTAAGAGGCCAGATTGAAATTGACACCAAAGTCAGGGTCCCTTTCCCATCAGATAGAGAGGTTTAAGGAGTCTTCATTATGGCATCATGTATATTGGAAAGAGCAATTAAAGGTCACAATCAGGAGGCTTCCACATAGTAGGTTAATTTTTTAAATCTATAAAATGAAAGAATTTAATTAAAGTCAGGAGTTAGGATTGAAGGACAGGGAGCAAGGGGAACTTATTGACCAAGCAATGACTGAAGTCTATCAGTACCAGCAGTAGGGTCTACAAAAGCTTAAGGAGGTCACTTGGAACCTGGAAAGTTCCAGGTTTAGTTTCCAAGCCATGTGCTTCAGGGATCTCAAAACCCTCAGTGCACATGGGAGTAATTCCAACAGTTGGTAAAATGGTCTTTTTCCCATCTGTGAGGCTGTGCTCAGTCTAAGCTGCTCTCTGAGGCACTACAGAAGTTCTTTAGCACATTGCTGCTGCTGCTATAATTGGTTGAGATTGTTCTGTTCTTGACTTAGAGCCTGTGACTACTGACTGACATGGAACATTTAAAAATCACGCAGCAGTACATATCCTTCAGCAGACCTTAGTCATAATGAATTTATATTTTAAAAATTCTGAAACTAGGTAACTTCATGGTCATAAAGCAGGTAGCTTAGTTCCATCTCCAAGAAAGACGGGAAAAGGCCAATTTTACCATAAGACCCATATGCCTCAAGATACTCCAGTTTGGTGGCAGCTAGGTGGTGGAGTGGATAAAGAACTGGCCCTGGATTCAGAAGGTCCCGAGTTCAAATCTGACCTCAGGGGGAAAAAAAAGATACTCCAGTTTGAGAGAATTAGGTTAAAGAGGGAAATTATAGCCCCCCCCCTTTTTTTATTTGAGGGGCAATGAGAGTTAAATGACTTGCCCAGGGTCACACAGCTAGTGTCAAGTATCTGAGGCTGAATTTGAACTCAGGTCCTTCTTAATCCAGGACCCTTGCTTTATCCACTGTGCCACCTTGCTGCCCCCACTCCATTTCCCCCCAAATTTTCTTGCTTCTTAAAAAATGATTGCATTGCTGGGAATATACCCCCTCTTTGAGAAGGCCAGGGACATAAAGGTCCAATATTTACCAAAATAATAATAAAAGTAGATAACCATCAAATGAGTAATGGTTTAAAAATTACAGTATATTAACTTAATACAATTATACTGTATAATAAAAAAATTATTTCAGAGAAAAATAGATGTTAATGAACAGATACAGAGTAAAGTATCAAGATATAAACTATATATTGTGACTATATTTGTATACATGCATACATATATGTATAAAAATATGTGTGTATGTATATACATAAATATCACAATCATGCAATGGAAAATACTAAAAGGTTGCCAGATTCAGATGAATTGCAATAACCAATCTTGAACCCACAGAATAGATAATAAAACATTTCCTTCATCTTAGTAGAGTGGTAGGACTGCAATGTTCCATGGGCTGGCAGATGGGACTTTATTACAAAGGGAGGTCAATGATTGTGTCTAGGTGTATAAGATTGAGAAAGAACTGCAGTATAGAAATTGGCATCAATAAAAATTTTTTAATGATTAACTACATCTTTTTTTGAGTTCCCTAGTTTGCTGCCATGAGCAACTGCTACCTGATTAAAAGGATAATTTCTCTGAATAAGAAACGACTATAATAACATTACTAAATATCCGCTCCAAAAAACATCCAAATAACGCCATAGGAAAATGCCCAGAGCAGCAAAACTCACATAAGGATGTGCTAAAATCATCTTCTAACCAACAATGGCTGGAAGGTCAGGAGGGAGCTGCTGTGCTAATACAGGAGTCGAGCCCAACCCCAGTCACCCTGACACAGATCCAGTCCCAGGAAGGCCTCACCAGAGAAGCAGACCCCCAGAACCTCTGAATCAGCTGAAGCACCAGTATTGTCTGGAACTAAGCTCACAGTCTGGTGAGTGGGCTAAGCCCTGGGCAGGGGGGAGACTACAGGGTTCTATGCAGGTGCTGAGGCAGAACTTGGAAAATTACACCCCTGCTGGGAACCAGGAGATAGGCTTGAGTAGCAGTGGCCCAGGTGTGGGAGGGGCACAGGCTTAGGAGCTAACAACCACAACACACAAAGCTGGTTGATTAGCAAGTTGGTCTGGGGTCATCTAAGGACCAGGAAACAGACCAGGCAAGTGAAGAACCTGATTCTCCTTAAATCATACCACCTGGGACTTCTTAAGCTTGAGATACTGCAGCCTGGAAACAGTGCCCCACTTTAAGGAGCTAAAAGTCAAGTAAAAGAAAGGCAAGATGAGCTGACAGAGAAAGGCGAGGACCATAGAAAGTTTCTTCAGTAACAAGGAAGACCAAGGGGCACACTCAGAGGAAGATGTCAACATCAGGGCCCCTATATCTAAAGCTTCCAAGAAAAATATGAATTGGTCTCAGGCCATAGAGGTGCTCAAAAAGGACTTTGAAGATAAAGTTAGAGAGGTAGAGGAAAAAATGGAAAGAGAAATGAGGGTGATGCAGGAAAGACATGAGAAAAAAGTCAACAGCTTGAAAAGTCAAATTGGCCAAATGGAAAAGGAGGTACAAAAGCTCTCTGATGAAAATAATTGCCTAAGAATTAGGATTGAACAAATGAAAGCCAGTGACTTTATGAGAAACCAAGACACAATAAAGCAAATCCAAATGAATAAAAAAATAGAGGGTAATGTGAAATATCTTCTGGGAAAAACTGCTGACCTGGAAAATAGGTCCAGGAGAGATCATTTGAAAATTATTGGTCTACCTGAAAACCATGATCAAGGAAAGAGCTTGGACATCATCTACTGTAATGATTGGAATGACGCCACCTACTGGAGACTTGCTGTGGAGAGCTCCACCATGAGGAAAATGCCTCAGAGGCATTGTGGCTTTTCCTTGGCGTCAGGAAATGACGCTTGCTCATGGGTGCTGTCTATCAAGTCTACCAGCCAATCAACTGGAGGAGCCTCCTATGGTCTGGGAGGAGACAGGAAGGAGGAAAGGGAGCCTGCGCAGAGAGCGCTGGCCTTTTTTGGCTTCCGGACTTGATGGTGGTGGCGGCAGAGGACTTCACAGGAAATTTGAGGAAAGATAGGAATGCCAGGCTGTTAGAATTCTGTTCTCAATCTTTTTCTTTCTATTTTCCAATAAACCCTTAAAAACCTAAACTCGTTTTATCAGTGATTTTTAGTCAGTTTCCCCTAAACTGGGGGAAACACATTAGAATCCACATTTAGAATCTTAAATTACACACTTCCAAGATATTTTCAGGGAAAATTGCCCTGAAATTCTAGAAGAAGCTAAAATAGAAATTGAAAGAATCCACCGATCACCTCCAGAAAGAGATCCCAAAAGGAAAACTCCTAGGAATATTATAGCCAAATTCCAGAGCTCTCAGGTAAAGGAGAAAATATTGCAAGCTGCCAAAAAAGAAAGAATTCTACTACTGTGGAGTCCCAGTCAGGATAGCACAAGATCTAGCAGCTTCTACATTAAAGGACCAGAGGGCATGGAATATGATATTCCAGAGGGCAAAGGAAATGGGATTACAACCAAGAATCAGCTACCAAGCAAAACTCAGCATAATCTTTCAGGGGAGAAAAACGGGACTTTAATGAAAAAGAAGACTTTCAGATATTTGTGATGAAAAGACCTGAACTGAATGGCAAATTTGACTTTCAAATACAAGAACCTAGAGAACCATAAAAAAATTGGAGCTGGGGGACATACCTGGACATACAGTGGGCAACTGTCTTGTGTCTGAGACCGGGTTTTGGCTGGGATCCCCCTGGGTCCAGGGGTGATGCTTTGTCCACTGTGTCACTTAGCTAGGTGATGACATCTTTTTTGTTTTGTTTTTTTGTTTTTTTTTTTAGTGAGGCAATTGGGGTTAAGTGACTTGCCCAAGGGTCACACAGCTAGTAAGTGTTAAGGTCTGAGGCCGGATTTGAACTCAGGTAGTCCTGACTCCAGGGCCGGTGCTCTATCCACTGCACCACCTAGCTGCCCCTAGGTGATGACATCTTTAGGGTTAAATTGAGGGGTGAAGGGAATTCACTGGGGGAGGGGGAAGGGCAGAGGTGAAATCCTTCATGAAAGAAACAGGAAAAGGCTTATGGAGTGGGGGAAGAGATGGGAGAAGAGCAGGGCAGTAAATGAATTTTACACTCATCAGAAAAGGCTCAAAGACCTTAAACTCATCAGAGGAGTTTAAGCCCCTCAAGGAGGGGCTAACATACACACCCAACTGGGTGGAGTAATCTATTTAATCTGGGCAGAATTGGCTCAAAGACCTCAATCTCATTAGAATTGGCTCAAGGAGGGAATGATGTACACACTCAATTGGGTGGAGTAATCTCTCTAACCCAGCAGGAAAATAGGAGGGGAAGGGGATAAAGAGAGAGGGGCAAAAGAAGGAAGGGCAGAGTGGGGGAGGGGACAGACAGAAGCAAATGCCTTTTGAAGAGTGATAGGATGAAAGAAGATAGATAATAGAATATCATGGGGAAGGGAACAGGATGGAAGGGAAACAGTTAACAATAGTAATCTTGAAAAAGAGAAAAGGGGGAAAATTGTACAAGAAATATTTATAGCAACTCTTGGTGGAGGTTAAGAATTGAGAATCAAGGGAATGTCCATCAATTGAGGAATGATGGGAAAAGCTGTGCTATATGATGATTGTAGTGGAATGGTCTTGTGCTACAGGAAATGACAAACAGGATGATCCCCGAAAAACCTGGAAAGACTAATGAACATTGATGTATAGTGAAGTGAGCAGAGCTGGGAGGACATTGTGCATAGTGACAGCAGTATTGTTCAATGAGCAATTGTGAATGACAACCACTCTCAGCAGTGCAATGATCCAAGACAATCCCAAGGAACTGAGGAAGCTTACTATGCACCCCTATAGAAAGAACTGTGGATTGTACATATATAACCTGATTGCAATCTTGTGGAGGGGGGATGAAAGGGAGGGAGAAAGGGAGAAAAATTTGGAACTCTAAATCTTATGAAAATGAATGTTGAAAACTACCCTTACATGTAACTGGAAAATAAAATAAATGTTTGTTGCAAAAAAAATGTAATTGGTAAATATTTAGCAAAATAAATAAGAAATACAATATAACATAAAAAAAAATAAATATCTGCTTATCATTTTAGTAACAAGTTACTTTTCAAAGTATTTTCAAATATCTCATTTAATTCTTTGGTATTACTCTGCATTCTATAGATGAGAAAGCTGATATTTTAAAGATCAAGCAACTTGTGAAGGTTACACAGCCAAGTCAGAAGTAGTGATGGGATTGGATTACTCAGGGCTTGTAGACAGGCAGCATGATACATAGGATAATGTCCTGGACTTTTAGTTCAAAATGTTTCAATCAGGGGCAGCTAGGTGGCGCAGTGGATAGAGCACCGGCCCTAGAGTCAGGAGTACCTGATTTCAAATCTGGCCTCAGACACTTAACACTTACCAGCTGTGTGACCCTGGGCAAGTCACTTAACCCCAATTGCCTCACTTAAAAAAAAAAAGTTTCAATCAACAGGCATTTAGTAATATGCCTCCTTCCATGCCAGGTGCTGTGCTAGACACTGGGGATACAAATATAAAAGTGATACAAGTCACTGCCTTCAAGAATGTTACGTTCTACTAAAGCAGGAGTTTTTAACTTGAAGTTCATGGACCCCTAAGAGGTCTGTGAATAGGGGGCAGCTAGGTGCTGCAATGGGTAGAGCACCAGCCCTGGGGTCAGGAGGACCTGAGTTCAAATCTGGCCTCAGACACTTAACACTTACTAGCTGTGTGACCCTGGCAAGTCATTTAACCCCAATTGCCTCACCAAAAAAAAAAAAATGACTGTGAATAGATTTTAGGGGAATACCTGTGGAATATTTGGGGTAGAAAATTCATATACACAAATTTGTCCTCTCCAAATTTTTTTTAAAAAAATGTATTTTGGGGACAACATTCCAAAAGAATTACAACATATTTTCTTACTCTATTTCTTTCTTAAATAAAATTTTAATGATATCTTTTATTTTTTTCAGTGGCAAAATTTCTCCTAGCATCCTTCCTCTCCAAAACAGCTATCACATATAATTTTTTCAAAGGGAAAAGAAAAGGAGGAAGAAAAAAAATTAGCAAACTGATCATACACAATGAAAAAGTTTGGAAATGTATTCAGTATTTCACACCCAAAGACCTTTCTCTTCTTCAAAGGAATAGGGTGAGGCTATCTTCTCATATCTCTTCTTTGGGGCCAAGCTTGTCCTTTCAAATTCTGCAGTGTTTAATCTCAATTGTTTCGCAGTCATTTTTGCACTTACATTGTTACAATCATCTTGTTTATTGTTTTCTTGGTTCTGCTTACTTCACTTTTCATCAGTTCATGAAAGTTTTTCCATGCTTTTCTGTATTCATATTCTCGTATCTTGTAGCACAGTAATGTTCTATTGCATTCATGTACCACAATTTAGTCATTCCCCAACTGATATTCATCTACTTTATTGCTAGATCTTTGCTACTACATAAAATGTCACTATAAATATTTTGGTATATACAGGGCCTGCGCCACTTCTAAAATGCTAAACAAACTATTTCAGGCCCTGACAACAATTTTGGGCATGAGAGTGATTCTACAAAGAGAATTTAACCTTCAGCAGGCATGTCATAACCCTTTTTTTTTTTTTGCGGGGCAATGGGGGTTAAGTGACTGGCCCAGGGTCACACAGCTAGTAAGTGTTAAGTGTCTGAGGCCAGATTTGAACTCAGGTATTCCTGAATCCAGGGCCAGTGCTTTATCCACTGTGCCACCTAGCTGCCCCCTATGTCATAACCTTTTAGAGTTTTAACTCCTTCATCTGTAAGAGGAAGGAACTCTACTAGGTGATCTCTAAGGGACTTTCCAAATCTAAAATTCTATCTACTTTGCTCTATTTTAAATCCTTAAGAGCTCAAACCTAGTGTGAAGACAATTCTGCATTTTTTCCTTTTGATTCTATTTTATGGGCACAGTGGCATCACTGAAAAGAGCAGTTTCCTCTGTAAATTATATATGCAACCATTATGAGCAAAAGGGTACTGTCTTGGAATGGCTTTGTATTGATAGCTTAGATACTGATGGCCAAACACCATGATGGAATAACTGGGGGAGTAAAAAAAAAAACTAGGTTAGTTAATTTGCCTTCTACCCTCCGTATAAACTTCTCCTTGGACTCATTAGAAAATGTAGTTATTTTATGTTTATTGAACACTTATGCTATACTTGGAATAAATGGATAATAAATAAAATGTAGAATTTAGACTTCTTCCTCTTAATCAGAAGAGCACTAAAACTAGTCCCCACAAATCATTTTTCAGAGGAGAGAAGTCTTTATTTCTAAGTATAGGAATGTAATAGGGAGTTACAGTATGCAGATACGGAAAGAGTACTTAAACAGACAAAATCACAGATCTAAGTATCCACTTGAGTTTGTAAAAGACAATGGATAGCAATTTCAGTTTTTCACCTACTATGAAAGGGTTAAGTGTAACTACTGATCTATTCAAGCCCTGACTCTCATCCCTAAACTATAGTTTAGAACAGGCCTTCTTAAACTTTTTCTATTCATGACCCCTTTTTGCCTGAGAAATTTTTTCGACCCGGGTATGTAGGTATATAAGAATATACATAACTGTTTAGTGTTTCCAAATTTTTTGCAAATCCCACCCCCATTCAGTTACACAGCCATATGTGGGGTCTCGGCCCACAGTTTAAGAAGCTTTGTCTTAGAAAGCCTTCTTCCTAACTATGCCCAAAAGGCTATGGGACTGTTCATACCCTTTGACCCAGTGGTACCACTGATAGATCTGTATCCCAAAGAGACCATAGAAAAGGGAAAAGGACCCACATGTACAAAAATATTTATAGCAGCTCTCTTTGTGGTTGTAAAGAATTGGAAATCAAGGAAATACCCATCAATAGGGGAATGGCTAAACAAGTTGTGGTATATGAATGTAATGGAATACTATTGTGCTCTAAGAAATGATGAGCAGGAGGAGTTCAGAGAAACCTGGAAGGATTTACATGAACTGATGCTGACTGAGAGGAGCAGAAGCAGGAGAACATCGTACACAGTAACAGCAACATTGTGTGATGAACAATGATAGACATAGCTCTTCTCAGCAGTGCAATAATATAAAAGTTTCAAAGAATTCATGATAGAAAATGTTCTCAACATTTATGAATGCAAATTGAACCATACTGTTTCTACAAGGTTTTTTCCTTGTGCTCTGATTCTTCTTTCACAAGATGACATGTAGAAATATCTTTAATGTGATTGTACATATATAACCTATATCAGACTGCTTTCCATCTTGGGGAGGAGGGAGGGAAGGGAGGGTGGGAGAAAAACATTTGGAACTCAAAATCCTGTAGAAACAAATGTTGAAAACTATCCTTATATGTAACTGGAAAATAACAAAATACTTTAAAAAAAGAAAAAGAAAACCCCCTAACCATCCTCAGAGGTTACCAGAATACAATCCTGCCTCAGAATGATTTGTTGTCCTGATTTTGCCATGTGCTAATATGACTGCTAAGTGGCTAAATGGCAAATTTCTGGCTTTATGAGATATTGTTATTAGAAGCAAAAACAATGTGGAATCTGCTGGACACCCATATCATGGCTATCAAAATTGTTGAAAGTCAAGGGAGTCATGAAACATGATATCAGTGTGTGTTTGTCCAATGTATACAGGAAGCTTAGGACTCAGAAAAAAGGGTTCTACAAACAGTTCTCAAAAGAATTGCAAACTATTAATAACTATATGAAACATTACTCTATATGACTAATAATTAGACAAATGCAAATAAAACAAGTCTGAGGTTTCACCTCATACCCAGTGAATTAATAAAGATGATAAAAAATGGGAATAGTCAATACAAAGAATAAGGGTTCTGTGGGCACACAGACACATGATAGTCGAGTTGTGAACTGGTTCAACCATTCTAGAAAGCAATTGGAATTATGAGGAGAAAAAGTGACTAAAAGTTCATACTCTTTGATCCAGAGGCCACACTGCTAAGCATAGATGTCAAGGAAGTTGGCATAACCTCCTCAGCATGTTTGATAAAATATTTAATGTTTATTTTTATCATGGGAAAAAAGAAAGTTCCCATAATCATCAAAATATTTATAGCAGCCCTTTTGGTAAGAGCAAAAAATTGTCCCCAAAGCAGATGTCTACCTACAGGGAATAATTGAACTGTGGTACAAGAAAATAGTGAAATATAATTACTCCATAAAAAATAATATGAAAAATATAGAGAAACATGAGAAAACGTATGAATTAATACAAAGTGAAATAAGCAGAACCAGAAAAAAACCTATATACAATAACAACAACAATTTTAACAGTAATGAAAACAAAATAGTAAAAAAAAAAAAAAAAGAATGCTGGCCCTTTTTGTGGTGGTTAAGAATTGGACATCAAAGAGATGCCCATCAATTGGGGAATGGTTAAATAAACTGTGGTATATGATGGTGATGTAATATTATTGTGCTATAAGAAATGACAAGCAGGATGATTTCAGAAAGGCCTGGAAAGACTTGTATGAACTGATGTATACTGAAGTGAGCAAAACCAAGAGAACGTTGTGCACAGAGATAGTAATAATGTTTGATGAAGAACTGTGAATGACTTAACTATTCTCAACAATACAACAATCCAAGACAATCTCAAAGGACTAATGATGAAGCATACTATGCACCTCCAAAAAAAGAACTGATATTGATTGAACACAGAATGAAGCATACTATTTTTCACTTTCTTTCATTTTTTCTTTTATTCAAGATTTTTTTATAGAAAATTACTAATATGGTAATGTTTTACATAATTGCACATGTATAACCCACATCTGATTGCTTGTCTCCTCAGGGGAGGGAAGGAAGTAGGGATAAAATTTGGAACTCAAAACTATAAATAAAAATGTTTATTTTTTTTTTAAATAACTAAAAAAAAAAAAAAAGAATGTTGTTACATTATAATGACTAAGCTCAGTCCCAAAGAAAAATTATGGGAATGCATCTCTCTTCCTCCTTTACAAAGATGAGGGACTGAACGCATAGATTTCTTATCTTGTAAAACCTTTTATATTTCAATACCAGAGATCTCTGTTCTCTTTGATATAGAAACTTCCTTGATCCTATGATGTAGATAGCATTCCACAATGCCTTTATATCATGTGACTCTTGTCCACATCTTCCAAAAAATCCTCCACAAAAGGTCTATTCAACATTCTGAAGACACTCCTTTAGATCAATGGTGTTAAACTCAAATAGAAATGGGGACCGCTAATCCATACATAAAGATCCTTTCAGGCCGCATGTTGACTTGGATTTAAAATGTAATATTATCAATGCCTTACTGTATTTTTATTTATTTTGTTAAGTTTTTCCCACTAACATTTTAATCTCATTGGAACACACTCTGCTTTAGATCTTAGATTCAGATAACTCTTTGCTTTAGATCTCTCAGTTTTACATGAGTGACAATGGTACATATGGGCTGTCCATCCTTACTCTCACCATGTGATCAATCCACCTCTTTTTCTGGTCATACATTTCTCTGAAATCTTTAATTCTATTTTCTCCTATGCAATTCTTTGGTAATATGCTACAACTTACTCATGCTAAACATGTGGTGATGCACAATTTTAATTCTCCAGAGTTAGTGGAATAGTAAAGAGGAATGTCCAAGTATCCTCAACAAGTTTTAAAGATCTTTTTATTACTGGTTCTTACTTCAAGGGTTACTATATCCAAGAGCACAACTGGGTAGGGCAGTTTATATATATACTCTGTTGGAATGTGGAGGCTAAATGACAAACGATCACATTAAGGATTAGTGTTCTTGAGGGGCAACTAGGTTGGCACAGTGGATAAAGCACTGGTCCTGGATTCAGGAGTACCTGAGTTCAAATCCAGCCTCAGACACTTAACACTTACTAGCTGTGTGACCCTGGGCAAGTCACTTAACCCCAATTGCCTCACTATAAAAAAAAAAAGGATTAGTGTTCTTCACAATTAGTTCATAAGCCTATTACCTTTTTTCTATCAAAAAAGTTGCAATTGCTCTACCTTTGACATGTTAATTCCTTTTTGAGAAGTAGTAGAAATCAAAGAAAATATCTGCTACTATAGCTTGATTCTCCCATGTCCCAGGAGTCCCTTTCACATAATTATTGTTTCTCTGATATGTTCTTTGACCCACTAATTAGGTTCCACATAGGTCAATGTCTCTTAGTTGTGCTCCCTGTTTTTACTGCAAAAGAATGTGCCTTTTTACATTTATTTTTAATTTTTCTGTGCCCTAACATATGGTCAGTTTTTGTAAAGGTAGTATGTGGTGCTGAGAAATATGTATATTCTTTAGTATTCCCATTCAGAAAGTGCCATGAAACTTTTAGCCCTAATTTTCAAGAATCTCCTATGACCAAAATAATTGACAATATTGGTAGGTGAATTGCAAAAACTACCTACTCCTGCTACTATTTATTTTTGTCAACTGAAGAAAGATATAAGATCCCTTATAAATAAATGCAACTTCTGAGATTGTTTCTGAGAAATTTCCACCAATAATATCAAATATTATGGCTTTTTAAGTAAATCATTAAACAGTTTAGAGTAATGGCCTCCAAGTCAGGAAGATCTGTCTTCAAATCTCAACACCCACAGTTACTGTGTGAAGCAGGACAAATCGTTTAATCTCTGAGTGACCCAGGCAACTCTCTAATACAATTAACTAGAGAACAGTTGGCAATCTGCATTAGTAGGGAGAATTTCCTCAACAAGAGTTCCCCATACCAATAAAATCATAGATTCTGACAAAAGAAGACAACTTTTACTTTGAAAATAGCCCCATTCTTGGGATAAGTAATAATATGGGCATAAATAACAGCAAATAATTATGTATTATTGTTATTACTACAACAACAATAAATAATTTAACTCCTCCCATAACCACACATTTCAGTCCCAATCTTTACAGGCTCCTTTGGTTTTTGTCCCTTCTTATCTGTCATTAAGGTATTCAAAAGCAACTTCTAAATCAATGGCCTGAAAGATAAAGCAAAAGGACTTTTATACAGAGGGCTAAAATTGATTGTTTATTTTTCTATGAACAATGGCCCAAATTTCCCTACCCAGTCAATTAGAAAAATGCTATTAAAGGGGGGCAGCTAGGTGGCACAGTGGATAAAGCACCAGCCTTGGATTCAGGAGTACCTGAGTTCAAACCCAGCCTCAGACACTTGACACTTACTAGCTGTGTGACCCTGGGCAAGTCGCTTAACCCCCATAGCCCTGCAAAAAAAAAAATGCTATTAAAATGGTAAAGGACTTTCATAAGACACCAAAATTGGGACTGACTTGCTGTCTACTACTTAATCTTTCAGCTATACTGCTACTTTGAAGTTTGGTGTCTGAACTTTGCTTTATTTAACCAGTAAACTGAATATACACAATACCTATCATAAGCTAGACGTTAGTTGATATAGGTAACCACAGCATTTTTTGTTCTCAGCATGTATATTCTGCATTCCCTTATAAAGGGAGAACTAACGAAGGTCTCTGGCTGTTACTGTTGCATAACCAAAAGCATTCATTCAACCAATGTTTAATAAGTAGCCACTTATTAAATGCAGGATATTGTCTCAGGCTCTGGGGAAAAGACAAAGTTTAGTTAAAACATACTCTTCACCCTCGGGACATTTGTATGAAGTTTGTCATATAACCGTTAAACAATATAAGACACATTCAACTTTGAGGGAAGCACAAAAGTGAAAATCATGACCTAAACTGCTGGCAATTTCACGTTCCTACTTTTTAGTAGGAAGGAAGATTAGTGGAGTTCTAAAATTCCAGATCACAGCACTCTGAAGGACATATTAGATAAATATATTCATCAATGGTCTGGAAGAATATTTCCCTTAGGATGAAAGTTGGCTCTGAGACCAAGACCCTGGGATATTTCTTTTTGTATGCCTTTCCTTTTTACTAAGACTTGCCAAAACTGTAACAGAGAGACTCCTAAGATTTCCCACCCACTATGAGGGAAAGAATACTTTGGCAAAATGAGTCCTTCCTGTTCTGGCTGGGAAGAGGTGTTCATCTCAGGACACAAAAGGCATCTCAAGGCATCCCTATGTCCTTTACTGAGCTTTTAAAAATACTGTTACTTCCTTATATGTAAATGGATCCTTATATGTAAGTGGAAAATAATAAAATGCTTTTCAAAAATACTATTACTACCCAATCCCTCCAGCAAAACCTTTAGATATAAAAATTAACTTAAGGATTCTTAAAAGGAGGAGCAGCTAGTGTGGTGCAGTAGACAGAGTACCACCCCTGGAGTCAGAGGAAGACCTGAGTTCAAATTCAGCCTCAGACACTTACTAGCTGTATAACCCTGGGCAAATCACTTAATTCTGACCACCTTTAAAAAAAAATTCTTAAAAGGAACTAAAATAAACTAAAGACAATTGGAATTCCTAAAAAGCTATGGGATTCTTTTCAACCCAGCTGGAAGGAAATGTTTAGTCAGCAATAAACTATATCATACTAAACATACTAGTGCTGTTTCCCTTGGATTGTATGGTTAGAAAATTGAGACCAAGGTCTAAATTAGATTAGAACTAGCACAGAGTGTGAGTTGCCAGTGCCTACTATAGTGCCTAACACAAAAACCAATTGAAGTGAACAAAAAAAGGGGCAGGGCGTTAGCTGCCAGTAAAAGGATTGTATAGGAAAATAGATTAACAAGCATCAGCTACAAGATTACCCACAGCTGATCACCAAGGGAACTTATCTGGAAAAAAAAAAAAAAAAAGAGAAGTAATTCAATTTTAGGAAATTTCACCATCTTAGGAAGTCTCTCAAAGCAATTTGCATATAACTTAAATATATAAAAATGAATAAACTATTTCAATCAATCAACAAGAATTTATTATGCACCTACTATGTGCCAGGCATTATGCTAGGCACTATGGGGATGAAAATACAGGGGTAAAACAGTACCTGCCTTCAAGGAACTTATATTCTCCTAGAATATATGGATATAGTGGAATAATGCATGCTTGTACATGTAAATTCAACGGATTCAAAGGTAACTGGGCCTTAAAGTGAAAAAAAAGGAGCTAGGTAACTGTTATGGGCCAGGGTACTTCAGAAGTTTTCTGGGTTAAATCAAAGAATCTTCTTGAAAAACTAAACCAGGGGGCAGCTAGGTGATGCAGTGGATAAAGCACCGGCCCTGGATTCAGGAGTACCTGAGTTCAAATCCAGCCTCAGACACTTGACACTTACTAGCTGTGTGACCCTGGGCAAGTCACTTAACCCCCATTGCCCCGCAAAAAAAAGAAAAAAAAACTAAACCAAAGGACAGACATACCTAAAGAGATAAGTGGCACTGGATTGGGACTGAGTTAGCTCCAGGACCACCACCCCTCAGGGAGATAAGATTAGGTGTGACTGCTACCTTTGTGATATGAGGGGGAGAGAGATGGCTTGAAAGATCTGAGCAGCCCCTCACCCAACTTCCCCCAGCCACCACCAGTAGGGGATGGTCCTCCCCTAATAAGGGAACTTTCCACAGTCAGATGATCACCCCATCAGACTACCACCATCGGTCCTCTACTCTACAAGTACCTGCCTGTCTCCTGCTCAGGGAGAAAGGTATCTCAGAGAGCCGTGCCTCTGCGTCATGCCTTCTCCCCATGAGAAGAACTCCAAGGATTTCTCTCTTGGTTTTCTTTCCCTAGCACCTAAATAAACTATTATTTTACTCTAACTGGATTTGTGTGCAAGAGGGTGTAATTCTTTAAAGAGGAATTCCTAAGGACCCCTTCCCCAAACCCCCACCAATTTCCCCCATAACAGTAATTCTGACAACCAGGAAATTTTCAGTGAAAACAATTCTTCACCTACCTACAGAAACAGTAACTGTTTCTTAGAGAAATAAAGACTCCATTGCTGGAAGGACTAAATACAAGATTTCTGAATGGCTTTTTTGGGGAAGTTTGTTTTTTAGAAGAGCTTCATCGGTGTAAAAGATGTCTTTCTTTATTCCCTTCTTAGAGTTTTTTTTTTCCTCCCGGGGTACAAAGAGGACTGAATTTGAATTTAGAGATCAGTTCAGAGACAACACTGTATCTCCCAATTCCGGGATTTTTTAGCTCCCTAGAAAGATCTTATGTGCTAAGTCCTAGATGAATCCTTTTCTGATCTCCCCTAATATTAACACTCCTTCCCTTCTGAAATTCCAAGTATTTACTTGTGTACATATTGCAATCCCCAACAGAATGTAAATGGCCACAGGGCAACAACTAGTTCGGTTTTGTCCTTTTTATCATCACTGTCTACCATTGTATCTTGCCTATAATATAATAAGAGCTTTAAAAATGTTTGTTGAATTCAACTGAATTATTGTCACTCTTTATCGTCAAAAGGCCTGCTTGTAACATCCAAATATCTCACTCTACAAAACACACAGGGGAACAATACTCTGTGTGCAAAGGGAAAACAGGAACTTATGGGAGCAACTCCAGATGCAAAAGACCCTTTAAGCAAGAGGACAATACTAAAAACTTCTCTGGCATGTGTATTTCGCCCACAGATAATTATGGACAATGTATTATTAGTATTCAAATGTCTACAACTAGGAAAATCAGTCCTTTCTTCTCCTTCCCTCTAATGGTACCACCTCTCCTAATTTATAACTATATACATATGCACACACACATATACATATACATGGTTTTTTAAATGACTATAATTCACACACAAGTCAACTGACCCAATGACTTTAGTAGCCCTAATCTATAAATATACAGTATAAAATTAACAAGTGAGAAAAAATGCTTATATTGTCACATTAGGTACTTGAATAACAATATAGACTCCCATTTTTTTGTATTTGCATCATCAGTGCTTAGGACAGTACTGAAGCATATTAAGCACTTTGTAAATACTTTTTTAAAAAATCCATTCATCTATCTACCATAAAAAAGAACCACAACTGAAACATTTCACCATAGGCTCATTTTTTACTAGTCCTTTTTTTTTGGAGGGGGGGAGGAGGATGGGGTTGTCATGTACTTTTGGAAGCACATTTTCTTTTGGAAAAAGGGGAGGAGACAGCCAAGATTCCTGACTAGGTCAGAACACATAAGAGAATTGCATAGACAGTATCAAGAAAAAACCAGAAAAGGAATCCAACAAAGGAATACTATCAAAGGAAAAGGAAAACTTGAAGAGACTCATTTACAACTACTGAAATATTTAGTAAAGAAATATGAAAAGCATTCTACTGTGATATTCTACACATCTTGGAACTCTGGTAAAGACTGCAGATAATCATCAAACTGATGCACCGAGGATGTTCCAAGTACCAAGTTATACTGTAACAGGAAGGTAAAATCCTTCAAACAAGAGTGACTTTGAACAAAAGAATTGTAAGGATGGGTCTAAAAAGAACAGGAAGTATGACTAAGAACTAGCTAATAATAACTCCATTTTGGTTTTACCCTTGTTGAAAGAATACTTCTTCACCAAAAATGGCTAATCAATCTTTAAGGTCAATACAGTGCATATTAGCAAGGCAAGTCAGATGAACAATAACTGTAAAGAAGTTGGAAAGACAATTATAATAATAATGGCTACCATTTATAAGGTTTGTAAATCACTTTACAAATACTATTTTATTTGATCATCACAACCCTGGAAGGTAGGAGTCATTATTTATCTCCATCTTACAAAGAAATAGAGGGAGACTAGCTGTGTGACCCTGGGCAAGTCACTTCACTGCCCCAGAAAGGAAGGAAGGAAGGAAGGAAGGAAAAAAGAGGGACAGCTATGTGGAGCAGTGGATAAAGCACTGGCCCTGGATTCAGGAGGACCTGAGTTCAAATCTGGCCTCAGGCACTTCACACTTACTAGCTGTGTGACCCTGGGCCAGTCACTTAACCCTCACTGCCCTGAAAAAGAAAGAAGGAAGGAAGGAAGGAAGGAAGGAAGGAAGGAAGGAAGGAAGGAAGGAAGGAAGGAAGGAAGGAAAGAAAGAGGGAGACAGAGATTATGTGACTCACCCATTGTAACACAGCTATTAAGTATCTGAGGTTGGATTTGAACCTGGTCCAGATCCAGCACTCTATCTACCTAGCTGTCAATTTGTAGGAAAACAGATAAAATTCTCACACTAAGTTAGAGGCAGCTAAAGCCACTTGGAAGGAGGCATAAAAAAGGGAAATATCTAAAAATCATAAAAACACCAAAACTAGATTACTCTTAAGAGATATTTTAAAAGTAGACATGGATATCACACTACCTACCTTTCTGCAGTATCTCTTGCCTTCACAACACAACAGAACAGAATATTCACAGAACAGACCAAATCTCATGTGCAACCAAATCTAAACCTCTTTCCTGCTGAAATGAAATGGTAGTAGTGGCATAAACCAAGTAGCAGAAGAGGAAAAGAAATTATTCAGGAAAAGAGCAGATTCCTGAAGTCTATATCTGTGTTATTAGACTATTATTAACTCAGACTATATATGTTTGCTAGTATTCAGTACAAAACGTAAAACACACAAACAAGACAGCATTTTAAAAAGAAACTATTCTACTGACTTTCTAGAGACCAAAGAACATGCATAGTTGATAAATATAAACCCATAACAGGCAACAGTATATCATTACTCTGGGAGGACCACAGCTTCTCTTCCATGCTATGATAACAGTCAGTAGATAGGAAGCTAACTTACAGTCAAAAGTGTTTATTACTCTGGGAGGCAGTGAGGGTAGGAATATACTCAGAAATGCACATAGATAATGTAAACCCAAAAGATATCAATAAAGTTATTTTTAAACGTCTATTCACACATCAACATTCTCCTTCTTCCAAAAGTTCAAGTATCTAGCCTTAAGACTTACTTTTCTTAAAAAAAAAAAAAAAAGACTTACTTTTCTTCTTGTTTGTCCTCTCTCTCTCTCTCTCTCTCTCTCTCTTTTTTTTTTGGTGAGGCAATTGGGGTTAAGTGACTTGCCCAGGGTCACACAGCTAGTAAGTGTCAAGTCTGAGGCCGGATTTGAACTCAGGTACTCCTGATTCCAGGGCCGGTGCTCTATCCACTGCGCCACCTAGCTGCCCCTGCCCTCCACTCTCAAAGAGGACAGTGACATCAGGGTGATGTCATAACTCGAAATGAAAAGGATTTAAGCAAGGGACAATTCCTGGAGCAGCAAAATCCACAAAAAAATGTGCAGAAATAATTTTCCAACCAAGGACAGCTTGGAAGGTCGGAAGGAGGGAACTGCTGTGCTGAGACAGGAGTGGAGTCCAACCCCACAGTCACCCTGACACAGATGCAGTCCCAGAAAGGCCTAGAAAGAGACCCCCAGAGCCTCTGAATAAGCTGCAGTGCCAGTGTCGTCTGGAACTAAGCTCACAATGTTGTGAGAGGGCTGAGTGAGTCCTTGGCAGGGGGTAGATTACAGGGCTCTCTGCTGGTGCTGAAGTGGAACTTGGGTTTTTCACCCCTACTGGGAACCAGGAGGTAGGCTTGAGTAGCAGTGGCCCAGGTGGGGGAGGGGCACAGGCTCGTTGGAGCTAACAACCACAGCACACAAAGCTGGTTGATTAGCAGTTGGTCTGGGGTCATCTACTGACCAGGGAACAGGCCGGGGGAGTGAAGAACCTGATTCTCCTTAAATCATACCACCTGGGACCTCCTGAAGCTTGGGATACTGCAGCCTGGAAACAGTGCCCCACTTTAAGGAGCTAAAAGTCAAGTAAAAGAAAGGCAATATGAGCAGACAGAGAAAGGTGAGGACCATAGAAAGTTTCTTTAGTGACAAGGAAGATCAAGGTGCACCCTCAGAGGAAGATGTCAATGTCAGGGCCCCTATATCTAAAGCTTCCAAGAAAAATCTGAATTGGTCTCAGGCTACAGAAGTGCTCAAAAAGGACTTTGAAGATAAAGTAAGAGAGGTAGAGGAAAAAATGGAAAGAGAAATAAGGGTGATACAGGAAAGACATGAGAAAAAAGTCGACAGCTTGAAAAGCCAAATGGAAAAGCTCTCTGACAAAAATAATTGCCTAAGAATTAGGATTAAACAAATGGAAGCTAGTGACTTTTTGAGAAAGCAAGACAAAAATGAATTTAAAAAATAGAGGGAAATGTGAAATATCTTCTTGGAAAAACTGCTGACCTAGAAAATAGAGCCAGGAGAGAGAATTTGAAAATTATTGGTCTACCTTAACTTTCTAACTCTGGTGTTCTCTTTTTACTAAATACCTGGTATGCTTTAATAAATGCTTAATGCCCAAAACTGGTGCTAAAGCTTCTAATTTATATTAGTAGTTGGTTTTATTCGTGGGGCAATTGGGGTTAAGTGACTTGCCCAGGGTCACACAGCTAGTAAGTGTCAAGTGTCTGAGGCTGGATTTGAACTCAGGTCCTCCTGAATCCAGGGCCAGTGCTCTATCCACTGCACCACCTAGCTGCCCCTCTAATTTGTATTAGAAACCCTAGCTAATTTTCCCTACATTTGGGACAGGAATAAGGCGACCACACATTTAGTTTTACTCATCACACTATCATAACAGCAGGATTTGATTATGATAACTGGACTGAAATACAATTGGTTATAGGGTCTTGAGGTGTCTCTAGAGAAAATCAATGCTAAACCATGCTAACAAGTATAATGAATTAAGCATGCTGCCAGCCATGGAGTATAGATGATGACTTTTAGCAGTGAAATAGAGTTATATAAGTTGCCAGATCTCATGCAAGAGCAAAGCTGTTTTTGTGAATTGTTACTGGTTTTCTGGATTGCCAATCCAAATCCAATCCAACCAATCCAAAGTTAACTACAGTCAAAATGTTTACTTTGGGGGGCAGCTAGATGGCGCAGTGGTTAAGCACTGGCCCTGGATTCAGGAGTACCTGAGTTCAAATCCGGCCTCAGACACTTGACACTTACTAGCTGTGTGACCGTGGGCAAGTCACTTTACCTCCGTTGCCTGCAAAAAAAAAAAAAAAAAATATAAAAAAAAAATGTTTACTTTGGTGCCTCTATCAAAACTAGTATGCTGAAAATGACAGATGCTGGATGGGGATATAGGAAAATAAATACACTAAATGTTTGTTATTAGAGCTATGAACTGGTCCAACCATTCAGGAGAACAATTCATAATTATCCCCAAAGGGCTATAAAACTGCATACTCTTTGACACAGAGATACCAATACTAGGTCTGTATCCCAAAGAGATCAAAGAAAAAGGAAAAGCACTCTTATGTACAAAATATTTGTAGCAGCTCTATTTTTGGTGGCAAAGAATTGGAAAATGAGAGGATCCCCATCAGCTGGGGACTGTCTGAGCAAGTTGTGATATACGATTCTGCCTTTTCTTTTTTTTTACGGGGCGATGGGGGTTAAGTGACTCGCCCAGGGTCACACAGCTAGTATGTGTCAAGTGTCTGAGGCCGAATTTGAACTCAGGTACTCCTGAATCCAGGGCCGGTGCTTTATCCACTGCACCACCTAGCTGCCCCCGTGATATATGATTGTGATGGAATACTATTGGGCTCTAGGAAATTAGAAGGGGGATGGTTTCAGAAAAGCCTGGTAAGACTTATTTGAACTGATACAAAGTAAAGTGAGCAGAACCAGGAGAACATTGTATAGAGTAACAGCAATAGTAACAATCAATCAATCAAGGCTTTTCAAGACATAACTACTCTATGCCAGAAATTAGGCATAGACCAACATCTTACACCTTATACTAAAATAAGGTCAAAATGGATACATGATTTAGACATAAGAGGTGATACCATAGGTAAATTAGGAGAGAAAGGAATAGTCTATCTATCAGATCTTTGGAAAGGAAAACAGGTTATGACCAAACAAGAGATAGAGTATATTATAAAATGCAAAATGGATGATTTTGATTACATTAAATTAAAAAATTTTTGTACAAACAGAAGCAATGCATCCAAAATTAGAAGGGAGGCAGAAAGCTGGGAAACAATTTTTGAGGCCAGTGCTTCTGATAAAGGCCTCATCTCTAAAATATATAGGGAACTAAATCAAATTTATAAGAATCAAAAAAATTTTTTTAAATTTAAAAAATGGGGGCAGCTAGGTGGCGCAGTGCATAGAGCACCGGCCCTGGATTCAGGAGTACCTGAGTTCAAATCTGGCCTCAGACACTTAACACTTACTAGCTGTGTGACCCTGGGCAAGTCACTTAACCCCAATTGCCTCACTAAAAAAAAAAAATTATAAGAATCCAAGTCATTTCCCAATTGAGAAATGGTCAAAGGATATGAACAGGCAGTTTTCTGATGAAGAAACCAAAGCTATCTATTCCCATATGAAAAAATGCTCTAAATAAATAATGATTAGAGAGATACAAATTAAAACAACTCTGAGGTACCACCTGACACCTATCAGATTGGCTAAAATGACAAAAAAGGAAAATAATAAACGTTGGAGAAGCTGTGGAAAAATTGGAACACTAATGAATTGTTGGTGGAGCTGTGAACTGATCCAACCATTCTGGAGAGCAATTTGGAATTATGCCCAAAGGGCGATAAAGCTGTCCATACCCTTTGACCCAGCAATACCACTTTTGGGTCTTTTTCCCAAAGAAATCATGGAAAAGGGAAAGGGACCCACATGTACAAAAATATTTATAGCTGCTCTTTGTGTGGTGGCAAGGAATTGGAAGTTGAGGGGATGCCCATCAATTGGGGAATGGCTGGACAAGTTGTGGTATATGAATACAATGGAATACTATTGTGCTGTAAGAAATGATGAGCAGGAGGAGTTCAGAGAAACCTGGAGGGTCTTGCATGGGTGAAATGAGCAGAACCAGAAGAACATTGTACACAGTATCATCAACATTGAGTGTTGATCTACTGTGATGGACTATATTCTTCTCACCAATGCAATGGTACAGAAGAGTTCCAGGGAACTCGTGATAGAAGAGGATCTCCAAATCCAAGAAAAAAAAAAAAAAAGAACTGTGGAGTATAGATGCTGAATGAACCATACTATTTCTTTTGTTTTGGGTGCTATTGTGTTTTTTTTCTATTTTGAGGTTTTTCATCATTGCTCTGATTTTTTCTCTTATAACATGACTAATGCAGAAATAGGATTAATGTTATTATGTGTATATATATGTGTGTATATAAATATATGTATGTATATATATAGATAGATATATAGATATAACCTATATCAGATTACCTGCTGTCTAGGGGAGGGGGGAGAGAGGGGAGGGAGGGAGAAAAATCTGAAATTGGAAAGCTTGTATAAACAAAATTTGAGAACTATCTTTACATGTAACGGGAAAAAAATTAAATACTTTATTAATTAAAAAAAAGATATAACTACTCTGATCAACACAATGATCCACAACAATTCCAAAGGACTCATGATGAAAAATACTATTGTGGGAATTTGTTGTGATTTGGGGACCCTGTCTTTGGGCTGAGATTAAAAAGCCTTAGGCCCTCAAGGGTTTTTTTATGTGTGAGGGGCTGGTGCCTCTCCCCCTCCGCTTCTGAGGCTGAGCTGAGAAGCATGTGGGCCTTGGAGACTTAGGAGGCTGGGCTGGACAGCTGAGAAAAGCCACAGCTCCCTCTGCCTTGAGGGGATCTACCCCAGAGATTTAAAATTTTAAATGCTTCAATCTGTACTTATCAGTTCTTTCTCTGGAGATGGATAGTGTAAAAATATTTTAATTGACTGGACCTAATCTGTGGAATTTTGACTGGCTGGCTATCTGACTGCTATTAATATAATATGAGCCTTTATAAAATCCCACACTGCTCCTCCCAAATTGATTATCAAAGCAGGGTTTATTTATAAAACAAACAAAAAAAAACTACTACACTGGTCCTTCACTGGACCAAAGAACTTAATATTGATGGTGCTAGAGTCAGGTTCTATGTGAGAAGTAGCTGTACTGAACCAAAGACCTCACCCAAGCAGCTTCTAATGCCCACTGTATTTCTGGGGGACTGACACTAATCTCAACGTGTTATCTGCTTTATATTGGTGGTGGCTGTACTAGTTCTAAAGAGGTTAAATGTAAATTTGAAGAAATTACATGTGTAATCAATATAGCACCGGGCCAGTATTCTTGACTCTGAAGTGAAAATCATAGCTTAACCAGGCAGATACTATGTTGCATCAACTCTTACTCTTGCAGTTAACATTATCTGATCTAACAGTGACAGAGAAAAGAAGATGATAGAAGTTAGGGATACCCAAAACCAACCTGAAGAGAAATAAAATTATCTCCAAGGTAACAGGTGAAATCACTGATACTATCCTCTATTGAGACTTTGTATACAGGTTGCTTAGGAAATGCTCCGCTATGCTCAAGCTAGTTATGAAGTTTGAAGGCAAAGCCAATGAGAGTGTCTCCAAGTCTGTTGGCCCCCATCCTGAAAGAGACACTGCCAGCCCTTGAGAGTCCCTACCCTGCCTACCTGATTCCCCTGCCAGCACTCTACTGGGTTTCTTGTATCTCCTTGTGACTTGATTACTTGTTCCTTGTTGCTGTTTCGTTTTTTGTTTGTTCCTTGTTAGTTTGTTTTTTACACTGGAAAATTTTAGTGATTTTTAAAAGGCACAAACTAATCTGTGTTAAGGGATTTAGTAATGGGAGGAATTCTATGACTTTGGTACCTTCCCTTCCTTTGCAGATAGGCTCATCTAACTGAAGATGAATGTTGGCGCACCACTGATGTCAAAATAAATACTGTAGGGGCAGCTAGGTGGCGCAGTGGATAAAGCGCCAGCCCTGGATTCAGGAGGACCTGAGTTCAAATCCGACCTCAGACACTTGACACTTACTAGCTGTGTGACCCTGGGCAAGTCACTTAACCCCCACTGACCTGCAAATAAAATAAAATAAAATAAAATAAATAAATAAATAAATAAATAAATAAATAAATAAATAAATAAAAAAAATAAATAAATAAATAAATAAATACTGCCCACCCTTGGTGACCAACATTTCCTTTCTTCCATGAGGTCTCTGAGCAAACATTAGATATACTTCAAAACCAACAGTGAGAATGTAAGACCTAGAAATAGGACCTGTGCAATTCTTTCCATTTCTGCCAGTAGCTTATGGGGTGATTTGTGCCCAATTTCATTCTATAACTCTCTCCTGGTGTCAACATCAGGCTCTCTGATGGCATACCTTTTCTCTGGATAGCATATTGGAGGCCCTAGAGCAGAGGCAAAATACCTGGCTATGACTAAGGTTTTGTCCATCAGATCTGTTTCCAGCTACCCCTACACACCCTGGCTTCTAAAGCTCCTGCCAGTCTTCCAATTTGGTACAGTCAAGATTTCTTCTACTCTTCACTAGTTCTAAGCCTACACTTGAACCATGGAGCAAAAAATCCTGAAGGCATTAAAAATCGAACCTCTGGAATATAGTAGAGAAAGTTAAGGAAGAAAAACCAGAAAATTATTCTTTTGAATCCTGCCCTCTGGAAGTGACCACATCTATAACACAGAGCCAGTAATGATTCTGAGTGGAGAAGAAAGCTGGTGCTTGGATATCTGGGAAATTAAGGTAGTTATGGACAGAAATGACTGTTGTTTCTTCCAGAGACATGAAAGATATAAGTAAAAGACGGCATAAGGGGCTTACAGCTCAAGATCTGGGCTCCCTTCAGTGGCTTTTATGGTTTTCTATAACCCCAGTTGGGATAGTTTTCTTCCACTTCCCCAAGGAATGAGAGCAAGTGATTTGCTCACAAGCTCTAGGGAAAGTAGTTAGTATTATTCTTTAACTAGGGAGTCCTCTAGGAAACCACATCAACTCCTTCTCCATTGATCTTTGGGATTCAGCATAGAGCTATATATGAGAAGGATGATAAACTGGATGGATGTGGGGAGTTTTTCCTTGCCTCCAGGGCTAAACATTTCTGCCTTTGACTCAAGCTTTCGTAGCCTGAATCATATTTTGGAAAGACCAAATGAAACCCATCTTACAACTCAACCACCTTCCACCAAAGCTTTAGGCCCTTTCCTACACACAGAAAAATGGGGGGAGAAGGGGAGAGAGCAGAGAAAAGGATCGTTTTTATAAAATGGAGAGAAAATTAAAAAGATGGAGGAGGTGGGAGAGGAAAAGAAGGAGAGAAAGTTTTGTTTTGCGGGACAATGAGGGTTAAGTGACTTGCCCAGGGTCACACAGCTAGTGAATGTCAAGTGTCTGAGGCTGGATTTGAACTCAGGTCCTCCTGAATCCAGGGCCAGTGCTTTATCCACTGCACCACCTAGCTGCCCCCTAGGAAAGAAAGTTTAAAAAAAAATACAAAACTGGTACATACAAGAACACTAAAGGTTCAGAAAAAGGAAAGGGATAACCATGCATTGGAGTAACTGGGAGAAGTCATAGAAAAGGTAAAGTTTCTGGGATGTAGGGAAAAAGACATTCCTTAGAAAACAAAGACTGATAAAACAATTACATTAGATCAGTCAATCAACAAGCATTTATTAAGGTCCTACTATGTGTGCCAGGCACTTGCTAAAATAAAAATAGTTTCTGTCTGTTAAGAACTTACATTCTAATGGGGGAAGAAATATATATAAATCAAAATATGAAAGATAAATATAATATAAATGTAAGACAACCTTACAGAGAGAATAGCACCAGCAGCTGGAGGTAGTAGCCTGGGAAAGGCTTCTTGGAAGAAGTGGAACTTGAGCTGAATCTTAAAGGAATCCAAGTACTCTAAGAGTCTGGAATTGGATGGGAGAATGTCAAGCATGGAAAACAACCAGGCACAGAAACAATGTTATGTATAAGAAAAAAAAAAGTAGGCCATTATGGCTGGATCATAGAGTGCACGGTAGGGAAGAAAATGTAAGAAGGTTGGAAAGCTAGGAAGGGGCCAGGTTGTGAAAAACTTTAAATGTCAAAGTCTTTAAATTTGGTCCTGGAGGTAATAGGGATGACTGGACTTAACTGAGAGAGAGTGAGGTAACATAGTCAGAACTAAGATTTAATAAAATCACTGACAGCTGTAAAAGGAGAGTCTTATAGGGAGACTAACCTATTACAATAGTGAAGATAAGTAATGCGAACCCACACTAAGGACTATGGCTTTTAGTAGAGAGAAGGGGTCATGTAAGAGAGATTTTATAAAGGAAGAAAATACAAGATTTGGCAACTGAATGACTATGTGGAGTGAGTAAAAGAAGGGAGACAAGGATGGCAATGAGAACCTGGGTGACTGGAAGTTTAGGAGCTGGTGGGGCATGAGCAAAAGCATATGGAGTTCTATTCTAGACATGTTGAGTTTGAGAAGTTCATGAAGACATGAAGTTCAAAATGGTCAACAAGTAGTTAATGATGCAGAACTGGAGCTCAGGGAAGAAAAGACTGGATAAATAGATATGGGAATCATCTGCACAGAGATGACAAATGGACCCAAGTGATAAGATCCCCAAGTGAAAAAGTATCAAGAGAAAAGGGCCCATCAGGACAGAGCTTTAGGTAGGTCAGCAAGAGTGATATAGAAGATCTGAAAGACTGAGAGCGAGGGTTAGGAGGAGAGCTGAAAGCTGACTCAAGAGAACGTAGAAAGGTGTATACAAGAGAAAGTGGCCAACAGTGTCAAATTTTGCAGAAAGTCCAAAAAGGATGAAGACTGAGAAGATGCCATTAGATTTGGCAATTAAGAGATTGCTGCTATTTCTGGCCAAGATAGTTACCTGAATGGAGACACACAGTCTAGTTCCTACATATCTATTCCATCAAACAAACTAAAAATACCTCCAGACCAAATAATGATCAAGAAACTCAATGAGAAATGACAGTAATAATTCAGGTGGAGATGGAGATGCTTTTGGAAGAGTCATCATGATAACCACCCAAAGATAATTCCAAATTCAGTTCAAACTTTTAATAGTTGGTGTTAGAGGTACTAGAAAAATCACATTTGTAAAACATCTCTTGACTGGTGAATTTGAGAAATGTATAGTCACCCTGGGGACCAAGATTCATCTTCTTATATTCCCTTCTAACAGAATTCAATAGGAGATACAATTGGCCAAGAAAAATTTGATTGTCTGAGAGATGATTATTACATCTAAGCTCAGTGTGCCATTATATTTGATGTTAACACAGGGTAATTTACAAGAATTCACTTGACATAACGGGTTAATACAAGTATGTAAAAATATCCCTAGTCTTCCAAAAATCCATTGTCTTCCAAAAGTTAACTACAACTTTGAAAATACCTTGACTTGCTAGAAAATTTATTGGAGACCCTAATTTGGAGTTTGTTGCTATGCCTGCTCTTGTACCTCTAGAGATCATCACAGATCCAAAACTGGCAGCCCAGTATCAAAAGGAGTTAAAGATTGCTCAGACAACTGCATTCCCTGATGAAGATGATGACCTGTAAGGAAATGAAGCTAGAACCCAGAATCAGAGTTCTAGTTCTATAGGTAACTGACCTAATAATGTTAGTATCATAGCCTATTTGCCACTTTATTATATGCCTGAGCAAAACAGGTACTTAAAATTTGGATGCTAAAGGAGATGAATGGCCATCAGTGTGAACATGGCAGTTTTTAAAAATATAATCCATACTTTGGACTTGCTTATTTAACTATGTTGGACCACAATTACATTTCCCTCAAGTTCCAAATATAATATTGCTACAGTCTCAACACAGTATTCAGTGGTGAAAATTATTTAATACTGTCATTCTCATTCCTTTTTTTGTTAAGGTCATAATAAAGTTGTATTTCAAATATCTTTCCTAATATGGTATGTTGGCAATTATTCATAGGTACTACCTGCTTCACGTATCTACTAGGTCAGACTGGAAAGTTCATTCCTATCTTATGAATTGGGGTAGAACCTCAATATCTTTCAAGTTTCACCATTGCACATTTGAGTCAGACTTCAAAGGTAGCATGGGCTTTATGTCCATATTTAAGGCCCAGGCATTTGTAGTCCAAGTTTAATCAAGTACCCTGATGGACTTGTGACTAAAAACAATACAGCCTGTGTACTCCCTAGCCTACTCTTTTTTGGTTGAGTGTTTTTCCTTCTAATGCAATTTTGTAAGAAGAGATTGTGCGTTGTAGTCATACTACATAGCAAATAGTAATTTTTGGTTAGCTATCTTTGCAACTTTCAAAGGATTTAATGGACATAACCCAGCGTCTCACTTATCATACCAAATTTCATCTTTATATTTTGGATAGGAAAATGGAAATCCCAAAGTCATTGAGCCATTTAGAGCATTCCCGACTGATTCTCTAGCCTTACTATGATGCTTTTGGATTATTCCCACCTTTATCTGTTGTTTTTGATGCTTCAAACAAAGGTAGAATAGCTAACTTGCTCAAGCTTTCTTTTTTTATATAGTAGTACATAGAGATAAGCTATTATGTGACTTTTATTAATGTGATTTGGGTTCTCACATTCTTCTATAGCTGTGCACTGCAGCTGTTTAACTGACAGAACATTCACTCTAAAGTTCTGTGACACTGGGGGGAAAGAGAATGAATGAATAAAAATAAATTACAATGAAGTTTTCCTCCTTTAAACTCATAAAACTTCATTCTTTGGCAGTTTGATGAAACCTATGGACTTCTCAGGATAATGCTTTTAAAATACATAAAATAGGAACAACTAGGTGGCACAGTGGATAGAGCACTGGCCCTGGATTCAGGAGGACCTGAGTTCAAATACAGCCTCAGACACTTGACACTTACTAGCTGTGTGATCCTGGGCAAGTCACTTAACCCCAAGTGCCTCATCAAAAAACAAAAGAAAGAAAAGAAAATACATAAAATAAAACACAGAATTGCAAGGAAACCAGTCATATTGGAATATTGTGTGTGTGTGTGTGTGTTTTAAATTTCACTGACCCCAGGTGAAGAACTCTAGAAATTGCTTGCTATTCATCCATAATTTGATTTTTTTCCTCATAGCTGGTCACTATAAATTAGATGTTACCAAATTTGTTGTTCTTTTATATGTACAACCCTTTCATTAGGGCTCTCTCCACTACTTTCACTATCACAAAAGAACAGAATAAAAGCAAATATCTGTTATGTCCCAGACATTTGGAACAGCTATTTCCATATATCTTTTGGAAGCTTCTGACTTTTTAAAAAATTATATTTTATTTTATCTTCACATGTAGTCTTGAAAAACATTGGCCATGTCCAGAAAAATAAGTCAAAATCTTTGCCTCAAGTCTAACCACTTCTCTATCAGGAGGCATGTTTCATCATGAGACCTCTGAAACTATGGTTGGTCATTGTGTTAATCAGAGTTTCTAGGTCTTTCAAAGTTGGCCATCTTTACAATATTGTTGTTATTGTATAAATTGTTCTTTAGATTCTGCTCATCTCACTCTGTATCAGTTCATATAAACTGCCAGGTTTCTCTGAAACTGGCACCTAACTCATTTCTTACAGCACAATAGCACACACTCAGTTTCTAATTCTTTGCTACCACAAAAAGAGCTACTATAAATATTTTTTGTAAATATGGATCCTTTTTATTTTCTCTCTTTGGAATATAAGCCAAATCATGGTAACACTGGGTCAAAAAGTATGTACAATTTAGTAACTTTGGGGGCACAGTTCCAAACACCCTTCCAGAATGGCTGAACCAGTTCATAGCTCCAGCAACACTACATAACTGTACCTCTTTTCCCACAGCCCCTCCAGCATCTATCATTTTTTTCAAATCTGATAAGGGTGAAATAGAATCTTGGAGCTGTTTAATTTGCAATTCTCTAATTATTAGTGATTTAGAGTATTTATTTCACATGGCTATTGATAGCTTGGATTTCTTCTCTTGAGGACTGACTGTTCATATCCTTTGATCATTTATTAACTGGGAACCAATCAATAAGCATTTATTAAGTGCCTACTATGAGCCAAGTATTGTGCTAAGCACTGGGAATACAAAGAGGCAAAAACTTGTACCTGCCCTCAAGGAACTAACAATCTAATGGGTAGATGACATGCAAACAAATATATACAAAGCAAGCTATATACAGGATAAATGAAATAATTAACAAAGACACTAATGACAGTAGATTAGGAAGTGTTGAGGAAGCCTTCAGTAAAAGATGAAATCTTAGTTGGGATTTAAAGAAAGACAAGGAGATTATTAGTAGGCAGAGATAAGGGAGGTCATTCAAGGCAAGGGAGACAGCCAGAAAAAAATGCTGTGCAGAAAAGATGGAGTTTGTTTGGGGAATCAGCAAAAATACCTGTATCACTGGATTGAAGAGTATATGTCAGGGAGTAACATAAAAAAACTGGAAAGGTAGAAGGGGACTAGGTTATGAAGGGCTTTGATGCCAAACAGAGCATTTTGTATTTCATCCTGGAGGCAAGAGGAAACCACTAGAGTTTATGAGAAGGAGGGTAACATGATAGGACCTGCACTTCAGCGGATGAATGGAGGATGGATTAGAGTGGGGAAAGAACAGAGACAGGCAAACCCACCAAGTAGGCTATTACAATAATCCAGGTTTAAGATGATGAGGGCCCGAACTACAATGGTGGCAATGTCAGAGGAGAGAAGGGGGTATATTCAAGAGATGTTGCAAAGGTAAAATCAACAGGTCTTGGCTACAGATTAAATGTGGGGAGTGATAAAAAAATAAATAAATAAATAAATAAATAAATAAAAAAGGGGCAGCTAGATGGCGCAGTGGATAGAGCACCAGCCCTGGAATCAGGAGTACCTGAGTTCAAATCCGACCTCAGACACTTAACACTTAACTAGCTGTGTGACCCTGGGCAAGTCACTTAACCCCAATTGCCTCACTAAAAAAAAAATTAAATAAATAAAATAAAATAAAATAAAAAATAAATGTGGGGACTGAGAGATAATGAGGACTCCAGGATAACTACTAGGTTTTGCACCTGAGTGTCTAGGAACATGGTGTTGCCCTCTATAGTAATAGGGAAGGAGGAGGGAAAGATAATGAATTCTGTTTTGTACATATTTAGTTTAAGATGTCTACTGGAGGGGCAGCTAGGTGGCGCAGTGGATAGAGCACCGGCCCTGGAGTCAGGAGTACCTGAGTTCAAATCTGGCCTCAGACACTTGACACTTAATAGCTGTGTGACCCTGGGCAAGTCACTTAACCCCAACTGCCTCACTAAAAAACAAACAAACAAAAACAAACTAAAAAAGATGTCTACTGGACATCCATTTCAAGATGTCTAAAAGGTAGTTGGAGGTGCAAGACGAAGTCAGTAGAGAGTTTGAGGCAGAATAGGGAAATCTGAGAATCATCAGCATAGATATGGTAATTAAATTCATGGGAGCTGCTGAGATCTTATTATAAATTTGAATCAGTTCCCTATATATCACAGAAATGAGACCTTTATGAGAGAAACTTACTGCAAATATTTTCCCCCATTTATCTATAGATGTTTTAGGCTTTAGCTAATGATTGTGTGACTTAGAAATCTGTTGGGGGGGGGGCAGCTAGGTGGCGCAGTGGATAGAGCACCGGCCCTGGAGTCAGGAGGACCTGAGTTCAAATCCGACCTCAGACATTTGACACTTACTAGCTGTGTGACCCTGAGCAAAGTCACTTAACCCCAATTGCCTCACAAAGAAAAAAAAAAAAGAAATCTGTTGTGGTGGGCAGCTAGGTGGTGCAGTGGATAAAGCACCAAGCCCTGGAAGACCTAAGTTCAAATCTGGCCTCAGACACTTGACACGTACTAGCTGTGTGACCCTGGGCAAGTCACTTAACCCTCATTGCCCTGCCAAAAAAAAAAAGAAAGAAAGAAAAAAGAAATCTGTTGTGATAATTAGCCACAAAGCTAATAAAGATTTATCAACCGTCAGAGTGTCTGAGAAGATTGATGAGTATCACATAGATAGGTTGGTTTTCTTTCAATAGAGACACTGTTTTAAAAGTAAAACGTCTCCAAATATTTGTCCTAAAAAGGAAAGGACACTGTATATGTCTCATGACTGGGTAAAGAGGCATGAGTATTTTTGCTTCTAAGAAATATACTCTTCAAATCATCGTGATCCTTGAAATCATCCTAGTAAAGCTGATAAGAAGCTGTGGGTATCCAAAGAAAACTGCTAAAACTTACTTGCCATTCAGAATTGAATTTAAACATCCGGAGTGGTCTTAGCTTCATCCTCAGTACATGCCCCATTATCAACTAAGATATTTAGCTGAGTGGATTTGGTATACTGGCCCACAAATTTCTTGTCAGCCCTCCTCACATTTATCAGTTGGATCGTTATGATGCATTTGGAATCACAAAATCAAAGAATCTGAAAGTTGGAAGGCATCTCAACAGCCATCCAGTCTAATCCATAACCCAAGAGAATATCCACTATAATGTACCCAGTAAGTGGCCATGTAATCTCTACTGAAATGCCTCCAAGAAGAAAGAACCCCAAACCTTTTGAGAGGACCATTCCACTTTAGGACAATCTGAGCTGTTACTAAATTCTTCCTAACATTGAGGCTAAATTTTTTCTCTTTGCAACTTCCACCCATAGCTCCTGGTTGTCTTCTGAGGCCAAACAGCACAGATCTGATCCCTCCTCCACATGAAAGCCTTCAAATACTTGGACACAGCTATTATATACCAAGTATCTCTCATCTAGGCTAAACATACCCAGTTCCTTCAACAGATCTTCATGTCATGACTCAAGCCCCTACATCATCCTAGATATTCCTCTCAGACTGCCCTCTCATCTCTCAATTTCTTACGAGGTCTAATGAGTGCCAGGCACAGTGAGTTTCTCACTTCCCTATTCCTAGAAGTTATGCCTCCCTTAAGGTGGCCCAAGAGACCTAGCATGCTGCAAACTCATACTGAATTTACAGTCCACAAAAACCCTGAAATCTTTTTTTAGAATAACTGCTGGGGCAGCTAGGTGGTGCAGTGGATAAAGCACCAACCCTGGATTCAGGAAGACCTGAATTCAAATCTGGCCTCAGACACTTGACACTTACTAGCTGTGTGACCCTGGGCAAGTCACTCAACCTTCATTGTCCAGCAAAGAGTAACTGCTATCCCCTCATCTTTATACCTGTGAAGATGACTTTTTGGAATCACATACAAGACTTTACATTTATCTCTACAGAATCTCGTTTTATTAGATTCAGTCAGTGCTTACAAAGATCTTTCTAGATCTGTTATCCATTATCCATTATGTTAGATTTCCCTTCAAGTTTTGTGATCAGCAAATTTGATGAGCATACCATTTATGGTCTATGTTTTTACCAAAGTCATTGATAAAAAATATGAAACATAATAGAGCCATACACAGATCCTATGATATCTCCTGCCAATGTGTAATGAACAACTTTTTGAATCTTTCAATCTAACCAGTTCAGAATCTATCAGAATTGTATAATTGCCTAATCCATACATCTCCATCTTCACTGGAATAGTATGAGATGCTTTAGTAAAACAAAAAGGAAAAAGAAAGTTAAAATCTAGGTAAATTATATTTACAACATGCCCCATATCTACTAGTTCATTAATCCTATAAAAAAAAGAACTGAGTTAGTCTGGCATAAGCTGTTCATGAAACAATGCTGGCTCTTTGTAATCACCACTTCCCTCTCTAGATATTCATCAGACCATCTCTATTCACTGTAGAATTTTTCTAGGACTCCAAGTTAAGATCATTGACCTACAGTTTAGAGACTGTTCTCTTCCATTTTTTTGAAAACTGGGACAATTGTCTTCAAATCTTGTGGAAGCTCAAGCACTTTTCATCTTTCAAATATCAATGAGAGTGAGTCAGTAACATTTGATAATTTCAAGTTTCAAGATCCTTGAATGTATTTCATCTGGATTGGGTGATTTGATTTCATCAAGGACCAGACCCTCACATACTCACTTTGAATATCAACTCTGTTAGCCATTTTGGTTCTTTCATTTCCAGTAGGAAAGCCATTCCATTTTGCAGAGAAAATAGAAACAATATAAGAATTAAGCATCTCTTAAGGTCAATGTTGTTCATAAAACATTTTTTATTATGAACTTAATTACCAAATAAAATTAGCATTTCCATATACAAATTAGAATAAAGAGAATTATACAGGAAACTACAAATCTCAGTTATGTATAGTTTGTTTTTCCTTTTAAATATATAACATATAATAAATTCAATTAATAAAGCCTGGTTTTCTAACTTTATGTCTGTGTTTCTGTTCTTTCTTCTGTGCTTTAAAAAAATCCTTCAAATTAATTTTTTCAATCAGCAAAACTTTGATTTTTCCTCCCACCACTCACCCCCAGTTGAGAAAGAAAGAAAAACAAAACCTGTTACAAATATATGCATAGTGAAACAAAACAAATTTCTGCATTAGGCATGTTCAAAAAAAGTATAACTCATTCTGCACTCTGAGTCCTTCACCTCTCTATCAGGAAGTGGGTACTGGAATAATAATAACAACAACAATAATAACTAGCATTTGTATAGTGCTTTAAGGCTGGCAAAGCTCTTTAAAAATATTAAATCTTTTATCTTCACAATAACTCTGGGAGAAAAAACAAAAACAAAACAAAACAAAAAAACAATAACTGGGAGATAAGTGCTATTATTATCCCTATTTTACAGATGATATAAACAAGGCAGACAAAGGTTAAGTGACTTGCGCAGGGTAACATAGCTAGCATATGTCTGAAGCAGGATTTTTACTTAGGTCTTCCTGATTCCAAGTCCAATACTAACTAGCCACCTAACTGCCACAGTTGGTCATTATAGTGATTAGAGTCCTAAGTTCTTCAAAGTTGTGGTTTGTTTTTTGTTTTTTTAGTGAGGCAATTTGGGGTTAAGTGACTTGCCCAGGGTCACACAACTAGTAAGTGTTAAGTGTCTGAGGCTGGATTGGAACTCAGGTACTCCTGACTCCAGGGCTGGTGCTCTATCCACTGCACCACCTAGCTGCCCCCCCCCCTCAAAGTTGTCTTTCTTCAAAGTATAATATAATAATACTATAAAGAAAAACAAAAACTTTGAAAGATTTAAGAATTCTGATCACTGCAATGACCAGCTATGATTCCAGAGAACTAATGATGAAGGAGAGAGCTAATAGACTAAAGAAGCAGAATGAGATACATTTTTTGGACGTGTGGATTTGGCTCATTGATAACAGTTTGCAAAGCTTTGTTCAATAATATTCCACTTGGCTGACCTTATCGGTTCTCACTGTTTCAGTGATTATCTCCATGCAGATGACTCTCAGATCTACTTGTCCAGCCAGCCCTAACTTTTAGCCTTGACTATCCAACTGCCTTCTAGATATGTCAAACTATATGAACCATAGATATCTTAAACTCAACATATCCAGAGCTGAACTCATCATCTTTATCTCCAAGCTCTCACTACTCCCTAACTTCCTTATTACTGCGGAAGGGTCCAGCAGTCACCCAAGCTCACAACCCACAACCGAGGTGTCAGATATTCTCTCTCTTTGTCTCTGCATTTCTCTGTCTCTTTCTCCATAGCCATTCGATGGCTGTCAGGCATTTCGACCTTATTAACAGCTCTCCTATACATCCCTTTCCCTCCTCAGACACTACAACCATCCTGGTACAAACCTCATTACCTCAAGCCTAGACTATTGCAGTAGCCTGCTATTTGGTCTCCTTGCTTCCGATCCATCCTCACCCAGCTGGCAAATTGATCTTAAGATGTAGATCTGACCATAACCACCTCCGTTTTCAATAAATTCCAGTCACTATTACCTCCAAGATCAAATATGAAATTTTCTATTTGACTTTCAAAATTTTTCATAACCTTGTCCTACCCTATCTTCCTAGTCTTCCTACTCTTTATTCCTCTCCAAATACTCTGTGTGATCCACTGACACTCTCCTCGACGCTATTTCTCACAAAAGACCCTAAATCTCCAAACCCCAAGTGCTTTCACTCACTGTCCCTCATGCCTGGAACAGACTCCTGCCTCATTTCTGCCTACTAAAGTTCCCTGTCTTCCTTCAAATCTCAGCCAAAGTCCCACCCTCTTCAAAAAATGTTTTCTATGTTTTACATGACTATACATGTATAACATATTGAATGACTTGAGTTCTTAAGGGAGGGGTGGGATGGGAGGGAGGAATTTAGAACACAAAGTTTTAAAAATTGATGTTAAAATTTGTTTTTACGGGGGCAGCTAGGTGGTGCAGTGGATAAAGCACCGGCCCTGGATTCAGGAGTACCTGAGTTCAAATCCAGCCTCAGACACTTGACACTTACTAGCTGTGTGACTCTGGGCAAGTCACTGAACCCCCATTGCCCCACCAAAAAAAAAAAAATTTGTTTTTACATGTAATTTGGGGAAAAAATAAAATTCTAAATAAATGGGGGAAAAAATACTTCAAAACACCACAGAAAGTAAAGTTGTTCTTCTGTATATATAAGAAGATGTGTGCTGCAAGCAATAAACTGGCTTCCTTTAGGAGTGGTTTCTCAAAGTTAAAAAAAAAAAAGTTTTCTAGCCTTCCTTAATCTATTGCCTTCTCTTTAAGACTATTCCCAGTAGAAATTGAAGGGATGCCCCATCAATTGGTGAATGGCTGAACAAGTTATGGTATATGATTGTGATGGAATACTATTATGCTATACAAAATGAGCAGGATGGTTTCAGAAAAACCTGGAAAGACTTACATGAACTGATGCAAAGTGAATTGAGCAGAATGAGGAGAAAAGTGTACACAGTAACAGCAATAGTGTATAATGATCAACTGGAAATGACTTAGTTGTTCTTAGAAATACAATAATCAAAAAAAAAAAAAGGTAAAAAATGTGGGGCAGCTGGGTGGCGCAGTGGATAAAGCACTGGCCCTGGATTCAGGAGGACCTGAGTTCCAATCCAGCCTCAGACACTTGACACGTACTAGCTGTGTGACCCTGGGCAAGTCACTTAACCCCAATTGCCTCACCCCCCCCCAAAAAAAGGTAAAAGTGAAATACAATGATCCAAGACAATTCCAAAGGATTTATGATGAAAAATGCTATCACCAGAGAAAGAACTGATGGAGTCTCAATGCAGACTGAAACACACTGTTTTTACTTTCTTTATTTTTCTTGGCTTTTTTGGGGGGGGTCTGCGTTCTCTTTTGCAACATGGCTAATGTCATATGTTTTGCATAACTGCACATGTATAATCTATATTAAATTGCTTGCCTTTTCAAGGGAGGGAGGGAGATAATTTACAACTCAATTTTTTTTTTTTAATGTCGGGGCAGCTAGGTGGCTCAGTGGATAAAGCACCACCCTGAATTCAGGAAGACCTGAATTCAAATCTGACCTCAGACACTTGACACTTACTAGCTGTGTGACCCTGGGCAAGTCACTTAACCCTCACTGCCCTGCAAAAACAAAAAAACAACAACAAATGTCAAAAAAAATTTTATATGTAATTGAGAAAAAAATAAGAGTGCAAAAAAAGGACTATTTCCTATATTAGACTGTGATCTCCTTGAGAGCAGGGACTTTTTTTTCTTTTGTTTTCAAATCAGCACAAGACCTCACACATAATAGGCACTTAATAAATGTTAGTTGATTGTCCTCTTCCTAAAACTCTCCACCTATAAAATAACAAGGAAAAGAACTGATTGAAATGAGTTAAGTTACACTTTATGCTAAAACCTAGAGATAAGTTCAATTCCAACCCAAGAGGGCAGATTTGACAATGTTCTCCAGTGAACTTGGATAGGAAAGTAAGGGAAACAAAGCAGGAAATTATCCATATTAACCCCCAGGTCATCTCTGTTCCAAAGGACCTCCATTTAGTTCCTACAAATAGATAAGCTTTAGAGGATCCTAGAATAAACACAACACACTACTTAATTTTGTGACATTGGATAAGTCACAATTTTGGGGGATCTCAGCTGCCTCATGTATAAGATGATGAAGTAAGGAACTCTAATATTATTGTCTAGTTCTAGGATTGCTTAACTCAAATACAAGACATGAGAACTGGATCAGAATTTGGGCCCACTAGACTTGATATGACCTATACCAGAAACCTTTTGGGATCCACTTAAGACTCCAAAGGATTTTCTGGAACTAGGCCAGAAGTCAGTTGCAGGATCTCACTCAATTCTAAGCCATACTTACTTCCCTTACTACAGAATCTTTTCAATTTCTCAAATTCTCATGTCTAAATCTAAGTTATTCAAGTTTCAGTCACTGACAGTTAATCAAATCAAGAGCTTAGAGAGCTAAAGGCAAAACTACCACAAGATGACCCAGTTCATTCTCCCGAAGCAACCACAAGGACATGGCTAAATACTGGTGAGACATTCTCAGTCAGTGTGACCAACACCTGATTCATCTATCAAATAACAAAGTAAGTCATATGGTCAGATGTGTTCATCACTAGTATTTACATAAACACAAACCAGATAAGATACATTTAAGAATTTTAGTCTAACAAATTTGGAATTTCTTTCATTAAGTCAATTTGCCTTATTCTCCAAAGACTTTAATATTCTTCATTCTCCCATACTGAAAGAAAATCCTTTCAACTGCTGCTGCTCCTTTCATATGAAAGCAACTTCCTTCCATTTAATAAATCATTTCTCCATCCAAAAATTCTTAGTTTTGTAGAAGATCTCTAAAAGAATTATGTAGGGACAGCTAGGTGGCACAGTGGATAAAGCACTAGCCCTGGATTCAGGAGTACCTGAGTTCAAATCCAACCTCAGACACTTGACACTTACTAGCTGTGTGACCCTGGGCAAGTCGCTTAACCCCTATTGCCCCGCCCCCCCCAATTATGTATACTGGGGAGAAAAAACAAAAGCTGTTCCCATGCACTATAAATTGATGAAATGAAGGTAGGTATGTCTAACCTAAAAACCATATGTTTATTTTTATTACCCTCTACACTGGGGAATTCAGGCTGCTGCCTGAAAAGGTGAGGTTTTTTCCCCCATGTATAGCTGAATACTGTAATGGAACTAAATACAAAGCTAGCAAGCAGATACATGAATAGAGCTGCGGGAAACTATCAATGGAAAAGTGATGTCAAATAAATAAGCCTATGACAGTCACAATCGCAAATGAAATTAGTAAGTCACTGGCTACATAGTCAAAGGCAGAGATTTCCTTGTCTCCAATCCTCCCTCCTTTTTAATAAGTGCAGCTAAGAGTCAAGGTCACAAAGATCACTTAAATTTTTGTTGTTATTGTTGTTTGCCCTTCATTCTAGAAGAGGACCATGACATTAGGGTGATGCCATGATTTGAGCTGAATTGGATTTAAGTGAGGGAAGAGACTGATTAATTAAAGACATGAGAATCATGGACAAATTCAGCAAATCAAAATGAGACCACTCCCTTTCCAGTGTGTTTAACACACAGCCCTGAGGATTTTTAGGTGTGTATTTTTTTTTTTTAAGCGAGGCAATTGGGGTTAAGTGACTTGCCCAGGGTCACACAGCTAGTAAGTGTTAAGTGTCTGAGGCTGGATTTGAACCCAGGTACTCCTGACTCCAGGGCCGGTGCTTTATCCACTGCGCCACCTAGCTGCCCCAGGTGTGTATTATTTTGAACAATTTACCAACCAGGAGAAGGGCAATATTATGTACAAAAATGCCTTCATTATGACATACTGTTCCTTCTATAACTAAGTTTGATATGTCTAACTTCTCAGCTCTAAAGTTTTAGTGCCATCAGCAAGTGCAAAATGATTTTGCAAGGCTGAGTTCTTCCTTCTCTAGAAAGCTATGGAATACACTCTGATCTTGATATCTATATAGGAATAGTGTGAAGAGTGGGACAAAGGCAATTTGATGTTCAGTGACAAAGTAGAATGGTCTGAAAGCTCTAGAATTTTTTTAAGTGGAGACTAGTTTAATGAGGTTGAAATTTTTCTGTTTTTTTTTTTAAATATAGGACCTAGCAAATTTTCAAGCTTTTGAAAAGCACTTAGTGGTTTCAAGCCAGTTCTGCAGGCATAAACTATGTAAACTACTTACCACACAAATGAGAAATTATTAAAGCTCAAATTTCCATTATAATTATGCCATCCTCATTTTCAATTTATCAGATAATTTTCCTCCCAAAAGCTCAAGTCAATGGGGACTTATCTCCACCTTCACATTCCACAGGTAAATAAAAGGAATCACAAGAAGGAAATTTGTTCACAGACTGAAAACAAATCAACTTGTTTAGAATACACTTCAATTACCCTATTTAAGTGCTTACAGTCATGAAGGGATTGGATTCTATTCCATTCTAACCTAATCATGTCCAACAGGAAATAAAGCTTTAAGAAGCCCAGAGAAAAAGTCCCATATGTACAAAAAAAATTTTATAGACATGCTCTTTTTGGAGTAGCAAAAGAATTGCTAATAAAGTAGCAAGTGACTAAAGAATAGCAGAACAAACTGTGGTTTACCAATGAATAAATTTAAAAGAATTTAAAAGAACCTGAAAAAGTCTTCTTCAAAATGATACAGAATATGTAAACTGAACCAGAACAATTTAAACAATGATCAAAATAATTATTTTGTTGTTGTTGAGGCAATTGGGGTTAAGTGACTTGCCTAAGCTCACACAGCTAGTAAGTGTTAAGTGTCTGAGGCTGAATTTGAACTCAGGTTCTCCTGACTCCAGGGCCAGTACTCTATCCACTATGGCACCTAGCTGCCCTGATCAAAATAATTTAAAGGAAAACAGTAATGAAAAATCTCAGAACTTTGATCAGTGACCAATACCGACTTCAGAAGATTAATGGTGAAGTATGCTTCCTGTCTCTTGGATGGGAGGTGGTAGACTACAGGTGTAGAATAAGGTATACATATACTGTCAGACATGATTAGTTTTGCTTAATTGTACTTTGTCACAAGGGAAAATCCTATTGGGGGTGGGGGCAGCATTGTGAAAATGACAACAATGTTTTTAAAATAAGGTTTTCAATACTTTTTTGAGAGAAGCCCAAAAGCTTCAAAGAATTCATTTTAAATGGAAGACTGTTGATGGAGAGGATGAAAAGAGAACTCTCCCAAGTGAAAAGAATTAGATAAAGGAAAAAAGATTCTCATGAGTCACAAATTTCATCCACTAACCAAGAGGCCACAATGAAGAAGTTAATTTGCATATCTTTCCTATAAATTACTATTCTTTCAAGTTCTGTTTAAAACAAAAACATCACAAGATTTTTAAGATAAATAGAATTTAAATGTATCACTCATCAAAGCAAAAGACAAAAGTGAATCACATTCTACATATTGCCAAAGGATATCTTGTCAGTGACCATGGTGAGGAAGAGGAAAATCTAACAGCTCTATCTATAGCACAGAAGTGAAATCTCTCTCTTACCATAATGACTGGCATTTCAGCATGAAAGATGGTAAAAGAGAATAGGCAGCCAACTTTTACCAAAGGCATTTATTAAAGAAATTGATACTTGGACAGGAAAACCCACAACTCTCCCTTTCTCTGAGGCTTAGTGGATAGGGCATTTTTTCCTACTACACATTCAGGTCATGGGAAGATGGACTCAAGAAAGGACTATTTTCATCACACAGAACTGACAATCCTACATACTAGCAAATGGGTAGGAGGAGATACATCACCAGAAAGGCAAGAATAGAAGAAATCTTTTTCTTATCCTCCCTTCTGGACAAGAAAAGAGGCAAAGGTACTGTAATGTTTGGAGACAGAATGTATTGAGTATGAGGCTTGTTCACTGAAAATGGTGAGCAGAAAGGAAGAGATGAGAAGTCATCATCAAAAGAGAGACCAACAGCCACTAGAGATGCAAAAATAAAAAGAGTAATCCCAGTAGTTGGGGTTTATAGAGCAGGAAGGGTCTGTCTGGTAAAATGACTTCTCTTTTTCCAAGCAGGAAATGGTCTATCCATCCCTACTATTCAAGAAATCTCTAGGTCAAGAGTTCTTAACCTGAGGTCCAGTGACCCCCTAGGAGGTCCATGGATAGATTTCAGGAAATCCATGAGGAAGGAATGATTTCTTTATTTCAATATAATTGGTTTCCTTGATAATTCTATGTGTTTATTTTATGCATTTAAAAATATTAATCTGAGAAAGGTGCATAGGCTTCACCAGATTGCCAAAGAAGTCTATGATACCAAAAAGGTAAAAAAAACCTGGTTTGAAGTAAAAAATCCTCATCTCATCCTCAAGATCTCCATTCCCCAGTAGGTAGGAAGAAAGATATTCAATTGGGGGGGGGGGAGGAGAGGGAGAGGGGAAAGAGACAGAGAAAAAAAGGGGGAGAGGGGAAAGAGACAGAGAAAAAAGGGGGAGATGAGAAAGGAGACAGAAAGGGGGTGAGAGGGAAAAGAGAGGTGGCTGAGGGAAGGAAAGAGAGGGTGGGGGTAAGGAGAGAGAAAGAGAAGGGGAATGGGAGAAAAAAGAGAGGGAGTAGGGAGGAAAAAAAGGTAGAGGAGAAAGAGGGGGAGAAAGAGGGGAGGAGAGAAAAGGGGAGGAGGAAAGGGGAAATAGAAAGGAAAGGGGAAGAGGGAGAAAAGAACAGAAAGGGAGGCGAGGGGGGAAAAGAAGAAAGAGGTGGCTGAGGGAAGGAGAGAGTAAGAGAGTCAGGGGGAGGAGAGAGAAAGAGGAGGAAGGAGAAAAGGGGAGGAGAAAGGAGGGAGGGAGGGAGAGAGAGGGAGAGAGAGAGAATGTGTGTGTGTGTGTGTGTGTGTGTGTGTGTGTGTACACACGTACGTACACACACAGGCAGTGAAGGCGAGCGGATCCTCCACCACGAGCTGAAGGGAGCTCTCCAGTCCCGGTGCCCCCGTGGGGGGGGGAGGGGGGAGGAGGAGGAGGAGGAGGAGGAGGAAGGGCGCTCCTCCCCTGACACTTACAAGAACACATGGTCCTGTCACCCGCAGCCAGGGCTCCCGGCACCGGAGGGGATCGGGCTGTGAGTGTCCCGGCAGGGCTCCCCGGGGCTCGGGCTGCTCCCTCCCCCGCCCCGCGCCGCCCTTCCCCCGCCCCCCGCGCCGGCGGCCCGGGCCCCGGTACCTTCTTGACGGTGCGAGGCGCCTCGGTGACGGTGCCGTCGGGGCTGACCAGGGCCTCGCCGCCGTCGCGATGCCGCTGATGCTGGTGATGCGGGTCGCTCCGCTTCATGGCCGACGCCTGCGGCACCTTCCCAGCGGGCGGGGCGGCGGCGGGGCAGAGAGTGGCGGGGCCGGGGGCCGGGGGCCGCTCTGCGGCCGGAGCCAGAGCCGGAGCCAGGACCGGAGCCGGGGCCGGGGCCGGGGCCGGGGCAGGAGCTTCGGGGTCCCCGGCGCCCGCCGGAGGGGCCATGGCGGCTACGGCCGCCGCGCTCATTCCGAGCTGCGGCTCGGGATCCGGAGGGCTTAGGTCCTTCAGCTCCACCTCAGGCACCTTGGCGGCAGCAGCTGCTGACACGACCTGCACAGACATCCCAGTCTCCGCTACTCCCGATGCTGCCACTGCCGCTGCCGCTGCCGCCGCCACTGCCGCCTCAGACTCAGACTCCGGCTCCCGCTCGGCCCCGCCCCCCTCGCCTCCTCCCCTCCCCCATCCCGCTCCTGATCCTCCTCCGCCTCCGCCTCCTCCTCCTTCACTCTCCTCCCACCCCACCCTACCCTCACCCCGGCTCCCAGCCCCACCCCCGCTTCCTGCTCGCGCGGCGCCACGGGACTTGTAGTGCGCTTGCCCTGGACTTCACGCGCCAAGAAGGGACGTAGAGACCTCAGTCCCCGACGTGCTCTGCGCGAGCAAAGAGCGGACTGGCCCGCAAAGCCCCACGAGAATTGTAGTTCTTCGTGCGCTCCCGCGGAACTTGGCCCTTTCTCTCTGGGAGTGGCTCAATTTGGGGTCCTAAGGGGCGGAGCAGAGGGAGGAAAGGGAACGAGGTTGGCTAGGGTCCGCGGCTTAGGAGAGGAGAGGGCGTCCAGAGGAGATGTGATTTAAAGGGAAAGATAGCCACAAAGCACATGCTGGGGACAGAGGGATGATGAAGAGGGTGGATTGCTACTCTGCCTGTGAATTTCCACAGTGGCCACGTTTATGTTCACATGCATTGAAGGGAAAGGCCACATATCATGTGCTGAGGCCCTCAGCTGGGAGCTGGAACATTGGCTTTTTATTCACAGGACTAGGAGCTCAAAGGGAATTTAGAGGTCACCCAGCCCTACCTCCTCCATTTTTACTGATGAAGCTAAAGTCCAGGGAAGTTGTGACTTTCTCAAGGTCACACATGGAGGAAATGGCAGACCTGAGGTTTATGGGTCCAAATCCCATGTCCCTTCAGAGAAAATGTTGTCTCTTCTGGCTGTTGGATCATTTTCATTGTGAAATCTGGGGTCCTGAAAATCTTTTTGTCCTCTATAAAATGGATATTTACACCCCTGCCCTAAAATTCAGTGGTTTTGTCTCAGACAAAATAAATTAGCACTTGAGAGCCACTTGCCCTAACACAAGAAACTCTCTTGGGACAGCAAAATGGTTCATCTTAGCTAGAAATATTAGAGATACGAACCTTGCTGATAAAAACTATCTTCAAATGTCTCATTTGCTCAGCACCATAATTCTTACCCCTAAACTACGAAAGGAAAAATGGAGCTCAGAAAAGGAGAAGCAGCTCATTTATTAAGAGAACCGACTTTTGATTGTACATCCCCAAAAGATGTTTGTATGTTAACCAAGAGGGCTAATTTTCCAATTTGCCAGCCCTAAGACCTAGAACTCTGTCTAATAACAGCCCGGCAACTTGGGATTCTACCCACGTACTTGGTGGAAATTGTGCGATTCTTAATACTAGCTCTTTCATAATCTTTGTGGCCATGGGCAAGGCACTTAACCATTTCTGGATCCCAGTTTTCTCATAAGTAAAAAGAGGGAGTTAGGTTAGATGACCTTTAAGGTCCAGATTAAATACTGTGATCTTATAATGAAGTCATCCGAAGGCATAGGCCTCAGTTCTGCCTTCCCTGGATTCATTAGATCTGACAGGCATGGCTACTTGAAAGTCCATTGAGCACTTTCATTTCCACAAAGCCCAGATGCTAGGCCTCCTTCCTTTCAGCTTTCTCTCTCCATACCACCTGAAATTCAGACAGAATTTCCTTCCTCTTCCAGAGAACAAGGCAAGAGCTCCATCTTCCAGCTGTTGAGAAGGATTAGCAGTTCTGTAACTGATTTATCTCCCTCTTCCTCCTGGAAGTAGACAGAGGAGGTTGTATGTAGCCACCTGGTGTGCAACAGACCAAGCAGGCAGCAGTTGCCTATCTGAGATGCCAAAAGGATTGGTTACCTGAGCTTGGCTTGTGCTTTCCTGTTCTCCCCCATCCCAATTCCTTCCTTCACATAGGAGTACACAGAGCCAACAGCTATTCAGCCCAAGGCCTTGTTCCAGTTTGTTAATTCCCATTTGTCCCAATCATGCCCATCAGAGGAGTTCCTTAATCATCACATTTGTTCTTCTCAGTATCTTTGAGAGGCAAGAAGGGAATTGTTCTCTTCATTTAGCAGTTAGAAGAAGTGAAGCAGAAAAAAGTCTACTTTCTTTTGATTATCTTGCAATCCAGACTCCAAAGCCAATGTGCTCCCTCTGGTTCTCCCTGGTAAATACTATGACCTTCATTTCAAGCAAAATGGTAACTAGGATTTTTTTTTTTTGCCTGGGGCAAAAACAATGTGTATGAGGATACAGGTGGCCAGTAGAGGACAATCTAGTGAGGAGAAGGGAAGGGAGGAGAGGACAATCCAACTTCAGTTGCAGGCATGCTTGGAGAAAGGGTGAACCCTGGGAGGAAATTCAAGACATAGGTGAGGAAAGTTTATAGCTGTGACACCTTGTGGATAACAGCCTGGGGTTGGGCAAAGGAGTAGGGTCATCCTATGCACAGGCTAGAAGAAGGTCATGGTGAAATGTAAAGACTGTGGTCTCTGAACCACACAAAGAATCATTCCACCCTCCACTTCCCACCCCAACCCCCATGCCCCCATGCTTACACATTCAAAAAAACTACAATTGCTATAGTCTAATCTCATCTCCAACTTCAAGACCCAAGTATAGTAGGGCTCAGGTGCTGGGAGGGGTATTAACCAAGTAACTCTCATGAATTTTTTCCCCAAGATGTCAGTGAAGTTATAGAATACATGAGGAAGGTAACAGATAGCAAGGCATTAGGATTTTAAATGGAAGGAAAAAGAAATGTCTACATTTCTTATCCCTGAGGGTATGAAGAAGTATTTTGGTAAAGCTTTTTGGGATTAGAGGGTTTACCATTGGATAACTGAAGGATGAATGCGCCAAGCCTCTGGTATCCTTTTAAAAAGCAAGACAAACCTTTGTGAACTGTGAACAAGAACCCTCTTAAGAGGGAATTGCTCTTGGGGTGGGGTTGAATGAAGATGAGACTTTCTCTTTCTTCCCCGATCAACCATAATATCTTTCAATGACACTAGGAAGCACTGAGCAGGCCTAGTATTGGAGGCAGGAAGCAGCTCTGAGTAGTTGTGAATCCTGTAAGTCAAGAAGAGAGCCAGCCCTTTGTTGTTGTTTTTCAGTTGTGTTTCTCTTTGTGACCCCATTTGGGGTTTTCTTGACAAAGATACTGGAGTGGTTTACCATTTCCTTCTCCAGCTCATTTTACAGATAAGGAAACTGAGGCAAACAGGGTGAAGTGAATTGCCCAGGATCAGATAACTAGTAAATGTCTGAGGCCAGATTTGAACTCAGAAAGATGAATCTTCTTGACTCTAGGTGCAACACTCTATCCATTTCACCACTTAAGGGTCCATAGCAATACCTCTGCTTTGAACTAATTGTGTCCTCAGACTGACTTTTTTTGTTGTTGTTGTTTGTTTGTTGCAGGGCAATGGGGGTTAAGTGACTTGCCCAGGGTCACACAGCTCGTAAGTGTCAAGTGTCTGAGGCCGGATTTGAACTCAGGTACTCCTGAATCCAGGGCCAGTGCTTTATCCACTGTGCCACCTAGCCGCCCCCAGACTAACTTTTAAAGGTAAGGGCTCATAGAGTACCTTGAGACTGGAGTTTAACCTGTGAATTCAATTAGGTGGAACTTAAAAATATGGGGTATACTGATAAGCCTCCAAAACTCATCCATAAAGTTGTCCTGATTCCACCTTCAGACACAGACATTGAGGCTTACAACAGGGGAACGTTTCTGGGTGTCTATAATAAGACCATAGGCATAGCCTCCCTTCACTACCCCTTCCTCCCAACTCACACCCATAAAAAAAAAGCATTGTGACATTAACTGAGTCTTCGGAGCCCCTCTTCTGTACAGCTGACATTGGAATTAAATCCCCCTACCTCCCAGGAGAAAATGACTTATCTGGACTTTCCAGAGATATGATAGTAAACATAAGGAGCATGAGCACAGGGAGAAGGAAGCTGATATTTTCCCTTTATGTGAGAACCTTCCCTGGTAGGAACCAACCACCAAGACTACATCACCTAGATTCCAACCTTATATGAGCCCTAGATTGCATGGGATCCTAAGTCTTAAAGACTTGCATTTTCAACTCTCTTTTCTTTTTTTTTTTTTTGGTGAGGCGATTGGGGTTAAGTGACTTGCCCAGGGTCACACAGCTAGTAAGTGTCAAGTGTCTGAGGTCGGATTTGAACTCAGGTACTCCTGACTCCAGAGCTGGTGCTTTATCCACTTCACCATCTAGCTGCCCTCTCAACTCTCTTTTCTACCCACCTCAGTTTAACTAGCTCTCAACACTGCACTAGTGACTACAGTTTCCTGATACTAGACTTCAGTTACAGATTAAATGAGCACGGATTGGGCTTGATGTAGAGGGATTCCTACTTTGAGTGGAGAGATGGGTTAGGTGACCTCTGAGGACCCTTCAAAGAGTAGGAGACGTTTTCATGCCTTCCAAATGAGAAAGCACTTTATTCCTAGAGATCCAGCTGACACTGAAAAGGGCAGATCATGACTAGATTCCTCTCCAGCCTATTGGAAGGCATACAACAGGCTGTTTGCGGGGCAACTAGGTGGTGCAGTAGATAGAGTTCTGGGCTTAGAATCAGGAAGACATCTTCATGAGCTCAAATCTCACCTCAGACACTCAACTAGCCAGGTCACCCTGGCCAAGTTATTTAACCCCATTTGCCTCAGCTCCTCATCTGTGAAATGAGCTGGAGTAGGAAATGGCAAAACACTCCAGTATCTTTGCCAAAAAAAAAACCCAAATGGAATCATGAAGAGTTGAACAGGACTGAACAACAACAAAGAAAGTTTTGCTTATAGAGTTAGACGTTCCTGAAGCAAATATTCCTAGGGAGGAAGGTGTGGAGAAATAGGCCCCAGTCCCCATTCAGGATGGATGTAGGTCTAGTAACTTCATGCACCAAAATGATGTCCCTAACTACAATTTTCTTTTTCTCTCTTCTCCTATTTCCCTACTAAAGAGCAAGTTCTCTTAACATTAGTGCTTTCCCAGAGGTAAAAAGTCACTGCAATTTTAAAAGATAGATGTAGATCTTGGATGCCACTCTAATTCAAGATTACAAGACAGTCAGAGGGAAGACACCAGCATTATGGATGAGAACAGACCCAGACAGAGGTAGCCAAAGTACAAGGACCTCAGTTCTAAGGTTAGTTTGTAGTGCTGAGTTTAGGGAGCTATTGAGCTGGGTTTCTGAGTTCTCAATCTAATCTCCCCTGATTTATAAACAATAATGTAATTTTCAAGGCAGTTTTAGAGAAAGGTACGACTGTAAGTGAGCAAACATAACCTTGAGTAGTGGCTGCTACTAAAATAGAATCTGTAGGTTGAGTGTAGATAACCCCCAAGATATGCAGTCGTGAAACTTTCAAAGGTCTGTTCCATGATCAGGGCAGGTCCACTGTGTTCTAAGTCACTATTGATTAGAGAAAGGCAAACTAAAATAACTTTGAGGTGCCACCTCATACCGAATATGACTAATATGACAAAAAAGAGAAATGACAAATGTTGGAGGGGATGTGGAAAAATTGGGATAGTTGGTGGAGTTGTGAACTGAGCAATTTGGGAGTATGGCCAAAGGACTATCAAACTGCATACCTTTTGATGCAGCGATACTACTACTATATCTATATCCCAAGGAGACCAAAGAAAAAGGAAAAGGACCTATATTACAAAAATATTTATAACAGCTCTTTTTGTGGTGGTAAAGAATTGGAAATTGAGAGGATGCCCATCAGCTGGGGAATGGCTGGACAAGTTGTGGTATATGATTGTGATGGAAGACTGTTGTACTGTAAGAAATTATGAGCAGAATGCTCTCAGAAAAACCTGGACTTATATGAAGTGAAGCAAAGTGAATTGAGCAGAGCCAGGAAATCATCGTACACAATAGCAGCACTATTGTACAATGATCAATTGTGAATGACTTAGCTATTCTCAGCAATTTGTTGTTATTGAATCATTTTAGTCATGGCCGACTCTTGGCAAGGATATGGTTTGCCGTTTTCTTCTCGAGCTCGTTTTACAGATGAAGAACCGAATCGAGCAGGGTTAAGTGACTTACCCTGTCACACAGCTAGTGTCAGAGACCAGATTTGAACTCAGGAACATGAGTCTTTCTGATTCCCAGCCTAGTGTTCTAGATACTTCAACAACTAACCGCCCCATTCTCAGCAATACAATAATAGAAGACAATTCTTAAAGACATCATAAAAAAATGCTGTCAACTTCCAGAGAATGAACTGATAAGAGTCTAAATGCAGATTGAAGCATACTTTTTTCCCCATTTATTTCTCTTGGCTTTTTATTTATTTATTTGGTTTTTTGTTCTCTTGTAACATGGTTAATATGGAAATATGTTTTGCATAACTGCACGTGTATAACCTATATCAAAGCATGGTTTCTTTTTTCAAATAATATTTCCCCCAGTTACATGTAAAAACACATTTGTTTTGAGTTCCAAATTCCATACTTCCCTCCCTTTCCTCCAAGCTCCCTGAGATGGTAATCGATCTGCTATAAGTTATACGTGTGCAAAGTACATGCCTTCTTAAGGAGAGGGGAGGGGAGAGAGAGAAGGAATTTGGAGCTCCAAACATAAAACAAAACAAAACAAAATGAAAGTTTAAAATTGATTTTACATGTAACTGAGAAAAGACAAAAACATTCTTAGAAGAAAAAAGGAAAAAGGAAAAGGAAGGTCCACTGCACCCTCTGGTGGTCAGTCACAGTCTGTCTTTTTAAAAGTGAGAATTCTCCAGTTTTCCTAAGTCTGGTCTCTCTATCTCCCCTAGGGGCTAATAAAAAGATGAAATGACAGGATTTGGAAAGGTAGAGCAAGAACAATGACCACCACCTCACAATTACATAGCATTTGAATATTTACAAAGCACTGTCCAAAGGATTCAGATTTGAAAGAGACCTCGAAGGTCATTTAAACCAATTTCTTCATTTTATGGGTGAGAAAAGTTGGGACTTGCCCAACCTCATAAGACTAGTAAGTGAAAAAACTGGGACTCATATCCTGCTCTTCTGGCTCCAAATTGGTTCTACAGATGTCCATTGAATGTCTCGTTGTCATAATCATAATCATAATAATAAAAACTGACATTAATATAGTGCTTTAAAATTTGACATACATTATCTTATTTGAGGCTAGACAATGTACTAGGTGCTGGGAGATCTAAAGACAAAAAGAAAAAAGTTCTTGCCCTCAAGGAGCTTATAGTCCACTACCTCGATCTGACATAAATACTCACAAAATAATGCAAAACAATTTCAAGAGAGAAAGAGGTCTAACAGCTGGAAGGATCAGGAAAAGCCTGACACCTGATCTATGTCTTCAAGGAAGCTGGGATTCAAAAGGCAGAGATGAATAGAGTGCATCCCAGACCTTAAGAAAAAAGGCACCAGGGGCAGCTAGGTGGCGCAGTGGATAAAGCACCGGCTCTGGATTCAGGAGTACCTGAGTTCAAATCCAGCCTCAGACACTTGACACTTACTAGCTGTGTGACCCTGGGCAAGTCACTTAACCCCCATTGCCCCGCAAAAAAAAAAAAAAAAAGAACAAAGGCATCAAAGCAAGACATGGAATATTATATACAAGGAAGAGCAAGTAAGACAATTTGCCTAACAAGAGAGTGTGTGAAAGGCAGAGACATAAAATAAGACCAGAGGGGAAGAAGAGAACCATCTTGTGGAAGGCTTTAAATGCCATGCTCTGGTTAGATCTTTATGTTAGGAATATCAATTTGGCATCAGTGTGGAGGATGAATTGGAAAGGAGAGAGATTGGCAGCAAGCAGACCAATTAGGAAGCTATTGAAATAGGCTATGTAAGAAGTGATGAAGACCTGAATAAAGGTAGAGGTGAGTGAAGAGAAGGGAACAGATGCTGAGAAAGAATCAACAACTGATGTTTAAAGTTTGAAAAGCTTTTTATATACATGAGCCTCACAACAACCCTATGATATAAGTACTATGGGTATTAATATCTCTATTTTGCAGATGAGAAAACTGAGGCACAGAGAAATTAAAAGACTTGCCTGTGGTTGTGAAGCTTCTAAGAATCAGAATTTAAACTTAGGTTTTCCTGACTCCAAACCCAGCACCTACCAAGTGGATATGGAAGTGGAGGAGGGCTAGTGAGGGAGAGGGTGGAGTCATTAATAATTCCTAGATTGTGAACTTCGGTGACAGCCAGGATGGGAGCAACTTCAACAGAAAAAGAATGAGGGGCAGCTAGGTGGTGCAGTGAATAAAGCACTGGCCCTGGAGTCAGGAGGATCAGAGTTCAAATCTGGCCTCAGACACTTGATACTTACTAGCTGTGTGACCTTGGGTAAGTAAGTCACTTAACCCCAATTGCCTCACCAAAAAAATAAAATAAAATAAAAAGAGAATGAGGATGGGTTTGGTGAAAATAAACTCAGTTCTGTTTTGGAAATGTTGAATTTGAGATGCCAATGCTGTAGGACATCCAGTTGCAGATGTTCAATCGATAGTAAGGAGGGGAGATATATAGATTTGGGACTCATCTACATAGAACTGATAGCTGAATTCATGGGAGGTGATAAAATCACCAAGGGAGAGATCATAAAAAGAGAAAGCAAAAAGGTTCCAGGCAGAGTCAGGAGACTGAGAAGGGGTCATAAAGGTAGAGGGAGAAACTGAGAAAGAACTAAAGCCAAGAAGAAGAGAGGAGCAATCTTAGCATGGCAACAGGGACTCAAGTAGAAGAGATGAGCCGGGCAAGGAAAAGGGACACTTCTTCATCAAAGACTGGAGCAAAAGAGGAGACGAAAGGGCATGCTGAGGGGAGGATTTGGGTGTGGAGTGGTAGAGAAGGGGGACCTAATGATAGAGGGCCCCTCAGTAAAGTAGGAGGAGAGGGAAGGGCATGAGGAGCCTCAATGGTCTCGCCACATCACAATCAGGAAAGCCGGGAGGGAAGCCTAGATACAAAGACACAACAGAACTGACTCGATTAGTAAGGCTGCAGGGTTCATATTCCCCCCAAAAGGTCATTTAGTTAAGCCTCCACATCATAAAGACAAGGAAACTTGAGGTAAAATGATTTACCCAAGATGACAGAAGTTGATGTGTTGGAGCGAGGATTTGAATCCAGTTCTCCTGGCTCCAAATTTCGTGCTTTTTCTACTGTATTTTTCTACTGCTTCTGGAGGTAAAGGATGTTGTCAAGGATACAGCTAGCATCGATCTTGTGATGGTCATCGTTGGCCAGTCCTTCAGTATATTCTTAGAATGCAGCTAGCATTGATCTTGTGGTAGTAGTCATTATTGCCCAGCCCTTTGGTTCATTCTAAAGTACGATTAAGACCGAAGACAGGGGCAGCTAGGTGGCGCAGTGAATAAAGCACCGGCCCTGGATTCAGGAGTACCTGAGTTCAAATCCGGCCTCAGACACTTGATACTTACTAGCTGTGTGACCTTGGGCAAGTCACTTAACCCCCATTGCCCTGCAAAACAAAACAAACAAACAAACAAACAAACAAACAAAAAGACAGAAGACAGCTTTAAATACAGGTTTAGGCATGAGACTTCTCTACACACACCACAGAGGGAAAGATAATCAGGTACACAGCTTCTCCACAGCCACAGTGCTCTGCCAAAATTCTCTCTCCTGTCAAGAGCCACAATTTGGAAACACCAGAGGTCCCCACTTTCCTGCTTTTATATACTGCCTACAGGCAACCTCAAAGTGGGGAAGAGGCGGGTTCCTTCTTTAGACATATTGGCAGCAATTGCTGCCTTCCTACTTCCTTCCCTTTCCTGATGTGGTACTCCTGCAAGCCTTTTTCACATCTTTGTCAATACTCCTCATTCTCTACAGCCTGTTCCAGGTTTACAAGTACTATGAAGTTCCCTCATAGGCATCCCAGTACCCTAGGTTTGTTGATAAGCCCTAAGTTTCAAGAACTTAGGTTTGTGAATATGCACAATACTGCCTATGTTGATGTGTTATTGTGTTTTGTTTGTGTGTGTGGGGGGGGGGGGGGCAATTGGGGTTAAGTGACTTGCCCAGGGTCACACAGCTAGTAATTGTTAAGTGTCTGAGTCCAGATTTGAACTCAGGTCCTCCTGAATCCAGGGCCGGTGCTCTATCCACTGCGCCACCTAGCTGCCCCGATGTGTTTTTATTATTTTAAGAAAATCATAGATAACCGGGCTAGAGATTCTCGTCCTGTGGTCTGTGAAATTTTCAAACACGTATTTTGCTCACTAATATAACTGGCTTCTTTTTAAATCTATGTATTTTAGGTTGTTGTTTTTTTTTTTAAGTTGGTCATTTGTTTTTGTTGTTGTTGTTTGGGTCTTTCTATCTCATATAGTAGCCACTCACTGGCCAACATTACTGCATTACTGTTGGTTTTTTTTTTGTTTTTGTTTTTGTTTTTTTTAGTGAGGCAATTGGGGTTAAGTGACTTGCCCAGGGTCACACAGCTAGTAAGTGTTAAGTGTCTGAGGCCGGATTTGAACTCAGGTACTCCTGAATCCAGGGCCGGTGCTCTATCCACTGCGCCATCTAGCTGCCCCACTGCATTACTGTTGATTGACTCATAAGCTTTGACTCTGCTGTGTGGGTTCCTCCATCCTTAGAAAGCCTACTGGGCCTAACACCAAGGGCTCAACATACTGGTGCTGGGCTTAACGTGGACACCTGATTGGTGTTAGCCCTGCTGAAGTTCAGAGCTCTCCAACTCAAGCAATATGCTAGCCTGCCACTGTATTTTGCTTTATGGATTTAAAAATATTATTCTAAAGAGGGGTTGAGGCTTCACCAGACAGTCAAAAGGGGCCCTGAAGCAGAAAAAGGTTAAAAGTTTCTGGCCTGGGGGCAGCTAGGTGGCCCAGTGGATAGAGCACCAGCCCTGGATTCAGGAGGACCTGAGTTCAAATCCGACCTCAGACACTTGACACTTACTAGCTGTGTGACCCTGGGCAAGTCACTTAACCCTCATTGCCCTGCTCCCTCCCCCCCAAAAAAAGTCTCTGGCCTGAGAGATTTTAGCGGGTGTTTCCTCAGGGGGATCTGAGTGCCAACAACCAGACAACAGAGAACTGGCAACCCAGAAGGCACATAATCCAGGTTCTCTGATAGGCCTACAGACTGGAAGCGGCATAGTAAGGCATGAACCTTGTAATATAAACTTATTCCTATAGTATAGACTTATTCCAGTAATTGGCATTATTTATAAACCACAGGTGTACTTCAAGGTGGTTTTTACAGTCAACAAAGGTTTATTAAGCACCACATGCCAGGCACTATTCTCAGCAGTGTGAAAGAGGACTGAGCCTACTATTCTTTTGTTTTTGTTTTTAAGTTTTGCAGGGTAATGAGGGTTAAGTGACTTGCCCAGGGTCACACAGCTATTTAAGTGTCAAGTGTCTGAGGCTGGATTTTAACTCGGGTACTCCTGAATCCAATTGCGCCACCTAGCTGCTCCCGCCTACTATTCTTTTGCCAAGGCAACCCTGTGACTTTGAGACTTGGGGCCATGGGAAAATCTCTCTCTATGGAAAACTAAATGGCAAGTGGGCCTCACGAACACCATGAACTTGGGTCAAGAAATGGGCTCAATAGACAGGAGGATTCAAATATTGTGGTGGACAGTGGCAGGTAAACACGGAGCCCAAAGCAAAGTCATTCAGGAAAATAAGCAAGGTAAGAATTTGTAGAAAATCTTTTATTGGCTATTTCTATTCCTTCACCCAAATCCCCATGGCCCTGGCCTAGAACCCAACAAGCTTCAAAGGCTTTCTCCTGCCTGACTTTTGGGAAGAGGGCGGACGGGGAATGGGAAGAAATGGTACCATAGGTTAAAACAGTAGGGAGATAAACACCCGTACTCAGGTTGTGTCGGTGGGAAGGGCAACATCTGCCCCTCTGGAGTAGTTCCCCCTAGCGGACCCTCAGAACAATGGCTCCACTTCTCAGGGGATGGATCAAGAATGGAGATGGCATTTGTCCCTTGGAGGCATAAAGGATAACCCACCACTTTCCTTCTTGATCCAATGTTCATACCCATAGCTTGAGACCCCATTGCTGAACCAATGTCTCTCCTGGAGATGGGGCCTACAAGTAAAGGGCAAAGAGGTGACTAGCCAGAGCTTCAGAATATAGCTCTGAGTGCTAAGCAAATATAATAGGGAGAGGAAAAAAACAACACAAGTCAAAGAGAAGATAAGAATGAATTTGCCCGGTAGGAGTAGAAGGGTAGGGAAAAGACGGGGGAGAAAAGGTTAAAATACAGGTCATCAGTAAAACCTGTGGGGCCCTTGCTAAAGGACACTCTGGCCTTTCAGGAATGGGGCCATCAATCCTCTTCCCCATTTCATGCTTCAAAAGGGAAGAAGGGAACTGCCTGTCCCATTTCAGACAAGAGGCCAGGACACAAAATTGGGTGAACACTATCATTCCTAGCTTCAGCCTTCTTGTCTGACAGCTGCTGAGAAGTAGGGTTTTGCCTTTGAGACTGGAGGGTCTCTCGGCTCAGAGCTGCAGGCTCTGTTTCTTTCTTAGGCCTAGCTCTACAGGCACCGTTGCCTCTCTCCTGCCTGGTACCTTTATTGCCAGCATACCAGGCAATGGGTATTATCACCACTCTTTCAGGTACTGTTTGTCCTCAGCCCAATTCCTGCTTGGCTGGGGGGGAAATGAGGGCCTTTGGCTATCGATTTCTGCCCCAAAGAAAAACCCACCAGGTAATGGGCAGTTTTGAGAACCAGAGCAGTTCTGCCATGGAAATCTAGCTAGCCGGGCCTCTTTCCCACAGTTCTGCTATCCTGAGCCAGAGATAAATAACTCCCTTGGGAGGGTACTGGGCCTTCGGGGTCTCTGGGAATAAGAGATGCCTTGGGGAACAGGCAAAAGGGAAGGGAGAAAAAGCTGCCTATTCCTGGCCCTGGCCTGATGGAGTCAGGGAACCAGAGTTTACTTCTTCCCATTTGCCACTTACCCCCACCCTCAACCCAGGTCCTGCTCTCCCAGGTTCAGAAATCTGAGTCAGCATCTAGTAACTCAGCCTCCATTAAGTTGGTACGGGAATGAATGGGGGCTAGACAAGGCCGACGACCCTGAGCCCAGGCCACAGGGCCTGGCGGAGTTGGCAGAAATGGATCTTGGAGAGAGTTTGGCTCTGGACAGAAAGGGTTGGAGACGAGGGTCCAGGCCCCATGTCGATGGGTCTCCCCTGCTCCCCAGGGCCCTGCCACCAGGCACTTCTGCCGGGGTAGCTGAGGCAGGCGGGGCACTGCACTAGGCGCAGGGACAGGATGGCAAAGCTCCGTGGCTGGTGCCAGAGGGCACACCTCTTTCTTCCTCTTCCTTCTCTTCTTCTTCCTTGCCAGGCGTTTCTGTAGCTCTGGGGAGATCTCTGCCTCAACCAGCCACTTGTTAGCTTGTTCTTCTGGGGGTACTAGGAGAAAGGAGAAAGAGAATGTGCAGTTATTTCGCCATGCTGTGGGGGACAAGGGAGCTAACGGAATCCTTCCCTTGGCTCTGCCCACCTCCCCTCACTCATTTGAGACCACCTGTTCTTCCAGCTCTAGGATTTGCTGTTTTGTCCTGGTAACCTCTCAATCCTAGTAGCCTGAGGCTCTAGTGCCACCAAGTTCCATGAAGTGTAGCTCTGGAAAGCAGCTTATAATTCATCAGGTTTAACCACCTGATTTTACAGATGAAGAAACCAAGTGTCAGGGAAGTTAAGATCAAGGTCACAAAGCAAAGTAAGAGCCAAAACTAATACCCAGATCTCACCATTCCTGGTTTTTCCCCCCCAACTTATTACTACCCCTTCCAGAGCAAAGGTTCTTAACCCAGGGTCTGCAAACTTTAAAATTTTGATAACTGCATTTCAATATAATTGGTTTCCTCTGTAATTTATGCATTTTTAAGAACATGATTGTGACAAGGGGTCTGCGGATTTCACCAGACTGCCAAAGGGGTCCACTGCACAAAAAAAAAGCTCACGAGCCTCTGCCCTGGAGTCATCTCCAGTAACCCATGGCCCCCTTTTCTCTTCCCCACCCAATCTCTGCCCCTTGTACCTGGAGTCCCTACAGGAGTGACTGACACATCCTGGGGCAGGATAGCTCCCCTTCGGGCCACCATTTTGGTGACGTGTTGGGCCCAGGCAGAGGAGACATCAGCTGAGGGCTCATTGAGATCAAAGGCCAAACCGGCTATGGAAACAAAGAAAAGGATGGCTAAATAACATCATCATGGGCTTAGCCTGAAACCCCTTTCTTTCTTCATACCAGTCACCTTCAGCCAATACTTGTATTCCACAGGGAAAGTTGTATTTTGTTTTACACTATGATTTCACTGATGTAGAACCTTAGGTACGGAACCTCCCTCTACCAACTCAGAGCAGTATATATTCTGCAACTTAGAGTCTTCGAGAGTTGTCTAGAGGCGAAGTGATTTGGTCAGGGTCACACAATTAGAATGTACCAGAGGCAGGACTCGAACCCAGATCCTCTTGACTGAGGTCAGATCTTTATTCATTGTACCATGCTGGCATAGAGAAGAACAAAGTCTCTCAAACAGTGGCTGACTTCAGCGAATGGGACACTGGATAGAGGGGTGGAAAGTAATTAGCAAAGCCAAAGGACCACCACAGAAGTCAAATCATCCTGTCAAAAGGAGAAAGACAGACATAAAGGACAAGAAGAAGGAAAGAAAGGAGAAAGTGGAAAAGAAAGAAAAGAGAAAAGGGAGAGAGGAAGGAAGAGTATAATTTCCCACAGCCAAGGATCGGCTCATATCTCCATGCCATCCTCTATTGGACAACTGCTGGGGCTGGGAATGGGACAGAACCTCACCCACAGGCCCATCATGGGACACAGTATGCATGCTGAAGGAGAGTTCTTGGCCTGGATTCTGTAGTAACTCCCGTCGTTTAGAGAAAGCCTTGGCAATCATCTTGCTTTTCTTGATTCGTTTGGGTTCATCATCACTCTGCCCAGTCAACCTGTGGGGAAGAGAGGTTGTGACAGAGAGGGGGCAGGGAACAGATTTCCCATCAACATTTTTGGAAGAATAGTAATTGACCACTCCTTACCACCCTGCTTTGATTCTCTCCTGTTACACTTTCCCTAGAGAATATTATTTTTTTTTTTGAGGCAATTGGGGTTAAGTGACTTGCCCAGGGTCACACAGCTAGCAAGTGTTAAGTGTCTGAGGCCGGATTTGAACTTAGGTCCTCCTGACTCCAGGGCCAGTGCTCTATCTACTACACCACCTAGCTGCACCCCTAGAGAATATTCTAAGCACAAACACTAAAGTGCTCAAGGGGTGATAAGATAGCTCCCTGATGACCCAAATTCTCAACTATCACAGACCCCAAAGAAAAAAGGTCTTTCTAGAAGAGAAGAAGAAAAAAAAAAGATGAGAAGTATCCTGGGTTCTACGAATACAAACGAATTCTTTTTTTGTTTGTTTGTTTTGTTTTGTTTTGCAGGGCAATGAGGGTTAAGTGACTTGCCCAGGGTCACTCAGCTAGTAAGTGTCAAGTGTCTGAGGCTGGATTTGACCTCAGGTCCTCCTGAGTCCAAGGCCGGTGCTTTTATCCACTGCGCCACCTAGCTGCCCCTGAGGAAATTTTTTAGGATGTTCCCTCTCAGGGAGCCTGAAATTGTGCCTTTGCCCCACCTGCACCAGGTACGTCTCCAGATGAGTAGAGTAGCCTTTGTCCAGACCCAAGTGCTCATGGCAATACCAGTGCCAAACATGGCAAACAAGTTGATCTTTTCCACCAGAAGGCTGGGACGATTCTTGATCTCACAATCAGTAATTGGCTTCTTGGTTGGCAGCCCGATAGTCACGTTGGCTTGGCACCTGTGTGTGGTGAGGGATGGGGGAGGGGGAAGGACATGACTCAGCAGGCCCCCTCTGATATCCAGCACCCCATGATTGCCAAAAGTTTAGCCCAGTCCTTTATACTGGCCTCACATATAAGTGAGAACCTTCATTCTAGGGCCAGAAAGAAATTTGGTCTGAAAAAAATCAGAATGTGAGCAGGTATCTTCTAATAAAATGTTAAAATATGGCAAGGGTACTGTCCTCTAGCTCAGAAGCTACTTGTGCTCCCTGCTCTCAGATCCATCATTCCTATGACTCTGGTAAATGTAGGAAAAGCTCAAGGAGGTATTTCAGACTGTTGGCCCTTTAAACACATCTCCAAGTTTAATCATGAATTAACTGCTATGCAGAGAAACTGAAGCTAGTTGCTAGGAAGGAATTCACAAAATTGGAAGACATGGTCCCTATGGCCAATTTATAGCCTAATTAGAGAAGGTAAGGCATGAAGTAACTTGCTAATGATTACAAAAGCCATGCTAACAAGTACAAAACATAGTTCTGTGCCACAAATTGAGGACATGAGGGCTGATGGGACCCACAGACCCACAGGAGTTAGAGCTGGAAGAGACCTCAGAGATAAGCTAGTCAAAGTAATAGGGAGCTTTGAGATTGGCCTGGAAGGAAGAAGCCTTAACAACCAGATTACACCAAGGGACTTATAAGGCACGGAGGAGACATGTTAGGCACAGGCATTAGACACAGAATGAGCCAATGTTGGCTGCTATTTGGTTCAGAGGCTGCAAAAAATGTCCTCCTGCACTTCTACACAGCAGTCCAGTTTCTCTCTACTGCAGCCCAGGCTCCTCCCTCACTCCCCTTCCAGAGGCTGAGCCCCATACTCACAGCACATAGTCCCGGAAGCTTCGCTCCCACTCGGCCTGGTTGAAGAAGTCATAGAAATGGCAGCTGAAGGTGATGAGCACAAAGCCAAAGGCTAGAAAGCCAAAAATGCCTAGGGGAGAGCAGAGGTATTACCCTATTACTCCATCCCTTACTTGGTGATGCTATTGCTGGGTGGATTAGAACCCACTACCAGGGAAGAGAGAAGCAGGGAGAAGGAAGCTTGCCCCCAAATGGTGCTTAAAGGCAGCTAGTTCTCCGGTGTTAACAAGCTAGATTCAGTACTAGACTACCAGAAAGTAGTCTAGTACTGAACCTACTTCCTTTCAACAGAAAGTAAAAAGAAATGGGTCCAACCAGTGAAGGGCCCTGCAGCGGGAAGCAAGACATCATAGGAAACAGCACAGGCTAAAACATCAGGCTCTTCTGTAGCCCAGAAAGAGGGGCCAGAGACTAAAGAGGGTTGGGGATGTGGAGGGTCTTGTGCGACCCATTATCTTCTCCAATTCCCCTCCTACTTCAGGTGGATAGGCAGTACCTAGGAACATCCTGTTTGCCTGGATTTTCCCAGTCCTTTGTCTCTGTTCATTTGTTTCACTGAGTCATAGTACAGACAGCTTCCCCCTGCTGCCACCTCTAAGAGCCCTTCTCTGAAACCCATTTGTTACCCCTTTCTCCCATCTTTGGAAGAGTGGAGTATAAAGGGGCAACATAATATATAATAATAATAGCATTTATGTAGCACTTTGATGTCTGTTAGGTGTCTCACACACACTACTCATCTGATACTTGAAATAACCTTCGGAACTAGGAACTATTACTATCACAAATGAGGAAACTGAGTCTGAAAGAGGGTAAGTGACTTGCCTATGGTCCTACAGTGACTACTCAGTGATTAGAACTTGGATCTTGGGCAGCTAGGTGGTGCAGTGGATAAAGCACTGGCCCTGGATTCAGGAGTACCTGAGTTCAAATCCGGCCTCAGACACTTGACACTTACTAGCTGTGTGACCCTGGGCAAGTCACTTAACCCTCATTGCCCAGCAACACCCCCCCCAAAAAAGAACTTGGATCTTCTTGACTCTATTCTCGAGATGACCTGGCTGCCAAAAGAAAGATTCTTGAGGGCATGGGCTATTTATTGGTCATTTTCTCTCTGTGTCCTGGCAGAATGTCACATATGTGCTGGGCACTTAATACATGCTGGTTAAATTGAACTGAACTGAATGGAAGGACTGGCGGGTGTTACAGAGCAGCCCTACTCACCCAGACGCAGCATGGTTTCGTTGATCTTGCTAGCTGCCTTCTCACTCAGTAACCCAGGGTGATTGCTTTTGATAGAGAAGAGAGTCATAACTCCTGGAAAAAAACAGAAAAAGCACTTCAAAGGTTATCGACCAAGGGAATCCCACAGAGAAGAGCCATGTGTGTGATAGCACACCAACCAGGGGTAGTTATCTTTGTGCTGACTTTGAGCTTGGGAACAGTGGGGATTAAATAAGGCACTCAAAACTCTACGGAGGACTAACACACCAGGAACAGGACAAACCAGCACTTTGAGGAGCTGATGCAAGGGGAAAGATAGGTCCAGTATTAACCAATGCTGACAGGTCAAGTTAGTGCTAGAGGATAGAGAATAAAATGGAGATCTCAATAGGGGCACACATGAAGGTGAAGAGACTGAGTGTAAACTGAATTACAGAAAGAGAACAGAACAAATAAGAGTTTAGGAGAGGGGGCAGCTAGGTGGCGCAGTGCATAGAGCACTGGCCCTGGATTCAGGAGGACCTGAGTACAAATCGAGCCTCAGACACTTGACACTAGCTGTGTGACCCTGGGCAAGTCACTTAACCCTCATTGCCCCCCCCCCCAAAAAAAAAGAGTTTAGGAGAAAATAAGATACAGCGGGAATGGAAGTCTGACACAGGGATCATTAACATACATAGTGTTTATGTACTGTTGGGGAGAGGATGACAGGTACATATGTAGGGTGGGAAACTGGGACGTGAGGGTATATGTGAAAGTGGTATAAACGCCTCCATCAGGGCAAGAGGATGGGCCAAGGTTGTTCATGGTTAAGGTGGCAGAGTTGAGAAGGTTTTTCTGGGCCAAGTAGCACAATATGCATACCAAGGTGTGTGAGGTTTGAAATCAGGAGAGACCTGGGTTTGAATCTCATTCCTAAAATTTACTAGCTCTTGAACTATGACCAAGTAACTTCACCTGAGGTCCAGTTTCCTCATCTATAAAATGGAACAATAACATTTATAGGAATTGCATCATAAGAATATTATATGAATCCTAAAGCTTTTTTTTTTAATATTTGGATTTTGTTTGTTTTTTTGTTTTTGTATTTGTTTTGGGGTTTGTTTTTCTTTCTTTTTTTTTTTTTTGCAGAGCAATGAGGGTTAAGAGACTTGCCCAGGATCACACAGCTAGTAAGTATCAAGTTTTTGAGGCTGCATTTGAACTCAGGTCCTACTGAATCCAGAGCCAGTGCTTTATCCACTGTGCCACCTACTCGCCACCTTTAAGTTTATTCTTATTTCTTTTTTTGTGGGGCAATGAAGGTTAAGTGACTTGCCCAGGGTCACACAGCTAGTGTCAAGTGTCTGAGGCCGGATTTGAACTCAGGTCCTCCTGAATCCAGGGCCAGTGCTTTATCCATTGCACCACCTAGCTGCCCCTAAAGTACTTTTGTTGGTGTTTTTGAGACTGGGTCTTCCATGCTGGGAAAACAGTGACTGCTTATGTATGGTTCCTAACCCAATTCTGAAAAGCATGGAAGCTTTGGCTTGCTCTGTTTTTCCATTCTGTGCAGGTCTGCTTTTTCTAAGGCATCCTTCTGGTCCTGTTCCCAATGGCTCACACAGTATTGGTGCCAGACCTCATATGGATGTCTGATGGACACAAGCTCAGAACTCCTGAGCTCCAGTGACCCACCAGCTTCAGCCTCCCCCAACGTCAGGGATCACTGGTGTGGACTACTACACCCTGCAATAGATTCCTTTACAAGCCTTGAAGCACTAAATAAGATGTCAGTTAATGCTTATTACCTCACACAGAGTAGAGTTCAATCAATACTTGTTGACCGATTGATCCGGGGTCTCCCACTCACCTCGGATGAGGAAATAACCTCCAACAATAAGCACCAGACCAATCGGGGCCAACACGAAGCCAGCTCGGTAACGGTAATTCTTGTAGCCCACGAAACAGATGCCACTCACTGAATCCCCATCCACCTAAAGTGGGAGGGGAGTTGGTCACATGATACCGCACCCGGATCCACGCCCTCCAGGACCCCAACCCCTCCCTTAGCCTGTACCTGGGCCACAGCAAGAATGGCCACGGTGAGAACAAATGGCAGTGACCAGGTGAGCAGGTGGAAATAGGAGGTCTTGCCAGAGAGGGGCTGGTAGGTGGTACCCAGGGCCTTGAAGGAGGTGTGCCAAGCATAGGTGAGCACCACAAACCAGACCACGCCCGCCATAAGCGCGTAGTATACAATGACGAAGATGATGACACAGGACAGGGTTTCGTTGGAGCTGTGGGGACAGATACGGAGTCACTAGACAAGGCCGTCCTACTGTTCTCTTCCCCCACCAAATCCCTAAAATACCCCCGTTAACTCAGCGGACCAAGCTTACAGGGACTCTATACAGGGACAATGTCCAATTATAGCAGAGAGGACCTGACCCCAAGGCGACAGGGGCAGGGGTGAGGGGACATGAGCTAAACACAGGTTCCAAAGGCTTGGGATCTGAAGTGTATGCTGGGTTTTTCTAATTCCAAGTTGATGCTTCCTTGGTGCAAAGACCAGAATATGCTAACCTCTCCCCAACTTCCTTCCCCCGCACCTTTTGGTTCCCCGGGTACCTACGTGGGCTCCCCCAGCCGCATGGTACCATCAGCTCTGCAAACAATCTCCCGTCGGGCACCATCCATGAACTGGGCCAGCCAGCCGATGCTACCCACAAAGAAGCAAGCATTGACATAAAAGAGGATGACAGCAGGGTATCGATTCGAATTCTTCCAGTCAGCAACAAATGTGGCCTGAGGGTGATGAATGGCACATTCAGGAAGAACTGTGTTGTCTACCTCCGCCTTGGACTCCCCACTGCCACCGTCCACTCCCAGCCCTTCCCTCCGCATGGCGTGGATGCTCCCTAACCAGTCCCTCTCCTACTTCCTGTAAACCTAGTATCCTCCTTGTGCTCCTGACTTTAATCTCTGGCAGCACCCACCCCTGCCCACCTCTCCCTGCCTCTGCCCAGGCCGTGCTCTGTGCCTGGAAGGCTTTCCTTCCTCACTTCTTCTGGAAACCCCTACCAACCTTAAAGGCTAAGCTAAGGTGCCTCCAGGCGTTCTCACTACCCTCGACCAGAAACTACTTGGTATTTGCTTCTATTTGGGTTTACTCTGCACCTCCTCAGTCCCTCGAGAATGTAAGCTTCTTGTGGGTCAGGACTGAATTTGTTGTCTTTGAGTCTCCCGGGCCTAGGACAATGCCTTGCCCACAGAAGATGCCTAACACTTTTTTTTTTTTTTTGAGGGGCAATGGGGCTTAAGTGACTTGCCCAGGGTCACACAGCTAGTAAGTGTCAAGTGGCTGAGGATGGATTTGAACTCAGGTCCTCCTGAATCCAGGGCTGGTGCTTTATCCACTGCGCCACCTAGCTGCCCCTAACACTTGTTAAATTGAACTGAACTCCTCCATCCTTGGGGGCCTCCTCACCTCCCTGGCCTCCCGTATTCAAGACCCAGGGTGCTGCCTTCCTCCTCCCCACCCTCCCAGGCTGACCAGGGTGAAGAAGGTGCAGAGGCCAGTGACGGCGCCAAAGGCAGCGATATAGTTGTGCATGTCTTGGTGTTCAGCCTCCGTGAAGAGCGGGTTCTGGCACTGGATCCCACAGCCTTCCACATCCTCGTACCAGCTGTTGGGGTTATCTGTGCGGACCAAGGGCGACTCGCATTGTCCTGAGCTGTTGAACTTGATGTTTTGCACCTCATTCTAGGATATCATCAGGGTGGGTAAGATGGGAAGAAGAGAATGGGGAAAATGGTGGTCAGGAATCATTTATACTCATGTATATAAATGTTTATATACATGTTTATAATATATACAATGTTCATATATGTTTATAATAATGGATAGAAATTTGTCATTATATTGTACATATATACGTATAATGATATATATCAATTTGCATAATAACGATGTGTAAAAATTAGTATTGACAATAACAGATAACAACTTCATTTAAAATCTATTTTGTGGACCTAGCCCTTGATCCAATTCTTTTGCAGACCATTCTCTAGCTGCTGTTCTACAAATGTGCCTCTAGTCTCCATGGAATAAGTGTGAAAGTCAGGACAGTGATGGCTTCCCATCCTAGATACTTAGCCAAGGGATCCCTTCCAATAATACCACTACTAATGACAGAAGCCAGCATCTAGATTGGGCTTTATGGCTGGCAAAATGCTTTCCATGTTAGCTCATCTGATCCCCTATCCATTCTCCAAGGTGCTTTAATTATTCCTATTTTCCAGATGAAGAAACTGGGCCTAGAAAAAGTTAAGGGATTTATTTGTCCAGGAGTACAAAGCTAGTAAGCAGGAGTCAAACTCGGGACTTGTTAACTCAGGGTCAGGTGTGCATCCATTGCCCCACCCAGCACTGGTTATGGCCTGGCTGATCAGCTCATCAGTGGCTCATGTTTTCCTGGGTCCTACTCTGTTTCTTTTCAAACATACCAATCTGATCACAAATTGATCATCTCCTGTCATAGTCTAATACTATACTAGGGCTCCTCTATTTCCAGATTTTTTTTTGGGGGGGGTGAGGCAATTGGGGTTAAGTGACTTCCCCAGGGTCACACAGCTAGTAAGTGTTAAGTGTCTGAGGCTGGATTTGAACTCAGGTCCTCCTGAAACCAGGGCCAGTGCTCTATCCACTATGCCACCTAGCTGCCCCCAGATTTTTATTATTATCATTATCATTATCATTATTATTGGAAAGAGGTAGTTGAGGCTTATATAAGGAAAAACTTTTAACCATTAGAACCACCCCCAAAATGTAACTGGCTGCCTACAGAGATAATGGGTTCCCCCTCACTTGAGGTCTACTTGTTTGATGTGTGGTAAAGCCATTCAAGCTGATTCTGTTTGATTTGTTTCATTTGGTGCTTACGGCTTGTTGACTTACTCTATAACTAAGAAGAGGATCCCTTCCACACTGCAACTTTCTCCATCACATTTTTGCTTTAAAGAGTGTCATCATGACAAATTAAATGGGAATTTGGTTCTTTTGTGGAAGCCGCAGAAAACACACAAAGGCCAGCAGATGATACAGAAAAAGTTTAGAAACTTGGAAATACATAAAATATATATATATTATTGTATAATATCAAGATATTAGATATTTTTGGGGGGTGGGGCAATGAGGGTTAAGTGACTTGCCCAGGGTCACACAACTAGTAAGTGTCAAGTGTCTGAGGTCGAATTTGAACTCAGGTCCTCCTGCATCCAGGGCCAATGCTTTATCCACTACGCCACCTAGCTGCCCCTGATATTTTATCCTTTAATACCATAATAATTCAGACTTCTTCACTTTTATGAAGGAAGGGCCTGATTTTTTCAGACTGAAATCTGCTATGCTCCTAACCCTGCCCCCTTATGTGGAAGAGATAACTATACTATGAAAGACAAGGCAGCCTGCCCCCCTCATCCTGCCCTCCCTGGACCACTTCCCTACATCCAGTACCCTGTCATATTTGGAATCCCCTGGTCTTCATTCGTACTTACTGGACAGCCTTCTGGAAAGTGGTCTGGGGTGCATTTCAGGAAGTCAGGCCAGCCCCGTTCCCGCTCGACAATGGCGCAGGGTCCCCGAGTGGCCTGGCACAGGGTTCGGCTAGGCAGCTCCACCCGATCATTCTCACACTTGGGCATGTAGACAGCACAGAGCAGGGGCTGGATCACTGCCCAACAGCGGGGAGCATTCCGAAGGCCTGGGATGAAGGAAGCAGTGAGGATAAACAGAGCAGCGAAAGAGACCCTCCCTCCCCTTTGATTAAAGATGGTACTGCAAATACCCCCACTGTGTCTTAGGGCACTCCTCATTGTAACCCCTCGGACCAGGCATGGCCAGAGGCATTAAATCAGGGTAACACATTGTACTAGTGATCTCGAAGCCTTTCACTGCCATAATCAGTGGAAAGGGGGGAAACCTGAGACAGCTAGGCAAGAAACCCTCACCCCCTTCACTCAGTGGAGTATGCTGCCAGTTCAAGAGACCTCAGAAGCCTCTTCCACTTGCTACAACCCCCAGAACCCTCGTTCCCCCTTACCAAGCTGAGGTGAAACAGAGAGGAGGTGGGAGCATAGGAAGAGGTGGTCAGAGGAGCCAGGTACTCCGTGGCCAGAGAGAGAAGAAACAGGAAGTCAGATGGAGAAAAACAGAGTAGACTCTGTGCATGTCAGCAGGAAGGTGCCAGAAATAGGCAACTGGAACCCTCCACCCAGCCCCATCACCCCTGCCCACTGCTCATCCCTGGGGCCCAGCCCTTTTTCTCCTCTTCTGTCCCCAAGCAGCCCCTCCTAACCTATCCCTACTTCATTATTAGGTAAAAGTCTGTCCCTGAGGCAGCTGTATTGGGGATGACATACAGCAGTATGGGATCTAGGGTGAAATTACTCAATGGGCTGTGTTCGTGGAAGACTCCCTATCCTCTGAAGCACACCGGGGCACTGAGAGATCTAACACAATAAGTTAACAGCTCTCCTCACAATGAGGGTGTCTCCAGGGCACACTGTGATGGGCCTGATAGCAGCCATACAAAGTGCAAAGGCACAATTTCAGGCTTCCTGAGAGGGAACATCCTAAAAAATTTCCTCAGGGACAGCTAGGTGGCGCAGTGGATAAAGCACCGACCCTGGATTCAGGAGGACCTGAGTTCAAATCCAGCCTCAAACACTTGACACTTACTAGCTGTGTGACCTTGTGCATGTCACAAAACCTGCATTGCCCCACAAGAACAAAAAACTAAAACTAAAAAATTTCTTCCATCCCGTGAATGATACAGGCTTCTGTGCATCAGAATTACTCCTCTCCACCTCCTGACCCCAAACAAGCAATGGGGTAACTCTGCCATTTTATAAGGTCCCAGGGTCATAAGTTTAGGGCTGGAAGGCCTAATATAATGGACCGAGGCCCAGGGAGGTGAAACAATTGACCCAAAGTCACACAGGCAGGAGGCAGCAGAGCTCAGATTTTCGCCCAGATCCTTTGAATCTGAATTCAGTTCTTTCCCCACTGGACTGCCCTTTTTCTTCTCTGGACACTATCCATTAGAATGTGAGCTCCTTGAGGTCAGGGATTGTGTTTTACCTTTATTTGTACCTCTTGGACTTAGAACATTGCCCAGAGCATAGGAAGCACTCAATAAATGTTTGGTGACTTATTGACTAATGGGAGTGATTGCTTTGTAGGGCCAAGGGGATGGGGAAGTATTGGGCATTGATAGACCAGCAACAATCATGCTCATTGGCTGTACCTGGCACTGCCTTCTTTGCCCTCCTACCAAGTTCCAAGGTAGGGACTGTTTTCATTTATATCCCCTAGCAGAGTGACCTGGTACAAAGTAGGCATTTAATAAATGTCTGTTAAATGGAACTGTTTGGGAGCTAGGCTTGGTTCGGAAAGGGACAAAGCTTAGGAGACATCCTTCTCCTTCTCATTTGGAATCTCTGGATGTGGGGAGAAGCTGGAAGAAGGCATGGGCTAGAAATTCAGAAGATCCAAGAGAAATCCCAGATCTAAATTGACCTGGTAAATTTCATAAGATAAATACAAATTTCCGTTAAAAGTAGCTCTCCCAAAGCTTTCAGGTTCTTAGCTGAGCATGATTACCATCATCTACTAATTAACGAGCATGTACCTGCTACTTTCCAGGTATAAGAGGCAACAAGGTGGCTCAGTGGTTAGAGATGAGCCTAGAGTCAGGAAGACCTGAGTTCAAATCCAGCCTCAAACACTTACTACCTGTGTGACCCTGGACAAGTCACTTAATCTCTGCCTTAATCTACTGGAGAAGGAAATGGCAAACCACCCCAATATCTTTGCCAAAAAACTCCATAGACAGTGTTGGGGTCATAAAGAGTCAGGCATGACTAAACAATAACAACTTCCAGGTGCAGTGTTAAATTCTAGGAATACAGAAAGAAAACCTACCTTCAAGAAGCTTACAATCTAATGGGGAAACTACATCTGCTAGTACTCAGTCCTCTAGACCAATGGTGTCAAACTCAAATAGAAACAGGGGCCATTAATCCATACATTAAGAGCCCTATAGATTGCATATTGCCTTAGTTTTAAAATGTAGTATTGTCTATGTTTTATTGTGTTGTAATTGATTTTGTTCATTTCAACCTCTTTCATCTGTACCTGGGAGTGCTGAGGTGCGTGCAGCCTTTATGAAAAGTAAAGAGCAGATGATTCCTGTCCTCAAGGAATTTACAACTTAGGAAAGCAACCTAGGTTATGCACAGCCTTCTGGGATGGCTAGGACCCCACACAAACATCTCCAGTGTTTAGTGAGGCCTTACCAACTATGTCCTTCTCTTGGGCAAGGCCCCAGCTTTGAGACAGATCAAACTGCTCTTCAAATCAGCTCATGTAACTGACTATGGGTCTTAAACAAGATCTACGTCAACCTTATTCACCCTCCCACCCATACACCCCATGGATCCAAGCAAGCCATGTTTTCCTTGTTCTGTTTCTCCACATTACCTAGGGTAATAGTAATACACATATCATACAATAGGCCAACAAAATGAAAGGGCTGAGCTGATGAGAGTGAGTCAAGGAAGACAGAAGTTGAAGGTGAGAAGAATCAACTGGGTGCTTGGCATCTGGGCCTGCTTCTTTGGCCCTGACCCTTCAGAAATGAAGCTAATGTTTTTTTGCACCTGGTACACACCTTCTTGCATTTTTCGTTAATTTAAATAGTCTAGCTTAAAAAGGTATTTAAAAAGCATCTGCTTTTATCTCACTTGGTCCTCACAACAAGCTCTGGAAAGTAGGTACTAAAGGTCTTATCCCCATTTTCAATAAGGAAGAAAGCAAGATTCAGAGAGTAAGTCTTGGATGAAGTCACATAGCTTACTAGGGTGAGAGATTGGATCTGAACCCAGTTCTCTCTCTCTCTCTCTTTCTTTCTTTTTGCAGGGCAATGAGGGTTAAGTGACTTGCCCAGGGTCACACAGTTAGTAAGGGTCAAGTGTCTGAGGTCACATTTGAATTCAGATCCTCTTGAATCCAGGGCCCGTGTTTCATCCACTGTGTCACCTACCTGCCCCCCTGAACCCAGTTCTTTTATCCCACTAGCTGCCCAGTGTTTCTATTATACCAAACTGTCGATTGCAATATTCTCCATCCCCCAGAGAATTTTGGACCCCAACTGCTGTTGTCCAGCTCTTCACCCTTTGACCTATCCTCTCTGGCACCAGTGAAACTGCATCACCTCAGAATTAGGGTTATATTATTATAGCATGCTATAATAAACATAGGTAATACTACATTTCTAAACTTCTCTATCAGAAGTTACTATACTTGCTCCGGATATGTCTCTGAGCTTTGGGACACAGCAAATATGCTACAAAAAAGCAGTATGGTTTAGTAGATAGTACCGGATTGAGTCAGAAAGACTTGGGTTCAAATGCAGTGCCCTTGGGCAACTCACTTAATTTGAACTAGTCTCTGTTTCCACAATTTGTAAAATGAGGGAACTGGGCCAGAACGGTATTTCTTGACCATTTTTGCATGTGGCATGGATCCTTTTTCTGGTGAAGCCTATGGACCCCTTCTTAAGAATATTGTTCTAAAATAACTAACAGAAATGCTGAATTTAAGTCAGATGTTAATGAACTAAGGATGTCATTTTTTTTCTTTATCCAAGTTCACAGACCCCTGAAATCTGTCCATGGACTCCTTGTGAGTCCCCTGACCCCAGGTTAAATGATCTCTAAAGTCTCTTCCAGTCCTAAATCTATGATCCTAGAACAAATACTATGTATGCTTCTGGCCTTTTCTTCTTTTGCTATCCTGCCTAGGCCCAAGGGAATAAACCAAATCAGTGTTCTGGGTATATTTTATACAGATACGATTCCTCCACAACCATGAGCTCCTAAGGTAGTAGGCCAGCAGTTAGGAGATCCTTTTTTTTTTTTTAAGTTTGATAATGAAGGACCCATTTAGATCCATTCTACCAAGTTCAGTGCCTCCCCAATCCTAAATGCAAATCATCCATGAGCTCCAAAAATCTGAGATTGAAGTGTACTAGGAGAGTCCTTTCCAACTTAAGGATTCAGAGGTCTAGAATAGTATAAAGAGCTCATAAAAGGCTCCTGGCTTTATTTTGCTCTCTCCTTGCTGCAGGCCAACATCACAGTCCCTATTTTCCACTTGAGAACACTCAGATGAAAGATCCTTGCCTATCTAACCTGAGGTTGAAGCAAAGGGGGTGGGGGGGGAATGAAGGCACAACCCATCAGACTGACCACGAATCAAAAATCTCCCAACTTTCTGGCTCTGTTTGACTTAACCCTCAACTACCCCTTCTTGGGTTTCACCCTCCACTCTTCCTTCCCTTAACAATATTCTCATATCTCAATTCCTTCCTTCACATTCCCTTTCCAAATGAATAAATCCCCTCCAGTCTTCCTGCTTTTCCTCTTCCTTTCCCCTAGATCCCTCAGTCACTGATCTTATCTCTTGTCACTCAGACCTCATCTCTGTAACCCTGAGAACTCCACCTAAGGAGAAGTACTTTGGGGCAACATTGAACTGGATCCCTACTGCTCCTGCTTAGGGTATCGACTTCCCTATGGCTTTACCCCATTTCTCAACTCATCTAGTATCATTTGTCCCCCTAATCTAACCTGCCTCTTCACTTCAATTTAAAAAAAAAACATCTATTCAGTGCCTAATGTATACGAGTCATTTACTTCAGGCTCCTCTGCTCCTCCCCCCTCCCCCCCCCATCTGTTGCATCCTGCATGCAATGGGACCTCAATACTAAAGCGTTCCCAGTGCACGCGCGCGCGCGCGCACACACACACACACACACACACACTCACTCTCTCTCTCTCTCTCTCTCTCTCTCTCTCCCTCTCTCTCTCTCTCCCTCCCTCCCTCCCTCCCTCTCCCCTTCCCCCGAGCCCCACTGCTAGGACCACATCACCCCCAAAATGGCCCTCCGAGCAGCGCTGCAAGCCCTTACCGGACCAGAGCACGAGCTTGCCGTGCGCCTCCTCCTGGGAGCCCGAGTCCCCGGCCAGCAGCGTGGAGGTGGCCTCGTAGGGCAGCGCCGAGCCCAGGCACACGTTGTAACGCAGCGGCTCGCAAGGGGCTGCCCGGCCGCAGTGGCTCAACAAGGGGGGCGGCCCGGTCTCGGCCCCGCTCGCTCTCCCGCTCCAGTGTCCAGGCCCGGTCCTGTTCCCGCTCAGAGCCGCCCCCTGGCCCGGGCCCCCTAGCAGCAGCAGCAGCAGCAGCAGCAGCAGCAGCAGCTTCAGCCCCAGTAGCTGGAGCGACGGCCCCCGCGCGGGCCGAGCCTCGGCCATGGCCAAACCCGCCAACTCAGCAGAAAGAGAGACAGCCCCCTCCCTCCCTGAACCCCCCGGCCGCACACACGAGCACCCAATGTCCCGGGGGCGCCGCTCAGACTTCCTGGGAGTCCCCCGAACCCCTCTCCGGCCCCCCCTGGACGCCGCCCGCGCCCCGACCCCTCCGCGCCCAACTTTGCAAACTTTGTAACTGGCGGCCCATGGTTGGGGTGGCTGCAGCCCGGACCCCGATCTGGGGCCCCCACCCCTCCGCCTTACTCCCCAAGTCTCCTTCAGCACCTGGAGTACGCCGGACCCCCCAATTCTCATACCCATTCCCCCTCCCACCATAAAAGCCTCCAGCGCGCCCAGCAAACACAGCTGTGCGTGGGCTGTAAATTCTAGACACCCCCCCCGACTCCGCCCCCGCCCTCCAACGACCAAGCCGCAGCCTTGCCCCGCTGAGCACCCCGCTGCACCCCAAGCTAGCCCCGCCGGCTCCCCGGCTCCTTTGTTGCCCTTGCTCGGCTCTCAGGAATGCACGGGCCGCAGCAAGCCAAGCCCGGCCCCCCTTAACTAGCAGCCGGGGGGGAGGGACGGACCGAGTGAGGGGAGGGAAGAGGATGGAGGAGAGGGGAGGGGCAGGGGTAGCCCCGCCGTCTCGGGGGCCGGGAAAAGGGGAATCAGACTACTCTCCGAGCAGCCCGCCCCAAACAACAGGGCTGGAGAGTTGGGAGATGCTTCCCAGATTTCTTTATCTCAGGAACTGGATCGAGCCAGAGGGTAGTGTCAGATTTGGGATAGGGATTCTTCTCCCACATCTCGATGACTTGCAAGAGCGAAGATCCTTCTTCCTAGGTCCTAGTTTAGGGATTTGTCTCAGAATAGAGCCTTGGTAGGAAGAAGAGGGGCCTAGACACCATCAAGCTAACCTTTGTATTTCACAACACTCCCTCCCTCTAGGATTGACCTCTCGATTATAGTCCCACTTCTGCGCTGTGTTTTCAGCGTCTTTCTCCTCTTCAGTTCCTCTTGGTACGGTTTTATGGCTCAACGGGACCTTAGAGATCTCATCCAATTTTGCCCCTCATTTTACAGATTTGAAGAAACTGAGGCCCAGAGAGATTAAGTGATTTGCTCAAGGAAACTCAGGCAACAAGTAGCAGAAAAGGGAATTCAAACCAAGGTGCCCCGACTCCAAAATCTTTGTATTTCTACTGCACCAAGCCTCGGGTTTTTCATATCCGGGGCCTTCCCTTCACCTTATACCTTCCTGTTTATAAATGAGTGGAATATAATCTCTGCTCTGCTAGAAAACTAGGGAGCGTGGGTGTCAAGGAGTTGAGAGGTGGAGTTTGTTTGCTGTGGGTTAGACTCTCTCTGTCTCACCGTCTCTGGCTTTGTCTCTGTCTCTATGTCTGAATGTCTCTATCTCTTGTCTCTTTTTCCCTCTTTCTCACACTCACACATTTCTCTCGTTCCTTAATACAAATATGGAGCTGACATAGAAGCAATCAAAAAGTCTTGGACATAGAGTAAGATGACCAGGGTTCAAATCCCACCTTTGTCTTCCATGAGTTGTGTGACTTTTGGAGTCACTTGATCTCTTCAGTTGCCTCATCTGTAAAGCTGAGGGAGTTGAACTTCGATGGCCTCTTAGATCCCTTCTCGCCCCAAATGTGGGGTCACTGCTAATGGCTATTGTTACCCATGTGCGTAGGTGTGACAGAAGAAAAGATTCAATAAAAATGAGCAGGATACCTCCCTCCCTGCAGATGTCTGAAGACTGACCTTTGGTTTTTGACTATTGTAGCTTGTAATAGCCATAGCAGCAGCTCGGTCTTTTCCACTTCGGAGCTGCCAATTGTCTTTGTCCAAAAGAAGGCAGCCCCATCTCAGATTGCCCAGTCTGATACAGCTTTTCCCTGCTTTTCTCCCTTGTCAGTTTGCTTCCATTTGTACTTAATGTCTTTCTTCGGTTCACTTTCACCGTGGTCATCCTGGCTGGATTTCACTGTGCACAAGTTCAAGTATATGGCATTTATCCTTTCTACAAGAATGGTCTCAGAATGTTTTATTACTGTAAGCAGGCCTTCCCTGGGGGCCCAAGTCTAGTGCCAGCTCCTCCTGAAGCCTTCCCTGACTCCACCAGCTGACTCCACCACCCTGACTCTCACTCTTCTCAAGACCCCCTTAGCATATTGGCAAGACCTTTCCTTTGTGCTTTATAGGTTGGTAGGACCACAGATTTAGATCTAGAAAGGACCTTAGTGGTCATCTAGTCTAATCCTATCATTTTACAGATGAGGAAACTGAGGCTCAGGGTCACACAGCAAGTGGCAGAATTTTCTGGTATACACCACTGCCTCCTTGTACTTCACCTCTATGAGTTTTAGTTTGTAAGCTCATTGAGAGAAGACTGGTATATCTGCAACCCTAGCTCCTAGCACAGTGCTTTGAACAGATTTGAATACTAGAAGGCTTTGTGGTTTTGTCAGTTGGGTAATACCTGGTATTGGAGGCAACATGGTATTGCTAGTTGTGTCCAACTCTTCATGACCCCATTTAGAGTTTTCTCGAAAAAAACACTGCAGTGGTTTGCCATTCCCGTTTCCAGCTCATTTTACAGATGAGGAAACAGGCAAACAGGTTTGACTTGCCCAGGGTCGCCTAGCTAGTGTCTGGGGCTGGATTTGAACTCAGGAAGATGGGTCTTCCTGATTCCAAGTCCTCGAATTATGCACTGTAAGTCTTCCTCTATTCATAAGCTACATAGTAGGCACTTCTAATCAACATGTATTGAATTGAAGGGAATTCTAGTTTGACTGTATTCTAGGACTTCTCCTGTCTATGTAATATTAACTATATTTCATAATTGAGTTAACTCAGTTGCCTTAAATTTTTTTTTTACTAAAGTGAGGTACTCTTGGGACTAAGGATAGTTTGGTTCTCTAGGAACCAATTATTTAATCTACAGCCACAGACTGGTCACAGACAGCATCCCTAACTCCAGCCATCCCCTTATGAATGATTGGTACCCAAAGGAGAGAGTGTCAAGGGATTCATTTCAATTCAGCATATCTCTATTAAGGCCTAATATGTGCAAAGTACTTGTGCCAGACAAGATATAGTTCTATTTCTTGAGAATCTTACATTTTCAGTGGGTCTATGCTCAGGAAGCAGTCTAATAACAATACAAAGATTATAAACTCTTATGGGGGGGCAGCTAGGTGGTGCAGTGGATGAAGCACTGGCCCTGGATTCAGGAGGACCTCAGTTCAAATTCCACCTCAGACTGTGTGACCCTGGGCAAGTCACTTAACCCTCATTTCCCCACCAAAAAACCAAAACAAAAAAGTGAATAAACAGAATGGAAAAGCCTAAAATTCCAGGCTTTAGGGGAGTGGCAGAAAACCAAATGGATAGGTAAAATGGAAGTAGGTTTTGGAGGATCTTAAATTCCAGACAGAAAAGTGTAGGTTCGATTCTATATGGGTCAGAAAAGCAATGAATATTTTTGAACAGGGAAGTGATTAAAAATCAATGATCAAAATGCTTTTTTGTTTTGTTTTGTTTTGTTTTTTGTTTTTTGTGAGGCAATTGGGGTTAAGTGACTTGCCCAGAGTCACACAGCTAGTAAGTGTTAAGTGTCTGAGGTCGGATTTGAACTCAGGCACTCCGGAATCCAGGGCCGGTGCTCTATCCACTGCGCCATCTAGCTGCTCCCAAAATGCTTTTTAAGGAATATTAATCAGGTAGAATATTTTGGAGGGCAGAGATTGGAAGCAGAGAGGCCAAGCAGGGAACAGTTGAAGATTCCAGGTGGGAAGTGAGAAAAATGAGTGAATTTAAGAGGCATCAGTAAGGAATAACATCATTAAACAATAAGACTTAGTGGCCAATTGGGTATGAAAGATGAAAAAGAGAGGGCGAACCAAAGATAATTTTGAGGTTTTGAGTCCAAGTAACTAGGAAAATTGAATTGACAGAAACTGAAAGTCAGGAGAGGGAAGCAAGTTTGAGGTTAAATGAAAGCAGGTGACTAGTTACATTTTAAGACATGTTGAGTTTGAGATTATGACTGGATAGACTGATGGAAATGTTCAATGAAAGTATCATGGCCTGGGACTGGATATTTGGAGCAGGTGTCCTAGGACAGGCCTTTGGCCTTGACTATGTGTGTGTGTGTGGGGGGGGGAATAGCAACAAGCCAAGGAGCTTGGGGATAAAGAAAGCAGCGTGGAATAGTGGGTAGAATGCTAGTTGGAGTCGGTTTGGATCTGGCCTCAGACACTAACTGTGGGTCTTGGGGCAAATCATATCACTTCTCTCAGCTTCAGTCTCTTCATCTGTAAAATGAAGAAGTTGGAGTTGTTGACCTCAAACTCTAAATCTATGATCCTATGAATTAATGAATCCCACAGAAAACTCCCTACCCACCCAATCCTCTTCCACTTTGAAGATGTAACACTGCCTCTCGAGACAGGTTTGGAGAAATTCTGAGCTGCAATGTGTGAAGCTATTGTCCCAGTATTGTATTGGCATTCCCTACACCATTTTTTCACCTTTAAGACCAGGATGCATCATAGGCCCCAGGGCAGGGCTTCTTGAAAACCTGTGGTACACCCTGCTAAAAGGCAGCACTTGATAGTGAAGCTCTGTTGTTGTAACTTGCCCTTTTTGGAATAAATCCTAGTGGTTGTTTCCTTTGCCTCACCCCTGATTTAACAAACACCCTGCTGGTCTCTTCAACTTCAGCTCAGGTATGGAAGATGTACTTATCTATTCCACTATCAGCCTGTTGTTTTTGCCATCTGCAACCTTCCTTTTGAGAAATGGCTTCCTGAAGGTCTCCTGACCTGTTCCTGACCTGACCTCAGCTCAGATTTCCTATTCTTGGTTCATGGCTTGCCTCACCAAGCACCACTGCAGCCCCATTCTAAGTAGCCAGCCTCAACACCTGCAGAGGTTGGCTTCATGTGCTTTAAATACAGCTGCATTCTACCTTGACTCTAAGTAATTTTTCAGCTTCCAAAAAGATTAAACCATTGCTACTATAATGCTCAATCATAACTTCTGGGTAACTGTCTGTCATACCCAGGATGTTGAGTCCCATCTTTTCCCATCATTCTCTATCCCCTAATGTTAGTATCATGATGGGACCATCCTAACCAATCTATTTTGCCTGTCTGTCCAGAGATTTCCATAAATGTCAAGGTCAAAGTTATCCATCTACATTTTATCTGGTGCCAACATTCTCAAAGCACAAATGGATCATCTTAGCACTCTTCCTTTGTTCTGATCCATTCCACCCTCATGGGGAGGGGGGATGAGTTAATGCCAAGCTGGACCAGTAAGAGGAAGTTGTGAACTTCAGCTGTGATAAGACACACTCGGATTTTACATTCCTTGTACCTGCAGAGGTTGGCCTCATGTACTTTAAATGCAGCTGTGTTCTACCTTGATCCAAAGTAATTTTTCCATTTCCCAGCAGACTGAAAACAATATTATGTATTTTGTGTCATGGGGTAGATCCAGGACAGAATCACAAATAGGATTCGGGGGCCCTACCTTCCAGGATGCCCTCCAGACAAGATTGCCCCTCCTCTTCCTGCTCCAGTGGGGAAGATGCATTAGCTACCTAGGTAAAGGACATCTGCTGACTCCCAGCATCATTTCTGGAATGCAAAATGTCTCAGTTTCTGGCTCTTCTGGAAAGAATAGACTTCCATTGGTAGTAGCTAAAGTAAGACATACCTTTCTGGTGTGTTCCTTGTTTTGAAATTTCTTCCTGTCCCTGTTGACCTGACTGGTCCCAAGGGTGGGGAGGAAATAAAGCAATGAATGCCCTTCAGTGTGCACAGGTTTTCCATCTTCAGCTAGGACAGTGAAGGAGGCCCTCAAAACCCATACCCATACACATCCGCACAGTGCATTATGTCAGGCAGAAGATCCAGGAGAGGGAGGGAGGGAGTGAGTCAGTAGTCAGTATTTATTGAGAGGCCTCCGTGTGTCCAGAACCCTGTATTCATGATGGGGGGGGGGCGGAATGGAAAACACTACTAAATGTCCTTCCTAGCTTCATCAGACTTCCTGTGTGAGAGACTTCCTGGTCTCTGCAAACTGTCCTTGGTTAGAGCCTACCTTAACTTCTCAACTAAGCTACCACAATGAGACTCACCCGACCCCCTTCTCCTTAAACCATCCAGTATTCTGCCAGCTCCCACAGGCTCCCATTCATCTCTCCCCCAGAACCAGTGCTGGAGAGCTTGCATTAATTAGATGGTCAGAAAGACTCAGGAGTTTGATTGACCTTGCTGGGAAGCAGGTAAACTGGAAGAGAGGTCAGAATGTTCCACATTTTCAGACAGTGGGGAGAGGGAATCAGCAAATAGGGACCTCTGTTCTTCAGATTAAAAAACAACAACCCCAAAGCCTATATTCCTGCCTACATTGTAAAACAACTAGAACCTTATGGAAATTGTGTTATAGATGACCTATTGGCAAGCCATTTTCCTTTGAGGAAGAAAGAATGTCTTGTTTCTAAACCAGAAAACGAACATGAATCTGCTAAAATGGATAGAGTTCTCCCCCAGTGTCTCTTTGTCTTATAAAGGGGTGGAGGGGTTCTTGTGGAGTACAAATTCTATCAGATCCCTCTAAGCTGCAAAGCCTTCCAAGTTCTGCTCTGTTGATGGATTATGTATCTGATTGTTATTGTTGTTGTTTGTCCTTCATTCTGGAAGAGAACCATTGACATCAGGAAGGTGATGTCATGACCTGCACTGGATTGAATTTAAGTGAGGGAGGGCTGTGCAAAGTCACCAACCTCACTCTCTCCTCCAGAGCCATCGGGGTCAAGTAGCAAGATCTACATCAGGACAACTGGAGATGGCCCCCAATGCAGTGGAAGACCTTGGTCTTTTTAAGCTAAGGTTTTTCCCAGGTTTCAGTTTGTCTGAGGCAATGCCCATTCTGTGATTAAGGCTAGAAAAGCAATGAGGCCAAAAATGGCCTCTTTTATCTAGTAAAAAAAAAAATCAATCTAGAGGAGGAAGATTCTTAGTGTTTCTGCCCCAAACAGAAACAATTGCTGTTTACACTCACTCTGAGCCACCAAGAGCCCAAACAATGATCAAGTGAGGCTTGGCCAGTTAGTGAGAGCCAGAGTGATTTGGGTTTAAGGCATGGCCCTTTAAAAAAAAAAAAAAGGAACCTAGTCTCCAAGCCCCAGAATATTTTGTGAGGCTTTGGCAATCATAATTTATATTCCTTTGGGCAGAGCACTGACAAGTAAGGGTATGATTCCCTTTGTGGACAGAGTGAGAGAGGGAGAGAAGGAGGGAGGGAGGAAGGAAGGTTGGGTTATGGGGTTTGGACATAAACTGGCTAGCTAAACTAAAGGACATGGGTCTGGGGTAATTCTCCTTGAGAAGCCAAACTAAAGCACAGATGCACCTTGAGAAGTAAGGGAGATAAGCCCATTAGGCGTGGCTGCTGCTGGTCATTGCCAGGGAACAGAGATAACTCCAGAAATCAGAACCACCACTGCTCACCTGACTTCTCCCAACTCACCCCCAATAAGGTGATCATCCCATCTACCATCTACAAAAGCTTTTGACTTTCTCCTGTTTGAGGAGATAGGTATCTCAGAGAATTGTCTCTGAACCATCTCCCGTCAAGAGAAGTCCTTGGCTTCTCTCTTGGTCTTCTTTCTCTAGCGCCTGAATAAAAGATTATTTTATTCTAATTGCATTTGTGTGCAAGGGGGTGTAATTCTTTAAAGAGGAATACCTAAGGGCCCCATCACCACCCATTTCCCCATGACGGAAGGAAGGAAAGAAAGAAAGAAGGAAGGAAGGAGTGAGCATTGTCAGTTGGGTCCCCGGGGGCAGCTACTACCACTCACAGATTGTCTGTCCTTTATTTCAATGACATCAGGAAAGTGATATCTTGGCTTGCAAGTGAAGTAGATTTAAGTGAGGCAGGGCTGTGCAAAGTCACCGATCTCACTCTCCTCTAGAGCTATCTGGGTCCAGTGGCAAGGTATAGATCAGGATGACTGGAGATGGCCCCCTGTGTATCTGCTATGAGAATCCATATAACTAAGTTTGGATAGGCTCAGCATGATGGATTTTTCAGCCCCTCCAAACTCCAACAGATAAGGTCTAGAGGGACGGTGATGGGACAGTTAGGTGGCACAGTGGATAGAGTGCCAGGCCTGAAGTCAGGAAGAAATCCTTCTGAGTTCAAATCTGACCCTGGGCAAGTCACTTAACCTTGTTTGCCTCAGTTTCCTCACCTGTAAAATGAACTAGAAAAGAAAATGGCAAACCATTCCAGTATCTTTGCCAAGAAAATCCCAAATGGGGTCACAGAATTGGACGTGACTGAACAACAGATGGATGGTTGGTGATTTTCCTGGGAGGAGTCTCTGCAGCACAAAAGCTAGGACCCATCACCACTCAAATGGTGTGTCAGCCCTAATTTCAGAGTAAGAGGTCTGGGGTGGTAGGACTAAGGGCAATTGGTTTGCAGACATTTCAAGCCTAGTGGGTTAAAATCACTATTAATGAGACATAGCAGTGGGAAATGGGGCAAAAATAGGTGATTGGTGAAAGAGTCCGAGGATGTGGACAGAAAATCTACTAACTTGATGTACTTATATTTCCACCCCAGTATCCCCCACTTTAAAGTTGGGGGTGAAGAGGCTTTCCCCCTCCCCCTTGATAATGAGGATTCAATGAAGTGACAAGGACCAGAACCAGAATTCAGGGCTGCCTGGCTCTTTACAACTGTCCCACTTTCCTGATTAGGTTTGCTTTGGGTTGGAAGGACCAGTGACCCCGCCCACCCAGTTAGCCCCAAGAGTAAGGTAGACACATACACTGCCCTCCATCCCAAATGACTTCAGCAAGGATTTGCTAAGGTGGAAAGCCACAAAAGCATCACATTTATGTCATCAGCACCAATGAGCATTGGCCAGTGCAAAGTTTCTCCACTCAACCCCTAGAATGAAAGGCCCTCATTTGTTGTTCTTGTTTTTTCTTTACCAGTAGAGACTAAACTATAGGCCAGTTACCCTTCAAGAATCAGGAGAGGCAGGGGCAGCTAGGTGATGCAGTGGATGAAGCACCAGCCCCGATTCAGGAGGACCTGAGTTCAAATCTGGCCTCAGATACTTGACATTAACTAGCTATGTGACCCTGGACAAGTCACCTCATTGCCCCCCCCCAAAAAAAAAACCCAACCAAACAAACAAAAAAAAGAATCAGGAGAGGCTTCGAGAGTAGGTTTAGGGGGAAAGGATTCAAAAAGCATTATGTTCAGTCCCCTTCGATGTTTATTGTATGAGTTTCCCTTGCAGCCTGGTGGGCAACCCCGCACTACACAAGGAAAAAAACCCTCCCCTAGTCCTCGAAGTGCTTGTTTTAATTTTATATCCAATTGTATCGTGCCTTTTAAAGTGATTGAACCATCCCGTACATGGTCTGGGCAGGCCTGAAAGCAGGGAGGGGGGTCAGCACAAGAAATCTTGAGGAGGGGGTGGGGATGCGGCTGAATCTGAAGGGTGGGGAGAATGAGGACGGCCTGGGCATCGGCGCTGGGCCCCCCTCTACCTTCTACCCTCCACACTCCCCCCAGCTTGGAGGCCGGGTCGGGACACTCTACTCGGAGAGCCCGGGGGAGGGGCGAGGAGCTACGCTGGCTGGGACCACCCACTAAGCCCCAGCTGTGCTTTTGCCTAGCTAAGTATCCGCCGAAGCGCCCCGCCCCTCCAGGCTCCCCGCCCACGCACAGCCGCGGAGGCCCAAGGAACCGGGAGCGGTCTCCCTCCAGTCTGAGACTATGGCAACCCGGCTACCCCCCTCCCCCCGACCCCCTCCCCGCAGACACCGGCCTCTAGGCCCGGAGAGGCGGATGCTCTTTCTCCATCTAGACTGGATGGGGAAAGGTGGGCCGAGGGCCATGAAGCCTGAATGAGTTCGATTGTGAGCGTCCCCGCACGCACACCCTCCAGAGAAAGGTAGGGCGGAGAGAACAAGCGCTGGCCCGGACCCGGGAAGGGAGGGATTCTTCTCCCCACCCTAGACCAATGAGCGAAGCGGCTGGATTTCCTGACACCTGCCCCGCCCTACCCAACTGTTGAATGACATGTTTTCCTAATTAAAGTGATTTGAAATTAGTTTTGTTTGGAGACGTATATGACACCCCCTGAGATAATTAGAAACCCCAGGGCATCTCAAACACTAGGTTGCGGATCGCTGAGACCTGGGGTACCCGATTAGAGAGGTGGGGGATAGAAAACAGGGCTAGATCACTTCCACGGGCAACTGAGGCCAATAGAGAGCTATTTTGCTCCCTGCCTTCCCTCCCTTCCTCCAAACAGGGCACAAGACAAGGGTCACCATCCCGAAAGCCTGTAACCCTTATCCTGTCTCCTCCAGGCTTCCGGGACTGCACGAAGGTGGCACTGAGCTCAGCACAGATGAATACTTTTAGTGCATCTCTTTATCTAGTGCCGCAGGATTCCTGTTTCTTACCTTTAGAAAGAGGGAATTCTGGGACACATACAGGTCAGTCTTGGTGCTGGGAGATGGGGAAGGCTAGGAGGTTATTGTCTAATATCCCCATGTGCCTAAGAAAATGCCTTTTCATGGGGGAAAGTACCAAGCGAGAGGAAGAGAGTAAAAGGGTATGTGTGGCTGTGTCACCTCCTTGGCTGCTGCTGGCAGGGTCCCCAGACACAAGGCAAAGAAGATATCCTAATTCCAAGTTGTTGTTTTTTTAAAGATGAATTTGGCTGCCACAGCTTTGCCTGCCCCCTTGTTACCATATTTCCATGGAAATGAAGGAGGGGTCAGGACGGAGTTGGCTCTGATTGTCTAAGGGGGAACACGGAATAGGGAGTTGGCAGATGTATCCCTTTCTAGTCCTACCCAACACATACATAACTGTCCCCATTTGACTCCTCCGTTCACTCCCCTCCCCCTACCTCAGAGTCAAGCTTCTGGAGCTGGTACTATGCCAGCTGGACCCAGGGCAGGGGCTACTGGTGTGCTACTCCCCTCCAGTGCCCAAATCTAGTTGGCACTAATTTGAGAATGGCCAGGGACAGAAAAGGCTGGGCTGATTATGGTGATGCCTGCACGAGGAGGAAGCTGGCCCCATTGCAACACTGTGCAGTTGGCATCCCCTAAAACATTTTTGCTTAAATGCAACTTAAAAAAACAACCAAATGGACCCAACAAATCAAAACAAAACAAAACCAAAAAATCCTCTCATGGTTAGAAATCTGTGGCACAGCCCAGGACGAGGGAGGACCATCCTTCTGTGATGAAGGCCATCTGCATGTCTTGCCTTTGTCTGCCTCTCTGGAACTTGCTCTTTGTCACTGGGCGAGGGGAATCCAAATCTCTGTTCTTTGCCCAGGGTTGTGCCCAGTGCTGTCAGTAGATGATGCCCACCTTTCATCCTGGTGGGGGAATGGCTGGGTGTTTAATACCATGGGTCAGCCCGGTGCTGCCGATTGTAGAGTTGTAACTTGACCTGATCTTTGATCTGATTGATAAGGATCTGAGATAGCAGGATGCCCACCAGCTGAGAGAGGCAAAGGAACTTGGTCTTTAATAATACTCCTCCCCTTGTCCCTTACATCCCATCTTTACCATCCCAGGCTACCTGCCCTGCCAGGGGAAGCTGACAGTTGGGCTAGAGGGCTTGGAGTCAGGAAAACCTGAGCTCAAATGTGGCCTCAGAAACTTACTGTGTGAGGCTGGGCAAGTAATTTAACTTCTGTTTGCCTCACTTTCCTCAACAATAAAGTGGCGATAATAATAGCACCTACCAACCAGAGTGAGGATCAAATGAGATAATATTTGTAAAAAAGAGCAGAGTAGTGGATAGAGCACTGGCCCTGGAGTCAGGAGTACCTGAGTTCAAATCCAGCCTCAGACACTTAACACTTACTACTGTGTGACCCAGGGCAAGTCACTTAACCCCAATTGCCTCACTTAAAAAAAAAAAAAAGAGCAGAGTACAGTGCCTGGAACATAAGTATGAAATAAATGCTTGTTCCCTTACTGCCACCACCCTTCCTTGCCTTAAAGCTCCACTCTCTTATAAAAGTTTTCCTAGCTCTCTCAATACCCAGTCCCCTAGTGCAGGTCCTCCAATGGTACACTAACCCTGATAGAGGTAAGTCCTCTATGGTAGAGGACTTAGGGCTTCTTTTATCCTAACCCAATTCACAAACTCACTGGGTGGGTTACCTGAGGGATGGCTAAGCCCAGTGCCACACCACCAATGAGGAAGAGGTTGCTGTGAATCCAATTGACTAGCTTGTCAATGCAGCCATTAGTGTAGATGACTTTACCAGCCTCCAGGTAGTCAAGAGCTTGCATACCTTGGCCACACATGGTGTTGATTACTGTCTGGAGGTAGAAGGAGAAATGGCAGAAGGAAGGAAGAGAAGAAGGGAGGGGAAAGAGAGGGAAGGAAGAAAAAACAAGGGAAGGAGAGAGGGAAAGGAAAAATGAGGGGATGGGGAAAGGGAAGAAGGGGAGAAAAAGGGAAGGTGGGAAAGGGGGGGGAGGGGTGTGTGTGTGTTGAAAAACCAAATGGAATTCACACTCATTTCCCACTTCAGCCCCCAGTCAATAAGTTGCCTGTCTTTTACATACCCCACAATGGTTCAGAGGTACATTTGGAAAGTACTAGGTAGATAATCTCAATCCAAATCCAGCTCCTTTTGTTCTGTGAACGTCTAGGTCCTTCCTCTCTCCCTCTCCTTCTCCCTCACTCTCTTCCTCATTCCCTCCCTTTTCGCCCCCTCCCCTATTCTCCCTACACAAAAGGATGGGTCAGTAGGAATCACGTTTGAAAGTTTCACTTGGCTGTCCTGGGTAGGAGGAAGCGTACTTTTAGGGAGGAGGTAGGGATTTGACCACCCCATAACCACTTCCCATGGATCTTCTAGGATTTCCAACCAACCGCTGCCCTTGTCTGTCATCACTGGCTAAGAGGAAACAGTAGGGAAGGCAGTTTACCTGGCTGGATTTGTGCAAGCAGCAAGAGTAAGGCACAGAACATCGCTCCCGGCTGGGGTTGTCTTCTGTGCAGTTGAAGTACATGTTCTGGGACCAGTCTTTGTAGGAGATACCACCACAGCAGTGGAACTGCAAAGAAGCCCATCTATGCAGGTTAAGAATTATCCACTTGGAACACAGAGGAAAGTTGTGGTAAGAACTCAGAACCCACCACGAGTCCACATTAGGTTTTTAGGCCAGGGTTCTGATTCCTGTGAGCTAAAACATTTGCTGGTCAACCCAGATGGAAGTGATCTCTACTTCCCTTGATTCCTATGATACTTTATACTTCACCTATAGTATTGTTTACATTCTTACATGAGTTATTTGCACATCTGTCATCTCTATTAAATTCTAAGCTCCTTGAAGGGCAGAGGCTGTTTTATTCATTTCTGTTACATCCACAGTAACTAGCACAGTGCCTTGCACACAGTAGGTATTCAAAAAATGTTTTCTAAAGAAATAAAATCTGGGGCAGCTAAGCGGCACAGTGGATAAAGCACCAGCCCTGGATTCAGGAGGACCTGAGTTCAAATCCAACCTCAGATACTTGACACTTACTAGCTGTGTGACCCTGGGCAAGTCACTTAAGCCCCATTGCCCCACAAAAAACCAAACAAAAACAAACAAAAAAACCCCATAAAGAAATAAAATCTGATACTGTAGATTTTCCCTTGGGATCCAAAGAATAAGAGGAGACAACTTGAGCATATGGGAGAAAAGAAAGAATATTCGTTTAAGAAAACCTCAGAAAATTGGTTATGGAAGCCAAGGATATGGAATAAAAGCAAATAAAATCCCCCAAAGTCAAATGTCAGGTTTGGAGTAGGATTCAGCATCATTTTGTCACTAAAGAGCACCCACATTTGCATGGCACTGTGATAGACACTGTGCAGAGTAAGTGGGGAGCAAAAAAATCCAATGGGACCAGAAAATTGAATATCTCTTAGATTCAGCTGAGCTCTTGCCCATGGTTTCCCAGATGATTACACCCACCGTCTGGTCCATACCTCCTTCTGGCCAAAGTCAATGAGGTTCTGTAGGTCTAGGTCATCTCGGTAGTGTACGATGGCATTGTTGATGATTTCACTCACTTTTCCACGAGCCTGCCAGGTACATGGGGAGAGATGTGGTATAGCAGGACACTCACCTCTCTTGCTTCTGCCATTCCAGAGGAAAGGGTGTACTCTCAACTCTTGAAGAGCTTTTCACTTTTCTTCTGAATATTTATATATCAATACAATATTTTATATTAATTCATATATTTATATAAACTTTTTATATATTAATACAAGAAGTGGCAAAGTATGCCAGACTTAAAAGCAAAAAGACCCGGGTTTACATCCTGCTAACACTAGCTCTATGACCATGAGTAAATCACAAATTCTCTTTATTTGTTTCATCTGTAAAATGGGGTTAATATCACCTGTAGCAGTAGCTATCTACTACAGTGCTTAGCATAGCACCTAGCACACAGTAGGTGCTTAGTGCTGATAGATGTGATATGCTTTGTAGACCTTAAAATGCTAAGTAAACATAATTTTATTAATATTGTTATAATATCTCAGAGAAGCATAATTTTATTGATGTGAGTCCACCTAGAAAAATTATAGCTTCTCTATAAACTGGTAGATGGTCTTTGAGTGTAGTTATGGCTAAAAATGCGTTACCCTACAGCCAAGCTGGTAATAGCCAATCAAATTTAACTAGACTGGTCCTCAGATGACAGACACAGTCCATCTCCTGACTGGACTTGAAACCTCCCAAATTTTCTAAAACCTGGTTTTCTTCTCTTTAACCCAGGGTTACCTCCATGTAGCAGTAAGACCTCGGAGGAGGAGGAGAAGGAGGAGGAGGAAGATTTTAATGGAGGATGAACTTCACATCATCCTATTTTGTATTATAGTTACTTGTGTACCATATTTTTTCCCTTAATAGACTGTAAATTCCTTGAGGACAGAGATATCTTATAAGCCACCTTCTCTGTTACCTTTGCTACCTCATCCTTTTCCCTAATTTTTAAAATGGGGGGAGGGGGTTGCCCAAGGTCTGATATCAGATCGTCTCTTCTCTGCATTGGCAATCTTCATTGTCTCCTTTTACACTAAGCATATTGTGTAGGTTCATAGGTTTTAGAACAGTAATTGAATTGACTTTGACCAACCTTCCTTATCTAAGAGAGCTTCAAAACTAGAGACCAGTTCTATCATCCTGACAGCCAGTTTCCAACTCCCAATCTAAATGCCACAAATAGAGGGAGATGTTAGGGTTGGCTTTTACCATCATCTAGGGCAGGTCCCTTTTGTGGGTGTTCTTTGGAATGACCTGTGGTCCATCAATTAAACTTATCATAGGAGAAGGAAAGAGTCACATTTGGAGCTGGCAGGAAAACTATGTTGACTATTTCTAAGGCAAGCTGAGTTCATTTTTGAGGTACTCTTGTGTGTAGACACTCCAAAAAAAATTCTTATTGACTCCCAAGGTCAAGCCAAGTAATTGGAGATTTTTCTGGAGCTGTTGAACAGAAAACACTGACCCCTGGGGGGGAATAAAAGAAATGGCAGCTCTTGCAGTCACAGTGCTGGCTGATCTGCTGTTTCATTTTTCCCATTTTGTCAACAAAGATGTAGAAAATCCTTCATTACTTAGTTGCTAACAGCCTAATTTCTGCATTTTGTTCAGCTATTGGCAGTGAAAATTTGCTGACTGGTTTCACTCTGGATGCATCCCCTTAAATTCTGGGATCTAAACCCTAGGATTCTGATTCTTCAAATTGGGAAATAAAACTTATTCCAAGAAAAAACAATCCTTTTCCAAATATTTTAAATATAGTAGTTCTGGTGATTGGTCACTTGGCCTGAACTAGAATTTCTAAAGGCTAATTTTGCTTAGGAGATAGAGAACTGAGGCCAAGAAAATTTATAATGGGAAGGACTATTCTCTTCTTGTCCCTTTTTCTGTAACATAAAAGGCTTCATTATACCCCATCACACTACCTTGTCAGAAAAAACAAAGCCCAGGACCCCGGCAGCCAGTTGGAGCAGGAACACGATGGTGAGGCAGAGAGAGAACTGTGGGAAGACAGGGATGGGAGAAAGAGAGAGGTGTTTATCATCAAATTTGGGTGCTACTCTCTTGTAGCCTGCTGTTGCTGTCCTTTTTTCATGAAGAGAACCGATAACATCACAAGGATAACGTTTTGACTTTGGAGTGAATTGGATTGAAGTGCAGGGAGCAATGGGATGCAGCAATTTTCTAAGATGACTACGTCTGCCACTGAGCCATGAAGTAATGCCTAGTGTACTTGATGGGACTGGGGCACAGATAATCACTGTAAACTTTGGGGAAGAGGAGGGAGGGATTGACACCAAAGTTTAAAACTGGGAATAAGGTAGCAGAACCCAAGACGTCAACAGAGATCTTAGAATGGAATCTAGGAGTCCTTTCCCCTAAAGGTATCTGGGAGGAGAATTATAATGGAAGAAATGAGGAGTTTTCCCCCAAGGGGTACTTACCGTTTGCAGGAGGCAGATGTTTTCACGAAGGGATCCTATGCAGCCACAGAAGGTGAGTAGAAACATGAGGATACCCACTATGATTAGCAGGATGGCTGGGTCCACTGCCAGGCAGGCCATAGCTGCCTCTGAGGGGACACATAATATAACCTGCCTCACAATTCCTGTTTGCTCTGAGATTCACCACCCCTAAGCAAGACAGTTCCAGTTTTGCTATTTGCTTATAAAAATCAGATCCCAGTTTTGACCACCACAAGGGGGTAGCAGAGAGCTATTCTCCTAGACCTGGTCTAGGTGGTGGCGATTGGTGACTGAGTTGAGAGGCCTTGATAAAAAGTAGAATGACATTAGGCTTTCAAGCTCTGCATATTTCAGAGCCAGGAGGTGTGTCTCCATTGGGATGATGAGGTCCTGTGATCTCATTTACTAGAATGCCTTTCCCTCCTAACCTCCAACCACCTCACTCCCATGCTTTGGAGTTGGGTACCTCTTGAAAGATTCCAGGCAGGCCCAGATGGCATTCCACCCAGAGGAACTCCCCCTGACTGTTGGCCAGACAAATGTCCCCTCTAAGCCCTTTCCCCTACTGATGGCTTAGGCTCAAGAGGCAAGAGTAAAACAAGGGATATGGAACAAGGTCAGGATGCTAGGGAGGGAAGAGGCTCAGAACTCACCTGCATGTTTCATTAGTCGGGCGTAGACTCCTACAGCCACCAGCACCATGGAGATTACCTAGCAAGAGAAAAGCAGAACAGCTGACTCTTGGACTATGGGCCAGAGAACTCTAAAATAGAATCCAGCTTTGGGGCATGCTGGGAATGGGACGAGGAGGTGAACTTTGAGGTCTCTGAGACTAAAAGCCCCAGTATGATATAGGAGAAAGAATGTTGCCATTAGTGACAGCCAAGACCTGAATTTGAATCCTGCCTGTGTGGGGGAAGTCACTTAAGTCCTTTGACTGAGCTTTAGTTTCATCTTGAAAATGGGGTTAATATTCTCTTGTAGTACGTATTCCACAGAGCTGCCGTGAGAATCAAAATAAGATAACACATGTGCAATGCTGTATAAACCTTAAATCAAGGTTGATTATCATTATTATATTAGCAAGGATAGCTAGACAGACCTAATTAGGGTAAGGGTATCCTTAGATTGGAATCATTCCTGTAGTCTTAATAGGTCAAAGAAGGAAGGGAGGTCTCCCTGGGGAGTGGAAGGTTATCAAGCTGAACTGCATAGTGTGTTTATGTATAAAACTTAGGCTACAGAGTGGGCACAATGTGCCCAACTTAAATTCCTGGCTGAGCCCAGGGGGGATTAGCTCAATGGAAGCTAACCAGTGCTCCAGTAAGAACCTTTCCTGTCCTCCACTAATTAAAGTGAGAAGGACAGCCCTATTGAACACCCTCCTGTTACCCCAACCCCCCTTCGATCTTCACAGTCCCCAGGCTGGTGCTATGCAGCAGCATGCTGTCACCATGGTGATGGTTGGGGCACCGATCTGGCTGAAGGGAGTTCTCAGCTGCAGGGACTCCAGCAACTCAATGGGGAAGGGGTCAAGAAACCCTGGGGTGGGTGCTGCTGGCTGAGCCCTCCCTCTATCTACTGTGGCTAGAGGAAGACAGACTTGGGGGTGGTAGGCTTGGCTGGAGGAGGGCAGAAAGAGGTAGAGCAGTGAGAGGGCAGGGCTGTAGAAGTTGGCCTTCAGGGACAGGATCACACTGGGCCATGAGACACAAGGTCATTTTTCTAAGGCGCCTCTTTATAGGCACCTTCAAGCAGCAAAACAATGGTGACACCAAAGGTCATATCATTTTCAAGGACCCTTTCCTCCCCCCTCCCCTCCCCTCACTGTCACCTCTTTCAGGGACCCTTTCCAAACTCTCCTCAATGTCTGGCTCTGCCTTCAGACACACTGTTTTGATAAATGATCTCTTCATTTCTGTTGAGCCCATGTTCTTATTCTCCTTGGACTTTTTTTTTTTAACGTGTCTAATTCTAATCGAGATCCATAACTTTTTGCTAAGTAGTCCCGACACAGCAAAACTAAAAATAGCAAGTACAGAATTAGAAATGTCTGTTATCCCAATGTAATTCAATGTAATTCCACTTATAAGCCTATAATTATATGGAAGAAGAGGGAGACCCAGGGGGAACGAGAGGAAAGTGTCTTCCTCTCATCCAGAAGCACATTCGGGGTCTGCAGCAGCAAAAGCAAGCAAATACCAACTCTTCCTTTTATATCAGGTCCTGAATGTCCCCTCTGGGCCCTTCCTTCCCCGAGCCATCTATCCCTCCCCCTGGAACATTCTGGCAGGTCCCTCCCTTTGAGGCTAAAGACAGAAAACATCAAAGCATCTGCTAGTGATTCTGCCTCATGCATCTGGCTCTCAAGAGATCTTTGGGGCACAAATTCCTTAGGAGGCAGTGTGGGAGAGTGAACATTGCACTGGACCTAAAAGTTAAAGGTCAAGTTCTGCCATCTACTAGCTGTGTGACCTTAGGCAAATGATTTATCTTTGCTAAGTTCTCTCATCTGTAAAATGGGGGAAATACTTGAACTGCCTACTTCACAGGGTTGTTGTGAGCATTAAAGGAGAATGTTTAGAAACTGCTTTTTAAGATGTAACTTTTTAGGGCAGTGGATAAAGCACCATCCCTGGATTCAGGAGAACCTGAATTCAAATCCGGCCTCAGACACTTGACACTAGCTGTGTGACCCTGGGCAAGTCACTTAACCCTCATTGCCCTGTAACCCCCCCCAAAGCCCCCCCCAAACAAAAAAAAAACTCACAAAAGACATAATTTTTTTAATGAACAAAAATTTCTTTTCTCTCCTTTCACCTCCCACTTCCCATTAGGGAAAAATAAAAGAAAAACCAAATCCTTGTAAATGTTCAAACAAAGCAAATTTCTGCATTGGCCACATTCCAAAAAAAATAAGTCTTGTTCTGTTCTCCGAGTCCATCCTGTCTCCATCAGGAGGTGGGTAGCATACTTTTGTCACTGGTTCTCTGGAATCATGGTTGGTCATTGCCTTGATCCATATTCTTAAGTCTTTCAAAGCATGTCAACTGCTTTTTCATTGTAAAATGCTATGTAAGCATAAACTATTATTATCTTATATACATACCTAACTAAGCAAAAAAAAATGCTTGTGAAAAATTGTTATAACTCAATTCATGTAAAAGGTTAAGTAGGTGAGCTGTGGGGGACCCACTTTACTACAGTCATTCATCCATCTTTCTGAGTCAGTTGGAGGAGACTAGAATTCATATATAACTCCTTAGAACAATGTGTTTTAGTGAAAAGAAAACTACGGATAGGACAGGAGACTTGGGTTTAAGTGCCCCTTCTGCCATTAACTGGCTCTCTAACCTGGAGATAATCACTTTATCTTTCTTAGTCTCACTTTCTTCCTCGGTAAAATGAAAGAGTTTGTTCCAGAGGATCGTCAGGTGCTTTGCAGCCCTAAAAGTCCATGTGTCCTTGTGTAAACTAAAAAATCCTTTCAAGGCCAAAAAAGCTAAGAACCAATCTGTGGCTTACTGAGTCTGTAAAACTGATTTTTATCTTTCATGTCTTCCTGAAATGATATTCACCTACCAGGCCCCACTGAAGAATGTAAGACTCCAAGAGGAAGAAGCCCACTGGGGACAAGCTGTTGGGTACTAGGTTGGCACAGTAAGACTACTACTAGCTTTACTGTGAGAATGCTGGGGACTCTGAGCGAGTTCTTTTTTTTTTGGGGGGGGGGGCCTGCTTCCCTTGAGGTATACTTTATTAAGTGAAAAAGCTCTTCAAAAACTCTAGGGGGCAGCTAGGTGGTGTAGTGACTAGAGTGCCCTGGCCCTGGATTCAGGAGGACCTGAGTTCAAATCTGGCTTCAGACACTTGACACTTGCTAGCTGTGTGACCCTGGGTAAGTCACTTAACCCTCATTGCCCTTCCCCCCACCCAAAAAACCCCCCAACAACAACAAACAAATCTGGCCTCAGACCCTTACTAGCTGTGTGACCCTGGGCAAGTCATTTAACCTGATGCCTCAAAACCCCCCAAAATAAACACCACCACCACCCCAAACTCTAAAAGACAAATCCAAGGAATGAGTCCTCTAGCTAAGAACAGTGATGTGGGTTAGAATGTGAGAGTATAACAAAGGCTCAAAGACTGATTCTTCCGTATCTAGGGAAGAATCTCTGGACATGGAATCTTAGATTTAGAATCGGAAGGGATGATAAAGGCCATGTAGTCCAACTTCCTCTTTTGGAGGAAACTGAGTCTCAGAGAGGTTAAATGATTTACTTTCTTTTGTTGTTATTGTTATTTAGAGGTAATTGGGGTTAAGTGACTTGCCCAGAGTTACACAGTTGGTGAGTGTCTGAGGTCACATTTGAATTCAGGTCCTTCTGACTCCAGGGCCAGCACTCTAGTTATTGCACTACCTAGCTGCCCCAAATGATTTACTTAAAGTGATATAGGTAGTGACAGAACCAGGATCTGAACCCAGGTTATTTTGGCTCCAAACTCAGCATTTTTCCCGTGACATCTCTTACTTCTCCTTCATGTCTCACAAGGGAAGTTTCCACTATAGTTCCCAAGCCTTTCAATAATAGCCTCTAGTGGCATTAAAAAAAAAATCATTGCTTTATGCCCCACTCTCCCAGGTACAGCATGAGAAAGAGAGAAAATCCATAGGCTCTGCCCAGAGTCTACTTGAAAAATACATGGAAGAAGGTTCTGGCGCTGGGGAGAGGCTCATCCTATAGTGTGCTGAAGTCGATTGCTGAATTTTCAGTGTGAGCATTTACACCTTGGCCAGCAGCAGCGCTATAAATCAGGGCTTAATTTATTGTTTTGTTGCTTGTTGGAGAAAATGTTCATGGTGCAGTGTAGATTTAAGTCCTGAGCACATTCCGCCCCCACCCCAAGATCCAGTTGTTAACCACTTGCCAGCACACCCATATGCTAGTCCTTCCCCCTAGAGAGGGAAGTAAGACAAAACCTGAAGCTGGCTTGGTGCCTGTGGCCTTTGGAGGCAAGGTGGCAAAGAGCCAGCATGTCTGGAGTCCGGGGCAACCCCCTGGTAACTCCCTGGATCCGGGAAGAAGACACCATATATAGAGCGTGGGCGTCCTAAAGGGAGTTTGGGTGCTTGGCTCCCTCCCACAGTTTAAAGCAGGAGGTGTGAGAAGGCAAACTTTGAGTCGAAGCACTTTTCTGGAATCCCTGCTCCTTCACTGTCTCAGAGCCCTAAACTAATAATAGGGTCAGGGAACCCTGCCCCCGTGATGAGGAAAAGATCAGTGTGGGGAAAGAACAGGAGAAACTGCTAGGTATCAATTTCGTATAAAGGAAAATCTCTGTGGGGGGCAGAAATGGCATCTTTTCTAAACTTTGTTCCTTTCCCAGGGCCCATCATAGTGTTCCACACACAGTAGGGGCTTACTCATGGAACAAATGCCCACATGAAGGAGACCTCAGACCCAGGGAACTATGTTTAACATCTCACCAACATTGTTAAAACACCTACTATGTGCAGAGCACTGAAGGAGGTAAGAAGTTTGGATAAAATATAATCTTTCTGGGAGGAGCCAGAAGTTCTGGGCATAATTCAGATTCCTGGCTCTGTGACTAATTCGTTTTCTTCATGAGCCTCAGACTACAGTGACATTTACTTCTAAGGATGACATATTCTTTGTGTACCCGTATTTTGAGGGTAGTAATTTCTCTTCCTTATCCCTTCCTTGTTTGATCCTATTGAATATCTTGGGACTTTGTTTCTTTATTGACCCTTTAAATGATCCCTCCTTAATAGGATGGACTATTCTAGAGGTGGTACTCATGACCTGTCACTGGTCATCTTGAGTATTGGACCTGTTAGCCTTTTTTGTGGCCTGGATTCCAGTGCTGCAGCCTGTTATAGTGCTCAGAACACTGAATCTGGAGTCAGAGATCCTTCGTGGTAATCCTAGTTCCTTTGTTTATATCATAACCCTAAGCATGTCCAATATAACCTTTCTGGGCCTGTTTCTTCTAAAATGGACTCATTGATTTCCAGATTCCTACGACTATATGTCCCATGATCTTGTAGTTTCATCCTTCACAACTTGGCTGGTCTGGGTTCCCCAGGGTTAAAAAGGGAGGGAGGTACTTAGTGTCACACAGTAAAGCTAAAATTTGAGCTCAAAGCCCCGAAGTTGCTGGACTATTGCTGTGCTTGAGATATGCTCTATCTTGAAACATACCCAGTGTTAGTGAGCAAGAGGAAAAATGGAGCCTACATTAAGAATGCAGCCGAGGATAGGAAAAGCACTGGATTTTGAGGCAGAGGACCTCTCTTAGAATCTTAGTTCTGCTATTAGGGTGACACTGGTCAAGGGGCCTAGTTTCCTTAGCCAGAAGATGGTGCAGGGTTGGATCAGAACAGGGGTCCTTAACTTGGGTCTGTGAACTGATTTTTTAAATATTTGAGAACTGTATTTCATTATAATTGGTTGCCCTTGTAATCCTTTGTGTTTTATTTTATTCGGTTAAAAACAATATTCTAATGGGGCAGCTAGGTGGCGCAGTGGATAGAACACTGGACCTGGATTCAGGAGGACCTGAGTTCAAATCCAACCTCAGGCACTTGACACTTACTAGCTGTGTGACCCTGGACAAGTCACTTAACCCCAATTGCCTCACCACCCCCTAAAAACCCATTAATAAATAAAATTGAATAAGATATTATATATGTCATGTAAAAACAATATTCTGAGAAGAGGTCCGTGGGTTTCACCAAAGGTTTCTATGATACACACACATACATGCACACACACACACACAGGTTAAGAATCCCTGGACTAGCTGGTGTAAAGTCCTGGCAGCTCTAAATCCAGTAGCCTCTTGTCCTGTGGTAGTAGTACTGAAGGTGTGAACTTCTGTGGCTGTCCCTAGATTTGGAACTTATACCAGTTGGTATCTCTGAGTGGCACATGGAACCAGCAGGTATCAGGGCAGGGTAAAGCCCCTCGATTAGTACTGGGTGTGCCACCTCAACTGTTTAGCCTCTGCATGCAGCTGATAAATACATATCCTCTGTCACCTTTTGTCTCAACCTGCTCCACCTCCAACCTTTGCATTTCACCAATGCAGGAAGAAAAGGCCATATTAGTTACTTCTGAACTGGGAACCTCATATATAATTTCCAGGATCTTGGGAGGCTTAATTCAAGGGATCCTGAGGAGATATCATCCCTAAACAATTAACAGTCTGGCCATAAACATATAGGAGGGTAGTCTCAATCAACCAACCAACATGTATTAAGCATCTATTATGTATGTAAACTACCCAATGTCCCTCATCTTTAAGGAGTTTATGGGCTACCAGGGAAGGTAACTCTTCATATGGAGGTATCTACGAATTAAGTAGGAGGGGAAAAGCACTAAGCAGCTGTGGGGATCAGGAAAGAAAGAGGCACCGGAGATGATTCTTGAAAGGAACCAGGGATCCTAAGAGGTAGAGATGAGGAATGAACACATTCCACCAATGATTGACCAATGAGAAAGGAAAGGCATGGAGACAGAAACATTTCCAAGCAAAAGGAATAATACAGGATGTTCCTGGTCTGGACTCCACTTTCTGAGAGAGCCAGGGTCAGGCTCTAGGTAACTCCTAGGGACAAAGCTTCTATAGAAGCCTTCCCAATATGTTCCAGCACAGACACAAACCGAACTCAAATACTCCTCCTGCCCCTTTAACAGATCAGAGCATACTCTGGTTGTGAAAGGAGTGGGCCAGCACTACTGGTCATTGGGTCCTCAGGCATAAGGGAGAGAGGGTCCTAATTAATCCTAGTAAGAGCTGGAAGGCACCATCTTACAGGCCATCTCTAAGCTTCTCATTTTATAGATGAAGACAGAGGTCCCAAGAAGTTAAATGATTGGTCCATAGTCACATAGCTATTAAGTGGCACGAATGAGGTTTGAATCTAGGTTCTTTGGTGCCAGATCAGGTGGGTGTTTCCAGTGAACCATGCTTGTGGAATGACTGTGTAGGAAAATAGCAACAATCCTTCGAAGGATCCATGGGAGGATGGCCATTGTCCTTCCATATCTCTGTCTAGGACCCTAGCTGAATGAAGTAGGGTGAGACTGTGGCCCAAGGATTGGAAGAGAGGAGAATCATTTGACATATTCTTTTTTTTTTTTTTAACATTCCCTTTGGAAAGGTCATAACTCCCCAGACAAGGTCATAGAGAAATTCATTTCTAGAAACAAGAGATTGAGGTCTAGTGCCAGAGTCAAATCACATACTGTTAAATAGCTGTTAGATGGGAGTTCTTTTCTCTTAAAGGGGGCGGGAGTGGGGGGAATGAAGCCACGGAGGGTGAGACCTCAACTCTGGGTCACACTGCAAGTTGGGTACAGAATTGAAGACCTTCTAGAACTTGTGACTTCTCCTTGGGCTAAGGTAGATTTGAGGAAGAGCACTCTTTATTCTGACTCACATTCCCCCAGTTTGGCTGTTCTGAGTTCCTTCTGCTACTGAACAGGTTATTTCCTTACCAGGGTGAATGCATCTGAGGAACTAAGCTCCCTCCCTAGTTATGAGCTTCTCAAACCCAGCTGAGAGGGAGAAGGGGGAAAGTACAGAGAGCATTTCATGAAGTAAAAGTGAAACAGAACTGACTCACTGAGCTGTGTCTCCTGGGAAGAACAGCTGTGGCTAAGAGGCTATTGAGGAGTCCTCGGGGAACACAGGGAAAAGGTTAGGAGGTTAGGTTGGAATGTGAGCCTGGGGTGGGGTGGTGGTCATTGTGATAACAACCCTGGACTCACTGCCCCCAGCACTGTGTGGGCACCAGGGTTTCTGTAGCATTTGTCACCTCCCTGGAAAGACAGAGGCAGAGTTCTCCTTAGCCCCAGACTATGTGGTGAAAAGGGATTTCCTTCTACTCTTCATTACATCTCCTCTTCCTCTCACTTCCCAGCTCCAAACCAGAGGCTCACAAGTATAAACTCTTGAGTGGTCATTAACTGGTGACACCCCAACCATAGGCATGTGCTTTATTTACTCAGAGGCACTGAGGTAGAGTAGAAAGGGCATTGAAGGAAGACTCAGCTTTGTTTCTGCCTCTAGCAACTAGTGCCATTACCGTGAGGTCAGGTAAAGCCCTGTGTATTTTTATCTGTGACAAATTGGGGTGGTTGACTAGCTTATCATTAAGGTTCCTTAAGGGTCTAAAATGGTTTGACTAACCCTATTATGTAACCCATGGTCCTGAATTTCTTTCTGTGAATTAGCAGAATTTCATCCCTCTGAACCACTAGGATTTCTTCCTGGTGCCACCATGGGCTAATTCAACTCTGATGCCAAGTCCCCACATGTAACATTTATTTTCCCCATCTCTATTCCATACTCAGACCCGTTTGAAGCCTCTTTATGATTGGCTTAGAGCTCTGGTCTGTATTTTTTTTTCCTGTATCTCAGGTCTGAGCTCTAGGACCTAGGCAGACCTGGGCTTAGATAAAGGGAATAGCACCCAGAGAGGCAGTTTTAGAGACATGGGAGATTCACTGGAATGGCCAAAGCAGGAAAGGGTTACTCCAGGTACTTTTGGTGGGACATTCCAGAATGTGGCTTCCTTCCAAGAGAGCCATCAGGCATTTTTGGGAGCTGAGATACTAGATCTTCCTTCCAGATTTTGAGTGGCAAGCTTAGATGGGGTATTGTCTCCCCAGCCTAGCCTTGCCCTTGTGCATAAGCAGCTACACACTCTTCTGGATTCCAGACGTTGCCAAGTCTTTACAACTCCAGCCAGCCAATAGGAATTTTATCTGGACCCCTAGGCTGCATTCCCCAAAGGCATAGGCCTCCTCTAGATCAGCTTGCTTAGAGCCCCAAGAAATTGTATAAACCTTGTTCTGGGAAAGAGAAGGCAACAGGTGAGGCACTCAGTCAGGTGAAACATACTCATATCCTGAGGCTATTTCTGTTCTAGGCCACTGCTGAAGTTAGGAAGCTAAAAGGGGAAGATTTCCACCCCACAACATAGAATCCCTTCTTCTAAGTGAATGCCATTTCTTTTTCTTCCGTTTTCCCCAAAGTGCAGTCTCTCCCAGATCGCAAGCTGGGAAGTCCCCTGTTCTAACCTCAAAACTGATTAGCGACCCACTTCTCAGACCTGGGCTACAAAGAAGGTTCCCTCGTTTCAAATTCAGCTGGACACAAATCCCAAGGCGGTTGGGGAGCAAAGGTGCCACCACAATATTGCCTAGATCAAACCCCCATTTTCTCTCCCACCCCACCCCCTCCTTATCGCCCCAGCATTTCTGCCCGGGATTAAATGATCCCAAGTGTCTATTTCCAGAGGAAAGGATTACAGTGCCCCTCATCATTCGCCCTGAGCTGGGCATCCTGAGCTATATCCCTTGTTGCTTTCCCCTTGCCACCGATCAGATACTACCCGATTTTCCGTCTTCAGCTAGCCTCCCAACACCAAGTGCACCGATCTCCGGACGGAGACTCACCCAGAAAAGCATGTTGAAGAAAAAGAGCAGGTATTTCACCACAGGGCTGACGAAGGAGAACTCCTCTCCATAGACTGCCGGCGCTGGCCCCGATCTCCGGGCCATGGCCCCGCTGCCGCCTCCCCGGGGGGCCTATTTCCCCGGTGACTGCTCTGCCCACCTGCTCACTCCGTGCTCAGGGACATGGGAATCAAGCGTCCTGGGAGGCAGCTGGACAGCGGCGGAACGTCCCCGGGAACGGAACGAACGTCTGCGAGAACCGCTGGAACACAGCCTCAAGCCAGCGACAGCAGCCGAGGCAACCCCAATACTCCGTGGCCGGAGGACCACCTCCTCCCCTCCCAGTACCCAGGAAACTTGGCCCGCCCCAAGCCGCCGCCCATTGGCACAGATGTCGGCCGTCTGGCTTCTCATTGGACCGTCGCTGATGTCACTAAATACCCAGCCATTCCCTCTTCTCCAAGAGGAGAGGGGAACACCTGTTCTGTGAGGGATAACTTCTTAAAGGGTCAGTAGTTTTCCCAGGCTTCCCAGAAAAGGGAAGGGCCAAAGCTGCAGCTGCTCTAGTGGAGAGAGGTGAGGGGTACAAAAGGTGCACAATCCAGTCACACCACCCACACACGCTTCCCAAAATAAGTGCACACACACACATCTAGTCAAGTCTTCAGTTATTCTTTGAGAACCTACTATGTGCCTGTCCTTGTCTTGGGGAATCCATAAGAAGAACAAGAGGTGCTTCCTGCCTCCAAGGAGCCTACGATCCAAACGGGGAGACTAGGGTAATTAAATTCAGCAAACACTTATGCGCACCCACAATGTGTGAGACACAATGCTAAGTACTGAAATAGCGTGAATAGACATGAAACAGAGAACATTTAAGAAAAAGTTGCTTGGTATTGATTAAAAATGCAGTGAGAGTTCAGAGAAGAAAAAAAATCAGTGGCAATCTTGAAGGAAGATTAATTGAAAAGGTATATAAAGCAGGTTAGAGAGGAAGGGGAAAAGCACTTACTTATGAAGCAAGTATTAGGTGTTAGGTAGCAGCTAGGTGGCAAAATGGGTAGAGCACTTGCCCTGAAGTTGGGAGGACCTGAGTTCAAATCTTACCTTGGACACTTATTAGCTGTGTGACCCTGGGCAAGTCACTTAACCCCAAGTGCCTTGAACATCCAGGACCATCTCCAATCATGCTGATTCAGACCTTGCCACTGGATCCAGATGGTTCTGGAGGAGAGAGTGAGATTCATGACCTTGCACAGCCCTTCCTCACTTAAATCCAATTCACTGCAAGTCATAACATCACCCCAATGTCATGGTCCTCTTTGGAAGGAAGGAAAAACAACAACAGATGGTGAAGTGGATAAAACACTGGACTTGGAATCAAGAAGACTTATCTTTATGAGTTTGAATATACCTCAGACATTAGCTGTGCAAGTCACTTAACTCTGTTTGCCTCAGTTTCCTCATCTGTAAAATTAGCTGGGGAAAGAATTTTGGCAAACCATTCTAGTACTTTTTGCCAAGAAAACTCCAGAAGGACTCATGAAGAATCAGACTTGACTGAAACCATTATTTCATTTGATCCTCACAAGAACCCTGGGATGTAAGTGCTATTATGATTCCATTTTACTGTTGAGTAAACTATGTTAGAGGTTCAGTGGTTTGCCCAAGGTCACTTAGGTAGTGAGAGTCTGAGGTGGAATTGAACTCAGGTCTTTCTGACTCCAGGTCAGCAATTTATCCACACTGCCACCTATTGACTTGAAGTCAAGAGATCTTGGTTCCAGTCCTGGAAGTAAGGACATGTGTGACTCTGGGAAAGTCACTTTTTCAATCTGATCCTCTGTTTCCTCTGAGTGATCCTTTAAAACCCAGGTCCTAATAGCAGAAAAGAAATGAGGTGTAAAGCTAAGAAGGAAAAGAAGTGACCACTCCAAGTGTTCTCTTCATGAGGTTCATATAAGTTCCTTCTGTCAGTCAGAAAGGAAACAACTCTAGGAAGAAGTGTTATGTGATCTGTTCCTCAGGATGACTTTTAAAGTCAGTTCACAGGGGCAGCTAGGTGGCACAGTGGATAGAGCACTGGCCCTGAAGTCAGGAGGACCTGAGTTCAAATCCGGCCTCAGACACTTGACACTAGCTGTGTGACCCTGGGCAAGTCACTTAACCCCAATTGCCTCACCAAAAAAAAAAAAAAAAAGTCAGTTCACAGAGGTCTAGCTAAAAACTCAGACAGGAATCCAACTGCTGATTGACCAAGCAGAAGCAGCATGGAGCTGGAGAAAGGGACGCTGCAAGAGACAGTGGAAGTTAAAAAGGCAATGGCAACTGCCACAAAGAAAAGGGTCTGGTCTGGACTCTGGAGACAAGGATGCTTGGACAAGTCAGGTACTAGGTGCCTCAGGACAGAAGCTGCTAAAACATTCCTTCTCCGAACCCCTACCCTTCCAAAGATCTCAGGGTGGTGATCTTGTATCTCCTGTCTCCCCTTCAGCTCCTTGGGAGCTTGAATTTTTTTCCTCTGGGAGTGGGGGAGGGGAAGTTTACTTTTCTTGTTCTTAGAAGTTATATATATATATATATATATAAACAGTGGTAACCACACCATTTGCTAACTCCCACCCCCCCCCATCGGAATGGGTGGATGAGAACGCTTTGTTCCAATAGCCATGACGCAGGCTGTGGAGTGCTTAGAATTTGGTCAGACAGTGAAAAAGCCAAGTGCATCTAGTACATTCCAGGCCATTGCCAGTCTTGACTTTTTTCTTGTCAGTGGACTTTAATGACCCTGGAAGAGAAAACGAAGCTGACTTTGTGCAACTCTGCCTCACTTAAATCCAATTCAGTCAAGAAATCACCCCATGATGTCATTGGTCCTCTTCAAAAGTGAAGGCAAACAACATACTGGGAATACTGGAGGAAGCCACTGAGAGGGAACCATCCCCAGAGAAGTGATATAGCTAGATCTAAGGTTGAGCTGTTTTGCCAGAAGTACTATCTCTGCCTGGGGTCTACAACTAACAGAAAGTTAAGAAAAGTACAGATTCTTTGATACTTTCCAGAATAGAGGAGTTTTTACATTAGGAAACCTAACTGAGTAATGATTCAGTATTAGAATGCAGGGGAAAACAGGAGCGCTTGAATCATCTTAAAGACCATACATTCTGTTAAATGCCGAGATGTATAAAACTAGGAGGTTGGACTAAAATGATTTCATCTCTACATTCTATGATAATTCTAGGTGAAATTTGAACTAAGTTTATATGGGTAGGGAGAGGAAAAAAAGGTCACAAAATGTATAAAGATATGAACAAGCAGACTGGGGCATGTGCAAGGGAGAGTGAGCTCTAGATTGAAAAAGTAGCAGAGTATGTTGCGGGGTGAGGTTGTGGAACAGATTATGGATGACAATGGAACAGAAAAGAGAAAAATATATAGAACTTTGCAAAAATATGGAAAAAGATCCATATGTGCAAAAATACTTATAGAGGCTCTTTTTCTGATGGCAAAGAATTGGAAACTGAGGGGGTACCCATCAATTTGGGAGCAGGTAAACAAGTTATGATATATGTGTGTATATGATGGAATGCTATTATGTAGTAAAAAATGAAGGGGATGGTTTTAGAAAACCCTGGGAAGACTTATATGAACTGATGGAAAGTGAAGTGAGCAGAATCAGGAGAACAATTTATTCGATAATAATAGTATTGTGGGGGCAGCTAGGTGGTGCAGTGGATAAAGCACTGGCCCTGGATTCAGGAGTACCTGAGTTCAAATCTGGCCTCAGACACTTGACACTTACTAGCTGTGTGACCCTGGGCAAGTCACTTAACCCCCATTGCCCTGCCCCCAAAAAACAAAACAAAAAAGAAACAAACAAAAAATAATAGTATTGTAAAGACAAACAAAGACTTAGGAACTCTGATTAACACAATGGAATTAAATGGAGTTCCAGAAGAATTGTGATAAAACATGCTATCTTCCTTCAGATTGAGAGGTGCTGGACTCAGAGTGCAGATTGAAGTATTTTCTTAGGGAGGGGAACATGGCTAATGAGGGAATTTGTTTTTCTTGACTATACATATTTGTAATGGATTTTTTTTTCCTCTTGCTTTCTCAGGGTCTGGAAGAGAGGAAGTATGAAGGAGAGAATTTGGAGCTGAAAATACAATTGAATTTAAAAAGAGAAATAGAATGGGGACAACTCATCAATGACAATAAAAAAAAGAAGAACTTGACTTTATATGGTACTTAGAAAACAGTTGGACTTTATTTATAGGGGAGTAATACGATGTTACGAAAGTATGAAAGGACAAATTTGGCACCACAGCATAAGGAGAATTGGAAGAAGGGAAAGCCCAAAGACAAAAAAACATCAACTGGGAGATTTTTTAAAATGGGGTGATTGTTAGAGTAAATCAGATATGGGGTGACAAGGACCTGAATTAAGGTGATGGGTCTGGAAATAGAGAACCAAGGGCAGATCTGAGAAACAGAAAACAAACAAACATAATGGTATAGTAGGAAGAACAATGAATTTGGAATGAGAAGATCTGAGTTTAAATCCAAGCTCTGCTAAATGTTTGATCTTAGGCAAGTTACTTAACCTCTTTGGACCTCAGTTTCCTCATCTATAAAATTAGGGAGCTGTACTAATTTAGAGGTGTCAGACTTGAAGCTGAGCAGCCTCATGAGCTGGAACCAGATTAAAATATAATTGGGGGGGGGCAGCTAGGTGGCACAGTGGTTAAAGCACCGGCCCTGGATTCAGGAGTACCTGAGTTCAAATCCAGCCTCAGACACTTGACACTTACTAGCTGTGTGACTGTGGGCAAGTCACTTAACCCCCATTGCCTAAAAAAAAAAAAATAAATAAAATTGGGAAATGTTTAACAAAATAAATACAAATATGATAAATAATGTTAATTTGTGATTTTCAAAATCAATATGCAGCCCACAGAAATCCATTTCTATTTTAATTTGACCCCACTGTTAAGATGACTGGTATAGTCCCTTCCAGGTCTCCATGGGAAACAAGACTCAGAATACACTGGATAAAAAGAAATGAAGAAGAGGGGAGAGACAAAGATGGCTTGGAGGTATCAAACCTGAGAGCCTAAAATAATAAGGACACTGACTGCAGATGGAACTGGGTAGTTGGGAAATGGAGCCAGTTCAACTCAATTCAACAAGCACCAATTAAAGGGCTACTGCTGAGCCAGTTAGGGATGAGGGGAAGATAATACACTTGCTTTTGGATAAATATATTCAGAGAATGTTTAAGTCAAACTACTTCATTTGACCAGTCAGGAAACAAACCCATAGGGGTTATTTTAAGTTTGAGATTCACATCTAATTGGATACATCCTGTAGGAAGTTGTGAATATGGGACAAGAAAGAGCACCAATAAGGAGGACTTGAGTTATAAATCTGAGGCATCAGTCCAAATGTGAATTTGAAAGAAGGAAAGTAAATGAGTTTTCTGGGGCAGTGAAAGTAGAGAAAGAACGCCAGGGAGGAGGCTGAGAATCTAGCCTTGGGGACTACCCACAGTTGAAGGACAAGAGTAAGAAGTGGAGCCAGCTAAGTTGTATATTATACTACTATAAAGTAGGAAGAGGAGTTTGAAAGAAGCTATGTAACTTCAGTTTAGCATATTCTATATTCAGTTATTGTCATTTTTTACCTGAAGCTGGCATACTTCTTGTTGGTCACTTCAGTCATGTCTGACCCTTCGTGACCCCATTTTGGGTGTTTTTTTTTGGAAGAGATACTGGAGTGGTTTTGCCTTTTCCTTCTCAAACTCATTTTACAGATGAGGAAACATGCAAACAGGGTTGTGACTTTCTCTGGAGTCACACAACTAGTAATTATCTGAGCCCACATTTGAACTCAGGAAGATGAGTCTTCCTGGGGCAACTAGGTAGTGAAATGAATGAAGCACTGGCCCTGGATTCAGGAGGACCAGAGTTCAAATCAAGCCTCAGAAACTTGACACTTACTATCTGTGTGGCCTTAGGCAAGTCACTTAACCCTCATTGCCCCACAAAAAACCCCAAAACAAAAATGAGTCTTCGTAATTCCAAGTCTAGTGCTCTATCCACTTCACCATCTAGCAGTCTTACCTGCACAAAGTAAGTGCCTAATACTTGTTGACTGACTGAAAGTTATTTTTCAAAAAAAAAAATTTTTTTTAATCTCACTACATAGGTACCTTACATTAATAGTTTGAGAATTTGGGGGAAGAATATTTTTTTTGTAAGGCAATTTGGGGTTAAGTGACTTGCCCAGGGTCACACAGCTAGTAAGTGTTAAGTGTCTGAGGCCAGATTTGAACTCAGGTACTCCTGACTCCAGGGCTGGTGCTCTATCCACTGCACCACCTAGCTGCCCCTGAAGAATATTTTTTTTCTAAAGAAAAAGGTTTGTAAATCATAGTCTCAGGGTTGGAAGAACCTCAAAAGCCATCTAGTCCAACCTGTACCTGAGCAGGAATCCATCTGTAAGTGTTCATACAGCCTCCTCTTGGAGATATCCAGTGTGGAGGAATTTAGTGCCTCTTGTGTAATTTACTTCACAGCTCTTGTGTGGTATCAATCTGATGTCTGCTTCTCTGAAGCTTCTATCCACTGGTCCTTGTTCTGCCCTCTGGGCCTAAGCAAAGCACATCTTTCTCCATATAATAGCTTGCTACATTCTCCCCCCTCTCCCACCATTTATACCAAAAACTCTATTAAGGAGAGTAGGTGCCATGATCAGTAAGAATTCAAAGGCAAAACATACATGAGTAATTTTTTAAATCTTATTTTATTTTTTCCAGTTACAAGTAATGATAGTTTTCAACATTCATTTTTATGAAATTTTGAGTTTCAAACTTTTTTCCCTCCCTCCCCAAGACAGCAAGCAATCTGATATTGGTGATATATATACAATCACTTTAAACAGTTTTCCATATTAGTCATGTTGTGAAAAAAGAATAATAACAAAAGGGAAAAACATCAAGAAAGAAAAAAAAAGTGAAAATAGTATGGTTCAATTTGCATTCAGATTCCACAGTTCTTTTTCTGGATGTGGAGAGCATTTCCCATCATGAGTCCTTTGGAAATGTCTTGGATCATTGTATTACTGAGAAAAAGCAAAGTCCATCACAGCTGATCACCACACAATGTTGCTGTTACTGTGTACAATGTTCTGGTTCTGCTCACTTTGCTCATTATCAGTCCACTTAAATCTTTCCAGGTTTTTCTGAAATCTGCCTGTTCATCATTTCTTATAGGACAATGGTGTTCTATTACATTCATATACCACAACTTGTTCAGCTATTCCGCAATTGATGGGCATCCCCTCAATTTCCAATTCTTTGCTCCCTTTTCCCTTTTTTATGATCTCTTTAGGATACAGACCTAGTGGTAATATTGCTGGATCAAAGGGTATACACACTTTTATAGCCCTTTTGGCATAGTTCCAAATTGCTCTCCAAAATGGTTGGATCAGTTCACAACTCCACCAAGCTTGTTGCATTCTTAAACACTAGACTAAATAGCTGCAATTCTTTTAAACAACCTTTGTGCAGTATGGTTTTGAAATCCCTCACCATTCTGGGCATACCCCACATTGCCAATATCTTTAATAAAATGTGATGCTCAGAAATGAAGAATTTTCTCCAGATTTGATCTAAACAGGGCACATTACAGCAGGACTATTACTCCCCTCATTTTGGACATTGTGCCTCTCAGTGAAGCCTAAAATTGTAAGACTTTTCAAAATAACAATACCTGGCCTTTTTAGAGAGCTGTATAGTTTTTTTAAGGGCAGCTAGGTGGCACCATAATGCACAGATCAATGGCTCTGGAGTCAGGAAGACTCATTTTCCTGAGTTCAGATCCTGTCTCACACACTTACTAGCTGTGTGACCCTGGGCAAGTCACTTGATCCTGTTTGTCTCAGTTTCCTCACCTGTAAAATGAATTTGAGAAGGAGATGAATGGCAAACCACTCCAGTATCTTTGCCAAGAAAACCCCAAATGGGGTCCCAAAAAGTCAGACACAACTGAAAAGCGACTTTTAAAAAAAAGTTTACAGAAGACTTAGGTGAAAAATTGGAAGACAGTACAGTAGAATGGAAAGAGTACTGAATTTGGAATGAGAGAATTTGAGTTCAAATACCAACTCTGCCACCACATTACCTGTGTCACCTTGGGCAAGGGAGGTAAACTCTCTGGGCCTCAGCTTCCTTGTCTGTAAAATAAGTAGTCAGACTAAGTAATGTTGAAATTCCCTTTCTGACCTAAATCTATGATCTCATTTCATCACCATAAAACCCCAGTAAAATAAGCATTGTCATGCCCATTTTATAGATGATAAAACCGAGCAGCTTAGGAAAGCTAAGTGACTTTCTTCAATGTCGCAGACCTCATAAATCATGGGATTTGAAACCAGGTTTTCTGACTTCAAATCAGTGTGCCACTTAGACAAAAATCACAGAGGCAATTAAGTTCAGGCTAGAACCCAAATGTCTTGACTTCCTCTCTAGTAATCTTTTTAATATCTAAAGTATATATGTGTTATTGTATCTTTGAATTTGTATTGACTTTTTAGTCTGTTAAAACCTTAAGGTATTGGGGACAGCTAGGTGGCACAGTGGATAGAGCACCGGCCCTGGATTCAGGAGCACCTGAGTTCAAAATCGGGCCTCAGACACTTGACACTTACTAACTGTGTGACCCTGGGCAAGTCACTTAACCCTAATTGCCCTACAAAAACAAAAACAAAACAAAAAACAAGAAAACCTTAAGGTATCCCTCAACTTATACTTGTACAGTTGAATTGTTAAGCCTTAATTTCATAGATGAAGAGCCATTATTTTAGCTTATAATCCACATGAAGGTTATAATAGGTCACAGAAAATCATAGATTTAGTGATCTATAATGTTCATAACCCATGCACACATTTCTCACTAACATCACAGTTGTTATTTGTCCTTCATTCCTGAAGAGGGCCACAACATTGAAGTGATGTCATTCATGGCTTTCAGTGAGTTGGATTTAAGTGAGGGAGGGCTATGCAAGGTCACCAACTTCACTGTCTCTTCCAGAGCCATCTGCATCCAGGACAACTATGGAAAGCCCCTGAGTTTAAGGCAATTGGGGTTAAGTGACTTGCCAAGGGTCACACAGCTAGTAAGTGTCTAAGGTGAAATTTGAACTCGGGTCCTCCCAACTTCATGGCCAGTGCTCTATCCACTGTGCCACCTAGCTGCCCACATCACACTTAGGGTATTAGAGTTAGAGGAGATTTACAGAGATACTAAAGCACAACTCTCTCATTTTACAACTGAAGAAATTTGCCCCCCTTCACATAGTTAATTGAGTTGAGTTGGCACTAGACACCAGGTCTCCATATTCCCAGTTCAGGAACCTCTCCAATGCATATGCCTCAGTCTATGAAGATATTGCATATGTGCTATCATGATTTGCACCCACCCATATTTTATGTAATATATAGGATTCACATTTTATTCATTCTATTCATATCCCATCCAGGCAGAAGCAGACAGAAGAGTGCTCTATGTTCTGCATGTCTCACATAGTGAAGATGAATGAATAATCATTAAAAGGACTGAACACTGGACTTATAATCAGAAGACCTGGCTCTGAGCCCCAGCTTTGTACTTACTGTGTAATCTTAGGCAAGTCATTTATACTTGCTCAACCAGGTGAAAAACGAAGGCACAGATTTTCAAAGTGACCTGCCTAGTGGGGCTGTGAAAGGGCTGAGATCACAACCCAGAGAAAATCAATCAGATCAAGAAAGATTAAATTGCCCACCGAGGGCACAGAAAAACTGATTTCCCTTCAGGAGAAGCACCAGGGCAGATAATGATAATAATAGCTTCCATTTATATAGTGTTTTATGGTCACAAAGTGTTTTCTTAGGCTGGATCATAGAATTTCATGATGCTCAGAGGCATCTAGTCCACTTGATCTATACCTGAAAAAGGCGACCCTGTACAACCCACCCACCCAAGAAGTGGTCATCCAGCTTTTGCCTGAAGACCTCAAGTGAAGGGGAACCCACTCCCCACTGAGGCAACCCATTCCATGTTGGGAGGGCTCTGATTGTCAGGAAAGGTTTCTCTTTGTAACTTTCACTTATTGTTTTAATTCTTTCTTAATTGGATCCCAGAAGAACAGGTCTAATCCCTCTTCCACAGTTGTTAGCAGATCTTATTTGATCTTCACAACAACCTCATGTAGTAGCTAGTAAAAGTATCACCTGCATTTTATAGGTAAAGAAACTGATGCCAGGAGAAGTTCATTGATTTGCTCGAGGTTGTACAGGTGGTAATTATAACTTATGCTTATTGAATAGTTTAAGATTTTCAAAACACTTTCCTCACAACATCCCTGTACAAAGATTGGTATCCCCATTTTGTAGATGAGAAGACATCTTTAGAAAGAATCACTCATGATCATAGAGCTAATGTGAGAACCAGGACAGGTTTTCTGGCTCCATTCTGGTACACTGCTGGATGGTTCTCCATCACTCTGAACACAGGTAGAACTCTTTAATGTTTTTAATATGAGTGGGGTTGGGGAAAACAGGTGGAGGCAGCTGTGAGGATCAGGCTTCTGGAGTTCAAGGACAATAAGGGAGCTATTTTTTTTCATTTTTAATATTTATCCTTTAGAAATTCATAAAACAGCTGTCCACCCTGATTTAGTAGATTGCGACCCCAGGGAAACTGGGGTTGAAACAATAGGCTTCTTTTCTGCCAACATTTCCCAGCAGTTCTTTCTTTTCCTCTCTTTACTATATCTAGGCATCATCCTTTTTCATCACTACACCTCTTCCCCACAGACTTTTTTGCATTTGCAAACTTCTTAGAATCACGGGACCATCAAAATTAAAAGGAGCCATATCCAATTCACCTCAGTTCAATTCAACAAGCATAAATTAAACACATGCTGTCTACAGAACACTTTGCTAAGACTAGAGTGGGGGCAGGGGTAGAGGCATAGATATAAGATTTACATAGGACATAGTCCTTGCCCTCAACATGGACCTCGCCAACTAGTAAATCAGGTATGGGAAATGTCCAAATAGCTATAATGCAAAATCATCTGTGGCAAGCATTTAGGATACATTCTTCTGTGACCTTTGGGAAAGGCCAATTCAATAATAAATGCTGGTTTAATTGAATAAAGGTCATTACCCACTGAGGAAAAGCAGGGAAGACAGCAGAGACTATGTGGCATTCACATGACCCTTTAAAAGGGAAGCACCATTTCAGCAACATGGGAGAAAAGCATTTCAGGCATAAGAAGCCTGAGCAGAGCACAGAGTTGAGTTGGCGTTAATGTGGGCAAGGGTTGGTAAGAAATCCAGTTTCACTGAAGCATACAGTATAAAATGGGGAGGGGAGTAATATGACACAAAGCTGTAAAGGTTGGGTGGCCCCAAAAGAATAGGAGGTCTTGATACTCTAGAGGCTGTCCAACCTCCTTAGTCTTATCCTTCTCTCCTTTCTTCTTTCCTTCAACAAACTTCTTTGTGGTGTCAGCTTTTTCTTTCTTTTCTTTTTTTTAGCTTTTTCTTATTTTTAATCTTTGAGTCTACCATTTTTAGCCTGACACAGAATCTTATTTCACTTAACCAGTCTTGGCTTAGGGGTTCATTGTTACCAGAACTCTCAAATTCTTCATTGGATTTTTCTTGAGTACCCTATGGTTAGTTGTCCCCCCTCCTTTTCTCTTCTTTTTTGTATTAAAAATTTCTTTTCAATACACAAAAATATATTTTCTCTCCCTGCAAACTTTCCCCTCCTGAAAGAATACAAAAGAAAAACAAACCCCTTGTATCAAACATACATCAAAAAGGAACACAAGTTCCCACATTGGCTGTATCCAAAAATGTATGCTGTATGAGTCCATCTGTTAGAAGGGGAACAAGCACCCTGAATTATCAATACTCTGGAACTGTGGTTGGCTATTTTAAAAAAATAAGAATTCTTAAGTCCTTGAAAGTTGTTTACTTTTAGAATGTTGTTATTCTATAAATTGCTTTCCTGGTTCTGCTCACTACGCTCTGCATCAGTTCATGCAAGTCTCCCCCCAGGTGTCTCTGAAACCATCATGTTGGTTGGGTTTTTTTGTTTGTTTGATAGAGCACAGTGGGTTCTCCAGATCTCTAGGTTTTTCAAGGCCTTCTATTAGGTATCTTAAGGATACCCAGTATAGTATCCTTATGTCCTGTCCCACACATGTCATTCAGCTCATGTAAATATTTCACATGTCAATCAGGAGTAAGTCTTAAAGGATTTACTGTGCTTGTATTAAGCAAACTCTTTCTAGGGGTGTTTCCAAAGGCCCTTGATTGTCTTCATTATAGATGGTAGAGGGTTCCTTATACTTCATATAGTATGATGGCTCTTTATTTTTTCCTTACCAGTTCACATAAGTTGTGGAATACAGATGCTTTTGAGGTTATTCCATTTGGTAGGTTTTTTTATGAAGCAAAACTACTTCCTAGGTCTTCTAATATTTCTCTTCCTTATTATTTTCTACTTCTAGAGGAATTTTTAAGACTTCTTCAATCTAGTGACCTTTAGACATGACTCTGGTAAGGCAGAGGTAGCTAGGGTTGAGTAGGTGTCAAAGTGTTTCTGCCATGTGTTTGTTACCTGGTGCCAATGGCAGCTTGCTTTGATGGAAGCAAACCTACAACCTTGATGACACATATCTTCAGAAGAATCTTGACCACCAGAGCACTGAATCCTACCACTAAGTACATGGAAGCAATGAGGACCATCCTATGGTGTCTCTGAAATCATCATGGTGGTTGTTTTTTTGATAGAGCACAGTGGGCTCTATCTACCTAGGGATGGTCCTGTGCTCTGTCTCATTCTGGACAAATTCTCTGGACTCTTACTAAAGAGCATGCATGGACAATGGTTCCTGGGTCCTCTTCTCTTTTCCTTCCACACTGTTTCACTTGGTGATCTCATAAATTCCCACAGATTCAATTATTATCTTTATGCTAATATTTCTCAAATGTCTTTATCCAGTACTAGTCTCAATTTTGACCTCCAATTTTGGACCTTCAACTATCAGACATCTCAAACTGAATGTCTTGCAGATATTTTAAACTCAACATGTCCAAAATTCAACATGTCCTGATTCCCCTGAACTCATTTTTTCCCCTCTATACTTTCCTCTCTTCCTAACTTCCTTATAAGTGTTGAGGTTACCACCATCCTCACAGGCTCACAATCTAGGTGTCATTCTTGACTTCTCAACTCTCTCTCACCCCCCAATAATCCATCTATTGCCAAGGTCTGTGCGTTTTACCTTTGTAGCATCTTATGAAACCCCTTCTCTCCGTGATACTGTCACCATTCTGGCATAGGCCTTCATCCTTTCATACCTGGACTTCTGCAGTAGCCTACTCATTGTTCTTCCTACCTAAAGGATCTCTCCACTCCAGGCCAGCCACCATTCAGTAGCCAAATGGATTTTTAATGAAGCTCAGCTCTGACAGCATCAGGACACCACTCAATAAACTCCGGTGGCTACCTATCATCTCTGGGACCAAATAGAAAAATTTTAAATTATATATAAATATGTTATAAATGAATAAAACTATAAATTTTCTGTTTGGTGTCCAAAGCATTTTGTAAAATGCCCTCCCCTTTTCTCTGTCTCCCTCACTCACTCACCCATTGATGTGGCAACACTGGCCTCCTTGCTGTTACATCTCCCCTCTCCCAACATTTTCACTGACCTCTCTCCCAGGCCAGGAGTGCTCTCCCTCCCCAAGTCTACCCCCTAGCTCCCTGGCTTCCAAGTCACAGTTAAAATCCCACTTTCCTGATCCCCCTTAGTGCCTTCCCTCTGTTGATTATTTCCAATTTATCCTAGATATAACTTATTTGTACATTAGTATATAATGATGTCTCCCTCATTAGACCACGAGGTCCTTGAAAGCAGGGATTGTCTTCTGCCTTTCTTTGTATCCATAGCACTTAATACAGTGCCCGGTACATAGAAGACCCTTAAATACTTATTGACTGATTGATGGTTCCTTATGGGTCCCTTGGGCTGAGGAGCCCAGTGCTGAAGGACTTGCATTTTGTGATGTGAAACAAACCCTATTTGGTCCCCAGGACTGGGAGATGTACAAAAGAGGATTGACTACTGAATTAGGACGAACATGCTGTACACTTTAAAAGAAGAAGACGGGCAGCTAGGTGGTGCAATGGAAAAAAAGAAGAGGACAGTCTCTGCTTCTCTCTACTTTTGAGTGTGTCTCACTTTTGATTCTGTCAGCTCTGCCTTTTACTTCCTGAGAGGGGGAGAAGGGGATTTCTCTCTCTACCCCCACCCCTCCCAGAACCTATAATGGTAGCAGTGACAACGAATGCTCTTTTTTGGGAGGGGGGGGCAATGAGGGTTAAATGACTTGCCCAGGGTCACACAGCTAGTAAGTGTCAAGTGTCTGAGGCCGGATTTGAACTCAGGCCCTCCTGAATCCAGGGCCGGTGCTTTATCCACTGTGCCACCTAGCTGCCCCCATGCATGCTCTTCTAAGTCAGGGCTTCTTAAACTTTTTCCACTCTCCACCCCTTTTGGCTCAAGAACTTTTTATATGACCCAGGGTATACAGATATATAAAATAGACATGCAAATCAAACACTTACTGCCAAATTTTAGGGGCTCCCCACATTCAATTACATGACCCACAGTTTAAGAAGCCTTGATCTAAGTGACCCTGAGACTGTACTTCAAGTTCCTCACTGCCTCTTCTGATTTGTGTTTCTTTCCTTTATACTGGTGGCCAAATACTTCCAGAGAAGTGGAAACTTCTAGCCTTGACAGAAACATGCCATACACATATTGCCCCTCTTTAGAATATAAGCTCTTTGAGGGCAGGGATGATTTTTATTTTTTCTTCTGGTTAAGTTTGAGATAGCACGTTGTCCAATCTGTGCAAAACCATTAGGCAGTCAGCTTTATTTTCACCTTTCTTATGGTAAATTCCCTTTTTTGGGGGGGGGGTGTGAGGCAATTAGGGTTAAGTGACTTGCCCAGGGTCACACAGCTAGTAAGTGTCAAGTGTCTGAGGCTGGATTTGAACTCAGGTCCTCCTGAATCCAGGGCCAGTGCTTTATCCACTGCACCACCTAGCTGCCCCTTCTTATGGTATATTCCTAATGCTTAGCATGGTGTCTCACAAGTACCTAGTGCTTAATAAATGCTTTGTGGTTTGATTGGTGGAGGACATAAATACTTCTATACTTGATGTCTACTATTTGATACACTGAGTAACTTTTCTACAAAGGACTCTATTAATTCCTTTTTGGGGAATCCCTAGAGATGAGACATAAAATTTGTTTAAGAGATTTCCCCTAGAATCCCAAAGTGAGGTGGCATATAGTGAGCCAGATTGTGAGAAAAGACCTGATCTCTCTTCTTTTAGTAGTCAGGCCCCTGTAGGACTCAGTCAAGTCTGCCTGAGTCCATAAGGTGACACAGGGACTACCTACCTCAGTTTGATCACTAGCTAACACACCATGTGAAATGTGAAACAAGACTGATTGCCTAGTTGTTTTGCGTGGATTGGTATGCTTAAAATACACTATATTTGGACAAAATGCCACCTCAGGCACAGCCAGTATGTTGGCTTTGGGTAGAGGGAAGGTGCAGATACTTGCTTCGTTCTGGAACACACTGAAATAAAAGAGACAGAGGATGCATGGCCAGCAACAGAACACTGGTTATGCTGTCCTCCTCCTGGCAGCTCTTCCAGGAAAAGGCAGTGGGAGCTATTTAATCTGATTCTACAACTCACTGGAAGGAGGTTTTCCTGAAAGTCACTGGAGAGCTAGGCAGGGGAACAATGGCCGCTGTCTCTAGGACTCCTTAGTCAAACCTGTATCACAGGGCAGTAAGAAGGCAACGCAGGGCAGGAATCAAGAATGAGTAACAAAGAGGTCGAGAATCCGGACAATTCCATTCTAGTCTTAGATCTGCTGGTGCCTTTTAGGTGACCTTGGACAAATCAGTTCATTTCTCTGAACCTCAGTTTCCATTGCTTTTAAAATATGATGCATGAACTAAATGATCTCTAAGGCCCTTTCAGGTTCCCAACTTCTATCACTCTTGGTGCAAAAAGGAATGAGGAGTTTCTGAAAAAGAGAAATCCCAGAGAGGATAGAACACCTCTAATTTAGTAGGCTAGACCTCCAGCAAATCACTTAACCTTTCTGAGTCTCACCTCTGAAGGTACAACAATACTATCAGCATCACCCACCTTACAGGTTTCACTAGGGCGAGAATAAAATAAAGTAACATATGTGAAGTGGCATAAAATGTATTAATTATTACTGCAGACTTCATTATTCCAAGAGGAGATCTAGGTAGGGGAGTGAATTGTAACTGGATTGAGCTCATTAGGAAGTAAATTAATGCTTGGTCCCACGACTGGGGACAAGGACACTTGAACAATCCCTAGAGACCAGAAAGCAGAGGCTGAGATTTCTTTCTCCTTCAGAATAAAAATCTTTTCATAAAGAGGCACTTAAACCCCTATTCGTAAGTGAGAATAACAGTAATAATATTTCACATTTATATACATAAATATAACAATACAAATATATTGTGGATATATTTATATTATGGGAATTACAAATACTAAATATGTTTTACACATTATATTAACATTGTTATTAATATATTTATTCTTATATTATTGACATATTTTATTATATGTTTATACATATGCATTGTATATATTATATAAATATTTACACTTACATATTTATATAGAAATAATAGAAATAAAATGCAATGTAAATACAAATAAATGTTATGTATACATATATGTACATATGCACATACATATGTACTAGTGTATGTATGTATGCATGTATATATATTTATAAACATATATTAAAAATATACTATGTGCAAGGTGCTATTCTAAGCACTTTCTAATTTGATCTTCACCACAACCCTGGGAGGTAGGTACTATTATTATCCCAATTTTATAGTTGAGGAAACTGAGGCAAACAGAGGTTAAATGATTTGCCAGGGTCATAGCAAGTGTCTGAGGCCCAATTTAAACTCAGGTCTTCCTGACTACAAACTCAGTGTTTTAATTACTTTGCCACTTAGTATAACTGCTTGGAGAAAGTGGTCAAAGAGGTTAGAACAATTTTTAAAAATTTTTAAAAATTTTCTCAATTACATGTAAAGATTTTTTTTGAGTTCCAAATTTTCCTCCCACCGTCCCTTCCCTTCCTCCTCCCAAGGCTAGTAAGCAATTTGATATAGGTTATATATTACTATCATGTTGAACATATTTCCAATTTAATCAGAACAAAAGGGAAAAAACACAAGAATAAACAAGAACAATAACAAAAAAGCAACAACAAAAGTGAAAATAGTATGCTTCAGTCTGCATTCAGACTACATAGTCCTTTTTCTGAACGTGGAGAGCATTTTCCACCATAAGCCTTTTGGCATTGTCTTGGATCATTATATTACTGAGAAGAATCTATCACAGTTGATCATCACAAAATGTTGTTAATACTGTGTACAATGTTCTCTTGGTTCTACTCATTTCACTCAGCATCAATTCATATAAGTCTTTCCAGGTTTTCCTGAAATCCATCTGCTTATTATTTCTTACAGCACAATAGTATTCTATTACATTCATATAGCACGACTTGTTTAGCCATTCCCCAATTGATGGGCATTCCCTCAATTTCTAATTCTTTGCCACTACAAAAAGAGCAACTATGAATATTTTTGTGCATATGGGTCCTTTTCCATTTTTTTATATCCCTTTGGAACATAGTCCTAGTAGTGGTATTGCTGGGTCAAAGGGTATGTACAGTTTTAAACCCTTTTGGGCATGGTTCCAATTTGTTCTCCAGAATGGTTGGATTAGTTCACAGCTCTACCAACAGTGCATTAGTGTTCCAATTTTCTCCAACATTTATTATTTTCCTTTTTTGTCATATTAGCCAATTGGATAGGTGTGAGGTGGTACTTGAGAATAGTTTTTTTGTTTTTTTGGTTTTTTTGCAGGGCAATGGGGGTTAAGTGACTTGCCCAGGGTCACACAGCTAGTAAGTGTCAAGTGTCTGAGGCCGGATTTGAACTCAGGTACTCCTGAATCCAGGGCCGGTGCTTCATCCACTGCGCCACCTAGCCGCCCCCGAGAGTAGTTTTAATTTGCATTTATCTAATCAATAGCGATTGAGAACATTTTTTTCATATGGCTGTAAATAATTTTAATTTCATCATCTGAAAACTGCCTTTTCATATCCTTTGACCATTTCTTAATTGGGGAATGACTTGTATTCTTGTATATTTGATTCAGTTCTCTATATATTTTAGATATGAGGCCTTTATCAGAAATATTGTCTGTAAAAATTGCTTCCCAGTGTTCTGCTTTCCTTCTAATCTTGTTTGCATTGGTTTTGTTTGTAGGAAAACTTTTTAATTTAATGTAGTCAAAATGATCCACTCTGCATTTCATAATGTTCTCTATCTCATCTTTGGCCATAGATTCTTCCCCTCTCCACAGTTCTGACATGTAAACTATTCCTTCATTTTTAAATTTGCCTATGGTATCACCCTTTATGTCTAGATCTTGTACCTATTTTCACTTTACTTTGGTGTATGGTGTAAGATGTTGGTCTATGTCTAGTTTCTGCCACACTATTTTCCAGTTTTCCCAGTAGTTTTTGTATAATAGTGAGTTCTTATCCTGGAGGCTAGAGTCTTTGGGTGTATCAAACAGGAGATTGCTATATTCATTTACTGCTGTGTTTTGTGTGCCTAACCTATTCTACTGATCCTCACCTCTATTTCTTAGCCAGTACCAAATAGTTTTTGATGATTGCTGTTTTATAATATAGTTTTAGATCTGGTACAGCTAGGCTACTTTCCTTTGCAGTTTTTAATTAATTCTCTTGATATTCTTGACCTTTTGTTCTTCCATATGAATTTTATTATTGTTTTTTTCTAGCTCTATGAAATAATTTTTGGTGGTTTGATTGGTATGGCACTGAATAAGTGAATTAATTTGGGTAAGATTGTCATTTTTGTTATATTAGCATGGCCTACCTATGAGCAATTTATTTTTTCTATTTGTTTAGATCTGATTTTATTAGTGTCGAAAGTGTTTTGTAATTGTGTTCGTATAGTTCCTGGGTTTGCCTTGGCAGATAGACTCCCAAGTATTTTATATTGTCTACAGCTATTTTAAATGGAATTTCTCTTTCTATTTCTTGCTGCTGGACTTTCTTGGTCATATATAGAAATGCTGATGATTTATGTGAGTTTATTTTATATCCTACAACTTTGCTAAAGTTGTTAATTGTTTTGAGTAGTTTTTTAGTTGATGGTTTAAGATAGATACTATTGGGGGCAGCAAGATGGCGCAGTGGATAGAGCACTGGCCCTGGATTCAGGAGTATCTGAGTTCAAATCTGGCCTCAGACACTTAACACTTATTAGCTGTGTGACCCTGGGCAAGTCACTTAACCCCAATTGCCTTACTAAAAAAAAAAAAACCAAAAAGATAGATACTATTTATCATCTTAAGGAAAGCTCCATTTATTCTTATGCTCTCTAGTGTTTTTAAAAGGAATGGGTGCTGTATTTTGTCAAAAGCTTTCTCTGCATCTATTGAGATAATCATATGATTTTGGCTAGTTTTGTTATTGATGTGGTTGATTATGTTGATAGTTTTCCTAATATTGAACCAGCCCTGAATTCCTGGTATAAATCCCACCTGGTCACAGTGTAGTACCCTGGTGATAAATTGCTATAATCTCTTTGCTAATATTCTATTAATTTGTTTTTGTTTTGTTTTGTTTTGTTTTTGCAGGGCAATGAGGGTTAAGTGATTTGCCCAGGGTCACACAGCTAGTAAGTGTCAAGTGTTTGAGGCCGGATTTGAACTCAGGTCCTCCTGAATCCATATGCTTTATTCACTGTGCCATCTAGCTGCCCTCTTGCTAATATTGTATTTAGAATTTTTGCATCAATATACATTAGGGAGATTGGTCTATAATCTTCTTTCTCTGTTTTTATTCTTCCTGGTTTAGGTATCAGCACCATATTTATCTCATAAAAGGAATTTGGTAGGATTCCTTCTTCACCTATTTTTCCAAACAATTTAGGAGGCACCTAGATGGTGCAGTGGATAAAGCACTGACCCTGGATTCAGGAGGACCTGAGTTCAAACCCAGCCTCAGACACTTGACACTTACTAGCTGTGTGATCCTGGGCAAGTCATTTAACCCCCATTGCCTTGCCAAAAAACAACAAAAATACAAGCAATTTATGTCATATTGGAATTAATTGTTCTTTAAATGTTTGGTAGAGTTCACTTGTAAATTCATCTGGCCCTGAAGATTTTTTCTTAGGGAGTTAATTGATGGCTTGTTCAATTTCTTTTTCTAAAATGGGCTTTAAGGATTTTATTTCCTCATCTATTAATCTAAGCAGTTTATATTTTTGTAAATATTCATCCATTTCATTTAGATTGTCAAATTTATTGGCATATAGTTGGGCAAAATAGTTCTTAATTATTGCTTTAATTTCCTTTTCATTGGTGGTGAGTTCATCCTTTTTATTTTTGATGCTGATAATTTGGTTCTCTTCTCTTTTTTAATCAAAGTAACCAAAGGTTTATCTATCATATTGTTTTTTCATAGAACCAGCTCTTAGTTTTATTTATTAATTCTATAGTTTTCTTAATTTCAATTTTATTAATCTCTCCTTTAATTTTCAGAATTTCCAATTTATTATTTAACTGGTGATTTTTAATTTGTTCTTTTTCTAGCTTTTTTAGTTGCATGCCCAATTCATTGATCTCCTCTTTCTCTATTTTATTCATAAAAGCATTTAGAAATATAAAGTTTCCCCTAAGAACTACTTTGGCTGAATCCCATAAGTTTTGGTATATTGTCTCATTATTGTCATTCTCTTGGATGAAGTTATTGATTGTTTCTATGATTTGTTGTTTGACCCACTCATTCTTTAGAATGAGATTACTTAGTTTCCAATTCATTTTTGGTCTATCTTTCCATGGCCCTTTATTACAAATAATTTTTAATGCATCATGATCTGAAAAGGATGCATTTACTATTTTGGTCTTTCTGTATCTGACTGTGAAGTTTTTATGCCCTAATACATGGTCAATTTTTGTGTTTGTGTCATGTACCACTGTCTATGTCCATTCAGTTTTCTCCAGAGGTCTATCATATTTAATTTTTCTAAAATTCTATTCACCTCCTTAACTTCTTTCTTATTCATTTTGTGGTTAGATTTATCTAGTTCTGAGAGGGGGAGGTTGAGTTCTCCCACTAATATAGTTTTGATATCTATTTCTTCCTGTAACTCGCTTAACTTATTCTCTAAAAATTTGAATGCTGTACCACTTGGTACATACATATTTAGTACTGATATTATTTCATTGTCTATGGTACCTTTTTTTTTTTTAGTAAATGTAGTTTCCTTCCTTATCTCTTTTAATTAGGTCAATTTTTGCCTTTGCTTTATCTGAGATAAGGATTGCTATCCCTGCTTTTTTTCAGTTGAAGCATAACATATTCTGTTCCAGTCTTCTACCTTTATTCTGTGTGTATCTCTCTGCTTCAAATGTGTTTCTTGTAAACAACATATTGTAGGTTGTTTGTTATAGTTTTTAATGCACTCTGCCATCTGCTTCCATTTTATAGGAAAGTTCACATTCACAGTTATGATTATTAACTGTGTATTTCCCTGCATCCCATTTTCCCCCTTGTTTGTATTTTTCTCTTTCCTTTTCTCCTGTCCCTTCTCACTAGTGTTTTGTTTCTGGACACCTCAGTCTACCTTCCTTTCTATCACCCCCCCCCGCCCCTTTTGCCCCTTCCCCTTTCAGTTCCTAGTTTTGCCCTCCCTTCTACCAACCCCACCTCCTTTTTGTCCTTTCCCTTTCCCCTCCTAGTTTTCCCCTCCCTTCTATCAGCACCCCATCCTTTTCTTTCCCCTTTCCCCTTTTACCTCCCCATAGGGTAAGATCGAATTCTATACCCAATTGAGTATGTATGTTATTCCCTCTTTGAGCCAAATTGGATAAGAGTAAGGTCAAAACAATGCTCACCCCTCCCTTCTTCCCTCTATTGTAATAGGTCTTTTGTGCCCCTTCATATGATGTGATTTATCCCATTCTGTTTTCCCTTTCCTCTTCTCTCAGTATAGTCCTTTCTGTTTCCCTTTAAGTATCCTTTTTAAACATCATCACATCAGAATCCACTTACACCCACACCTTCTGTCTGTGTGTACTCCTCCTATTATCTGCCTTAATAAAGATACAGTTCTCAAGAGTTACACCTATCTTCTTCCCATGTAGGGATGCAAACATTTTAACTTTATTGAATAACATAGTTTCCCCCTCCCCTTTTCATTTTTCATATGTCTCTTGAGTCTTGTATTTGTAGACTGAATTTTCTCTTCAGTTCTGGACTTTTCATTAGGAAATTTTTAAAGTCTCCTATTTCATTGAATATCCATCGTTCTCCCTGAAAAGATCATGCTTAATTTTTCTGGGTAGTACATTTTTGGTTGTAATCCCAATTCCTTTGCCTTCTGGAATATCATATTCCAAGCCCTCTAATCCTTTAATGTAGAAACTGCCACGTCCTGTGTAATTCTTATTGTTGTTCCTTGATATTTAAATTGTTTCTTTCTGGCTATTTGCAATGTTTTCTTCTTTACTTGATAGTTCTGGAATTTAGCTATGATATTCCTTGGCATTTTCTTTTTGGGGTCTCTTTTGGAAGGTGATTGGTGGATTCTTTCAATGGCTAATTTTTCCTCTGTAAGACATTGGGGCAGGTTTCCTTAATAATGTCCTGAAATATGCTGTCTAGGCTCTTTTTTTTTAAACACATTTTAATACAGGTGTAACATTGAATTATTCCTTCACTTCAGTTCCTTCACAGCCAAACCAGGAGTCAAGGACTATTTAAGTTTCTCTGCCTTCTCTTTGTCTATGATGACCAAGGTATACAGGTACCTGCTGCAGCAAACCTTAAACTTCACATTGTCCTTGTTTTTCTTGATTTTGACAGATTTGGCATCCTTTTGCCTGGCTGTGAGCAAGAAGTCTTTTATTTCCTTGATTTTTCGGGGCATGGTGGCTGTGGCAGTGGGATGAGGAGGCAGTGCAGGGCCTGAGAGACTGAGCAACTGCCAAAGGGCCAAGGAAGACAGAAAAGGGTGAATTTCCACTTCCAGCTGATTAAGACCTAGACTCTTTTTTTGATCATGGTCCTAAGGTAGTCCAATGATTCTTATATCATCCCTCCTGTATCTATTTTCCAGGTCTGTTGTTTTTCTGAAGAGGCATTTTATGTTTTCTTCTACTTTTATATTCTTTTGATTCTGTTTTACTTCTTTCTGTTGTCTCAGTGAGTCATTAGCTTCCATCTGCTCAATTCTGATTCTTAGGGAATTATTCCTGTTAGGAACAGTTTTCAAAAGTAGAATTGCAAACTATAAGTGACCATTCAAAAACATACTTAAAATCACTACTAGTAAGAAAAATGGGAACTAAAATAACTCTTAAGGTTTCATTTCATACCCTACAAATCGGTAAAGATGACAAAAAGCCAACAGGAAGATGGCAACAGTGTTAGGGAGGCCATGGGACAACAGACACACTGCTAATAGAACCCCTGAAGGATTCAGTTGTTCTAGATTTAAAATAATAACAGCTAGCATTTATATGATAGTTTAAGGTTTGCAAAGTGCCTTATAGATGTGATTTCACTGGATTGAACTATTCAAGAAAAGTGGCTAAATTGTCCATATGCTTTGACCCAGTGACTTCACTATCAAGCATATGGGGTAGGCACTGGAAATGTGATTTCAGCAATATATGGAACTCCTGAGTGTTTGACTTCTGCAGATCAGTACCCTTTTTGCAACTTTATAGTCTTAGAGTGTTACCTAGAACATGGAGAGGTTAAATAATTTACTGAAGGTCTCATAGCCAGGATCTGTGAAAGGGCCAGATTTGAATCCAGGTTTTCCTGGGTTCCTCTCTATTCCATGGGGCCTCTTATTGGTCACATACCCCAATGACATTCCTGCTTTCACCTTCAGGAATGACATTTTAATGGGAGAGACACTATATACATAGAGAATTATATGTAATACACACACACACACACACACACACACACAAACACACACACACACATATATATAAAGTAATCTCAGAGTTGAAGGCAGTAGTTTCTGGGAAGACCAGGAAAGGCTCCTTGCAGGAGGTGGTATTTGAGTTGAGTCTTAAAAGAAACTGGGGAGTGTAAGAGGTGGAAGTGAGAAGGGAGAGGATTCCAGGTATGTGGGAGAAGCAGTGCAAAATCACAGACTAAAGGTGGAGTATCATGTTTTAGGAATGGCAAGTAGATCAATAAGGCCTCTACTATAGAATGTAGAAAGGGGATTGATGTGTGGGAAAAATGAAAAAGTAGGAAGAGAGGCAAGTTTGTCCAAGAGCTTTATGTGCAGGGGCAGCTAGGTGGCACAGTGGATAGAGAACTGGCCCTGGATTCAGGAGGACCTGAGTTCAAATCTGGCCTCAGACACTTGACACTTCCTAGCTGTGTGACGCTGGGCAAGTCACTTAACCCTCATTGCCCCACTTAACCCACATCACCCTCCCCCCCAAAAGATCTTTATGTGCCAAATAGAGGGATTTCTATTTCATCCTGTAGGTAACTTGTGGCCACTGGATTTATTGAATAGAGGGATACCATGAAAAATCACTTTGGCAATTGAGTAGAGGATATATTGGAGTGGAGAGAGACTTGAAGCAGCTCAACCAAGTAGGAAGCTGTTGTAGTAATCCAGGTGATGAAGGCCTGAACCAAGTCTGTCACTTTGTGAGTGGAAAGAAGGGAACATATATGAGGGATGGAAATTGAAATGACAAGATATGGCAAGTGATTGGATATGTGGGATAGATAAAATTGATGGGCAAGGATGGTACTGAAATTGAAAACCTGAGTGATTGGGAAGAGGTAGTGCCCTTGGTAGTAATGAGTAAGTTCAGAGGAAAGTAGTGGGGAGAGAATGAGTTCTGGTTTTTGTTGTTGGTGGGTTTTTTTTTTCAGCAACAAACATTTATTTTATTTTCTAGTTACATGTAAGGGTAGTTTTCAACATTCATTTTCATACGATTTAGAGTTCCAAATTTTTCTCCCTCCCTCCCTTTCCTCCCCACTCCACAAGATTGCAATCAGGTTATATATGTACAATCCACAAGTGTTCTTTTTATCAGTTCTTTCTATAGGGGTGCATAGTAAGCTTCCTCATTAGTTCCTTGGGATTGTCTTGGATCATTGCACTGCTGAGAGTAGTTAAGTCATTCACAATTGTTCATTGAACACTATTGCTGTTACTACACACAATGTCCTCTCAGCTCTGCTCACTTCACTATACATCAATGTTCATTAGTCTTTCCAGGCTTTTCGGTGATCATCCTGTTTGTCATTTCCTGTAGCACAAGACCATTCCACTACAATCATATAACACAGCTTTTCCCATCATTCCTCAATTGATGGACATTCCTTGATTCTCAATTCTTAGCCTCCACCAAGAGTTGCTATAAATATTTCTTGTACAATTTTCCCCCTTTTCTCTTTTTCAAGATTACTATTGTTAACTGTTTCCCTTCCATCCTATTCCCTTCCCCATGATATTCTATTATCCATCTTCTTTCATCCTATCACTCTTCAAAAGGCATTTGCTTCTGTCTGTCCCCTCCCCCACTCTGCCCTTCCTTCTTTTGCCCCTCTCTCTTTATCCCCTTCCCCTCCTATTTTCCTGCTGGGTTAGAGAGATTACTCCACCCAATTGAGTGTGTACATTATTCCCTCCTTGAGCCAATTCTAAGGAGATTGAGGTCTTTGAGCCAATTCTGATGAGTGTTAGGCTCATTTACTGCCCAGATTAAACAGATTACTCCACCCAGTTGGGTGTGTCTGTTAAGTCCCTCCTTGAGGCAGCTCTGATGAGTTTAAGGTCTTTGAGCCTTTTCTGATGAGTGTAAAATTCATTTACTGCCCTGCTCTTCTCCCATCTCTTCCCCCACTCCATAAGCCTTTTCCTGTTTCTTTCATGTAGGATTTCACCTCTACCCTCCCTCCTCCCCCCAGTGAATTCCCTTCACCCCTCAATTTAACCCTAAAGATGTCATCACCTAGCTAAGTGACACAGTGGACAAAGCACCATTCCTGGACCCAGGGGGATCCCAGCCAAAACCCAGTTTCAGACACAAGACAGTCACCCACTGTATGTCCAGGTATGTCCCCCAGTTCCAATTTTTTTATGGTTCTCTAGGGTCTTGTATTTGAAAGTCAAATTTGCCATTCAGTTCAGGTCTTTTCATCACAAATATCTGAAAGTCTTCTTTTTCATTAAAGTCCTATTTTTTCTGCTGAAAGATAATGATGAGTTTTGCTGGGTAGGTGATTCTTGGTTGTAATCCCATTTCCTTTGCCCTCTGGAATATCATATTCCATGCCCTCTGGTCCTTTAATGTAGAAGCTGCTAGATCTTGTGCTATCCTGACTGGGGCCTCCACAGTAGTAGAATTCTTTCTTTTTTGGCAGCTTGCAATATTTTCTTCTTTACCTGAGAGCTCTGGAATTTGGCTATAATATTCCTAGGAGTTTTCCTTTGGGGATCTCTTTCTGAGGTGATCGGTTGATTCTTTCAATTTTCTATTTTAGCTTCTTCTTCTAGAATTTCAGGACAATTTTCCCTGAGAATATCTTGGAAGATGGGATCTAAGTTCTTTTCTTGATCATGGTTTTCAGGTAGACCAATAATTTTTCAAAATGATCTCTCCTGGACCTATTTCCAGGTCAGCAGTTTTTCCCAGAAGATATTTCACATTGCCCTCTATTTTTTTTTTTTATTCATTTGGATTTGCTTTATTGTGTCTTGGTTTCTCATAAAGTCACTGGCTTCCATTTGTTCAATCCTAATTCTTAGGCAATTATTTTCATCAGAGAGCTTTTGTACCTCCTTTTCCATTTGGGCCAATTTGACTTTTCAAGCTGTTGACATTTTTCTCATGTCTTTCCTGCATCACCCTCATTTCTTTCCATTTTTGTTCCTCTACCTCTCTAACTTTATCTTCAAAGTCCTTTTTGAGCACCTCTGTGGCCTGAGACCAATTCATATTTTTCTTGGAAGCTTTAGATATAGGGGCCCTGATGTTGACATCTTCCTCTGAGTGTACCCCTTGGTCTTCCTTGTTACTGAAGAAACTTTCTATGGTCCTCACCTTTCTCTGTCGCCTCATCTTGCCTTTCTTTTACTTGACTTTTAGCTCCTTAAAGTGGGGCACTGTTTCTAGGCTGCAGTATCCCAAGCTTAAGAAGTCCCAGGTGGTATGATTTAAGGAGAATCAGGTTCTTCACTTGCCTGGCCTGTTTCCTGGTCCTTAGATACCCCATACCACTTGCTAATCAACCAGCTTTGTGTGTTGTGGTTGTCAGCTCCTAAGAGCCTGTGCCCTCCCCCATCTGGGCCACTGCTACTCAAGAGCCTACCTCCTGGTTCCCAACAGGGGTGTAAAATCCAAGTTCTGCCTCAGCTCCAGCATAGACCCCTGTAGTCCTCCCCCCTGCTCAGAGCTCAGCCCTCTCACCAGACGTGAGCTTAGTTCCAGACAACACTGGTGCTTCAGCTTGATTCAGAGGCTCTGGGGGTCTCCTTCTCTGTGAGGCCTTCCTGAACTGGATCTGTGTCAGGGGTGACTGTGGGGTTGGGCTCAACTCCTGTATCAGCACAGCAAGCTCTCCCTCCTTCTGACCTTCCAAGCCTTTCTTGATAAGAAGATTATTTCAGCACATTCTTCTGTGGAGTTTTTTTGAATGAGTTCTGTTTTGAACATGTTGAAGTGCTTATAAAAAATTCTAATAGTTCATTATATTGGACTGAATCTCTAGAGAGAGACTATAGTTGGATATATAGATCTGGGAATAATGTTCAGAGAGAAGATAGTTGAACCCAGAGAAGTGGTGAAATCACCAAGTAAAAGAGTATTAAGTAAAAAGGGTGCAGCTATGTGCACAGTGGATAGAGCAACGGCCCTGGAGTCAGAAGTACCTGAGTTCAAATCCGGCCTCAGACACTTAATCACTTACTAGCTGTGTGACCCTGGGCAAGTCACTTAACCCCAATTGCCTCACTAAAAAAAAAAAAAAAGCCCAGCACAGAGGTTTGTGTACACCTACTGTAAGTGGAAATGACATGGAGAAGATACAGGAAAGGGAAATTGAGGGAGTGCTCAGACAGGTAGGAAGAGAACGAAGAAATCAACTCCCTTAGTCACAGAACTTGAAACAAAGTGGATCTTCATCCAGCAGCGAATGCTGAAAAACCATTTGTATATGAATGTAATAAATATTATTGGGCAGGATATTATTGACACCAATGTCATCTACTTGACTTTTATCTTGCCAGTGGATTTTAATGACTTTAAAAGAGAGAATGAGGCTGATGACTTTGTGCAACTCTGCCTCATTTAAATCCAATTTTCACATGATGAAGACATTACCCTGTGATGTCCATGGGTCCTCTTCAAAACAAAGGATAAGCACATTGCACAGTAAGAAATGGTGAATCTGAGGAATCAGAGAAACATGGGAAGATTTTTTATGAACTGATGCTTAATGAAATAAGAAGATACCAAAAAGAACAATCAATATAGACTACAACAATGTAATTTTTTAAAAAATCCCTAAAAGAAATCTGAACTCTGGGTAAGGGGGAAAATCAGTGATGGTCTTAGATACCAAATAATGAAGCATACCTCTTTCCTCAATACAGAAAATGGAAGACTACTAAGGTAGAACATGGTACACATTGTGTTTTTGCTTAATCATTGTTTTTTGTTTCTTTGTTAGGGGGTTTCTTTGGAGATGGGGGAAGGTTGTTTATAGGAATAGCTGTGAGGTATAGACAAAATATATCAATAAAACATATATTTGTTTTGTTTTGTTTTTGTTTGTTTGTTTTTTGCAGGGCAATGGGGGTTAAGTTGACTTCCCCAGGGTCACACAGCTAACAAGTGTCAAGTGTCTGAGGCAGATTTGAAACTCAGGTACTCTGAATCACGGCCGGGCTTTATCCACTGTGCCATCTAGCTGCCCCAATAAAATGTATTTTTTAATCAAAAGAGGAAGTTTGACTTTTTTATAAATCAGCAGATGCATATATTAAGGAATGGTAGAGGATTACTGCTTAGGTGCCTCTAAATCCAATGCCTATCATGTGTCCAGAATGATGTAGTACTAGGAGCTATGGGAGAAATTAAAGTTGGGTGGGACACAGTTACTACTCAAAAGGGAGCTCTAGATGTAAATGGGGGTAGAAGAAAACAAATGCACAGGGAACATTAATACATATTGTTCAGGGCTATCAGTACTACCTCATATATCCATCAATTAGCTATATTTAAAAAAAAAGGAGAAATAACAAATGCTAAAAGGGTTGTGGATAAATAGGTACCTTAAGCACTGTTGCTGGAGCTGCAACCTGGTCCAACTATTCTGGAAACCAATTTGAAAATATTCCCCCAAAGCTGTTAAACTGGACACCCTTTGACCCAATGATGCTAATATTAAATCTATACCCCAAAGAGATCAAAGGAGGAGGAAAAAGATGCACATGTAAAAAGAAAAAACATTTATAGCAACTTTTTTGTGGTAGCAAAGAATTTCCCACCAAATAGGAAAGGTTAAACTAATTATGGTATATGAATGTAATGGAATACCATTGTGCTGTAAGAGATAATTAAGGGGATGGTTTCAGAAATTCCTGGGAAGACTTGTTTGAATTAACAAAAAGTGAAATGAGCAGAACCAGAAGCATTTATACAGAAACAACAATATTATAAGGATAATCAACTTTGAAAGACTTAAGAAGTCTAATTCCAAAGGACTCATGACAAAACATGCTATCCATCTCCAGAAAGAAAGCTGATGAACTCAAGTGGAGATTGAAGCATATTTTCTTCTTCTTCTTTCTCTTCTTTCTTTCTTTTTTCCTTCCTTTCCTTTCTTTCTTCTCTTTTCTGGATGTAGCTCATTCAGGAATTTGTTCTGCTTGATTATACATATTTGTAAGGAGTATTTTCTTGTTTTTTTTTTTTCCAATGGGGAGAGGAGGGATAGAAGGGAGGAAGAGAATTCAGAATTGAAAATAGAATAATGGGGGGAGCTAGATGGCACAGTAGATAAAACACTGGCCCTGGATTCAGGAGGACCTGAGTTCAAATCCAGCCTCAGACACTTGACACTTACTAGCTGTGTGACCCTGGGCAAGTCAATTAACCCCAATTGCCTCATCAAAAAAAAATTTTTTTAAACTATCAGTGTAGAAAAATTTAAAGAAGGGAGAACAGGTTGAACTAGAGGAGGCAAAACTTGATCTGGACCTTATAGCATGATTAGTGATAAACAGTAAATACTATACAGTATATAATATATGATAAAAGTGGATTTGGGAGTTTGGAAAAGAAATATAAACTCTTGTCAAGTTCATAGAACCACTGACCATGAGCAACCATTTTTCCCACTGAATGTCTCACAGAATCACAGAAGTTGAGTCTCAAGTGATCTCAGTAGCCTCCTAGTATAATCCATATACCAAAGAAACCCCCATTATAAATTATCCTACCAGTGGTCATCCAGCCTTTACTTGAAGACCTCCAAAGAAGGGGAACTTACCATTTCTTCTTTTTTTCTCTTTTCTTTCTTTCTTTTTCTTCTTTCTTTCTTTCTTTCTTTCTTTCTTTCTTTCTTTTCTTTCTCTTTCTTTCTTTCTTTCTCTTTCTTCCTTCTGTCTTTCCTCTTCCTCTTCTTTCCTCTTCCTCCTCTTCCTCTTCTTCTTCTTCTGGCAAGGCAATTGGGGTTAAGTGACTTGTCCAGAGTAGCACAGCTAGTAAGTTTCAAGTGTCTGAGGACGGATTTGAACTCAGGTACTCCTGAATCCAGGGCTGGTGCTTTCTCCACTGTGCCACCTAGCCGCCCCTGATTCTTCTCTTACAACATAACTAATGTGAAACTATGTTTTGTATAACCCATATCAGATTGCTTACTGGTTTCAGGATGGGGGGGAGGGAAAAGAGGGTGGGAGAAAATTTTAGAACTCAAAAAATATCTTTACATGTAATTTGGGGAAAAATTTTTTTTAAATAAAAATTTTAAAATAGAGAGAGAGAAAAAAGATCACATCATCTATTTTTGGCTGCTCCCTCACATTGATGACTCATATTGAGCTTTCAGTTCATTAAAACCCCAGATCTTTATCAGAACAACTGCTATCTAAGCCTTCCCCATTTTCTACTTATAAATGTGACTTTTTTGTACCCAAGTATAAGAATTTACATTTATCTTTATGGAATTTCATTTTATTTGATTCACCCAACATTTTATCCTGTCGAGATCTTTTTGGATCCTGTTTCTGTCCTTTAGTGTCCATCCCAGCTTTGTGCCTCCTGCAAATTTGATAGGCATACTATCTATGCCTTTATCCAAATAACTAATAAAAATGTTAAACAGCTCAGAGCCAAGCTCAGGTCCCTGGGGCACTCCACTGCTAACCTTCCATCATGTTGATATTGAATCATTAACAACCACTCTTTGAGTCCAGCCATCCAATTAGATTTCAATCTCTCTGACTATCAATCTACTCCATATCTCTCTATCTCTTCCACAAGAATAATACAAGATGTTTCTTCTACAGCTTTGCTAAAATCTAGATAAATCACACCCACTACATTCCCCTTATTGACTAGTTCAGTAATCCTGTCAAAAAAAAGGAACTGAGGTTGGTCTGGCATGAATCGTTCTTGATGAAGCTATGTTGATTTTTTTATGATGGAAGAGAAAGAGAAGGTGGAGGAGGGAGGGAGGGGGGGGAAGAGAAACAGAGAGATTCATCAGATATTTGGATAATTAAAGTCCCTCATCAGTGTTATATCATGCTTCTGTGGCAAGTTTATAATATTTCCTAAACTCCTCATCTATCTCTTACCCTCCCCATATGATGTATAGTTTATTTCACTGATATCACTTCTGTTTCTCCCTTCATTAACTTTTTTTTTTTTTTTTGGCAATGAGGGTTAAGTGATTTGCCCAGGGTCACACAGCTAGTAAGTGTCAAGTGTCTGAGGCCGGATTTGAACTCAGGTACTCCTGAATCCAGGGCCAGTGCTTTATCCACTGCGCCACCTAGCTGTCCCCCTTCATTAACTTTTACCCAAAAACTTTTAAAAAATTTGACCTATCCAGAATTAAATATGTCACATCATAGTAAGCAAAAGACAGTTAAAGATATTTACTTAAAGAATGAAAGGTAAATAAAAAATAATAAGATAAACACCAGTTTCCCCAAATTATTTCATCTAACCCTTTAAGCCTGGGAGGATGTGAACCCACTTTCCCATTTCTTCAGGTTTTCTCATCAGCAAAGTGCTGCAAAACTAGATAACTGACTGTGTGAATTGATTGATCCATTGGGTGAATTCTATAGCCTCAAAATTTGGAAGGTATCCTGTCTTGGCATGGTAGCACTTCATAAAACTGTGTTTTGTTCTCTTGGGACCCAGGGGGTTAATGCTGCCACTTCTATGAATGTTAGCACATTCTGATTCATTTATCTTTGATGAGAAATTCCTCCTGCCACTAGCATCAACACAAGCAGGTTGCATCTGAGAGAAAATGTATCATAACACTAGCTCTGGCATGAACTAGGCTCAGCTCCTCATGTTCTTCTCTTCATTCTCCCTGTCTCTGTTATTTTTTTTCTGTCACTTAGTGGGTTTCTCTCTCTCTCTCTCTCTTTCTCTTCTTATAAAAATTCCTTCCAAGTACTTCTAAATTTCCCTCATGAGAATCACCACTGTCTGATGATTTTTAATGCTTCTGAACAGCATGAAAATACCCCCACTAAATCACAGATATTCCCATGTACCCAGTGTGATTTTTCAGGGACTATTATTATTGTTATTATTGGGAAGGAGAAGGATGTAAAAGGAGCATGCCCATATGCAGAGCTCAACAACATAAGGCATTACTAAAATCTTGTAATATGTCATGCTGATTTTTATACAGAAACAAAACAATCACAACATTTAAGCTTAAATTAGAAATTAACTAGGGCAGCTAGGTGGTGCAGTGGATAAAGCACTGGTCCTAGATTCAGGAGGACCTGAGTTCAAATCTGACCTCAGACACTTGACACATACTAGCTGTGTGACCTTGGGCAAATCACTTAACCCTAATTGCCTGCCCCCCCCCCCAAAAAAAATTAGAAATTAACTTATACCAATTTAGGGCCCTGAAGAATTTTATGTAACTGATACCAACCATGCTGCCTGGCTAGATCCAAAAAACAGTTGCCTATGTATGAGGAAATTTTAAACCATGGTATGTGTAACTCTGCCTGCTTAGCATAAGCAGTAACATTGTATCTGGACCCCTTCTACAACCAGGTATCCTTACCCAAATCACATCCCTTTGTCAAACGGGTCCAAAGCCCCCCCAACCCTAGGAATAAGCATTTTCTGTTTATTATAGAAAGAAATTGTAGAAAACTATTATGACAGAAAACAGAATTATAGACAATGTAGACCAGACGGAAAAACTAGTTTGGCAAATAACTGAATTATTAAAAGAATTAGAAAATACAGAACAAGTTTAGGATCACTGATATTCAAAAAAATTTCAAAAAACAAAAGAACCTGAAAGCTACATTTCTAGTAATTATTCAAGAAAACTTTCCAGAATTAACAAAGCAAGTAACAACATAAGAGTCAGAAGAATTCACAGGGATCTGAAGAGGAAGGCCATGAAATTTAATTTTCCTAGACAGAGTATAGTTAAATTCTAACATTATTATTATTGCTGAGGCTTTTGGGGTTAAGTGACTTGCCCAGGGTCACACAGCTAGTAAGTGTCAAGTGTCTGAGGCCGGATTTGAACTCAGGTCCTTCTGAATCCAAGGCCGGTGCTCTATCCACTGTGCCACCTAGCTGCCCCTAAAATCTAACATTATAAGGACAAGGAAAAAAAATTCTGCAAGCTACAACAGCACAGAGAGAAAGAGCCAAGGAATGACAATCAGGATCACAGTTGACTTCTCTAGGAAGATAACGATGATCCAAGAAACCGAAATATAATATACTTGAAATTGAGATGAATCAGCATTATCTATCTGTCAAAATTTAGGATGTTGTAAGAAGGGAGAGATTGATATTAAAAAATTTAAAGGGTCAGCTGGGTGGCGCAGTGGATAGAGCATCGGCCCTGGATTCAGGAGGACCTGAGTTCAAATCCAGCCTCAGACACTTAACACTAGCTGTGTGACCCTGGGCAAGTCACTTAACTCCAATTGCCTCACCAAAAAAAAAAAAAAAAGAAAGAAAGAAAGAAAGAAAGAAAGAAAAACTGACTTAGAAAGTAGATACAGGAGAGATAATTTGAAAATTATTGGACTACCTAAAATCCATGATCAAAAAAGAGCCTAGACATCATCTTCCAAGAAATTGTCAGGGAAATTTGCCCTGATATTCTAGAACCAGAAGGTAAAATAGAAACTGAAAGAATCCACCAAAAAAAAAAAAAAGAATCCACTGATCACCTCCTGAAAAAGATACTAAAATGAAAGCTCTCAGGAATATTATAGCCAAATTCCAGAGCTCCCAGGTCAAGGAGAAAATATTGCAAGCAGCCAGAAAGAAACAATTCAAGTATTGTGGAGACACAGTTAGGATACCACAAGATTTAGCAGCTTCTACATTAAAGGATCAGAGGGCTTGGAATATGATATTCTGTAGGGCAAAGGAACTGGGATTACAACTAAGAATCACCTCCCCAGCAATACAGAGTATAACCCTTTCAGGGGAGGAGGGAATGGGAATTAAATGAAAGAGAGGACTTTCAGGTATTCCTGATGAAAAGACCTGAGCTGAATAGAAAATATGACTTTCAAATACAAGACTCTAGAGAAGCATAAAAACATAAATAGGAAAAAGAAACCATAAGGGATATTAAAAGCTTAAACTGTTTACATTCCTACATGGGAAGATGATACTTGTAACTCATGTAAGAAATAATGGGTTTTGCCAAACCCAAAGGCCACAGCTGGATTGATTTGGACTGATTGGAATGACTGAGTAATTGACAGACTTTGCTGATTAATGTACTTGAAGTTGACTTGATTGAAACCACACCTGCCTGACTCTGAAGAGGGTGTGTTCTTAGACTGTGGACTTTGACCTCAACATGGGACCACCCTCAAATCCAGTGAATCAATGCACTTGAATGCTACCAGCCAATTAGCTTGGAGTGGTGTGTAGGCACCGCCTCTCTTCTGGACCCACAGGTAGCTTCCACTCTGACAGGTACAGTAACTTCCTCTTTTTTGGCTTGAGACTCATAGGTGAAGGCAGCTCTTTCTCTCTTCTGTAGATCCTAGCTAGGCTTTCCTATCTTTCTGACCCAGCTGTTCTCTTTTTACTGATACCTGGTATGCTTTAATAAATGCTTAATGCCCCAAACTGGTGCTAAAGCTTATAATTTATAAGTAAAACCTAGCTAATTTTCCCTACACTTGGGACAGGAGTAAGGCGATCACACATTAGATTTTGTTTTTTGGTGTTTTTTTAAGTGAGGCAATTGGGGTTAAGTGACTTGCCCATGGTCACACAGCTAGTAACTATTAAGTGTCTGAGGCCGGATTTGAACTCAGGTACTCCTGACTCCAGGGCCGGTGCTCTATCCACTGCATCACCTAGCTGCCCCACATTAGATTTAAACACACACTCGTAAGAACATTCTCATTGTTAGGGAAGGTGGATAGAGTATATTTGGACAGAGGGCACAGCTGTGAGTTGAATATGAAGGGATGATATCTTTTTAAAAAATTAAATTAAAGTGTAAGAGAGGAATGAATTGGGAGAAAGGGAAATGGAGAGATGGGATGGGGTAAAATATCTCACATAAAAGAAGCAAGAAAAAGCTTATACAGTGGAGGGGAAGATGGGGGAGGTACTGGGGAGTGAGTGAACCTTACTATCATTAGAATTGGCTCAAAGAGGTAATAACATACACACTGAATTGGGTATGGTAATCTATCTTACCGTGCATGAAAGTAGGAGGGGAAGGGGATAAGGGGGGGAGGTGATAGAAGGGAAGGCAGATTGGGGAGAGAGAAGTCAGAAGCAAAACGTCTTTCTCTGGTTTGTAGATAATCCCAGGCCAACTTGCTAATTAACTGGGCAGCAAAACTTTGTGTGCTGTGGTTGTTATCTCCAACAAGCCTGCACTCCTCCCCTACCTGGGCCACCGACACTCAAGCCTACTTCCTGGTTCCCAGCAGGGGTGAAACACCCAAGTTCCACCTCAGTGCCAGCAGAGACCCCTGTAATCTCCCCCAGACAACTGCTTAGCCCTCTCACCAGACTGTGAGCTTAGTTCCAGATGACACCGGCACTGCAGCTGATTCAAAGGCTCTGGGCTCCAGGCTCCAGGGGGGTCTCTTTCTCTGGTGAGGCCTGCCTGGGACTGGATCTGTGTCAGCATGACTGTAGGGTTGGGCTCCACTCCCACCCCAGTACAGTAGACTCCTCCTGCTGTCCTTTTAAGCTGTCTTGGCTGGAAAATGCTCTTAGCCCATTCTTTGTGGGTTCTGCTGCTGCAGGAATTGTCCTATGGCATTATCTGGAGATTTTTTGGAGCCATAATGTCATGAGTTCCAAGAGCTTACTGCCTTTCCTCCACCGTCTTGTCTCTGCCCCAGAAAACTCTCAGCAAAATACCTTTGAGGAGGGAAAAGGTGAAAGGAGATAGAGAATAGAGTAAATAACATGGGGAGGGAATAGGATGGAGGAAAATTCAGTTAGCAATAGTAACTGAAATGATGAGCCAGATGCTCTCAGAAAAACATGAAATGTCTTACATGAAATGATAAAAATGAGATGTACTGTATACAAAATAACAGCAATATTGTAAGATGATCTGCTGTGAATGACTTGGCTATTCCTCAGCAATGCAATGATCCAAGACAACTCTGAAGGACTTATATAAAAAATGTGATCCATCTCCAGAGAAAGAACTGATGGTGTCTAAATACAGACTGAAGATTTTTTTTAGTTTCTTTTTCTTAAGTTTTTTTTGGTCTGTTTTCTTTTACAAACCTGACGAATGTGGAAATGTTTTACATGACTACACATGTATAACTTATATTGAATTGCTTGTGTTCTTAAGAGGGGTGGAGGGGGAGGAAGAGAATTGGGAACACAAAATTTTAAAGATGGATATGAAATTTGTTTTTACATGTAATTGGGGGAAAATAAAATTCTAAATATGTGAAAAATTTAATTAGCATTTTATTTTCCCCCAATTACATGGAAAAATAATTTTTAAACATTGTTTTAAAAACTTGAGTTCCAATTCTCTTCTTCCTTCCTCCCACCCACCCCCCACATTGAGAAAGCAAGCAGTTCTATATAGGTTATACATGTGTAGTCATGCAAAACATTTTCATATTAGCCATGTTGTGAAAGAAAACATAGACCAAAAAACTCTAAAGAAAAATAAAGTTAAAAATATTAAACATTTAGAATCTTAAAAAGTTTAGAGCTATATATAGTTCAAAGAACAATCATAGATTTTTTTTTTGCAAGGCAATGAGGGTCAAGTGACTTGCCCAGGGTCACACAGCTAGTAAGTGTCATGTGTCTGAGATCAGATTTGAACTCAGGTCTTCCTGAATCCAGGGCCAGTTCTCTATCTACTGTGCCACCTAGCTGCCCCCACAATCATAGATTCTTTTTTTTTTTTTTTTGTGAAGCATTTGGGGTTAAGTGATTTGCCCAGGGTCACACAGCTAGTAAGTGTTAAGTGTCTGAGGCTGGATTTGAACTCAGGTCCTCCTGTCTCCAGGGCCGGTGCTCTATCCACTGCACCACCTAGGTGCCCCAAAATGTACTTTTGTTTTGTTTTTTGTTTTGTAGGGCAATGAGGGGTTAAGTGACTGCCCAGAGGTCACACAGCTAGTAAGTGTCAAGTGTCTGAGGCTGGATTTGAACTCAGGTCCTCCTGAATCCAAGGCCAGTGCTTTATCCACTGTGCCACCTAGCTGCCCCCTCAATCATAGATTCTTAAAGCAAAGAAAGACAAGTACTTAAAACCATTTGTACTCCTTGTGTCAAACGAGTTAATACCAAAATGTGAGAACCTTTATAATGGCTAAATTGCTGAATGTTTCAGAAGAGTTTCAGAGAAACAGAGCAAAGGAGAGAAAGAAGAGGGAAAGAGTTGGGGAAGGGTAATCCCAAGTAAAGTGCCTATCATTGATAAATGAGCCATTCAAGTTAAAGAAAGTGATCTGACTACCGATTTAAAAAAGAAGAATTTTGTTCAGAGTGATATTGCTAAGTTTGGGTTAATAACAGAAATAAGAATAAGGACGTTTGCATTTCCCTTTAAAAAATGAACAAAAATATTTCTTTTTCAAGGATGGAGTTCAAGAGAAGGTAGTGATGTGAAAGGCTGTAGAGGAGCCCAGTTCTCCTCCATATATCCCAGCAAAGCTTTAAAAGGGAAACCAGATCAAATAATGATCAAGAAACCCAAAGAGAAATAAGAAAAAGCTCTTTCATTCGGCTTCCCTCCTTAAAGTGGCATAAAGAGATAGCCAGAAGCATGAGGGCATTGGAAAGCATCTCAGCAGGGAAACTAGCACAAATTTAGGTTAAAAAGCCAGAAACCAGCCAGCACTTGGACCAGAGATATTCCAGGAGCATCTGAAGCCTTCGGTGTTCTCTTCTGGGAGGCAGAGATTACAGATGGTCCTGATGGGGAGCTCAGATAAGGGATAGGAACCCCATAGTGTTCTGACCTTGGATATGGGACGGAGCCCTGACAGCACTCTGAATGGACATGATCTAAAGAGGCCTAAAGACTACTATACTTTGAGCACAGAAGAGTCAAGGGTACCTCGGATCTGCCAGTGCTCTGGACACAGATATAGCCTGGGAGGTGGAAGCCACTATCCCAGGAAATTGAGGTCAGGACCAAGTAGGTCTTGACTATCCCATCCAAGAGCACGGGAGGGAATAAGTCCTGGTTTGGAAATAAAGTCCAAATCAGAAATTGAAGCTGGAGATATGAATAAACAGAAGACATTGAGCACTAGGAAAAATACTTTGGACAAAGAGGTAAATTTTAAAAAAGAGTAACTCTACGATAAGCACAAGCAAAGTCTTAGGGGAAAAAATGGATTGGTCACAAGATTACAAGGTACCTGGAAGAAATGAAGCAAGAGAAGATAAAATGGAATAAGAACTCTGGAGGAAAAAATGGGAAAAAGAACAAATAGCTTAGAATAGAAGTTGAAACAGCAACATCAACATCATGCAATGATCAACTATGATTGACTTATTATCTCTTCTCAGCATCATCCAAGATGATTCCAAAAGACTCATGATGGAAAATGCTATCCACATCCAGAGAAAGAACTATGGAGTCTGAATGCAGATTGAAGCCTACTATTTTCACTTTTTTTGTTTTTCATCTCTTTTCCCTTTTGTTCTGTTTCTTCTTTTACATGGCTAATGTGGAAATACATTTAACATGATTGAACATGTATAACCTATATCAGATTGCTGGTTGTCTTGGAGATGGGGAAATGGAAGGGAGGGAGAAAATTTTGGAACTCAAAATCTTATAAAAATGAATATTGAAGGGGCAGCTAGGTGGTGCAGTGGATAGAGCACCGGCCCTGGAGTCAGGAGTACCTGAGTTCAAATCCGGCCTCAGACACTTAACACTTACTAGCTGTGTGACCCTGGGAAAGTCACTTAACCCCCCAATTGCCTCACTAAAAAAAAAAAAAAAAGAATATTGAAAAGTGTCTTTAGGGGCAGCTAGGTGGCGCAGTGGATAGAGCATTGGCTGTGGATTCAGGAGGACCTGAGTTCAAATCCGGCCTCAGACACTTAATAATTACTAGCTGTGTGACCCTGGGCAAGTCACTTAACCCCAATTGCCTCACCAAAAAAAAAATTTCTTTACATGTGAGTGGAAGAAATACACTACTATTTACTTAAAAAAAGAAAATAAAAAAAAATAGAAAGCAAAAAATCTTATTCAAGTAGTAAACCCCTTAAAAATCAAAATGGAACAGAATTCATTGCCTCCAGAAGAGAACAAGAAATATTAGAACAAAATAAAAAGACTGAAAAAAACAGAAGAATGTAAGGCATATATTATCAAAAACAACTGTCTTGGAAATAGGTCAAGGAGAGATCATTTAAGACTTCCTGACAATCACTACCAAAAAACTCCACTGGACACTATATTTTAAGAAATCATAAAATAACATTGCTCAGATCTCTTAAAACCAGAGAGCAAAGTAAAAATAGAAAAAAATCTACTGGTCATCTCCTGAAAGAAATGACAAAATTAAAAAAGTACCACTAATTTCATAGCCAAAATACAGAACTTCCAGGTCAAGGGGGAAAATACTATAAGTATCCAGAAAGAAAGAGGTTAACCAACAAGTAACCACAAGAATTTGACAGATACTAGTATAAAAGAGAGAAAAATCTCAGAATATTCTATTCCAAAAGGTAAGAAATAAAGATTAAAAGTATAAATTATATAGCTTGCAAGATTGAGTATAATCCAGTAGGGGGAAAATAGATTTTTAATGGAATGGAAGATTTTTAAGCATCACTAATAAAAAGACCAGAGCTAAATAGAAACTTTGAAATGCAAGTTACAAAAATCAAGAGACTGGAAAGGTGAATACATTTGAGAAATCAAAAAAGGATAAACTATGATTAAATGCTTACATTTAATAGGGGGAAAAGAAATAAGTATTGTTTCAAAACTGGTGTCCTCAGGGATCACAGAGTTAAACAAGAGAAACAGAGATCCTGGGAGTGGTTTTGTTCTATTTTAATTCCTTTTAAAGGGTAAATTAAAGGAAGGGAAAGGGAATACACTGGGATAAAATGAGGAAAAAGTCAGGGTAGAAGTTACTATTTCTCATAATTGGAATATGGGAAAAGAAGAGTATACAAACATGGAAGAAAGAGTAAAGGGAACAGGCACCATATGAATTTCCCTCTTACTTGAACAGGACAAAGAATTTTTGAACACACACAGAGTTAGGTTTAGAAATATATTAAATTCAACAGTGAAGCATCAATGAACAGAGAGAGGAGAGAGGGGACATTTATAAGATAGGATGAAGTCATGGAAGTAATATTCACCACAAAACAAAGTTCAACTTAAGAGAATAGATTGTAAGGGGGAATCAATAGGAAAGAAAAAAGGTTAGAAACCAGTGATTAAGATCTGGTCAAGGGGAAAATGTGTGGGGATGATGAATTATAAGCAAAGTGCTTCATTTGTAGGTCAATAATGTGGATCATATTCCTACTCTTTTATGATCTAGTTCTTGTAGGGAGGTGGGGCAAAAAGGAAGGAAATATAAAACAACATGATGAGGGAAATATATAATTAACAATTGTATCCTTGAATGTTAATGGTATGAACTCACCAATTAAAAAGAAAAAGTATAGTAGAATAGAAGAGAAAACAGAATCCATCAATATCTTACAAGAAACATTGAAACACAAAGATACACACAGTTAAAATGAGAGGCTATTGTAGAATTTATTGTGCTTCAGGTAAACTTTTTTAAAAAGCAGGGATTGCAATCATTATCTTGGACAAGGCAACAGTAAAAACATACAGTTTCAAAGAGGAAGATTGAATTATGTTTAAAGGCACCATAGATAATCAAACAATATAAATATAGTATATATACATATTTAGGCAGCTAAGCAGTGAAGTAGATAGAGCACTGAGCTTGGAATCAGGAAGACTCATCTTTGTGAGTTCAAATCTAGTCTCAGACATTTACTACCTGTGTGACCCTGGGCAAGTCACTTACCCCTATCTGCCTCAGTTTCCTTATTTGTAAAATGAGCTGGAGAAGGAAATGACAAACCACTCCAGCATCTCTGCCAAGAAAACCCCAAATGGGGTCATGAAGAGTCAGATACAACTGATATGACTCAACAACAACAACAAAAATATACATAATAATTGGATTCCAGAATACTATATAGATAGATTCCATGTCAGTTGGTGTGTGTGTGTATGTATGTATATATATATACATGTGTGTATATACATATATACACACATATCCATATCCATATATCCATACCAAATGTCATAGAATCTATCTATATGTACACACATACATATATACATGTATATATGTACACATACACACATATATACAAATATTCCAGTACACTATTATAGTTTTGTTAGCTTTTTCTTCATGTAATTCAATTAAAATTTTAAAATAAGTTCTATGTAATTTAATATTTATATACATACATATCTATACATATGTAGATGTATACATACGCTATACACACATATGTGTGTGTATACACACACATACATATACCAAATAGTACAGAATCTAGCTACTTTAAAAAGTTAATTGAAGGGGACAGCTAGGTGGCACAGTGGATAAAGCACCAGCCCTGGATTCAGGAGGACCTGAGTTCAAATCCTGCCTCAGACACTTGACACTTACCAACTGTGTGACCCTGGGCAAGTCACTTAACCCCCATTGCCCCGCCAAAAAAAAATTAATTGAATTACATGGAGAAATAGATAACAAAACTATAATAGTTAGAGATGTCAATGTGGTCCATTTAGACCTAGATAAATCTCACAAAAGGATAAACAAGAAAGTCTTAAAGAAAATTTTAGAAAAGTTAAAGGTAATAGATATTTGGCAATTATTGAGTGAGGATTAAAAAAAGTGTGCATATTTCATGGCTTTTCATTGCACTTTTACATAAATTTACAAATACCAGGGCACAAAAACCTCATAAACAAATTATATTCAACAAAAGTCTATTGAAGAAAGGATTCAAACTTAAAGGACACCAAATAATTTAACCCTAGAAAATTGGTAGGTCAAAGAATAAATTGTAGCATTAATATATACTTTCTTTCTTTTTGGTGAGGAAATTGGGGTTAAGTGACTTGCCCAGGGTCACACAGCTAGTAAGTGTTAAGTATCTGAGGCCAGATTTGAATTCAGGTCCTCCGGAATCCAGGGCCAGTGCTCTATCCACTGCACCACCTAGTTGCCCCTAATATATACTTTCATCAAAGAAAGTTACAATATATTGAAACTTTTTGTATGTAGCCAAAGACGTTCTTAGGGCAAAATTTATATTTTAGAATGTTTTCAGCAACAAAAGATAGAAACAAGAAATCAGTTAATTGGATCTCCCTCTGTCCCTCTCTCTCTCTCTCTCTCTCTCTCTCTCTCTCTCTCTCTCTCTCACACACACACACACACACACACACACACACACACACACACACAAACTTAGCACAGCAACAAAAAATTTTAAATCCCACCTAAACACAAAAATAGAAGTTGTGGAAATCAAAAAAGATGAACACAATTTAAAGCAAAAATAATTTTAACTAATAAATAAAAGTAGGGGCTGACATTTAAAAAATTAATAAAACAAATAAATCATTATCTATTATAATTTTTCAAAGAGAAGAGAACCAAATTACCAATATAAAATTATTCAGGAAAAATCACAACAAATTATTAGAAATATTTTGCCCAATTACATGGTTATAAAACTGTTAACATAAATGAAATCAATAAATGTTCACAAAATAGAAAATACCTAAATTAATAGAACAAGAAAAAATGAAATAACTTAATCTTATGATAAATTGAACAAGTTATAAATACCCCTTAAACAACCAACCAACCACCCAAACAAACAAGCAAACCTTAGATCCAGCTATATTTACAAGTGAATTGTGCCCAATGGTGACTGAATAATTAATTTCAGTGTTACATAAACTATTTGCAAAAATAAAAATTAAGAGATTGAACCATATATTTCTACCATTATGAAATAAATATCATCTTGATATCTAATCCAGAAAGAAACAAGACTGAGAAAGATATATAGACCAATATCCTCGAATAGTGACAAAAATTAAAGAAAAAATTACCAGAGGCTATAAAAAAAGTTTAAATGATTATACACTATTAAAATGTTAAATTTATACCAGGAATTCAGGGTCAGTACTACATTATATTAGGAAAACTATGGAGAAAATATACCACATTAGAAACAACAGTGAGTACAGGAAAAGGCTTTGACAAAATATACCCTCCATCTCTGTTAAAAACCAAAATAAAATATTAAAAATTAGCATGGGAATACACGAACCATTCCTTAATATGGTAAATAGTATCCATCTAAAATCAAGAATCCAGAATTATATGTAATTGTGGGTAAACTAAAGTTCTTTCCAATAAGATCAGGGGTAAAGCAAAGATGTCTACCACTATTATTTGATGTAATGTTAGAGATGCTAGCTATAGCCATAAGATGAGCAAAAGAAATTGAGGGTATATGAATAGAAAAGATTTGTTGAAATTAAATTTTCCTTCCAATTCCAATTCTATCTTCTCTCCTTTCCCTCTCTACTCACTGAGAACATAAGAAAAACATAACCCATTGCAAATACATGACAAATTTCCACATTAGCCATAGGAAGGAAGAAAGGGAAGAAGGAAGGAAGAATGGAAGGAAGGAAAGGGAGAAAATATGCTCCAATTTGCACTATGAGTACCTCAGCTCTCTGTTGAGTTGTTATAGCATGTTTTATCATGAATCCTTTACAAATGTCAGAATTCCCAAATCTTTCAAAGTTGACTATCTCTCCAATATTGCTGATACTGTATAAATTGTTCTCCTGATTCTGTTCACTCTAGTTCATCGAAATCTTCCTAGGATTTTCTAAAACCATCTCCTTCATTATTCATTATAGCACAATAATATTGAGAGAAATTATTGTGAAATAACCAATTATTGGGGAGATCCTGCATCCCCCCCTTTCTATTTCCTCTTTCTCTACTGGATTAAGTCAACATTTGAAAGACATTATTGATAATGAGATTGGATTAACTTTCTCCACAATCTTGTTCAGACTCCACCCAAGTGGAGAAGCCCATTGTGTTCTTCACAGACTTGGGGATCGGGGCGGGGAGTTTAATCCTTTGTCTAGATTGTTGAGGCTGGGGGTAGTCTGGGAGCAAGAGTAATCAGAGTCAAGGCTGCAGCCCCTCATTTGAATAGGTCCACCTCAATATAATATTTATTCTTCTCATTAATTGTTAACCAGTTAGAGTTGATTGTTACTCTCAGGAACCCCCACTTTTTCAAATGAATATAAGCATTGAATGGGTTCAATGAGGGGGTCTTTGGCATTTGAGAGTACCACCAACCCCTTTTATTAATTATCCACTAGCAATAATTAATAACATGATTAATTACCCAGAAACTATGTCTCTCAAATTTTTTATACATCACAGTATTCCATCACATTCATATACCATATCTTTTTCAGTCATCCCCCAAATGATGGGCAACTCCTCAGTTTCCAATTCTTTGCCACCACAAAAAAGAGCTGCTATAAATATTTTTGTTTACATAGATATTTTTCCTCTTTCTTTGATCTCTTTGTGGTATAACTAGTAGTGGTATTGCTGTGTTTGTTGTTCAGTTATCTCAGTCCAATCTGATTATGATTCCATTTGGGGTTTTCTTGGCAAAGATACTGAAGTGGTTTGCCATTTCCTTCTCCAGCTGATTTTACAGATAAGGAAACTGAGGCAAACAGGGTTAAGTGATTTACCATGGATCAAATAACTAGCACATGTCTGAGGCTAACTGTTCTCATTCTGATTGTGATAAGAACAATGAGATCCAAAGAGTCAGTGACCAGGTCTCTGCCAGAAAAAGGGAAACTAAGGCAGAGGTTAATTTACTTGCTCAGGGTCATGTGGTTATCAAGTGTCTGAGGTTGGATTTAAATTTAGGTCTTCCCAGTTCCAGGCCCACTGCTTGATCCACTGCACCACCAACTGCCTCTAAGTCAAACAGTTGTTCAGTTGTACCTAACTCTTTGTGACCCTGTTTGGGCTTTTCTTGGCAAAGATATTGGAGTGGCTTGCTATTTCCTTCTCCAGCTCATTTTACAGGTGAGGAACAGAGGCAGACATGGTTAAGTGACTTATCCAGGGTCACACAGCTAGTAAGTGTCATCATGACTTCAGGGCCACTGCAGCACCTACTTGCCCAAGTCAAATTGTACAAACCTTTAATCACATATTTAGTTAGCCCACAGATCTGACATATAGTAAGTATTTCAGAACTATTTATTGAATTGATTAACAGGTATGATGATGCTAAGACAGTTTTGTAAGACATTTGACTGAGGTTTAGGGTTAGAGGATTTTGGTCTTGTTTTGCCACACAAACCAAATAGGTCTATAGAACTTGGGTAATGATTCAGATCTCTTGGTAACCTCTTCAAATCTAACCAATGAAGGAGAATATGGTAAGAGATGATCCTAAAAGCAATAAGTTTTTACATATTTTGCTGCTTTTGCAGCTTCTTTTGTTCTATTTATTTATTTAGAGTGAAAATGGGAACAGGGAGTTACTTAGGATGAAGGAAAGAAAAAGGTAAGAGTAGAAAGAGGCAAAATTGAGCTCCTCCTCTGGACTTTATTTTCATTTTTTATCTATTCTTTCCCAGGAATCTTAAGAGAAGTGGATCTATTCCCTGAGTGTGTTCCTGGGGAGCAGCTCAGACCCCAAAATATCAGCCCTAACTCCTAACACAGTTTTGCTCTTTGCCACAGGAGGGCAGTAAACTCTGCACTGAGGACTCAACTGGCAATTACTAGAGTCGTTAGGAACTGCTGCAGTTTGGAGGGATGCCCATTTCTCTCAGGACTGTGGAGCACCTGACCCTTGAAATGCTTTGCGTTTGCAAACTTCTCCTCTTCCTAACCTTTCTCTGACTCTGAAGCAGTGTCGGGTAAACAAGAAGAAGAGGGGCTTGATTCCCAGGAGTAGGTAAACCAAGGTAAAGGGAAGAGGCAGGTGCTTTATGCCTGATTCACCTTGTGTTTTGTTCTATCTGGGGACTGGGGTGGGTAGAAAGTTTAGGTCAGTTGACAGTTTACAATGTTTATAGATATAGGGTCTTGCCCCATGTGTAGGTTACATGTCCCCATGGGTCTCTCTAGGTGTGACTCACAGGGAGGTGTGAATAGAGAGTTTGGTGTCTTCTCTGCCAACCCTTTTCCAAGGGAGACTGATTCTTGGTTGCAAGGGAGAAGAAGGTTGGGGCTATGAGGATAGCTGCTCTATGAATGGGATACTGGACTAGAATTGTCCCTGTCCCTTTGAATATTTCTAGTGGGGGGCGGGGCAGGCAGAGAATTTTTAGCTTTAAGAAGTGCTCCTGGCTGCTATCCCTTTAACAGGGAGGGAGTGCTCCAGATGATATATCCAAAGGCTTGACTTCCTTCTCTCAAAATACCAGTTATACAAATATTGTCACACATGGTGAATAATAAATAATCTCCTTTATCTAAGGTGATAGCAAACAGGAATCGGAGAAGTTATATAGTTAGACTATATCAGAAAACAAACAAAGTGAATGACCTCTCTCATTGGGAGAAAGCTCAACCACAAAAGAGAGAGTTCCTGATCTCACTCGCCCAAGGGGAAATTGCAAATCTCTGTTGCGGTCTGCTCTTTAGCTCTTCTAAAAGTCTTTATCTCCCTCCTGAGACCTCTCCCTAAAGAGGGCCTATAACAATTGAACCCCCTTTCAATGCTGGAAGCCTGAAGAACCTAGAATCTGTCCCCTCTCAAGCTTTTACTAACTCCACCCCTCACACAAAGTGAGAACACTGAAGGTAAGGAGAATCTTTTGCAAATCAGCTTGAGCCTTGGGTTATATAGAGAATAAAGGTGTATTGCATTTGCAAATAGAATCCATTCTAACATCTGGAATCCAAATCAGATATAAAAATGGGGCTCCTAGCTATGTTCCTGTTTACAGGCAGGATGTTAGACAAACTTTTGACTTTTTAAAGACCCACCTTCTCTCTCTCTCCCCCTCTCTCTTTCCTTTCCCCGCCCCCCCCCCCCCCCCCCCCCGGGAAGCTAGATGGCACAGTGGATAGAGTTCTGGGTCTACAATTGGAGACCTGAGTTCAAATCTAGCCTCAGGCGCTTACTAGCTGTGTGACCCTGGGCAGGTTACTTACCTTCCATATGCCTCAGTTTCCTCAACTGTAAAATAGCACCTACCTCACAAGGTTGAATCAAATGAAATATCTATAAAGTACTTAACACAGTACATAGTAGGGGCTTATAAATGCTTATTCCCTTCCCAGTATTGATATCCCGTGGCTCTCCTTTGATGCTCTGGCAATCATGTTGCCTCACTTGGTCTTCTCGGAGTTTCTTCAGTTCTTTTAGACCTTTTCCTCCCAAACTTGTACTCTATAAAGATTTTCCTTCATAGGTCTCAGAGTCATATTTCCCTAAGTCCTATACGGTGCTAATGTAGTTTGTGTAACAGTGAATAAAAAGAAAAAATAAGGATAACACTGAACATATATGTTTTAGGAGAGACCAACAGTTAGAGGCTTGCTTCTGTGATTCAAAGAAATTACCCCAAATTATCCTTTTGGGAAATTGGGCATAAATCCCAAGAGGCATCTCAGGTAATTGAACTGATTTTCAATTTAGGGTGATTTTTTTTTGTCTTTTTGATTCTGATGGGAGACCTGATTTCATCAGGATAGGGAGCTCACTTCCTCAATAGACATAGATAGACAAACTATCTGTTAGTTAATGGTAGAGAGTTATCTGAAACATTGAGAGGTTAAGGAAATTGCTCAGGGTCACTCAGCCAGGATGTGGCAACTCAGGTCTTCGCAACTCAAAAGCCAGTCTTCTATCAACTATATCTGGCTGCTTCCGGGCAATAATAAGTCAGGATATTGATAAAAACTTAGTTTGCTATTTGTAGTAGATGTGGGCTTCTAAACTGTTGGTCTCTCCTAAAAATATAAAATATTCAGTGTTACCCTTATTTTTTCTTTTTATTCACTATCACAAAAACTACATACTGGGAAGCCTGGAGGTGGTGGTAGTGGTGGTGAATTGTCATTAAGGAAGAAAAGGATGAAGACTCAGGAGCAGGATTATTAAACCAGAGTAACAAATAGACACATGTATACTTACACTGTTTACAGCATCTGTTAAGTGTAGCCCAGAGGTCCAGTGCTATCCTGGATACTGTATTGAGAACTATTTTTTCTAATAATGTAACAACAGAAATCTCTTGTAGATCTTGAAAATCCCTTTGATGAATGATTAGCCCAATGAGAATGTCCTTTAAAAAATTAACGAGTAAAATACAGCAAGATCCAGAAATGTCTTCTGATATAAATTAAATTATGTTTTATTATGGATTTAGAACTTCATAAAACACATTCTCTGATGTGTTCATCATGACATGGGGTGATCCTGACTTTTAGAAGCCTGGACTGGCAGCATTCAAGCTCTAGTAGCTCCTATCAAATTAAAGAGGCTCCACATATAGTCCCACCAAGGGAATTATGCTCACTTTTTCTGGACTGATTTTATTTACTGTGGAGAGGCTCATCACCAATATGTTGGCCACTAGCTGATGAATTATTTGGCATGGCAACCCATGAGTTAAAGAAGAATACAAACATTCCATTGGTAGAGAAGGTGGTGTTGTTGAGTTGTTTCAGTCATGTCTGGTTTTTTGTGACCCCATTTGGGTTTTTCTTGGCAAAGACACTGGAGTGGTTTGCCATTTCCTTCTCCAACTCATTTTACAAAGGAAGAAATGGAGGCAAACAGAGCTAAATGACTTGCCCAGGGTCACACAAATTGTAAATGTCTGAAGCTGGATTTGAACTCAGGTCCTTCTGGTTGGTGCTCTATCTACAGCTTCACCTAGCTGCTCTAGGTAAGGTCCTAGAAGATGCTGATATTTTTACAGTTCTAGATCACTAATAAATATTAATTTAGCTGTTGGTACTCTACTTTTTATTAAATTCAATTTTTTTCAATTATTAGACATTTTCCCTCCCTTCTCCCCACCTTGGGAAAAAGAAAACCCTTTTAACTAATATTCGTAGTAAAGAAAAAAAATAACTTCCCATATTGGTAATGTCCAAAAATATGTCTCACTCTTCATATTTAGTTCATCATCTCTGTCAGGAAGTGGGTAGCATTCTTCATCATTAGACATCAGGAATCACGTCCAATAACTACATTGATCTGTTCTTTAAATCTTTCAAAATTGTTCATTTTTATTTTGCTAAATTAAGCTAAATTGTTCTGGTTCTGCTCATTTTTACTATGTATTAATTCTTTTTTTTTTTTCAGGGCAATTGGGGTCAAGTGACTTGCCCAGGGTCACACAGCCAGTAGGTGTTAAGTGCCTGAGGCTGGATCTGAACTCAGGTCCTCCTGAATCCAGGGCCGGTGCTCTATCCTATGTATTAATTCTTACAAATCTTCCATCATTGGTGCTTTAAATGAGAAATGTTTGGTGGCCAAGGAGTTGATATATTATTGGAAGAAATGAATGTCATCGACATAGACATTTTCTGCAAAAAAAAAAATAGACATTTTCACTATAAATGAAACTGGGAGTCATAAGGGAGTTGTAGCACTTGGAGAGTCAAATAAATGAGTTGGCAGAGTTAGTTGCAGATGCCAAAGGTTCCAAGAAACATCATTTCATGGGCTATTTAGTAATCACACCATACAGTACTCATGAAAACTAAGTAAAGTTACCATCATGAAGATAATTACAGTTTATGTGTGAACATGAAGATGTAGGGAAGGTATAAAAAAAGCATAATAAGATCCCCCACCAATTCAAATAACATATACTTTGATGGAAAGGAATAAGCATTCATTACAGGCCTGTAATGTGCTAAGCATTGAGCTAAGTGCTAGGAATACAAAAGGACATTACAGATAGTCCCTGTCCTCAAAGAATTTACAATCTAATGAGGGAGACAATATGCAAACAAATATCTATAAATAAGCAATATATAAGATTAAGAAGAAATAATTGTCTTTTTTTTTTTTTTTTAGTGAGGCAATTGGGGTTAAGTGACTTGCCTATGGTCACACAGCTAGTTGAGTGTCAAGTGTCTGAGGCTGGATTTGAACTCAGGTACTCCTGACTCCAAGGCCAGTGCTCTATCCACTGCGCCACCTAGCTGCCCCAAGAAGAAATAATTAAGAGAGGGAAGGCACTAGAATCAAGAGGGTATGGGACCCTTTGAACCAGCAATACCACTTTTAGGTCTTTTTCCCAAAGAAATCATGGAAAGGGGAAAGGGACCCACATGTACAAAAATATTTATAGCTGCTCTTTACGTGGTAGCAAGGAATTGGAAGTTGAGGGGGTGCCCATCAATTGGGGAATGACTGGACAAGTTGTGGTATATGAATACAATGGAATACTATTGTAAGAAATGATGAGCAGGAGGAGTTCAGAGAAACCTGGAGGGTCTTACATGAGTTGATGATGAGTGAGATGAGCAGAACCAGAAGAACATTGTACATAGTATCATCAACATTGAGTGTTGATCTACTGTGATGGACTATATTCTTCTCACCAATGCAATGGTACAGAAGAGTTCCAGGGAACTCATGATAGAAGAGGATCTCCAAATCCAAGAAAAAAAAAAAAAGAACTGTGGAGTATAGATGCTGAATGAACCATACTATTTCTTTTGTTTTTGGTGCTGTTGGTTTTTTTTCTATTTTGAGGTTTTTCATCATTGCTCTGATTTTTTCTCTTATAACAGGACTAATGCAGAAATAGGATTAATGTTATTATGTGTATATCTATGTGTGTATATCTATATGTGTATAGATATATAGATATAACCTATATCAGATTACCTGCTGTCTAGGGGAGGGGCGAGGGAGGGGAGGGAGGGAGAAAAATCTGAAATTGTAAAGCTTGTATAAACAAAAGTTGAGAACTATCTTTACATGTAATGGAAAAAATAAAATACCTTATATGTAAAATAAAATAAAATTTAATTTAATTTTTAAAAAAAGAGGGTATGGGAAAGGTTTCCTGTAGAAGGTGGCATTTTAGTTGAGTCTGAAAAGAATCCAGGCAAGTCAGTAAGTAGAGGTGAGGATGGAGAGCATTCAAGGCAAGGGGGACTGGCAGAGGAAATGCTCAGAGCTGAGAAACATGGAATGTTTTGTTCATGGAATAGCCAGGAAACCAGTGTGACTAGATCAAAGAATACAAGTTCGGGAGTAAGGTGTAAAAAGCTTATAAAGGAAGATCAGGGCTTGGTTGTGAAAGGCTTTGAATGCCAGAGTATATACAACCACAATAGCTCTAACCTGATTATTTCAAACCAACTATTGTTGCCAAAAAATGGGAAATGGTCAAAAAGGTAAAGATATCAATGTTAATTATTACAATTTCCTACAAAAGTTTGACTCACGTATAATAAGGAGCACAAAACCTTCAAACACTTGTTTGCCTTGCCAAGTAGAGAGACATGGCACCCAAGAACAATAACAGTGTATAGTGAGAGAAATGATCATTCATAACCAATGATATGGGGAGATCCAGAGTGCCCCCTTTTTTCTAAAATCCTCATTTCAGAAGTTCAGTCTCTGCAGATTGAACTAACTTTCTCCTCAGTCATGATTAGACCTCACCCAACCTTACAAGGAATCTTGTCTAAGGTAAATTCCTGCCCTTTGTGTTCCACTCAGGATCTTTTGTCTGGTTTGCCCAAGTGTGAGGGAAAAAACCATCCTCTTCTCGATAATTCTCAGGAACTCAACAGGGATGTGACAAAGGCTCTTTTATTTCCTTCTCATGAGAAGGAGGCACCCTAGTGTGCAGTTAGTGGGTGCCAAGAAAGGGGGCTCACAGGCCCTGTTTTATACCCTAGTCCCTAGGGTATAAAATGGACCCTCCCCTTTTTCATCACTGATTCAATTACTCAGGGGTTACAATCTACAGGCAAAGACTAGCTAATCTGAAGGCAATATTCACACCCCTCTTCCTTGTATGGGTTTAACTCAGGAGTGGACCTTATACTTCCTTATATGGACACAACTCTGGAGCGGACCTTATTGAGACCAGGGCTCCTCGAACCATGTGATTTTGTTAGCCTGAGGGGGAGGAGGGGATCTGAGACCTTTGTTCTACAAACAGGTCAGGAGGAGTATGACTGTCATATCCACATTGAGAGGAGACAACTACCCATTTTCTCACACCAAGGCTGGGAGTGGTCTGAGTGTAGAGATAGTCTCTTTGTCCAAGAGTGACATGATGTCACCCTCTCAGCCCCTCAGTGTAGTGAGCCCACTTCTTATAGTAATATCAATTCTCTCATTAATTGTTAACCAATCAGAACTGATTGCTACCCTCTGGAACACCCACTTTTCCAAGGACATATAAGCCAAGAGCCTGCCACCATGAGGTTCTTTGGCATTTGAGAATGGCAGTGACCTCTTTTATTAACAGAATGCTTGTCTGATTAATAAAAATGACTGATTACCCAGAAATTATGTCTCTTGAGCTTTTAAAATATCATAATAGTATAATCTCATTTGTAAAACATTATAGAGACTAGCAGAAGATAATGAATGTTATCACCTCATTACAAAAGGAAAAAGCATTGGAAAGCAAAAGCGAATCTGCAGAAAGTTTGGTGTGAGATACAACTCAGCCAGAGCATTCCAAAAGCGTTTATAGATCAAATCAAAAGGAGCACCAATATAAAATAAAATAAATAAAAGATGGAAAGTGGAATAAATTTGTCAGCATTTCTCTAACAACCTATTTTCCTCATTTGTTATAGTGAAATGATCTCACTTAGATTCTAACACCTCAATACCTCATGTGGAAATAGGCCATAAGAAGATGAATTTGGAAAGAACAGCTGGATTAGATCAACTACACAAAGAAAAAAAAATCTGTGCTGGAGGTCACACAATTTGAAAGCCCTAAGGTATCATTTTACAAGATATTTCCTTGAGGGAAAGACACCAAAAAGGGGAGAAGTGACCCAGAACAGAAACAGAAACAGAGGGAAAAAGAGGTTAAGGCAAAGGAGGGGAGGGGAAGGAGGAAGAGGAGGAGGAGGAGGAGGAGGAAGAAGAACCAGGGTGTGGTGCATTGCAGAGCACTTGGGATGGCATTTCAGTGTGGAGAACCTGGGAAATTTGTTTCCAGGAGAATCATGATGATGTGTAAGGGAAATACCTTGGCATGCATAGACATTGCATAATTGTTTCCATTGCCTAACCATGTACTGAAGAGGAGGTCCTTAGATTGGCTGCAGGAGTATTCAAAAAGGCCTGCCAGCTTCAGTGACTTTCTTTGCCTCATTCTGTTCTAGGGGATCTATAGGACTCCTTCATTCATACAGTCTATGACCTTGAGAGTTTCAAAAGGTCAGGAAAGCAAGCCACGGGAACTGGAGAGTCACAACCAACACCAAGTGTTGTAGCCCAAATAGCACTGATATACAGAGGAACAAAAAGGGATCTTTGGGTGTCCTCCTCTCCACCCCCACCTTAGACCTGTCAGAAGTTGAGAACTTTTCTGGCAGAGATGCTGTCTTTGGACATGAACTTGATAGGAACAGTGCTATGTAGGTACTGAGCTAGGTTGATCCTCCAGAGGAAAAGGTGGCTAGTGAGAGTATGAACCAGGGGATATGTTTATATCTTGATTCTGTCTATGTATTAGAAGGTAATATCCTATTGTTAAAGTTATTTGATGTTAAGTATTTAAAGGAATTGAGGTACTAGTAACTAACTCCCTAAAAATGGGGGAAGAACACAGGTGGTGGGGACTTGAGCCTATAGTAATTGCAAAAAAAGCTACTATAAGCCCCTCAGGATTCCCTACAACACTGAGGGGAAATACTAAAGCAGGCCTGATTCTGGGAGAGGGGGCCAAAGCATATTCATTATAGGAAGACACTGGTAGAGTCTCTTCAGGGCAACCAGGTGAAGTAGTGGATAGAGTACTGGGCCTGGAGTAAGGAGAACCTAAGTTCAAATCCAGCCTCAGACACTTAACAGCTGTGTGACCCTGGGCAAGTCACTTACCCCTATTTGCCTCAGTTTCCTCATCTGTAAAATGAGTTGGAGAAGGAAATGACAAACAATTCCAGTATCTTTGCCAAGAAAACACCAAATGGAGTCGTGTCTGGTCCTCAGCTTTCCAGGATCAGGAGTATTATTTCATTAGTCCACCCATAGAATATCAGAATCTGAGGACCTGATTTACACTAAGCCACTCAGAAGCTCACAGGAGACTGATTCATAAACCATATGGTAATTGTTCAGTTTATCATAGGAGACTTAGATTTGAACTCTAGAATCTCTATTAAGGATTATAAGACTTTAAGTTACAGAGATTTGCTTCAGTGCAGGAACTTTCCACCCTGTGAGCTCCTCAAAATGATGATATCACATTGGATGAAGATTAGGATTGTTTGATGAGGATGATGATAAAACATATGGTGCTTACTTTGCTGGGCTATTGTGAAGAAAATTCTTTGTCAGGTATAAGGTACTAAATAAATGTTATTTATTACTGTTGTTGCAATAATCAACCTCATGGGTTTATTGTAATGAAATCTCTCTTTAAAGTACTATATAAATGTAGTTTACTATTAAAAAATGATGAGCAGGATGCTACATTAGCTGATACAAAATGAAATGTACCGTATACAAAATAACAGCAATATTGTAAGATGATCTGCTGTGAAGGACTTGGTTAATTTCAGCAATGCAATGATCCAAGACAACTCTGAAGGACTTATGAAAAATGCATTCCAACCACAGAGAAAGAACTGATGGTAACTGAATACAGTTTGAAGCATTTTTGTTAGTTCTTTTATCTAAAGTTTTGTTTTTGTCTGTTTTCCTTCACAACCTGGCTAATGTGGAAATGTTTTGCATGATTACTTATGTATAACTTATATTGAATTACTTGAGTTCTTTGGGGGATGGAGGAAGAGAATTTGGAACACACAGTTTTTAAAAAGATTGATGTCAAAATTTGTTTTTACATGTAACTTGGGAAAATAAAAATTCTAAATAGTCAAACAAAAATTTTTTTTTCAATTTTAAAAAATGATATCACAGGTCTAGACCAAGAGGAAAAAAAGATACATCCAAGGAGAGATGTTCTAGATAGGAGCAACTGCGCTGGAAAGGGAGTGAACATCACGCCTAAAGATTAGACTGGGGAGTCATCAGTGCTTAGATAATGCTTGAAACTCTGTGAGCAAATAAGCTCTTTCTAGGCCACTTCCTTCTCTTGTCTTCTTGCTTCTTTGTGTTGGCTCTTTCTTTAAAAACAAAACAAAACTCCTTTTTTCATGGCTAGAGAAGCCCAATATTTGATATATTATCTCTTTATTGATCCCCAAACCCTTACTAGATCATGTCAGAGGAACTGATCCAGCACTCCAGCACTGCTTCAGAAAAATCAGCTGCCTTTTGACTGCTGAGTCACTCTTCTAAATTTGTATCTTCTTTGGTCTCCTCATTATTGCCTAGATCTCTTCAGTCACTCTCTACTAAGTCTCTGCAGCCTAGTGAATCATTATGTCAAGGTCTTTTCTGACTAGATATCACTGTCTGCTGTAGCACATTTTGTTTCTTTCTAAAAGAGCTGGAAAACAAATTTATGCATCATTTCTTGGTCCGCTCCTGACTCAGTCAGCAACACTAGGAAATTCCCATTCTTTACTGTGTAATTCACTCCTTCTTTCAGATAATTCAACCATGTTCTGATTTAGTTATCTCTCCTTACTTGGCTTAATGGCTACCTATTACTTTTTTTGTGAAAAAAAATTAATTAAATTCTTTTTTTCCCCATAACAAATGAAAGTCTACCTTATTTCTCTCTCACCTCTCTTCCACTTGAGAAAGTTAAAAAAACAAAACAAAACAAAAACCTCCTCTCACAAGCATGCATGGGCAAACAGGACACATTCAAATATTGGCCATGTCCAAAAAAAAAGTCTCAATCTACACTCTGAGGCCTCAGAAGGTAGGAGGCATGTTTCATCATGAGTCTTCTGGAATAATATGTGGTCATTGAGCTGAACACAGTTCCTAAGTCTTTCAAAGTTGTTTGTGTTTATGGTCTCATTGTCATAGCATAAATAATTCTCCTGGCTCTGATCATTTCACTCTGTATCAGTCATTCAGCCAATAAACATTTATCAAGTACCTACCATGTGCCAAGCATCCATTTATACAAGGATACCCATACATAACATTTAGCCATTCCCCAATTGATGGGTACCCCTCCTCAGTTTCCAATTCTTTGTTATCATGAAAAGAGATGCTATGTATGTATTTGTAAATATGGATCCTTTCTCCCTTTCTTTGATCTTTTTGAGATATTTGTTACTTTATGTAACACCTTACTCAGAGCTCATGAGCTACTGTCCCAAACCTCACTTTTTGGGGGGTTAGTAATGGCCTTTTTTTCCATAGTAGTATGTGCTCTTTATCAAATAGTAGTAGCATGTGGGACAATTCAGGTTTAGTGAGTTGCTGATGAATGGTCACGTGGCTATTAAGTGTCAAGTGTCTGGGGAAACATTTGAACTGAGGTCCTCCTGGACACCGTTTAGATGATTCTAATTTTGTTGGCAACATCCAAAGCATCATAGTCTGGAGCCAGTCAGACATGGGCCTTCTTCTCTCCATCAGGCCTGATCAGTGTGTTGACCTTGGCCACATCGATGTCGTAAAGCTTCTTTACAGCTTGCTTAATCTGATGCTTGTTGCCCTTGACATCCACGATGAAGACAAGGGTGTTGTTTTCCTCTATCTTCTTCATAGTAGACTCAGTGGTCAAGGGAAACTTAATGATGGCAGAGTGGTCAAGCTTGCTTCTCCTCGGGGTCCTTTTCTGAGAGTACTTGGGCTGCCTTCCAAGTCTTAGAGTCTTGGGTCTCTGGAAGGTGGGGGATGTTCGGATCTTCTTTTTGTGGCTGTGCACACCCTTCAATACTGCCTTCTTGGCCTTCAAGGCCTTGGCCTTGGCTTCCATCTTGTGGGGAACAAGCGCTTCCTTCTTCACCTTCAGCACCATCTTAAGGAAAAGGCTAGTAATGGCCTTTTAAACATCTGCCTAGAGCACTGCCAGCACTGCTGCATTCTCCCTTGGCCTGTTTGGGCTGCTGATGCTCAGCCCCTCTCCCTGGGCTTCTGTCTTCTGAGCCTGACCCAAACCTCACTTTTGCTGACTGGTTAGGTGGTGCCCAGTGTTTGACTACTTCCTGTCTCTTCAGAGTCTGGGATAAATCTGAGGGGTTGAGAGTGTGAATCTTTCTAATGTTAGCACAAGAGCCCCCAACCGGTGTTCTATACTTCTCCCAGTGGAAACTGAATCACTTCCATTTGAATTACCTTGGGAAGGTTCTGAAGATCACCTGGCAGCATAAGATATGAAACACTGAGATCCTTTCTTGAGCATTCAAACTCTGATGGACTGGCCATGTTAATCGAATGCCAAATATATGCTTGCCCCAAAGACTATTTTATGGAGAACTCACACAGGGCAAGCACTCATGTGCTAGTCAGAAGAAGCGATATAAGGACACTCTCAAGGTCTCTCTTAAGAACTTTGGAACTGATTGCATGACATGGGAGATATTGGCATAGGACCACCCAGCATGGTATGCAGTCATCAGAGAAGGTGCTGTGCTCTATGAGCAAAGTAGAATTGAACTAGCTCAAAAGAGATGTGAGATGCACAGATTTAAAGAATCCAACCCCAAAATTCACATAGATTATTTGTGTCCGACTTGTGGTGGTAGAGCATTCTGAGATCATATTGGTTTGATCAGTCACAGTTGGACAGACTGTAACTTGACTCTAACATAGTGATGTGACACAGAAATAGTCATTGTGAACTGTTTCCTTGGGGCATCATTTAGGAAAGGTCACAGGACTGAAAGACCACAGGATTGTAGGGCTGGAAGAATATTCAGGGACCGTCTATGACCTCTTCTTTTTTTAGGTGAATAACCCAAGGATTAGAGAAAAGTTACTTGCAAAAGGTCACATGGGTAGTAAGTATCAGAGTTTAGATTCTGAATCAAGGTCTTGGATTCCAAAACTGGTGCACACGGCTTTTGTAGCTTCACTTCAGACAATACTCAAACTGAAGAAGGTATACTGGGGAAGCTAAAACGATCAAGAAACTTCTATATGAAGAACAGTTTAAAAAGTTATAAGTCGGGGCAGCTAGGTGGCGCAGTGGATAAAGCACTGGCCCTGGATTCAGGAGGACCTGAGTTCAAATCCAACCTCAGACACTTGACACTTACTAGCTGTGTGACTCTGGCCAAGTCACTTAACCCTCATTTCCCCACACACACAAAAAGTTATGAGTCTACCATTGTCTTCATCTGGAAAGACAAAGGCTGAGAGGAGTTTCAATTTAAATTTATAAGCACCAGAAATAAAGATTCAACAGATTTATTCATCAAATCCTAGAATCCTAGGAGTAAATACCAATTAAAACTGCTTTGAGTTGGCAGCAGCTAGGTAGCACGGTGGATAAAGCACTGGCCCTGGATTCAGGAGTACCTGAGTTTAAATCCAGCCTCAGACACTTGACACTTAATTAGCTGTATGACCCTGAGCAAGTCACTTAACTCCCATAGCCCTGCAAAAAGAAAATAAAAAATAAATAAAAACTGCTTTGAACAAGCAAAAGAAAGTTCACATATTGCTATTGGTAAAATATGATGTTAATGAAAGGTGGGAGGAAAAAAATAAGCTGGAAGGAGTGGCTGAGACCAAGCCTGTACCTAAGCCTGGTGGCAACACACTAGTAGGATCATCTCAAGATAAAGTTCTGGTCCTCAGCTTTCTAGGCTCAGAAACCTGATATTATTCATTCTTCTACAGAAAATCAGCCTGTGAGAAACTGTTTTATACTAACCAAGCTCCCAGGAGAACGACTTACAAACCATTTGATGTTTATTAATTTACTTTGAAAGATTTAGACTAGATGGTCCCTAATGTACTTTCCAATTCTAAGATTCTATTCATGTAACTAAATGTAGAGAAACATGACTTACTTAACTGTATTTAATGAATGACTGAATGAATGTTCATTAAGCACCTGCTATTTGAGGCACTGTATTAGGTACAGTATATTTTTATATGCAGGAAAAAACTGTAGTGATAAAAGGATGATTTTCTTTTTATGAGTTTAGAAAAAGAAGAAACTAAGAGTAGGAATTTGTCTAGGTATTTACAACAGTCTATGTTTGGGGAAAGTTCTCTACTTCTGATGACAAGCAATGGATTATTTAGGCAGAAGTATCACTTGAGTACTTCCAGCTTCTTCACATAGCTGCCCAAGGAGTATTGTTAATATACATATCTGGCCATGTTGCTCCCTTTCTCAGAATTCTTCTGTGGCTCTTTATTACCTCTAGGAACAACTATAAACTCCTTTTCTTGACCTATTAAGGTCTGTTACAACCTGGCTCCAACATATTTTACCAGGGTTATTATTTTATTATATTCCCTTTCATGCATTTTACAGTCCACCCAAACTGGTTGTTTGCTATCCAAGCCAACCAAATTTGAAAGTTGGCCTTAATACCTTTTAAGGGAAAACTAGACTAACTTGCATGAGGGCAGGAGTTAGGATATCATTCCTACTATAGAGGATATCGAGAAAGCTGGCATTTGAACTGTCTTGAGGAAAGCCATGGAGGCAAGAAGGGACAGCCAGTGTGAAAGCACAGAGATGAGAGATGGAGAATTCTATAGGTGAAACAGCAAGCAGGACAGTCTGGCTAGACCACAGAGTGTGTAGAAGGAAGCAATGTGTGAGAAGACTAGAAAGGAAGTGTAAGATATAATGGGCTTTTTGTCAACACCCAAAAGCCCCAACCAGAGAAGATTAATCTAGACTGATTGAATTAAGTGAAACTGACTGAGAAGATTGACTTTGCTGATTAGCCTACTTAAAGTTAATTAAATTAAAACCACACCTGCCTGACTCCCAAGAGGGAGCATTCTCAGAGGCTATGGACTAGACATCAACATGAGACCACCCTCAACCAATCAGCTTGAAGGACCTCCCCTTCTGGGGAAGGGGGACAGGAAGTAGGAAGTGAGGCTGGCTGTCTCTGTCTCTTTGGTGGCTGGGACAAGCTCGTGTTGGCAGAAGAAGCAGGCTAGGGTAGATAGGTTTTTTCCTATCATTTTGAACTTCATGTGTTCTCTCTTTACCATGCTTTAATAAATGCTTTTTTTTTTTTTTTTTTTTTTTTTTTTTTTTTTTTTTTTTTTTTTTTTACTTTTTTTTTTTTTAAGTGAGGCAATTGGGGTTAAGTGACTTGCCCAGGGTCACACAGCCAGTAAGTGTTAAGTGTCCGAGGCCGGATTTGAACTCAGGTACTCCTGACTCCAGGGCCGGTGCTCTATCCACTGCGCCACCTAGCTGCCCCTTTAATAAATGCTTAATGCCCAAAGTGGGGTACAAAGCTTCTAATTTAAGGTGACCACACATTTAGGGTTGTTTTTGTTTTTGAATTTAGTGAGGCAATTGGGGTTAAGTGACTTGCCCAGGGTCACACAGCTAGTAAGTGTTAAGTGTCTGAGGCTGGATTTGAACTCCGGTACTCCTGACTCCAGGGCTGGTACTCTATTCACTGCTCCACCTAGCTGCCCCGACACATTCAGTTTTAAATGTCACAGAAGGAAGGGGTCAGGTAGGGAAGAACTTTAAAGACCAAACAAAACGGGGCAGCTAGGTGGCGCAGTGGATAGAGTACCAGCCCTGGAGTCAGGAGTACCTGAATTCAAATCCAGCCTCAGACACTTAACACTTAACACTTACTAGCTGTGTGACCCTGGGCAAGTCACTTAACCCCAATTGCCTCACTAAATTCAAAAAACAAACAAACAAAAAAGACCAAACAGAGGCATTTTATATTTGATCCCAGAGATAACAGGAAACCACTGGAGATTGATTTTTTTTTCTTTTTTAGTTTTTTTTGTTGTATTTGATTGTTTTGCACTGAATATGGTAACTTTATTGATGGCATACAATATAGGACTCTATGCTATACCCTCCTACTACACTGGTGATTTGGGGCAAGGATGTGAATGGGACATGGGATCCTCAATATAGGGAGAGAGGTTAGGTATGTGGACTCCCCAGTGGCTAAACTCCTTTTTTGGCTGGGGATGAAGATCCATGGCTTTCTACTCTGATGACCAGGTGCCCAATATGGCCAAATCTGTTGACTCCAACCTTCACCATCTTGTCTCCAGGATGTGGCTGCAGCAGTGGATCCTGGCACTGAGCTTGGGAGAAGAGCTGAGAGGACTGCAATTTATTTAGTAGAGGGGTGACATGGTCAGACTTGAAATTGAGGGAAATCACTTTGGCAGCTGTGGAGAGGATGAGTTGGATTAGGGAGAGACTTGAGCCAGGGAGAACAATTAGGGGGCTATTATAATATTCCAGGTGAGAGATGACAAATGTCTAAACTAGGATGGTGGCTGTGTGAATTGGGAGGAGATATCTATCTACATACATACACACACACACACACATATATATGTATATATATATACATAAATATGTATATGGAAATGTTGGGGAACCAAAAATGACAAAATTTAGCAACTCTTGAATACATAGGGTGAGTGAGAGGATGACATTGAGGTTGTGAACCTCGGTGATAGGAAGGATGGTGGTCATCTTGACAGTAATAGGAAAGCTAAGAAGAAGGGTGGCTTTGCAGGGAATTATAGTGAATTTTTCTTTGGATATAGTGAATTTGAGTTGTTCTGTGATGTTCTTTTTTTTTTTCTGGAGGAAATTTGGAGAGCCCAAAGTTTTCTGAACTATGCCATCTTCCCAAAATCTTCTCCCTCATGTGCACAGAGATGATAATTGAACCCATGTGAATTGATGAGATCAAGTGAGAGTATAAAGTAAAAAATGAGGTTAGCATAGTCTTTTTTTTTTTTTTGGTGAGGCAATTGGGGTTAAGTGACTTGCCCAGGGTCACACAGCTAGTAAGTATCAATTGTCTGAGGCTGGATTTGAACTCAGGTCTTCCTGAATCCACGGTGACACATAGCTGCCCCTAAATATATTTCAAGTTCATGGACCCCAGGTTATTTGTCCTTTGTTCTCTATGGTTGTTTTTTTTTTGGCTTTTTTTGCCGGGCAATGAGGATTAAGTGATTTGCCCAGGTCACACAGCTAGTAAGTGTCAAGTGTCTGAAGCCGAATTTTAACTCAAGTCCTCCTGAAACCAGGGCCAGTCCTTTATCCTAGCTGCCCCCTGCCACCTAGCTGCCCCTGTGGTTAGGATAGTCTAGGGAGACATTCACAACTGGTGAGTGTGATGTGAATGAATATCCAACAAAGGTCACAGAGGAGTGAATGGTCAGATGGGCAGGGAGAGAACCAAGAGAAGGGAGCAACCAACAAACCCAAAACAAACCCTAAGAAAAGAGAGTATCCGGGTTGAGATTGCAGTTTTGGATGAAGGGGTGGGGCAACACTAACAAATGCTGTGGAGATGTCAAGGAGGATGAAGAGTGAGAAAAGGCCATTCGATTTGCCATTTATAAGGTTGTTGGTAACTTTAGAGAAAGTATATTGAGTTGAATGATGAGTTTGGAAGCTAGATTAGAGGAATGGAAGTAGAAGCACTGAGGACAGAAGGCCATTTCAAGTTTAGCTTAGAAGGGGAGGATAATAGCTAGCAAAGATAGTAAGACCTAGTAAAGGTTTTTGAAGGATGGGGAAGACTTAGGGATATTTGTAGGTAGCACAGAAGGAACTATTAAATATAGATACATATCTAAGTGCCTTCTGGCCATCTCTACTTGAAGATACAAGTACAAATGCAAAAAAATTTTTACTTCCTGTAGAGCACTATGCTAGATGTTGCAGGTGATAACAATTATTGAACCAAGCATTATGTGAGGTCAGAGGGGAGAAAGTCATTACTAACAGGAGGGCTCAGCAAAGGTTTCCTGGAGGATTCCTAATGTCACTTTAAACTCAATAGGCTCTCCCTCTTGACCTTATTCCTACATAATGACTAGGATAGAGAACTTAGACTCAAAATGTCATAACCCTTTGCCTCCTCAAAACCAATTAATCACTGAGTTCCACTGATTCTTCTTCTACAATATTTTCTATATCTTTTTTACTGCACTATAGTGGGACTTCTCTGACTACTCCACCATGCCCATAATTGGGATAACCTCATCATCAGGTAAGATTTCATCAGCTTTGATACTCTACTTCATCACTACCTTCTATCTCTCTGATTGGAGGGTGGGCCCAAGACCTCCAAACCTCCATTTAAGGAGAGATCTCCACCCAGACATCTCATTTCTCACCTGGCTACCCTAGCTTGAGATTTCCCTGATTGAATTATTGGTTCTGGGTGTTGTTTTTTGCAGGGCAATGAAGGTTAAGTGACTTGTCTAAAGTCATGCAGCTAGTCAAGTTTCAAGTTTCTGAGGCTGGATTTGAACTTGGGTCCTCCTGAATCCAGGGTCCAGGCTTTATCTACTGCTCCACCTAGCTGTCCCCTCCTTGATTGAATTATCTACTTTACCTGCACATTGGATGGCTCCCTAATTCCATTTGGCTTCCTTTTTGGTGTTGTCTTCCTCATTAGATTGTAAGCTCCTTGAAGGCAGTGCCTGGCTTGATGTTTACTGATTATTGACTTTCCTTTTTCTTTTTTTTACCCAAAATGCTTATTTTTATTATTTGTAATTGGCATTTACTTTACTTTCAATCCCCACTAACATTCTAGTTTTTCCTTATCGCATTCCTGCATTATTGGATAGCCTCATAACTCACCTCCATTTTTCTAATCTTTCCCCTGCTCCAGTCCATCCTTTACACTACCACTAGATTTATCTTCCTGGAGAACTTCACCATGTATAGTAGAGTTCTTCTATTTGAAATAACTTCTAGCATTTATATGACACTTTAAGGTTTGCAAAATGCTGTAATGTCTTCTCTCATTTGACCTTCGGAATAATGCTGTGAGTTGAATGCTATTGTCATTTCACAGAGGGAACTGAGGCTGATAAAGTTGAAGTGACTTGCCTAGGGGCACAAAGGTAGTGTCTGAAACAGGATTTGGATTCAGGTCTTCTTGACTCCAAGTCCATCATTCTATCCATTGCACTGCCTTTATTTGGGTCATTCCCCAGCAGACTTGTAAATATCTATATACTTTGATACTGATACTTAAAGGATTGTTGAAAAGTTATTTCTGTGGTTGTATTTATTGTAGTCTTGTATGATAAAATATGCATAGGGAACATACTGGAGAGGGATACATTTTGCTCTCTGGAATCACTTTAAACATCAATTAGCATAATAAACTCAATGGCACAATCTTATATTCCCTATCACATCTGTCAGTTACAACTGAAGATATTGTAGGTCAGCTGCAGAAAATATGCAAAAAACTGGTGTTCTCTTTTCATGTTTTTACTCCTAGTAGCCTTGTGCATCCGGAAATTCTCCTTATGCATTTCTGAGCACCTAAGCAGAACACTGCCATGTATTAAGGGGGAAGATTACAAACTAATTGTTGTAGAACACACAAGCCTTGAATTTGTGGAATGTAACTAGTTGAAAGAAATCAGGAATACACAGAATAATTACAAAGTATTGCATCAGCCTTTGCCAACTATTAGAGTATAGGAGTGTGTAGCCATCACAAAATGGTCCTTAGAGGTTTTCTAGTCCAAATCCTTCATTTTACAGATGAGGAAACAGGTTTAAAGAGGTTAACATCGCTGGGGTAGGAAGTGAAAGTCAGAATTTGAATCCAAGTCCTGATTCCAAACTCAGGACTCTATCCACCGAACCAGTGATGGGAATGGTACAGACTGGTCCAGGGGTTGATTCTGAGACAAGGAATACACATTGAGCACATGTGTGGTGTTGTTCGAGGGCTACAATAACAGCTAATAATTACATAGCACTATCAGGTTTGCAAGCAGCGCTTTCTGTATATTATCTCATTGATTCTCACAACGATCCCGTGAGGTAGGCGCTATCATTATCTCTATTACACAGAAGACAGAACCGAGGCTGACAAAACGAAGTGATTTGTCCAGGGTGATACAGCTAATGTCTGAGGCCAGAACTGAGGTCTTTCTCGATTCCCAGTCCAACACTATCCTCCGAACTATCTAGCTGCCCCTTTTCAATAGGGAGAACGTCCTCAGCAGCAGGAGATGATTGAGGCAGAACTGGTGAAATGGAACGTCCTGCTCCACAAAGGGCTTTGTCCCGGGCGATGACACAGGGTGGACTCCTAGAATACAAGCTGGAGGCGGCATTTTGAAACGGAAGGAGTCTTAGAGATCATCTAGTGGAGGGGTTCTTGATCTCTTTTTGTGTCATAAGGCTCCTCTGGGAGAGGGGTGAAGCTTATGTGTAGACCTTTTCTCACAATCGTGTTTTTAGATTCATAAAATGCAGAGGACTACAAAAGAAACAAAAGGTCAGTATCAATAAAGACGTAACAGCCGGGGTACGAGGGGAGGCAGAGTGAAAATGAAACGGGGGTCGCTCCGGCAGTAGAAGAAGTTGACCCCCGGCTCGTAGGAGAATGGATCCCTACTCAGAGACGCAGCCCCGGGGCCCCCACGTGGAAGCAGCGCTGTAGAGACCGCAGGATGTATCCAGGCTGCATCTCCAGACGTCAGGAGGAGTAAAGCCCTCCGTCTAGTACCAAAAGGAACCGGCTTGTCGGGGTCCGGATTCCCGTGAATCCCCGGGAGTCCAAGGGCTGAACGCACGGCTTCCTTTCGCGCTTCTTCGGTTTCTGGTCGGGGAGGGTCACTTCCGGTACAAGGGGTCCCTGAAAGGGGGGGCACGGTTTGCTGAGGCTCCGGCGGAAGTACGCTAAGGTAGCAGTGTCGCTGCTTCCGGTCCGGGTAGAGCGGTACTCCTACTGCAAGGCTGTGTGGTTTGCAAGAGCCGGCTGAGGTTGGAGGATCCCAGAACTAGGGGGGAGGGAGAGGGCAAGGTGGAGAGAACACGCGGACTCCCAAGCTGATTTGGGGGATAGCCCGATGGTGACGCCGGCCACCGATTGCTGGCACAGAAGAAAGAGGGAACCCGAACGCGACTAGGCTACTGTTTCCAGGGGGGCCGCCTGCACGGGACACCCCCCGCCCCGGTAACGGCCGAGGAGGAGGAGGAGATGGCGCCGGCCAGGGAGCGGCCGTGGCCAAGGCAGTGAGGAGGAGTGAAGCCCGAGGAGCCGGAGTCCCCGCGTGTGAAGAGCAGGAGCCGGCGCCATGGAAGGCACGAAGCCGAGTTTGCAGCTGGTGTACCAGGCCGTGCAAGCGCTCTACCACGACCCGGACCCCAGCGGCAAGGAGCGCGCCTCGTTTTGGCTCGGGGAGCTGCAGCGATCGGTGAGCGGGGCCGGCGCCTGGCGAGGGCCCGTCGCGGGGGGCGGACGGGCGGGCGGGCTGCGGGGCTGAAGAGGCCTCCGGCCAGGCCCAGAGAGGCTAGGCGGCCGGGTCCAGGTGCGGCCGCGGGGCCTCGTGCAGCCCGAGGGGAGGAGCTGCGGCTGCGGGGCGGGGCGCGGCGGTCGAGCTGCGGCTGGAGGAAGTTTCTTTAGAGAAGGGGCACCCCGAGGTTCTGGGTCTCTTCTCCAGGCTCCGATCCCTTCTTTCGCGTGGTCTCCTTGGCCTTGAGCCCCTTGGGGAGCTCAGGCCTTTCCGGGTTCCCGCTCTTTAACTGTCTCTAAGGGACTCCCAGCCTTGCTCCCTCCCCATCTCTTTGAATTTGAGCCTCTGTCCCACCTCCCTTCCCTGTCCAGCACGCCCACTCCGTGGTGCCTGCTCCTTTTTTTCCACTACGTTCTAATTTTGCAGCCTGTGATTCTTTCCCATTCAGGCTTACCCGCGCCCCCTCGTCCTCATTTTCATCCATTGCTGTCTCAACTCTTGGGTCTTTACATCTGCCAATTTTGCCCTCTTTCTGTATTCCTTTGCCACCTCCTCATCATTTAACTTCATGTTGAGACTTATTCCCTCTTCCCCACTCCCCTCAACTTTTACTGCATAGTATCTTTTTTATGAAATGTAGGAAAAACTTTTTAATCATATTGATTTGGATTATAGAGCCATGGATTATTATTCTTTTTTAACAAATGAGAAAATACTTTGGAAATTAAAAGATGTTGCATTTTATTTGTTTTCCTTCTCCCAAGCACAAATCCTTTTCTCACTAATATTTACATTCCCTCCCTCCCCCAATTTCTTTCTTTGCTAGAGTTTTAGTGCTCTGCCTTTTAAAGTTAACTTCTTTAGTGCATATTAGTATCCTATATGTTGGGCAGTCTGCAACTGTGCATTTGAAATAGGGTGGGTGGTGGGTGGTTTTGGGGTATGTTTCTTTGGATCCAAGTCTTGGCTTACCTGATTTCAAGTAATGAGAAATTTTTATAAGGTAGATATTACTTGATAATCACAACACACAACCACTTTCCTTGGTCTGTAGAGAAAGCCTTTTTGTGGTGCTTTGTTTTACAGTTTGCTAGCAGTAGTCATTTTTGTGAGATTAAAATTACCTTCATTTTTATAGGAAGGAAGTGCTTCGTTTGAACAGGAAAAGTGATTTGTTAATTCAAAGAGCCTTTCCCAAGTTGTTTCAGTGGTATGTAATGAACTTCAAGTTTGCTCCTAGCACAGTATGTCTTTTATTCCCTTTGGCGTTACAAAGTTTGCTTAAATAAATCTCAGTTGTGCCATAAGACCTGTTTCAAGAAGAAACTCACTTTTTTTTTTTGGTAGAACATATTTTTTTCTCTTCTTGAAATTGCAAAGTCATCACAGAGTTGTAATTCCAGGGATCTGTGCCAATTGGTCTTCTTGACAAGCTCAATATGAGGCAATAGTTAATCATCTGTAAGTAGTACAACTTTGATACAGTCGAACACATTCTGGAATAGGATGTTTTCCTCATGTTGTATCTATCAACTGTCTTATCCTTTCCTCCCATTCATTCTTAGAAATAACCTGCTGCAGAGATTGACATATGGGAGGCTGTTAGAATTGATAATCTTGAAAATTTTCTAAAATAAGAAAAACTATATTTCTCTGTTTTGGAGGCTGACTTTTACTTATCAGGAACCTGTTATTTGGCAAGAGTCTGCTAAACATGGCAGGAAGGAGTTGTCCTAATCTAACTCAGCGAACCAAGACTCTAGAGGGAGGCATTGGATGAAAAGTCACCCCTTCATAAGAAACAGGGAAAAACCTGCTAAATTGTTGAAGATGGTTATTTCAATCAAGAGGAAGGGAGGTGTATTTTATAGACAGGAATGCTATTAGCTTGTCCTCTGACTGGAATAAGAGCAGATTTGGTTTGGTTTGCTGTGCTGTGCTGTGCACCATGGCAGCAGATGAGCCAGGATAATCTTGGGACAATGATAATTGATTTGGGAATTTTTCCCCTATAACAAATGAGGCAGGCTGTGGCATGTGTACCCTAGTACTTTTCCTCTTTATTCCTATTTCCCTGAAGTTCTCTTGAAACATCAGGGTTTTCTTTCCTTCTGTCATTGGTTTGACTTGGTTCTTTTTCTGAAGACTAAGCATTTATTTGGTGGGCTTAAGCTGTCAGTCAACCAACAAGTTCTTACTGAGCACTTACCACAGGTGTGCTCCAGGCGTTGTGCTCAAGGGTGAAGATAGGTAGTCTAAAAAAAAAAAGCAAAGATGCCTTCAAGGAGCTTGCAGTTTTTTGGAGAAGACAACGTGTGCATATATAAGTAAATACAAAATACATATTTTAAATAAACACAAGGCGGTGGCAATGGTATGTGTGTGGGTGAAAGCACTGGCAACTTTGGGAAATGGGGAAAGGCTTCTTCATGTTGGAAGTGGCACTTGGGTTGAGTTAAGAAGGAAGCTAGAGATTATCAGAGGCTAGGTAGAGGTGAGGAGGTGCTGACAGTCTGAAAAGGCATAGTGATGGGAGATGGAGTGTTGTGTTGTGTGTGAGAGAACGTTAGGTGGGCTGGTTTGGATGGATGAAGGGTGAGAAAGGAAGGAGTGGAATCAGTCTGGAAAGGTAGGCTGGAACCTCCTATGGAAGGGCTTCCAATGCTCACATTTGATGTTAGAGGTAACAGTGAGCCACTGGAACTTTTTGAGCAGGAGAATAATGGAATCAGACTTGTGCGTTATGAATAACATTTTGGCAGCTTTAAGGATTGAAAAATGGAGAGACTTGAAGACGGGAGATAGATTAGTAGGAGACAATTGCAATCGAACAGGCAAAAGTGACAAGGATCTAAACTAGAGTGGGGGTTTTAACCACCAAACAAGATAGACTTTTGAAAATGCAAGAGCTGTTTAAGAGGAGGAGGATATTTCTGTTGGTGTGCTTTCTCTTTAGTAATACAAATTAGGAAGCTCTGTAAAAAGCTTTGCCATGTATAAATGAGTCATAGCATTTCTAGTTGAATTCTTCATAATAAGAACTAATATTTACATGGTGCATTTAAGGTTTGCAAAGAGCTTTACATATATTATTCTTATTTGATCCCTGAAACAGTCCTTCAAAATTGGTGTTGTTACTCTCCTCATTTTATAAATGAGGCAACTGACAGATGAAGTGCCTCATCCAAGGTCACACACCTAATGGAGTGTCTTTCAAGAAATTTACAATCTAATATAGGAGGAATAAAAATACACCCTCTTTTGGTTCCTATTGAATTGTAGCAGTTTAGACTAGTTTAAAACAGATCTAGAACTAGAAGAAAGCTGGAATTCTTTTTAACAAGAGCTAAATTATCAAGCACAGCTTCCTCACTTTACAGATGAAGAAATGAGTGAAATTTAGGTAAATATTCTTCAGAACTGGGGCTCTGGACAAGGGGTGATGGTTTTACTGATTACTGATAAACCACTGTGGAATCCATGAGTATTTTTGTATTTCTGGTCAAGGGTGGACATTACTGTTCCAGATCTTCAAGTTCATCAGTCTTCCTATCTTAAATGAAGATTATTATAATAGCTAGCATGCCCTCAATTTGTCATCTGCATTTATGAAAAAGAAAAATGAAAAGCAACTTTTGTGATAGTCAGTTACTGAGCTATTTGAAAGTTAAAAAAAATAACTTCCACATTACTTTGATGATTGTGTTTCCTTGGGTTGTACTCAACACTAAATTGTAACCAGATGTTTACAGGTCGACTCTACAATCGAAGGGTGACTAGTATAGTGTAGTGCTGTTCTTTGCTTGTTGGGGCTTTACAGTGATGCCGAAAATTTGTAGACTAGTGGAAACAATTCTGGATTTCAGAATCAGAATTCTGCTGGATTTCAAATCAGAGGATTGTGTTCAATTTCTGACACTGTTGCTTTTACAGCCTTTGTGGCCTTGGGCAAGTCACTTGAACTCTCTGGGCTCCCTCTACAAAATGATAGGTGTTATATGGATTAGACCAGGGATATCAAACTCAAACCATAAACTGTACATTAGGATTTCTGTAGGTGCTATTGACTTAGAAAACTACATGTTAGTATTATCCATGTTTTATTGTATTTTAATTTTGTTAAATGTTTCCTAGTTACATAATTTGAATTGGCACTTAGTGTTGCTTTGTGCATGTTTGACACCACTGGACTAGATGAAGTCTAAGGTCCTTTCTAGCTCTAAACCTATGATCCTCTGTTCCTAATGATATAAAGAACCAGCATTCCTCTTTCTAGGAAAGTTATAGTCTCTGGTTTGCCTTAGTGTTTTCTTGTTTTTTTTTTTGCTGCCCCCCCCCCCTCCCCCCGCCCACGGTCACACAGGTAGTAAGTGTCTGAGGCTGGATTTGAACTCAGGTCCTCATGAATCCAGGGCCAGTGCTTTATTCACTGCTCCACCTAGATGCCCCTCCTTGCATTAGTCTTTTTTTTTTAATTAGTAAAGTATTTTTTTTTTCCGTTACATGTAAAGATAGTTCTCAACCTTTGTTTATACAAGCTTTACAATTTCAGATTTTTCTCCCTCCCTCCCCCCTCCCCTAGACAGCAGGTAATCTGATATAGGTTTTATATATATATATATATATATATATATATATATATATACATACATACATACATACATACACACACACATAATAACATTAATCCTATTTCTGCATTAGTCATGTTATAAGAGAAAAAAAATCAGAGCAATGATGGAAAACCTCAAAATAGAAAAAAAAACAACAGCATCAAAAACAAAAGAAATAGTATGGTTCATTTAGCATCTATACTCCGCAGTTCTTTTTTTTTTTTCCTGGATTTGGAGATCCTCTTCCATCACAAGTTCCCTGGAACTCTTCTGTACCATAGCACTGGTGAGAAGAATATAGTCCATCACAGTAGATCAACACTCAGTGTTGATGATACTGTGTACAATGTTCTTCTGGTTCTGCTCATCTCACTCATCATCAGCTCATGTAAAACCCTCCAGGTTTCTCTGAACTCCTCCTCATCATTTCTTACAGCACAATAGTATTCCATTGTATTCATATACCACAACTTGTCCAGCCATTCCCCAATTGATGGGCACCCCCTCAACTTCCAATTCCTTGCCACCACGTAAAGAGCAGCTATAAATATTTTTGTACATGTGGGTCCCTTTCCCCCTTCCATGATCTCTTTGGGAAGAAGACCCAAAAGTGGTATTGCTGGGTCAAAGGGTATTCCTTGCATTAGTCTTAAAGCACAACTAGTGGCCTTTTCCAATCTATTTCACAAGATTTTTGAGAGGAGAGAGCTTTATAAGCTGTAAAGTATGTAATATGAAAGCTTAACTGTTATCTGCCTTGCTCCTGTGGTTATTACACTCATTTGATCATTTTGATGACACAGGGTCTTTTTATCTGAACTTTGTGTTTGAAGATTTTTAGGTTGATGTGGTTTTTTGTAGTGTCTTACTCTAGTTTTTTTGACCTGTTCCGTATATATCCTATGCTTTGCTCTTCTCTTTTATCTATCCTCCAAAGTAATATGAAATCTTGGTTTTAAACTTGAATATATAGTTCAGTGTTTTACATTATAATTCCATGGTACCCTTGCAAATTTGAACAACTTTTGCTTGTGGTATCTTATCCTCCAGGAACCCAGCTCATTAATAGAGTTACAGAATTAAAGGATTTTACAATAGGAAGGGATCTTAGAGATATTCTTCTGGTTAACACGTCCAAAAATGATTCCATTTAAGTGAGGGTAGGGGCTGGTGGTTAAGAGAGGTTACATTATTCTAGTTTGCTAGGAGCCCCAGAACTGGCACTCAGTTTACATAATATGGAATTGGATTCAAGCTCTGTATTTCCCGTTTTAAAGCAGGGTTTCTTGTAGTCATTTCATGGTTCTTTTGAGTGGGTTTCAGGATATGGCTTTGGTCCAGGGTCCCCACACTTGCCTTGAAGTGAACTCTTTTTTGGGGGGTTAAGTAACTTGCCGAGGGTCACACAGCTAAGTGTTAAGTGTCTGAGGTCGGATTTGAACTGAGGTACTCCTGACTCCAGGGCCAGTGCTCTATCCACTGCGCCACCTAGCTGCCCCCTGAAGTGAACTCTTTTTTTGTTTTGTTTTGTTTTTTGCAGGGCAATGGGGGTTAAGTAACTTGCCCAGGGTCACACAGCTAGTAAGTGTCAAGTGTATGAGGCCGGATTTGAACTCAGGTACTCCTGAATCCAGGGCCGGTGCTTTATCCACTTCGCCACCTAGCCGCCCCCTGAAGTGAACTCTTAAAGGACACCTCCTTGCGTGGGACACACATTTTTTGGCTTGAGCCAGAATTGGATTTGACATTTCCCTTCCCCACCAGCTAGGGCTAATTTAAACCAAATAGTCAAGTCAACAAATATTTATTAAGCACTCACTATGTGCAAGGCACTGTATTAAGCACCGTGAATGCAAATAGAAGTAGAAAGTCTATGTCCTCTAGGAGTTTACATTATAAGGGGAGAAGAGAACACATAGGAAACTCAAAAGCTGCAGGTACTCAGAGCTGAAGCATTTGCAGAGAAAGTGTGGGAGTCAGGAGTGCAGCCCAGAGAGCAAAGGGATGGATAGTTAACACTGGGGAGAGAGCAGTCATCTTCCTCATTCTCAGGGACTTGTTACTTTGACATAAAGATGGAACATGGTGTAGGGCTTAGTCTTTTTTAAAACATGTTTTGGGCTTCTTTCTTTTTGGGGGGAAGGGAAGAAGGGGAAGGCAATTGGAGTTAAGTGACTTGCACAGGGTCACACGGCTAATCAGTGTCAAGTGCCAGGCCAGTGCACCAACTGGTTGCCCCCGGGGCTTATTTATATTTGGTTTGTATTGTCTGGCCTTTCATGGGCCTAGACTGTTTAGAAAAACATGTTTAATTAAGAAATCCCCTGTTTATTATTTGTGTTATTTAAAATTATGAGCTCAGAATTGGACAAGATGCTTTTCTTTTGAATATATTTTATTCCCAGAGCCAATAATTCTCTCTCCCCATCCCTTTCTAATTGTTAAAGAAATTGCTGCCGAGTTGAAAGCTTCCAGAAAAGTTTGATTTTCTATGCTGGGGTATACATATTCTCTGAATTTCAGTCTGCTTCTTGGGGTCTTTGGTTTCTTTTTTTCCATAAATTCTTTTTCGTCTTTCCTGTGTTTCACTCAGTGGTGTGTATATTGGCCTTCAATTTTATTGTGGTTTCTGGATTTCAGGCTTTCTTACAAAATGAATTACATTGGAACAAATGGCTTTTTGTTTGTGCTGGTCACTTTATGAGTCCCTCAAATTGTCCGATATAATTTTTAAAAAAATTAATAAAGTATTTTATTTTTTCCCTGTTACACGTAAAGATAGTTCTCAACTTTTATTTATACAAGCTTTCCAATTTCAGATTTTTTTGATATTTTAAGAAATCAATTCAATCTCCCTTCACTCTCAAACCCTTCCCTACCACCCAGAATACTGTTTTTAAAACTGTTTTTAAAACAGTCTGGGGGGGGGCAGCTAGATGGCGAAGTGGATAGAGCACCGGCCCTGGAGTCAGAAGTACCTGAATTAAAATTCGGCCTCAGATACTTAACACTAGCAGTGTCACCCTGGGCAAGTCACTTAACCCCAATTGCCTCACTTATAAAAAAACACACACACACACACAAACCAAAACCCAGTCTGTTGTGGCAGGACTGGCAATTTACCCTAGAAATGACTATTGTTGCAAGTGGTACAAATGTATGGGCTAGCTCGAAAAGCAACCTACTTCAAAGGATTCCCTTTTCACTTTTAGGTAAATTAAATTTGTTCTTCCTTTGTTTCTTGAAAATTTTTTCCCCTGATTAGGGACATTTTAATTTTCCAGCATGAGATCCATTGTCACACTTAATTGAGTTGAATTTGGAGATATCTGAAAAGTTGTCCTCTCTGAAAGCCATGTTTGTTGTTTCTCACCTTTCTGTAGTAGGAATTACTAGTTCTGTCGGAGTATAGCAAGACTTTACCTTGTTTTATTTCACTTTGCTTTACTCACTTCACAGATACCGTGGTTTGTTGGTTTTTTTAAAAACGAATTGGAGGTTTGGGTCCATTTTCCCAACAGCACGTGCTTACATCTTGTCTCTGTCACAGTTTGGTTATTGTTACAATACCTTAAACTGTTTTGTTATTATTATATCTGATATGGTGACCTGTGATAAGTGATCTTTGGTGTAATTGTTTGGAGGCATCATATAAGATAGCACACTTCATTGATAAATATTGTGTATGTTCTGCCTGTCCCACCCATTGGCTGTCCTTGGGCTTCCCCATTCCCTGAGACACAGTAATATTGAAATTAGGTCTATTAATAAGCCTTTGATGGCCTCCAAGTGTTCAAAGGGAAAGGAAGTCAGACAGACTTCATTGTTGTCTTATTTTAAGAAATTGTCACAGACACCCCAACCTTCAGCAGCCACCACCCATCAGTTAGCAGTCATCATTTAAAAAAATTTTTTTTTTTTTTTGGTCAGGGCAGTGAGGGTTTAAGTGACTTGCCCAGGGTCATACAGATAGTGTCAAGTGTTTGAGACTGGATTTGAACTCAGGTCCTTCTGAATCCAGGGCTTTATCCACTGCACCACCTAGCTGCCCCAGCCATCAACCATCAGTTTTTTGTTTTTGTTTTTTTTTAATTTCTGCTTTAGTCATATTGTGACAGAAGAGTCAGAACACAAGAGAAAAACCTCAAAAAAGAAGAAAAAAAAAACAGCCCCAAAGTAGAAACAGTATGGTTGTTTCAATCTGCATTCATAAACCACCACCCAGCCATCAATTTTGAGGCAAGACCCTCCACCAGCAAAAAGACTTGCTGAAGGCTCAGGTGATGGTTAGCATTTTAAAATAAGCAATAAAAAAAAACATTTTAAATTAAGGTATGTATATTTTTCAAGACAATACAATTGCTCACTTAATAGACTATAGTATAGTGTAAACATAAATTTTATATGCGCTGAGAAACCAAAAATTTCCTGTGAATAGTTTTATTGCAATATTTGCTTTATTGCACAGCCTGGAACTGAACCCCCAATATCTCTGGGGTATATCTTTCCATGTGATGAACATTTCTTCATTGAGCAAATGAATCAGAAGTTGGAAAGTTTTTAAACTATTCAACACCTGAAACTGAAACAGTTTGAGTGTTTTATTGGATTTGTTTATTTAAGAAATTTCATGTTTCCTGAGTGATGTTTATTCCCACTTTCCCTTCTTGAATTCTCCTGTGTGTATTTATCTGTTGTAACCGGTGTCTTCAGTTTCCCAACACCCCCCCCCCCCCCCAAAGGAGAATGTAAGTTCGAGGTTAGGGATTGCTTTTTTTCTTTTGTCTTATTATTGGCAGCACCTAGTACAATGCCTTTCTCATAGTAGGTGCTGCCTTTTTGATTGGGTTTGGCATACCCATTGAAGTGTTTTAACTAATTTGTGTGTGTGTGTGTGTAGAATAAATGAGCAATGCTTATCTCAGTTTTGGGCAGGTCATAAATCCTTGGGCTGCTGTTGGATGTGTGCTTATATTTTTGAGGGAATGGCTGTGATTTCACTGGTTAGCAGTTTTAAGATCTATTTACAGTTTCAAAGTTGTGATGAGTCATATAACGACAGTACTCATTTTTTTTTTTTTGCGGGGCAGTGGGGGTTAAGTGACTTGCCCAAGGTCACACAGCTAGTAAGTGTCAAGTGTCTGAGGCCGGATTTGAACTCAGACACTCCTGAATCCAGGGCCGGTGCTTTATCCACTGCGCCACCTAGCCTCCCCCATCAGTACTCATTTTTAAACGGGGGATAAACCCTTTTTTGTATTTGTTGAAGTTAATAGTAAAGGAACTTAGACTAAACTGTGAAAAAGTTCTATACAGCCCGTCATGTTTTCTTGGGAGTGGACCTTGCTTTACTCATGTAAAGGCCTCTTTGCAGCTTTTGTGAAATGGGAAGTTGGAAGTGGGTGATTAAATGGAAAATATTCTCTTGTTGCAGACCCTTTGAAATGGGCTGCAGGTGGGAGCTGCAGCTTCCTCCTGTTGCTTCTGAGACCCAGGCTTCACTTGAGATGGTCCCTTCTGACATGTGCAACTTAGTGCAAGCCTGGCATCTGTGGCTCTAAAGTCCTATGATGTATATAAATGCTTTATTCTCTCCTTGGAAAGTGAAAGGGAAAAAAAAATATTGGGTTTAGTGAATTAGTCTATCAGCATTTGGCTTATTTTTACTTATATATCATGGCTTCATTAATTTAGTGGCAAGAACAATTTCTTTTTCTTTGTTTTTGTGAATGTAGAAAACCTTGGATCTGGAGTCAAAAGACCTGGGTTCAGATTCTGGAACTCTATTAATACTTGTGTGACATTTGGCAAGTCAGTCTCTTTGGGCCTCATTTGCCTCATCTTACAAATGAGCAGGTTGGACTAGATGAGCCAAGGTCCTTTCTAGCCCCAAAGCTGTGCTTTTCTGTGATTAAATCTGCCTCGGTATGGGAAGTATGGTTAGGGATAGTAGTCTGCCTTAAAACCATGCAATCCCTGGATTAGGGCTGCTTTTGAAAACCCCTGTGGTGATTAGAACGAGATAGATCTGTAACCTAACAGATCACTCACCTGCAATATGCTTCTCCTTTTCAAATGATGAAAACAGTGATCAGACTGAGATCATGAGGGGGGGGGTGTTCATTCCCCTCTGATTTTATTGGTACAGGAAACTCCCAGTGAAAATAACCTCCCCTCTGCTAGTGCAGACTGGCTACTCTTTTGGGTCTCTGAGAGGTCCTACTAGTAAGAGTCAGAGAAAGGAATTGAATCCCGGCTTTCCCAGTTCTGAGACGTGTGGTCTAATCTTTATACAAACTGCCCTGGTCTCACTGGTTATTTACTTTAGTTACCTACAGTTTCTACATTATCCTTGATTCCTTTGGAGAATAGAATTTTTTCCTATTCCTATTCCAAAATGATGATGATCCCAAAGAGAAATACTTAGGAGCATCAGGCTAGGCCACATGAGGGATGCATAAAGTTTGGAATCATAACATATCCTATTTTTCCTTAGACCTCATCTTGTATCTGTCAGGCATGGAACTGAATTCTCTTAAGAGAATAGCATTTTTTTCTTTTTTTTTTTTTTTTTTTGGTGAGGCAATTGGGGTTAAGTGACTTGCCCAGGGTCACACAGCTAGTAAATGTGTAAAGTGTCTGAGGCCAGATTTGAACTCAAGTACTCCTGAATCCAGGGCCAGTGCTCTATCCACTGCGCCACCTAGCTTCCCCAAGAGAATAGCATTGATGGCAACAGCCTTGGAGTTCATGTAGCGGGGGTGTGTGTGTGTGTATGTGTATAAAAATTTATAACCAGGACACAGTGAATTTTTTAGATCATGTGAGTTTCTTAATTCTTGACTTCCTGAAAGCAATTTGGATTCAGGCTTTTTGAAAAAAGGCCAAAATGTCCATATATTTTGACTCAGAAATCTCATGTCAAAGACAGAAAATAAAGTTCTATATTTACCATAATGGTTTTTGTGTGTGTGTGTTTTTTATTTTTTTACTTTTTTGTGGTAGCAAAGAACTGGAAACAAAGTAGAAACCCTTAATTTGGGGAATAGCTAAACAAATGATGGCATGTGGATGTAATGAAATATTACCTATCTAAGAATGAGGAATAGGAAGAATTTAGAAAAACAGAAAAACCTATGTGAACTTATGTGAAGTAACTGAAAACAAGAAAACAATATATACAATATATAACAACGTGGATGGAGGAAAACGATAGTTGGAGGGGAAAAGTGAAGGAGAAGAGAGGAGTCGGGAAACATACTACTAAAATATCAGATCAAGCAAAGTATGGCAAATTTATATTGGAAAATTACTTTTATCATTTGTTATTTTGTTTTTGTTTTTTTTGGTGAGGCATTTGGGGTTATATGACTTGCCCAGGGTCACACAGCTAGTGTTAAGTGTCTGAGGCCAGATTTGAACTCAGGTCCTCCTGAATCCAGGGCCGGTTGTCTATCCACTGCGCCACCTAGCTGCCCCTATCATTTGTTATTACAGAGTAGGAACTAGATGATCTCTTTCAGCCTTGAATTCTAAGTTTTCTTTAAAAATGTAGGCTCTTTGGGGGCAGCTAGGTGGCGCAGTGGATGGAGCATCGACCCTGGATTCAGGAGGACCTGAGTTCAAATCCAGAGTCAGACACTTGACACTTACTAGCCGTGTGCCCCACTCCCCCCCCCCCCAAAGAATGTAAGCTCTTTGAGGGCAGGGACTCTTTTGACTTTGTAGCTAGCCCCAGTTTCTAACATGGTGCTTGGCATATAGTAAGCACATAATAAATGCTCATTGACACACTGACATTCTGCTCTGATAGCAGCTTCCATTGACTCACTGACATGGTTTTCAATTATCCTAGAGACAAAAGGCCAAGGGAAAGGATCAGGACTTGTAGAAGTAGGCTACAGTTTTTCAGGGCGATATAAGGTATAGAGCCAAAGCATAACAGAATGTCATTTTACTTAGTGGTATCAGCAACTTGTTACCAGTTCAAAACTTAACAAGATTAAAATTGTCAATGAGTGCTTGGTCTGTTTTCAGTACTGTACTGGGGTCTATAAATGATGGTGGACTTAAGAGAAAAGGACATTTCAATTTTATAGAACAGTTCAGGTAAGAGTTAGGATGATTGCATAAAATGGGTTCAGAACCAGTTTGTCTTGCTTGGTGATCTTTCTTAGTGGCTTAATAAGTGCCTAGCTTTGCACAGTGTAGGTGCTTAGAAATGTTAAATAAGCATGAATTCTTATCTTTAAATGAATCTTTTTTTTTTACTCCATTCTTCTCGCGTTGGTCAGATGATATTCTATCTTAACAGTTTTTATTGGTTCATCTGCAAGATATTTGGGGCTCTTACTATATTAATTATTAAGTCTGTGAGGTAGTATGCTTGTTGGAAGAAAACTTTGGCACTTTTCATAGCTCTGCCAAACTTTGCCTATCCACATTGATATGAAATAGTATGTATGTTCTGTTTTATGGCTGTATTACAAATTTTACCTGTTTTCCCCAAAAGTAAATCTCAACATTATTCCCCCAGTGATGATCATGACTGCAGAATAATAGGAGGTTAAAGTGGATGGATTGTTTATTTGTTGTAATATGGCTGGACTGAGGTCTCATTCTCTCTGAACTCATCCATACTTCCACTTTTCCTTTGAATTCAAATAGTCAGTTCTGCTATAACTCAACATACAGACTCCCCCAAAGCATTGCAGTATGCAAAATTTTGAAATGAAAGAGCTTGTGGAGTAGTAAACTTTGTCAATGACACATTAAAAAAAGTAGTAAAATTAGATATAATGATTAAGAAATACATAAATGTTACAATAGTTAGGTAGCTTCTGAGCTGAGGACCCTGGCTTGTTTGGACCAGTTCTTCTCAGAATTCTACTACACCAGAAGGTAAACAGCAAACACAGCGCTTTACCTTTACAAAAGTCCCGAGTTGTAGAAGGAGGCATTCCAATTAGGGGTTAGCTTGTGATTTATTGTCAAGTGCTGCAGCTTTCTGAGTTCTCTCACTGGGTTTTGGTTTTTGTTTTTGTGAGGCAATTGGGGTTAAGTGACTTGCCCAGGGTCACACAGCTAGTAAGTGTCAAGTGTCTGAGGCCAGATTTGAACTCAGGTCCTCCTGACTCCAGGGCTGGTGCTCTATCCACTGTGCCACCTAGCTGCCCCTCACTGTTTTTTAAAGAAGAAATCTTTTGCAGCAAACAGAAATGCGAGTTAGGCTCAAAATGTTTTCTTTGATATCAATCATGTTGGAACAAATTCACATTTTTAAGATACTTGTTATAACAAAACTATTTCAAGATGAAGATACTTGTCTGCTGTACTTCTGGAGTAGGTGGCTTATCTGAAATGTTAAAACGGTTTTTGGTGACTGATGCCTTAAAATAAAAAAATGATTGATCTTTTAAGGTTTATAAATATTTTATTCTCTCCCTCTCCCATTATTTACAGTTTTGTTAACATATTTGTAATCATTTTAAGTTTCTTGAAAATGACACAACAAAGATGTTGGCTTTTTAAAGGTGCAAGTATTTTTGGAAAATACATTCCTATAGTCTGAACAGTGATTCTTTTTTTCATACTTATTCTGTGTCAAATTAAGATCTGTAAAACTAAGAATCAGTCATTCAACAGTGGATTTTCTTGAATGGGGTTTGTTTCAAGGCCATTCCTTAAACTGACTTAAGAATGAATGGTTGTTTTTCTTTTTTCTACCTGAGTGCCAGGTGCTTTGTGCATTTGACAAACATTTATTGAATAGCTAGGGCTTGTATTAGATGCAGTGGTGGATACAAAGTTAAGCCACACAGTGGTAAACACCTAGATCCTGTCATTCAGTAAAATGAATTATTTTAAACACTTTTGTTAAACATTCATAGCTTTTTGACTTCATAGGTACAGAGATTTTTGTAATGAAAATAATATCCTGTGGACTCTTCTGAATCAGAGAAATAATTTGTGATTTAACACGATTTGTAAAAGAACATCAAAAGCTCTCTTACCCCTTCAGCCAATCTTGTTTTGACTCTCCCTCTACAACACGTCTACCATCTGTCTTTCCTCTCTATATGCTATTCAGGCCGTATTCACATATTGCTTGGATTATTATAGTCGTAGTCTTTGTATTTTCCATTCTGTTCTTTCTCTAAGCCTTCACACATCTATGAAAATTAATCTTTCCAAGGCACAGATCAGACCATGTGACTTCCCAGTTCAAAAGCAGAAAGTGATCTGTTTTTCTCACATGAAATACAAACTCCTTAGACTCTTTGGAGGTCTTCAAGTAGAGACTGATGTTGTATTGGATGAGATGGTCGATTTCCAACTGTGATTTTGTCCTGGCGATTGTTTAAACCCTCTATGACAGAGTTCTTAACCTGATTTGTTTTTGGACCCCTTGGGCCCGTGGCACCCCTTTTCAGAATAAAATTTGAAAATGCCTGATAGCAATTGTTTAGATTCTAATTCGTTTGTCTCCCCTTTCCACTTCCTCTTTTCAGGATGGGAAGGTTGTTTTGTTTTCTTTTCTCCTCCCTAGTATTATTATACTCCAGCTTAATACACCCTCCCCATCCTCTATTTCTCTTTTGAATTTAATGTATTTCTTATACCATTGAGTATGTGTAGTGTATGTGTTCAACTCTTTATCCATATTTAGACTACAGAGGAAACCAATTACATTGATACAATTATCAAAATGATTTTTTTAAAGTTCAAAATGGTTTTTTAAGTTTACCGATTAATAACCCCTGTTCTATAATCTGCCTACAACCTATCTTTCTAGCTTGGTTTCACATTCTTCCCCCTCATAGTCTGTTCTTCTATTGAAACTAGGCTTAATAGTTTTGAGTTCCAATCCCTGCCCCCCTCCCTATTGGTAAGCAATCAGATATAGGCTATACATGTACGATTACGTAAAATATTACCATATTAACCATTAACAAGAAAACATTAACAAGAAAATTGAATAAAAGAGAAAAAATGAAAGTGAAAAATAGCATGCTTCAGTCTGTGTTTCATCAATATCAGTTCTTTCTTTGGAGGTGGATAGTATGTTTCATCAGTAGTCCTTTGGGATGGTCTTGGATCATTGTATTGTTGAGAATAGTTAAGTCATTCACAGTTCTTCATCAAGCAGTATTGCTGCATCTGTGCACAACATTCTTTTGGTTCTGCTCATTTCACTATACATCAGTTCATACAAGTCTTTCCAAGCTTTTCTGAAATCATCCTTCTTGTCATTTCTTAAAGCGCAGTAATATTCTGTCACCATCACATACTATAGCTTGTTAAGCCATTTCCCAGTTGATGGGTATTCCTTTGATTTCCAATTCTTAGCCTCCACAAAAAAGAGCTGCTATAAATATTTTTGTACAAATAGGTCTTTTTCTCTTTTTGGTGATGTAAAGATAGTTTTCAATATTCATTTTTTTATAAGATTTTGAGTTCCAAATTTTTCTTCTTTCCATCCCCCCCCCTTCCCAAGACAGCAAACAATCTGATAAAGGTTATACATGCTCAGTTATTTTGTAATAATTCTGACACAATTCTGTTAGATATGTATTGAAGTAGAAAAGATTAAGTAACGCAATATTAATTTCACGAATTAAGGGCTTGGGCTATGTCACAGTTTGTATGTCAAAGATGATTTTTCTTCCCAAATTAATTTAATTATTTAGATTAACATAAATAGGGAAAAAACCCCAACCTTTCTCTTATTAAATAGAACTAAATATAAAGAATGGACATTCTGTACTTGATTTTAAAAAACTTATTGCCATTCAGATGTTTGAAAATCTGTCTTTTAAATATATTTTTATTGATTACATGTAAGAGTTTTAATAATAATTTTTTTAAAATTTGAGTTCAAAAATCTCTCCTCTCTCCCCTTCATGTGAAATCATTATACTTAGTTTTTAATAAGGAAATATTTTCTCCTCCTTACGATTTTCCCCCCTTACCTTTTAGTCATTTTTATAGGTCAAAGTTTCTCAGATTTTTTTGTTATTCCAAATAGTTTAATGAGTTATTTGTAAAGTATTTAAAATAATTAATTTATAAGCATGAATTTCATTTGAGAGAGAGAATACTAAACACAGGTACCAACAGAGCTGAGGAACTTTTTTGATTTTTGGCAGAATCTACTGTTTTCTTTCTTTGTTTAAAATCAGCCTTGCAACTGCTCTGTAACCTCATATTTCTGCTTTTCTGGATCAAAAAATCTCTTCTTGATGTCTTGGTCTACACAGCTACTTCTTATTGAAGTAGGCATCAGTAAGATGATTTAGAATGTTTATATCTGAAAGGGTAGCCTTTGTAGAGATGGCATTGACAAATATCTGATTGATCCTTCTCCAAGGAACAGTACTGTTGATAATCAGTGGTCCAGTTACAGGTATCGAACTAATAGCCTGTTTCAGGAAAACTGCACTGTGGCAGCCAATAAGCATTATTAGAGCTTTGCTAGGAATGATGCTGGTGCTCAGTCTCATATGTTGGCTGAAAGACTTTTCCGTGTGACTTAGAAGCTTGAGAGGTGCATCTTCCTTTGGGTAATTCCTAGGCAATTTACAATTTTTTACCATTTGGAGTACCTCCATTCTTGTCACCAGTAGATAGCACCATCAACTGGCTTTGAAATAGTAGAAGGAATCTTTTACCTTTCAATCCAAGACTCTTCTCTGGTATGTTGCAGAGCAAGAGTATCTGACAGTCTCTCTGACCATAATGGAGTTTGAGTTGCAATGCTTCTTGACCACATTTTCAGCCATATTTTCTTTTTTTTTTCCTTACTGACCTGCCATCTTGATGGAAAGAAAATATTCCCAGATTTTAAAAATAATTGTTGTTGCTGCTGCTAGGGATGCTTCTGGCATGTGACTGAATAAAGTAGTATGTCTTTAGGTCAGGCATTTTTAACCTGGGAGGAGGGTGAACTTGGATGGGAAAAAAAATTACATCTTTTTTTTCCCCCCACTAACCTTTAAGTGAAACATAGTAATTCTTTCAGTTATTTAAAAATATTACTCTTCGAAGGGAAATATGTTTCATCTGATTGCTAGAGGGGTCCTTGACAAAAAAGGTTAAGAACCCCTGCTTTAGAGTTTTTATTGTTTATTGTTTAGAATTTTATTTTCCAAAATATATGTAAAAACAAATTTTGACATCAGTTTTTTTAAACTTTGAGTTCTAATTGCTCTTCCTCCCTTCCTGTTCCTGCTCCCAAGAACTAAAGTAATTCAATATAAGTTATACATGAGTAGTCATGGAAAACATCCCCACATTAGCTAGGTTGTGAGAGAAAACTGTTAAAAAAACAAAACTTCAGATTAAGGAATTGTCAAAGAAAAAAAATGTTTCAATCTGTTTTCAGATACCATCAGTTCTTTCTCTGTAGATTGATTGCAATTTTCATAAGTCCTTCAGGCTTATATTGGATCATTGCCTTGCTGAAAATAACCACATGCTTCCCTTACACTATTGCTATTATTTTGTATGCAGTACATTTCACTCTGCTTCAGTTCATGTAGGTCTCTCCAGGCTTTTCTGATAGTATCTTGTTCATCATAACTTTTATATAGTACCTTAAACTTGACAAAGAATTTTCTTCACAATAGCCCAGCAAAGTAGGTACCATACATTTTACCATTATAGTCAATCATCATGACTTTTTCCCTCCATCCTATTCCCTTCCCATGATATTTACTTCATTTTCTATCTTCTTTTACCCTATTCCTCCTCAAAAGTGTTTTACTTCTGACTGTCTCCTCCCCTGCTCTGCCCTCCCTTCTTTCACTCTTCCCTCCTTAACCTCTTCCCCTCCTACTTTCCTGTAGGGTTAAATGGATTACTCCTCTTAATTGCTTGTGTATGTTATTCCCTCCTTGAACCCACTCTGATGAGGTTAAGGTCTTTGAGTTAATTCTGTTATAAATTTTTCTTCCTCCCTCCCTCCTCAACCCTCCCTATCAAATCAAGCAATTCAGTATGTCATACTTGAGCAGTTATGCAGAACATCTTCACCTTCCTTGAAAGTGTTTTGCTTTTTACTGCTCTCTCCTCCAGTCTGCCCTTCCCTCTTTCCCTTCTTCTCCCCCCACTCTTTTTTAATCTAGGAGAGAGAACCCTTTAATGAGCTTCATTTTTTCCCTCTCTCTCTTTTTTTTTTTTGCAGGGCAATGAAGGTTAAGTGATTTGCCCAGGGTTACACAGCTAGTAAGTATCAAGTGTCTGAGGTTGGATTTGAACTCAGGTCCTCTTGAATCCAGGGCTGGTGCTTTATCCACTGAGCCATCTAGCTGCCCCCTTCTCCCCCACTCTTATCTCCCTCCCCTCCCATGTTCCCTCAGGGCAAAACTATATTACTATGCCCATTCCCTCGTTGAGCCAATTCTGATGATAGTAAGGTTCACTCACTCCCCCACTCCTTCCCCCTCTTCCCCTCCCCTCCATAAGCTTTTTTGTTTCCTTCATGTTGTTAAGGGCTAAAATTCAAGCTAAACTGTCTAAAATATCTAGTGAGTGGTCACCAATAAATTATAAGATTTAGCAAGAGTTAGACTTTTAAGCATTTATTAAGGAGAATAAGAATTTGGTAAAGAGAGAGAAAGGCCTAGATTCCTATCTATTAAAGGGAGAGCACATTTCTAGCTCCGCTCTCCACCAGAGTCCAAAGGCAAGAGCGTGAGACCGAGCGCCAGTCTCTTCCTTCCTCCTCCCACTAGCCCGCGTCACTTCCTGATGCCAAAGAAAAGACTCCTGGTCTTGCCCTCAAAGACCTTCGCTTCATGGGCGGAACTCTTCTACAGTAAGTCTCCAGTAGGTGGCGTCATTCCAGTCGTTACAATGTGAACTACCTCTCCCCAGTCCACCTCTTCCCTTCCCCCTCCCCCAGTCTATTCCTCCTACCCCTCAACCCTATTTTAAAGATGTCATCATGGGTTAGCTAGGTGGCCCAGTAGACAAAGCACCAGCCCTGGACCCAGGAGGCCCAGAGCCCAAATCTGGCCCCAGACATAAGACAGCCCAGCCTCTTTGCCCCACAAAAAACAAGGATAAACAAAAAATAAATGCTTTACAGATATTATCCCTTCATATTCAGTTCAGACCTGTGTCCTCAGTGTATTCCTTACTGAAAAAGTTCTTATGAGTTTGAAGTATTATCTTCCCCACGTAGGAATGTAAACAGTTTAATCTTTTAAAATCCGTCATGGTTTCTTTTTCCTGTTTACCTTTTTATGCTTCTCTAGGGTCTTATATTTGAAAGTCAAATTTTCTATTCAGTTTAGGTCTTTTCATCACAAATGACTGAAAGTCCTCTTTTTAATTGAAGTCCCATTTTTTCCTCTGAAAGATTATAATCAGTTTTGCTGGGTATGTGATTCTTGGGTGTAGTCCCAGTTCCTTTGCCCTTGGGAACATCATATTCCATGCCCTCTGGTCCTTTAATGTAGATGCTGCTAGATCTTTTTTTATCCTTATTGTAGCTCCACAGTATTTGAATTCCTTTTTTCTAGCTGCTTGCAATATTTTCTCCTTGACCTCTGGAATTTGGCTATAATACTCCTGGAGGTTTTCCTTGAATCTCTTTCAGGAGGTGATTGGTGGATTCTTTCAATTTCTATTTTGCCTTCTGCTTCTAGAATATCAGGGCAATTTCCCCTGACAATCTCTTGGAAGATGCTGTCTAAACTTTTTGGTCACAGTTTTCATGTAGTCCAGTGATTTTCAAATTATCTCTTCTGGATTTATTTTCCAGGTCAGCTGTTTTTCCAAGGAGATATTTCATATTGCCCTCTATTTTTTTATTCATTTGGATTTGCTTTACTGTGTCTTGGTTTCTCATAAAGTCACTAGCTTCCATTTGTTCAATTGTAATTATTTCCTTTTCCATTTGGCTTTTCAAGCTGTTGACTTTTTTTCTCATAGCTCTCCTGCATTGCTCTCATTTCTCTTTCCATTTTTCTTCCATCTCTAAATTTTCCTTCTATCTCTCTTACTTTCTCTTCAAAGTCCCTTTTGAGCACTTCCACAGCTTGAGACCAATTCATATTTTTCTTGGAAGCTTTGGATGTAGGGGTCCTGAGGTTGCTATCTTCTTCTGAGGATGTACCTCGATCTTGTTGCTAAAGAAACTTTCTATTCTCAACTTTCTTTGCTCACTTTGCTGTTTTTTACCTGACTTTAACTCCCTCTTACAGTGGGATCCTACTTTGAAGCTACACTGTCCCAATCTTCAGAGGGTCCCAGGTGTTTTGGTTTGAGGGAGGGCAGGTTTTTCTCTCGCTTGGCCTGTTCTCTGGTCGGAAGATAACTTCAAGCCAACTTGCTAGTTAACTAGCCAGCAGAGTGCTATGGTGGTTCTTTTGGTTCTTAGCTTCTGATGAGCCTGTGCTCCTCCCCCACCTGAGCCTCCTGCCACTCAGGCTTTCTTCCTGGTTCCCTGCTGGAGTGGGATAGCTGAATTCCTCCTTAGGTCCTGCAGACACCCCTGTAACTTTCCCCTATCAGCCTTTCAGCCCTCGAACCTGACTGTAAACTTAGTTCCAGAAGATGCTGGTGCTGTAGGTCATTCGGAGGTAAGTTCCTCTTGTGCAGCATGTCTGGGGTCTGTGTCTGTCTGCACGATAGTGGAGTTGGACTCTATTTGCAGCCCAGTACAGCCTCCTTTAATCTGGAAAATAATCTCAGCCCGTGTTTTTGTTGGTTTTGTCACTCCAGGACTTGTTTTATTGCTGTTTTGGGGGTAATTATGTCAGGAGCTCTGTGCGTTTAATGTCTATCCTTTGTCATCTTGGCTCCCCCTGCTTTAGGTTTTTATGCTTGTTTTCTTTCCTCCCTAAAACAACAGTATGATATATCTTTTTGAAGAAATATTTTTTATTCTGAACTTAAACACTAAATACCCATTTCCATATATACTGTAGAAAACAGGATTCTATGTAAAACCTGACCTTCCATTTTGTACTGTTTGCTTTTTTTTGTTTTGTTTTGGGTTTTTTTGTATTTGGTGAGGCAATTGGGGTTAAGTGACTTACTTGCCCAGGGTCACACAGCTAGTAAGTGTTAAGTGTCTGAGGTAGAATTTGAACTCAGGTCCTGAATCCAGGGCTGGTTCTCTATCCACTGTGCCACCTAGCTGTCCTGTACTGCTTGCTTTTTTTAAAGAAAGGTAAATAATTCTACATGTTAATTTCAAAACTATCCTCCTTGTCTATATTTCCTTTTGAACTTTGTTCTGTTCCTTTACATTTTTTTTTCCTGCATCACTTCTTCTTCTCTATTTTTAGACTAATACTTTAAATACTGCTGCTTTATGAAATAGTTTGAGGTCTGGAACAAATCCTACTTCATATACTTATTAAACTATGTGATCCTGGTGGGTAAGTCACTTGATTGCTATCTTAGTTTTCTCACCTGTAAAATGGGATAATAATAGCACCCACCCTCATAGGACTGTTGTGAGGATCAAATGAGGTAACATAAAACAAGTGCTTTGCAAACCTTAAAACACTGTATAAATGTTAGATTTTTTTTAAACAATGAATTTATTTTATAGAATTTGTAAAATATCCTTTTGGTATTTATTATATTGGCACAACCCAGCCATAACTGTCATTTAAGTTCTTTATTTTGTTAAGGGACATGTGGGAATTGAATCTATACAAGTCTTTTCTGCCCTTTGGGCAGTTGATCCTCAAATAATTTTATGCATTTTGTAGTTATTTGGAATGGGATTTCCCTTTTGATTATTTCCTCTTGGATTTTGTTACTATGTAGAAATGCCATTGATTTTTGAGGTCTAATTATGTAGCCTGTGACTTTACTGAAGCTATTTTCTCAGTATCTTTGCTGATTCCTTAGAATTTTCTAAGGAAAACATGATGTTACCTGGCCAGAGGGATAGTTTTATTTCCTCTTTATCTGTCTTATGCCTTTAATATCTAAGTATTCATGTAGTCCTTGGGGAATCTCTAAATTTGTGATATTTTTTTAATACTTCTCAGTGTTTTCTTTATTTGCTCATCTCTTCTAGCTTTAGTTCCTGAACTTGGCCAGACTCTTCCCCATTCTGTGATCCTTTCTCTCCCCCCCCCCCCGGAGGGTTAGGTGACTTGTTCAAGGTCACACAGCTAGTAAGTGTCAAGTGTCTGAGGTTGGATTTGAACTCAGGTCCTCCTGAATCCAGGGCCAGTGCTTTATCCACTGCATCACCTAGCTGCCCCCTACTCTTTCTCATTCTATACTTTTGAGTAGTCTTGTTTTAGGTACCCTGAGTTCTTACATTAACCTTTTCTTCTAGGGTTAGATTCTCCCCATGGATCTTTGAGGATAAAGAGCTCTGAATTTTTATGAGCTTTAGCTCATACATGTGGGGACCAGTTTTAAGAGTGTTAGGGACCTTGGGCTTTCCCTCCTATCTGAGGGTTTTGATACCTTGCTGGTTACTGCTCATTGCCATCCCAGATATTTTCAAGGCCCCCACCCTGGGACTTTCTGACCATGCAAGGTCTATTTTAGGAGAGCTCTTTTCTTTCTTTTAAGAGCCTACTGACACGGAGCCTTGTATGCTACATGTGTATTGTTTTTACTTGAATTGACTCTTTCCTATTCTCTTGTCTTCTGGCTGACTTTGGCAATTCTAGGGAAAAATCATTGTGGTTTCTCATTGTACATCTTAATTATTATTCATTCTGGTTTGTGTATGTTAAAATAAAGAGATTTGCTGGAATAGGAATGTGAGAACTAGGAGGTCAGCTTCCTCTTGTTGCTTTGGCAAGAAGTGTGCAGAATAATATACCTTTAAAGATTAGCTAGTATTTTCTTTTCTTTGTTTCTTCTGACTTTTTCTTTAAGACTGAAAAATAATTTCAGATCTTAACCCTTCTTCCCCATTAACCTCCCTTGCAGTATCTTTTGACTTGCATAGCCTTCAAAAGTACCAGAAATGCCTGTAGCCACTTAAGAAAATTCTAGTCTGTTGGTCTCCCATATTTCTACAGGTTGGGCCAGAAGTCATGATGTTTTAATAACTTTTGGGGAATTATTTTTCTTTTATTTTTTGCGTATTACAAGATTTGATTTTTTTCACGTTATGTAAATTCATTTCCTATATATAGTATATGATACTATGGTATTATAAATTTAAAACAAAAAATGAAAGGCATTATGAAATATTGAAACCCCTTCATGACTTTTGTCCCACACTGTAAATGCTAGTTCCATCTGTAGGTGCCAAGTTTAAGATGGGAAGAGTTAATTGGGTGGCTCGCTGTAATATTGGGGTTCAGAAAATAATGAGGGACCTCTAAGTCCAAAGCTACCTCCCCTCTGAACTGCTTTTTTTAGTTATTTCTCCCAGGCCAATAAGAAAGGAGCTTAACAGCCTCTTTTCCAAAAACAAATCAGGTTTTATTAAAAGTCAAGGACAGGGGCAGCTAGATGGTGCAGTGGTTAAAGCACCGGCCCTGGATTCAGGAGTACCTGAGTTCAAATCCGGCCTCAGACACTTGACACTTACTAGCTGTGTGACCGTGGGCAAGTCACTTAACCCCCATTGCCTTAAAAAAAAAAAAAAAGTCAAGGACAAGGGGCAGTTAGGTGTTGCAGTGGATAAAGCACTGGTCCTGGATTCAGGAGGACCTGAGTTCAAATCCAGCGTCAGACACTTGACGCTTACTAGCTTTGTGACCCTGGGCAAGTCACTTAACCCCCATTGCCCCATAAAAATAACCCCCAAAACAAAAAAAGTCAGGGTCAAGGGAATAGGGAAAGAGGAAAATGGATAATCTCCCTGGCTCACTTTCAGCTCAGCTAATTCAAAGGGCTGGATTTAACTCACCACCAGGGGTTCGTAATTTCTATGGGAGTCAGCTGTTCAGCCTGTAGTCCGCCCTGAATACTCCTCCAAGGCCTGAGAGAGACACGAGAGAGTTCGAGTGAGTTACTTCCTGTTGGGGTCCCCCTTCTACCTTTTTCTCCCTTCCCCAAAGGGGAGGTCCTTCAAGTAGTGTGGCTGAGGCTGGTTCCTTGTTGATGAGGACACTCCTTCTCAGGGTTGGACAAGATTAAACTAGGTGGCTAAAAAGCTAATTGTCTTAAGTGGGTACTTTGTAGTTTCTCATTCACACCCAATTCAAACACTACTAAGTCAATCAAGTCGTACCCCTGGGCATCTGCCAAATTCCATTATTTTACCACACATCCTTTCCTTATTTTTTACTTATCTAACAGTTAGCTTTTCTGTGTTTCATTATCCCCAGGTTGAGGATACAAAATGGTGTAAAAGGCTTAAATGCATTATATTACATTTAAAGTATATAACTACACTTAGTTGGTATATGTGACTAAGCATATACACTCTTCTGTTATACTTACATCATTAAATTCTAATGCTAGTGGAGCCAAGAAGAGACAGGAATATAATGAAACCTTATTATTTGTAAAAGGTGTTATTTTCTTGAATGGGAGCTGCTTATTATTACGGCCACTTTTAGCAAACCTACATAATAAATGTACTCATGAAAATTGTGTGTAAATTGAAATTTTATAAGAGAATCTTATTTCCCAAAGGGATTCATTAGGATGCTTCAGTTTGAATTGGCAGTAGTTTCTAACATTTGAATTTTCTCATCCTTTAACTCCTAGCCTTTTTGTTAAGGAGTTAATAATCCTTAAACATGGATTCTTTCCTATAGCTCTCCTAGCAATAATACAGTCTCATTCTTCTCATTTTAAAGATGAAGAAATTAAAGCCTAAAAAAGGTTGAGTAACTTGCCTGAGGCCATCTAGCAAGTTAGTGATGTAGCCAGGATTAATGCCCTGTTCTCTTGGCATCTTGCCCTGTTCTTTCTGCTGTACCATGTTGAAGTTTACAGAGCTTGCTGTAAAAGAAGATGACTTTTATAATTTGAATGATCAACTACTAACTTTTCTGTTTGTAAGTTTGGACATTTTTTTACATGCCTCTAGAAATAGAGGTATTAGATTACTATGTCAGTCTCTCTAGAGAAAGTTTTACTCTCAGCAGGCTTTTAGCTTGAACAAAGAAATTATACATGATGTTGGGGGCAAAGAGCATGTATCTACAGTGGAATATTTTAAAAGTGTCTTCTGTTACCTTCCTGGAGTGGATCATACAGAACAGAGAGTCCTGTTGAAGCTAAATGGTTCAAGTAGAGTGAAATGGCCAGGAGAAGCATCAGGGAGGAAGTGGGACAAACTGAGTATCTTGAAAGGATTGATTTAGATGGGGAGGGGGGGGAAGCAAATAAGAGGAAGATAATTGTGGTGCTGATAGCTAGCATTTCTATTTTGCTTTTTAAGGTTTGCACAGTGCTTTCTGTATGCTAATTCATTTGATCCTCACAACCCTGTGAGGGTAGATGCTGTTATTATTCTCACTTTAAAGATGGGGAAACTGAAGTTTAAGAGATTGTAACTTACCCAGGGTCACACTGCTAGATGGTACAGTGGATAGAGTGCTGGACCTAGAATCAGGAAGACTCATCTTCCTGAATTCAAATCCAGCTTCAGACACTTAGTAGTTGTGTGACCCTGGGCAAGTCACTTAACCCTGTTTGCCTCTGTTTCCTTATATGTAAAATGGGCTGGAGAAGGAACTGGCACACCACTCCAGTATCTTTGCCAAGAAAACTCCAAAAGGATTCAAGAAGAGTTGGACACAACTGAAACAACTGAACAACATAAACTTTCTGGCTCTAAATCCTACTTTGTCTTCTGTGTCACAACAAAGATAATAGAAGCACTTGTAGTTTTTTTAGGTGGAAGGAAGTAAATCTTTTTGTTGGAGCTTGAGGTTTGTGTGGGGCAATAGGAGAAGGAGAAGGTTAGACAGATAAGTAGCTTGGGCTACAGCATAGAGATCGAGTCTTTAATGCTTCTAAGAGGAGTGAGTTTAGACTTTATCCTGTAGGAAATGCCTTTCAGGTGGAATAATGTTCTGCTAGTGGTGGTCTTAGGATAGATTTGATTGGGAGAGACTAAGAGGAAGCCACTTTAGTAATCGAATGGTGATGAAGACCTGGATCAGGATAATGACTTTGGGAATAGAATGGAGGAGATAGATTAAAAGGATGTTATGCAGGAAAAAAATCAATAGAAAGGTTTATTAGTTAACTAATTACATATAGGAGACAAGGAAGGAGGCAATGACTACAAAGTTTTACAATGCAGTTACTAGGAGAATATAAGTGTTAAATATTGGGGTCAAGACAAGGTGGGTGGTTTTAGCCTATTTTTGGTTTAGACATATTTGGTTTTGAGATGATAGTTGGTTGTCCAAGTAGACATGTCTAGTAGACAGTTGGAGGTAGATGACTAGAACCCATGAGATGTTAGGACTAGAGATTAAGAATTGGGAAACATCCTCATATATGGGATAGCTGAAATTTAGGAAAGTAAATGAGTTCTTCATTGGTGGATGTGAATGTAGGATGTAGGTATTAGCAAATAGAGACTTATATTAAGGTGAATATAATAAAAACTTGAACAGTGTCCCAGTTGGGGAAAAAAAAAAGAAAATAAAACCCTATAAGCAAAGCCACTTTGTGTTCAAAAAGGTATGTCTTTCTGCATCTTTAGTCTTACCATCTTTCTGCCTGGAGACACTTGTGCAAATTAAAAGAACAAGCTGTACGCTAAAGTGAAATTTATTTGTTGTTTATTTGTTAACTAATATGGTGAATGTGTTTTAAGTCTTTAATAATCTTTTGGGTGATAGAAGAGTCAATGAGTGTTTAGTCTATTTTTAGCACTGCTAGAGTCTATGTAAATGGATAGACTTTCAGAGAAAGGGACATTCAAATTGTATAGAACAGCTCAGGTGAGAATAGGATGGTTGGATAAAATGGGTTGAGAAACAGTTTGTCTTGCACAGAAGTAGAGGTAATGCTTGGTGATCTTTCCTGGTTGATTAATAAGTGTCTATCTTTCCACAAAGTTAGATATTCATAAATGTTGAATAAGCATGAATTCTAGTCTTCGAGCCAAGGTGTTATCTAAAGGTCAAATAGTGTCACTGGCTTGGGACTCTGACCTTGTCTGTATTCTAGCAGGCTCTCTCATAAACATTAAAAACAAGAAGGCAAGGCCAATTCATAGTGTATGGTGTTTTGGCTGCTTAGCTGTTATGTGGTGTTTGAAAGTTGATGACATGATAATGGCCTTACATCAGTTCTTCAGAAAGATAAGTGATTTCATGAGTTTCTTTGTCCAAAAAAAACCCCTCATCACATTGCTGACAGCTGTCATAGGAGCAACTTTACCCCCCTCAGGCTAAATTAGTTTTGTCTTAAAAGGTATTAAAATTGGCCCTCAACACTTCATTGGTCTAGGGAACTCAGTACAAAAGCCAGTTCATGAGGAGTCAGGAGCTCCTTCCTTTGACTTCTCACATGCTTTTGACCAGAGCACATGCATTATCAAAGCAGAGGCAAGATAACTATGCCCAAATGATTTAATGCTATACCTTTACAGAATATCCTTTTCATCCAATGCTAAGTAAATATCCTTTTTGTTAACTCTTAGATGATCTATGAGTATCTTATCTCTGCAATGCCACATTGGGCCAAATGCAGCCTACCCCACCATATTTTTGAAGTGGGAGGTCAGTGGGGAAAAATGGGAGCCCTGAGTGATTAGAATTTCTGAAATAGAAGCCCATGCAACCTGTGGCCCCAATTGAAAGCAACTCCCACTGACCTGGTGAGAATAGAAATCAAATTGTGGTGTGCCCTAAATAGGCCTGAAAGATTATAAAAACCAAATCTGTACCCCAGGCATCTGAATTTGCTATTGGCGAGAGTAGCTTCCTTAGCATACTAATAAATCTCTTTACTTTCCAGAAAAAAAAGCAAATTATACTTGAAAGTAAATTTAGCAACTAGCAACAGAGGTGACTATGTTCTATATCTTTAAAACCTGTACCCTGGAGATGATAAATGTTGTAAACTCATTTGTTGAATATGTACAACTTTTGAGTTTGGGTGTGATACTGATCTCCAGACCCACCAGGTGTGGCAGTCCTGGACTTTCCCTAGAGCTTTGGTCCAAGGACCTCTGGGATCCCTGTGATGGCCTGAGAACCCTTTCAAGGGGTCCATGAAGTAAAAACTTTTTAATAATACTTAAATATCATTTGCCTACTAAAATACTCCTCCCTTTTCCTATTAGCTGTCTGGATAAGAGTCAGGTGCTCTTCCCTCAGACTTGTAAGGGCTAAAATTCTAGCTAAACTATCTAAAATCTAGTGAGTGGTCGCCAATAAATTATAAACTTCAGCAAGAGTTAGACTTTTAAGCATTTATTAAGGAGAATAAGAATTTGGTAAAGAGAGAGAGAGAAAAGGCCTAGATTCATCTAAAGAGAGGGAGCATTCCTAGCTCTGCTCCCTGCCACAGTCCACAGGAAAGAGAGCGAGTCAGAGTGCCAGCCTCCCCCTTCTTCCTCCCACAAGCAAACGTCACTTCCTGAAGCCAAAGAAAAGACGAATGGTCTTGCCCTCAGAGACCTTCACCTCATGGCGGAGCTTTTTTACAGTAAGTCTCCAGCAGGTGGCGTCATTCCAATCGTTACAGGCTTCACATCCCCTTATAAGCAGATCTACCAGGTAAAGGACCAGGCTGTAGGTAAGTAAAATTCATTAAAAAAAAATTGTTAGCTGGTCTTCAAGTGTCTCATTTTCTACCAATTCTGAACCTGACCGCTGGCCTGAGTCAGGCCTGACCCTTAACACCAACCTACTGCTAATGAGCTGTAATGTAGCATAAATATAATGAAAATGTAGGCAGTCAAATCACATACCAAATTGGGGTTTTGGGGGGGGGGGCAGGGCAATGAGGGTTAAGTGATTTGCCCAGGGTCACATAGCTAGTAAGTGTCAAGTGTCTGAGACTGGATTTGAATTCTGGTCCTCTTGAATCTGGGGCTGGTGCTCTATCCACTGCACCACCTAGCTATCCGTCTCTCCCCCCCCCCCCCCCCAATTGGTTCTTAACTCACATGTAGGTGAATTTAGGTTTGACTGTATTGTAGTTTAAGATGTATGTTTGTGTTACTTGGCAGAGTCCTTAGTTTATTGATTCTTGTAAGCTAGATCAGATCATTGTTACAGTGCAACCTTCCAAGTTCATAGCCTGGGCTTACTGTACATGACACAGTATTATGATAAAGTTCTTTCGGTATTTCAGTAACTGAGGCCCAAGATGGGCCCAGCAATTAATAGTTTTCCCTTTATAGCAAATAATGTTAGACCAAGCTTCTGTCGTATGACTAAAACTAGCTGAATTAGTCATCTTTAATAGTTTTTTGCTTCTAAATTCCTTTTTTTTTAAATAGAAAAATGACACATGAAATACTGAATCTCTATTGGATTTTTACAAATAAGCTTTTTACAAATCTGTACTGGAACATTGGCAGATGATTAAATTTCTAAACTCTTTAGATATCCCTTTCTGAATTTTGAATATGAAAAAATGAAATATTCAGTAATGGTGTGATCACATTTTCCTGAGAGTTAGTAGTATTGATGGTTAGGTAGTGAGTTAGGCAGCTTACTATATAATAGATATTGGACTTGGACTGTTTTTGCACTGTATAATGCTAGCTGTTATTAAATAGAAATCAGATTGACAAGACCAGTGGTTGCTCTTATTGTATTTTATTGGCATGTATATTGTTCTTTTGGTTGTGCTTTCTGCTCTACATAATTGCATATTTGAATTCTTCATGTTACTTTTGGGGAGGGGGGCGGGCCAGGGCAGTGAGGGTTAAGTGACTTGCCCAGGGCCACACAGCTAGTAAGTGTGTCAAGTGTCTGAGGTCGGATTTGAACTCAGGTCCTCCTGAATCCAAGGCTGGTGCTTTATCCACTACACCACCTAGCTGCTATCATGTTACTTTAAATAACATTTTTATTTAATTATATTCATGTTACCATTATTTTGGAGATAGGTACTTCTCAGGGTGAAACCTACTCTCTTTCCAACTTAGTATTTTGCTATTTTAGGTGGTGCTTAGCTATCTTTAAAAGATCTTGAGCATCTCTCTTTTGATTTGTTCTTAGGTTCATGCATGGGAGATCTCTGATCAGTTGTTACAGATCCGGCAGGATGTAGAATCGTGCTATTTTGCAGCACAGACGATGAAGATGAAGATTCAGACCTCATTCTATGAACTCCCAACGGACTCTCATGCCTCTTTACGGGACTCATTGCTGTCACATATCCAGAACTTGAAAGACCTATCTCCTGTTATTGTAACTCAGGTAAATCTTTTTGCTTCCATTTAGGGGAACATTTGTACAGGTTGGGTTGTCAAGTTTCCATTAACTGATGAATAATGAAAATGTTATAATCAGTATTGGTAGCAGATATATAGGGGGAAGCATTGATATTCTTATTCCAGTCTTACTGCCTTACCATGATAGAGCAAGAATTTTTCAATCATTTGAACTAGTGAACACATGGAGCAGGGGTAGTTATCTGATTTGTTATTGTTGTTCAATTGTGTCCTACTGTTCATGACCCAATTTGGATTTTGCTTGGCAGAGATACTGGAGTGATTTATTTCCTTTTCCAGCTCATTTTATTGATAAGGAATTGAGGCAAACAAGGTTAAGGGACGGGCTCAGGGTCATACAGCTAGTAAGTGTCTGGGGCCAGACTTGAATTCAGGAAGAAAAGAGCATCAATGAAACATTTTTTTAAAAAGACACATGGAAGACAATAGGAATTTTGAACAGATCACAGAGAAGCTGAGTATTTTTCCATATCACATTAAGTATAATATATACTTTAAAAAAAAGCTACATAACAAATTCAAAGTTTTATATATGATCTTTTTTATTCTTTGCATATAGAAATGGCCATATTGGTGTTTAAAGTCATACTAAAGAGGTTTTTTTTTAAAAGGCAGCTGATTATTTAGAAGGAAGAGTCCAGCTTACTGAATGTTTTTATAATGTGCTTTTAAAGATACTTAAAGAAAGACATGCATGGGAATGGGTTTTTGTACATGTGTATTAAACGTTTTTTATTGTGAATATAATAAGCTACTTTAATTTAGTAAGCAAAAATAACCCTGGTTCTGGGGTCAGAGGACCTGGGCTCAAATGTTCTTGGGCAAATCACATAACCTCCATGTATAGATTGAGAGATGAAGCATTTATTAAGCACTTACTATGTTTCAGAGTGTTAAGCTCTAAGAATACAGACACAAGCAGCTAAAACAGCACCTTCCCTCAAGGAACTTACATTCTAATGGGGGAAGAAAACATTTAATGGAGAGCTAGTAGACTAGGTGCTGCTGGTGGTGGTGAGAATGTGTTCACTAAGGTATGGTGTGGAGGTGACCAGTAAGTTTATAGAGGCCTGTTTCTGGGCAAGATAGAGCACAAGTTCATTTATCAGAGCCTTGGAATCCAAGAGCCTCTGAGGTTCCTTCAACCTCTAATGACCTTTAGAAAGAATTTAGTGGAAGATGGCTGAGTACAGGTTGGGACTCCCAATATTCCCCTCCAAGTAATGCCTCAAATTTAATTGTCAAGCAGTAGAACAAACAAAAGGTCAGAGGGAGACATTTTTCCAGCTTAAGATACTTTAGGAGAGGTCTGTAACATGAGAGCAGCACCAGTTTTGAGAGCTTTGAGAAACAGTAAGAGGATCAGATGATTGGTCCAAAAGATTACAGGATACCCTTTACCAGCACTGGGTGCATCCGGCACTGATGCAGCTCATTTGCACATAAGCACTTCTGGCCACATTTCCAGGGTAGAAAGGAGCACTTGTGATTGGTCACATGGAAGTAGAAGCCTTGGTCATAGTTTCAGGACCAAGAGTAGTACTATTACTTGCAGCTGCAGGTGTGTAGGGGCCCTTCCTGAGCAGAGAAACACTGAAAACTTGCAAATCTGTAGAACTAGCTCTAACTTGCTGACCTCTAGAACTAGCTCTGAAAACAGCACAAGAAAAAGCCTGAAGCTGGGGACAGTGCCTTCTCACCCCAAGGTGAGTAGAGCCCAACTTTAACATAAAATTCGAAGTGAAGAAACAGGTTGGGGAAATGAGCAAACAACAACAAAAATAACTTAACCATAAAAAGCAGGGAAGAACAAGATATAAACTCAGAAGAAAGCAACAGTATGAAAACAGCTACAAACAGTGCCTCAAAGGAAAATGCTAATAGGATCCAAAGCCAGCAAGAATTTATGAAGGTGTTAAAGAAAGAGATGAGTGGTAGACAAAAAAAATTCAGAAAAGAAACAAGTGTGATGCAAGAAATTTATGAAAAGAGAACAGCTTAGTAAAAGAGGCACACACACAAAAATACTGAAGATAACACCTTAAAAAACAGAATTAGCTCAATAGTAAAAGAGGCACACAAATTCACTGAAGAAAAGAACTCCTTAAAAAGCAGAATTGGTCAAATTGGAAAAGAGGTGCAAAAACTCAGTGAAAAAAATACTCAAAAATTAGAATTGAGCAAATGGAAACTGAGTCCACAGAATGTTAAGAGACACTAAAACAAAGTTAAAAGAATGTAAAAAAGAAAATGTAAAATATCTCCTGGAAAAACAACTGATCTGGAAAATAGAGAGAGATAATTTAAGAATTATTGGACTAAGATAGTTCCAAAGGACTCATGATGGAAAATGCTCTCCAAATCCAGAAAATAAAAGAACTGTTGAATCTGGATGCAGATTGAACCACACTATTTCTATTGTTTTTGTTTTTGTTGTTTGCCTTTTTTTTTTTTTTTATAGGGTAAGTGCAGTAGAGAGGTACAAAGAGCTATTTATCTTGGGTGGGGGAGAAGACTGTTGACATTCCCTGTTCCAAGCTCCCTCCCAGCACCAACATTTTCTGAATGGGTTCCCCAAAACCATAATAAAGACTCTTGAGCAGTATGGGAACTTCATTAAAACTTGTTGCACTTGAGTATTTCAACTCTCTTGTGATTTTGTTCATGCACATACTCCTTCCATCGACAGATTGTTACTCCTCTACAATTTGGCATAAACAGTTCTCCAGAGTATTTGTCTATCCGGCTGTGTCCATTACCACTGATGTTAGTCTTTCCAGCCATGTCCATGAAAGGTCACTCTGTCCAGCTATGTGCAATGCAAGGGTCAGTCTGGCTTAAACACATGCCACTTCCCTGGACCAGGGAAGGGAAAGGTGAAAGGAAATAAGCATTTATGTAGCACCTACCATGTGCCGGGCACAGTGCTAAATGCTTTACAGGTATCTCATTTGATTCTCAAAACAACACTTCAAGGTAGGTTTAAGAACCTACTTTCTAAGTTGAGGAAAACCAAAGCAAACAGAGGTTAAATGACTTGTCCAGGGTCACACATCTAGTAAGCATCTGAGGCTGGATTTGAACTTCCTAACTCCTGGCCTTGCCTATATCCACTAGACAATCTAGCTGCTTCAAGCTATAGAAGTTATTTGGCACAGGGTTGTTTGCCTTTTTTGAGGTTTTTCCTTTTTGCTCTGATTCTTCTCTCATAACATGACTAATGCAGAAATACGTTTAATGTGATTGTACACATATAACCTATGTCAGATTACTTGCTATCTTGGGGAGGGTGGAGAGAGGGGAGGGAGGGAGAAAAATTTGAAACTAGAAATCTTACAAAAACAAATGTTGGGCAGCTAGGTGGCGCAGTGGATAGAGCACAGGCCCTGGAGTCAGGAATACCTGGGTTCAAATCCAGCCTCAGACACTTAACACTTACTAGCTGTGTGACCCTGGGCAAGTCACTTAACTCCAATTGCCTCACTAAAAAAACAAAAAACAAAAAAATTACTACTTTTTTTTTTTAAGTAATAAAACCATCTATTCTAAAAATGAAAAAAATCATTCGACTACCTGAAAGCCATGATCAAAAAAAGAACCTAGACATCATATTTCAAAAAATTATCAAGGAAAACTGCTATGATATTTTAGATGCAGAGGGTAAAATAGAAATTTGAAAGGGACCATCAATCATCTCCTGAGATCCCCAGACTTAGGTCAAGGCGAAAATATTGCAAGTAGCCAAAAAAAGAAACAATTGAAATATCAGGGAGTCATAGTCAGGATTGCACAAGATTTAGAGGCTTCCAGGTTGAAGGATCAAAGGGTTTAGAAGGCAAAGGAGGTAGAGTTAATCAATTTAGTCCTTAAAGGAGAAAAATGGACATTCAATTATATTGGACTTTCAAGCATTCCTGATGAATAGAAAATTTAACATTCAAACAGAAGCATAAAAAGGTAAAAATGAGAGTAACAAGTGACTTATTAAAGTTAAACTGTTTATGTGCCTAAAGATGATACATGTAACTCCTGAGAACTTTATCATTATTAGGGCAATTAGAAGAAGTCTATATAGACAGAGGGCATGAGTCAGACTCCTACTCCCATGGTAGGAGTGAGAAAGTGGGAGAAGTAAAATGAGGGGGGGTGATTTTAAAACACATTCTAATCTTTGGCATTTTTATTCATATGGTAACATTAGTTCAGCTGGTACTAAAAAAAAAAGTCTCTAAAAATAAAAATTGTGGGAGGGAGAAAAATACATAGTTTGCACTCCATTCAGTTTTGCAAATCAATTCAAGCTGAGCTAATGTCAACTCTGGCTCTTTTGCCTTTTAATCTCTTCAATCTCTTCTTCCTTCCTTGCATTTATTAGTGTGTGATATCTCTTTCTCTTACTAACCTATAATATATTTTAATAAATACTTAATGCTGAAAACTGGTGCTGACGTTTCTAGCTTATAAGTAAACCGTAACTAGTTCTCCCCCACTCTGGGGGTAGAAACAAGGTGACCACGCATTAGAATTTAAATGTCGCAGCATTCTCCAATTGATGATCATTCCCTCGATTTCCAATTTCTTACCACCACAAAAAGAGCTGCTGCTGCTATAAATATTTTTTGATTGCCCTTAGTTCCAGTTTGCTCTCCAGAATGGTTGTATCAGTTCATAACTCCACCAACGGTGCTGTTAGTTGAATGGGGAAATTTTTCTCACATAAGAGACATATGTAAGGAAGAGCTTTTATAGTAGAGAGAATGATGGAGATGAGGGATAGTGGGCAATGCTTCAACTTCATTTTCATTAGAATTCCTTCAAAGAGGGAAGAATATGTGTACACACTCAGTTGGGTATAGAAATCTATCTTACCCAGTAGGGAAACAGGAGGGAAAAAGGGATAAGGGATTGGGGGTGGTGGTGGTGGAGGGAGAACATGATAAGAGGGAGGGCAGACTGAAGAAGACAGTAATCAGAAACAAAACAGACATTTTTTTTTTTTAGCTGGGCAATGAGGGTTAAGTGACTTACCCAGGGTCACACAGCTAGTAAGTGTCAAGTGTCTGAGGCCGGATTTGAAGTCAGGTACTCCTGAATCCAGGGCCAATGCTTTATCCACTGCGCCACCTAGCTGCCCCCGAAACAGACTTTTGAGGAGAGACTGGATAAAAAGAAGGATAAATGGAAGAAAATAGTATGGAGGGAAATATACACATTTAATAATCTTGACTCTGAATGTGAATGGGATGAGCTCACCCATACAGCAGAAGTGGATTGCAGAATAGATTAGAAACCAGAATCCAACAATATACTGTGTAAAAGAGACACACTTGAGACAGAAAGACACAACTAAAATAAAGGGCTTAGAGCAGAATCTGTTACGCTTCAGCTGAAGTTAAAAAGGCAAGGGTAGCAATTATGATTTATGACAAAGGAAAAGCAAAAATAGACCTAATTAAGAGAGAATCAATGAAACTATACTGTGCTAAAAGGTATCATAGACAATAAAGTCGTATTTTAAAATTTTACATTAAGTTTTTTTCTCAGATTTGTAGGGAACTGAATCAAATTTACAAAAATAAGGGCTATTCCCCAATTGATAAATGGTCAAAGTATATGAATAGGCAGTTCTAGAAGAAGAAAGTAAACCAACTACAGTTGCATGAAAAAAAAATGATCTAAATCACTATTGATTAGAGAAAGGAAAATTAAACAATTCTGAGATTTCACTTCATACCTATCAGAAATGACAAATACTAGAGGGGATGAGAGAACAAGAGGTACACTGATGGACTTTTGGTGTAGTAGTGAATCGGTCCAGCCATTGAGGAGAACAATTTGGAATTATGCCTGAAGAGCAATAAAACTGTGTATACCTTTCCATACAGCAGTACCATTACTAGATCTGTACCTCAAAGAGTTAAAAGGAAAAGCACCTATATGTGCAAGAACATTTACTCTTTTTGTGGTGACCAAAAATTGGATGCTCATTGGTTGGGTAATAGCTGAACAAGTTGTGGTATAATACTGAGACAGAGTACTGTTACGCTATAGGAAATGATGAGGGGGGGTGGTTTCAGAAAAACCCAGCAAGAAAGTGAAAAGAACTAGGATATCACAGTGCACAGTAACAGCAATATTATAATGATCATCTGTGAAAGATTTGGTTACTGTGATCAATACCATGATCCAGAGGACTCATGATGAAAAGATGCTATCCACCTCCAAAGAGAGAACTGATGAATTCTGAGTATGAATTGAGGCATAATTTTCTTTTTTTTACAACATGGCTACTGTGGAAATGTTTTGCATTATTTCATATGTAAAATTAATATAATATTGTATGTCTTCTCAATGGCTAGTGGAGGGATAGAAAAGAGGGAGAGAACCTGGAACTTAAAGTTTAAAAAGACACTAAACATAAATAATAATTTGAGAAAGAAAGAATTAATTCTGCGAACAGTAAACTTTAAATTGTTTTCCATTCTTTTGATCTACAGATATACTTTTTATATAATTCTGATCAGTATTTTATGCTATTTGTGATCTATTATATTGATTTTTTTTCATGTATAATTTTCCATAGTACACATATTATAAAATAGTTGTGTTGTACTTGAAACATACATAGTTTGCCTAGCCACTTTCCTATTGAAAGGGACATTTGGGGTTTACAGTTTGTAACCTTTATAAGGGCCACAGGCAAATTTGTTATTGAGACATTTGTAAGATCCAGCCCAAATGATGGCAGTAATTTGAAAGATGAGAAATAGGCTTATATTTGGATAAAGAAGAAAAGGAGGGGCAGCTGGGTGGCGCAATGTACAGCATACCGGCTCAGGATTTAGGAGGACCTGAGCTCAAATCCAGCCTCAGACACTTGACACTTACTAGCTGTGTGACCCTGGGCAAGACACTTAACCCCAACTGTCTCACAAAAAAAAAAGGGAAGAAGAAGAAAAGGATTTGAAGATAGAAATTGTGAGATAGTTTATGTTGTCCTTTTATCTCTTCAGTGAAGTATTTTAGAAGTTATCAGTGGCAATGGAGAGTGTTAAAAATGGCTGGAGATGTTATAGAGATCTACTTTATTCACATAACATTTCATATATGCATTTCCATAGCCTATATATGTTATCTTAAATATTTTACAATAATATTTTTCACATATTACATTAGAATAATTTAAACTTTGTTCTGAATTTAAATACCAGTATGTACACACAAACTTCCATTATTTGATCTGGTGTGTTTATTTGTTTTTCTGGAGTTTTGGAGGAGCTAAGTTGCTTGTCTTCACAGCTCTGGTGGCATTCCTCCCCAGAGGTCCCTGATATTATGTAGTATATTAACAACACTGGTGGTTTGGGGTAATTAATTTAGTGAGTTACCCAGGCAGTAAGCGAAGGAGAAATAATACTGTCTTCTAGTAGTTAAAGTTGTAACAGGGTGGGGAGAGGAATGAACGTACAGTGGAAAGCTTCTGCGTAGTTCTGGGACTTTCTCCAATACCATTTAGTATCATTTTGTGAGAACAGAGGAAATGAATGACAGTAATGAACCAGGGCTTGTGAGGATAGGAAGCCTTTTAGGAGTTGTTATTTACTGATACATTAACTGATTGGGCTTCCTATCCAACTTCATATTGTAATCTGGGCATCTAGGTGGTGCAGTGGGTAGAGCACCAGGCCTGGCGTCAGGAAGACCTGAGTTCAAATGTGGCTTCAGACACTTACTGGTTGTGTCACCCTGAGTAAATCACTTGACCCCGGTTTGCCTAGGTTTTTTCATCTATAAAACGGGGACAATAGATAACCCCTACCTCCCAGGGTTGTTGTGAGGATCAAATGAGATAATAATAACAAAGTGCTTAGCATAGTGCCTAGCACATGGTAAGTACAATATAAATATTATTATTACCTTATCATCATCTATTTTTATTGATGCTTTTATAGACTTCACACTTGCTGTTGTTAGTTTTCAGTTTTTTAAAGTACACAGGTATTTCTATATGATTTAACCATTAGAATCCTATAAAAAACTTAGTTTTCAGTGGAAACATTTTTTGTTTGTTTTGTTTTGTTTTTTGCTGGGCAATGGGGGTTTAGTGACTTGCCTAGGGTCACACAGCTAGTAAGTGTCAAGTGTCTGAGGCTGGATTTGAATCCAGGGCTGGTGCTTTATCCACTGTGCCACCTAGCTGCCCCCCAGTGGAAACATGTTAAAGATAGTTTGCCTAATGTCATGGTAGGTAGGTTTCCCTTGTTCTAGCACTGATTCATGTTATGGTCATTTTTACTGCCTCCTCTGACCATGATACATTACATAAGTTTAAAAAGTGTCCTACTCAGTTATAGTTGCTTTTATAGAAGAAGCATACTAGCCAGTAAATACTAATAGCGCAATAGGCCTTAAATCAAACCTCACACAAACAAAGGAAGTTGGGACAAAGGATATAATTGCAGCTCACCCAGTGAAGGGGTGAGTTTCAGGCCACAGTAGAAAAGGAAGGGATAGGATTGATATAGGGATAGTTAGTGAGGCAGCCCATCCAAAATGCCCAGGTTTTATCAGACTCTGGTCACTGCCCATTTTGGTGTATGAATACCTGGGTTGTACCATACAAAAGGGCTACTTTTCTTCTGATTGCTTTTCTACCTCTGTTGTCATAGGCAAGGGACTGCCAATTAGTGAGGTTGATGTGAGGCATGGAAGTGTTCCAGGTATAGACAGTTCCAAAAAATTGAAGTGATGCAGGCAGGAAGAGAAGGCCTGAATGGAGCAGACACAGCCTATTGCAAGAAAGGTAAAGCCTCAAATACCAGAAAGTTGATGCTCATTTCTTTCTAGGTGCTTTGCTTCCATTCTAAAATAGACACTTTTGATGACAGATGAAGAAGTGGGAATAGAGTCTGAACTCTTTCCAAATTTAGGGTCATAGATTTAAATGTGGATGGGAATTTAGAAGTCATTCCAGCTCCCTCATATTACAGATGAGGAAACTAAGAAGCAGAGAAATGAAGTGACTTGCCCAAAGTCATCCAGGTAGTTTGGATGGCAGAGCAGGATTCAAACTGAGGCACTCCAGCTTTCAGATCTAGTGGTTTTTCCATTTACTACATTGCCTCCAAGGTGTGGGAATAGGATTGGAAATAGGGACTGGATCTGTCATTTCATTCTTTTCTTTTAAAACTTTTTAAAACTTTTATTTTTAATTTATGAAACAACACAAGAATTTCCATAATGTAGGAGGATAAAAAAGATGATTGCAGATGAAACTGCAAATCTATGATGTACAACTTGCTATTCCTTTTAAATATATAATAAAGTTATCATGTAACTCTCCCCCCCCCCCCCGCCCCTCCGCCCCACTTTGCCTTACCCCAGAGATGTCTACCATTATCTCAAGGTTGTTTTAATTTGCATTTCTCTAATCAATAGTGATTTAGAATATTTTTATATGACTATGAATTGTTTTGTTTCCTGTTCATATCTTTTGACCATTTATCATTTGGGGAATGACTCATAGTCTTACAGTTTTGACAAAGGTCTTTATATAGTTGAGATATGAAACCTTTATCTGAGAAACTGTTTATAAAAATGTTTTCCCAATTAAACTATAAGGCAGTAATTATCAAAACTATATGGTACTAGCTAAGAAATAGAAAGATTAAATCAGTGGAACAGAGTAGACATACAATTCACAGCTGCAAATGAATATAGTAATTTTTTTTTTTGGCAAGCAATGGGGGTTAAGTGACTTGCCCAGGGTCACACAGCTAGTAAGTGTCAAGTGTCTGAGGCCGGATTTGAACTTGGGTACTCCTGAATCCAGGGCCGGTGCTTTAACCACTGCGCCATCTAACTGCCCCAGTAATGTTTTATTTGACAAGTGTAAAGACTTAAGTTTTGGGGAGTTTGGGGGATAAGAAATTATTGTTTGGTGAAAATTGTTGGGAGAACTGGAAAGCAGTATGGCAGAAATTGGGTATAGAGCAATATATTATACCATATAGCTCTATACCCAAAGATAAGGTCAAAATGGATACATGGCTTAGACATAAAGAAAGGTATTTAAAGAAAATAGGCTAACAGTTTATGAACAAACAAATGAAATAGCAGTGTGAAGTATTAAATGTATAATTTTGATTACATTAAATTAAAAAGTTTTTGTACAAATAAAACAAATGTAGCCAAGATCAGAAAGAAAGCAGAAGATAGGACCTGTCATTTCATGGGTGTGGGGAACTCCTTGGGGGAGAGACACTGAACCTTCTCTCCAACTTACCATAGTAGATCTTAGAGCACTGAGAGTTAAGTCACTTTCCCAGGGTAACAGAGTCCATATGAGTCAGAGGTGGTTTTAAAATCCAGTTTTCTTCACTTCAAGGCCAGCTCTCTATCCATTATGCTACTATGCTAAGGAATTGAATTGGGTACAAATTAGTAGTTTGGGATGCTTTATTTCTTTTCCATCCTTTGTACTCTTGTGTAGTGACAGACTGAGTTTTGCACTAGTATGTATGAAATATTAAAAAGATTTGGAGGAGGGTCCCCAGTGCATTTGGGTATGTTTTCTATGGAGGTCTTAAAGATAGTCTTGGATAGATTGTAATCTGTACCCACGCAACCAATGAAATTATGGATCAGTAGCATTATTAAATATTTTATCTTTCTGAGAATAGATAAAGAAAGGAGAAAAGTGGAGAGGTAGATTTGAAAAGCAGTCCAGATTCTGATGTGTTTCATCAGGAACTTTCACATAGTGAGAGAAATTCTCACTTGAAGTAAATAGATTCCCATTTAGGAGTGAAGAGGGGTTTAGCTGATTTTTGGGGAGGTTAGAATTTTCTTGGGAGTATAGGAGGAAAGATAGCAGAAAAAGATGCATCATCTTAGAGAGGGAGGAAATAATTTCTATAGAATATTAGTAAAAAAAAGAAAAACAAACCTCAGGATTTTGCCTAAAAAAAAAAAGTTAAGATCCAAAATGTTGTGCCAGCTCTATCAAATCCCACTCATCAGGTGACCATGACAACCAGTTGTTTCTGCATGCCTCATGTTTTCAGTGCTATCTTATTCCAAATCATGGACTACTTTGTTCTTGTAACACATGATAACATAAATAGAAATCATTTAATGCCATTTAGTGTTAGTGGTAGGAGCAATTCACCTACCGATTCTTTAGATTTCTCAGCCGCCATTATAGTTGTTCCAGCATGAACTTTTTTTCTTTTTTTTAATTCTCTTCCCTCGAAGAGCATCTCAATCCTTGTCACAGGAGTTTGTCCCATGTATGACCCAGGAAATACCCCAAGTACATGCATTTAGCTCCATAACCTTCTTTGAGACCCTTATATAATACTCCATGATCCTAATTTCGGTCTTGGCTTGAGGCTGTAAACTAATCTATATCAATATTTTTCCCTTCACCTTTTCTTTCCTTGAAGGCTAGAAAGGGGGAGGGGTGGGAGAACCAGCTCTTAAATTTGCATGACTGGAGCCTAGATCCAAAGCAGATTTCTTTAGTTCCTTCTATAAAGCGCAATTAGACTAGAATAATTAGAGAAGTTTGTTTTGTTGGGGGGGTGCAGTTGTTGGGAGAGGAGTCACTAGCAGCATGTGAATGAGGGTAGTATGACTGTAAAAAGAAAGTGGGAGATGATCACTCCAAAAAACATCCAAATAAGGTCGTAGGAAAATGCCCGGAGCAGCAAAATTCACAGAAGAATGTGCTGAAATCATCTAACCAAGAACGGCTTGAAAGGTCAGAAGGAGGGAGCTGCTGTGCTGATACAGGAGTTGAGCCCAACCCCACAGTCACCCTGACACAGATCCAGTCCCAGGAAGGCCTCACCAGAGAAGGAGACCCCCAGAGCCTCTGAATCATCTGAAGCACCAGTGTTGTCTGGAACTGAGCTCACAGTCTGGTGAGTGGGCTGAGCCCTGGGCAGGGGGGAGACTACAGGGGTCTATGCTGGTGCTGAGGCAGAACTTGGATTTTACACCCCTGCTGGGAACCAGGAGGTAGGCTTGAGTAGCAGTGGCGCCCAGGTGTGGGAGGGGCACAGGCTTGTCGGAGCTAACAACCACAACACACAAAGCTGGTTGATTAGCAAGTTGGTCTGGCGTCATCTAGGACCAGGAAACAGGCCAGGAAAGTGAAGAACCTGATTCTCCTTAAATCATACAACCTGGGACTTCTTTTTTTTTTTTTTAATTTTTTTGTGGGGCAATGAGGGTTAAGTGACTTGCCCAAGGTCACACAGCTAGTAAATGTCAAGTGCCTGAGGCTGGATTTGAACTCAGCTCCTCCTGAATCCAAGGCCAGTGCTTTATCCACTGTGCCACCTAGCTGCCCTCCACCTGGGACTTCTTAAGCTTGGGATACTGCAACCTGGACACAGTGCCCCACTTTAAGGTGCTAAAAGTCAAGTAAAAGAAAGGCAAGATGAGCTGACAGAGAAAGGCGAGGACCATAGAAAGTTTCTTCAGTAACAAGGAAGACCAAGGGGCACCCTCAGAGGAAGATGTCAACATCAGGGCCCCTATATCTAAAGCTTCCAAGAAAAATATGAATTGGTCTCAGGCCATAGAGCTGCTCAAAAAGGACTTTGAAGATAAAGTTAGAGAGGTGGAGGAAAAAATGGAAAGAGAAATGAGGGTGATGCAGGAAAGACATGAGAAAAAAGTCAACAGCTTGAAAAGTCAAATTGGCCAAATAGAAAAGGAGGTACAAAAGCTCTCTGATGAAAATAATTGCCTAAGAATTAGGATTGAACAAATAGAAGTCAGTGACTTTATGAGAAACCAAGACACAATAAAGCAAATCCAAATGAATAAAAAAATAGGAGGGTAATGTGAAATGTCTTCTGGGAAAAACTGCTGACCTGGAAAATAGGTCCAGGAGAGATCATTTGAAAATTATTGGGCTACCTGAAAACCATGATCAAGGAAAGAGCTTAGACACCATCTTCCAAGATATTCTCAGGGAAAATTGCCCTGAAATTCTAGAAGAAGAAGCTAAAATAAATTGAAAGAATCCACCGATCACCTCCAGAAAGAGATCCCCAAAGGAAAACTCCTAGGAATATTATAGCCAAATTCCAGAGCTCTCAGGTAAAGGAGAAAATATTGCAAGCTGCCAAAAAAGAAAGAATTCTACTACTGTGGAGCCCCAGTCAGGATAGCACAAGATCTAGCAGTTTCTACATTAAAGGACCAGAGGGCATGGAATATGATATTCCAGAGGGCAAAAGAAATGGGATTACAACCAAGAATCAGCTACCAAGCAAAACTCAGCATAATCTTTCAGGGGAGAAAAACGGGACTTTAATGAAAAAGAAGACTTTCAGATATTTGTGATGAAAAGACCTGAACTGAATGGCAAATTTGACTTTCAAATACAAGACCCTAGAGAACCATAAAAAAATTGGAACTGGGGGACATACCTGGACATACAGTGGGCGACTGTCTTGTGTCTGAGACTGGGTTTTGGCTGGGATCCCCCTGGGTCCAGGAATGGTGCTTTGTCCACTGTGTCACTTAGCTAGGTGATGACATCTTTAGGGTTAAATTGAGGGGTGAAGGGAATTCACTGGGGGAGGAGGGAGGGTAGAGGTGAAATCCTACATGAAAGAAACAGGAAAAGGCTTATGGAGTGGGGGAAGAGATGGGAGAAGAGCAGGGCAGTAAATGAATTTTACACTCATCAGAAAAGGCTCAAAGACCTTAAACTCATCAGAGCTGCCTCAAGGAGGGACTAACAGACACACCCAACTGGGTGGAGTAATCTGTTTAATCTGGGCAGTAAATGAGCCTAACACTCATCAGAATTGGCTCAAAGACCTCAATCTCCTTAGAATTGGCTCAAGGAGGGAATAATGTACACACTCAATTGGGTGGAGTAATCTCTCTAACCCAGCAGGAAAATAGGAGGGGAAGGGGATAAAGAGAGAGGGGCAAAAGAAGGAAGGGCAGAGTGGGGGAGGGGACAGACAGAAGCAAATGCCTTTTGAAGAGTGATAGGATGAAAGAAGATGGATAATAGAATATCATGGGGAAGGGAATAGGGTGGAAGGGAAACAGTTAACAATAGTAATCTTGAAAAAGAGAAAAGGGGGAAAATTGTACAAGAAATATTTATAGCAACTCTTGGTGGAGGCTAAGAATTGAGAATCAAGGAATGTCCATCAATTGAGGAATGATGGGAAAAGCTGTGTTATATGATTGTAGTGGAATGGTCTTGTGCTACAGGAAATGACAAACAGGATGATCCCCAGAAAACCCGGAAAAACTATCTATGTATAGTGAGCAGAGCTGGGAGGACATTGTGCATAGTGACAGCAGTATTGTTCAGTGAGCAGTTGTGAATGACTTAACTACTCTCAGCAATGCTGTGATCCAAGAGAATCCCAAGGAACTAATGAAGAAGCTTACTATGCACCCCCATAGAAAGAACTGATAAAAAGAACAATTGTGGATTGTATATATTTAACCTGGTTGCGATCTTGTGGAGGGGGGAGGGAGGGAGGGAGAAAAATTTGGAACTCTAAATCTTATGAAAAATGAATGTTGAAAACTACCCTTACATGTAACTAGAAAAAATAAAAGAAATGTTTGTTGCTTAAAAAAAAAAAGTTAGTGGGTGGAAGAAGTCAAGGGATCACAATCTCATAGTTGGTAAGGATCTCAGAGAGATCATTTGCTCCAAGGACCTTTTCTACTCTGCCAGTGGTTGTTATTCCTTTGTTTGAAAACTTTCAATAAAAGAGAACCTGCAGTTCATTTCTTTTGTTAGGAAATCTTTCCCCGAATCAAGTCTAAATCTGCTTCTCTTCACTTTTCTCCCATTGTTCCTGGTTCTGCCCTCTGGGACCAAGTAAAACAAAGCTCAGTGCCTTTCTAGAAGAAAACCTGTCAAGTACTTGAAGATGTTCCCTCCTGAGTCTTCAGGAGAAACACTCTCAGTGCCTTCATTTGCTCCTTCTAGGACATGTTCTCTAGCCTGCTCACTGTTGGAGCTGGATTTGTCCTCCCCTAACTTAATATCATTCTCAAAATGTGTTGCCCAGAATAATAGAACGGAGTATTCCAGTATCGTTTGGTCACTTATTTTTTTTTACCTCCTCATTCTGGTTACGATGCTTCTCATTGTAGTCTAGGATAACTTTTTTTTGCCTGCCATAACACATTATTGAGTCATACTGTGCTATGATACACTAAAATTTTCAGGGTGGAATTGTGTAGACACATATCCCCCATCTTGTTACTAGGGAAGTCTATTTATTGTTTTGAACTCACTGTGACACTACATTTGTCCCTGTTAAACTTCAATTCCACCCATTGTTCAAGATTATCAAGAACTTTTGGGATCCTCTGTCATCCAGTATTTTAGCTATCACCTCCAGATTGTGTCATCCACAAATATGACAAGATGCCATCTATGCTTTGGAGTCATTGATGAAATATTGATTAGCCTGAGCTAAAGAGAGATCCTTACTGTACTCCACATTTTTGTGCATTTATCAGCGATTCCTTTTTGGGTTTGGCCATTCATTTAATCATTTCCAAATTGTCACCAAACATACATTTCTCCATTTTATTTACAAGGATAGCATTAAAGATTTTGTCAAGAAAGTAAAGGATTAGCTATCTAAGATTCATGCCCCCAAATTTTGTCATGCTATTTTTGGGTGAATGGTTATTCTTTTGATTAATATACATTCTTTTTTTTTTTTTTTTACTACGTATAAGGTATTTTATTTTTTCCGTTACATGTAAAGATAGTTCTCAACTTTTGTTTATACAAGCTTTACAATTTCAGATTTTTCTCCCTCCCTCCCCCCTCCCCTAGACAGCAGGTAATCTGATATAGGTTATATCTATATATCTATATAATATACATAATGTACATTCTTAAGGGAAGTGAGATCTTCTATTTGGAGGGTCCTGGAATGGAAGAAGGGTCTGAGTAGCCTCAGGCTTGCATTTTTTATGCAGTCACAGTGGAATGTGTGTTTCAATTCCACTTTTAAAAGAAGACTGTTCCCTTCACATTCTTGTTTTTAAATGGCATCTAGTAATATACTGCCTTATCATCCTGCTTCTTTTTAGGGTATTAACATGATAGGAGCTTTGTATTTAGGGGAAAGAAGAAACCTCCCAACACTGTCACATTTCTATGTTTAGTTAAAGCTTCTTTTCTTCATTATGACCTTCAAATTGTATGTTTTTTAAAATTATTGATACATTGTATTTTGACATACTCTTTATAACAAGCATACAAACAATTCCCTTCAACACAGTACTTTCTCTGAAAAACCTATTGATTAAAAGAAGGGAGGATTTGGTATAATATAATTCTGATATTGATTGTCTTGAGAGCCAGTACTTCAGAATTTCAAGGATATGTTTTTATAAGATGTTAGTGTTGCTGGTTTTTTTTTCCTGCTGTCACTTTTAAAGTACACCAAGCTCTTCCTACTAATCTTTTTTTTTTCCACCATCATAGTCCACATCCTTCCTGTCTTCCCAAATGAAACATGACAAACTTTGGGCAAACATCTAATTTACAATGTTGCTCTTTTTGTTCTATTATCATAGCCAAACAATATTTTTCAAAGATTTCGCCTTTCATCCCTCCTAAATTCTCAATATATATGAGGGTATACCCCTTCTCCCACTGTATTGAGCAAGCTTAGTATTCCTTATTCATCTATCCATCCATCCATCCATCCATCCATCCATCCATCCATCCATCCATCCATCCATCCATCCACCCACTGTTTTAAGGGTAGGATTTTAAGTCTCTATAGACCACTTAACCTTCAGTTAGATCTAAAATCTGAATAGAGGGGCCCTCTAAGACACTTATTTCAGGTTGAACTTATGGGATATATTTTATCTTTAAATGGCCCTGTTTCAACTGAATAACTAGTTAGAAATAGCACACAGTAGTTGATGGTATGGTCCTAGGCAATCTATTTCTTGGGAACAAGTAGTTAATTTGGTGTATATAGAGAAGAGATATGATACATGTACAAAATGGCTTATGGGGAGGTAGTATCACATATTTTGGGTGTATAAATCTTGTTTCATAATGAAAAATTCAAATAATAACTGACATTTACATGATATTTTCTAGTGTACAAGCGCTAGTACAGTTAGTCATCAAAAATTAAATGCTTACTTTGAGGGAAACATCCATCCTCTTCTCAATAATTCTCAGGAACTCAGCAGCAAGGTGACAAAGGCTTTATTTTCTTCTCATGAGAAGGAGGCACCCTAGTGTGCAGCTAGTGGGTGCCCAGAAAGGGGGCTCACAGGCCCTGTTTTATACCCTAGTCCCTAACTCGAATGGACCTTCCTCTTTTTCATCACTGGTCAGGGTTACAAACTAGCTAATCGGAAGGAAGTATTCCCACCCCTCTTCCTTGTATGGGCATAACTCAGGAGTGGACCTTATACTTCCTTATATGGACAGAACTCTGTAGAGGACCTAATTGAGGCCAGGGCTCCTTGAACCATGTGACCTTGCTAACCTGAGGGGGAGGAGGGGATCTGAGACCTTTGTCAGGGGAGTATGACTGACTTGTTATATCCACATTGAGAGGAGACAACTACCCATTTCTCACACTTACTATGTGCCAGGCATTGTGCTAAGTGCTGGGAATACAAATATAAGCAAAAGGAAAGTCCTTGCTTTCAAGGAGCTTACATTCTAACAGGGAAGACAACAAATAAAAGGAAGCTGAAAAGGTGGAGAGGGAGGAGAGGTTTCTAGCTCTGGGGCATGATGGAAAAGTTCAGAGGAATGCAGGCTGGAAGGAAATGAAGAGATGGCTGGCCTGGGCATTCTAGAACAGGGTGCTCCAGAAGTGTGAGTTTGAGTTCCAGCACTGAAGTGAACCAGGATCACTTTACACACATTATCTTATTTGAACTTTGAATCGGAGCGGTAAGCATTGTAGTTTACATAATTTTTTGCCTGGTTTTGAGGGGCCATCTTACCTAACACAAAAGATCATGGACTTAACACTGGAAGGTACCTTAGAAATCATTCAGTCCTGTGGGCAGCTAGTTTTTAGGTGTGAAAATTATATAGTACAAAAATGCTTTGTTAGCTGGAAAAAGATTCTGTCTTACTTGACCTTATGTCTTAAACACTAGATGAATGCTTCTTTCTATGCTGCTTTAACACAAATGAGAAATTGCAAGTCTCATCAAACAGCTTTTTCCCCTCAGGCAGAAGAACACCTCAGAGATAAAAACCTCTAACCTTTCAGGGAATGGTGTGTCACATATATCCTTTTACTTACCCAGAAATTGCTTTAACTCTTTCTAGAAGTTTTTTGTACTAGAGTGCAAGATGACAGAAGAAAAGGCAATCAGCAGTCTTCATTAAAGAGTGGGTAAAAGTTCTTATCCTTGGGGCAGCTAGGTGGCGCAGTGGATAAAACAGCAGCCCTGGATTCAGGAGGACCTGAGTTCAAATCCAACTTTAGACAATTGACACTAGCTGTGTGACCCTGGGCAAGTCACTTAACTCTCATTGCCTCACTCAAAAAAAAAAGTTCTTAACCTTGATTATGGAGCTCTGGCCTCATTGTAGTCTATTTAACCATGCAGGTGGTTTCAAGATGTTTTAAATTAAAAAACTTTTTTTTTTTTTTTTGCTGGGTGATGAAGGTTAAGTGACTTGCCCAGGGTCATACAGCTAGTAAGTGTCAAGTATCTGAGTTCAGATATGAACTCAAGGCCTCCTGAATCCAGGGCCAGTGCTTTATCCACTGTGCCACCTAGCCTGCTCCAAGATGTTTTAAATTTTTTAAAAAATTAATGTATATAAGTATATAATGTATAAGTATATAATTGTGTTTTTTAAGTGCCAAGGTAGCTAACCTTTTTAATTTCTTAATTTAGAAGTCTGTTTAATAAATTCTTAACTTTCACCCCTGAGCTTATCTGAAAACTTTTTTTGTCAGATTTGTCGAAAGGAGTTAGAGTCTTTGGTTTTTTGATTAGCACTAACAGTAAACTGACATACTAGGTTCAGTATCTGTGTATTTATTTACTCTTTTCCTTTTGTTCAGCTTGCTTTAGCAATAGCAGACCTGGCCCTGCAGATGCCTTCCTGGAAAGGCTGTGTGCAGACCCTGGTGGAAAAGTAAGTAATTTGCCTGATCTTTGGGGGAAACACAAATCATCTCTAATAGAGAAGTTTATTAATAGTGTCTAGAAATTGTTTTTTGATATTTCAGAGAAAGGGAGCAGCAGTTAATTCTGTAGACGGTTCCTTGACAAAGATAAAAGGAGGCAGACATACTTTCTTCTTTTAAACTATGATGTTTGTCCTTTGAGCTTTGGGGTATCTGTTTTGTTGTTTATTTCTTTGTCTATCATCCAAAGGCCTCAAATAAATTTCTGACAGAGGAGGACTAATTGAGGCTTCCTTAAACTTTCTTGTTCCTTGTTTCTGTCAGGGCTAGGAGGTATTCCTTATTTGCTGCTGGTATTTTCCATGTTGCCTTGTGGATAACTCCCACTAAATTGTATCTAAGCAGTTCTATAAATTGCTACCAGACTATTGAAACTATATTATTGGGGAAATTATAATAGTTTTGGTTTGTCATTGAAATTATTATTTTGTGGTTACATGGATGCTATGCATATAGTATGCTCTATTTTAGGGGGAAATTTGCTTTATATATTGCAGATGGATAATGTTCTTCCTAAAGAAGTAGAGTCTTCTATTTTAAAGAACCTTAAGTGATACTAAAATATTAAGCATCCAATCCTGAATAATCTAAAATTTATTTCCTTAATATTTGGCCAAACTTTTTATCCCCCCCTGGCAACTAGAGCATGTCCTTTTAAACGTCCCTTTATGCAAGCTATTAAAGCCTTTGTGGCTAGAAGTATTTAGCTTTTTTTTTTTTTTTTACTGTTTATTTTGTTGTGTATATTCTGTCACCTTTTCTTTTTCCTGGCTTATTTTCTTCTTTTCCCCTCCAAGATATAGCAATGATGTAACTTCTTTGCCTTTTCTGCTGGAGATTCTGACGGTATTACCTGAGGAGGTACATAGCCGGTCATTACGAATTGGAGCTAATCGTCGAACAGAGATCATAGAAGACTTGGCTTACTACTCAAGCACAGTAGTTTCCCTGCTGGTGAGTAGGTTTGAGGTGTTTACTCGCTTTCTCAGATGCTATGTCTTCTCTCCTCTAACGCCCTGGACTGCTCCCACTCTCCCTTCCCCATATAGTATTGTATCTTTATCTCATTTGCCCTTTTGACCCAGTCACTTCCTCTTAAATATGAAACCCCCACTTATACTAATAAACAGTGAAAATTAAGCAAAATTGGTACAACAACCTCATTCCACCACCAGTATTTCATCCTTCTGCATTTGTGCTCCACCTCTGCCGAGAAGAGAGAAGAATGTTTCTACATCAGCCCTCTGGAAGCAGTACTGGTCATTGCATCTGATCTGAATTAGGTTGTGTAATGGGGTTTTTGTTGTCATCATGCATATTGTCTTATGAGTGGTTGTTTTGTTTTTTTGCTTTGCTTTATATCAGTCTTCTCAGCAGCACTTATTAGGAGTCTGATATGGGTCAAGCTCTTGAGAAAATAGGCTAAAATGAAAAAAAAAAGAAAGAAAATAGGCTAAAATAAAGCAAGCCCTGTTCTCAAGGAGCTTGCATTCTTTTGGGGGAAAATAACATGTTTACAGGAAAGGAAATACTAGCAGCTGTAGAGCGGATTAGGATAAGCTTTTTTATATATAATAAATATTTTAATTTAAAGTTTTGAGTTTCAAATTCTATTCCTCCTTATTCACCATTTATAAGATTTTATTTTTCTCACATAATATAAATTCATTTCCTATACATAGTGCATATGATGCTATTGTATTATAAATTTAAAACAAAGAATAAAGGAGTTATTAAATATTGAAAACCCTTCATGACTTTTGGCCTACCCTGTATTACAGTGATTTTTCCAGAGATATTTCTTTTCTAGGTACTTATTACTAAGTCCATACTTTTCTGTTTATGATTTAGTTATGTTTCTTCAGAACAGTGATAATTAAGCATTAAAAAGTTCTGCAGCAAAAGAAAGGACTTTGATGATTTTCTCTTCTTTCTCTATTTCCTTGAGTCATTTCTTATGTGTGTTGTTGTTGTTGTTGTTTTTTTTTTTTTGCGCGGGGCAATTGGGGTTAAGTGACTTGCCCAGGGTCACACAGCTAGTAAGTGTTAAGTGTCTGAGGCCAGATTTGAACTCAGGTACTCCTGACTCCAGAGCCAGTGTTCTATCCACTGCGCCTCAGCCCCCCCCCCCCCCCCCCCAGTCATTTCTTATGTTGGAAGCTGGAGCTTTGAGGGGAATTGATAGAATTGGCATCCAAAGTCTATTCTAAATCCAAGTAAGGTTTTGGAAAGGCACTGCATCTTGATTTAAGATTTAAAAAACAATTTAAATTCCATTTTAAAAAATTCCCTATAATAAAACTTTTTGTTGTTGTTTTGTTTTTTGCAGGGCAATGAGGGTTAACTTGCCCAGGGTCACACAGCTAGTAAGTGCCAAGTGTCTGAGATTAGATTTGAACTCAGGTACTCCTGAATCCAGGGCCAGTGCTTTATCCACTGCGCCACCTAGCTGTCCCCTATAATAAAACATTTAAACTAAATGCTGAGTGGTGACTAAAATGATACTGTAATCTATAAAATAAGGATAGTTTATACTTTAGAAGTGACTTTCAATGAGATTTTCTTTATTTTTTGCTGCTCTGTGTGGCTTTTATAGATAAATCACATAGATAAAATATAGTATACTTTCAGCGGTGCATGACAGAACTGTAGTTCCATCCATCATATAGTTTTCTTATTTTGTAGAACCTGGAAGTAAATACCAACAGAAAGCTATATTTGTTTCTAATACCTGGTCAGAAAAACCTTTTTATGCTTTCTCTCTTTAGTGGCTTCAACTCTTTAAAAAAAAATCATTATCTCTTCTTGATCTCCTCATTTTTATTCATAAACTGATTTCTTTTGTCAAGGTTTTTGCAATAATTTTCAAATCTACAAACCAAAGAAGTTATAACTTTAAAAAGACCTATAAGTTCTGACTCTATACAGTTTCATATTGATTGGTTCAGTCAGTGGCTCTCTTACTGCCCCCTTGGAAGTCTCATTTCACAATTAATTTGTAAGAAAATTTTCTTTAAAATTTGAGACCATATTTGAAAAAAGAAACTTACCATTTCATTGTTTTATATATGTGTGTGTGTGTGTGTGTGTGTATGTACATATGTATATAAAATATTTGTAATGCACTCAGGAATATTCACTCCCATCCTTTGGAATGTTTGTACATTACAGGCTGTTGATTTTCAGGATTGTTTTTAATCTTTTCATCACAAAACTTTTCAGATTCTTATATCTCCTGATACTGCCCTTGTAAAGAGCCACATTGCCATCCATTCTGGCTATTGCAATAATTTTGTAGGAGGCCCGTTCATTGTCTCGATACATTCTTTTATACTGCTGCCAAAAGAGTCTTTCTTAATTCATTGATATGACTGTGTCACTCTTAGACTCTGACATTCTCAGCAGTTCTTTATTGCCTCCCTGGAGCAAGCGCCTTTTTGTTCTGGTTTGTGAATTCTTCCCAGATCCAGTGCCAGCCTTATCTCATATTACCTCCCTCCACGTGGACTATTCCACCCAAACTTAATAGTTGCTCTTCTCCCCTGAAACATGTCCTTAACAACCTTTCCTCCTGCCTTATCTTGTGCTTTTCAGTTCAGTTCATCAAATATTTATTTAGTGTCTATGTACAGGGGACTAAATAAATGGTGCTGGGATACAAAGACAAGGTTGAAATAATCCTCGATTCCAAGGAGCTTCTATCTTAGGAGGGATGAAGAACTAATCACTGAAAAGGCTGCCTGCAGATAAAATCATACCTGAGCTGAGCCTCAGAAGATACAAAGAGTTCTAAGAGGTGGAGGGATGAGGGATGGGGAAGTATAAAGGCATTTTCAAGATGGAAGGTTACATTGGGGAATGGATATAGGCCAGTGTGACTGGAACACAGTTCAGAAAGTCAAGTAATACAAAATGTCTGGGAAGGTAGGTGGGGACAATATTATGGAAAGGTTTAAATAATGAGATGTTTGCATTTTTTCTAGAGACAATAGAGAATCACTGAAGGTTTTTGAAAAGGGGATATACATGTCAGATCTTTCCTTTAGGAATACTGATTTGGCAGTCTGTAGAGGAGATGATTTAGAGAGAGGAAGGACTGAAGTAAGAAAACCAGTTAGGCTTTTTCTGTAGTAGTAGGTGTGAGGTAATGAAGGTGTGAATTAGAGAGATGTGGATAATCAACAACTCTTGGCAATTGATTGGATATAGGCAGGACTCAGGGAGAGTGAAGAATCTAGGGTAACTCTGAGGTTGAGAACTGGAAGGATGTTTATTAGATTAAAAAAAAGAGTTTGGAGCAAGATGGGACAGGGAGAACATAATAAGCTATGTTTTGACTCTGTTGCATTTGAGATTCTGATAAAATATCCAGGTAAGGATGTTCAGCTTGTTGTCAAATTGGAATTCAAGAGCGGAGTTGATTTTTGTTTACTAGATTTTTTTAATCTTATGTTTTTCCAATTACATGTAAAAACAGTTTTTGACATTCATTTGAAAATTTTTTTAGTTCCAAATTCTTTCCCTCCTTCCCTCTCTTCCCTTCTGATTGAGAAGACAAGCAATTTGATAGAGGTTATACATGTGCAGTCATGCAAAACATTTTCATATTAATCATGTTGTGAGAGAAATCACAGACCAAAAAAAAAAATGCCACCCAGGAAAAAGTTTTTTAAAAGTATGTTTTGATCTGTATTCAGACTCCATCAGTTCTTTCTTTGGAGGTGTATAGCATTTTTTCATCATAAGTCCTTTGGAATTGTCTTGGATCGTTATATTTCTGAGAATAGCCAACTTATTAATCATTGTACAATTTTGCAGTTACTGTGTACAGTGGCTTCCTATCTCTACTCAGTTCATTTTGCATCAATTTATATATGTCCAGGTTTTTCTGAAACTGCCCTGCTCATCGTTTTTTTATAGCTTAATAGTGTAATATTCCATCACAGTCATATACCACAGTTTGTTCAACCATTCCCCAGTTAATAGACGCTCCCTCAATTTCCAATTCTTTGCCACCACAAAAAGAGTTGCTACAAATATTTTTGTACATATTGGTCCTGTTCATTTTTCTTTGATCTCTTTGGGACATAGACTATTAGTGGTATTTCTGGATCAAAGGGTATGCACAATCTGGTTTCCCTTTGAACAGTTCCAAATTGCTCTCCAGAATGGTTGGATCATTTCACAACTCCACCAACAGCAAATTAGTGTCCCAGTTTTTCTACATCCCTTCTAACATTTATCATTTTCAGTCATATTAGCCAGTCTATTAGGTGATACCTCAGAGTTGTTTTATTTTTCATTTCTCTAATCAGTAGTGATTTAGAGCATTTTTTGTTTAATTATAGATAGCTTTGATTTCTTATTCTGAAAACTGCCTGTTCATATCCTTTGACCACTTATCAACTGTGCAATGACCTCTATTCTTACAAATTTGACTCTATTCCTTATATATTTGAAAAATGAGGTATTTATCAGAAAAACTTACTATAAAAATGTCCTCCTAGTTTTCTTCATTCCTTCTAATCTTGGCTGCATTTGTTCTATTTGTTCAAAATCTTTATAATTTCATGTAATCAAAATTACCCGCTTTATATCCCATAATACTCTCTATTTCTTGTTTAGTCATTAATTCTTCCCTTGTCCATAGATCTGACATAAATACTAATTTGCTTATAGTTTTAACCTTTATGTCTAAATCATGCAAACTTCTCTATCTGCTTCCAATTTATGGGTGAGTTCATACCATTCACATTCATTTATAAGTACTAACTGTGTGTGTCCCTCTGTCCTACTTTTCTGTTTATCCTCTCTCCTTTCATTCTGTCCCTCCTCAAAAATGTTTTGTTTATTACCACTCCCTCTCCCAATCCACCCTCTATCAACTCTCACCTCATATTCCCCTTCCTTCCTACTTCCCTGTAGGGTGAGATAGATTCCTATATCCAAATGAGTGTGTATACTATTCCCTCTTTGAGCCAGTTCTGATGAGTAAGTTCAAATGTTGCCTAACCTGCCCCCATCTTCCTGTCTACTGTAAAATCTCTTTGATACCTCTTATGTGAGATAATTTACCCCATTCTGCCTCTCCTTTCTACCTTCTCCCAGTGCATCCCTCTTTGTTACCCCATAATTATTATTTTTTTTTTGGCTATCATCCTTTGGTGGTCAACTCACCTGTGCCCTCTACGTAAACTTCTTCTAACTGCCTTAATAATGATATACATATATTGTCTTTGAGTGGGGTTGATTTATAAATTTTGGAATGAGTTGCATAGAGATGATTGGTAATGATGGAATCACCAAAGGAGGCTAAGAGGGCCAGGCTTTGTGAGACAATCTAGTGTTACAGAAGAGTTTAAGAATGACTAATTAGGGGCAGCTAGGTGGCGCAGTAGATAAAGCATTAGCCCTGGATTCAGGAATACCTGAGTTCAAATCCTGCCTCAGACACATGACACTTACTAGCTATGTGACTCTGGGCAAGTCACTTAACCCCCATTGCCCCACAAAAAAAAACTCCAAAAAACCCCAAACCCAAAAAACAAAGAATGACTAATTAGACAGAAGGAGAATAAGAAGAATATCACAAAAACCCAAGTAGGAAAGAATACACAGGAAAAGGAGGATTATCAGGAGTATAAAACATTGCAGGGAGGTTAAGAATAATGAGGGCTGGGGGCAGCTAGGTGGTGCAGTGGATAAAGCACTAGCCCTGGATTCAGGAGTACCTGAGTTCAAATCCTGCCTCAGACACGACACTTACTAGCTGTGTGACCCTGGGCAAGTCACTTAACCCTCATTGCCCCATGAGGGGGGAAAGAAGGCTGAGAAAAGGTCATTAAACTTAGTAGTTAAGAGACTGATAATAATCTTGAAGAGAAGGGTTTGTTAAAGTGTTGAGATTAAAGTGCTAATACAAGGGATTGAGGAGTGTGACATGAGGAAATGGGAGAATGACTGGATAATCCTTTCTAGGAGTTTAGCTCTGAAGGAGCAAAGTAATATATACAATGATAATTTGAGAGTGTAGTGGGATCAATTAAATAATTGCTTAGAATATCAGAGACTTGTGAATATTTGGAGCCCATAGGAAAGGAACCAGTGGATAAAGAGAGATTGAAGATGAGAGAAAAAAAACGATGAGCGGGGGTGGTGAGCTCAGAAGTTTTGAGGTGTAGAGGAGGGGGATGGCATCAAGCAAAGTCAGTCACTGTACCAGGCTCTGTGCTAAGTACTAAGGACACAAAGGCAAAAGCCAGTCTCTGCACCCAAGGAGCTCATGGTCTAAATGGGACTGATAGTATGTAAACAACTATGTAGCTGGGGGATAAATTGGAGATAACCAACAAGGAGAAGGCTTCCTCTAGAAGGTGAGATTTTAATTGGGACTTGGAGGAAGTAAGGGAAGGGAGGAGGTGGAGATGAGGAGGGATAACATTCCAGGCCTGTGGAACAAGCTAATGAAAGTGCTCTGAGTTAGGAGATAGTGTCTTGTTCAAGGAACATCAAGGAGGCCAGTGTCGCTGGACACTAGAGCATGTGTGTGGAATGTGGTATGAGAAGAGTGAAAAGGCAGGTGGGTTGGGGAATTGTTGTGAAGGACTTTTAATGCCAGATAGGATGAGTTTATGGGGGAGGGCTGTGTGTGTGTGACATGATTAGATTTGAATTTTTAAAAAATTACTTTGACACCTGAATGAAGGATGGACTGGCATGGGGAAAGATTTCAGTCAGGTCCAGATGTGAGATGATGAAGGCCTGCACCAGGGCGGTTAGCAGTGTCACAGGAAAGAAGAGGTCTCATAAGATGTTGCAAAGATAAAATCAATTGATCTTGGCAACTGATTGGATATAGGAGGTGAGAGAGAGTGAGAAATTGAGGATAACATCTAGGTTGCAAATGTAAAAATGTTTTGACTAGCTTGCTTAATTTGGGGACTAATCTATCTGGAGGACTAATCTGTGACCTTTTGACTCATTGGCTATCTGACTGCTATTAATTTAATGTGGGCTGTTTATAGAATTCCACCATACTGCTCCACTCCCAAAATTGATAAGCAAAAGATTAAGAAGCCTCTTAACTAAATAATCAAAGCAGAGTTTATTTGAGATACTATTTAAAATTTAAAATACAGGGAAATAAAATGTACAACCTGACTGTGTTCCAGTGGGTCTCTTTCCACCTGCTGGCCTGGAACTTTTTTAATACAATAAGGGTTGTAGCCACCTCTTGCCTTAGGGTATGTTCCACTTTCACTGCTCAGCTACTTTCACTAACTCCATCTGTACCCTGTGCTGACTGCTTCTGTGCTCTCCGATGCCTCCTGTTCTGTCTGTCTACTCCGGCAGTCTGCCCTCTGCCACCTTTGCTGCCCCGTCAGCCCCTCTCTGTTGTTTTTTTTTTCTTTTTGTCAATTTCAGTTTTATTGGCATGTTTTATTTTTATATTACATATGTACATACATACATACATATACAGATGATTTCCACTTAGTCTCTTTCAAGGAAGTAAAACAGTTAAATAAAATTAATAATAAAATGATGTCATTTATAAATGCATGCAACATATTATGTAGTATACCCATCCTATTTTTTAATTAATAGAAATCTATCTTTTCTCCATCCCACCTGCCATCCCATTGGAAAAATTCTTTTAACAAACATACAGTCAAGCAAAACAAATTCTGTGTGTGTGTGTGTGTGTGTGTGTGTGTGTGTGAGAGAGAGAGAGATTCTATACCTCAAACTCATCACCTCTTTTTTTTTTAATGTATGAGGTATTTTATTTTTTCCGTTACATGTAAAGATAGTTCTCAACTTTTGTTTATACATGCTTTACAATTTCAGATTTTTCTCCCTCCCACCCCTCCCTCCCCCCTCCCCTAGACAGCAGGTAATCTGATATAGGTTATATCTATATATCTCTATACATATACATATAGATATATATATATACACACACATATATATATACACATAATAACATTAATCCTATTTCTGCATTAATCCTGTTACAAGAGAAAGAATCAGAGCAGTGATGCAAAACCTCAAAATAGAAAAAAAAAAAAAACAACAGCACCCAAAACAAAAGAAATAATATGCTTCAATCAGCATCTATACTCCACAGTTCTTTCTTTCTTTTTTTTATTGGATTTGGAGATCCTCTTCTATCATGAGTTCCCTGGAACTCTTCTGTTCCATTGCATTGGTGAGAAGAATATAGTCCATCACAGTAGGTCAACACTCAATGTTGATGATACTGTGTACAATGTTCTTCTGGTTCTGCTCATCTCACTCATCATCAGCTCATGTAAGACCCTCCAGGTTTCTCTGAACTCTTCCTGCTCATCATTTCTTACAGCACAATAGTATTCCATTGTATTCATATACCACAACTTGTCCAGCCATTCCCCAATTGATGGGCACCCCCTCAACTTCCAATTCCTTGCTACCACGTAAAGAGCAGCTATAAATATTTTTGTACATGTGGGTCCCTTTCCCCCTTCCATGATTTCTTTGGTAAAAAGACCTAAAAGTGGGATTGCTGGGTCAAAGGGTATGCACAGCTTTATCGCCCTTTGGGCATAATTCCAAATTGCTCTCCAGAATGGTTGGATCAGCTCACAGCTCCACCAACAATGCATTAGTGTTCCAGTTTTCCCACAGCCTCTCCAACATTTATTATCTTCCTTTTTTGTCATTTTAGCCAATCTGATAGGTGTCAGGTGGTACCTCAGAGTTGTTTTAATTTGCATCTCTCTAATCATTAGAGATTTAGAGCATTTTCTCTCTGTTCTTCTAATCTTGTCAGTTCCCTCTCTGTTCTTCTAATCTTGTCAGTCTCTCAATATTGTCCTTCAACCTCCCTTCCCATCTAACTCCCAGGTCTACATATATCTTACTTCTCTCCACTCAAATCTCGGGGCTTTCTGCACCCCCATACATACCAAGCTAATCTGCCAGGCAGGGCTTCGGCTAGGGGCAGGGCACGCTCCAGCCTCCTGTGCGTACCACACCCAGGGCTCCAGGGGCTCATCCCCCTGCTGTGCGCCTGGGACCTCAGCAGGGGCTATGCCAGAGCCCGGCCTGGACGAGCCCGGGATCTCTCTGATAGATCCTCTCAGGGTGAAGGGAGCTGGGGCTCCCTCCCCCAGCTGTCTGACCTGGTGTCTTGTACAGCCCACGGGGCTTTTTGGCTCAGCTGAAGCAGAGGGGGAGGGGTACTAGCACCTCCCACACAGAAGAGACTCTGAGGGCCTAAGGCTTTCTAATCTCAGCCCAGAGGTAGGGTCCCCAAATCAAAATAAATTTCCACAGAATCCTCGATGACTGGGAAGGTGGTGGTGTTCTCAACAGTAATAGTTTGGAGGGAAAGATGAGTTCAGTTTTAGACGTGTTGCATTTAAGATGCCCGTGGGATAAACTTTTGGGAATCCTAGCTGATGATTCCTGAGAATATCCTGTTTGCCTTTATATACTCCCTTTTCCTGATGCCTTCTTCATATAAACAAACTTTTCTGGTTGAATCCTCTTTTAAATAAATGATCATTCACTTCCCTAAGAAAATTTAAGAATACATGAGATCATATTTCAGCAAATCAAGAAATCTGGTTACAGAATGTATCCAGTAGTGGGGTTGGGTGGGGGGAGATAAACAAAATGGAATACGGTGGGTGAAGCGGTTATTCAGATAGCTTCTCCCTTTTCTTTTCCTTCTGCCTTCTGTTTCAGGAAGAGTTTTATTGAGAATTTGGCTGGAAAGCCTTTGGACAAGAGCCACCTGAATTGGCAGGTGTGAGATGGGGAAATTATGTTTGCAGTCTTTCAAATTAGTCTTGATATCTTAACTAGTCCACTAGAGAATTAAATGGCTTATTGTGGTACATAATAGGTGCATTTGTACACTCCCTAGGGTTCAGGCAAATCATCATCTTCATACTAAGTGCCATGAATCAGGAGAATTTCTTGTACCATGGTACAGATGTTCATATCCATTGCATAAAAGAATCTGTTTTAGAAGTGTAATGGTCAAACATGTAGCTGACTATTTTCAGGCTTTACCTTTCAGAATATCTTAAAGACATACTCAGTAAATACAAGCCTGGAATGGCGAATGAATCACATATGAAGAGGGGAGCACAGGTTTCTTGAAATTAGGGTCAGGTTTTAGAGCTACATTTCCCTTAGAAACTAGAAGGTTTCTTATCGTTACAGATTTCTGTGTAAATATTAAAGTACTTTATCAGTATTAGGTCTTTATTGTCATTACTGTTTTATGTGTCTTGGCGTGATGGCTTTATTACTCACCAGAATTTGTTTTTATGTATTTGGCGGGGGCGGAAGGGTTTTGTTATTGATAGCTTTTGGTTTTGTGTTGTGTTTGTTTCTGAATATATCCACCTTCCCATCCCTATCCAGCCATTTCTTGAGTTGATTTAAAATGAAATAGGAAAAAAGCAATTCCACAAAACCAATACATTACGTCCAACAACATATGGAATAATTCTACTTATGATTCCTCACCTTTGCAATGAAGGGAGACAGGTGCTTTTTCTTGAGGCCAAACTTGATTGTTATAATCACATAACATTTTGTTTGGGGGCTTGTTTTTTTTATTGTTCTTTTGCATTATGGAAGTCATTATCTATATTTTATTAGTTTATAAGTTGTCTCATATTTCTCCAAATTTTTTCAGATGACTTGTGTAGAAAAGGCAGGAACAGATGAGAAGATGCTCATGAAGGCTTTTCGCTGCTTAGGTAGTTGGTTTAACCTCGGTGTCCTGGATAGTAACTTCATGGCTAACAATAAATTGCTAGCTCTTCTTTTTGAAGTTTTGGTGAGTATTGAATTTTGCTATTTTCCAGAGTTTGGTTGCATTACACTTTCACAACTTTAGTAATAGACTTATGTAGAAATAACAAAGCTTTCAGAATTCTACTTAATATATACTGATAAAGCAGAAGTGGTACTTTTTTGGTTTGTTTATGTCCCAGGGCCAGAATTATGAACTTCTTCTCTTTCTTTAACATCCAGAGCAGGCTTTAGTTTAGGTTGATCGAAGAAAATTGGCTTTGCCATTAAATCTGTGTGTATAAGTAATTTGCACATTAGAAGTCCCAGTGCCACAGAGCTTTAGATATGGTGTGTAGTTACTTGTGTAGATTCTTCCAACAAGTTTAGTGAGATGGTTTAGTTAAACACTGAAATAATGTTTATAATGAGTGTTTAAACATGCATAGTCATATTTTCTTTTGGGTTTAAAAGAAACCTCTTTTCTCATTCTTTTTCTGTGAACCAGTGATTAGGTCAGAAAAGCAGTACTGGGGTGTAATCTCAAAAAGGAAAGGATGTTATCTGTTCAAATTCAAAGCTTTGGAGTACAAAATGAAGTGGGGCAGAGACTTGGAGAGTTTTCCAAGCTAACTCACTGCTCATAGTGAATGCTTTTTCAATAACCTGAAAGGCAATTCTATACATGGACATCCCCAGATGATTGATATTGAAATCAGATTGATTATATATTTTGTAGCCAAAGGTGGAAAAGCTCTAAACAGTCAGCTAAAACAGGATCTGGAGCTGACTGTGGCTCAGATCATAAGCTTCTTCTTGTTGCAAAATTTTGACCTAAATTGCAGACAGTAGGGAAAACCATCAGACTGTATAGGTATAACCTAAATAACATCTCTTACAAATATGAAGTGGAAGTGAAGAATAGATTTAAAGGATAGAGTGACTGAAGAACTATGGACAGAGGTTTTCAGTATTGTGCAGGAGGCAGCAACAAAAAACATCCCAAAGAAAAAGAAGAGCAAGAAAGCAAAATGGCCATCTGAAGAGACTCTACAAATACCTGAAGAAAGAAGTGAAGCAAAAGGTATAGGAGAAAGGGAAAGATATACCCAACTGAATGCAGAATTCCAGAGAATAGCAGGGAGAGATAAGGTTTTCTTAAATGAGCAGTGCAAAGAAATAGAAAAAAAAACAGTAGAAAGAGAAAGATGAGATCTCAAGAAAATTGGAAATATCAAGGGATCATTGCATGCAAAAATGGGCATGATAAAAGACAAATGGTAGGGGCTCAACAGAAGCAGGAGAGTAAGAAGACATGGCAATAATACACAAAAGAACTATATAAGAAAGATCTTAACCTCACTGATAACCATGATGGTATAGTTACCAATCTAGAACCAGACATCCTAGGGAATAAAGTCAAGTGAGCGTTAGGAAACATTACTAACGGTAAGGCTAGTAAAAGTTATGAAATTCCAGCTGAACTCTTTAAAATCCTAAAAGATGATTCTGTTAAACTGTTACACTCTATATGTCAGCAAATTTGGAAAACTCAACAGTGGCCACTGGATTTGAAAAGATCAGTTTATGTCCCAATTCCAAAGAAGGACAATGCCAAAGAATGTTCAAATTACAAGACAGTTGCTTTTATTTCACATGCCAGTAAGGATATTAAGATTCTATAAGCTAGGCTTTAGCCAGAAGATCAGGTTGGATTTTTCCCCCTCTTTTTGGGGGGGGGGGGGGCAGGACAATGAGGGTTAAATGACTTGCCCAGGGTCACACAGCTAGTGTCAAAGTGTCTGAGGCTGGATTTGAATTCAAGTCCTCCTGAATCCAAGGCCAGTGCTTTATCCACTGTACCACTTAGCTGCCCCCTTTCCCCCTCTTAATTGTATTTTATTACATGCAAAAAGATTTTGAGTTCCAAAGTTTGCTCCCTTCCCTCACCTTTTCTCGGCATTTATATCTGGGGCAGACAATACATATAGAAAATGAGCTGGACCCAAAGTAGATAAGGAAGAGAGAAAGGGCTGGATTGGGAAATAAATAGCAAAGTACTTTTACTGACCCAAGCTTCCCATAACAGCAAAGGCCCATTTTTTCAGTACAAACATTTCTCTGGGTTGGCTTCCTTTCAGCAAGACCTGGAACATTATTTCTTTCTTTCTTTTTTTTTTTTTTGATGTGGCAATAAGGGTTAAGTGACTTGCCCAGGGTCACACAGCTAGTAAGTGTCAAGTGTCTGAAGCTGGATTTGAACTCAGGTCCTCCTGAATCCAGGGCTGGTGCTTTATTCACTGTGCCACCTAGCTGACCCTCAACATTATTTCTACTAAAGAATTAAAGAGAAGTATCATGCAGAAGATAATGAAAAGATGCATGATGGGTATGAGTCCAGTATGGCATATAAACAGCAAGGAACTCAAAGAACAGGAGTAAAGGATGTCATCAAAGAATTACATAGGAGAAAGAAACAAAGGGGCTGACGGGTCGTCTGACTAGAGTGAGGGGAGACAGGTGGATGGCCAGTGCTTCAAGTCACAGAGTGACCTTGTGATGTCAGAAGAAATTGAGAAAGCCCTCCAGCATGTTGTATGGACCCTCTAAAGCCAACTCTTGGAGGACCTAGATGAGGGCCACACATGATAAACAGGCATGTTAGAGGGACCTCCTTAATCAAGGAGATCACAGATCCATTTGAGTCAGGGAAATTTTCCTGATTATTAGAACAATTCCAAAGTAGAATGGGCTGCCTTGGGAGGTGAAGAGTGACTACTTTTTGGGTGTATTGTCAGTCAGTGTTAAGTGAAAATTTCAAAAAAGTGAAGAACTTCACAAATTTCAAGGCTAATTGGGGAATGAGCAATGCAAATGGGGAGGGTTCAGCATGCTGAAAAGAAAAGAAAAATGTAAGGGCAAATTTCCTCTTGAAGGAGTGGACTGAGACCGATTCAGATGTACAGATTTAAAAACTAAAAATTAATTCCCCACTACTGTGGTCACATGGCCAAAAAGATAAGGACTAAACCTTTTTTTTTTCTGATGCACAGCAACTCTCAAAATTCCCCAACGTAAGAATTATGTGCAAGAGTTAAATTGCAGTTGTCTCCACAGATTTGAGACGCCAAAAAGTCGAATGAGATAACCTGATAAGTTGGCGGCAGAGAAGGCATTAGCCTCATCTTCAATGCGCTAAACTCCTTCCCCACCAGCCTCCATGTTATGGCAAGCACAGTACCATGGGGCCCATGAGCTCATGCTCTGGGATCCACTTGGCAATTTCCTTGCCACTCTTTTACTCTTTCCAGTATGCTTTTCCCCACCTTCTCTCTCTCATTCTATGGCATCTAGCCACAGGAAAGTGACTATGTACTCTGCTTGAGGCAACACCCTACCAAAGAACTAAATAGCAGAAGTAACTGAGTCAGGGTACCAGCATGTGGTGTGGGAGACCTGACCAGGGTTGACATCCAGTTGAGACCAGTTCTGTCCCCTCAGAAGTCTTTTTTTTGGGGGGGGGGCAGTGGGGGTTAAGTGACTTGCCCAGGGTCACACAGCTAGCAAGTGTCGAGTGTCTTGAGGTCGGATTTGAACTCAGGTCCTCCTGAATCCAGGGCCGGTGCTTTATCCACTGTGCCACCTAGCTGCCCCCCTCAGAAGTCTTTTAAGACAGAGACCAAGACCAGGGACAAGCAAATTCCCTGGGGTGTGCAGAGGCTGAGATAACCCGGGACAATCTATTTTCAAAGGAGTCAGAAAGTGAGTGAAAGGAGAATAGAGGGGAGAAAGACTGAAATGAAATTACCAAAGCACTTTAGAGGAAAACAACAAGGCTAAAAATCTTTAGTTTAAACAGATAAAGATAACAAGTAAGATACTATAGCAGGAAGAGAGAGGACCTCCAGAACATCTGAATTAATCCAAATATTTCTGAATAACTGTTGTAAGAAAAAGGAACCAACACCTGATTAGGCACAGGACCACAGGGTTTCCAGGAGAGCATGGAAACACAGCAGGATGGCCTGAGTGGTTCATTAGAGAAATAAGAATTGTGAAAGCAGAAATAATTGGCAGAAGAGAGAAGCTTGAATCCACGGTAGCAAGTCTTTCCAAAGATGTGAGAGAACAAGCTGATCGGGAAGAAAGCAAAAAGTAATGATGTAAAAAAATATATGATTGCTAAACAAGAAAAATACTTGAAGACAGGATGTGCAGAGAAAACTTAGGATCGTGAATCTCCCAGAAAATGAGAAGTCTGAATATGACAGTGCAAGAAATAGTATAAGAAAACTGCCAAGAACTTCCAAACGTAGAAAACAACGTGCCAGTCAGTGATCTACAGATCTCCAGGGTGGGGCAGGGCAGGGCGGACCTTTATATTTCAAACACTAGGATGCATATTCCAATGGAAAATAATAAATTCGGTAATGTGACCTGAAGAAAGACCTTCAAATATAAAGGAAAGGAAATCAGAATATTGTAAGACTATCCTGCTCCAACCAGGAAATAGAATAATGGAAGAAAATATAAACCTAACTCAACTTTAAATGTGAATGGATTAAACAGTCCAGTAAAATGAAAGTAACAGATTGGATAAAAAACTGAAACCCCACAATTTGATGCTTACGAGAAACATGCCTATACATGCAAAGATATATACAGAATAAAAATGAGAGATTAGAACCAACATTTACTATGGACCAAATAAATCCAGAAATAAAAGCAGAAGTTGCTATGATGTTATTAGAGAAAGCCAAAACAAAACAAGGAAACTACATTCTGCTGAAAAGAACTAGGGACAACAAACCAATATCAGTATTAAATTTATACCCTCCAAATGCCTTACAATCTGAACCCATAAAGGAAAAATTAACTGAATTATCAAAAGACCTAGACATTTGATGTAATAATTCCTCCATTTTGGACAAATCTAACAGATAAACACAAGGGAAAATATATAATTGAACAAGTTGCTGGATGAAATAGTGCTAAAAAGACTTATGCTTCCTTTCTAACAGTGAAATCCCAAATAATGAATGATTTGAAAAACAAATCATAGAAATAATAATTATGTGAAAAAAATGATAACAATGAATCAACCTAACAAAATTTCTGTGATGCATCTAAAGCAGGCCTCAGGGGAGAAGTTATAGCCTCAAAACTATATTAGCAGAATTGAATAGGATAGAATTAATGCTTTTTTAAAATTTAGAAAGCTACCAAATGCAAAATTAAGCATAAGAGAGGAGATTGTGAAATAAAAGGAGAAATAGATAACTTGAATTCCTATTTATTTTTCCTAATTTTTTACACACAATATATAAACATTTGGTCGTGGGGGGCAGGGTGTTGTAGTAGTAGTAGAGTCAAAGGGTACTAACAAATGATTCTCAAAAGAATCAATATTAAGAACTGTGTCAAAGAATGGTCAAATCACTGATCCAGTAACAAGGGAAACTCAAAATAAGCCTGAGGTTTCACTTCACACCCTGCAAAAGATGGTAATAGTCAGAGAGAAGATAGGTTGATCAGTGCATTGTTGATGGAGCTGTGCGGACATTTTGGAAAGCTGTTTGGCATTCTGCAAATAAAGTGGCTCCCTTTGACAGAGATTTCAGTAGTAGGGATAAACCCAAGAAGAAATCCTGCTCTCCTTATCCTCCTCTCCTACCCCTCCAACCCCAGCCATCAACATATACCAAAATTTAACAGCACTTTTTATAGTAGCAAAGAACTGGAAACTAAGCCGCTGTTCATCAATTGGGAAATGGCTAAACAAATTGTGTTACATGAACATAATCAATATTATTGTGCTGTAAGATGATTAATATTATTAATATGTGGAAACATTGAAAGATTTCTATCAGCTGATACAGCATTAAGTAAACATCCAAGAAAACTATATATATAATATATATGGACTGTAGTACTATAAATGGAAAGAACCACCAACACAAAACAATCTAACACGAATGCTATAAAATTAAAAAGCAACATGTCCCCAAAGAATAGATATGAGAAAGACTCCTACCCCACTCCTCTACAGAGGTGGAAAGTCCACAGGTGTACAACTTCTATTTATTTTCAAACAAACAGTTCTTTTTTTTTTCTTTTCTTTTCTTTTTTTTTTTTTTGGTGAGGCAATTGGGGTTAAGTGACTTGCCCAGGGTCACACAGCTGGTAAATGTTAAGTATCTGAGGCCAGATTTGAACTCAGGGCCTCCTGAATCCAGGGCTGGTGCTCTATCCACTGCACCACCTAGCTGCCCCCTATTTATTTTCAATATATTTTTTGGTTTTGCTGTTGTTTATTAGTTGTCTGGGATGAGGAGGACAGATAATAGAGAAATCTTGCTGTTTTAAAAAACACAAGATCCATAAAAGTTTATAAATTATAATTCATTATATTCCTTTCTTTACTTCTGATTGATTTAATGAGTAGTATTTCTTTGTCTCAGTTTGGTGAATCAGGTAGTTAGAACACTTCATACTTTCAGTGTAGTAAGAGTGAGCTTTTGGAGATGTTGAGGAATGTAACTGAATTGTGTTCTATTTCATTCAGTAACTAGATGTTTCAGTTCATTAATTTTTGTAGGGTCATAACAATATACATGATTGTATTTTATTACATTGAATTTCATTCTGGATCCCCATAAAACCTCTATTGAATTTTTCATATTAGCTTAAGTTTGTAATTTGTAAAGGGAAATGTACAAAATAACAATAAAGTCTCCCTTCTTTACTTAGAAGAATACTCCTCCCATGCATTTCAAAAAACCAGTCCTTTTTATTTTGTAACATAGTATCATTAAATAAGTTCAGAAATAAGTAAAGACAGTATCTTTCTAAAGAAACCAACATTTAGGGGCAGCTAGATGGCGCAGTGGATAGAACACCGGCCCTGGATTCAGGAGGACTTGAGTTCAAATATGGCCTTTGCCACACTAGCTGTGTGACCCTGGGCAAGTCACTTAACCCCAATTGCCTCACCAAAAAAAGAAGAAGAAGAAGAAACCAACATTTAATTTTTTTTCTTAGAGTTCTGGTAATTTTCTCAGTAGCAACAGTGCCATCATGTTCATAAATATATTTGTAGAGAAGGTAGGAACCAGGTTCAAGACATTTGGTTAGCTTTTTTAACCTGGATTTGTTTGCACAAGTTGGTAGCTCTTTGAGAGTGAAACTAGGAGTATGTATGCCACAAATACACCTATTTTGAGTATACTATTTAGTGACAATTGTGATCACTTTTAAACAGTTATCTGGTAATAACACTTCTCCTTTCCCTATTCTAATGCTCTCTCCCAGCAACAAGACAAGACATCATCCAACCTGCACGAAGCAGCATCGGATTGTGTGTGCTCAGCCCTCTACGCCATTGAGAATGTAGAGACCAATTTACCTTTGGCCCTACAACTCTTTCAAGGGGTCTTGACTTTGGAAGCAGCCTATCATATGGCTGTGGCTCGTGAAGACTTAGACAAGTGAGTTGATTGCATACCAAAGGATGGATGGAAAGTTGTTTTTACTTGCAACTCTGCATTTGTTTTTTTTAATCCATATTTTACGAATTGTGCATATCTGGAGACCTGAAGACAATTTAGTAGGCCCCCATTGAGCCTGGGGGGCCTTCTAGGCCCAAATTTCTTTATCTGTAACAATGAGAAGATTGGATGAGATGACCTTTGAGGTCCCTTACAACTCTAGAGCTGTGGTTTAGAGCCGCGTAGTGGGGGGGGAGGGCTCTGGGAACCCAGGAATACGGTTTAGAGCCGCGTAGTGGGGGGGGAGGGCTCTGGGAACCCAGGAATACTAAGTCTCTGGAAGCTATAGAAATTTGTCCATAGAAGCACAAAACATGCATGATGGTGAAATGAGGCCTAGCCAAAGAGAGGGGGGAAATAAATGCTGAGAATATGATTGGTGAAAATTTTTTAAAGTCTTTGTCGCTTTGACTGCTGTCCCAAGTTTTTTATGATGTACTCATGGCCTGTGTATAAAATGTAACCAGAGGTGACTGTAGTTAAGGATATTATATAACATAACATGTAGACAGTAGTTCAACTTCAGTCAAAGGGGTCTCTTATTTCCATTTCTTTTACGTTATTGAAGCCTGTTTCTCTTTGGTTCTAAAATATTTTTGTTCAGTATTGACATAAGGAAATTGTAACCTGAAAGTTTTTGAGTAGAAAAATTGTATATTCAGTACTTTTGTCAGTTATGTATATAAATATCCATCCCCTGCTTTATGACTTTGTTCTTATTTCCTTTTCTCCTACAGGGTTCTGAATTATTGCCGAGTTTTCACTGAACTGTGTGAAACATTTCTTGAAAAAATTGTTTGTACTCCAGGCCAAGGGCTAGGTGATCTCCGGACGCTGGAACTGCTCCTCATCTGTGCTGGCCACCCCCAGTATGAGGTAGGGAAAATGTCTGAGCTGTGAACTTTTGAGCAACTGACAAGTTATCCTTTCCAAACTCTGCAGCTCCTCGAGTTGACTTTTATTAAAATTGTGCTCAATCATATCTATGTGTTAAAGAAGTTCCTTTGGTAACTCTGCCATGGTGTTCACACTACTTCAAAATGAAGAGCTGAAACAGGTCTCTAAGATACCCAAGAGTATTGTAGGTGTCTCCTGTGGTTGGATATTCTGATTTCTGGCTTTGGAAAACACTTCTTTACTCCAACTGTCGTCTTCTTTTTTTGGTGGGTCAATGAGGGTAAAGTGACTTGCCTAGGGTCACAGAGCTAGTAAGTGTCAAGTGGCTGAGGCTGGATTTGAACTCAGGTCCTCCTGAATCCAAGGCTGGTGCTTTATCCACTACACCACCCAGCTGCCCCAAACTGTGTTCTTCTAAAAGAAATTTCTTTAAGTGCTAAATCTCTCTACAGATAACTTCAGAATTAATATACGCAGCCCTAATTTCTTCTGAATCCCAGTCCTGCTTTAGTCTAGTTGCCTATATGTCTACTGGACATCCTCTCCCTAAATATACTGTAGACTTCACAAACACAATCTGTTTGAAATAGACCTGGTTATGTTTCCTCAACCCCTCTCCAGACTTCATATTTCTGTTGAAGACATCACTGTCCTGGGGCAGCTAGATGGCGCAGTGGATAGAGCACCAGCCCTGGATTCAGGAGGGCCCAAGTTCAAATCCGGCCTCAGACACTTAACAATTACTAGCTGTGTGACCTTGGGCAAGTCACTTAACCCCAATTGCCTCACACACACACAAAAAAGACATCACTATCCTTTCACTTACCTAGAGTCATCCTTGATGTTTCCCTCTTCCTTAACCTCTGCATTCAAACATTTGCCTAATCTTTGTTAATTCTACCGTTACAACATCTTTCTAATATTTGTAACCTTCTCTAACTAATCACATTGGTGTTATCCTATTTCAACCCATATTACCTCTTCTTTGGATTGTTGTAAATAGGCTCTGAATTAACATGGTGTTGTCCTTGCTACTAAAGCTGAAAGCAGCACTAAGATTTTCGGGATACCCAGTATAAAATCCAGAGGCAAAAGGAAGCCACTAAAGATTTTTGGTCAGAGAAGTACCATGTCTCTATGTTTTAGGAATATCACTATGACAGATTTATGGAAGATGATTTGGGAAGAGGAAACTGTCTAAACCAGGGAAAAAAATATTAGGAGACTGTTACAACAGTATAAGCAAGAGGAGCGATGAATGAAATAGTATAGTGGTCATGTGACTGGAGAGAAGGGCTACAGATATTACATATTACATGTTATAGAGGTAGAATCCACAAGAAAACATAATAAGGGGAAAACATAACAAGGTCTGTTTTGGATATTGATTTTGAGAAGTCTATAATATATCCCGGCAGGGGTGTCTAGTAGACACCTTAGGAAGCTGGGCCAAAGCAGGAGTAGGGTGAGACACCCTGTATAAACTCCTCAAACTTGTCTTTTAAAGTCTTTACAATTTGGTTTCTTCCTACCTTTCTTTACTTATTTCATGTTACTCTCCTTATTGCACTCTCAATTCCTAAGTAGAACTGGCTTGCCATCTCTTTCCCAAATTTGACATTCCATCTCCTGTCTTCCTGCCTAGACCCTACTCCTTCTTGATCTCCACCTCTTTGAATCCCTGACTTCCTTTGGGGGGGGGGGGGGGGCGGCAGTGGGGGTTAAGTGACTTGCCCAGGGTCACACTGCTAGTAGATGTCAAGTGTCTGAGGCTGGATTTGAACTCAGGTCCTCCTGAATCTAGGGCCAGTGCTTTATCCACTGTGCCACCTAGCTGCGCCCCCCCCCCCTTTAAAACTTAACTCCAGTGCCACTTCCTTGGGAAAGCTTTCTCCAGTTGCTAGTGATTCTTCCCTCTGCAAATTGTCTTGTATTTACTTACCTTTTATATATGTATTCTTCTCTTCTCTCTTTTCCCACCTCTTCCTCACCATAAAGCCCATCATAGTACTGAACACAGGGCCTTGTGTACAATAGGCCCTTAATAAATGTTTGTTGACTTGAATCTGATATAGGAAACGATATTAGGAAGCTTTTGTGTAGATTTTGTAAATTTCTCCCTTTGCACATTGTTTTTCCTAACTTCAGAATCCCAGATCTTCTTAGAAAGCCATCCTTGGGGACAGCTAGGTGGCACAGTGGATAAAGCACCAGCCCTGGATTGAGGAGGACCTGAGTTCAAATTCAGGCTCAGACATCTGACACTTACTAGCTATATGACCTTGGGCAAGTCACTAAACCCTCATTGCTGCACGGTCTCCGCCCCCCTCCCCACCCCCAAGAAAAAAAAAGAAAGCCATCTTCAGTGGTTTGTGGATAAGCTGCTACTAGGGTGATTCATTTTAACATTTACATTCATTCTCTACATACTGAGAGCCCAACAGGATCCCAACTGGAATTTTGGGCCTGAAGTGACCTTGTCTGTTGCTTTTGAGGGTAGGTGATAAATAATGCTGGAAAGTGGCTTTTACTTGGGGGAAAACATGTATTGATAGCTTTTGTTTTTTTATATTACTTAAACTTCCCAATGTATTACTCCCTTTCCATCTCCCAGAGAATAAAAAAGATTAAAAAAAAAAACAATTTAGCAAGATAATCTATCCTTTGAAAAAGCCTGACCCTGTATTCATTGTTCCACACCCATAGTTACTTACCTCTGTACAGAAGGAAGGAAAGTGTCCTCTAATATTTCTTGGGGGCCTGGCTTGGCCATTATGATTTGTTTATTTTTTGTTTTTGTTTTTGTTTTTTGTTGGGGCAGTGAGGGTTAAGTGACTTGCTTGGGATCACACAGCTAGTGTCAAGTGTTTGAGGCCAGATTTGAACTCAGGTCCTCCTGAATCCAGGGCCAGTGCTTTATCCACTGCACCACCTAGTTGCCCCACGGCCATTATGATTTACAGCATTCATTTGCAAGTATTTTGTTATTGTTCTTTCCTTTTACATTGTTGTAGTGTTTTGTTTTTTTCTTGGTCCTGACCTTTTCATTTTGCATCAGTTCATATAAACTTTCCCATGTATTCATATTATTCATTGTTTTTTACAGTACAGCAATATTCCATTTCATACAGAACTTGATTTCACTGATAATATCAGTTCTTTCTATAGTAAAAGAAATAAATTTTATGTCCATGTATTGGGTAATGGCTAAACAAGTTCTGGTCAAAGGGTATGGACATTCATTCTTTTTATATAATCTGGTTTGCCTTGGTGTGAGTTGTTTTGATTACATTTCTCTTAATAGTGAATTTGGAGGATTCTTTCATGTGGATGATAGGTTTGAATTCTTTTGACAGTTGTTCTTATCCAATGACCATTTATCTTTTGGGAATGGCTTTTGTTCTTGTGTATTATGGTATATAATATGAATGTTATAGGAATTGAGTTGCTTCCTTCTGTCACTCATTTCTCTCACAAGTACTTTTTTCTCTATGTGCTCCTAATAAAATGGAGCTTTCCCATTTGGGATTTTGGAGTGGAATTGCCTTTAATAAATTTTATATTCATTTTTAATCTAAATGAAATATAAGATAGATTTATTTCATATCTTGCTCCTTAGAAGCCAACCGTGTCTTATTCTCTAAATCCCCAAGAAATGCCATACTATCTGTCACCTTACTTATTTTCTCAGATCTACAGTATCCTAATAACCTTTTTCACTCTTTTTGTTTAATAGGTGGTGGAAATATCCTTTAACTTTTGGTACCGACTAGGGGAGCATTTGTACAAAACAGATGATGCCGTTATTCATAGCATTTTCAAAGCTTATATTCAGCGTTTGCTCCATGCCTTGGCTAGACACTGTCAACTGGAACCAGACCATGTAAGGTTTTTTTCCTTCTATTTCCAACTCCCATTCTTGTATTTCTTTTTTGTTATGAAGGTGTGAGAAGGGCCTAGAGATTGGAGTACAAAGGCAATAGCATTCCTGGGTTTCCTGTTACTCCACTTCTCTCAGTAAAGAGCCTGAAGAAGGTATAATAAAGGCTCCTTAGCCAGCTCCTTAGCCTAGAAGAAAGATCGTAGGCAGTCAAATGGATTCGAAGAATTGTTTCTTGAGAATTTTTTCAAACACTGATATACCAACCTCTTTGCTTATGTGAGTACTACCTCAATCAAGCTTGCTCTTATTTTCCTCTTTGAATTTTTTTCCTAGGACTCCACACAATTTTCTTTTTTTCTCCTCACAATTTTCTGAAGCTGATTATGGTTCTGCAGGGACTTCTGGCTCTCATTATAGGACCTTCAGTGTCTTGAATACATTGTTTCTTTTCCTTAGTCTTAGTGGTCAGAATGGTCTAAGAAATAGCCAAATCAAATCAAATCAAATCAAATCTGATCAAATTGGACTTGAAATCTAACATTGAAACTAGCCTTTACTGGCCTAAACCTTACTTAAGGTTTTCAGGTGTCATTTAAAAATTTTAAAGCCAAGAATGCTTTGAGATGAAAAAATACAGAGTAAATAGCTTTTTTCTAGGTTACATAGTTAAAGTAAACAGTAACTAGTATCCAGATCTGATTCTCAGTCTTGTTCTCCTGCAACACTTTTCTTCTTTACCTAGAAATAACTTGAGCCACCCCATAATTCTTCCAGAATTGTTAAATACCTACTGAAGACAACACATATAATGATGAAAAAGTAATCATAGGCAGCAGACAACTGCTTTCTCTTGCTGTTGGGTATTTTGTTTGTTTTTTGTTTTTGTTTTTGTTTTTCAGTGTTTTATCAACTTCATTTTTTTTCCCCTTGGTACTTGTTGCCTTTATGAGGGTAAGGTTAGAAGATCTTGATTTAAGAAAGTAGAGTTTTGAGAAGGGACTAGAAGGACTAGAGGTAGGTCACTTCAGAAACAATAATGAAAGTCTCCTGCCTCTTGCAAGAGGCAGTTTAGTATAGTGGAAAGGGAGCCAGAATAGGAGTGGGTAAACCCCAATTTTGTCATTGTTTAGCTATGGGACAATTAAGTCACTTTATTTCTCAGGCCTGCTTTATAAATTGTTTTCAATAATAGGGAAAGAAGGTACCCTCTCATTCTTTCTATGACATGATGGACTTTGATACATAAATCAGGATGAGACAAAGCAGAGGAAGAAAATTATAGGCCAATATCTCTAGTGAACATTTGCACAATTTAAAATAAAACATTAACAAATAAGCTACCACAAAATATTAGAAAAATTATACACTATAGCCAGGTTGCATTTACACCAGGTCCAACGTGAAGAATATAAATATTATAAATCATGTTAATAACATAACTGATAAAAATCATGCTTGAATCAATAGATATCAAAAAGACTTTTGACAAAACCCAACACCTGTTCTTGTCAAAAAAAACTTAGAAAGCATATGAATACCTTTATTTAATATTGTAAATATATCTGTCTAAAACCAAGAGCAAACATTACATGTAATGGAGAAAGTTTAGGGAATAAGCAAACAAAATTAACTGCTTTTTGAGATGATATGGTGTTTTATTTAGAAGACACTAAAGAATCAACTAAAAAATTAATTGAAATAATTTATAAAGTTAGCAAAGTTGCTGGATATAAAACAAATCCACATAAATCACCAGAATTCCTGTATGTTACTAGCAAAACCCAGCAGGATAAGCTAGAAAAAGTGCTTCCATTCAAAATAACTAAAGAAATTTTAAGCTATTTAGGAATTTATCTACCAAAATACATCTAGGAACTATATAAATCTAACTATAGAGTACTCTTGGCAGAAATAATTGGAGAAGTATCCAATTGCTCATGGGTAGGTCAAGCCAATATAAAAATGACAATACTTCCTACATTAATTTAATTATTCAGTGCAATGCCAGTTAAACTACCTAAGGATCATTTCCTAGAGTGAGACAAAAATAAAATTCATATGGAGGAACAAAGAGTCAAGAATCTTAAGAATAATAATGGGGTGGTGGTAATGGGGAAGTGGCAAGGAAGCAGCTCTCAACACACTGTACTACAGAGCAGTGATTATTTAATAATTTGGGTAAAAAATAAAGGGGTTGATCAGTGACATAGATTGGGTAAACAACATACAGAAACAAGCAAATAAAGGAGAACAGTATTCTGATAAACCCAAAGACCCCAGTTATTGGGTTTGGTCCCACAATTTTGGGAGGAAACTGCTAAGAAAACTAGAAAACAATTTAGCAGAAATTGGTTGTAAATTAACATCTTACACTGTGTGCCAGGCTAAACTCTAAATGGAGATGTGACTTAAGACATAAAAGGTGACATCATAAGTAGATTAGAAGAGCAAGGGAGGGGCAGCTAGATGGCACAGTGGGTAGAGTACCGGCCCTGGAATCAGGAGTACCTGAGTTCAAATCCGGCTTCAGACACTTAATACTTAACTAGCTGTGTGACCCTGGGCAAGTCAATTAACCCCAATTGCCTCACTAAAAAAAAAAGAGCAAGGGAGAGATTACTTTTCAGATATATGGATAGGGGAAGTTCATGAATGAACAAACACTATAAAGGATCACAAAATATAAAACAGACAATTTTTAATTTTATAAAATTGAAAAGTTTTTGCATAAACAAAACCAAATTAATAATAGAAGGGAATAGGAGATAATATGCAACAAGTTTCCCCAACAAAGATCTTATTTCTAAGAAATAGTGTAACTGTTTAAAAATTTAAGAACAAGAACCATTCTCCATTTGATAAAATATCAAAGAATATAAATAGGCAGTTTTCAAAGGAAGAATTCCAAGCTGTCAATAACCATTTGAAAAAATGCTTCACATCAATAATGGAGAAATACAAATTAGAACAACATACCCAGGACATCTAGATGGCGTAGTGGATAAAGCACCAGCTCTGGATTCAGGAGGACCAGAGTTCAAATCTGGCCTCAGACACTTGACATTTACTAGCTGTGTGACCCTGGACAAGTCACTTAACCCCCATTGCCCCTCGGGGGGGCCCCCCCCGCCCCCAAATGGCAACAGACCTAAAGGAATAATGCTAGCCTATCATTTTAGATCTTCTGGGGAGGAGACCTTGGAAAATAGTCATTTTAATGTTTTGCCATCGGAATTATGAATTGGCATGGCCATCTGGAAAATAATTTGGAACCATGCCCCCAAATAAACTAAACTGTGGGTATATGTTAATCTAATTATACCACTACTAGGCCTATACCCCTTAGAAATTAAAGAAAAAGGATCAATTTACAAAAATATTCATAGCAGCTCTTTTTGTAAGAGCTAGAAAGTAAGGTGGTGCCCCCCTATTAGGGAATGGCTAAACAAATTGTGGTGTTTGTAAATAGAATAGAATATGATTGTACTGTAAGAAATGATCTCAGTGGAAACTGAGATGTCTATGAACTGATGTAGAGTTAAGTGAGTGGAACTAGGAAAGCAATTTACACAATAACTTTATATAGAAAAACTGCCTTGGAATTCTTAAGTACTCTGATTATTTAAACTACTAGTCCAGAAGATGAACCACCCACTGCCTGCCAGAGAAACAGTGGACTTAAAATCCACAATGAAACATGCGTGTTTCACTGGAATTGGCTAATATGGGAATTTGTTTTGCTGGACAGTATATGTTTATTGTATGGGGGCTTAAGAAGTTTTGTTGTTCGTTTTTTTTGTTTTTTTTTTTTAAGAAGGGAGGGATGGTAGGAGGGAAAGGTTATAAACAATTAGGAGAAATAAAATGTACAGGTTGGAACAATCGACCATCCTTAAGGTCTCTTCCAGCTCTAAAGTTTGTGTCAGGTTGTAAGGACTAATTCTTTCATAAAAGTATTTTGTTTTCCAGTTACATGTAGAGATAGTTTTCAACGTTTGTTTTGATAAGATTTCTAGTTTCAAATTTTTGTCTCTCCCTCCCCAAGACAGCAATCTGATATAGGTTATATATGTACAATCACATTAAACATATTTCTGCATTAGTCGTGCTGTAAAAGAAGAAGCAGAGCAAAAAGGGAAAGCCTCAAAAAGGAAAAACAAACAAACAAACAAAACCCCAATAGAAATGGTATGGTTCAAACTGCATCTAGATTCCATAGTTGTTTTTTTTCTGGATTTGGAGAGCGTTTTCCATCTTGAGGCCCTTGGAACTATCTTGGACCATTGTATTGCTGAGAAGAGTCAAGTCTATCACAGTTGATCAACACACAATGTTGTTGATGCTGTGTATAATGTTCTCCTGGTTCTGCTCATCTCACTCAGCATCAGTTCATGTAAGGTAAGGACTGATTCTTGAAGTTTCAGAGAACCTGTTAGTCTTACATCCTTGTCCTCTGTATCTTGGAGATTCTTTCCCCAAGGTTATCTCTTCCTTATCCCTGATTCCCCAGTCTCTCATCTGACAGATACAAACTGAAATTAGTATAGTATAGAAGTAATAGCTGTTGTTAGGCTGGGTTGTTGTGACTTTGTTTGTCTAAAAATAAACCCCAAGATTGGTGAGTATCCTTATATTCCAAGCTTTTAAATGATAGCTTTGCCTTGATTTGATTCTAGAGATGTAAGACGAAACATCCATTCTTCCCCTTTTGAACTTTTAGGAAGGGGTCCCTGAAGAGACTGATGACTTTGGAGAGTTTCGAATGAGAGTGTCTGACTTGGTGAAGGACTTGATCTTCCTGGTTGGATCTATGGAATGCTTCTCTCAGGTGAGTCCATTGGACAGTTTTGTTGCTTCTTTGAATTGTTTAGTGGTGTCTTTGCAGTTGCCCTTTCTCAATTCTGTCTTCAGTATTTCTTTAAACCACTTGAAGGCTGGGTGGTTTAACTTAGTATTAAAGTGGAGCTGCTTCATGTCACCATTTGGGAAAGATATTCCTTGACAAAAAGCCAAAGTCATGTCTGATTACTAAAAGCCCATGGAACCTCTAGGAGGCTTGGCATCTAAGAAATAAAAAGGTCTTTCCCGATTATCTGCCGCCTTTCAGTGTCCCTTAGAAATTTCATTTGTGTCTTCTTCTTTTCACAGATTACTATTGGTATTAGTTAGCAAGTAGTCATATTGCATCCTAGACATGGTTCTCCTGAATTGGAAGATGAGTATTCCATGTTTCTGACAGGTGACATTTTCACTTATGAGAAATGAATGGTATACTTGTATTCATCCTTGTCACCTGGAATACTTATAAAACAGTCTTTGAATTATTGAATCAGGCTGCAGTATAATTAGCTTCATATAACTTTGCTCCAAAATTTCTTTGCATTAAGTATTCTCCTTTTTGGGACAGGCTATTATGCTACTTCTTTGAGCTCAGTTTTTCATCATCTGTCATAAGCACTTAGGAATCCTCTAATTCTATACTCAGCAAAATATACCCATTTTAAAATAGTTTTCAGTTCCAAATTTTATCCCTCCTTCCCTCCCTCCCCATCCCCTTCCTTGAGGTGGTAAGCAATTATATGTGGGTTATACATGTCCAGTACACTCTTAAAGGGCAGCATGGTATTAAAAAAATTGAATTGAGAGTTATGAATCTTGCCTTTATGTTACCTTCTGTTCATGATCCTGGGCAGTATTTGTTGACCTTAGTTATTCTAGCTCAAGATCCTAATTCAGCGTTTAATCTAGTATGTACTGTATGTATCTAGTATCAGACACTGGCAGAGGTGGAGGTATAAATGCCTTAAGAGTTTATGAATTCTAGTTGAATCTAATCTGTAAAATGGGAGGGTTTGTACTATCTTTTCTCCTAGAGTCCCCTCCTTCTCTCTCTTTTTTTTTTTAATTTTTTTTTTTTTTGTGAGGCAGTTGGGGCTAAGTGACTTGCCCAGGGTCACACAGCTAGTAAGTGTCAAGTGTCTGAGGCCGGATTTGAACCCAGGTACTCCTGAATCCAGGGCCGGTGCTTTATCCACTGCGCCACCTAGCCACCCCCCCTCCTTCTCTTTAATTCCATGATACTACTTGGTTGGATATGGTCCTTTGGTAATTGTTTTATATAGCATTACAGGTAGATATGGTTCTTGGCCTCCAAGAATTTATACTTTTAAGACAATATGGATAAACTTAACAGAATAAGATATTAAGCAAATACATAAATAACTTTTGAGCATTTACATCATATGCATTTTATATGAGTGCTTTTTATCAACCTCACCTTATAGTTTCTTAGTTCTATCAGAATTGCTTACCCAAGAAGACACTTGTATGAGATACTTATTTTCCAGAGGGGCAGCTAGGTGGCACAGTGGATAAAGCACTGGCCTTGGATTCAGTAGGACCTGAGTTCAAATCCAGCCTCAGACACTTGACACTTAACTAGCTGTGTGACCCTGGGCAAGTCACTTAACCCTCATTGCCCCAGCAAAAAGAAAAAGAAAAAAAAAGGGCCTCAATAGCCCAAAAGAGATACTTATTTTCCCATAGCATTAGAAATGTTATGTTCAAACAATGATTATTAATCAAATGTCTGACATATGATTAGGTGTTATTCATCAAAATCTGTAAAAGAGCCATGAATGGGGGATAGCAAGGTGGTATAGTGGATAGAATGTTGGACCCAAAGTCAGAAATTCTCATCTTTGTGAGTTCAGATCTGATCTCAGACACTCACTAGCTGTATGACCCCTAGACAAGTCATTTAACCCTGTTTGCCTTAGGTTCTCATCCATAAAATGAGCAGGAGAAGGAAGTGGCCAACCACTCCAGTATCTTTGCTAAGAAAACTCAAAGTGGAGTCATGGAATGTTGGACACAAATGAAACAACCGAATAACCACAGAAAACTATCAATAAGGGCTTGTGTTTCTACAGATATCTGTACTCTTTCACTACGTGCCATATCCTTGGAAGAGATGAATAAATAGGGATGGCTGATCTCAGTAGAAGACAGCTTTGATGTACTAGTCTTTCAAGTAGTCCAAGGTGCCCATGCTTTACCCTATTTATCATAACAGTGTCACTGTAGAGACACAGTGGACAGGGAATAGTATATTCATATATTTTATATCATATCACAGAGTAGTAGTTTAAACATTCTAGTAAATGAGGATGAGAAATTATGAATATCATTCTTGTTATTAGAAGAACATTCTGATCCCTTAAACAGATTGTTTGACTTCATGAATAAGAGTTAGGTATATGAGGTATATTTTTATAGATTTAATATTTTTTTGGGGAAAAAGCTTTTGTTATTTCCTTAAGTGGATCTCTGATTCATCTTTCCTCTTCTTTAGTTGTATTCTACTCTGAAAGAAGGCAACCCACCCTGGGAGGTGACAGAAGCGGTTCTCTTTATCATGGCCTCTATAGCCAAGAGTGTTGATCCGTAAGTATCTATAAGCTTTTTGCAGGAACCTCTGAATGAAGGAGAATAGAAATCACATGATTTTCCTTTTATCTTTATATGTCTTCAGAAAACTCCTAATGCTCTGCATATGAATAGCAACTCACCATTTTCTTCTTTGCCTCTTTATCTTATATAACAGCACTTACATCCTTAGTATCCATTTCCCCAGTAAAATTGGGTATACTAGGCCATCTCACCTTCTTTAGTTAAATAAAGGTTATTTTTCCCTCATTGTTTACTATAAATATTAATTTGCTTCCTAGGATGATAAACTATTTTGATGATGTGGTAAATTGTTGAGCTTGCCTGAACAAGATCTCATGAGAAAGTCATAAAACTTGGTCATTGTCCTAACTCAGCCACTGATTTGCTTTTATTATTTAGCAACCCGTCTGTCAAATGAGTCTAAATACTCTGGTTACTGACTCTTTGTGGTTGTATTGTTAGGATGGAAGAGAGAAAGTAAAGATGTCTTGAACTTGCCTTGTATTGAGATCAACTTTCTCTATTTGATTATCTCTTCCTAGGACTGTGCATGGTAAAAGAGTACAGATATCTGTAAAGATAAAGACCTTTATTCATGGCTACTTTTCAGAATTTGATTAACATCTGCAGTTTGCTATATATATGGCACATAGAAAACTGGACTTTAAAGTGAATATTGTCATTTAGAAGGACTTTAAGTAGTAGGGTTTGGTTATTTTAGTTGTTGGGTTTTTGGTTCAAAAAGACTAACTTGTATGTTTTGATCCATTTAGAAGCCTCTCTTGATAGGAGCTTTGATTGTATTTTAGGAAGATAAGTAGAAGTCATTGTTGTTGTTCTTTCACTTATTATTTGCTAACTGTTGATTTGATGGGATAGGTGGGTTTGGAGCTTCAGAATTATAAGGCACTGTGGCATAATAGAAATGCTGAATTGTTGAATGCTGGCTTTGGCGTGTATTCATTGTTTGACTATGGGCAAGTCATTAACTTCTCAGTCTCACATGATTCATCTGTAAAATGAGAAAAACAGTATTTGTGTGGCCTAATCCATTGGGTTTCTTTTGGAGAAAATGCTTTGTTACTTTCAAAGCACCATATAAATGTCAGTGGTTATCAGAAACTAAGCTTTGTTCCCTAGGAGAACGAAGGAGATCATTGAAAATGTGGATTCTGAATTAAAATTTTCTTACAGCTGCATCCTGATCAACTTTTGTTTCCAACTCTTATCTCTTTCTACATAAAAAGAATGAATTTTACAGTATTATCAACAGGAAATGAACTTGTTTAATTTGGTGTATTAACAGAATTGAAAAATGATAGTTTTGTGGTTAAATAAATTCTTTTTTTAAAATAGTATCTTAATTGTTCCCAATTACATGTAAAGACAATTTTTAACATTCATTTAAAAAATATTTTGAGTTCTAAAATCCACCCCCATCCATTTCCCCCCTTTTTAAGACAGTAAACAATTTGATGTAGGTTAAATATGTGCAATTGTGTAAAACATATTTCTATATTAGATTAAATAAACTTTCTAAAAGTTTCTTTTACTTTTGGGTCTGATGTCTACTTGCCTTTATCTCCTTAATCCAGAGGACTTCATGAACTTGGTAACAGACCATGCATGGGGTACCATTTCAGAGCCTGTCCATTTAATCTGTTTTCTTTCCTCTTATCTGAGGCAGGAAGCAAAGGTGGACTTCTCATGCCTCTTAGCACTTAAAATTCTCAGTACCAAATAATAGACGATCTCTACTAAAGAAATATTTCTGAGATAAGCTTAAAAAGGTCTTTTATCATAGTAATTACCTACATCTTCTATTCAAAGGGCCTCAATTTAGTTTTTGTGAGGGTGGCGTTTTTAGGTACTCTGTCAAGAACAAATAGAACGAACAAGAAGAATGCTGTTCCAAGAGCAAAAACAGCTTTCATTGCAGTTCTTCCTTCAGAAAGATTTAGGAAACCCTAACATCCAGTGACAAACACTTCAGTCTAGTTTGTCTCTCCGTTGTCAGCAGCTCATTAGAGAGATGATGGGTGTTCTTACTGCCTATTGTTTGAGCAGGATACCACCTCTCAATGCAGTAACGGTGAAAATTTTCCCTTTTGTTCTCAGAGAAAATAACCCAACACTCGTGGAGGTCCTAGAAGGAGTTGTCCGTCTCCCAGAGACTGTACACACAGCTGTTCGCTACACTAGCATTGAGCTAGTGGGAGAGATGAGTGAAGTAGTTGATCGAAACCCCCAATTTCTTGGTGAGTCTGAGATCATTAATGTGAGGCTCTCTCTGGTTCTGCCTTTTTCTTTTTTAAAGGTGGCAGGTTCTTAGGAGAGAGAAGTTGTGTTGTCATCAAAGTAAGTATAGTCAGCCTTCTAAACAGTTGAATGTTTACAGACTTAAAAAGGAGGATCTTTTCTGAACTAGGAAACATCCTGCTACTAAAACTTCTGGAACACAAGAATTGATATTATATTATGTTAGTGTAGGATGTGTGTTAAATTTAATAGTAGCTCATTTGTTAGAACTAAGGACGAGATTTTCAATGCTAAAGAAACCCCCTATTTAAAGTGTTATGTCAGAATCTAAACAAGCATATATTTGAAGAAACTGATAAGTTTTGTGGGTTCTGGATTTGTTTTTCATATCTTTAGACCTGATTGGTTTTTAAAGATAAAATAAAAACCATATAGAATTTTAGACTTGAAAATGGCTTTGGAGATCATCTGGTCCAATCTATTCATTTTTCATTTCAGGAAATTTAGGCCCAGAGATTTTAAGTGACTTGTCCAGGGTCACTCAAATCCTTTGCTAGTTAGTGGCAGAGCTGAGGCTAAGAACCTCAGGTTTTCAGATTCCTGTTATGTTCACTATGTCATCTGTACCCCTCTTTTTTTTTTTTGGTGAGGCAATTGGGGTTAAGTGACTTGCCCAGGGTCACACAGCTAGTAAGTGTCAAATGTCTAAGGCTGGATTTGAACTCAGGTCCTCCTGAATCCAGGGCCAGTGCTCTATCCACTGCGCCACCTAGCTGCCCCGTACCCCTCTTTTTTTAATTGAATGAATATTAGACATGAAAATCAAGTTGTTTCATCATTCCTAAGCTATTAGAGGCTTCCTGTTACCTCAGTTTATCCCTCTTCTTTTAGAGTTTGTTTTGGGGTTACTGAGAAGTATTTATTGAAGCAGTCCTTAATAATCAGTTATAGTGGCCCAGCCCTCTTTTACTTGGTCATAGTTTGACTTTTACTCATGTGACTTTAAATACATGATTTTCGCATCTATTTGGCATCATGTTGTTATTTTAAGTAAACCAGACATATATAATTTCAAACTTATGAAATCAACTGAAAACTTTATAATTTTACAGACCCTGAAACACTGAACTTCAGTACACCATATGTTAGATGGTTATGCTAATGACAAAGTAAGAAATCACAGCTCAGATCTGTTAGACATCCTGAATATCCAGACGGAGGGGGGAAGCAAAGTGCTGAGAGCTCAGTGTGTGGAGTCAAGGGACCCAGCTACGCTAGCAATTAAATGATTCCCATGGAGTGTGAGGGGTAGCTAATGGTGAAAGGTGTGGTAAAAACCAAGGGTAAAATGGTGGGGAAAGTGAATTGTAAACATTAGAGACTCAGTATGCCAAGAATTCCTCAGGGCATAGAGGAATAGAGAAGTATCATCAAATTGGAAGGGATAAATCATCTTGTTCTAGAAGAGCTTTTAGTTATTAGGTGACCCCAAACTTAAAACAAGCTAAAGAAAATGAGATAATAGAGAGGTAGCAGGACACTTGGAGAGAATACAGGTCTTAGATGAGGAAGATGAGTTTGTGATGAGTAAAATCTAATGTGTATGTCCTTACCTGCCCCCTAGTGTGAGTGAAAACTAGCTAGGATTTACTTATAAATTTAAAACTTCAGCAACAGTGTTTGGGCCGTAAGCATTTATTAAAGTATATTAGAAATTAGTAAAGATAGAACAAATGGAGTTCAGAAAGATAGCCAAAGCCTATCTACCCTAGGGTTCAGAATGGACTCCTTCTTCTCCTTCCCTCAGCCACCAGCCCGAGGTTCTGGAAGGAAAGAGGCCGGAGCTAGGGAGCCAGCCTCCCTTCCTACTTCCTGTCTCCCACCCCAGAAGGGGCCATCCTTCAAGCTGATTGGTTGAGGGTGGTCTCCTGTTGATGTTGGTAGTCCACAGCCTCTGAGAACAACACCCCCACTCAGGGCCTGCCAGGTGTGGTCTTGATTTAATCAACCTTAAGTAGGTTCTTAGTCAGTCTCACCCAATTCAATCAGTTTCAGATCAGTCTCCAGGTGGGGCCCCTGGGTATCTGCCAAATCCCATTATTTTCTCACAGGTTTGAATTCTGGCTCTTTTGATAAGACTGTGGGCAAGTCACTTAGCCTCCCTGATCCTCAATGTCATCATCTCTAAAAATGGGAGTACAGGACCTGCTTCATAGAATTGTTGAATGGAAGTTTTATAAAGCTGAAAAGGCGCTGTAAAAATGTGAGCCACTGTTGTTATATAATCAGCTTCTATACTGTGTGGTGAAGATCATAAATATAGGAATTTAGAGAAAGCAAAGATTATTGAAGAATAGGACTCATCAGAAAAACTTATAGGGAATCAGTAGGTTTTTAACTGGTTCATAAAAGATGGGTAGACAAACATTGACTTGGGAGTGAAAGCAGAAGAGGGCTTTCTGGGCCCAGGACCATTGGCTGGGGGATGGACATAGGACAGAACATAGACTTGGGGCTGGGCTAAGGAGACTTCCCTGACTAGAGAAGAGACCATCTTTTTGGAGCAGAGTGGTAGATGTTAGAAACAGTAGAACTTTCTTGACTTTGATGGGAATTTGAAGGGAACTCTAGGTTATCCAGTAGAGTAGTGGCATGATTTAAAGCGAAACTTGGGGAATATTCAAAGTATAGACCCTTGTGGTGGGGAGAGACCAGAGATTATCACAGTCGTCTGGCCTGTGGTGATGAAGATCTGGGCTAGGTTGATGGCAGTTGAGGTGCATATCTGAGAACGCTGTAGACTTTGACTTGGCACTCAAGCAGATTACAGATCTGGTTGCCATCATAACCTTTCCTCATGAACTTGTCAGCGTGAGCCCAGGGGCTTTTTCTGTTAAACACACCTGGTTTTGTAAAGATGGGAAGGGGAAAAAAGATTTGTACAGAAATTCACTTTATCTGTTCTGCAAACATACTGATACAGACCTCCCTCACAGGAAGCTTTTACAGCTTCTTGTTAGGTTCACAAAGTGTGGGATCATGGAAGGAGCACTGGATCTCGGGGGCTGCAAGATCTGGCATCATATGTGACTTCTCTTCCTTACACCCTTTTGGCCTTGGATGACCCGCCCTCCCTGTGACTTAATTTCTTCTCTATAAAGTGAGGGGATTGGACTAGACAACTTAAAGGTTCTTTGAGTGTTTAGTTCCTGGCTTTAGTCCTTTCCTTCTTTCCCTTCCTGCTAGATGCTGTGCAGAGTACTTTGCTAGGCATTGAGACAGGGACCTAGGCATTCTTTACCCTTTGAGAGTTACCATAGTACGAACCTGTTTGTTGTTTTTGTTTCTACCATATAACTCAATGACTTGAACAATGTGATTGTGGTGGTCTATGTTTGTATGCTCCTTAGACGATCTCAGTCTTATTGTTTGAGATATTCCCTAGCATAATAGTAACAATAATTCACATTTGGCAAGGACTTTAAGGTTTACAGAGAGTTTTCCTAACAACACAACCCTCTGGGGCTGGATAGTACAGTGTTACTGTCTTCATTTTACAGGTGAAAAGACTAAGACCCAACGAAATTGTCAGAATTCTAATCTCAGGTGCCAGAATAAGTAGTTGTTTCCTGCAAACTTTCTCATGCAATCTATACCTTTTCTTAGTATTCAGATTTCTGCCTTCTGTTATCAGACCCTGTGTTGGGCTACTTGATGAAAGGCCTGTGTGAGAAGCCCCTGGCCTCTGCTGCTGCCAAAGCCATTCACAACATCTGCTCAGTCTGCCGGGACCACATGGCTCAGCACTTTAATGGACTGCTAGAAATTGCCCGCTCCCTTGACTCCTTCATGCTGTCTCCAGAAGCTGCTGTGGGCTTACTGAAAGGTACTTACTACTTTACTGCATTATTAGTAACAGGGTTTTGGTTTTTTTTTTCTGAGCCATTCCTCTGGGATGATGTCATAGCTTTTGTACCACTTGTAGTATTGCAGTTGTCATTGTGAAGAAGGTTTATTAGCTCAGAGGGGTATGTGCTTTGGGTGGTGTACATTGTTGGGTCCATTCATTCCTGTGTATAAAACACACACACACATGCGGGCTATTTCAGTACAGGCAGGATTGGGGTGGGGGGGAGGGAATTAAACAAACATAGTAGAAGATAGTAACTGTTCAGTCAGATTGGGAACAATACTAAATACAGATGAAAGAATACCAGCAATTGCAAAATAACACATTAAAAAGGGATATAGAATTAGGAAGTATTTATTAATAAACTGTGAGCATTTCCTTCAAAGTGATTCTGTTTGTGCTTTCCTCTGAACCCCCTTCTATGCTATGCATTTTTGAAAATATTACAAATGCCTTCTTTGGGGGGGAGCATTACTGTTGCTACCCCCCTCCCAATCTCCTGAAAGGGGGCAAAAACCCCCTTATAACAAATAAGCACAGTTAAGGAAAATGAATCCACACAGTGGCCATGTCCAAAAATATACCTGTGCACTTGATATCCATCATGTCTCTGAGAGGAGGTGGATGGCATGCCTCTTTTTTTTCTTTTCTTTTCTTTTCTTTTTTTTTTTTGGTGTGGCAGTGAGGGTTAAGTGACTTGCCCAGGGTCACACAGCTAGTAAGCGTCAAGTGTCTGCGGCTGGATTTGAACTCAGGTCCTCCTGAATCCAGGGCCAGTGCTTTATCCACTGTGCCATGTAGCTGCCCCGCTTCTTTTGCCCTCCTTATTCTTCAACATCATCAGCTCCTTTCAGTTGCTCAAATAAACTTTTCTTTCTAGGTTTCTCTGTCCTCTTGTGTTGTATTTCAGAGTTTTTTCTCAGCTCTGGTCTTTTCATCAGAAGTGCTTGGAAATCCTCTTTTCCATTAGAGATCCATTTTTCTCTCTATAGTATTATTATGCTCAGCTTCTTAGGTTAAGTTTTTCTGGGTTGTAAGTCTGTCTTTTGCTTTTTGGGAATATCATATTCAAAGTTCTCCTTCAGATAAATTGTCAGCTAGGGCTTATGTGATCTTGACTAGTTTCATGGTACTTGAACTGTTTGTTTCTGGATGCTTACAGGATTATTATTTTTTTTTAATATGGAAGTTTTGGGGGTTGGCTATAATGTTCCTAGGACTTTCCTTATTGGTGTTTCTTTCAGGCAGTGATTGGTGGATTCTTTCTATCTTTACCTTCTGGTTCTAAGAGTTCTGGGTCATTTTGATTTATAATTTCTTGAAATATAGCATCTCCAGACTTTTTTTTTTAATTACTTGAGTATCCAAGAAGTTCAGTGATTATTTCAATTTCTCTTTTATCTGTTTTTCATGTCAAATGTTTTTTTTTTAAATATCAGCTACCTTGCCCTCCTTTCTTCCATTTTTTTCAGTGTTTTGATTTTGTTCAAATTTTTCTTGCTTGTCTCAGTCATTAATTGCTATTTCTGTTCCACTTTTGTTTTCAGAGAGTCTATTTCTTGGGTAAGGTTTACCATTCTTTCTTTAAAGCTTCCCCCCCCCCCCCCCCCTAATTCCAGGAACTTTTATTTAACTTTTTAATCTCTTGCTTTACCTTTTTTCCCTAGTAGCGGAAAATTCTTTTTCCTTTGATTCTGTGCTTGCACTTGTACTTAATTCTTTTTTTGGAACTTTAGATTTAGTCATTTTTGATCTTGGGTAATATTTGACTTACTCATCTCCCCAGTTTTAGTTCTAGACTGGGGGGCTTTGTGCCAGGACCAGAGCCAGGTTTCTGCTTCTTTGTGGTGATTTGGATATGGTGGGTAACCCTGTTTATTCTCCCCCAGAATCATCTGGGGTTTTGCATTGACCAGTTGCTAGGTGTCTCTTCCCCTACCCTCCAGTGGGTCTTTGAAGAGAAGAACTACTAGATTTTCTGACAAGAGTATTCTGGGACTCAGAATTCAGTCTGTGGTCCTATTTGGTGCTTGCTGTATTGGAAGATACATCCCTTTTTTCTTATCACCTGAAGGCTTCTGATTGACTTTGTACACTTCTTGGGGGAAGAAGTCACTGTAGTTTCTCATTGGATTTCCAAACAATCTTTCAGTCTGATGTGAACTGCATGGTTTTTGCTGGAATAAGCATATGAGAGCTGAGTGGTTCCCTCCCATTCTGTCAGCCATCTTCCCTCTAAGTTTCATTAGTTCTACTCTTGCTTTTTGTTGCTGAGTTGCCAACCACCCAGCTTGGTAGAGTTCAGAGCCCTACTCCCCAAGTTTTCCTCATGTGACATTAGATTGTCAGGTGTATGGAAAGATAGTATGTCATGATTCTTCATCAAACAAACCTGTCTGAAATTGCTTGAAAACTCAATAAGCAAGAATGTGTAGACAATACTCCAAAGGGCTGCAAAGACTAAATTAGTTCTGATTGAAGCAAGTTGGGGGCAGCTAGGTGGTACAGTGAATAAAGCACTGGCCCTGGATTCAGGAGGACCAGAGTTCAAATCTGACCTCAGACACTTGACACTTACTAGCTGTGTGACCCTGGGCAAGTCACTTAACCCTCATTACCCCACAAAAAATTAAAATAAAATAAAACTGATTGAAGCAGGTTACTTACTCAGGCACTTTATGATCAAGCCATGTCAAGGCCTAGTGTGCTCCAATACAGGCTACTATTGACGACTATTAAAAGATTCCACAGATAATAGGGTTATTCCAGATGCCCTTGGTATTGTCATAGAAATAGCCAGCCATGACATTGGTATCATTGAGTAGGAAAACAGCTTTCATAATCTTAGGTAGATTCTGTGCAGCTTAAATGAAACTTAACTGTGAAGTGGGGAAGGGGGAAGGGTACTTATCCCAAAAGGTCATGGGGCCACCTATGTTCTTTCTGTTTAATGATGCCCTCCTAAATATCTTCTACACTGGGCAGCTATGGGAGGGATCTGTGGACTTGTTAACACAAAACTCACCAGAGCAAAATGAAGATTAACAGTGGCACATTCCTCCTTTTTCTTTCCTTTTTAAACTTCCCTTTCCAGCATAGATGAACCTTGAAACGTTGGCTCACCTACACCTTATACATGAAATGCTCTTTCCCCCTTCTTTTAGTCTCCTTGCCTTTTCTAAAATCTTTACTGTCCTTTGAGGTCTAGCAAAAAAATTCCCATCTCCCTTTTAAAACCTCAAAGGCATTATCCTTAATGAAGCCTTTGTATTTTCCTTTCCATAGTTAGAAATGATCTTTCCGTCTTGCAGTTTTTCCAAGTACTTGTTCCATTCTTATGCTCATAGGTATTATTTCATATTAGAGTGATATACGTACTGTATAGTATTCCACAGAAAGGTAACATAGTCATCTCAAAATGAAGAGGGCTTGAGTTCAAATCTCACCCCTCAGACATACTGGTCGTGTGACTCTGGACAAGGCATTTTAACCTCTCAGTCTTTCTGGCAACTCTCTGTCTGTAAATTGCTAAGAAAATGCCAGCTTTTGTTCGTAGAGAGAATTTCTTCCCCTGGGAGTTCACTGTGCCAGCACTCTCCTGTTCCATATATGCATCATATCCCCCATATCAAGTGAGAAAAACTCTTTGAGGAGAGAGAGCACATTTTCCATGTTTTTCTATCCCTTGTGAAGTCTAGTGCAGTGTTTTGTATGGAGTAGTCATTTGCTAAGTGGTGATTGTTCACTGAAAATTAATGACTTATGAAGAAAGCAGCTTTGGGAGTGGACTTTTTACTGGAATTATGTGTTCAAAAGATCTTTTGAAGGAGGGAAAAAAGATACTTTCGGAAGAAGGGAGAAATGTGCTGGGGGTCTTTCATGGGGTTGTTGAGAATCATAAACTTAATATTCAGAGTTGGCAATGGTATGTATGTTCTCCTGAGCCACATAAAGGAAAACAAAACACAAGGAACAAAATCGTTTTTCTAAACTTAGGGTCAGGACAGTGGACAGTCCCAACAGGCAAGAGCTAGCTATACCTCTGTCCTATCATTCCAGCCCAGGAACTCTTGTACTTGAGCATGGTGGGTGGTTTGTTTGCTTCTTCAATTCCCATGTTTGTTTCTTTGCTCTCTAGGGACAGCCCTGGTCCTAGCCAGATTACCCTTAGAAAAAATTGCTGAATGCTTCAGTGAGCTGTGTGCAGTTCAGGTCATGGCATTGAAAAAGGTGAGACTGTTTCAGATGTCTTCCCATTTCTGTTATTGAGGTAGCCGCCCAGGCCTCCCTTGGTGTATTAAAGAATCACGAGGAGACAGCTCAGTCTCAGAAGTGGGAAGTTCCCTGAATTTAAGAGTTCAAGTTCTAGGCCTGCTACTTTCTAGCTATAAAACCCTGGGTGAGTTTCCGTTTTCTTATCTGTAAAAAGGGGGTGTTATTTGTATCTCTCATGGAGTTATGGTAATAATTAAATGATGCAATGTATAGAAAGTGTTTTGTAGCCATAAACGGCACCCATTATTATTGTCATTATCGTCTTAGAATAAAAAAGATGAGGGCCAAGACCTCTTGATTTTCTGTTTCAGTAATTGATCTGTAATGATGCAGCAGATTAAAACCACAGGTTTCTTAGATCATGAAATATTTTCCCCCAGTTTTCTTAATCCCATTCCAAGCGATGACATGCAAGTGATGAGGGCCTGTTAGCACTGATTTAGATTTACTATACTAGATACTATAGGAAGATCAAAAAAAAAAAGAAAACCTAGACAGAACTTTGTTTAAGGTAGTCTATTTGATTTAGAAGGTGGGTCTGGGTATGGTGTTAACTGTGTTTTAACTTGTTCTTTCCTTAGCTGCTATCTCAAGAGCCCAGCAATGGCATTTCCTCAGACCCCACTGTGTTCTTAGATCGTCTGGCAATGATATTTAGGTAAGAAGTGGGGAGGACTGTGGATGGGGCACTAGACTGGCACCCATGACTTTAGGCAAGTGTTCTTTCTCATACTTCTATGGCCGTATTTGACTTTCCTTGTCCCTACCTGGAAAAGGAGAAGAGTTAAGCTTGCAGCCTAAAAGTGAAGCATTTTATAGTGTTCCTCAAGATGAAAGGTAAATCCTAAACATCATCCCAAGCCTATCCCTTTGTCAATAGATTCTTGTAAAATTATAAGCGAGTGATTGGATGCTGTGGTGGACAGATCACTTCTGGTGAGGCTCTTAGAATTGGAGCTCATTTCATCCCAAGAACCAGAGAGGCAGCCTGATGGATTAGAGTGGGGAAAGTGAGTCTGTAAGGGATTCGTACAGTTTGTAAGTATTCTGTGAGACCTGTAGAGATTGTGACAACTATTGAAACACCAAATAAAGTTTAACAACTACTGGAAAGTAAATAAGGGGGAAGAGGGGAGGAATGAAATGAAGAGCTGAGCATGGTGACCCGTGCCTGTTATCTCTCCTTGCTTCTAGGGAGGCTGAGGCTGGTGGATCACTCAAATTGGAGAGTTGGATGCTGCAGTAGGGCTAGAGTTAAGGCCTTGTAGATAGGGGGCAAGCAGGCTGCCAGAGGAGGGACAAAGCTGCTAAGTCAGAAAATGGAGCCAGGTGTGCACTCGGTATTGGGGTTGTCTCTGTGAAAGATTGTTAGGCTTTCCAACCTGGGCAAGAGAGAATGACCCCTGTGTTCCCCCAAAGTAAAAGAAGAGCTAAAGTGGGTGGATTCCCCTTTTTAAAAAAAATTTATTTTCAGTGAATTAGCATTTGGATTTTTATTCATTAGTTATGAACTGTTAAACTATAACCTTGTGTTAAGGAAAATCATTAATAGGTGGACATTCTAACTTAAAGGTAAAGGAGTTTAAGCTTAGTCTTTGCTTTTGTTGTTGCCCCAAAGTAAAAGGTTGTTTTCTTACAAAGGTTAAAAGAGGGTTGAAACCCAGATATCCAAAGTTCATTTACTACTTGCCTCTTCAAATCATTGGAGACTGGGATCTGAAAGAATAATTGAATGTGTTTCTCTCTAGGTTTACTGTTGGCTTGATACTGTTTCATTTTTCTAGAATAGTGAGAAACAGCCACACTTGACTAAAGCTCTTGATGTCTTCAAATCTTTTGATGATGGAAATGTTTTTCTCAGTTATTATGCTTTCTAATTGCTGATTTGAGGTTAAAGAGAAGAAATTCAAAATGTTTGCAGCAAATTGCTTCCTAAGAACTAGAGGAGTCTTCTCCAGAGCTAGACTGGTCACCAGGACTTTCTGGGTTTTAGAGGCTTGGGAGAGGGGTAAAATCAGTGGTTTGCTGGTGCCAGCTTGAACCTACAAGTCAATTATTGATTCCCCCCCCCCATTGTTAAATTTTCATTGTGAGCATTTTATACCCCAGAAATCTGCAAACTCTACAAATCAAGTCTTTTTTTTTTTTTTTTTAAGTGAGGCAATTGGGGTTAAGGGATCTGCCCAGGGTCACACAGCTAGTAAGTGTTAAGTGTCTGAGGCTGGATTTGAACTCAGGTCCTCCTGACTCCAGGGCTGGTGCTCTATCCATTGTGCCACCTAGCTGCCCCACAAATCAAGTCTTAAATTAATTGCTTTGTTGATTGTCTAGATTTAAGAAAATAATGGAGAAAATGTTAGTAATACAGATTTAACTTTTAAATGTGTCTTATCCATTTCTTCCTGTCCCCTCACCCTCACCCCCAAGCCAAATGTAACCATTTACCAGTGCATCTTTGGTTGGAATGGCTATTTCATTATCTGTAAAGGAATTGTGGTTAATTTGGAAAGGGAATTGAGGGAGGCATAATGAATGGGATTAATGTTTTGTTGGTGGGAGTAGTAGACATCACTGAATATATACATAAAGAGCTATTCTTTCAGAGAAGCTGTTGCTTCTTCATTACCTTGGGTCATTGTCTCTTTCCAGACACACCAATCCTATTGTAGAAAATGGACAGACTCATCCGTGCCAAAAAGTCATACAAGAAGTAAGTGCTAGTATGGGCTTATGTATCTAGGTCTCCTTCACCTTCCTTGACTGAGATCCAGGTAGTTGAAATGTGACCCTGGCAGACCCATTCCATTGAAACAGGCTGAATATCAATAAAAAAGGAGAATGAACCACCAAAGTAGACACTTCATACATTTCTTAGAACAAAGGCTGAAGGGGGCTGATCAAAAAACTCAAAAGAAAACCCTGCATTCTCTTTTTAGCAGTGTTGATAGTGCAGTACTTTTGAGAAAGCCACTAAATCTCCCTTCGCTCAATTCTGAAGGACTGGCTTTCTCCCTGTCTCAGTGGAGCTATAAATCAACAGGCATTTTTGGACAAATACTTTATAATCCTCTAAAGAAAATTATGTATATGTTAAATGTTTCTTACTGTACTTTACTGTGTTTGGATAATGAATGTGGACTCCTTTTTCCTTAAAACAACCCTTTTGTCCACATTTTCTCACTTTGCTGGCATTATCTTTCCCTTGGGAAGTGTATTAGTTCTTCTTTAATTCAGGGAGTCCAGAGGATAGGACAGTGTATGATTTTTTAATTTAATTTAATTTTATGGGGCAATGAAGGCTAGGGTCACACAGCTAGTAAGTGTCAAATGTCTGAGCCCAGATTTAACCCGCCCAGGGCCAGTGCTTTATCCACTGTACCACCTAGCTGCCCCCCTACAATGTATGAACAGTTCCATTCACTGTCAGTTATATAGCATTGCCACTTAGCTCTTAAGTTGCTTTGTATTTAATTCCAAAGATGGTTATGTCCCAGTGGGGCTGATCTGATCTCTAAGATGTATGTTTTTCTATCTCAAAAGCTCAGTCAGAGCCCTTTTATGAGGTAAATCAGTGAGTGCCACATTTGGTGGGCCTTCTTAGCTTCTAGCTGCTTACTCTTGATCTTGCTCTTTTTCTTCCTTTTTGGCTCAGATTTGGCCAGTTTTGTCAGAAACCCTGAACAAACACCGAGCTGATAACCGGATTGTGGAGCGATGTTGCAGGTGCCTGCGTTTTGCTGTTCGATGTGTAGGTAAAGGGTCCGCAGCCCTTCTGCAGCCCCTGGTTACACAGGTGAGTCCTCAGGAAACCATGTGGGACTCTCATAGGGGCTTGATACCTGGGCGGTCCTAGATGAGTCAGCCTTTCTGGTTGGGTTTTAACTACTCATTTGTAGTATGTGTTTGGTAATGAAGCTAGAAGGGCTAAATAATCTAAGTGATCTATAACATTCCTACTTTCAACATTGTGACAAGAAATGGAAAGCTTAATCTAAATGCTTTTTGACTGATTGTTACCAAAAGATGCTTTATATTTTTCCTGATAATTTAAAAAAATATCAGTTTTTGTTGTTAACATCACTTGTTTCTGAACATATCCTTTCTATCTCAAAGCTATCACTTGTGAAAAAGATAATAAAAAGAAAGAAAAAGCAGTTCAGCAAAATCAACAAGCATATCCACTATGCCTGACAGTATTCCACATTGTTTTTGGTCATTGTGTGTACTGTTTTCATGGTTCTGTTAACTTCACTTTGCACCAGTTCATATAAACCTTCCCATGTGTCTCTCAATTATTCATATTGTCATTTTTTTATGACAAAGTAATATTCCATTACATTCATGTATCACCATTTATCTTTAGCTCCTTCCCAAATTAATGGGTACCTACTTTGTTTTTCATTTCTTTGCTACTACATAAAGTAGTCCCATAAATATTCTGGTATAGATAGAGAGGGAGGGGGTGGGTGGGAGGGGTAGATGGATGAGTGGAGGGATGGATGGATGGATGGATATTGTTTGTCATTTATTCTTTGTTTTGGCTCTGCCTGGTTTAGGTATCAACACCATATTTGTGTCATAAAAGGAATTTGGTAGAATTCCACCTATTTTTCCAAATAATTTGTGTAATATTGGAATTAATTGTTCTTTAAATGTTTGGTAGAATTCTGGCTCTGGAGATTTTTCTTAGGGAGTTCATTGATGGCTTGTTTAATTTCTTTTTCTAAAATGGGCTTATTTGAGGATTTTATTTCCTCTTCAGTTAACCTGGGCAATTTGTATTTTTGTAATTTGTCCTTTATTCTTTTCTTTCTTTTCTTTCTGTGGGGCAATGAGGGCTAAGTGTCTGAGGCCGGATTTGAACTCAGGTCCTCCTGAATCCAGAGCCGGTGCTTTATCTACTGCTCCACCTAGCTGCCCCTTGTCCTTTATTCTTAAAGAGGACCATGACATCAGGGTGATGTCATGACTTGCAGGGAATTGGATTTAAGTGAGGAAGGGCTGTGCAAAGTCAACAGCCTCTCTCTCTTCCAAAGCCATCTGGGTCCAATGGCAAGATATATATTAGGAAGACTGGAGATGGCCCTAGATGTAGTAGAAGACTTTGGCCTTTTTTTCCTATCTCTGTCCTGGGACTCTGTGCCTACCAGTGAATCAAGGGGTATACACATTTTCTTCTTTTTTTTTTTTTTTTGCCCTCTCATAATTCCAAATTGCTTTTCAGACTGGATGGACCAATTCACAGTTCCATCAACAGTGTATTTAACAGTGTGCTTATCTTTCTTTGCGGGGCACTGAAGGTTAAGCGACTTGCCCAGGGTCATAGCTAGTAAGTGTCAAGTGTCTGAGGCTGGATTTGAACTCAGGTCCTCCTGAATCTGACTAAGGCCAGTGCTTTATCCACTGCGCCAGCTCAACCTATATACTTTTCTAATTTTTAATCACTAACAAATAATGTTAATGATTATTGTTTTTTAATATGTAATACAAACTAATTTAAATTTTTGAGAATTTGAGGTTATAAAGGTATTGAACCCCCAGTGTTTTGAAGAAGGTTTATCTGCCATCTTGATTCTCACAAGGCTTGGTGGGCCTTTAAGAGAATAGACCAGACTATCTGTTGTGCTTGTGTAGAGCTCAAGGACTTGTTAACTTTAGCTGATTACTGCTTTTCCTTGAACAGATGGTGAATGTGTACCAGGTCCATCAACACTCCTGTTTCCTGTACCTTGGTAGTATCCTGGTGGATGAGTATGGGATGGAAGAGGGTTGTCGCCAGGGCCTGCTAGACATGTTACAGGTAGGTTTATTTTTAGAACTAGTGCTGCCTCCTAAGCCTGAGAAGCTTAAGAAACTGGCTACAAATGTGATATTTATATTCTTCATCAGTTTCCTAGTTCTACTACTTCTTTTATGATATTATGTTCCTAGGCATGTTGATTTTCAAATACAATTGAACTAACCTTTAAAATCAGTAGAAATTTCCTGTCTTTTCTGTGGAAGGTCATGTATAGGAGAGTATGTCTTTTTTTTTTTTTTTTTTGGTGAGGCAATTGGCCTTAAGTGACTTGCCCAGGGTCACACAGCTAGTGTTAAGTGTCTGAGGTCAGATTTGAACTCAGGTCCTCCTGATTTTAGGGCCGGTGCTCTATCCACTGCGCCATCTAGCTTCCCCGAGTATGTCTTTTTTTTTTTTTTTTTAAGTGAGGCAATTGGGGTTAAGTGACTTGCCCAGGGTCACACAGCTAGTAAGTGTTAAGTGTCTGAGGCCGGATTTGAACTCAGGTACTCTTGACTTCAGGGCTCTATCCACTGCGCCACCTAGCTGCCCCTCCGAGTATGTCTTTTTAATTGCATAATAGGCACTATTTTCCTACTGGGCTCTCCACAGATATATGTGAGCATGCAGAATTTGGATGAAAGCTCCAAGTTTAAGACTGATTTTGTTTTGAATTAGCTGCCTGAGATAGCCAGCTTAATTTGCTTAGTAGCTTGGAAACGCTAGTTAAGATGCAGAAGTGGTACCAAGATCTGCGGCAAGTAATAGAGAAAGAAAAAAGCATCTGAGATGTTCTTTGGTTTATTCTTTTCAACTGATGACAGGATTTAGCAACAAGTAATTCAAAAGGGCTTAACAATATCGTTTCCATTTTTCCTGAGATAGCTTTTAATTTGAAATTGAGGGCACTTCATTATTGCGATAATAAAATTTTAATTATGTGAAATAAGCTTTTTTAGTTTTAGATTATCCACAGTGTAATTTACATCATAGGGTATTCAACTAATCTAGAGCTTAAGATGTTTTGAGGTTTTTTTGGTACCTTCATTATTTACTCAACCAAAATCAGTTTTCTCCTCCTTTCTAATTTAAAACTGTATTGTAATTTTCAGGTTGCCTATGTCAGCTCAAGAATTCTTTCACTTTTCTTCTGCTTCTGTTTTTTCTTTTCCTTTTCTTTCCCCCTTTTTACTTTCTTTATCCCTTTTGCCGCCTTCTGCCACTTTTCTTTTTTGCTTTTCATTTCTCAGCCATATATCCCATGTCTTTTGCCATCTGGACCTATTTCTGTCACCTACAAGTTGAGTAAATCTTAACAGTTGCTGAATGGCCAAATCCAGTGGCCCTTTCTCAGTGTTCATCCTTCTTGACCTCACTGCATCATTTGAAACCATTGACCAGACTCCTCTCTTGGACACTCTGTTCTCCCTGGACTTTCCTGATCTATTTCTTTTGGGTTTCCTTCCAACTGCCTGGCTTTTTCTTTATTAGATCATTTTCAATATTCTAGCTCCTAACTGTAGGTTTGCTACAAGATTCTGTCCTGCGTCATTCTTTATTCCTCCATCCTTTTTCTCAATAATCTCATTAGCTCCCATAGGTTCATTTGTTATCTCTATGCCAATGACTTCCAGATTCATAAATTAAACCCTGACCTTTCCCTTGAGCTCTGGCTCTACATAATTAACTACCTATTGGTCATTTCCAAACAGATGTCCCATTGGCATCTCAAGCTCAACATGTCCTCAACAGAACTTGTTCATTTACCCTCAAACCCACCCATCCTCCCAATTCCTATGAATGTCAGGCATGCCACTTCGGTGTCACCATTAACTCTTACTTTCCCTCCTCAGAATGTCCTGTCAGTTGCCAAGTTTTGTCACTTCTACGTCCACAAGATTTCTTGTCTCTCCCCTTCTCTCCAGTCACATGCCTGCCGTGCTAGTTCAGCCATCATAACCTTTTGCTTATATGTACAATTGTAATAGCTTCCTTAAGTGGTCCTCCTGCCTCCACTTTGCTCTCATCTGCTTCCTATGTAGAGCAGCCAGAATTTCTAAATTTCTAAATCATTGTCCTCATTAGTGTTACTCTTTCCTATTCAGTAAACTCTAGTGGTTCCCTTTTGACCCTTGGATAAAATGTCAGCTCCTTCAGCATAGAACTTTTTTCATGATGTGGTTCTAACTGCCTTCTCAGAATTATTACATGTGCTGGGCCCCATCAGCTCTGTTACTGCCAAACCAACTTACTTGATATTTCCTCCATGCTTAGAGCATTCACCATCATCCTCTCTTTTTCCAAGAACCCTTAGTTTCTTTTAAAGTTTATCTCCAGTGCCATCTTCTGTGGCCCTCATCCCTGAGCTGCTAGTGCTACCTCAAAAGTTAACTTGTATTTCCTTTGTATATGTTTTGTATTTATTATCTATGTACATGTTGTGTATCAGCTCCCCACCCCAGAGTGTGAGCCCCTTGAGGGCAAGGCCTGTTTCATTTTTGTCTTTGTATCCTCAGTCTCTAACATAGTCTGTCCCAAAGTGGGACTTAATAAATGCTTGTTAATGAATTGATCTTTCTTTATAGTTGTTGTTTTCTTCTTTGGCATGAAGGGGGGAAGGGTGGGTTATGGCTTAGACCTGTTCTTTCATTGGTATAAAGAAGTCCTTGTCATGAAACTCCTGCTTCCAATGCACATCAACAATTGTTATGCAAGTTATAGTCTCAGAATTTCCTAGGACCCTTGCCCAGGATCACACAAAACTGTGTACCAAAGAGTGGGGATCGAACCCTTGTCTTTTCAACTCTGAAACTCACTCTCTAACCATTACTTCTTGCTGCTTTTTTTTCTAGATAAGTCACTGCTAAAAGATCTACTTTTCTCTTTAGGCACTATGCGTCCCTACTTTCCAGCTCCTAGAACAGCAAAATGGCCTTCAGAACCACCCTGACACTGTGGACGATCTGTTCAGATTAGCTACCAGGTAACTCCCTGATAAAAAATATTTCTCTTGTCGCTATACATTAGCCATCATCTAATTTTGTTGTTCATTTGCTTGACCTTCTTACTCAGCATTTGGAATTTTGCAATAACAATAATTGTTAGGACGGGTAGGAGAAAATTATGAGATTACTTTCTTCAGCTATATTTTACCCTGAGATTGAGTACTGAACATTTTACCTTTGTTTTCTCAAAACAGGTTATTAGAACCCTGTTCATCCAAGTGATGTGGGAGATTTAGCATATGAATTTCTGGGCTTTCTAAATTTTTAAATTTAAACTGGAAGAGATTGCATTTTTACATCTTTTCTGCCTTATTTTACTTGAACTTTTTTTCTGCTTTTGTTTATTAAGCAGTAGTGACTTAATTGGAGATTGACTTTGTGTTGTAGGCTGCAGTAACCTTCTAGGAAAGAACCATTTGCAATAGTAGTAAGACAAAAAAAGTATCTTCAAGACTCAGGAGTAATTAGTCTTTTGAGATTTTCTGCTCATCATTCAAAACCACTTTCGGTTCAAAAATAGAGATTAAAACACAGTAAATGGGCTTTAGTCTAAAAATGTATACAACTGGGGGGGCAGCTAGATGGCTCAGTGGATAGAGTACAGGCCCTGGAGTCAGGAGGACCTGAGTTCAAATCTGGCCTCAGACACTTGATGCTTACTAGCTGTGTGACCCTGGGCAAGTCACTTAACCCCAATTGCCTCACCAAAAAAAAAAAATGTATACAACTGGGTGATTTGAATATGGCATGTTAGATTAAATCCCGTGATTATAAATTTTAGTATTTCCATTAAAAAAACATTTATCTTTTATATTACCAGTTGTCTATTGGACATTTCAAACTGGCTGTCCCAGTGGCATCTCAAACTCAACATGGCCAAAACAGAACTCCTCATTCCCTCAAAACCTACTCCTCTTCCAAGCTTTGCTATTTCTGGCAAAGGGATCACTTTTCTCCCAGTCTCCCAGGTTCATAATCTCAGCATTATCTTTCCCTTCTCACTCACCCTTGCCCCATGTGTCCATTCACTTGCCAGATCTTACCATTTCTATATTCACATCTCACAACTGTCCCCTCCTCTATTCACACAGCTGCCATCTCATCCCCTCGCACTTAGGTTACTGCTATGGCTTTCTAATTGTTCTTCTCCCCTCAGGTCTGTCCCTCCACACTTCTATTGAAGTGATTTTTCTTAAGTGTACATCTGATCGTGTCACTTTCCTACTCATTAAACTCCAATGACTCCCTGTTGCCTCTAGGATAAAATATAGACTGCTATTTACCCTTTATGTTTACCTGGTCCTATCCTATCTTTCTACCCTCATTGCAGTCTCCTTCTCCCTGTCCTCATATTCTGCAATCCAGCCAAACTAGCCTTCTTCCTGTTCTCTGCTAATGGTATCCCATTGCACTGGACTGTTTCCCCATGCCTAGAATACATTCCGTCTTCACCTCTGCCCTCCTCCAAAATCGCCCTGAATTTAGCTTCTCTGTATTTATTGAGATTTGTTCTCTAGAAACTTATCTATGAACTTGTCTCCCCATTAGAATGTAAGCACTTTGTAAGTTCAGATTGTTTCGTTATTTATATTTGCATCCCCATTGTCTCGCACAGTCCCTGACTTAGTGCTTAATAAACACTTGTTGATTAATTGATACTAACTGGGAAAGGGAAGAAAATAAGCATTTATGTAGTACCTTCTATGTGCCAGACACTGTGCTAAGCCTAAGCCCTTTACAGATAACTGATTTGATCCTCATGACAATCCTCTGTTAGATGTTTTTACTATCACAATTTTCCAGTTGAGGCAAATAGAGGGCAAATGACACAGAAAATGGTACATGGCTAGGAAGTGTCTAAAACCGAATTGGAACTCGGTTCTTTCTGACTCCAGGTGGTAAACTGCACCATTAGCTGTCTAGGACAAACTGAACCATTTAATGATTTTTCTTGAATAATTACAAATTATTTCCTGGAGTGGTTGGACTAATCCACATCTCTACCAATGTATATTAGTATTGTGTGTATCAAATCTACAGATGACACAAAGATCAAAGGATTAGCTAGCTTGTTGGATGAAAGAACCAGGATCCCAAAATGTCACCAAACTGGAATGCTAGAAAGTGTCTGAGGCAGGATTTGAATTCAGGTCTTCCTGACTCTAAGCCCATTGTACCACCTAATTCTATGATAAGTTTATACCCTTTCAGTAGATTTGTAAGAGTCTAAAGTATGATTCCCTTCTGTATGTAGAATTTGTGTTCTTGTATCTAACTTTTCTTTCCATCCACAGGTTTATCCAACGTAGTCCTGTCACCTTGTTGAGGAGCCAAGTGGTTATCCCCATCTTACAGTGGGCCATTGCCTCAACTACCCTCGACCACCGGGATGCCAACTGCAGTGTCATGAAATTCCTACGAGACCTCATCCATACAGGAGTAGCCAATGATGTGAGTAAAAGAGGTATCATCATCTTTACAGGGTTTAGCTCCCTTTTCAAACTGCTTTCAGGAGTGCTATGCCCTTGGATTCTTGGAGTGCCATTGTGCTCATCTATTCTGGAATGGCTGATATCATGTTAAATTAATCATCGGGCAGCTAGGTGGCGCAGTGGATAGAGCACCGGCCCTGGATTCAGGAGTACCTGAGTTCAAATCCGGCCTCAGACACTTAACACTTACTAGTTGTGTGACCCTGGGCAAGTCACTTAACCCCAATTGCCTCACTAAAAAAAAAAAAATTAATCATCAAATAATTTATTAAAGATCAGTTATTCCCACAGTGCTATGTTAGGTACTGTCAGATTTCAAGAAGTATAAGATACTTTCTGCCTTTGAATGTAGAGAGAAATCCTCATAAATACATGGAATGTTAAATAGCAATATATAATTTGTTTTATATAACAAATGAGTTGTATACCCAATAAGAGCTTCACTTGAATAACAAGGAGAGAATACTGAGTTGGGAATGGCTTCCTGGAGCTAGGGGTGCTTCATCTGTGCCATAAGAAGTGGGGTACCATATGGAAAGATAGAGAAGAGAGGGGAAAGATGGTGAGCAAAGGTTTCTTAATCATGAAATTAGGGGAGGAAAAAGAGGAAGGGAGGAAAAAATGAAGCAGACCAGTTTGAAGTGGAAAGATCATATAGGAGAATAGTGCACAGTAACGTCAGGGGTTTTTGAGGATGGGGAAGATACAAATGTGTTACTAGACATTAGGAAAGCCACTGGTAGTCAGGGAAAGGTTGAAGGTTGAGTGAGGTATATAGGATATAGGTAGGATAGAGAAAAAGAGCTGAGAAAAGGTTAGATTGTGGTGATTATGTAGTCCAACCCCTTCATTGTATAGAAGAGGAAACTGAGGCCAGGTTAGGTTTAGTTAATAAGCTTTATCACATTAAACACAATTGAGATTTGAACCAGGTCTTTTTGCCTACAAATCCCATTCCCCTTCCATTCTGCCATATTGCTTTTGGTCACTGCTAAGTTTATTAAAATGGCATAATAATCCAAAGGAAATATCTGACCAGTAGTTGGAGATATACCATTGGCACTTGTGTGAAGACACGGCTGGTGACTTAATTGCATAGGGGTGTTAATTGAAATCCAGGATGAATGAGTTCTTGAGAAAAGGACATTAGCCTGAACTTTGGATAATTCACATGGTAAGGAGTCAGGGAGGAAAAAGGAGACAAAGGAGCAGTAGTTTGAGAGGGTTAACAGTCTAGTATATGATAATATTGCTGAGGGTAGAGATAATTTCAGAGAGGAAAAGGGTATTGTCAGATGCTACAGGAAGGCCAAAGAAAAAGAAGACTGAATAACTGCCTTGGGAGGTCTTTGGTGACTTTGATTTTCTTGTGAGCGGAGTTTCAATAGAGTGGTGGGGACAGAAGCCAGATTGCAAGTGATTTAGAAATGGAAAATAGATTAGGGGCAGTGCCTGTGGACTACTTCAGGAAGTTTGAAAGGGAAAAGGGACAAGAGAAGTGGAAGTAGAACTGAAGTGATTTTTCCCATTTACATCTTTTTTTTTTTTTTTTTTGTGGGGCAGTGGGGGTTAAGTGACTTGCCCAGGGTCACACAGCTAGTGTCAAGTGTCTGAGGCCAGATTTTGAACTCAGGTCCTCCTAAATCCAGGGCCGGTGCTTTATCCACTGTGCCACCTAGCTGCCCCTGATTTTTCCCATTTAAAGAAAGGGCAGACCTATGGGGTTTGTAGCTAGAGAGAAAGGAGCCAGTAACTGTGGAGTAGGTACTATAGGCATTGTTAACCTTATTTTGGCACAGAGCATGATGACACTTTTAATAAGTATGAGGATTTGAATCTAAGCAATCCAGGTCTGATGCCTAGTTTAGCATTTTTTTTTGTACCATACTTAAAGGATTATGTTAAGGAAGGAGAGAGTGGTCATTGGTGTTACATTGGGGGGGCGGGGCAGGGCAGTGAGGGTTAAGTGACTGGCCCAGGGTCATACAGCTAGTAAGTGTCAAGTGTGTAAGGTTGGATTTGAACTCAGGTCCTTCCGAATCCAGGACCGGTGCTTTATCCATTGCCCCCCCTATAGGTATTACATTTTGGAGAAAGGGAAAGGAAAATAAATAAGGATTGACTTTGGAGTTGTTGATGAAGACATCACTGATAACTCTTGAAGAGTGCAAGTAAGAAAGGCATGAGAGTAGTTTGTCATGGAAAGAGCAGTAGGGCATCAAATATCTCTGATATCCAAGATATATGAGGAATTAACATAAATATAAAAGAGCAAGGGCAAAGATCATGACCACCAAGTGTCAAAAGGACACAAACCAGTAGTCCTCAGAATGACTGCAAATTCTTAACCATGTGATCAATTGCTCCAAATTACTAATAAATAGAGGTACAAATTAAAATAACTTTGAGGTTTCACACACTCGGCAAAAAAGAACTAAAAAACAAAGTAGGTTCTGTTAATTTAGGAAAGGGCTGAAGATAAATGGCAATACAGGAATGTTAATGAAATATTACTGTGCCATATAAAATAACAATATGAATAATTCAGAAATACATGGGAAGGTTTATATAAACTGCTGCAAAGTGAACCATGAAAATAGCATACACAATGACCACAAAACATGTAAATAGAAAGTACAAAAAAATGACACGGGATCCTGGGTAATTATGATGGTCAAGCTCGACCTCAGAGAAAAGTTTAGAATATGTATTTCCTTCCCTTTGTTGCAGGGGGTAAGGAAGAGTGTAATGGACTGACTGTAGATGAAGAATATTACATATACAGTCAGATATAGTGGACATGTTGATTGATTTGGTTGAATTGTTGGGGGTGGGGTAGGCAGCTGGCAGTTTTTGTAGCCATGATTTGTAACAAAGCCAACCAAGTGGGGAGGAATATAGAAGGTGGCACAAAAACAAGGGGTACCCAAAAAAGGGTCACTTTTTGTAAGATTAGAGTACAGGGTTTAGACTCAGATACCCTGGATTTTGTTTTCTTTTTTTTTTCTGTAAAATGAGGAGTTTGTACTATATGCCCTGCCCTTCTAGCTTTCAGTCTATCATCCTGAAGCATATGGAGCAAGCTCCCAAAAGAGATGAGAGAAGATAGAAGCAAATGTATGCTTAGCTTAGGCCAGGAAGAGATACACCTATTCCCTGGAGAAATCAGTGAAGGGAAGAAAGGCTAGGTAAAGATTTTTTGAGGGAAAGGGATTAAGTCTTTGGAAGACTGGTTTACTGGCTTCACTTTGTTTTCCTCCAGCATGAAGAAGACTATGAAGTTCGTAAAGAGTTGATTGGACAGGTGATGAACCAGCTTGGACAGCAACTTGTGAGCCAACTGCTACACACATGTTGTTTCTGCCTACCCCCGTATACCCTTCCAGATGTAGCCGAAGTGCTCTGGGAGATCATGCAAGTCGATAGACCGGTAAGAAAATTCTACTCGCGTTATTAAACTCTATAGTCTATTTTCAGAAGTCAAAAATTCCTACTACTTTTTGGCTCCTGGAGACTATTTTGGCTTGAAAACCAACTCTGATATTATTTACAAGGATATTGCTGGGTTTCATTTTGTTGGAATTCTGGGCCCTTTAAATCATTTATTAGGTTCTAGCTGTGTCTGTAGTAAAGCCAAATGGTGCTATGTGCTTTATGTTAATGTTATTAACAAATAAGACGGTTTCCCAAACATTATTTGTTAAAATAATGGAAAATGCCTATATGATACCATTAATGGTTACTAGCTATTGAAGAAATGTTAACTACTTAAGCTAACACAGGTATCACTGCTGATACAGACCCACCCAAGGCATGTGTCTTTAGAAGGACAGCAGTGTCTTATACTCCATTATAAATTTTAGTCTTCTGTTTAATTTCCAATCTTTTAAAATTGGCTTCAAGAATAGGAATAGGATCTCTTGAATGGTAGATTATGGTAGATCAATTTCTCTGTGTGTGTGTGTGTGTGTGTGTGTGTGTGTGTGTGTGTGTGTGTGTGTACACACACACATACATATATATGATATATATTATCTGAGACTATACATACATACATAAACACACATATATACATATACATAAAATGTCTCAGATTATAAGTATGAGGACAAGTTGTAGTAATGAGCACGTTGAAATAGAGTATGCCAGAAATATTAACACATCTTGGGTTGGCTTCAGTAAAGGGGCCCTACATTTTGCTGAATAAGATATTGGACTGCAATATAACTTGTTTGTTTTTTTGTTATAATTTTCTCTGTGGCTGTTATTGTACCTTAGCATAGTGCCTGGTACATGGTGGATGCCTAATAAATATTGATTGATTCGTACCTTGGTTCGGTCATTGAAAAGTGCTAGTTTTTTGCCAAATGGTAGATTTCTCTCCTAAGTGCTCCAGTTTTTTCTAACAAGTGTATGCAGTGCTATCTGTCTTTCCTAGGTGGCAGCATTTGGAGGAATATCTGGGTTTTAGCACTTATTCAGCAGTTAGCTTTATTCAAGTTTAGTAAGAATTTAAGCCAGCTGAAAGGAGATGTCAGTAGTAGAAAACATTTGAGAGCAGAAAAATAAGTGTTCCAGCAAGAGTTCTGATGTGAAGCCCTTGGCTAGAATATTTTCTTTAGGATATTGAAGCCAATCCAGGGAAGAATAATGAAAACAAGGAAATAGCTGAAATAGCTTATTTGAAAGAAAACCAAGAGGGGCAGCTAGATGGCTCAGTGGATAGAGCACCGGCCCTGGATTCAGGAGGACCTGAGTTCAAATTTGACCTCAGACACTTAACACTTACTAGCTGTGTGACCCTGGGCAAGTCACTTAACCCCAATTGCCTCACCAAAAAAGGAAAAAAAAAAAGAATTATAATTAGAGAAAGTAAAAGTGTGTGTGTGTGTGTGTGTGTGTGTGTGTGTGAGTGAGTGAGGGGGCGGGGGGAGTAACAACCAGATAGATGGGTTCTTCTTCCCCACTGATGATAGAACAGGAGGAAATAAGCATAAATAGCAGCAAAAGTGAAATTTAGGTTTTTAAATGAAGGATTGTCAGTCCCAAAGAGCAGGCAGATCCTGTAATATTACCAAAGAACACCAAGTTGATAGATTCCTACTGATATCCCCAAAGTTTGGGGGTTTCGGCCATTAGCAGGCTGTCTGAAGTTTGATTGCTGTCAGGCCCATCTAGTTTTGGCTTTTTGCTTCTCTTCCTCTCTGAATTACTTTGGATTTTTAATCCTGAGAGGAAGTTTGGTACTGATGAAAAGGTTCATCTCAATCGTTTTTGAGAATATGGCTTGGCAGCCACAAGCAGAAACACAACCACCCCAGCAAGATGACTGGTTTATAATGTGAGAGGACTCTGTTGGAAGTTCATCTGCTACTGTCAAGATGGGAAGTTTGGAGTATGCTTCTTTAGACTGCTTCAGTTACTTGTGAAGGGTTAACCTCAGGATTCGGGGGACTTGAGGGATAGCTTGACTCCAGACCTAGCAAGGTTAATAAAAGCTGCTGTGGGGGGCAGCTAGGTGGTGCAGTGGATAGAGCACCAGCCCTGGATTCAGGAGGACCTGAGTTCAAATCCAGTCTCAGACACTTGATATTTACTAGCTGTGTGACCCTGGGCAAGTCACTTAACCCTCATGGCCCTGCGCAAAATAAATAAATGCTGCTGAAGGACTCATTGCTTTGGCTAGCTGCTGTGCATGGACCCTACCACTCTGCAGCTTCCTTATTTCTTACCTCTCTTTTCTCAATACAGACTTTTTGTCGTTGGCTAGAGAATTCTCTGAAGGGTTTACCAAAGGAAACAACTGTGGGAGCCGTCACAGTGACACATAAACAACTTACAGACTTCCATAAGCAGGTTACTAGGTGAGTGAGTGTTGGGGAGGTTCTAAGGAATGTGGGGGTTGTGGGCAGCACAGAACAAACAGCTCTGACCCTCGTTTCATCTCTGCTGGAGCTCGTGGGTGTCCTTGTGAATCCATACCATTGTGTCTGTTCTGGATTGAATTCAGCTGCTACATACACTATGCATAGAGTAGAAAAGGATTACATAGTGTAACCCTTGAACTGGAAGTTCCTTTCTAAAGCTAGATTTTAGTAGGCATCAATAATACTTTATTACGTGTTCTTTTTATATTAAATAATGTCATAGATGAGGTAGGTGAAGGGAAGTTAGTGCTTTTCTTTACATACACATCTGACGCTAACACACAAGCAGTAGGGCATGAATTCTTATAATGATGATGGAAGGACATGTGCTATGGCTTAGCGTTTCAACAAGTGAGTTTCCCTGCCATAGGTGACACACACAAATCAGGAATACCAGTCATTAATACCAGGATTTTCCTTGTGTCCATGCCTCATTCTCTGTAAGATCTTAAAGCTAAACAGCAGAGCTTTGAGAATGGGATTTGGTGTTGAATTGTCATCTCACCCTTTCGAGTCCTGTATTCATGCCCTGACTGTCTCATTGAATGGTCACATCATATCAGCCAAGGCATTTTCTGAGCCTTGGTCTCTGTATCTGAAAAGGAATCTATTTATATATATATATTTGCACTACCCACCTCACAGTGCTCGTGTGAGGGGGTAAAATAGTAATATATGTAAGGCATTTTGTAAGTGTGAGGTATGATAAAAGTATAATAAGCTGTTATTATTTATTACTGTTACCTGCCTGGACAAGTGATAGAAGTTAAATACCCTGTGGAGAGTTGGTTTATTTTATATCACTTTTCAAAATAACTAAACTGTAGCATTTCCCAAAGTGCCCCACGGGTTTGTTTTCATCATTTCTGGCCTCCGTACTATTGAGAATTGCTCTGCAGTCATTAAATCTCACTGCTCTAGAAATAGGTGTTGTTTCAGTAGTAGGCGAAGTGTTTGTGTATGCATGACTGAGGAATGACATGTGACAGCCTTGTCACATTTTTCTGGAAATGGGGATTTCCATTTCATGAGGTATTTATATATAATTCTTGAAGTAGCCTTATAAAATGGCTTTAATCTCCTTATAACTGAATTTGTTCGTTAGAATTGTTACCTCCATAATGTTTGTGTGTAGAGACAGTGAGGGAGAAAACAGTAGCTGTGCTTTTGCCTGGTTCTCTTGGATTTGGTCAAGTGGAAGGCAGAGTTGTGTTCGTTTATTGATGATTTTTCCTCTTTTTCCATCAGAATAAAACTTTAGAGAAAATGTGGTGTAGTAGAAAGAATTATTTTGACCTCCCCCACTTTTTTCATATTCTGAAGGGAGGGACCCTTTCTCTCCTTGTTTCCTGTACTGTAATATCAGGCAAAAGAAACTAGATTTAGGAGACATCAAGAATAGAAAGTAATGGTTGTCTGTGTCTTATTGACTGGTCCTCAGTTCTTTCTTTCATATGCAAGAATGGTACAGTTGCTCACCAGAGAACATTTCAGGCTTACAGTCTTTTCTTCTTCCAGCCATAGACATAGGTATGAACAATGACACTATGGAAATCCAAGAATAAATTCTGGTTTTAAGTGTGACAAACTAAAGAAATCATGGTGACAAAAGAGATAGAAAGAGTGCTCAGTCTTATTTGTTTAGATGAAAACCCTTTAAGAGTTTGGAGATGTCAGTCAGAAAGGAAGTGGGGTGGGAGGGCTTTGGGGCACACTCACCCCCGGCCAGCTCTAAGATAATGATGCCCTACAGCCCCATATTGCCTTGATAGTGCTTGTGTGTTGATGAAACAACAGGGTGTCTCTCATTGGATCAACACAGGTTCTCAGGTTTGACTTCCTTGTTTGGAAAATTGATTTAAAGCTTGGAAAAGCCCCCCGCAGTTCACACATTCACAGTTGCACCGGCCTCCTTGCCTTTCCTCACATGAGACCTTCACCTCACAGCTCAGTGTCTTGTCCCTGGCTGTCTCCCCACCTGGAATTCTTTCCTTCCTCGCTTCCAGCCCCCAGCTCTTCTGGCTCCCTTCAAGTCCCAGCTTAAGACTCACCTTCTCCAAGAAAGCCTTTCCCAAGTCCTCTTAAGACCAGCCTTTTCTCTCTTGATTATTTCACATTGATCCCACCTGTGCCTTGCTTGTATGTAGTTGTTGAATGTTGATTCCCCAGTTATACTGGGAGCTCCTAGAGATCAGGAGCCCGTTGTTTGTTTAGTGGTGGTGCTGAGAGTCAGGGTTTGGGGCAGAACAAAGGTTGGCTTTTCTTTGTTAGCTCAGCCCTGAGGACAGTGTGGGTACACAGTAGGTGTATAAAAAGTGCTTGTTGACTTGATTTCACTGTATGAGATAAAAGAGTGAGCTGTGCCAAGCTGCAGCCTTGGCTTCCCTGCATGGTTCATTGCTAAACAAGTTTGGCAGCTCCTCCTAGAACAGCCTGTGACATGATGGTAAAGAGTGAGCAGACTGCAGAAAAGGCAGTGCTGGTGTCGTTCTGAAGAGGCCCTGGGATTATTCCTCACCTTTTACAGTTAATTGGCTTCTTTCAGTTGCCTGCTGCCCTTACGCTGCTGGCTCTGTGACTCAGCCTGCCTTCTGGGTGTAGAACCAGCATCAACATGTTAGAGATTTGCCATCCTAGCAGAGAGAGGGGGAACTGGTTCGGTTTCATTTTAGCAAGCCCCAGCGTGCTTTTACAAGAGCATGGGCAACCTCCTGGCTTTCAGAGTTATTCAAGCCCCTAAATAAATCTCTCTTTTGACACAGACTACCAATAGCTAGAATGCTTCTCAGTTCCATTTCACATTTCTCTGTTCTCTGCTTTTATGTCATGGGCCCTCTGGTAAATTGCATGAGGATCCTCAGGGCAAGGAGATGCTGCTGAATGAATATAGGCACTGCTGACTAGGGCAGGGGTCTACAGCTTCTGACCCACATTGTGATGGGCCATTCTGCATCTGCTTCCTGTCCCCCCAAATCAATATTGAATCCTTTGCTTACTTATGTTCGTGACCACCTACCTGCTCTCAAGCTAAACCCCAGAATTCCATTCAGTAAATCTTCTCCCAGCATGCCAGGTAGAAGACAGTACTTTGGCATCCCCTTTTTAGGGTTGTTGAAACACTGTAAAGACAAATTAGAAAGACTTAAAATCTCTCACCAGTGCAGTGGCCCACCATGATTCATTCCAGAGGACTGATGATAGTTACTGCTGCCTGACTCTTGACCGAGTGGTGGGGTATTCAAGATGCAGAATGTGGCATACATTGGACAGCATGAGGGTTTATTTTGCTTGCTCATGCATATTTGTTACAAGAGGGGGGTCCTGTCATTTTCTTTTAAATTGGGAGAGGTAAGAGAGACAAAATAAATGCTTGTTAATTGAAAAAGAAAATTAAGTGAATAAAAAAAAATCAAAGGTTATGGACCTGGAAATTATGGAATGGAGACTAATAAAGATATTTGGACAGCAGGCTAAGAGAAGGAAAGGATCTAAGTTTTAAAATGTCAGAAAGGAAACTTAGTATGAAAAAAAAATTGAATGTCAAGTTTCCAGAAGAGGTGCCAGATAGAAAACAGCTGAAAAATAGCTTCCGTTTCTTACTTATGATCATTGTGGCAGGTATTCAGGTTTGATGGTTTTAAAGTGATCAGGGACTTTATAGAAAGTTACCTCCCAGCAAAGAAAATTGAGGGCAAAATTGGGAGTGGGAGCCAAGAGCTCAGACTTTGGGGCCTATCTATTCTCTATCCATCCATCATTCTACACAGCTTCTCTGCATTACTAGCATTTTGGCTTCAGTTGTTTTTATTTAAAATTTTGATTCTCTGATGAAAGCATACAGTATAAAAAACCCCAGAGGCAGTGGCTCACCCCCACCCACCTCCTCCCAAAAGAGAAAGACGTTGAGATTTCAGGCCTTAATAAAAGTGGCTTTTAAGACCAATAAGAGTACATGTAACCCTAAAAACGAACAGAGAGAGAGAGAAAAGCAGAGTCTGGAGGTAGGAAGAAGCCCAGGTCTTTGAAGATCTTCCAGGAGTTAGTCGAAGGCCTTTTGTAGGATCCAAGTTACTCTTTATTGCTGGCCTTGAGCCTGGGGCGGCCGAGTCCCGTGTTCTGTCACTAACCACGATTGCCACCTCTTGGATTGCTGACCTCTCCCTCCTTCCCGCATCAATGGCCTTGTTCGCTCTGGTTGCTGCCCAAACCCTCATAGTTAACTTGCCTAAGAAAGTTAATTGTCGAAATTTGTTAAATGTAGGAAGGAAAGAATTTCCTCGTTGCATTTTTGGGATGGAGGAATGGGAGATCACTCCCAAGATTCTGCTGTTTATTCAGATCTGGGTTCTGACTTGGAAGGCTTTGCATGAAGTGGGAAATTGGAATGTAAGTGCCTGAAGCCTTGACTTTTCTTCTCTCCTATCCTGTCCCATCACTCCTTGCACTTTTCTCCCTTGATGCCTGGAAGGTATTGGTCACCTGGACTCATTCCAAGCATGGTGGTATTCAGAAGAAGATACTAGGACTTTTTGTGTTGCTCCTTAATCTATACGAGGTTAATTCTTCCAGGTTGTTGAAGCCGGGTCCAGAATTGTACCCATTTTGTTGTCATGTTCCAGTGTCAGTCACATTTTTGGTGCCAAACAGTGTTTTGAAAAGATAGAATGAAGTTAATGCATTCCAGGTCAGTTCAGTGTTGATGTGCCCCACAGGAAGCTGTGGTGTTTGCTTGAGGACCATATCCAACTTCCTCCTCCTCCTCCTCTTGCTGCTGCTCTACATGCTTCAGCTCCTCTCTCCTCCCCCAGAAAGAAATCCCGAGCAGCCTGTTCAACTAGAAAATCAGTGACTGATGTAGATTTAGTTTCTCATCCAAACTTTTCTAGCCTAAATTATGCTTCTGAGTAGAGGAGAATTTAGTGTAATATCAAGTTAGCATAGAAAAAAAGAACCTCAGTAGAGTGTGTACTTGCTTTTTGCATTGATTAGAGGCTTTTGCTACTTAGCATGCATTTGTACCAAGATCTTCAGCCAAAATAGAGCATCCAAAAAAGATGCTTTTACATTCATCTCAACCCTTCTTCAAAACACACAATCCTTGTAAAGCTCCCAATTAAAGGATAAACATGAGATGTGGTCAAGGAACCTTGAACCAGAATCTCTGCCTGGGTTGGAATATTTCCCAATCAGCACAGTTTGAGTTGCTGTTTTTCATCTTGATTCACCTCCTCTCTTCTCACTACTAAACCTTAGAATTGACCTTGTTTCTTTCCAGTGCTGAGGAATGTAAACAAGTTTGCTGGGCCTTGAGGGACTTCACCAGGTTGTTTCGATAACTTGAGCTCCTGTATGGTGCCTGTCTCCCAGGTGAGTTGAATATTATCTCCAGCTTTGCAAGAGCTTTCAGGCTGTTAGTAACCACTCAGTGATGATGATTAGGTCTCACTGAAAGCAAATACACAGGGCTAGGGCATGAGGGTCTGAAGAATTTAAAATATTTAATGATCATTGTAGGGCATTTTTTTTTTTACATATAAGGTATTTTATTTTTTCCATTACATGTAAAGATAGTTCTCAACTTTTGTTTATACAAGCTTTACAATTTCAGATTCTTCTCCCTCCCCCCTCCCCCAGACAGCAGGCAATCTGATATAGGTTATATCTATATATCTATATAAGAATAATTTTAATTTAATTTAAAACAGTTTATTCATGGAGAAAAGTGACACACATATATACACACACACATATATATATATACACATAATAACATTAATCCTATTATTGTAGGGCATTCTTATAACTATATGGCATTAATTGACATATAATGAAGGACGAGTTTTCACTTTCTTATGGAATTGAGCCAAACTTAGACAGCATTGATCTGTTTCGGACTTTCCTAGACAATCCCTTTTTTCTCCCTCTTTCCCTTTATTAAACATACACAAACATAGACAGTCAAAATTATTCTTAGTGCAGTTTTAATTGTTGGAGTGAAATTCCAAGTCCTAGGGGTGTTGTCACTTTTCTCCATGAATAAACTGTTTTAAATGAAATTAAAATTATTCTTAGGAAGTTCACATAAAAGGTAACAAGCAGTTAAATCTTGTTTATATGTCTCATGTAGTGGATGACTGTTTGGGGCATGAAAGACTTTGGTGGGGTTGGACAGAACTACTTCCCTAATAATGATTTATATGCATTGCTTCTCAGTCTGAGTTTTCACAATTAGCAAAATTTCTACTATAATAATTGGAAAGCAGCACTGAAAGTTTTGGCACAAGCCAACGAAAGAGCTGATAATCCACTGCTGGTGGAGCTGTGAACTGATCCAGTCATTCTGGAGAGCAATTTGGAACTATGCTCAAAGGGCTATAGAACTGTGCATACCCTTTGATCCAGCAATACCTCGCCTAGGTTTATGTCCCAAAGAGAAAAAGACCTATTTGTACAAAAATATTTATAGCAGCTCTTTTTGTGGTGGCTAAGAATTGGAAATCAAAGAGATGCCCATCAACTGGGGAATGGTTAAGGAAGCTGTGGTATATGATGGTGATAGAATATTATTGTGCTACAAGAAATGATGAGCAGGATTGATTTCAGAAAGGTCTGGAAAGACTTGTATGAACTGATGTATAGTGAAGTGAGCAGAACCAAGAGAATGTTGAACACAGTGAAAGCAATATTGTTAGGTAAAGAACTATGAATGACTTAACTATTCTCAGCAATACAGTGATCCAAGACAATCCCAAAGGACTAATGATGAAGCATATTATCCACCTCCAACTAAAGAACTGATATTGATGGAACAGACTGAAGCTTGCTATTTTTCACTTTCATTTTTTTCTTTTCTTTGAGTTTCCTTATACAAAATAACTAATATGGTAATGTTTTACCTAATTGCATATGTATAACCTATATCTGATTGCCCCTCAGGGAGGGGGGAAGGAAGGAGGGATAGAATTTGGAACTAAAAACTTTAAATATTTTTAAAATGTTTATTATTTAAAAAAACAACAACAATACAAAGCAAGAACTGGCTCCTGCCTGCTGCTATGTTCTTCCATTCGGCTGAAGAATCTATCTACTGAAAGCTCAGCAGTGCAGGAGCATGGAGCCCAAGACCCCCATCCAAGGTAGTTCTTGTCTGTGGTACCAGTTAGAAAAAAAGAAAAAAGCACTTCTGTGCGTTGGTAGCTTGTGTTCTTAAGGGGATGTTGTGAATGGGTAGGCAGGATTCCAAGGCCTGCAGTCCCTTTTGGTTAAGTGATGAAGACCTTTCTGCTTCAAACAGTTGTTTGCTCTGTTTACAAGAAATCCTCTTGGAACCAGTCTCTATTCACGGATTTAGTGATTGCCCTTGGTGGAAGCCCAGTTGTTGTATAGATGGGGCACAGCTGAGCCGGTCAGGCCAGAGAAGTGGGGCAGGTGCTGGGGGTAGGGTGGTGCCTCTGCCCAGTAACCTAGTTCTTTAAACAGTTTACTCTGCACTGATAATCCACTGCCCTCTCTTTCTTTTCCCAGGAATGTCTTTTTATTAGAAGACAGGAAAATCGAAACCCAGAATGTGTCTCACAATCAGAAACCTTCCTTGTGGCAGAGGGACTTTCACAGCCTTTCACCAGTGCTGTCACAGCCAACAGGGAGAGACTCCGGCCTCCTGGGGCAGTCCTGTGGGGAGTTCTGTGTATGAGTGAGAGGGCAAATCAGAGTGATTTTTTTTTAAGAGATGGCTGCAGCCTGTCCAGCATGGTGGGAGGGAAGCTGGTTTCCTGATGGACGCATTTTTAAAAAGGGAAAAAAATATTTAAAAAACAAAAAAAAAAAAGGAAAAGCTAAATGGAAGCCTGAAGAGAAACATTTGCTTAGCAACAAAAAAAGCCCAGAGAAACACCACCCTAAAAGTAGCAAACTTTCTGTGGAATGCAACAAAAACCACATGATAGAATTGCTTATGGAGACATGGGCATTGAGATGAATGAATCAAATGGCTGCACTGGGAAAGTGGAAACTTACATCTTGGAGGCGTGGGGGGAGGGGGGCTATTTTGTTTTATTTTGTTGGGGGTAGGGATCCAAGTGGAGCAAGGATTTCTCCCACCTTCCAATTCTCTCCCCCTTTAAACTTGATGTTCAGACAAGGAACAATGAGCACGGGAGCTAGAGCTAGTCCTGACCTGTACATGTACTTCACCAGTAAGTCAGGGAAGGATGGGAGCATCCAAGTTCAAGCCCACCCCAACTCTGGCCCCATTCAGACCCTAAGTCTACTTGCATCTGGCTCATCCAGTCGTCGTCAGCCTCGTGGAGAAGAGTCCAAAACTGGGGGAGTCATATATATATATATATTATATATATATATAAATTTTCTCTTTTTTAGGTGTTTTTTTAAAAAAAATTTTGAGATATTTTTTTCTTTTTTTTTTCCCAGATATGGGAAAGAGGAAAAGGGGTTGAGATTTAAAGAGGTGTGTTTTACGGGGCTGACCAATAACTTTTATTCAAAGATTTGAAAATTATTTGATGGGGGTGGGGGGAGCCAAAAGCAGATCTTAACATTTCAAAGCAATGTAGCCCTGCGCTGGTGTTGGACTTGAGCGCATTGTTCCGTCTGGTGTTGTAGCCATCTCGAGAACAAACCAACAAGAAAAAATAAACTGAAAAACAACAAAAAAAAATAAATTAAAAAAATGTTCATTTGTGTTTCTGTCTTACCTTCTTCTGTTTGACATTTTCTTCCCCTAATTTGCTTATTCAATGGACAGTCCTCCCCTCTCTTCCCTGGTTTCCCACCTCCCCCCCCCCCCAAAAAAAAAAAAAAAGCTTTGAAAAGGTCTAGATTAATACTTGGATCATTTTACAAGAAGAAGACTGACTTCTGCCTGGGGTGTTGTTCTCTCATCCTTCATAAGGACCTGGTCCCAGTGTCCCTCAACTTTTTCTTTAAAGTCTAAAATTCTTAGGTTGAATTTCTTCTTTTTTTATAGGTCTTTATGGAGGGTAGGGTACCTGCACCAACTGATAAAAACGCCAGTGGCATATACTGTCCAACACACCTGTAGTGAGGAGTGCCTGGGACTCTTAGGATCACCCGCCTTTAGGAGATGGCAAGAAAGTGATGCAATGGCTTCAGTGCCAGGCAAAAAAAGGTGAAAGCATCCCCAGGCAGAGCCCTGGGGGTGCTGGGGAAAGACAGCTGAGCAGCGGGTCTCTGCTTATGTCCCCGGCAGTCAGCACAGGGCTTGGCACACTGAGCACTTAACACATGCTTTTTCTGCGCATTTAGTCATCAGTTCCTTCATTTTCCCCCTGGAAGTCAGCTAGTGTTTATTAGATTCCTACTATGGACCAGACATCATCTCTTTCAAGGATGAGGGCTGGTCTTTGGAGGAAGGTGTTTCTAATCTCTTTGCATTACTACCATCACTTGTGACCTGACCTGTGTCTAGTCAGTGACTAGCTTCAAAGTCTATGAGCGTTGTCGATTCTGGGTGATGGGAACAATGCCCCCACCTTAACCTGTTTAGCCAGCCAGCATTGCCCCTGAGATGAAATTGTCCTGTGCTTGACTCTCCAGTATTTGGAATGATTCAGACATCCTGACAGAACTTCCTAAAGCTGCAGTGGCAACAGCACTTGATCTTTGTCCATCTAAAGAATTTGGTACTAATAGGGGGCGTGAGGGCTGAGGGAAATAAACCAGTGATGTGAGTCTGTCTACACTGGCCATTGTGGCCCCTATGGGAGAAATTGATGAGTCTGTCACAGCTAGACCTGCTAGCTAATGTGCTGGTGTGTTCTCCACAGTGCCACAGGTATATGCCTGCTTTAATACAATCAATCCCAACATGTGCTGGTAATTGTGGGCCATTAGCAAGGACTTAATTTATGGTGACAGCACCTCTTTAATGGGCAGGAGACTGCTGAACTCTGCCATAGAGAAAGCTCTCTTAGTGTTTTTTGTTCTTTAAAAGAAGTAGCTTTAAGAAATAGACATCTTGGGGCAGCTAGGTGGCACAGTGGATAAAGCACCAGCCTTGGATTCAGGAGGACCCTGAGTTCAAATCCAACCTCAGACACTTGACACTTACTAGCTGTGTGATCCTGGGCAAGTCACTTAACCCCAACTGCCTCACCAAAATTAAATAAATAAACAAACAAACAAACATCTGTTTCCTGGCAGGGTCTTAACCCATTTGGGGAGGAAGCACATCCTAATTATGCTTTAATCTTGGCCAATAGCAACAACTTCTTACCAAGTGAAAGCTGTGATATCCTAGAGGGGAAAGGTCTTCTCCAACTTAAGATATAAAATGGTTTTTTATGACCTTTGTTTATGCAAATACTAAACTAAAAGGAGTAGATTCCAATTAGAATGGAAGAAAGGTTGGTTGGTTTCTTTTCCAGTGAGAGGTGGGGCTGAACTAAGCCAATCCAACTCTTTCTATAGCACTGAACCTAAGGAGTGAGTTGTCATTGTGTATCAAAATGACTGTCTTAAGGCATCATAGGATCCATGAGCATTTATTAATTTCCCACTGTATTCTGGGCACTGGGGTTACAAATGTTGTTTGTCATTTGTTTTCAAAGAGGACCATGATATGAAGGTGGTGCTGTCATGACTTCCACTGAATTGGATGTAAGCAAGGAAGAGCTGTGCAGAGTCACCAGCCTCATTCTCTCCTCCAGAGCCATCTGGGGCCAGTAGCAAGATACCCATCAGGAGGGGCCCTGGATGTTTAAGGCAAATGGGTTTAAGTGACTTGCTCAGGGTTACACAGCTACTAAGTATCAAATGTCTGAGGCTGGATTTCAACTCAGATCCTCCTGACTCCAGGGCCAGTGCTCTGTCTACTACGCCCCCTAGCTGCCCTCAGTGATACAAAAAGGAAACTGAGATACTCCCTGTTCTTAGGAAGTTTGCATTCTACTAAGGGGAAATGCCATATTCACTGGTCAAAAAATACAGAATGTTTACCCCCAAAAAAATAGTATGGGTGATGGGGCTTCAATACCGGGGGCAATCAGGAAAAGCTGAGGGGAAAAAGCCATTTTGAAAAATGCATATTAATAATCAGAGCACCCAATTGCCCTTCCACCACTTGATGTTCTGTATGTTAAAAAACAAACCAAACCCCATTATACCTTAGTTAAGCCACAATACAAGGATTGGGTAGAAATGATTAAATAGCAGTTTGAGTGTATAAGGGGCATAATCTAAAAAAGTTAGCTGCTTTGACTATGAGCTTCCCAAAATCATGTCTCTGAAAATTAATAATTGACATCATTGTGAATTCAACAACTGTCCCGTGGACACTAATAAGATGGTTTTATGAGACTAACTGAAAACAAATGGGCAGCTAGCTGGTGCGGTAGATAGCATGCTAGTCCTGGAGTCAGGAGGATCTGAGTTCAAATGAAGCCTCCAACACTGGCTGTGTGAACCTGCTCGTCACTCTACCCTGTTTGCCTCTATTTCCTCATCTGTAAAATGAGCTGGAGGAAGAAATGGCGGATCACTCCTATATCTGCCAAGAAAGCCCCAAATGGGGCCCTAGAGAGTTGGACACGATTGAATGATAACAAACTGGAAATAGGGTGAATTGTACGTTCTTATCATCCCTCAGAATGACAGGATAATTTTACTACTGAAATAGGCACACTAGAGAAAGTAGGTGAAGGGCTTAGACCACTGTTATCGAGAGTGCCGTGATCGTGAAAGTCCTCGCCACGCAGGCATTTGACGTGACTTGTGCCTAAAACGTGAAGCATCTTGCAGCACAGCCTAAAGCACAGGGTTTGTTTTTATCTGTACGAACAGCGATGCCACTAGTTCTCTTTGGAGCTTGTTGAATAGGTCTTTAATATCACAAGCTCTCCTGTTTTCCCACATTACTGCTCTCTTCGGATTACCTTCAATCAAGCAAACCTCCAACAAACAAGAGACTGAAAGACCCAGGAGGTGGAGGGAGGGGCTGCAGTGACCACAGCTTGCAGAGAATGCGGGTAGGAAGGGTGAGGCACAGGGAGAAATGGAAAGATTGGAGGGTGAAGGCCAGCTACAGGGATCTCAGATTTGTAGAGATGGTGATGAAAAGATCGACGTTTTGGCCATCCCAGTGAGTGGCTGAGATGATATGAATTACTGTGTAGTTAGGTAAGCCCATTTCACTGACCTTTGGTTGGAAAGCAGGGCTGCTCTGGATCTGCTGAGGAATGAAGTGAGACATGCTGGTTAACATTGGATAGATGTTGGGGCTCAGGAGTGGGGGGAGGCAGCGATGCTCGAAAAAGGTATGAGCAACTCAGACAAGCCAATACATTCATAATCTTTTAATGTTAATATGGCTTATCAGCCATAGTTCACCCTCACAGCAATTACAAATTACATTGCAAAATCCCATTTGCTACTGTGGCCGTCTGCTGTGCCCACAAAAATGGGAATAGCTACCACCTTAAATTGTGGCTCCTTTGGGAAATGTGTCCTTTAGGAATAAACAGCTGATGATGTAGATGAGAGATCTCCAAACCCCTGGGAGCTGCTACTGTCCTCTTATTGGGGGCTTGCCTGGCTGGCAGCACTTTTTCCTTCCATTGAAGGTGGAGAGGACAGAAAGCATTCTTCCTATGTGGAAAGCACTGCCTTTTCCTACTAGGTCCCAGAAATCCCCTCTGAACGTGGCTGTGGCAGCCCAGATCTGAGCATCCTCTTCCCTCTGAGCTCCTGTTGGTGGAGAGAACCCAGGGGCTTCCCATCCCCCCCCCCCCCCCACACACACACACACTCTGAGCGCAAAGCCCTCTTCAGCAGACTAGGCGTGGCCCATGCTGACTCCAAAAGCAGCTGGTGGGGCTTCAGCACACACCGAAGTCAGTTCTTGTATAAAAGCTAGTGAGGGATGGGTAATGATTGAGTAGCCACTTCACTGATGCATGCCCACTTGGTGAATGGGCCAGGGCCCTGTGCCAGCAGGGAGGCCCTGTCCAGGAGGCACAGAGGGAGCAGGCGGCAGTCGCTGCTGTAGCTGCCAAATGTGATGGAGCTCCTTGAACTGCTGGACCATCCTGTCCTTTAGGTCTGGGTTTGAGATCTGCAGCCGGATGCTGTCAGCTGACCAGGAGAGCTCCCCAGAGAACATCTCTAGGAGAAGCCGAGCTGCTACAGGCACCACCTGGAGGAGAGGGATAGGGAAGGAGATGGGCATACTTGGAGCAGCTGCCATCTCCAACACTCCCGTTGAGGCAGGGGAGAATTGATGGGACTCTGCTGCAAGGAGCCTCAAAAGTGAGCCAATCTGCTCACTCTGCTGATGAGAAGACTGGGCCCTTTGACTCCACAAGCATTTGTTAAGCACTTCCATGCTAGGCCCTGGTCTAAGTCCTGGGGATACAAAGAAAAAGCAAACACACATCTACATTCTAATGAGAGAGAATATACAAGTCGAGAGAAGATGGAGTAGGGGGCAGCTAGATGGCGCAGTGGATAGAGCACCGGCCCTGGAGTCAGGAGTACCTGAGTTCAAATCCGGCCTCAGACACTTAACACTTACTAGCTGTGTGACCCTAGGCAAGTCACTTAACCCCAATTGCCTCACTAAAAAAAAAAAAAAAAAAAAAAGAGAGAAGATGGAGTAGATGGAGGGTTGTCTCAGTGTCTTCCACCTGCAGCTCTGGACACTAGAAAAGGCCTCCTAGAGGAGGTGACATCCAAGCTGACTCCTTTTTTTTTGGCAGGACAATGAGGGTTAAGTGACTTGCCCAGGGTCACACAGCTAGTAAGTGGCAAGTGTCTGAGGCCGGATGTGAACTCAGGTCCTCCTGAATCCAGGGCTGGTGCTTTATCCACTGCACCACCTCACTGCCCTCAAGCTGAGTCTTAAAGGAAGCCAGGGAACCTTTGAGAGGGTGGGTGGGAAAGCATTCTAGATGTGGAAGGCACAGAGAGAGGGGAGATGGGAGTGTAGCCTGCATAGAGGGGAGTAACACAAGGAGATTGGAAAGACAGGAAGGAGTCAGGTTGTGAAGTAGTTGGACTTGTTTGGTCAATACATACCTGTACAGTAATGAGTTTCTTCTCCTTAGGTTTTTTATCAGGCCACTCCTCCCCAAAGCAAAAGAAAATCTCAAAGGCTGGTGGAGTCGTGGTCTGGCCCTTTTGAAACAGGATCAGCTCTAGAGTAGAAAAGAGAACCAAGAGGTCGCATTTAGTAAGACCTAGTCCTCAGCCTGGCACCCATCCTTCAACGCCCAGAATGGTCAGTGGGGGAGCAAACCCTCGTGACAAAAGTCAGGACAGGGACAGGATTTAGGAGCAGATGGGGTCATGAGAAATCCTAGAGGAAAGCAAAGGCAGATGGCCGGGAGAGCAGAGAGGAGGGCCTCACCATTGAGGAACTGCTCAAGACTGAAAAGCTTTGTCGTCTTCTCTCGTTGGATGGGTCTTGGTGTGGCAGAGGGTGTGGCACAGGGTCCGCTCCAGAACACTTTGCACTGGCAAAGACGGATGGCATAGAGATCCTGGCCCTGGAGCTGCAGGATGAGTCCTCGGTCTAGCACGTCCAGTAACTGGTGGGTGTAGAAGCGCTGCTTCTCACTGGGGATGCCCTCGGGACCAGGAAAACGTACCTGCTCGAGGCTCACCGGGCCAAAGAGTTCCACTTGTTCCTGGGTAGCCTCCAGCTGGCTGTAGAAGAGGCGGCAACCCTGGGGGTTGCTGATGGTGAGGGAATAGGGTGGCTGGCCTCGGTACTGGAACTTGATCTCCAGGTCAGTCACTGCCGAAGGGGACAACCCAACACCTGAACCCCGTGTGAGCCACGCCACGATCCCAGCTCCCTCTACAGACAACCTCAAGCGTGTCTTAGGCAGACGTCACTCTACCTTGCCCACCCTCTAACTAGTGCTTCCTTTTCCTAATGGTGCCTTTGGACCTCCGGGCCTCAGTCCCGTTACTGCGGCCCTGGATCCTTCTTCATTTCCTCTGAGATTATCTCCACGTTAAGTGGTTTTTCCCTTGTTTGTACAGTTGTCTGCACGCTGTCTGCTCCATCAGACTGAGCTGCTGGAGAGCAGGGAATAGCTAGCACCCGTACCATGCTGCCTACCGCCATGCCCGGCACCAGGGAGACACAGAATAAAATACACGCTGACTTCACTTGGTGGAGGGGATGCTTCGGGCCTCTGTTTCCAAGGAAGCCCTCGTTTAGCCCAGCCAGTGCTAAATAGTCTTCCATTCCTTCCTCAGCCCTCCCCATCCCCAGCCAAGGGGTCCTTACATGGCAGCATGTGGGGACTTATAAGTAGCTCAGGAAGCAGCTGCTCGGGAGGGGCAGGCAAGTCGGCAGGCAGAGGCCCAGGCTCCAAGCCTGTAAAGCCTTCGGCAAAACTGGCAGGGGGGCCAGGTGGAGGGGCCAGGAGGGGAGGCTCGGGAGGGGATGGGCCCAGCTCAAAAGGTGGCTGGAGACTGGGAGACGGCCACTTCTGTTCTTCCTTCGGCAAAGCATAGGAGGCCATGGAGGGGGCAGGTTGTGGGGGTTCTGTAGCCCAGAAAACAAAAGTCATTAACCCCCCCTCCCCAGAAGCCCTCCCAAGAAAACTCCAGACCCCACAGTGTCTGCTACCAGGTCCAGCACTCAGGCCTCCCTTCTTTCCTCCCCACCCCACCGCAGTACCTCTGCTACTCTAAGGGTTTGGTTTTTTCTTTACACCAAGCCCCCAGGCCCCACCTGTGATCCTCAGAGACGGCAAAATCTTTTGTAGCTAGTGGAGAGAGAGAAGAAGAAATCATTGGTATTATGATATGAGGCTATAGATGCTGATGCCCCTGTCTTCAGCCTTGGCTGGGCCTGGACTAGCAATCAGGAGCCCTGGGATTGGATGCCAGATCAGGCAGGTCACTCAACCTCACTTGTCTAATGATCATTGTTTTATCTGTGTTCTCTCTCTCTCTCTCTCTCTCTCTCTCAAGATTGTTGTGTACACAGAGCCACTTTGGAAAGGAAAAAGACGACACAAATAAGAAGCATGGGTAGGAAAAATCCTTGGGAGAAAAGGAGACTTGGAAAGTTCTGAGAACAGTCCCCCAAATGGGGAAGGACCACCCTTTGATGGCTCTCCATCACCTATTAAATGAAGTGCAAACCCCTCCTAGGGCTGAGAGTCCTCTATGGTCTGGAGCCACACTCCTTCCCTAGCTTTATCTTTCATGCCTTCCTTAACTGAGCTTCTCTAATAGCTGGGTAGCTCCCATGTGGTAAGCTCCTACTGTGTGCAAAGAATTGTTGCTAGGCTCTGGAAGTGATCAATTTTACTTAAGCCCTACCTTCATGGAGCTTGGGGGGGGGGAGGGAGAGGGGAGTAGATTATCAGTGTATGCCACATACACAGGTAATTATAATATTCGGTGGCACTTCCTCTCCACTTGCCCTAATACACTTTGTGTGAGTTTTGAGGGAAAAAGAAAGGGTCCCTGTCCCCTTTGGGTGGGCTTTCAGAGAGAGCTTCTAGGACAAGACGGCCCTTGAGTTAGAATGTAAACATGGAACCGGTTTTGCTTTTTGTTAGTGTCTCCAGCACTTAGCATAGGGAATGGCATACAGTAAGCACTTGGAAAATTAATTACCTGATTGGGGTGGGCTTTTAAAGGATGAAGAGGGATTTATCAAATGAAAAGGCATTCCAGGTATAGGGAATAGCATGAGGTAAGAATGTACAAAGTATGGGGGCAGCTAGGTAGTGCAGTGGGGCAGCCAGGTGGTGTAGTGGATAAAGCACCAGCCCTGGAGTCAGGAGTACCTGAGTTCAAAATCCGGCCTCAGACACTTGACGCTTACTAGCTGTGTGACCCTGGGCAAGTCACTTAACCCCAATTGCCTCACCAAAAAAAAAAAAAAAAAAGAAAGAAAGAAAGTACAAGGTATGTACAGGAGAGGGACTGGCTCAGCGGGGCTGGAGGAACCTCCAATGAGAAGACTGGAAAGGGAAGGTGATGGCAGGCAGGCTGTGGTAGGCCTCGAAGGCTAGGTGGACAGAGTTTAGACTTCACTCACCCGGCGGGCAGTTAGGAGCCACCGAAGATATGTTAACAGAGGAATAAATTGGCTCTGCCTAAAGATAGGGGCGGCAGGAGGGAGTGCCACTTAGTAGGTTATTGAAACCAGAGAAGCAGGTGGTGATGAGGAGAAACACTGGGAGGTGAGTAAGTAGTGGGAAGAGGGAGTTGGCAATGAATATGAGAGCCTGGAAGGGGGAATCAGTAGGACTCTAGCCAGCTGGCTTTGTTGTGACACAAGGAAAAGGGAAATGACAACAAAATCACCAAGGCTTTGGACATAGAAGACAGAAGGAAGAACCAGCTCACCAGGAAAGTAACAAGACTGGGTGGGGACAAGAAGAACTTGAGGCAGCAGTGGAATATCCAAGTGGAGACTGGGGTCTGTGGCTCAGGAGAGAGGTCAGGGCTGGAGAGAAATCTCCCGAAATAATCTATGGATGGAGGGAATGGAAGGTATCTCCCTGCCTCATTGGGTTTCTCACAGCATTTTACCAAGATAATTCTCATGTTCTCCTTTATGTTATGGCTATTCGGTAGCTAGGTAGAAAATTGGCTAGCATGATAGGCTTGGAGTCAGGAAGACCTGAGGTCAATTCCCACGTTAGACACGTGTTAGCTGTATGACCCTGGGCAAGTCACTTAAGCTGTCTTAGACTCAATTCCCTCATCTGCAAAATGGGGATGATAATAGCACCTACCTCATAAGGTCATTGTGTGGAACAAACAAGGTAACATGTTAAGTGCTTTGCAAAGTCAGAAGCAGTATAAATGCTAGCAGTTATTATTGTGGACATGTCTTTTTCAGGGGATATCCACTCTATATCCCTCATGTCTATCCTAGGAATTGGAAATGCCTTGTACTTAATATCTGCTGAATGTAGGATCTTAGAAAAAGGAAAGGGACAACTTCCAAAGAAGTCCTCAGATCTGTGGAGGACAGGGTTTAGAGGCACCCCAGTCCCCAACTCAACCTGGTTCTATTTCCGCACTCACCTCCTCATCCTCCTCCTCTTCTTCACCAGGCAGGGCCTCTGAAGGAAGGAAAGAAAGGAGAAGCATGGGAGGAAGTGGTGTCCAGGGCCTCAGAGGTTCCATGTGGGATGGCAACCAAGGAGGCTGAGACCCCAGATGAGATTTACACCTCCTGACGCTGCCCTAACATTGAAACCCCTAAGAGACCAGGACAGATGCATATTCATTCAGAGTAAATCATCAAGGGAGGCCTGCTTTTCTCTCTTCTCTCTTCTCTCTTCTCTCTTCTCCCCAGAGGTTTCTGAACTTACTGCCGCGTTCCCAAACCCTAGGGCCAACTCCAGGCCAAGCAGGGCCAGCTCAGTAGGAGTCAGTTCCTGGTCTGCTGGACTTCCTCATGGAGAGGGGGAATGTTGTCTCTGGAGACCCTGTCGAGGGTACCCAGACACTAAGTTCCAGGAAGAATCTGTTCCTAACTGCTCTCCTGCCCTTGCAGAACCCTCCCCCAGGAGCATCCTGTAGGTCCAATCTAAATCAAGAGATCACACCTAGAACAGCCTGTAGTTGGAGTGGACTCCCAAAGCCAAATATGATTCCTTTATCACCTGCTGGGACACAGGGTCTATCATAAGTCTGGAGCCGCAACTCCAAGGTCATCCATTCCAACCCCCTCATTGTACAGAGAGGTTAAGGGATTTGCCCATGGTCACACCAGGGCAGGATTTTAACTCCTATACTCCCTCTACTGCTTTTCATCCTCCCACACCATGAACCTAAGGAGAAAGAACCAGCTGCAGGGAATTGGGAACCAGGGCAGCTTCCAACTCACAGAGGTAAATGTCCGTTGCGGACTGCGGCCAAGCTGGGTCACTTGCACCACTCCCCAGGGTCCACCCCCAGGTCTCACCCCTAGGGGTCTCAAGGACCCACTTGGGGCAGGGGGAAGTACCTGCGGGAGTCGGGCACGAGGCACAGACCTCGTAGATCTTGTACGGCTGGGGCGGCATGTCTCGAGGCCCATCATAAAGGAGGCGGAATTCGCGGCTCTTGTTGAGGGCACAGCGAAGGTTGGCCTTCCATTTGGCAGGATCTGCCTCATCCACGCCTTCTGTGTACTTCCCCGTCTCCTTGGCCCAGGCCTGGAGGGGCAGGAAGAGTAAGGTCTCCAACCCTAACCCCTGAGCCCCACGGCTAGGAGTGAAGCCAAGACAGACCGCACCCTACTGTAAGTCTCGGAATGGGTCCTTTAAGCTTGGCAGGGGGGCCAACAAGCAGGTGCCCACCACCTGAAAGAAACCTGGGCTGGTAGGCATTTTTGGAAGTTTGACCATCTCTTGTTCCCCAATTCTGCTTCACTTTCTCTCCAGCCTCCAGGCAGAAACTGATTCCTAAAGCTCTTGTCTATGCAGAAGATTGGGAAACACACCTTCTCCCTTTTCTTAACTATAACATTTATCACTTCTAGTTTCTGCTTTGCCACTGACAGATTAATTAGGCAAGTCTTGACTTCTCTGTCCCTCAGTTTCCTCACCTATAAAAATGGAAAGAGCCATGCCTATCCTTCCCCACCACATGATTGCTGGGGATCACATGAGAGGCAGTGTGGCGGAGTAGAGAGAGCAATTGGACTCAGAATGAGAAGGGCCCTGGGTTCAAATCCTGCCTCTGGCTCTTATTAGCTATGTGATGATGGAGAAGTCACTTAAGATCTCTGAGCCTCAGAGTCAGTGTCACACAGCTTAGTAAGTGTCAAGAGGCAGAATTTGAACCCGAATCTTTCCCTTTTCAAATTTAACACCTTCCACTAAGCACAAGCTATTTTTGTCCAATGGAATTCTAGGTGTCATAGGTATGTGAAGCCAAAAAACAAATGTGATGGATTACTGTCACTAACAACATGCCTATCCCCTTATCCTCTGAGTGTGGGAGGGAGAACGGGGCCAAAGTTCAAATCCTAATCCAGAATACAGAGTTGGAGTTGACTGCTGGGTTGTCAGCAAAGCACACCCTGTGGGGATTACGTCATTTTTCTGCAAGGCAAGGTATTGTGTGAGGGTCTGAGGCCTAAATCCCCAGCCTCCTCCCCTGTCCCCTGATGTCCCTGCTCACCTTGAAGATGGTGTTGTCATCCTCATCCTGGGTGGGGCCGTGCCTGGTGGCATGGCGCCATGGGATATAAAAGAGTTTACGCTCCTCATTGACCCACTGAAGGCCTGGGTACTGGCAGCTGTTCACTTGGGCCACCAGCCAGGGCTTGAGCCGCACCCGGCGAGGCGGGGGTGGCACTGGTAGGGTCATGGCAGACTGCTGGACCTGTGGAGGAAGTCAGGTGGGAAAGCTGGTCCCAGATGAAGAGGCTGAAGGAACACTGGAGTCTGGGGCCCACCAGCAGCTGTGCTGCTCAGACCGGACTTTTTGCTTTGGACCTGAACGTGTCTGACACCCGGCTCTACTCTCACAGGCACTTCCAGGGTAGTCTTGGGGAGGGGATCCTCACTCCCATCTTCATCTCTTGTTGCCTTCAGAGTTACTAAACAGAGAGGAAGCCCAGAATAAATCCTGAGCTACATCCATCATCAAGGATACTTGTCCTACCACACCCTCCCCAGATAGGGGCCCTGAAAATTTAGTCCCATCCACCCCTTTCTATGCTTCAGTCACCTCATTTAATTTTATATTTGGAAGTGGACAGAAAAAGAAAAAAGGGAATGGGAGAGGGGAAGAAAAAGCAAGAGAGGTCAGGGGAAGAAGGAATTGGAGCCCTGTGGCAGTGTATTTTAAAGAAAAAGCATGCGATTTGGAGCTGGCAGACCTGTGTTCAGATCCCAGCTCTGCTAAAATGTGGATGGCCTTGGTCAAGCTATTTAACTGCACTGAGCCTCGAGTTCCTCTATAGGAGAGAAGGCAATTGGTCATCCGGCTGTGCCTAGGTCTTTTATTGGATTCTTCTTGCATCCAGTGAGAAGGGAAGTTTTTGGCTAGCCCTGAATCTCAGGGAGGTTTTTTTTAGCCCGAATTTGCTTCTTCACAACTTCTACTCCTTGCTCCCAGTTCTCTCCTTTGTGGCCAAGAATAATAATAATATAACATGGTTCATATACAGCCCTCTTTTTCCATCCTTTTTCACTGGTGAAAATATTCAAGTTTGTTGATGTTTATAAAGTTCATAATAATAAAAGGATTTTCTAATTTAAGATTTTAAGGAAGTAAGAAATAAGGTTTATTTTCTTTAAAAAAAATATTTTAAAAGAGGGTATAGGGGCAGCTAGGTGGTGTAGTGGATAGAGCACCAGCCCTGGATTCAGGAGGACCTGAGTTCAAATCTGGCCTCAGACACTTGACACTTACTGGCTGTGTGAGCCTGGGCAAGTCACTTAACCCCAACTGCCCCACCAAAAAAAAAAAAAAAAAAAGAAGGTATACATTGCCTGCCTACTCAGTGAGGGAGGGGGAGAGGAAGGGAAGGAGAGAATTTGGAATTCAAAATTATTTTTTAAGATGTTAAAAATTGTTTTTACATGCAATTGAGGAAAAAATAAAATAGTAAATAAATACATTTTTAAAAATAAAAAAAAGAGGATGCCCTCTTCCATGTGACAGCCCATCAATTATTTGAACATAGCCCCCATGGTCCCTTCTGAGTCTTCTCCACTTGAACCTAACTGGGTCTCCTGATTCTCAGTCCAATGTTCTCTCTAGTTATACCACACCGCCTCTTCCTCACAGTAAGTTATTCAGATCTTCCTTCCCACACCTAGGATAGACACTGTCTCCACTCACAACAAAAAAGTCTAGTTTGTGATGACTATGTCAAATTATACTTGATCTGAATACAAAAATCTGGATTTGTGTGTGTGTGTGTGTGTGTGTATACACGTGCTCACAGATGAAAAGGTGCACTTAGAGCATGTTTATTTATGTATTTCCTGAGCAAGGAATAGAGGATGTCTTCCATTTACTTGGGGGCATCTCTGCCGCTGAGGACAATGAGATTATCGGGCAAATGATTGAGTGCTCAACAGAGGCATATCTGGAGAAAATGTTGGAGTTTGGGGTTTGGGAGGAGGTCACCCAAGTTCATCTCCCCAGTTAGAAAGGCAAAGGGAAGGTATGGTACAAAGAAGGGGGGTGGACACGTAATCAAAGATGAATGTCTCATTGCCTTACACAAAGCAAAAAGTGGCAAAAGGGGGATGCCAGGAAGGGAGAACATGATAAAAAATAGTCGATCTATTTATCAAGTGTTTTGGATGGTTGCAAAGCGCTTTCATATTCATTATCATTTGATTCAATTCTCAACAACTCTGTGAAGTAGATAGGACAGGCATTTTCCTGTTTTATAGTGAGGAAACTGGAGCTCCCAGGCTGTCATTTCCCCAAGATCAGAGCAAAGAAATGACAGAACAGGAACTCAACCCAAGTCCAAATTCAGAGCTCTTTCCACTAGACATGATGTTTTCTCTCCCAGTACTTCAGAATATCATAGGATCAAAGATTTACATTCATAATTCAGCCAATGGGTACCTTTTCCACAGAAATCTCAACCTTCCTGTAGCATGAAGAAGGTGGTCCTTAGGAGTTTCTGGAGCCTCCCCCTCCAAATCACATTCTAATAAACTTTCTGATGAAGAGCCTCCTCAGGCTTAGCTGGGCCAGTCCTTGACCAACAGATAGCCCAACTGGGTCCACAATCAAAGAACTGGGTAGTACCTGCTAGAGCCTGTGAGTCTAAGCTCAGGCCCATGTCATTATGCTGAAGTAGGATTTTAGTGTAGGCTTTCAAATATTAGTCCTATTTTATAAATGAGCAAACTTTTATAAAGGGGTTAACTTGCCCAGATTCACATGGCTAGTAAGTATTGGTCAGGATTAAAGTCTAGCTCTCTTGATTCCAAGTCTGGAATTCTGTCAACTATGCTGATGATTCCCAAACTGTGTGAACTCAAAGAGGAACCTGGGTTATCTTAAATTTTTAAGGAAAACACAATATTCACATGTGTCTCATGCACCCCTCAATCTTCTAGCTTGAGGTGGTTCACATTTCCAACATTAGATCATGCTACGTTCTTTGGAGTTTGAGATATGCTTAATATGTTTTTTAAATTTACTTGTACTTTGCCTACACAAGCAACTTTTTTAGTGTTCTTGTTTGCAACTATCATATCTTTGCAGAGCTAAGATCTTGGCAGTTGCTGTGATAAAATGTAAGGTTTGCAAGAAAACCAGTGTGGAACAGGAAATGAGGGTGATGGAATCCAATTTGATTCCAAGGTTTGAGAAGTTGCACAGTGTCCAACAGGAGTGCATGTGGGCACGTGTGCGCGAGCACACACACACACACACACCCTCATGATAGCTATGGCAGATAGTTTGGCCCAATGGATAGAATGCTGACCCTGGAGTCAGGAAGATCTGAATTCAAATGTGGCCTCAGATACTTCCTAGCTGTGTGACCCTGGGCAAGTTAATTAATGCATTTGCCTCCATTTCTTCATCTGTAAAATGTGCTGGAGAAGGAAATGGCAAACCACTCCAGTATCCTTGCCAAGAGAATGCCAAATAAGGTCATGAAAAATAGGACACAACTGAAAAATGACTGAACAACAGTCATAGTAGTAGCAATAGCAGCAAATATTTATATAGCGTTTAAAGGTCTGCAAAGCATTCTACAAGTATTATCTTATTTGATCCTTACAACAATTATTACTCCCATTTTCAGAAAAGGCAAATAGAGGTTAAGTGACTTACCCAGAGTCACATAGCTAGTAAGTGACAGGCAGGATTTGAATTCAGGTCTTCCTGACTCCAAGTTAGGGACTCTACTACACCATCTAGCTGCCACAAGTAATGTGGTTATTTAAGAATGAAATTTTAAAATAATGTTTTTCTCTCATATGTATTTTTAAACAGCTATTAAATTAAAAGAACATAAATACTTATTAAGTTGTTTGGACCTAAATATGTAATAAACAGAACTATTAGGTATTTCTTTCTGCCTGGGGATAGCATAAAAAAATTACTAAGATGTTGACAGTGCCAAGAACTAAGAACATTTGGCAGATTTTCTGATCCTGCCTCATCTATCTCTCACAAAGTCAAATGCCTACCTACTGTGCACTAGGTGTATGAGATACAAAGAAGTGAGATACAGACCCTGACTACAACTTAAAATCTAATTGTTTATAAGACACCAAGAAATACTAACACTAAAAAAAAAAATAGAAGAGAGTCTGAAACATCTCATTACAAAAACAACTGACCCGGAAAACAACCTAAGAATTGTGGGACTACTTGAAAGTTATGATCAAAAAAATAATCTGGATAAAATATTACTTGAAATTATTAGGGAAAATTGCTCTGAAGTTCTAAGAGGTAAAATAGAAATAGAAAAAATTTGACTGTTCACCACCAGAGATCCCAGGAGGAAAACTTACAGGAATGTCAGCCAAGTTTCAAAACTCTCAGGTTAAGGAGAAAATATTATAAGCAACAAGGAAAAAACCTATTTAAAGACTGCAGAAATACAGTCAGGATTTCACAAGACATAGTAGTTTCCATCGCAAAAGAGAGTCGATCTTGGAACATTATATTTTGAAGAGCAAAAGAACTGGGGTTGCATCCAAGAATACCTTACCCAGCAAGTTGAATATAATTTTGAGTGGAAAAAAAAGGTCATTTGATGAACTGAAAGACTTTCAGGTGTTTAACAAAAAGAGCAGAAATCACTGGAAATTTTGATATAAAAGATCCAGAAGAAATATGAGGAAAACATTAAAGACTAATTACAAGGCATGCATTAAAGTCAAACTGTTGACTTATAATATATATGAAATTGTTATCAGTATTCTTTAAATTGTCATCATTACTAAGGTAGTTTGAAGAAAGGTTGGGGCCGAGTTGTGTATGATGATGATTCTCAAAAACAAAATTGGGCAGGAAAAGGTAAAAGGGAGCAAGTATATGATAAAAATAAGGTATGAAAGGAAGAATTTATATAGAGGAAGCAATTTAGGGTAGAGGGGCTGGTAATGTTGGATCCTTACTCTCATCTGGGTTAAAGAAAAAACAATGGATATCCGAAAGAGTGTAGAAGGCTTTGGAACATGTAGAGAGGTAAGAAAACTGGGGGACAGGGTGAGGGAAGGATTTTTGGAGGGGTGTGTAAATTGGGATTTGGGAGTGTGAGGGGAGAGGACCGGAGGACTTTTGGAGGGATGGGTGAAGTGGGGGTTGAGAGGGTATAGGGAGAAGATAAGGTAAGAGGGATAGGGTAAAAAGAGAGGCTGAGAAAGAAAATAGTAAAAATTAGAGGGAGGGAAATTCACAAATAGTAATTATAACTTTGAATGTGAATGGGATGTTTATAGCAGCTCTTTGTGGTGGCAAAGAACTGGAAATTTCAGGGATCCCCATTAACTGGGGAAATGACTGAACGGGTTGTGGTATATGGTTGTGATGAAATACTACTGTGCTATAATAAATAATGAATTCACTGATCTTAGAAAAGCATAGAAAGACTTGCACAAAATGATGAAGAGGGAAATGAGCAGAACCAAGAGAATACCATATACAGGAACAGCAATATTGATTTAAGAATGACTTTAAGGGGGCAGCTAGGTGGCGCAGTGGATAGAGCACCGGCCCTGGATTCAGGAGGACCTGAGTTCAAATTTGGCCTCAGACACTTGACAATAGCTGTGTGACCCTGGGCAAGTCACTTAATCGCCATTGCCCCCCAGAAAAAAATTTTAATTAAAAAACCTAATTGTTTTTATAAAAATAAAGGGAAACATAATTGGAGAGAGATCAAATCTTCATGGTTAGGTCATGTCAAAAAATGGAGATTAGTGCATGCACAGAGTAAGCTCCTTGAGGTCAGGGGCTGTTTTTTTACCTCTTTTTGTATCCAGAGAACTTAGCACCGGCCTGGCGTGTAATAGGTGCTCAGTAAATGTTTATTGAATGAATGGAGGTCACTAGGATATTGAGCTGATGCAAAATTCCCCGCTTGGAGAAGCTGGAGAACCTGCTTCCAAAAGTGTTGTGATGACACAGAATAGAATCTTTTGGAGGGACTTTGAAGCATCTGTAAATATTCTGCCACTGGTTTCAGTCTGCTAACCATGTGGGAAGGGAAGAAAGTAAGCATTTATATATTATATCTACTATGTGACAGGTACCATGCTAAGCGCTTAAAACAAACAAAAAAGAATATCCTATTTGATTCTGGTTTTGTTTTGTTTTGTTTTTTTGTTTTTGCAGGACAATGAGGGTTAAGTGACTTGCCCAGGGTCACACAGCTAGTTAAGTGTCAAGTGTCTGAGGCTGGATTTGAACTCAGGTCCTCCTGAATCCAAGGCCAGTGCTTTATCCACTGCGCCACCTAACATTATAACATACCTAGGAAGTAGTGGATAGAGCCCCAGGGCTGGAATCAGGAAGACCTGACAAATCTGACCTTAGACACTTGTTAGCTGTGTGACCCTGAGCAAGTCACTTAACCTCTATCATTATTCTTTGGTGTAAAATTGCCAAGGAGATACTTTTTTAGAATTAAAAAAATTAAGAACATTTCATTTAGAAGAACGAAAGGTCTAGAATTACAAAGGAAATCATGAGGAAAAGTAAAAAATGAAAGGGACGTGACATTATCAGACTTCAAACCACATTATAAAGCAGTAGACATCCAAACTATTAGATATTGCTTAAGCAAAAAAGTTGATCAATGGAACAAACTTGCTAAGCAAAAAAAAATGTGTTCTTGTTCAGACATGTCCAACTCTGTGTGTCCCCATTTGGGGTTTTCTCTGTAAAGATACTGGAGTGATTTACTATTTCCTTTCTCCAGCTCATCTGACAGATGAGGAAACTGAGGCCAACAAGATGAAGTGACTTGCTCAGGGTCACACAGCTGCTAAATGTCTGAGGCTGGATCTGAACTCAAGAAGAGCAGTCTTCCTAGTGGATAGAGCACCGGCCCTGGAATCAGGAGGACCTGAGTTCAAATCCGACCTCAGACACTTAACACTTACTAGCTGTGTGACCCTGGGCAAGTCACTTAACCCCAATTGCCTCACAAAAAAAAAAAGAAGAGCAGTCTTCCTAACTACAGGCCTGGCACTCTATCCACTGAAACACCACTAGTCTAGTGTTTGATAAATCCCCAAACATAAATTAGCGGAAGAGAGACACATTTTGAAAAGAACTGTTTGTGGCATGACTTTACATGTATCATTGATCTCATATTGGTTGCCTTCTTAATAGATGAGGGAGGGACCAGAGGGAAGAAGAGAATTTGGAACTCAAGATTTAAAAAACATAAATCTTTTTTTTTTTTTTTGGCGGGGCAATGGGGGTTAAGTGACTTGCCCAGGGTCACACAGCTAGTAAGTGTCAAGTGTCTGAGGCTGGATTTGAACTCAGGTACTCCTGAATCCAGGGCCAGTGCTTTATCCACTGTGCTATCTAGCTGCCCCCAAAAAACAAATCTTAAGAAATAATTTTTTTTTAATTTTAAAGAAAGCTGTTGAGAAAACTGGGAAGCCATCTGGTTAAATGAGCAACTTTTACTATTAACCACAATAACTTGAAAATGGATATACGACTGAATATAAAACATCACATCACCAAAAAAAAAAAATAATAATTAAAAGGAGGGGCGGCTAGGTGGCGCAGTGGATAAGAGCACCAGCCCTGGGGTCAGGAGTACCTGAGTTCAAATCCAGCCTCAGACACTTAACACTTACTAGCTGTGTGACCCTGGGCAAGTCACTTAACCCCAATTGCCTCACTAAAAAAAAAAAAAAAAAAAAAAAAAGGAAGCATGATCAAGCATTTTCCACCACTACAGCTAGGGGGAGAATTCTTAGACAAAAGAAGGGTTAGATGAAACTAAAAAAGATCATAATATAAAAGGGTGGAAAGTCCTTCCAAGACCATCTAGTCCAAACTTATCTCATTTTATACATAAGGAAACCGAGGCCCAGAGAAATTAAGTGACTTACTTTCACAAGGTCGCATGGAGAGTAAAGACTAGATCCAGGATTTAACTTTAGGAATTCCAAAGCCAGCATTCAAACAGACAATTCTGACTACATAAGATTAAATAACTTTGGGGGCAGCTAGGTGGTGCAGTGGATAGAGCACAGGCCCAGGAGTCAGGAGGACCTGAGTTCAAATTCTGCCTCAGACACTGTGTGATCCTCGGTAAGTCACTGACTGCTTCCAAAAAAAAAAAAAAAAGCAAAACAACTTTTTTCCTGAATAATGCCAACAGAGACAGAATTAGATGGAAAATGGTAGAATGAGAAAACATTCACCTTGAATATCCCTGATGAAATCTTCCATCCAAAATATTCAAGGAATATGTAATAGTTTTCAAAGCAAGACCACCACATGAAAATACGTTCCAAATTAAAACAACTCTGAGATTTCCCTTCCAGGCACAAATGATAGAATGGTCTGAGGGATGAGAGGCAGGAAGGGGAAGCGTGACATTGAGTAACAGTGAGTGGTCCGGTTTGGCTGGAGAACAGAGCACAGGAAACTGAGTGCAAGGACTAGGGGAATGAATCACTTACTGTGCAACCTTCCCAAACTCCTGACCTCAAAGATTTATACAGGGCTGGAATCAGATAAAAGTGTAGATTAAGGCCAGCCTTTGGAAGGAATGATCGTCCACAACGGGCAGCCCTGGGGAGGGGGAGGGGCGTGTCAAAGCGGAAGGACAGCCTCTCTGGCGATGGTGAAGATGGTGGTAGTATTTATACAACACAGAGGCAGCAGGGTTTGATAGATGGGGATGGTCTAGGAGTGAGGAAGACCTCGGTCTGGACTCTGACAAATATCTGTTTGTGGTCCCAGAACCCCAGGACACGATAAGGTGGGTATTTCACTAGCATCTTTCTCCACCCATGGAGACAGATGGAGGCCCAATCACACCACCATAACTCCTGGGGAGTCAAAATGGGACTCAGGCAAGCCCTGTTTTCCTGGAAGAGAAGACCCTTCCAAGAACTAACCATCATATGTTGCAGAAGTTTCAGATCTCTCCTGGTGAAGGGAGTTTCCTCACCAGGAATGCCTCAGCCCAATGTTATCACAGCTCTGAACTCCTGCAGAGTGTACTATACAGCACCTCGAGTCTCTTCACATACACGATCTCCTTTCATCCTCACGAAAACCCAGGGAGGTAGTATCAAACATAATCTCCACTTTACAGATGAGAACACTGAGCCTCCAAAAATATTTAAGTCATTTACCCAAGGTTCATATAGCTTTTCATATAAGAGGTGCTTAATAAATATTTGATGAATGAATGAATGAATGAATAGCAAAGGAACGCAGTACCTATCAAAGTTAAGCGATCATCCAAAATCATACAACTACTCATTAGCAAAGCTGGCCCGGAAGCCGGGTCTCAACCTCCTTCCTGATCTAATATTATTTCTACTCTGCTGAGAGAATGGTGGGGGAACTTTGCCGAATGGCTATAAAGGAACATAGAAATGTCCTGGTACCTCCTTCTGCTGTGTGTCTTCTCAGGTCACAGACGAGTGACTTCGGCCTCTCCTCCCCTAATTTAAGCCCCCCAGCTCATTAGTTCTCTGCAGACCCTGCCTAGTGTACCATCTCTTGGCACAGGACGTGGGTGCCAGTTCTGGGGACAGAGGGCTGGGAGGGGGGAGCTTCCCAACCCCTGCCTCCCATGTTCCCATCCCCTCCCCAAGGCCAACTGCTCAGTTCTCTTTTTTCCCCTCCTCCACCCAACCCAGGGGGAAATGAAAGTACCAGAGGCTGGCCAGTGCTTGGCTGACTCTGAACCCTGACTCATTGTGGGGAGCAGGAACTGCTGATGGGAGTGGGAGGTGTTCAACCCTAAGTTCAAGAGAAAAATCTCACCCATAGCACTAGACAAAATTGTAAATGGCCTCACTCCCTAATGCTTCTCTCAGGTGTCCCCTTAGACTGTGAAACCCTTGGAGGGCTGAGACTGTCTTTTGCCTTTCTTTGTATCTCTGGTGCTGACTGATTGACTGAGGAGTCTTACTCGAGTCATTCACACTTTACTATAAACTTAAATCAACCTGTTGCCTTCTTTAGGAATATTCACACTAAGTTCTCTAAATGTAAGTTTTTAGGGCAGCTAGGTGATGCAGTGGATAGAGGCAAGGCCTGGAGCCAGGAAATCTCATCTTCCTGAGTTCAAATCTGACCTCAAATACTTACTAGTTGTACCACCCTGGGCAAGTCACTTAACCCTAACTTGCCTCAGTTTCCCCATCTGTAAAATGAGCTGGAGAAAGGAATAACAAACCACTCCAGTATCTTTGCCAGGAAAACACCAAATAAGGTCATGACACAACTGAAAACAACTGAATAACAACAAAAATGTAGATTTGAAAAGGTTTGGTCAGCAATGGGAATTTGGGTATCTGCTGGTAGATAGGGGCCTTCCTACTTGCCCAGGACAAGAGAAGAAGGGATTGGTATAGGGGACTTGTCCCAGGGCAGAATAAATCAATAGAAATGGTCCAATCGTCTGCACTGGATCTCCCCACCCTTCTCAACACCATCCCCTGAGCCCTATAGAGGACAGTGGTGATAGTGGAAAGTCCTAGTTCTCAGAAGAGGAATAGGAAAAACGGAGTCATCATCTTTATACCCTCTCCCTAAACTCAAAGCACAGTGAGAAGGAGCACCCTGTGGTTAGAGACCTAGGCCCCAGGACTCCACCTTCTTCTTATTATAGTCCAGGACACCAAGTTCTCAAAGTGGGGAGCACAAAGGGGGGACCCCAACTCTTTGGGGGCTCCTTGTGGTCAAAATTATTTTATAATAGTACCAAGATGCTTTAATATCTAATACAGTAAATACTGATAGATATAGCCTCTAGAAATCAAAGGCTCTTTGGGAAAACCTCAATAATTTATAAGAGTGTTAAGGGCTCCCGAAACCTCAAAGTTAAAGTACCTAGTCTAGGCAGATGTTGGGATAGAGAGCTAGAGATCTTAGGAATCATCTAGTCCTGGGGTTCTTAACTCAGGGAAGTGAACTTACTTTTTATGTGTTGGGGCGTGTGTGTGTGTGTGTGTGTGTGTATACACACACACATACATAGGTCTATCTAGATATCTATAGATAGATCTATGTATATATGCACCCACTCACATATATATATACCTATACACAGATACATATATGTATATATACACACATACACATATTTTCTTTATTTATATGTATACATATAAATTTGAAAACTGTATTTCAGTTCTATTTTGGAGTATTTCAACATAATTTGTTCCCCTGGCAATCCTATGTGATTTATTTTATACATTTAAAAACCTTCTGAAAAGGGATCCATTGCTTCCCCAGACAATATAAAGGCTACAAATCCCTGATCTAGTTGAATGCCTTCATTTTACAGATGAGGAAAGTACATCCCAGAGAGGGGAAGTGATTTACCCAAAGTCACACAACTGAGAAGGAGAAGAGCTGGGATTCAAACCTGGGTCCTCAGCCTCCAGATTCAGCACTTTCCATTACAGGGAGATTTGCAAATGGAAGCCTTCGTACTGAAGTCTTTACCCTGGACAGCACTTGGGAAGGGAATGGAAGGAGAGCAGTAACTCTCAGCAGAGTGGGACAGTTCATTCCAGAACAGGGTCATGGGAAATATTGCCTCTCCTCTCCACCCCCGGTAGGAAGCACTCCAGAGAGCAACCACCTTCCCTCCCCACCCCCAGGGCAGAGAGTTCAAGTCCATACTTGCCGTACCTTCTTCATGGCCCTTAGTCCCCAAAACAAACCTTGGCCTTACAGCCAGTCCCCAGGAAGTGTTTTCCTTTAAACTGGGGAATTTTTCCTCCAATGGGGAGTGGCAGCCTGAGGGCCAGGACTCCTGGGTTCCCATTCTGACTCTATGCCACCCCACCCCACCCCCACAACTTGCTCTGCTACCTGATGGTGCCCATCCTTCCCCGGACTCTCAGCTTCGTTCCCTCTCGGATATCTTCAGGGTCTCTTCTCCCGCAAGTCTGGGGCCAGTGCAGTCCCAGGGGCTTCTCTAGAAAATGGATTAGCACCTCGCCCTACCCACTCTCGCCCCCAGTTTCCCTTCCTCTTTTTCTTAGGGGATAGGGTTTGAATTTTTTTTTGTTGTTGTTGTTGTTGTTGCTGTTTTAATCAGAGTGGAGAAATTGTCAAAGTCAGTGAAGTACCTCCTCCTCCCCAGATGAGGATCCCGCCTAGAGTGTGGTCAGGTCTGGCTTCTTCTTGTCCAGAGACTGACACGGTTCTAATGTCACCAAGGGCAGGCGTTTAGTCCTCACACAAAGGAGAAAACTAGACCAAAGTGATGGGCTCTAGTCTGACCCTCGAAACTTGCCTTTTATTTTTATTTATTATCAATTTATAGATGCATATGTAAATAGAAGCATTAAGTATGACAGGTGATAAAAAGAATACATCAATTAAACAAGCACTTGTGAAGCCCCTACTATGTGTCAGGTACTGTGCTAAGTGCTGGGGTTTAGAGAAAAGCAAAAGCCAGGCACTCCCAATCACAAATGCTAGCAAAGAAGCTAAGGACAGGATAAGTAGGAAGCAATCAATGGCAGGGGCACTAGACATAAGAGGGGTTCAGAAAGGCTTCTACAAACTTGTACTTCCGGTCACCAGAGTGGGAGTGGGGGTGGGGGTGGGATGGCTCAGCCGAGCTCAGCCTCAGCTACAGGAGAAACTGCTTAAAGCACAGGTCAGCCCCAGCGTTGATGAGGCTCCAGGAAGGGAGCCGGGGGCGGGCGGGGGGGGGGGGGGGGGCCCTACCTTCCTCTATTGGCCAGGATTCCCTAGGACCTCAGAGTCATTCTGAGAAACTGGCCCCCTCTCATCCCCTCTAGGCCACAGAGATGCAGGGAATGATGTGCAGGAAAGACAAACAGCCCTGAGTCAGGCTATGGGCCCAGGATGCCCCAGGCTTTACAGACCCCACCTCACTCACCCACAGGCTACCATCTTCCCTCTCCCATTCTAAAGTACAAGCCCAAGCATCTATCTCCTTGACCATCTCCCTCCCAACGTCCACCAAGGCACCATCAGTCATTCTAGCACCTACCTCCCCATCCCAGGGGGATGGAGTAAGAGTTTCCAGATTGGGGATGAAACAGCCAATTCTCCTCCTAAGGAGGTCCCTCCAGGGGAGCTCAAGATCATTGGATCCTCTTTTTTCCACAGAAGGGGAATCTGAGGCAAACAAATTGGCCCCAGCAGTCAAGCTGGGCTTCTCCAGCCCTGCCTTACAAGCTTTGTGGAAAGCCATTGCCAGGTGAACTGCAAGGCCCTGAACCTCTCAGAGCACATTTACTCACCAATTAAATGGGGATAAATAGACCTGCACTTCCCTACCTCGTTGGGTGGCAGGAGGAAAAAGCGCTATGTAAACATTATTATTATTCTTACTACACGCCCTTGGGTGGGGAGTTTCAAAGGCAGAATCTTCCTCCAAAGGAACAGTCTCAGAGACTCCCTAGATCCACACCCCAAGGGGCTGCAGGAACCACCCCAAGGGGCTGCAGGAGGTGAAGACTCTGTCATCCTCACAGCCTGGGAGGCACAGCAGCAGATAGGCAAGCAGGGTGTGGGCACTGGGCACTCTACCTCACTGAAACTCCCCTTGAGAGCCTCCACCCTGGCCACAGGTTGTCTCCTGCCCTGGCTGTCTCCCCAGCTGTGCAAGAAGTTGGGGGGGGCCCAGTCTAGCCTCTTCTTCTACCTGACACAACCCTTCCCACTCCCTTTCCCCCAAAGGCACATAGAACTTACCAAGTCCTGCTCTTGATGCCCCTAGATAGGCTGTGGTCTCTAGGGCACTGAGACACCTTGTCTGCTGCAGTCCTGGTCAATCAGGTGTAGCTTCTGACTCAAGGGCCCTATGTCTCCTGTGGTTGCCACCCCCACTGCAAGACTAGAACAGGCCTTTTCTGGGCCCTTCTGCTTTGTTGCCCAAAGGATGGTGTAAGAGCTGTCTCCCCTGCAGGCTCCTCCCTCCTTAGCCAGCCCACCCCAACCCCCATCCTCTGGCTGGGCTCTCTAAAGCTCCCCCTTCCCCCCTCCACTAAAGGTTTGCTTAGTTGGGGTCTGCTTCTCAGTGACTTCCAGTAGTCATCTACTCTGTGGGATTCCCCCCGCCCTTCCTGTATTGTTCTAACTTCTTCCGATTCAGAATTCAAAGAATTCTAGCCTAGCTCTTGGTTCATTTAGAAATGAAGAGACATCCCTCACTAGTCTTAGTTTCTCTTCCGACAACCAATTCTGGGCCCCCTACCCTGTTGTGTGTTTGAGGCGGGGGGGGGGGGGGGGGGGGGGGGGGGGATGGGATAGGGATGCACAAGAGCCAGGCGGAGGCTGAATGCAAAGCTTTCTGAGTTCATTGGCAGAAAGGAACTTAAATGAGAGGCTCTGATTTTTACTCCTGGGCCCAGTGATAGAGAAATCTACTCCTGGGGCAGCTAGGTGGCACAGTAGATAAAGCACCAGCCCTGGATTCAGGAGGACCTGAGTTCAAATCTGACCTCAGATGCTTGACACTTACTAGCTGTGTGACCCTGGGCAAGTCACTTAGCCCTCATTGCCCCACCCAAAAAAGAAAAAGAAAAAAAAAAAGATAAATCTACTCCAAGTCTATACTGACATAGCTCCTCTCCACTGTCCAGAGTGGGGCCACCTAGCCCACCACCCTTATTTTATAGATGAAGAAACCGAGGTGCTGGAGTGACTTACCCAAATCATTAGAAACCCTTTTTACCCCTCTCCTTCCACCCTATATCCCAACCTCACTTTCCCATCCTCTTGCAGGGAGGAGACTAGTGGTATAAAATAATAATAACAATAACAATAAATAGTATATTATAGGCCTAGCAGCTAGCACAGTACCTGGCACAGAGCGGAGGCTAAATAAGTGCTTGCTTGGGTGATGATGTAGGAAAGAAAAGGGGGCACTTCTAATTTTCCTGGCTAAGTGCTCTCTGCCCCTCTCCTCCCTTCCTTTAGGCTCCCAATACCTCACTGGGGAAAAGGAGCAGGCAAGGTTTGCGCCTTTCTTTGGATGCACACCTTGCCCCTAGTGTCCAACGAGGGCTTGTTGACTGACTTTTTCTGGACCTCCAGGGCCAGGTAGTGGCATTCCCTGGGCTATAAAAAGCTGAAACTGACTATAGGTGGCCACTCTGTTATCCAGGCTCCTCCCTGGAAGTGAGAATGGGAGGTGAGAACAGAGAGGGAGGAGAGAGGGAAAAGAGAGAAAAAGTACAGTTGGCAGGCATCAGATGAGATGAAGGGGTCCAGACACACACACACACACACACACACACACACACACACACCTCTTCCCACCTCTCATCGGTTCCCCAAGAAAGCCCACAGAGGCAGGCAGACAGAAGGGTGGTGAGGGCCAGGCCCCTGGCCTGCATTGTTTTATAAGTCCTAACCACCCCAAATTGCTCTCCCTGTGGGTTCCTCGGACAGAGGCAGGCTGTCTCTCCTTCCCCCTACCAAACCTCGATATTCTTTGCATAGACGCCAGATTTCCTGAAGCCCAGGGATAAGTGAGGTTTGTATTATCCATCTGGGGCATGGAGGAAAGACAGGACAGAACTGAGGATGGAGGGAGAGTGATCTAAACACCCTCCCAAACCCTAGTCATGATGCCGGATGGGCAGAGGAGATAGCTGTTCAGCCGAGCTCTTCTGTCTCAGGCTTGTTCCTAGGTAAGCTCTGGGAAAGTTCCCGGCTCTACAGGGTTACCCAGGATCCCCCTTTGCTCCTTTCTCCTTTTCACAGAGGAAAAGACCTGAGAAATATTCTGGGAGGCTGAGGTGCCTGGCCTGCCCACACCCTCTCTCAGCCCCTTCCCACCACTCCCCTTCAGATTTCCTCAGCCTTGCCCCATTGGGTCTCCTTTCCTGTCCTTTAACCACAACCTCCAAATAGATATTTGGAGAGGGGAGGGCCGGGAACTGGTGGCTCAAGTGTGTGAGATCTTTCCTCCCTAGAAGATCTGCACGGTGGGCACAGGTCTCTCTTATGGGAAGCACGTTGGTATTGAGGATAGAGTACACTGGGTACTGGGTCAGAGGACCTGTGTTCAAGTCTCTTCTCTAACATTTATTACTTGGCAAAAAAAAAAAAATTGGGGGGGGGGGCAAGATGAGTTGTGACTTGCCCAGGATCACACTGCTAGTTAAGTGTCTGAGGCTGAATTTGAGCTCCAGAGCTCAGGCTCCATCCACTTCACCACCTAGCTGCCCCACTTGGCAAATTCTTTAACCTCTCTAAGTGTCAGTTTCCTTATCTGCAAAATAAGGGGGATGGGACCAGAAAGTTTCAGAGTGCCTTCCAGTTCTAAGTCTAGGATGCTAATTAGGCCAAGTCCTGGGCTATAGAGTCTGGTGAGAAGTGTTGGGTTGGAAATCAGAGGAACTGGTTGTCACTTAATAACTGTGTGACTATGGCAAATCACTTAACCTCTTTGGGCCTCAGTGAAGGGGTGGACTAGGTGACTTCAGATTTTGAACCACATACATTCTGAGTCCCTCCCTTCCTCCCTCCTCATCATGCTATGGACTAGGTTCCAAGTGATGAATTTGGATCTGAGGTAAAGGAATTTCAGAAGAAGACAATTTTAATTCAACAAACACTTAAAGCTTATTATGCACAAGACTTTGTCCTTAGCTCTGGGTATACAACAGCAAAAAGCATCAAATTCTAAGGGAAACTGAGTGGCACCCTGGATATATCCAGCACTGAACTTGGAATCTAGAAGACTCATCATTATGAATTCAAATCTAGCCTCCGAACTTATTAGCTGTGACCTTGAGCAAGTCACTTAAACCTGTTTGCCTCAGTTTTCCATCTGTAAAATAAGCTGGAGAAGGAAATGGCAAACCACTCCAGGATCTTTCCAAGAAAACCCCAAAATGGAGTCATGAAGAGTCTGACACTAACTCAACAAATTCTTTCCCTCAAGTAGCTTAATATTCTATAAGAATACATACACTATAGAGGGAAGTAAATACAAGATAATCTCCCTAACAATTTGAGGGGTTGGAGTACTTCATATCTTTTTCAAAATAGTACCTGAATAGATGAAATAAGACAATTTCCAAAAAAACCAAATGAGGCAGCTAAGTGGGAATCAGGAAAATGCTACTTTAGGTCAAATACCTTAGATACTAGCTCAATCACCCTGAGGAGGTTAATGTTTGCCTCAGTTTCCTTATCTGTAAAATGGAGACAGTAATAGCACCTACCTACCAGGGTTGTTGCCAGACTTAAATAAATTAATAGACTTATACCGCTTTGCAAACTTTAAAGAGCTAGGTATATAAGTCCCGGAAAAGAGAAAATAAATTTTTTAAAAATTATAATGAGTAATGCAGAAGCCCATGGTGAGTGTGAACTGGTGGAAATTCTGAAGACCAAATGAGACTATAATGGTAAAATGCTTGCAACAGCGTCTGGCATCTGAGCTATTATTATTTATATGAGGAACTTTGGAGAGGAGGAATTCAAACGTCACCCACCAAAGAAACGTGTGAGAGGGGAAGAATGAATACTCGCAGGTGCTGTGGAACGAGCAAGGGATGACAGGTGGACAGGCAGAGAGTTGGCTGGTAGCCTGTGATGTCAGGAAAAACCGAGGCAGGTTGTATGGACACCACGCCCCCCCCCCCCCATCTCCGCTCCCCTCCGCTCCCCTCCCCTCCCAACCCGCTGAATTAAAGAGAAGACAGGCCGGACCGGGATCTGCATCCTAGGAGGGAGGATATTCCCCAGTCAATGAGATCATTTTTGATCTATTTCAACAGTTCAGTGAGCGATTTTTCCCCCGGATAGAATGGCGTTCAGTGTTTCAAATGGAGGGGGGGGGGGGAGTGTAATTTAAGAGAAACTGAAGTTCTTTATCCAAGCGAAATAAGAGTTGAGAAGTCAGTCCCTTGCAGACTTAAAAGCGCTCCAGTAATGTTAGTTATCATTATTATTACAGCCTTTTCCGACTTTAAGCGATACCTTTCTAAACAGCCGTCCTCCTCACCCCCTCCCCCCTCCCCCCAGAAAAAAAAAAAAAGGCTTTAACAGACGGGTCGGTCTAGAAAGCCGTCATTTCCTTCTTTGATTCCCAACGGGGCAGGCCAGTTGCAGAAAGCAGACGTGGTCTGGAGCCCCAGTGGCGGAGCAGAGGAACCGAGCCCCGGAGCCCCCCACTTGCGGCCACTGGGGCGGCGAGGCCCCGCCCCGCTGGGGCCCGGGGGCCGGGAGCAGGGGAGAGCATTGCTGGGGGCGGAGTCACCGGGGCTGGGCTCCCGACACGGTTCCAAGCCCGAGAAGCCTCGACACCTGCTGCAGGGGCTGAGGCTCGGGCCGGGGGACCGGGGGGCGCGGGGCTCCCCCGTGCGCTTACGGAGCTGGCACCGGCCTGCCGCTTCGCCCGGCGTCTCGTCCTTGCAGCCAGCTCCCTCCCCCCCCCTCCGGCCCAGCACTTACCTGGGCAGGTGAGCAGGCAGGTGTGCGCGCGCCGCCGACCCCGGGCCCGGGGCTCCTGCGCTCCTGGACCTCGGGCCGGTTCGGCTTCACCTGGAGCTGCCTCCTCCGCCTTCCTCCCCCGCCCGCCGGCCGGCCGGCCAGCCCTCCCGCCACTTCCGCGTGGCGCCGCCCCCGCCTCCGCCTTCCCCTCGGGGCACCCACCGGGCAGCCGAGCCCACTGCCCGTGGAGAGGGGAGCTGGCCGAGGCTGAACCCGCCTGGCGTTCATGCCTCCTCGGCCCGGGAAGCGCCGCACCCGGGGCAGAAAGTGCCCCTCGACTTGGATTTGAGGCTGAGCTCAGCGCCTTCCTGGCCAGGTGTGTGATCGTGGGCGGGTCACTTAATCTCTCTGAGCCTCAGTTTCCTTATCTTGTGACTGGACATTTCCTAAGGAGCCCCCCTTCAGGAATCAGGCACCAACCGATCAAGACAAGCCCCGGGCTTTGGGTTCCAGTTAGACCTTAGGGCTGGTCTTGATCTCACTGCTCCCACTCCTCCCCAGTCCAAGCCAATTGAAGACACTTTTCTTGGGCTCCTACCGTGGGCAAGGCACTGGGCAGGGGATGGCAGGCTCTCAGCTTTCACAATAATAATGATGATAATAACAAACAATGATAATAACAATAATAAAAGTTTAGATTTCTATAACACTTATGTGCCAAGCATTGTGCTAGGTGCTTTACAATTATCTCATCTGAACTTAACCCTGGAAGGTAGGCGATATTTTTGTCCCCATTTTACAGATAAGGAAACTGAGGCAAACATGTTAAATGATTTGCGCAGACTCACACACTGGGGAAGTGTAGGAGACAAGATTTGAACACAGATTTTCCTGACTTCAGGCCTGGTGCTCTCTATCCATAAAGAAGCAAGACTCTTAGTTTACTCGCATTGGGGCTACAGGGTAGCCGAGGCACACTTTCTGCTTCCCTCTGAAGTGGATATAAGCACAGGCTCTCCCACCCATTCCAAGGATCCTTTATACTCAATCAATCAACAAGCATTTATTATAGGCCTTCATGTTCCAGACACAGTACTCTATTTACCTTGAGATGCATACTCGGGGTCACAAAGAGTCAGACATGACTAATCAACACTCTCAAGGAGCACATATTCAGGGGCGGCTAGCTGGCGCAGTGGATAAAGCACCGGCCCTGGAGTCAGGAGGACCTGAGTTCAAATTTGGCCTCAGACACTTGACACTTACTAGCTGTGTGACCCTGGGCAAGTCACTTAACCCCCATTGCCCCGCAAAAACCCCAAAAAACCAACAAAGAAAAGAAGCACATATTCCATGGGGGAGGCCTTGTGCCTACAGGAGAATATACAGAATAAATTTAAAATAAAACCGAGGGAGTTAGAAAGGTCACTAACATTTGGGGGGATCAGTTCTGAAAGGAAGTTAGGGACTACTTCTGGGAGACAGTGGTGAGGAGGGCCTGCAATCCAGACACATGGTTCTACCAGTGCAGAGGCACCCATGTGGGAACAAAAAATTCAGCTCCACTGACTAGACAGTCTGCAAAGTAATCAAAATGGAAAGAATACTGGTCTTGGAATCCACAGATTGGGGCAAAATCAATTGGCTTTGTTAATTAGTAGTTGTATAAGCTTTAGAGGTCACTGAACCCCTCAATTTCCTCATTTGTAAAATGACAATACCTGCCTCAGAGGCTAAAGTAATATAATTGGGGAGTACTTTGAACCACACGGTAGGTAGATGGTGCAGTGGGTAGAGTACTGGGCCTGGAGTCAGGAAGATCCGAGTCAGACACTTCCTAGCTGTGTGACCCTGGGCAAGTCACTTCACCCTGTTTGCCTCAGTTTCCTTATCTGTCAAATGAGCTGGAGAAGGAAATGGCAAACCACTCCAGTATCTTTGCCAAGGAAACCCAGGAAAGGGGGTCGTGAAGAGTCAGGAACAACTGAAAACAGGTAAACAATATTGAACCATAACTGTAAGATGGTACTATTGGTGTTCTTTCTACCCTCTGCCAACCCTAGATAACTCTCCCAACCCCCAATAATTGAGGAGGTAATTGAGGCATAAAGATTACAGGACCCCAAGCATCTCAGTCTATGGGACCTAACTAGATACAGAACTTGGAATGAAAATGTCATTAGGAATCTGGTAAATAGGGGGCTTCTAGGTAGTGCAGTGGATAAAGCATTGGCCCTGGATTCAGGACCTGAGTTCAAATTCGGCCTCAGACACTTGACATGTACTAGCTGTGTGACCCTGGGCAAGTCACTTAACCCTCATTGCCCTGCAAAAAAAAAAAAAATCTGGTAAATATCCTAACTCCTCTTAGGGATACACTCTTCTGAGCTCAGAAACCACTTGTAGTCTAGTCACTGTGCTTATGTGTGTGTGTGATACAGACTACACTTCCTGCATGTATTTTTTTCTTAAATAATGTTTTTTGCTATCTTTTGTTTTATATTATCTACATTTCCCATTGTATCCATCTTCCCCTTCCTCTCAAAGAGCCACCCCTTATGTAACCTGGGCCTCCAACCTCCTGCAGGATATTCCTAAATTGTGGAGAGAAAACAAGTGATATGGTTGGAGAGTCCCAGTTTCATATCCAATCTTCTATTTCATGTTCTGCTTAATGTAGGGAAGTTATCTCTTTTTTTTTTTTGCTGTTGAAATTCAGAATTTAAAAAACATAAAACAAAAGTCCAAAAACCCATGATTTTACATGACTTCATTTCAGCTTCATAACAACCCTGTGAGATAAGTGTCTTCCTAACAGCAAGTCCAGCACGATCCTCTCCACCATGTTGCCCCCTTCAAACTCTTGGGGAAACGGTCTCTACTTTCCCATTGGCCTGCTCCCTTTGGTTGGGGGTAAGCGAGGGAGGGGCCCGGAAAAGAGGAACTAGAACCTTCTGTCTCCGTAACAATACCCCGACTCCCCATTCTCTTAGTTGGGGCCTGAGCTGGAGGTGGAGGTTTCGGTCTTCCATAAGCCCCCAGGCAAGCTCAGCTGAGGCCCCCTGGGATTTTCCCTCCCAAATTCGAGGGGCAGTCCTTGCTTCTCACTTCCCTTAGATGACGAAGCTCTGAGTATAGGTGAGGGTTGGAAAGGAGAGACTGAACCCCGAGGAGTTGTGCCCCGCCCCCCTGCCTGGGGAGGAAGCTGATGGGGAAAGAAAGTATTCTGAGGGGAACTGAAAAGGACAGCAGAAGGAAAGGAAAGAAGCCCGAGGGGCAAGGTCAGAAGCCAGAGCTGTGGAGGACCCTGGGGCAGATTCATTGCCTTCATTGCTCTTTTATTTTTTTTGGTGAGGCAATTAGGGTTAAGTGACTTGCCCAGGGTCACACAGCTAGTAAGTGTCAAGTGTCTGAGGCTGGCCTTGAACTCAGGTCCTCCTGAATCCAGGGCTGGTGCTTTATCCACTGTGCCACCTAGCTGCCCCTTCATTGCTCATTTACGCAGCACTCTAAGGTTTGCAAAACACCTTGCATATGTCAACTCGGTAGATCCTCACAAGCACCTTAGGAGCCATCCCTGATTTACAGATGTGGAAAATGAGGCGCAGAGGTTACATGACTCGTCCAGGTTCACACAGCCAGTGTCTGGAGCTGCTGCTTACATATTGGGGAAAATACTCTGGATCCGGAATGGAAAAAGCTTTAGTTGGAGTCCCAGCTTTGACACTTACTCTGTAAGATTTTGAACCAATCGCAGAATCATGTAATGTTTGGAATTGAAAGTGATCTCAGAAGCCATTTAGGCCAACCTCTACAGGGAGAAAAAATCTTCCTCTACCATACACTTAAGAAGTGGTCAAGGTGGCAGCTAGGTGGCACAGTGGATAGAGTACTGGCCCTGAGTTCAAATTCTGCCTCAGACACTAGCTGAGTGACCCTGGGCAAGTCACTTAACCCTGATTACCTTTTTTTTTAAAAAAGTGGTCATTAGACCTTTGTTTTGCATTCTCTAGTAAGGTGGAGCCCCCTTCTTCCTGAGGCAGCTCTTTGGGATAAGCTCTGTTAGGAAAAAAAAAATGTATTTTCTTACATTTAGCTGAAAACTGTCTCTCTGCAACTTCTACCCATTTGTCCTAATTCTCTCTGAATCTTCATTTCTCCAAATTAAGCCTCCTCAGCTCCTGGTTCTCCCCTCTTCCGCCAGAGAGGTCTCCAAATACTTTGACAGCTGTGAGGTTTCCCTTAAGTCTTCTCTCCTCCATGATAAACATCTCTGGTACCTTCAGATGATCCTTGTATGATGTGTTCTTTAGCTCCCTTGATATTCTGGTTACCTTCCTCCAGAGGCACCCCAATTTTCTAATATGTATGGTACCCAAGATTGGGTCCAGATGGCTCATATTCCATGCTAGGTATGGTCAGAGGTGCAACTAGGATGGGGCAGGTAGAGCTTTGCACCAGAATGCTGACATAAAGTGGTCTTTCATCTTGGGGAGAAAAGCTTAAGTTCCAGGTGAGGTCAGTCCAGGGATAAGGAACAGGCAAGAATATAGTCACCCAGAGAGATACCCCTCCTTTAGACTAAGTATAGCCCTAAGCAGAAGAGCAATAAAGACCCTGGAGGTGAATGGCACACTAGATTTGTTTCTACTGAGGAGATGGGCCCATTTAGAATCAGAGAGTTAAAAGTGGGGGTCAGCTAGTCCAGTCCTCTTATTTGATAGATAAGGAATGGAAGTCTGGAGAGGTTACAAGACCACCTAGAGAAATTAAGTAGCAAAGCCTCCATTTAAACCCTAATCGCGTGGCTCCAAACCCATCATTTTTCCCCCTGCCCTAGCCTTGTCCATCTCTGAAGGGTATGTGCATCTTTGAACCTCATTCTGCCTTGGAGGGGGGAGCATTTCGGGGGGACCTCTTGGCACATTCTACTTGGGAAGAAGAGCTGCAACGCTCTTGGACTGCCCAGGGACAAGTGGTGGGTTGGAAATTGCTTCTTCCAACCATGATCACTTCCCCATCTTCCCTACACTTCCTCTCCACAGCACACATCCCTCTCCCAAGCCAACGGAATTGGCCTGGGGTACTAGAATTCCACATATAGCTCCAGGTACAGTAGAAACACCACCTCCCTCTGGAAGCCGTTTCTACTAACACAAGACTGAATTAGTTATCTCAGCTGCCCTCTCGCATCACTGAGCTGTTCATTAATCCAGCATTTCTTTTTCCACTGAACTTTGTGGCATGGTCATGTCATCCCCATCCTGCTCTTACATTTTGTGTGTGTGGGGGGGCAATTGGGGTTAAGTGACTTGCCCAGGGTCACACAGCTAGTAATTGTCAAGTGTCTGAGGCTGGATTTGAACTCAGGCCCTCCTGAATCCAGGGCTGATGCTCTATCCACTGTGCCACCTAGCTGCCCCACATAATTTATTTTTAAAAAAATTTAAATGATCCCAGATCCAGCTTGGCTGACACTGTTTACAGAAGCACCCCCAGTTCCCATTCTGCCACCTACACTTCAGAATTGGTTGACTTCTTCAAGGTTACCTTTAGGATGAGGCAGCAAGATAGCTAAGTGGATAGAGCACTGGACCTAGAGTCTAGAAGACCTGATTTCCAATGTGGCTTCAGACACTAACTAAGCTGCGTGACCTTGAGCAATTAATTTCATCTCTTTCTACCTCATCTTCCTTATCTGTAAAAAGGGGGATAATCATAGCACCTCTTTCCTTGGGTTGTTGCAAGGATCAAATGAGATTATATTTGTAAGGCACTTAGCAAATCTTAAAACTCAATATAAGTACTTGCTATTACCTTTTTTTTTTTTTCTGTAAGCCATGTGGCTTCAACCATAGATATCAGCCAGATCAAATGGTATCTACCAACTCTAAATCCCATGATGTCTACATCATACCAGCTCTTTTCAATATCGAAATCAGAATGCTGGTTTTTCTTGGTTGAAAATTCATTCCCTCCTCTTGAACTGACCATTCAATTCCTATTTCTTCTTCCTGTAGCTCTCACTTTTCCACCTTCTCTATGATAACTCATTCAGATGATCCTAAGAGTTGAATGACTTTTCAAAAGGCCCAAGTCTTTCAGTTTACAAAAGAAAAAGTATGTGTGACCCTGGGCAAATCATTTAACCCTCACTGCCCCGCAAAAAAGAAAAAGTATTTTATTCCAAAGGGTTGTTTTCTGGCAGACAAGTGACTGAGTCCAGGTGACGCTGAACAAACATTGATGGTCTCTCAAAGGCAGATGCTTTGGCAGAATTTCTTGTGCCAGATAGAGTTTCTTGTTCTTACGGTCTCATAGACACCTTCCAAATCATATCAAAAGTATTTTATCAAAAAAAAGTATCTTATCCAGAGGCTGTCTCTTCTGTCTGCAGTACCCAGGGCACCCTCCCCTCACACACAGAGGCTCCAGAATCAGCAACCTCAGTTTTAAGATGTTCTGTGGTTCCCCATCCAATCAAAACCAAGTGATTTACTTCTTATTTAATCAGCTAAAAGATGTACCAGCAGGCTTTTGGAATAACTCCCAAGTGTGGCCTGAACTAGATTAAGAAGGTAATTCAAAAAATTTTAACAAAATAAATAAAAATACAATACAACATAGATAATGTCAAGTTGGGGTTTTCTAAAGTCAATATGCAGCCTGGGGATCAACTGAGTTTGATGTCACTAAGCCAGAGGACACAATTCGTTCAAAGCAAAGGATGTTAATGAAATAACATAGTAAGAAAGTTAGCAGTAAAACCTTATTCCCATAAACCTGGGGCGCACTCTCCCACAAACAAAAATATCATCCATAGGAAGAGTGGGTATACGTAGAGATAATAATAATCGTAACAGTAACAACAATGGCTAATATTTATATAGTACCTATTGTTCTCCAGACACCATGCTTTACAACTATTATCTCATTTAATTCTTACAATAACCTTGGGATATAGGCGCTATTATTATCCCCATTTTATAGTTGAGGAAACTGAGGCAGCCAGAGGTTAAGTGACTTGCCCAAGGTCATGTGGCTAGTAAGTCTCTGAGGTCAGATTTGAACTCAGGTCTTCCTGACTCCAGGCCTAGGACTCTATCCACTGTACCACCTAGTTGCCTTATCACAAATAAGGGGCACACATGTGACCATAGTGGGACAACTCATGCCTGCCTCCCACACAGCAGGACTTGCCACTTTCACTAAACCTGTGGTTGTGGGATCTACACTAAGCATATTACTCTATTAGTTCCCCTCATGTTCTCTTGCTGGTGGGTGCCTGCTAGACGTGGTGGATTCTCCTGGGCATTGTTCCTGGCTACCACCTTCTGAACTCATCTCTTCAAGGCCTCAGTCTCCTAGGGTAGAGTGGTGGGAACCTCCACCTGCTCTTTAGTCATAGCCCCCACAACCAACCACCATAGGCAGAGTTTTTTTTTTATCTTTTGTTTTTAATCACTCAGTCTGGATCAAAGCCCTCTTTTACCTCTAGCTATCTAAGCTAGGGTTATATATTCCCAAGATCTTCTCTGGCTTAGCACACAGCTGCTTTTAAGCCTCAACACAAGGTTAAGTTAAAGAAATGAGGTGGGGGCAGCTAGATGGCACAGTAGATAAAGCACCGGTCCTGGATTCAGGAGGACCTGAGTTCAAATCCAGCCTCAGACACTTAACACTTACTAGCTGTGTGACCCTGGGCAAGTCACTTAACCCCAATTGCCTCACCAAAAAAAAAGAAATGAGGTCACTGTTCTTCATTCACCTAGCACACATTCCTGCCCTTATTTTGCATTTACCTGTCAACAGCAAAGGCCTTTGCTTTGGCTCTGTATTTTGGCTTTCAAAAAACCAACAACCTTCTCTTTATCCCTATACGCCTTTAAAACACACATCATCCTCTCCATTTTTTCCCAAAGGCCTCTCCCTCAAGCCTTCCTATCATAGCACTGGTTCCCTTTTTTTCTGTTCCACCAAATCCTTATTATCACCCATGTTGCCATTAGTCGCCCACTGTCCTGTCCTTGGAATCTGATCTCCATCCCGCTCTTACCTGGCCTTGACTTCACACCAATGTGTTGTCAAATCCAGTAGCAACCCCAACACACACACACCTTGACCTGTACAGTTCTTTGCACAGTGCTTTCTGTCATGGACACCTTGTAATGGCCAGGGACTAAAATCCACCTGCTCTATATACCTTGTCTTTTCCTTCTGGCAAGCAATCCAGGAAACATTTATTAAGCACCTATTATGTACAATGACTGTGTCAGGTGCTCCTTGGATTTTGACCTAAATGTATGGTAAAGAAATGCCATAAAAAATGAGAAGAGAAGCAGATCCTATTCCAGTTATTGCTAGGGTGTGAATTCTTAACCAAATAAGGAATAGAGGCAATTAAAAAAGATAAACGAGATTATTTTAATGGCATGAAATTGAAAGGCTTTTGCACAAATAAAGTTAATGTGTCTAGGATAAGAAGGGAAGTGGTTGCCTGGGATAAAAATTCTCTGTGTCTTATAAGGTTAATGAAGCTATTCTGGACAGCAATTTGATAAGGGTTTGATACCCAGAATATATACGCAACTAACAAATATATAAGACCAAAAGCTTTTCACTAGTGTATGAATTGCAAATTATTAACACTCATATGAAGGAATGCTCCAAATCATTAATAAGAGAAATGCAAATCAAAAATAACCCTGACAGTGACATTGTGTGATGATCAACTGTGGTAGACTAAGCTTTTCTCAGCAATACAATGATCCAAGATAATTCCATTTTTCCCCTTTTTTGTGTGTGTGTGGGGCAATGAGGGTTAAGTGACTTGCCCAAGGTCACACAGCTAGTGTTAAGTGTCTGAGGTCGGATTTGAACTCAGGTCCTCCTGAATCCAGGGCTAGTGCTTTATCCACTGCGCCACCTAGCTGCCCCGATCAGAGATAATTCCAAAGGATTCATGATGGAAAATGCTCTCCACATCAGAAAAAAGAACTGTGGAATTGGGATGCAGATTAAACCATACTGTTTCTACTTTTTTTGAGGTTTTTCCCTTTTCTTCTGATTCTTCTTTCACAACATGACTAATTCAGAAATATGTTTAATGTGATTGTACATATATAACCTATATCAGATTGCTTTCCGTCTTGGGGAGGGGGGAGGGAAGGGAAGGAAGGAGAAAAATTTGGAACTAGAAATCTTATAAAAGCAAATGTTGAAAACTATCTCTACATGTAACTGGAAATTAATAAAATATTTTTATGATTTAAAAAAATAACCATGAAGTTTCACCTCATGACTACAAAACAACAGAAGATGAATGTTGTGAAAAGTATAAAGACCTAGCTTGGCCCATAAGAAAAGGTATGAGAATAATGGAAAATGTTCTCCACATCCAGAAAAAAGAACTGCAAGTTCTGAATGCAGATTGAACCAAACTGTTTCTACTTTTGTTTTTGTTTTTGTTTTTTTTTTGAGGTTTTTCTCCTTTGTTCTAATTCTTCTTTCATAACACGACTAATGCAGAAATATGTTTAATGTGATTGTACATATATAACGTATCAGATTGCTTTCCATCTTGGGGAGGGGGAGGGAAAGGAAGGAGGGAGAAAAAAATTTGAATTAAAAATCTTATGAAAACAAATATTGAAAACTATCTTTACAAGTAACTGGAAAATAATAAAATACTTTTTATGATTAAAAAAAGAAAAGAAAAGAGGGGGCAGCTAGGTGGCACAATGGATAAAGTACTGGCCCTGGATTCAGGAGGACCTGAATTCAAAGCCAGCCTCAGACCGTACTAGCTGTGTGACCCTGGGCAAGTCACTTAACCCTCATTGCCCTGCAAAAAAAAAAAAAAAAAAAGGAAAAGAAAAGATATGAGAAGACACCCCTCCCTACTATTTTGCAACAGTTGGAGAGTCACAGATGTGAAACATTGCATATTTTTTCAATGTGTTGATTGGTTTTACTAAAATATTTTCCTTTTTTAAAAATGTTGTTATAAGAAATGGCTGTCTAGGAGAGTGAAGGGAGAGAGATCCAAGTGAAATGCAGATAATGAATAAACAAAAGATATCAATAAAAATCTACTCTTTAATTTAAAATTTTATTTTTAAAAGAAGCTGTTGTGATAATCTGATTAAGTGGTGATAAGACCCTGAATTAGGGGTGATGACTATATGGGTGGGAAGGAGGGGACAGATGTGAAAAGTGCTGTTGACATAAAATCAATATCACAGCAAATAACTGGAAAGCATTAGGAGAAAGATGTTAAAAGGGAGGAGTTAGCTTTGCAAGTACACAGATCTTTTTTATCTAATATTTTATTTTTCCCCTACAGGTAAAACCAATTTTTAACATTGTTTTTAAAATGTTAAGTTCCAAATTCTCTCTCTCCTTCATTGAGAAGGCAAGCAATTAGATGTTATACATGACACACAGATCTTTTATAGCCTTCTTTAAATAAATATTGTGAAGACAGAGCTTCTCATTTTCACAAGACAAGAACTTGGCTTCCCAATTTCTCAACTTTGTCAACTCTTCTGATTTCCTTCTTCCATCCCACTTCAGCCACACACAAGCACAGTCATTCATTGTTGTTATTTAGTCATTTGGTCATGTCCAAACAGTCACACATTAGACATTATTATTTGGGGCGGTGTACCTCCATAATTTGGAATTTTGAACTTCTGCCCTCTCTTCATGAATGACTTTTTACCTTTTCTACCTTCCCTGCTCTCTTATTCACACTAAATCTCACAGGAATTGTAGTTCTTATTCTTTCAATGACCATTCATGCCCTGGTTCCAGGTATCCTGTGAAGTGTAGTCCTATTTCTTGGTAGAGATGAAATATGGAAGCAAAAACCAAACAACCAACCAAACAAAAAAAGCCATACTATCTAAAGAAAGGTGTGAATGGATAGAAAGGACTTGGTCTGAGTCATGCCTGTGCAGTCTGTGTGACTTCTTATGACATATCACCTTATATTGTTAGCTTCTTAAAACAAAGTCCCTAGAACAGGTATATCTGGACAGTTTGCAACACATGGCTGGGGCTCATTTGGGGAAACATTCCATAGCTGTAATTTGTTCCTTGTTGTGCCCATGCTGGAAGAAAAAGTTGAAGGAGGGTCCGAGGTCAGCGGTTGGCCCTAGGGTTGTGTGCAGAACACCATGCTAAAAACTGGGGAAGATGTAAAGTTTAAACAAAAATAGACAGTCCCCATCCTTGTAGAATTTAAAGTCTAGTAGAAGAAAAAGACAGATTATTATATAGTCCACAAGATAACTGTGTTACATAGGGCTTTTGGAGAGGGGAAATAAGAAAAAAATACCACTTTCTTGCATCCCCTTAATCAAGGTAAAAAGTCTTTCCTCTGATCTGACTTCTTCAGACCCATTGAAAGAAATGTACTAGGCTAGAAAACCTAAACATTCTCTTACTCAGTGTTCCTCTAGAACACCAGTCCCTAGATCCTGACCTGAGTGGCAGGCTTGGGTCCTTGCTCTGTTCTGGAAAGAGCTAGATCCTTGCCTCCTAGCTGCACCCACACACCTCTACCCACCTTATGTCAGGAGAATCTAGACTGTAAGCTCTGGGAGCCTGATATAATAGAGTATTAAGGGCAAATTAGCAGTGTGATGAGAGCATTGTTAGAAATCACATTGCCACCTTATATTTTAAATATATGTAGTATTATAAAACTTCAAGATATCTATTTGACTGACTTCTTCCCAGTGGGGGCAAATAAGTCATTAACCTGAGACCTCAGGGGAACAGGTCAAGCCAGTAGCCAGATTCTGAAAGGTGTGCACCGATTAGAACTGGAAAATGTCAGTCATTCCAGCATTAAAAGTGGGCCCAGGGTGAAGAGGAATGTGAAGAATTCCTTGGGAGGAATTTTGAGGTTGGACCATTTGGTGGGAATTGAGGAAAGGAAGCCAGTAGCCTAATCTAACTCCCTCATTCTACAGATAGAGAAACTGAGGCCTTGAGAGATAAAGTGTGACACAAGGTTAGACAGGTAGCAAAACCAGCATTTGAACTCAGGGCCTCTGAGTCCAAATCCAATGTCCTTTCCACTGTATAATGGGCTAAACTAACCCAGATTTAGAGATGAAGGGTCAAAATAGAACTTTCCAGATCAAATGAAATATTTATAAAGAGCTTAGTATAATACCTGGCACACAGTAGGCACTTAATAAATATCTATTTCCTTTTTAAATGTAACAATTTTATTTTGTTTACTTTTATTCTCTAGTAAAGGTTTTATTTTATTTTTTGTCATTTTTTGACTCCAATGATATCTTGACTGAATTGAGGAGAGTTTTCATCTGTACCTGTATTGTTTAAGAGAAAGAAGTTCCCCGCCCCCACCCCTCCACCCCCACCAGGCCAGACTAGACCCAGCAGTGTCAGCAGAGTGAGAAGAGAAGACTTCTGGGAAGGGTTGTTGAGGTGTAGGGCCAGATGCTGTCTCCAGCCTCCCTAGGCTATTGCTTCATGAGGGATCATCGAGAACAGTGTGATGGAGGGCAGCCACCAAACGGGTCTCTTCAAGTATTTGAAGAGTGACATATACAGAAGAATCAGACTTGGCCCCAGAGGCCAGAGTGAGTCTCCAGTGAGTTGCAGAGATACAAATGTTTGATTTTTCTAAAAAAAGTGTTGAGATGTGAGTAAAAGCTTCCTAACAATTGGAACTGTTGTCCAGTGGAGAAGGCTGTTTTAAGAGATACCTATCACTAGAAGTCTTCACTGGATGCTGGATGACCACTTCTTAGAGATGGCCCATTCAGGTATGCGTTACATTAGATGACTACTGAGGTCCCGTCCAAATCTGAGATTCTGTCATTCCTTCTATAGATCCTCATACAGGGCTAGAAGGATCATGGATCGGGTTTACTGGAACATTTTAGATATTATAGACAATAAATATTTATATCCTCCCCTAGTAACTCCAGGGAACTTCAGGGACCCTGGATTCTCCCGGGTCAGAGCTGCCCTAGACTTTGTTCTTCCTTGTTATAGACAGAGGGCAGCTAGGTGGCATGGTGCCAGGCCTGCAATCAGGAAGACTCCTCTTTGTGAATTCAGATCCAGCCCAGATATTTCCTAGCTGTGTGACCCTGGGCAAGTCACATAACTCTGTTTGCCTCAGTTCCTCATTTGTAAAAGAGATAGAGATGGAAATGGCAAACCACTCCAGTATCTTTCCAAGAAAACCCCCAAATGGAGTCATGAAGAGTCAGACAGGACTGAAATGACTTAACAACAAGAACAACAATTATAGGCAAAGGCATCTAAGAAACAGAAAAGGGAAAGGATCGAGCTTAGGTCTTTGAGTGGAACAATGTGGTTCAGAAATCAGGACACTTCTAGCCCACTGCCTTTCTCCATCCTCAGGAGAAAGGCACATTTGTTTGCCTGTTCCCAAACTCAGTGCTTCTGACAGGATCTCCTGGGTTCTCCTGACTTTGCCTTCCCCTTCCCGATGTCCATCCTTGCAGAAGAAAGGCATGAAGAAGAGAGGGCAGGTTGGAGGCTTCCCTGAACTGAATAGAGACTTTTCTGTGCAACCCAGGGAGAATGGAATCAGGTGGTCCTCTCCGAATGGCAAGATTGTCCTCATGGAAGCTTTCCTAGTGGGTAGAAAGCAAAGGGATTTCTGCCTTGTTCATAGCAGGTGAATGGGAGCTAACCTAAGGAAAGTTGATTTCCTCTCTAAATGTGTGGTTGGACGCAGGAGTAACATCCCTGAGCCCTTCTCTGGGGCCCTGGGGTCCTCTGTTCCCTCCCATCTGTGTCTCTCCTGCAGGCTTCTCAGGGTGGTCCTCCCCTGTCATTCCCCCCTGATACGGCATGACCTCACTTCCAGTCACAGTGTCTATATGCTCTGTGGAAGTCTGGGACGGTTCTTCAGGCCACACAGCCCCCAAAGCCACAGCAGGCTCTGGAATTCTGCCATTGGGAAGAGTCCTTGCGTTGGATCCAGGCCCTTCATCTCCATTAGTGGGAGGCAAGGGACCCTTGGCTCCGGTACTTTGAGCTCTTTTTCTTCTGGGCCCTCTGTCTGCTGGGGCCTCGGGTTCATCAAAGCCTTTGTTTTGGAAGTAGAAGCTCCCTGGGCTTGGACCCAACTTTCCATCTTTGACCTGTGTAAGACAATGGGCAGGAGTCTAGCAGGGTCAGGCAGTCCCAGCATGCTTTAGGAACCTGTAGGGCAGAGTTTCTTCTCTAGGACAAAAAAGTCTACACTTCTGCTCTTTCCTTTGGACCTCCTCTCAGCCCTATTGCTCTATGTCTTTATCCTTGCCAACTCTCACTCCTCCTACTGATTGTCTGTTTTCAGTATGGCCAATGGGAAGAGTAACCCCAGGATCAGAATCTCAGTTCCCTTTCTTACCCTGAGTGGGGCCTGCAAGCCCCAGAGGTAGCAACCAAGGCACAAAGGTGACTCAAGCTTGCCATATCAAATGGGTCAGGGACCTGTGCACCTCTCTGGTGACTGTTCTCAGCCTCTAGGAGACCTAAGCCAGATGGAACTAGCAGGTGACTGTATCACATGTCTCCCTGCCCTGGAATCCCGGAGGAGGTCTGAAGCTCTCCTTGGAGTTGGCTGATTCCCCTCCTTACTGACCCCTAATGTCTTTTTCCAACCCCTCTTTTTTTTGGGGGGGGCAGGGGCAATGAAGGTTAAGTGACTTGCCCAGGGTCACACAGCTAGTGTCTAGTGTCTGAGGCTGGATTTGAACTCAGGTCCTCCTGATTCCAGGGCCAGTGCTCTATCCACTGTGCCACCTAGCTGCCCCCACCCCACCCCTCTTAATCCTATTGCCTTCTCTTTCTTAATTGTTTTCCTGTTTATCCTGTGTATGGCTTGTGTGTACATATTTGTTTGCTTGTTGTCTCCCCAGTGAGATTGTGAGCTCCCTGAGGGCAGGAACTGTCTTTTGCCTCTTTTTGTATCCCCAGCACTTAACCCAGTGCCTGGCACATAGTAGGTGCTTGATTGGTTGACTGGTTGGGACAGTGGAGGCTTGGGAGGGTGAGGTTTCTCAGCCTTGAAAGGAACAGATTTAGGAAATGATTCTGAAACTTTTCCAGGGAAGAATGTTTTGGGTATCTGTTGGGAGCAACCAAGGCTTGGGAGCAGTAGAGCAGGTAGAAGTCGAAAACAAATGTGATGGCATGTTTTTCTCCATTGGGGTTTATCTGACAGTCCTCTCCCCTCCTCTGTGTTCCAGTCATTTTCCCTCTGGGAATGTGGGTCTCCTTACCTCCTGAATGACTGGGGAGGGGATTGGGAAATGAGATCCTTGGGGTGCTGGGGATGTGTGTGTGTGTGTGTGTGTGTGTTGGAATCCTGGAGGCCAATATTCAGAGGGAGCTAAAGAGGCATTGGGACTAGGTCAGGACGAGATGATGGATGCCCTGGCTCCTTGACTAATCTATTGATCCAGTGTTGCCTCTATCAAGTGGAAATGACTGAGTTGAGAGGGACAGGAAGAGGTCAGTAGCTTGGGGGAGTTCAAGGCCTGAGCTGCCCTAGAATCCAGAGAGGAGAAGTTCCAGCATCACTCACCTGGTCCTGCAGTCTCTGAGACACCAATAGCTAAAAGGGAGAAAGCACAGGGACTTGGTCACTGATTCATCCCACTCAGGATATCATCACTCCTATCAGTGGTCTTTGGGTTCCTCCCGGAAGGATCGTTTCTCTTCATGTGGGCCACCACAAAAGGATAGTGGCCAGAAGGGTTGACAGACCTTGGGGAGGTTCTTCTGCACAGGAGGGACCAATTTCATATCCTCCCCATCCAGACTGAGAGACATCTCTACAATCTCTCCATATCTGTGACTGGGGAGTAGCTCAGGGTCAGCCCTGGTCCTGCTTTCCTTCTAGCTCTTCATTTCTCTTTGGCATCACATTCATAGCGTCTAGGGCTGGAAGGCACTTTAGAGATCCTCTGGTCCAACCCATCCACTGGGCCCAGAGAGGTTGGATTTGCCCCAGTCATTGCAGGGAAGAAGTAGCAGAGACATGATTCAGTCTCATGTTGTGTGACTCCTACATTTGTCCATCACGAATAATGACTGATCCAACTCTCTTTGGAAGAGGGGAGGTGCGGTACAGCAGAGAGGGTGCTAGATCTGGAGTCAGGGGAGCCCGCGGTCACATTCTGGCCCTGCGTCTTATTGATCTTGGGCAAATGACCTCATTTCTCTAGGGAAATTTTCTCCTTTATAAAATGAAAGGGTCGGACAAGGTCTCGAAGTCCCCTCCAGCTCTGCATTCTACAACCTTACAATCTTGAGTAGAGAGGCTCAGTAGAAGGGTCAGAGGTCAGGGAAAGACAAAGGTCAGCCTCTTTTCTCAGAGAGGGAGGGCCAGGGAACTCGTCTGCTCACCACGTTGGGATGCTTCTCATCAGCCAGTGCTGTCTGCTTGGAGGATTCCTGGTGCTGCTGCCATCTTCTCAGTGCCCAAATACCCAGACCAAATCCGGCCACCAGAAACAGCACTGCCAGCAACAGGCTGCCCACCACTACTACCCTGTCAGCCACACTTGGGGATGAGGACAGCTCTGAAGGATCTGGAGGAACTGTGAGGGAGAAGATGCAATAAGGGAGTAGCCAGCCCAGCCACCCTCCCAGGAATCCCCCATCTTATTTGGACAAGACTTGGGATCTATGTCTTCAACCCTCCTGCCATTCCCAATGGCCCATCCACCCTCCCCTTTACTAGGACATGGTTATTACCGGCTTGGCCTAAGGGCAGCACCTCCACGCCAACAGTGGCGTTGGTCACCTCCCCAGATTCCTCATCTTGGGCAATCACCTAGAACCAGACCAGGGAGATCAGAGAGAGAAAGCCAGACTAGGGAGCATCTGGTTCAGTCATGAAGGAGTTAACTAGGGATGTTTCAGCCGTCTCTTCTTCCCTTAATTTCTCCCCCTACCCACCCCACCTCCACACACACTCAGTAAAAAAGAAGTCGCATTTTCAGTTATGGAACTATAAGAGTTACCCAGGATTGCCCAACAAGGTCAATTTGGGAAGTGAACCCAGCCTCCCCTCATGACAAGAGACTCATGTTTAGCTGCAACTACAAGTCAGAAGATCTTAAGGAAGGAAGTTCTGAGGGAGGGGTGGGGTTGAGGACAGAGAATTAGTCTCTAGGACCAGAAAAGAGGCCGGGCTGGGGGTAAGGGTCTTTTACCTGCAGGATGTATGTCTCCCTTGCCTGGAGCTGGTTTGACCTAGCGAGGAGCAGTCCATCCCTTGTGACAGAGAAGAGTTGGGAGTGGTTGCCTTCAGGCAGTAGCTTGTACCAAAGGTTTGGGTTAACTCCCTGTTGGGGATAGGTACTCGATGTATCCGGGAGGAAGGCAGTTGACGTGTGTGTGTCCCATAATTCCATACCCAACTCTGGCTTTTCCCAAAGGTCTCTCCTCATTCCCCATCAGAGGTACCTGTCTCACTATCCAAGTAGACAAGATTTTTGCCAGTCCCCCACCTAAAATCCCCATTCCCTTCTCACCTCCCTCTCCTAGAATTCCTAGCTTCCTTCAAAACTTAGTTCAAATGCTCCCTTCTCCAGGAGGCCTTTTCCTGTCCCTAACAGGTGCTAGGCTAGTGCCTTCTCTTCCAAGGTTACCTTTCATCTCTTCTGTATGTATCTTTTTTTTTTTTTTTTTTTGGTGAGGCAATTGGGGTTAAGTGACTTTCCCAGGGTCACACAGCTACTAAGTGTCAAGAGTCTGAGGCCGGATTGGAACTCAGGTACTCCTGATTCCAGGACCAGTGCTCTATCTACTGCGCCACCTAGCTGCCCCTTCTGTATGTATCTTGTACTGTATATGCCTGATTATTAACATGTCTCTGCCATCAGAATGAAAGTTCTTTGAATACAAGGACTATTTTTAGCTTTCTTTGCATTTCTCTAGCACTTAGAACAGTAAGAATCAGTCAGTCAGTCAATAAATATTTATTAGGCACCCCCTATGCTGGATATATAAAGAAAGGCAAAAGAGAGTTTTTCTTTCAAGGAGCTCAGTCTAAGGTGGGGACAACATACTAACAACTATGTGAAAAGAAAATATGTACAGGATAAATAGGAAATAATCAAGAGGAGGAAGACACTAGCATTAAGAGGGATCAGTGGGGGCAGCTAGGTGGCACAGTGGATAAGGCATCAGCCCTGGATTCAGGAGGACCTGAGTTTAAATCTGACCTCAGACTCTTGACACAAGCTGTGTGACCCTGGGCAAGTCACTTAACCCTCATTGCCCCCCCCCCCAAAAAAAAGAGGGATCAGGAAAGGCTTCTCTTAGAAGGTGGAATTTTAGCTGGGACTTGAAGAAAGCCAGGGATGCCAGGAGGTAGAGATTTGGAGAAAGAAAACCCCAGGCATGAGGGGTAGCCAGAGAGAAGCAGGAGTCAAGAGATGGGGTGTCTTATTCCTAGGACAGCAGAGTTTAATAAAGACTTGTCAACTGATTGATGCTGTCTCTCCCCGTCTTTGGTTAGCCATGGTCTGGGTAGAGTTCTTAAAGGGTTGGAGAAATATCTCACATATTCACCGAAGGCCCCAATCTCTGGGGAAGGGGTTATAACTTACATTGGGGAAATCAGGGTCCGCCGCATGCAGAGAAAGGACTTGCCCACCATAGGTAACCAGGAGGGTGGCAGTGTCTGGACCCTCAGACACAAAGGCAGCATGGTGGGGCAGGGAGAAGCGGGGTGGGTAGTGGTTGGCAGCCAGAACCCTCACCAGCACCTCTGACACAGCATACTTTCTGGGGTCATTCACCTGGGCCGCCTGTAGAGGCATGAGAAAGGGAAAGAATACCAGGTTCAGGTCTATAAATTCTTCAGGGTCTAGACAGAGATGAGTATTTCTCTTCCCACTGTTACTATGAGGCTCCCTTCCCACGGTGGAGATGAATGACATGTTTTCATTGGGGAAGAAGAGGAAGAGGAAGGAGAAGAAGAGGAAGTATCAGAGAAACCTGGAAAGATTTATATTGATGGATTGATGCAGAGTGAAATGAACAAAATAATTTTATACTATAACATCAACATTGTAAAAATGAACAGTTCTAAAAGTCTTAAAAATCTGATCCGCAGTGGTTATAGAGGACCACTGATAAAGAATGCTACCCTCCTCCTGAGACCAAGATGCAGATTGAGACATACATTTTGGACTGGCCAATATGGGAATTTGTTTGGTTTGATGATACTTATATGTTACAAGGGGTTTTTGTTTGGCTAGGTGTTTGGTTTTTTGTCTATCCTCTCCCCACTCCCCCAGCCCCTCACCTCAGTAGTGGGACAAGGGGAGGAGGAGAAGGAGAGTGATAGAAACAAATGCTTGATCATTTTGTTTTGTTTTGTTTTTGGTGAGGCAATTGGGGTTAAGTGACTTGCCAAGGGTCACACAGCTACTAAGTGTTAAGTGTCTGAGGCCAGATTTGAACTCAAGTTCTCCTGACTCCAGGGCCGGTGCTCTATCCACTGTGCTACCTGGCTGCCCCTTTTATCATTTTTTGTGTGTGTGGGGCAATGGGGGTTAAGTGACTTGCCCAGGGTCACACAGCTAGTAAGTGTCAAGTGTCTGAGGCTGGATTTGAACTCAGGTTCTCCTGAATCCAGGGCCGGTGCTTTACCCACTGCGCCACCTAGCCACCCCGCCTTTGATCATTTTTTAAAAAAATTTCTAAAGAAAAGAAGAAAAGCCCCATCCTACTGATGGAAATGCCATCTCCTTATAGGATGGAGCACACCTGGTCCCTGAGCTTCTGCAGTTCTGCTATCTTTCTCTTCTACAGGTAATGACTCCCGTGCATACTGTTTATCAAGTGACCCCTTCCAGAGGGGGTAAAACGGAAGCATGGAGAAGGATGGTGACCCTGAGCTCTCAGCCCAAAGTCAAGATGTGCGTCTGCTTCTTAATCCCAACTGGCCCAGCTGAGTTTTTGGTTCAGAAATGCAGAACACCCTGTCCTTTCTCTAACCTCCTCCCCATAAGATGCAGTGGGTTCGACTATTCCAATCCTCCAGGGCCGCAAGGTCATAGAATTTTAGAGCTGGAAGGAGTCTTAGGAATTTTTTAGTTCAGGCTTCACTGTATAGATGAGTAAACCATAGGGGCTGAGTGGTTTGCACAGCGTCCCAGGATTCCAACTCGATCAAACCCAGGTCTTCCCTCTCCTGGAGCGTAATGCTTTCCTAGCCCATCTCCTCTTTCCCCCTCACCATCCTGCTTTTCTAAAACTATTCCATGGCACAGTAGAAAGAGCACTGCAAGGCAGAAGACCTGTTCTCGTTGTTTCATGAATGAGCTAGCTGTGTGACAACTAGGCAAATCTTGTAACCTTTGTGACGCACAGTCTCCTCATCTGTGAAATGAAGATAATAGAAACTGAACTCCTTCCCTCACTGATTACTAGGAGGAGAGCCCTTTGTAAACCTGTGCCACTCTGCATCTACCAAAACCGGGGGTGGCTTTGCACAGGGGAAAGAAACCCAACCAACCCTATGCCAAGGGCTGCTTAATCCAAGGACAGTAATACTCCTGATGACTGAGAGAATGTTGAGGGGATGCTATGTATCTGTGAAAGGGACTTATTTTGTTTTGTTTTAGAGACACGGGAGTGAGATTTTGGAGACATATGTGGAGAAAAGAGCCCCAGGGAAGGGGGCAAGTGAAAGGCATAGAGGTCTTGGAGCTGCAGACAGGTAGGGAAATTGTCCTGGACCCTGAGAGGCCCCATCTACCATGCAAAAGTTTTTCTCACTTGACTGTCTATCCAGAGCTCCTCTCTCCATACTTGTCTCCAAAGTCTTTCTCCCATGTCTTGCCATAGTCTAAAGTGAATCTCTGGGGCAGCTAGATGTCCTAGTGGGTAGAACACTGTCTCTGGAGTTAGGAAAACCTGAGTTCAAATCCAGTCTCAGACACTTACTAGCTGTGTGACCCTAGGAAGGTCACTTAACCCTGATTGCCTCAAAAAACAACAACAACAACAACAACAATGACAAAAAGCGAACTCCTTACCTAGTTATTAAGCATCTCACTCATTATTCTCTCTGCCAATCAGGAATCACATCTCTCTTCCCATCTCCCTTCCCATAAGTAGCAGCACAGGGCTGCCTCCTTCCCCACAAAACTGTCCAGGCTTGGGTGGAAAAAGGATGAGAAATGAAAGCTCCACATAGTTATCATTACCATTCCCTCCCTCCTCTGTACAGTCCTGAAGGTGACAGCTTCTCTTGCCCAGTTGTTCACCCTTTCTTGAGGTATACAGAGTCTCGTGGACCCTCTATTTCCAGGGATTGGAGTAGCCCAGAGCCTCGTGGGGTTTCCTCAAGCTAATAGGCCCCAGACCACCATCTTTGTTGGGCCATACCATCACAGTGAGGTGGAAGGCAGACATGAGCTGGTTGCTGGGGGCTTCTTTTTGCATGCTTAGGGCCCCTGTGGTGTTATCCATATGAAAACGGTCACCGTCTGCCCCTGCAAATTAAAATGGCCAAGTGAGAGGCCTTAATCTCACTTCTTACCTGGCCTCTTCCTACTCCCTACTCTCTTCACTCCTTAAATAACCTCACTTTAGCTTCCCTGAGGACTAGGCCTGTGAAACTTCCTTCAAGAGGGGAAACAGGTGAGTCACTATTCCTTTAAAGGGCAGTACCTGCCAGACTCAGCCCCTCTCCATGGGGACCCTCACCCTCTCTACCTTCCTACTCTGCTCTCTGTCTGGTCCCACAGTGATGCATTTCAAAATTAGTCTGGCAGCTCCCTCTCCAGTGTGCCTCGGACGCTGGACGTTTAAAGGGACCTCAGCGATCATCTTTAAGGGTTCTTAACCTTTTTCTTGTCATGAAAACCTCTGGGAGTCTGGTTAAGCCTCTGGACCCTTTCTTAGAATAAATGCATAAAAAAATAATACATAAAATTTCAAAGGAAACCAATGCAAAATATTTTTAAAAACCAACACCAAATTTAAAGACCTTAGGTTAAAGAACACTGATCTCGTTCAACCAACCTCATTTTTTAAGATGAAGACATTGAGGCCCAGAAAGGGTACAGGGACTTATCCAAGGTCATGGAGGTAATAAGGAGCAAACTCTGGATTTGAGCACAGATTGTCTGATTCCCAATCCGAGCATTCTTTCCACTACTATCACCTTCTGAAAGTTACTTTGAGGACTTGTGACCTGTAACCCCATTAGAAGACAAGAGGGAGGGTGGCTGGTATGGAAGGAGACTGGGGATCAAAGACTAGAACCTGACTTTTTGTTGGAGACCCAATCCCTTCTGGAGGCCCAGTTGTCCCATACCTGTAAGGATGGAATAGGAGATAGCAGCCTTGAGGTCTCGGTCTCCATCTTCTGCATAGATTGCCCCAGGTCGAAAGTGTAAAGGCCCTTCCTGGACAGGGAGAAGACCCCAAGGCTCATTAAAGGTAACTTCCTAAGGGTCACCTCACACTTTAGCCTGGGATAGGATGGTGTAGGGGTTGGAATAGGGATGGTGTCAGCAGGAATTTAGAGAAAGTTAAGAACCAAGAATCTTATCTGAAGGCGTGCCCATTGAACTATTGCAAGGATCAAACAGATATCAAGTAAAGTGCTTAGCAAGTCTTAAAGCTCCATGTAAATGGTATCTATCTTATTATTACTGTGGTATTCCAGAGGTTCCTTACCTTTTGTTGTTACTCACGACACTACCCAATTTTAGCCTTTACATCGAACCCTGAAAAGGCTGAACTCAGGTTACCACCTGCTTCTGTGCCTTCTCTAATCACCCCTAACAAGAAGTGGCCACTTCCGTCCTCAAGTTTTCTTATTCTACTTTGCCCAGCTCTCTTCTTTGTCCTTCTCCCATTATTTCTTATACCACTTTTATCTGTATACACATGATGGTCTTCCTATTAGATTGTAAGCTCTCAGAGGGCAGGGACCATGTTATTTAAAAGAACATCTTTGTGTCCCCAGCAGATGCTTAATAAATGTTTGTTGGATTGAAGACCAAAGGACCTAATTAGAGGAGGGAGTTATGGGAACAAGGATTTGGGTATTTGCCTAGTGACCTGCACTCCTTTGGGAAAATCAGTGGCGCCTCTATTCCCCCACCCCCACCCCATGAGCTTATTCCCTCCCTTCTTTCCCCTGTCCCCCTGGGAACTGGTGTCCTGGAGGTTACTGGTATGGCTTCAACCTCCTGGCACTCCTAGAGACCCATTCCAATGGCTGTCCCAGGGAACTCACCGGGATCTCTCCCTCTGTGACATTGGCTGTGTAAATGGGGCTTAGGCAGATGTGGGAGTTCTGAGGACCCAGGGGGCGGCAGGGCAGGAAGCTTGGGTACTGGTCATCCCCATCCAGGACATTGATATGGACAGTGGTGGTGCACTTGTATCGTTCCTTAGTACTCATCTCCTGTTGGGAAAGACCAAGTTCAGCTTAGGAAGGACAGGACCCTCACCCAAAACACAGAACATGTTACCCCAACCTGAAGAGAACACCCTCATTGCCAACAACATCTATTGAACCTGGAGTCAGGAAGACCTGAATTCAAATCCTACCCTGGTCACTTACCAGCTGGGTGGCCCTTGGAAAGTTACTTAACCTCTCTCAGTCTCAGTTTACTCATCTGTAAAATGGGGATAAAAATACTATCTACCTCACAGGGTTGTTGGGAGCCTAAAATGAGAAAACATACATAAAGCTCTTTGGGAACCTTAAAAGGTGAGATGCTGTGTGACCCTGGGCAAGTCACTTAACCCTCATTGCCCCACGCAAAAAAAAAAAAAAAAGGTTGTATAGATGTAGCTATTATCTTTATTATGATAATGATTATTCTATTCTAAGGTGAGGGTAAGGAAGCAGGTGCCCGCCTCTAGGAAGGGCAGAATCCTCCCTGGTGCCCAGGTAACAGCCCAGAGAGCCCAGAGCATTCCATCCTGTGATCAATGTTTGGGGACAAACATACACTCCACTGCAACAGCAGGTCTGAGTGATAAGCAAATGACCTCCCTTGCCTCCTGCAAATCCTTCAATTGGATCAGGGACTTGGGTTGGGGGAGGGGGGGTGGGGATTTGTTCCAGGACCACCAGCTCTGATCCTATAAAGGGGAGCAGACTCTTCTCTTCCTTTCTCGTTCTGCCAGCCAAGATGTCAAAAGGGAAGAAGGTGGCTCCAGCCCCTGCTGTTGTAAAGAAGCAAGAGGCCAAGAAAGTGGTTAATCCTCTGTTTGAGAAGCGGCCCAAGAACTTTGGCATTGGTCAGGACATCCAGCCCAAAAGGGACCTTACTCGATTTGTCAAATGGCCTCGATACATCAGACTGCAGTGTCAAAGATCTATCCTTTATAAGCGTTTGAAAGTACCGCCAGCAATTAACCAGTTTAGCCAGGCTTTGGATCGTCAGACAGCTACTCAACTGCTTAAATTGGCTCACAAGTACAGACCTGAGACAAAGCAAGAGAAGAAGCAAAGGCTGCTGGCTGGAGCTGAACAAAAAGCTGCCGGCAAAGGAGATGTCTCCACTAAGAGACCACCTGTCCTCAGGGCGGGCGTTAACACTGTTACTACCCTGGTGGAGAACAAGAAGGCACAGTTGGTAGTGATTGCACATGACGTGGACCCCACTGAGCTAGTGGTCTTCCTTCCTGCCTTGTGCCGAAAAGTGGGAGTTCCTTACTGTATTATTAAAGGTAAAGCCAGACTGGGCCGTTTAGTTCACAGAAAGACTTGCACAAGCATTGCCTTCACACAGGTTAACCCTGAAGATAAGGGAGCCCTGGCTAAGCTGGTAGAAGCCATCAAAACCAATTACAATGACAGATATGATGAGATCCGTCGTCACTGGGGTGGCAACATTCTGAGTCCAAAGTCAGTGGCCCGTATTGCCAAGCTGGAAAAGGCAAAAGCTAAGGAACTTGCAACTAAATTGGGTTAAATGTATGTTTGATTTCCCCCTACGTAAAAATAAAAATTTAAACAAAATAAAAAAAAAGGGGGAGCAGAGACTGGCTGCGGCCTAGACCACTCAGAGAAATTAGAAAAAGGGATTGGGGGCAGCAGCCGCAGGAGATGGACACCAGGGTGCGGTAGGAGGCAGGGCATCAGGAAGACTGCAGACTGTCCTCTTTCTACTGGGGCTCTCAGCTCTCTCCTTGGAAGGAAGGGGTGGGTCTCAGCCAGCTGGACCATAGGATTCTAGACTCCTAGATCACAGATCTATGTCCTGTCACTTCCTACCATGGCCTGGATCACCACTTCAAGTTGGCGTTTGGCCTCAAAGTCCAACGGCTGTGCCAGGACCACCCTCCCGCTGTTGGGCAGGTCAATTTGGAAGTGCAGAGCATCAGGCTGAAATGATAGAATCAGAGAGTTCGTCAGTGGGCCCTTCCTCCTTTGGCCCCCCGTACCGTGCCTTGGACTGTTCTACTATGCTGGCCACAGCTCAGTTCTGAAGCAGTGTGCTCCAGAGCAGCAGCTCTGGAGTCAGAGGACCTGGGTTCTAATGCTACCTCTGATGCTCATTATTTGTGTGACCTTGGGCAAATTACAACCTTCCTACACCTCGGTTTCCTCATCTTTAAAATGAGAGGTTGGACTAGATCGAAGCTTCTTAAACCGTGGTTTTCGACCCAATATGGGGTCACATAACTGAGTGTGTGTGTGTGTGTGGGGGAGGTGTCACCAAAAATTTGGCAACAGTAAAGGCTTACATATACCTATTTTATATACTTATATAACCTGGGTCATGTAAAAATGTCTTAGGCAAAAAGGGGTCTTGAGTGGAAAAAGTTTAAGAAGCCCTGGACTAGATGACCTCTAAAAGCTTCTCAACTCTGAATCTATGATCCAATGATCTTCTTTCCTTCCTTACTCCCAAAGTCCCCTTTGGGAATCCCGAGATCCCTTCACGAAAGCTTCGACTGGCCCGGGGGGGGGGGGGGGAGTCAGCTAGGTGGTACAGTGGATAGAGCATTGGCCCTGGATTCAGAAGAACCTGAGTTCAAATCTGACCTCAGACACTTGACACTAGTAATTACTAACTGTGTGATCCTGGGCAAGTCACTTACCCCTCATTGCCCTGGGGGGAAAACAAAAAGAAAAAGCCTTAATGGAATTTGGAGAGGGCCAGCCACAAAGGCACTGGATAGATCCCTGAGTGGCTCTAGAGAACCATCACTGTGCCCTGAGCCTCAGCCCTGGCCTACCAGTTGCTTTGCAGAGACTCACAGAAGTGTTGTCAATGGAATAGATGAGGGAGTCCCCATCGCCATCTTCAGCCTGTGTTGTAAACACCACGGAATGAAGAGCTGCCAGCTAGGAAGAGACGAGATGAGCCCTGGGTACGCCTTCCCAGCTAGCTGCACCCTCCTTGCATTACAGCTCCCTTCCTTCCAGATACCCCCTCTTATACCCAAACCCTATCCTGCCATCACCCCCACCTTTGGCTCCGGAGCCTCTCCTTAGCCTCCTCCTCCCCAGTTCCGGGCCTTACCTCACTGATGTTCTGGGTAATGAGGGGCTCTTCTTGGAAGTGGGGCCGGTGATCGTTCTCATTGAGCACCTGTACGATGACCCTATACTCCACCTGAGCAGTGGGGAGGATGAAGGGAAGGTCATGGGATGCAAGAGGAAGCCCACCAGAAAGGGGAGGGGCTTCAGAAGGGGCTGAGATAGCAGAGGGGCAGGAGGAGGTGAGTGGCTTACCGTGGGGAGGCTGTCTTCAGAGCAGAACAGGGTCACTACCAGAACAGGAGGATTCAAAGCCTGTGGATTTAGAGAGGGACACTGAGGTTAGTCCTGGCTTCCCTTCAGCCCAAGCTACCCAAAGTGCTCTGGACAGAGAAGTGCCTTGGGGGCAGGGCGGGGCTTCTGGGAGGAGCAAGGGGAACCTAGGGCTAGATAATCTCTTTCCATGCCCACTGGTACTGCCCAAAGATATGGAGGTACCAATGGCCTAGTCTAGGTAGGCATCCCCATGGACAGAAGCTGGGAAGTGTTTCTTCCTCAAAGGGACCCAGAAGATTAGCTGGTGTCCCTAAAGTCTTAGTGAAGTTTTTAGCTGTTGGGACCCACGTCTGGTCCCATCCCCAAGGACCACCTCTGGGAGGATCAGGGATCGTAGCCCGGCCACAGCAAATGTCAAAGACAACAGACTTTGACCAGCCTGCCCAGAGTAATTATGGCTCCTGATGCTGTCCCAGTCCTTCACATCCTACTGTTCTCAGAGCCGGTCCTCACACCCCACCCACTGCCGGCCTTACAGTCAGAAATTCTTGGGTTCCAATGCTATCTCAGATACTTACTAGCTGTGTAAAGCTAGGCAGATTTACCTCTCAGCCTCTACTTCCTTATCTGTAAAGTGGGCACGATCACAATAATCGCACTAAACTTCACAGGATTTTGTGGGACTCAAATAGGGTCGTGTATTTAAAGTGTTTTATAAACCTTAAATGCCAGTCATTATCACTGATGTTGTTGTTTCTAGTACCGTGGTCCACTTTACCCTAGGGCTCTTCTCCACTGCCACTATCACCATGATCCCAGGGTCACTGAGGAGAGATCGAATCCAGCTGGGTGGATGGAAAAGGAGAGTGGACCACTGTCTCCCTCTACCTGGCCTGTGCTCTCTCTAATCAGAGGGCTGAGACATCAAGCCTCCTACAATTGAAATGTCACAGTTTTGTTTATTTCCATCAGCATATTCAGAGTCTCATGAATTGTTAGGACTAGAAAGGACCTTAAGGACCACTCAGTTGCGGGGTAGCCAGGTGGTGCAGTGGATAAAGCACTGGTCCTGGATTCAGGAGGACCTGAGTTCAAATCCAACCTCAGACACTTGACACTTACTAGCTGTGTGACCCTGGGCAAGTCACTTAACACCCCCCCCCCCAAAAAAAAAGGATCACTAGGTTCAACTGCCTTATTTTACAATTGAAGGAACTGAAGCCAGGCCAGGGGGAAATGATTTGTCCAAAATTATATAACCACATAGTAGCAACTCTGGGTCTAGAACCCAGATTTCCAAATTTTGAGCCCAGTGCTTTATTCTGCTTTGGTTCTAGGCCTGTGGTTCCATCAGTATAGGGAGGAAACACCCTCAATTCTCTGAAACTTGTAGTCTTTGAGCTGCTTAGTGTATCAAAAACTGAGTTGATTTGCACAGGGGCACACAGCCTATATGTGGCTGACCAGCTTACCTCTCCATTCTTTCCATTAGATTACATTAAACCTATCTCCCTTTGCAACCCCGCTCTCTGAACCCTAGCTTCCCCCAGAGCCCTCCTCCCATGCGCCAGACCTTCCCCAAGGGCTGCCCACACCTCTCGATCCAGGGTCTTCTCTGTGGAAACATTCAGACGAATCGTCTTCCCCTCCAGGTAGAACCAGTGGGCGTCGGTGCCACTCAGGCAGAGCTGCAAACCGCTGGTCAGTGGGTCCCCAAAGCCTGTCAGATTGGCCACGAAGGAACCATTGGGACTGTTTTCTGGGATCTCTGTGAAGATGTTGCTGCCCCCCATGCACTGATCTGCACCAGCTGGAGATACACAGACATGAGTTCTGAGGGCCTCAATAGGAACCTCTACCAGAATGTAGAGACCACTCTCTTAAAGGTCACAGGTGAGGTCTTAATCCCCAAATTCAATCAACTTTGCTCATCAGCTTATTCTCCTGAATCTTTCTGTCACATCGGACACTGCTAAGCATCCCTTCCCTTCTAAAATACTCTTCTCACCTAGGAAGACTTACACGAACTGATGCTGACTGAGAGGAGCAGAGCTAGGAGAACATTGTACAGAGTAATAGCAACACTGTGTGATGAACAATGGGGATAGACTTGGCTCTTCTCAGTAGTGCAATGATCCAAAACAGTTTCAAAGAACTCATGATAGAAAATGTTCTCAACAGCCAGAAAAAAAGAACTGTGAATTATGAATGCAGATTGAACCATACTGTTTCTAATTTTGGACTGTTTTTTTCCTTCTTTTTTTGAGGTTTTTCCCTTGTGCTCTGATTCTTCTTTCACAAGATGACTAATATAGAAAAATGTTTAATGTGATTGTACATATACAACCTATGTCAGACTGCTTTCCATCATGGGGAGGAGGGAGGGAAGGGAGGGTGGGAGAAAAAAATTTGGAACTAAAAATCCTATGAGAACAAATGTTGAAAACTTTCCTTATATGTAACTGGAAAATAATAAAATACTAAAAAAAATACTCTTTTCCCTAAGCATCCATGACAGAGCACTGCCCTTCTTCTCTAACCACTGACTCCTCTGCTGCTTCGTCTTTCTTGTTCTACCTCCTAAACAGAACTGGAACTGGCATGGGGTGAAAGGGACTTAGGCCCAAGCTGTTTACATCAGGTAGGGCTCTCCCTCCCCAAATGAATCACCATCCCTGTGTGTCTCTCTCTGTAGTCCTCCAATGTACTCCTTAGTCACACTACTCAAACACTATTGCCAGCATCCCTTCAGCATGGTCCCCTTGCCTGACTTTAATAGATATAGTTTACCTAGATTGGGGGAGGTACCTAGGTGGCACAGTGGATGGAGTGCTAAGAGTAGAGTCAGGAAAACTCATATTGAATTCAGATGTGGCCTCAAACACTTACTAGCTGTATGACCCTGGGCAAGTCACTTAACCTTGTTTGCCTCAGTTTCCTCATCTATCAAATGAGATAGAGAAGGAAGTAGCAAACCATTTCAGTATCTCTGCCAAGAAAACCTCAAATGGGGTTACCAAGAGTCAGACACAACTGAACAACCACCACCTACATTTTAGCAAAAGATGTGATCAAGTATCTCTTACTCTTCCTTTGGAAAACATAGAAAGCTGTGGGCTAGATTATAATACAATTAGAAGGGTTCAGAATTAGATGACTAACTATTCACGGTTCAGTGTCAACTTGGCAGTAGCTCTCCAGTAGGATGCCTCAGGGATCTTTGCTCGAACCCATGCTATTTATCATTTTTTCAAAGACTTGGATAGGGGCATAGATGGCATGCTTATCCAACTTGCAGATGACACAAATCTGAGAGGGGTAGCTAATAAACAGGATTACAAAATAAGATGCAAAAAGATCTTGACAGTCTAGAAAACTGGGCTGAACTGACACAATCTGATGCTACCTTCCACATACCCAGTCTGTTGCCAAATCTTGTTATTGTCCCTTCATACCCTCTCTGATATACATCCCCTGTTCTCCACTCACAGATGCTCCCACCACCACGTGCCTAGGCAATTGCCACATTCTTCTGGTTGGTTTTCCTTCTTCCAATCTCTCTCCATTCCACCCATTGTTCACTCACCTAACAAAGTGATTTTCCTAAAGCACAGGTCTGATCACGTTACTCTCCCTATATAATAAATTAGAGTGGATCCCTATTGCCTCTACGATCAAATATGAAATCTTCTGTTTGGTGTTTAAAGCCTTGAAAACCTTTGCCATCTTCTTATACTTTCATTGTTGTTCAGTCATCTTTCAGTCGTGTCCATTTCTTCATGACCCCATTTGGGATTTTCATGACAAAGATACTGGAATGGTTTGCCATATGCTTATCCAGCTCATTTGACAGATGAGGAAACTGAGATAAATAGGGTGAAGTGACTTGTCTAGGGTCACACAGCTGGCAGATGTCTGAGGCCACATTTGAACTCATGAAGAGGAGTCTTCCTTACTCCAGGCTCGCCCTATGCACTTTGTGATCCAATCACACAGGCCTATTTGCTGTTCCTCACAGGTGACATTCCAACTCTTGACTACATTCTTTTCGCTGGCTGCCCTCCCATGCCTGAATATTTTCTTTCTTCATCTCCTGGCTTTCCTGGCTACCTTTTAAGATTCAATGCAAGTGCCACCTTCTGCAGGAGGCCTTTCATGGTCTCTACTGCTGGTGCCCTTCCTCCAAGATTACGTTCCATTTGCATTATGCACCTGCTTTTTTTTTTTGCATGTTATTTCCCTTCTTAGAATGTAAGCCCCTTGAATGCATCCCATGTTTTTGCCTTTCTTTGTATCCCCAGTTCTTAGCTTAATGTCTGGCACAATTAATCAACTCTTGATGACTGATTATGAAATTCAAAAGGGATAAATGTGAATTCTTACACTTGGGTTCAAAGAATCATCTTACAAATACAAGATGGGGAAAGCCTAGAGAGCATTTTTTTTTCTGAAAATGTGGAAGTTTTAGTGGAATGCAAGCTCACTACTAGTCAACGTTATCATTTGGTGGCCAAAAAAAGCTAATGGGATCTTGTGCTGCATTAAGGGAGGCATAGTTACCAAGAATACAGAGGTGATGTTCCTTCTTTAGTCTGCCCTGATCAGACCTCATCTGGAATCTTTTGTTCATTTGTGGGTGCCATAGTTCAGGAAGCACACCGACAAGCTAGAGAGGATCTAGAGAAGAGCAGCCAGGATGATGAAGGCCCTTATGTTAACGTCATATAACGGTCAATTAAAGAAACTGAAGATGTTTAATCCAGAGAAGAAAATCCCAGCACTTTTTAGCTCCAGCAAAACATTTGCCCTGGTGCCCCACTCTCTAGGACCTCTGTTTCAGGACAAACTCAGGCTATACTTCACCCCACTCTGGACTCTCTACTCATGTCTTCCACAGCCCCTGCCTTTCTCCCTCACCCCCAAACTTCTGGAACTACGGACCACGTTCAACTTTCCCATAGTTCCTGCATGAGATGTGTCAATCTACATGACTCCAGCTCCCCTCACTGTCCCAGTAACTCTCTGGACTGGCCCTCCTTGGCCACCCACCATTTTTCTTTGTGTTGTCACCCCCATTAAAATGTAAATCCCTTAAGGACCTGGACAGTCTTTGTTTTGTGTGTTTGGTGTTCCCAGACTGTGCTTAGCACAGTGCTTTTTCATTCATCCAAATATTCCAAGGGCTGTCTTGAGGAGGAAGGATTAGACATTTTCTTTCTGGCTCCAGAGGACAGAACCAGGAGCAATCATTGCTAACAATCAGAGCTATGCCAATGTGGAAAGGGTGGCCTCATTCCAGGACAGTGGGCTCTCCCTCACTAGAAGTCTTCAATCAGAGACTGGGTGACCATTTGTATGTGTTAGAGTGGGGATTTCTTTTGTGGATAGCTTGAACTACTGCTGAAGTCTCTCTCAAATCTCAGCTCCTGTGATCCTGGATTCCCCTCCAATCCTTGAAGGGAGAGAGTCAAGACACTCTTCCCTCAGAATAGTCAGAGTTGTTCTGTCTCCTGTTCCCCCTGCCACTGACCCCTATCCCTGTCAAATTGGCCACTACACCTACCGCCGCCTTCTCAACACTGTTTTGCCCCAGTTTAATTCCTAAGCATAGTTCTGTTCCCAAGTGTTGGCACGTCCTCAAGCTGCCCTCAGCCCTGTATTCTACCTATATCAGTTCTTAACCTTCTTGTGTAGATCAAGAAGTCATCCATTCAGTCAATTAGCATGTATTAAGGGCCTACTATGTGCCAGGACATGAACTTCTTTGGCAGGTTGGTGAAGCATAGGGACCCCTTCTCAGAAAAGTATTTTTAAACAATTGAAGGAAATACTAAATTTTCAGTTAGAGGTTAGTAAAAATAAAGATGCGATCCCTACCCCATCCTAGTTCACAAGCCCCTGAAATCTATCCAAGGACCCTCTCAGGAGTCCATGGATCTAGGTTAAAGACCCCTGATCTATATGTTCCCCATCAGGCATTTCATCCATTCCTGAAATATCACATAGCAAACCTTAATAAATGTCTATTGAATTAAATGGTATAAAGTGAAAAAACTTCTATCACCTAAATTACAATATAGTTGATTTGCTTTTTGAAATCTTGGTTAGATGCCAAATCAATAAGGCAGAATACTAGGGCCATGGGAGAAGTACAGCTGTAGACTCTGAGCTAGGAGCCTGGGCTTGGTGGTAGTAGCCCCAGCCCTAAATTTAACCCTGTTCTAGGGAGGAGGGCTGACCCTGCTCCTCTCTCTTACACCCTAACCTTCCAGACTCTGACCCACTTTCCTGGTGGCCATAACCCTAAAGGATTAGCTCCTGCCCTTACTGGCCAAAGGTGGTTCTGGGAAAGAGAGCTGCTGGCCTCTTCCTTGTACCTGTGTTTAAGTGAAAAGTCACAACTGCAGTCAGCAGCAAGGCTTGCCATGTCAACCTCCTCTTAGCCATTCCAGCCTCCGGAGTCTGCTCTTCTCTGTCGTCCACTGCAGGAGAAAGAAGGTGGCCACCTCGATTTTCTTTCCATTGGTAGAGCCTGGCACTAAGACCCTGAGATCACATGACCCTTGGATCTACTGACCCCCCTGAGCTTCATTCCAGCACATAGATCCCTCTCCCCAACTCATCCCCAACCTCTTCCCACCCACCCATAGAGAAGGGAGAGGGCAGACTCAGAACATACCCTGTGTCTTTTGTTGGGTTAAGGGGCCCGAGCCCAGATCTCCTCATCAGAGGGAGGGGAGTGGGGCCTGCTTCAGTCCTACTTCTTTGTAGTGGCTCTCTCTCCCTGTAATAAAAAGGAAGAATCAGAGGAGAGAAAGAAACAGGGGCAGATGGGTGACAAGGATGGTACTCTCATAGCAGATGGACGTGGCAACCTGGCCTGCCCAGCTCTATCTCAACCTTAGATTTCTTCCTGAATATGCTGCTGGTGCTTTTTAATGTGACTCCAAGTTCTGCCCCTACCCCCAGGGCATGGTTTGTCCTGGGCCAAGGTGAAGGGGACGGGATGTGGGGCAGGAAGGGTTGGCAGAGTTAGCAGTGCAACTGAAGGCAACAAGCAGAAAGGCTAACCGAAGTAGTAGCCTGCCCCACAGATGGGCAGAACCAGAGCTTGGGCATTTGGGCCCTTAAGTGAGGGCTCAGTCTAGGAATTCTTAAACCCTGGAGAAGACTGTATTCTTTGACCTCACTCAACCATTGCTGAATGATACCTCCACCTGTCAGGTAAAAATTAGGAAATAAGGCTGAGGGAAAGAGCCCCTTTGCCTAGCCCAGATGCCCAGCCTCTCCTTCCTGGACTCTTGAAACGAACTGTCCCTTGCCTGGACTTTTAGCCATCAGAAACCCTTCTGTTTTTCTAACTTGAATATTTTGGTCTCTGATTGACTGGTTGGCCCTGTGACCAGTCTTTCATCCATGCCTACATTTCTCTAGATCCCTTAGGATTTTCCCCTCAGTCCTAGAGCCAAACTTGTCCTTTCAAAAGAAAACCCAGGAATCTACTCTATACCCGGATACCTGACTCCTCCCAATGTCTTCAGCTAAGCTTGCCAGCTCCCCCCATCCCCCCCCAAGTCTTACCTGGAGGGAGAAGCTGTCTCTCATTTCTGAGTGCTCCTGACCACAGCTCCATCAGGCCCCAGACTGAGGGCTCAGGAAGCTCATGGCTCTGAGATCTGGATCACTTTGTGAGTGCCCCTTTACTGCCCCTGGGTGCAGAACTCCAGATCGGACAATATCCACTCTGCTTGGGTACAGGCAGAAGGAAGACTAGTCAGCTCAGAGTCAAGGGGATATGGGTCAAGATGGTGGCAGCTGGTAGACTGGGTTAACCCCCTTAGGTCTGAGGAATGAGCTAATAATACCCTTATGGGCAGTCCCTCCTTATACCCCCTTCCCCCTCCCACTCTGTGATACCAGTTACAGCTATCCCTTCCATATCACAGGGGTTAGGGGTACAGTGCCCTGGAAATCTGGAGAATCCATGGAAAAATTTGGGGCCCTCCCTTCATACCAGGGAAGTCTGAATTATTATGGTATTAAAATAGAATATGTTAATATTCTACAATACTATTCATATATTTCATGCATTTCTTAGTTTCTCAACTTTTTCTGTTATCTGCTGGCTTTGCGTGTCATTTGAGGTTTTTGCAAAACTCCTCCCAAATTTCCATTTAATTTCTAATGCTGACCCACAATCTATTGAAATTGTGATGGGGAAAGTCGCAATGTGGAAGGGGTGACTATAGTCTGTACTGGAATTCAAGTTCAGAAGTGCTCATGGCTCCTTCCAGCAAACAGAAGGATGGATAGTGTGTGCAGAATGGAATGAGATAATCTTATTAGCTGCTATCGATGGGAGTGGGAGGGGGAAGGGGGTATAAGGAGGGACTGCCCATAAGGGTATTATTAGCTCATTCCTCAGACCTAAGGGGGTTAACCCAGTCTACCAGCTGCCACCATCTTGACCCATATCCCCTTGACTCTGAGCTGACTAGTCTTCCTTCTGCCTGTACCCAAGCAGAGTGGATATTGTCCGATCTGGAGTTCTGTTGCTTGTCCAAGTGAGCTTGACTGTGTCTGAAGCCCTCAAACTGCCTCTTCTGCTTTGTGCTTCTTTCCCTGAGTACGGGCAACCAAATGTCAATCCTGAGATAGATATCCCTAGTCTGGACTGCAGCCTCATGATGATGAAGACTACAATGATAACAGCTAGCATTTATATAGCATTCCCAGGAGTTTGTAAAATCAGTAGTTTCTGGGTCCAGGTGCTGATTTCCCAGAAGGAGGCAATCGCAACAACTTTTCCAAGGATTAGATAAACCCAATTGTGGCCAGAAGGTATGGGCCTGAGTGATCAGACAAGGAAGATGTAAGGGTGGTGGTGAAATGTCTGTTCAGCATTCCCACAAATTGTTTTAAGCATCAGTCTCTCAGGGTAAGCATCCTTACCTGTTTTAAGTACTTGTCAAGGAATGCTCATAGGTATTTTGGGGCGGAAGAAATAAATAACTCTCCTATCTGTGGTCCATTTTGTATATTGAACACTTTTCCAAATTCAATTGTTGTCTTTGTTCAGTCATCTTTCAGTGATGTCTGACTCTTTGTGACCCCATTTAGGGTTTTCTTGGCATAGATACTAGAGTGGTTTGCCATTTCCTTTTCCAGATCATTTGACAGATGAGGAAACTGAGGCAAACAGAGACTTGCCTGGGGTCACACAGCTATTAAGTGTCTGAGGCCAGATTTGAACCCAAGGAGATTAGTCTTCCTGACTTCAGGCTTGGCACCCTATCCACTGCACCACCTAGCTACCACTTTACTAGGCATTCAACCCCTCTGGAGGTTGATCAATTCTTGAGTTTTTCATTAAAAATAAAATTTTTTTGATATTTTTTCTTTTTTATATCACAGTTATCCCCATCCCACTGCTAGATAGCCATCCCAAATAACAAATGGTATTTTTTAAAAAGACAAATACCCATATAACTGATCAATCCATTTAAAAAAGTCCAGGGGGCAGCTATATGGTACAGTGGATAGAGCACCAGCCCTGGATTCAGGAGTACCTGAGTTCAAATCCAGCCTCAGACATTTAACACTTACTAGCTGTGTCACCCTGGGCAAGTCACTTAACCCCAATTGCCTCACCAAAAAAAAAAAAAAGAAAGAAAGAAAGAAAAAGAAAGAAAAAGTCCAAAAACATGTGGAATGTATAACATCTGTGGACTTCCCACCTCCATAAAGGGGTGAATTGGGGGTATCTTCTCAAATAACTTCACTTGAGTCCTCTTGATCTTTATAATTTGTTACATTTAATTTTTTTTTTTTTGGTGAGGCAATTGGGGTTAAGTGACTTGCCCAGGGTCACACAGCTAGTAAGTGTTAAGTGTCTGAGGCCGGACCAGAACTCAGGTCCTCCTGACTCCAGGGCCGGTGCTCTATCCACTGTGCTACCTAGCTGCCCCTACATTTACTTTTGATTTTTTCTTTTTTGGTGAGTCATTCTTTTCATTTATGTTGTTCTAGTTACTGTGTATATTGTTTTCTTGGCTCCGCTTACTTCCGTCTGCATCAGTTCATGGAACTCATCACATAGTACTATTTCATTGCAATCATGCCACATTTTGTTTAACAATTTGTATCACATTATTTGTTTAACCATCCCCCAATCAATGAGCATCTACTTTGTTTCCAATGCTTTGCTATTACTAAAAGTACAGCTAAATATTTTTGTGTCCTAGGCTTTAGGAAAAGGGATTTCCCCTGGAGTTTTAGGGTGTAGACATCCTGAGCCAGAGAATATGAGGAGAGTCTGACTTCCTTCTTTGGGGTTAGGCTTCCTCTGGGACTTAACCTGTTTTTCATAAGCCCAGGCCTGGGGCCTTTTGGTAGGAAGAGGGTAATGCCAGTCCTACCACCACCACTTCCCTCCCTCCCACACCTAGCCACAGGTTTTAGATAAGGCTTGGAAGAGATCTCAGAATCTATCTAGTTCAACTGTACTAGAACAGACATCCTCTGTACAACACCCCCAATAAGTAATCATCCAGCCTTTGCACGAAGGCCTCAAGCAAAGTGGAACTCCCCCACCCCCAACCACATACACAAACCTCATGAAGTTGCTCATTCTTCTTTTGTATAGTTCTCATTGTTAGGAATGTAATATATTTATTTACACAAAGTCTTCATCTTAAATGCCCTCCTCTGGATTCCCTCTTGTTTTCAATGTTCTTCCTAAAATGGGGCACCCAGAACAATATTCCAGTTGTCGTCTGACCTAGGCAGAGTACAGCAGGACTACCACTTCCCATATCCTGGATGCTACACCTCTTTTAATTTGGCCTAAGATGAGCTTTCAGACCACTAAAATCCCTATTTATTCCCCATAAGAACTAGCACGGATGTGACCACATGGATCTAACCATAGATCCCTCATCTGGGGCTGATGAAGTGGATTTGAATCCAGTTATAAGAGTTCACATTATTGCTGTAGCCCAATGCCTCTGCCTGGTCTGCCTCCTTGGAGATACTGAGGAATGCGGAGGGCTCCTGATGAAAAAGGATCACCACTCCTTCCTCACTGGGGATCTCCTTAGAGTAGGGTTTCTTAGCCTTATCTGTGTCATGGACCCAGGGGTGTGTTTCCAAATCAATCCACAAACATGTATTGAGTGCCTACTTAGCACTTGTGCTAAGCAATGGGGATACAAAAAGAGGCAAAAGACAGTTCCAGAGGTCAGGAAGGTCACGATCTGATGGGAGCGACAACAAACAAATATATACAAACTGGCTGTATACAAGATAAATAGGAAATAATTCCTGATTATAATTTTTTCGAGGCAATGAGGGTTAAGTGACTTGCCCAGGGTCACACAGCTAGTAAGCGTCAAGTGTTTGAGGCTGGATTTGAACTCAGGTCCTCCTGAATCCAGGGCTGTGCTTTATCCACTGCTCCACCTAGCTGCCCCCTAATAGGAAATAATTAAGAGAAGGATGAAATAAGAGGGAAAGTTTTCCTGAAGATGATGGGATTTTAGCTGGGACTTAAAGGAAGCCAGAAGGTAGAGATGAGAAGGGAGAGTGCAATTGTAAACATTACACACTTTTTAGTTTAATCTGAATTATTAACAATTTCTCCTTCACTTTCTTAAGTCTAGACAATTAACTGAACAACAAATCAAGTCCTGATTTTGTAGATATCGGCCAGTTCCCGCATGGGTCCAGCACTCCCCTGCATGGACTCCTTTGGCAGTCTGGTGAAGCCTATGGACCCCTCCTAAGAGTACTGTTTTATTTAAAAATTCATCATTGAAGGAAATGCCAGATTTCAGTTAGAGGTAACTGAACATAATGATGCAATTTTTTTTCATGCAGGATCATAGACCTCTGAGATCTCTCTGTGGCATGAACCCCAGCTTAAGAACCCCTGTTTTATAAAGAGAAATAGAAGACAGCTTGATGGGATTAAAAGGAAGAATTCTGTGCTTTTCATTCTCTTTTGCATTTTCTCTTCCTCTGATCTTCCTATAGGAAGCTCTGAAGCTGACATGGCCCCACTGGGGAGGTGCAGTGTAAGGAGCAGAGAGGGCAATCAGGAGACAAGGGATGCAGAGCTTCTCAGAACTGCCAGCTAGCGTGAGTCCATTGGCCTGGTGGACACAGAGTTACTGAGCCTTGGCTCTTACCTAGAGCTGCCTTGCAGCTCCCTTTTCTGTCTCGCTCCAACCCTCACAACAGCTCGCTCTCTCTCTCTCTGTGTGTCTGTGTCTATGTATCTCTCTTTCTCTGTCTCTCTCCCTCCCCAACCTCTTCTCTTCTCCTTTAGCCTCACCTTGAGTTACCCCCTTCTTTATCTCAGCCTTGACCAACTTATCCCATAGTTCAGCCTGGAACTCAGAACCTAGTAGCTGGGAAGCCAGTGTTAGGAGTGGCAGTGGAAGAGAAGGCAATGGCCACTGGGGACCCACCTTGTGCCTGCCATACTTTGGCTACAGGACAGTCCATGGGAACATTTTAGAGGGATTGGGTCTTCCTCCATCTCAGGTTCCAGGGAGACTGAGAGTAGCAGCATTTGGGGGCAGGAAGGAGAGAAAAGAAACAAGAGGCGGCTGCCTATTCGTAGGGTACCAGGAGGAGGAAGAAGAGTGAAGGGAGGGGGCAGCTAGGTGGTACAGTGGATAAAGCCCTGATCCTGAATTCAGGAGAACCTGAATTTAAATCCAGCCTCAGACCTTTGACACTTACTAGCTGTGTGACCCTGGGCAAATCATTTCACTCTCATTGCCCCGCCCCTCCCCCAATTCTAAACTGTTAAGGGGCAGCTAGGTGGCGCAGTGGATAGAGATATATGTATATACACATATAGGTGTGTTTTATACAACATGCAAACAAATATTTAATATAGACATACATACATGTATATATGTGCATATATATGTGCATGTGTGTTGTTTCCTCCATTAGATTGTAAATTCCTTGAGGGCAGAGACTATCTTTTGCTTCTTTTTGTATCCTCAGTGCTTAACACAGTGCCTGGAACATCGTAGGTGTTTAATAAATGTTTATTGATTATTGATTAATCAATCTCCTCCGCTCTACTTTTTCACCACTACATCCAGATTATAAGGGAAAGTGGGTTCAAGCTTGGAGAATCCTGTGGCGAAGGAATAACTCACAGCTGCTTAGGGTGGCTGGAAGTCCTTTTCACTCCTTTGTAGAGAGTTCCCGAAGTTCCCCTTAGGGAACTTGGTGGGTTTCCCCTTAGTAGCTTTTCTGCTGGGTTCTTGGTAGACACTTTCATCTGCTTTCCTTATCTCATTCAGGCCGTTCTTCTGTCCTTCTGGGCATACTACTGGGATACCAATAGGCTAGAAAGTTCAAATTCGCCAAGGTTTCTTAGGTCTTCCACCGGCTGGGGAGAAGTTGGGAGGGGGATATTGGGGGAGGGGTGTGGAATCAGGGGAGGAGGTTGGGACCAAAGCCTAGACTCTGCTTTTCTCCTCCCCACTTACCCCTTCCTTCTCAGGGGTTTCTTTGCTTGAGGACTGACAGAATTCCATCTAGCTGATGGTTTTATTCAGAACCCAGAGGACCAGAACAATCCCTCAGCCAATCTGAACAGATTTCCTGTGGAACCTAGGGAGGTGGTGTCCAAGCCTTGCTCACACCTAATAAATCATCAAGATAGATGCCTACCTGATAAACATATCACGTCTAAGGTTATTTAAAAAAAAAAAAGAATCTTCCAGGAATATCAGGGGTACGGGGGCTGTTTTTCCCCATGGGTGAGGTTCTAGGGGCTAGAAACTGAGGGGAGGGCAGAAAGAAGAGATGAAGATGAGGGGGATGGAGCTGGGAGAGATCTCAGATTTAGTTCTGGAAGGGACCTCAGAGGTTGTCTAGTCTAACCCCAAATTTTACACAAGAAGGGGCTGAGGCTCAGAGGGAGCCTCTGTCAGAGGGAGGCTTTGAAGCCATTGTCCTTGTCTTTTAGGGCTACCTCGTACTTTTCCACTGTCCTAAGCTCTCTCTGCAGGACAAGAGGAGGAGGGACCCTGGGCTGTATGAACAAAGGCAGGAGCAGCAGCCTCAACATTTCCCCACCCGCCCCTTGTCCGGCCCCAGCCTCCCCACTCCCCACCCCCCTCCTAACTCTGAGAAGCGCTGGGGAGAGGAGCATGGCCCTTCCGGGAGGCCCCTGGAAGCTGATCCCAGCGGCTCTTCTCCTATTCCTGCCGGCCCTGGCATTGCCTGAGCAGGAACTGGCCCTGGCCAAAGCCGGGGAGAACGGTAAGCGCCAGCTAGGCTTCCAGGCTGGAGGTGGGGGGCTGCCTGGGCCCCTTCTGCCCCAAGGCTTCTGCCTGCTTCTGGCCTCTGCTCTGGGCCTGTTTCATCCAGCTCTGTCTACCAGCCCTCCACCCCACCCTGGCTCTTTGCAGGGGAGGGGGGGTTCAGAGCAGGGAAGGGGTGGAAAGCTGAGTCTGGGAGAGAGTGGGGAAGAGGATGGGGTGTCCGGTCAAGTCCTGAAAGGAAGTCTGGGGACAAGGGAGCTGCCTCGGAATCTGTGCATCTGAAGTTCATTATTCTAAGGCTTGGGGAGGGGGGAGCAAAAGGCAGCAGTAGGAGCTAAGGCCTTTGTGTTCTGGGTGCCTGCTCCTCCCCGTGAGGGGCGGGGGAGGGGGTGGGAGGCAGAGGCTCTGAGAGAGCGGGGAGGGGGAGGAGACAGAGACAGGGACATAGAGAGACACAAGCAGCCACAGAGGTCAGAGACAGAGACTCAGAAGAGACAGAGACAGAGAGATACAGACAGACAAGGAGAGAGACAGTCTGAGACTTGGTGGAGATGAGGGTAGGGAGAGGTGAAGGATTGAAGAGGGGAGGAAGGGACCAAGGTACTTTTGGCTAGGCCTCATCTCTGTCAGGTCTCCCCAAGCCTGGGACACTCAAGTTTCACTGAAGCTTGTATCAGTGAGACCTCCCAGAATCCCCCATTCTGTATCTCTGAATCAGAGCCAGGGTCTACAAGGAGATTCCAGGGGCTGGGGGTAGGGTCTCAGTGGTTGAGGACTGAGCCTTGGAGGAGAGGCCACACTTAGTTGGGAGCCAAGTGTGGTCATTGAGGTTAACAAAGGTTCTGGGAGAAGAGTTGAGGCTGGGCTTGGAGTCGAAGGTGACTGGAAGGTCCCAGGACCAAGAACCTTTTAGTTTTCCCATCAAACTGGTCTTGCTGTCTCTCACCCCACATTCCATCTCCGGCCTGGGCGCCTTGGTTCGAGCTTTCCCCTGTATCTGGGGAACTAGCCCCTCACCTATACCTCTTAGAATCTCCTAGCTTCTTTGAAAGCTCACCTCAAATACCACCTGCTACAATGAAGCCTTTCTTGGTCCCCAGCTACCAGCGCCTCCCCCCAATTTACCTTGTATTTATTTTGCATTTACTGATATGACTAAGCATTGTTGCCCCAACAGAATGTAAGCTCCTTGTGGGAAAGAATGGTTTCATTTTCCCCCCTTTGTATCCTCAGTGTACATAGTAGGTGCTTATTAAATGCTTTTTTAACTCATTTATCATCTTTTTCATAAACTGGACCCCTAAAAGAAAAGGAGCCTGCGGATAAGGGGAAGTGGGATGCACAAGAGAGACTTAGAGCTTTTCTTAGGGGTGATTCTTTCCCCATTCTGCCAGTTTTCTGGTGGTGGAGGCTTTGACCATCACTCCCCAGGTGGGGAATTCCTGGGCAGGCAGATACTGGGGGGCTGAACCAGGGCATGGACTTTCAAAGACCTCTCTACGGGAGGGCTCCAGCTATAGAGGCATCAGGGTGCCTGGCTTAGACCTGTTTGCACAAGAGGTCACTACTTGGGCTGCTGTTGGCGCCCTGAACAAGCAGGCGTTAGATGATGGGACCAGGTTACCATTTACTTTCTTACCTCTAGGAGCCTTAGAAAGGCTCAGTTCTGCTGTCCCTTGCTTGCCAGACTCCCAAGGCTGGCACACCCACCCATTCATGGCCAGAGCTATCACTGCATCTGGATGTGTACTTTGCCCATGCACCCAGAATTCCTCTTGTCATTCCTCTTTCCAGCTCTACTTTTGACAACCCAGGAGCTGGGAAAATGGTGAAGATGTGGCCAAAGTCTTTCAGCCGGTCAACAGAAGGACTGGGGGCAAGGTTTCAAACATTAATCTGCTGGCTGCAGGCCCAGTGCAGTCCTTCCTGAGAAGTGTCCTCCTCCCAGGATGCTGCCAGTGTAGGGACCTGGAGGAAGGGAAATCGCCATCTTCTCCCAACTCTGGGGGGAGGGCCCAGGAGCTGAGAGTCCCACCCGGCTCTACCCAGCTCTCTTCAGCTCTGTTTCCCCTGCCCATCCTGCTCCTGTAGACACCGCAGCCCAGGACCCAGGCCAGTCGGCCAGATTCGGTGCCATCGACCACTACCAGAAGCATGCAGCTGTTGACCCACCTGCTTTCTGTGGGCCTTTGGAAGAACAGCTGCAGAAGGTGAACATGCAGCTGCAGGAGCTGGGGGCTGTGGTGGCAGAACTGAGGAAACAGGTAGGAAGGGGGCCTTGGAGATATGGGACAAGGAGGGCACAGGGATCCAGGGGCCAGATGAGGGAAGGTGGGCAGGGGTAAATATGGGAGAAGGTTCCAAGAAGGACAATGAGCCTGGCTTGAGAGATGGGATGGCCCTTGAAGATCATCTCATAGCACTCCTCTCATTATACAGCTAAGGAAACCGAGTCCCAGAGAGGCTAGAGAAGTTTTTGCTCAGCTCACATAGGGAGTAAGCAGCAAACTGGGGTTCAAACCTAGGTCCTCTGACCAAAATCAGGGTTCTTTCTGTGACTCAATGACCTCAGTATAGAAATTATGTCTTTAGATTAAAAACAAAAAGAAATGAGGGGGCAGATTCAGGAGGACCTGAGTTCAAATCAGGCCTCAGACACTTGACACTTACTAGCTGTGTGACCCTGGGCAAGTCACTTAACCCTCATTTTCCCCCCCCAAAAAAAAAGAAAGAAAAAAGAAAAGAGGGTGTTTAGCTTAGAGAAAATGGAAGGATTTCTTATTTGAAGGGGTAGCAGAGATTTAAAAGAATCTTATAGTAATCATAACTTAATAGTCCAAGCTGTCATAGACTGTTGTTCAGTCATGTCCGACTATTTGTGAGCTGATGGACCATAGCACACCAATGCTGTCCGTGGGGTTTTCTTGGCCAAGATATTGGATTGGTTTGTCATTTCCTTCTCCAGTGGATTAAGCCAAACTGAGGTTCAATGACTTGCCCAGGATCACACAGTGAGTAAATATCTGAGGCTGGATTTGAACTCATATCTTCCTGACTCCAGACCCAATGTGTTATCCACTGAGCTACCTAGCTCCTTTTTTTCCAATCTTGCTTCAGACACTGGCTCTGTGAGCTTGGGCAAATCACTTAACTTTAGTTTCCTCATCTGTAAGATGAGGGGATTGTTTTTCATAGTCTCTAAATCTATGCTGCTACAAACCTATTTTTAATTCTGTCTATAATAATTCATCTGGCTAACAGCAGAGGACAAGACCCCATGAACTGTTGAGGTCCCACACAGTAGAGAGAAACGAATAGGTTAATGCTGGCAACAGCAAGAACATGGTTCAGTGAGTAGAACCCGCTTCTGAGGCTCAGACTGTCTTTTTAAAAAATTAATGTTGAGGGGGCAGCTAGGTGGCACAGTGGATAAAGCCCCAGCCCTGGATTCAGGAGTACCTGAGTTCAAATCCGGCCTCAGACACTTGATATTTACTAGCTGTGTAATCCTGGGCAAGTCACTTAACCCTCATTGCCCCGCAAAAAAAATTATTATTATTATTATTTTTTTTAATTTTAAAAATGAACAAGTATTTATCTCCCTCCTATCTTATCCCCACTGAGAAAGAAAAGGAAAAACAAACCCCCTGTGAAAAATATGCAGTTAAGCAAAACTCTTTTTTAGTTTAAATGTAACCATTTTTACATGGCCTTGTCCAAAAGTGTGGCTCATTGTGCACCCCAAGCCCATCTCTTCTCTGTCAGGAGAAGGGTAGCCAGCCTCATCATCAGGCTCCTGGAACTGTGGTTGGTTATGCTACCAAATGGCCCTGGCCTGCTCAGTGTTCTATGAGCCCATGATTTCCTATTTAGTTCTGCTCTAAATATGGGCACCCTCCAAGAGGGTCAGGAGGTGACAAGGGGGAGTAACCATGACCCAGATGAGCATGTGCATTATCACCTCTCCTCCAGAACATAGATCTGCAGAGCAGGGTGAAGCAGCTGGAGTCCTGTGAGTGCCACCGGCCCCCCTGCACCGGGCAGGGCCAGGAGTGGCCAGAGGGAGCCCACTGGGAGCCAGATGCCTGTACCTCATGCGTCTGCCTGGAGGGGGTGGTTCGGTGCTCCCTCATCAGGGACGAGGCCCACTGTCTTGGTGAGTTCTCTGGCTCTCCTGAGGAATGATGGAAAGTAGGGCCAATTCAGACACCACCTTGTGACATGCAAACCTCAGAGGCTGAGGGGCAGCTAGGTGGCGCAGTGGATAGAGCACTGGCCCTGGATTCAGGAGGACCTGAGTTCAAATCTGGCCTCAGACACTTGACACTTACTAGCTGTGTGACCCTGGGCAAGTCACTTAACCCCAATTGCCTCACCAAAAAAACCAAACAAACAAACAAACAAACAAAAAAACCTCAGAGGCTGGGATCTTAGGGACTGGTGGTCACCCACAATGACTGTTGTGTGTTTGGGGTCAGGATGCAGCCATGGAGGCCAGGCCTATAGCAGTGGAGAGACCTTTTCTCCGGATGCCTGCACCACCTGTCACTGCCTGGTAAGCCCTGACGTTTTCTGTTACCTGGCCTTTCCACATACACACCTGTCTCTCCTCATCATCTTTCTCACTCCTGCTCTTCCTTACTCCCCCCAGTCCTTGGTCTCTATCTCCAGGGGGGCAGTTAGTGAGTCCCTGGATAGCCAAAATGCCAGAGCTTGAGATTAGTGTAGATGAGCCAGAGGCCTCTCTCTGCTCATGGGAGATAGAGATGCCACTGAGACCAGAGCTGAGCTGGCCCCTCTTCCTCTTGCCTCCCCCACCAGGGTGGGGTTATTGTTTTGGGGGTCTTGTTCTCTGGAGGCATGGTTGCCCAATGTCTATTCCCCTCTGCACCACAGGAAGGAAAGGTGACATGCAGCCAGCCACTGTGTTCATGGAAGCCCTGCCTAGAACCTAGGAGATGCTGCCCAAGCTGTGAGCCAGGTCAGTTGCCTACCCCCTCCTCTCCAAGTGCTTCTTGGGCCCTGGCTCTGGCATCTCACTCAGGATGCCAGGGTATGTGGGGTATTCAGCCAGGGCACCTGGTCCCACTTACCTTTTCAAAAACCATAATATCACAACTTTGACAATCACCCACAAACACAAACATTTTGATACAGAAAGAACAAGAAAGGGTAGCTAGGTGGCACAGTAGATAAAGCACTGGCCCTGGATTCAGGAGAATCTGTGTTCAAATCTGACCTCTGACACTTGACACTTACTAGCTGTGTGACCCTGAGTATGTCACAACCCTCATTACCCACCCCCCCAAAAAAAGAGTAGCAGAAAGAACAAGAGAATTGTGTAAGAAACTGGGACATTCTGTTAGTTGCAGTTTATTTTTTTTAAAGCATATCTGACCATCTTACTGTGGCCCAAGGGCAGAATTCAACACCCAATGTTCAGTGTTAATGACCAGGGGCTGTTTATAGACAGGTTGAATTACAGTTGCTGGCAAGTTAGTCTAGTGAAGACGTCCAGCCCGGGAGCTGAGGGCAGGTCTGCCAATAAAGATAGGGAAGTCCTATTTGAATGGAGAGACTGAAAGCACAAGAATGGATGGAATGGCCCAGGAAGAACAAATGAATGGATGTAGAGCATTTATTAGAACCCAGGACTTGTGGGTAGAGAGACAGACACATACTAATGTACGCGGAACTCTCTGTTCATTTCCTCTGTATCTTTGGTCTTAGGGCCCGAAGGCTACCTGATATGCCCTGGGGACCGAAAAGCTGGAGAAACATGGCATCCCGAGCCCTGTGTCAGCTGCAGATGTCAGGTAAAAGATGCGGCTGGCACTGGCCACAGCGGTAGGTAATGAGGAGGTATCTGCAGGGGGGGCCCTTGGGCTAGTTGCACCTTCTGGAGGATCTTGGGCTGAAAGAGGGCGATTGAGGAGGTGGCCAGAGAACAGGACTTCCTCTTCTGTCCCACAGGATGGGACTGTTCAGTGCATGGAGGCTTCATGTCCAGAGCTCAGCTGCCTGGAGAGTTATACCCCACCTGGGCAGTGCTGCCCCGTCTGTCGGCCAGGTGACCTCCTTGCCCCTCCCCCTCCTGCCTCCAGAGAGAGGTATCCTTACTCACTGGGACTGGGAACCTCCTGACCCTGGGGTAGCCCAGGCCCCCCATCTCCATCATGCCAGGTCCGGAAGCTCAGGCTTCCTGCAATTATTCCAGTGCCTGACAGGGGGAAAGAAAGCAAACAGACAGCCTGCCTTCCCCACTGCCCATACCCATGGTGCTTCCCCATGCCCCTACCCCATACACATTTCCTCCGACCCAGGACGGCCCTTCTCCCCAGGTTTCACCCTCCTCTCCCCCCTGCCTCTCAAGAGGGGATCAGTTTCCCCCATGAGCTGCACCTCCTTTTTCCCAGGCTGTGAGTATGAGGGTCAGAATCATGAGGAGGGGGCAGTCTTCTCATCCAGCTCCAATCCTTGCCTTCGCTGCACCTGTCTGGTGAGTGAGGGCTTCCTCCACCCTCAGCCACCACCCTTGACCCCTTGCCTTCAGCTCTGCTCTGGAGCAAGAGGCTAGGAAACTTGGGCACTTTTATTTTCATTTTCCAGATTTTACCACCATTCCCTAGGGCCTGAGCCCTTGGCCCCCCTTCCCCTCCACATGCTTCCCTTCCCTTCCCTTCCCTTCCCTTCCCTTCCCTTCCCTTCCCTTCCCTTCCCTTCCCTTCCCTTCCCTTCCCTTCCCTTCCCTTCCCTTCCCTTCCCTTCCCTTCCCTTCCCTTCCCTTCCCTTCCCTTCCCTTCCCTTCCCTTCCCTTCCCTTCCCTTCCCTTCCCTTCCCTTCCCTTCCCTTCCCTTCTCCTCCCCACGTGTCTGGAGGCAGGAGGTCAGCAATGTGCCTCCAAGCTCCCGCCTGCTGTGATCAGCTTCTGCTCCATGCCCATTTCATCCATGAACATCTCTGGCCTGCCTTACCAAGTCCCTTAACCTCTCTGGGCCTCAGTTTCCCCATCTGTAAAACGATCAGAGGTGGACAGGAAGGCCTCCCAGTTCTCTTCCAGCCCTAGGATTCCACCACCTTCTGCCTGTGTGTTCCACCTCTTTCTGTGTCATAGAGGAGCCTGGTCCGCTGTGTGCCCGTGCAATGCCCACCTAGCCCCTGTCCCAACCCGGTTGCAAGGCTTGGACACTGCTGCCCGAGCTGCCAAGGTGAGTGAGATCCTCTGCCTGCTAGCTTCCGTCCCTCTTTAGCTAGGCCTGGGCCCTCTCTGTGGATGGAAACCAGGAGATTCTCCTTCCACATGGACCTCCAGTGGATCTGCTTCACAGTGGGCAAAAGGTGCTGGGCCTGGAGTCAAAAAGGCCTGAGTTCAAACCAGCCTCAGACACTTCTTGGTTGTGTGACCCCTTTGTCTGCCTCAGTGTCCTCGACTGTAGAATCAGGATAATGATAACACCTACCTCCCAGGGTTGTTATGAGATTAAAATAATATTTTATATATAATAGTTAGATATATTTATAAATATATACTATTTAGATATATTTATAAATTTATAATATTTATAGATAATATTTAATATAGAATATTTATAAAGCACAGTGCCTGGTCCATAGTAGGTGCTTTAGTAAATGTGTGTTTCCTTCCTCCCTGCTGTGTGCCAGATCCTACACTAGGCACAGGATTAGGGAAACATTAAAATAAGACAAAGGACAAAAGAATGCTAGAACTGATGAGCTCATTGGTAGAGGGCAGAAATCTTTTTCTAAACCAATCTGCTCAACCACATATTCACTTGGCTGGTGTGGCCTGAGGGAGCCCTCTCCCTCCCTTCATTCTTTATCACCTCAGCCCGGGCTGAGGATGGCCCAGGGTTCCTCCTTGGGTTTTTCTCAGCTTCCTGCTTTGGTTTTTCAGGAGCCTTTTATAAATAAATAAACACACACACACATATATACATATACAATTATGTATAATTTCTATATCTATCTATATCTGTCTATACCTTTTTAGGTCTATAGATCATAAGATCATAGAGTTAGAGCTAGAAGGGACCTCAGAGGCTACCGAGCCCAATTCCATCATTTTACAGAAGAGGAAACTGAGGCACAGAGTGGCTAAGTGCCTCAATCCGCATCATACAGAGTTTGAGGCAGGATTTGAACCCAAGTCTTCCTGACTCACAAGCTCCTCCTTGTTGTTGCCTCTCACACCAAATCTTGCTTTGTTTGGGTTGGGTTGGGTGCTTGAAACACATTTGCCAACTAGGCAGGCTCGGAGTTGTAGATGATGAAGTTCTGGTCATGAAGTCGGGATGATTCTATTTTCCCAAATTTTACAGCAGGATCTGGCTTCTATTACCTTTAAGGGCTCCATACTAGTACAATATGTTGATGACTTACTTTTGGCCTCTCCTAATGCTGAAATTTGTCAGGAAGATAGCCGTCACTTACTGCTGGAGCTCCACATTTTCTACCATAAAGAACAAAGGGGGGTGGCTTCTGGAGTCCTGACTCAGTCACTGGGGCCTAACCAACGTCCTATAGCCTACTATTCAATTCAGCTGGACCCTGTAGCGGCTGGAGCGCCACCTTGCCTTAGAGCAGTGGCGGCCACAGCGCTTTTGGTAGAAAAAAGCCTACCTCAGGAGGCTAATGAAAGACCAAACAGATTTTATGATAGACTTTGTGAGGCCGCTAGACAGTACACCAGATTGGATCCAGTAGATTTAAGAGATTCCTATATCGTTCTCAACACCTTATATACAATAAAGGCTCTATCTAGAAAACCAAAAGCTTCTTCCATTTACTAGTCTGGGAGATAAATTAAGGGAAAAGTTAAGTAGGGGAGATTTATGATCTAATATCCAATTTTAAATCTCACAATTCAAAGTTCCAATCCAGTCATAGCCATTAACTAGCTGTGTGAGACTGGGCAAATCACTTAATGTTTCTGAGCCTCAGTTTCCTCATCTGTAAAATGGGGATAATATTGGCACCAGCTTCACAGGGTTGTGAAGATCAAATGAGATGATGTATGAAGATTTCTGTACAGACCTTGATGCTTTTTTGGTAACTGACCACCCATTTCTCAGAGCTGGGATAAAAGAGAGGGAGCAGGGGAAGAATTTTCCTTCCATTATCATGGGTTCAGTTCAGACGGGATTTGCCACAAGGAGCTCAGCCCAAAGATGGCGGAAAAGAGAGACAATGGCTCGGTCTTACCAGTGTTAAGGATGAAGGCAGCCAATCAAAGGAGACTAGCCCTACCCACTTGGCCAGGCTCCAAAGGCCCCCTCAGTGGTGTCTTCATGTTGGAACTGGGCATGCCCAGAGGCTCAGGTTACAATGCTGATGTCATCATTTTCATTCATGTCCAACTCTTTCTGATCTCTTTTTTTTGGGGGGTGGGGTTTCTTCTTGGCAAAGATACTGGAGAAGCTTGTCATTTCCTTCTCCAGCTCATTTTACAGATGAGGAAACAGAGATAAACAGGGTCAAGTGACTTGACCAGGGTCATACAGCTAGGAAATATCTAAGGCTAGATTTGAACTCAGGGAGATGAGTCTTCCTGACTCTAAGCCCAGCAGTCCTCTATCAACTGCATCACTTAGCTGCCCCTCCAGGTTACAATATATTAGTGATTATTATTATTGGCAATGGTTCTACCTCTAGCAAAAATTCAGCTTTTCACCTCTAGTTCTAATTCTCATCTTAACCTAGTAGGATCATTGGAATCAGGGCTGGAAGGAACTTTAGAGAGCATCTATTCAACTCTTTCATTTTACAGATGAGGAAACTGAGACTCAGGGGAGATTACCTGCCCAAGGTAGTAAGTGGATTCTGACTTCAAATCCAGGGATATTCCTACTAGACCACACTGCTTCCTAGTCTTGGCAATAGTAGATGCTCTAAGCCTGCCCCAAGCATGACCATTCACTGCCTGAACTCCAGGTTATCTGAACAGCTTTCTCGTTTTAAACTCAGTCCCCTCTTTCGAGTCTCTCACTCCATTGTTTTCCATTCCAGGGGTTGGCAAGACTTGGAGGCAAGGCTCCTGTCCTGTCCTGTCCTGTCCTGTCCTGTCCTGTCCTGTCCTCTCCTCTCCTCTCCTCTCTTCTCCTTTCCTTCAATGCGTCCCCTGAGGTCAAGAACTCCCCTTGAACCCAGAGGACTAGTCACACATTTTCATGGCCCAAGCTATCAACTACACCTCCTTCTCACCGATGATTCTTCCTCATGCAGTCCCAGGACAATGATCTTCTAGCATCCCTTGGTTATAATTGGAGTCAGGCTATGTCAGGAGAAAGGGGACTGGACTCATAAAGAGACCAGTACGATTTTACAAGAGAAGATCGGACTAGATCCTCTTCAAAGTATCTTCCAGCTGCGTGATTTCATAGCTGAGAGTATCACAAATCCCTCAGATAGATGAACAATATCCACCCAAAGTAAGAAAGTTCTTTCATCATGGTGAATTGTGTGTGTGTGTGTGTGTGTGCACGCACGCGTGCACACAACATCCCCTATGGTGATGGACACAGTCCCTTCTTTGTGTATCCATGTAGTGTGTGTGCTCAATGGACAGGAGTTTGCTGAAGGGGTCCAATGGGAGCCTGAAGGGCAGCCCTGCACTACCTGCTCCTGCCAACAGGGGGTTCCTGTGTGTGAGGCTGTGCCCTGCACCCCCCCTCCCTGCCAGCATCCTACTCGGTCTCCTGGTGAGTGTCCTGCTACCGGGATCCCTCTCCTCGGAGTGCAGTAAGAGCCCAAGCACCCCCGGATGACCCAGCTTCCCCATGAGATGCCCCTCCTCCTCTTCCTCGCCTCTGGCCTCGCTCACCCAGCCCTTCCCAGGTGCCTGCTGCCCTGGGTGTGAAGGCTGTACCTACCAGGGACACATCTATGCCAACGGGCAGAACTTCACCGACCCCAGCCGCCCATGTCACACCTGCCGCTGTGAGGTACTTCCCACTAATGCTACCTCCTGAAACAGCCCCCACATTTGTGTGTGAGACCAAAAACAGAACCACCAGGGCAGGGGATTTTCCCTCTGCTGCCTTTTTTTTTTTTTAATAAAAAAAGGTCTTATTGTTGCTCTTGAAAAGAAAAATTCTGCCACTTCCCAATGATTTCTCCACCTTCAAATCAGACCTCAGACACTTACTAGCCGTATGACCTTGGGCAAGTCACTTAATTGTGGTCTGCCTCAGTTTCCTCATCTGTAAAATGGGGATAATAATAACACTTACTTCCCAGGGTTGTGAGGATCAAATGAGATAAAATTTAAAGCATTTAGCACAGTGCCTGGCATCTATTAATGTTCTCAATAAATGCTTGTTCCCTTCTCTTTCTCCCAGTCCCCCCCCCCCCCGCCCCGCCAAAAAAGAACCTTTCCTGGTAACGAAGATACAGTTTAAAACAATCCCATCAGCCATGTCTAGTAATGTATGCTTTTTCTGCATCTTTAGTCCATCTCCTCTGTGACAAGAATTCTTTGCTATTCAAAGAATAGTACTATAAAAATATTCATGTAAGTGTGGAATCTTTCCCTCTCCCAGTACTTACTGTATTCTTGCTCCCAGGATGGAACAGTCCAGTGCTCTCCAATTGACTGCCCACCCACAACCTGTGGCAGGCCCCAGAAAGAACCAGGCCAGTGCTGCGCTAGGTGTCCGGGTATGTACTCAGCGACTACCTGCCTGCTTCAGCCCCCCCCCCCTCCAGGTTGGCCCAGATGCTCTGCTCCATCCCCCTGTATGCACTGAATTTATCCTGTACATTCCTTTGCAAACCAGCTTACATGTTCTCTCCTCTTGGTTAGCCTAGGGTTTTCCAAACCTTTATAGCCCTATACATTTCCCAGGTCCCAAAAGACAGGAGAAGGGGTAGGGGCATCAGGGATGTACCTTATCCTCTCATACCCTCACACCCTCAGCCACCCATTGGTGCCGATATCTATTCTCTCACACTCTTGCTCCCAGTCTCCCACACAAATGTTTCTATGTACACTAGAGCCATGATGACCTTGGGGAAAATAGGAATTTGCCACCAGGGTACTGGCATGGTGGAGGGGAGCTTCTCCCTCTGTCTATGCTACATTGGGGTGCACCCACCCTCAGGGTGCCATCACTGTTGTGCCCCTCTCCCAGGGCTCACCTTTCCCCTCATTCCCAAGAAGGGTAAGGGTTGTCCTCCTGTCCCAGGATGACTGCACCCTTGGTTAGGCTTCTCTTCCATCAACTAAACTGCTTCTGCACCAGGAGAAAAAAATGTCTTATTTTGGCTCTGATAGACACACACATTTACATTCCTAGAAACATGAACCTAGCTCTCCCATGGTCATCACACCCATATTATTCCTGGCCCAAACAGTGCCCTCCACTAAGGAGGACCTAAACAACTCTTTGTTGGATTGGATTGGGCTGGATTGAGTTGGTAAATGGGAATGTGGACATCCAGAATGAGAGGACATCTTCCTCATGTGATGCCCTGGAGTGTCTCAAAGCTCCTGCTGTGAGGCCCTTCCCTCAGCGATTACCTGTTTACTCTGTATATCTCGTAAATTCCTAGTTGTCAGCATATAGTTTCCCTCATTAGAATATGAGTTCCTTGAGGGCAGGGACTGTTTTTTGCCTTTCCTTGTATCCCCAGCAATTAGCATGTGCCTGCAACACTGCAAGTACTTAATAAAGGCTTGTTGATTGATCTGCCGGCAGTGATTGTGAGGGAGTCAGTCTTGTTCACTCCTTGACTCAACATCTCCATGTCTCCTATTTCCCGTCCCCACCCTTCACCCTGACCTATGGGACAGACTGTCTGCTGGAGAATCAGGTATTTGTGGATGGTGAGAGTTTCCCTCATCCCCGGGATCCCTGCCAAGAATGTCAGTGCCAAGGAGGCTGGGCTCGATGCCAGCCCCGTGCTTGCCCAGGGGCCCCCTGTGCCCATCCACTGCCTGGCTCCTGCTGCAAGAGCAAATGCAATGGTGAGGTATGAGGAGGGTGGGCTGGGAGGGGCAATGGGGTTAGAATTCTAGCAGGGCTTGGGATCTCTCAGGATCTGATAGGGCTCTTTGTTGGCTATCTGGGGGCATGGAGAGGTTTGGTGGGCATGGAGAGGCTACAGGGCATGGAGAGGCTTGGGGGGCATAGAGAGGGTACAGGGGCATGGAGTAGTTTGGGGGGCATGGAGAAAGTACAGAGTCATGAAGAGGTTTCATAGGGCTATCTGAAAATAATCAGGAGCTGGTGAGGAGAGCCATAGCAGATTGGGGAAGCATGAGAAGCCTACATTTAACCTTTTGATGCTCCCCTCAGGCTGTGACTTTGGGGGGAAAGAGTATCCCAACGGAGCCGACTTCCCCCATCCTACAGATCGATGCAGGGTCTGCCATTGTATTGTGAGTCCGAGCCCTGGGGATGGAGGAAAGGAATGAGGGTCTTCAACGGCCAAAGTTAGGAGGTGGGGAGGAAGGCAATTGAGAAAGTCTTGGTGGCCCCCTCTTTATCCCCTACCCCTTTGGACTGGCCTTGCTTAAAGGTAGGAAGGCTCCTAGAAGAAGGGAGGGCCAGATACTAGAATCCCCTGGAAATGTTCTCCTGAGCTGGAAGGCCTCTTCCTATCTGTCTGCCTTGTCTCTCTGCTCACAGAATGGGAATGTGCAGTGCCTGACCCAGCGGTGCCCCCCACTGCCTTGCCCAGAGCCTTTCCTGCCTCTCGGAGAGTGCTGCCCACAATGTCCAGGTACAGAGCCAGCCACTTCCAGCATTCTCCCTCCTGCCCCCTATCTCTTCCCTCCTTTGGGTCATGTTCCACACTCCTCTTTTCTTCCCCTCAAGTGGAGCACTAAGCAAGTGGGACATAGATGGGCCGGTAGGGGTGGAGGTTGGCAGCTGCCCTAAGCCATGAGGAGGTCAACTCGATTAGTTACCCAGTTCTGGCCTCCACTGTCTGACTCTTCATGACCCCATTTAAGGTCTTCTTGGCAAAGATACTGGAGTGGTTTGCCATTTCCTTCTCCGGCTCATTTTACAGATGAGGAATTGAGCCAAACAGGGTTAAATGATTTGCCCAGGGTCACACAGCATCTGAGGCCAGACTTGAACTCCTGACTCCAGGCCCAGGACCCTATCCACTGCACCACCTGAATGCCCCAAGCGGATCATAGGATTGTAGATTTAGAGTCGAGAGGGATCTTAAAGGTCATCTAGTCTAAACCCCTTATTTTACATATGAGGAAACTGAGATCCAGGGAGATGAAGTGACTTATTCCAGGTCATACAGTTAATAATAAGCTATCAGAATTTGAACTCAAGTTCTCTGACTCCAAATATAGTTATTTTCCCATCATGCTTTAGTTTTAGAGCTAGAAACTACTCCTTTATTTTACATATAACAGGGAACTGAGGTCCAGAGAGATGAAGTTAAGTTGAATCAGCAAGCATAATGTATGCTTAATGTAAGTGCCTGGGAATACTAAATAAAATGATTTACCCAAGTCACACAGGGAGCAAGGAGAGCCCAGAATTTGAACCCAGGTTCCCTGACTCCAAATCCACTGCTACCATTCTGCAAACATCTTTGTGCCCAGCTCTCCCTATACCACATTTCATTCCTTTAGTGCCCCCAGCTGACTGCTTAGTCCCTGGGATGCCCTCTGCCCAGCACCAGCAACACTTCTCTCCACCTGGGGACCCTTGTCGCCGATGCCTCTGCCTCAATGGTTCCATCTCCTGCCAGAGACTGCCCTGTCCCCGAATGTTCTGCAGTCACCCCCTGCAGGGGGAATGCTGCCCCTCTTGTGATGGTAATATTCCTCTGTGTGTGAGGAGGGGGAGGTAAGAAAGTCTGGAGGGAGGAGGAGGCTGAGGAGTTTTATGGGGAGTCTTCTGGTCTCTTCCCATCTCCCCAGGTTGCTTATATGATGAAAAAGAGTGGCCCAATGGGGAACGGTTCACCTCCCCAACATCCCCATGTCAAGTCTGCCTCTGCTGGGAGGGCAGTGTCACCTGTGAACCAAAGTCCTGTGCCCCTGCCCAGTGCCCCTTCCCTGCCCAAGGGTCCTGCTGCCCAGTATGTGATGGTGAGTGCCCCTGGCATGCAGAGTTGGGGGTTGGCCAAGGAAGGGCATGAAGAGGACGGTAGGACATTGGATCATCCTTACTTTTCTATCATGATAGAGTATCTGAAGGGTCTTAATATGGTACACAAAGGAAGTCACATCAAGCTGAGAAACAGTTTGGGCCAGTTTCAGCTTTGTTACTTATGAGTCAATCAGTCAGTCAGCAAGCATTTGTTAAGTGTTGGCAGGCACTGTGGTAAGAGCCAGGGACCCAAGGAAAAGCAAAAACCTAGTCCTTGCCCTTTAGAAACGTACATGCCAACAGGGGAGGCAACATAGGTGCATACGTGTGTGTGTGTGTGTGTGTGTGTGTGTGAAAATAACAAAAAGAGACAAAGTTATTAGTTGTGTGACTTTGGAGAGCTCGCTAGCTCTCAATTTCTCCACTTATAAAATGATCAGAGTTGGACAAGATGAACTCTCAGCTCCAGCTCTATGTTTTAAAGATTTACTCCATTGAATTATGATTACAGTAGGATGTGATCTCCCAGAAGGCAGGGACTGTTTCATTTTGTCTTTAAGTCTTCAGGGCTTAGCACAGTGTTTGCTTGTAGAAGTGGGCCCCTGCCCCCTGCTCAAGAGTTAGGATTTGGGAGGTGGGGAAGGGTGGGGGTGTTAATTTAGGGTTGCTGGCTGGCATTGTACCTCCTCAATTCTCTACCTCCCATTCTCATTCTAGTTGCCTGCCTGAGCAGTGAGGCTTCTTTGAAAGAGGACCCAGGACGGGGCTAAGCTCTCCCTTGTCTGTGTCTTTTTCCTCTTTGTCCTTTCACCATTGATTCTCCCTAGGTTGTGACTACCTGGGGGAGCCATACCTGAGTGGTCAGGAGTTCCCAGAGCCAAAAAAGCCATGTAACCGATGTACCTGCATTGGGGGCTTTGTCTCCTGTGGACGCAGACCCTGTGACCAGCCAAGCTGCAGCCACCCACTCACCTTGCCTGGGCATTGTTGCCCAACCTGTGAGGGTGAATATTTTTGTTGTTGTTGTTCAGTTGGTTCAGTTATGTCTGACTCTTCATGACCCCATTTGGAGTTTTCTTGGCAAAGAGACTGAAGTGGTTTGCCATTTCCTTCTCCAGCTCATTTTACAGATGAGGAAACTGAGGCCAACAGGGTAAAGTGACTTGCCCAGGGTCACACAGCTAGGAAGTGTCTGAGGTCAGATTTGAACTCAGGATGAGCCTCCTGAATCCAGATTCAGCCACTGTGCCACCCAGATGCCCAAAGGGTAAACATAGGGACCAGCTTTCCAAGGGGCTCCATGATGAGGTCCCCCAACTTCCTCAGGATGAACGTTCTTCTGTCAGGGCATTCTTCACTGCCCCCTACATTTGCCATGTTTCTATGAGAAGTAATTAACTCCCTCCTAGTCAACCAGTATTTATTAGGTGGTGTTTTGTGCCAGGCATTGTGTTGAGTTCTAGGAAAACAAAGAAAGACAAAGGCCTTGCCATCAAGGAGCACACATTCTAACAGGGAGACAATGTGCAAACACGTGGATATCTATGAGATAAATTAGAGATGATCACAGAGGGAAGGCACCAGCACTACAGGGGAGCAGAGCAGAGAAGAGGCATCCTGCAGAAGAGAGGATTCCAGCTGAGTCCTGAAGGAAGCCAGAGAGGCCAGGAGGGGGAGATAAGGAAGGAGAGCATTCTAGACTTGGGGGACAGACAATGAAAAGGCAACAAGTCTGGAGATGGAGTGTTTTGTATGGGGAACACCAAGAAAGCCAGTGTCACTACTGAATGGAGAGTACATTGACGGGATTAAAGTGTAAGATGACCTAAGAGGCAGGGGGTGGGGGTGGGGGCAGGTTGTGAAAGACTTTGAAAGCCAAACAAAATTTTGTATTTGATCTTCCAAGTAATTAGGGAGCCATCAGAGCTTATTGAATAGGCAGGTGAGGCAGCAGGTGTGGAGGCTGATATGGTCAGCCCTGGGTTTGAAGAAGCTCATTAGTGCTATTTTGGACATGTGGGGCTTATGTCTATGGGATACCCAGTCCTCATGTCTTGGGAAATGTCTAGCTCCCCTCCAATTTATCCCCTCTAATTGATTCAACATATTTCTCGTGTAGATGTAGTTGTTTGCACATTTTCTATCTTTCTTCCTTCCTTCCTTCCTTCCTTTCTTTCTTTCCCAAGGTCACACAGCTTGTAAGTGTCAAGTGTCTGAGGTCGGATTTGAATTCAGGTCCTCCTGAATCCAGGGCTGGTGCTCTATCCACTTCACCACCTAGCTGCCCAGCATATTTTCTCCCCATTAGAATGGAAACTCCTTGAAAGCAACCTTTCTTGGTATCCCCAGCATCTTTGAGCCTTTTCTTCATCCTCCCGATTGGTCCTCGCCTCTTCTGGAAATTCTTTTGTCAAAACTTTGTATCCCTTTTCTGTTTCTGTTTACTTTTCTAGGTAGGAGTTAGGTCTTCCAAGGAAAATGTAAGGTCCTTGAGGGCAGGGACTGTTTCATTTTTGTCTATATCCCTTTCACTTAGTTTGTTGTTGTTGAGTCGTTTTGTAGATGTGACTGTCTGACTCTCCATGACCCCATTTGGGGTTTTCTTGGCAAAGATACTGGAGTGTTGCTATTTCCTTCTCCAGCTCATTTGACAGATGAGGAAACTGAGGCCAACAGGGTGAAGTGACTTGCCCAGGGTCACATGGCTAGGAAGTGTCTGAGGACAGATTTGAACTCAAGATGATTCTTCCTGATTCCCAGCCCAGTGTGTTATCTACTTCAGAACCTAGCTGCCCCCATCATTTAATAGGTGCTTCATAAATACTGAGTCTGTATTTTCAAGTGTATTTTTTATATCGATTTTTTTTTTTGCGGGGCAATAGGGGTTAAGTGACTTGCCCAGGGTCACACAGCCAGTAAGTGTCAAGTGTCTGAGGCTGGATTTGAACTCAGGTACTCCTGAATCTAGGGCTGGGGCTTTATCCACTGCGCCTCCTAGCTGCCCCTCAAGTGTATTTTTGATTCCCCCAACTAGATGGTAAACTTCCTGCATGCCAAGACCATGCCTTAAATTTCTATTGAGATGGACAGATAGTAGGACTCCATAAATCCACTTGACTCATTGTCTTTTTTTCTTCTATCACTGTTTCTTGCTTCTGATGCTCTAGGTTGCTTCTATAATGGGGTTACTGCTGCCCTAGGAGAAACCTTCCCAGACCCCAGTGATTCTCTTTGTTCCTACTGTGCCTGCCAAGTAAGCACCACCGGGCTTAAGGGTCCACTTTTCCCTTGGGACAAGTTGCTTCTTACACTTTCCTTTCCAGGGAGACTTTTTTCAATAGTGGTGGGATCTTATGGCTTGAAGATCTCAGAGCAAGAAGAGGGGAGGGGTGTCCACTGAGACACAGGAAGAGCTGGTACCTGCCTGAGGATACCCAGTGGGAGAGACAGGATTGATATATTGTCTCACCCATTAGATAGTAAGTTCCATAAGGAGAGAGAGGGTTTTTTGCCTTTCTTGGAATCCTTTTGTTGTAATTTAGTCATTTCAGTTGTGCCCGACTCCTTATGACCCCATTTTGGGTTTTTCTTGGCAAATATACTGGAGTGGTTTATCATTTCCTTTTCTAGCTCATTTAACAGATGAGGAAACAGAGGGTCACACAGTTAGTAAGTGTCTGAGGCCAGATTTGAACTCAGAAGATGAGCCTTCCTAATTTCAAGCTCAGTGCTTGATGATATATTCAATGTGCTACCTAGTTGCCCGTAAGAATCCTTAGCACTTAGCGTTGCACCTGGCACATAGTAAGCACTGACTGATTAGAACCTAGGTCTGGAGGCTATGGGGAGGAAGATTGAGGGACCAGAAGGTTCCCATATAAAGATGTGACACGAGGCTTGGGTATCTCTGAGGTGGGAAGCTAGAGGCGGTGAGTGGGTAGGCTTGAAGTTAAAGAACTGGGCTCTGTTCTTTCTCCCCAGGCAGGTTCTGTGCAGTGCCTAAAGAGGCCATGCCCACCAGCTGTCTGCTCTCACCCCAGCCCAGGGCCCTGTTCCTGCCCTAGCTGCCAAAGTGAGCACCCCCACCCTGCCCCAGACTGGCTCCCTGTCCTGCTGGAGACGGAGGTAAGAGCATAAGGTTGAAGGCTGAGCCGACCTCCAGCCTAGCTCCTTTCTTCCCCACAGGCTGCAGCTTTGAGGGGCGTGAGCACCAGGATGGAGAAGAGTTTGAAGGTCCAGTGGGCAGCTGTGAGCGTTGTCACTGTCAGGTACCCTGAGCTTTGGTTAGGCCCGCTTTCGTTAGGGGAGTGAGAAGCCAAGCTATAATCAGTAATCCCGACATCTTGGACAAATCCAGTTTAGTATGAAGGGGGTGGGGTGGAGAGAGATGGCCCTCAAAGGGTCCAGCTTGTGCCACCATAGGAATTGGTGTGGGGGGCTGGTCAGTCCCCCAAAAGGGAAAGTCTAGCTATAGGTGTAGTAATGGGAGAAGAGGCCACCCCCCCCTTGCCCACCTTCTGTTAGCCCCCGATCCTATTATCTCTTCCTCTCTCAGACCCCACCTTCTTCTCCAACCCCTCTGAGAACACAGGAAGACAGAGGACCTGGAAGTGTGGGGATAGGGGTCTGTGGGCCACAGCAAGGAGAAAATGTGCCCCCTCATTATGTCTGGTGCCTGGGAAAGCCTTGGCTGCCTCACCTAATCACGGCTCTCATAAGGATCTGGCATGGTTCTATTGGGTGAACTGGACGTCCCTCAACAACCCCTCTGCTCTGATTTCACACTGAGGGGAGGGAAGGGGAGAAAAAGGGAGCGACTGACCCCTCATCTTCCATAGGAAGGGAACGTGTCCTGTGAGAGGGTGCTATGCCCTTTGCTGCCTTGCATCCTGCAAGTGACAGAGCCTGGCACCTGCTGCCCCCGCTGCAGAGGTACCGACCCCACCCAGTGGGTGTTCTCCATTTCCCTGTATCTTGGTTGCTCCTACACCCCTGGATTTTCCAATTGCCCAATGTCCCTAACAATTAGATTGATCGGAAGGTGGAAATGGTGGCTGGTTTCCTCCCTCCCTGGAGGTCTTTATCTGGGTTTCCTTTTTCAGGAGGAGGTTGGGCTTAGTCAATTAAGTCCCTCTCAGCTCTTCAATGATCCTCAGACCCCTTCTTTCCTTTTCCCTCCTCCAGGGCTTCCCTTAGGCTGGGCAGCCTTTTCAGCCTCAGGACCCTTTCTGGGTTAATTTTGCCTCACAGATTGCAGATTCCCTCACAACTGTACCTAGCCAGCAAGATCTCTGCCTTCCTTCCTTGAACCCTGTGCCAATCAAGAGATGGAAGGAGCCAAGTGGAGGTCAGGCGCTCAGAACACCCATCCCCTCACATTTTCCTGCAGGATGCCTGTCCCCAAGTGGGGAACACCCTGAGGGCAGCATATGGACTCCTCTGGATGCTCCCTGCTCCTCCTGCATGTGTCACGAGGGCATCATTACCTGCGCCCACATCCGCTGTGTCAGCTCCTGTGCCCATCCCCAGCAGGGGTCTACAGACTGCTGCCCATTCTGTGACGGTACCTGAGGGTCAGGGCTAGGAGGGAACAGTTTGGCGAGGGTGGTGGCTGGGGGGAGGCTGGGCTGGTGATTCCTGGGGCCACCACCAGGTGTTTTGACTCTTGTCTTACCACTGGACTCTGATGACTCTGGAGGAGAGAATGGGTTCAATGACCTTGTGCAGCTCTGCCTCACTTAAACCCAATTCACTCTCAAGTCAAGCCATCACCCTCATTGGTCTTTGAGAATGAAGGATGAACAACAAACAATGATAATCCAGGACTCCTCCCTGTGCTGTAACCAGGGACCTCACCCCAATTTCTACCTTGTAGTAGTTTGTCTCGGCTTTTGTGCCTCAGTTTCCCCTTCACCCCCAACTTTTCAAGTGGATTGGGAGAAGAATAAAGGAAGGAGTCCTTCTCAGGCAGTCCCCTGGGATTCTGGTTGATCTTTCCTTCATCCCAGGTTGCATCCATGAAGGCCAGACATATAGGCCTGGGGAGAGTTTCCAGCCAGGCAGTGACCCCTGTGAGGTCTGCATCTGTGAGGTAGGGAAGCACCTTGGTGGGCCATGTGGGGTGGAACACATGTAGTTCAACTCACCAGGAGACTGACACACATCACCCCACTTCCTTATAGTTGTCACCAGAAGGCACCCCACGCCTTCATTGTTACCGAAGATTCTGTCCCAGCTTGGTGGGCTGCCCTCCCAGCCAGCTCCTGCCCCCTGGGCCCCAGAACTGCTGTCCAACATGTGCCCGTGAGTCCCCCAAGCTGGCAAGTGGGGAGACCAAGAGGGAAGGTGGGAAGGAGGGGAATGCGGGCCATGAAGTGTTGGGAACTGTTGTTTCCTGCTGGTGCAGGGTCTGGGGCATGGAGGCCTAGGCCCCCAGCCCTGGCCCCTCTGTGTCTGTCTCCACAGAAGCCCTGAGTAACTGTACTGTTGGCCTGCTGGGGAGGGAGCTGACCCCACCGGACCCCTGTTACACCTGTCAGTGTCAGGTGGGCCCAAGCTCCACCCATCTCAGAGCCTAAGAATGAAGGGGCTCACCCCTTCTCTGGCCCAGCAGCTCAAAGAGCATAGCTCCCCTCTTCCTGTGTTACTACCTGTTTTCTGGAGACCGAAATGCACTGAATTTGGAATCAGATCATCTGGATTCAAACCCAGGCTCAGCTACTTACACTTGTGTAACCTTTTTTTGTGCGGCAATGGGGGTTAAGTGACTTGCCCAGGGTCACACGGCTAACACTTGTGTAACCTTGAGCACATCATGGAACCACTGGGGACCTTGGGTTCTTCATCTATTGGGAGGGGCACATTGGACTGGGTGGCCTCTAAGGTCATTTCCAGTGATGCTCCTGTAGAGAATTCTAGTTGATCCCCCATTCATCTAGATGTTGCTCAGTCTCCTGAATTCTTCATGTCCCCTCCTCTCCTTGGATGCTGCTGCCATCTTGGTGCAGGCCCTCATCATCTCACCGTGATTACTGTAATAGTGGGTCTGCCTGCCTCAAGTCTCTTCCCACTCCAGTCCATCCTTCATTCAGCCACCAAAGTGATATTCCTAAAGTGCAGGGCTCACCAGGTTGCCTCCCTACTCATTAAACTCCAGTGGTTCCTTATCACCTCCAGGGTCAAATATAAAATCCTCTGTTGGGCATTCAAAGCTTTCATAACCCATCCGTCCTTACTTTTCCAGTCTTCTTTCACCCTAATTTTCTCCATGGACTCATTGATCCAGTGACACTGGCCTCCTGGCCAGCTGAGGGCAGCTAGGTGGTGAAGTGGACCTGGAGTCAGGAAGATCTGAGTTTAAATCCAACCTCAGACACTTACTAGCTGTGTGTCCCTGGGCAAGTCACTTAACCTGTCTGACTTGGCTTCTATATCTTTAAGATGGGAATAATAATAGCACCTACCTCTTAGGGTTATTGTGAGGATCAAATGAGATATTATAAAGTTCTTGGCACACACAGTGCCTGGCCCATAGTAAGCACTATATAAATGTCAGCTATGGGGCAGCTAGGTAGCGTAGTGGATAAAGCACTGGCCCTGGATTCAGGAAGACCTGAATTCAAATCCAGCCTTAGACACTTGACACTTACTAGCTGTGTGACCCTGGACAAGTCACTTAACACCCATTGCCCTGCCAAATATATATATATATATATATATATATATATATATATATATATAAATGGCAGCTATCATTATAATCCCATGAACAAGACACTCCATTTCTTTTCTTTCGTTATCCCCCCCATGCCTAGAAAGCTCTCCTCTTCAACTCTGCCTATGAACTTCTCTGGCTTCCTTTAAGTCCCTACTAAAATCCCCATACACAACCCTGCTTAATTCTAGAGCTTTTCCTCTGTTAATTATTTCCTATTTGTTTTTTGTATGGCTTGTTTGCTTGTTGTCTCCTCCATTGGACTGTGAGCTCCTTGAGAGCAGGGACTGTCTTTTGCTTCTTTTTTGTATTCCTTCCCAGCCCTTTGCACAATCCTTGGCGTAAACAAATGTTTATTGACTGACTGACAAGTCCCTAATCTCAACTTCTGCTCTCTCTTGCTCACTCCACCTAGGACTTGACTTGGCTCTGTATTCACCGAACCTGCCCCCAGCTCAGTTGCCCTCCTACCGAGCACCACACTGTCCCAGGGACCTGCTGCCCTATTTGCCGTGGTGAGTAACCAGCCCCATGCCTAGATGCCAGCCCTTAGCAGGATAGGTGAGTGGGCCACAGGGCCTGTGGGCAGCAATGAGGGTTGAGGCCTTCTCCTTCTATACAGGGTGGAGAGGACAGAGAGGGAAATCTCTCCCTCTGACATTTGGTCGGGGTTTCAGGAAGCTGGCCTGGGGTTCAGTGCCTTGAGGTATGTCTGTCTGTGGGAGCTCAAAGCTCTGAACTCTTCCAGGCCTAATAACATTTTGCTCTCCCCCCTTCCCCCATAGGGAAGTCCCACCCTTGCTTGGATGAAGACCTATATACAGAAGAAAGAGCACTAGATTTAAAGTCAGAGGTCCTTAGTCTGAAGCCCAACTCAGCCACGTAGCCAGTCAGCCAATGAGCATTTATTAAGCACCTACTATATGCCAAGCACTGTGCTAGGTGATGTTCTAGGACAAATCCTGTAGCTGTCTCTGGGTCTTTTCAAATAAGAGGGTTGATCTCAGGTCCCTTCAGGCTCTAAATTAATGATTTTATGACTCCAGATCTCAAGGTTCAAACCTTCTAAGCTAATTTGGCCTCAGGCCTGAAGAATCTCTGGGCTAATGATAAAGATGGGTATTTTTATAATGCTTTTAGGTTTAAGAAGCGTTTTCCTTGCAAAAATAAATGTTAGCTATTATTATTAGCTATTATTAGTTAGGTGGAGATGGCATGCAGTATTGTCCCCATTCTACAGAGGCGGAAACCGAGGTTTAGAGATGAAATGATTTACCCACCACGTTCACAAAAGCAGTGGGAGCACCAGGGCTTCAATCCATATCTTGTTGACTCCCAAGTCTAGTAAAAAGTGTTGGCCACTTTCCCTTGGATCGGAAGCCACCTTCAACTTCACAGGAGGCGTCAGAGGACAGTGGAAAGAGCACTGGCTTTGTATTGCAGGACCTGGGTTCAAATGCTGGCTCTACTCCTTAAGAGTTGTGTGAGATTATTCAAATCACTTCACTTCTCTGTTAAATGTGGACATTTGGACTAATTCCCTAAAGTTCTTTCTAATTCAAAATCTTATTGTCTGTCCCAAGTTGGGGCATATAGAATGTCACATGGAGGAATGCCCAGCTCTGGTCGGCCCTGATGACTGGACATGAGAATGCAATATGGGTAGTTGCTGTGACCAATATGAAGGTGTGTCACTGGGGAGGGTACATATACATCTCACCTGGAGTACAGTCCTGTGTGCAGGATGATAGATATCTGGAGAGAATTGGATGGGACTAGAAAGGAATACATCTTTTCCTCAGTGGTTCATGGTACCTTTACAAAGATTAACCATATATTAAGACATAAAAATATTACAGTTAAAAGCCAAAAAGCAGAAATATTAAAAGTGTCCTTTTCAGATCACAATGCAATAAAAATTATTCTGTTTGTTTTTTGTGGGGCAATGAGGGTTAAGTGACTTGCCCAGGGTCACATAGCTATTAAGTGTCAAGTGTCTGAGGCTGGATTTGAATTCAGGTCCTCCTGAATCCAGGGCTAGTGCTTTATCCACTGTGCCACCCAGCTGCCCCATGCAATAAAAATTATATTTAATAAGGGACCACAGAAGCATAGATTAAAAATTAACTGGAGATTAAACAACCTAATCTTAAAGAATGAGTGAGGGGACAGCTAGGTGGTGCAGTGGATAGAGTTCAAATCTTGCCTCAGACACTTGACACTTATTAGCTGTGTGACCCTGGGCAAGTCACTTAACCCTCATTGCCCCACCAAAAAGAAAAAAGAATGGGTGAGTTAAAGAACAAATCATAGAAACAATAATTTCATTAAAGGGAATGACAATAATGAGACAGCATAGTAAAAGCTATGGGACACAGCAAAAGCAGTAAGCAGAGGAAAAGTTATACCTCTAATTTTTCCTTCTTTGCTTTGTGTCTCCCCAGCCCCCAGCCCTTCCTGCTCCTATAAGGGCCATGTGGTGCCCTCAGGTGAGCAATGGGTGGTGGATGAATGCACCAGCTGCTCCTGTGTGGCAGGCACCGTGCAATGCCTCAGTCAGCACTGTTCTCCGATTACCTGTGACCCTGTGAGTGCCCAGGAATCTCCAGCCTAAGGAGAGGAAATGTACTAGTCCAGATAAACACAAGCCTCCCAGGAGGCTTTCTATGGGAAGGCCCTAGGCACTGGGGACTTAGCCATGGGATTTATACCATGTGGATCTGGCTAAGCAGAGAGGGAGGGTCTCTGTTTCATGTACCAGCTCTTTGAAGGCTCCTGAAACATCAAAGGGGATAAAGTTCTAAGGTAGGTCGGGAATCCACAAAGACTATCAAGACCACTCCTCCCTAGCTAGACAAATATCAGCCTGGGAGCTGGGAGTCTTTTAGGGATTCTGGGAGACTCCTGGAAAAATTAAGTTGGCAAACTCCGATCCTATGGAAAGGATCTGGGCACAGGGACAGAGCTCTGGAGGTACCAGCGTGTGTACTCTGGGAGGGGATAGTGCCTTCTATAAAGCATTTCCTTGCTGTGGGTTAAAATCAAGGGGGGGGGGCGGTTCTAGTCCCAGCTCCCCTGACCATAATGAGGGCGGGGAACTAGAAGCTGTCCTCTCCAGTGCTATGGTTTTATTTGTATGATCTCTGTGGGCTGAGCTAGGAGGAGGCCCCCGTCCTGGATCCCGGCAGCTGCTGTCCCCGCTGCCTCCCCCGCCCGGCTTCCTGCTTGGCCTTCGGGGATCCACATTATCGCACCTTCGACGGCCGCCTGCTGCACTTCCAGGGCTCTTGCAGCTACATGCTGACCAAAGACTGCCACGCGGGAGACTTCAGGTGCCTCCCTACCTTAGATCCTGCCCCAGGTCTGAACGCCACCCCCCCCCCCGCCCTCTACGGGGCCACAATCAGTCCCCTGGACGGCTTAGAACCCTTTATACCCACAGCATCCATGTGACCAACGATGACCGGGGCCGGAAGGGTGTGTCCTGGACCAAAGAGGTGACGGTCCTGCTCGGAGATACCGTCATTCGGCTTCTGCAGGACCGAGTGGTCATGGTGAGGGGGAAGGGGGGGGGGTGGTCAAGGGGCTGGGGCTCCCGAGATCTATCCCAGTGTGGACGTGGATGGGAAAAAGCAGAGGAGGGAGGGAGGGACGCGAACATTTCGCAGGTACCCTTGCTGGCTGTGCTCACCTGCTCTCCCGCCTACCCCCAGGTGGATGGACACCCTGTGTCCCCGCCCTTCCTGAAGGAGCCCCTGCTCTACGTGGAGTTGAGAGGAGGCACCGTGTTACTGCATACCCAGCTGGGCCTTAAGGTTGGGAAGAGGGGGACAAGACCAGGTTCAGGCGGGACCCAGCCTGGAGGGATGGTGTTGTTGGGGACTGGGGGCGGGGAGGGGGCCGTGGTAGCCTGGGAGAAGGAGGATGTTTTAGTTCTAAGATTAGGGTTCCGTTTATGCTTTCAGTACCACCCACCAGCATACATACATACAAGGCACCTGCCTCCCTGTGCCTCCGTTTGCCCATCTGTAAAATGAAGGGGTTGGACTAGATGGTTTCTGAGGTCTCTTCCAGCTCTGGATTTAGAAGTAAAACACTTTCCTATGCCTTGAGTACCAGAGTAGCTGAAAACACGTTTACATTTCTAGAAATGTGTAGAATATGGGTTTGCATCTCACAGCTGGGACCCAGGTTCAAGGACTCCCTTGGCTGATGGCATCTCATTCATGAGCTGAGACGTGCTTCTTTTTGGGAAGAGCTTATATAACAGACATCCCTGTCCCATAAATCTGCCCGGTGTTCTTCCCTATGGTCCTAAGGTTATTGTTTGATGTCGTTTGCAAGGATGCCCTAAGAGTGCTTCCTCTCCAGGTCCCAGGGCTCCCCCTACTGTCCTCAGCCCATTGTTGCTGTAGCACTCCCTTCTCCCTCCCCTGTGCAGTCAGGCCTCTCCCCACAGGTGCTGTGGAATGGGCAATCCCAGGTAGAGGTCACCGTGCCAGGTTCCTACCGAGGCCGAACCTGTGGGCTTTGTGGGAACTTCAACGGCTTCCCACAGGACGAGCTGCAGGGCCCCTCGGGGCTGCTCCTGCCTTCAGAGGCTGCCTTTGGCAACAGCTGGCAGGTGAGTGGCTGAGCCCCTTGAGCTTGGCTGCTGGGGATGAGCGCACAGGGCACCCCCCCCCAAGAGGCAGCAGGGTCCAGTGGAGAGAGCACTGGGGAGAATAAGAAGCAACAAAACTCCGGCTAAATACCAGCAGTGTTACTAATGTGCTGGCAAAGTGGAGGCTTCTCCCTCCTGCTAAGGTGACAAATTCACTCTTCCAGGGACTGGTCTTTATAGGGGTCTTTGGGAAGCATCTGTAGTGTTCAGATTAAATGTGTCAATAACTGTTGGGAGGGGGAGTGAAATTGACCTGAGACTTTATCAGCATAGGGAACTCCTGGTAAGAAACTTCCTGTTTCGATTGATTGAATGAATGTGATTGATTGATTCTCAGCACCTGGTCTTAGATAGCTGGGGACACCAAGAAGCTCAAGTCACAAAAACAGTATGGATTAAAGGCAAGCCTTGAACACACTCTTCCTGATTCAGAAGCTTTCTCTCTACCCATTATATCATATGTACATATACATATATACACATACATATACACATGCACACACACATGCACATAATTATGTATATATGTATGTGTATATATATGTGTGTGTGTGTATGTATATATGTATGAGTGAATGAATGAATGAATGAATGAATGAATGAATGAATGAATGAACGAATGAAAAAGCCCTGGCCTCGTCATATTTGAACTCAAATCCCATCTCTGAAACACTTATTAGCTATGGCCATGGTCAAATCACTTAACCGTCCTGGGCTTCCATCTTCTCGTTTGTAAAATGTGGGTAATAATCCTTGAGCAGAGTCATGGTGAAGAAAGCACTTTGAACATTCAAATGCTGTAGAAATGAGTGGTTCTCCAGCGCACAAAGCCAGGTGAAGCTTCCGGGAGGATAAAGGGGAGAGAGAAGGGGTAGGTGGCTATGTGGCTCAGATCTAGCACCATGCAATGAGTGAGTAGGACATTTACCCTTTTTCTTTGCTAGGCAGCTAGCTAGGTGGCTCAATAGATACAGCATGTGGACCCGGAGTCAGGAAGACCTGAGTTCAAATGTGACCTCAGAGACTTACTAGCTATATGACCCTGAGCAGGCCATTTAACACAGTCTGCCTCAGTTTCCTTCTCTGTAAAATGAAAACAATATGGGGCAGCTAGGTGGCACAGTGGATAGAGAACTGGCCCTGGATTCAGGAGGACCTGAGTTCAAATCTGGCCTCAGACACTTGACACTCACTAGCTGTGTGAACTTGGGCAAGTCACTTAACCCTCATTGCCCTGCAAAAAATAAATTTTTTTAAAAGAACCTACTATGTAGTACCACAGTATCCCTCTTGTGCTAGGCACTAGGAATACAAAAACAGTTCCTGCCACTAAGAAGCTTCTTTTTCATTGGCTATGGTCATCTTTGGGGGCCCCATCACATCGGTATTTCCTTCTTCTAGATCCCGGAAAGGCCTGGGCTCAGCCACCCATGTGCCCCAGGCCGAGAGGTAGACCCATGCCGGGAGGCCGGGTACAGAGCCCGGCGTGAGGCCAATGCCCGCTGTGCCATGCTGAAGTCATCGACATTCCAGCGCTGCCACAAGGCTGTGCCCCCTGAGCCCTTCTTTGCTGCTTGTGTCTATGATCTCTGTGCCTGTGGGACTGGTGCTGCCGCTGATGCCTGCCTTTGTGATGCCCTGGAGGCTTATGCCACCCGATGCCGCCAGGCCGGCATCATTCCCATCTGGCGGGGTCCAACACTCTGTGGTAAGACTGGGCAAATAGTGGGGGTGTTTAACTTGGAGAAGACAAAAGGGGGCAAGGGAGAGAAGAGCTGCCTTCAACTACCTGAAGGTCTATCGTGGGGAAAAAAGGGCTCATGAGCTTATTCTATTATTGGTTGCCTCTGGTAGCGCCCCATCAGAGCTGCATCTGATAGTATCCCATCAGTGGGTCTTCAGTAAAAGGCTGGACAACCACTTGTCCAGGTACAGTGTAGAGGGAACTCCTGTCAGGTGAGTTGGACTGGATCAATGCTATCACACTCCACTAGAAACAGAGCCACTAAACTGTACATAAGGCCCCCCCGAAGCCACATGTTGACTTAGAAAGCCACAGGCTAATATTATCTATGTTTTAGGGTATTTTTCTTGGTTTTGTTAATTATTTCCCAATGGCATTATAATCTAGCTGGCCCTTGGGAATCTTGATTCCTCTGGACTGGTCTCTGGTTTCCGGGGTCCCTTTCTCCTCTGAGCTTCTAGAATTCTAGAATGTGTTCACAGGAGGAAGCTGCTTAGAGTAGGTTGGGCGGGGAAGCAGGGAAAGGGCAGATAAGAATTGGACCAGCTTGATCCCTGGCCCTAAGACTGTCTACTTTCCCTACAGTGGTGGGCTGCCCCCTGGACCGGGGCTTCATCTTTGACGAATGTGGCCCTCCTTGCCCCCGGACCTGCTACAACCAACATGTGCCTCTGGGTGAACTAGAAGCCCACTGTATACGGCCCTGTGTGCCCGGCTGCCGGTGCCCAGCGGGACTGGTGGAGCATGAAGCTCACTGCATCTCTCCTGAGTCCTGCCCCCCTGTCCTGCTTACCATGGACCCGAGGCCCACCCCTGGGGAACCCCTCCATAATAAAACATGAGTGTTGTCTGGGAGTGGGCCTAATACCATACCCCTCATAACATACCCCTCAGACTAGTACTCACTAGGGACTGGGGGGCTCTGATCCCAACTCCAGGTACTTCCCACCTTGCCATTTTTCCTCTGAAAACCAGCCTTCCACACCAGCTCCAACCAGGTTCACCATCCATCTCCCTCCCTGATGTGGCCCAGAGAGTGGTTCTCTCACATACATGAGTTGTTGGAGGACTAGCTCATCTTGGCCTAGGAAAATGAAAGGAAGGAGCTGGGGGGGAGTATGTCCTACCTGGGTACAAGGGAAGATGTGGCCAGTGCCCACGTGAGCCCAAAGGGAGGCTCTGTGCTGTAAGCTGTGCTTGAAACATTAAATGCCCCCTGGGCCCTTCTTCGCAGCAGGCAGTCATCTCTCTTCACCAAGGCCCCAGGGTGGCAGTGTGATTGGGAGCCACTAGTCCCAGGCTGCCCAAACTAGACACGCTTTCCTGAAGGAAGACATCTAAGGGCCTAGTGCTACTGGAAGCTGGAGGAGGCTGTTACCTGGGAACAGCTTTTCCCTCATTCCTTAGCCTCTCCTTCCCTGTGGGGAACATTCTGATCTACTAGACATCGTGGTGGTGCTGACGGGCATATTGAAACTAGAGGGACCTGATCCCCAGGTGGGATGTGTAACAAATGCAAGGCTCCAGCACTGAGCCTTTGGCCTCACTGACCCAAGAGGCAGTGTGAACAGTGGATAGAGATTAGACTTGTAGTCAAGAAGACCTGAGTTCAAATCTTACCTCTGGAACTAACTATGACTAGATTAAGTCACAAAACCTCCCTTGTCTTTAGTCTGCAAGTCATAAAAGTAGAGGATTCAGCTGGGCGGCCTTTAAGGTTCTTTCCAGCTCTAACTCTCTGAGCCTAGGATTCTTTGACCAGAAGTCAGCTTTCCCACTCAGAGTCATCGAACTATGAAAGCAGAAAGTCAGCAACTGCTATTTCAATTCCACTTAACCCAACAATGAAATAAGCAGTAGCCCTGAGGAAGGCATCCGCCTTCTCTTCTCTTACCTGTATCTCTGCAGCCAGAGCAACAGCCAAAGTCTCTGGGCTTAGGTCCTCCCTAAGCTGGACTTCGTTCTATGATTGTAGAATTGAACCTGCAGGAGACGGGGAGAAGAGGAGGGCTCGGTGAAACCTTATTGTGGCCGAGTGGGGCAGCTCTGGGGAGTCTGGTGACTGGCTCCCTGTATCACCACTCCATCACTCCAATGGGTATGCCCTGGGGGGCCGTGCTGTAGGCTGCCTGAGGTCTTGGACACAAAATCACATACTGAAGGGCCAAGGAGCAATGATTGTGTATCACCCTAGTAACAGCTACATCTTCACAGAGCTGTTAGAGGTCCCAGGCCCCTCGCCCTCCACCGCTAGGTCCTCCCTTCAGAGCCTAGCGGAGGAAGCCTCCCTTCAGCCTTCACATATTCCTTATGAAATTTCCTTGAGTCCTAATTCAAAGTCCAGGGCTTTCTGGGCCCTCCTAGCTCCTGGACAAGCGTGGCATCAAAGTCAGATAATCGCTGCCTCTGACTTCTAATTCCCCTCTCTTTTCTCCTGCTGCCCCCACCATCTCCAGGTAGGCTTTCCTAGCCTTCGAGTCCCTCCTTTTCTTTACTCTCTCCACTCTTCAGATCACAAAAAGACATTTTTCTAGGATTTATTTATTTATAAGGGGAAAGGAATATAAATTCTGGAAATAGACCCCAAGCTAAGGTAACTGGAATCCACATCAGATGAAGCTACCTGGTCCCAGACTGGCTGACCCTACACTTCCCAAGTCACTCTTTCTTCTGTACTAAAGTTTCTTTCAGACCTGGCTTGGCCAGTTCTGATTGCCCCTGGGCCAGCCAGGAATGGGGCCGCTGCCCATGATCTTCTCTCTGGGATGTCTCAGCAGAGTTTGGGATTCCTCTATGTGCACCCTTTGACCTGGTCTCGGCTTTACTCATGGTGAATCAGGAAGCCTCCTGACGACATGTCCAGCTTGTGGCAGTTCACCCAGGAGGTTCTGTCCTAACCTGTAATCAATCACTTGGCCAGAGAGATAACTTTGCCCTCCCTAACAGATAAGGAATTATAGACAGATAAATAGCACATTTCTGCTACCTGAAAATCAGAACAATTCAACCCCATACACAGGTCAATTTTATGGTTCCCAACAGGCTTTTTTTCCCCTGATGGTATGTCTCCTATACCTCCACTCCTTTACCACAAGACTACCCAGAAGTGCATAATCACTTCTCTCCCTGAATGGAAAGTTGTTGCTCAGCTACTGGTGAGAGGTGAGTAAGAGACAAGGGGGCTTGGCCCATTCTGAGCCACCTTTTATTTCGAGGCCTTATTTTATAGTTGTTTGGAGGTGAACTTGGGAGAGTGCAGGCAAGTTCCTGCCTTACTCCGACATCTTTCCTGAGCTACCCTTTGGTAAAGTGGAACAACCAATACCTCCAATTCCTCCAACACTAGTGGAAGGTGAGGGTACAGAGATCTAGAGAACCCCATTATCTTGCATTCCTGCTTCCTAGATGGCCCAAGAGGGCTTTCTTCTCCTCCCCTTTCACTGTTTCTCAATCATTTCCAGTCTATGAAACGCTGGATTTGTGGAAGCCACAGAGTATAGAGGGGTGAAAGAAGGGGAGGAGAGGAAACCAAGAGTGGAGGCCATGGTATATTAGGGAAAGCACTAGATTTGGAGTCATGGAAATGCAGAAGGACCCTCCAGGGCTCCCCTGAGTAAGACTCCCCTCTGCATCATTCCTAACAAGTAGTTACCTAGCCTTTTCTTGAAAAATCTCCACTGAGATGCAGGGCCATAACTAGAAATTCTGGTGCCTTGGACAGGCAACATGAAAAAAGCCCTCAAATTATCTTCATGAGACAAATTCAAAGGGGAGGTGGTGAACCTTAATGAGACCCCATATGCCTTGGGACATAAGGCTCAACTGGCCGGAGCAGAGTGCGGGCAACCCTGGCACATAGGGCCAGTGTGGGGACAGTCCTAAGAATACTCCCAGGCTGCTGGGGAGAGAATGTCCCCAAGGGAGGGAGTAGAGCAGGGCAGGACAGGGCTGGGAAGGACCCCACCTGGTGCATGGCTGCCAGCAGAGGAAACAAACTATCTGCTAACTTCCTATGTTCTTACCAGTTAGCAGACTCAGTCCCGCTAGACTACAACTGCTGTCAGTGCCATTGAAATTTCAGGGCCCCGGAGCAAAGTCTGTCCCTCCCACCCCATAATTCAAGATGAGAAGGGTCCCACAACATCCCCCTTTTTTGGACAGCTCCAGCTTTTAGTAAATGTTTCCTTATCAACCCCAAACCTGCCTCTTTGCATCTTCTACCCATTTCTCCTACGTTGGGGTTCAGATCCTACTCCTGCTACCTGCTAGCTGTGTAATATTGGGCAAATCATCCGACTCCTGTGAGGCTCAGTTACAAAATGAAGGGATTGGACTAGAAACGAAACGATCCCTGAAGTCTCTTCTGATTACATCTTATGATGCTAATAGCTACAAATATACACAATCATAAATACACTTTTTCTGTCCTCTGAATTCACCAGCAACTTCTTGTCCCTCTGACTCAGCATTGGCAAAGGGATTGGGAAATTCCATTTTCCCCAGCGTAACCATAAAATGTCCAGAACACAGAGCTGCAGAGCATTGGGCTAAATTGTCCGGTCGGGTTCCTCTTTCCCCGCCCCCAGCAGGTGCCTCTCCAGCAGGTCAGCTCAGGTGTCAGAGGCCTCTGCATTATTGAGGGGATCGAACTGTCCCTGCCTTTCTTCCCTCGCTCCGCCTGCTCATCATTGTTCCCACACTTCCCGAGGGTCATCGAAGAGGCTCTGGAGGGAGGACTTGCCTAGTGAGCAGGGGCCCTCTCTCCAACTTCAGATGTGTGTAGGGGAGGGGGTCTTCAGGGGGTCCTTGAGGAACAGTTGGGAGGTGGGGGACAGCTGTGTCTGTATCCTCAGGTTTCATGCGACAGCCGGCAAGGGGCTTCAACCACTCCATGGAGTCAGATGTGCTGTTCCAGGATGCCCAGCTTCCCTTCCCCTCGGGGAAAATACTAGCTCTCTACCAGCAGCTCTTCCAGGCCCCTGCCAGGCTTGATGAACTCCTGGTGGCTGTGCATCAGGTAGGCAGAGGTGGGGGAGAGCAAAATGCCAGGGAGAGAAGCCAGGGTTGGGGCCTGACCCCTCCCCCCCATTGGGAACTCTCAGGTACGTGGGGCCAACTGCTCTCAGGAACTTGAGCTGCCTTTGGTGCTGCTGGAGATGGAGCGGAGACGGCAGGAGCAGGAGCAGGTATGGGGCACCAAGGACGGACCCGTCCCTGCCCTCCAAGGATGGGCATCGTCCCTCTACACCCCTCCATCTTTCCCCTTCCCTCAGGTTCTATGGGACTTGGAACTGCTGGCTGGAGCCAGACTCAGTCTTTTCTGGCCACACCAGGGACAGCTTAGGGGACCCCAGGTTGAGGCCGGGAGCTCAGAGAACCGTAACCAAGAGCCCTGTATCTTGGCCGGTGGGGAAGAGGAGCTGGTGAGTTGGAGGGTGAGAAGGGAGGAGGAGGAGGTGGTGGTCAGAGGGGAAGAGGGGCAGGGTGGCTTTGTGGGACAAGGCCTAGGTCGGAAAAGGAAGACCAAACCTTGAAGTCTCCCATGGAAATGGATGGTCCAAACTCACACTCTAGGCTCGCATCTCCTTACTAATCTCTGGGACTCATCGGGACCATAAACCAGAAGGTTCTGTCCTGCAACAGGCTCTTGAGCTTCCCTCCAGGGTGAATAATTCGTTTGTTGATTGGCCACTTGCAGAAACAGTGTGGCATTGTGGACTGTCTTAGGAGCAGGACTCAGAACTACAGTACAAGTGGCTATGACGCATCTTTCTTATTTGGGTGACAGACTCCCTGGAGAGTCTGAGGGTCCAGCTGGGATATATTTTGAATTGTGAAGTAGGAGACCCGGGTTCTAGTCCCAGTTCTATCATTATGGTCGACAAGGGGTGGGGACTACATGAGCTCTGGTGCAACTCTTATCTCAAATTCTGGGATGCTGTGGCTTTGTCTTTTTCCCTCCGTGGATGGCAGCAAAAGCTTCAGGGCAGATCAGACCTTCTCACCTCCCCCTCGGCTGTTTTGGGGGAGACATCTATAGCTGAGGGGAGGAGGCGAGAGAATGATAAGGTAGAATTCTGATTCCTAAGGTGGACTATGGTTTTTAGTCTCCTTCAGCCTCTTCTCCCCAGCATCCCCTGCACTGGTCTCTGGCCCAGGAGAGGGATATCTGGAAGCAAAGCCAACAGCTTTTGGAAAAGTGAGTCCTCTGTAATGGTTTCCTGTACTGTCCTGTCCCCGCCCCCGCCCCATCCGCCCCCCCCCCCCCCCCGCAGAGCACCTAGACTCTTTTCCTCTTTCTTTTATTCCCAGTGCCATCTTCATTAAACTTTATCATATACTCAGGGCTCCTTCCTGTCACCCACCCTTTCTGACACACAGATGCCCTGAGGTGCCCTCCCCAGAGCAGGGGGACCCTGGCATCAGACCTTCTGGGCAAAGGGGCTGTTTCTGAGAGGTGATGCAAAGACTAAGAGTCAGGATACCTATAATTCCCAGGCTCTGGTACTAACTAGGTATGTGAACTTGGGCAAGTTTTTTCATTTCCCCAGGCCTCAGTTTCTTCATCTGTAAAATGAATGGATTGGACTAACTGCTGAATTCTCATTTTGGACTTCACCTTGCATTCTCTTCTTCTTCTTCTTCTTCTTCTTCTTCTTCTTTTTTTTTTTTGGTGAGGCAATTGGGGTTAAGTGACTTGCCCAGGGTCACACAGCTAGTGTTAAGTGTCTGATGCCGGATTTGAACTCAGGTCCTCCTGAATCCAGGGTCGGTGCTCTATCCACTGAGCCACCTAGATGCCCCTTGCATTCTCTTCTAATTCAGTCTCAGTTCTGGCTTCTCCCTTTTTCATGCTTCTATTCCCCCAAGAGAGGCCAAGGCAAAATAAGGCCTGTTTCCTAGGAGATAGGCCAGGCAGAACTTGTTAAAACCACAAGTCGGGGTTAGAGAAGGGAAGACATCCTTGCCCCAGGCCCTATGTCCTGTCTTGGGAGAAGGGTTCAGGGCTCTAGAAGGTGTGTATGGATGTGCATATATTTGGGGGTGCCATTTAGGACACAGATAATTGGAGATGGTAAAACCTGGAGATGTAAAGGCCAATGGTACCCATCCCATTCTCCAATCTCATTCCATCTTGCCAAAGTCTCCTGTCAGGGCACCCACAGTGTTCTGGTTTGGCTGTAGATGGAGGACTGAAGGCCTTGTGGTGAAGTGGGGTATAGCCAGAGCTGAAGGTGGCGCAGATCCAGATCTGAGGTTTGGGAGCCCTGGAATGGCAGCATGGGCAACACTTGGTAAGTTTACCAGACCTAGTGGGAGAGGGTGGCTGTGAGTCTTCCATTAACTGGGTGACAATTACTTCCTCTTTCCTCAAAGGGCCAGAGGCCGAGGCTGGGACTTCACTCAAGGCTGATACCTGGGAACTGGACTGTTTGCCTGAGAAAAGCCAGAGAGAACAGCCTGGGGAGGAGGAGCCAAGTAAGCACCCACCCTCAGAACCCAAGAATTCTCCCTCTCTCCTGCTTCTATGAGAATTAAAGGGAGGTGGAAGTCCACAGACATAACTAAAGTGAGGACCCTGAATTCAGTGCCAGCAGCAAAGATACAGGGCATATGCCCCCAGCAAATAGTCCTTTACACATTCTTCCTTGGGGCTGATCTCATCGTGGTTCCAAGCTAGGGAGGTCCAAGTGCAAGGCTCTATGGGGATAACCAGTAGGTTATATTTGGGGATAATCTGGACCAAGGCAGGCATATCTCACCCTATCTTTCTTCTCCTAGGTCACACCCAAGTCCTAGGGGTGATGCCTTCCCACTTCCCCATCACTGTGGGCGATAAAACTCCCTTATGATTCTGTGATTTAGTGTCCCCACATGTCCTACAGTCTGCTAGAGAGGAACTAGTACTTGGGGAAGGGGAGAGAAACGGACATAAACAGAAAGCCTCCTAATACCCTAACCCTTCCCTTTCTTCCTTTAGGGTTTACACTAGAACCTGACCTCACAGCTGAGAACATCTCCAGGGACAAGGGAAGCCCAGGCAGAGAAAAAAAGATTAAAGGGGGGGAGCATTGCAAGGGTCTTTATTGGAGCTTAGGGAGGGGCAAGGTCAGGGGGTCTCAGTACCACCTGTTCCCCATGGGAGGGGAGGAATCATGGGAATGTGGTGGGGGTATCAGCTGGACCTATGTGTTACCAGGCCACAGGGTGATCAGTGAGGAAGTGGGGGAAACATGGAATGTCGGGAAGGCATCAAAGTAGAAATTCCCCATTATACCTTATCAAATGGACATCTTTTTTTAGGATTAAGACATAAATCCAGGACAGGACAGGACGACTGGTGTGGAAGTAGGGATTTGCCTCACAGAATTTAGTATGCTGCTAATCTTCCTTCTGGGCACTCAGTCCCTGGCTTGAGGGCCCAGCGTCTCAGTGGGGATTGCTGTGAACAAGCCAGGTTCCAACATCTATGTCTTTTCCCCAGGACCCAGCTCAAGCACTAGGGAGGAACCTCCCAGAATTCAGGGCCCAGGGGCCCTACCAGCCACCATCGTGGATTCTATATTCTCCAGAAACTCTCAAGCCGGAGGAGCTATGGCCCCTCCCTGAACTGGAAAGCTTACAGAAAGGGGCTAACCCTGAGCAGGAAAGAGCAGACGCTCAGGCACCAGTGGGGACAGAGACCCCCAGGGACCATAAAGGGGAAAGTTCTCAGAGTTGGAGGGAGGAGACCTCAAAAGTCCAGAGAGAGGAGTCCCCAAGGTCTCAAAAAAAGGAAAGGCCCCAGATTCAGACCCAAAATATCCAGAGGGAAGAGACTCCAAAGACTCAGGGAGAGATTCTCCAGCCTCAGAGAGAAGAGTCCCCAAAGCTACAAAGAGGGGAAATTCTCTGGGAAAAGAGGAATGAGACCCCAAGGGCTCAGGGAGAGGAGATTACCCAGGCTCAAAGGGAGGAGACCCCACAGAGAGCCCAGACTCCCTGGACCCAAGAGGAGACCCCAAAAGTACAAAGAGGGGAGATTTCCCAAGCTCAGAGAAAGGAGACCCCAGAGCCCCAGAGGGAGCTTCCAAAGGCTCACAAAGAGAGGATTCTCCAAGTCCTAAGGGAAGAGACTGCTGAGGCTCAGCAAGGGGAGACCTGCCAGGCCCAGCATGAGGGGATCCCACCGATTCAGGAAAGAGAGAGACAGGCCTATAGACAGAGTTTTCATTTTCGAGGAAGTCCGTTCTTACATTCTCTGGAAGGGGAGAATTTGCAGTCCTATGAAGGAGAGGTCCCCCAGTTCCTCAAAGGGGATATTCTGGAATTCTGGGGAAAGGAGAATAATTCACAGCCTCAGGGAGAGATTCAAGGAAAGGAGACTAAACAGTCCCCAAAAGAGGATACCCCATCGTCCCACCCAGGGGAGCACCCACAACCCCAGGGAAAGACAAGAAAGACGATCCCACAGGGCCAAGGAAAGGCAGTTGCATACCCCTGGGGACAAGAAATCCCACGGTCCCTGGGAAAAGCCGCCCCGCAGCTCCCGAGCCAGGGGAGGCTGGGTGCTAGGCCTGGAGAGCAGTGGTTCCCAAGTCAGGAAGCCAAACTGTTGAAGATTCCAGCACGGCAGAGATTCAGGGAACAAGAAGCAGTCAAGCAGGGGACGCTCGGGGGGCAGAGGCAGAAGGCCCTGGGAGCTGCTGGGAAGCAGGGGCCAGGCCTAGCTGGGAGCAGACTGAAGGCCACGGAAGATGGTCGGCTTCAGCCACTCTCTCTATCACCAAATCACGGGGCCAGAGAACTCAAGGTGAGGAAGATGATGATGAATAAGGAAGGATGAAGCTACCTGAGGATGGCAGAGAATGACTGGGTGACAGGGATAGATGGAGTAGTTCCTCTTTTTTCACTGCAGCAATGTCACCCAAATCCTCCCAGCAGGGAGTTGGTTTTCCTGGGTCTTACTCCAAACCAGCATGAGAACACCCTGAAAAGGCTTCTGGAACTACAGGGTGAGGCCGGGAGAAGGCACCAGAGGGACCGAGAGCAGCAAAGGCTGCGGGTGAGAGGGCCTGTCCATCCTGATAGGGGTGTCGGAGGGGACAGAGGAAGAGAACATGACTAGTGTTGGGGAGGAGGTGAGGAGAGGCCCTCTGGGTGACCGGGCCTTGGAGGCCGGGTCCATAGGACCTCAGCTTCTGGGACAATGCCTTCACCCTCTGCAGGTCCAAGAGTGCCTGGGCATCACCAGGAACCGACGTTCAGGGGGAGACCTCCTGGGGTCCTCACTCACTACCGCCCAGCCCTGGATGCAGGCAAGACCCAGGAGAGAGAAGGGAAGGGGAGGGGAGGGAAAAGGACATGATCTCAACCCATTCTAGATAGGGGAAAGTACTCTGGTGCTGCCACCTACCCCTGTCCTAGCTCTGGAAAGACCTGTAGGCTCACCCAGTCTTTTAACCCAGCAGGGTGATGCGGCCCACCAGAGATGGGCCTTGCGGGAGCAGCTGGAGCGGCGACACAAGCAACGGACAGAGTTACTGCAGGCCCAACGGGAGAGGTGAGGTTGAGTTGGGCCAGGCCCAAAGGGAGAGCTCATATAGGATAGCAAGTCTCTCCTAGACTATGGGGAAAGGGTTGTTGGTGTATGAGTTCATGGTGGCTGTCTCTTCCCCAGGAACACTCGAAATTTCCAGAAGCTACTGTGCCCCCACAGGGTTGGGGAGAACCCACTCCTCCCAGCTCTGTTCCAGCCCTCTTGGGACCTCCAGAGGGTCAGTGGTCAAAACAGAAGGCTCCCTGATGGCCAGAAGTCATTGGTCAGCGCTGGCCAGAATTACAGAAAGGCCAGGGATGTAACCAACCACAAGGGCCCAGGAGAGCCAGACACACACACCCACCACAGAGGGAGCCAGCTTTGCCCCACCTGAGGGCATGTAATCTCCATTTCCCTGCTTTCCCTTCCCACCCTCCCCCCAGCCCAAGGTCAGAGGGCTACGTCCTTGGGGTCGAGTAGAGCAAAGGCCCCATTCTTGCGGAAGAAGGTTTCTATCCGGCACATCTTACAGGAGACCAGCTTTCGTTCCACTGGGGGGCCTGGGAGAAGAGAGGGCAAAAGCTGGGGATGGGCTGCTGAGAGAGGAGCCTGGGAGTAAGAAGGGGAGGGGAGTAGGGAGGGGATTCTGAATGGTTGTGGGGCACTGTTGTGTATAAGGGGACTGGACACAATGACAGGGGTAATCTAAAGGGAGGCAGACTGGAGCGCCAGCCCACACCAAGGGCTTCACATTCTCCTTGCCCAGGCCACAAATCCCTTCACAGCTCCATTCAGTGTTGGAGGTGGGGGTGACAAGTATGAATAAGATGGAAGAGTCAGAAGCAGTGGATTAGCTTCCCTTTCACCCAGCAGTAGCACCCCAAGGCATAAGCTTAAAAAAGGGGAGGTGAGGGGCCACAGCATGGTTTAGGAGATTGGGGGAGGGTGAGCTCTGATTTTGTCCTAGGGATGCGGTCTTACCTAACTGCCAGCCATAAGTGAAGTTGGTAGTGACTGGAAAGAGGTAACGCTCCTCTGGCTTGGTAATTTTGCGATTTTCCAAGTAGTTGAAACGACCCTGGAAATCATGAGAGATTCCCTGGTACAGGAGTTCCCGTGTTTCAGGTGGCACTGGGAACATTTCCGTCTCTGTAGGAGCCTCCTTGATGGGAGAAGGGGGCTTGGGGGGCTCTTTGGGTGGGGGTGGAGGAGAAGGTGGGGCCTTGGGGCCCAAGGTTGGCAGTTTGAAGACCTTTCTTGCGGCATCCCTAGCCACCTGCTTGGCTTTTACCTTCGCCCCATACTTCTGGTGCCAATCACAACGCAACATCATCTCCTTGAGGTATTCTTCCTTCCAGAAGTTTTGTCGCTGTGTGTCCATGTTGAGGTGCCGCGCCATGGTGGCTGAGGGAAAAAGGCTACCTGGGCTATGGCAACTGAAGGGGTGAACACGCCACCTAAGAGGTTAAGGCAACAACAACCTCAGGGACAGCAGTTGCCTGGGCAACCAGGCCTCACCTCATACAGTCTCAAGGATTCCATATGCTGCCTTCTCTCTGGATAGGCAGGGCTCCCATTCTTTTCCCTTCCCAGAAGCCCCTGGGATTGAAGGCACACTCTAGTAAGTATCTCTGACCCTGATGGAGTTAATGTCCTTGGCCCTGAGAGCGAGGTCCATTTTCTCACTCTTAATTTCATACCCTGATTCTCATCCTTTAACTAGACTGGTGCTATAGAGCCTCCTGTGGAATCTAGTCCATGTGACCTCTGTGACCTCAGGCAATGGGTCACTTCATCTCTTTGGACCTGTTTTCTACCTATAAAATGAGTCGGGTAAACTAGATGATGACCTCTAAAGTCCAGGCCTAGAATGAGGAGCTTCTCATCCTTATCCCAGAACCACAGGGTATTTCAGCTCACTCCCATGCTTCTGAGCTCTGCAGTCTCTTTCTAGCCCCGGAGCGAGCGGCTTAGAGAGAAATCAAGGCCAACTCTGGCCTCCCTTTCCAAAGCAGACACACCCTTTACAAGTCCCCAAGCCCCCCAAAAAAGATACCTGGGGAAATAAACTTTAATTTATCATCCACATAAGACAAAGACAGCACAAGATCAACCAGGAGAAGGAAGAGGAAACGGAAGAAGAGGGATACATTTGAGGAGCTGGGCTTTATATTTCTCAGTCTTCATTCTGTCTTAGCTTTACTCCAGGGCCCAATAAATAGCAAATACCATGAACCCTCCCCCCTTTCATTTCAGTAGTGGAATGTGGCATGTGTAGGGAAGAGTGATGTGGGGTGTCCCTTAGCGAAGATCTTCAGCAGTGAACATGCCTCGGGCACGACGCAGGATGGAGTCCTTGGCTGCATCATAGGGATGTTCCTTAGAAGGGATCTCCAGAACGGCAGGTATTGAGCGTGTATGGGCATCCAATGCATGCCGTACCATTTCAGCAATATACTGGTTGATAAGGATGATACCAATGTCATCCCGATTTAGAAACTGCCTGTGGAGGGGGATTAGCAGAGAGAAAGGAAGAGAGTCAAGTTCAGGGAACTTATACAGGCTAATCTACCTTCGCTCTTAATAGTATTTTATTCTTTTCCAATTACATGTAAATCTAGTTTTTAACATTATTTTTTGTTGTTGTTGTTGTTGGGTGGAGCAATGAGAGTTAAGTGACTTGCCCAGGATCACACAGCTAGTAAGTGTCAAGTGTCTAAGGCCGGATTTGAACTCAGGTCCTCCTGAATCCAGGGCCGGTACTTTATCTACTGTACCACCTAGCTGCCCCCTCAACATTCATTTTTTTAAGATTTTGAGTTCCTAATTTTTCTCCCTCTCCCCTCCCAAAGCCAGCAATCCGTCTAACATAGGTTATACATCACAATCATGTTAAATATATTTCCACATTAGTCATGTTGTGAGAGAAGAATCAGAAAAAAGAAAAAAGTCACAAGAAAGAAGAAACAAAAACAACAAAAATGAAAACAGTATGCTTTAATCTGCATTCAGACTGCAGTTCTTTTTCTGGATGTGGAGCGCATTTTTCCTTAAAGAGTCTTTTGGCATTGTCTTGGATCATTGTATTGCTAAGAGCTAAGTCTATCAACAGCTGATCATTGCACAATGTTGTTGTTACTGTGTACAAAGTTCTCTTGGTTCTGCTCATTGCACTCAGCTTCAGTTCATGTAAGTCTTTTCAGGTTTTTCTGAAATTTGCCTGCTCATTATTTCTTACTACACAATAGTATTCCATTATATTTATATACCATAACTTGTTTAGCCATTTCCCAATCGATGGGCATCCCCTCAATTTCCAATTCTTTGCCACTACAAAAAAGAATAGCTGCAAATATTTTTGCACATGTGGGTCCTTTCCCCTTTTTTATGATCTCTTTGAGATATTGACCTAGCGGTGGTATTGCTGGGTCAAAAGGTATGCAGTTTTATAGCTTTTTGGGCATGGTTTCAAATTGCTCTTCAGAATGGTTGGATCAGTTCACAACTCCAACAATCCTAAAGTTGAGAGGTGGGGGGGGGAGGATCCCGGAAGTGTATATGAATCATACACAGTAAGGGCTACAATAGGGAAACTCAGAAAAAAACAAAACAAAAAAAAACCCTGAGGAAATCAGAGAAGAGGAAGCTGCACTAGAAAAAGGGAATCAAAGGATGTTGCCTAGAAGTGATTCAGTTCTAGTTGCACTGAGGAAAAAGTGAATAAACTAAAAACTCTTTTAGATTCCCCTTAAACTCATTTTTCCTTGCTAAAGAAGCAAGGAAACCTTCCCCCCAAAAATAGAACCAAAGCAGACTTGGAACCCAGGGGTCTATAACCCACTAAAAGACAATAATGGGCATAAAACAGGATCTGGTTAGAAAAGGGACTTCTGTTTCTCACAGCACAAGAATCTCACCCTAGAGCCAGTGTTGCAAGGCAGAGTTGGGCCTAGCAGGCCCTAAGCAGCAGGAACCAGCCAGAGCCTGAAACTCTGGGACTTGGTTGTTTGGGGAAAAATAGAGGCACTGCTACAGAGACATGGGATCTGAAGGAGTGGGGTAACAGAGACTCGGGTGTTTCGGATCTGAAAAAAAATGGAGATTTGAAAAAGGAGAGTCATACAAGACTATCTGGCTTCTCAGCCATGGGATAATACGGAATTTGGCCCTAATTACACAAAAAAGAATACCAGATTTGGAGTCGAAGAGCACAGGTTTGAATTCGGCTCTGCTAGTCACTAACGCTGGCTGGTGTCCTTGGGCAAGTCACTACACTAGGCCTGGACATTTAGGAGGCTGCACTGGACTCAGCCCAGGAGATAACAAAAAGCACAAGACTGGACCTGCCCTCAAGCTGTGTACAATCTAAATGGGGCTCCTCGTTTGAAAAGGAAAGGCAGCAGAATAAGGGTGGACACAGCCCGGATTGGGACCTGTGTCCCCTCTGGCCTTCTGGGGACTCAGGATACCTTCTGTGGACTAGATGACCTCTAAGGTTTCTAATGGAAGTCAGGGGATGTCGGTGGTGGCTTGGAAGGAGGACAGAGGACTGTCTGCGAATGACTGGGGGCTGTGTGCAGCGCCCTAAAAGGCGGTTGGGGAGAAGAGGGTCCTGGGGGTTCCCTAGAAAACTTGCTGTCGTGACAAGGTGGGTCCTTAAAGCAGGAAGCCCGCGGACAGAATTTATGGGTCATCCTTGGAACCAAGCCGGCCCGCAGTCATATGATGGGCGGACGGTCCCCCTGGAGAGCTGGCGGGGTCGGGGTGCTGGGGGTCTCCTTGGAGGAGGGGACGCAGCCGCTTCTGACCCGGAAGGACAGGTCTCTCTGGCTCCCCCCCGACCCCCGACGAAAGCCCTGGGGCAAAGCCTCCCCCCTCTCCTCTTCTCCCCCTCCCCCGTCCCCAGCACCCCGGCTTCTATCTCAGCGCCCCCCCCCCCCCGCAGGGGTAGGACACGAGAGGGTCCTCGAGGGCCACCGTACCGGAAGGTGTCCTCGATTTCATTGATGGTCGTGTCCTTCTCCACCACCAGGAAGTTCGGGTGGCGGTGCTTGTTGAGCTCTCCGATGCCACCCAGCAGGAAACCGGTGACGGTGTCCTCGTCTCCGATCACCGCGATCAGCTTCCCTCGCCCCGCCATTGTGGACGCTGCTAGGCTGCTGTCTCACACAGCGCCGGAGAGCGACGAAAAGGTGGAAGCTCCCCTCACATTGGCTCCTCCTACCGCCCGCCCCCTTACTTCGACACAATGTTGCGGGGGGGGGGGCAACCTTCCCCCTCGAGACATGCGCGTTGCTTGTGGCTGGCCGTTCTCGACCGCCTCCTTCCTCCGCCTCCGCTCTGGGCATGCGTATGGTTAGCGCAGCTCTCGAAGCTCCGCCTCTCCTGCGCTGAGCTGAGCCCTGAAACTACCACTCCCAGAGCTCCCTGCGGCCCAATAAACGTCTGGCGAAGCTACCACGCCCTCGAAGGTGACTGGAGAATGTGGCCCAGGTAGGATCCGATTATAGCCTGGGGAGAGATGGGCCGGAGCCCGGACGAGGCCTGGGCCAACCAAACCCTTCATTTCACAGGTAGTAAAAGGGCGAGGCCGGAGGGAAGGAGCCCGGCAGGGCTCTTTTTCCTCCTTAGTCCCGGAAGATTTGAGGGGGGAGGGTATTTGGGGAGACACTAGGGGTGAGGGCGGGGGAGAAACTGGGGAGGGGAGAACCCCCCAAATGCAGAGAAGCTTCAGGGATGGCGTAAGACGAGCGAACGGTCTTTTAAATTTTTAAACATTTTATTGATATCCTTTGTATTTTTTCATAATCCCCCCCCCCCAGCCCTCCGCCACCCAAGTATCCCTCTTCCCTCTCTCAGGGAGCTATTCCATATAACAAAAACCTTAAAAAATGTTTTATTCAGGGGCAGCTAGGTGGCGCGGTGGATAGAGCACCGGCCCTGGAGTCAGGAGTACCTGAGTTCAAATCCAGCCTCAGACACTTAACATTTACTAGCTGTGTGACCCTGGGCAAGTCATTTAACCCCAATTGCCTCACTAAAAAAAAAAAAAAGTTTTATTCAAAAGGGGATCTGATTTGTCTTCTTTCCATCCCCTAGCACTCTTCCCCGCTAAGAAAGCAAAAAAAGAAAAAAAAAATCCCCTGTTAAAATATGTGGAATGTAATACCCAGGGACCTCTCACCTCTTTGAAGAGTTGCTTTGGAGACATTTGTTCTTTGTGATTTTGCAATATCAACTTTTGATCGTTATGTGGTGGTTCTTGCCTTTGTTGTAGTCTTTGTGTGGGGTCTCCAGGTGGCAGTGGATAAAGCCTCGGATGCTAGCTGTGTGACCCTGGGCAAGTCACTTCACCCTGTTAAACCTCAGCTTCCTCATCTGTCAGATGAGCTGGAGAAGGAAATGGCCAACCAGGATCTTTGCCAAGAAAACCCCCAATGGGGTCACCAAGAGTCAGACACGACTGAAACCACTGAAGAACAATTTGTTAAGCCATTCCCTAACTGATGGGCATCTACTTTTGTTTCCAGTTTTTTGCTATAACAATAAATATTTTGGCCATACAATATATATAAAATATACAATTTCTATAATATGTAATCTAGTATTTTATGTTATATAACTACATATGACCATACTTTTGGGGGGGGGCGGGGCAATGAGGGTTAAGTGACTTTCCCAAGGTCACACAGCTAGTAAGTAAGTGTCTGAGGCCAGATTTGAACTCAGGTACTCCTGAATCCAGGGCCGGTGCTCTATCCACTTCGCTATCTAGCAGCCCCTGACCATACTTTTTAAACCAGAGTGGGGAGACCTCAGACAGGCCCACACCTTTTATTGCTGTCAGGCCTGGGGAACCATCTTTATTTCTCGTCCCCACCTCCCTTAGAGGGAGGAAAGGAGAGAAGACTGAGCAGCAGCCTGTCTCCCTCAGGATTCCTGAATATTGGACTGCTGCATTTCCTCTCTGGGGAAAGTTTCCCTGGAATCCATACTGTCTCCCCTGCTTCCTCTCTCAGTTATAGGCTATCAGGCTTCCATTGCTATCACTTGTCCAGACTCACAGGAATGTAGATTTATTTCTTTTTATTTTTTTTTATTCTGAAAAATAACAAAAAAGCATTTCCGAATACACAGCCAGATACAAAAGGAGGATCATACATGAAACTAGGATCATATATTTATAGCTGGGTATAAAATAGAATTAGCATTTATTAAGTGCCCAGGCACTACAGATATTATCTCATTTGATCCTCACAACAACCCAGAGTGTGGTTGTGAACAGCCCTGAGAAGCATGTGCTGCTATTATGCCCATTTTAGAGTTGAGGAAACTGAGGTTAAGTGACTTGCCCAGAGCCACAACACTATTTGAACTGTTAATATGAATATATGGATCACCTGGATTTGATGGAGGTACCTTATTATCCAAGAAGAGTTTTATGAAACCACGCATTAATAGGATTAATAGGAGCAAAATGTCTTTCAACTGAACTCCAAACTGAACCCAGATAGCTAGAAGATAAAAGACCCTACCTAGTGACTTCTTTTCCCTCAGGATAGTAAGTCTCTATCTTAGGGTAACATCTGGGTGTCCTCATCCTTGCTAAACCCTTTTTTGGAATCCTGTAGTCTTATCAGGATGCTTCTGTATTCCCTCCATACTTGCTATAACTGAAATTGTTAAACTGTTTGTTTGCTTCTGGGTTGATTTCTGTATCATACTATTGAAACTGACAATGCCCTGTGATCAGTGGACTAAAACCAAATATACCCTCAGAAATGGAGAGTCCCCCGAGCTTCTCTCTTAGGAGGGAAGTCTCCATATGATCATGTCATGTTATCTTTCTTCTTGGGACAATAAAATATTAAATTGACATTATGGTTTTTTTCTGTCTGTCTCTGATCTGTTTCGTAGGAGGACAGATACGGATATCATGTTCTCTTTCCCTGATCCCAAATATCATGCCTCTATCTTCATGAAGCCTAAATTCACATGAGCCTTTTGGGCTGCTTTATCACCTCGTTGACTCATTAAATCTCCCAGCAAGCCAATGCCTAGTTTACATCTTTCTCACCTTGTACTTGTGAAATTGATTTTTTTAAGCCAAAGTGTAAAGGTTCACATGTATTGCTATTAAATTTCATATTAGACTTGGCCCAACATTATAGCCTCAAAGTAGATTTTAGCAAAGCATTTGATAAAAGTACTCCATCTGATTTTGTGACGAATACAGAGCTATACGGACTAGAGAATAATAAGGTTAGATAGATCCAAAATCGGTCATACTTATGGTTCAATGTCAGCCTGGGCCATTGGCCGATGGAGCACCCTAGGGGTGTGTGTTTGGCCCTGTGCTTTTTAACATTTTTATTACTGTGAGAAAATAGGTAGTTGTCTCCTCTCAATGTGGATATAACAGTCATTATTACTTCTCCTGACCTGTTTGTAGGACAAAGGTCTCAGATCCCCTTCTCCCCTTCAGGCTAGCAAGGTCACATGGTTCAAGGAGCCCTGGTCTCAATAAGGTCCCCTCCAGAGTTGTGTCCACATAAGGAAGTATAAGATCCACTCCTGAGTTATGCCCATACAAGGAAGAGGGGTGGGAATACTGCCTTCTGATTAACTAGTTTTTCCGCATAGATTGTAACCCTTGAGTAATAAGACCAGTGATGAAAAAGGGGAGGGTCCATTCGAGTTAGGGGCTAGGGTATAAAACAGGGCCTGCGAGCCCCCTTTCTGAGCACCCACTAGCTGCACACTAGGGTGCCTCCTCATGAGAAGAAAATAAAGAGCCTTTGCCACACCCCTGTTGAGTTCCTGAGAATTATTGAGAAGAGGATGGATTTTTCCCTCACAATTACTGACTTGAATAAAGGTATAGATGGCATGCTGATCAAATCTGCAGATAACACAAAACTGAGAGTGAACTCCCTGGATCATGGAGTCAGAATCCAGAAATCCAGTTGGACAGACTAGAGTGTAAGCTTTGGAGACTGGGACTGTTTTTCATTTTGTCTTTATGTCTTCATTGCCTTGGACATAAGAAGCGATATATGTATGTGTGTGTGTGTGTACACATATATGTGTGTGTACATATGTGTATTTATGTATTTGTATGCATATATGCATACATATACACACATATATTGTATTAAAATGAAGGATGCCACTAAAAACAGTGTAGAGGGGAATGGGTCCGACTGGAAACAGAGAAGGAAAGGACATGTCTATATAAAATTCATGTACTCTTCAGTTGGGCCTATGGGCCAGGTGAGAAAAGAATGGAAGCCACACACCATGGCTCAGTAGGTAGAGGAGGATGGGGGATGAAAGGAAGAGTCAGAGCCTCTGCGACAGGCCACACTTTATTTGGGCTTGTTTGATGGGTTTTTACCCAAGTAGCTCCATGCTGCGCTGCGCAATGTGTACAAAAGGCCCCCGATGGGGCAGAGCTGTGCAACAATGAAAAATAACAACAAGAAAAAACCAGGCCCCCAGAAAGCTGGGCTGGATGAAGTGTACAAAAGCCTCTGGGGCCAGGGCTGGTCAAGGTGCCGTTATTGCTCCATCTGTCTTCTTCTCCACATGGTTTTTCTTTAGCTTCTCAGAGTCCTGAGCACCTCAGACCGCTGGCCATCAGAGGGGCAAGGCACAGTCTTCAGAGGGGAGGGGGAAGAGTCCTAGAAAAGTTTGGGAAGGGGAGGCAGGGGAACTGTCCCAGGGTCTTAGTTATCAGTGCACTTTGGGGCAATCACACACAGTCACACACATGCGCCCCCTGATTTCCCCCAGCTCAGTCAATATATGTGGGGTTTTCCTGTCCCTTCTCACTATCCCTCTGGCCCTGGTTAGGGGTGAGGAGAAGGGCGTCTCCACTCATCCTACCAAGATCACATTCTAGGGGACAGACAATGTCTTCAATCAGCAGACAGGGTTCCCCTACTCTCCCAGAGGGCTCAGTGGGAGATGGTTCATTCGGCTCCCCCAGTCCAAGTACAGGCCTTTTCCCCAAACCAGGTGTTCCATGTGTATGGGTGTGTCTGCATCTGCATGTCTGTCTTAGAAATCTTTGTGTGTGTTGTGTGTGTGTGTGTATGTGTTTTTAGCCAGGGAGATTGAGGGGCTGGGGGAGGCAATTTTGGGGCTCAGGGCACATTGACCTTGAAGGGACTGCCGGGGACACTTTCATCTCCCCACTTGACAATGAGGATGTAGTCCCCCTTTTCCTTGACAGTGTAGGTGACGTTGTACACTCGGTTTCCCATGTGCTTCACATACACTTCCTCACAGGGAGTCTTGGGCCCATGTACACCCACCATCATCATATTGGTGCCTAGACAATAAGAGAAAAGGAAGGAACTCACACCCAGAACTCTGATTCTCCATCTCTTATGCAACTCTGTAACCACCAACAGCCTCCAACCCGCTCTTCCCTGCTGCTCCTGTTCTCCCAGTAGCTCTCACGGCCCCCAGGCCTTCCTTCCCAGCCCTACCTGCTTTGCTACAGTCCACCGTGAAGGAGTTCTTCTGGCCTATGAAGGCCTTGGTCAGCCCGGGGCCCCTGGTCACCACCTTGCTAGCATCTGAGGAGAACTTGGGGATGGAGCTGTAGCTGGAGCCGCGGCTGGAGGATGACTTGGTGACTGTCTCCACCAGCACTGTGGAGGTCTCGTGAAGGCTGTGGCCTCCTGACAGCCGGGGCCCTGGGGACAACAGTGCGGAAAGGACTGTGAGTGGGGGATGGGCTCAAAGCCCTCGGGAGAAGAGGGGACAGATGGGCAAAGGAGCTTTCTGCCCTGGAGACCCCCAAGTCACAGAGCCAGGGGGGCATGCTCCTTGTGGGACCTACCCAGGGGTGAGATGCACCCAAATGGCCCCTGTGAGCACAAGCTCTGCTTGTTGCACACAGTGTTTTGCTTATGCATCTTAATTCTTTGGAAGAAAAGGTGGGAAAGGAAGACTGCAAAGCAAGTTAAGGCACTACTAAATGAAGACCAACAGGTAGGAAGAAAAGGAACTGTGAAAAGAGCCTGGCATTGGGAATCCAAGGAGCAGCACTTGAATTCAGGCTGTGCCACTTACTGCCAGTGTGACCCTCGGCCATCACTTCACCTCTGCTAGTCTCTGTTCCTTTGTCTCCGACATGGGGGGATTTGACCAGATAACCACAGAGATCTCCTTCAGCTCTGAATCCATGACCTTATCATCCTATGATTCTCTGAGGTATCTCAGAAAACAATGGGCAAGCTAGGAAATACCAGTGCTTTACAAACTACTATTCAGGAATGTTTGCTCTATAAGGGAGGCACACTTGTAACGTGAAAGTTAACAGAGTAAATGCAGGTACATCTGCCAGATTGCTTTAATTGTATCGCAGTTTAGGAGAAAGATAATATAAATCCAGAGAAGACCCAACAGCACCATCCCTGCTTCCCTAGAACCATCCCAGACAGGCAGGATGAGTAGGACCCCAGGGTGGAAAAATCTCTCACCTGTAACCTTCGCCTTAAAGGGGCTGCCCACAATGTGCTGGGGGCCACCATACTTGATGGCAATGAGGTAGTTGCCTGGGGCCATAGGGGTATAGGTGACCACATGGCCCTCTGGGCATTCCCGACAGTCCAGCTGTACTTTGGAGGGGCCATCAATGGTGACAGACAAGGCCCCGGAGCCTGCATTCAAGGTGTTCACAATGAACTCAGAGGACACGCCTGTGGAAAGAAAGAGTGAACACGTAGAGCCTTCTGTGCTCTTGGGAAGGGGTTCTGAGCCCTCCTGGACTTTTCCATCATTTTCTAACTCCTCCTCTTCCCTTCAAGTGCTCAGCTATCTAGCCCCCAGCCACAAGTCCAGTGCTTACCAGTAGTTCCTCCTTCAAGCCCAGGACCATAGGCTGAGACCAAGCCTGGGTCTCCAGCTTGGCTTTGCTCTCCAACTCGAATCTTGAAGGGGCTTCCAGGGATGTGAGAACCATTGAACTTGACATCAATAGAATGGACACCATTCTCATGAGGGATGAAGCGAATAGTGTGCTTGTCTGTGGGGAAGAAGGGATCAACAGATGAGTCCTCCCTGATTCCTACCCGCCCAGAGGAGGTGGTCAGATACGCCTAGGGTTGTGGGGCCTAGATGTTTTCATTTTGAGACCAGGAAGGAAGTCCCCGGGGTCTGTAGTAAGCAGACCAACTTTGAATTTGGATGGACAGGGTTTGGGTTTCTAGGGCATGAGGTAGTGGGACTGGGGGAAGAACAACGTCCTCACCACTGTCTAGCTCAGAGACATAACACTCCTCTACAGCCCCTGAGGGGGTGTGGACCTTGGCATCGATCACACCACGGGCACCATTCAGTTGGACTGCGAAGGAAGCTGGTTGGTTCACCTTCAGGCCAGTCTCCTGCAATGATGCCAGATAAAAAGATAAGCCAATAAGAAAAACAAGCCAGATCCCTACATCTCAGCATCCACTGAACCCCCTGACACCCAGGATTAGCCAGAGCCTGGACAAGGTCCCTACCCAAAACAGGCCCTGGGATGCTGCCCTCCCTACTTCCCTTGGCTACCCAAGCTGTAGTGCCTTCTCTTTGACACCATTCCTTTAACACTGAGTTAAAAAAGATCCTAGATTCAATGGGGAGCTACACATGTAGAAGCAGGGGTCTGCATAATTCTCTTTACATATATCACAGCTATGCTCTGTACACTGGGTACTTAAGAAGGGCTTCAGGGTGATGGTGGTGATTGAGCCATCATATAGTAGGTGCCTACCATCCTCTTCAGTGCTACTCCCACATTTACATAATAAATTAGGACTAACACAGCTCTTTACTCCAACTTGTTGAGGTTAGTTGTGCAGGTATTCTTTTGGGGGGGTGGTGAGGCAATTGGTGTTAAGTGACTTGCTCAGGGTAACACAGCCAGTAAGTGTCAAGTGTCTGAGGCTGGATTTGAACTCAGGTCCTCCTGACTCCAGAGCCAGTAGTCTATCCACTGCGCCACTTAGCCTCTCTGTTGTGTAAGTATTCTTACCCTGATTTTACAGATGAGGAAACTGAGGCTCAAAGAGGTTATATGACTTGCCCAAGGTCATAGTGTCAGGAAGTATCAGACCAGGAACTTAGATCCAGGTCTTCTCTCTTCAAGTCCAGTACTCTTAATACTATGCCATGGGGTTTTTTTTGTTTGTTTTGGTTTTTTGGTTTGTTTTTTGGGGGGTTTTATCTATTTTTTGCTTGACTCTGCATTTTTATTACTGTACAAAGGTTTTGTTTTAGTTTTCAGTTGGGGCAGGGTTATGGGAAGGAGAGAAAAAAATGCTTGTTAAATGACAAAATAATAAAAGGGGTTTTAAATTATAAAAACACTCTACCATGTTGCCTTTCTGCCCTCAAGAGCTTATGTTGGCAAGAGACATATTTATAAAGCATCGGCTTGGTAGAAAGAAGTTAGAAGAGCTGAGTTCATTTGTCAAGTTTAGAAAAACAAAAAGAAGGACAGCCTGGGTTCAATAATCTTGGCCTCCCTTGAGGAACAGCTGATTAGAGTTGGGGTGTGGCGAGCAGCAGGCCCAAAGCACAAAGGGATGGCTGATGGACACTGAAGAAGGGGGTGAAAACTATTTTACAAAATATGCAGCAGCAAGCCTCAACCATCACATCAGTCTGGGCCCATTTGGGAGAGAGGCAAATGGCCCAGAAAGACCTCAGTCAGCATTACTCATGTTTTACAGCAGGCCAAAAAGCTCCAAGTTTCCAGAAGTTAAATTATATTCAAAATGCTCTGTTTTAGAAGGCAGAGAAGTACTATCTTCTGGGAGATTCTTTCAAAAATGGTCAATGACAGCTGAAGCTTTAAAGGTCAATACTTGTTCCTAACCCAGTGATGAGCACATAGTAAGGGCTCAGTAAATGTTTCCAAAGGTCTGAGCCTTCTCTACATATCTAGAGTTTGTACCAAGGGGATACCAATTGGACCCCAGCCCCACCATCTGGAGAGCATTCACACCTGGAGGCTAGTAACGGTGAGGCGCCGGGCATCATCAGAGAGGGAGGCCACAGGTACCACGAAGGGGCTGTCGGGGATGTGCTCATCATTGAACTTGATGGAGACCTCATAGTCACCTGGAGAAACAAAGCCCATCTCAATACTGGTCCCCAGATGAAGGCCGGCCTATTACCCCTCCCGCAGCAGAATCCTAGGTCCATGGCACAGCCCCAAGGCAGCGTATCTAAGGTGAATGGGAACAGATCCCCAGAGGACGTGGAGTAGGGCAAGAAGCACAAGCCCTGAGTCAGAAAGAGCCCAGAAGGCCTCTAGTTCAAGCCATATCCCAACAGGAATCCCAAGGAGAGAAGATGGAAAGGGGAGGGGGCTGAGGGGAATGGGGGGGGCAGGGGAAGCCATAACTACCTGCCACTACCTGTTAAACTAAATTGTCCATAATAAAAGTGCTTATGTAAGCCTCTTTCTTATTCTCCTTTACATATTAAAGTGTTTGTGTTTGATTATGATTGTTAAATTCATAGGGACAGGTGCCAGACCTGTGATCTCACTGATCTAGGGATTCTCAGGTAAGGCAACTCCATCTACCAATGCAGGTTGGCACCTTTTCTACATCTTACAGTCTCAGAGAGTCGCCCAGAGCCCCAGGGAACTTAGGGAGGTGCCCAGGGTCATACATTCAGTAGGTGTTGGAGGCAGGGCTCAAACTTGGGTCTTTGGGTATCAGAGGCCAGGGATCTGAGGCCAGCTCTCTGTCTACCTGCCGGGCTTCTGATCATTCAGGATGAGAAGAGACTGAAGAGTGGTAATTATCCCACATTGTTTAGGAGGGGCCTAGATTCAAGAAGGGCCCATCTGAGCTGAGGTTTTCCCCACAAGACCTCTCTGGCCCTCTCCCAGCTAACTACCTGGCTCCTGGACAATGTAGGAGACACCACAGGAGCCATCCTTGCGGTCCTCAAATGCGATCTCAGCCTTGCTGGGCCCCTCCACAGCAATAGACAGGCCTCCAGCACCTGCTTCCCGGGTCCAGATGCTGAATTCAGCTGAGGGGCAGAGGAGGAGAGAAGGGGTTTGTCCCCAAAGTCTAACATCCCCCACACCTCACCCAGTCTGTGCCAACTAGCCAGAGGTGACCCGTGTGAAGCCCCTGGGATCTCCCTGAATCAGTTCCCTCTCCCACCTCATCCTGGCTTCATTTACCTGGCACTCCAGCAACCCCACGCTCCAGGCCTATGCCCCCAGCTCGCACCTTGTGGGCACCCCCTTCCCCAAGGGGCCCCACGGTGAACTGGAAGGGGCTTCCGGGAACATGCTGGCCACGATATTTGACGGTGACGGTGTGTGGCCCCATCTCTTTGGGCACAAAGCGCACGCTGTAAGCGCTGTTCTCCCCCTCCAGGATCTCGGCTTCTTCAGTCTTCCCTGATGGGCTCGTCACCTGAGCTGTCATGTCCTGAGAGCCTGTTTCACCTGGGAGAGACAACAAGGATGTGTGGGAAGGGTGGATCAAGTAACAAGTATTTATTAGTCACCTGCTCTATGTGTGCCAGGCTGTGGGCTGGATGCTGGGGATATGGATCGGATGCAAAGAACGAAACCATCCCTACTCCCAATGAGCTTGTGCTCTGCAAAGCCCTTTGCTCTGACCCTAGTCCATACTCACAGAACAGCCCCAAAACAGCTTCACAGCAATGTTGGATCTCAGAACACCCTGGCCAGGGTCTGGGGAACTCCTGGCTCTTTCCTGCTAAGTGCAGGGAAGGAGGGACCAGGGATAGGCACTTGGGAACAAAAGTTTAAGGGCAAGAGAGGCTGAGCCAAGGACACTGACACTAACTTCAGGAGATCAGAAATGACCACTCCCTAACCCCAAACTACTGAACAGACTCCTTATCTCTAGTCTTGCCTCCCCTCTTGCCCAACCTAGCCCAAGGGGCTTCAATCACCCCCTCCAGCCAGCTTCCAGGGTCAGGGCCAGTTCTGACCATGGGAAAGTTCTAGAATGACTTGCATGAGGCCAGAGGCCAGCTGGTTAAACCTACTCATATCCCCCCACAAGGGCATGCAGGCAAGAATCAGGCCTATGTTCTGCATAACAGGCTAGCCTTTATGTAGGGTTTAAAGTTTTACAATACTTTACATCTGTTATCTCCTTCAATCCTTAGATAACTCTGGAAGGTAAGCACTATTATCTCCATTTTGCAGAGGAAGAAATGAAGGCTGAGAAAGGTTAAATGACTCACCCAGAGTCACACAACTAGTAACTATGTGAGGCAAGATTCGAACTCTCAGGTCTTCCTGATTTCAGGTGCAACCCTTCTCCCCTGCACTGCCTGCCTATATTGTCAGGGTTTTTCCTGGTATAAGATGGGAGGCGCCTCCTTGTGCCCATCCCCACTTACCTTCCTGTTGTCTGCTGATACTGCCAAAAGAGCCAAGGCGTTCTCGACCCAGGAAGTCTCCAAAGACGGCAGGGAAGGGGTCCCCCCCAACTTGCGTGGACTCCTCCACTCTGACCTCTCGCTTGGTTTCCCCACCTCGAGTTTTACTGATCTCTGTCCTCTCTGTCCTCGTATACGTATGACTACTCCTCGTAAACGTTCGGGTCAGACGCTCCTGGGCAGAAACCATCTGGAACCAGTTTCCTGGAAGAGAAGGGAGGTGGCAGATGAGCAGGGAGTGGAAACCAGAGCAAGAGAAGGCAGGATGGAAGGCATCCATAAAACAGGAAGGCTCTAATGTTGGACCCCCCCAACCCCCGCCTCTTCCACCCCCACCCTGGCCTATTACCTGGGATCTTGAGGTTGAGGTCACAGGTGCTCCCTACAGAGGCAATGGAGGCTGCCTGTCTGCGCCGAGTGATGCTCTCCTTCATCCGTCCCTCTCCGGTCACCTTCACGGTGAATGGGCTCCCTAAAGAAAAAGGAAGGAGTACTCAGGCCTCTTCTGAGCCCTGCCCCTCAGAGCATTCACCTCCAGGTTGTCTCAGGATCCTAGGAGCCCCACTTCCCACTCCCTGGTACCCCCAGCCTCTCATCTCACCAGGCACATGCTTGTCAGCAAACTTGATGTTAATAGTGTAGTTGCCAGGCTCGGTGGGGCAGTAGGTCACCTTGCAAGTACCATCCTCCATGTCTTCACAGTTGATGTCCACCTTGCTGGGACCCTCAATACTCAGCCCCAGACCTCCATAACCTGTGGGAAAGTGAGTGACACAGTGGCCTCAGTGCCTGTAGCCCCACTCTCCTCTTCCTCAGGGGCTTTGACTCCAGTCTTGGCACACAGTTATGCCCCAGAAGTACTTTCTGTTTGACTGATTGACCAACTAGTGATTATTGGGTCTGGAAAGGAGTCAAGGCCATCTTTAAACCTTTCCTCTAAATAGGCCTGCTGACATTGGGAGCTGTTCCCTCCCTTCTAGGAGTGGGCTGGACAAAAACTCCTAGAAAGGACACCTTCCCATGCCCAGACACACACAAAGCAAAAATTAATCTCTCCCTCAAAGGATTCCAAGAAGGCAGATCCCAAACCTCCTTGGGATAGAGGTTGTGTGTGGCCAATATTTTTTTTTGGTTTTGTTTTTGTTTTGGGTGAAGCAGTTGGGGTTAAGTGACTTGCCCAGGGTCACACAGCTAGTAAGTGTCAAGTGTCTGAGGCCAGATTTGAACTCAGGTCCTCCTGAATTCAGGGCTGGTGCTCTATCCACTGCACCACCTAGCTGTCTAGGTTTATGAAACACTTTTCTTGTATCAAGTCTATAAGATAGTACAAATATTATCTCCATTTTTCAGATGAGAAAAGAGAAAGGTTATGTGACCTGCCAAAGGCTAACTAATAAATGAGATATGAAGATAAGGGGCCCAAGTACTGAGAAGAATTCAGACTAGGACTGAGCTGGGGACATGGTAGGTCACTTGGGAGAGTGTGATGTGCTAGGGCTAAGAGGCCCTAGAGAAGAGGGACTGGTACCAAGGAGATACATACCTGCATTTCTTGTATCCACAATGAATTCTGCCACCTGGAAGGTGTGGCCTTCTGACAGACCTTTGCCCCAGACTCGAACCTTGCTAGCATCACCAATTTCTGAAGGCCCCACAAGAATCTTGAAGGGGCTGTTGGTGACGTGCTTCCCACTCTTTCGAACGCTTACTACATGCTCTCCCACCTCTTTGGGTGTGAATGAGATACCTGTAGTGGGCACAAAGGCATGGGCATAAGGGACCATACCCCCTTGGCATTGTTAGGAAGACTCTCCCATCCACTCCAGGTCCCAGACAGGGAAGGCTAGGGAGCTGTGGTATGTATTCCCATGCCCAAGAAAAATTGGGTGAAGGTTCCCTAGGCTACCTCCCAGGGGCCATCACTGAAGACTCAGGTCGCGCCAACCACCTTCCTCACTCACCAATGTGCCGGTTAGGCAGCCTCTTGAGCAGGCAGGGCTCCTCATTGCCTGAGGGAGCCCGGATACTGGCAGTCAGAAGACTCAAGTCACTCTCTGTGATCTTCAGTGACACATCCGTGGATGTGCCCACATTCAGCTGTGAAGTCCGCAGTGAGTCATCACCTGGATACAGGGGGTAAGAACTAAGATCCTGGCCCCATCTCCCTTCCTCCCAGACCCTCAAAATCCTTATCCTCAGCTCCTTCAAAATAATTTCTCAGAATCTCCTCACTTCAAGAAGCGTTCCCTGATTAACTCTCATTTGATCTTCATCACTTTTTCACACTACATCTTATTAACAATTCATCTCAATTTATATCAAACATATATTAAGCACCTACTGTATGCAAGATATAGCAGAACCTGGGTTCGTTACGTGACACAAAAGTAGCAAAATCCTTTCACCGAGTCAAGTTCACTCATAGTCCCTAGACTGTGAACACAAGAACACAGCCAAGTGTTCTGCCTCTGAGGAGGGGATTAATGGGTGTATTGTGGCAAAGCCCACATTCCATGACCTCTATCTCCAGATACTTGGGATGTGCCCCCTGGATATTCAATAAGCATTACTGTCACTGGGGGGAGGGGACAGAAGAACAAATGGTACCTGTGATTTTGGCCGTAAAGGGACTCCCTGGGATGTGCTTGTCATCAAAACGGACTATGATGCTATAGTCTCCGGGAGCAGTAGGGAGGTAGGATACCGTACAGGTGCCATCCTTATTGTCCTTACAGGTGATTTCTGCCTTAGATGGGCCCTCCACAGCAAGAGACAGGCCCCCTAGGTGAGTGTTGGAGGAGCTGATGTTAGAGATGATCACAGGCCCCTCATACCCCCTCCCACCCCCAGGTTTCATCTCATCCATCTACTTACCTTCCCCAGCATCCTTGGTGACAATGGTGAAGGTGGCTGGCTTGTTGACCATGCCGTGGCTCAAGCCTGGCCCATAGGCACTCACATGGCGGCTATTGATAGCGTCCACATAGAACTGCAGGGGGCTCCCTAGAGGACAGAGAAGAGACCATAAGATTAAGGCATGAAAGTTCTAGAGTTGCTCTAACTCCTTCCATCAGTCCTTCCAACTTCTCACATTTCTGAATCTATCAATCTAACAATCTGTCTACCATCTATCATCCATCTATCTATCTATCTATCTATCTATCTATCTATCTATCTATCTATCTATCTATCTATCTATCTGTGGCAATCAGGGCTAAGTGACTTGCCCAAGGTCACCCAGCTAGTAAGTATCAGAGGTCAGATTTGAACTCAGGGTCTCCTGACTCCAGGGCTGGTGCTTTATCCACTGTGCCACCTAGCTGCCCCAACACCTATATATTTAAAGTTGCTATGGCCTCCTCTGCTTCTAAGTAACCTAAACTCCACCTCATCTCCCAACTCCAGGACTTCCCCCAGGTCCCTTTCCAGAAAGCTCCTTGTCCCCAATCCTACTGTTCCTCAAACCCTGTTAAATCAATGGTATTTGATGGTCCCTCAACTGCCCTAAATGGTTCCTGGCTTCTGCCTACTATCACCACGCCCAGATCTCAGCACCTCTCTCCAACCAACTTACCAGGAATGTGGTTGCCATCATATTTGATCCCCATCTCGTGTAGTCCCTTCTCGCTGGGCGCGTACCTCACCGTGATGGTGCCATCCTTATTATCTGTGATGTTGGGCCTTGCAGTCTTCCCTGAGGGCATCCGTACCTCACCTGGTATGCCAGGGTATAGTCAGTATCACAGAGGTGGGGACATCTGCCCCTCTCACCCCACAAATTTGCTGGGTCTCCACCACCCCCATCCCATCATTTTCCAAGAGGGCAAAATCTCTTCCCATTTCAGTGCTTCAGGAGAGTCTAGCTCAGTCTCTCTCCACTCTGCTCCTATCTAGTAGGGTTGGCCGCTTCCCTGAGCAGGGAAGAGAACTTGGCCATTCTGTTCTACCAGCCCAGGGGCACCTGCTTAAGATCATGAAGCAATTATAGAATATGTAGAAGAAATCAGCCTATACTGGTAATCAGAGGGCCTGGGCTGGCATTCTGGCTGTAAAGTGAGGGGACTGGACCAAGATAATCTCTAAACAATGTTCCAATTCAGGAATTCTCTGCTACTATGACCCTAGAAAGATGGTACCTGTGATCTCCCCCTTCTGGACTGTAAATGGGATAACCAAGTTGAAGGGTCTCAACATGGACTCCATGGGCTCTGCTGGGACCACTGGCTCATCTGTGGCCTTGGGGAAGGAGGAAGGGTGGGGGGAGAGAAGAAAGGTATGATTAGTAACAGCAGGTCAGGGAAAGTGGAAGTCCCACTCCACACCCCAAATGAAAGTCAGAAGGAAAAAAGGGAGGAAGAAAAGTGAAGTTAATGGCAGGAGGTGGCTCAGCAAGAGAAGAGAATGCAGGAGCTGCAAGAGAAGAGGTGGAGGTAAAAAAGGATGAGACACTGTGCTTGCCAGGCTCAGAGACAGGCTTCCCCCTTCCCTGACACGAGGCTTCTGGCCCATACCCTCCTGACAATGCACTTTCCCAGAGCTGGGCACATCATCCATATATCCTCTGCAGACCCTGGTTTTTTGGAGGGGACCCTCTCTCGGGGGGGGGGGGGAGGTGCATTTTAACCTAACATGACCTTGAAGGTTGAGAATAAGAGAGAAGAGGGAGGAAAGGGAAGATGGAGACCCCTTTGCTAAAGCAGGTACCCAGTGGGTGGGGTAACTGCTGGGCCGGTGTGTAGGGAAGGGCTGGCGCAGCTGTAGGGTGTCACACGGCTCCTCCACATGGGGAATGGGGTCACACGCCTGAGGAAGCAAGACACGGAATAACAGAGTTACAGTGGCTCAACACAGGCTGACAGCACATAGAGGGTACTTAATCAATGGCCTGACACAGGCCAGCATGAATCATTTGGGCAGAATGATGGACAAACCAGGTCAACATAATTTCAAAAGCTGCCATGAGAACTGACCAACATGAGTGAGGGGACCTCTGGGGCACGGAGGAGCTCAAATACCCTCACCTAAAGGACCAGCCATTCGGACCATGAGTCACCACTGTCCTGCAGCCACCGCTGGGGAGGAGCAGCCAGGGAAAGTAGGGGGAGCACAGACATAGGTCCATTAGGCAAAAGCTGCTAACTTCCTAGGAATGGCGTGATTCTCAGAGGATGGAGGGGAATGACTGCTACTCTGTCCTTATGGCTACATGAAAGTAGTCGGGAAGGGGTCCTCAGGAACAGGAATGATGCTGAAATCCCCAGTGTTCTGTGTGAATGTGACAAAGGACCCCTCCTCCCCCAGTCTGTAGCATAGAAGGTACTTTAGAACAGTCTCACCACCCAACAATTGATATCCTATATTAAATTATCAGGTATTAACCACAATATATATCATATAATTGCATTATATTTTTATATATAACACCCCTGCCTGCCTCGAACGGGGCCAGATTCACAGGCCCAATCTCTGATCTCCCTCCCCACAGCCCATCTGCCCTTGGGCACTCACCAACACATGGAAGGGACTGTTGGGGATGTGCTCTCCTCCAAAGCGGATGGTGATGACGTACTTGCCCGGCTCAGGGGCAGTATAGTAGATGTCAAAGGTGCCATCGTGGTTTTCTACGACATCTACATCCAGCTCTGCCCCGTCTGGGGTCGACACCGTGCACGTCACCTTGCCCTTTCCTGCCGCCTTGGCATCCACTGTGATGACCGTCTCCTCCCCAATCTGGATGCGGGGACCGAGGCAGGCACCTGTGGGGATAAGATGTGCTCAGGGCCCGTGTTGCCATCCAGTTGGCTTGCCCACAAGGGAAGCACAGGAGAGGGCCTCTGATGAGGGTAAAGGAGGCAACTGTGATCAGGGACTGTTCAGGAGAGACCATGGGGTGTCCTTAGGTCAAGGTTCAGTCATAGGGTCATATGGTTTTCATGTTGGGAAGGACCTTTGAGATCACCCAATCCAACCCCCTTCATGTTGCACAAATGAAGAAAGTGATACCCAGGAAAGAGCACAGAGACTTGGGGCCCAAACCCTCACACAGGAAGAACAGATACAATACTCACCTAGGCCATGACCGCCGATGGACACTGGAAAGAGAAGAGAGTGTGAGACTGGAGCAGACAGAGCATGGACAGCATTGGGGGGAGGGGGCAGAAGGGGACAACAGTGACAGGAGGGAAGGGAAGCTCCTGCCTCTATCTCCCCCTCAATTCCATGTCTCCCACTGTGGCAAAGAGAAGAAGCCCCCATTGGAATGGCAGGTGAAGGAGGAAGGAGTACATGTGTGTGTGTCTGTGTGTTGGGTGTATGAAGGATGGTGAGGGACAGCAGCAAAACCAGTGGGAAAGGACCAAACGGGGTGCTCACCAGTGACAAGGCACTTGCTGGCATCTCCAGTCGGCAAGGCATGGATTCGGAAGGGGGAGTAGGGGATCTCATCACCCCCATACTTGATGGTGATGGTGTACCGACCACTCATGTCTGGCAGGTAGGATACGGTGTATGTGCCGTCTCCGTTGTCCCGGATATTTGCCTTCTTGGGTTTGCCCTCAGGGTCCTAGGATGGAAGTGGAGGAGAGATATCAGTGCTGAGTCCAGAGCTTACATTGGGGTCCCTGCTCCAAACCTGTCCCCAACCCCACCTTAAAATGGCCATTGCCCCTTCCCCCAGAGAAGGAGAGGCCCTCACCAGAATCTGGACAGTGAGCAGTCCCTCTCCAGCATCTCTGGCATCGATGGTGAACTCCACAGGAAGGCTAGCTGGGATGCCTGAGGCATTGAGTCCGGGACCACTTGCTCGGACCTTGCTGGCATCATGAGCTGGCAGCACCTTGATCTTGAAGGGGCTTGGAGGTAAAAGGAATGAGGCATGGACAGTTAGTGAGGGAGAATAACTCCTCCTACTTCTCTTCCCAAGGTTGTGTCTCAAAGGCATAGCGTGCTTTCTGGGGATGCTGAGTTTGCAAGGACTGCCCTTCCTCTACAACCTGCCATGTCTGTGTTTCCCTTTGCAGTGGCCACCCACCCCCAGAAGGCTCTCGTCCTGGCTTACCTTCGAGGCACCTCCTGGTCAGCATACTTGACAGCCACAGTGTATGGCCCATCAGTGGCTGGGGTGTAGTTCACGGTGTGGGTACCATCCCCCTTATCTCTCACCTCTACTGGTTCAGCCACTCCTTGGGAGGGAGGAGAGTGCAAAAGAAATCAGGCAGGTGGTCTCATGGGTCTCTAAGAAGATCTCCAGATTATCTCTTTTCCCCCCAGCCCCATCTTACTTTCCAGTGGCTCCCCATACCTGTGGGTCCCACCACAGCCACTTGTAGTGGGGCTCGTCCAGCTTGACTACAATCTACTGTGAAGGTCTGGGGGACTCTGGCTCGGACACCAGCTCCCAGCCCAGGGCCTGAGCACTTCACTTTTCCAGGATCTACCACATCCTTCACTGGCACTCGGAAGGGGCTCCCTGTAAGGAGAAAAAGGGGTGAGCCTCCTAGGGATAGACTAAAACCCCTCTCCTTCCCCACCTCCCCATCACCACTGCTAATATGCTGCATGTACTAAATCCTTTGAGAGGACGGGGAAGAAAGAGGAATCACAGGCTTCACCCTCCAGAAGCCTACAGCCCCAGAGTAGAGACAGGACTGTAAGACAGGGCATCAGAACATTTCAGTACTAATCGCTAGCATTTATGTAGCATTTTAAGGAGTGCAAAGTGCTTGATACAGTTTATATAGCTAACTCGATCCTCAAAAAGTAGGTACTATCATTTTTATGAAGCAGAAAGACCTGCCCAGGGTTATTCTGCTAGGAAGTTTCTGAGGTAGAATTTGAATTCAGTTCTTCCTGATTCAAGTTCAGCACCCTTTCCACTACACCATCTATCTAGGCATCTCATGAAACACATCAGCACACAAACAAGTAGCAGCTAACTTAGATGTTGAGAATTACGTAGCAAAAACTTAATATTCTGGGTCAGAGAGGAAGTGGGGTGCATGGAGGTGTCTTATTTGAATTGGTAGAAGCCCATATTATAAAATAATTTAAGGAAATGTAAATGCCATTGCTTTCAAGGCCTAGAGCTATTGTAAACTAAGTGGTAGAGCGGATAGCATGCTAGACCTGGAGACAGAGAGATTTGAGTTTGATTCTGGCCTCATATTTATCTATCCATCCATCTATCCATTGATAGATCTATCTATCCATCCATATCTGTCTGTCTATCTATCATCTATTGATCCATCTCTCTCTCTCTCTCTCTCTCTCTCTCTCTCTCTCTCTCTCTCTCTCTCTCTCTCTCTCTCTCTCTCTCTCTCTCCCTCCCTCCCTCCCCGCCTCCACCACAGCCTCTAGCTCTATACTTCCTATATGAGCTATCCCTTTCTTCCCCTCCCCCTTTCCACCACTTGGATGTACAATGCACCTGCCTCTCCCTCCCCACCTTTCCCCCATGCCCTTTCAATCTCTCTCCTGCCTCAGTGAGCATACCTGGAATAGGACGTCCTCCAAAGGTGATGTTGACATCATAGTCTCCAGGGGTGAAGGGGATATACTCCACACTGCAGCTGCCATCTTTGTTGTCTTTGCAGGACATCTTTGCCTCTGAGGGGCCCTCAATAGCCAGGCCCAGGCCCCCAGTGCCAGCTCCCCTGCAGAACAACCTCCATTAGCTCAGCGATGACAGGAGATCGGAGGAGGAGGGAGAGCCATGGCAAGGTGGGGAAGGATGAGATACAACTCCTTCTCAGACATACCTGGCATATGCTGGTTTGAAATGTTTGGGTTTTCCCCTAGTATTTACTGTACCCAGACAATGGGTGGGGATGTGATGGGATAGGGATGAGAAATTGTTTGAGAAATTTTTCAGGGACAAGGTTCTAGGGATCTAGCACTCCCTCTCGTACCCCCTCTCTTATCCATAGGTTCACTGCTCTAGAATTGGAAGCAACATCAGAGGAACTCTAGTCCAACTCCACCCCACCCCCAATGAGGAAATAGGCCATGGGAAGCAAAGTGACTTGCCCAAGGTCACAAAGGTAGCCATCAGAAGTGGGATTTGAAACCAGATCCTCTGCCTCTTGAACCATTGCTAGACTTGGTAACCCAAGAGGGAAGGGAAGATGTGTCTAGGAGAGTGGGAACGGGGGTGTGTACCTGGTCTCTACTGTAAAGCGGTTAGCTTTGTTGACCAGCCCTCCTTCTAGGCCAGGCCCATAAGCCCGAACACGGGAAGGGTCACAGCCTTCAGTCACGCCAACTCGGAATGGGCTCTTGGGAACTGCCACGTCATCATATAACACCTCTACCAGGTGGACTCCTGAGGATGGCAATGTAGGCAGAGGCATCACAAAGGATGCCCAGGTTTAGGGAGAGGGGATGTAGAAATCCATGACATCCCTCTCCCCATAAAGTCCAGGGGCCATGTATCCACACACCCCAGGCCCTGCTGCTTTATTACTTCTGTGTTGTATGTCCCCCCAACTCCTCCCACTGTTTGGTGACTGGATCCCTGTAGTCAGTGTCCCTGGTTCCCTTACCTTCTTCATAGGCAGTGTACTGCACTCGGTAGGTGCCATCCCCATTGTCTGTCACATAGGTGTCGGTCTTAGCTCCTGAGGGATTGAGCACCCGGGCTGTCACGTGGTTCCCGCCTGTAGCAGTCAAGGACCGAGCATCCACCGTGAACTCTGTGGTCACCTCTCGGAGAACGCCTGGGAGCAGGACAGAGGGGTAGGATGAGAAGATTGGCTCTCTCAAAGACAAGTCTAGGCCCTTTCTTTTCCCACCGTCAGATCAGAGCCCCATCCAGACGTCTTTCCCCTTACTTCCATGGTTATCCCCAGAACTGCAGCCCCGCATCTCTCTTCCTGAGCCAAGCTCTGGCCATGTCACGTTTGCAGCCCTGTAGAAGCCTTTCCTTGCAGCCTCTATTCCTCCAGACTCCAGTGGCAAGCAGCCCCCAGCTCCTCTGGTCTCCTTCCACACTTTGATACTCACCACCCTTGGCTCCTACTGCAACTTCTTTCACCCCAGTACCTCAGCTATTGTTTTCCCCCTGACATCGCCACTGGATCGATCTAATACCCCCAGAACCTTTTTATGTTACTATCTTTTCCTCCATTCAGGCCAATCAATGATTCCCTTCCTTCTCACTCCTCCAATTCCCCTCATCTGTTCCCATAATTTCCTGGTCCTTTAGCTCCTCTAGACCATTCCTACCACATCTACTCAATCTCCTCCAGTTCCTTACTTTTCCCTTTTCGTTTTCCCCCATTTATTTTCTGCTTCTATCTTTCCAGTCTCTTTCCAGCCTGATACACTCAGCTCCTCCCACTTGCCACTAATTTCCCATCTTCCCACTCACCATGGGGCTCCACACCAGGCCCAGAGACCTTGACACCACTAGTATCAACCGCAGGCTGGACGTGAACCCGGGAAGGGAATTTGGGTACAGGGTGTCCGCCATACTTGATGGTAATGGTGTAGATGCCAGGGAAAGCAGGGCTGTAGGTGATGTGGTAGGTGCCGTCGGCGTTGTTGTGGATCAGAACCTCGGCTTTTACTCCCGCATCGGACAGGATCTCAATGGTCAGCTCAGCGTCTCCGGCTTCTGAGCAGTCCACGGTGAAGGTGGCCGCCTCACCAGCCTTCCCTCGCTCCAGCCCAGGCCCGCTAGCCCGAACCTTGCTGGGGTCAAAGACTGGTCGGATGTCTGCCTTGAAGGGTGAACCCGGAATGTGGGCCTCAGCAAAGAGGATGTTGATGGTGTACTCTCCTGGCTCCGTGGGCAGGTAGCTTACGGCACACGAGCCATCTCCATTATCCTGGCATTCAATCTTGGCCTCGCAGGGACCTTCAACCGTCAGCCCCAGGCCCCCTGTTCCTGCACCCTTGGTGTCAATGGAAAATGGGGCTGGCGTGCCCACGAGGCCACCCTTGAGTCCAGGACCATAGGCACACACCTGGGAAAAGGAAGAGATAGAAGATGCCAGAGGAACAACAAGAAGTCCAGTTTGCTCCCTGTAAGCCCCTTTCCCAAGGTCACCCTGTCTTTCAGGGGCCCTATCCAGAGGGGGCCAGGGTTCCTTGTCCTTGGAGAGGAAGCTAAGCCCCACTCACCCTGATGGGAATGCTCTTCCTTCCCTCCTACTGCCTAAGGCCTACCCAACCTTCAAGGCCCTGCCCGAGTGCTACTTCCTTCATGAAGTCCTTCCTAACCTCTTCAAACCTTCCCGATCTCCTGAAGCATTAAGTTATGCTAAGTCAAGGCAAAGCCAATGGACAATGTAGAGCTTACAACTGTACTGCCATGCATGCTGCTTCCTTCTTCATACCTTCTATTCCTAGAGCAGACAGAGCTGCTTTTTTTCCCCAACTCTAGAATGTTGTTTATTTTTTCACTACAACAATGCCACTCCAAAAAGAATCTACGTTTTCAACAGATATTTTACACAAAATCTTTTGTACTCACAAAATATCTACCTCCTTCATCCCTCCCTATTGTATTGCTCTTTGGCAGTTCTCTCAGTCTAGCAATTCTTTGAGTTTTCTGTACTATAATAGACACTCATCTTGGCCTTTACAATTAGGAGTCTATTTTTTTTTTGGTATGTTTTGGTTGGTTAACACATTTTAAGTAATTCATAATTAGGACTATTTAGTCTTTCTTGTTTGTTTTTTAAATTATAAAAGTATTTTATTATTTTCCAGTTACATGTAAAGATAGTTTTCAATATTTGTTTTCATAGGATTTTTATTTCCAAATTTTTCTCCCTCCTTCCCTTCCCTGCCCCCCCTCCCCAAGACAGAGCAGACAGGGCTTCTTAACATTTTTTTTTAGCAGACTGGGAAAACACCTAGACTCCTCAGAGTAATGTTTTCAAAGAATGCAAAGAAATGCACAAGTTTCAGTTAGAGGTTAGTGAAAATAAAGATGTGATTTTTCCCATCCAAAGTTCACAAACTTCCTGAAATCTAGGTGAAGACTCTCCATCTTTTTTTTGTTGTTGTTGTTTAGTGAGGCCATTGGGGTTAAGTGACTTGCCCAGGGTCACACAGCTAGTAAGTGTTAAGTGTCTGAGGCCAGATTTGAACTCAGGTACTCCTGACTCCAGGGCCCGTGCTCTAGCCACTGCACCACCTAGCTGCCCCAAGGCTCTCCATCTTAAAGATCAAAAAGTTGAGTGATCTGTGCAAGGTATATGCCTGTGTGTGTGTGTGTGTGTGTGTGTGTGTACATATATATATATATATATATATGTACACACACACACACACACATATATGCCAGTATATGCCCTCAGGTGGATCTTGAGCCCAGAGGTCCTAAGGCCAACTCTCTATCCACTATGTTGTGCAGTCTCTCACTATTCATAATATTCCTTGTTTCATGTGCAGAATCTTGTCTTTCCCATAAGATCATAAAATCCATGAAGGTGGAAGGTGTGTCTTTCCTTCCTCTGTATCTCCATAGCACCTACCTCCAAGTCTATTCCATAGCAAATGCCCCGTAAGCATTTAACTAGCCTTTAGGTTCTCTAAGGTTTGCAAAGCACGGTACCCATGTTATCTCATTTGATCCTCACGACAAAACTGGGAGGGAGGTGCTATTATTTTCCCCATTTTTAAAGATGAGGCAACTGAGGCTGAGAGAGATTAAATGATTTGCCCAAAGTCACATAGCTAGTAAGTGACTGAAACCGGAGTTTAAGAACATGAGTTCAAATCCTTCTTGACTTGGACTCAAATAGGCAGAGACTAAGTGGCTGTTGGCCAGGGACAATGCAAAGAGGATCCTTGGTTCAGGTACCCATCAGTCTTGGTGACTATCCTGGGAGATTTTTTTCTTCCCACCAAGGCCCCCTCGCTCTTCTGTGGGCTCTTCCTCAAGGGCTGAAGTGGGACTTTGGAGCCTACATCTGAAGCCAGCCTTCTCTCCGCGCCCCCTCCGCCTCCCTCCCTCCCTCCCCTCCCCTGATCACTTCTCTGGTACGTCAGCCTGTGTTGCCTCTGAGATTCATACCCTTCACTCTCTCTGCAGTCCTAGTTCTGCCAGCTTCTCTCAGTTCCAACCTGGTTGTGCCCAGCTTACCTTGGAGGGGTCAGGAGGCAGGACGCCCTCAACAGCAAAGGGGCTGCCAGGCACTGGGTGTCCGTCGTAGGTGATGTCCACCTTGTAGGGCCCCTCCTCAGGAGGCATGTATCGAACAGCCTGAGTGTCCGCTGCACTTCCTGGCTCCAGCTTGCAGGGGATGGGTCGGCGTGAGGGTGAAGTCATCCGCACGTCTAACTGTCCTTGGCCACCTGCACCTCGAGTGTTCACCGAGAAGGCCTGTTCCTGTCCTACTGCTACCTCTGTTCCGAGGAAGGGAGAGGAGGAGACAGGTGGCAAGAGGCAGTGATGAGCAGGAGGGAATCACAGACCTCAGCTCCTTCTTAGCCTTGTTCTTCATTCCTCTGCTTCTCACCTCCCCTTTCCTCCCTTCACCAACCCACACCCATGCAGGACACAGTATTGTTTGTCTCTCACACACACACTTACTGCTATTAAGGCCTTGAACTTTGACCTTGCTGAGGTCCAGAGGGGGTGCCACATTCACCACAAAGGGGCTTTTAGGGACAGGATCCCCACCATAAGTCACAGTAACTGCCATGTTACCCTGATGAATGAGATGGGCAGTTAGAACCAGCTGTGCTCCTAGAGAGCCATCCAACCCTCCCACCACCACCATCATTTAAAGATGAGGAAACAGACTAAACCAAAGTCATTATCAGCTTCAGGGCATTATCAGCCCTGAAAATGATGGGGAGGGACAGATGGTCTTGAGAAGAAGCTTTGGGGTCAGGGCCTGGACTGCAGGGTGGGGTGAGAGGAACTCGCCTGCTGGACAGCCGTGTATTTGACCGTGTAGGAATAGTCGTGGTTGTCGATGATCTCAAAATCTCGAACAGCCTCCCCCTGGGCTGCCCCCGCAAAACGAACATCCAGCTTGGCTTTGCCAGCGCCCTTGGTCAGCACCGTAAAATGGGTTGGCTTCCCGACTTCCACACCTGGGAATCCACGGGGTCAGAGGGGGAGAGGAGAAAATAAGGAGGGTGCAGGAGTCCAGGGGCCCTGCCTGCGGGGCCCAACTTTTCCTCCCAAGCTGGCAGGGGCGGGAGGCAGCTGGGCACTTACCGGTGCGGCTGAGCCCTGGACCCTCGGCTCTGACCTTGCTTGCGTCGTGGGATGGGTCCACTTTGATGTGGAAGGGGCTGGCTGGGATTTCCTAGGAGAAGGAAGGGTAAAGGAGCAGGTTGGAACTCTCCAGTCGTCTAACAGCCAGACACTCTCAGATACCCCATCCCCAGGACATGGGCTCCTAACCCAGAGTCAGTGGTGGCCAGAAGAGGGGACAGGCCACAGATGTCCTTACCAGGCAAATGAAAGGGGAATGGTGAAAGGGGGAAGAGATTATCTGACAAGAGGATGAAGACAAAATAGCTGAGGGGCACATATTAAGAGAACCCAGGAATCCTCAAACTCAGAGCTGATAACAAATGACACTACTGATATTCCCCTCTTTCCTCTGTTTCCATCTCCTGAGGCTATCTGCCTGAAAAACCCAGCATCTTTAAAGTGTATTACTTGCTTTTAAAAGGTTGGAGCTTATGGGACTAATGGAGAAGAGCAAAGGAACCATCCCTGACCAGGGAGGGAAAGGGGAGTACCTGGTTAGCAAACAGCACCATGATGGTGTAGTGGCCAGCCCCAGGGGGCGTGTACTTGACAGTGAAGGTATCGTTGTCATTCTTGATGATATCAAAATCAATGTCGGCTTCAGCAGGACCCACAACGCCCGGGGCACACTTAATGCCGATGCTCACATCCCCTGAGGGGAGAAGGGCCTGGTTACTACCCTGGCCATGGGGGCTCCAGCAAAGCCCCCTTCCACTCTGGCTCTGCCTCCTCCTGACCTCCCACCCCCACCCTGTCATTCTTTGGGATTCTTTAAGGATATTATTGTTCTTTCTGAACTTAACAAACACCAAATAAAACAAGCATTTCCATATATGTAGTAGAAGAGAAAAAACGGACTATTACATACAGCTTGCTTATAGTACGTGGCCTTCAGCAGGGCCTCGGTTTCTTGTCTATAAAGGTACAGAGGGAGTGAACCAGAATTCTAATGTCTCTTCCAATTTTTTTTTTTTTTTGCAGGGTAATGAGGGTTAAGTGATTTGCCCAGGGTCACACAGATAGCAAGTGTCAACTGTCTGAGGCTGGATTTGAACTCAAGTCCTCCTGAATCCAGGGCCAGTGCTTTATCTACTGCGCCACCTAGCTGCCCCTGTTTCTTCCACTTCTAATAGCCATGAGTCTATATTCTCTTTGTTAGACCTTACCCCAACTTCCATTACCACTTTCCATTTAACCACACTCATCCTTGGTCCCACTATTCTCAGCCCAGTCTCTATTGGATTACCTGATCCAGCTTCACTGCAGTCCACAGTAAAGTAGGTTGGTTCATTAGCCTTGAGGCCAGTCTTCTCCACTCCTGGACCATACACTCTCACCTTCTCAGGGTGACTGCCCTCTCCAACGTTGACCTGCAAAATAACAACACCCAGTATGAAGTACACTCATTTTCCTCCCAAGGAGACGAGAGTTCCTGCAAGTCCCCATCTCCCCTACCCTTGATTCTCAGATAAATTTCAGTCTTTGCCTAAAGGTCCTGAGGGTGGGGGAAGAAGCAGAATGCCCAGGGAGTACCCAGGATATGCTCTCTGGCACCTAGAGAGTACATGTCAAGGGTGTAGGTCACTGTTGGAGGGAGAGGAAATCACATGAATTCTGGGTGGGAATTAGGAGGACATACCCGGAAGGGGCTCTTAGGAACATTGACCCCTCCCCAGGTGACAATGATGGTATGCTTGATGGGCTTGGTGGGCACATAGGAGCACCGGAAAGTACCATCCCCATTGGGTACCACCTTGATGTCGATAGGGCAGCCTTCAGCATCCTGTGAACATAAGCAGAGACATACCGCAGGGCCTAAGCTCAGGAAGAACCCTTGACTTCCCCCATCCATCTCTTGCCAGGGTCAAACCAGCCCCTGAAACATCCCCATCCATGAACAACCACATGCCACCACACGCCACATTGTCACCCCCACACACACACACACACACACATCACCCTTCCCTTCAGTCAGAGCACAGGCACCAGCTTTTAGTGCCAGACATGGTTGTGATTGAGGGGCCACTGAGGCATAGTGAGGAGCCACAGCTTCTACTCCCAGCTTTGCTGCTAACTCGTCATAGGACTTTGGGTGAGTAATTTCCTCTTTAACGTCCCTGCCAACTCTAATGGTCTAACATTAATGATAACAGCTGGTATTCAAAGAGCATCTTAAGGTCTGCAAAGCACTTCATCTGTTCCTCAAAACAACCTTTGAGGGGGCGGCTAGGTGGCGCAGTGGATAAAGCACCGGCCCTGGATTCAGGAGTTCCTGAGTTCAAATCCGGCCTCAGACACTTGACACTTACTAGCTGTGTGACCGTGGGCAAGTCACTTAACCCCCACTGCCCCGCAAAACAAAACAAAACAAAACAAAACAAAACAAAACAAAACAAAAAAAACAACCTTTGAGGTAGGAACTATTATTATCACCATCGTCCAGATGAGAAACTGCTGCCAAAGAGGGTAAATGACTCGCCCTATCTGTGGGAGGATTATAATGCGGGTCTTCCTGATTCCAGGTCCAGCAGTGGATTCACCATGACTCCTGGCTCTACTCATTTTTGAGCTGGAGTTATTTCTCCTTTCAAGCTTTACTATAATCCACAGAAGGTGAAGGGATCCAGCACCATGTCCTCACCTGGGCATAGAGTTTAAGGTCACCCTTGCCAGCAGCACGGGCATCAATGGTGAACTCTGCTGGTTTGTCCACAATGCAGCCCGTAGGCTCCAACCCGGGTCCAAAGGCCTTCACCTATAGCAAGGTGAGGGACAAGAGAAAGGTAGGTGTTGGTTTGGATGGCTCTACCTCATTCACGGAGGCCTGAGCACAGACCTACAGAACCAGTACCTTGTCTGGGAAACAGTCTGGTGGGGCAGGCTGAATGTGGGCAATGAAGGGAGAGTCACGGATATCTTCGTCATCACAGATGACGTGGACAGCATACTCCCCCGGCTCCGTGGGCCAGTAACGCACATCACACGAGCCATCTCCCTTGTCATCACATTCGATCTTCGCCTGGGATGGTCCCTCGATGGAGAAGCCTGAATAGCACAGAAGGAGAGACAGACAAGAGGCGTGACCCCCAGACATTCCTGGGCCTAGCCTGATGACAGCCAGTATTCCCATTTCCATTGCCCTGTCACTCACTGGGCATGCTCAGCCTCTTCCCCCTGGTCACTTACCCAGTGTTCCCACCTCTGTGCCGATGGCCTCCACTACAAAGTCTGCTGACTTGCCCACTTGACCTGTCTCTAGGCCAGGGCCCCAGGCCCGTACTTTCTGGACTCCAGCCTCAGGACTCACCTGTACCTCAAAGGGGCTGGGAGAAATAGAGAAAGAGAAAAAGGAAGGAGGGGAAGGAAGGAAGGAGGGAGGGAGGAAGGAATGGAGGGAGGAAGGGAGGGAGGGAAGAAGGTAGGGAGGGAGGGAGGGAGGGAGGGAGGGAAGGAACTTCTGTCAAGATAGGAAAGAATTGCTCTCCCAAAGTTTCCCCTTTCCCTCATGCCTATTTCACCCCAGACACACCTGACTTTCTTATATGCCCTGCTAGACAGAATAAGAAAGTTAATCAATTTTGTGTTAGGATGTTGAGAAGGGAGAAGATCAATTTCAAGGCCCCAGGAAGGAAAAAGGGGAGTAGGGGAGTCTGGGATTGCCTTATCCCCACAAATGGAGGGAATTCCAATTCCAAAGGGTAAGGCCTCCTCCCTCCTTTCCTTTGTTAAAGCATTGAACAGACCAAGTCTGGAAAGTGTCCAACAAGCCAGTCCTGGGTTTAAGACCCAGCAGCCTCAGCTCCCAGCCCTGGGGCTTAATCCTGGGATCTAATGAGCCTGACACTGCACAGCAAAGGAGATCCCTATCCTAACACAATTTGGTGCTACAGGGGCCTGGCTTGGGAACAGAGAAAGACATGGGCACTTACCTGCGTGGGATGGCATAGCCACCCCATGTGATGGTGACCACGTATTTTCCGGGTACCACAGGATAGTATTCACATTCAAACACGCCGTCACCTGCCTCTCGCACCTTCACTGGCTCCTCTGTACCCTCTGTGGGGAGACAGACCATGCTGTGAGGTTCTCCTGCTCCCCCCAGGTTTCCCCGTGGAAGAAAAGGATTCTAAAGACTGGTCATAGAAAGGGAGCGCCCATGGGTCTCACCAGTACATATCAAAGGAAGGCACTGTTCTTACATGGAGAGATAATAAATGATAATAATGCTGACTTATGCTTCGTTAGCATCATGATTACTTTTCAAAGTCATTTCACGTATATTTTCTCATTGTTCTTCACAAGAACCCTGGGAAGTGGAGCTGATTGGCCACTACTTAATAGGCCAGTAGGTGAGCAGACCGCAGGAGGAGGGAGTGCTGCCCCATCTGTGCCAACCCACCCCCCAGAAGGGCTCAGGGTTGTTGGCCATATTTCTTCTCCATTTCCCTCCGCTCCCAAACTCCCTTACTTACTTGGCCCTTTCACGGTGACTTTGAGCTCTCCGCTGCCCGCACCCTTGGTGAACACCTTGAAATCTGCGACCTCCTTCACTCGGACACCCTTGGGCTGGAGGCCCCGGCCTGCTGCCCGGCAGGCGTTCGGGTTGCAAGCTGTGGAGGGAGGGGACCAAGTGGTAGCTTAGGAGGGGCGGGGCAGGAGACTTCTCAATTGGGCATCACGATCCCCACCCCTCACCCTCAATGGTGTGCAGTCTGGTCCTGCCTGCCTTCCTTTCTATGGGCAGCAGCACCTCATATCCTCATGCAGACCATCAAGAGCCTCACTGTCCATTCATGCAACTTCTATCCTGACATATAGCCCCAAACGTCTCCCTCAGGACCCGCCCACCCCCACCTGCCCTCCCTAGGGTGGCATGTTTGCAGCCCCTGTGGCTGCAGCCCCAGGCGGGATTGGGGGAGGGGGTCCCTGAAACGACCAGCAGAGGTTCTTTGAGCCCTGAACAACATTCTTCAGTGACACCAACTAGGGCTCAGCAATAAGACAAAGAGAACCATTGGACAGAGAACTTTCCCCATCCAAAGAATCCCTGCTTGGAAACCTTTTGCCCATCTCAGGGCCACCTCTAGTCCCCAAAGAGCAAAACATAGGCAATGCCATAGAACACAGGTACTAGCAATGAGCCCTGGTCTTGCCACAGGACAGGCATTGGCAAGGAGCCCTAGTTCTGACATAGAACACAGGCACTGGCAATGAGCCCCGGTGCTGCCACAGAATACACAGTATGGCATAGAACCCAGGCAATGACAGAGAATTCAGATCTTGCCATGGAATGTCAGGGTAAAGAGGGAATCCCATAAGGCTTCGGCCATGCCAAGGAACACGGGTAGTGCCAGGTAGCTGTGGCCATGCTATGGGGTGACCAGCTAAGTCCCACCTCTGAACTAGCTGGATAGTACTAACGTGGTGGTACTTTCTTGGCCTGGCAGATGATGGGTATGAAAGGGGTAACTGGCATCAGGAGGTCTGAGGGCAGGGGAAAGAATGAGTATAGTGTCACCAGTCTGGGGAGGGTGTCCTAGAATGTTAGCAATCCTGGCGTGTCTCCCCAATCCCCGTCTAGAGCTTTCCTTCTTAATCCCTCTATGGTAGGGTCCATCCAATGGTCCTTCATGGCTATCCCATGTCCCTTCCCACAGCTCAGCTTCTCCAAAAGGTGGCTCTCCACTGACCCACAGTCTTTTGGGTCTGGACAGGATACTGATTCTGCCGTAAGTCTGTCTACCTGGGATTTTCTTCTCCTGCTCATTACAGGAGTCCAACAAGCACCCTTAGGTTCAAAACTCTCTTCTTGTGCACAATATCTATCCGTCTTGGTTGCTCATATGCAACCACAGGCTCTGCCCTGGTCCCAGCAGGGATGGTCAGGAGGAGAGAGGGGAGGGGACGAGTCCTCACCTTCAGCCACTTGAACAGGGAAAGGGCTTCGACTGATGGGGGACCCAGCAAAGGCCACGTGCACTGTGTGGGGCCCCTCAAGCACAGGCCGGTAGGTGCAGCGGAAGGTGCTGTCACCCTTATCCTCCAGTGCCACTTCCACTGTGTCCCGCCGACCCTGAGGGTCAACAATCACCACAGAAACATCGCCATTTCCTGCCCCTGGTGTTGAAAGCAAAGGTATCAGTTTCTGGTTTTGGATGCTCTCTCGGGCGCTCTCTTTTGTTCCCTCTCCCTCTCTCCCTCTCTCCCTCCCCCACTCTCTCTTCCCACTCTCCCTCCCTCCCCTCTGCCCTCCTTTCTTTCTTCCTCTCCCTTCCCCCCTTCTCTCTCTCAGCTTGCTCCTGGTACAACTAACAGGACATGCAGCCTGGCACCTTCATGCTGCCCATCGCTCCTTTTTCCGCAGCCCTCCTCGACTCCCCTGCCAAGGATCCCTCAGGGACATCCTTCCTCTGCCTCCTTCTCTCCTCCTCCCCTTCCCTCCTCTTCCTCACAGCACTATAGAATCCCTGCCACCCCAATCCCCAGTGTCCCCTACCTGCAGTGTAGATATCAAAGTAGGTGGGTTTGTTGGCCACATTGCCCACTGGCTCCAGGCCAGGTCCTCGAGCTGACACCTTGTTTGCATCACCCAGGGCCATGCCCACATTCACCTCAAAGGGGCTGCGCTCAATATTTTGGCCGGCAAAGAGCACCGTCACCTGGGAAGTCAGAGGTCAAAGGCTCAAGGTGGGGGAGGGGAGCATGGTGACACTAAATACTAGAGGGATCCCAGGGGACGCTTCTACAAACTGCAGCGGGGGCGGGAACGACAAAATAAGGACACAGAATTACAGGTTGAAAAGGACCTTGAGAAGCATCTAGTCCAACCTGAACCTGATGGAGAAAATATGACCAAGCCTTAGGTATTATCCAGCCCATGAAAAACTCCAAGGAGAGGAACTCCATGACTCTTCCAGAGGCAGCCAGTTCCATTTGGGGATAGCCATCACCCTTAGGACAGCTAGGGGGCACAGCGGATAGAGCCCAGGTCAGGAGTCAGGAGGGCTTGAGTTCAAATCCAGCCTCAGACACTTCCTAGCTGTGTGACTCTGGGCAAGTCACTTCGCCCTGTTTGCCTCAGTTTCCTCATTTGTTAAATGAGCTGGAGAAGGAAATGACAAACCACTCAAGTATCTTTGCCATGAAGACCCCAAACGGGGTCAAGAAGAGTAGGATGTGAGTGACAAACAAACCCTTAGAAAGTCTTTTCCTTACATCGTCTAGTATTTTTTTTGGGTGGGCAGGGCAATGAGGATTAAGTGACTTGCCCAGGGTCACATAGCTAGTAAGTGTCAAGTGTCTGAGGCCGGATTTGAACTCAGGTCCTCCTGAATCCAGGGCCAGTGCTTTATCCACTGCGCCACCTAGCTGCCCCGTTTACATCTAGTCTAAACCTGACTCTCTGCAACTCCTACTCATTCACTGTTCCTAGTTTTTCCCTCTGGGATCAAAGAGAACAAGTCTAATCCTTCTTCTATAGACCAAAACACCTCACATATTAGAAGACAGCCTTCTAAATCTTCCCTTTTCTAGACCAAACATTCCTCATTCCTTTAGTTAATCCTGACAGGGCATGGTCTCTAGTCCCATCACCAACTTCCTCCTCCTCTTCTATATATTTCCCAGTAGGTTGGTATCCTTAAATCATGGTGTCCAGAACTGAATATGACATACCAAGATGTTTCCACTCAGGGCAGGATACATCCAACAGGACTATCACCTTCCTAATCTTGGGTACTATATCCCTCAGTGCAGCCCAAAATAGCTTTTTTTTTTTTTTTTGGCTGCTACTTCATCCTGTTGACTCATCTTGAGCTTGTAGTACACTAACACCCTCAGATCTTTTTCTATACTTATCTAGCTACATATCCCCTAGCCTATATGATTTGAACTCAAATCTAGGATCTTACATTTATCTCTATTAAATGTAATCTAATTAGATTTAGCCCATTGTTCTAGCCTTTCAGGAACTTTTTGAATTCTGACTCTCATCTGACTTATTAACTGTTTGACCTGTAAGTCATATTTCTGATTGTCACCAAGAGGTATTCTCAACTTCGTATCATTCGCAAATTTGACAAGGATGTAATTCATTCCTTCATACAACTCATTAATGAAAGAGTTGAACAGCACAGGGCCAAGAAGAAGTCCCTGGAACACTAGGGACTTCCCTCCAAGTCATCATTGGCTCACTAATAAGTCAAACTTTGGGTTTGGTCATTTCCCACTCCTGCATGGAAACTAGGATAGAAGATGGAGCTTGGCTGATGGACACCAGGACAAGACCAGTTATAGGACCGAGTAAATATAGAAGGGTGGGAGAGGAGGGCAAGGGAGGGTTTTGTAGAGAGGTACCTTGTGTAGCCCCGCCACCTTGGGTACATAGGAAACAGCATAGGTCCGGTCCTTGTCATTATTGGGAACCACTTTGGCCTGTTGAGAGAACAGGAATTAGTAATCATTCAGGCACTAACTCTACCCTTCCCCTAACTCTCCTATAGCATATGTGGGGTCACATGGAAACAATCTCCTATAGTTTGCAAAACATGGTGGCTGTCCAGCAGCCTGCTAGATGCTATTCAGGTCCACTGCCCCTCCCAAAGTCTTCCTTTCCCGTACCTCTTCAGTGTGGCCCTCGGGATCCTCAATGTAGACCAGCACCTCCCCGAGGCCTGCATCCACCGTCTGTACAGTAAAATGGGCTGGCTGAAGCACTGTGTTCCCATGAGGCTCAATGCCTGTGGAAAAGGAGATTGGGAGGGAGAGAGGAGAGGAGAAGTCAGAGACAGGAACAGAGAAATGGCCCTTCTGCCAATTCCAGCATTTGCAGGAAGAAGCCCCTAAGTATGACAGGGCTCTAGGAGGTCTCTCAGTCATGGAGGTATGCCTTCTCCAAGCAGCCCTGTGATGGGGCCAGGGTGGGGCACCCTCAGGGGCAAGGACTACATACCAGGCCCGTAGGCTGTGGCTTTCTTGGGATTTAACTGCTTGGATCGAACAGGGGCTCCAGGTTTGAGCTTGGCCTTTGGAAACTGGGACAGGTAGGTCATGACGGAGTGCTCATCCACATTGGGATCCACAATCTCCTCAGGGGCGATCACCTGCCATGGGGAAGGTCAGAGGTCACCATTAAGAGAGCCGCCCAACCTACAAGAGCCCAGATCCTCACCCTCTGCTCCTGGTCACGTCTCCCCCAAGAGAAACTCTGCAGCTCTTTTCCTACTGGCCAGTCTACTGCCCACTTGTACTCACAGCCTGACCTTGAAGCCAGCCTCTCCCCTCCCGTGCCCTCTTTTGGCTCCTCCATACTCTTACCTGTGGCACGCCTAGCCAGTCATCAGCCTGTTGCATTGCCTCTCGGGCATTCTCCACTGGCTGGTTGGGATCCCATGCCTCCCAGTTGGGACACAGGCCTGAAGAGGGGAAGGAATGACAAGTTAGAGGAGGGGAAAGAATGGTGAATTAGAGCTGGCAAGGACTTTAGACAGCATCCAATCCAGCTCTTTCATTTTATAGATCAGGAAGTTGAGATGAGCTGGGATACCACTAGCTACACAGAATCCAGGACAGTAGCTTACCCAGAAAAGCTGGACAGACCTCCTTCCCCTTGCCCCAAGACATTTCCACCTAAACAGACTCCTACAGAGACCCTGAGGATGCCCCCACCCAAAGATGCACAGTCAAGGTTGGAGCCAACACGGGCAGCTCTGACTTAGGCCAACAATGAGTTCTTTCTGCCCCCAGGCTGACTCTGCCTGGTACCAGTGCTATTCTCCAGCCAGCCTCCTGCCTGTTCAGGCCCCATAACAGACTCTGGGAAGGGAACCCCCAAGAACACTACCTACCATCCTTAGGAACACCCCCCACATACTCAAGTTGACCCTAGGGCAAGAGAAGGCAGTATTCCAAGCCCAGCCACAGCTTCTACACTTATTCTGAAAATGTATCTCTCTCCTACCTCTGTTTGTTGCCTGGGATCTCTAAGCACCTAACATACTATCCTTGGGGAGATGGTAATACCATCTCCCCATTTCCTTCCACATGTTCCAGGGAAACTAAGACAGTCAAAGGGATAAAAGCTGGATGAGGGATCCTCCACTGAAGTCACTAAGAAGTCTTAATTTCTAACGTGGTGGAGCCCTGGGGCATTCTCTGAGGTCTCTCCGAAGAGACAGGGATCAGAAAGAAGGGTAGTACACAGGCTGTGAAGGAAGGCCTTAGTCCCAGGCTGGCTGGGAAAGAAAGGGAAGAGGAATGGTTGATTGAGAGTGGGCAGGGGAAGAGCCAGCCCAAAGCATAGAAGCCATGACAAGCCACTGCCGCTGAGCTCACAGTTGGCAGAAGCAGCCTCAGGCAGTGGATCAACAGCTGGGAATGCTTCCCAAGGCTGCAGGATTGCCGTCCACTCAGTCCCCTGTCTGCTACACACACACACACACACACACACACACACACACACATAATCCATCTCCACTGCTGGCTCCACATCCTGGGGAATAGAGATCGATGGACAGAGGAGCCTCTGGGGACTGCAGCACCCAAACTGACCACTAGGGGCCAGCAGAAGTACCATGTACCCTGCATATATATTCCTTGGTCGATTGGGAGGGTGGAGGATAAACCATGCCGACTGAGAACTGGGGACAATTAGGAACATAAATCCTTGACTTGCCAGTGATATTGTGTATTTCCCTGGCTCCTTTTCAGTTTTGATTTTCCCTATTTCTAGTACTCCGCTCAATGGCCTCCTATCATGGGATTTTAGGGAGGAAAAGGGGGAGTGGTAAAAGGGTACAGACAAGCTGAAAATCTGCAGTGGCGAAGGGGGTTCCACACGGAGAGGTCTCTGCATGGATGAAAATATAGATCTAGATTTTTAAAAAGTGACTTGGGCAAATCACTTAAACTCTTCCTCCTTTGCCCTCAGTTCCTTTATTTGTACAATGAAAGGTTTAGACTAGATGGGTTTAATCAAGGTCCAGCTCTGCCACTTGTGAGTCATGTGGCCCATGGGAAAATGACAACGTCTGTAAGCCCCAGTCTTTCTTCTGTTGGGGGTAATCAGACCTATCTCACAGAATGGTAAGGAAAGGAAAATGTTCAATGGAGAGACTGAGGAGAGTTCTGATTCCATAATGTTAAAGAGGTTCATGAGAAAGGATTCTTTTGTTTTGTTTGGTTTTGTTTTTGGTGAGGCAATTGGGGTTAAGTGACTTGCCCAGGGCCACACAGCTAGTAAGTGTCAAGGGTCTGAGGTCAAATTTGAACTCAGATCCTCCTGAATCCAGGGCCTATGCTCTATCCACTGCGCCCCCTAGCTGCCCCTGAGAAAGGATTCTTACACTTCCCAACCCTTCCACCCCAGACATCCAGATTCTACATTATCATAGAATGATGGCTTCCTTAAAACCCTCCGCATAGCCATATGAATCCCTTACCAGGGGCACAGTTGTCCACCAGGGCCCCCAGGGCCTTGCCGTCCTGCCAGTCTTTGTTGAAGTTTGTAATGGGCAGCTGGGGCACCTTATTCTGGATCCAGCCAAGTAACCGCTGCTTGGGGGTCTGTTTTCGAGCATCTTCATCATCCTCATCCTCCCACATGGGCATGGAGATGGAGTAGTGTAGGATCAAGGTCCAGATAAGACCCAGGATCAGCTTCAAGTTCCCATCCACAATGGCTTTGCTGTCTGTGGGGAGAAATACCAGGAGAGCTCACTGCCTCTGCAGCCTTCCTTGCCTTCCCCCACAACCACCCATTTCATCGATCAAGAAATCAACAAGTATTAAACACCTACTATGTGCCAGGCAATATGCTAGGTACTGAAGGCCCTCAGATTAAGCTTGGAAAGAGCTTACATTCCATGAGAGGAGATAACATGAACATATATGTGTATGTATATACCCGTATTTTCATAGATGTGTATGTGTGCATATCTGCACATAAACACACTGGTCTGGTCTATACACATATATGAACACATGTGATTGTGTATATAGATTACCAAAGTAGATCAACACCTTTTCTGATAATCTTAGTGCATTGCCCTAGAATATTGAGAAGTTAAGTGACTTGCCCAGGGTCACACAGTCAGTTGTATCAAGGGTGGGACTTAAGCCCAAGTCTTTCTGGCTTCAAGGCCAGTTCTCTATCCACTAGGAAACTGCCTACATATGTATATATGTGTGTATATATACATATATCTTTGAATGTGTGCATACACACAGAAATTATACAAAATAAATACAAGGTAGTTGGGGACATTATGAAAATTAAGAGAGCTTCGTATAGAAGGTGATGCTTGAACTGACTGAGAGATTGTGGAAATGAGGACCGAGTGGATTCTAGACATTGGGGTAGCCCTGCAAAGGCACAAATATGGGGAATGGAGCATGTGAGGAACAGAGAATGTCAGTTTGGTTGCATTGTTGGCTCTGCCCTTGTCTTAAATTCCCCTTGTCCCCCCAGCCCCTAAAAAGAGGCCCAGGGACAGTACCAGCTGTTCCTAGAGATGCTTCAAGGATAGTTACAAATACTTGAGCCAGGGCCCAAATTTGTGAGCAATGGTGTCATTGAGGCAGAGGGTCTGAAAGAGCTAGTTGGACTGGGCTGGTTTCTGCCTTGTTCCCCACAATTCATGAGAGGAGAAGGGTTGAAACTGATTCTGCCTGTGACCAATTTGGAGCCAGAGGAGAGAGTGATGGACAAGAAAGAACTGAATTCTCTCATGCCCAAGGCTTGGGGTGGGGGCAAGTATTTAAGACAGTTGAATTTCTTGTGCACTAACTAGGAGGAGTATAGAAACTTGTGATTTGAGGAGGAGTATATAAACTTGTGATTTGGGGGCATCTTAGCCTCAGAAAGTCCCCTTCACCCAAAGGCCCTCCCACCTAGTTTTCTGTACAGTAAAAGTCATAAATTCCTTTTCTAGATTAGAGAAGCTGAGGCTTGTTCTAATAACCAAATAATCACACCCCCTAGCCCCCCACCCCCCCCACAATCCTATCCAAGGCTATACAAGCACCAGTAGCAACTAGACACTGTTTCCTTGAAGCCCTGCTTGTTCATGACGGTAGGACTTAGGCCAGAAAGGCATTAGCTTCCTGAGAAATGTTTTTTTTTGGGGGGGGGGGGCAGATTGGGTGGGGAAGGGGTAGCCAAGGCTGTTTATAGTAATTACTGGGGCCAGAGGGGGGCATAGGTAGGAAATAACACTGAGACTTTCTTCTGAATAACCCCCAACTTTCTACCCCCTTTCTTTTCCTGAATAGGAATCAGCTGTGGGAAATAAGGAAGACTGGGGTGCTAAAGAGCTGGACAGACCCCTCCCATTCCTTCCCTATCCTTGAAAAAAAAGCATGTGAGGCCTGGGGACACCCCCCACCCCACGCCCTGAAGGAGAGGCCTGTGGAAAGTTCTGACTCTCTTTGGCAGAGGCTCTCTGGCCTCATCCCCTCACCTTCCCCCACCCATACACAGACTCCTTTCACTGATTCATCCTTCCTTCCCCATCAGTTCCCCTCCCCCCCACCCTTTTCCCCTGGCCCCTGGATGCTAGAGCACAATAGTTTGGCAGCTCTCGGATTCCATGACACACTCACTCCCTGAGCCTGTTCTCACTCTCTCCTCTCTCTCACAACAGACACAAACACACGTACAAGTGTTGCAGAAAGTCACACTTCGGACACCCCAATGGTGGGGTAGAAACACTTAGAACCTCATACAAACGAGCCCACACTTCCCTTCAAATGCCAGTGTCTACACACATAAAGACAGGAGGGGAAGGGGAGGGGGAAGACCCCAGGAAGAAAGGAGATGTTATCGTTGGGGGTAGGGGCCAGGATGGGTCCTGGTTGCTGGGAAGGAAAACTTGTCTCCCCCAACAACCGGCAGCAGTCCAAACACTGAAGTTAGCCATGGGCTAGGGAGAGGACTGGGGGCAGGGAACAAGCAGACCGTTAACGAGGAAGCAAGATTCTTCGAGATTGTTCCCAATCTCCCTCTCTACCTGGCTACCATCCTCAGCCCCCTCCCAAACACATTCACTCCCTACCCTCTAAAGTCAGAAAACTTCCACCAACAAATTGCCTCCTTCCTTCCCTGTCTCAGGCTTCTTTGAGATCTCAGCCCCCCCCCCCCCACACCAAGAGAGGAGGGAAAAGGATGAGCTGAGGGAGGTAGCGGGACAGCTGCCACTCCCTCGTGTCTCCCCTCTCTGCTCCCTCTTCCCACCCCCACCCCCACCCCCACCCCCAGCTGTTGGCTCTGAGAGAAGGAATAGCAACTGGGGAACAGCTGAGGGACAAGGTTGGCTCACTGGACTCTTTGTTCACAGGTCCTGGGGGAGGGAGGGAGGTGAAGTCAGGAAGGGGACAAATATCACCTTTAGCCTAGCCTGAAATCCCCCTACACTCTTCCTTCCCTTCCTCCCAGGTGGCCTTTCTTCTTTGCCCCTATCCTAGGCCTAGGGGGGGACGGGCAGCGGGGCCTGGCTCCAAATCTCCCCTCCCCAGAAATGATAGGATCAGTGCCTGGATAAGAGTTCACAGGGGAGAAAGAGGGAGACACTTCTTGGGTTTACGCTCTCTCAAAGACATGGGGTTAAGGGAAAACCTAGAGAATTCTCGATACCCAGGCAGAGACATCTTGGGTCAGCAGTCCCAACAGGAAAGAGCTGAGTCAGGCCACCCTCCTGGTGTTGGGGTCTCCCCCTCGCACTCAGATGGGCAGACAAGAGGTTGACGACAGTTGGCAGAATAGTGCCAGGGGGCAGAAAGTCAACTCTTCACATCTGTTCACAGCTGGGCAGACCCCTTGATTGTCAATGGTTTTCTCCCCTCCCTCCCTCCTAACCCCTGGAGCCGCATTGCTGACAGCTTATCTCATAGATGTGTGAGAGCCACTTGGCCCAGACAGAACAGTTCTCCTTCCCCACAGGAAGCAAGAATTCTCGGTCTTGATCCTTTTCTCCTCCCCCCTGCCCAAGTCAACTCCTCCTTTCCCCTCCAACACCAGCTCAGCCCCCTTCCCAGTTGATTGGGAGCTCCCTCCACCCGTGTTAGGCTCGGCCTGTGAGGTCTGTGAGGGTGGCTGGGCTGAAAACTTTTGGTGGAGATGTCCAGAGAGATGAGGTCAGGGAGGATGAGGCCCCCCGATGGGGGTTGGAGGTGGTGTATGAGGCTGAGAGTTTCACTAATCATTTCTATCTCCAGACAGACTCCGGATGAGTTTCTGAAGAACAGGACCCTTCCCACTAATAAGCTCTGATCAGCTATCATACAGGCCCCCAACCCCATCACCTGCTTTCAGTCTACTCACTGAGCTTTCCTACTATTCTCTCTCCAATTAATCCCACTCCTCACATTAAACCAGGTCAGGAATGTTGGAGGGGGTCCCTTTAGCCTCCTTAACTCAGTTTGTTCTAGACCCTGCTGGGCTTCTCTGCATTTGCCGCCCACCCATAAGCTTTCAATTCCCTGTATCCCCCTGACTCAGTGGCATTCCCTCTTTCTCCTTCACCCCCACCCTCAGCCCTGCTCCAACATGGCCTGTCCTTCTGGAAAGCTCAGAGACATCTGCTGTGTCACTACCAGGCTGTGCTATTTCCAGTCTGGGGCAGGCGGTGGGGGTGGGGTAGGGGGACGATGGTCATTGGGGAAAGAGCTAGTGAAGTTGAGGGAGGGGACTGGATGGGACAAGGGGCCCTGTGCTGACCTCAGCTGCTAATTCAGGCAGGCCCAGTGCTACTTGTGGCTCAAGGCGGGATATGGGGCCTAATAGACAACAGGATTAACTGGGAATGTCCCTCCTTAACCTCCCCTGCCCCCACCTCCTATGTGGGCAATGTGCCCCACCCTACACTACTGCCCTCCATATACCTCCACATCCTGGGCTCCAGGACTGTGGAGGGCATCCCTATGGGTGGGGGGGCTCCTTATTTTTAGCCGCCAGACGTCTCTTTTTGAAATAGCTGATTGTCTGGTGGGAGAGTCCTCCATAACCCTGCTCTTGCTCAAATCTCATCCCCAGCTCCCTGCCCTTTCCTTCCTCTCTCCCTCCCCTTTCCCTTCCCCCACACAGCCGGGTCCTGATAGAAAGCAGGAGAAGGGAATTCTTTCTCAGAGTTCCTCTAAGTCCCAGGCAGATGTTACTGCCTCTCTCCCCCCACGCTCCCAGCTGTGACCCTTTTGCCTCATCCCACCTCACACACCGTTCCAGACTTGGCTTACACTCAACATTCGTGCCCCCGCTTTCTCTGTATATGGGGACACCTCCCTTGTTCACTGCCCTTTGCTTGGGGGGGTAGGGAAGAGAAATGGATATGATATGAAGACCCTTCTTAGGTAGGTAGAGGAAGGGTAAGGAAAGGCAGGGGTTAACGTTTCCTCTGCTCAGTCAGTGCCTTTTTAGGTTTCAAAGGCTGGGTCCTCCCCCCTCCCCCCCCAAGGCCCCCAGGGGCTGGCCCAGCTGCCAGGCACATGCCTAGCGTGGGGGACAAGAAGAGGGAGAAGATGTCATTGCTTCCTTCGGGACCACGCGGCTACCCCAGTCCCCAGTCCCTTCACCTCATTTAAAGGGAACCCTTGGGAGGAACCCACCATCCTGTCCCAGATCAGTCCTCACAATGGTAGGCCAACTCCAGGAATGGCTAATGTCCTGCCTCCTGGTCTCCCCTAAGCCCCGCACTTAAACTTACTGTTTTAGTGGCTACAGAAAACAGAAGAGAAGGACGGGTGCTACGAACGTGTCTGTTAGTTTCCAGAAGGGGAAACTGAGGGACCAAGAGGTCCCAGAACTGTTTGACTTGTTAGCGAGGGTCTGGTATGGACACCGTGATGGAGGTGCAGGTGCCAAGCTGGGGTGTGTCAGGAATGGGAAGGCGAGAGGGAGAGGAAGGGGTGAGGCCCATGTTGGTGTCTTGTCTAGCTAAGGGGTGTGCGTCTGTGACTGAAGGAGAAAGTACTCCGCCTTTGCGCTGGTGTGGGTAGGAGTGCGTAGTGGGAGATGTTGCTAGGGACTTTGTGCAAGTAGCTGAACCCTGCTTCCTCCCCACTCCTCACTAGGGCTCCGCAACCATCCCGCCCTGCCCAAGACCCCGGGGGTTCTCCCATTAGCCAGCGGGTTCCAGCCCTGTAGGTTCCAGCACAGAAGGCTCCTCCCCCGGGCTCTTTCCACCGGCCAATGGAAAGCGCCAAGATCTCCTTTCTCGCTTTCCGCGCGTGGACACCAGCCCTGCACTACAGCCTGGGGAAGGGGAGGAGGAGGGTCCTGCCTCCGCCCTCGAGCCGTCCCGCCCCCGCGTGGGCACAGGCTGCCTCGGCCCCCAGTTTCCCTGCCCCCCGCCCCCGCCCCAGCCCAGCCCGTCCCGTCCCGTCTGGTCCCTCCCCAAGCACTGACCGATGGACACGAGCTTGATGTGCTCGCGCTCCAAGAACTCGAGCGCCACGGACACGTTTTCGAGCTTCATCTGGCGAAAGTTGGGCCGCGGGTGGAACTTGCGGTACATGCGCTTCTGGCTCAGCACCTCGAGCAGGGCGATGAGGCGCAGGCCGTCGCTCAGGTCCCTCTGGAGGTCCCCCAGGCGCTTGCCCACGCACTTTAAATGCTCATTACACCAGCGGGTGAAAGTGTTCTGCTGGATCTTCTTCCACGGCGCGTCCTCGGCCAGGTCCTTCTCCGCGGACGGCATCTCCTCCATCTCCTCGCCCAGGCCCTCGGGGTAGTTACTGTTGTTCATGGCGATCGCTTCGGGGAGGGGGTCTGGCGAAGTCCGGGAGGGGGCTAAGATGAGCTGTGGGCAGTGCCGAGCCCGGGGGGCGGAGGACGGGGCAAGGGGCGGTGTGCAGCGCCTTCAGATCCCCGCGGACGGGGGCCGGAGCCGGCTCGGTCTGGCAGGGGTGGCCGGGGCCCGGGGCTGGGTTGGGGGGCAGTAGCCCTCCTGGCTATGGGTAACGGTCCTGGGAGCTCCTGACTCTTCTTCACTTCTCCAAGGTCGGTGGCTCTCGGGAGGCTTTGCGATCCGTCTCTCGTACTCAGCCTCGGGCTCTTCTCTTCCACGCCTGCCTCTCGCTGAGCCTCGGTCTCTCTCTCCCTCTGGGGGGGCGGAGCGGTGCTGGGGAAATGCAGGGCTGGCCCGGGGGCGGGGGGTTTAAGAAGCCCCTGGGCCGCGGGGGGGCCCCCCTCCCCAGGCTCACGTCAGAGCGCCGGCCTCTCAGGAATGCCGGCCGGCGGGGCTGGCCTGCGGGGGGTGGGGGCAGGGGCGGGGAGGGGGACCTGGGAAGGCCCCGCCTACCCCCTCAGTAGCCTGGAGGATCTGAAGGGAAGGGGAACAGGAGAGGGGGTCTTCCCCAAGTCCCTCCTCCTACTCTCATACCAATCTGATCCACCCCACCCCACCCCAAGCGAGAGGAACAAAGGTTTGTCATTAGGACACTACTCCCCAAATCTGCTCCTCTGCCAAGGTCAGAGATGGGGGAGAATAGGGAAAATGAAGAGTATCATAGGGCCGCCTCCTTCCCCCTTCTGTTCCCCTCCCTTTCTCCCCCCCCTCCCATCATATATCTGAGCTGAGTCACAGGTGGGCATGAAGTCTTAGATGGGGGCGGGGAACAGAGATGACTAAGACTTAGAGGCATATTGGGGAAACTGAGGTCTAGTGCAGGGTTGGAACTGGGAACAGAGGTCTACATTGCTGAAGATCTCTGGACAAGTTGGTGGTTGCGCTTGTAATTCCAACTATTAATCACCTGTGTCAGAGTGAGCCCTACGGGGTAAGAGAAGGGGCGTATTTGGTAGGGGGAGGAAATGGGATAATAACATGGAAATAGAGGCAATGGGATTATCTGGTCTTGGAGAGACGACTTTCCAAAGAATTGCCTTCCTCTATTGAGCTGAGATTGAAATACAGAGGCCTCCTTATGGGCTAGAATAGGTTTCCCCTTGCTGATTGGGGCTACATTAGTTGCCCTGCACTCCCCCCCCCTTCCTCATTTAGTGTCATCAACCCACTCAGGATCACCCTCTCAGAAATGAGGGAGGAGAAAGTTCTGATGCTGGGTCATGAGTCACCTCTCTCCATTCCCCATCCCCCCAGACCCCAGAGCTTGACTCAGATGATATCTCCGGAGACAAGAGTCAGGACAGACCTCTCCCTCAGTGGCAGGGAACCCCCCCATTCATTGTGTCCATCCTTGGCCAGAAAGGAGGACTGTCTGGCCAGCCAGCCAGGGAGATCCCTGTTGGCATCGGCCAAAGGGGAATGTGAGCTGAGGTTGTGGGAAGATAGGTTGTGGGTAGAGATAGGATGGGAAGTAGTCAGAGGGAAACCTAGAGAGGGGAGCAATCAGACTGACCCTCTCTAGTGGAGTTGAATAGGATAAGTGGGGGTATTAATACCAGGGAAATCCCTGGTTCTCCCAGCCATAGAGGGTGGCCCAAATGGTTGATAAATTTAGGGAAACTGAGGAACACAACAGATAATGGTCTGCTTTGGGTCCCAGAGAGAAAAAGTCACAATTCAATCTAGGCTCAAATACGTCCTTGCTACCTCAACTTTAAAAAAAAAAAAACACAGTTCTGAAACCAGTTAGTTTCAGAATAGTTAGAGTTGGGGGTCTGGAGGGAATTAGCTGTACCCCAACCTCTCCCTGAGAGACAGGTGGGAAGGCCTCAGACCAGGCAGCTCCCTGACTCAGCCAATGTTGCCATCTTCCAGAATGGTAGAATTGAGGAGACTTCTGGAATGTTTTGGGGGCCCTTGTAGTGAGTGACTCACCAAGTTTTGTGAGGAAGGGGGCTGTGGGGAACTTAGCTGACTCCTTCCCTAGGGATAGAATGAGGGCAGTCCTCATTTAGGGACATCGATTTTTTTTGAGGGGGGTAATATATGCTCCCTCACCCCCAAGAGACTGTTCTGAGAATTTAGTCAGGGAAAGGGACACAAAGCATCAAGCATGGAGCAGGTAGTGGTAGTTCTGGCTAGTAACTGTGGTAGGGTGGGGTAGGGGGGAGGGCAGCTCCGGGGGCCCTGATAGTGACAAGCTGGAATATAAATAGCCCTCTGCTCCCCGGCTCATGTTCTGTCTGCTGGCTATGACGTGATACTAAGGAATTCCACTGTCCTGGTTGCAGCTCACCTCCCTCCCCCTGACCCTCACTTAGTCAGTCTCTCTCTCCACCAGGCTATTACCATCCCACCGACAAAGCCATTTCATGGACTCACTATTGCCCACTACTCGAGCTTGACAAACTAAGATGTCCCATAAAGAGTTCCCCAGATCCTGGGCACATGTGGATTTGTCTCCCTTGGACAAAAGGGGTTAGGAGGGTAAAACCTTAAAAAAAAAGTTATGAGAAACATGATCTTTGACTTCATCACACCTATGGGGCCCCATCCCATAAAACTGGAAGTTGAGGATGGGGGAACTGGAAAAGAACTGGCCCTGTGTTAGATTCATAAGCCTTAGCCACTAGGACAGCTTAATACAGTGGAAAGAACAAACCCTAAAATCCTTCCTCCAATACTTACAGCCTAGGTGACCTTGGATAAGTCACTTAATCAACATGGGACTGTTTCCTCAGCTATAAAATGAGAGGGCTGGACTACAGGGCTTCTCACTTTTAGCTTTAAGTCCCTTCTAGCTATAAATCTGTGACCTTCTGATCTTTGAAGCTGAGGTAAGGTTGCTTGAAGCTTACATTGAGGGATTTCATGCCATTAAGATCGGACATATTTAACCATCCCCACTGTGTCCCACTAACATTAGTGGGTTGGTAATGGTGGTTCCTAGCTCCCCTTGGGGAAAACACCAATCAATCATGGGTAACCAAGGAAGATTCCCTTTGAATCTGAGAACAGTGCCCAGGTAAGGGGATGGGGCCCACAAAGAGAGGGCCTTCCCTTTACTCTCTCAGCCCCAAACAGCTTAGTTTCCAGGGGAGTGAATGGGGCAGAGGAGGGAGCAGTGCCAGTGGATGTTTCCCGTCACCCCTCCATTGCCCAACCCCTCCCCCATTGCAATCCGAGCCTGATGCTCTCCAGGATAAATTGGGTCCTGACTCAGGGCTCCACTAGTCAGCTTGACCCAGCAGGGACGGTGACTCAGCCCTCAATATAGTCCATGAGCCGTGGCTCTGGGACCGGCAACAACATGGGGCCGGAACAGACCGTGCACAATGCTCATCTCTGTCTTGCCAAATGTCTCCCCCCCGCCCCAGTACTCCCTTCTCTTGCCTCCTGGCATAGAAATTAGTCTATCCTCTTCCCCTGGGCCAAGTGGGGGCCCCCAGGAGGTTTGCAGGGGGGTTTCATCAGCTGAGTATTTGGGGCTACAAGCTGCTTATAACCCCTTGACTCACCACCTGCTGATCTGTCCCTGTAGACCCAAGCTGCCCAATCTAGCTCCTGACCCCACTTCTCCCACAGGGTGGCCTGCCAGTCACCTATATTAATCATGCGTCTTTTCCAGTTGAGCTGAATTGGGGTCCCATGTACAAAGGAGCCTATTTTCTAAGAACTGGAGGCTATGTTCCCTGTCCCCAGAGATGGTTCTTAGGGCAGCTGGGGGGTCTGGCCCTACTCTTAACTCAAGCGCCTTAGAGCTAAACCACCTGGCTCATCGTAGGATGCCCTTTCTCTTCACACCCCTTTCCCTAGAGGTGTGCACACCAATTACATAAGAATACAAAAAAAGGCCCAGGAACACTGGGTTAGCGAACTAAGAAGGATTCAGATGGCTAGCCAATCCCCAAGTCAGGAGGTAGGATTCCAAGATGTGGCAGAGGATTTTATATTCAATGGAGGAAAGATGCTCCCAAAGAAAACAACCCTGGATTCCGAAGGAAAGTGTGATCTGAGGAAACAGGAAATAAAGAGCTATTTCCCTTTAGTCCACTGAAGGGTGAGATGAAAAGCCATCAGTGCCCGAACTGTGTGATCACTAGGCAGAGCCTTCACCTGTGGCCAGCCTTAACCTTGGGTTCCAGCTCAGCGTTTAGATCAGCTTTGGAATTTCTTTTAAAATTTTTAAAATTTTATTTTATTAGTTCTTGTTTTTTTTAGATCAGCTTTGGAATTTTTTAAAAATTTAAAAATTGTATTTTATTATTTTTTTAGATCAACTTTGCTACAGGTTCATGTGTTACCCAGGCTACATTTATCCTCCTGGGATTTTTAATATATGTAATGTTCTCTAGCCAACGGGTGGCTAGAGTAAGGTAAGTTAACAGGGAGGTGCCCCTCTGCCCAGAAATGGAAGAGAAGAGGATGGCATCAGGTGGGTACTGAAAATGAGAGCAGGTAGACGCCAGCTGACTATGCTACCCTCAATACAGCTGTCGAGCAGAAGGCAGATGAGGAGATGGAGTAGCACCTGCCCCAATTTGTGCAGTTCTAATGTGAGGGGGTGGGGCAGGAAGCTTCCAAATTGATAGTGATCTGCCCTCAGGATTGTTGTGATGTGGCCCTCATCTACTCTTGATACTATTCTATGCTACCTGACACTAGAAAAATCTCCTATCTCCAAATGTTCATGCTAACTCCCTTTATTTTCTCTTCTTCCAGAGGGGAAAGCAAACTAGACAAAGGTGATGCATGGGGCTATCTATATCTTTCACAGTCCCCAACAGAGTGCCTTGCACACAGCAGGTGATCAACGAATATCTACTGAATGAGCAGAACTGATTTTCTGGTGTATTTGTTCCCAAACAGCTAGAAAAAATGAAGTGGATCGAGGAGAAATGAAGTCAAGACAATGGGTCTGAGGAAACAACGCATCTTGGGATCTCAGACTTCTGTGAGACAGGAGACCAAAGGTGAACTGCCCCGGGTGTCGTGTGAGGTGGGGTGAGCAAATAAGGAACCACAAACTCTGGTATAATTGAGCTGATATTTAGTTACAAGGAGCCCAGGTTCTTGTGGGGGGCAGAAGAATGGGGCCAGGACCTCCCCATGGGCCTTTCTGAGCTGGGTAGACTAAGATTGCAAAGATGGGACCGCCAGGAGATGGGGTTGATGGCTGGGAATGTAGTTCTGGCCCAGTTTGTCCTGCTGGGGGTGATGGAAACTATAGGTCCGCCATACCAGATGGCTTGGACCTCTTTCACTCTGTAAGGCAGAACTCTGGCTCCGGCTGCCGCATGTTGGGTAACACGTAGAGGGCCACAGCCGCAATGGCCAGGAACACCAAGGGCTTCCACAAGCCAAACAAGTTCTGTGGGAACCAAAAACAGCAATGAGTGACCGACCTCCAGGAGCCTTTTGCTGCCAGGCCACACCAATTCTTTCTTTTCTTTTTTTTGAGGGGCAGGGCAGTGAGGGTTAAGTGACTTGCCCAGAGTCACACAGCTAGTAAGTGTCATGTGTCTGAGGCCAGATTTGAACTGGGGTCTTCCCGAATCCAGGGCCGGTGCTCTATCCACTGGGCCACCTAGCTGCCCACACCAACCCTTTCTTAATAGCGGCCACCTTTGTTGCAGACAGACCCCTATTGTCGTAGCCTCTGCTAGAGCTAGAGAGGGACCTTGCCGTAACCATGGATCAGCTTCTCCTACCGTCTTGGTCCCCACTGAACAAGTGGGGTTGCCTGGCCTGGACACCAACAGATTCCATGTCTGGATCTGTCTCTGACACATTTCCCTTCAGTCACTTCCCTTAGGTAACAACCCCTTCTTCAGTTTTCCCCTCTGTCAAATGAGGAAGACAACTTAAAGTGACCATGAAGATTTGGAAAAGCAAGTCCCCAGCTGTCACAGTGGTGGGGATGGGCAGAGTAGGGCAAGAGAGAAGGATAATTGAAGGAGTTGTATCTTTCACTTGTGTCTTTGGGCACGAGAAAACCCAAAGCAGTGCAGTGGTGGGATGAAGGAGCACTTGGGTTTGAATTCCACCTGTTTGCCAGCTGTATGACCACAAGCATGCCATGACCTATCTGAGCCCTGGCTGCCTAATCTGTAAAATTGGAATAATAACACCCTAGGGTGTCTACTTCATTGGCTCTTTGTGAGAATCAAATGAGATAATGTACACAAATCATTTTGCAAACCTTTGAAGGCAATTTAAATGTCAACTTTTTTTTTTGAACCAGACCTGTGATTTCCCCAGGATAAAGTGCTGCAGGAAAGAAGCTTCCCCTCCCCATATTACCTGGCATGGGCTGTGCTGCTAACGATCCAAGAGCTGCCTGGGGCACTGAGAGGTAAGTGACTTGTCCAGGATCACACAGACCACATGTATAAGAGTCAGGTAACACCTGAATCCAGTTCTTTCTGACCCTGAGGCCAGCTCTCTATTATGTTTCTTTCCCTTTCCATTCTAATATTGTTAATACTAACATTCTTTGGGGATCACGTGTGGCTTGGAATCATGGAATACCACAGTCTCTTAAGAATTAAAACCTTGGATCACTTCTTCAGAAGTACCACAGCAGATGCCATCAGATTGGGCATCTGAGGCATCTGAATGGGAAGGAAGGTACACTCATCATAGAGCCAGCCTGGGGGATAACTGGACAGCCCCCACATCCCACAGATGGACACCCTGTATAGGAGACTGATGGAAGGACATGCATTAGAGTGCCTAAGGTAAGAAGGTGCAGGTGCATTGCACTCTGACTTGTTGAATCTGATGAGTCCCTAAACTGATGAGATCCCAGACCCACCAAAGGGTTGCTCTCCAAAGGTGACAGAAGGTGGCCATAGGAGAGGGGGGACCTAGATTTCATCCTTTCCTAATACTAGTCTCCATTCTATAGTGCTTTACAATTGACAAAGCACTCACATGCATTACCTTATATGATCCTTACCACAACCCTCTGAAGTGAAGATGCCAGATGTTATTACCCCTCATAGATGATGAAACTGACTGGTTAGTTGAGTTGCCCAAGGGAACACAGTTAATAAATGGCCTAACCAGGATTAGAGTGCAGATTTTCTGTAACTTGTCCTAATACTACCTCTTTTCCCTTCTCCCCTTTCCCACCCCCCCCCCAGCCCCAGGGTGTTTCCATCCAGTTCCCCCCCCCCCCCCGGGGCAATGAGGGTTAAGTGACTTGCCCAGGGTCACACAGCCAGTAAGTGTCAAGTGTCTGAGGCCGCATTTGAACTCAGATCCTCCTGAATCCAGGGCCGGTGCTTTATCCACTGCACCACCTAGCTGCCCCCCATCAGCCATTTGAGATTCCTCCTCAAATTCTAAATCAGTGAATCTGAGAGGCTGCTAAATAGTTAGTGCAAGTGGATGGAGGCTGAAAACCTTAGGTATCCTCCTTTAAACATCTGAGTCAGGATCCAGGGAGGGGATCCAGGAGGAGGAGGAAGCTTTAGGGCAGGGTCAGCAAACTCTTGAGTTCTGAATGTCACTAATGGAGTTAGGCAAGGCCTTTAGCAGTCATGACTGGGAGAAAGCAAAAAAAAAAAAAAAAGAAAAAGAAAAAGGTGGGGATGGGGGGGGGACAGGAGGAAAGGAAGAAAGGCAAAATAAAGATGGAAAAGAACACATTTGCATATGGTGAAGAATGTTGCCAGTTGCTGTAGGTTCTGCTTGGTCCCTTGCCTGACCTTGGTTCAGCGAGAAGTTAAAATAAATAGAATGAGAGAGGCTTTCTTCACTATTTTATAGGGGTGAAAATAGGCCAGGAGAAAGACAGGTTTAAGGTCCTCCGTGAAGCCAGTGAGAATGGAGAGTCTAGGAAGACATTAGCTTCTCCTCTCCATGGCTGCATTCCCACCCCATTGTGCGTCCTGCCCAGAGTCCCTGTTCCGTGGGAGAAGCCCCAGTGTACTTCTCTCTACCCTGTGTCCCTGGGGGACGGAATGCTCTGCCTGGTAGAAGTCTTTCACCAAACCATCTCCAGTCCAGCCAATCCTGTCCTGCATGGAGAGCAAATGAATGGGAAACTGCCATGTGCTCACCTAGCATACCTCTGTGTGCCTGTGTGTGCGTGTGCGTGTGTGTGTGTGTGTGTGTGTGTGTGTGTGTGTGTGTGTGAAGTCTCTGAACAATTTTTAGGAGAAAATGAAAGCTGAAGCTGTGAGGCCTCTCCTCTTTTGAAGGACCTCTGAAAACTGCCCTAGTAGGAGTAACAGGGAGGGGGTGGCACCCGCTCTTCAGATCTCCAACCCTGAGCCCCAAGTCAGGGAGCTAAGAGGCCTCTGCATACTGGGGATCCCTGTGGTGGCAGCAGCAGTAGCGGGGCCATCTCCTACAGGGCTAACCACGGCCAGAGTCCCGGTCACTCGTGTAGACCCAGGTGGCAGCTTCAGAGTGCTACTCAGCGGGCGGCCCAGGGCAATGGAAGCAGCCCCCATAGTGGGGTCAGGAGAATCTTTTCCATTACAGGACTATGAACTCTCTCTCTCTGTTGAGAGGCGCACAGCCATTCCTCTCGGGGTTTGGAGAAGGAGCTTCAAAGATGGACAGAATCTTTGCTGGCAGCTCAGGGAGTGGCCAGGACTAGAGCTCAGGGGTTACCGCTCTGTCCGAGGCACCATGCAGAGGGAAGGGGTAAGAGCAGAGCAGCCAGCAGAAGCTGAGAGGGAGGGAGGGAGAAGAGGGGAGCCACGAGGCCCACCGGCACCTCCCTCTGGCACCCAGATGCCGAGGAAGCAATAACGAGTACCTGTGTTAGGATGAGGTCTCAGCCCACCAGCACCAGAGCAGAGCCGATATGACCACCAGGCCTACGCGAGGCAGGGAGAGGAGGGGCGGGTCGGGGTCAGGGGGTGGCTGCAAGGCGTCAGGTGAGAACAGAAGCACAGGGGACATATGAAGGTGGTGAGAGGAAGGCAAAAGACACGCAAACAAATGAAGCCAACAGGTAGTGAAGATGGCAGAACAGAGGGAAGAGAGGAAGGAAGAAATCACGAGGTTAAAGAGCAGGTGAGCGGCACCTCTGCTGCCGGGGGTGGGGGGCGCCTCAGCTCTCCCCACCTGCGGCTGGAAGCGGGTGCAAAGCCAGGAGAGGAGGCATCGCCCTGGCTCAGCACATGCCCCTCCTTCATTCCTCGAGGTCAACAACCCCGGGCGAGCTCTTGGCGCCTCCTGGAGGGGAGGGGGCCTGAAGAGGAGGAGCCACTTGACAGGGCTTCCCCTCCATTCTCCCACTGCCCTCTGCCCTGCCTCTTAGGGGCTCTGGAGCCTTCCCAGGCTCCCATCTTCCCAGCCCTATGGCTGCAGTGCTCCAGCTCAGGTAGAGCCTTATATTCTCTCTTCCCGAGAAAGCTGGGGCCACGGGCCTGCATCACTCAGACTGCCAGATGGAGCTCAGATTCCATCACAGGAGAAGGACAAGGGATCATTCCTCTAAGGGATAACCAGCATTTTTTCAGAAGGATTTACTGAAGAAGAGTTTTCTCTTTCACCAATCCTTCCCTGCCCCAGCCCCAGTTTAAAAACTGGTACTGGTAAGGGAGAAAGGAAACAGAGGGGAGAGGGAGAAAGACAAAGAAGGGAAAAGACTAAGACCCGCAGAATCCCTGAATTGGTTCAAAAATAATTCCAGTCTAGAAGGCCTGTAGTCACCCCAGAGGGGCCCCAGAGAAAAGCGGGTGGCTTCTGGGTCCTCTTTCCAGGCTGAATGAGCTCTGGGATAGCCCTGCCCAGACCTGGTTTAGTCCAATATGAAACACCTGGGATGCCTGTGTCATCTGGGGAGAGAGGCCAGGAAGCCTCTATGCCTACTTCCTGGGAGGCCCCTCCTAGAGAACAATAAGCTAGCCTGGCACCCCGCTGCTTACGAGGAGACTGCGTGACCTCGCAGGGAAGGTAGCGGCCTGGCAGGACCACGTGCCAGGAGGCAAAGGCCCCACAGACCCTGTCTTTGGTTTCTCAGGGTCTGCGGTGCTTTGGGGGTCGCTCTCCCAAGGGCTTGCCCCCCGCCCCCCATGCTGAGAGCGCTCCTCGTGCCGTTTCTTTCACCCACAGTCCCGCTGTCGGGCTCCCCACTCCCCAGCCCAGGCTGCAGTTACCTTTTTGCTCTCAGAGATCTTGATGGGGGTGCCCTCCTTGGGCTGCGGCTTGGCCAGCTCTTCGTCCTGCCCGATGTCCTGCAAATCGATCTTCTCTATTGATCCGTCCTCGAAGCAGCCGAGCTGGTCCCACAGGTCGTCGGGCCCTTCTTCCACACACTCCGTGAATTCTACATGCTTTTCTATGGGCACACATTCTTCCGGTGGTTTGGCCTCGGGTTCTGGCGGCTCCTCAGGCTCGGGCTCGGGCTCGGGCTCCGGCTCCGGCTCGGGCTCGGGCTCCGGCTCGGGCTCCGGCTCGGGTTCGGGCTCGGGCTCGGGCTCCGGTTCTGGCTCTTCCTCGATCCCTTCCTCCTCTGCGCAGGGCTCTTCCTCCATCATGTGGTGGAGCAGCAACTCTTCCTCCTCCAGGGTCTCACACAGCTCCTCGGACTCCTCTCTTTGCAGTTCACTCTGGCTGGCCTTGTAGTACAGGACCACCTCCAGCTCCTGGCTCTGTGGGCAGGGAGGTGACCGCAGGGTCATCGGAGGAGCTACCTACACCCACCCCCCTCTGCCCGCCCAGGAACCACACGGACACAAATGAAGCAAAAGTCCGATAAACAGCTGGCTTGGATTGGCATCGCCCGACCACCCCTCTCCTCCCCGGCAGCTACCAGACACGAGACTCCCTTGATGCCCCCTTCAGTGCTCCCCCAACCCCGTTTCTTCCAATGGGACTCCTATTTCAGTCAACCCTGTCTTAACAGTTGGTTCAATTATTTGAAGGAAACGACCCGGTCCACTGCCCTGCCTCTTCCTATCTCCCTATTTATTCCCCCCAGCGTAGAGACCCCGAGTTGGAGAATGTGTGGCTGGGCCCTCTGAGACCAAACCACGTAGCGGGGCATCCCCAGCCTCTCCAGACGGAACCTGGGCGGACTTGGGCATCGCCATCTTCCGCCAATCTTCCCGTGGCCGGAGCAGGGAGCGGGGCTTCTTCACCTGGGCCTGGGAACTTGTTTGAAAAAACCATATTCTGATAACTAGATCTTATCTATTTGGGTACATTTCTAAGTCTAGGCCTTTTGTTTTACGCCTTTACAGATACGGAGGTCATGAGGTGAAGAAGCCCAGCCACTGCGCCTGGGCCCTGCTCCAAGCCGCCGTAGCAGACAGCCGGGGCTGCTGCGGGGCGGGGCCTCACTCCGGGGAGGCGGGGCCAATGGAGGGGTGGAGCTACTCCTCGGCTGCTCACCCGACTGTTGGTCTTGCAGATCGCCTTGCCGGCTTTGAGGCCCGTCCTGCCTATCACTTTGCCGACGTTCTGGGTGCCGCTCTTGCACCAGTCCATGTTGTCCTTTGGCACGGCAGCCCTCTGAGCCTTGAGCTGCCAAAGCTCCTCTTGGCAGCACTGGAGCTGGCATTCCAGGTCTTCTTGCACGGCCAGAAGCCGGCTCTGCTCGTCTATGCTGGCCTGGTACTGGAGCTGCAGCTCTCGCAACTTGCACTGCAGCTCTTTGCACTGTAGATTTGGGGGGGAGGGGAAGGAGGTCAGTCAGACAAGAAAGAACCTGCCCCCTCACTCCCCACAGACACCACTTCTAGAGAGACCTCACTGCCCTGCCCCGACCTGTGTCTCAAGGAAGAGCAGACAAGAGAAAATGGGAGAAGAAACAGAAAATAAGTCTCTAAACTGGCTTTAAAATAGCTATTGACTCGAGGCATTCAGTGATTTAGACTCAGGGAGCAATTAAAAAAATATTGGTTTTAATTACATCATAATAACTAGGGGCAGCAAGGTGGTGCAGTGGATACTGTGCTGGCCCTGGAGTGAGGAAGACCTCCATTCAAATTGGGCCTCAGACACTTCCTAGCGTGTGATGCTGGGCATGACTCTTAACCCTGTTTGCCTCCGTTTCCTCATCTGTAAAACGAGGTGGAGAAGGAAATGACAAGGCACTCCAGCATCTTGGCCAAGAAAAATCCAAAATGGGGTGACAGAATCGGGCACCACTGAAAAAAAAACCAATTGAACAATATCAACAAAATAATAGCTGGCTCTTATATAGCACTTTAAAGTTTGTAAGGCATTTTACATGTCATCTCATTTGGGCTTCACAAAAACCCTGTGAAGTAGGTCCTATTATTATTATTCCTATTTGATGGAAGAGGAACCTTAGGTTGAGAGAGGTTAAGTGGGGGCAGCTAGTGGCAAAGAGGATAGAGCACTGACCCTGGATTCAGGAGGACCTGAGTTCAAATCCAGCCTCAGACACTTGACACTTAGTAGCTGTGTGATCCTGGGCAAGTCACTTAACCCTCATTGCCGAGAGAGAGACAGAGAGAGAGAGAGAGAGAGAGAGAGAGAGAGAGAGAGAGAGACAGAGAGAGAGAGACAGAGAGAGAGAGACAGAGAGAGAGAGACAGAGAGAGAGAGACAGAGACAGAGAGACAGAGACAGAGACAGAGACAGAGACAGAGACAGAGACAGAGACAGAGAGAGAAGGGTAGGTGTTAAGTGATCCGCCCAGGATCACACAGCTAATTGTCTAAGGTGGGATTCGAACTCCCAGTCCAACCCTCAAACCACTTTACCACCTGGAAGCCTCCTAGGCTATTTTTTTAAAATTGTAAATCTCCTAAGGAGCAATTGTAGTGTGCACTTCTGGCTCCAGAGGAGGTCTCAGGATGGACTGTGTAGTCAGTACAGCTGTGGGTCCTTGACCACTTGGGACTGAGCTTCTAGAGTCAGTAGAGAGGGCTGCAAGTCCCCTGGGGTGAACACACAGTCAGGGCAATTTCTATCACCCTTCTTTGGAGAAAAGGGCTGAGCTTCACCAGGAAGGAGGCCCTGAGTTTGACTAAGCCTGACTCCCTAAGTGTCCATGGAATGCAGCATGTGGAGATAAGTAAGGAGAGGAGGAAAGCCGAGGGACGTTATCAAAAAGAAATGGAGTCACGCCTTGTTCTGCTGTGGGTTCCTGCACTTCTAGTTGGGCTTGCCCAGGATTCTTCCCTCCCTTGATTGCCCTTTGCAGGGACAGAGATCCATCAATCTGCACTCACTGGTGTGCAAACCTCAAGTCCTTTTCTTGTGGGTGCCTGACCAGATTGTGATCGTTCTCTCTAAATGGAGAGTGGTGCCCAGGAGCCGGCTGGCTGGTGCCCAGCTAGAAGCCCACCCGTCTTAGCTTGTCTGCCCGTGCCCCTCCCCTGGGGGCAGTGACCCTTAGGATAAGCAGCTGCCTCCCTGACTGCGGTTACCTCAGGGCTGATCTGGGCTACAACAGGAGGGGCTTCTACTTTCTTGATATCCGAGCAGTCCTTGAGCTCCTCCTGGCAGAATTCAAGCTCCTCCTGAAGGTGGCCCAGCTTTATCAGTAACTGCATCATATCTAACTGCAGTTGGCCGTGCTCATCTTGGCTGATCACATACATGGCCTTCACTGTCTGCAGCCTGGTCAGCACACAAGCGACCACCTCCTGGACCTGTTGTAGGAGAGGGTATACAATGGGGTTCTGGGCTAGCTTCCTCCTCTGTGAGGGGCCCATACCTGGTAGCGATGGACATTCTCATGTCTAAGGCAGCACGGCTGGGTAGAGAGTGAGCCCCAGATCCCAGCCCGGCATGGGGGGAGGGGAGAGGTGGTGGCTGCCCTGCCAGCCTGGGGAGCTTCGGAAACACGGCCGAGAACCTCTCTCCTGCCCTCCCTGGCGTCCCTGCCCAACCTCTTCACCCCGCTGCTACCTCCACATCCTCACTGCCGTCATTGCAATAATCCTCCTCAGAGTAGATGCTGCTGTTGCTGCTGACATAACTCCTTCGATAGCCCCTGCTGTTGCTGTCGTAGCACCTCGGAGTCAGAGACTGCAGCAGCTGCATCTCCTCCTGGCAAAGCTGCAGGTCCTCCTGCAGCCTCTTGCGCTCTTCCAACAGCCTGCCCTGCTCCTGCTGCAGCTGCTCCTGCTCTATGTTGCTGGTCTGGTACAGCACGTGCAGCTCCTGGATCTTGTCACATAGGTCACTCAACTGCAGTAGGGGAGGCAGATGGGGGATTTCCTTAGGAAAATGTCGGCTCGGGGCAGGGCCCTTCGCCTGCTGCAGCTGCCCCCCAAGGATGCTGCACACAGTGGCAGGGCCACACACCTTGGAATCAAAGGAGGGCCTGGCCACTTGGGGCACTTTCCTAGAAAACTCGGTCTCCCCTGCTCAGAACTCCTCCATCTCCACCAAGGGAGCAAAGCCCACTTGTTCCCCTTTTCTGGTAAAAAGGCACCACCCTGATTGCCTGGCTTCTCTTGTGGGGCTCTGCCAGGCACTCTTCCTCAGGCCTTGGGACTAGCTTTGCCCATGGGCAAGAAGCCCATGCCTCAGAAGACACTGGCTCAGGGTCAAAGTCGTTCCTACTGAGAGGGTCCATAGGGCTGCCTAGGGGCTCGGCCTAGGTGAAGGCCCTTACTGTTCACCTAATGCCTGTCCTGGGGTTCCTGGACTGTTCCTCCCGACTTGGCGTCTGGGTTCTGTCACTCAGCTTGGCTAAGTGTGGGTTCTGCCTGCCCTGTTAAGCAGACTCCAGGGTGCTCAGGCCTTTCCCCCTGCCCCTGGCCCCACCGAGGATCCTAGCCTGAGTTTCTGATCTCTCCTTGGCTCTACTCCAACCTGCCTGCTTAGACCCCAGCTTCTGCTTACCTGTGCCAACTCTTGAGCCTTTCAGACCCAGCCTCTTTTCTTAGAGATGACTGGTCTCTACCCAATCCTTCCCTACTATGCTAAACCCCACCTGAAGCCCCAGGATTCACATGTCTGTTTTCTATACTGGAGGTTCTCCTGGTCTCCACCTCTTGCCAACCACTCTCCAGACTCATCTGAACCCTTTGGTCTTCTAGACGGCCAGAGCCAGCTCTCTTGGACTCTCTAATCCTGTTCCTGTCCCATCCAAACCCAGCACTGACAGTTTGGTGAGTTCTTAGAACCCGATCTACTAAGATCCCCCTGAAGGGGAAGGACTCCATGGTTCATCAATGAACAACTCTATGGATTCCTCTAAAAATGGAATACAGAGAAAGTGGACTGTCATCTATTAAACAAGAGGAGGCTCTATTAGCTTTGGTTCAAAGGAACTTACATGGCAACTAAATAGCAGATTTTAAATGCTAAACCATAGAAATGTAGTCAAAGCTAAGAGTATGTAGAGCTCATGGGATCCAACTGCTAGGTGACAGTGGATACAGCACTCATGCTGGAGTCAGGAAGACTCATCTTTCAGGGTTTAAATCTGGTCTCAGATGCTTAACTAGCTGTGTGACCCTGGGCAAGTCACTTTACCCTGTGTGCCTCAGTTTCCTCATCTGTCAAATCAGCTGGAGAAGGGAATGGCAAACCACTTCAGCATCTTTTTTTTTTTGGCAGGGCAATAGGGGTTAAGTGACTTGCCCAGGGTCACACAGCTGGTAAGTGTCAAGTGTCTGAGGCTGGATTTGAACTCAGGTCCTCCTGAATCTAGGGCTGGTGCTTTATCCACTGCACCACCTAATCCTCTTCAGTATCTTTGCCAAGAAAACCCCAAATGGGATCACGAAGAGATGGACATGACTGAAATGACTGCACAACAAAACCTTGTTTTACAAATAAAGAAACTGGGGTAAAAAGAATTAGGTGGAGGAGGGGAGGTCAGTAGCATCAAAATCAGCCCAGGGCCAACCATCTTTCAGGCACTCTCCATCTGGTGCTGGAGCTGGCTATCCTAGGAGAGCACAGCCCTCAGTGGCCCCTGGGCTGGGCAGAACGCCTTTGGGTCCAGCTTCTCCATCCGCCCCAGGAGCAGCACGGCTGGATGGGGGTCTGGTGCAGCGCTGTCTTTCAGCTTCCAGCACTGGCCCAACCATTAGGCCGGCAGGTCCTTCCTGCCCTCAGACCTCTGTCTAGGCATGGCGCTGGTGACCCGGCAGAACTCTCACTACCCCGTCCAGGAGCAGCCCTGGCTGCAGTTACCTTGCTGCTCTCGTCTCCAGACGACATCGTTTCACAGGGATTCTCCGTCTGGCTCTCCCTTAAAAGTCGAAACTCTTCCTGCACCTGGGCTTGCTCCCTCAGCAGCTGGTCCTGATTCTCCACTAGCTTTTTTTGCTCCTCCTGCCGGCTCTGATAGGAGGTCTGCAGTTCTTCCAGCTCTTGCAACTTTTCCAACAACTCCTGACTCTGTAGGGGTGAGGTGGAAGGCAGGTCACCAGGAGGCGTCTTTGCCCACTCCTTTGCCCGATCCCTTCTGGGCGCCGTCACTGCCTGCCTCAAGGATGCCTTTGACCAGCCTGGCCCGTGTGAGGGTGATCCACCTGGTGACCTGCTGCTACCCAAGATGGAGAATAGAGAGGTATCCCCGCAGCAAGGGCCACCGATCTATCAGGGGTCAAGTTCAGAAAGGCTGCATAAGCCTGAACCACGTAGGGGGAGCTGCCTCTGCTCTTTCCTGGCCAGCCCCCTCCCCACTCCCCCACCCCTTACCTTTTTGAGGAGGAGGCTGGGTTTAGGGACAGGGAAGGAGAGCTTGTGCAGCTCCTCCTGCAGCTGCCCTTGCTCCTCCTGCATCCGCCTCTGATTCTCCAGGAGTTCTGCCTGCTCAAACTGCAGCTGAGCCAGTTCTTTCTGGCTGCTGTTGTACATTTCCTGCAGCTGCTTCAGCTTAGACACCAGGTCCTCACACTGTGGAGGAGAGGTGGATGTTGGAGCTGGTCACCCTGGGGCCAAGCCTCAGCCAGAAAGCCCTGCCTCTCCTGCCCTAGGCTCACCTCTTGTGAGGCTTCCCTCTTGTACCCGGCCTCAGGTCAGCCCTTAGATCTCAGGGAGGTCATAACAACCATCACCAGCTAGTGCTTTCTCTCTCCGTATCATCTCAGATGATCCCCACATCAACCCTGTGAGGTCAGTGCTACTACAATCCCAGTTTTACAGATGAAGAAGCTGAGGAAGACAGAAGGCCAGTGACTTGTTCAGGGTCACATAACTAGTAGGTATCTGAGGCTGAATTTGAATTCGGGCCCCCCAGTGCTCCCTCCACTCCACGCTTGGCTGCTCTGAACAGCGCCTAGTTCTATGTGGCGCTGCCCTTCCGGTTCCATTTGAGAATGGGCAAACTGGGCCTTCCTTTCTGTCCATTTTCTTTCTCTGTCCTTTTACCTTGATCTGAGAACTCTGATTCCTGAGGAATGTTAGCCTGTCCATCCTATAAATGACTGAGTAATCCCAGTCCCAGAGCAGCACAGCAAGAAGCATTGGGAGGAGGGACAAGGGCTAAGTGAGGGCTTGGGGTGGGAGGCTTTAAGCAGACAAAGTGAGGTGATTGGCACATTCTAAAGAAGTGACCCTTTGGGGCCACTGGGATGACTGGGTGTGGGAGCAGCCGTGGACACTGCTGCCACATGACCCTCTCCACTGATAAATCAATCAATCAATCTACAGTCTTTAATGAACATCTTATCTCTTTTTCCAAACCACTTCCAGATCTCTCCATCGATATCAGCCCCCAGAATGCTGAAGGGGCTCAATACAAGACAATTATCAATGCCAGGGCACCTTAAAAATGATGGGGAAGAGGTGCAGCTAGGTGATGAAGTGGATAAAGCACTTGCCCTGGATTCAGGAGGACCTGAGTTCAAATCTGGCCTCAGACACTTGACACTTACTAGCTGTGTGACCCTGGGCAAGTCACTTAACCCTCATTGTCCTGCAAAAAAACCCACCAACCCCGCCAAAACCCTAAAAATGATGAGGGAAAAGCAAATGTAATAAAGCCTCCTTGATTCTGCTTAGAGCCCTGCAAAGAGGACAGGTAAGAGGCTCTATCTGAAAGGGACAAAGGAGCAGTAGAGGAAGGGGGACAAGCCAGCCCAGAAGTATCCAAAGTCTCTGAAAGGGCTAGGGATAGAACCTGAATTGTTTAATCACTAGATTCGGAGCCTTGGAATGACCCTCACAAAGCCTGGCTCTCTTTCCCTCCATAGTACTCCCCTCAGCAGGCTACCTATGGTCATAAGGTCTGCACATAGGACATGTATGTACATGCTTCTCCTTGCACCAGCAGATTATGGCTGTAATAATTCCACTCTATCTTTCTGTGAAACCCTGGCAGCTAGGTGGCAATGAATAAAGCATAGGGCTTGGAGTTGGGAAGACTTGAGTTCTAATCCTGCCCCAGACACTTAATAGCTATGACCTTGAGCCAATCGTTTAACTTCTATCTATATGGTTGTTTTTTTTCATCTGAAAAGTGGGGATAAGGATAGCAACCACTTTCTAGGGTTGTGCTTTGCAAACTCTAAAGTACTAGATATGTGTTAACTATTACTGTTGCCTGTCTAAATTTCTGTCTGGCAGCTAGTGGATAGAGTGATAACCTGAAGTCAGGAAGACCTGAGTTCAAATCCTGCCTCTGACACTTACTAGCCAAACCCCTTAACTTCTGCCTGCCTCAGTTTCCTCAGTTTTTGGAAAAAGGCTAAGAAAAGCCCCTCTCTCACAGGGTTGTTGTGAGGATAAAATGAGACGGTCTCTGTAAGGTGTGAGGCGCACACTGCATTCTTGTCCTTATGGTCTATGCCCCAGATTTTCAGGATTGCAGATTGCAGAAGTTAGGTGCAGTCCCCCCACTCCCTGGCACCCCAGGTGTCCCTTGGTGCTCCAGCTGGAACAGTGTCATCCTCCTTTGTCTAGCTGGAGAGTCTCTGGAAGGCTCCTCACTCAACTGGAGGAGCTGGCTGGGCTCAGCTGTTTGTTTCCTACCCAGCTACCCCCCAGGCTACCTCCCTGCTTCCTTGGGGGTGGGGATCACCTTGGTGGGCCTCTTCTCCTCAGGCTGCATGTTCCTGAGCATCTCCACATCCTGCTGGCAGAGGTCCAGAGCCTCCTGCAGCTCCTCCTGCACCTGGAGCTGCCGGGCCTGCTCCTCCTGACTGGTCTGGTAGAGCATTTCCAGGTCCTGCAGCCTGGCCTCCAGCTCCATGTTCTGTTAGGAAGGAGGCACTAAGGTCACCTTGGGAATAAGCTGTTTTTCACCTTATTCTCTCCCACACCTTTCCTCCGGTCTTGTGACCAAAAAGGCATTCTCTGACCTCTCCAGCCTCCTCTTTGCTTCTAGAAAGGGCCACCGAGAGTGGGCCAATTCCCAGCATGCCCTAATGCACAAAGAGTGTGCAGCTGCAAACAGCCCCGAATCTCCTCCTTTTGCTCATGACTCCAAGGGGCTCTCGCTCCCCCACCTCCCACAGAACCCCAAAGAGCAGGCTCCCTCACCTCAGACTGCCTTTACCTTCTCAAGAACCTCTTGGTTGGCAGCCTCCATGGCTTTGAGGCGTTCTACCTCCATCCCACAAAACTCCAGGTCCTCCTGTAACTTCTCCTGCCTATCCAAGAGCCGACAGTTCTGGTCCTGGCTTTTGCGGTAGCGACACTGCAATTCTTCCAGCTTGGCCTTCAGCTCCTGTAGTGGAGGAGGGCTTTGGGCAATGCAGTTACTCTTGGAGGGCCTTCCCTGTCTACCCCTCTTCCTAGTTCAGTCTGGGGGCCTCTCCTTCCTCACTTGTCTGGCCCTTTACTTAATTGGCTGGGCGTCTTCTCTGATGCACATACCTAGATAGGGCTCAGTGATCCAGGCAGAGCTGCGTGGATCTATGCAAAGGTGGGCATTGGTGGTTAGCTGGAAGCAGCCCAAAATATGTGCCCCACCTTTCCTTCGGGCCCAAGTGATGCCAAAGACCTCCCGCTGACTGATCCTAAGGAACTCCTCTTTTCTATTTGCCGCCTCCCCCAAAACCTTAGGCAGGAGAGCCCTACCTGCCCCGTGGCCCTTTGCTGCTGTTACCTTCTCATTTCTGTTGCATTCTTCCAGGGATCCCCTCTTAATCATGAGCTTCCGCTGCTCCTCCTTGCTTTCAAGAAGCTCTTCCTGAAGCTGGTTCCGGGCCTTGATGAGGTTTGCCTGCTCACACTGGCTCTCCTGGTACTTCTTCTGCAGCTCACACAGCTTCTTCACCAGGTCCTCTGTCTGTGGTGGGGAGGACACGTGCAAGCACAGTTACCATGAGAGAGGGCAGGGCCGTCCATGCTGCTGCTTGCTTGTTCCTTGGATGCAGACACCTTGAGGATCTTCCATGATATGGCTCCAGCACCCAGAGGTGATGAGAGCTTCCAGAACGCAGGATTTCGTGGATCCCATAGGCTAAGGTTAGCAGCATCTGGCCCGGCCTCGAGGCTCCCTCCCTCCCTCCCCTGAAGGAGTCCCTTCTTGCCCTTCCCTCTACCCCTGCCCCAGAAGGGGTTACCTGGCTTTTGATAAGGGCATCCTGGCAACTTTTGAGCCGATGTATCTCGTCTTTACAGAGCTTCAGCTCCTTCTGAAGACGCTTCTGCTCTGCCTCACTGGCCTGATGCACCTTCTGTAACTCTTGCAGTTCAGCGTGCAGGTCCTTACACTGGAAGAGGGATGGAAGGGGGAGCTAGCGAGCACAGGAAAAGGAGCTTGCAGGATGTGTGGTGTCCCCTTTATTAGGAAAGTCACCCCAGTAGATAGCACAGCCACCCAATTAGACCCTAAGTGCCTTCACAGCCAGGACAGGGTGAGTTTTGGGCTTTGTGTCCCTGGCACCCAGTACAGTGCCTCATACAGAATGGGTGTTTTTTTTTTTTGTTGTTTGTTTGTTTTTTTGCGGGGCAATGAGGGTTAAGTGACTTGCTCAGGGTCACACAGCTAGTAAGTGTCAAGTGTCTGAGGCCGGATTTGAACTCAGGTCTTCCTGAATCCTGTGCCACCTAGCTGTCCCTGTGGGTGCTTTTAAAAAAAAACACAACTCCTCGAATAGATCTGGGCCACAAGAGAAAAGAAGGGAAGTAAAGGAAGGCATCCTACCTTGTTCTGCATCTTCTGCACTTGCTCCTCAGCACTCTGAAGCTGTTCCCGAAGGCGTTCAGCTTCTTCATCATCATCCTCTTCATCGTCATCACAGGACATGATATCCACAAACATATCTATTCCTGAAGTCTGAGATTCAGCCGTTGACATCTCCTTCTGTGACTGCAACCATCTTTCTGCCACCCTCATTTTTCTGTAACCCACAACCCCAAAGCCACATTGGGACAGTGTTATGCCTGGCATTACCATCTGAGGCGGCACAACAAGGGACCCAATTGTGATGAAATTCTCAAAATGACTTGGCTAAGTGACTAGAGGCTAGATTCCTACAATGCTTCGTCCACCACAATCTTCACAGGCTGGTTTGGTCCTGGGGTGGATCTAAGCCCACTGGCCTAAGATAAGCTTAGGGGCTTAGCTCAGGACCAGTACACCCCCACATGTGGAAGCCCTCCCTTGACAGGCTAAGTCACTGCTATACTACCTACAAAAATAGAGATTGAGTCTGAGCTACTTTGGGATATACCTCAGGAACAGATCAAATCTGACTCCTAGGAATACCCTGAATGGAATTCAAATCTGAAAATTGGTTCAGGGTGTTAGGGGTCCTCTGTACTTGGGAGGACCTGGACCAGAGGGAGCTGGATGCTCAGGCATATCTCCATCTTGATCTCTGTATCTACACCTGTTGGGTTACCCTGGAGCTGACCCACCCTCTAGAAGCTGGGGAGATATTCACCTTGTCCACTCGGTTATAATACCACCTACCATCTTGTTCTAGAAATCCCTAGAAGACAAGCCTAGGGCAGCTGCACAGAGGGTTACAGAGAGGCCAGGCTACCTGCAGTTCTCCAATTGGTCCTCACTGCAGTACCTCTGGGATTCCATCTCCTCCAGCTGTTCACACAGGCTGCTGTTACTCATTTTCAGGGCATGGTATTCCTCAGTCAAGAGGTTGCAACGGTCTCGCAACTGTTGCAATTCCTCTGTGGAGAGCAAACATAACAAGAAAGAGACTGAATTCTAAGCAAAGTGGTGCTGATAGCCAGCTTCAGTTTTCTGCATCTAGAAAATACAAGTGGAAGCTCCCCAGCTCCACTGATGCCCAGGGTCATAAGGAAGATTGAAAGTCAGAACTCAGAGCTCCTTGGAAGACAAGACTCAGGCAAGACAGTGTGGCTATTGTTCCCTTGTAATCCCTCTTTTTTGTGTGAGGTAATTGGGGTTAAGTGACTTGCCCAGGGTCACACAGCTAGTGTCAAGTGTCTGAGGCCATATTTGCACTCAGGTCCTCCTGACTCCAGGGACGGTGCTTTATCCACTGGGCCACCTACCTGCCCCGCCCCCCATCCTTCTAACACATCTTCAGAAGCCACCACACTGACTAGTTCTGCAAATTCTATGAGCTTCAAGAAGTTTAATCCAATGTTAGCAAATTCTTTCAAAGATTTCTTCTAACATCTTATCACGACTGTGTTGAAAACAGCTCTTTCCTTCCTTTTGGCCATTGATGCTCTTCAGAGCTCTCAGGAATAACAAATGGGATTCCTTTTCTCTTCTCATTAAGAAATAGGGCACAAGTAAATTGTAGAGGTGATAAAGATGGACCAGAGCGGAGCGGCTGCCCCGTCCTCCCCGCCACTGTACATGAACAGAACAAATCTAGATATCACCCATTAGCCTGATGTGGGCCATGGGATTATCCTCTATGGTTCTTCATTTTTTGGCTCCCTAGGAAGCCCTTGAGCATGAAAAGGGGGGCCCAAAGGAAAGGAGGGTCTCCGAAACCTTTGGAAGATTCGGCCAACCTTTGATTGGCCCTCTAGAAGCTCAGAGAGCCTCAAGAGCCAGCCAATATGGTGGCTTCTGAAGACGCGTCGGAACATGTCTAACAACATGTTATTCTTGTTTACTACTACCACAGACACACAACTATGTCCATCTTTGCTTGTATTTAACCCATGCTGGGGGCAGCTAGGTAGAGCAGTGGATAAGGCACCAGCCTTGGATTCAGGAGGACCTGAGTTCAAACCCAGCCTCAGACACTTGACACTAGCTGTGTGACCTTGGGCAAGTCACTTAACCCCCATTGCCCTGGGAAAAAAAAGAAGAAAAAAAAAAGGTATTTAACCTATGCTGCCTTATCCTAACCTCATACTTGCTGCAGCATCTGTCCATGTTAATGCACTGCCGCTGACTTCTCCTTCATCTTGGGCTCAGAATTCTTAGGTAACATTGTGGAGTACAGGGGCAGCTAGGTGGCGCAGTGGATAAAGCACTGGCCCTGGATTCAGGAGGACCTGAATTCAAATCCAGCCTCAGACCCTTGACAATTTACTAGCTGTGTGACCCTGGGCAAGTCACTTAACCCCAATTGCCTCACATAAACCAAACAAACAGACAACAACAACAAAACATCGTGGACTACCAAAATAGTTCCCCACTCTTGAGGCTATTAAGGGCCTTTCACTGCTGTGAAGGTTTGTTCAGCTTGGCTTTAGCCCACATTAGGTCATAGTACTGTGCTTTCCTGAGGCCCAGATAATAAATCTGTCCTCTTATGTTCTAGGTACCAGCAGAGAACTGGAGGTGGCCTGAGGGCTGAGACTTACTGAATTTGGGGGGAAATCCCTGAGTTCGAGACATCCCAGGAGCTACTCCGGTCAAGCTCTTTTCCCTTCTATCTCTACTCTCTACTTTGGTAAGAGCTGCTGAGGCCTAAGACATTAGACTGAAAATCAGGATTAGGCTCAGAGACCTCTACAAGACTGCAGGCAAATGGCTACAATACCTCCGCCAAACAATTTCTCGGCAAGGCAAGTCAGGTCAGTGCCCAAAAGCTTTCAAGAAAACTTAGGCCCTGGCCACTCCCTCTGTACTCCAACTCCTGGCTTCACTGCTGACTGTCTGGCTATAGGGTAAGATTTCTCTTATATTCTTTTTTGGGGGGGGCAGGGCAAGGAGGGTTAAGTGACTTGCCCAGGGTCACACAGCTAGTAAGTGTCAAGTGTCTGAGGCCAGATTTGAACTCAGGTTCTCCTGAATCCAGGGCTGGTGCTTTATCCACTGTACCACCTAGCTGCCCCAATCTCTCTTATATTCTTGAGTTTGATCTTAAAGTTCTATCATGGTGCTCACAGTATACAGTCTCATGCTACTTTCTACCATTATTCTTAGGGGCAGCTAGTTGGCGCAGTGCATGGAACACTGGGCCTGGAGTTGGGAAGATCTAAATTCAAACCTCACCTTAGACACTAACTAGCCATGTGATCCTGGGCAAGTCCCTTAACCCCTATTTGTCTTAGTTCCTCATCTGTAAAATGAGGACACAGTGGAGAATGAAATAACAAACCACTCCAGTACCTTTGCCAAGAAAACCCCATGGACAAGGTCCATAGGGTCATGTAGAATTGGACATGATTGAATGATCAAACAAGAACAATGACTATTCTTCATCTCTCCCCTGGTAGATCTTGTTGACATTTCTTGCATGGAGAGAACCTTGAATCGCCTGTATTTCTAATCCTAGCTGCCATTGTCATTTGTACTTTATCCAAAGATAACCTTCCCTAGAAGCCTAAAACCAGTGGTCTGCGTTCAGAGGTCCTAGACTTTGGCCAGCAGTCTTGCACCTCACCCTAAACGTAGTCCCCGGCTGCCTCACTCTGCTTAGCTTGTCCCCACCCCCTGGCCTAGCGGACCAAAGAAGTGCCCCGTACCTTGCAGTAAGCTCACATCTGAGAGGACCAAGCTCTCAGACTGATCAGAATCCTTCAACTGGATCTCAGATCGCAAAGAGTTGATCTCCATCTCGTACTCCTCCTGGATGCGCTCCATGCCAGTGAGCTCGGAGCGCATGCGGCACAGGTCCTCCTGCAGGGTGGCTATGTCACCCTCGTGCTCCACGGCTGCGTCCTCGGCCGCCTGCCGGAGAGTCTGGATCTCATCGTGGGCCATCTGCAGCTCCTGCTCGATGTCCTTCAGTTCAGTCTCTTTCTCTTGCTCGAGTATGGAGATCTCCTCCCTGAGGGACCTTAGCTCACCTAGGAGAGATGTATGTCGGGACTGTCAGAGGAGGGTCACACCGACCTGCCGGGTCCCCTGAGAAGAACTAACTTGTTTCCCTCCTGTGTCCTCGAGGCTCCCCAGGCTTGGCCCTCTGGAAGGGAGCAGCTGTCCCCAGGGTAGGAGAAGGAAGGTATTTACGAGCTGCCAGCCAAGATACTAAGAATGAAAAGTCAGGCCTGGACCTCCTCTTTTTCCTGCTCTCCCTATGTCCTTCCCAGAGTCACCCAAGTAAAGCAGAGATGCAGGCCCCTCGCTAGTCAGTGTGGGTGTTCACAACAGATCACGGCTGCTGTGTACATGCTGTGGCCACTCTATGGGGCAATGGGCATTGAGTATCCTAGACCTATGCAAGGAAGTGTCGGGATTCCACAGAATGTGTATCTGTGCAGTAGCGGAGGCCCTGTTGTCTTTGTGGCTCACGGGCCAGATGGGCCGGCCTGAGCCCAAGACGGCTTCTGCCTGAGATCTTTTTGCCTCCCAGTTTTATTTAAGCGAATTAGCTAGTGCATATAAACTAGGTCGCCAATGCCAGCCGCCTTGGTGCTTCTGTTGTGTGACTGACTGGCACCACTCTAGACATACTAGGGCTCATAGTAGCAGGCTTGGCTGGGCTGAAGGCAATTATGCATTTAGATTAATGTGACCTGCACAAATGTAATAGATTTTTTAACATATGCTATACTACTGAGAAGCTTGGATGCTGCTGATCTAAGGACTTCTATATTGTTATCCGTAACTGCTTATCTTGAAACAAAAGAATTCTAATATTGGGAGATTAAGGAAGAACTCAGAAATTGGGAACAGAACTACAGGAGCAATATGGGGAGAGCTGGGTGGCTTGGGGTGGGGGTGCGTCATCTGTTTGACAAGTATTTACTAAACAACTACTCTGGGCACAGAGTGAGCTCCTGAAACAGAACAAACAAAATAGAAGACAATCAAGGAGCTTCAGAGCTATAACTAGGACACTGCAACCAGGGCTTTGTCAATGTGCCCAAAGTTAGAGGGCACTGACAGCTCTTGTATCCCTTCAGCAGTAAGTCTAGAGATAGGGACTGGACTTGGGATTTCAATAGTATGAGAGGAAGTGTCCTCTATTAATTCAGGCCAGTACCTTCTCTATCACTTAAGAGAGTTGTCAAGGGCACAGAGAGGTTAACTTGCCCAAGGTCCCACAGTCAGTGTGTGTTAGAGGTGGGACTTCCTGACTACAAAGTCAGTCCTCTATTCACTACTACCAAGAGTAATTCATTAAAACAGGAGGCTACAGGATGGCTCGAGTCCTCCCCAACCGCCCTCTCTGACAGCCCTGGGAAGGTGAGCTCCTCCCCAGCCTGGTCCCACCCTGCTCCCTACCAGCAGTGCTCTCCCCTGGGCAGGCTTCTGGAGAAGGAGCCCTGAGCTGTCCCGGCCTCTGGCTCCCCACCACCAAACTGGATCCCTAGGTCTATGGTCCCCTCCACCGGCCCTCCCCCCAAAAAAGTTTTCTGTAAAAGTGAATTGGAGGGACCTTTCCTGGTGCTTGACCCAGGCATGTTTTCGATGCTTGCCTCAGTTCTAGAACTCAGTGTTAGAATGGACAGTATTGGCTCTGAGGAGCTTATGGTCTAGTTTGGAACACAAAACACACACAAGTGAGATATCTAGAGCACAGTCGTAAAGCAGCAACATGCATCAACATAAGAGTACGGTAAGCACAGTCTGGACAGATCATTCCTGAAGGGAGGGGCTGGAGGGCAATGAGCACAGCAGAGCAGGGTCATCCAGAGAGGGCTTCTTGGAGGAAGTGAGTTAAGAACTGAGTCCAGAATAGAGTGAGGATGATGGACTGCCACTTATTTTGGGCCTCAGTTTCCTCATCTGCCAAATGAGGGGGTTGGACTAGATGGCTTTGAAGGTCCCCTCCAGCTCTGAATACTAAGGTGGGGAACGGCACGACCCATGCAGGGAGCCACAAGATTGTTGGGACCAGGTTGAATGTGGTGAACACAGATAGGTGGCGCCATGGCTTGATGATAGAGTTGATGGAGTTTCTCCAATGCATGCCTGAAAGAGAGCCTAGAAAGCACTTCTGTTGGCCGAGACGCTTGACAGAATCACAGAATTTCAGAGCTGAACAAGACCTGCGACTGTCTACTCCAACCCCCACTGGAAGTCCCGTTGGGACACCCAGACTGCTGGAAGACTTCCAAAGAGGGGGAACCCACCGCCTCCCCAAACGACCGATTCCACTTTCAGACAACCCCGATTATTAGGAGCTCCTCCTCCCAATAAGCCTAACTTTGCTTCTTGGCAACGTCTACCCATTGCTCCTTGTTCCTCCCTCTGGAGCCAAGTCTAGCATTTGGATCTCTCTTTTACATGACAGATGCCTTTCAGGACCATTCTCTCTCTCTCTCTCTCTCTCTCTCTCTCTCTCTCTCTCTCTCTCTCTGTCTATCTCTCTGTCTCTCTCTCTTGCTCACTCGCTCTCTCTTTTTCTCTTCTTTTTGCAGGGCAATGAGGGTTAAGTGACTTCCCCAGGGTCACACAGCCAGTTTTTTGTTTGGTTGGGTTTGGGGGGGGGGCCATTATCTCTTGCCCCTTCCCCCCCTCCCCCTCCCCCACCAGGCTTTTCTTCTCCAGGTTAAACATTCCCAGTTCATTCAGCCTATCCTCGGATGATAAGGATTCCAAGCCCTTCACCCTCCTATATGTCCTGCTCTGGGCGCTGTCTAGCGATGTCCTTAAATAGTGGCATCTATAATGGAACCCAGTATTTGGGACATTTCTTCTTAAATCCTCTTCCTCGAGGTTCAGAGACTCAGGCCCAGATGTCACCCCTTTCTCTCTCCTTACTGTTCCAAAATGATCCCAGTTGCCTCCTCCCACCCTTTTGGGGGTCTTGTATGTGCAGCTACTCCCTCTGTCCCTTCTTTCTCCACCCACAATTTCCTTGGAATCCTTGGAGCTAGAAGGGACAATAGAGGTTATTTACCACACACCAATACATTTAGATCCAGAAGGGACCTTACAAGTCATAGAGTCCTCTTAGAGATGGAGGCCCAGAGCCTTGCTATCTGAAGTGGGATTTAAATTCAGGTCTTCTCCACCCCAAGTCATTCACAGTCTAACCTCATTGACTGAGGAAGCTGAGGACCAGAAGTGGCATGAGTTGGCCAAGGTCACCAAGCTAGCCAGCTGGGAGGAGAATTTGACACCCAGCTTCCCCAGTCCAGGATGCCAGGCTCTCTAACTCCATCCATATCGGCTCATATATATATCTGAGCCCCTCCCCTCTCTCCTACAGAGTGGAAGCTTCTGGAGAGAAGGGCCTGTTCCTTTCTCTTTTTTTGGTCTTTGTATGCCCAGCAACCTCGTGGCAGGCTTACTGCTTGTTGACTGACTGACTGATGGATGGATGGGAATATAAAAGGAGGGAGCTGGCCTAGGTGGGCTCTAAGGAGGGTGGCTAAGGGGGTGGTCCCTTCCGTCTGTAATTCCTACGACCTTCTAACGCCGGCCAAGGTGTTCTCCACCTTAGAGCTGGAGGCAGCGTGGGGGGCAAGCCGGGCAGGAGCGGGGGCACTGCAGCTGGGGTCAGGCTGAGAGTTGGCAGCGTGGAGGGCTTGGGCGGGGCTTTGACGCTGGGGGTGGGGCTTGTTTGGGAGTTGAAGGGGGAGGGGCTTCTCCGGGAGTTGGCAGGAGTAGGGCGGGGCCTTAAGAGGGGCGGGACAGGACGAGATGGGTCTCCGAGATGGTCTGTGCTGATTGGCGGTAAGGCGGGGAGTGTCTGCCTCCGGTGGGGGCTTTGGGTCTGGGTCCCGGGGCGGAGAGTCGGTTCTCACTCACTGGTCAGGGACTCCATCGCACCGGCCCGCCTAGTAGTCTCCTTGGGGGGAACCCCCCCCGCGCGTGGCCCTCCCAGCCCCGTGGGGCTATGGCGGCCGCTTCCGGCCGTCCAGGAGTCCGGCCTACCCCCAGGGAGCGCGCGCCCCCTGCGGGCGGAAACGGGCAGTGAACGGGCGAAGAGCTGGAAAGAGGAGGGAGGGGGAGGAGGGAGGGAGAGAAAAGAGAAGAACGCTCTGCCGTCCCCTGCAGGGATGTATGTGGTAGTGATGTCTGACCTGTGAGCTGTGTGTGTGTGTGTGTGTGTGTGTGTGTGTGTGTGTGTGTGTGTGTGCGCGTGCTCGTGGGTAGGAGTCAAAGGGTGTGTTCAGGGCATAAAGTGTGTAGACTCAAGCTGGGAAGAATCGTGGAATTATATGAGCTTAGAGTTGGAAGGGATCTCAAAGGTCATATAGTCCAACCCACTCTCCTCCCCCATCCCTTTTTTTAAACATGAAAAAACTGAGGTCCAGGAGAGATTCAAGGATTTACTCAAGAGCACACAAGGGAGTAAGTGGCAGAGCCCCTTCGGGTCCCATGATCAACGTCCCACTTAGACCAGCTGGTCATCAGTCTAACCCTTTCATTGTTCAGGCCTATAGCCTGACGATATAGATAAGTAGCAGTCAAGTCAACAAGCATTTATTAAGTGCCAACTGTGTGCCACACACACAGAGGCACATTGGCTGAAATAGAGATTTCAAACCTAGGTCTCCTGCCTCCAAGGACAGTATTTTATGCTGCCTCTCCTCATCTCATTTGATCTTCCCCATAGCCCTTGGAGGTTGGCATAGCTGGTATCATTCTTATTTTACAAAGAAGGAAACTAAGGGCCTTGGAGATAGTTGAGCTGCTTGCTCAAGGTCATAGAACTGGTAAATGTCAGAACTGAGATAGAAATCCTGGTCTTTTGACTCCAGGGCTAATTCTTTCCTCTACAGCTTCCTCAGCTTCAGACTGTGTGTGTGTGTGTGTGTGTGTGTGTGTGTGTGTGTATACTCCAAAGATATTTTTATTCTTAGACCCCAGGGGCCAGTGGACATGTAGCTGTGGCGTGTGCATGGGTCTGTAGGGGCATTGGATCTCTGCCTGAAGCCAGCGATGCTATGGGGTCACCCATAGTCAGCAGCTATAAATATACCCAGAGTTCTGGCCCTGTGCCCCATTGCCTGGGAGCAGGAGAACCAACTGCATAGATGTTATGGAAACCACATGAATGTGTTTCCTGCCTGAGATCATAGGGTTATAGGACTTAAAGTTGGAAGGGACTGTAGAGATTCGATTCAGTAAGTATTTTTGAAGGGCCTAGTATGTGCAAGATACTGTAGCAAAGTCATCGATGTCACAAGAACATCCCTAGAGATAAGAAATGTGAAGCCAAGGGAAACTAATCAGCTTGTCTAAGCTCATCCTGGGAGTAAGCAGCAGAGCCGAATTTGAACCCAGGGCCACTGACTTGAAATGCAGGGCTCTGGCCACTAGACCATGGTTGCCTCACTGTCTCCCTTTTTCCCACCTCTGGGCCTTCTGTCATCATTTCCTTTTTGCCGTTCTTTGTTCCTCCCTTTGCCCTGGCTGGCTGATTTCTATTCCTGCTCATCTCTTTGTTGTCTCTGTTCTTTATTTTCCCCATTTCCTCCTCCTTTTGTCCCATACTGGCCCGCCTCCCTGTGGACTGCCTGCTCTGAAGCTCTTTTCTAGGACATCTCCCAGAAATTGGAAGCTGGAAGGAGTCAACTGAAGCTGCCTTGATGTTGCCGTGGGATCCGGAACACCTGCCCTGCTGCTCCTCAGAGATAGCTGCCCGTGGGAGCTGATGGGAAGGGATTTCTAGGTCAGCCATTGGACTCCTGGTAGCTAGAGAGAGAGCCCCTCCTTGATTGCACAGTTTTGGAGCCTGTGGGCATTATTGATTCTGGTTGGCTCACTTGCCCTATCCCAGATTCCTTCTGAAGAGAAGAGAGGGGCCAAGGAATGTGACTGGGCCAAGATGGATGCAGCACTTCTCATTGCTTGAAGGGAAATGGGAGCTGGAGTGACCCTGCCCCTACTCCTAAGTCACCCCTCCCAGCATCCAACTTGTTCCCTCACCTCCCTGGTACCGATCCAGACATCGAAGGAGAATGGATGAGCTAGAGAAAAGGGGGCGAGTGGAAGCGAAGAGGCAAAGAAGAGAAGAGGAAGTGACGGAGAGGAGTTTCAATAGAAGATGGGTGACTAAAGAGAGAAGGGCCAGGGGAAAAGAGCTAAGGATGGGGTGGGGGCGGGGGTGGGGTTTGAAAAGTGGAAGATGAAATCCAAAGGGACAGAGGAAATGGGAGGATAGTGAAGAAGAGGTAAAGAAAGAGATCATCTTGGATGATGAACAAAGCAGTACAGGAGATGGGATTAGTTCCTGGCAAAATGGTCAAATGACCCCCCCCCCATTCCCCTCCCCTTGCTTCATCCATCAAACTCTGGCATTACCCTGCAGTTTCTGGATCTGCTTGGTGAAGGTCTCCGCCTGCTGGGCACTGGCTAGTCGCTCATCCTCCAGGAGTCCTGAAACAGAGACCAGGAGTGGGCTGAGGGAGAGCCCAAGGCCGGAGTGCTTCCATCCCTTCCTGCAGGCTCCCCCTCAGGAGCCTCACCAGATGTGGAAGAGGCCAAACTTCAGGACTTGGAGGGGCAGAGAGCTGACGAACCAAGACTGCACTAACCTTGTAGCTCAAGTGAGTCATCCTCATGCTGGCCAGCCAGCTCCCGGGTCTCTTCTAGCTCAGCCACCAGTTGCAACACCTGGGCCCTCAGCTCCTCCAGCTCAGTCTCAGTGAGGCTCAGCCCCCGAGGCTTGCCTCCGTTCAGGGACCTCGCATCACTATCCATCTGCTCCTCTTTCTCTTCCTTTTTCTCTTCCTCTCCCTCTCCTTCTTCCTCTTCCTCTTCCTCTTCATACAGAGCTGGGAGCAATACTTCCCCTGTGAGACAGACCCCCCCAACACACACACATACACAGCATCAGGGTCACCTTTTTTTAGCTGAGATCTCAAACTTGCAACTTGTTACACCAGCCAAGGTGACCAAGTAGAGGTGATGCACTGGTGCCATCTGCTGGTCCCCAATCAGTCCCCCCCCAAGCAGTATCTGTAGAATTGGGGCTCAGGATAATTCTCATCTCTCTCCCCAGACCTTCCTGGAGTTTGCTGACCAGTTTCATTTGGGAGGAGCCTCTCACAATGATAGGCTCTTTGGGGAGGCTTCAAGGCATGGGCTGAGAACAGTGAAGGAAAGCTCCCCAGCCCATGGCCACCGAGCCACCGGGCCACCTGGCTGCTTCTAGTTTTGACTCCTGGAGCTTGGAGCAAGTAAATAGAGAATCTGAGCGCTGGAAAGAAGTTTAGAGGTTACTGATGCCAAGCTCTCATCCAGGTCAAGAATCAATTCCCAGGACATCTGCTTGAGCACTGGCCTAGGGAAATTCAGACTTTGTGGATGCCAGCTGGGGTGAAAGAGGCATCCCTCAGGCTCTAGCTAGGCAAATGTGGGATCACAGCCTACATGTTAATATGTTCCTTAAACAGAGTGTAGGGAGGGATTCGTGGACACTGGTTAAATGGTAGCACCAGCAGACTGTGGCCCTGTGACTATGACTGTGCCTCTTCTATCAAGAGAGCCTTTCCATTGTGACGCCTTCCTTCCAACCTGGAAGGTCTAGCTGTGGGAAGAGGGGAGCATTTGCTCGAAAGGCAGACCACCATTTTGGGGATGGGGGCAGATAACTGGTCACATCGTGGGGATGAAGTGAGGACCGGTTCCTCGGGTGGAAAAGCTCATCAGGAAGTCTTTTGCTGTGGCATGGTTTCATCCTAACAGGATAGACCCTAGTTAAGCTGGGTCTGTTCAGGAAGCAGTGAGGGTAGACCTTCAAGTATTTGCCTCCCCTCCTAAAGCCTTAGGGTGACAACTGGTTATTAGTTTGAGGTGAGGAGAGTTCTGGGAAAAGCTGGAGAAATGATGGGGTCAAGGCTGAGAGCTCCAGGGAGAGGGAGACGGGAAGTTGAAAAGTAGGAAGGGAGAAAGAAAGCGTTCTAGGGCAAGACGACTCACCATCCACAGTCTGGCCCCAGCGCTCCAGGGACCCCCAGCATTGGCCTTTCTTCCTCTCACAGCCCTCAGGTCCCTCCCAGGACCCTGCAGGGGTCACTGGAAATCCTGTGGAAAGAGAAGTGTGAGAGGCAGAGGGAAGGCTCCTTAAGCCATGGGTGTTTGAATCTTAATGTAAATCCAAGCATCTCCCCATTCCTAGCTTCCATGTTCCCCCATCCCCCCAACTACGACACCTCTGCTGGTTCCAGCTGCTCTACCCTCTCACCCCCAGCTCTGGGGCTAACCCTGGCCCTACTGTCCTCCCCATTCTATCCCAGGTCCCCACCTCTGCTGCTGCTTTCCGCCCTACCCCCACCCCCACCCCCATCCCTGCAGCTGACTCTGCCTCTGAACACCCCCCATCCTGAGTGAGCCCTCATCTTTGCTGCTGATGGTTGCCCCACTCCCAGCTCTGCTGCTAATCCCCCCCCCATCAACACAGGCCCCCAGCTCTACTGCTTCCATCTGCTCTAGCCCCAGCACAGGTCTACTTCCAACCCTGACTGGGACCCCTTCATCTTACTGTAGGTCTCCACTTCTGCTGCTTCTGTCTGCCCTACCCTCTGCATCCAGCTCTGCTGTTCAGCCTGACTGTGACTCCCCTCTACAACAGATCTCTGCTTCTCTTTGCCCCACTCCCCACCTCTAGCTCTGCTTCTGACCCTGACTCTGTGAACACCCCCCACACCCTAACACAGAGGACCACATCTGTTTCTACTGCCCCACCCCAGTTCTGCAACTCACCCTGACTCTGTGAATGCCCCCCCCAGCCCCATATCTTCTCTCTTTCCTTCCTCCACACCCAGCTTTGCTGCGGACAATCACCTCTCTCCCCTTTCCCTGCCAGTTCTAGCTTAGGTTCCCATATCTACTGCTTTTGGTCTCTTATATTTCCAGTTCTACTACTGACTCTGACTAGTGATTCAAAACTGACCAGGTTCTGCTAAACCCAGCTCTCGCTCTCTCTCTCTCTCTCTCTCTCTCTCTCTCTCTCTCTCTCTCTCTCTCTCTCTCTCTCTCTCCATGAGCCCAGAGAGTGTATATTTAGGAAAGAGAGCAGAAGGAAGGTAGAGGAGATGCAGGGAAGGGGAGAGAGGAGGTGAAGAAGAAAAAGCTGGGGGGGGGGCGGTAAGGAAGGGGCAGTGGGAAAAGGGGGTTTGGTTCTTTGAACTGGGAGTCAAATCCCATCATCACCATATTAGCTAATTGTCTCCCTCCCCATCATCCCCTCTTCCCTGTGCTTAAGGCAAGAAGGGGCAGAGGATCTGTGGGGACAGAGCCCGGGAGGTAGGGGAGGTGAAGCGGCTTTCCACAGGGGCAGGTGGGACACGGATGACAAAAGCCCCTCCGAAGGGGAGGGGTGAAGCAGCGGGTCTGGACGTGCGCGGAGGGATGGGCGGGGGGGGGGGGAGAGGGATGGGAAGATGGAGATCCCGGCCTGGGGAGGGAGAGAGGGAGGCAGAACTGCGGACCGAGAGGAAGCGTTGAAGGGAGGGCACAGACTGGGAGAGGAAGGACGGCTGGAGGGGAGAAGGAATGGAGAAGGGTTAGGGGAGCAGCAGCCCTGACCTGAGCACTGGCTGCCCCGGCTCCCGGCTCCCGATCCATCCCCAGCTTCCGTGTCCATGGCCGCAGCCGCTGCCCGCGCCGCTCAGGGCTGAAGCCGCAGAGCCTTGGGGAGCAAGGGCGGGAGGAGAGGAGGAGGAGCTGCTGGGAAGGCGTGCAGAAGGCGGGGACCTAGCCCAGCCCCAGCAGCTCCCCTCTTCTCTCCAGAACCCCCCCTCCCCAGCCTACCTGACGCAACCACTACCGGGGTGGGGGGGCAGAGCCTCTCTCTTTTCCCGGGGTCCCAAAGAGCCCTCCTCCTCCTCCTCCCCCCGCCCCGGACCCTTAACCCCGGGCTGCCAGCCTGGCCTGCTCCTAGGAAGGCGAGGGTCTCGCACACATTCGTGGCTCGGGCGGGGGGCACTCCGCAGCCTTGGCCCCAACAAGGAAGGACGGGACAGGGTCGCGGGTCAGCAAGCCGGGAGCTTGGCTGGACTGCTAGGGCCAGTAACCGCTTCGGAGCACTGCTGTAGGAGAGGGTCCCCCCCCCCAACCTGGAGTCAGTGAGCAAGAAGGAAGGGGGTCCACCCGGAGGACCTCGGGGACTGGGAGACAGAATGCTGGAGTGTCTACACTGTCTGCTGCCAAGGCAAGCCCTAGCACCCCTCTAGTGTGATGTTCCCATGATGGAATAGCCTTCCCTGTGTTATCCAAAGCAGAACATCCCCCCTCCAAGTCCAAAGATCCCTGGTCCCTGGGCTTGTCCTGTTCCTGGGATGCATCAGGGCTGGAGAGAAGACGTTTCCAACGGGGTTCTCAGTAGTGCTGCCCTTTAGGCAGACCAAGTGGGGAACATGTGGAGGCCTGAGGAGAGACACCTGGAAGTGACCCTGGGACTTCCTGGGTTCCCCCCTTCCCTGCCTCCCATCCATTCTATAGTCATTCAGGGGGCCTTTTGGCCCACTCCACGGCCCTTTGCTACATGGGATTTCGCTCCTTCGTTTATAAACCCTAAACTGCTACTTTGTTCTTTCCCTAATACAAATCATTAAAGACCTGTCCTCAAAGCAGCAACTTTATTAAGTGCTGGCAATACAGAGCCCGCTGGGAGGGACCTTATGGGTTATGAGAAGGAAACTGTATACATGGAAGAAAGTTATGAAACCCAGGGCAGCTCCATGGCATAGTCCAGGGATGCTTAAACTTCCCATTCACAACCCCTTTTTACCTGAAAAATGTTTACAAGACCGTTGTATACAAATCAAACATTTACTGCCATATTTTTGTGACCCCACATTCCATTATGCGACTCCCATATGGAGTTGTGGCCCACAGTTTCAGAAGCTTTGGCGTAGTAGCATACCAGGCCTGGAGTCAGGAAGACTCATCTTCCTGAGTTCAAATCCTGCCTCAGACACTTCCTAGCTGTACGAGCCTGGGCAAGTTCACTCCACCCTGTTTGCCTCAGTTTCCTCATCCATAAAATGAGGAAATGGCAAATCATTCCAGTATCTTTGCCAAGAAACTGCCAAATGGGGTCACAAAGAGTCTGGCATGACTGAAAACAACTGAACAATAACAAATAAATATATTCAAAGTAATTTCTGGGGGTAAGGACAGGTCTGACTTTGCAAGGCAGCTTTGTTGGCAGTAGAAGAGGCTTCAGAGGGTTCAGTGGAAGAATCGGGAGAGTGGCCCAAGAACAATGCAGGGACAGGATTGGTGGGGGGAGGGGGTGTTGCAGGAGCTTTGGCCCCCACAGGCTGCAGGTCAGAGTCATAGCTGTTCTGAATGGATGCCAGCCAGTGTAATAAAGGTAATGTTGATGGACACACACTCAGGGGCAGGCAGGGCAGATGGCCAGGCTTAATCTCTTCTGATGGCTTCGGCAGGATTGGTGAGTCCAGGCTGGTTATAGAGTCAGGGGAGGCACAGTAGAGGTGCTCAGCCCTCAGCCAGGTCAGCTGTCCCCAGTGCTGAATAGATGCACAATGGTCATTGTCCATTATAAGGATTATGTATACGTAGAGTCGGGTTGTTTCATGTTTGTTTGTTTTGGCTTGGATCTGTGGTTTCATCAGTAGGGATCTCTTTCTACCAATGCCAACCAATCTGCCCCTTAGCCTTAGTGAGGTGCCTGGGACTCAGAGGTCCCTGATTTACCCAGAATCCCACAAGCAGTATGTGTCAGCGGCAGGTCATGAGGCCATGCAATCAGCCCTCTCTCCACTCTCCTATGCTGCTTTTTCACTGTACCACGCATGTGCCTGCATGTGTGCCATGCATGTGCTACTGAATGTTTTCACATACATGATCATATTCCATTCTCTGACCAACCCTATCAAGTAAGCAGGGTAGATGCCATGTTACTCATTTTCCAGATAATGAGGCCCAAATGGGTCAAATGATCTATCTAGGGTCACCCAGCTAGTTAAATGGCAGACTCCAATTGAAAGCCAGGCCTTCCAACTTCAAGCCCAGGGTGCTCTCCACTAAGCCCCAATGCTTCTCAATTTACTGAGTATCAATATGTTCCAGGTGTCGGTAGCCTTCAGGACTCTACTGCTGGGTTCACCTATGGAAGGAATTGATAACACAACCAGAAAATGGCAATACAGAAATAGACTCATGACCATAATAACACACACACTCTATTGTATCAGTACTCACAGAGACACACGGGAACAGGAATTTCCTCTGGGCCCTTCCAGGTTCTCAGATTCACGAATCCTACTCTTGTAGCATGTGTGTATGGAGTTCAGAACCAGAGCTAGCGGAAGATGCCTGGAGTTAGGCTTCAGGTGGATAGTGGAGAGTGCTGACAGTCCCACCCTTGGCTGTGATGGCCTCATTTCTTTTTTTTCTTTTTTTTTTTAAAGTGAGGCAATGGGGGTTAAGTGACTTGCCCAGGGTCACACAGCTAGTAAGTGTTAAGTGTCTGAGGCTGGATTTGAACTCAGGTCCTCCTGACTCCAGGGCTGGTGCTCTATCCGCTGTGCCACCTAGTTGCCCCAGATGGCCTCATTTCATCAGAACTTCTTTCTCCGCTTGCCTCGGGCCAGGGGCTCTTCCTCCCTCTTCAGCAGCTTAGACACCTGGGAGCATCCCCTGGATCATTTCCTTGTGCTGGGGCCACACTCTATCTAACCTTCTCTTCTGCTGCCTCTCCTCCCCACTCCCAGCCCACTTGCTGCCCCTTGCTCAAGGTTCAGAAATGCCTAGTTATGGCTCTGATGCAGTCTGTCACATAAAGGCACAGTTCCCCAAGGTTCCATGTGCATATAAACATGAAAACAGATCTCAGTCCTTCAGTTTTATATGTTTCATACACTCTGACACACAGCTTCTGCCATATACGCAAAGTCGTTTGTTGCTAGGGTTAAAGAGGCTGTGAAAGGATTGGATAGGCCAGCCAGTCCTGAAGGGCACAGGCCTTTTATTTGACTTGCTTAAGAGAAGGCTGTGGAGCTGACTTGATACTCAAGAAGCCCTAAGTGGGGAGGGCAGAGGCAAGGAGGGAAGGGCAATAGGGTGGCCCCACTGCACTGTGCTAAACTCTTTACAAATATGACATTTGATCCTTACAACAACCCTGGGAGGTAGTTGCTATTATCTCCACCTTATAGTTTAGAAAACTAAGGCAGTCAGAAGTTGTGTCTTGCCCAGGGCCATACAACTAGTGAGTATCTGAGGTCAGATTTGAATTCAGGTCTTCCTGACACCAGGCCCAGTACTCTAATCACTGTACTACCTACTTAGCTCATTGGACTAGGGAAAACTAGACCGACTTAAAAAAAAAGACTTTCCAGACTAAAACATATGTGTGCATGACACAACCTGATTCCAACCCAAAACCTCTAGTGGATTAATTTCAAGCATACAAATACCATGTTTTATGTTTAGAGAAACCTGTCCCACACAGAGTCACACAACTGGACCTGGTGGTCCCAACTCCCAGCTTGCTAACCTGGCTATACTCTCTTTACCTTGGTCTAGCAACTGGGGCATGTCTGGTTAATTCTGTGTCTTCCACAATGCAGGGGTCCAGACTGGCCTTGGTTTGACCCTAAGTTAATATCTTGAATTTATTCAGTATCCTGTGCCTAGGGTAGAGGTCACCTCATTCATCTTGAGCTTTTTGAATTCCCAGAGATCTCCAGAACCAGATATGCTGAGTGATGGGGTTTGAGCTTGGTTCATTATAGGATGGCAAGACCAATCAGATTAGCCCCAAGGGGCTCCACTGGCATAAGCGAGAATTCAGGAATAATTCCGTTCTAGCTCACTGCATGGGATATATCTTTGAGAGGCTGGATTGACTACTAAAGCTGGTTCTGAAATCCAGTCCTCTTAAAGACAGACTTTTAGGGCTGGATCATCTAGTCTAACTTTCCTCTACCCCCCTCCCTTTTTCAAGTCAGGAAACTAAGGCTGGGGATGGTGGGGTGGTTTGTTCAGTCAGACAGCTATTATTGGAAGCAAAGCTGGGATCAGAACCCAACTCTTCTGACACCCAGGGTAATGCCCTATCCACCACACCACACTGCCTCCCTGTGGGATGACCACAGGGGATGACCTAAACCTGTCATCTCAGTAATCTGCTCAGAGAAGAGTTGGTTCTAATAAACTCCATCCCCGTAGTCAGGGGCTCATCCTCCCTCCTAATCCTATCTGAGCAGCTCATCCTTCCTGTAGCTTCGAGAAATTCATTCTTTCCACTGTCTTCATCTGTTATGCTGCCCCTCAGTTGCTCCCAGCATCCCTTTGGGTTTCACTCTTGCAATTGGTCTTTTTTCACACCAGTACTTCAGCTTTGGTCTCCTCTTCTGGCTCACTTAACTTCTGTCAGTCTCTTTTAAAAAAGGTTATGGGGGTGGGGGTGGGGCAGCTAGGTGGTGCAGTGGATAAAGCACCAGCCCTGGATTCAGAAGGAACTGAGTTCAAATCCAGCCTCAGACACTTGACACTTAATAGCTGTGCGATCCTCCTTGGCAAGTCACTTAACCCTCATTGCCCTGCAAAAAAGGAAAAAAAAAAAGGATACTGTGAATCACCCACAGGGAGATCAACCCAGGGAAGCACAAGGTCTGATTCTCCATCCTGACCCTCCTCACCCTCTGACTCCTAAGGGAAAATGTTTTGGCCAGAGTTAGCCAGTTTAATCTCAAGCCATACTTGTCCTATGCCTGTCTGGTCTTTAAGAAAGAGGCATTTAGTTATGGTGAAAGCCCAAGATATGCATGGGGAAACTCAGTGGCAGTTTGTGACCCTGAAGTCCTCAGTATCATAGAACTGGTGCTGGAAGGGACCTCAGAGGCTGTGTTGACCAACCCTCTCATTTTATAGATGGAGGAACTAAGTCTGCTTTTCCTCCAAATGTCAATAAAAGCAAAATAAAATGGGGCTCGTCCGGGATTTGAACCCGGGACCTCTCGCACCCTAAGCGAGAATCATACCCCTAGACCAACGAGCCGGTGATAGAAACAGCTGTCCAGATGTGGTTTTGCCACATCATCAGCATCCAAGCCTTCTGCTAACAGGCGGTTGCTCCCTCTCTCCTTCCAGCCTACCTGGCTCTCAGCCCAGGCCTTGGCTGCACTCCGCCTCACTCTTTGAACTTTCTCCCCTCCCCTTCCAGCTTCAGTGCTACAGTCTGGAGATTCATTGCTTTTAGATGCTAGTGTTTGTGTATATATTGGTGTGTGTGTGTGTGTGTGTGTGTGTGTGTGCTCGTGCGTGCACTGAGACTGTGGGGGATGAAACCTAATCCATTGGTCAGACAGCAAATGGATCTGTTTCTAAAAGATGTATAGGAACAGAATGAAGTCATAACATCCAGTAACTTCTGTAGAACTCCTTTCCCTTCAAAACTCTAGGAAATGAGTTTCATTGCAATCTTCTATACTTAAATTAGGAATTGAACCTATAGACCAGTGGTTCTTAGACATTTTCTCTTCACCTCCCACCATACCCCCCCAAAAAACAAACCCCAAGCCCAACAAGTGTTGCTATCAGCAACTTTAACACTTTAACCCAAGACCTTAAAAGCTTAAAATTGTTGAAGAAGTAGGCAGTGGTGATTATGTGAAAAAAGTAGGATTAAGAAATATGATCAAATTTAAAAAAAAAGAAATATGGAAGGGGGCAGCTAAGTGGCACAGTGGATAAAGCACCAGCCTTGGATTCAGGAGGACCTGAGTTCAAATGCAGCCTCAGACACTTGCCACTTACTATCTGTGTGACCCTGGGCAAGTCACTTAACCCTTACTGCCCTGCAAAAAGAAAGAAAGAAAGAAAGAGAAAGAAATATGGAAGTACACATAGAGAAGAATATGATCCGGTGAAATGAAGACTGACTGGGGGACTAGGTATCTACCTAATTCTCATGGGTTATAGATCATTCTACCTGCCTTAAGCTTCACCTGTCCCATTTGTAATACCTATTCCATCTACACTACAGTGGATTGTTGTGAGGATCAGAATAAGATCACGTGTATGAAAATATTCTTGAAAACTATAAAGCAAACTATTGTGAAGACAGCACCCTGGAAGAAAATGTCCCAATAACTTCCACTTGTTTCCCTTAAGGGTTTAACCAGAGAAAGATGGGAAGCCCATTCAGAACTTATTGTCTTCTTAGATCTACAGTTTGCTTCCTGCAATTTTTTGCTCTCTTCAACCCTGAACATTAGCTGACTGGCAGATATTCAATCAACAAGCTATCAGTCCAGCATTTATTAAGCAATTGCTATGTGCCAGGTGCTGTGCTAAGAATACAGATATAAGCAATACAAAATATAAAGGATATATATATAATATAAATATATGGGATTTATTTATATATAAATAAGGGATATATATGGGATATGTGTGTATGTATGTGTACACACACATATGTATACATACATATATAGACACATATAATATATATACACACACACATACATGTATAAGGGATGCAAAAAAGGGCAAAAAAAAAATAGTCCCTGCTCCTAAAGAGCTGGCAAGAATTATGCACAAACAATATATACAGGAAAACTTGGGGGGTGCTCTTAGAGGGAAGTAAGACTTCAGAAGGCTTCTTACTGAAGTTGAGACCTGCTCTGGACTCATATGGAGTTCAAATTGATCTTTTGTGTGTGTGGGGGGGGCAATTGGGGTTAAGTGACTTGCCCAGGGTCACACAGCTAGTAAGTGTCAAGTGTCTGAGGCCGGATTTGAACTCAGGTATTCCTGAATCCAGGGCCGGTGCTTTATCCACTGTGCCACCTAGCCGCCCTCAAATTGATCTTGAAGGTGAACCTGATCCCACACAGAGACTTCTTTCTTTGTTAGTCAGTCACATAGCATTTAAGTGCTTGTTATATATCAGGTACTGTGGTAAGAAAGGCAAAGAGGTCCCTGCCCTTAAGGACCTTACTCTACTGGGCTTAGGCTGCATGCAAACATGTAGATAACTATGTGCAACCTAGATGCGTACAGGATAAATCAGGGACAATCCCTGAGAGAAAGCACTTTGATGAAGACCTGAGAAAGACTTCTTGTGGCACTTTGGCTGAGATCTGAAGGAAGCTGGGAGATGGGGATGAGGAGGCAGGGATGGCATTCCAGGCATGGGGGACAGCCAGAGGTAAATGTGCAGAGTTTGGAGATGGGGTATCATATGAGGAACAGTCAGGAGGCCCGTGTGGTGTCACTGGATTGCAGAGTACATGCGTAAGGTGTGAGGAGGTTGGAAAGGGAAGAAGGACTCAGGTTGAAAAGAGCTTCAGATGCCAAACCAAGAGTTTGATAGTTGATCCTGGAGGTAAAATGACCTCTGTGGCTATTTATGTTCCCAACCTTGAAGTACACCTTGGGATGGAGAATATCTTTAAGATAAAGCTTAGCATAGACTTATAGCTCAAGTATCCCCCAAATAGGTACTCAGTGTACAAGATGGCTATTGGCTCTATATTTTCTCCACCACAAAAGAAATACTTAAAAAAACTCCTAAGAGCCATTGAACAAAGACTTAAAACATAAACCCCACTCCCTCCCATGTGCTCTCCCCAAACAGTAAAAGCGCTTTGTTGGGTCGGTGAACAGATGTCTCACTTTCATCTCAGGCCTGCACTGTCTGAGTGACTCAGGGAACAAGCAGCTGCTGTTTCTTATTCCTTCCAGGTTCGGGCCAATTTTTTTTGGGGGGTCCTCTTCTTCTTCTCTGAAAAGGGGCGTCATGGCAGGAAGCACCCCCTACTGGCAGCTGGCACTCACCAGGGAATCCATAAAGTGGCCATCAGTGCTGTAAACGTTCATCTCTCCAAACCACTGTTGGTTTGTGGTTGGTTCTAGATCCGTGCTCGGGGAAGAGGTGCTAAGGCAGAAGGCAGCCAGGAACCCAAGCTTGCCTGGCAGACATGTTCTCTTCGTCACATGCTCCAGCTGCCATTGCCACTGGGGACAGTGAGAAAATGGGGAATCAGGGAAGAGACAGAAACCCCCTTGTCCCTTGGCTGGAAGGACTGGGGAGAAGCAGGAAGAGTCCCAATGTACAGCGCTCGAAAGAGGTCACAGCCTATTCGGTGGGGAGCTTCCTCCTCACTTGGTGGATACCCATTCAATCCAAGTCCTGTCTTGGGAACCAAGGGACCAATCAGGAGTTTCTGGGTCACACATGTACTTTACGAAGGCCAGAGCCCTTGTCCTCACAGAAGAGGGCCAGAGAGTATAGCCGGCTTCATGGGAAGTATGCCGGCCTGCTCCAGCTACACACACACACACACACACACACACACACACACTGTGGGGGGGATGGGAGGCACTAGCAGCTGGAGGGATTAACATAGGCCTCATATAGATGATGCTTGAGCTGAGCATCGAAGGCAACTAGAGATTCTTAGAGGCAAAAGTAAGTGGGGGGACAGCTAGGTGGTGCAGTGGATAAAGCACCGGCCCTGGATTCAGGAGTACCTGAGTTCAAATCTGGCCTCAGACACTTGACACATACTAGCTGTGTGACCCTGGGCAAGTCACTTAACCCCCATTGCCCCACAAAAAAACAAAAAACAAAACGTGAGTGGGGAGGGCATTTCAGGGATGGGGACAGCTTCTGCAAGAGCATGGTGATGGGAGATATACTTGCCGTAAGAACAGCAAGAAAAACAGTTTGGCTGGATCAGTGTGTATGTGTGTGTGTCTGTGTGTTTGTGTGTATATGTGTGTGTTTGTGTGTCTGTATGTGTGTGTTTGTGTATGTGTGGGGGGTGGGGTGGGGGGAATAATGGATAATGAGCCAGGCAGGTAGGCCAGAGCCATTGTGAAGTGAGGTTTGTGCAGACATCAAGACTTGCAGCACCATGTGGAGAGAATACTTACACATCTGGAGCAGACATCTAGTACCCTTGTGTGTCCTTCCCACAAGCTTCTTTAGAAGTTTAAAAGTTCACTTTTCAGTTTTGCTACTGGCCTCCACTTCCAAAAAACATGTCTTTGGTTTGGGCTCCTTCAGCCCCTGTGACCACATTCTACCCACAATGACCCCTTACAGGCCACTCTAGTCTCCCTCTCTCCCATCCTACCATCCCTGTTACTGAAACACTGAGCTACCAGTGAACCTGCTTGTTGTCTTTATCAGCCCTCCATGTCTATGTAAGGGTAAAGCCAGGCAGGTGCAGATAAGGTGGGAGAAGGCAGGCCTGGGAGAGTGCCTAAGTCCTGGGAGATCTGAGGGTAGGGAAGGCTTTGTTTCCCAAACCATAATGCGTGTGGCTGTGGCCTGATTCCTGGCCTCCCCTGGTGTATCAGGAAACCGCTGGATTTGCAGGCTGACTGGAGGCTCACCTGGGCAGACCAAGGCAGTCTCTGAGAGGGTCTTCTGCAGAGCAGTAACAGCCACAGGGAAGGCAAAGTACTTCAGACACTGCTCAATTTGAAGTAGAAATGCAAAGGCCTACAGGGAAGATACTTATTTTTCCTTCCCGGAGGACTTCTTTTAGGCTTTTATTCCCTGAAAAACCTTTTTAAAATTATTGTTGTTTTCTCCTCTGAAAATTTCCAAAACTTTATGTTTCAAAATATAGCAAATATGATACTTTTTATGAGCAAACCAAATTATATCTAATATATCACTAGGTCCTCACGCTAATAAAATTACTTTAGAAAGACTTTGAGGGCAGCTAGGTGGCTCAGTGAATAGAGCACCGGCCCTGGATTCAGGAGGACCTGAGTTCAAATCCGGCCTCAGACACTTTACACACTCACTAGCTGTGTGACCCTGGGCAAGTCACTTAACCCCAATTGCCTCACTAAAAAAAAAACAAACAAACAAAAAAGAAAGACTTTGAACAGTGGTCTGTCCAAAACCAGCCTGAGTAAGTGTGGACAGGCTCATCTCATCATTGAGAGGTTGGACACAAAGTGATTGATTTCCTGTCCACAGAAACCCATGGAATGAATAAACAAATAATGTTGGTTTTTTTAATTGTGTGTAGTATGGAACAGAACACTGCCTGTGGAATTATAATGACCAAGTCTGACCTTAGAGAAGAAATGAAAAAATGCATCTCCCTCCCTTCCTCAAAGAGGTAGGGGACTATGGGTATGTAACACAAATTATGCCATCAGTCTTGGTTGATGGACTGAACAGGTCTTTTTCTTTTATGTTCTTTGTTACAAGGGATAGCTCACTGGGGAGGGGGTTGGATAGAAATATGATTTAAAGTGAGTGTGATATTAAAACCAAAAGATAATACTACTTTAAAAAATATATATGTTGGGGGTGTGGCTAGCTGCCCCCAAAATGTTTATTATTTTTAAAATGTGGAGGGGAAGCTAGGTGGCACAGTGGATAGAGCACTGGCCCTGGAGTCAGGAGGCCCTGAGTTCAAATCCAACCTCAGACACTTAACACTTACTAGCTGCATGACCCTGGGCAAGTCACTTAACCCCCATTGCCCCACCAAAAAAAAAAATGTGGAGCCATTACAAAGGTTCATTCTTAGGTAAGCATGGAGGAATGAGCTACATTGGGACTAATTGGTTTCATTGACCTAGGGAGTGCTGGGAACTGAGGGCTACAGAATGCAGACTCCACATAGGGATGTCTGAACTGGAAAGACTTCAGAGAAGAGCAGGTAATTGGGAGCTACCAACACTTCTCTCCAAGGAAATCATCCCCTCTGGTCATACCACTGGTACTTCATCTACTAGTTTTGTGAATTTATTTTTTTCAATCTTAATAGTATTTAATTTTTCCAGTTACATGTAACTGGAAATAGTTTTCAAAATTTCTCTTTATAAGATTTTAAGCTCCAAATTTTTCTCTTTCCCTCCTTTCTCCACAAGACAGCAACCAATCTGATATAGGTTATGTATGTGCAATCATGTTAAACATATTTCCACATTATTAATTTATTTTAAGGATTGTGATTGGGACTGATGGAGGTAAAAGAAAAGAAACATCACTTAGACCGTTCCCTTTAGGGGCAGGCTGGAAAATGTGTTACTACTGCTTAGAGACAGCTGGTGGTACAGTGACTAGAGTGCTGGGCCTGGAGTCAGGAAGATCTGGGTTCAAATCTGACCTCTGAAACTTACTAGCTATAAGACCCTGGACAAGTCACTTAACCCTTTTTGCCTCAGTTTCCCGAACTGTAAAATATGGATAATAACAGTACCCACCTTGTAGGGTTGTTGTGAGGACCAAATGAGATCATATTTGTAGGCACTATAGAAATACATCTTACCTTTCCTCCCCTTCTTTGTTATTAACATGCCTTTTAATAAACCTACACTATGTTTATGCCTTGTCATCCTTGGTTGCTTACAGCAATCTAGGTTCTGATGCTCCCAAGGAGACTTCTGGGTGGGGAAGAAAATAAGCCTATAGAGTTATTATCAAGGGACCTTCAAGGTTAAACTTGGTTCTTTGAGCCCAGAACTTCAGTCATAGGCCATGGGTTATATTTAGAATTATATTGACAGGCACAATGTCTGAAGGAGGCACAACCTTCACCAACATGAAACCCTAGCTCATACTATCTGTAGGCTCTGACTCTATTGGTTTTGCCTGTCAGCATAGTTCTTTTATGTATATATAAATATATATATGTATATGTACAATCACATTAAACATATTTCTACATTAGTCATCTTGTGAAAGAAGAATCAGAGCACAAGGGAAAACCTCAAAAAAGAAGGAAAAAAACAGTCCAAAAGTAGAAACAGTGTGGTTCAATCTGCATTCATAATCCACAGGGTTTTTTTTCTGGATGTTGAGAACATTTTCTATCATGAGTTCTTTGAAACTGTTTTGGATTGTTGCACTGCTGAGAAGAGCCAAGTCTATCACCATTGTTCATCATACAATATTGCTATTACTGTGTACAATGTTCTCCTGGTTCTGCTCCTCTCAGTCAGCATCAGTTCATGTAAGTCCTTCCAGGTTTTTCTAAACTCCTCCTGCTCATCATTTCTTACAGCACAATAGTATTCCATTACATTAATATACCACAACTTGTTTAGCCATTCCCCTATTGGTGGGCATTCCTGCAATTTCCAATTCTTTGCCACCACAAAGAGAGCTGCTATAAATATTTTTGAACATATGGGTCCTTTTCCCTTTTCTATGGTCTCTTTGGGATACAGACCTAGCAGTGGTACCGCTAGGTCAAAGGGTATGAACAGTCCCATAGCCCTTTGGGCATAGTTCCAAATTGCTCTCCAGAATGGTTGGATCAGTTCACAGCTCCACCAACAATGCAGTATCGTTCCAATTTTTCCGCAGCTTCAATATTTATTATTTTCTTTTTTTGCCCATATTAGCCAATCTGATAGGTGTGAAGTGGTGCCTCAGAGTTGTTTTAATTTTGTCAGCATAGTTCTAGTCTCTACTTTAACTTAATTCTATGTCTAGGCCAATAGCTTGGGCCAATTTAGTAGTCAACTCTGTTTCTTCTCTTGGTTGAAATCCAGCTTCTTTTCACTATTAAAAACTAGCATTTGAATTGGTCCAACCATTCAGGAGAACCATTTGGAACTACGTACAAGGGGCTATAATGCCATGTATGCCCTTTGACCCAGCAATACCACTACTAAGTCTATATTCCAGAGAGATCAAAGTAAAAGGGAAAGGACCTGTATATACAAAACTATCTATAATTGCTCTTTTTGTGCTGGCAAAGAATTGGTAATTTAGGGGATGCTCATCAGTTGAGGAATGGCTGAATAAGTTATGACATGTGATCATAATGGAGTTCTATTGCACTATAAAAAAATGTTAAAAAGGGGAATGGGTTCAGAAAAACCTGGGAAGACCTATATGAACCGATACAAAGCAAAGTGAGCAGAACAGGGAGTACATCATACGTGGTAACAGTAATATTGTAACAATGACCAATTGGGAAGGATAGCTACTCTGATAAATAAAATAATCCAACACAATTCCAAAGGACTCATGATGAAAAATGCTGTTCACCTCCAGAGAGAGAAAGAGAACTGATGAACTGATTGCAGATTGAAACATTTTTCACTTTTTTTGTTTTTCTTGCTTTTTTGCAATATGGAAATATGTTTGCATAATGTCGCATGTATAATTGATATCATCTTGCTTGCCTTTTCAGTGGGTAGGGGAGAGGCTGTAGGAAGGGAGAGAGAGAGAACTTGGAACTCAGAAGAAAAAAAATGTTAAAAGTAGCGTTTGTGGATAGAGCACCAGCCCTGGATTCAGGAGGACCTGAGTTCAAATCTGGCCTCAGACACTTGACACTCACTAGCTGTGTGACCCCGGGCACGTCACTTAACCCTCATTGCCTGGCGCGAAAGAAAGAAAGAAAGAAAGAAAGAAAGAAAGGAAGGAAGGAAGGAAGGAAGGAAGGAAGGAAGGAAGGAAGAAAGAAAGAAAGAAAGAAAGAAAGAAAGAAAGAAAGAAAGAAAGAAAGAAAGAAAGAAAGAAAGAAAGAAAGAAAGAAAGAAAGAAAGAAAGAAATAGCATTTGGACAATTTTTTTAGATTTCCCTTTGTGAACCATAATGATCCCATTCTGTGGTGCTAGGTTCTTCACCCTTTTCTGTCCCTCTGACATTTCAGTGATGGGGAAAATCACAGGATTATAGAATCTTGGAGCTGGATGGGACTTCGGATGCCCAACTTAAACCTGAACAAGAATCAGAATTATTCAGCACCTCCTAGGTGTCTGGGTAGTTGTACCTCCTTGTGAGGTGATTTCATTCTGTCTGGGGAGACAACATGTCAATGTAACACTGACTGCCCTGGCCCGTAGTGCCTGAAAGGTCAGATGTTACATTTCACCCTCCCCCAGGCTTTTTCATTACTCTTAAGGTGGTCTGGAGGTGTCTAGGTTCTCTGTAAATGACTCCAGTCCCCACTGATGGGGTTCCCTCTGCTACAGGGGGTGATCCCTTGCACCCATGTTCTCTTTAACCAGTAGCAGTTGGAATAGCTTTTACAAAGGAATATTTACTTCAAAAGCTGTAATCATAAATATACGAACACTCCCCAACATGTGGGGCTTAATCCCCCTTTCCCTTTTTACCATCTCAGTCTTTGGGGAGGGGATTAGGTTCATAGTTCATAGTTCATAGTTCATAGTTCATAGTTCATAGTTCATAGTTCAGTTCCTATATAGAACAGTCCCAAGTTCCAAGTCCACAGCCTCTTTGGTCTCAAGTCACAGACACCCTGGCTTCTCTGGTCAGGACTTCCCTGACAGGCCAGTGGACTATACCATCTTGCCTGCAATCCTTATTCCAAGACCAATATGACTAGAACTCCCAGGTCCAGGGGGAATCTTAAAACTGAGGACAAATAACAGAACAGAAACAAACACCCCCAGGCCCATTTCTCAGATGTAGGGTAAAGGTAGGGAGAAAGTATTCCCCCTTTCCAGTTCAGTTCATGGTATCTGCATCGTGGCTGAGCTATGATCTTCACCTTCAGGATGCAGCAAGAAAGAGTGTAGAGACTGTCTCAGTGGCTTGTTTTGGTAACACAGACAATAAAAGGATTGGGAGATCTGGACAAGACTCCCCTCCCCATTAGCCCCCTTATATAAGCATATATGAAATAGATGCAAATTAAGGTTGAAGAGTAAAGACAATAAATTCACTCTGCTCTGCAGCACTCACTCTGGGCTAGCTCTCATTGTTGGGAAGGTCTTCTTTACTTCAAGGGTAAATCTCCCTCTATGTTAAATTCTAGCCATTGCTTTTAGTTCTTAAGCAAAACAAATCTAATTGTGTCTCCATGGGACATCTTTGCAAGTACTTTAAGATGGCTATGATGCCCTCCCCCAGTCTCTAAGGCATCCCTTCTCTTGGCAAAACCATCCCATTTCCTCCAAGGATTCTCCCATGATGAGGACTCTGACCCCTTCACTAACCTGGTTGCCTTCCTCTGGACAATCTGGATTATCAATGTCTTTTCGAAAATGTAGGACCTGGAGATAAATACAATGGGACCCCTACCTCCTAGCCCTGGCCACTGCCTCTTTTAATGTAGTCTGATAAGAGCTAACATTTATATGGCATGTTAAGCTTTGCAAAGAGCTTTAGAAATATGATCTCAGTTGATCCTCATGACCAGTCTGAGGAAACTGAGGCTCAGAGGGGTTAAGTGGCTTGCCCAGGGTCGCACAACTAGTGAGTGTCTGATGAGGGATTTGAACTCAGGTCTTTCTTAGTACTTTATCCACTCTGCCACCTAGCTTGTGTTAGCTTTCCTTGGTGCCATACCACATATTGACCAGGGAAGTAATGGATCTTCATTAGAGGTCTTTTATTTTTTAATTTTATTCATTTTTTTATTCAGAACATAACACAGAACAAATAAAACTAGCATTTCCATATATAATGTAGAAAAGGAAATTATATAATAAAACTGTGAATCTAATATATACAGCTTGCTTTTTAGGCATGTAATAAATTCAGCATATAACTTTCAAGGCTGTTCTTGTCTGGGATCCCTCTGGCTTTCTTTCTGTTCTCTCCTAATTTGAAAAGGAGGGAACCCTATTTCTACCCACCTCTCCCTCTTACCTGCCTACCTATTCCTACCCCGCCCCCATTGAAAAGAAAGGTGGGAAAAATCCTTTATAACAAATATGTATATTTGAGCAAAACAAATTCCTACATGGGCACATCCAAGAATGTATCAATCATTTTGCTGCTTGAGTCCACCTTTCTGTCAGGAGGTGGGTGGCACACATTGGTCCTCTGGAACCTTGGTTGGTCTTTACAATGATTAGAATCCTTACATCTTGCAAAGATATTTGTCTTTACACTGTTGTTGTTACTGTAAAAATTGTTATATTGGTTCTTCATACTCTACTCTGCATCAGTTCATATAAGTCTTCCCAAGTTTTTCTGAAGCCATCCCTTTGATCATTTTTGATGGTGCAATAATATTTCATTTTATTTACATATCACAATTTGTTCAGCCATTCCCCAATAGATGGATATTCAGTTTCTAGTTTTTTGTCACTATGAAAATAGCTTATGCATATTTTTGCATATATGAATCCTTGTTCTCTTTCTATGATCTGAGGATATACTCCCAGTAGTAGTTTAATTGGATTAAACAGTATGCATGGTTTAGTGATGTTAGGGGCATAATTCCAAATAACTTTCCATAATGGCTGTGTGAATGCAGAGCTCCACTGACAATACATTAATGTCCCTGTTTTCCCACAGCCCCTCCAACATTTGTCATTTTCCTTGTTTGGTCATCTTTGCCAATCTGTACTAGAGGTCTTCAAGCACAGGATGGATGACCACTTGTCTGTCCATTAAATCCTGAGATCTTTCTCATGTGAACTGCTCACTGCTGCTGCCATCTTGCATTTTAAAGTTGATACTTCCCCATTATATTTCATTTGAGTAGATTCAACCCAATATCATAGGCCATCAAGAAGATCCTTTTGAATCCTGACTCTGTAATCCAGTATCCAGAGTATTACCTATTTTTCCTTGCTTTGTGTAAACTGAAAGTTTGTTAAACATGAATGATATCTGGGAGGGAGAGAGGAAGAAACATTTAGAACTCAAAATCTTTCAAATATGTATGTCAAAAAAAATAATAAAACCCAAACGGGGGCAGCTAGGTGGTGCAATGGATAAAGCACTGGCCCTGGATTCAGGAGGACCTGAGTTCAAATCCAGTCTCAGACACTTGACACTTACTAGCTGTGTGACCCTGGGCAAGTCACTTAACCCTCATTGCCCCGCAAAAAAAAATTAAAAATAAAAAGAAGTGTGTTGAGGGCTGCTGATCATGTACAATTCACACCTCGAAGCTGCTGAGGAGGTTGGTTATGACATGTAATAGAAGTTCCTTAAGGCAGCTAGGTGGTGCAGTGGATAGAAAGCTGGCCTGGAGTCAGAAAGATTTGAATTAAAATCCAGACTCAGGCACTTATGACTGTGTGACCCTGGGCAAGTCACTTAAAAAAACCACAACCTCTCTTTGCCTCAGTTTCCTAAACTGTAAAATCAGTATGATTATAATATTGGAATGGAAGCTTGAGCTAGCAGCTTTAGAGAAAGATACATCCCAGCCCCTCAAAGGTAGCCCTAGAACCGTGAGGGGCAGATGTAGCAAATCCCACTCAAGAAGAATAAGTTCAGAATAATCAAAACATTGAAATGAAACATAAGGAAAAAAAAGAGTCTGAGAGGGGAATGTTGGTCTTTGGAAAAAAGAAGGGTACTCAGGAAGTTTTGTCTTTGTTTTATGCAAGGGAGCGGTAGCACTGAAAATTGGAAAGAGGATATTGCATGCCTTTTCTAAGAAACTGACTTACACAGCTGATGAGAGCCATGAAGAATGACTGAAAGAGGTGGAGGGGAAAAATACCCCACTCTGCTCCCCCACTTTAGCAAGCAGAGAGAGAAGCCATGGAAGAGGGGATTGAGGATCTTCCACTATATTGAGAACTGTAAATGACTGAGGATTCACATATATCCTTGGGACTGGTTCCCACCCCCCAAGAAGCTGTCAAGCATCATTTACTAGACACAACTGTCTTCAATTCATAAAAATGCAGGGGTGAGCCAGAGCCCTCCTCTGGTCCTTGCTTTGATCAGGAGTCAGTCCCCCAGAATGATCTGTATGTCACTTTCATTAACCTCTTAAGATGTTCAGAGCCTCCCTTCGACCTGTCCTATTTCTGTTTCTGCCAAATATTGATTCTGACTCCACCCTGGTTCCTTGTTGCCTGTTTTGTCACTACAATACATACATGGATATGCCTCCTCTGACCTCTGTCCCTATTCAGACTGTGGGGAACCCAGTATTGTTATGGGGCATTAAGATGACCCAATGTTTTCCGTACAGCAACCCCATTATGTGGGTAGTCTTCAACTTTCATTCATTGTTCCTAGTTCCACCTTCTGGGTCCAAGCAGAACAAAGCATCATGATAGCAAAGAATAACAGCTAACATTTATATCGCACTTTAAGGTTGGCAAAGCACTTTACATATGTTGGCTCATTTGATCCTCATAACAACCCTGCGAAGTAGGTGCTATGAATGAATGATTGAATGAATGAATGAAAAAGCATTTATTAACCACTTGCCTAGAGCACTGTTGTTGTTGTTCATCCTTCATTCTGGAAGAGGACCAATAGCATCATGAGGGTTGTGTCTTGACTCATGAATGAATTGTATTTTAAGTGAGGCGAAGCTGCACAAAGTCATCAGCCTCAATCTCTCCTCCAGAGTCATTGCTTTAATTTAGAAAGGCCAAGGTCACCCACTGAATGCTGGGCCACCGCCAGTCCCCTAGAGCACTGAGAGTTCTGTGCCTTGGCTGGGGTTACATAGCTAATACATGTCAGAGGCAGGATTTTAATACCAGGGATGCAGAGCTAAAAATGAAAGTCCCTGCCCTCAAGGAGTTCACAGTCTATGGGTGGTGGTGGTGGTGGTGGTGGATACACATGTACCTATATAAGTATATACCAAATAAATACATGGCAGTTCAGGGAGGCTTAAAGGTCGGCAGGATTTAGATGGATTTAGAAGAGAGGGGTAGGGTAGTACAGGTATGAGAAGAGAGAAGCTCTGGCACCTCTTGAGATAAAAATTCAGCTGGTGTGTAGTGGGTGGTGCAGAACTTCCACCAGAGTAAGTCCTCTAAGACTTTATCTTGGCACACGGCTGACCCTGGCTTCTCAGAGGCTGAGCCAGCAGAGCAGAAACATCAGTGGGTCCCTTCCAAGCTTTAAGTCCTAGTCTGCCAGCTCATTCCGGAGAGCAGATTTGTCTTAGAGGGTTGGGCCAGGTTAAAAGTTCTTTACCAAATTGGCTACAGGACAATGGATTTTTTTCTTTTAGCTATAGGAACTCTAAAAGATCACTTACCAAGTAGACAGGGATTGCAGTCTCCATCAGTGGAATAAATAGAAACCAAGAGAACCATAGGTCTTTAAAGTTATTGAATTAGGGAGAGAGCCTGGCAAGAAGAGCATTTATGCCTTTGAATAGTGAGAGAGGAACTGGAAATTGAAGGGATGCCCATCAGTTGGGGAGTGGCTGAAAAAGTTTTGGTATATGAATGTGATGGAATACGACTGTGCTGTAAGAAACAATGAGCATGGGGCCAGCTAGGTGGTACAGTGGATAGAGCACTGGCTCTGGATTCAGGAGGACCTGAGTTCAAATCCAGCCTCAGACACTTAACACTTACTAGCCATGTGACCCTAGGCAAATCACTTAACCCTCATTGCCCACCAAAAAAAGAAAGAAAGAAACAATGAGCAGAATGATTTTAGAAAAACATGGAAAGATGTGCATGAAATAATACTGAATGAAATGAGCAGAACCAAGAGAACATTGTATACAAAAACAGCCATATTGTTTGAAGAGTAACTGTGAATGCCTAAGCTATTCTGGAGGATAGTTAGGTCACTTAGGTGGCATAGTAGATAGAGTGCCAGGCCTGAAGCAAGGAAGACTCATTTTCATGAGTTCCAACCCAGCCTCAGACACATACTAGCTGTGTGACCTTGGGCAAGTCACTTAACTTGGTTTGCCTCAGTTTCCTCATCTGTAAAATAAGCTCGAGGAGGAAATGGCAAACCACTCCACTATCTTTGCCAAGAAAACCCCAAATGAGGCCATGAAAAGTTGGACATGAGTGAAATGACCTAACAACAAAAGCTATTCTTAGTAATATGAATATTCAAATCAACTATGAAGGATTTATGAAGGAAAATATCATTCACCTCCAGGGAAAGAACTGATATTGGAATATGTATTACATGTTTCCACATATATATCTGTATCAAACGTTGGTCTTCCCTAATGGGGCATTGGGAGGGAGGGAGGGAAGGAAACAACTCAGAACTCAAAATGTAACAGAAAAATAAACTAATTTTTAAAAAGAATAGGGAAAGATAAGTAGGAGAGGGCTGGTTCGCAACAAGCTTGCTTTAGAGGACTGGGCTTTAAGATATCACTGTCAGTGTGTTCTTAGTGATGACCCCACTGCCTCTTGGCATCCCCTCCTGAGCTGGCTCACAGCCTGGCAGCATGGGTTCTGTGGCCCTCGACCCTTCTGTTCACCCCAGCTTCTCCTCCTGGCACATGATGGGGGGACATGATTTGGGGTACAGGGAGGACTCAGGGGAGAGGGCAGCAGCAAGGTGGTAGATTTTCCCCTCTCCACCTCCCGCCCACAGAGTTGAGGTGGGAAAGGGCAGAGAGTAGGCAGCCTTGCTGCTGAGTAGGACCCCAAGCGTGAAGCTGGTGTTGAGTAACGGGAAGGTGGCCTCTACAGCTGATAAATGAGGCAGTGAAAACAGATCCAGTTCTGTACGACCATTTCCCAAGGGCTGGTGATCTAAGGTCTCTCTGCTCATGCTCTAACCCCAGCCTCAAGCTCCCTGACAATATACAAACCGCTCTGGGGACTGGGAGCAAAAAAACAGGAGGATTAGAGAGCTCAAGGGTCCCTAATCCCAAACTTTGTCTTCAGGATTTAAGATCCTCGCTGATCTTCCAGGGGATCCGTAAGTGGCTTTGAGGGACTTTTCAAGGTGGTTTGTGGTAGGGGTGGGTAAGCTATAAGAGGAAGCAAGTGGGCATATTGATAGACAATCCAAGAGCAAGATGTCAGGGGATGAGGAGTTCTACCTGTTCAAGAACATCTCCTCGGTGGGGCCGTGGGATGGCCCTCAGTACCACATTGCTCCTGCGTGGGCCTTTCACTTCCAGACGGCTTTCATGGGCTTTGTCCTCTTTGCAGGGACGCCGCTCAATGCTGTGGTGCTTGTTGCTACACTTCGCTATAGGAAACTGCGCCAGCCACTCAACTACATCTTGGTGAATGTCTCCTTGGCTGGTTTCATCTTCTGCACCATCTCCGTCTTCACCGTCTTCATCTCCAGCTCCCAAGGCTACTTCATCTTTGGTCGCCATGTTTGTGCTATGGAAGCTTTCCTGGGCTCTGTGGCAGGTACTGGCAAGACAAAGGAAGGCAGGAAGCTGGGCCCAATGTTGGGTCCTCCAAGGAGCAGGCTGTCGGGCTTGGGGGACACTGCCAAAGGAGCATGCTGGGAAGGAGAATACGGGCATGTTTTGAGTTTGGGAGTTAATGAAGCATAGGACAGGGAGAAGGGCAGGAGTCCAGCTTGGTTCTGACCAAAGTGGGATGTCTACGTCCTATGTTTTACATTGAGAGTGTCTGTGTATTTGTCTTTCCTTAGACCAAGGGTTGTTGTTGTTGTTGGTTTTTTTAGTGAGGCAATTGGGGTTAAGTGACTTGCCCAGGGTCACACAGCTAGTAAGTATTAAGTGTCTGAAGCCGGATTTGAACTCAGGTACTCCTGACTCCAGGATAAGTAACTGCGCCACCTACCTGCCCCTGACCAAGGGTTGTTTACTTGGGATCCATGTCCTCCTCATGAGGGTCCACGAATGTGTTATTTCGACATAATGGGTTTCTTTTATCATCATCTGTATTTTATGCATTTAAAAACCCTATTCTGAGGTGTCCACAGGCTTCACCAGACTGTTAAAAGACTGCTCCACACTCATGGAAAAAGGTTTAGAACCTCAGTTCTGACTCTCGATTGTTTTTCCATCTGCCCTTCCATGCCCCACATCCTGCGCGCCATTGCTTTTACTCAGCTTGTCCTCATGTTTGGCCTCAGGTTTGGTGACAGGCTGGTCATTGGCCTTCCTTGCCTTTGAGCGCTTCATTGTCATCTGTAAACCTTTTGGCAACTTTCGCTTCAGCTCCAAGCACGCAATGATGGTGGTCCTGGCTACTTGGGTCATTGGCATTGGTGTTTCCATCCCACCCTTCTTTGGCTGGAGCAGGTGAGAACGAAGAGGGTGTGGCATCGAGCCTGGGATCCTAATGCTAGGAGCCTGGGAAAGGAGCTAAAATATAATATACTCCCACCAGGATTTTCATCCCCTAGAATTTAAAGCTGTGTTCAGTGAGAAGCTCAAGAGCTAGAGCCCTAGGTGGAGGTTTGGATGAGAGAAATGGGTACTGGGAACTGCTCTAGTCAGGGTCACAGATCCAACAAGATGCAGAAATCCTGACTTCCTCCCAACACCTAGGAATTAACTTTTTTTGGGGGGTGGGGTGGGGCGATGAGGGTTAAGTGACTTGCCCAGGGTCACACAGTCAAGTGTCTGAGGCTGGCCTTGAACTCAGGTCCTCCTGAATCCAGGGCTGGTGCTTTATCCACTGCACCACCTAGCTGCCCTCTAGGAATTAATTTTTAAAAAAAATTTCCATTTTATTTTTCAGTTCCAAATTCTCTTCCTCCCTTCCCACCTCCCCCACCCCAAATCCATTCCAAATATGTATAGCAAATACGTGAAACCAATCCTGGCCTTAGCCATGATGAACTTTCCTGGAACCGTCTTCCCCTTCCGAACTATGGACTCCCCTTGCCATTGCAGGTTCATTCCTGAGGGTCTACAGTGCTCCTGTGGCCCTGACTGGTACACAGTAGGCACAAAATACCGCAGTGAATACTACACTTGGTTCCTCTTCATTTTCTGCTTCATCATGCCTCTCTCCCTCATCTGCTTTTCCTATTCCCAGCTGCTGGGAGCCCTCCGAGCTGTGAGTACTTAGAACAGGGTCTGGGCTGCTGGGAGGAGGGCTGGCAGTCAGGGTGAATGTTTTCTTTTCTTTTTTTTTGTGGGGCTATGGGAGGGGGTTGAGTGACTTGCCCAGGGTCACACAGCCAGTAAATGTCAAGTGTCTGAGGCTGGATTTGAACTCAGGTACTCCTGAATCCAGGGCCGGTGCTTTATCCACTGCACCACCTCGCTGTCCTCCAGGGTGAAAGCTTTCTAATATAACTGTGCCATGAATCCAGGCGGCAGAGAGGAGTCCAAAAGTGCTTCACATGAAGTATATGTGTCAAGGCAGGAGCTTAGAAGGCATGGGAAGTGGAAAGGTAGGAGATAAGCTAAGTGTGAGAAACAATCTGAAGTGCCAAGGTGATACCCTGACAGATACCAGAAATCAGCAGTGGTTCTCTCCTGGAACCAATGCCAAAGCTTATGGAAACAGAGAGATCAAGCTAAAATCTGGGGTGAAAGTCTATGAGACTGACAAGACCCGAGCCCTTTGAAGGCCAGAGAGAAGAGGCCTAGGGCTCACCTCTCCTGTTTTTTTCCCTCAGGTTGCAGCCCAACAACAAGAGTCAGTCACAACACAGAGGGCAGAGCGGGAAGTGAGTCGAATGGTGGTGATGATGGTGGGCTCCTTCTGTCTTTGCTATGTGCCCTATGCTGCCCTGGCCATGTACATGGTCAACAATCGGAACCATGGGCTGGACCTACGGCTTGTCACCATCCCTGCCTTCTTCTCTAAGAGTGCTTGTGTCTACAACCCCATCATCTATTGCTTCATGAACAAGCAGGTGAGGCTCTGCTACCCCAGGCCCCTTCCTTGGCAATATCAGAGCTTCAATACATCTGTGTGCCTGAAGAACTAAGCCACAGAAACTCTTAGTGGTTTAGGAAACAAGTACTGGCTATAGAAAGGATAGAGGTCATTATGACTGAACTTGAAAGATGTCCAAAAGACAGCACAAGATTGGGGCAGCTAGGTGGCGCAGTGGATAGAGCACCTGCCCTGGATTCAGGAGGACCTGAGTTTGACCTCAGACACTTAACACTTACTAGCTGTGTGACCTTGGGCAAGTCACTTAACCCCAACTGCCTCACCCCCCTCCCCAAAAAAAAGACAGCACAAGGTTACTCACCAACACGTGACTTTGTGAAGCGAATGGATATTCTCCATGTCCTTAAAAGATGAAAGGTTCCCCCCCTCCCCGGGAGTTCTCTTTCAAAAACTGAAAAACCAGGCATTCTTCCAAACTTTGACCCCGAATTATTTCTCTCATCTCTCCAATTTGGATCCTTCTCCTAGCCCAAGGAACATAAGGAAGCCTAGAGTCATATTAACTGAAGAGACTGACAGCTCCTGCTCAGTCCTGAATTCCCTCTTGGCTTAGACTTCTCCATGTTCTCCAATGAGGAGGCTGGAGTCTGAACAGAAGACCTGCCTAGGTTCGTGTAAGGAAAACTCCTAAATCTCACAAGGCAAAACACCCTGGAATCCCACTGAATATCATTTTGCTCCTTCCTCCAAAAGTTAATTCAATTTCAATTCAATACTAAAGGAGGTTGGATGGGGACTCACATACCTGTAGGAGGTAGAAGTTTACCTGGCCAAAAGTCATCTCCAGAGTATGCTCTGCGGGGCTGGTGCCATTCTAGGGTTATCTCCTGAGCTAGGCTGTTGCTTTGGGCAATACCCTGATCTAGCTTTCTAGGTTTGGAACTTCACTCTACAGTCTAGACCAAAGGTTCTTACCCTGGGGTCTGCAAATTTCTTTACTATTTTGATAACTTTCAATAAATCAATTTCCTTTGTAATCCTATATATTTTATGCTTATAGAAACATTCTGCAGGTTGAAACATACCACTTTTTGTTTTCCATATCTCCTCCACTTGGGTCTGTCTTCTTTCACGTGGCTAATATGTTTTGCATGATTGAACACATATAACCTATATCAAATTGCTTACTGTCTCAGGGAGAAAAAATGTGGAACTTAGGCTTTTAAAATAAATGTTAAAAATCGTCCTGGAGCAGCTAGGTGGTGCAGTTAGAGCGCTGGCCTTGGAGTCAGGAGGACCCCAGGAGTACAAATACAGCCTCAGACACTTACTAGCTGTGTGACCCTGGGCAAGCTACTTAACCCTAACTGCCTCCAAAATAAAATGAAAAATTGTCCTTACATGTAACTGGGGAAAAAATAAATTAAAAACAGTCAATACAACACAACAAAACAGATTATTCTGAGAAGGGGAACATGATACAAAAGGTTAAGGACCTTTGGTCTAGATTAACCCAAAATGAAATGAAGCCAGAAATTTGGATTGGGGAGATGAAGTTTCTCCTCTCCATATTAGACCACTTATATTAAATTTAAGATTGTTTCCTACTCAGTAGATTGATTGCAATGTCTTATCCCTGTAGTTCAATGCCTGCATCATGGAGATGGTATGTAGAAAGCCAATGACAGATGACTCTGACACATCCAGCTCTCAGAAAACTGAAGTCTCCACCGTCTCCTCCAGCCAAGTTGGCCCTAGTTAAGGGATCCCATACTGGCTCTTAATCTAAGAAACCTGTCTGGCGGCAAATTTTCAATTCCTTTGTCTCCTCTGCTCAAGACTCCTACAAGGTGGTGGCCACATGTCGGGGTATTAGCTATTTTCTTCAAATTCTTTCTACCCTCATCTTAATGAGACAATGGTTAATAGATCTTCTCGACTAGCCTCCCTAGTCCAGTGGTTTTCCGGCTGAGATAAAGTCAAAACTGCATTGGTGTAGCTTCTATTCTGAATATTTTCCACAAGGAATTCTGAAATTATTTTCATGTGGCTTGTGGAATTAATCTCATTCCTTTAACACCATGTCTAGGTTTCTCTATCAGAGTTTATCCTGGGATCACTGTATCCTGAGATAATCTCCTTTCCTCCTCTCCCTTTATAAGGCCCTGAAAAATGAGATCAGAAATAACACATCAGGGCCAGGGCAGGGCCTGCCCTGCAATGGCTCGCTCTTCATGCTGCCTCCAGCCTGGCAGGTGCTTTAGTGGCTTGATTACCAGAAACCCTGCAGCTAGCACGAGTCACTTAAGTACCACCTTTGTTCTTTTGCTAAGATCGGGATGTCTTATGTACACACTTTGCATTTTATTCAAGAAACCCCAACCCACAGAACAAAAATGGCAGACTAAGCCTACTTATGAAGTTGTCCTCCTTAGATAAGACAATTTTACTAAATGTCTGACCTCCAAGAATGTCCCTATAGCTCTCAAAAAGTCTAGGGATCGTTAAGAAATAAAGCAATTGGTATTAACGTGCTACGTGTCTCCAGGAGTGGCTTGTGTTTTGGCATCAGGAAATAGTAAGCACTCACATTACATTGGCATGCAGCTGGACCTCATTCTAGCAGCAGAGCGCTGGGGAAATGGAGAAATCAGCAAGATTAGTTACAGCTGGAAGGACAGAGAAAACTGCTTACAGAATTTTAGAAGGATGTTGTCAAGATGGCAGCATGAGTGGATGTTAACTTGCTTGGAGGGTACCCCTCATATCAACCCCACTTCCCTTGGCCCCTTTCTTTTGGGTGACCTCAATACTCATGGTATCAAAGTTACATCCCCATGGCCTGAAGAGGGTATATACACACAGATACAATGAATGTAAACAGTTTTATTGAGAAACAGATAGGAACCTGTTTGCATTACAGAATATAAAACTTGGTTTACACTCCATAAAAAAAACCCAAAACACCCAAATCAAGAAGAGAACTAGCATTTACAGGACACACGCTGTGTGGGGTATGGCCTGTTTGCTCATCAGCTTCATGCTTTCTTGAAACCAAAAATAAGCCAGGGGCTTCATGAGGGATTGAAGTAAAATACACGCCGCTGAGCACCCAGCATGCAGAAATCACTGCTGCTGTAATATGCTAAGATTCACTCTTTGGGTGGGTGATTTAAAAACTAGAGCTGAGCTCTGTGCAGGTAGCCTGCTGTGTGAACCCTCCCCACATAACTCATGACTGAACTGCATTAAGTAAGCCGAGGCTGGGGTATGGACCATTAGGCATCTTCAGCCAGTTTGGCACCAAAACTGGGGGTCTAGTAGGGCACAGGTCCTCAAATCAGGGGTTGAACCTAACAGATAAGAGTCACCCAGACTAACCAGTCTTTCTCAACATGGCCATTAGAAGATCAAAGTCCTGATTTTGTTTAGAGTATTCACCCAGTTCCACCTGATGCTATCAAGTTATATCAAAGGCATGTTATCTATAAAGAGATACATGAAGTAATAAAGGATATATACACGTCTTAGTGACCCAAAAATTGCTCACCTGGAACACAAAATGTGTTTTCATAAGAGGACCTACAATTAAGGTCCCTCAAAAGATATAGTTAGTGTTGTATGAAGCAGCGAGGAAGGGAGTCTGTGGAGTTGAAAAAGAACCATTTCTTTGACCATACTTAACTGGAAAATATAAAGCTTTCCAATTTTTCCCCTTCTCCTCTAAGAAGGGTTGGCAGCCTGCTTAGCCATGAAAAGTTTTATGGGGGGGGGGGATTGTTGGTGTGGGCTATGGCACTCAAACCATAGGGGCCCTGCCAGGAAAGCCATATATTAGGGGTATTCCCATCTCTAGACCTGAGCCATGGAGTTCCCTCGGTGACACGACTGAGGCCTGCGCAATTTTCATCTAGTAGAAAAGTGGGAATAAGTGGTTTTGCATTGTGAGGTATGAGGATCCCTGGTAAATTCGGCAGCATGTGGTTTTAGGAAACCAGCCCACAAGGATATAAAGAACACTGCAACTGAGATTTTTTACTAATACTGTAAGAGGGAAACAAGAATACCCCATCCTGCACCGGGGCGCTTCTGAGCTCAGCAGCTTTCACATGGTGCATTTACAGGAGGACTTTCTCTGCTCCAAACCAACACTCCATTTGAGCCCATTTTCCCTTGGGGTTCCATAAAAGAAATGCCTTCACTGATCATTTCTCCTGGCAAGTAAAGGCACTTCAATGACATGATTGGAAAGGAGTAAATCCTAACTATTTGAAGCAGAAGTCATTTGCCCAGTGCTACCAGGCCGGCCTGGAGAGTCTGGCATGGGGGAGTCTATCACCCGCCTGCAGGCTGGCTGGCCACTCAGCAGAAAGTAAGATGACCTCAACAGCCATCATACAAGCTTGCCCTGGGTACTTCAACGAGCAGATCCACATAGACCTGAGAGAGACAATGAAGAGACTGGTCTCCTTTTCCTTCAGTTCTCCAGCTGTCCCTAAGCAATAACTTTGTGAAAGGAAAGATCAAACCCACTACATGATTGATTTTCAAGTCACTGTTCCTAACCCTTTTCAGCCCAGCTGTGCTCGTCAGAATGTGTAAATACAGCTTCTTCAGCAGAGAAAACCTGCATCAGGGCAAGCTTGGTCTGGGTTTACGAATAAGAATCTTTCCTTGCCCGGACACGCTGAGGAGGGTCAGGCACAGGAGAGCTAACTGGTCACAATAACCAGCTGGGAAATGGCATACTTTGGGGCAGACAAGTGCCAGGATGTTGTCTCTTTGCTATGAAATGCAGGGCACATTTTTCTTTTTCCCTCCTCTGGACTTTTTCTTGTTGATCTTAGGCTTTACAAAATTAGTTAGCTAAGTAAAAAGTACAAAAAATTATAGAAAGGGTTGGGGATGATGATAAACCAATGTGAGCCTGTGAGTGTGAGGTGAGGATGGGCACCCTTCATTTCAGACTCCCAACCAGCAAACAAATACAAAAATAAACACAACTTATTACACGTAAAACAAAGTGTAAATCTAAAAAACACAAGTGTCCTAATTACAGTTTCTCATCAGAAGCACAGAATGTCCCTCCAGTCCCTTTGGGAGGAGGAAAGGGGACGGGATAGGTTTTGCTGTTGTGTTTTTTCACTGCTTTAAAGTTTGTAATAACAGTCTCAGTAGCGAAAACGATTTTCATGTGAAACCAGAAGCTGTAAAAAATAAATTACTTTTGAAGAAAAATGGGTTTTGTCTGTCAACAATTCAGAATTCGTCATGTCGTACTAAGGCTTCACCGAAATCTGTGGCTTGGCTGCCCACAAACAAATCGTACTTGTCAACGATCTCCTCCTTGGTAAGTTTGCCATCCTGAAACCAAAGATTACATGTCAGTACGGTTGACTTTTTCCCACCCCAAGTTCAGAAGCATTAACAAAGTACAGAGGCTAAGCAAGATTTAAGATTACGATTCTCTTCTGCATGATAACCAAGCATGAATCCTAACACCATTATAAAGGAAGTAACCAGTAAGTGATGCATCTATTTTACAGATAAGGAAAATAAACTGTGGCAGAGGGAAGTGGGCAGTCAGTTAGAAATGATTTATTTAGCTTAGTGTGTTCCTGGAGGGAGAGCTCTCAGAAAGATGAGAGACAAATACTTCAAAGTGATTCAAGTTATTATACTGTTTGACTGTTGTCCATTGGAAATCTGCTTATTAAAACCCCAAGAACACTTCCCACCTATATCAGTTGCGATAAAAAATGCTGCTGTTTCTCATCTCTAAGGTTAACATGAGCCAGAGGACAGATTTCAAATACCTGAACCTTTAAGTGGCAATTTCCTTTTCTCAAGCAACAGTCAAGAACTAAAGGAGGGCCTTCTCTAACAAAGACTCCAAGTGAAAAAATTTTGTCTGTGGCCTAGATAAAAGGATACACATTTTTGGAGTTTTGTAAATATCTCATATATCAGCCTAAATGAAACATCCTGGAAGTCTGATTTTACCATGGTTGGGAAATCTCTTCACTGTTCTGTAGGTTAACCTACGACTTCATAAGTAAGAGATACTGAAGAAATGCCAATTAACATCCCAACACACAAGACCATGGCTGTCTCTCCCAGACACAGTAAAAAGTATATCTGGGGGGCAGCTGGGTGGCACAGTGGATAAAGCACTAGCCTTGGATTCAGGAGGACCCGAGTTCAAATCCGGCCTCAGACACTTGACACCTACTAGCTGTGTGACCCTGGGCAAGTCACTTAACCCTCATTGCCCCTCAAAAAAAAGAAAGAAAGAAAGAAAAAGAAAAGTATATCTGACTCGGAAAGGGAAAGGACAGATTTCCTTGAACAGTATATAAAATATCAGCAAAAAATATTCTACCCAATTTCCTAGAAATATGGGTGGACATGGAAAGGTGGTAATCACACCTTAAGAATGCAAAGCAGGTCCTTTTTAAGAAAGCAGCCTACATCAACAAGGCATATTTTCAGTAGCAATGGGCAAGTGGAGTCTAAGTGTGACCAAGAAGGTGCATACTGCTTACAAGAAAAATTAAATCCTTAATTGGTTCAGCTAAGGCCTCAGTTACTCTTTGTGGTTTTATGAAAATTCAGGAAACTGATCAAAAATAGACTTTTGGGTAACTTCCAAGTTGCTAGACTTACCTTGTTCTGGTCTGATTCATAAACCAGGTGCCTGGCCTCAGCTTCTGCATGATCATAGTCAGAAGGTAGGATCCAGTCTTTGGTTTCCTCTTTATCCATCTTCCCATCACGATTTTTATCTCGGAATTCCACAAATTGCTCACGCTCTGTCTTCACCCACTCTGGCTCATCAGCATTTCCATCATGGCTATACATGTCACCTGTTTGTGCCCACAGATAAATGTTAGAACTGTACATACAATTAGCAAAAGGCTGTCTCAGTGCCAATCAGATCCAGCCTTTTCTCCTTCCCACTGGGGTATAGCCTGGCAGATAAGCATCAGCTAACAAAAATTAGTTATTCTGGTCAGAGAAAGCTCAGACATTCTTCAAGTTTCAATACTGCTCTTGTTACTAAACAAGAATTTGAGTGGATTAAGTAGAATAATCTTATAGCTTAAAAATAAAAAATAATGGGAGAACACACACTCAAAAAAAACCTAAAATGATGAAGGGGCTTATAAAGAACTCCCCAAATACCACTGAGTATCAAAGCACCACCAAGAAACATTTCTTTAAAATATGAGAGATCTGGGGCAGCTAGGTGGCACAGTGGATGGAGCGTGGGCCCTGGATTCAGGAGGGCCTGAGTTCAAATCCGGCCTCAGACACTTGATGCTTGCTAGCTGTGTGACCCTGGGCAAGTCACTTAGCCTCAATCGCCTCACCAAAAACCAAAACAAAAAAACCCAAAACAAACAAACAAAAAAATATGAGAGATTTGTAAAAAGTCTGTATTTGATAGCTGAAGGCAAAAGAGTATATATAGGTAGCATAAAATTACAGGTCTTTCACTTACCTTTCCTGAAAGGGAAATTGTCCATCAAAACTATGTGCGAAGCATTCTATTAACCACAATGGACAGATCTAAAAACCATGAAAACTTCCAACTCTAGTTGTGCCAATAAGCATAGACATCTATGATCTCATCAATGCAGGTACTCCTTTCACTAGTACAGGCTGCAACCCAGTTATACCTTCTTCTGGGAGACTGTTACCTCACAGGTAAACAAATTCTTCTAGCTCCTCCCCAGAAGATCTGAACTGATAGGCTAGCATTATTCCTTTAAGTCTGTGTTTTGTTTTTGGTTTTTTTTGGGGGGGGCCCAGGTAAACCCTTGCTCTGACCCTTTGCTACCTTTCACCAAATGACTCACCTCACTTCCATTTCTGATCATACATGTACTTGAAGTAAATGATGGGCCAGCCTTGGGAGGAGGAGAGTGTATTACACGCAAGACTTCTACTTCATCAAATGAATCTCGTACTGAATAATCAAATGCTTTTTGGTAAGAATCAACAAATATGTGAGGAGGAACTTGTATTCTTTGTACTTTCAATCAAACTCTAACAGAAACATTTCCAGTCAATTGTATTCATTGTAAAAGGTGTGGTCAGGCTTGTGTGATATGTGGTACTGGATAGGGTTAATAACTGTCTCCAAACTCCTCTAGCAGACACAAAATGTTGTTATTCAGTCATTTCAGTAGTGTCCAACTCTTTATGATGCTATTTGGGATCTTCTTGGCAAAGATACGAGAATGGGGGGCAGCTAGGTGGAACAGTGGATAAAACACTGGCCCTGGATTCGGGAGGACCTGAGTTCAAATCTGGCCTCAGACACTTGACACTTACTAGCTGTGTGACCCTGGGCAAGTCAAGTCACCCCCCACCTCCTGCAATGGTTTGACATTTCCTTCTCCAGTTCATTTGACAGATGAGGGAAGTGAGGCAAATGGTGAAGTGACTTGGCCAGGGTCACACAGCTAGTGTCTGAGGCTATATTTGAACTCATGAAAATGAGTTGTCCTGACTCCAGGCCCAGCACTCAATCCACTGAACCATCAAGCTGCCTATGACCCAGTAACCAGATGGTCAAGAAATGGTCATTTTCCAACCTGCTTCTCTGAACAGTTAAATAGCAATTAGTAGTTCTAACCTTTCTCCTCTGAATTCCTGTTATTGAAAGACTTAATTTGAAAAAAATAATTTTAGTCAAAGTCAGAATTTTCAATATCACTTAAGTGCTTCTTCCAATCAAGTGGTTAAAAACAAAGGTGATCGAATGAGATTCAATAAGTGACTCCTAATTTCACTAGAAGTGGCAAAAGTCCTCTTCCATTAACAATCTCTTTTAAATAGGGCAGAAACGGCTTTGTTAGTTTCCATGCACTAAAATGTAGTACAAACCTCTCTAACAGTATTTAAGCTGGCAGGTGATCTTCATACATAAATTCCTACTCTATATACCCCAAAGGGTAGAGAAGGCCCTATCAGTACCAGAAGCACCCCTTCTGCCTAAGAACCAGCTGAGATTCTGAACCTTAAATTTTTCTTCCTGAAACTAGGTATAATCTGAATGAAGGGCTTAGCACCTAAAAGAGCAAGGCACTAATATATATATATATATATATAGTTTCCAAGCAAACTTCTACCTTCCAAATCTTTTTGTAAATATGGCACTTACTTTCACTGTATCCCAAGAAATCACCCCCAAAATGCTGTTCTCTCCCTCCTTCCTAAGTGGTCCAAAGTTCTTTATAGAGGTTTGGAAGATGACAAAATGTCAGAATTATTCGTCTAATGGGACTGGGATCATCTATTCCATTCCACTAGAAAGTCTGAAGAGGTTATTTCTGGAAACACTAAAGCTCATGACAAACTTGCCCAATGTAATTTGAGAAAACTATTGGTATGCCTAGCCAGGGCAAAGGTCTCCCCTTCAGAAGTGAACTTTATTTTAAAAGGAAGAATTCCTGGTAAAGCATCAGGAGCCCTAAAGTGGCCTGTGAAACTTAAAGCAAAGGCTTCATTAATACATGAGACTGGCCATACCTAATTAGGAAGAGAATAAGGTATTGCTAATTGTTGTTGACAAAGGACAACAAAATTCTACAAAGTGTGGCACAAGCAGATGCTGTTTCTCAAACAGCCTATACGAGGAGTCATAACTGTGTAACTGATACCACAGCCACATGATTCCCATTAGCTCTCCTCTGTTCCTTGTCTCTTGGGTTCCCAAGATGCAAACTGGGCTTATTGTAATTTTTTTCTGTACCATAAAGCAATATGATTAACTATTATTAAATGTCTATGCAGGGGGCGGCTAGGTGGTGCAGTGGATAAAGCACCGGTCCTGGATTCAGGAGTACCTGAGTTCAAATCCGGCCTCAGACACTTGACATTTACTAGCTGTGTGACTCTGGGCAAGTCACTTAACCCCCATTGCCCCGCGCAAAAAAAAAAAGTCTATGCACATCGGTTATTGCTAATGCCAGCCCCTAGCTTTCTTCTTTGCTGGATCTTTAAAAAAATTGCTGACACTTATGACTGGCCTAGAGTAAAACCATTTCTGTGGTTGGACACAATTCCCAACAGCTTCTTCAAGGAACAATTCTCAAAACAGGAACTCACCAATGTATTCTTCCAGATCAATGAAACCATCGGCATTCTTATCTATGTCCTCCATTGTTTCCTAATGAGGAGAAAAAGGGATAGTTTGTACTTGTGAAAATTTGTGGGACAAGGAGTATAATCTGAGTATAACAGAACAACCACTCTACACACATACAATTTTTTTTGACAATAACCCTTTGAGAAAGATAGTGCAAGTATTATTACCCTATTCTATGGATAAAAAAATCTGAGTATCAGAGTAGTTAAACATCTTGCCCGTGTTCATACATCCAGTAAGTGCTGGACCTGGAATAAGAATCCAGGCGTCCAGATTCCAAGTCTAGACCTCTTTCAACTACAGAGATGAGATTAAGCAAATTTTAAAAACCCACCAAAAACCAAGAATGAAACTGAGAGGATTCTGTACCATCAAATTAATCTTCATCCCCTTTTCTCTGTACCTGTGATTCTCACAGCCAGATGGTGTTGAGTGACTTCTAAAACCATGAAACCTGTTTACCTCAATACATTCAATTCAGTTCTTTTTCAGTGGTGTCTGACTCTTTGTGACCTGACTCTTCATGACCCCATTTGGTATTTTCTTGGCAAAGATACTGGAGTGGTTTACCATTTCCTTCTCCAGCTCATTTTACAGATAGGAAACTGAGGCAAACAGTGTTAAGTGATTTGCCCAGGGTCACACAGCCAGTAAGTGTCTGAGGCCAGATTTGAACTAAGGAAAATGAGTTTTCTCTCTCAGTTAAAAAAACCAAACCAAACCAAACCCCAAACAAACCATGAAACTCATAATTACTTGGTAATTAGATAGCCTGTCCAACCTTTGGTGAGAATCACTATTATTCTTATGATGTCTGATAGTCATAGGTTCACAGTCAATTAAAGGTTATAGGGAAAGTTAGATCTTGTCCTTTTATAGAGGTCACTATCTGGACTTCAAATAACCCAATAAAAAGTGTTCTCTATCACATGGTAAAATTGAGGTACACTAAAAAACTGTCTCCTCAAGGTCACAGTGAAGTGTTAAAGCTCTGACTAGAAAGATTAATAGTCACTCTATACAGAAGACCATTCAGAAAAAGGATAGAAAAGAGAAACAGCACTAACAGCATGGAAAGAAGTTTAGTTTATAGTTATGGAATCAACTGGCCTGACAATCACCTGAACAACTATATCTTTCATGTAGTCATATTCTTCAGGGTGAAGAAAAGCTGTGAACTCTTCCTTTGTGGCAATGAGATCTCCATCTTTGTCAGCCATTTTGAATCTCCGCTCATCTCTCATCATCATCTGTTTATAGTTAAACCCATCATCAGGGTCTGGATCATCTGGACAATAATAACAGGTCATATTCATTAGAATCCCAGAAAAAACCCAAAAAGTATGGAACAGGGAACACACCAAGGTAAGTACAAACCTCACCAGCCTAAATACCAAGACATATTTTAGGCTGAACCAAGAGAGGAGGAAAAAGCTATTAGGCCCAAGCTTTATATGAGGAGCTGCTGGGCCAAGCTGGAGGCCTAGTTCCTAGACTAACATAGAAGGCTTGATAGTAACATAAACATTCTGGCCACTGAATAACTGGAGTTATAGAGGCCATATGTAAATGCATCTGTGTGAAAAAGAATGAGGCAGCAAAAAGAGTTTTGTCTTTCGAGTCAGAGGACTTGGGTCAATTGCTTAATACTTATCATTTGCATGAACTTGGGGCCAATCACAAATGAGCTGGACCTCAGCTTTCTCATCTATAAAACAGAGCTCAGGATGGATGACTTCTAGGGTTCCAACTCCCTTCCAAGTTAAAAGCCCTTTGGCCTTAATCCTAACTCCTGCGTAAGTTCATGTAATAGAGTCCTATGTATTGAAAAGGTAAAGAGATTTAAGTTTGGCTCTTTTTCGTTTGGAGAGGCCATACTTGGGCACATTTGCTCTTCTTCCCAAACATAGAAAGTTCAACTACTCATGGAACTACCAGAATCTAACATGGAGATGTGTGTCTGCCCTCAAAATAAATTCATGAAGATTTTAACCAATCTGGCTTTGGACCCACCCAGATTTTGTATAAACTAAACTGGGGGAAAAAAATAAATAAAACAGCTGAGTTGAAGAACAACAATTTATTCTCTATAGATAACAGTGGCTCCCTTTGAGAAACTATGAAGGAACCATTTTAAAAACAAGAATAAAAGTTTATTCTCTATCTATCTCACAGGATTATTGTGAGGATAAAAGATGACAGGAAGAGTGCTGGAACTGGAGTCAGGAAGACCTGGATTCCAATCCCACCTCTCTGATACAAGCTACATGGTCTATAAAATGTGGGGGTTAGATAGATGGCCTCTAAGGTCCCTTCTATGATCCTACGTATCAGAACACGCTTTTTTTTTTAGTGAGGCAATTGGGGTTAAGTGACTTGCCCAGGGTCACACAGCTAGTAAGTGTTAAGTGTCTGAGGCTGGATTTGAACTCAGGTCCTCCTGAATCTAGGGGCAGTGCTTTATCCACTGCGCCACCTAGCTGCTCCCCACCCCCAACACTCTTAAAAGTAAAAGGCATTATAAAAGTGTAAAGTATTATTAAAACAAATCGAATTCAATCTGATATGCCATCAGCTTTATAAAAAGAACTGTAGGGCCTCTTCAGCAGTAACACTGCACTGGCGACCTACTAAAGTAGTTTTGAGACCAGCCTTTCTATACACTTGGAATACAGCTGTAAAAATATTACTGCTCTATTTTAAGAGTAGAACTTAAAGCTTCACTTTCTAGTGTCAAAAAATTCCATAAGGCCATAGGATCATAGATTTAGAGCTGGAAGGGACATTAGAGGTTATCTAGTACCTCCCCCCATTTATTTTAAAAAAAAGGCCACTGAGATCCACAGAGATTAAGTGATTTGTTTGTGGTGATATAGCTAATGAGTGTCAGGTAGTATCTGAACCCAGTTCTTCCCAAGTACACTTAACTATATCACATCGCCATAATAACCTACAATTTTAATGAAAGGAAATGACACTTTAAGAAAGATCATTTTAGTAACTATTTTGTTCAAAAGCAAGACATCTTTTCACTCCTAAACAAAAATATAGTAGCAACTGTGAAAGAAATATATGGAAGATACAAGATTAATATTGGATTCTTAGTAAACAATCTTCCATTCCTTCTTTGAAGGCTTAAACAAAATCTAAGACTCCTGAACTTTGATGTGCAAAAAGCAAGAGAAAAAGGAAGCAAACATAAATTTAGATGTCTATTATTACTCCTTATCTTACCTAGGCAGAGATTTATTTACCCCAGCTGAGGTATACAAGACCATGAACAGAATCTAACTCTCTTGCTCTAAGTAGGGTAGATTTCAGTCTTGGTGACTTATTTTGCTTGTAGCAGAGATAAAGCTTTCTTTCTCTTCCTTAATGAAATTTGTCACATTATGACAAACTTCAACTACGTATTACTAAACCAAAACTGTTAACTAAGAATAAAAAATTTACACAAGGCAAAAAAAAAAAAAAAAAAGACTCCTAATCCTTTGAGAGCCATACCTTCTCCACACTCCAGGGAGGGATGCCTTATAAAGACACTGCTATTCTCAGCCAGTGCTTCAGAACTGTGTAGTCTGTCCACAGCAATACAAATACCCTTTATGTTGAATCATCTTCTCTGTGAGGCAACAGAGCTCTCAAAGGGTACATACGCATTCAGTGAAAAAGGTGCGAGTGCACCTCAGACTGAACCACAATTTATTATCGTGCCATTTCACTTAGATCACCAACAGCCTAGTTTCTGCTTAATATTTGTTCTTAATACCAGATAAATCAGGAAGATGTCTGCATGCCAGCTATCTAGCCATGCAAGCCTTACTTGATGTCTCCCCATCTGCCCTGACTTTTGCATACACAAGTTCTTAAATTAGGTGAAGGGATCTGTGCAGTTCTTGGCTATATGCCAAGCATTTGAGAGATTTCTACTTTAGACTTAGGCATGAGAACAAGTTGGTCACAGACATGAAGGCCTCCTTACAAGAAATGCATACAGTCCTACAATTAACATAAACAGTTGGTTATCTAAGGGGAAAAAGATTATTACACAGGCATCAGCTGTTAATACGTATGTATTTTTGTGAAACAGAACACTTAAAAAAAAGAAGCTTGCCTAATTTATAGGCTAATGGTGTAGCAAGGAATGACTATTTGTATCATATCTGCAGTTAGTCACCAAGGCGAGGGGGCTTCCTCACCACTCACTTCCTCAATATAACCCTTAAGATCCAGTGTTTAGCAGTAAGCAATCTAAAACATGTAAACTGCTAACAAGTAGTTAATCATATAGCAATGGTAAGGCTACCGACCAAGCTAATAGAAAACAATCAAAAGTACCATTGCTTTGGGGTTTTTTTGGTGAGGCAATTGGGGTTAAGTGACTTGCCCAGGGTTACACAGCTAGTAAGTGTCAAATGTCTTAGGCCACATCTGAACTCAGGCCCTCCTGACTCCAGGGTCGGTGCTCTATTGACTGCACCACCTAGTTGCCCTGGTACCACTGCTTTGTAAGTACACTTGCAAAGCAGTCAAGTAAACCCATGAGCCTGAGAATGTAAGAGGAAAAGATCAATCTTCAAAAAGATTTGGGAGAAAATGCTCCACAGAAATTAAATTTTGTCAGGAAAATAAAATTACATATCCCACCCATACCTTGTATGTAAAAGGCACTTAAAGCTTTTTTCTTTTATTCTCACTAATTATTAAGACACTGACTGATGTGAATTAGGGATGCAATGTTGTTAGTTAATCAAAGTGTATGAAGAGTTGTAGTTTTTTATTTTGCATCCCATCTGTTTATGTGAGGTCTACCACAAACAAATCTATGTGACGGACATGGAAGAAAAAAGGAAGAAGGGAAATGTACTTGCAGAAGAAATGTTGAACCTGGCACAATAGCAAAGCAAAAATCACAGATGCTTAAAACAATGAAAATTTATGTAAACCAGCTCAGTTTTTGAACCGAAGCTGTAAAAGGCACAGCAAAATTGTTTTACCCTTTCCCTTATTTTGCGACCCTTTTATTTCTTTGATTCAAGCCCGTGTCGGCCTCGTTTAGGCTGACATCTTGCCCCTTACCCAGGTAAGTGCCATAGGTCACGTTTCTGTACTCATCCCAGGAGATTAAGCCGTCTTGGTTCATGTCAAACTCCTGCCATTGGCGTTCAACATTGTCAGACATGTATTTCTTCTGGGTGTGCTTAAGCCAGGATTTCAGCTCCCCCTCGGTCACAAACCCATCTTTATCCACGTCTATTTTATCTACAATCATTCTACAAGACAAAACAGTTACGTTTCAAGGTGCCGGCTCCATAAGACTTTCACCCAGACAAGACCTACCTAATATGTAGCCGTAGGTGGCATTTTTATATTCCTCCCAAGAAACGAGGCCGTCCTCATTGAGGTCATGCCCCTTCCACTGTCGTTCTACATCCTCGTAAATCCAGCGCTTTTGTGCAAATTTAATCCAGTCTTTGAGCTCATCCACAGTGACAAACCCGTCCTTGTCGCCATCTATTTTACTTACAATCTTTCTGTAGAAAAATCCAGCAAGAGGTTAAAGGATACAAGGTTCTAGATTTGCCAGTGCTGAAAGTTGTGACCATATGTGCAGTCTCGTACTACAGCAACAGAAGTAAACTAATTGTCTCCAAAGCAGAACAACAGGAGCCAAACAGGCCACTATTGCTCTTGCTGTGATTCACCAAGAGAAGTTATGGTCTGCCTCTTCTAGCACTGGCATCCACATGGACAGCCTAGTGCGAGTAGTGGGCCACAGGCCATGACTAGATCACAAGAGTACAAATAGAGTTTCTTCTAGGTTCTCCAGACTTTGTGTATATAGCACTCTAGTCTCAATACTTATTTACTTATTCTAGAAGAAGATTCCCAGTGCTTGGTAAAGCACAACCACTGACATATTTTCATAATCCACAACACTTTAAGATTTAAAGCAGATTTCATTGGAGGAGGGTGAGAAAATGTTGGTGAAATGGACAAAATTCTGAAACTGGACCCCGCCCCCCAAACACTGTTCTGGGATAATTTTTACTCCAATAATGTTCAGGGGCACAACAAACCAGGGCAGGAAGTCATTAATGCTGCAGCTTAGTCCAAGCCGTGAAAAGGGTACTTTCTACATGGTGAGTTGGTTGACTACAGAGTAAGCTGTTAAATTTGATGACTCTTATGTGTGGCTATAGAGAAAGACAACATCCAACAAAAATGTGCCCTACACGTATTTAGTTTACTTAGTAAGGCCACACACCCTTCAGTGAGCATGTTATGCTGGAAAGAGGAAGAAGCTAAAGTGGCCTGTGAAACCGCTTCCCTCTTTTCATTAGTCCTTCTTTCCTTCCAAGTTAAACTAGCCATTTTCAATGTGAAGATTTCACAGCCCTGTGTGCACCAATTTATCTGTGTTTTACAGGAGGCATTCTATATAGTCCTCATCACCTGAACAGTTACACATAGGCACCAGCAGGATGAGCCATGTAGCTGTCTTGTGCCACAGCTCAGCGGCTGGCCATTCTGAAAGACACTCTCCTTGGTGACACCCACTGTTTTTCCTACTTACATAGGATTCATTCTATAAGAATCTGGAAGAATGGTGGCACTTAGAGGTGTTTCCTGTCCCTATGTTGGTATCAGCCTTACAACAGAGGGAGTGACAAGCAACAATCACAGTCTTCAGCAAAGTGTACTTACTGCTCTAGTTCTTGCTAGAGAATTTCTAGGGAGCTGTTTGTGGGGAGTCAGAGCCTTGGTTTAAGTCTACTATTCACTAAGTGTGGGACTTCGGGGAAAGCTAAAAATTTCAAAGGTGATTTCCTCCTGCAAAATGGGGACAACCTACACAGCAGGAGTAATCAAATTAACTATTTCATTTCATGCAAATTGGAATGGGAATAAGTAAAAGGGGCCTGGATTTGTGATTTAAATGGTATAAGGTACTCCTGGGTAAGGAAATTCCTCTACCAATGCAGGTGAACCTCTCCTCTGCAATTCAGAATTTAAGAAAGCTGTCTAGAGTGCTGAGAGATTAAGAGTGCTCAGTGCCTGATGTGTGAGGGCTTGGAACCCTGCTCTTTCTAGCTCTGAGGCCAGTTCTACGAACTTGAACACAGGACTCTCACTTTCACATAAATATGGTTACAACAGTAACTTGCTATTTTGATTGAGGCAGAGTATGATGAAAGCTTTGGCAAAATCTCAACTACAGCTGTATTATACCCATAATTAAGCTTTGAATCTTTTCTATGAGAGGAATGAGTGCTGAGCTTAGAATGATACAGATTACCAACAAAACCACAGAACAAGTATTACCAAACTAAATAAAAAGGGCATGTACAACAACAGGAGAAAGATTCCTGAAATAAGGGAAACAAAATTTCAAAGATGGAAATACTTTCTTGAGACTCAATTTTATTTACATCACTAGCAGAAACAGCCTAGCTGGTTTCTGTATGTATGTATATATGTATGTATATATGTATGTATATATGTATGTATGTATGTATGTATGTATGTATGTATGTATGTGCACACACCCGCACATGCACAGGGTAATGAGGGTTAAGTGACTTGTCCAGGGTCACACAGCTAGTACCTGTCAAGTGTCTGAGGTTGGATTTGAACTCAGGTCCTCCTGAATCCAGGGGGGTGCTTTATCCACTGCACCACCTAGCTGTCCCAAGCTGTTTTTTTTTGTAAAAGAGGACTAGCTTTCTTTGTCACAAGGAAAAAGTACAGTATATACAGAAAAGATTGTTATATAAAAACAAAAGACAAGATAAAAACTTATTTTGTAAAAACTGGAAGCACTAGAAGATGGTAAAGTCCTATTTTTTTTTCTTTTTCTTTTTTTAGTAAGGCAATTGGGGTTAAGTGACTTGCCCAGGGTCACACAGCTAGTAAGTGTTAAGTGTCTGAGGCCGGATTTGAACTCAGGTACTCCTGAATCCAGGGCCCACGCTCCATCCACTTCGCCATCTAGCTGCCCCGGCAAAGTCCTATTTTAAGAAAAAGTTTTAAATTCTGATCTTAACTTATTTTTACAAATACATAAAGTTAAAAATAACATTAGGATTCCAGAGATCTTTCAAGATACTAGAAAATTATGTAATTATGATAAGCTACCATACTATTTTGACAACTGAGATTATGTCACTCTCCTTAACTGACTGGCAGCTTTGCATTGCAGTTGACACAAGCAAACCCAACATATTTCTCTTTTTAAGTTCTATAGGGGTAGAAGGCCCTTTTTTCTATTAAAAACACTGACCTACAAAGAAAAAGAAATAAACACCTTCCCTGACAAAAAATGCAAAAGCTTAGTTAGAACAAGAGCAACAAAAAAATACTGTTTTCATTCATATTTAAGACTATATATATTTCAATTCTCTATTATGGACCGTTTAAGGAAGAACTGGCAAATGGGAACAGGAGAGAAGAAAATGGAGAAGGGGAGAAAGCCATGAAAACAAATCAAGACTCACAGGGTTGAAGTCACCAAAGTGGTTTGTAGAAAACTTTTAAGTGCAATGTAAATATTAGTTGTTATTACAAAAGAGAGAGAACAAAAAGAGCTGACTTTCATAGATTAACATCTTCATCTAGTGGCTGTTTGGGGTATTACATTTATACTTAAATAGACACTACATATTTGCACCAATAAGCATCAAGAGTGTTATTTTCTCTTAAGCACTGGCCTCACAGTTCAAAGTTGAGGACCACAGCATATGGTTTACTCAAGTTTTGTTTTCCACTAATATCCTATGACTGCCTTGGGCTGGAAATTGAGGGGATTGGATTAGATGACCTCTTTGGTTCCTTCTAGCTCTCAATCTAGAATTCTAGGATACTATATTTTCAAAAGGGGCTACTCTTGGTTTGGTGATCTTCAAGTCAACAGATAAGTTTTGTAATCAAAATTTCAGGAAGTCATTCTCATGAAAACAGAACCCGAATCTCATGGCCCTTAATAGTTTAAGAGTAATCCTGGGGAATGTATTAAAGCAAAGTGGGCCGAGCAGGGCACAAAAGGAAAATGGAAAAGTGAAGGACTGGCAGATGCTTGAAGTACAATTAAAAAACAAAAAACCCCCAGCTCAATACATTCTTACCATCTTTCCAAGATTTATAAGATACAAAGTAAACATGCAACTGAACGTGAAACTTTTGTGAGCGTAAATCATTCTGTTTAATAGCTTTTTTGTGTGTAGTACTTGTTCAAACTGAACTTATTTTGTGCCACGAATTCAGTTGGCAATCTAGTGAAGTTTATGGATCCTTTCTCAGAATAATATTTAATAATAACTGAAGGAAATGCTAAATTTCAGTGAAAATAAAGATGTAGTTTTTTTTCTTATGCAAGTTCACAGAACAACTGAAATAAGTTAAGAACCTTTGCTTTATAAAGTAAAAACATCTGATTGCTTTTTTTAAATCATTCAAAGATATATGTCCTTTCCTGTAAACAAGTTTGTGAGGAAGGCTTAATTATAATAAACAATATCACACTAAAATAGAAACAGGAATAGCTTTGCAGATTGACAGATTAGAAGCAAATAGGATTTTTAAAAGAATAGCTTCCTGGGGCAGCTAGGTGGCACATTGGATAGAGCACCAGCCCTGGAGTCAGGAGGACCTGACTTCAAATTCAACTTCAGACACTTGACCCTTATTAGCTATGTGACCCTGGGCAAGTCACAACCCCAACTGCCTCACTTAAAAAAAAAAAAAAGAATAGCTTCCTGGCAGGAAAAACTTAATGATAAACTTTTTAAACTAAGGGCCAATTCAACTAAGATGATCACCCAAAGATAACAGGTGATAAATTTTTCAGCTCTGGAAAACATGAAATTTATCAGTAAGGAGAACCAATTTGCTAGTGAAAGCATGGATCATTCAAAAGTTTGAAATTTAATGTATACAGAAGATATGCTCCCAAGGGCTATGGAACCTGGACTTTCAATAAGCTCTCAACTATAAGGAACTGAAAAGGTTCAGGCCCTAAAAGCCACAATGACAAATGGAAAGGCTTCCAAAATTATAATGGTCCCACTCTTACTGTATCAGTCCTTGTGTCCTGGCACTAAAAGCTATAATTGTCATGAGTCTGTAACCATCAAAAGCTTTTTAGCAGCAACTGGAATATCTGGAAGATGAGAGCTAACAGAAGGCATAGAATCCAAAATGTAGCTTACTACTCACACAAGAATGTGACCTCAGTTATAGATCTTCTAACAGCATGCTGGTATTAAAACTAATACAAAGCAACATCATTGTATCAAAATAGTCTAACACAAGGAGAAGCCTTTAGCCACTCTTCATTTTTATGTAAAGATGATTTAATTTTACCAATATGTACTGGTATGAAAATGTCTATAAGAAGATTTAGGAAGCAGGCTCTCAACTTTCAATGGCATTGGTCTGTAGCCAGGCTTCAGAGGTTACAATTAATATAGATCCAAAGGAGAGGAAAGCTAGAGAAGAAAAAGGGGAATGATTTAGATAGCTCTCACAGGACTAACCCCTTACCCAAGCCGCTCCTTGCTCTCCTCTGGTGTCAGCTGATCAAAGGTCTTTGCCTCTTCTGCACCCAGGAATGCATCATGGTCATAGTCAAAATTCTGGGCATCATCATGAGGCTTGTCACTGAGCTGAGGCTCATGGTGTACTCTTTCCTTCTTCTCTGTGGGTTTGCTCAAGGCACAGACTGTACATAGGGATAGGCACATGAGAAACTGTCGCAGGTCCATGACTTGATCAGATCTTAAAGAAAGGAAGAAGCAAAGGATTCATATTGCAGTATTATTTACTAGTTATAGCACTAATTTGTTTTTATCATATGAATCTGGGCAAATCGCTTTTAAGTCTTCCTGTTTTACTTTGTATTTTCAAAAAAATTAGGGTGTTAGCACTTAACAGATACTATGTAGTACAGTATTGGGATGTGTTGTCATAGCTTCCTTTATTTGTTTGCAGGTTGAAAGTTAAGAATCTGGAACTGAAACAAACACCAAAGTATATGGGCAAAGTACAGCTTCAGCTGAAGGAACAGATCAACTTTTGTTGAAACTCATAGATCCTACTATCAATCTGACTAAAATTAAGTCCCTACTATATAGCCATAATACTTGATAGGTATGAGACTCAAAAAGCTTATAATCCAGGAATTAATACATTATCTTCTACCCCCCCCATACTGTCCATTATTATCTCAGTAAACTATAGAAAGCATCTACTCCTTGAATTTCTGTTATAGAAATGTGAGGATTCAAACTAGAGGGATCATTAACAGAGAGGAGCTAGGAGCAGCTAGGTGGCACAGTGGATAGAGCATCGGCCCTGGAGTCAGGAGGACCTGAGTTCAAATCTGGTCTCAGACACTCAACACTTACTAGCTGTGTGACCCTGGGCAAGTCACTTAACCCCAACTGCCTCACCTAAAAAAAAAAAGAGAGAGAGAAGAGCTAATGATATGCTATGCTGATTAGAGGTATGAAGGACCAGGGGAGGAAAAAAAAAAACCCCGAAAAATGGCTACAATCATGTAAAGGTCATTCTCCTCCCATTAAACCTTTTATATTTTTCTGAAGCCTTAAAAAGAAAAAAATGTTACCTAGATTTGTTTTAGTTCCCCCCCTGGCTTTTACATTTCAGAGGACCAGATTTAAGGCTGAAAAGGACCTTCAGAGTCATCTGATCCAATAAGTAAGGAATCTGAGCCTTAGAGAAGTTGTGATTTGTCTATGGGTCAATCATTCAGGTAGTCAAGTGGCAAAATCAGGATCTGACTCCCATCTAGCACTTTTCCCCCCTGTACTTTTCTACTAACTCACACACAGATTCCATTCATTTCATCAGTACTGAGAACACGTTTAGGCTCATTCATTCACTTACTCATTCATGACCTCTTTCTCCATTGCGATGGTGACTAAATGCACTGACAACTCTGGTAACTGAATGCACAGTATGTGGTACTGAACAAAGGGGAGTAAAATGGCCCACGTGGAACATAAATCTACAATCCTGCCTAAAGAGTACAGTGCTCTTACCAAAGGGCTTTTAATTCATCATATAGGAAGTCACTGGTAGTGGATCTGGTCTAAGTCCCTACATGTCTGTAAGACAGAAGCCAGTTCTTAACCAAACATTAAAGAACCTATTCTGAGTACAGAGTACATTTAATAAATACAAAGGAGTATTACCTATCCCAAACCACCCCATTAAGTTCTATGGTTTAGCCAAAATTTGGGGACTAGAAGGTAAAAGGTGTGGGGGGATTTGGGGGAGCTGGAGGGTTAAGTATGGGTAGCATCCTAGGAAAAAACAATGGCAGAAGAAATGTAGTTAAGTTTTCTTCGTATCTGAATTTCTGTAATCAACCAACCAACCCACCCACCCACCCACAAACATTTATTAAGGGCCTACTATGTACCAGGCCCTATGGATACAAATACAAAGAATGAAACAATCCCTACACTCAAACGAGGGAGTCAACAAGGACATATGTAAGTATAAACAGAACAAACATAAAGAGAATAAATACCAAGTAGTCAAATACAAAGCAGTTTGAGAGGGAGGGTTCTAGCAACTGAGGGGATCAGAAAAGGCAGTGCTTGAGCCATGTCTTGAGGAAAGACAGAAATCCTGAAGCAGAGATGAGGTGAAAGAGTATATTTCAGGTAGGAGGGTCAGCCAACAGAAAGGCAGAGACAGGAAATGGGGTGTCATGTATGAGAACAGAGTGTAACTAGATCACAGAGTATGGGTGAGGGAATACATCTAGAATGCTCCCAGTTCTCTAAACTGAAAATATAAAGTTCTACTGGATTACATTCTATCAATGCATTTTTTAAGCCAGAAAAAATAGCTTTTCCCCTAAAGTATCTCAAAGGATAAATGATAAGAATGTTATTTAAAGTCATGGGGAAAAAACCCACAAAAATAAAGTCACGGAAAGGAAGGAGAAAAGATGGAAGTAAAAGATAACTTACATTTTTTTTTTTGGTGAGGCAATTGGGGTTAAGTGACTTGCCCAGGGTCACACAGCTAGTAAGTGTTAAGTGTCTGAGGCTGGATTTGAACTCAGGTCCTCCTGACTCCAGGGCAGGTGCTCTATCCACTGTGCCACCTAGCTGCCCAAAGATAACTTACATTTTAAGATAAACTTGGAAGTTAACTGCACTAAGGTGTAACTCTGATTCTTCATTAAAGATTTCCAGATCATCAAAGAACAAAGCTAGAATTCTGAATGCTTTTTACCCTATACCAATACCATACTCTTTCTCCCCCCCCCCCCTTTGGGCAGGGCAATGAGGGTTAAGTGACTTGCCCAGGGTCACACAGCTGGTGTCGAGTGACTGAGGCCGAATTTGAACTCAGGTCCTCCTAAATCCAGGGCCAGTGCTTTATCCACTCTGCCACCTAGCTGCCCCCTGATACCATACTCTTTGCATGCTACCAGCATTTCCAGTCTCTAGGTTATGGAACCCTGAGGTGGGTTGAGGGAGAGAAATCCTTGAATTCATGCCCTGAATGTTCAATGTTTTTCAAATATGTAGATTGTTGTAATTATGAAAATACAGATTTTAAAGCTGCTGAATTCATAATATCTCTGTTGTTATTCATTTTCTTAATGTATACTAATAGTATAGACATCACTGTGAATCTGTGAAGGGATTCCCCCCCCACACACATTAAAAGCAGTTATACTCATCATACTCAAAGGCTGGGAACTGTTATACACACCAGAGCTGCCTATGGTAAGTCATACTTGATATATATATTTTATATTTCACTTTCAAGTTTGCAAAGTGTTTTTTCCTTATAACCCTGGAGAGTTGAAGTGGTTATTATTATCCTATTATCATTGCTCATTTTACACATTAGGAAATGAGGGTGGAGATTAAATGACTTGCCAAAAGTGACATAATAAATATCAAGGCTGGGATTTGAACTCATTTCTCCTGACTTAAAACCTGTGCCCTTCCACTATACCACACCTCTTAAGCCAATTCTACTTGATGACATCAGTAAACTGCAGTTTACTAGGCAGGATACCACTGTACTAGCAACATATAGACTCTTAGAGAATACTGGCTTTAGCCATATTTCTATCTTATTAGTCTAAGAAACATTTTGGCAGAGAGACTATTTCCCTGAAAAACCACTCTCCTACAGTAGTCTTTTTAGCCATGTGTTATTATGTGTTCACATGTGGACCCAAAGCAGTTAACCAATTTTATAAATACATATTATGTATCTTAAAACAGTCAAATGTTAAGTCATCACGTCTGGGGAGCTTTAGATTATTTTCATACCACGGCTCTCAAAAGAATTCATAGCATTAAAATTTATTTCAAATCTTTTTTATAGCATTTTCATTTTATTGGCAGCTTGGTGACATAATGGACTTGAAGTCAGGAAGACTGTGACTTTGGACTAGTTGCTTAAATCACTTTGGCCTCCAGGTTCTTCATTTGTGAAATGAGATGAGATAATACCCACACTGCTTCTTTCACAAAGTTGATAGAATCAAATGAGATGATGCATAAAACGTTTTGTAAACTACAAGGTGTTACAGAAAGCATCAGCCACAATGACAGTACTGATATTGGTATGGTTATGCAGCCAATACAGCCAACACTAGGATTTGAATGCACAACTTGTTATATCGGAAGCTGTTTTGTTCATTATTGGCAAAAATCTTAGTCAACCTCAGAAACTCAGTAAGGCAAATTAACTTATCTGATTTCATCAAGTGTCTAGATAACAAAAGAACAAGGACAAGAGAGAGTCTGTCAGTCAGAACACTCAGGCCTCTGTTCTAACCTGGCAGCAGAATCACTTCCAAAGCAAACCAACCAATCAAGACAATTTTAAAAGGAATCATGACCCAAAGCCCACTTTTCACAGCAATAAATAAAGTAGGAAAAGCATCAACTAGGCCAGCTAGAGCTTCATTTGTAGGTTATTATTCTTTTTTTGGGGGGTGGGGGGAATATATGTGTATATAGTGCCAGGCACTGTGCTACAGTTGAGGAAACTGAGACAAATAGAAAGTTAAATGACCCAGGGTCACACAGCTATTATTAGTAGTATCTGAGACAGCATATGAACTCAGGTTTTCCTAATTCTAGGCCTAGCTCTCCATCCACTGCACCACCTTGCCAGTTGCCTCTACTTATTAGAAACCTGAGCCGTGAACCAATTTGTTTTTGATTTAGAAACCAATTCAAAAACATCGAAGCCAAACTTTCAGCTTTTGAAGAAAAAGAGAATGTATGTGTGCATGAATGCTGTGTTGAAGTGTTAAATAAGGAGTAACCCTTAATGAGGATTAAAGAACTCTTTAGCTAAAAATATTAGATTGGGGTACTTCTTGGCCAAAATTCATTAGAGGGGGGGAAGCTAGGTGATGCAGTGGACAGTTCATTGGCCTTGGATTCAGGAGGACCTGAGTTCAAATCCGACCTCAGATACTTGACACTTACTAGCTTTGTGACCCTGGGCAAGTCACTTAATCCTCATTGCCCTGCAAAAAAAATTTAAAAAAACAAAAACAAAACCAAAATCGGTTAGAGAGAAAGAAGTCTTAGTAGCCAGATCCCTTCTTTACCACCACCACCAATAGATGTAGAAAACAAGCTAAAGCAGACACACAGACTAAGGAGATCTGGTGTTAAGAATTTCCTTTTAAGTTGTTATAATAGTGAAACACAAAGACATATGAACAGGGAAGAAGGATATGCTCTTTTGTAGTTTTAGCTAAGATCACCATCCAAAGACTAGGCAACAATTTGAAGTTGCTAGGTGCTGTGGTGCGGTAGCCCAAAAAACATTCGGGTTTTTGGACCTCTGAGGTTTACTTGTTACAGGATGCCTCTGTTCTAAGAACACCTCTTCCTCAGGTCCTGCTGTCTTCTATATATCTTGCTTCCTTTCACAAAGTCCTTTGTTAGAATGGAAACCTCCATGCTCTAGGCCTGGAAGAGGGGAAGTGTTGCTTTCCTGGCCAATACCTAAACTTCCTGCTTATGACATCATAATTAAAAAAACAATCAGATGTGCCTGAGACCCCATAAAATTAATGGTCCTCTCAGGTGGCAACATTGCTCCTCTTGACTGCCCAGAGCTTCCTTCATGAGAGCAGGCCTAATTAGGAGGATACTTTTTTGCATCCCTTCCTAGGTTTTAAAAGTATTGGAGGTTGCAGGTACTTATTAAATGCTTCCTGACGCATCAATTGCTGTGGCTCCTTCTGGAGGTTTATGGAGGGGGTTTCATTGGTTTTGAAAGTAAAAGTGTCAGTTGCTGCCAGGTTGTCAAACCTTTCTTTACTCCTACCCCAGGGTTTCTCCATAATTTGAAAATAATCTCAACTGTTTATTACCTGTGTGACCATGAACAAAATACTTAAATTCTCTGGGCCTAGGTTTACTCATCTGTAAAATAAGAGTGCTGGACTTTGATCAAGTATTCTTAATCTTGTTTATATCATGAACCCCCCCTTTTGGCAGTCTGAAGCCTATGGATCCCTTCTTGAAATGTTTTTAAGTAAATGAAATACTAAATTTTAAAAAAGTAATAAAACGCTTTTTATTTAAAGTTCTGAGTTCCAGATTTTATTCCTCCATCCCTCCCTCCCAGAGGGGGGTAAGGAGATATAGGTTATACATGTGCAATTATGTAAAACATTATCATACTGTCCTTTTGTATAAGAAAACTTGAATAAAAGAAAAAAATGAAAGAAAAAGAAAAATACTAAATTTCAGTTAAGAGATTAGTGAAAATAAAGATCCACCCCCCCCTTCCCATCCGAGACACCCCCGCCCCCCATCTATGCACAGAATCTTTGAGAAGTTGGTCCTTGGACTCTAGGCTAAGAATTGAAGGACTGGATGATATGCTGTAGAAGTAGTCTCAGGTCTATGCAAGCTGGGTTAGTTTCCCTTTAAGGGAGTGGGGAGAGCCATTCTTAGTATTACCATTGGTTTGGCTTCCTTGCTGACAAAGACATAAAAGGTCCAGCCTATGAGGAGTTGAAGTCTGAGAATACCCATTGTCCCATGGGAACAATACCCTTCTGACCTTAGGAACTGCAGCCTTTTAATCCTTTTTTCTGGGGGAAAGTCATCTCTTCGAAATTTATGGTCAACTGGTGCCTGAATGCATTCTAATCTTGAGTTTGAGTCACTGGCTTGGCCTGTTCTAAATGCTAATCTGACTGACCCTACCCAAAACTGCAAAGAATGAGAACAGCTGTGTCAAACTTAAAGAGAAGGGGTGGGGGTGGGCCCTAAACCGCACACAAGGATCCTGGTGGGCCACACAATGACTTAGAAAACCACATATCAACATTATCTGTGTTCTGCTGTATTTTTATGATTTTGTTAAATGTTTTCACATTACATTTTAATCTGGTCACTCTGAGTGCCTGGCACCTCTGGAATGGAACATGGAGATTTGGCACTTAGAACTTATTGAACCTTGCCTTGAAACATGGTACAGTGTTTTTGTAAACACACTGGATGGGGGGGGGGGTGTCAGAGAATTTGGGGTCATATTCCACTTCTGATACTAATTTCCCATGTGAGTTTAGGTAAACTACCTAACATTTATGTGCCTTGGTTTCCTCATCTGTGAAGTAAAAGGGTGGGGGTGGGGGTGGGGGGCTGGGAGTAGTCTAGATGAACTTTATGATCCCTTTCGGCTCTGTAGAGGTGACTGACCCGACTCTTAAAAGACTCTCCCTATCTCCTTTATCTATCTATGACCATCTTATGACCTTCTCCCATAAAACATACTGATGTGAGTTTTCCCCTTCCATGGTGAGTGAGTGATTCTCTCAAACCCTCCCCATTCACGAACCACTTTAGTAGGGCAAAAAGAGAACCTTCCCCTAACCCTGCCACTTCCCCATAGCCTGAAAATCCCTCAATGGAACTAATAGGAAAATATTTTTAAAAATAAACTACGATGGAGTAGATTTCATTTACCTCACACTAAAAAGTACGGCAAATTGTCACATTTGAAAAATTAATACCAATCCATGAACCAGCAACTGGAAAAACCTCATGAATCAGTAATTCTTGGACTACATTTAAAGTATCCCTGCTCCGAGGAAAATATTAAATAGAGGACATAGGAAATGTGGGAAAATTCAAGCAGTTAATAGTTTACATTTATACAGTAAGCTAGAGTATTTACCAAGTACTGCCCTTACAACAACACATACAATGTAAACAGGATATTATCTCCATTTTATACATAAGATCAAGTGACTTGCTCATCCAACTAATTAAGTTTTGAAGCTAGAATTTGAACACAGGATTTTCTGCTTCCAAATGTGTAGTCATTTACATTATATCACTCTCCCTAGAAGTCATACCTCTATTAAATTCAATTGTTCAGTCGTGTCCAACTCTTCATGACCTCATCTGGGATCTTCTTGGCAAAGATACTGCAACACTCTGGCATTTTCTTCTCCAGCTCATTTTACAGATGAGGAAACTGAGGTCAACAGGGTTAAATGACTTGCCCAGGACCACATAGTTAAGAAGTGTCTGAATCCAGATTTGAACTCTGAAGATGAGTCTTCCTAACTCCAGACCAGGCACTCTCTCTACTGTACCACCCAGCCCCCCCCATAGTATATTAGTAATAACCTAATTTTTAAAGTTGATTTTTATGAACTGTTTCAGTAGCTGTTAAGTGGAGAAGATTAATGACTTGTGGTACGAAATTTTTGTTTATAACAAAATCCTATGAATTCACTTTCCTTACAAAATCTAAATCATCTTATTCTCCTCCTCTTTATTCCCACTTAATTTAGTCATTTTGGGTAAAAGGTTATTTGTTGACAGAATGAGACCAACTGAAGAAGTCTAGTCGGTCAGAATTACTTGACTAAACTCAGTAACTGGAGATGGACATGGCAAACCATTCCAGTTCTTTGCCAAGAAAACCCCATGAACAGTAGTACTAAAATGGTAAAAGAGATGACACTGGAAGATGAACCCCTCAAGTCAGAAGGTGTCCAACATGCTACTGGGCAAGAGTGGAGGACAACTACATATAGCTCCAGTACTAATGAACATCTGGGCCAAAGGCTAAAGGGAACTCAGCTGGGGTGGATGCATCTGGTAACAAAAGGAAAACCCAATGCTGTAAAGATAAAGATAGTGCCATGGAAACAACAAACATGAACTTGAACAGACTTCAAGAGACAGTGGAGGACAGAAGGGTCTGGTGTGCTATAGTGTGTGGATAACAAAAAGTCGGATACAACTGAACAACGGCAAAAATAATTTATAATAATACCTTCGAACTATTACTAAAATTTTATTTTTAAATTCAACTTTATTTTCAGCACTCAATTTCTCTCTCTCTTCACCAATGGAGGGGAAAAACCCCACAAATTTCCTCAAACAAAGCCAATTTCCCGATTGGCAATGTATTTTTTTTTTTTAAAGGAGGGGCAGCTAGGTGGCACAGTGGATAAAGCACCAGCCCTGGATTCAGGAGGACCTGAGTTCAAATCCAGCCTCAGATACTTGACACTAGCTGTGTGACCCTGGGCAAGTCACTTAACCCCCATAGCCCTGCAAAAAAAAAAAAAAAAGAAAGGAGGAAGGAGGAGGAGGAGGAAGAGGAGGAGGAGGAGGAGGAGGAGGAGGAGGAGAAGAAGGAGAAGGAGAAGGAGAAGGAGGAGAAGGAGGAGGAGAAGGAGGAGGAGAAGGAGAAGAAGAAGAAGAAACAGCAGCCTCATTCTGCACTTTGAGACCATTACCTCTCTATCTGGAAGTGGGTAATAAGTTTCATCATGAGTCCTCTGGAATTATGATTGGTCATTGTGTTGATCAGAGTTCCTAAGTTTTTCAAAGTTTGTCTTTTACAGAATTACTGTCACTGTATTACGTGTTCTTCTACTCACTTTACTTTGTAACAATTCATAAAAGTTTTTTCACTTGTTTCTCAGAAACCACCCCCTTCATCACTTCTTTCAGCACAATGGTATTCTATCATATTCATATATAACAACTTGTTTGGCCATTCCCAAAACTGATGGGTACCCCCTTAGTTTCCATATCGGACTTTTCCCCCTCTTTGATCTCTTTCAAGGTACAGACCTGGTAGGTGAAAGGGTATGTAACTTTTGGGTACAACTAAAATTTTCTGAGGAACTTTGATGAGCAAACAATTTTTCTGATAGACCAAATATCTAATGTTCAATACTAAATCATGTTAGAAGTGGGTATAGTGACAAACACCTTCTTTCTGAGCTAGATTTGGAAGGGAAAGGATTTCCATAATTAGTGAAAGGGCCTTATTGCATAAAAGCGGTTATTTCAACCCAAAGAAAAGAATTAATGGATTTCAATAACCTTCCCAAACTAAGATGAGCCCAAGAAAGATAAAGGCTATAAAAGTAAAATTCACCCATTATCTAAAATACACAATCTTCACATACAAGACATTCTTTTACAAGTACCCTCAACCTCCACCCCCTGTTACTAGGTCGGTCCTTTCGGTTATCATCCGGGAGCAACTCCTGTGGAGAAGAGGACAACCAATTTCTGTCATTATCAACACCAACTATCAACTTCCTTCTACTGCCAGAGCAGGTTAACCAACCTAGCCAAAGCAACAAGGTGCCAAGCAAGACAAGCTACTGCTAAGCACCTCAGCCACTACAACCACCACTTATATCCAGGCAACATGCTTGACAACATGTAAGGTCCAGCATTTTCCTGACAGATTCTTTCTTTCCTTTCATCCACAATACTGGGAGGCTTTACTTAAAAGATAAATCTGACTCCAGGACCTGTGTCTGACTCCATAACCTATGTTATGTGATAGTCCCTTCTCTGACCACAGCTAGGAAGCTTCCCCTTCCTTTCAGAGGCAGCCAGGTGGCAAAATGGATTAGAGCAGTAGGACTGGAATAAAAAATTCCTAGGTTCAAATCTAGCCTGAGACACTTACTAGCTGTGTGAGCCTGGGCAAGTCACTTAACCTCTGGTTGCCTCAGTTTCCTCAACTGTAAAATGGGGATAAATAGCACCTACTTGGCAAGGGTGTTGAGGATTAAATGAGGTAATATTTGTAAAGTGCTTAACACAGAGCCTGGAACATGGTAGGCACTTAATAAATGCTTATTTCTTCCTCCTCTTCCTAATCTCCCTCTAGTCAACATAGAGGGGGGTGGGGGGAGTCCAAGAGAAACTAATTGCCACTATATTCTTGCTGCATATCCTTGCTCTGTGGGGGCAAAGCAAGCTTGTGTTAAATATTTAATGATTTTCAAGTGCCTCATTTCATCCTAATATCAACTCAGTGTGGGTGTTAAAGCCAATACTGACCCTGCTCCCAGCCCAACCTAGAAGCTATCATCCAGGTGAAACAAAACCTGTAAAAAAGCCCCCTATCCCTGCCACCATCCATACCAACTATAAACCAATGTATACCCAAGGGTCCTGAGTTTAATAGAAACAGATTTGGTATCACTGATGGAGTAACACTAAAGATGCATTACTATCTGTCTTGACATTGTACTCTAAGGCAAGGCTTCTTAAACTTTTTCCACTCTCAACCCCTTTTCACCCAAGAAATGTTTACTCGACCACAGGTATATAAAATAGGTATATAAACCTTTTACTGTTGCCAGATTTTTCATGACCCCCATATTCAGTTATGCAACCTCATATGGGGTCGTGACCCACAGTGTAAGAAGCTAGGCTTCAAAAGTAAGGAACACTATGCCTTTTCGTCTGCTCTACAGCTGAAACTTCCCATATGTGTTCTCTCCCCCTATTAGAATTAATCCTTTGAGACTAGGGATTGTTTTTCTATTTGTAACCCCAGTGATTAACACTGTGTTCTGCACATAGTAAGTGCTTAATAAATGCTTTTTCACTGACCAAAAAAGATGCCTCTGATCCACTGCACATTTTCTTTCTGTTGTAGTCTAGTCTATCTACTTTAGGGGTTCTAATCTGGGGTCCATGAGCTTGTTTTTAAATATCTTGTTAACTATTTCAATATAATCAGTTTCCTTTATAGTCCTATGTGTTTTATCCATTTAAAAATATTCTAAGAAGTAATCCATAGGCTTTATAAGACTGTCAAAAGGTTCCAGAAAACACTGAAAAAAGTTAAGAACTCATGATCCACTTGCTTTCTCTCCATATATACACTTTATGATCAAGCCATAAATAGCTAATAGGATCTAAGAGTATAAAACATATTAATAGAACAGTGAAAAGTTAAATAGCCCAGACGGCGACTGAATCCATGACCCTGAAATCATCACTACTATGCTGAAATAAGCCAACAGGTAAATAAAAACTCACAAAGTCAAATAAAAAATAAATTCTGGAAAACACATTATTATTCTCCATCAGCTAAATATGTGTAACTTTACATTATACGAATAGCCAAATAAAAATACTAAAGCAAGAGGTAGAAATAACTCAGGTTCAGAAAGTTCTTGTGACCTTGGAAATTGACATTTTAGTTCTCCATACTATAAATCCAAGTGACAGACAATATCTGTCTACAAAGAACTCTAAGACCCTGCTTGAAGTGTTTTTTAAAATATTAACCTGTCCATGAAGCTTGCTGTGATCATTTCAGTTCAAAATAATCTTCCTGGCCTCTAAACTCTTATTGAACCTGTCAATATCACTTACTGCTGAATGGCATAGTTATGTATGTATGTATATGTCTTATCACCTATAATAGCCTGTATATGAAGAACAAGAACTAGATCTCACATATCCCTGTATATTCCTACAACAATGTCCTTTGACTTGGCTAGGATCTAACAACAAATAGGTCAATATGTTGTTTCAGCCATTCTAAGGGAAAGACATGCTTCACTGCTGTCACTACTGTTTATTTTTAAGTGTTCACATTAACATACAGCATTAAGCTAGGTGCTATAATCCACACAAGAATAATCTAGGAATGTAGGAGCCAGGAAAACGTTTTCCCCTGGCCCTCTCTCTACCAAATTTTCCCATATACTTATGATTATGATACAGTAAGTGGTACAGTGGCAAAAGGACTATCTTTAGGAGCTGTTTCTGTGATTCCAGGCAACTTTCTGAGCCTAAAAACCTGAAGATGTTTCTGTGGAAGAGTTTCCACACAAAGAGGTCCCCATCAAATAGGAATGATATTTGTACTACCTACCTTATTAGGTTTTTGTAAGGAAAATCCACTTTAAACTGCTGTATCTAGTCATCATTATGTACACCATTTGTGTATTAGGCTCTCAATAAATATTTGATTACTAATGGGTGAATAAAGAACCACCAGTTATTTAGTAGTAATAAAATGTTAACTTCAAAACTGCCTAAGAAATCTGTTTTGGCAGCCTATGTAAGCATACTCAAACAACATGCAAAAAACCGTTTTTGGGTTTTTTTTTTTGGTGCAAAAAAGCTCTTGAGAAATTTCATGCAAACATGCTTTTAGCTTCTCTAACTATATCATTACTATTGGATAAGAGCCTTAGAAAAATCCTAATGAAGACCACTGATATTCAGCAAAACTCTTGTATTGGTTCTAATAGTGTTACTTGAAGTTCAACCTCATTTCAATTTGTATACAAATGTTTCTAAACATTACACCTGGGGATGTTCTGATATAGAGAGCTGACCCTTAAGTCAAAAAGACCTGGGCCTTAAGCAGCCAGAAACCTCTCTTTAACATCACTACTGATGGTTACTGACTGTGTGACCATATGAGTTAGTCATTTAATATCTCAATGCCTGTGCTGCAGAATATTTTGTTCCATTCTTTAAATTCAAAGACGAATTCACTGAAGCATGTATGAGTATGTGTGGTGGGAGGAGTGGTGAAAGAAAGAAGCTAAGAATTGTGTCCTGGATCCAGACCACTTTTATATAGACGAAAAGACCTTACTGCAATGACAAATCTTGGTCCAGAAGAAGATATTACTAAAATCTTTTTTTTCTGTTCTCAGAAAAGAAATTTCGAGAAAAATGTTGATCTCATTGTTCAACTTTTTTTTTTGGGGGGGGGGGATGAGGGAAGGAGGGAGTTAAGGGGGTGGGCTCTGGAGGAATACTGGTAAAATGACTAAGGTGTAAAAAATATATATATTATGGGTTCAAGTCCAGAGTTAGACACTGATTTTCTGACTCAGTGCAAGTCACTTTATTCCAGGCAACTAACTCTCTAGGGGATATAAACTGAAAATCAGTTGTAATACATAAGAGGGAGTGAGTTTCCTGGGGTGGGGCAAGAGGAAGATTCCCTAAGTCAATGAAATCAGGGAGAGGAGGGGGCCCTTTTCTGTACATCATTTTATTTGAGCCTCAAACCAACCCTTCGGAGTAGGTTCTACAGGTATTACTATTTATATATCCCAATATATTTTACCTATATTTTATATACTTATATATCCCAATTTGTTTTTATCTGTTTTATATATTTATGTCAACATTCCGATTTACTGGGACATATATATATATATATATATATATATATATTTATACATGCCAGTTTGTTGGGGTATATACATATACCTATACATATACATATATACATACATACATACACACACACACCCATATATACTTATATACTCCAATTTTACAGATGAGTGACCTTGGACAAATCGCCTCGCCTTTCGGGAACTCGGTTTCCTTTTCTGTAAAATGAGGGGGTGGGGACTAGATGAACCCTCTGGTTCCTTCCCGCTCTAAAGCTGTAGGATCTTAGGACCTGTCCTCATAGTCACACAGGTAATCAACCTCAGAGACTAGTTTCAAGGTCAGGTCTTTCCTAAGTCCAACGGGTTTTCCAAAATACCACGCATGCCTTAAACTTCAAATCTTAAAGTTTTTAAATGGTTTCCCAGTTGTACCCCCTACCTACCTACCTATCTGTTTGGGGAGGGGGTTGGGCGGCCCGCTCTCCCAGCTCTCTCCCACCTGTGGGCTGACGGTTCTTGTAGGACTGGCCTGGGATACCATTGAAATAAAAAGTAGCAGCGGACCAGCACTCATCGGTAGCCTTAAGGCTGGCCGGTCCGGCGTGTGCTGTGCCGCCGTGCACTCCCCAGCCCGGCCCGACCCAAGAGTGGAGGAAGGCCAGAGGTGTCCCAAGAGCTCGGGAGACGACGGGCCTCGGCTTCACAGTCACCAACTTTGGCTCCGCGTCCTCACGCGGACCGTGGCGGGGATTCTGTCGCCGGCTCACCCGGGGCTGGGCGGCTTTGCCGACCAAGAGAGCGCCTTGGTCCCTTCTCTCCCCCCCGGACACTCCATAAATACCCCAGGCCGTGCTTCCAGGCAGGCCGCCGCCCGTCCTCTCAGACCCGGCTTCGGGGAAGCTGCCCGGGAGAAGAGGGGCCCTACGGGATGAGGGGGTCCCGGGAAGCCGAGGCGGCCTCGGAGCCTGTGGGCCCAGGCCCCCGAGGCTCGGCGGACGCTCCGGGAACTGCAGGGGGGTGGGGGCATGCTTACCACGCCGGCGGGGGCGAGCGAGGCCGTGGGAGGAGAGGAGTCTGGGAGAGGCCGTCCGTTACCGGGGCCGCCGCTGCCGCCGCTGCCGCCGCTGCAGCCGCGCCTCACTCGGACCGGTTCGCCTCACGCGCGCACGCACCACCCAACCGGAAGTGGACGCAGGCACCGCCCTCGTCCGCCCAGCCGGCTCCGTGCGGACCAATCCTCGGACATCCCGCCTCCGACGCCCGGACTCCTCGGGAGGCCATTGGCCCGATGGGCACATAGCGCCGATTGGCTGGAAAGCGCCACGTCCCCACGAGCCCGCGGAGTGGCGTGGATCCGATTCCCGCCCAACCGCCTTCCCTGAAACCCGGTCCTCCCCACTGGCTGTGGGTTGTTCCCGGTTCTCTCTCTTCACCAGCCAGGGGACTTGGGTCCTAGTGTGAACGTTTCCATTGTCCCTTTCCCAGGCCCGGGGATGCGCTGTAATAGATTATGAACCTTATGAGCAACAAGTAGCTATTTCTTTGTGGGTCCTTGGCCTCCAGGACCCCTGGTGCCACCCGGCCTCTCATTTTATTGTTTAGTCTTTTCGGTCAAATGTTTCCGACTCTTCTTGAACCCTTTTTGGGGGTTTTCTTGGTGAAGACACTGGATTGGTTCTCTATTTCCTTTTCTAGTCCGTTTTGTAGATGAGGAAACTGAAACAAACGGTTAAGTGACTTGCCCAGGGTCACCCAGCTACTGACTGTCTGAATTTAGATCCTCTTGACTCCACTGTGCCACCTAGCTGCCTCGCCCTCTCATTTTGCAGATGATAAAACTGAAGCATAGAGTGGGATAGTGATCTAACCCCTGATGGGCTAGCAAGGGGCAATCGGAATTCTGATATGGGGAGAAAGCACGTGGGTCCTTGTGAGAAATGGGTAGTTGTCTCCTCTCAATGTGGATATAACAGTCATTCATACTCCCCGTGACCTGTTTGTAGGACAAAGGTCTCAGATCCCCTCCTCCCCCTCAGGTTAGCAAGGTCACATGGTTCAAGGAGCCCTGGTCTCAATAAGGTCAGCTCCAGAGTTGTGTCCATATAAGGAAGCATAAGATCCACTCCTGAGTCATGCCCATACAAGGAAGAGGGGTGGGAATATTGCATTCTGATTAGCTAGTTTTTGCCGTAGATTGTAACCTCACCAGTGATGGAAAAGGGGAAGGTCCATTAGCGTTAGAGACTAGGGTATAAAACAGGGCCTTCGAGCCCTCTTTCTGGGCACCCACTAGCTGCACACTAGGGTGCCTCCTTTTCATGAGAAGAAAATAAAGCTTTTGTCACTTCGCTGCTGAGTTCCTGAGAATTATTGAGAAGAGGATGGATTTTTTCCCTCACAGTCCTTATGATTCCTCTGTAAAGAATTACACTCTAGGACAAGTCCTAGTTAGGAATAAAATAACAGGTTTATTGGGGTACAAAGGAAACTAGCCGGGAGGAAGGTTTTGGAGAAACAAAACGCTTTTCCTTCCTGACCAGCTTGGGGAGTACCTTTTTATAGAGTTCAGATGACTAGGTGAGAATGTCCCTTATTGGGTGGTGGGCTAGGGTAGGTGATGATGGGTTGTGAGAAATCTGGTGATGGGCGTTAACTCCATCGTGGTGGGTCCGAGCAGTCTGCTAGTGAGCAGTTCCAGGTGGTCTCCTGGTGTAGTCACTCCCAAAAGGATTGCCTCATCCGGGTGCTCAGGAGGTCTGGAGCAAGCTCAGTTTGATCTGGTGTTGCTTATCTCTTTTGGGTGTGTATGTCCCTGATTGAGCTCAAGGAGAGGCCTACTTGATTTCAAGGGAAAACTCCTGAGGTTTCAAGGAAAAAGTTCCTTGGCCTCCCCAGACAACTTTTGTGGTAAGGGGCCCATAATCCTCCCATAACAATTCGAACCCAGGTCTTCCCAAGCTAAATCTAGTGTCTTTGCTATGCTCAGAGCTCTCACCTCATTGTGTATTGAAGACCCAAGAAGCATGTTCATTTTAATTTGGTTCCATTAAGTTTAAGAAATATTTATTGAACACTTTAAAAAAGTATACAAATAATTCAATTCAACAAGTGTTTATTGAACAGTCGGTCCACTACAAAATTACCATGTTGCATATCTGTGACCCCAGAGGTACCAGGGCACCAGTACCACTGTGTTCAGGAAGTGTTTAATACTTGGCCCAGAAAAAAAGGGGGGGGGGAATGGTAACAATTAGTAGATGACTTTTGACCCTTTCTACTGTTGCAGGATTTTTGTATGCAGGCTGAACGAGCCCTTTTTCCCTCCCCAGGGATGTTGTAAAGGACATTCCTGTTCAGGTGCTGGTTGGAATAGATGACCTCTGAATCGCTTACAATTTTAAGATTTTAAGATTCTAGGAAATAAATGCTTGTTGATTGACTGATGTATGTTCAGGTTTCTATCCCATAGGAGATCTGGACAAGGATATGTGAAAAAGGTTTAAAAGTTAATACAGGGCAGTGCATAAAGTCCTCTGCTGACATGTCACTTGAGGCAGTGGGGATGAAGCTGACCCTGGATTAACAAAGGCTACATCAGCAGAGTGCAGTTTTGTCAAGTCCCACTAAATTAGAAGTTTTGCCCAGGCCTGGGAACAGTAGACCCAACTAACTAAATTCAGAGCTCATCAATGCAAGATTATCCCTCAGATTATGAAAAAACAATTTTGGCCCTATTAACTCATGTCAATCAAGGGAGAAGCTTATGAGAATTCCATGCTGACATTCTTGAGTGGGGAGAAGTAGAACAGAAGCAAAAGAATAGAGTTAATATCTAGATCAACGTTTAGCTCCTGTTTCCTCTTTACTGACTATAAGGAGAATGTAATTGGTTTGATTCTTAAACCTTTATAATCTTCCTTTGTTGTTTTTTTAGTTTAAACCTCTGGAATTAGTAGCAATTAAAAAAAAACACAACTACCACTCTGAAAGACCTCAATAGAGGTGCAATGTACATATTTACACTGCCCCCCACCCCAGACTCCAAGGTGGGATCAAAGTTGGAAACTTGGCATTGTAGCTTTCCCTTCTGTTTATCTTATAACGTCCCTCCCCACTTTCCCAGTAGTAGCAATAAATACCCATAGAAAACCTAAGACAGTGTTGGGCAGTTATTATCAAGGGCAAGAGGAGAGGGTTAGAAACATGGTTTCCTTTCCAAATGAGACCTGATTGAGAACTCTGGATGGAAAAAGGAGGAACAAGTAAAAACTAAGAGAAAGCAGACAGACATCACCCCAGGGCTCGAACATGTCTTTTTTAAAAGTTGGGAGTCCTCACCATATTTTAAAAGTGCTTCCAGATGTTCAATTCCCAACATCTATTCCTCTCCAGGCTCCCAGTTCCCATGATTAAATGCAAAGATGAGTGATACAGGCAGCAAATCCAGGAATTCAGAAAAAGGAAACTATAGTAACCTAGAGTCATCAAAAAAGACTTCATAAGAAGGGAGGAGTTGAGGAACCTTGAAGGAATTTAGTATACAATTCATTCCCACAAATACTTATTAAATATCCACTGTGATAAGAGCATTGTGCTGACTCTAGGAAAGATACCTGTTGGTTAAGGATGGGGGTTGCTTCCCTAAAGGACTTCCCGTGAGTAAGTATGTGTGTGACATACACAAATTACCCAATAATACTTGTGTAGGAGAGATGTATAAGCAAATGAGTATGTAAAGTCCTTGGTAAGAATTTTCAACTGGGAGAATCAGGGTAGGCTTCCTGAGGAAGTTGGCATTTGAGTTGAGCTTTAAAGGGCTGTAGGAGTTTGGGAGTAGAAGACCATTTCAGGAATAGAGAATAAATAGCATGACCAAGAGCATAGAGTTTCAAAAGTTAGAATGTTTGCTTTATTTTTTTCCTTTAAATATATAATATAAAAGTATTAACTATTATATGGGATGGCTCTCTAGGAAGGGGAAAGGGGTTAAATACTGAGAGAAATTTTAGGGATGTAAAAACAAATATCAACAAAAGTCTATTTTTAAAAAAAGAAAGTATGGGAGGGGCGGTTACAGGGGATGGGCAAATAGTTCAGGCATACTAGAGCATGGAATATGTGGAGGGGAATAGTATGAAATAAAATCTGAAAAGGTAGGATGGCACCAGAATGTGCAGGACCTTAAATGACAGGCAAAGAAGTCAGAATTTTACTTGGTTTGTAGTGCTTCCTACACCCACCTGGGACCAGTAGAACCTGTTTGTACCAACTCCAATTTTCTACTTGGCCCAAGCATGCAAAATCATTAGGGTGTACTTTCATTATCATGGATGGGGGACCTTCTATAATACCAACTACTTTCTCAGACCTCATGCAGGTTCAGTGATAGCCTGTTAGAATAATCCAGCTTCTATTATTGCCTCAAAAACTGAGTTCCCTCTGGGGAACTAAGCTTGAACTCCCCATCATGATGGCCCTTTTTCTTGTCCTGACAGCCATCTCACCAGCTGTACTCACTACCACACATCCAGAACAGCTGGCCTGAGGGTTGGGGAAGAGTTCAGTGCTACTATATTTGCTCACATTGATGGGATGTGTTCGGTTAAAAGTCAGAAGCCAGTTCAAATCTCAGCTCTGTCATTTATCTTTCCAATGCCTCCTTTTTAAAATGAGGAGGTTCTCTAAGGTCCCTTTCAACTCTAAGTCTGGGATCCTATGATTATAGGCTTTCTAGCCCAGTGACTTCAGTCAATCAACAAGCATTTATTAAGCACCTACAGCGTATGAGGCATTATGCTAGGTGCTAGACCTACACATAAAATAACAAAACAATTTCGCCTTGCAAGAGGTCTACATTCTGATGGGGAAAACAACAAGGAAACATATACAATGTAAATATAAAGAGAATAATGACAAAGTGGTTAGGTTGAGAGGGAAGGGTCCAGAATTAGAGTGGGGGGTAGAAAGGTTTCGCAAAAAAGGCAGGGTAGCTAGGAGGTGCAGTGGATAGAGCACTGGCCTTGGAGTCAATAGGGCCTGAGTTCAAATCTTATCTCAGACACTTAGTAGCTGTGTGTCCATGGGCAAGTCACTTAACAAAAATAGGGCCATCTCCAGTCATCTTGATATATGTCTTGCCACTGGACCCAGATGGCTCTGGAGGAGAGAGTGAGGTTGGTGACCCTCCCTCCCTTAAATCCAAAATTCATTGCAAGTCTTGACAGCACTCAATGTCTCAGCCCAATACCAGAATGAAGGACAAATGACAACAATTCTAAAAAGGTGGTGCTTGTGCTGCTTATTAATGGGAGAGAGGGATTCTTTAAGGTAGAGGTGAGAAGGTATGCATTCTAGGTTTATGGGACAGCCAATACAAAGCCACAGAGACCAAAATTGGACTGTCCTATATGGGGAACAGAGAGAAAGCCAGTTTGGCCATATTGCAGAGTGAGGGAGGGGGAGCAATATACAATAAGGGTTGGGGCCAGATTAGGAGGCACTTGAAAAGCTAAACCGAAGAGTTTATATTTGATTTTAAAGTTGATAGGAAGCCACTGGAGTTGACTGAGTAGGGTGCTTGCCATGATTGTATCTGTGCTTAAAAAAAGTCACTTTGGCATCATCGTGGAGGGTAGACTGAAGTGAGGAGAGATGAGGCAGAGAGATCAAAGGGAGATCTTTCAAATCATCTAAGTGAGAGGCAATGAAAGCCTGGGCTAAAGTGGAGAGAAAGGATTGGATTGGAGAAGGGATGTTGTGGAGGTAGAAACAAAATTTGGCAACCGTGATTGGCTATGTGGAGTGACAGAGCAAATAGTGCAGTATAATGCCAAGGTTACAAACTTGGGAGACTACAAAATGGTGGTGCCTTCCGCAGAAAGAGAAGTTTAGCAATTTCCCTTTCCCCTTTTATTTCTTTATTCCCCCTCCCTCTTTACCTCTTCTCCAAGTATTTCCCTCTTAATCTCTCCTATTCTCTTGTCTATACTTCTGTTTATCTCCACCCCATCATTCCTTCTCCAACTACCTCTTTCCCCATTTATTTTAAACAAAACTAAGAATATTTGTTTCTAGGGGTTTTCTAGTGTTTTTCTTTCTTTTTTCCCAATGGGGGAAGAGATACCTGGGAAGATGGAGTAAAGTATAGAGTAACAAAAAAGAAAAGAAAGAGGGTCATTGAGGCATCTTAAAAAGAAAATGTAGAGAAGAGAACAGAAGGAAGTTCAGAAGGAACCACAGACAAGCAGGACAGTTTTGAAAACTACAGTTTAAATTTATCATATACTTAAAAAGAAAAGTAAGTTGTGCTTAATAGAGATCTGTAGTTTTGTGTATAGATCTCTTTTTCTGTTCTATTATGGGTACAGAAATACTCATCTTATTTTATGTTTGTTAAGTTCAGAATAAAAATGTAATTTACACCAAAAAAAAAAAGCATGGATAAAGAATCCTGACAATTAAAAGAAAATCACTCAGTAATTGTTATGGCAATTGAAATTAAACAATTTAAATGTAATTAGTTATAAAACAAGTTTAGTTGGCTCCCTCCTTACCCATTTTCCTACCCTTTCTTCTATCTCCTCTTTTCCTCTGATCTTTAGACCTCTATTCTCCTGCCAACTCTAACTATGGAAAGAGTGAAAACAAGCGAGAATGACTAGGGGCCTCAAAGACAGACTTCATTTACAGGAGAACTACCTAATTCTGACTTCTATCTCTCAGCCTTCCAGCCAGGATTCTGGAATTTGTCTGTAATGGTGGAAAGCCCAGTGTCCTGGATTTTTGTGGGTGCATTTCCCATTAAGGGTATACCTGTTTCAATCACTGGGTCTAGAAGTCTGGGGAGAGCACTGGGTACTCAGCATGTGGCACTTCCTCAGTGCTCAGAGGAAGTCCCAGGCAAGTTGAGGTAAGGGCAAGGAACTTCTACGGAGGTGGAACAATTTCCCCATCCAGAAGGGCTGCTACCAAGTGGCTTCACCAAGAGGAAAGGTTCTGCTCACCATGAAGCAATCCTAGCTTTTCTTTATTTGCCACTTTTCCTCCACTATCTATATATTATCCCAGCAGAGAATAAAATACTAAAAATTATGTATTTGAAGAGATAAGGTGAGGGTAAGAGGTTGAATGAATTCTCTCCTTTTGTGTCTGGAAGGGAGTTCAGTTAATTCCCTCTTAGAACTGAATGGTCCATGGTCATTCAGACAGAAATTAATCCAGTCCCAGGTTTCCCAATTTCCCCAGTTCATTCTCTTATTCATATCAAAATTGTTTTATGTCTGATGGTGTTTCCATACAGATAACCTTAGGAGACTTTAATATAACTTAAACCTTTCATTTAAAATTTGGAGCTGTTGCAGCTCTGAATTGGACAGCTTGATTCTCTTTTGCTTTGGAACAATTCCCTATCTCCGCCCCCATTTCCTGTGCTTTTGCTGAAACAATTGCTGTTAGTCCGGTAAGTTTATTAGCAAATTCGAGAGGTCAAGAGTTGTAATAGAAAGATTGTTGGACTTGGGAGTCAGGCAGGCTTAACTCAAATAGCCATGCTTAAGCTTTTTTCAGTCTGTTTCCTCATCTTTAAAAAGGGGGAATTAAAAACGTTAGCAGTATCTGTTTCATGGGTCTATTGCAATACTCACATAACATAATGTATAAAAAGCAAAAATCGACATGTCTGCCTTTTTTAATTCCCTTGGTTTCCCCAAGATATCTGGCAGAAATTAGAGGAATAATCTGTTGACAGGAATATGATGCTATCAGGAGAAATGATGCCCACATTGGTCAGACCAGATGACCTCTCCCAACTCTAGGATTTTATGAATCACTAATTTCTTTCCACATGTTTAATTTTTCTGGGTTCAATTCAATTCAACAAACATTTATTAAGTGCCTATCATATGCAAGGCACTATGTTAAGCACTGGAGATACATCAAAGACAAAAACAAAAAAAGCTCCTGCCCTCCATGAGCTTACATTCTGCCAGGGTATACAACATGTACACAGATAAATCAATAATATATGCATAGTCATTTCAAGACAGAGAGAGAGAAAGAAAAGGAGGGAGGGAAAGAGAGAAGGAATGAGGGATGTGGAGAGGGAGGTACATACATAGGATTGTATATAGCACCTGAGTTATACTTTGAAGGATGCTAAGAGTTCTAGAAGTTGGAGGTGAGTGGGAATACATTCCAGATATGGGAGGCTATATCTGCTTTGTCTACTTTCTTATCACAATGCCTGTATTAAGAAGACTTTTATGACTTCTTAATTGCCCAGATTGCTTTTCCTTAGTTTTCTCATTAAAGACAGATTGTCAGGGTAGTTGTGTAGCTTGGCCACTTTAGTATCACTTGTCCGATTTCCATCATAATTTTTAAAGGGTCTACCTTGATATTCCTAGTTTTGTACTCCCTTGGGGCAACTTTGAAATTCATTCTTTCCATTGCTGTCGAGTTCATTTCCACTATTGAAATTTCCTGTTGAGCCTTAATAGACTCTAGATATCCATGTTTGGTCATTGATTGCATCTGCCATCACCTGTGTTCTCTGCCCCTCTGGTTACCAGTTGCTGTTGTTGCTGCTGAGTGACAACTACAGGTTTCTGTTGCTGCTAGCTGCTGCTGTTCCTAGACACCTCTACTGGGTAACCTCGAATCCCTCCGTGGCCATCAGCCACCTCTTCGGACAGTTCCAGACTGCCTTCCCTGTTGTTGAGCACCTGATTGTTCTGCCAGCCATCCCTTTATCTGCTTCTGTTAAACACCTTCTGCTGCAAAATCCACGCGATGATCATGGCTGCACCCCCCCTAATTTAGGACCAAAAAAAGATAGGATAAAAAGTGTGCATATTATGTGAGTAAATATAGCAACTTGAGCAATTGGATCTTTGTTCTGGAAACTGGAGTACATAAATAAGAAAGGAGATCATCCTTTGAATGGATACAAAACAGGGCCACCCATGAAGACCTATTCTTGTCACAACTAAAAACACTATGTTCTAGTCTTATTTACCATGGACTCTATTATAATACAATGATGCAATGAAAAGAGTATCCAACTTGGAGTCGGAAGATTGGAGTTTGAGCCTTGGCTCCAACCTTACCAGCTATATATTTTGGGCAAAGCACTGTAACTACTCCTTCAGCCTCTATTTCTTCATGTGGAAAAACAAAAAGACTAATGCTTCCAACACCTACACCTCATAGGGTTGATTGAGTAAGGTGTTTTATAAACCTTAACACTCTAGATGAGTATGAGTCGTAGTAGGAAAATAAGCACTATCCTAGGACTGCACTATTGACAAGAACTTAGAGCAACCCAAGATACAATATTGATACAACAGCAAGAAAACATGATTCAGAAGTTGGAGAAGTGAGCATATTTTCCCTGTCTCTTTTATACAATATTAAGTTTGCTTTAAAAAAAAAAAGAAAGAAAAGAAAAGCCATCCATCTATGCTGTGTTTCTGGCACTGCCACTGGTGACACATTCTCACAGGATCATAGATATACAGCCAAAAGGAGCCTTAGAGATCATCTAGTTCAACCCCCTCACATTTGACAAATAGGAAAACTGAGGCTTATGGGGGTTAAGTGACTTGCCCAAGGCAACTCAGGTAGTAGCAGAGTTAGAATTCAAATTCCTGTTAAAGATCATAGATGTAGATCTAGAAGGGCCTCAGAAGCTATGTTGAGTCCAACCTCCCATCTTACAGATGGAGAAACCAAGACACCCAGAAAAGTTAAATGACTTGCCCACAGTCAGCAGTGATAGTAAACTTCAGAGGGATTTGAATCCAGGTCCTCTGACTCCAAAACCATCATTCTTTCTATTGAACCACAGAATCTTCTCATTCTGCTATTAGTCATTTTAAAGCATTGAGAGCCATGACCTTAAATTGAAATGACCAGATTTCAGAAAAGACCATTGAGACCTAGTTTGGAAGAAAAAGTCCATATCATATTTTTCCCTAGGAGTCCTCTGTACTCCTCAGACTTGGACAAACAACAGATAATTCAACAAATATTTATTGAATGCTATCCACCTCCAGAGAAAGAACTGATAGAGTCTGAATAGAGATTGAAGCATACTATTTTTTACTTTTTTGTGTGTCCTTTTTGTGTGTGTGGTCTGTGTTTTCTTTCACAACATGACTAATATGGAAATATGTTTTGCATGACTGCACATGTTTAACATATCAAATTGCTTGCCTTTTCAATGAGGGAGAAGTGGAGGGAGGGAGGGAGAGAATTTGGAACTTAAAATTTGAAAAAAACACACCAAATGTTAATTGTTTTTACATGAAATTAGAAAAATAATAAAATATTTAAGATTTGTAAAAAACATCACTATAGCAGAAAAATTTTAGTCTACATATCTTACCTAAGACTGTGGACCAAAGTAATAAGTGGAGGCTGCCAGGGTGCTAAGAAGAGATAGTGGTTGTGGCCCAGAGGGATTTTCTCTTTCCCACATACTATGAGAGAAAGAGTCTCTCAAGCGTAGGTCTCCTTCAATTCTTTGAATGCTTTCTTGGGAAGAAGGTTCTTGTTCTAGATTGAAAAACAAAAGTCAAGGAATTTTATTTCCAGGTTAGATCATTCAGCCGTATGGGTAAACCATATGCCTACCTCTCAGAGGCCTGCAGGACTCTCCTTATGCCTTTTTTCCTTTTCAAAAATTATTGATTCTATAAAAATTAACTATTAATAAAATTAATTAAATTTACTTTGAAACTGTTTGATATTTTCTACAGAGATTCTTGTCCCTAGTTACAAAGAACTAGCTGAGGGGGCAGCTAGGTGGCGCAGTGGATAAAGCACTGGCCCTGGATGCAGGAGGACCTGAGTTCAAATCCAGCCTCAGACACTTGATACTTACTAGCTGGGTGACCCTAGGCAAGTCACTTAACGCTCATTGTCCTGCCCGCCCCCTCAAATAATAATAACAAAGAACTAGCTGAGACTCTTGTAATTTGCTCTTCCTAGGGTAAGGAGAATTTATATGACCCAAGGGGATAGTAGGATCATAGGATTTAGAACTGAAACAGATTTGAAAAAATCTAGTCCAACCCTCTTATTCCTATTACAGGTGGAACTATATGTGTGGGGCACTGAATAAGAATAAAAAATAAAGAGGGCAATCAGAAAAAAAGTAGGGCCAATGACCTCTCGAGATGGTTTGATTGACATCAGTCAATCATAACTGAGGGGTATGGTCCCAATGATCCCAGCTTGTCTGATGACCCTACAAATCACATGAACTTCTCAAAATACCTCATCAAGTTTAAGACTTATTCTTATTATGCTAAACCCTGGTGTTAAATGCACCAATCACCATGATTTTTTTTATCCAGACTTCTGATTGATCCCATTCTTATGGAGAAATCCCAGTGTGGAAACTCCCTCCACCAATGCAGATTGGCAACTCATGTGACTTTGAGAGTTTCCTAGGGTGCTGTGAGTTTAAATGACTTGCTCATGGTCATACAGCTAGTACATCAGAGGCAGGACCTGAACCCAGGTCTTCCTAAATCCATGATATGCTGCCTCTATATAGAGAAGGCTTCTGTGAAGACAGAAGAAATGATGGACAGTCTCAGGTCTGTATAGCTTGTAAATGGATTTTAAAGAAACACTTCCAGATGTAATACTATTGTGCTATAAGAAATGATGATCAGGATGCTCTCAGAAAAACCTGGAGAGACTTACACGAACTGATGCAAAGTGAAATGTATTGTGTACAAAGTAACAGCAATATTGTAAGATGTTCAGCTGTGAAGGACTTAGCTCTTCTCAGCAATACAATGATCCAAGAGAACTCTGAAGGACTGATGATGAAAACTGTTCTCCATCCCAGAGAAAGAAGTGATGATGTCTGAATACAGATTGAAGCATATACACACACACACACACACACACACACACACACACACACACACACACACACATATATATTTTACTTTATTTTTCTTGAGGTTTTTTGTCTGTTTTCTTTTACAGTATGACTATTATGGAAATGTTTTGCATGACTACACATGTATAACCCATATTGAATTGCTTGCTTTCTCAAAGGGGGAGGGGGTGGGGAGGGAGGAAGGGAGAGACTTTGAAACTCAGAGTTTTAAAAATGGATATTACAATTGTTTTTACATGTAATTGGGGAAAATACTACAGAAATACTTCCAGACCTCTTATCCTGTACTTACTGCTAAATATTTAGATTTGCTAAATTACGACATTCTCTCTTCTTTTTTTTTTTTTGTGGGGCAATGAGGGCTAAGTGACTTGCCCAAGGTCATACAACTAGTAAGTGCCAAGTGTCTGAGGCTGGGTTTGAACTCAGGTCCTCCTGAATCCAGGGCCAGTGCTTTATCCACTGTGCCACCTAGCTGCCTCCGACATTCTCAATATATCCAGAGCAAAATTTGGAAAAGGACTTGTGTGCTTGCTGATGTAGAGAGGATGTTTGTATATAATTCAACCAACATATATTAGAAACTATTCTAGGAGCTAGAGGAATGCAAAGATAAATAAGACTGGAAACTTCATGCTGATCTAGCAATAGGAGAGATAACATATCTATCCAAATAGCTATAATACAAAGTGCTACTAGAGATGCAAAGCATGAGACATTACTTCTGGCTGATGCAATCTTGTGGGAAGACTTTATGAGAAAGGCAGTGCCTGCATTTGGTCTTTAAGGACAAGGAGGATTTTTAGTAGAAGGAGATCCTGGGATTGCATTCCAGGCATAGGAATGGAAGTAGGAATGAGTAGAAAGAGCAGAGTCTAGAGGGAAGTATGATGAGATGAAGCTGGAAAAGTAGACTAGAACTGGATTGCCTTAAATGTTCTTTATGAATTTTGAGGAGGGCAATCATGTAATCATAGGTGTATGTTAAGTATATTTCCCTGGCAGTGATGTGTAGAGGATTTTTTCCTTGTGGGTAAGAAACTCATTGCAGTATTCTTCTTCTTCTTCTTCTTCTTCTTCTTCTTCTTCTTCTTCTTCTTCTTCTTCTTCTTCTTCTTCTTCTTCATGAGGCAATTGGGGTTAAGTGACTTGCCCAGGGTCACACAGCTAGTAAGTGTTAAGTGTCTGGGGCCAGATTTGAACTCAGGTACTCCTGAATCCAGGGCCGGTGCCATTGCAGTATTCTTAGCAAGGGATAATAAGGACTTGTACTCTGGTAATAGTGGCATTGGTGGTAAGTATGGAAATTAGGACCTTAGTTTCTTCACCTATAAAATGAGGGGGTTGGACTAGATGGCCTCTGATGTCTCTTCTAGCTCTACATCTCTGATCATTGTGAACAAGACTGCAAAGGTAGAATGGACAGGGCTTAACAACTGATTGGAGTTGAGGGGCAAGAAAGAAGGAAAAGACAATGTGGACTCTGATTTCAAGCCAGTGAAAACAGGAAACTAGGAAAGTTAGGGGGAGAAACAAGTTTCAGGACAAAGATGGTGGATTCTGTTTTAGACATGGACTTGAGACATTGGTGGGAAATTTAGGAATATATTCCAGCAGACTTTTAGAGTTCAGGTCTGGAGCTCAGAGATGATGTCTATACATTGTATTTGGGAAGTGGGAGTCATAGAGCTGAGTTGAAGGAATGAGGACAGCTGAGCTCGTCGAGAGAGGGAGAATATATGATAAGAAGTTGAGTGTCTGGTTCAAAGACTTGGGGATGCCTACATTTAAAAGAAGGGAAGCCAACATTTGGAAGGGGAGTCAAAGAGGGAGAAGTCAAAAAGATGGAAAGGGAACCTAAAAGCCAGTGTCAAAGAAGTCTAGGAAGGGGAGGAGTGGCTGTGACGCCTGCAAGCTCCCAGTAAACCCGTCCACTCACTCCCAAATAATGCCATAAAAAAAAACCCCAGAGCAGCCTAACTCACATAAGAACAGAGTGAGACTATTTTCCAGCCCAAAACAGCAATTGAGATCACCTGCTGATTGGGCCAATAGAGGAGCTCAGTGCGTGGCCTGGACCCAACCAGAAACAGACACCTCTGAGTCTTTAGCACCAGTGGCTTCTTCTGAGGCTCAGCTAGTAGACAGATGGGTAAGGGGGTTTGGTAGTTGGCTGGGGTAAAGTGGCTGTAGTCTCTGCTGGAGTTGGGGTGAAGCACTCTGGTTCTGAACCAGTGGGCCAAATCGAGTGGTGGTAGTCCAATGGGGGAGGGGCACAAGCACATCAAGCTTCCCACCATATAGAATCAGATTTCAATAAGACATCTACTTCCAGCTTGAGATGAGTTGGCAAAGAAAACAGTGAACAATAGACAGCTTCTTTGGGGGAGGGGTAGACCAGAATATACCCTCAGAAGAAGATAATAACAAAAGCAAAGCTCCAACTTCCAAAGCTTCCAAGAAAAATATGAATTGGTCTCAGGCCATGGAAACTCTCAAAAGGGATTTTGAAGATAAAGTAGGAGAGATAGAAGGAAGATTTAGAGAGAGGGAGGAAATAATGGAAAGAGAAATGAGAGCAATGCAGGAGAGCTATGAGAAAAAAGTCAACAGCTGGAAAAGCCAAATGGAAAAGAAGATAAAAAAGCTCTCTGAAGAAAATAATTCCTTAAGAATTAGGATTGAACAAATGGAAGCTAGTGACTTTATGAGAAACCAAGACATACTAAAGCAAATCCAGTTGAATAAAAAAATAGAGGGCAATATGAAATATCTCCTTGGAAAAGCAGCTGACCTGGAAAATAGATCCAGGAGAGACAATCTGAAAATCATTGGGCTACCTGAAAACCATGACCAAAATAAGAACTTAGACATCATCTTCCAAGAACTTGTAAGGGAAAATTGCCTTGATATTCTAGAAGCAGAAGGTAAAATAGAAATTGAAAGAATCCACTGATCACCTCCTAAAAGTTATCCCAGAAGGAAAACCTCCAGGAATATTATAGCCAAATTCCAGAGATCCCGGGTCAAGGAGAAAATATTGCAAGCAGCTAGAAAAAAGGAATTCAAATACTGTGGAGCTACAATAAGGATAAAAAAAGATCTAGCAGCATCTACATTAAAGGACCAGAGGGCATGGAATATGATATTCCAGAGGGCAAAGAAACTTGGACTACAGACAAAAATCACCTACCTATCAAAACAGTATGATCTTTCAGGGGGAAAATGGGACTTCAATGAAAAAGAGGACTTTTAATAATTTTTTATGAAAAGACCAGAACTGAATAGAAAATTTGACTTTCAAATACAAGACCCTAGAGAAGCATAAAAAGGTAAATAGGAAAAAGAAATCATGAGGGATATTAAAAGAGTAAACTGTTTATATTTCTATATGGAAGATAATACTTCTAACCCAAAAGATCTTTCTCAGTATTAGGGCAGCTGAAAGGAATATACTTAGACAGAGGGCACAGGTGTGAATTGAATATGAAGGAATGATATCTGTAAAGCATATATCTTTGTTTTTTGTGGGGCAGGTAGGGTGGGGTGGCTTATGTCTGGGGCTGGATTTAGACCTGGGGCCTCCTGGGTCCAGGGCTGGTGCTTTGTCCAATGTGTCACCTCGCTGACCCATGATGACATCTTTAAAATAAAGTTAAGGGGTAAGAGAAATGCACTGGAAGAAAGGGAAAGGGAGAAGTGGAACAGTGTAAAAAAGCTCACATAAAAGAAACAAGAAAAGGCTTATGGAGTGTAGGGGAGAATGGGGAAGGAGTGGGGGAGTGAGTGAGCCTTACTTTCATCAAAATTGGCTCAAAGAGGGAATAACATAAATACTCAGGTGGGTATAGTAATATATTTTCCCCTGAGGGAAAGTGGGAGGGGAAGGGGGAAAAGAAGGGAGAGGTGAAGGAAGGGAGGGCAGATTGGGGCAGGGGGCAGTAAAAAGCAAAAAACTTGAGGAGGGATAGGGTGAAAGAAGATGGAGTAAATATCAAGGGCAGGGAATAAGATGGAGGGTAATACAGTTAGCAGTAGTAACTGAAAGAAATGATGGGCAGGATGCTATCAGAAGGTCATATAAAAATGCAAATCATCAACAGAGAAAGAACTGATGGTATTTGAATACAGATTGAAGTATAATTTTATTTGTTAGTTCCTCTTCCTAAAGTTATTCTGTCTATTTTCTTTCACAACTTGACTAAAGTGAAGATGCTTGGCATAACTGCACATGTATGACATATTGAATTGCTTGATTCCATAGGGAGGGTTGAGGAGGGAGGGAAGAAGAAAATTTAGAACACAAAGTTAAAAAAAAAAAACAATGTGAAGAAATGATGAGCAAGCAGATTTCAGAGAAATCTGGAAGGACTCACATGAACTGATGCTGAGTGAGATCAGCAGAACCAGGAGAACATTGTACACAGTATCAACAATATTGTGTGTTGATCAACTGTGATAGACTTGACTCTTCTCAGCAATACAATAATCCAAGGTAGTTCCAAAGGACTCAGGATGGAAAACGCTCTCCAAATCCAAAAACAAAACAAAACAAAAAAACCCCCCAAACCTGTGGAATCTAGATGCAGATTGAACCATGCTATTTCTACTTTTTTTGTTTTCCTTTTTTTGAGTTTTTCCCTTTTGCTCTGATTCTTTTTTCACAGCATGGCTAATGCAGAAATATGTTTAGTGTGATTTTACAAATATAACCTATATCAGATTACTTGCTGTCTTGGGGAGGGGGAAGGGAGAGGAGAAAGGGAAAAAAATTTGAAACTAGAAATCTCATAGAAACAAATGTTGAAAACTATACGTGTAACTAGCAAATAAAAAAATAAACTAAAAAAAAAAGAAGTCTAGGAGGGAACTGGTCAAATAGTGTCACATGCTGTGGAGAAGTCAGAGAAAAAGGATGGAAATCAAGCAAAGACCATTGGATTTGGTGATTAAGAAATCACTCATCCTTAGAAAGAATCACGTGAGAGGGATGGAGGATGGAAGCCAGACTGCAAAGGGCTGAGGACTAAGTAGAAGAAGTGAAATGTGTCCACAGAGGTCTGTATACTTTTGGAGCAGAGTTAACATTGGCCTCTGGAAGGTTGTGCTAATAGAACACAAAGCCTTAACAGGTCTTACCAAATTGAAAAGCTTTGATTAGGAGCCATAAAATGGCTCATGTACATCTGCCTTCAGAGAAGCTACCTAGCTAAATTTATTGTTATTTTTTAAAATTGTAAACTTTAAGTAGCAAAAAAGGAAAAAGAAAAAAAGTATCTCCATACACAGAGTAGAACACAAAAAGAGGATTGTCTATGAAACAGGGACATTTCATACCACTTTTTAAAAAGTGTTCTGCAGTTTGTCCTCAAAACGGTACTGCTTTGCTTGTCCTCAATTCCTTCTCTAACATCCTTCTGTTCTCTCCTGGCATTTGGGCTAGCTAAGTTTGGAGACGCCCCATACTAGGTCACCTTTGGATTTTTTTTTTTTTGGCAGGGGTTAGGAAGGGGCTCACACCAAGTCTCCAAGACCATATACCAATTCATAGTGGGATTGTGATCTTATCCTAGAACTATAACTAGTATAGGATTGTCCAGCTTTACGCAGACAAGTATCTCCAGACCTATCCCCAGACTTCCACCTTCTCCCTCCCTGCTAGGTTTTTAAAACCCCCAGGACCACAAGGAGGCCAGGTCCCATTGAAGTACTGAGATGAGCCATCAGATTTGCCTAATAAACAGTCAAACATTTGAATTGCAGCTTTGAGTGGGTTTTGAGACTGTGTAAGTTGATTGTGGTAAACTGTGATTTTCCCTTTTCTCTTTCTCCATCCCCAACTTGCCACCCTGTTTTGCAGACCAGGAACATCTAGTTGCATTCAGCTGCAAAAGGCCTTTGAGTATAACTGTCCCTGTATAAGGGGCTAGGTAGAGAAGAAAATAGATCAAAGACTCTGACTTTACCAGAAATGGTTATGGCTTTTGCTTAGCAACTTTAGATGTTAATGAGATTATCATTTACTTTTGATTTTACTTGAATAAATTTCTTAATCTAAATGCTAGATGAATAAATTCTTTGGGGTGGAAAGGAATCATAATTGGGTCTCCATCTGGGTGGGTATTTGAGTCATTGTGATAAATTATTATTTTAAAAGGGGAAAAAAAGACCTCCATGTAGAAAATATACATTATAGTAGCTCTTTTTGAAGTAGCAAAGAACTAGAAACCAAGCAGTACTGGTCTATTGAGATATAGCTAAACAAATGGTGGTATATGAATGTAATGGAATATAATTACATTGTGAGAAAGGATGCAATGGACAACCTCAGAGAAACCTGAGAAGATCTGTGTGAACTGATGCAGAGTAAAGCAAGCAGAACCAGGGTAACAATTGTCATAATAACATTATGAAGAAAAACAACTTTGAAAGATTTGAGAGCTCTGATCAATGCTATATCCAACCACACTATTCCAGAGCACTGATAATGAAGCATGCTACCCAGAGATGTGATAAATTCAAGACGCAAAATAATACATATTTCAGTGAGAGGAGCAGGAAAAACATACATTTTTAAATGTAGTAAATGTGGGGGGCAGCTAGATGGCGCAGTGGATAGAGCACTGGCCCTGGAGTCAGGAGTACCTGAGTTCAAATCCGGCCTCAGACACTTAACACTTACTAGCTGTGTGACTCTGGGCAAGTCACTTAACCCCAATTGCCTCACTAAAACAAAACAAAACAAAACAAAACCCCCCAAAAATGTAGTAAATGTGGAAATTTGTTTTGCTTAACTATGCATATTTAGTATGATAACTTTGTTTTTCTTTTCCTTTTCTCCTCCTAATAAGAGGATAGAGATGGAGGAAGGAAGAAGGAGGAGGAGAAGGAAGAGGAGGAAAAGGAAGAAAAGAAAGTCATTGAGACATCTTTTTTTTTTTAATGAAGAAATTGAAAGGAAGGCAAGAAAGAAGAATAGACAAGTAGGACATCTTTGAAAACCATATGCTTAACTTTAAAAAAAAGAAAAGTAAGCTATACATAATAGAGATCTGCAGGTTCATGTATATTTCTCTTTATGTTTTATATATATATGGAAATATTCATTTTATTTAGTGTTCAAGTTCAGAATAAAAATAAAATTTTTACTATACCCCAAAGAGATTTTTTTAAAAGAGAGGGAAAGAATTAATGTATAAAAATACTTACAGGGGTAGCTAGGTGGTACAATGGATAGAGCACCGGTCCTGGAGTCAGGAGTACCTGAGTTCAAATCCAGCCTCAGACACTTAACACTTACTAGCTGTGTGACCCTGGGCAAGTCATTTAACCCCAATTGCCTCACTAAAAAAAAAAATACAGCAGCTCTTTTGTGGTAACAAAGAATTGGAAATTGAGGAGATGCTCATTAAATGGAGAATGCTGAACAAGTTATGGTATATGAATATGATGGGATACTATTGTGCTCTAGGGAACGATGAAGGGGATGGTTTCAGAAAATCTTGGGAAGATTTGTTTGAACTGATGTAAAGTGAAGTGAGCAGAACCAAGAGAACAATGTATATAACAACAACAACAATTGTAAAAAATAATCATAGCTAAAAGACTTTGGAACTCTTACCAACACAATGACTGATCATAACTCTAAAGGACTCATCTACCTTCAGATAGAAAAGCAATGGTAAGAAAGAAGCATACTTTCTTTTCTTTCATTTCTTTTTTGAACTCAAAGTTGTTGTTTTTGTTGTCGTCATCATCGTCGTCGTCGTTGTTGTTTTGGTGGGGCAATGAGGGTTAAGTGACTTGTCCAAGGTCACACAGCTAGTAAATGTCAAGTGTCTGAGGCCAGATTTGAACTCAGGTCCTCCTGAATCCGGGGCTGGTGCTTTATCCATTGCGCCACCTAGCTGCTCCCCTTTCATTTCTTTTTTAATGGACATGGCTAATGCAGGAATCTGTTTTGTATAACTCTACATATTTATAATGGGTTCTATTTTTCTTTTAAATAAGAAATTCTTTTTTTGCAGGGCAATGAGGGTTAAGTGACTTTCCCAGGGTCACACAGCTAGTAATTGTTAAGTGTCTGAGGCTGGATTTGAACTCAGGTCCTCCTGATTCCAGGGCCAGTGCTTTATCCACTGTGCCACCTAGCTGCCCCCTAAATAAGTAATTTTTAAAAAATCATTTATGAGGCGACTAATTCATTCCCCTAGACTTTAAATGGTAACCAGTAAAGATATAAAAGAGGCATGGAGGAGGTGCATCTGAGCACCCTCAGTCTGCAGGGAGCTGGGGTAGTTAATGATTTCAGCAACACACCTGGTGGCACCTGGAAGTCAATAGCTGCTCTTCTAGAACCACAACCCTTATGGAGAAATGCAATTCTCTCTCTGATGTTTTTTTGTTTCTCCTCCAAGATTCAGTGATGGGCCTCTTCTCTTTTTGTTTTTTGGTGAGGCAGTTGGGGTTAAGTGACTTGCCCAAGGTCACACAGCTAGTAAGTGTTAAATGTCTGAGGCCGGATTTGAACTCAAGTCCTCCTGAATCCAGGGCTGGTGCTCTATCCACTGCACCACCTAGCTGCCCCAACCTCTTCTCTTTTTAATCTATACCATCTCACTAGGTGATCTTGTCCTCTCCTGTAGGTTAAATTACCATCTCTGTACAGATGAGTCTATAAATCTAGACCTCCACTCTATCCTAAAATAGAGTTGAAGCAACTGCTTCCTTTTGGACATCTTGAATTGGATGTCCCATAGGGATCTCAAACTCAACATGTCAAAACAGAACTCGTCACATCTCCTCCCACTCCCCACCCCCCTTCTCAACTTATATTTCTCATTGAAAGCACCAGTATTTTTCCAGTCATGCAGGCTCACACAACCTTCATCCTCAAGTCCTCCCTTTCAGTCACTCCACATGTCCAATCTGTTGCCAAACTTCATATTTCCTACCTTCCCTACATCTCTCACATATCCCCTTCTCTGCACTCACAAGCTGCCACCTTAGTGTAGACCTTCATCATCTCTTGCCTGGACTTCTGGAATAACTTTCTATTTGTTCTTCCTGTCTCAAATCTCTGCCTGCTATAATCCATTCTCTAACTCAGCTGCCAAAGTGACTTTTCTAAAGCATGGGTCTGACTGGGTCACCTCCAATCCTGCTGGCTCCTTGTTCTAAATCTAAATGACTCTGGTTGCCATTTAAAGATCTTCACAAGTAGGCCCCTAGGGGGCAGCTAGGTGGCACAGTGGATAGAGCACTGGCCCTGGATTCAGGAGGACCTGAGTTCAAATCCGGCCTCAGACATTTGACACTTATTAGCTGTGTGACCTTGGGCAAGTCACTTAACCCTCATTGTCCAACCAAAAAAAAAAAAAAAAAGAATTGACATTAAAGGGCGGCTAGGTGGCACAGTGGATAAAGCACCGGCCCTGGATTCAGGAGTACCTGAGTTCAAATCCGGCCTCAGACACTTGAAACTTACTAGCTGTGTGACCCTGGGCAAGTCACTTAACCCTCATTGCCCCGCAAAAACAAAACAAAACAAAACAAACAAACAAAAGAATATGAGTTCCTTGAAGGCAGGAACTGCGATTCTTTCTTTCTTCCTTCCTTCCTTCTTTTCTTTCTTTTTTTCCTTTCTATTCCCAATGTTTAGCACAGTGTGTGGCATGTAGTAAGTACTTAATGCTTGTTGAGTGTGTCCATGAATGTCATCTACATACCAGTGTTTCATCTATACATAACAAATAAGGTCAGCTTAGTGGTAAAGTCTGTGTGACATGATAGAGCAGAAAGTCTTGGATATAGATAAAGTCAGAGGACTGAAGTTCAAATCCTGTCTTGGATTTGCCTAGGACTGCCACTTATTTAATGTATGAACTTGGAAATTCGAGTAAAGTTTCTAGGTCTCAATTTTCTCAACTATAAGACAGGATGCAGGCTTGAGTAGCAGTAGCCCAGGTTGGGGAGGGGCGCAGGCTCATTGGAGCTAACAACCACAGCACACAAAGTTTTGATGCCTGGTTAATTAGCAAGTTGGCCTGGGGTTATCTATGGGCCAGGGAACAGGCCAGGAGAGTGAAGAACCTGCCTCTCCTTAAATCATACCACCTGGGACCACCTGAAGCTTGGGACAGTGCAGTCTGGAAATAGTGCCCCACTTTAAGGAGCTAAAAGTCAAGTAAAAGACAGGCAAGATGAGCAGACAGAGAAAGGTGAGGACCATAGAAAGTTTCTTTAGTGACAAGGAAGATTGAGGTACACCCTCAGAAGAGGATAGCAACGTCAGGGCTCCTACATCCAAAGTTTCCAGGAAAAATATGAATTGATCTCAGGCCATAGAGATGCTCAAAAAGGACTTTGAAGATAAAGTAAAAGAGGTAGAGGAAAAAATGAAAAGAAAAATGAGAGTGATGCAGGAGGATGAAAAAAAGTCAACAGGTTGAAAAGCTAAATTGGCCAAATGGAAAAAGAGGTACAAAAGCTCTCTGAAGAAAATCATTGCTTAAAAATTAGGATTGAGCAAATAGAAGCTAATGACTTAATGAGAAATCTATAAGACAGGACGGGCTAGTCTAGATAACCTCTAAAGTTCCTTCCAGCTCTATATTTATATCCCCACCCCACTAAACTTTTAGTTCCTTGGGGGCCAAGATGGGGGGGTAGATAGTGAGTAGAGAAGATACCATGTTGGTTATTGTTGTTTTTTTTTAATCTTTGTACTATCACATGCCTATAGAATGTTCTGCTTATCCTTAGTCTGTCTCCAGTGATTAGATATAGGTGGGGACAAGGGGTCCTCCTATTGGACTTGAGTGTCTGGAGGCATTCCAGACACAACAGAAGGACCAGGACTAAGTTGGGGGCAATTGTTAGGTGAACCTCAAACTCTGAAATACAATATTTGGGGCTTACTTAAGTAAGGATGACCCCATACGTCAAGGAGGTCAGAGAATTAAGCTATCTCCTTGGTTCCTAGCTGTTGATTCCAGGGCTTGATTCTTTACCTTTGGCAACTTGTTGAATACAGGGGACACAAAGGAGAGTAAAGGATCAAAGAGAATTCCAAGTTTCTAAACCTAGAAGACTCATTGAGCCCTTGACAAAAACCTTGAAGTCAGAAAGAGAAACTAGTTTAAGCACCATGTTCCTTTACTTGTGAACTTGTGTAGATTCTCAAAACAGTGTGTGTGTGTGTGTGTGTGTGTGTGTGTGTGTGTGTGTGTGTGCATATGAGAGAGACAGAGGGACAGAGAGAGACAAGAGAGGGGGGGGGTGCCTTGTATTCTGCTTTACCTGAGTTGCTTGTCTTAACATCTCTGACGACCTCCATGTTGTTGATGTCATTGGTCCTGATGATCCAGAAAATATTGTCGAGGTCAAGAAAAAAGACAAAAGGAAAAGGAAAGCGCATTGAAATCTTATTTCAAACTTGGCTTCCAATAGTGTTCTTCCAAGTGCAAATGCCTTAGGCACAGATATAAATGGAAAAAGCTATATTGGTGAGTATGACCTACTTAAAAAGTGACTAGAGAAGTGAGAAAGCCAGGGAAGAGGGACAGAAAAAAGCTAAGTTCTGTCTTTGCTGAGAAGGAGTGGGTACCTCTCCATCTGCTCACATTCCATGGGAGTGGAGGAATTAATTCGTTTTATCTGTTGTAAATTGCATATATCCCAAGTGCAAAAACAGCCTTGAATACCATCAAGCTAGTATCTGCTAGAAAATAATAATATAGGGCCTTCAATTAAGTTAATTTTTAAAATACAAATTTTTATTCACTTTTGTTGATGCTTCTTACATCACAACCATTTCTAGATATACTCTCTTCCCCTCTCCCTCATTCCATAAGTTTGTCCTTAGAACAAAGAAATAGAGTGAAGCCAAACTAAATAACATAGCAACTACATTGTATGCAAGGTTCTGCTCCCCAAGTTCTCACCACTTCAAGAAAAAGAAGGAAGTTAATTTCCTTGTTTTTTTCTCTGGACCAAAATTGTTCATTATATTAAATTTTAAGACTATTTAATAATTCAGAAAACAGTGAGTTTTTTTAACTAATTAAAATTAGTTTAAATTAGATGGGAGACTATGAACATGGAATATTACATATGTTGTCAGACATGGTTGAATCTATTGGTTGTTTTTGTTAGAACATTTTCCCCCCTTTTAAAATTTCTTTTCATAAGGGATGACTAGATTGGGGAGGAGAAAGGATAGAATTAAGATTCTAAAATCCTTATATAACTACAAAAGATATCAATTTAAAATAATTTCTAAAACCTATTTTAAAAGTTCTTATTGACCTATTTGTACAAAATATTTATAGCAGCACTTTTTGTGATGGCAAAGAATTGGACGTTGAGGGGGTACTTGTCAATTGGAGAATGGCTGAACAGATATATAACTGTGATGAAATACTATTGTGCTATAAGAAATGAGAAGCAGGATGATTTTAGAAAAACCTAGAAAGACTTACATGAACTGATGTATAGTGAAATGAGCAGAACCAGGAGAACCTTGTATACAGTAACAGCAACATTGTATGATGATCAGCTGTGAATGACTTACCTATTCTTCAGCAATACAATGATCCAAAACAATTCCAAAAAACTCAATGAAAAATTCTACCTATCCACAACTAGAGAAAGAACTGATGGAGTCTGAATGCTGATCAATGCATACTGTTTTTCACTTACTTTATTTTTTAAGTGTTTTGTTTTGTGTTTTATTTCACAACGTGACTAATATGGAAATATGTTTTACAAGACTGCACATGTATAACCTAAATCAATACTTACTGTCTCAGGAATGGGAGAGGACAGGGAGTAAAGGAGGGAGAGAATTTGGAACTGAGAATTTTAAAAAATGAATGTTAAAAATTGTTTTTACCACGTAATTGGGGAACAATAAATTATTTTTAAGAGGCCTTTATTGAGGAAACTGATTTTTAAAACAAAAATTTTAAAAGATTCTTGTATCAAAGTTAAAGTGAGAATAAAAATTTCTAAGAATTTTATTTTTTTAAAGTAATTTGCTTTAAAAATTGGCTACACTTTTTGGGGTATATTTCCTACCATTTTCTTAGACAAGTTACACTTCTCAGTCTTCCAATGGGCAGACCCAATTTGCTCTTGGGTTGGTTTTCCCAGCTAGACAATAGTGGCAAAATGACATCAGGCTGCCATCTTTTACTATCTGTCACATTCCTATTGCCTTGACCCAAGGCATAGGGATTTTACTTGAAGACAAAGACTGTTTTTAATTGTTTTCTTTGTATCCCCAGGCCCTGGTATATGGTAGATACCTCAATAAATGCTTGTTGAATTCTGGGGGCTGTGACTTACAGGCAGGACTCCCTTTTATCTCTCCTATATCTTTTCCTCAGCACTATTATCAGCAGGACCAAAGGATTTATCACAATACTAATTCTATACAGGTATAGTAAAAAAAAAAAGTCAATACATATTCATTAAATGCTTATTCTATGCATTAGGTACTCTGTGTGCTGACATAGAATTCATCTAAATCTAGCTTGTCACTCAAAATGGTATGTCTTAGGAGACCCCTTGGTTCTAGATGCCTTTAACCAGTCACCTGAATTCAAATCATTTCAGTCCTGGACTCCCAGATCTTCCATTTGAGTAAGTCTTATAGTCTTATTTCCCCCGTTTCTATCCCCAAACCTAAGTTTGGGCTCTCTCTCTAAGAAAAGGGTTCTTGGAGGCAGCTAGGTGGCACAGTGGATAAAGCACTGGCCCTGGATTCAGGAAGACCTGAGTTCAAATCCAGTCTCAGACACTTGACACTAGCAGTGTGACCCTGGGCAAATCACTTAACCCTCATTGCCCTGCCCCCCCCCCCAAAAAGGGGTTCTTAACCTTTTTGTGTCATGGACCCCTTTTGCTGTCTGATGAAACCTTTGGAGCCACTTCTTCAAATCATGTTTTTAAATGTGTAAAGTGAAATCTATGGGATTACAAAGGAAACTTAATTATATTAAAATACAGTTAGCAAAATATTGAAGAAAAAAGGTTACAATTAAGGTGAACCTGCTCAGCTTACGAAGCCCTGCTCCGAGACTTTTTTTTTTATCAAAGAAATACTCTCCTGTCTGATTTTCTGAGTGTCTGAGCTGTCCATCCTGTGTCCCCCAGAAGCCTGTACTCCTTTTGATTTTGTATTTCTGTCATCCAGCTAATTCTACTAATGATCTCATTCCTGTTCTGTTTTTCATTTTCTTTTTATTCCATACACCATCCTTCAGGACACCTGGGTTTCCCTTTTCATTTTGGCAGACCGTGTTCCTTTTAAGTAAATGCTTTTAATCCATGCTTCTACCTAAGCTGTCTAGTTGGGCAGTTTAGCGAATGCAGGAGAATTTAAACAGATCACTTAGAAGCTGCCATCTTGCCTCTAGTATGTCTAAGGTGGGGGAGGCTTTTCTTACATATGTAAAAACGGAACAGAAGTGCAGGTAAGCTATTCCTCCTATGTTCATATAGCACAAAGCATGTGCTTCTGCGTATGAGGGGACATATGGAGATACTGACCCAAAGACAAGAACAGGAGGGAGCCCATGCATCAATATAGCTCCTCCAGGGAGCTACATGGACCAAGGAGCAAGAAGGCACAGAGCTAGTGAGGGAGGCATGAATCTTTGTGCCTAAAACATAAGCAACCTCTCCCTTTGCTCCTACTCTGAGTGCTGTGGTCTATATAGGTCTGGGTGGTGGGGAGGGGAAGTGAGTCCTTTAGAGTCCCGGAAATTCTTTTTTTATGAGGAAAGTATGAATATTTTCTTGACTACCTATGGGCTCAGATACAAGGTTTTTTCTCTATTTTTATTGTGTAAATAAAGTCTCTCTAATATTTGATGTTTGTCTTGTTAGTGTGAGTGATTTAGAAGGGAGCTGAAGTCCTTTTGGGGAAAGTGCAATAAGCCAGATTTTCTGACATTCCCAGAGCTTCTCTGGGCAGCAGCACAGGCTGGTGATGATTTTTGTGTGTGAGACCTTCCAAATTATACCCATGTCCACTGGGTCTTAAGGGCTGAAGCCTGATTGACACCAAAAAGTATTACAGGGAAAAGGAGCACAGATGAGATTTACATATTTGCCAAGCAGAGGAGTGCTAATCTCTCTCCCCCACACCTCAGTCTTTCTCTCTCTCTCTTTTTTTTTTTTGTGGGGCAGTGAGGGTTAAGTGACTTGCCCACAGTCACACAGCTAGTGTCAAGTGTCTGAGGCCAGCTTTGAACTCAGGTCTTCCTGAATCCAAGGCTCCAGGGCCAGTGCTTTATCCACTTCGCCACCTAGCTGCCCCCAAGACTAGATGATTCTTTTTTTTTGGGGGGGGGGGGCAATGAGGGTTAAGTGACTTGCCCAGGGTCACACAGCTAGTAAGTGTCAAGTGTCTGAGGTCAGATTTGAACTCAGGTCCTCCTGAATCCAGGGCCGGTGTTTCATCCACTTCACCACCTAGCTGCCCCATCTCTGGAGTTTTAAACCAAGTTGCCTGTTGTAAAATAAGAAGGTGACACATGAAGAAACATGTGAATTGTCCGGGGTCATGGCATGAGGATAGAGAGTGGTTAGGGTTCCCGAGCAGTTGACTCCTTAGTCTTGTGCACAGTCCCTATGCTTTCCCTACTGTCTGCCTTAATGACAGAACATAATGCCAGGAGGGGTGATGCACTTACCTAGTTGCTTTCCTATGATGCCTCAAGTCTTCAGAGCGCTTTGAAGTGGCTTCAGACATTCCCTTGGCAATAAGAAGAACCAGGCTTTCACTTGGTCTCGAAGGTGGCAGTCTGCTCATTTCGAGCTGGAGAGAGAGAGATCATAGGGTAAAGTGAGGCTGCGAGGCTCACCCTCTCTTTGGTCTGAAAGGGACCCCTATTGCCTCCTGCCATGTTATGGGGCCCCCAGCCATGAGGAAATGCCCTTTGCATATCTGATTACTATGGGACTCTCTGGAGTGGCCGTGCTATTGATTCACCTGGAATCTGGAGACCGCATCTATTTCTCACACCCCAGGCCTGGATTCCTACCTGTTAAATGTATTGTTCCCACCTGATACTTTTTATTGTAGTCAGACAATTCCATGGTATTCTTGAGTAATAAAGCTTTTTGCTTTCTGTTCATGAGAGTGAAATAATTTCTGTTTCTCTGAGGGAAAAAAGCCACCCCCATATTTACTCGTTCCTTGGTTGTACAAATAGGTTTCTTCAGTTGGCTAGTGACTCTTGATAGACCTCCTGCATTAGATCCCCACATTTGTAACTATCAAAAGACCCACAAAAAACAAAACTGGGGAAGACTGTTTTCAGGCAACACACTGTGGGGCCGAGTAATCCATAGAGTTCTCCCCTACAATGTGCCGGCTGCTGGAGGTTTAGATTGGATGACCTCTGAGGTCTCTTCATGCTCTCTTTCCATGATCCTGTAATCTGATTTTTGCTAGTTGAAGATTAGGGCCCCAGGGAGCCCACTTACTGTTTCTGGGGCATTCCCAGGGGGTTTGCTTGGGGCCTTGGGCACCAGACAGTGGGTCACATGAATTCTTGGATCTTTAGTGGTGATGGACAGTCCCCTTTCCAGAATGTACAGCAGTCGGACCCAGAATTGGAACACAACCTCAGGATGGTCCAAGTGGAGTTTTAGGTAGTAAATTTTTTCAGCCACTGTCCGGACCCTCAAGATTCGCTGGGACCAGTCGCAAACTTGGAGTTCCACAAACTTTAGTGGAAGGATCCTGGGGACATAAGAGAAGAGGCAAAATGCAAATCCCTCCACAGTAGAACTCATCCTTTTATTTTTTTATTTTTTAGTGAGGCAATTGGGGTTAAATGACTTGCCCAGGGTCACACAGCTAGTAAGTGTTAAGTGTCTGAGGCTGGATTTGAACTCAGGTCCTCCTGAATCCAGGGCAGGTGCTCTATCTACTGCGCCACCTAGATTCCCCAGAACTCATCCTTTTTGAAAAAGCCATATTCCCAGTCAGCGGGATCAATGGCACAACGAGGAATTTCCCATAAGGTGATCCCCCAAACCAACCACCCCCCAAAATACTATAGGTACCCAAGGGGGAAAGTGGGTAAGGGAAGGGAAGAGAAAGGGCAGAATAGGGAAAAGAGGGGAGAAGAAGGGAAAGAGAAAGAAAATGAGGAAAGTGAAAGGGAGGGGGAAAATATGAGGAAAAAGGGGGAAGAGCAGAAAAAGAAAATAAAAAGATCTGAGGGAGAGAGAGATGGAAAGGCAGACAGAGACAGACAGCTAGCTAATGGAGGAAGACAGGAGTTAGGAAACAAGGAGGAACAATTCTGGGGCATGGGGAGAAGCAGGTCAAGGTTGGCTAGGAAGGCTCAGGACCGGGAATTTAGCTAAGCAGGAAGGTCTGCAGATAACACAGTTCTAGGCAGGCAAAGGGGCCAAGTCTAGTTAAGTCACACTAAAAGGGAGGAGGGAGCAACAGTTAATTGTGTAGATTTAGACAGACCCACAGGGTCCAGAGTCTGGAAATTAACAGTCACCAAGGATAACACTGGCCCACGGGGCTGGTGAACTTGGATCCTAGGTCAGAGGCTCTCTACTCTCTGCCCTATTTCAGTAGTCTGCTGGGAGCTCCAAGTCCAAGAACCCAGTTATGTTGAGAATGTGAGAGGCCTCCTGGGGAATCCAGGCTTCCAGAGCAGTGAGGACAGAGATGCTGGATCATTTATACACACACACATACACACATATATACACATACATATATATGCACATATAATACACATATACACACCCACAGCACACATACATATACACACAAAATAATAGATGAGAAAATTAATATATTTATAAATATATGTGTATGTGTAGATGTAGGTGCATATATGTATATATGTATTGTATGTGTGCACATGTGTATATGTGTATGTATATCAAGTGCATGCACACGCACACATGTTTGTCCTTCCTCCTGAAGAGGACCATGACATCAGGGTGATGCCATGGCTTGCACTGAATTCGATTTAAGTGAGGGAGAGCTGTGCAAGGTCATCAACTTCACTCTCTCCTCCAGAGCCATCTTGGGTCTGGTGGCAAGATATGCAACAGGATGACTGGAGATGGCCCTGGATGGTTAAGGCAATTGGGATTAAGTGACTTGCTCAGGGTTGCACAGCTAGTAGTACATGTCTGAGGTGAGATTTGAACTCAGGTCCTCCTGACTCCAGGGCCAGTGCTTTATCCACTGCATCACCTAGCTGCTCAAATGCTAGGATTACCTTACAAGAAGGGAAGCAAAGGAGAAAAACAGAAGACAGAGTAACATTAGATTTTTTTTCACTCACTGCTATCTCTTCTACATCCCTCTTACCAAAGAAAGTGATTGGGCTCCAAGCATAAATAATTCCTCCCTCTTCTGATGGGCTGATGGGTAGGATTGCCCTTAGGTAAAGAGCCTAGGAATGAGGTTTATTCAATCCATATGGAGAATTCTGGTAACTGTTATCCAACAAATCCCAGGACATTCTCCTTCCTTCCTCAATAAGGTCAGTGCCCGGCTTACTGTCTTCCCAACTCCTGCCTTCATGGTAGGGGGCTTCAACATATGGCCTGATATTCTCTCAAACACCCTAATTTCCTACTTCCACCTATTTTCCTTGGTTTCCTTCAAGTCTTATAAGGTCCTTTCCAGAAGCCTTTCCTGGTCTTGCTTAATGATTGTATCTTCCCTCTGAAATTACTCCAATTTAACCTGTATATAACTCTTTTGTTCATAGCTGTTTTGCATATCATTTCCCCCATTAGGCTGGGCTATGATTTCCTTGAGAGCAGGCACTATCTTTGGCCTTTCTCTATATTCCTGCACTTAACACAAGACACAATTTTTTTTAAGGTATCCAAATTTTAGCACTGGAAAGAGATATTAGAATTTGTCTAGGCTAGCCCCCTGCTCTTACTGATGAATACACAAACCCAGAGGCACTTATTCAAAGTCACATAACTTTCTATTGCATCTTGTAACAAAGGAAACATTTCCTTTAATTGGAGCCAGTCTCTAGTTCTATATTATCTTTTCTCTCTCTCTCTCTCTCTCTCTCTCTCCCCAGGTAATTTGTCTTTACACCCCTAGCCCTTTTCCCTCATTCACCAGATATTTTTTCCCCTTACCTGTAAAATGGGGGAGTTAGACTGTATGATTTCTAAATAGTCTTAAAGTTCTGACATTGTAAGTCTAACTTACTGGACCAGAAACCAGCATTGCTTCTGGAGACCCCTATGTTTTTTCTTTATCTGTGATAATGGCATAGTGGCAAAATAAAAGACCTAGGTTCGAATTTTAGCTTGGCTGCTTCCTGGCCATGAAACCTTGAAGAAATCACTTAAACTCCCAGAGCCTCAGCTTCCCCAAGTATAAACTGAAAGACTCGATCTTTAATGTCCTTCCCAGATCTAACATTCCATGACGCTGTAATTCAGTTTTAGAGCATGCACTCTCTCAGGCACTCAATAGTATTCACCCTCATTAATTTCCTTACCTCTTGAGGGTGATAGTTGGCGCTTCTATTGGACTGATCCACTTTGGAGATTGCCCTTTGGGCCACTTGACTTTGGCCATCAGGAGGATGTTGGGAAGAGGCAGGCATGCCACTGACGAGGTCACACCAAGAGCCATAGTTGTAGATGCATCATAGATGTTTCTCCAGTTCTTGTACTTTGTGACCTGAAAAGCAGCCCCAAGGGCATGTAACAAGAAGGGATAGAAGGGGGCAGCTAGGTGGCACAGAGGATAAAGCACCGACCCTGGATTCAGGAAGACCTGAGTTCAAATCCTGCCTCCGACACTTGACACTTACTAGTTGTGTGACCCTGGGCAAGTCATTTAACCCTCATTGCCCTGAAAAAAAAAAAAGAGTAGAAGGTACTTTCAACCAGGTTGGTTGAATCAATAAATCAAGTCAATTGTCAACTATCTGCCTTGTAGACAGTCAGTGTTGTTAACTCTCCAAGAAAATTTTAGTCCTGAAGTGTTTCCTCAACCATCTAACATACCAATCATTTAATTTGTCCATTTAGACAAGAAGTTCACCTTTTTTGTGTCGTGGATGGCTTTAGCAGTCTGGTGAAGTCTAAAGATCCCTTCTCTGAAGCATGTTTAAAGTGAAATCTAGAGGGATTACAAAGGAAACCGAACACTAATGAAGACAAAGATGTATTTTTTCCCCATCTAATTTCACAGAGAACTATTTGATGATGACATGGGATGCCACAGATGCCAGGTTAAGACTCTTAGACAGGGGTCTTAGCCTATTCAAATCTAGGTCCTTGGTCTTTTTTTTCTGAAGGGCTCTATTATTTTTATGAAATTTCCTATTCAATTTAGAGTATCATAAAATTGAAAGTTGTGATTTTGGTAACGACTTTAGTTTGGTCTTATTTCCATATTAGTCATCCTTTTATGCTAATGGCCTAAGCTTGGAGGTTAAATTCCAGTTTGATCAATCCCTAGTGTATGATGACCACTGACCCTCTAGCTGAAGGTTCATACTTGGTGCCTTATATAGTAGAAGTCTTGCAGGTGACACTATTACTCTGCATATACAAACAGGGGGACCTTGGGACTTAATCCCTTGAGTTTTTTCTGGGTCCTCATCCCTTTCTCCCCCAGGGATTCCAAAGCTCAAATAAGTGTTTTAGGTGACTCCTGGGTATAAAATTTGGGAGAGGGGAAAAGAATTTGCTTGAATTGCTGCATAAGGGTACCTGGATGAAGTTGCTTTCAAAGACAGCTGAGTTGGGAAACAAGTTAAACTCTGGAGAATGAAGCAGTTGGCAGAGTAACCCCTCTTCCACCCCAAGTCCCACTCCAGGGTCTGGTTCTTCAACTGCAGGTGGGAGGCCCCTAATGACCATTGCTGCATCAGGGGAATGGTAGGCTTGATAGCATTTTGGGACATCCAGTGTCTTCTTTGACTTCCACCGAGATCTTCCACTTAGAGGAGTTGATGGTAGCATGTCTCTCTATCCAGTCAAGGGGCCAATTGTAAGTTCCTGATTTGACCTCCCTTTCCTACTTGCCTGGGGTTTGCTCATCAAGGCCCAGGAAATTCTGTCAGCTCACAATGGATGACATCACTGAGATAGTGAGTGTAGTGTAGGGGAAAGAGTAATGATGGACTTGGGAGTCAAAAGACCTGGGTTCAAGTCCAGGTCTGATGTTGACAAGGCTGTGTGACCATGGGCAATTCACTTAACCTTTCTGAGTCTCAGAGTAAAATGGGATTTAAAATATTTACATTTCATATTAAAATATGAACATTTTAAATATTCAAAGAGTCATGAATAAAATACTTTGTAAACCTTAAAATTCCATACAAATATGAACGATTATGATAACTAAAAACCTTGGCTCCTTAATAGGAAGGATAAATCAGGAAGGATGTTCTTTCTTTCTTATATATAGATAATATTTTCTAATCTATCCTTCTGAATACTAAATATCCTAGAATTTCTATGGACGTGGGCAGAATAGTTCTCCTTCCAGAGGATTATGTGGACCATGCAGTGAACCACTTTGCAGCATTGCAAGACAAAACCCACCACAGTCACTGTGGCGAGGTGTTGGACAGATCACTAGACTTATGTAGTAAGTACAGAATGTATTTGTCACCCCTCAATATACCAGCTAGCCCACAGAAGCAACACCATCTTAGGTAAGATACTTCAAAACAAAACCAGAAACAAAACTTATAATTTACCTCAAGCTTTTCCCTTCCCTACCATATATGCACACTGGCATAATTTCATTCAAATTCTCCCATTCCTCAGCTCTTCCCAAACCCCATACATGTTGACCTTTGGGTAAAGACTTCAGCTACCCATTGATCCATAGAATGGCCTATCAGAAAGAAAGTAAGATTTTGAGATCCACAACTAGCATGTCACTTGAATTGGGAACCCAGCAGAAAAAGAGGGCTGGTTACCACTGGGCCATGGCTTCAGCCCAGAAAAGCACAGGGTGGGCCTGGTAGCAGTATGATGTTTGGATTCACTTTCAGGAGCTCCATCCAGGGGACAAAGTCCCTCCATGAAAGCCTGGTGTCACTAGAAAACACAGGGCAGCAAACAGGTAGAGAGGTCATGCAGTACCAAGTTGCTGATAAACTGGATCAATCTATGCTATAACCTTGGAGAAAAGCTGAGGTTTGCTTTTCTATAAGCGAGATCATACAAAAATCATGCAGTACCACTACTTGCTGCCTCTATGGGAGCCAGGTGGGTTCTTTTGGCAAGCAGGAGGGTACGTATGCATGTCCCACAAAGGCCCTATTGATCTGCTCTGGAGGAAAGCCCATAGAGTGATAATCCAGGTCAGGATTCTGATGAAGCAGAGAAGAATAACAGAAAGGTTAGGGTATTGTTCTTAAGTTCTATTAGGAGAAAAGGATCACAAAAGAAGACATAGCACCTTTATTTAGGGTACATGGGATGGGGATAACAGACAACAAATGAAAAGCAGAGCTGTTCAGTTCTCATTTTGGTTCTGTTTTCTCTAGGTGGCAGCTAGGTGGTGCAGTGGAAAAAGCACTGGCCCTGGATTCAGGGGGACCTGAGTTCAAATCTGGCCTCAGACACTTGACACTTACTAGCTGTGTGACCCTGGGCAAGTCATTTAACCCTCATTGTCCTGCCAAACAAAAAAAAAAGATAACAGTTCAGTGTTGACAGGAGATCCTTAGCAGGTGTGCCTTAGGGGGTTCTGTGTTTGGCTTTGTACTGCTGAATATTATTATCAATGGCTTGGTAAAGAAATAAATGGTATGGATGCTCAGCACATTTGCAAATGATGCAAATTTGGGAGAGATAGCTAACACACTGTGTGTCAGAGTCTAGATCCAATAAGATTTTTTTTATGGGGCAATGAGGATTAAGTGACTTGCCCAGAGTCACACAGCTAGTAAGTGTCAAGTGTTTGAGGCCAGATTTGAACTCAGGTTCCCCTGAATCCAGGGTTGATGCTTTATCCACTGCAACACTTAGCTGCCCCCTCCAATAAGATCTTTTAAGATTACAGTCAAGGGCTGAGTCTTATAAGATGAAACAAAGTAGGGATAAACATAAAATCTTGTGCTTAGGTACAAAAGTCAGCTTTGCAAATACAGTTATCCCTTCCACATTGAGGGGGTTAGGGACGCAGCACCCCTGTGATCTGGAAAATCCATATAAAATTTTTGGCCCTCCCTTTGTACCAGAAAAGAAGTTGAATTATTATGGGATTAAAAGATAAAATATGTTGATGTTATACAATTCTACACATATGTCTTATGCATTTCTGAGTTTCTAAACTTTTTCTGTGCTGTCTACGGCTTCTGCAAAACACCCCCCTCCAAATTCCCATTTCGTTTCTTATGCTGCCCCAGGATATGTTGAAACCACAATAGGGAAAGTCATAATGTGCAAAGGATAACTGTATAAAAAGAAGAAGGCATGGATAGAATAACAGTTTTTCTGAAAAGAATCTGGGAAATTTTAGCGTGAGTCAGCATATGAATCAGGATTGTGATACGGAAGCCAAGAAACGAATGTGGTTTTGAGTGTCCATATCTTCCAGGAAGAGAGAGGTGTTAATCCTACTGGATATTGCCCTCACCAAACCTCATCTAGAATACCACGTTCAATCTGGGACACCAGAATTTAAGAAGAACATTGATAAACTGGAGATTGCCCAGAGGCCCTCGGGTACTAAGGATGGTGACTACTCTTGAGTCCATAACAAATTATCCATTGGATTAACTGGGGTTGGGGGCAGCTAGGTGGCGCAGTTAATAAAGCACTGGCTGTGTGATCCTGGGCAAGTCACTTAACCCTCACTGTCCCACAAAAAAAAAAAATTATGTGTTGCCATTATTTTCTAGGTGTATGAAGGTGTCATCTGCTCTAGAAACCATTCCATAGAGTATTCAAACTTAGGTCTTCCTGACTTCAAGTCCAGTACTTATGTACTGCTTAAAACTGCTTCATATTATCTACAAGATATTGTGCTAGCTACTGAGGAGAGGTTGGGGGCTTAGGACATCCTTTTGTGTCATGCATGGACCCCTTTGGCATTCTAGTGAAACTTATGGGTCCCATCTCAGAATAATATTTTAAACACAAAAAAAACCTCATAGGTTTACAAAGGAAACCAATTACATTGAAATATAGTTATCCCTAATGCAGAAATATGTTTAATGTTATTATGTATATATAATCTATATCAGATTACCTGCTGTCTAGGGGAGGGGTGGAGGGAAGGGAGGGAGAAAAATTTGAAATTGGAAATCTTATATAAACAAATGTTGAAAATTATTTTTACATGTAATTGGAAAATAATAAAATACTTTTATTTTAAAAAGAAAAGAAATATAGTTATCCTGTCTGTGATAGACTTGACTTTTCAGAAGTACAATGATTCAAGTCAATACCACATTCAGAAAAAGAACTATGGAGTCTGAATGCAGATTGAAGCATACTATTTTCACTTTTGTTGTTTTTTTGTTATTGTTCTTGTTTATTCCTTCTTGCATTTTTTCCCTTTTGTTCTGATTCTTCCCTTACAACATGACTAATGTGGAAATATGTTTAACATGATTGTAACATATAACCCTTATCAAATTGTTTGATGGCCTAAGGAGGAGGGAGGGAAGGGAGAGTGGGAGAAAAATTTGGAACTCAAAAAAACCTTTACATGTAATTTGGAAAAAATTAAATTTAATTAAATTTTTTAAAAGAAATATAGTTATCAAAATAGTTCACAGAAAGAACTGATAGAATCTGAATGCGGTTTGAAGCATACTATTTTCACTTTGGGGGTTTATTTGTGATTTTTTTCCTTTTGTTCTGTTTCTTCTTTAACAACATTATTAATGTGGAAATATGTTTTACATGATTGCACATGTATAACCTGTATCAGATTGCTTGCCATCTTGGGGAGGGAGATGGAGGAGGGAGGGAGAAAAATTTGGAACTCAAATTCTTTCCAAAAAACGAATGTTGAAAATTGTCTTTATGTGGGATTGGAAAAAAATAAAATGCTATTAGATAAAAAAATAAAAACAAAGAGTTCACAGACCTCAGTTAAGAACCCATGCTATTATTATATAATTAAAAAGAAAAGCAAGTTATACACAACAGAGACATGCAATGTCACGGACAATTCCATTTTCCTGTTTTACTCTGTATATGCAAATGCTCATCCTACTCCGTGTTGGCTAAAATCAGAATAAAAATTAAGATTAGTGCAATAAAAGGAAATTAGGGGGGCAGCTAGGTGGCGCAGTGGATAAAGCACCAGCCCTGGATTCAGGAGGACCTGAGTTCAAATCCGGCCTCAGATACTTGACACTTACTAGCTGTGTGACCCTGGGCAAGTCACTTAACCCCCATTGCCCTGCAAAAAAAAAAAAAAAAAAAAGGAAATTAGGTGGATAACAAAATAAAAATTCAGGATGACAGCCTAAAGGCAATTTCTCTGCCAGACCTCTCTTGGCTATGATCCTTCTGCTGCCTGAGAAATCATCAACTTTTAGAGACAAGCTACTTCACCATAACTATCCAAGGTTCTTGGGGTAGAGTGAGCATATCTATTTATCAGGCTTCTCAAGGAGATGGGGAACTGGGACCCAAAGAAGTTAATTGAGCTTTCTAGAGTCATATAAATAATAACACTAGAATTCAGAGTCAGGTCTTCTGAAAAAGGGCCCATAAACTTCACCAGAGTCCCAAAGGAGTCCATGGTATCGAAAGGGTTAAGAACTCCTTGCCACTCATTTTACAGATAGGGAAACTCAAACCTAGCAACATGAAGTGATGTACCCAAGTTCTACTGACTTAGCGGTGGGAAAGAATTGAGGTCAGCTAACTCCCAGGCCACTCCTCAGGCCCCAGCTTACCTGGCTTCTCTCTGGGTCTCAGTTTCCTCATCTCTAAGATAAAGGGAGGAAGACTCCATGCTCATAGATTTCATCGTAGAAGAGACCTCTGAGGCTGGTTTCAGAGGTGGAAACCAAGGTCCAGTCCCTTAAATGAGATTATCACATTATCATGGACAATGAGTTTCAGGAGTGGGATTTGAATTGAGATTCTCAAACTCCAACACAAGGGCTTTTTCTACCTTACCTTTCTTTGCCAGCTCTAAAATCCTAGCCTTGATTTAAACTCATTTAATCATTTGGGGGGGCAGGGCAATGAGGGTTAAGTGACTTGCTGAGGATCACACTGCTAGTAAGTGTCAAGTGTTTGAGAACAGATTTGAACTTAGGTCCTCCTAAATCCACGGCCGGTGCTTTATCCACTGAGCCACCTCGCAGCCCCTTCCAAACTCAATAAATATTTATGAAAGGTCATATCCTGGAAGAATATTATGCTAGGCATAGGGGAATATACAGTTTGAATAAAACAAGGTCCTCATGGAAAATTATAGTGTAGTTAGAAGATAGGAAAGATACATGTGATTAATACAAATTGATAAGTACACAGTAAATTGTGCACTTATCAATGATATAAGGTATGAAGAACAAAGAGTCATTTATGACTAGGGTGAATCAGGGAGGGCTTCATGGAAGAAATGGTATTTGAGCTTCACTTTAAAGAATGAGGAAGAGGGGCAGCTAGGTGGTACAGTGGATAGAGCACTGGCCCTGGATTCAGGAGGACCTGAGTTCGAATCCAGCCTCAGACACTCAACACTTAATTAGCTGTATGACCTTGGGCAAGTCACTTAACCCCAATTGCCTCATAAAAAAAAAAAGAATGAGGAAGAACAAATGAAAGTCTGAGCAGAGTAGAAGGGAGGGAGAAGAGGCAAGGCATTCCAGACAAAGGAAGAAGCATGAGCAGGAGAAGAGGCTGAAAACCAGAGAGTGTCTGCAGATAACACGGAATAATCCAGCTCTGCTCAAGAAAGCATGCAATAGCAACAGAAGGACTTGTTTCCCATAATGCCATGGGCTGAGTCACATGCACACAAGAGAGTCCATGAGCTCAGATTGACCAAAGCTAGTTATAAGAAAACTTGAATAAAAGAAAAAAATAAAAGAAAGTGAAAAATAGCACTTTCTTTTATTTTTTTCTTTTATTCAAGTTTTCTTCTACAAAATGACTTATGTGGCAATGTTTTGCATAACTGCACATGTATAACCCATATCTGATTGCTTACTGCCTCAGGGAGGGGGGAGGGGAGGAAGGGAAGGAGGGATAAAATTTGGAACTCAAAACTATAAATAAAAAATTTATTATTTAAAAAAAGAAAGAAAGAAAAGGGCCACATAGGGCTGGTGTACCTCCTGTAGCATCCAGGACCCTGCTCACATCATAGTCCCTTGAAAGCTTCCAACACCATAGACGCTCATTGCCAAAAATAAATAAATAAATAAATAGAATTTTAAAAAGAAGCAGCATATTGCTATTCAGCACCCATTTCTTTTCTTTTCTTTTCTTTTTTGCAGGGCAGTGAGGGTTAAGTGACTTGCCCAAGGTCACACAGCTAGTAAGTGTCAAGTGTCTGAGGCTGGATTTGAACTCAGGTCCTCCAGGGCTAGTGCTTTATCCACTGCACCACCTAGCTGCTCCTCAGCACCCATTTCAAACTGTAGCTCACAATCTCAACAGATTTTTTTTCTCCTTAACAGGCAACTAGAAGACCCATTAGTTTAAAGCAAAAGCTATTTAATTCAGGAGCATTGGCAAAATCAGTGACAAGAGAGCTCATCCTGTACCCACTGACCAACACTGGGAGAGGAGGCATATATGCCTGGAACACATATGGTCAGAGAATACTCACTGGGGGGGGGCAGAGAGGGGTGGACATACATAGGCAGCAAATGGGGCTGGGGAATACACATGGACAAGACAGCTTTTAGGATTAAGGTGATGTTCTCTTGGGGAACACTTCTCTTCCTCCAGTACTGCTGCTGCTGGTGTTGTCTTGCATTCTTAAAAAGGACCAAAATGATATCACTATGTTGGGTTCAAGTTACAATGTGTCTGACTGTGGCAGATCAGACCAATAGGAGCTTGGAAGGCTCTACCACAAGTTGGGCACAAATAGTCTGCATGAACATTTGGAGTAGGGAATATCTCTAAATTTGCACATCTCACATTTCTTTTGAGGCTCTGCAATTCTGCTTTGCTCATAAAGTACACCACCTTCTTTGATGTAGGCATGCCATGCTGTGTGGTCCTGTGCTAGTGTGTCCCATGTCTCACAATGGATTCCAGAGTTCTTCAGAGAGACCTTGTGAGTGTCCTTGTAATCACTACTGACTTCCGTGTGAGCACTTGACTTGTATGAGTTCTCCATAAATAGTCTTTTAGGCAAACATGTTTGGCATTTGAACAATGCAGCCAGCCTATCAGAGTTGCTTTCTCTGCAGTAGAGTTTGGATGCTTGGCAGTTTAGCTCAAGAAAGGAGCTCAGTGTCCCATACCTTATCTTGACAGGTGATCTTCAGAATCTTCCTAAGGCAAATCAAATGGAAGTGATTCAGTTTCCTGGCATGGCACTGGTAGACTGTCCAGGTTTCACAGGCATACAACAATGAGCTCAGCATAATGACTCTGTAGACCTTCAGTTTGGTAGGCAGCCTAATACCTCTTCTCTACCACACATTCTTTTTGAGCCTTCCATGTGGTTTCTTGTTTCTGGGAAGAGCTGCTATTGTCTTCTGGCATGTCATCTTGTTGGGAGCTGGGGTCTTTGTGGATCTAGGTGGGGAGGTGTGGTCTTTGCTGAGTTGCTGCTCTCTGCTGCCATCTGCTGGTCTTCTGGTTGCTAAGCTCTAGGGTAGGGATCAATTCAACTTTGAGCTCATAGCCCTAAGGCTCTTTTGTGATTTAGATCCCTGCCTGACACACCCAGCCAGCTGGTTTGGAGGAGCTCTTGAGGTTTGTTTTTTTTTTTAATTAAATTATATATTTTTAATCAGCAAAAATTGTCTTCTCTCCCTCCTACCCCATCCCTTCATCACTGCCCAATTAACAAAGAAACCCTATTATAAGCATGTATAGTCAAGCAAAACAATTTTCTATGTTGGTCATGTCCAAAAAATATCTCATTCAGCACTCTGAGTCTTTCATCTTTTTATAATGAGGTGGTTAGGATATTTCATCATTAGTCAGCTGGAATCATGGTTAGTCATTAGGCCAATCAGAGTTCCTAAGTCTTTCAAAACTGTCTTTTCAAATGATCTCTCCTGGACCTATTTTCCAGGTCAGCTGTTTTTCCAAGAAGATATTTCACATTGCCCTCTATTTTAAAAATTCATTTGGATTTGCTTTATTGTGTCTTGATTTCTCATAAAGTCACTAACTTCCATTTGTTCAATCCTAATTCTTAGGCAATTATTTTCTTCAGAGAGCTTTTCCATTTGGCTTTTCAAGCTGTTGACTTTTTTCTCATGTCTTTCCTGCATCACTCTAATTTTTTCCTTTACCTCTCTTACTTTATCTTCAAAGTCCTTTTTGAGCACCTCTGTGGTCTGAGACCAATTCATATTTTTCTTGGAAGTTTTGAATGTAGGAGCCCTGATGTTGCTATCCTCTTCTGAGGGTGCAACTCGATCTTCTCTGTCACTAAAGAAACTTTCTCTTTTGACCCAGAAATACCACTATTAGGTCTTTATCCCAAAGAGATCATAAAAAAGGGAAAAGGACCCACATGTACAAAAATATTTATAGCTACTCTTTCTGTGGTGGCAAGGAGTTTGAAATTGAGGGGATGGCTGAAAAAGTTGTGATATATGAATATAATGGAATACTATTGTGCTGAAAGAAACAATGAACAGACAAATTTCAGAGAAACCTGGAAAGACTTGCATGAGCTAATGCTGAGTGAGATGAACAAAACCAGGAGAATATTGTACACAGTATCAACAACATTGTGTACTGATCAACTGTAATAGACTTCACTCTTCTCAGCAATACAATGGTCCAAGATAATTCCTAAGGACTCATGATGGAAAATGCTCTCCAAATACAGAAAAAAGAACTATGGAATCTAGATGCAGATTGAACCATACTGTTTCTACTTTTTTTGTTTTTCTTTTTTGAGGTTTTTCCCTTTTGCTCTGATTATTCTTTCACAGCAAGACTAATGCACAAATATGTTAAATGTGATTGTACATATATAACCTATATCATATTGCTTGCTGTCTTGGGGAGGGAGGAGGGAGGGGAAGGAGGGAGAAAAATTTGGAACTAGAAATCTTATAAAAACAAATGTTGAAAATTATCTCTACATGTAACTAGAAAATAATAAAATACTTTTATGATTTAAAAAAAAAGAAAAAAGAAACTTTTTATGGTCTGCATCTTTCTCTGTCTGCTCATCTTGCCTGCCTTTTACTTGACTTTTAACTCTTTCTTAAAGTGGGGCATTGGGGCAGCTAGGTGGCGCAGTCAAGAAAGTACCAACCCTGGATTCAGGAGGACGTGAGTTCAAAATCCAGCCTCAGACACTTGACACTTACTAGCTGTATCATCCTGGGCAAGTCACTCAACCCTCACTGCCCTGCAATAAATAAATAAATAATTTTTAAAATTAAGTGGGGCATTGCTTCCAGGCTGCACTGTCCCAAGCTTCAGGGGGTCCAAGGTGGTATGATTTAAGGAGTGGCAGGTCCTTCACTTGCTTAGTCTGTGCTTTGGTCTGTAAATAACCCCAAGCCAACTTGCTCTTCAACCAGGAAACAAAATTTTGTTTTGCTGGGTTGAAAGCTCCAGCGAACCTGTGCCCCTCCCCCACCCAGGCCAGCCACTCAGGATTGCTTCCTGGCTCCCAGCAGCTGGGATAGAACAACTGAATTCTGCCTCAGCTCCAGCAGAGACCCTTATAGTCTGCCCCTGCCCTCTCACCAGACTGTGAGCTTAGTTCCAGAAGACTTTGATGCTGCAGCCGATTCAGAGGTTCTGGGGGTAAATTTCTCTGGCATGGCCTGCCTGGGGCTGGATCTGTGTTGGCATGACTGTGGGGTTGGGCTCTACTCCCATCCTGGTACAGCAGACCCCTCCCACCAAACTTCTAATCTGTCTTCGACTGGAAAATAGTCTCAACCCATACTTTTGTGAGTTCTGCTGCTCCAGGAATTGTCTTAAGGCATTATTTGGAGTTTTTTGGAGTGACTGTGTCAGGAGCTCTAAGCACTTACTGCCTTTCCTCTACCATCTTGGTTCCGCCAATTGTTCTCCAAAATTTTCTTTACAATATATAGTTATTGTATAAATTGTTCATTTTACATTGTATCTATCATAGAAGTCTTCAGAGGTTTCCTGAAACCATTCCCTTCACTATTTCTTACAACATAAAAGTATTCAATCATATTATATAATTGTAACTTGTTAAGTCAATCCCCAATTTTTTTTGGTAAATGGTACTTTATTTTTTCCAATTACACATAAAGATTTTTACAACATTCTTTTTTTTTTTTTTGCAGGACAAGGAGGGTTAAGTGACTTGCCCAGGGTCACACAGCCAGTAAGTGTCAAGTGTCTAAGGCCGGATTTGAACTCAGGTCCTCCTGAATCCAGCGCTGGTGCTTTATCCACTGCGCTACCTAGCTGCCCCCTAACATTCATTTTTTAATAAGATTTTGAGCTCCAAATTTTTCACCTTTCCTTTCTTCTCTCCCTCCTCCCCGATATGGCAAGCGATCTGATATAGGTTACACATGCACAATCATGTTAAACATATTTCCCCATTAGTCATGTTGTGAAAGAAGAAGCAGAACAAAAGGGAAAAACTATGAAAAAAACAAACAACCTCCCCTCCCCACAAAGTGAAAATAGTATGCTTTGATCTGTATTCAGACTCCATAGTTCTTTCTCTGGATGTGGAGAGCATTTTTCATCATGAGTCTTTTGGCATTGTCTTGGATCATTGTATTGCTGAGAAGAACTAAGTCAATCATAGTTGATCATCACACAATGTTGCTATTACTGTGTACAATGTTCTCCTGGTTTTTCTCACTTCACTCAGCATCAGTTCATGTAAGTCTTTCTAGGTTTTTCTGAAATATGCCTGCTCATCATTTCTTACAGCACAATAATATTCCATTACATTCATATAACACAATTTGTCCAGCCATTTCCCAATTAATGGTCTTTCCCTCAATTTCCATTTCTTTATCACCACACACACACACAAAAGAGCTGCTATAAATACTTTTGTACATGTAGGTCCTTTTCCTTTTTTTTTTTTTTTTTTGGTGAGGCAAATGGGGTTAAGTGACTTGCCCGGGGTCACACAGCTCGTAAGTGTCAAGTGTCTGAGGCTAGATTTGAACTCAGGTCCTCTTGACTCCAAGGCTAGTGCTCTATCCACTTCGCCACCTAGCTGCCCCCTTTTCCTTTTTTTAAATGATCTCTTTGGGATATAGACCTAGTAGTGGTATTGCTGGATCAAAGGGTATGCACAGTTTTATAGCCCTTTGGGCATAGTTCCAAATTGCTCTCCAGAATCAGTTCACAACTTCACCAACAATGTATTAGTGTTCCAATTTTCCTACATCTTGTCCAACATTTATCATTTTCCTTTTCTGTCATATTAGCAAATCTGATGGGTGTGAGGTAGTACTTCAGAGGCCAATTCCTAAATGATGGGTACCACCTTAGTTTCAATTCACTGCCACTAAAAAAAGAACTATGAATATTTTTGTACATCTTTATTTAGAGCTTTCCCCAGTCCCCCCAGAATTATTCCTTTAATCTGTCTTCCCTCTAATTCCCCCTTCTCCCTTTCCCAGCCTACTTTCCTGTTGAGTATGTATTTCTGTACTCATCTGTGTGTATGTGCATTCTTCTTTCCTTTAATTAATTCAGATGAGAATGAGGTGGGGGCAGCTAGGTGGTACAGTGGATAAAGCACCAGCCGTGGATTCTGGAAGACCTGAGTTCAAATCTGGCCTCAGACACTTGACACTTACCAGCTGTTTGACCCTGGGCCAGTCACTTAACCCTCATTGCCCTGCACCTCCCCCCAAAAAATGAGAATGAGGTTCAAGTGTCAGCTACTTCCCCCACCTCTTCCTCCTTGTTTGTATAGACTTCTACTTTCATAGCCCAGTTATGTGCAATAATTTTGCCTAATCTTTTACTCTCTTAGTATACTCTTCTCCTTCCTTTCCATTCTTTTTTTTAAAAGATCATCAAGGGCAGCTAGGTGGCGCAGTGGATAGAGCACTGGCCCTGGAGTCAGAAGTACCTGAGTTCAAATCTGACCTCAGACACTTAACACTTACTAGCTGTGTGACCCTGGGCAAGTCACTTAACCCCAATTGCCTCACTAAAAATTTAAAAAAAAATTAAAGATCATCAAGACATAACAGAACTACCCCAAGGCATTCTGTCTAATTAGACTCTTAGATTCCCTCTAAGGATTCTGATGATGATGGGGTTTAGAGGGGATCCCTGTCATTTCCACATACTAGAATGTAGGCAGTTTATCTTTGTTTAATCCCTTATGATGGTTTGTGTTTTTCTCTTTATATTTCTCTTGACTCCTGTGTTTGAACTTCAGAGTTTTTATGCAGCTCTGGTCTTTTAATCAGGAATGCATGTAAGCCTTCTGTTTTCTTATCATCCTGTAGGTTTTACTCACTTTTGCTGGGTAAGTTATTCACAATTGTAAGCTTGTCTCCTTTGCCTTATGGCATACTGTATTACAAGCTTTCTGCTCTTGTATAGTGGTGTGAGGAATTGAGAGGATTAGGACAGTAAGTGATTAATTGAGGGAATTGAGTGAACCCACATTGACGCCATCTTGTGACTCAATTCTAGAATTAGCTCAGTTCCCTTTCTATTCAATTATGGATCTATTCCAACTTCTATCTTCTGAAAAAACTTTATTCAATGGTAGGAATTGTGAGAAAACTTTATTGCATTGTTTGAACCTAGCCCTGTGTGGCTGGGAAGCTGGACCAACTCTACCTGTTGCTTATAGACCCTTAACTAGGGACCTAATTATGCTAGAAACCCAGTCAGACCCAAAGATTAAGGCAAGGAGTTTTCTCACAATTGTACATCTCAAGCAATGCATATGTCTTCTCTGAGAGCTGGTCCTGGACTGATTGATCATTTGTTGTTTCCATGTTCCTTTGATTGAATGGACACCTCATTTCTCTGGTTTCAGAGAATTGTGCCTGTTCATTTGCCCCCTCCCAAATTGGAAATTCCCTAATCTTTTCTCCAATTAGGAATCAGATCATCTAATACTGTATTGTTTACTTTTAATTAACTAGCTTTATTTGATTAATTGTTTTTAATGTATAAAAATCTGTCTCCCCTAAGCTGAGGAAGGGACCCTGGTCTTAATTTGTTAGGCAATTGCCATGCATTGCTTAATAAATTGAAATGTTCAGATGGATGCTAAATCACGTGTGGTCCTTACTGTGGCTCCTTAGTACTTGAATTCTTTCTGACTATTTCTAGTATTTTTTATTTCACATGGAAACTCAGTATTTTGACTATACATGTTTGTAACAGGTATTTTTTCTTTTCATTTTGCTTTTAAATTGGGCCATAATGGAGGAATGGGGTAGGAAGGAAAGAAGGTTTTTTTGCTGATCAAAAAATAAAATTAAAAGAAAAAGTTCAAGGGGCAGCTAGGTGGCACAGTGGATAAAGCACTGGCCCTGGATTTAGGAGGACCTGAGTTCAAATCCAGTCTCTGATACTCGACACTAGCTGTGTGACCCTGGAAACGTCACTTAACCCTCATTGCCCTACCCCCCCCAAAAAATTCAAGAGCTCCTCCAAACCAGCTGGCTGGGTGTATCAGGCAGGGATCTAAATCACAAAAGAGCCTTAGAGCTATGAGCTCAAAGTTGAATAGATCCCTACCCTAGAGTTAGCAACCAGAAGACCAGCAGATGGTAGCAGAGAGCAGCAACTCAGCAAAGACTATGCCTCCCCACCTACCTCCGCAAAGATCCCAGCTCTGAACCAGATGACATGCCAGAGGACAATATCAGCTCTTCCCAGAGACAAGTGACAATATGGGAGGAAAAGAAGTGTTCCAGCAGGGAATATCACCTTAAATCACAAGAATTGTCTTGTCAGGACAGTCACTGTGGTTATCTGTTCCCTGACCATTATTTCTCTCTCCTAATAAATCTTTTTATTTTATGAGATTTGCGATGAGCCTCCAATTCTTTGGGTGAGCTAGCCCCCTGATCCAGGTCACAAGTCCTCCCAAATATTTTGGTGCTGGAAACCCAGGAAAAGTCATCAGACAGGTATAAAGGGGGCTGCTCATTTGGTTCTTGGATCCTCCGGGCTGGGTATGCACTGTGTTTCTCTCCTGTCAGGAGCCTCAGTCATTTTGGGTGGGCTCCCAAGGTCTGAGGTTGGAATAGCCAGGCTACTTCCAGATTCTCGTTTCTCTACAATTGGGAGATATCCTGACTTAGAGAAATGCCCCTCAGGTTTTTGTTAGTACCCACCTGGATGCAAGTGTGGTTGTCTTTCATGGTGCAGTCTAGCCCAACCCACCATGAAGGGACAAGGAGAGACCATTCTGTGTGGCCCCCACCCCTTGGGTGTATCCTTAAAAAAAAAAAATTGGACTTAGGTGAAAAGAAACAAATGATTTTCTATTGTAACACCAAATAGCCATTATTTGCGGGAGAGAGAATTAAGGTATATAGGCCTCCTGATCAGCTCCTACCACACTCCAGAGTGAGCTAGACAGAATGTAAGATCTCACAGTTGTTCGTTGTGTGCCTACTGTGTGTCTTATGTGCATTTATATGTCTGTCAAACATTGTAATTGTGTGTATGATTTACAGAAATTTTTGGTTGTAACTCATAAAGCTGATTTTAACCCCTGTTGCCTTCCCAAGCCGTAGTCAGGCTCTAAAGGTGGGGAAAGGGCAGTCTCTGACTTCAAGATGTCTTGTAATGTGTAAAAGTTGCAAAGAAAAAAATAGATTTTTTTAAAGTCTCTAGGGGGCAGCTAGATGGTGCAGTGGATAAAGCACTGGTCCTGGATTCAGGAGGACCTGAGTTCAAATCCGACCTCGGACACTTGACACTTACTAGCTGTGAGACCCTGGGCAAGTCACTTAACCCTCATTGCCCCCCCCCCAAAGAATATTAAAAAGTATCTAACCATTGAACCGAACTGCCCTAAGAACAGCTTTTGGCTTTGATTAAATTACTTAATTCTGGTAAAGCGGGCCACACCCTGGTATGGGCAGATGTCTCAGCTCTTTAGAGAGTGGTGGGGTTTTGGGGGGTGGGATTGGTGGGTTTTTAGGGGGTTTTGGGGGTTCTTTAGAAAAAAAGAGTAAAGAAATTTTAAACATAGCTGGGAAACTCACCACGTTATCAAATGTACTATGTGAATTTATGGATAATAATCTTTTTCTTTTAAAGTGCTAAAAGTATTATGCCTTAGAAAGTTAAAGTGTGCCATTTACTGTCTGATAAGACATAATGATAGATTTTCTGTGTAAAGTATAGAGTAAAGCACGTGAAACTAAACTAAGAACACCTGATTGGTAATTAATTGGTTTTGTTAAGTTTAAAAAAAAATCCCAATATTGTTTTAAGGTACTATGTTTCTAAGTTTTCTTATAGTGTATAATTTGGTTACTGTTAAAAAGGGAATAAATGGGTTTAGGAACCTGTTGGTTGGCTGACCACATGTCCTGAAGTACTATGGTTAAGAATTTCTACTGTTGGGGCAGCTAGGTGGCACAGTGGATAAAGCACCGGCCCTGGATTCAGGAGGACCTGAGTTCAAATTTGGCCTCAGACATTTAACACTTACTAGCTGTGTGACCCTGGGCAAGTCACTTAACTCCAGTTGCCTCAAAATAAAAAAAAACCAACAGAATTTATACTGTTAACTAAGCTATTTGGAGTTATATAGATATGTTTATTTGTTTTTTAAAAGGGAAACAATCTTTTTCTCTCTCTTTCTCTCCCTCCTTCCCTCCCTGATGCTGACTACAGCAGTATCACGGGGGTGGGCAAGAGAGAATGTCCAGAGAATTTTATATGATTATTAAAAACAAGTAGAAAGAAAGTTGTGCCCTGTTTGCACAATGCAAACAGTTTGGAAACTTGAGGGGGGGAAAAAGAGCGTACTGTCATTTTAAGTGCCTATCTGCAATTAAAAGGTCTGTAAATCCAGGAAGAACCAAAAAGCCATTGAGTTTGATTGGAAGATCTAGTTGGATGTTTGCAGTTGTGAAAACTAAAGTACTGTTCAATTTTAAAGTAACTTTTAAATTCATGTACTTCTATCCATTTTTGTCATAGACTATGTTAATTGTTTTATTTCCTCTCTAAGACAAAGAGGAAAGCACTGGAGGAATTTTGGAAATAAGGGAAAAGTTGGTAAATTATTGTATGGGAAAAGACACCAAAAAAGAGACCTTCTACACTCCCCTTAATTTGTAAACTTGCCAGAAAAGAGCTTGTTATGGGTTGTGAAATTCCTAGACAAAAGGAAGGTTGCTTATTATTATAAAGAAGTAATTTCGATGTAGAAGGCAAAAAAAGGGGTTAAGAGAAAAAAACCTAAGACCCAAGCTCTAATTCAGATATGAGCTCTAAGAGGGATTCAGACCCAGTTAATGGATAACTTACAAGTTTTGTTTTGTTTTGTTTTTAGTAAGGTAATTGGGGTTAAGTGACTTATCCAGGGTCACACAGCTAGTAAGTGTTAAGTGTCTGAGGCCAGATTTGAACTCAGGTACTCCTGAATCCAGGGCCAGTGCTCTATCCACTGCGCCATCTAGCTGCCCCAATGGATAACTTACAAGTGAGGATGCTAAGTTCTCTTACCCACATAAATCAGTACCCATAACAGGAACAGAGGGAGGCAGACCATGAAGACCTTAGATTATAACAATGATACATTGACAGGCTATAGAAACTCAGACTACAAATAAATGATAAATGAAGATATTTTGAAAACTGGGCATGGGAATCAGAAAGAGATGTGCAGAAAAGGCCAAATTTGTCCCCAGATTCACCTTATGATGTGTAAACCACAAAAACACACCTCCACAGAAAAAGGTACCCGCCTCAAGGGTTTGCTTAGGACCCCAGGAACTCCAAATTAGGATAAGCCCTCCCCTGTACCTCCCAAGGGTGGAGATTATTATAATGAGAAGAACAGGCCCTCCCCTGTACATCCCTAAGATGGAGATTATTATAATGAGACTGATAAATCAATTTATCCATACTATAAATATAACTATCTTTTCTTTCACTATTCGAGAGATACCTTTCCACTATTCTGGTTCTCTCCCTGTGGTCACTCACAGTATTGCAGTAAAACTTGGGAAACTGAGTCACTGAGTCTTGTAGTTCTTTTGGGACAACTCATGATCAGTTTGACCCTAATTACATCCCACATCAATTTCTAACATCTTTATACCAGGATAAGTTTAAACTTGATAAGAAGGAAAAGAAAAAAACAAACAAACAAGTGAAATATGTTATGTGAAACCTCTTACATGTGTATGTCTCCTGGTAAACTTTTGCTCATTACAACTCCATGAAAGTAGAAATTTGCTATTTAAGATAAAATATTTGGGGACTATAATTAATATTGTTTTGAGTTTTGAATTCAGATCTGATGGTGATCCACCTCCCTAGAGAGAATGCCACAAGTTACTCAGAGGGAATGGGAAAAAGCTGAGAGGGCGAGATCTTGGTCTCACCTAAGGTAGGAGGATCCTTCTCTCTCTGGCTACTGGTTGTCGCTTGTGACTCTTACCTGAAATTAAGCAGAGCTAAGGATGCTTTATCCTGGCCATTATAACCATGTCCCTGAGTTTTCTTTTATAGTAGATTTCTATAATCAGAGCAAGTAGTCGGTCGAATTTATGAGCCCAATGCAAGTATGTAAGATCTTACCATTTTCAGTCTAAATATGTGGTCATTGATATGGCAAACATTTATACTCAGGTTTGCCATTTGCCTGCTAATGCTTACATAGTACTTATGATAAGATTAATTAACTGGGTGTCTTCCTTTTTTTTGGTTTAGAAGAAACTGAAATTCCTCCCCATTGCAAACACATTTTGATGAGAAGGGGGACAGTAACTAGGAGGATGTATTTAGGTTAAAGATAGTTATGCATTTCATGTTTTCCATTTGGAAAGAAAGAGGACTATTGACCTCAAAGAATTCTCCTGTGAAACATGAAAAGGAGATTCTGGACTTATTTGAGGCCATAAACCTGCCCAGTCAGGTCTCTGTTATGCACTGACAAGGGCACCAAGCTATCTATTCCTCCATAATACAAGGAAATCATAGGGCAAACCTTGCTGCTAAATCAGCTGCCAGGCCAATCACCTATCTTCCCTAACTCTGGCCTCTTGTGCCCTGCTGTGCCTCAAGGCATTTCCCCTTCTTATACCAAGGATGAGACTAAACAGGCTAAAATTCAAGGTTTTGATCCTGAGGATATACAGGATGGTGGCAGTCTCCTCATTTGCTGCTTCTCTAATTTGCAATGGGCCTCCACAATTCCACTCACCAGGGATGCTCTAACCACTTTAGTAAAAGTCCCTGTTTATGGGCAAAGACATCTCTAAGACCATCTGGGATGTCTGCAATCCCTATGCCCTATGCACCCAAACTAATACCACTGGGGCCCGCAAACCCTTCCCTCTGAAGCCAACCCAAAGATGAGGGGAACTACTAGGGGAAGATTGGTAGATAGATTTTTCTCACCTACCACTTTGCAAAAAGTATAGGGTTCTCTTAGTAACCCTAACACCTAGCCCAGCCAAGGGACCTAGTGTTTCTGAAAACTCGGAAAACAGAGGGACAGAACCAACTAGTGCCTCCATGGGAGGGTCCCCATCGAGTCATCCCCTCAACACCCACAGCTGTAAAGCTCAAGGGAAAGAATACATGGACTCATGTTTCTCACATTAAACCCTCTGTCCCCTCAGACAAACAGTGGGAATAAGAAGGACACATATTCCTGTCAACTGGTAGAGGATCTCAAGTTTCTCTTCTGCTGACAGATACCATGGAATAGTAAATTCCATAAGTATGCCATATGTGACTTTAGCCAAGTCATTCATAAAATTGACAAACAGCACACATAGTAATTGTGTGACCCTGGGCAAGTCACTTAACACCTTGTTTGCCTCAGTTTCCTCAACTATAAAGGAGGGATAATGATAGCATCTACCTTCCAGAGTTGTTTAGAATATCAAATGAGATAATGTTTGTAAGAGTGCTTAGTACAGTGTCTTACACATGGTTCAGTTGTTTTTCAGTTGTGTCCAACTCTTCATGACCCCATTTGGAGTTTTCTTGGCAAAAATACTGGAGTGGCTTGTTATTTCCTTCTCCAGCTTATTTTACAGATGAGGAAACTGAGACAAACTCAGTTAAGTCATTTGACTAAGGTCACACAGCTAGTAAGTCTGAGGCCAGATTTGAACTCACCAAGATGAGTCTTCCTGACTCCAAGACCAGTGCTCTATGCACTATGTTGCCACCTAGTTGTCCCTAACATGTAGTAGGCACAAAGGGCAGCTAGATGGCGCAGTGGATAGAGCATCAGCCCTGGATTCAGGAGGACCTGAGTTCAAATCTGACCTCAGACACTTAACTCTTACTAGCTGTGTGACCCTGGGCAAGTCACTTAACCCCAATTGCCTCACCAAAATTAAAAAACAAAACAAAACAAAAGCCATGTAGTAGGCACTCAATAAGTACTTATTTCCTTCCTTTTCCCCTTTCTTAAAATGTGATGCAGAAGACAATACTCCAGTTGTATTCTCACCAGGGCAAAATGCAAGGGATTCTCATTTGCCTTGTTCTGGATACCCTGGAGTTTTTCATACAACCTAAGATTATATTAGCATTTTTGCCTAGCATGTTATATAGTTCCCTCATATTGACTCATACGCACGAAAATTTTCAGATCTTTTTTTTTAGACCAACTGTTGTCTAGCCATCCTCCCCCACCTTATACTTGTAAAGTTGACTCTTAAGAGAAAAGAAATCTAAGTTTAAGATTTTGCATTTGTCCCTATATAATTGAATCTTCTTAGATTTGGCTCTGTGTTCTAATTTATGAAGATCTTTTTACATCTGGACTCTGCATTCCGATGTATTTGATAAATTAGGTACATTTGATAAGCATGTCATTTGTGTTTTTATCCAAGTCATTTGTAAAATTGACAAACAACATATACCATTGGGGGATGGCTATACAAATTATGACATGTGAATGCAATGGAATATTATTATTCCATAAAATTATAGACAACTATGTGAAAGAATGTTCTAAATCGCTAATAATAAGAGAAATGCAAATCAAAACTAACCTAAAGTTTCACCTTACACCATGCAAATGAGCACAGTTGACAAAACATGGTAATATTTTATACTGGAAAAGATTTGTTGGAAGATATTCACGTTAATATGTTGTTGGTGGAGCTGTAAATAGCACAACCATTTTGTAAAAACAATTTGCAATTATGCAAATAAGGTGACTAAAGTGTCCATACCCTTTGAACCAGAGATTGTATTACTTGACTTATGCAAGGAGGTCATTGATAAAAATAGTAGCCATATTTACCAAAATTTTTATTGCAGTGCTTTTTGTGATAATAAAGAATTGGAAAGGGGCAGCTAGGCAGCACAGTGGATAAAGCACCGGCCCTGGATTCAGGAGTACATGAGTTCAATTCCGGACTCAGACACTTGACACTTACTAGCTGTGTGACCCTGGGCAAGTCACTTAACCCTCATTGCCCCCCCCCCCACAAAAAAAGAATAAACATAAAGAATTGGAAACAAAATTGATGCTCATTGATTAGGGAATGGCTAAGCATTGTGGTACATAAATGTAATGGGATATTACTGTGCTGTAAGGATGAATGTGATGCACAGAAAGATATGCATTAGCTGATGCAGAATGAGGTAAACAGAACCAAGAAAACAAAACATACAATGACTACAACAATGTAAATAGAAAGACCTATACCACACACACAAAAAACCAAAAGTGAATGTTGCAAAAATATAATGAACAAGTATAGCTCAAAAGAATAGGAGAAAATATTCCTATCCCATCCCATCCCATCCCTTTGTAGAGATGAGAGGCCCATAAGTGTACATATATGCATATTTTCAGACTTTTTCAATTTATTGATCAGTTATAGTGATCATTTTCCTATTCTTTTTCTTTTTTGGCCTTCGAAAATATTATTTGTTATATGCGACGGCTCTCTGGGAGGGAGAGGGATGCTGGGGCTGAGATAAAACTTATCTTTAGTTTCATTACTTTTTTTGAAGATTAGACATTTTAATTGTAACAAGTGATACTACTTGTTGACAGGTAAAGATACACATTCATTATTATTTTAATAGTTATTTTATTCTTTTGTATTTTTAATATTTTCTCCAATTATATGTAAAGATGATATTTAACATTTAAAAATGAGTTTGAAATTCTATTCCTTCTTCATTCTCTTCCTCTCTCCCTGAGGGAGGTAAGCAATCTGATATAGGTTATACATATGCAATCATGTAAAACATTTCCACATTAGTCATTTTGTGGAGGAAAGAAAGAAAGAGAGAAAGGAAGATAGGAAGGAAGGAAGAGAAAGAGAAAGAAAAAAATAGTTTGCTTCAGTTTGTATTCAGACTCCATCAATTCTTTCTCTGGAGGTGGATAGCATTTTCCATCATGAGTCCTTTGGGATTGTCTTGGATCATTGTATTGCTGAGAAGAGCTCAGAATTCACAGTTGTTCATCATACAATATTACTGTTACTGTGTATAATGTTTTCCTCGTTCTGCTCACTTCGCTATACATCAGTTTGTGTAAGTGCAGGGTTTTCTGAAATCATCCTGCTTGTCATTTCTTATAGCACAGTAACATTCCATTATAGTCATATATCAAAATTTGTTTAGCCATTTCCCAATTGATGGACATACCCTGAATTTCCAATTCTTAGCTACTACAAAAAGAGCTGCTATAAATATTTTTGTACAAATAGGTTCTTTTCTCTTTCTAAAAATATTTCTTTGGGATACAGACCTAGTAGTGGCATTGCTGGGTCAAAGAGTATACCGAGTTTGACTACCTTTTGAGCATAGTTCCAAAATTGCTCTCCAGCATGGTTAGACTAGTTCACATTTCCACTAACAGTGTATTAGTGTCTCAATTTTCCCACATCCTCTCCAACATTTATTGTTTTCTTTTTCTGTCATATTAGCCAACCTGATAGGTATGAGGTGGTACCTCAGAGTTGTTTTAATTAGCATTTCTCCAATCAATAGTGATTTAGAACATTTTGTATGACTATAATTTCAATAAAAAATCATTTTTAAAAGATCCTACCATGTGAAATGCTTTAGGAACTAGGGATACACAGACAAAAATGAAAACAGCTCTGGCAAATTCTTGTTACACTAGGCAATTGTACCAGATGTCCCTCAGTTGATTAGCTGGGGAGAGCAGACACTTCACTGGAGAGAGATGCAATAACAGGAATCAATGAAACAAGTGTTTTGCACAAGTTCCTGTTCAGTTCCTCATTGTGCTGCAACAGTGATCTGGGGTTCTTGAACGTTATGCCTGGAGAGTCTGAGTTGTGGCATGGTCTTCCAAGCTGGAAAATCTGAGAATGGAGAGGCTCATCACTATCAGACTGACTGTCAGAATGGAAGGACAAAAGGACCATTCTCCTTTACATGGAAAGGATGGTTGGATTAGACCTTTTCCCACCAAGCTGGGCATATGTTCTTTGGCTCCTCGAGTACAGACTCTGGCCCCTCACTGAAGAGCCTGTTTGACCAGAGATCAGTCCCTTAACCCTCTAGAGTCATGGGCAACAAGTTGAAAATAAAGATTTCCCAGCTTCTTTTTTTTCCCCCTAGGTTCTATTCATGGCAAAAGCAGTGTTTCTGATAGTGATTCCATCCTATTATATCTCCCTGAGATAATTTTAATAACCCAACTTTTGGCTTAAAATTTGTGTAAGGGACTTATGTCTAAGAACTCAACTACCCTTTGCCCCTAAAGCCTTCTGGGAGACATAGCCCTTGGGATAAAGTTCTTAAATCCCCAGACAGTTGTAAGCCACTCCCCATTCTCAGCTGTTCAAGTTATCTTTTGAAGAACTGGACTCTGAGGTTTTTACCCTTTCCAGGTCCTGTCCCTCCCAGCTTCTCTAACACAATTATTTGTTCTAAGAGTTCATTAGCTCTGAGCATTCCCAGTATACTCATCAGTACAATTAGTTTTTAATCTATTCATTTTTCCAGGTTCTCTCTTACCCCTATTTGTTTATTGTATTTTTACATTTTTATACAATTTACAGTATTGTATATAACTCTCACTTTTTATTCTTCATATGTTGAAATATGTTTTTTGATATTTATTAGATTCACAATTTTTAAAAAAAGACCCACAACAACTGTGTAGCTTGTTGGTTTTAATTCCATTTCCATCTCAGTTTTTATAGGTGTACCTTGGTATTAATAGAGTCTTCATTCTTATTTTTCTTTTCTTGGTACTCCTTTTGGGATGCTTTAAAATTCATTTCACATAATTTTTGGACTTTTTTTTTTTTTTTTGCAACCTGTCCTTTGTGACTAATTGATTCCAGATATCTGTGTTTGGGCTCTTCTCTCCTTTAGTATGGCCTTTACAATCAATTAATTCTTTCAGCAATCCTGTGTCCAGCAAGTTCTTCTTCAGGAGAGCACGACTATCACAGGGACGGATTGACCGGGGTCTTGGCTTAGAGTATTGAAACTTAGAAGGCTTTGGTTGGACTGGCACTGCTTCTGCAGGGCACTGGTTAATGAACTTAGCACCTAGTTAGCAAGAATAATCAGTTAAAATGGGGAAAGGTAAAAAAAAAATCAATCAATAAAAATAAAATGGGGAAATCTATCAGATGACTTTTTCCTTTCCTGAGGAACTCCACCAAATTTAGCTTCTTGCTCCTCTGGTTTGCTGGGCCCTACTGGTCCTTTACCTGTGACCTTCCTACCACCTTGCAGTATGGCATGATATCTGCCCACAGGGGCTGGATGTGCCCAAGTTTCTATCTCTCTGCACACAGGTCAGTATTCTTTCCCACCTCCCCCTGCCCCATCCGCGCCCATTGCAGTTGTCTTAAAAGGCTAATTCATATTATTATCTTTTGAGGAAATCATCACATAACTCCCTACTTCTTATAGAGATAGGAGCCCCAGGAGTAAAATATTGTCAGATTTCATTACTGTCTCTTGGGTTTTCCTTCGTTACCAGGGGGACTGAAAAATGGCTTTCATGTTATTAAAAACAAATGATGGGGACGGCTAGGTAGTGCAGTGGATAGAGCACTGGCCCTGGATTCAGGAGTACCTGAGTTCAAATCCGGCCTCAGACACTTGACACTTACCAGCTGTGTGACCCTGGGCAAGTCGCTTAACCCCCACGGCCCCACAAAAAACCACCAAAAAACGACATTTTCAAAAGGAAAGAAAAAAAAATTGATTTGAGGGCACCTTTCCTGCTGCTTACCCTGGGAGTCAAAATTGTTTGTTATGGTTTTGCAGGCAAGTTTAATGAAGCATCAATTTGGCTAACAAGTGTGTCTGGCATGTACAGTACTGCTCCAAGGAACTAGTATTTCACTACTGATTGATTACAGGTCATTTTTTATTTGAGACAGGATAGAGGGCTGACGCTGGAGACAGGAAGAATGTTTAAGCCCTTCCTGTGATACATGATCTCTGTGTGACTGAGGGATTCACTTAACATCTCAGTGCTTTTAATTAACACTCAAAGAATGTGTTATCCAAAGGAACATTCGTGTCTATTGATGTCTGTCGAGTTCATAATGAAAAAAGGGAAATTAAAAACAAAACACAAAGACCATAAACTGCACACAAGTTGCTGATCTGCATTGCTTTGAGGGAGTTTCTACACCAGCAGTTGGCCACATTGACAATTCTGGGCCCCCTCCCTCACCAGAAAGCAATTTGGAGAACAACATCTTGAACTGTGCTTTATCCAATATGGGCTCACTAGTAGAAAGCGGGGGCATCACTATATGAAGGTGAATTGGGCTTCATCCAATATGAGTTCAGCAATAGAAAGCTGGGGGATTACCATTGTGGAATGTTGCCTCTACTGTCAGATATAGTCACATGCTTTTCCTTTACTGGTTTTCTTTGTTAAAAGGAAGGATTCTATGAATTGGAGTATATCAGGAAATGAAATCAACAAAACTTCAAAATATATAAATAAATATGTTAAATATTTAAATATTGTTTTAAAATTTAAAGAAAAAGGGACAGCTAGGTGGTGCAGTGGATAAAGCACCAGCCCAGGATTCAGGAAGACCTGAGTTCAAATCCAGCCTCAGACACTTGACACTTACTAGCTCTGTGACCCTGGGCAAGTCACTTAACCCTCATTGCCCTGGCAAAAAACAAAAACAAACAAACAAATAAAATTTAAAGAAAAGCTGGGGAACAGCCTGAGGGAGAGAGGATGGATGAATGTTCATTGAGTTTAGTGTACATACTGTCATGTCAACTCTGCCAAAGGGCTGAGAGCTAGAAATGATCTCCTCTTTCCCCCACCCCCACCCTTTCTTCAGATCAGAAACCAAAATATAGTGGAGGGTTCAATGGAGGACAGGTTTGGGAACAAAATGTCAAATTAGTTTGGGGCTGAAATGGGGTGGGGTGGGGAAGAGTCCTGCTTTAACCAGAATACAAAGGGTAATCATTGGTAGTGGCCCAAAATGGCCACATAGTAAGACCAAGCCTAGATGCTTGTTGGGACTAAGGGACAACCCCCCCAAAACAAACAAAACCCCCAAACCGGAAATGTTGGTAGAACCAGCTTCAGCAACAGTCGAATATGAGTGTGTTTGGTTTTTTTGTTTTCTTTTGTTTTTGGGGGGGGTTTTTGCAGGGCAATGGGGGTTAAGTGACTTGCCCAGGGTCACACAGCCAGTAAGTGTCAAGTGTCTGAGGCCGGATTTGAATTCAGGAACTCCTGAATCCAGGGCCGGTGCTTTATCCACTGTGCCACCTAGCCGCCCCTGTGAGTGTGTTTGAAGCAGACCAACCTAGAGATAAAGTAGAGACCCAAGCAAGGACAGGCCTTCCATCAGAAGGAAGCTGATGGGGTATGCAAGGTGAGTAGAGGAAGGCTGAAAGTCTAGTGAATTGGATCTATAGGCCCATACAAGGAAAGGCCATCTTCCTTACAGACAGGGTTTCTTACATAGAGTTGAGGTAAGAGATAGGAAGGGGGAAAAGGGCACTGCTTTAGGCTGTGCTCTCCAAATCAATCTGTGTTTGTGTGCCAGTCAGTCAACAAGCATTTATTAGACACTTTAGCTCAAAAGAAGCATGAGATGTGCTAATTTAGAGAAATCCAGTGCCCGACCTGTGGTAGAGCATTCCAGGCTCATATTGGTCTGACCAGCCACAGTCAGACGCACTGTGACTTGACTCTAACATGGTGATGTCATTTCAGTTCTCTTCCAGAACGAAGGACAACCACCATCTGATTAGACAAGAAATTGCTGTGGCAAGCACCAGAGATATAAAAAAAGGCAGCATGGTTTCCTGCCCACAGGGAGCTCCTGTTCTAATGGAGTTAGGGTTAGGGCAGTTCTAGTAGGAAAAAACATACAGGCATTACACTTTTCAGCATAATCTGATTTTTTTTTTTTTTTAGTGAGGCAATTGGGGTTAAGTGACTTGCCCAGGGCCACACAGCTAGTAAGTGTTAAGTGTCTGAGGCTGGATTTGAACTCAGGTCCTTCTGAATCCAGGACCGGTGCTTTATCCGCTGTGCCACCTAGCTGCCCCCTGTGGGGCTTATTAGAAAAAAATGGAAATCTCCCATAAACCAGCCTTTGATTCAGTCAAGGCTAACTTTTCTCCAGCTATTCCCATGCTTTCAAATCCTCCCTCCACCCCACCCCACCCCCATTTTCTCTCCAGGACTTTGTTTCATTACTTAGACTCTTTTCTTTTGCTTCATCAGTTATATTTCTTCTCTGCTAGGTTCCTTCCCAAGTTCTACAAATGCATAAAACTTGGAACCGTCAAATCCTAGGATCCTTCTTCAATGTCATCTAATCCATACCTCCTCCCTCATTTTACATGTTTAGTTCTCACTAATCCTTAGGAAAAAAAAGAGTCTTCCATTTTTTTTCTTGCATCTCCTTCCTTGCATTGAAAAACTCCTAGAAAAAGCTGTCTACACCATTTCTTTCATTTTTTGACCACCTAATTAATTCACTCAGTTCCTTAGGATTTGATTTCCATTTCTATGACAACACAGAAATTACCCCTTCAAAGTCCTTCTATGACTTCTTAAATACATTGCTTTCTTAAATTCATTAATCAATCAATTGATGAACATTTTATAAGTGCCTACTATGTGTCAGGTACTGTGATAAGCACTGGAGATACAAAAAAGAGGCAAAAGATAGTCCCCTGCCCTCAAGGAGCTTATAATCTAATAGGAGAGACAACATGCAGACCAACATACAAAGCAGGCTACATTCAGGATAAATTGGAAATAATGAACAAAGGGAAGGTGCTGGAATTAAGAAGGTTTAGGGAAGGCTTCTTGTAGAAGGTGAGATTTTAGTTGGGATTTGAAGGAAACTATAGGGAGGTCAGGAGTTGAATAAGAGGAGGAAGAGCATTCCAGGCATGGGGGACAGCTAGGAAAATGCCCAGAGCTAAGATATGGCGGGTCTTGTTTGTGGAACAGCCAGGAGACCAGTATTACTGGATAGACGAGTATGTGTTGAGGCAGCTAGCTGATGCAGTGGATAAAGCACCGGCCCTGGATTCAGGAGGACCTGAGTTCAAATTCAACCTCAGACACTTGACACTTACTAGCTGTGTGACCCTGGGCAAGTCACTTAACCCTCATTGCCCCACAAAAAAAAAAAAAGAAAGAAAAAGAGTATGTGTTGGGGAATAAGGTGTGAGAAGACTGGAGAGATAGGAGAAGATGAGGTTATGAAGGGCTTTGATCTCTGCATTATTTGGCACTGTGGCCAGCCTTCTCTCTTCTTGTTATCCTCTCTGTTTTCTGTGACACCGTATTCTGCTGGTTCTTCTTCCGTTTCTCTGATTTCTTCTTCTTTGTCTCTTTTGTTGGCTCATTTTCCAGCTCTAAGTCTATGATGCTATAATAGTTAATGTCCTCAATTTTCTCAATGAACTAAGAAGTGAGGTCCTCACTCGAAAGGGAGAGGGGAAGGAGAGGTGAAAATCTCTTGTGTAAGTGTCACAGGATTTTTAGAGGAAGGATGACTTAATGAAAAGAACACTAGATGTTGAGTCAGGAAGTTGCTGTTTAGTTGCGTCAGTCATGTCCAACTCTTCACTGACCCCATTTGGGGTTTTCTTGGCAGAGATACTGGAGTGGTTTGCCATTTCCTTCTCTAACTCATTTTATAGATGAGGAAACTGAGGCAAACAGGGTGAAGTAGCTTGCCCAGGGTCCCACAGCTAGTAAGTGTCTGAGGCTCAATTTGAACTCAGGTTTTCCTGATTCCAGGCCTGGTGCTTTAGCTACTGTACCATCTAACTGCCCCCAATCAAGGAGACCAGGGTTCAAATGCTGTTTCTGACACTTCCTAGTTCTGTGATGTTGGGCAAATTGCTTAATCTCTCTGAACCTCAGTTTTTTCTTCTATAAATTGAGGGGTTTGGTACTAACTGGACTCTGAGGTCTCTTCCAGATCCTATGTTTTTCCTGATTCCAAGTCCAGCACTCTGTCCACTGAAAATTTACATAATCCTGAAGGTAGATTCTTTCTACCTCCCCAAAATAGATTTAATATTTCCTTTCCCAGAAATGGCTCCCTAGTTGTCTAGGCATTAGAAGCACCTGAATTTTGCACCATTTCGCTGATATTAGGCACTGGGTAGTATCAGATATGCTCACTGCCCACTAGGATGGTGTGACTCAGGCAGTATAAGGCAAGGTCTGACCACAAGTACTCATCATTTCTCGTTTCTCCAGTTCTGAATGAATGGATGAGCAAAGCACTGTGCTAAGGGCCAGAATTACAAAAAGAAAAGTAAGACAATCCCTGTTCTCAAGGAGCTCATTTTCACATGGAAGAGATAACGCACATAGAAGGTTCTTAGAGTATAGTAACAAAGTAGATGTTAATGCCTCCTCTTTACTGTCATTTCCACAGAGAGAATTACAATCCTATTAGTTTCAGAGGCTGAACCATATGACAGTGGCAAGGACTTGAATGACAAGAACACTCTTTTCTTGGTCTTCAGTAGCAGTAACTGTAGCACCTGCAGAAACAGTTTTCAGAATTCATCTCCATAAATGTTGATTTCCAGGATGATGGCTGAGGGTCCTGGGCTGGAGGCACTGCTCTTCCCAAGGCTTTTGAGTTCAGGATCCTAGGCTGTCTTCATCAGGGTCTGAGAAGAAATAATGGTCAAGGTGGTGATAGCTTAACTTGCCTGACCCATGCTGTTTCCTCTCTCTCCTTCAGGTTGAATTGCTACTTCAGCTGGACTGGCTTGCCTACCCTTTGTGTGACAATTGGCAGAGGCAGTCGACTGGTCCCTTCGACACAGGAACCACCTCCCCAGATGATGCCTGTGAGGATTGGACTGGGTCTTGGGGACGGAGAGTGGTGGGTAGTGCTACTGATCCCAGAGCTCGTGTGCCTATCTCCCTCTTGGTGGTAGTTGGTTAGCAGTTGTTGCTGATAGTGATAAGGAAGGTGGGTCCCTCTCCCCTCAATGATGGTTGTGGAGACTGGACTAGAAGTAGTTCTAGCACTTTAGGGAGCATTCTTGGGCTCTAAGTCCCGGGTTGAATCCATTGGGGTCTGAGGGCAGATGTTGGTCAAGGTGCTGGTGGTGGTTTGATTTGCCTGGCACATGTTGCCCCCTCTTTTTAGGGCACCATATTGCTTCAGCTAGGTTGGCTCGCCTGTTCTGTCAGGATCATGTTGTCTATGTTTTGCATGCTAGGATGTGATTGAGGGGAGGAGATAGTTCTTGAATAGTATGAATCATAATCATCTATGAGCAGCTACTCTCATTAACCACCATGAAAAAGGCACAACAAGATGATATAGGGTCAGAGATCTAGAGTTAGAAGGAACCTTAAACATCGATTTCAACAGCCTTGTTTTAAAATGAGGAAACTGAGGCCCAGAGAGGTTAAATTACCAGGCTAAAGTCACCTCTATCTATATGTACAGGGCCCAGGGATTCAAAGTCCAAATTCAAAAACTTAAGAGACCCAGCAGTAAACAGAGCAGGTGCTATAGATGCACTGTTCTTCTAAGCCTCAAGAGCTCTATCCTCAACACACATGGCATCCACTTTGCCCACAATATTCCTTCTTACCACCACATCCGCTGTCTGTTATTAAATGCTCTTTGTCCAGAAAGTTTATATTGATTCCCCCAATAGACAAGTGGTCAAAAGACATGAATAAACAATTCTCAAAAGGAGACTTGCCAAGTATTTACAACAATATAAAAGAATAAATCGGGGGCAGCTAGGTGGAGCAGAGGATAAAGCACCAGCCCTGGATTCAGGAGGACCTGAGTTCAAATCTGGCCTCAGACACTTGACACTTACTGGTTGTGTGACCCTGGGCAAGTCACTTAACCCTCATTGCCCCACCAAGCAAAAAAGAAAGAAAGAAAGAGAGAGAGAGAGAGAGAGAAAGAAAGAAAGAAAGAAAGAAAGAAAGAAAGAAAGAAAGAAAGAAAGAAAGAAAGAAAGAAAAAAGGAAAGGAAGGAAGGAAGGAAGGAAGGAAGGAAGGAAGGAAGGAAGGAAGGAAGGAAGGAAGGAAGGAAGGAAGGAAGGAAGGAAGGAAGGAAGGAAGGAAGGAGGGAAGGAAAGAAGAAAGAAAGAAAAAAGAATACTCTGAATCATTAATGATAAGAGAAATGCAAATAAAAAACCCCTGAGGTGTCAGTCATACCTAATAACTTGGCAAGGATGATTAGAAAAAATGTGAATGGTCAGTGTTGGGGAGGTTATGTAAAAATGGCACACTAATCTTTCCTCCCTGGCTAAAACAGAGAGAAGACATGCTATATGCAATCTTCTGGGTGGGAAGAGTCCTGGGAATTTAATTTCCCAATCAGGGCCAACATGTGATCTCTAAATCTAAGTCTATGTTCTTTTCCTTTTGGTATTTGTTCTTTCTTTTTCTTGGAGAAGGAATATTGGACTAAGCTGTGACCTTGTGATCTCAAAAGGTCAGAAGAAGCAAGCCACCAGAGTCTCAGAGTCTGGAGCCCAGGGAAGATTGTGTGAACAAACGCAGGACTCTGAGCCTTAAACAACAGCTGAAGTCTCAAACAACCTGCTTGACCAGCATAGAAGTAGACTGAAAGCAGCTAAAAGGGAATTACAATGACATCCCTTATACTGCATTTGGAAGTGAACTTGGTGGGGAAAATGCTTTGTAAGCAACTGATTGTTGATGAAAGTTGAACCCACTTTCATCAGAGACTGAAGTAGTATAGGGGAAAGTTTGTCCCTGGGCATATTGAGAGGAATGATCTAAACTTCTTGTTATATCTTCTCAGTAAATATCCCTTTATAAAAGATTTTTTTTTTTAAATGGGCGGTAGGGGCAGCTAGGTGGCACAGTGGATAAAGCATTGGCCTTGGATTCAGAAGGACCTGAGTTCAAATCCAGCCTCAGATACTTGACACTTACCTAGCTGTGTGACCCTGGACAAGTCACTTAACCCTCACTGACCTGCCAAAAAAACCAAAACGACAACAACCAAAAAAAAAAAAAGATGGGTGGGGCAGCTAGGTAGCACAATGGATAAAGCGCAGGCCCTGGAGTCAGGAGGACCTGAGTTCAAATCTGGCCTCAGACACTTGACACGTACTAGCTGTGTGACCCTGGACAAGTCACTTAACCCCAATTGCCTCACCAAAAAAAAAAATAAATAAAAAAGATGGGCACCCTAATGAACTGTTGGGTTCCTTCAAGAACCTCCATTTTGAGGAAGCATCCCAAGCTAGGCATCCTTCCTTCCTTCCTTCCTTTCTGGTTCTGCTTCTGACTCTTCAGACTTCATAATCATACTACTCATCCTCCCCAGCCCCACCCATGCCCTGTCCTTTTCAGCTCCTTTTTCTATGTAATCTTTCCCCCATTAAAATATAAGCTACGTTAGGGTAAGAACTATCTTTCTTTTTGTGTGTATTTGTATACTTGACTATGTCTGGCATATAGTAAGCACTTCATAAATGCTTGTCTGACTAATGACTGACTGAAGCTATGAAATGTTACAACTATTCTGGAAATCTATTTGGAATTATGCAAACAAAATGACTAAAACATTCATGTCCATTGACCCAGAAATTTCACTGTTGTCAGGTACCCAAAGGAGATCGATAACAACAACAAAAAAAGAGTCCAAGATTCACCAAAACATTTTTGTAGTAGCAAAAATATGGTCATTGATTAGAGAACGGCTACACAAATTGTGGTACCTGAATGTAATAAAATGTTACTATGCTGTAAGAAACAATGAACATGCTGAAAACAGAAAAATACACGGGAACATTTCTATGAACAGATAAAGAGAAGTATACAGAACCAGGAAAGTGATGCGAAAATGTCTAAAACAATGTAAATTAAAAGAACAACAACAAAACAATCAAAACTGCATACTGACAAATTATAAGGACTAGGCCTGGTCCAAAAGAAGGAATTTAGAAGACACTTTCCCTTGCTTCTTTGCAGAACTGAGGGACCATTGATGTGGAATACTGTATCATCAGACTTTTTTGATATTTTAGTTAGTTTTGTAGAACTTTCCTCCATTTTTTTTCCTCTTTTAAAAATTCTTTATTATAAGGATGACCTCTCTGGAACGGGATTGGGGGTAGAGGCAGGGAATGGGAAATATAGTACAAATAAGAGATAGGAGTAGAAATTTATTTTTTTTATACAAGATAACTCGGTCCAACTAAGAGATACACCAGCAATCTTCCCATTGACTTCCTTAAATACTCTAGCAGCAATACTCATGTTGTTGAAGTCAACTACTGTTAGATGCTCTTGTTTCTCACAGGCTTGGGTACAATGTGGAGCATCTCAAAGGCTTCCCTGATGCCAAGCTCAAGGCACTACGTAAGTCTCTTCCATCTTTATCTACTGGCAATTCCTTATTTTTCCCCTGCTGTAGTGACAGCTGGGAATAGTCAAATCACCTGGTTCTCTCAGAGAAGAAGTAGGAATCAATACACCCCTTGTCCCAGATGAAGGGATATTCTAAGTATCTCTCCTTAAGGATGTATGTTGTCCTCCTGGCTCCACTTCTCCTAAATAAGCATGGCGGGGGGCAGCTAGATGGCGCAGTGGTAAAGCACCAGCCCTGGATTCAGGAGTACCTGAGTTCGGATCCGGCCTCAGACACTTGACACTTACTAGCTGTGTGACCCTGGGCAAGTCACTTAACCCCAATTGCCTCACCAAAAATAAAAAAAAAAAATTTAAAATAAAAAAAACACTAAATAAGCACGGAAGGAGAGAGATCAATAATCCTTACTTCTAGGTAAACCTGTATCTGACTTGTGCCCTACATACCAGTTAAAGTCACCATCTTTCATAAAATCCCTTTCTTTGCCAATCTACTACTTACTGTTTCCTAGACTTTGAACCTTTTGTCACCCAAGGATGGAGTTCTCTCTTCGTGTATTCTGGCACCTATCTTACCACTGTTTAACTTCAAATGGACAATCAAAAAAATATATATGTATATGTATATATGTGTATATGTATATATAGGTATGTATATACACATGTGTATGTATGTATGTGTATGTGTGTATATATATATGTATGTATGTATGTATGTATGTATGTATGTATGTATACACACACATATATTTTTAACTTATTTTTCCCAAGGGAATGTATGAGTTCCCAGGTTCGTTCCCTGGCACCTCCATTTTGCCTTATAGCCATCTCTCACTTAAATCCAATTCACTGCAAGTCATAACATCATCCGATGTCATGGTCCTCTTTGAGAATGAAGGACAAACAACAACAAGCCAAGAGTCACTAGTTGGAAGGGACACTTCATAATTCAAAACCACACCTGAACAAAAATTTCCTATGTAACATGCCCAACAGATGTTTATTCTACCTTTGCTTGAAGAACTTCCGTGATGGGGAATCCATGCAGTACTTCCCAAAGCAGCTCATTTCACTTTTAGGAAGCTGTAATTATTAGGGAAGTTTTTCCTTATGTCACACTGAAATCTGCCTTTTTTGGTAACTTCTTGTGCCTTGTGCTCCTAAATCTGCCCTCCAAGGTTGAGAAGAATCTCTCTTACTTTTTTCACATGACAGTCCTTTAAATATTTGCTGCTCGTGACGTACCCAGATGTTCAAATACACCGAAGCCTCACTATAATATAACCTATGAGAATATGGAATTCTTTACAACATGGGCTAGCCTTGCTTCCCAACCAAGGGGGGTTTATTTAGTGAAAGGATAGGAAAAGACTTGTTCTAACCCTGTTTCAACTCTACGTTGATTTTATGGTAGGGCCTAGATGATGGTATTATTATAGTGAGGTTTTAGTGTAGTGAAGAAGAGGGAGGGTCACTCTATCACTTCTGGGGTCAGTCATCAGTGTTGAAAGACCCTCTTCCTAAGGCTGTGGCCAAACTTGCTGGGTGGAGGCTGCTAGGGTGCTGAGCCGAGAAAGTGGCTGCACCCCAGAAGGGTTCTCTTGTTCCCAGAGGCCATGATTCAAAGACTCTGTCCACTTTAGTTTTACTTTGTCATTCGAGTTGTACCCAGAATATCGCTGAATATCCCACTTGTCGTGTTTTTCTTTGGCATATCCTGTGGACCATAAGACCAAGTAAGAAATACAGATTGCTGAAGTGCTCAGTCATACAGATAAACAGCACCTATGGATCATTCTCATGTGTCAGAGGATTTTTAAAAAATTAAATAATTTGGGGGGCAGCTAGGTGGTAGAGTAGATATAAAGCACTGGCCTTGAATTCAGGAGGACCTGAGTTCAAATCCAGCCTCAAACACTTGACACTTACTACGTGTGTGACCCTGGGCAAATCACTTAACCCTCACTGCCTCACCAAAAAAAAAAAAAAAAGAAAGAAAGAAAGAAAAAAGAAAAAATTAAATAATTCAATCATTTTTAATTCTAAAATTTTTATCTTTTGCGAACTTGGCAAATACCAAACCAACATGGATGTTCCCATACACAGTGAAGAAAAAAGAGAACTGGATAGGAAACTGTGACTATTACATACTGTTTGTTTTTTTTTTAAATATTGAATTTTATATTAAATTAAACACAGAGATACCAGCAATGACCCTGTTGTCTGTGTTCCCCTCATTTGCTCGTTTGAAAAAAATGTTTCACATGACAGGGAATTTTAACATGTATATGGTGCTTCAAAGTTTGCAAAGCACTTTGCGTGCATGACTATTTGAGCCCCACAACAGCCCTGTGAGTTGGGCAATTACAGGTTTTGTTATCTCCATTTTGTAGTTGGGGAAACTAGGGTTAAAAGAGGTTAAGGATGGGGCAGTCAGGTGGCACAGTGGATAGAGCACCAGCCCTGGAGTCGGGAGTACCTGAGTTCAAATCTGGCCTCAGACACTTAACACTTACTAGCTGTGTGACCCAGGGCAAGTCACCTAACTCCTAATTGCCTCACTAAAAAAAAAAAAAAAAAAAAAAAAAAGAGGTTAAGGGATTTGACCTAATATCACAGGCAGAATTTGAACACCCAGGTCTTCTTGACTCTAGCTTCAGCATTTTAGCCACTGTGCCAAGCTATTTTTCTAAAGTCCTTAAGTTTGAGGCTTTTTCTTATCTAAAACAGCTCTGTTAACTTGCTTTATTAATTTCCTATATTTAAATAGGGAAGCTAGGTCTTGTGGTGGATAGAGTACCAAGCTTGAAGTCAGGAAGACCTGAGTTCAAATCCAGCCTCACACACTGGCTGTGTGAAACTGGGCAAATCACTTAAACCTGGTTGGCTCAGTTTCCTTCTCTGTAAAATGAGCTGGTCAAGAAAATGGCAAACCACTCCAGTGTCTTTGTCAAGAAAACCCCAAATGGGGTCACAAAGAGCTGGACACTAATGAAATGACTGAACAACAACTGACAATTAAGGAATTGATACCAATAAAGGACAAGATCTATTAGAGATGGATGTGGCATTATGTTCTATTTTACCTGAGTCGCTTTTGGCATCTCTTTTGATCTCAGTTTCTCTACTTTTATTGATATTAGAACTTCTCCTGGAATCCAGATAGGGCAAAATCAAGCAAAGAGACAAAGGAAAAAGGAAAATTAGTAAAACTGTGTTTTGGGGAGGGGAGCGCATACCTGTAATTCCTGCTTTTAGGGGAGAGCTGAGGCTTATACATCACTTGAACTCTGGAGTTCTGAGCTGCAGTAGGGTTAACACCAATCACAGGGGTCTGATTTCTAAGTTCAGTACCAATATGGTACACCCTGGGGAAGCTGGACATCACCAAACTGCTTAAGGAGGGACCGATGCCTCTCAATACCTCTCCAAAATGGAACAGGGCAAATCTTCTTTGCTTATCAACAGTGGAAACAGCCTGTGAGCGGCCGCTGTAGTTCCACAGCCTGGGCAAGATAGAGCTACCCAGAAACCAAAAAAGGAAAACAAATTCAAAACCAGCGTTTGTGTTTTACCAAAGTAGAAATATTTTAGGCATAGATGAAAATATAGAAATCGTTAAGGCATGATTCTATTTGGTGAGTATGAAGCTTCTAAAAATTACCTAGAGAAAAGATGGGAATGCCAGGGTGGAGTGAGGGAAGGAAGAAAGCCAACCTTTGCCTCTGCTGGGGAATGAGTGGGTACCACTCCATCTGCTCTGGCCTCTGCCTAGGGCAGTTACTTATTTTGTGTGTTGTCAATTGCATATGTCTTGGCCCAAATGCAAAATCTGGTGTTTTTGCTATCTGGTGGTCCACCCTGTCATCCAAGTACAGAGAAGGGCCTTAATTCAAGTCTCTAAAACAATGATTGAGGGGAAAACTGCACAATCATACAACATGTTATAGGATTTACCTTTTTTTATTACAATTTTTGAACTAGTAGAACTAGTTAAAAAACTAGTATTTAGGGCAGCTAGATGGCGCTGTGGATAAAGCACTGGCCCTGGATTCAGGAGGACCTGAGTTCAAATGCAGCCTCAGATGCTTGACATTTACTAGCTGTGTGACACTGGGCAAGTCACTTAACCCTAATTGCCCTGCACAAAAAAAAAAAAGAAGAAGAAGAAGAAGAAGAATCATCTCAAATCTTTGAAGACAGAAGATAGTTAAAAGTAATGAAACATACAAAGTAGAGGAAGGAAGGAGGGAAGAAGGAAAGAGAGAGGAAAGGAAGGAGAAAGGAGAGACGGAAGGAAGGGAGGGAGGGAAAAAAGAAGGGAGGAAAGGAAGAAAAATATGAAGAAGAGTAAGGAATAATATGTAGCAACCTCAAAGGAAAGGAATGCAAAACAAGGGAGGTCAGGAGAAAAGAGGAGAAAGAGAAGAATCAGAAAGAGAAAAGAAAAAAAGGGGGTCAGAGAAGAATTTAAAGGAAGTCATAAGCTGGAGAGATAGAAGGTAAGAAAAACATAGATGAAGAAAGGGATAGGAACATTGAATGACAGTGATATGGAATATGAATGAAATGATTGCAAGTAAGACTCTACAGTGTGTAGAGGGGGAAAGGGGATAAGGGCAGAGGGGTGTCCCAAAGACAGATTTGGCTACTTCACTATTTAAGTCAAGCCTATTTCTCCTCCTCAAAAAATCTCCACCACTGCCCCCCCCCCAGTTTAATTATATATTATTCTGTCTACTATAAGGAAAGTGGGGGATGGGGGAAGGGTCAAAGTGAAACATGGAGAACAGAAAAATGATTTCTTAAGGATCAGTTCAGTCCAATCCAATCCTACAAACATTTTTTAGATACCTACCATGTGCTAGCCATGGCAATACAAAGATTAAAAAGGATTTGGTTCCTGTCCTCATGGAGTTTGCAATCTAGTTGAGAAAGTATTCTAAATATAAGGAGGGAAACAGTTAGGGAGGAAAACTCCTCCAGGCCACATCCCTGTCAGCATCAGTTAATGGACATTAATTAAGGCTCTTCCTCTCCTCTCTCTTTTACATACTAGCAACACATTTGCTTCAATGTAGTAATTTTATATTTAACCAGTGAATTTCCTGATTCCCTTTCATGCAGCCCAAGATCTCTGTGGAGTGGGGATTGAGATTCTCTGAGCTGTACTTTACTGAAATTGCTCTTGCTAATATTACTATGATTTGGTTTTTTTCCTGATTAAATGGGTTTGCTTTCACTTAAAAATATTTTTGAGTTTTCTAAACATAAATGAACAGAATGTAAAACAGAATATAATGCATAAGAGACGAAAACAAAATGCTGGGTGAGAAGAAGGAAACTATTTCTCACAGGGTCTCATTCCTCACTCCTCATCCCTACAGTCATTAATTAACCCAGCTCCCCCTACCCCCTTTTTCTAGAGGTTGACATTGGCTGTGGGAGAAATTGTCAAGGACTAACTGTTGGTACAAACCACTTACTTTAATTGGTCTTTCTTGGTGGTAAGATCTATAGAGAGATCAGATAAGGTGTCATGTACCTCTGTGGCCATCAGCAACATCAGGTTTTCATTTGACTGAGAGATTGATGGATCATGCTTTGTTGACTACATGGAAAAAGAATTACATGGTGAACCAGGTTCCTAGGCCTGAGAGTATGTGACAGCAAAAGGGATCTTCTTCTTACTTCTGAAGTGCAGAGTTATGAAAGAGTCCAGAAGTCATAGCTATTTTTTTTCATACTCTGACCTTTAGCTTTACTCTTGGTTAGAGGACAACGATTTAAGGAGTTAGAATTCCTTCCCTCAAATCAGGGGTAAGAAATTTGGCCAGAGACAACCTTCCTTCTTGGAAAAGCAGTGTCAACATGGTGTGTTCAAAACAGAAGCCTCACGGCCCTACTGAAGAATAAAAATGTACTTGGCTTCTCCCTTAGAATTTAATGAGAACCTTTTCCAGACAGAGTTCCCCAATTCTTTAAACTCCTTTTCCTTCTTTTTCTATTCCTTTAGATTTCATTCTATCCTGCTTGTAAATGTTTTATATTGGTTTATCTATGCACATGTTGTTTTCCCACATAAAATGTAAGTTCCTTGTGTGCACGGACTTTTTCATTTTTAGTTTTGTATCCTCAGCACTTAGCTTAGTGCTTAACACATAGCAGATGCTTCATAAATGCTTGTTGAATAATCCTATGATCCTGCTTTTTCTATCTGTACCTCTGTCTCTCTTCCCAATGTATACTTCTTAATCAGAATCCTAAAGGGACCTCAGTAGCCATCGAATTTATCACCTTCATTTTCCAAATAAGAAAAGTGAGGCCCAGGGAAGCTCAGTGATTGTCCGAGCACATACAGGTAGTTGATGTGTCTAAGTCCCTATTTTCCTCTGTGTCTGCCTCTTTCCCTTCTCTTTCCCCTTATTCTTTCCATTCTCCACTCCTTTAATTCTATACCTAATTCCTAACATTGTTGTGAAGATTAAGTGAGATATTTGTAAAGTTCTTAAAAAGGTACAATGCCTGGCATAAAGCAGGTGCTATATAAGTGTTTCCTTCCTTCCTTCCTTCCTTCCTTCCTTCCTTCCTTCCTTCCTTCCTTCCTTCCTTCCTTCCTTCCTTCCTTCCTTCCTTCCTTCCTTCCTCCCTCCCTTCCTTCCTCCCTCCCTCCCTCCTTTCTTTCCTTTCTTCTTCCTTCCCTCCTTACCCCTTCCTTTCTTCATCCTACCTCTTTTCTTTTCTCTTAATTGACCATAATTTGTAAGCACCAGTTTTTAAAAAGCTAACATGCCATTAAATTTACTGACTAAATACATTTCCTATTCTTAATTTTAAAATCAATTACATTGAACATGTGCCTTCTACGGAAAATAAGTTTTATTCGTGCAGGGACACACATTATCTTTACCTCCTATAAGTCAATTACTCTAACAAAGCAACGAGCATTTATTTATTAATTGACTACTATGCACAGAGCACTATGCTAGGATCTGGGAGAAATTTTTCTTTTAAAGTTTAATTAAGAGGGGCAGCCAGGTGGCGCAGTGGATCGAGCACCAGCCCTGGATTCAGGAGGAACTGAGTTCAAATCCAGCCTCAGACACTTGACATTAGCTGTGTGACCCTGAGCAAGTCACCTAACCCTCATTGCCCCGCCAAAAAAAAAAAAGTTTAATTAAGTTTAATTAAGACACAAGTCCCTGTCCTCCTGAAATTTACATTCTAGTGATAAAATAAATTTTTAAGAGTGATAAAATTGTCCACTCAAGACTTGTTATGTCTATCGCTATCAAAGCACTCATAAATAGATTATCAGTGGACTGGATACTCTAAACCATCCCCTAATGACCGATCCCCACTTAAAGATTAGGGAAAGAACACTCTTACTTCTTCCAGAAAGGTTTTGCTAGGGGTTTTGGGCACCAAGCAATGGTTCACATGGATTCTAGGATCTTTGGTGGTGATGGACAGGCCCTTTTGTAGAATGTTCACTAGTCGGATCCAGAAATGGAAGACAGCTTCAGGGTGTTTGGGATGGAGCTTCATGTAATAGATCTTTTCAGTCACAGTTCTGACCCTCAGGATGCGTTGGGCCTTGTCATAGATCATGATCTCCACAAATTTCAGTGGGACAATCCTGAGGGCACAAGCAAAGACACCACCAGAGAGAACTAATCACTTTGGGTAAAATGAGTCCGCCCTTCATCGGGAAGTCTCATTTTCTCTGCTTGCCATTCATTAAACACCGTCTAAGGCCTAGATTCCCTTTATCTAATCCAGCAGACCAGTTTCATAAGTGCCAGGTACTGGGCTAAATGCTGAGGGAGTGACTAGGGATCTGAATATAGGTCTTCTTTCTGCTTAGGAGAATTCTCTTAAGAAAAGAGTCTCTAGCATAAATGGAAAGGTCCAACCAGTCAACAAGCCCAAGACATCTCTAACTTTAATAATTCAAGAAAAAGACATCAGTCTATTTCCCATCATGATAGCAGAGGATGGACTTCCTAGACAAGGACCAAAGGTGAGTAGAATAGTTAGGGGAGTAGAAAGAGAATACATGCTACTATTCTCAAAGCACTTCCCTTTTCTTTAAATTAGCTTCTTAACCTCCTAATCCTTCTTCTGACACCTAGATAATAAAACAGTAATAGTAATAAAAACAATATTATTATTGTTGTTAATATGATACATTTATTACCTTCCTCAGCTCTGCCTGGTTTCCTTCAAGACTCAAATTCTACCTTCTACCTGAAAGCTTTTCCTAATCCTCCAGCTGCCAATGTCCTCCCTCCCCAAACTATCTTGTATTTATTTTGGAATATGTATTTCCTATATACTTATATATGTACATGATGACTCCCTTCACTAGAATCTGTGAAGGCAAGGACTGTTTTGTTTTTAAGTCATCACATTCCCAAATTCTAATATAATTCTAATAGTGCCTGGCACATAGTATTTTAATAAACACCAAAACAGGAGGGGAGAAAGAGGAGGAAAAAGAGGAGGAAGAGGAGGAGAAGAAGAAAAATAAGAAGAAGAGGAAGAAGAGAAAGAAGAGGAAGGAGAAGAAACAAAATAACAAGGTTATTTAAATCCTTAGTGACCCTTTACAGGTTTTTTTCCCTGGACCCCAGCTGTTGAGTAGCCCCTGTGCCAGACAATCATATATGTCCACTTCCAATGCCCCCCCTTCAATTGTTTATTTATTTTACTTATTTTATTTACCTATTAAGAGTGATGGTTGGTGCATTGATGGGTTTGGTCCATGTTGATAAATGTCCCTGGGGCCAGGTGACCTTGGCCATCAGGAAGATGTTTGGCAGTGGCAGGCATGGCACTGAGGAAGTCACTCCAAGGACCACAGTTGTGGACCTATCCTCAGCATCTACCCAGTCCTCTGTCTTTGTGACCTTCAAATCAATTCCAATTGCAAAGATCAGAGAAGAGCTAAAACTTGGTGATTAAGGAGGGAGGAATTAAGGAAGGATGAGGGAGATAAAGGAAATAGTAAATTGACAGCAATAAATGGTCTTGGGGCTTGGCTTGTGGCACTCAGTGTGGCAGTGTTTAGGTGTCAATAGGTACTTATATGGATGGATAGATTCCACTGAGGCTGGTCCAGATGAATGATTTGGTCCTACATCTATCTTTCCATTCATATTTGTATGAGTCCCCTCCATATATTCTATATTGCTGCCAAACTAGATGACTCTGTCCCCTGCATATCTCTCATACCTTCCCCCATCTCTGTACCTTTCCTCACATTGTTCTCTCTGCCTGGAATGCCCCACCCCCCTTATCTTTTCCCAACCACAACACTCAGTTGTTGAGTTCCTTCTTATCCATCTGAAGCCTAGCTTAAGCATCACCTCTTCCATGAGACCTCATCTGATACCCCCAAGTTGTTAGTGATCATTCCCCTCAAACCTCACAGAATTTTGTGCCTCTCACTTATCGTGCAATTTTGTGAATTATAGCTGTCTGTACACTTGTCATATACCCTTAATTAGACGGTAAATCCCATGAGGGCAGGGACTTAACTTTCTGTCTCCCCCATTGTGCTTAATAAATGTTTAATAAGTTGCATTGTTATTTATCCTTTTTTAATATATGTTTTGCTTCCTCAACTAGAATTTGAAGTCCCAGGGCAGAAATCGTGTTTGATGAACGTTTAATAATGGAGTTGCTGTTATAAGAAGAAATGAAGGGCATCATGGTGGTTCAACAGGAAATTCAATTGAAGTAATGAATACTCTTCAAGTACTAGGGAATTCATACTAGGCAATTACTTCGGAATATTTACAAGTTAATTATCTACAGCAAAATTTTAATCCCACATTGGCTTCTTTTGTCAACTAACACATTTCTGAGGCTGTTCTCATTGTTGTCTGTGGTAACTGAGATCTCTGCCCTATGACAGCCATCCACTAGGTAAATTATAGCTACTATGATCTATCTGCCTGCTTGCTGAAAGTCAGTGAAAAGTGCGATGAAATTTGTAGGGATATGTTACCCAATCTGTAATAAATCCTAAACTCTCTCTGCAAAACTGACCAATAACAAATGATAAGCAATTTGCCCCGTCAAATATAAATGAAAGCACTTTGCCCCTAGTCAATTGATACTGCTTAACCCGACACTCCTCATTACAAGCAATATACTAGCATTCCGTGACTCTTCCTGAGTGGATGCCTTCCAAGGAATGATGGGTCCTGCCCCAACCCCAACGCTGTAGGTGAATGAATTCATTTTGATAAGTATCCTTAAGTAAAGTATGCAATGGTAGACTTTTTCCAAGAGTCCTTAAGATCTATCTCACTTTCCTGCTATCCTCTCACTAAACTTTTCTGGGTATAAAAGGGTGTGAAATTCATTAGAATCCTATTTCCACCCCCACCTGGAACTCCCCTTCTCAAATACAACAGTTGTCACTGGGTGTGAGCTTTTAGAGTATAGCTAACTTTATCATTTGCTAAAACAAAACATGATTAAGTGGATAAATCAGCTGCCAAAAAACCCACGTCCTTCCTTTGTTTCAAAGCCAAATAGACATTTTTTTTGAGGGTGTTTTTTATTTATTTGCGGTGCTGCTACTACCCTTGGTTAATTAGAATGGATTAGGTATACAATTGAGCTCACTTATTTGTTAACAGAGCCACTAGCTATTTGTATGACCTGGGTTCTCTGGAATCAATTTCTTCATCTGAGAAATCAAAGGGTATTTAATACGAGATGATTACTGGCATTTGTGTGGTTCTCATAAATGTCAGAGCTGGAATTTGAACATACTTCATCTTCCTGATTCTGAGTTCTGAACCCTAGCTTCTACCCCATGCTGCCTTCTCAGGATAAAGTCTAAGGTTCCTTTGAGCTTTGATATGAGATTCTAAATAGTCATTTTACTACCAGTTTAGCCCATTGCTATCAAATACTATGGACACAATATCCTGGGATCTGTATGAACAAGTATTTGTTGTAAATTTGAAAGGAATAGCAAGTTGTGCATTGTAGATTTGAAGTTTCATGTGCAATCATCTTTTTAAAAAAAATTATACTATGAGGGGTAGCTAGGTGGCCCAGTGGATAAAGCACTGGCCCTGGAGTCAGGAGGACCTGAGTTCAAATCCAGCCTCAGACACTTGACACTTATTAGCTCTGTGACCCTGGGCAAGTCACTTAACCCTCATTGCCCCCCACAAAAATAATAATAATAAAATGTGCTTACTTATAAAAATTATACTATGGGGGCAGCTAGGTGGCGCAGTGGATAGAGCACCGGCCCTGGATTCAGGAGGACCTGAGTTCAAATCTGGCCTCAGACACTTAACACTTACTAGCTATGTGACCCTGGGCAAGTCACTTAACCCCAATTGCCTCACCAAAAAAAAAAATATATATATATATATATATATATATATGCTTGTTTTATTCCACAAATTTTCTTTTTAAAAAGAGACTGTACTAGGGGCAGCTAGGTGGCACAGTGGATGGAGCACTGGCCCTGGATTCAAGAGGACCTGAGTTCAAATCCGGTATCAGACACTTAACAGTTACTAGCTGTGTGACCCTGGGCAAGTCACTTAACTTTCATTGCCCCCCACAAAAAAAATAATAATAAAATGTGCTTACTTATAAAATTATACTATGTTATGGAAATGCTTGTTTTATTCCACAAATTTTCTTTTTAAAAAGAGACTGTACTAGGGGCAGCTAGGTGGCGCAGTGGATAGAGCACTGGCCCTGGATTCAGGAGGACCTGAGTTCAAATCCGGCATCAGACACTTAACAGTTACTAGCTGTGTGACCCTGGGCAAGTCACTTAATCCCAATTGCCTCACCAAAAAAAAAAGAAAAGAAAAGAAAAAAATTTTTTAAAAGAGAGAGAGACTGTACTATACAGGACCTGGGACTCAAACAAGCAGCATATAAGACATTTAAGATAAATCTAAACCAGTATCCCAAACCCATAGTGGTATAATATTTCTTTAAGCCCCTAAGGCTCAGTTTTGTGGGTTATTATGATAATTTCCCCCTGATTTTGAGGGGGAAAAAGGTTCTATAGACTGGTAGAGTCAATGCATATCTGATATTGTTCATCTCTGACTTTCCAGGAATACTTTCTAAAACATTCCCAATAGTGCAAGGTAGAATTCAGAGGCATAGCTCTACCATTGAACTTTAACTGGGTCTTAATTTCATTACCACTTTAGTTACCTCTTTTGGGCTCATGAGAAAAGAGAGAAGGTAGATACAAGTACAGCGATTCGAAACTAAAGAACTTTTTCAAGTGGTTCAGACCTGATCTCTCATACAGCCAAAACCCTGTAAGTGCTTCAATTACCTTGAGGAGAATTCAGAACTCAACCCCATTCTTCCCTGACCCTCTGTAACCCCCATCCAGGAATTCCAAAGTTTATATGAGTCTCTCAGTCATCTCCTGAGTATAGGACTTGAGAGAGCTCTTCTCTCTCAATGGAGAGTTAACCTGAAGAATAGAACAAGGGTACCTGGATGAAGTTGCTTTCAAATACAGCAGAATTGGGGAATAGGTTGAACTCTGGAGAATGAAGCAGCTGGCAGAGTAGACCTTCTTCCACCCCTAAAGCCACTCCAGGGTATGGTTCACCAACCATGATGGGTGGGAGACCCCTAATGTCTGTCATTGAATCCAGGGAAGAGCAGGCTTGATAACATTATAGGTGCTTCACACTGGCCTGGCCCAACTGTATGGTTCTGGTGTGGTCACTGAACTCCTGTGTGCCACCCATCACCCCCTTATTATAGGCTGTGTCCATCAGGTCCTGGGCAGGGTTGTCAGATCACAATGGTATATGGGTGACATCAAGGGACTTGAGTTGATAGCAACAGGAAGGGGAAAGGGTGATGCGGGAGGAAATGCCAATATGTACTGATGATTAGGACACTGCTATGGGACAAAAAAGTTGAACTCCCTCCTTGGAAAAGGGATTTCAGTCCCATTGACTTCAACAAGCATTTATTAAATTCTTAAAATATTCAAAGGACAGTGCTAGGTAAGTAGATACAAAGACAAAAATAGAATAGTTGATGCAGAGATGGTTTAACATAAGGAAAACTTAACATAATTGATTATATCAGTAACAAAAGTAATGAAAATCATATGATTATATCAATAAATACAGAAAAAACTTTTAAAAATACAACATTCATTCCTATTAAAAACATTCCAAAACATAGGTATAAATGAATTTTTCCTCTAAATGATAAGTATTTACCTAAAACCATCAGAAAGTATTATTTGTAATGGGGATAAGCTAGAAGCCTTCCCAGTAAGATCAGGAGTGAAACAAGGATGACCATTATCACCAATATTATTCAGTATCATTTTAGAAATGATAGCAATAGCAATAAGAGAAGAAAAAGAAATTGAAGGAATCAGAATGGGCAATAAAGTAATGAAATTATCTCTTTTTGCAGACAATATGATGGTATACTTGGAAATCCTAAAGATTCAACTAAAAATTTAGTTGAAACAATTGATAATTTTAGCAAAGTAGCAGGATAAACCACATAAACCCACATAAGTCATCAGTATTTTTATATATCACCAACAAAAACCTGCAAGAAATAGTAAGAGATACCTCATTTAAATTAACTGTAGACTGTATAAAATACCTGGGAGTATGCCTTCCAAAACAAACCCAGGAACCACATGAGCATAATTATAAAACACTTTTTATACAAATAAAATCAGATTTAAATAATCAGAGAAATATTGTTCAAGTGTGGGCAGAGTCAATATAATAAAAATGACAATTCTAGCTAAAATAATCTATTTTTTCAATGCTGTCCCAGTTAAACTACCAACAATTATTTTATTGAGCTACAAAAAAATAATAAAATTCATTTGGAAGAAGAAAAGGTCAAGAATATCAAAGGATTTAATGGAGAAAATATAAAGGAAGGAGGTTTAGTAGTACCAGATCTTAAACTATATTATAAGGCAGTAATTATGAAAAATATCTGGTACTTGCTAAGAAACTGAAAGTTGGGGGCAGGTAAGTGGATTCAGGAGGACCTGAGTTCAAATCTGGCCTCAGACACTTGACAATAGCTGTGTGACCCTGGGCAAGTCACTTAATCTTCATTGCCCCACCAAAAAAAGAAAGAAATTGAAAGGTGGATCAGTAGAACAGAAGAGATATGCAATACATAGTAGTAAATTATTATGGTAACCTTATGCTTGACAAAGGTAAAGATTTAAGCTTTGGGGATAAGAATATACTCTTTGGTTAAAAAAAAGTATTGGGAAAACTGGAAAGCAGTCTGGGAGCAATTGGGTAGAGATCTTACACCATTTACCAAGATAAGGTCAAAATGGATACATGATCTGGATATAAAGGGAGATATTATAAGAAAACTAGAAAACTAGTAGAACACATTAATTACCTATCAGACTTATGGATAGGAGAAGAATTTATGAATAAATGAGAGAAAGCATTGTGAGATGTGAAATGGATGGTTTTGATTACATTAAATTAAAAAGGATTTATACAAATAAAACCAATGTATTCAAGATTAGAAGAAAAGCAGAAAATTGGGGGAGGGAGGAACTTATTGACAGTTTCTAAGATAAAGGTCTCATATCTCAAATATATAAAGAACTATGTCAAATCTATAAGAATATGGGTCATTCTCCCAGTTGATAAATGCTCAAATGATATGAACAGGCAGTTTTTCAATGAAAGCAAAGTCATATAAAAATGCTCTAAAGCATTATTGATTAGACAAATGCAAATTAAAACAACTTTGAGGAGCAGCTAGTTGGTACAGTGGATAAAGCACCGGCGCTGGATTCAGGAGGGTCTGAGTTCAAATGCAGCCTCAGACACTTGACAGTTACTAGCTGTGTGACCCTAGGCAAGTCACTTAACCCTCATTGCCCTGCCTCCCCCAAAAAGTTATAAAGACAACTTTGAGATATCATCTCACACTCATTGGATTGGATAAAATGACAAATGTTGGAGGGCATGTGGAAAATTTGGTAGAGTAATACACTGTCAGTAGAATTGTGAACTAATCTAACCATTCTGGAGAGCAATTTAGAATTATGCCCAGAGAGTTGTAAAACTGTGTATATCCTTTGACCCAGCAATGACACTATTAGGTCTGTTTCCCAAGGTGATCAGAGAAAAAGGAAAAGAATCTCTATGTTCTAAAATATTTATAGCAGCTCTCTGTGGTGGCAAAGAACTGGAATTTGGGGGGATGCCCATCAATTGGGGAATAGCCAAACAATTTGTGGTGTATGATTGTGATGGTATACTACTGTGCTGTAAGAAATGATAAGCTAGTTGATTTTAGGAAAACATGGAAAGACTTGTGTAAAATAATGAAGAAAGAAGTTAGCATTCCAAGGGAATGTTCTATAGAGTAATATTGCTACATTGTTCAAAGAACAATTATGAACAACCAAAGTATTCTGAGTACTATAAATACTCAAATCGACTACAAAAGACCCATGAAGGAAGCTGCTATCCACCCACAGAGGAAGAATTGATAAATAGAAGTACACATATTATGGTTTTACATATATTTATAAATCTGCATCAAATGGTGGCCTTCTCTAGTGTGGAGTGGGGAAGGAGGAAGGAAGACCATTCAGAATTTAAAATGTAACCCCCACAAAATAAAAGTAAAAAAAAATAATAAAAAAGCAAAAAGCAAACAAAAGAAAACAGCTCCTCCTCTGGACGAGCTTACTTCCTGCTCTTTGGAAATAACAAGTTCATAAATAAGTAGATATGAAATGTCGACAATGTCCTTTTGGCAGGGGTAAAGTCACTACAGTGATCCAGGGATGAAGGATGAGAATAGGAATGGTCCCGTGTAGGATGTGGGACTTGAGCCAAACCTCAAAGGGGCGTGATGGGTTCCAAGAAGCAAAAGGATGGAGAGGAGCATTCTGGGCATGTGCAAAGGCATTGAGATAGGAAATGTATAGGACGTTGTGTACTTAGAATAGTAAGCAGGTCAATTTGGTTAGAACATAGGGTGTGTGAGATAGGCTAATGTGAAATTAGCAAGAAAAGGGGGCAGCTAGGTGGCGCAGTGGATAAAACACTGGCTCTGGATTCAGGAGGACCTGAGTTCAAAGCCAGCCTCAGACACTTGACACTTACTAGCTGTGTGATCCTGGGCAAGTCACTTAACCCTCATTGCTCCGCAAGAAAAAGGAAAAAAAAGAAGAAATTAGCACAAAAAGATAAAATTGAGATAGACTATTGAATAGGGCTTCAAATAACAGGCAAGAGAATTTGTATCCGAGTGGCAAAACACTGAAGCTTTTATTTTCCTTTTTAGCACATAAGTCTAGCTTCATGCAACAGGAGAAAAATTACCCAACTCTATGCCTCCAGATGCCACAATGCATTGAGATATGAATGTCACATGAATTAAAATATCTTCTATTTAAAGATGTATAGGAGAGATAACAAAGCAAAGCATCTCAGAAGAATAATTAAGGAAACAATGGTAACACCTGGTAAGAGGCAGCATTCAGATGATTCTGTCATTTGTAATTTGGATTTCTGGGTCATAGCTAAAAATACAGGAATGATAAACTCCTGGCTAGGAAATGGAATATATTGAACAAAGACTGGTAAGGATATGTATGCCTTATGCTCCATGATTGTAATCAAAGGGGCTTTAAAAAGAGAATGGGATGATGATGGTACCCTCCAAGTTAGATCCCATACAAACTATTTAAATGAAGGAAAAATAATAAGTGAGATAACCAAAGGTTCAGAGGAAGAGATAAAATCCAAGAAAGGAACCTGTAGAAAAAAAAACAACATATGGTCTAAAACACTTTATATTCAAGAATCCAATGTTTAAGCAATAAACAGGATTTTTTGAACTGGAAATCCTGGTGCAAGGAAGCAAATTTGACCACCACTGACACTTGGTCAGATAAAATCCACAACAGCAAACAGCTCTGGCTGGTTGCTTATTTGAAAGAAACAGGATAGCTAAAAAGGGTAGGTTGAGGTAAAGTAAAGGTATTCCAGGACCTGGATGGGAGAAACATAATGGAGAGTATTTTAATGAAGATCATTGGAAGGAAAAATACAAATAGATGAGGAGTTTGGGAAACATCACAAGACTAGTGTAGAAGAATGGTATAATAATATGGAAGATTTAAATAATCCAGACATCTACCCCACCAACAATGGGAAATGATATTCTGGATCTGATTCTCATTCCCAGGAAGGACTAGCTTGTTGTGGGAGAGATATGTGAATCTTGAGGAAAAGACAAAGTACTCCAGAATTTAGAAAGAAACAGATCTCAAAGGGTTCAGAGGAAACCTAGGTATGATCCCACAGTCCAAAATTCTTCAAGAGGAGGAATGGGAAAGTCTCAAGAACATAGCTCTGAAATCACAAAAGGGAACAATCCTGATGAGGACCAAGTTTTCTGAAGAGACTAATATGGATGTACAAGGAACTCACCAACAAACTTAGGTTTTAAACTGGTATGGACAGAAGATGGAAGTAAGAGGCAACCACAGGACAAAAACAAAGCTATGGCACAGTCCTGCAGAAATGATGTCAGGAGTGTGAAAGCTTGTGAAGAATGAGCTTAAGGATGGCAAAGAAACCCAAAGACAAGTAAATATGGCGTGGTTTGTTTTGACTATCCTGGAGGGAAAGATGAGGATCAAAGAAAACATAGAACTGTGCTTGGGGTGGATGAGACAATGACGACTGACAGCCTGGGGGAAGACAGAGCTGCTCCATCCTGGTTTTACTTCTGTCTTCTCTGTCAAGGAGAATGTCCTTTGACTAGAAATTGCAAAACAAAATAACTAACAAGAAGTTGATACCCACAATAAATGAAAAGTTAAGAGAATACCAGCTGACCTTGATGACTTAGGGTAATAGATTCAGAGGCCCCAAACTCCAATATGTTCAATGAACAGATAATGAAACTTAATCCCAGAGAAGTTAATTGCCCAGGATCTCACAACTAGTAAATGCCCTAGATTTGAACTCAGGCCATCCTGACACATAATTCTTGGTTTATCCACTATATTACCTAGCTGTCCCCAAGAGTCCTATTGAATGGGAGTTTTTGACAACCACAACACACAAAGCTGGTGGATTAGCAAGTTGGTCTGGGGTCATCTACGGACCAGGGAACAGGCCAGGTGAGTGAAGAACCTGATCCTTCTTAAATCATACCACCTGGGACTTCTTTTTTTTTTTTAATTAAAAAAATTTTTTTTCGAGATTTGTTTATATAAGATTTCCAATTAAAAATTTTTCTCCTTCCCCCCCACCCCAGGCAGTGTGTAATTTAAGATTCTAAATGTGGATTCTAATCTGTTCCCCCAGTTTTGGGGGAAACTGACTAAAATCACTGATAAAATGAGTTTAGGTTTTTAAGGGTTTATTGGAAAATAGAAAGAAAAAGATTGAGAACAGAATTCCAACAGCCTGGCATTCCTATCTTTCCTCAAATTTCCTGTGAAGTCCTCTGCCGCCACCACCACCAAGTCAGGAACCCAAAAGCGCAAGAGCTCTCCGCCCAGGCTCCCTCTCCTCCTTCCTGTCTCCTCCCAGAAAATAGGAGGCTCCTCAAGTTGATTGGCTGGTAGCCTTGATAGACAGCACCCATGAGCAAACATCATTTCCTGACGCCAAGGAAAAGCCACAATGCCTCTGAGGCATTTTCCTCATGGTGGAGCTTTCCCACAGCAAGTCTCCAGTAGGTGGCATCATTCCAATCATTACAGTAGCAGGCAATCTGATATAGGTTATATATACATAATAACATTAAACATTTCTGCATTAGTCATGTTATGTGAGAAGGATCAGAGCACAAAGGAAAAATCTGAAATCAGAAAACCAACAGCATCAAAAACAAAAGAAATAGTATGGTCCAATCAGCATCTATATTCCACAGTTCCTTTTTTTTCCCCTGGATTTGGAGAGCCTTTTCCTTCATGAGTCCTTTGGAACATTCTTGTACCATTGGATTGGTGAGAAGAATCTAATCTATCACAGCTGATCAACACATAATGTTGATGATACTGTGTATAATGTTCTTCTGGTTCTGCTCATCTCACTCATCATCAGTTCATGCAAGTCCTTCCAGGTTTCTCTGAACTCCACCTGCTCATTGTTTCTTACAGCACAATAGAATTCCATTGTATTCATATACCACAACTTGTCCAGCCATTCCCCAATTGATGGGCATCCCCTCAATTTCCAATTCCTTGCCACCACAAAAAGAGCTGCTATAAGTATTTTTGTACATGTGGGTCCTTTTCCCTTTTATTATCTCTTTGGGAAAAAGACCCAAGAGTGGTATTGCTGGGTCAAAGCACCTGGGACTTCTTAAGCTTGGGATACTGCAGCCTGGAAACGGTGCCCCAATTTAAGGAGCTAAAAGTCAAGTAAAAGAAAGGCAAGATGAACCAACAGAGAAAGGTGAAGACCATAGAAAGTTTCTTCAGTAACAAGGAAGACCAAGGGGCACCCTCAGAGGAAGATGTCAACATCAGGGCCCCTATATCTAACGCTTCCAAGAAAAATATGAATTGGTCTCAGAGGCCATAGAGGTGCTCAAAAAGGACTTTGAAGATAAAGTTAGAGAGGTAGAGGAAAAAAATGGAAAGAGAAATGAGGGTGGTGCAGGAAAGACATGAGAAAAAAGTCAACAGCTTGAAAAGTCAAATTGGCCAAATGGAAAAGGAGGTACAAAAGCTCTCTGATGAAAATAATTGCCTAAGAATGAGGATTGAACAAATGGAAGCCAGTGACTTTATGAGAGTCCAAGACACAATAAAGCAAATCCAAATGAATAAAAAAATAGAGGGCAATGTGAAATATCTTCTGAGAAAAACTGCTGACCTAGAAAATAGTCCAATAATTTGAAAATTATTGGACTACTTGAAAACCATGATCAAGGAAAGAGCTTAGACATCATCTTCCAAAATATTCTCAGGGAAAATTGCCCTGAAATTCTAGAAGAAGAAGCTAAAATAGAAATTGAAAGAATCCACTGATCACCTCCAGAAAGAGATTCCAAAAAGAAAACTCCTAGGAATATTATAGCCAAATTCCAGAGCTCTCAGGTCAAGGAGAAAATATTGCAAGCTTCCAAAAAGAAAGAATTCAAGTACTGTGGAGCCCCAGTCAGGATAACACAAGATCTAGCAGCTTCTACATTAAAGGACCAGAGGGCATGGAATATGATATTCCAGAGGGCAAAAGAAATAGGATTACAACCAAGAATCACCTACCCAGCAAAACTCAGCATAATCTTTTTCAGCGGAAAAAAATGGGACTTTAATGAAAAATAAGACTTTCAGATATTTGTAATGAAAAGACCTGAACTGAATGGCAAATTTGACTTTCAAATACAAGACCCTAGAGAACCATAAAACATTGAGCTGGGGGACATACCTGGGGTCGTACAGTGGGTGACTGTCTTATGTCTGAGGCCAGGTTTTGGCTGGGATCCGCCTGGGTCCAGGGGTGATGCTTTGTCCACTGTGTCACCTAGCTAGGTGATGACATCTTAAGGGTTAAATTGAGGGGTGAAGGGAATGCACTGGGGGAAGGAGAAAGAAACAGGAAAAGGCTTATGGAGTTGGGGAAGAGATGGGAGAGGAACAGGGCAGTAAATAAATTTTACACTCATCAGAAAAGCCTCAAAGACCTTAAACTCATCAGAGCTGCCTCAAGGAAGGACTAATACCCAACTGGGTGGAGTAACACTCATTAGAATTGGCTCAAGGAAGGAATAATGTACACACTCAATTGGTTGGAGAAATCTCTCTAACCCTGCAGGAAAATAGGAGGGGAAGGGGATAAAGAGAGAGGGGCAAAAGAAGGAAGGGCAGAGTGGGGGAGGGGACAGACAGAAGCAAATCCCTTTTGAAGAGTGATAGGATGAAAGAAGATGGATAATAGAATCAATATCATGGGGAAGGGAAGAGGATGGAAGGGAAACAGGTAACAATAGTAATCATGAAAAAGAGAAAAGGGGGAAAATTGTACAAAAAATATTTATAGCAACTCTTGGTGGAGGCTAAGAATTGAGAATCAAGGGAATGTCCATCAATTGAGGAATGATGGAAAAAGCTGTGCTATATGACTGTAGTGAAATGGTCTTGTGCTACAGGAAATGACAAACAGGATGATTGATCCCCAAAAAACCTGGAAAGACTAATGAACATCGATGTATAGTGAAGTGAGCAGAGCTGGGAGGACATTGTGCATAGTGACAGCAGTATTGTTCAATGAGCAATTGTGAATGACTTAGCTACTCTCAGCAATGCAATGATCCAAGACAATCCCAAGGAACTAATGAGGAAGCTTACTATGCACCCCCATAGAAAGAACTGATAAAAAGAACACTTGTGGATTGTACATATACAACCTGGTTGCGATCTTGTGGAGGAGGGAGAAAAGGGAGGGAGAAAACTTTGGAACTCTAAATCTTATGAAAATGAATGTTGAAAACTACCCTTACTTGTAACTGGAAAAAATAAATGTTTGTTGCTTAAAAAAAATGCAATGATGACCAACTGCAAAAGACTTAGCTATCAAAATCAATACAATGATTCAAGACCATTTCAGAGGGCTCATGATGGAAAATGGTATCTACCTTCAGAGAGATCTAATGAGCTCTGACTATAGACTGAAGCATTTTTCGACTTTATTTTTTTTTGCCTTTGGTTTTGGGTTTTGGTTTTTTTTTGTAACTTGGCTAACATAGAAATGTTTTGCATGAGTTCATATGTATAATTGATTTACTCTCTCAATGTGGGGGGAGGGAGAGGGAGGGAGAGAATTTGGGACTCAAATTGTTTTTTAAACGTTAAAAATTTAAATTAAAAAACACCTTAATCTATGTTACCAAGTTAATCTACTGTTGGTCCTTATCACTTCATCTGTGAATACTGTCAATATTCTGCTAACTTTCTCTCCTGAATAAATATTTTTTAAAAATCTATTCTATCCACTGCTAACAATTTATTTTCCCAAAATACAGGGCTTGCCAATCATTCAGTAAACATTTATCATTCCATAGTTTTTCAGTCATGTCTGACTCTCCATGACCCCATTTGGAGTTTTCTTGGCAAAGATACTGGAACAGTTTGCCTTTCCTTCTCCAGCTCATTTTTCAGATGAGGAAACTGAGACAAACGGGGTGAAGTGACTTGCCCAGGGTCACACAGCTAGTAAGTGTCTAAGCTCAGCTTTGAACTCAGGAAGATGAGTCTTCCTGACTTCAGGCCTAGCAATCTAATATACCACCTAGCTCCGCATTTATTAAGGGCCTACTTTGTGTCAGGCACTGGGATACAAAAAAAAAAAAAAGCAAAAGACAGTCCCTGCCCATAAACAGCTCACAGTCTAATTGTGTAAATAAAACATGAAAAGCCAAAAAGAAAAGGGAGAAGGGAGACATGATTAAGTCCAGAGGAGTTCAGCTGGGTGGGAAATGAAGACATTACTTCCCGAATGCCTTCCTTAGATGGAGGAGTTAGAAGGAGCTCTTCACTGCTCAGCTTCCATCTGCTCCTGCCAAAGGCAGGGAGGGGTCCCAGGGGCAGGGGTATAGAGGAGGTCTCACAGTTGATATGATCTTGCAGGATGATGAAATTCCAGTGATGTTCAAGAGTACACCTGGCTGAACAAGTGGTGGTATATGAAAATAATGGAATACTACTGTACTGTAAGAAATGATGAGCAGGCAGATTTCAGAAAAACCTGGAAAGACTTAAGTGGACTGACGCTTAGTGAAGTGAGCAGAACCAGGAGAACATTGTACACAGTAACGGCAACATTGTATGATGATCAGCTATGATAGCCTTAGCTCTTCTCAGCAATACAATGATCCCAGCTGAATGCAGATTGAACCATTCTGTTTCTACTTTTTTTTTCTTTTTTGAGGTTTTTCCCTTTTGTTCTGATTCTTCTTTCACAACATAACTAATGTGGAAATATGTTTAATGTGATTCTACATATATAACCTATATCAGACTTCTTTCTGTCTTGGGGAGGGGGAAGGGAACTCAAAATCTTATAAAAACAAATATTGAAAACTATCTTTACATGTAACTGGGAAAAAACAAAATATGATTAAGATTGAAAAATAAATAAATAAAATGATCAGATTGGGGGGAAATAAGTACACCTGGGTGTGAATTGATACCAACATAACAGATATCTCCTAAAGGCAAACTCAAAGCCCAGAAAGCTCCCTCTCCTTGAACTTCCACAGCACATATCTGTATCATGGGGCATCAGTTCTCCCTCATAGATTCTCTTTTCATGTGCAGACTACTCTCTCTATCTATGCCGTAAACTCTAGGTCACGGAATCTGATTTCCATACTTAGGATTATAGTATATAGAGCTGAAAGAATCTTTGTCATAATTGAACCCAACCCTCTCTTTTTACAGATGAAGAAACAGAGGCTTAGAGAGGTCAAATTTCTAGCTCTAGACCACACAGGTCTAGCAGAGCTGGGGCAGCTAGGTAGCACAGTGGATAGAGCACCAGCCCTGGATTTAGGAGCACCTGAGTTCAAATCCAGCCTCAGACACTTAACACTTAGTACCTGTGTGACCCTGGGCAAGTCACTTAACCCCAATTGCCCAGCCCAAAACAAACAAACAATAAATAAATAGCAGAGCTGGGATCTGAACCCAGGCACTGATTCCCATCTGTGTTCTATAATTAAGTACCTGAGGTCCATAGGCATTTGTTCAGGAAATGTCACTATATTGCTGCTGTTAACCATTCATCTTGAAAATGGAATAACCACCTGACCTACTTGTTCAATCTCCTCCAGTAGAGATTGGACTCCATGAGAACAGGTGCTTGTCCACAGACATCTGTTTTGCCTAACACCGTGCACTACACACTTACTAGCTCTGTGACCCTGGGCAAGGCCCTTGACCCTGGTGGCCTCTTTTCCCATTTGTAAAATGAGCTGGAGAAGGAAATTGCAAACCACTTCAATGGAGTCACAAAGAGTCGGATACGACTGAAAACCAACTGAACAATAAATATTTATTAACTGACTGGCAAGTGAGTATTTTAGGAAGGTACATTGGTGGATAGGGCAGATTTTATATATATAACATCTATACATACAAATACATGCACATATACATATGTATGCATATATGCATGCATAGGTGCATGCATGCATAGAATAGTTTCTGTTTAGTAAATGTTGGCCTTAGAAGCACATACATAGCCAGTAATCTAACTATAATATAGATAGATCTTTACATATATGCCTATACATATATTATAGCTATATAGCTATATACATATAAATGCATGTGTATAGATTATATGTGTCTGTGTGGAGGGAGAGGCAGAAAGGGAGAAAGAGGGGAAAAGAGTGGGGAGATAGAGAGAATGGGAGAAAAAGGAGAGACAGAGGAGGAAGATGGAGAGGGAGAAAGATTTGCAAGAAAGTGCCATTATTTTCTCCACTTTTTTTGGCCAGTAGATGGCAATGGAGTTCAGGCTTAGTTTTCTTTGAAATCACTAGCTTGTTGTTAACATCACTTGCTGTTAAGTCATTTTTCAGTTGTGCCTGACTCCCTGCGACCCCATTGGGGGTTTTCTTGGCAGAGATACTGGGACTGGTTTGCCATTTCCTTCTTCAGCTCATTATACAGATGAAGAAAGTGAAGCAAATAGGGTTGAGTGACTTGCCCAAGGTCACACAGCTAGTGTCTATGGCCAGATAGAGTTGGGTTTGGGGTGTTGTGGGGTTTTTTTTTTTTTTTGGAGGGAAGACAGAATAAAAAGGACAAGCTAAGCGAGCCAAGGTAAAGAATGTCATCCAACCACAAAAGTGGTGAACTAGGCAGCTTTTGAGGAATGAGGATTAAGAAATAGGGAAAAAATCTGAGATTAATAGAGGCAGACAAATAGATTCAGCACCAAACAGCACCAAAGAGATGAACTCTTTGAGAAAAGATACCCAACTGTTTATACCTTCTGACTCAGGTAGTATTCCACTGCTGGTCACATACTAACCTCAATGAGCTCCTGTGCATCATAGCAGGACTTCTGAATGCTCATTTTTTTTTTCTTTTTCTTTTTCTTTTTCTTTTTTTGCAGGGCAATGAGGGTTAAGTGACTTGTCCAGGGTTACACAGTGACCAGATGCCAGGTATCTGAGGTCGGATTTGAACTCAGGTCCTCCTGAATCCAGGGCCGGTGCTTTATCCACTGCGCCACCTAGCTGCCCTGCTGAGTGCTCATTGATTAGGGAATAGCTGGTTGTTGTTCTTCATTCTCCAAGAAGACCAAAATGACATCACTATGTCAGAATCAACCTACAGTGTGTCCCACTGTGGCTGATCAGGCCAATATAAGCTTGGAAGGCTCTACTACCATAGGTTGGGCACAAATAATCCATGTGAACAATTGGGGTGGTTTTTCTAAATTTGAGCTACTGCAATTCTGCCTTGCCCTAAAGCACAGCACCTGATGTGGACACACCATGCTGGGCAGTCCTTTGCCAGTGTCTCCCATGTCACACAATCCATTCCAAAGTTCTTCAGAGAGACCTTGAGAATGTCCTTGTATTGTTTCTGACCATGTGAGCACCTGCCTTGTGTGAATTCTCTGTAAAATAGTCTCAGATGTATATTTAGCATTCCAGCGTGGCCAGCCCCTCAGAGTTTTGCTCTCTGCTGTAGAGTTTGGTTGCTTGGCATTTTAGAGAAAGGAACTCTTTGTCCAGTACCTTATCTTGCCAGGTAATCTTGAAAAAAATCTTCCTAAGACAATTCAAATGGAAGCGATTCCGTTTCCTGACAAGGCACTGGGAGACTATCCGTGTTAAAGGGAATAGCTAAACACACTGTGGCACATTAACTACAATATTATTGTGCTGGAAGTGGACTGATAGTGAATTAAACTGAACCAAAAAAATAATATACAAAATAATACCAATTAAAAAGAGTACCTTGATGGCAAGGAATTGGAAATCATAGGGATGTCCATCAACTGGGGAATGGCTGAACAAGTTGTGGTATATGAATGTATGGAATACTATTGTGCTGTAAGAAACAATGAGCAGCAGATTTCAGAGAAACCTGGAAGGACTTACATGAACTGATTCTGAGTGAGATGAACAGAACCAGAACATTCTACACAGTATCAACAACATTGTGTGCTGATCAACGGTGATAGACTTGACTCTTCTCAGCAATACAATGGTCCAAAATAGTTCAAAGGACTCCTCACGGAAAATGCTCTTCAAATTCAGAAAAAAAAAGAACTATGGAATCTAGATGCAGATTGAACCATACTATTTTTTTTCTTTTTTGAGGTTTTCCTTTTTGCTCCGATTCTTCTTTCACAGCATGACTAATGCAGAAATATGTTTAATGTGGGGATAGCTAGGTGGTGCAATGGATAGAACAACGGGCCTTGGAGTCAGGAGGACCTGAGTTCAAATCTGGCCTCAGACACTTGACACTTACTAGCTATGTGACCTTGGGCAAGTCACTTAACCCACATTGCCCAACAACAACAAAAAGAATATGTTTAATGTGATTGTACATATATAACCTATATCAGATTGCTTGCTGTCCTGGGGAGGGAGAAGGGAGAAAAATTTGGAACTAGAAATCTTATTAAAAAAAATGTTGAAAACTATCTCTGCATGAAACTAGAAAATAATAAAATACTTATATGAAAAAAAAATATAGACAAGAATAAAGTCATAGGTGTTGAAAAAAAGAGTACCTTGAGAGATGAGAAAATGGACCTTTATTCTTTCATTGAAGTAAAGGATTATGGATGTGGTAGGTTTCAAATGAGCTCATCTAGTTTTGGGTCTTGGCTGCCCTGGCTATTGATTAAGGAAGAGGAGGTTAAGTCAAATTTCACCTTAAAGACAAAGCCTCACCCCATGAGGACCTAGCTCACATGCCACCTTCCTCTACTATGGAAAAAATAATCTATGAATTCAGATCTGGATTCAAATCTTGTCTTGGACACTGTTCGTCTTGGACACTGTTCAATGATGGTCAAATTACTTAACTTCTCTGGGATTTTTTCTTCAGCTGTATTGTGAAGGGGTTAGATTAGATGACCTCTGAGGTCCCTTTAACTTCTACATGTGACAACTAGACGGCACAGTAAATAGTGTTGGACTTGGGACTAAGGAAGATCTGAGTTCCAATCTTGCCTCAGACACCAGCTGTGTGACCCTGGGAGAATCACTTAACCTCTCTCAGTCTGTTTCCTCACCAGTAAAATGAGAATAGAAGTACCTACCTCAGAGGATTGTTGTGAGGACCAAGTGAGATAACATATGTTAAAAACCCTTCACAAACTTTAAAGAGATATAAAGACTTTATCTGATCCTTTACCATCCTCCTGCTTTCCCTATACAAACCACTATGTATTTTACATCTCCTATATTTATCTGTGAAGACTTACATTCTTCCTTTCCCACCTGAAAGTATATGCTCTTTGGTTGACAAAGCAAGGCTTTTCTCTCTTTAGTTATCGATCCCCATTGCCCAGTGGGGCTTAATAAATGCTTGTTGATAGATACTGAAAGAACCTCTTAAGTGTCAGTCTTGCCTTTTCTTTGTTAAAAAGCAAAGGTTCATTTCTTTGGTGGGGTGGAAGGTGGAGAGGGGGAGATGTGGCTCAGGGATCCAGAAATGATTGGGTTGTAAAAACAAAGGTCATCCTACTGTGATGGACTATATTCTTCTCACCAATGCAATGGTACAGAAGAGTTCCAGGGAACTCATGATAGAAGAGGATCTCCAAATCCAAGAAAAAAAAAGAAAGAAAGAAAGAACTGTGGAGTATAGATGCTGATTGAACCATATTATTTCTTTTGTTTTGGGTGCTGTTGGTTTTTTTTTTCTTTCTATTTTGAGGTTTTGCATCACTGCTCTGATTCTTTCTCTTGTAACAGGATTAATGCAGAAATAGGATTAATGTTATTATGTGTATATATATGTGTGTGTGTATATATATATCTATATGTATATGTATAGAGATATATATATAACCTATATCAGATTACCTGCTGTCTAGGGGAGGGGGGAGGGAGGGGTGGGAGGGAGAAAAATCCGAAATTGTAAAGCATGTATAAACAAAAGTTGAGAACTAAAAAACTAAATAAATAAAATAAAATAACTGTAAAAAAAAAAACAAAGGTCATCAATAAAAATTTTTGGTTTTGTTTTTGCAGGGCAATGAAGGCTAAGTGACTTGCCCAAGGTCACACAGCTGGTAAGTGTCAAGTGTCTGAGACCGAATTTGAACTCAGGTCCTCCTGAATCCAGGGCCAGTGCTTTATCCACTGTGCCACCTAGCTGCCCCCCCCCCCATCAATAAAATTTAAATAAACCAGCACTGAAGCCACTGGAAAGGTACATCATCTTTATTGTATTAATTTTTAAAAAAAAGTTGAAGCCACATGGTGGCTATCACTACATTCACCTAGTATCTCTCTGCAGGGTAGAAGCAGGGGGAAAAAAAGCAACGAGGGCAGAAACCATGTTTATACAAACCCCCTCCTCCCACTGCTTCACAGACCCAGGAAGAGAGCTCCTTCTGAAAGCCAGCCAGAACAGCGAGCTCTAGTGGCCACTCCATTTTAGAAAGCAAAGATTCTCCCTATTCCTCTCTAGCCCCAGGAAGGGCAATGGCCAGAGAACTCTTCCTGACCTCTCCTGAGATGAGCAAGGCTATCTCTGTACTGGGCCCACTCCCAAGTGAAGGTCCAACTCCCCCTGCTCAAAGAGTTAACCTTTTTTGTGATATGGATCCATTTTTCTAGTGAAACCTGTGGACCCCTTTCTCAGGATAACGTTTTTAAATAATTAAGGGAAATGCTAAATGCCAGTTAGAAGTGAATATAAATGAAATGAAATAAAAACAAAAAGAATTTTTTTTCTCCATCCAAATTCACTGACGTGGATGAAATCCATCCACGGATCTTGGGTTAAGAAACCTTGCCATAAAGGACTGATTATCTCTTCTCCATCTGTCCAGAACAAGAAGGAAAAGCCAAAAGTCAATGAGTTCAAGGTCAGGAAGGCTACTGCTGCACGGGCTGGATGCCAGCCTACAGCTAGATTCCAGGAACACAATCTGATGATGCTTGAGACTGGTTCGAATCACGTTCTTGGGAGAACATCAGCTTTAGGCAAAACTCATCCTAAGTACGGTCTGACAGATTTGGTCGGAAGTAGGCGTTCATGGGCCAGTCCCTTGGGTGGATTAGCGCCGGCTATTTGGCCCCTGCTCGGCCAGTGGCCAGGGAAGGGATGACCTTCTAATAACCCCTCCAAGGACTCTATCAGCCTAACCAAGATGGAGAGGAATGACACCAGTATGCCCAGCAGGTAGAGGTTCAGCAAGTACTTCATGGTGGGAAGGGTCTTCCAGTGAACAGCAAAGAGATGGAATTTGTCTTGGGCCACTGGATCCTTCAGACCCTGGAAAAGAAAGGGCAGTGAGAATTAAGAACCACCCTGGAAGTATTGAACAAGGGCTTCCTAATTTTATTAATGTCTCTTTAGTCATACAAAATGGGGTCTACAGATCCCTTCTCAGGATCGTATTTCTGATTAAAATAAAATAAAATGTAGAGGATTATGAAGGAAACCAATTATATTGATTTGGGGTTTTTTTTTGTTTGTTTTGGGGGGGGTTGGGCGGGCATTGGGGGTTAAGTGACTTGCCCAGGGTCACACAGCTAGTAAGTGTCAAGTGTCTGAGGCCAGATTTGAACTCAGGTCCTCCTGAATCCAGGGCCGGTGCTTTATCCACTGTGCCACCTAGCTGCCCCCAATTATATTGAAATAAAGATGTAATTTTTTCCCATACAAATTCATGGACACCCCTGCCAAAAATCTATTAGGGCCCTTTTTTGGATCCCAGATTAATAACCGCAGATGTAGAGGCTGCAGAAAAGACATCAAAGAAAAAGGTTAATCAAGGGGGGGGGGGGCGGGGAGAGAAGCTAACCTTTGCCCCAGGGGCACAAGGACCATTCACATGTCTATTCTCTGGATCTAGTGAGTCTGAATTCAAGGGCTATTTAGATCATAAAGTGAAAAGAGGGCTTGGGAATTTAACAAACTAATAATCCCTTAATCCTCCATTAAAGTCTTATTTCACTGTGACTCATTTGAACATGGAGGTGAACCTAGATTCTGGAAAGGGACCAGTGCTCGAAGGTACTCAAGAGCAGGGACTTGCCATTCTTTGTACCCCTAGCACTTGGCACAGTGCCTGGCATATGTGTTCTTTTTTTTTATGTATAAGGTATTTTATTTTTTCCGTTACATGTAAAGCATATGTGTTCTTAATAAATACTTGTTGGGGCAGCTAAGTGACAAAGCAGATAGAGCCCTGGTCCTGGAGTTGGGAAGACCTGATTTCAGTCAGGCCTCAGATACTATCTGTGTGACCCTGGGTGAGTCATTTAACCCCGACTGCCTATCCCCTCCAATAAAACTAACTAACTAAATAAATGCTTGTTGACTGACTGGTCAATCTGGAAAGGCCCTGGTTATAGATTATTTAGTTAACTGGACTAATTAATAGTCAATATTTATAAAGTGCTTTATGTTTGTTAAAGTGCTTTATATATGTCATCTCATTTGTTTCTTACAATAACACTGTGAGGTAAACAGTACAGGCAATTCTTGTTATTCCCCAATTTTTTTTCTAAAGGGAAGCATAGATTTAGATACTATTCCAATTACTACTCCTACCACCAACACCACAGTACGGCATGGTAAATGATAGAGGGCCTGCCTTGAAACCAGGAAGACCTAGGTTCAAATCTTGCCTGGGACACATACTAGCTAGATGACCCTGGACAAGTCACTTTACTGCTTGGTACGCTAGAAAGCTCTCCAAGACTACAAGTTGCAGAGAATGTCCTCACCTGTCCTCAAAAAAAGGGTGTTTTCTTATCTAAGAGTTCCCTATCTATACTAGGGAAACCACAGGTTGTATCCCTAGCCCCATACCATCTCTTCCTATTTCTATTGCACTGGAAGGTTTGTTTAGAAAGCATTTTCCTCAACAATCCTGAGGTTGGGACTGCATCTTTATACTCCTTTTTGTAGATAAGGAAACTGCAATTCAGAGATATCATGGTTCCTGGTCACATAGCTAATAAGCCTAAGAGTCTGAGAGACTGATAGAGAGACTGAGCTTCACAACTGGAGTACAAATTCAACTATCTAAAACAAAGATGAAATTTGAACTTGGGACAGAGGAGCACCCCCAACCACTCAGTTTTGGGGAGAAGGAGAGAGGCTAACAAATTGATGGCCACTGTTACTAGGGCAGTGATGTAGTAGGAAGGTGGACTTAACAGTAGTTAGGTAAGCTTCTCAAAGCTCCCCACCCCCATTCGACTCATTAAAGCTTTATTTTGGCTCCTGTCCTAGAAAGGCCCTCATTACTACCTCCCTGTATAGCTGCAATGGCCTCAGGCTGGGGCCAATAAGTGGGAGAGGGACTCAGAAAAAGGGAGGGACAGTGGATCTTCCAGAGTGGAACTGAGGCAGGCTGACATGGCAAAAACCTAGGCCTCAATACTAGACCGAATAATGATCAAGAAATCCAAGATTCTCTGGGAGGAAAATTATAACGATGTTTTTAAAAAAGAAAAGAAACAATACAATAAAAATTTGTTAAATTTTTAAAAATCCATTTATAAACTATATTATTTCTTTCCTCCCAGAACTACACAAAAATTCACACAGTAGGAAAATGTCAGCACCAGCATAACTGTAGAAGCCTGAAGCTTCCCCAGCTGGACCAGAAATGGGTACAGACCAAACTCAAATTAATGATTCCCCAAGACAGCAAGAAATAGGACAAAAATCAAAAGACTGAAAAAAGAAAGAGAAGTAAATATGAGACGGTTATAAAAACTAACCAGTAAAACAAGTCAAGAAGAAACTTTAAGAGTCATTGAGTTCCATGAAAAACAAGATTAAAAAAAGATAAAAGCCTGGGCACTTTATTTCAAGGTATATTACTCCTTCCCACCCCCCCACCCCCCAAAATACGGTGGGGGCAGTAGAAACAGGTTTTTTTAATGCACATTTGAAAACTGAAGGAAGATCAGAAGGAAGCACAGATAAGCAGGGCAGCTTTGAAAGTAACATGGGAAGGGGCAGCTAGGTGGTGTAGTGGATAGAGTACCAGCCCTGGAGTCAGGAGGACCTGAGTTCAAATCTGGCCTCAGACACTTGACACTTACTAGCTGTGTGACCCTGGGCAAGTCACTTAACCCTGTTGGCCTCAGTTTCCTCATCTGGAGAATGAGCTAGAGAAAGGAAATGGCAAACCGCTTCAGTATCTTTGCCCAAAAAAACCCCAAAGGGGTCAAAGAAATGTAGGACATGACTGGAAAAAACAACAATAATGATTGAACAACTCTATCACAAAAACTGTCCCCACCCAAATTGCCACCATTCTCTTCCCATGAGCCATGTGACCCTGGAGGAATAACTTGAGATTCTCAGTTTCCTCATCTAACAAATGGAGATAATTATTCCTTTCTCAAAAAAAAAAGGTGGTTGTTTTGAAGATCAAATGATACAGCCTATATAAAAAGTATTTTGGGGGCAGCTAGGTGGCGTAGTGGACAGAGCACCAGCCCTGGATTCAGGAGGACCTGAGTTCAAATTCAGCCTCAGACACTTAACACTTACTAGCTGTGTGACCCTGGGCAACTCACTTAACCTCAACTGCCTCACCAAAAAAAAAAAAAAAAAAAAAAAGCATTTTGCAAGCCTTAAAGGATTTCTGGGGCAGTGGTAAGAGAAGTGGATTGGAAGTCAGAGGACATGGATTCAAGTCTCAGCTCTGCAGTTTACTACTTCTGGAGCCCTAATCATGTATTTCACTCCTCCGGGCTGTGTAAAGTTAGGAGATTGGATTCTAAGGTCCTTCTAGCTTTATATCTATAGAGCACAATTACTGGACATAGTCCAGTTTCTTCCTCTCTCACTCCAAAAAATGTTCTAGTGTCATGTTAGCCCTAATGCATGCACCTCGTGTAACTTAACTTGGCTTCTTCACTCAATCTGGTGGCATGGTCACAATCCATCCACCTGAGGCCTAGCACAATTATTAGATGTCTATGAACCATGAGATGTGGTATGGTAACCTTTCCATAACATTTCCAGGTGTCATCATGGACACAACTAAATTTGGCCTTGATCCAGACATATAGTGGTAAAAAGTGTTAGTAATGTCATAACTGTCTCAATTTTGTATTGCATATGGATGAGTATCCTCTAAAGGGGTGATTCCAATATGCTGTGTGTATATATATAAAGTTTAAACTTGTTTTGTATATTTTGAAGAACTTTCATTGTTTAATTTGAACATTTTGGGGCAATGCTATGCTAAAGATTAATAAAAATCCAGCAGTTCCAGAGACAACCAGAATCCAGGGACAGCCAGAATCCAGACCAGAGTCCAGTTCCCCTGATGACATCTCAACACTCCTTCGAAGACAAGATTTTAAGGACTTTAAATGGACATTTTTGTTTTTCCTTCTGTTAATATATACATCATCTGTAATATGTATTTTCCCTTTCCTATATTGTTATTAGTATATTGTTTGTTAGCACTGGTTATGATATTGTTATTTTTTAAAATGTCTTTATTGTTTATTATTTATTGTTCTATCAAGGAAACACCCCATGTTTCTTGAAGAAACAAAAGGGGGAATGTAAGGAATTAATTGTTATTTGAGGTTTTTAATGCATCGGTGCACACTGGCCTGGGGCTCCGTGGCGCTGGTACCTCATGTCATCACCACTTGCCGATGCCTACATGGGCCTGGCAAAATTGTAATGATTGGAAGCCTAGTGAGGACAGTCATGTGACTGTCAGAGCGGCCATCCAATTGGCTGGGGGCTGGGGGGTTTCTGGGATTGGGGGAGGAAAATTCACCATTCTAGCTGGATGCTGGAAGGCGACAGGAGCTCTGCTGTATATTCTCAGCTGATTCCTGGGCGGTGGTATTTCTTCAGGTTGTATAATTTCCCTTTCTCCATTTTATTTCCTTTCCCTTGATCCTACTGATCCTGTTTGTGTTTGTGGTTTTTTTTAGGTTCGTTCTTGTTAAAATAAATCCTATTCTGTTTTGAGGGAGGCTGCCGGTCTCCTTCCTTGCCCCAATATTATGGCAAGCTGCTTAGCTAACACTCCCCAATTAAAAATTGGTCCCCACATATCTCCGATCCTTTTGCTCATTCTGATAAAGTTCCCACTCCAAGACCTCTTTGTCGTTAAGTCTTCTCTAATCAGTCAGTAAAACATTCTATACCTCTCACATTAATAACAGAAGCAGCTCGATGGTTCAGTGGATAGAGCACTGGACGTGAAATGAGGGAAAACATGAGTTCAAATCCAGCCTCAGACACTTAATTAGCTGTCTGACCACAGACAAGCCACTTAAACAGTCTGCCTCAATTTTCTCAACTGTAAGATGGGGATAATAAGAGCGCCCACCCTGCAGAGATGTTAGGAGGATGAAATGAGATCATATTTGTAAAAAGCTTAGCACAGTGCCTGGCACATGGTAAACACGTCAAATTATGGTTGTTCCCTTCTGTAAGCAGCTAAAATTAGCCTGGGGCACCCCAAATGGGCTGCCCCTCCCCCAGTGCAACTGCTCTCCCCAAAACTGCCCCAGGAGCATAAGCTCCACACCCTGCTCAGAGGGCCTCAGGCTCGACAGGTTTTTCGGCACAGGGGCTTAGTGCCCCGGCCTGCCTTGGGCCTGGCCCTGGGGGTGCCAATGAATTAGCTTGGCGTTCATGGGCAGCAGACTCCAGGTTTCTGAGAGAAAGAAGGATTATATAGCCTGGGGGGTAGAGACGTAGAGGAGGTAGTGAAGAGTAGCAGTGGTGGGTAGAAGGACTGAGAAAGGAGATGGAGAGGGATGCTACCGGAGAAAGGGGCTCCACTGAGTGAAGTGAGGTTGTTCAGTAAGGGGGAGAGGAGAAGGGCAGCAGTTGCAGGGAGGACTGAGAAAGGAGATGCAGCTTGGGGGTTGTAAGCTCAGGCGGAGGGAACGGCAGCCACACCCACAGGCGAGAGGCGAGCGACTGAGATTCCACGGCAGCAGAGAGAAAGTTAAAACGCAGTCAGGTCATATTTTTCTTTGTATTTACCTCTAAGTTTATTCTCATAAATAAACCCTATTTTGTGTTTAATTGAAAAATGGCTTTTGCTTATCAGTCTGGGAGAAGCAGTTGGAGGATTTTTTAAATAGCCCTTACAGACTGGCTTAGGCAGCTAATAGCCAGCTATAGCTTTACCAGCTATAGTTTCACACACAGCCAGCCAACTAGGATTTTACAGATTAGGTAAGCAGTTAATTTTTTTTTTTCATTTCCCTTAATAACAGCTAGCATTTATGTCACTGGATCAGGAAGACTCATCTTCCTTTGTTCAAATCAGGCCTCAGACACTTACTAGCCGTGTGTTCCTTGACAAGTCACTTAACTCTGTTTGCCTCAGGTTCCTCATCTGGAAGAAGTAAAGGAAGGAAGGAAGGAAGACCACAAAGATAATACTGGTCATAGGCTTTAGTTAAAGCCAGTTTAGGTGGTAGACTTTCAAGCAACCTAATAGTAGTAGTTATTTGGGTGCATGAGTGTTGGTTTAGCTAATTAGTAAAATCGATTTCCTTTCTAAGGCTCTAAGAGTCTATCTCCTCTACCATAGTATAGGCTCTGGGAAGGTACAAAACATCTTTTAATCCTTTTATCCTTCAGCAGGACCTAGCAGGTGGATGGTTTTCCAATAAATAACCAGAGCCTTGGAGTCAGGAGGCAGCCTCTAGTTCTCTCAGGGAGATAAATCACCTCCATTTCCCCTGTACAATGGTAATATTATCCCTTCTACCTGGCTTGGGTTCCCATTAAAGACAAAGTCTGAAAAGTACTATAAAAATATGTTCCATTGTAACTACAAAGTCAGTAGCTACCTATAAATATAAATATTGATCAATATCACTTTATCCTTAGAAAACACTTTACTTGGGACAGCTAGGTGGCGCAGTGGATACAGTGCTGGCCCTGGAGTCAGGAGGACCTGAGTTCAAATCTGACCTCAGACACTTAACACTTAAGTAGCTGTGTGACCCTGGACAAGTCACTTAACCTCAATTGTCTCCCCCCCCCAAAAAAAAGAAAAGAAAACACATTACTTGAGACCCCTAACTTGCTAAGCCATTAAGATCAGATAATGTGGGGCAGCTAGGTGTCACAGTGGATGAAGCACCAGCCCTGGATTCAGGGGAACCTGAGTTCAAATCCAGCCTCAAACCCTTGATGCTTACAAGCTGTGTGACCCTGGGCAAGTCACTTAACCCTCATTGCCCAGCAAAAGAAAGAATACCAGACTTAACACCACTAAGCCTAAATTTTATTAGCTGTAAAACAGAGATACCACAATAGTTTGTTATGAAGAAAAAGGTTCATCAAGTGCCATAAAATGTGAATTATTTCCCACTCCTTAAGAGGTTAGGACACAGGGGGCAGCTAGGTGGCACAGTAGATAAAGCACTGGCCCTGGATTCAGGAAGACCTGAGTTCAAATCCCCTCAGATACTAGCTGTGTGGCCTTGGGCAAGTCACTTAACCCCCATAGTCCCGCAAAAAAAAAAAAAAAAGGAAAAAGAGGTTAGGACACAGAAGTTTTGTCGGTTTTTTTTTAATCTATCCCTAATTCCTTTACTAAAACCTAGAGACCCAACAACAGTACAACCCCACTTAAGTCTCCAGAATGGAGATAGTTGAGACCCAACAAACCTCTCCTAATTCTTAAAGCAGCCACCATCGGTTAAAGGAAGAAATCCTAGCTCTTAAATGACATTACATCCAGGCACTATGGGGCTTGCTCCTGGCTAGAGGCAGTCAAGTGGCACAGTTGGCCTGGAGTCAGGAAAACCTGAATTCAAATATAGTTTCTGACACTTACAAGCTGTGTGACCCTGAGCAAGTCACTTTATCTATCGGCCTCGGTTTCCCCAACTGTAAAATGAAAATAATCAAAACAAAAACCTACCACCCACCTCACAGGGTTGTGAAGATCAAATGAGATGATGTTTGTAAAGCTGTTAGCACATAGTAGGGCTTAATAAATCGCTTGTTCCTTTCCCTAAAAAATTTCACCATATGCCTTTTTTTTTAAGGGCAGAAGTTGGCAATTGTTTAAGCAAAAAGCTTTTGGGAACAGAAAGAGACCCCCACCCCCCGCGAGGTGGGAGAGAAGGGTCACGGATTCGGACTCGGAAGCCCGAAGTTCTTTCTCTTACTTATCTATAAAGTGAACAAAGTGGACTAAGTGAGGTTTCCTCGAGCTGTCTTAACTCAACGCACAGGCTGGAGCCCGCGACCACATGGACCTTATCTCCACGTCCTCATCCCCGCTGGGAGTCCTCCGGAAGAAGTAGATAGGCCTTCCCCAGGCAAGCAGCACGGAGAGAAGGGAAGGGTGGTTCCACCAGCCCAAAGCCCATCCCCGAGTCAAGGAGGAGCAGAAGCAGACCCGGGGCGCAGATCGGGAAAACGTGGCTTGGCAAGATGGGGGCGGGGTGGCCGTTCGGTCCCGGCCTGGGCCCCCTGATTTCGCTAGCTGTTAGGTACTTACCGCAAAATGGAAGAGCAACTAGAGATGGGTGACGATCGGAGGTTGCGGGACGTGAGCTCCGATCCAAGGAGTTCCGGCAGCAGCGAACAGTGCCTGCAAGGAATTTCACCGCGTTCCCGACCCAGAACGAAGCAGATTTATAGCTTCCAAGGTCTGGCCGCGCCCCTTAAAGGGACAGCACGGGTTTATAGCTACACTGCTGGTTCGAGCCTAGATGGAGAGGTGTTTGCTAGAGCAGCTAGAAGGAAGGGGCGGGGAGGGGGAGAGAGGAAGGGGAGGAAGCCCCTAGCCCGCGGTCGTTTTTCCTGGGCCACTGAGATTAGATGACTGCCGGGAGGAGGGAGTTTACAGAGAGAGAAAACGGGCGAAAGAGACAAAAACAGAAACTGACAGAAGAGACAGTGACCGAGGGAAGTGGATGAACAGAGTCAGAGATAGAGAGACAGGAGAGACAATGATAGAGGGAGTCAGAGAAACAGAAACAAGAGATGGCGTTCCCTTCCAGTTTAAGGAAATTGAGGCACAGCCTGGCAAGGGGCCTAGTGTGTCTTAACTTAACATCTACTGAAGAAAGAGAAGGGGGTCGAGAAAGGTGTGATCCTTCCGCGCTGATTCCTAAGGAACCCTATTACTCTGCTCGAGTCTATTCTGCTTACTTAGTTAACTTTTTATGTCGTGTTTTAGGGTTTCTAGATCAACTAACGTATAATTCTCGGATCACCCTTCTTCCAAAGCCCAGCTCAGGTCCCAGCCTTACCTTTTTGGAAAGTAAGTCTCTCTGTACCTCCCTGTATCTCTGTCTCTCTCTGTCTGTGTTTCTGTTTCTGTCTGTCTCTCCCCTCCCCCGCCCCCAAATATTCCTCTGGCACTTTCTCCTGGCTTATTCGCCACCACTTTTCATTATACTCTTAGAACCTAAGATTCTAGACTGCTGGCTTTCTCTTCTCTTTACCTTTGTATATCCAGGGCCATGTTTTGGTAAACGTTTGTTGAAATGAATCCCCTCTGAATTGCTCTGACACTTAATCTGGCGTCATGTCAGACCCTTCTTGGCAAAGATGACTGGAGTGGTTTGCCATTTCTTTCTCCAGCTTATTTGACAGATGAGGAAACTGAGGCCGACAGGGTTAAGTGACTGACTCAGGGTCACACAATTGGGAAGTGTCTGAGGCCAGATTTGAACTCAGGAAGATGAGCCTTCCTGATTCTAGGCCCCTCACTGTATCCCACTTCAGGGCCTTGCTACCCCTGATACAGCATTTCCACAATTTTTTCCTGATCATTGGGAGTAGGGATAGCTTTAAAAGCTGGGGAGAAATCAGAAAAAGCTTCATGTAGTACTTGAGATGCGCTTCAAAGGAAACAAGGGATTCTAAGAGGCAGATTGAAGTGGGGAAGTCAAGGTAAGGAGACCTCTCTGAGCTAGATTTAGGTATGGAAAGGACCGTAGAGGTCCTTGAGCCTGATCCAGTCCTTTTTAAGGATAAGGAAACAAGCTCAGAAAGCCTGATTTGCCCAGGCTCACACAGCTAGCCAGTGTCTGAGGCAGAGTTCAAACTGGGTCTTTCTGACTTCTGGTCTCTCACCTCTACCCACACTACACAGTGTTGCCTTTCATCTGTAAAATGCAAAGCTTGAGCTCTGGCCTCCAAGGTCCCTTCCAACTCTGTAAATCTATGATTCCTGCCAGGTTTTCATCAAACCTCTGTCTATAGACTTCCAGTGATGATATTTTCACTACCTCCCACAAAAGGACCATCACCATTTTACAGATAGGGAAACTGAGGCAAACAGGGTTAAGTGACTTGTCAAAGTGACCTGCTTCGGTTTAAGGAATTATTCAGAAGAGTCCAGATTCACACCCCAGTTTTCTGACTCCAAAACCATCATTCTTTTAACTTATGCACTCCCTAGTTACCTTCCTCTGAGGCACCATTGTCTTCTTTTTCTTCTTCTTCTTTTTTTTTTTATGCAGGGCAATGGGGCTTAAGTGATTTGCCCACGGTCACACAGCTAGTAAGTGTCAAGTGTCTCAGGCTGGATTTGAACTCAGTACTCCTGAATCCAGGGCTGGTGCTTTATCCACTGCACCACCTAGCTGCCCCACCATTGTCTTCTAATAAGGCTGAGGGTTCTCCAAAACCCTGCCACTGAAATGGAGGCCCTGGTCTAACCCATAAAGCCAGGAAAGCATCAAATTCTCCCTGGCGCAGGTTGTGTGTCTATAATCTGAGGACCCATCCAGCTGAACTAGGAAAGTTTCAGAGTATCCCCAGTGGGTCTTTCATATATTACTAGGGCCCCGGGATTCTTATCCCTTCTCAGATAATACTAAGATATTTACATAATGATAGAGCCTACATAAACAAACTCTTGGGAGGAGCGTCTTTCATGTTTAAGTGTTTAAAGGGATCCAGAGAGCAAAGAGTTTAAGAACTGCTAGATCCTTAAGGACCTTTCCAGCCTGAGATTTTATGGAACTGCTTGGGAACACATGCAGAGTAGGATAAATCCTAATCTAGAGAATTCATCCAGAAATAAAGCTTGTTTGTTACACTATTCTATGGCTCTGCTCCCACCAGTCCTCAGAAGGGAGGATGCCTGGGAGTATTCATAACTTGGTTTGAGGCTAGTCACTGCAGTAACAGGCCTGGGGGTAGGGAGAATCCCAATTAACTGCTTCTCAACCTTTCCCCTACTTCTCTGTACTCAGTATTATCAGACTGGGGAGGAGGCAGAGAGAGGGGGTTGGGAGATGGAATGAGGGAGAGGAATAGAGCTGAGGGGTTCCAGAAAAGAGGTTGAAGTTTTAGAGCCGATGTTTTCCTACTTTCTCCTGATTTTCCCACTGTTCTCCTCCTCAGCGTCCCTTCTTTGCTCATGGTCAGGCCTAGATTGTGTAATTTAAAATGACAATATTACCTAAGTTAATTTACTTATTGAATTCCATATTAATCAAACTACTTTATTGCTTCTTTATCACTAGCTCTCCAGAGCTAGAAAAAATAATAATAATTGAGTCCATCCAAAGGAACAAAGGTCAAGAATCTTAAGAGAAATAATGAAGTGGAATAGAAAGGATCCTAAAAGAATTCTTTTGCTCCATATCCGCATCTCTCCTTTCGAGTTTTTGAGGTCCTATTATGTATATGGGGACATTTTTTAAAATATAGGTGACATTTATAAGTATATATTCTTTTTTTGTGTGTGAGGCAATTGGGGTTAAGTGACTTGCCCAGGGTCACACAGCTAGTAAGTGTCCTGACTCCAAGGCCGGTGCTCTATCCACTGCGCCACCTAGCTGCCCCCTATATTCTTTTTATAAGAAGACATCTTCCTGAGTTCAAATCTGGTCTCAGACACTTCCTAGCTGTTCGACCCTGAGGGAGTCACTTAACACTATTTGTCTCAGTTTCCTCATCTGTAAAATGAGCTGGAGGAGGAAACGGTAAACCAGTCTGGTATCTTTGCCAAGAAAACCCCCAAATGGAGTCATGAAGAGTTGACATGATTGAAACGACTAAACAACAAATTCTTTTTACTGTTTAAACTTCCTCCCTTTCCCTAGTATCCTCAAAAACCATCCCATGTAACAAAGAATTTTTCTTTAAGAACAAAAGGAAGAGAAAAAGAAGCTGAAAACTGGACTTCCCAAAGTCCAGGGGAAGGGGACACAAAGGGAGGAAACTTCTTTGCACATCTCTTCTCCCATCCATCACAATGAGATTTGTAAATTCTTTGAGGATGGGATGTCTTTTGCCTCTTTTTGAACCCTCTGTACTTAGTGAAGTAGCCGAGCTGGATTTGATTGATCAAATTGATTATGAGGTGTCCCAAAAGAATGAAAAGACTCACTGACTCAGTTTCCTAAGTTCAATGAGAATACTGTGAGGCCACAGGGAGAATGCCATAGGAGAAAAGAAAAGGTATCTCAAATAGGGGGAAGAAAGATAGTTATATTTATAGTAAGAAAAAGTAGGTTATCTCCTCATTATCCTAATCTCCTCCTTAAGGAGGTAGAGGAGAAGGCTTATCCTAATTTGGAATTCTTGGGGTCCTAAGACAAACACCCCCCCCCGTGGGTACTTTTTTTCCTTTGAGGTGTGTTTTTGGGGTTTACGAGTCATAAGATGAACCTAAGGACACGTTTGTCCTTTTCTGTCCATGTTCATAAAGACATACTTAAACTTGTCAAAGCCAGAGGGTCTCTGTGTTTTTGGTATCTCTACTTTAAGATCTGGTTTCTAGGTCTCCTGTCATCTAGGAATATTAATGGTTAATGGTTCCTTGATAGCTTCCCTAAGCTTCTGGTTGATAGGGACTTGAACCCTCTTGGTTACAGTACTGTTGATATGAACACAAACCTTAATTTCTCTGTTAACCCTTTTAGGTACTATTGATCTTAGGTTATCTGTTAACTCCTTTTAGTTACAGTTGATAGTTTATCTATTAGCCCCTTTTAGAGCTTGACATCTTAGGTTGTCTGTTAACCCTTTTTAGTCTCCTCCATCACTTAGCACAGTGCCTAGCACCTACTAGGAGCTTAATAAATATTTATTGAATGACACAGTTAAATGAATATCTGAGTCAAGATTCTAACCCAGATCTTCTTGACTCCAAGTCCAGCCAAGTCTTGCCTACTTCACAAAGTCTTGTCTACTGGGCTACCTAGCTGTCCAGGTACAGTGGGGAAAGCACTGGAGTTAGATATTGTTGAGTCATTTCAGTCCTGTCTCACTCTTCATGATCCCTTCTGGGGTTTTCTATTTTCTTCTCCAGCTCATTTGACAGATAAGGAAGCTGAGGCAAACAGGGTTAAGTGACTTGTCCAGGATCACACAGCTAGTAAGTATCTGAGGCTAGATTTGAACTCAGGAAGAGGAGTCTTCCTGACTAGAGTCAGATGACCCAACTTCAAATCCTTACTCTGTTGTGGAAATGTAGTGGGACCCCAAGAAACCTAAAGATTCCAACCCCCAAGGCCAAGAAAAAACAACTCTGTCTCCTATCTCAGGAATAAGATGTGGCAGAGCAGGAGCCTGGTACACTGATTCGCAATGCCAAGGTCTGTACAGGTCATGCAGGATATGGATGGATGCTGCATACTGATACCCCATTATTCAAAGATCCCCTCCCAGTTATCTGGCCCTTTCCAGTTTTTTTCATTTCCTCTTGCTTTGTAATTTGTTTTGTAAACATACAATAGACCCGGTCTTCTCTTACTCCAGGGGGACAGTTTTCTATAGTGATCTGTCCTCCAACCATATATTCCTCTCTCCTAATAAATCTTTTTCTTTTACAAGATTCGTGATGAGCCTCCAATTCTTTGGGTGAGCTAGTCCCCCGAGCCAGGTTGCAAGTCCCCCCAACAACTCTACCTGATGCCAAGATTCTTTTTTTTAGTGTTTTTTTTTTAAGTGAGACAATTAGGGTTAAGTGACTTGCCCAGGGTCACACAGCTAGTAATTGTTAAGTGTCTGAGGCCAGATTTGAACTCAGGTCCTCCTGACTCCAGGGCCAGTGCGCTATCCACTGCGCCACCTAGCTGCCCCTGATGCCAAGATTCTAAAGCAGCATATACATTTCAAATTGGCTTGTACAGACACTAAGTTAATTGCTTTACTAGTTTAGAACAGGGAGAGAGTACTGTGGGATAGAGTAGTCAGGGAAGGGCTTCATGCAGTACGTGCCATTTAAGCTGGGCTAAATATACCCAAGCAGTCCCTATAGTACAAGGGAATTGCTGAGGGGGAAGGGGGGGGGGGGAAGGGAGGAAGAGGGGGAATGGTACATTTGTGTATTCCAGGGGCAGATTACAGGATGAGGGCAAAAGATAGACATAGGGGACCTTCATTCAAGTTTTACTTAGGCATGTGGGCATAAACTGTCAGATTTCATCTAGGGAAGTGGACATAAACTTTCCACCTCTGGCAACGAATTTCCCCAAAGAAAAACAGAACCCTATTATATATCATCATGGCACAGTGCAAAGACTCTCAGATGTAGGGAGACCTCCACCTGGAATCCTGCTTGTCACTGACTCCCCCCTGACCCTACACACCAGGACAAATCATCACTTTCCTGGGCCCCACTTTCCTAATCTGTAAAAATGGGAGGGATTGGAGCAATCTGCTGACTTCTAAAATCCCCATCAGCTCTAAAGCTAGGATCCGATGATTTGAATTAGTCTAATAAGCAAAGCAGCCTGCCTGTCCAACAGCCGACTTCACGTTATCTCCAAAGCCCTACTCTCAGACACACCTCCCCATGCTCCTTGTCCCAGAAACAGGGACGAGCCTCAGGCAAAACTGAAGTAACCTCACTGACTCACAGTCCTCCCTTAGTTCTGCCGAACTCAAGGTACCCTAACCTGTCCCAGGGTTGTCCCATTCCTTTAGGGCCTTACTGAGTGTAATGAAGAATATCAGTTTTAAAGCTTTAAGACCTTGAGAGAAAATGTGGTATCTCCTTTGAATCTCAGAGACACCTCTTGAGGTAGAGATACAGATACTTTGGTGACATAGGTTTGGTGAACATAGGTTCAAATCCCAGCCCTGTAACCTATGTGACTTTTAGCAAGTTAATATACCTCTCTGGGCCTCAGTTTCCTCCTCATCCTATAAAATGAGAGGCTAGGAACTCTCTGATTCTTCTGGCTCTTAAATGATTTCTTGTTCCATAGGTGAGAAAACTCAGGTGGAGAGAAGCTAAGTGATTCGTGTAGGGTCACACAATTAATAAATAGGGATTCAAACCCAAGACATCTGACTTGACACCATATCTGACTATGTCAACTATCAACCTGTGTGATCTTGGACAAGTCACTTCATTTTAGTAAGTTAGTAAATTTAGTAAATGTCCCCTTCTAGATCACAAAGGGCTGGTGAAGTGGATAGAGTGCCTGGCCTGGAGTCAGGAAGATTCATTTTCTTGAATTCAAATCTGGCCTCAGACACTGACCTTAAGGAAGTCACTTAACCCTGTTTGCCTCAGTTTCCTCTTCTGTAAAATGAGCTGGAGAAAGAAATGGCAAACTGCTCCGTTATCTTTGCCAAGAAAACCCCAAACGGGATCATGAAGAGTCTGAACAACAACAAAACACGTGAAGGGGTTGGCAAGGTGGGTCCCAAATTCCCTCACTTCATTGTAGAGGTGAGGCACTCTGGGTGTGGAATGCTGACTTATGCTGACACTGTTGATATGTTGGTTAGTTTTGCGGAATTACTGGTTTTCTCTTTTTAAATCTTTGTTATGTCAGATGCACACTGGTTATATAAGGATATAATGTGTATATATATGTGTGTGTGTGTATACATATGAGAAAGTGTTCACTTTCATGAGCTAGAGCATATATAAAAACAAAAAGCATTAATAGAAGTAAGGTAATTTTTTATTAAACCTGAAGGGGTTGGAGTAGACAATCTCTAATCTTTCCAGCTCTGACTTTCTTTGGTTCTACTTTATAGGGTGCTAGCTAGTTAATCTGACAACCAATCTGTATTACAGTTTATCTTGTGCTTATTTGAGAAGTAAGTTATTCCTTCTTTCCCTTTATCACCTCAAGTCATTTTATTCCTGCTTTCTGAAGACTCTAAAATTAGCCTCACCTGAGATGTTCCTCCATTTGCACCCTCTCTACCACACTATAATTGCCTCAGATGACTGGGGAGAGATCCAAGATTTGGTAACTGGAAGGCAACTCAGAAGACTACAGAGATCTTTCTAATCAATCGTACTGGCTTATCGTGGTCTATGAGACTCTCCCCAGCTGGGGACAAATGAGAGGCATAAACTAGTAGGGGAATTGCTCAGTTAGATTTCTACCTGGTCTGCTTCAGCGTCAACTGAGTATGAGTCAGAGGCATGGTCACTGATGATACTAACTTACCAGCACTGTTTTCGGGTAAATCATGCCCTCCCTGGGTCAAATAGGTTACGTGACTACTCTATAGACCTGGAGATGAGATGAGGGACTCACAAATTTTCCTTTGAGCTCTGTCCCTGACTCATAGTGTGGCTCTGAGATGATCTCTCGATTAGCCATGACCAGGTATTTTTGTTTTTCATAGTTGTTTTGCTTTGCTTCATTTTTTTTTTGGAGGTATATCAGAAAGCACATTTGAAATAAGAGTTCCTGGATTCAAATCTAGACCTTGCCACTTATTCCCTGTGTGACACTGGGCAAGCTCCCTTCACCTCTCTGGGCCTCAGTTTCTTCATGTATAAAATGAGAAGGTTGCACTAGATCATCACTATCTTTAGTTACTTCCAGTTCTAAATCCTTAGATGCCATCACCTTTGAGGGAAAGGGTCTTCTTGGGTGTGCCAGCCATGTAGAGAACGGGGAGGGGGGGAGGGGGGAATGAGGAAACAGGGGCTGCCCTCTGGTGTGAGATGGGTGGGGGAGTTCACAAGGACACCCTTTGTTTCCTGAATGATTCACTAGAGGACACTAACCCTACCTAGACTTCCTGAAGAGTCACAGGCCCTGACACAGTCTCTTACTTAGAAACTCCTAGTGTCCCATGAACTTGAACTTAATAAATACAAGAAGAGCCACAGACCTAGACCACAGAACAACCCCAGGCATTAATTTATAGAGTAACAGAGCCACATCTATAGTAAGAGTCCCACCTATACAGTCATCCACAAGCACAGAGACATTCCTAACAACAATTACAAAACCAACCACATGAATAAACATAGCATTTTAGGGCTTATAAGGTACTTTTCTCACAACTCTGTAGAGCAGGTATTTTAAGTGTTATTATCCCCCTCATAGATGAGGAAACTAGGGTTCTGGAGATGAAGAAATTTGCCCATTGCCACACAGTTGTGTTGGACCTGGGACCCAAACGCAGGAAGTAATTATTTTCTGTCTTTTTTTTTTTTAAAGTATAAGGGCCCCTTTGCTAAAATTTAAAAAAAAAAGGAGGAAGAGGTAGACTTGCACATGACAGTATTTATACTTTTATTGGGAAAGTACACAATGACAAAATGCTGCTTTGAATTCAGCAATGCTTCTAAAGGAAATAGTATGTATTCTATTAATTAACTATTATGTTATGTGAATTTATTGTATTTATTATAATATTGTATTTTTAATAATATTTGTATTTTATTAACAATAACAACATCTATATATATTTGAAAAATAGTTATAGACATGTGCTTGAGAGATATTATTTGGTTAGTAGACATCAAGAATGTTTGCTTATTGGGGCAGTTGGTGGTGCAGTGGATAAAGCAGTAGCTCTGGATTCAGAAGGACCTGAGTTCAAATCCAGCCTCAGACACCTGACACTCACTAGCTGTGTGACCCTGGGAAAGTCACTTAATCCTCATTGTCTTGCAAAAAAAAAAAAAGTTCCTCCTAAGAATGTTTGCTTATTTATTATACTGTCATTTAATGAGAGATTTCCCTTCATAGTAATTCTGTAGCTGCCCAAGGATTGGGAGCCACAGTATTCCAATAATGTACATAAAAGAAGAGGTTGAACGAGATAACCTCCCAAACCTCTTCTAGCTGTTAATCGATGACAGATTATGTCATGCCCTTAGCCGCACCTGTACAAAGAGGCCCAAAGGAAAAACAGCCTATACTTTATCCAGGGGATCAGGCCCATTGGCCTCTCTACCGCTGCTGCTCTTGCAATGACAAAGGCTGGAGAACTTGCTGGGGGAAAGAGAAGTCAGGTTCTTTCTTCAAGACTGGATGCTCATTCTCCTTCAGAATCTTCCCCTCCATACAGCAGCTCCTTCTTTTCTTGTCTAGGGAGAGGAGGTAAGCAGGTCACCCCTAACCCTTAGATCTTCTTGTCTTCAAAACTGAGCCACAGAGTTGGGCAGTTGGAGTGTTTGGGCCTCAGCTATTTAAGGGCAGAGATCTTTTCCAACATGGAGGCTGAGTTGGGGTTGGGGCTGGGGAAAAGAAGAGTCAGAAGTGAATGTTCTTATAAGAATAAACAGAGACTCGAATTTCTGAATCTCCAAAGAGAACCTCCTACCTTTGTTCCAAGATTGAATGAGGCCAACCTCCCGTGTCTTTTTGACACTCAGCTGTCATCCACAAATGTTCAGTGAGCATTGTTGTAGAGGGATATCGAACTTGTATGATTTGGGAGAGAGGCCTTTCCTGTCCCTATTCTCAAGTTCAAGGTTTATTACAAATAAATGAAGAGAAAGCATATAATATTTCAACTATAAATGATAATGTATCTTTTGGGGGAAATAAATGATATTTTAAATAAAAACGGAAATTTTATTTGTTGACCAAAAAAACCAAAAACCAAACCCCAAACAAATACATGAAGAGACAAGATAGAAAGCCAAAAAAAAATCTTAGGACTGGAAGAGACCTTAGATTATTTAGTTCAGTCTTATCATTTTATAGAGATCAATGAAGATTTAACACAGTAGATAAATCATTGAACAAAACAGGTCCTAGTTTACAATTATGACTGTAAAAAATCATAAATATAAGTCAAGCGTGATTATACTATTCTGGTTCTATGTGTCCCACAAAGCTGTAATCAGTCTACAAACATGAGGTGAGTAAAACAAAGTCTTCTTCCTCATGTCCTTCCAAGACTCTATGTTCAAATTGCACTTTGCTATTAGAGAATGATAGATTGACCATGGGCAGTAGACAAAGAAGTTACTGTCCCCTGGGATTAAAGACCAGGAGAACAGGTAGGATGGTGACTCTGTTGTCAGTACGGAAGAGGAGGATTCAGGTGGCATCACATGACTGTGGCATTTTCTATTCCATAGCTTCCAGCTTGTTCTTGTGGTTCAGCGGCTTCCATTGTGTCCGACTCTTCTTGACCCCATTTGGAGTCTTCTTGGTAGAGATCCCGGAGTGGTTTGCCATTTCCTTCTCCAGCTCATTTTACAGATGAGGAAACTGAGGCAAACAGGGTTCAATGACTTGTCCAGGGTCACATAGCTAGCAAGTATCTGAGGCTAGATTTGAATTCATCTTCTGACTCCAGGCCTCACACTTTATCCACTGTGCCACCTGGCTGTCCAGCCTGTACTTAACTAGGTAATATTTTGCCTTCATGGAAAACAGAATAGGCTGGATGGCAAACAGTGTCATTTGAAAAGCAATTTACTCAAAGGGATGCCCATCAATTGAGGAATGGCTAAGCAAGCTGTGTTATCTGATGGTGATGGAATGTTATTGTGCTATAAGAAATGACAAGCAGGATGACTTCAGAAAGGCCTGGAAAGACTTGTATGAACTGATGTATAGTGAAGTAAGGAGAACCAAGAGAACATTGTGCACTGAGACAGCAATATTGTTTGATAAAGAATGGTGAATGACCTGACTATTCTCAACAATACAATCATCCAAGACAATCCCAAAGGACTATACTATCCATTTTCAAAGAAAGAACTGATATTGATAGAACACAGAATAAGGCGTGCTATTTTTCACTTTCATGTTCTTTCTTTTATTCAAGTTTTCTTGTACAAAATGCCAAATATGGTCATGTTTTACATAATCATATATGTATAACCCATATATGATTGTTTGCCATCTCAGGGAGCGGGGAGGGGAAGGAGGGAAGGAGGGATAAAAATTGGAACCCAAAACTATAAATAAAAATGTTTATTACTTTAAAAAAAGCAATTTATTTCTCTGGACCTCAACTGTCTCACTTGTAAAATGGGAACAATAATATTTTTATTACCTTCTTCACAGAGCTGTTGTAAGAAAAGCACTTATAGGGGCAGCTAGGTGGCACAGCGGATAGAGCACCAGCCCTGGAGTCAGGAGGACCTGAGTTCAAATCCGACCTCAGACACTTGACACTTGCTAGCTGTGTGACCTTAGGCAAGTCACTTAACCCCAACTGCCTCACTTAAAAAAAAAACCAAAGCACTTATAAATCTCAAAGGGCTATAGAAGTGTGACTTATTACGACTTCTACTAATATCTTCTTTACTCTCTGAAATTCCCATCATTAGAAACAAACCACTGAATTATGGCCTTGCTTCCAGAAAGCCCCTGTTAAATGGCACAGCTAGCTGTGTGACTCTGGGCAAGTCACTCAACATATATAGAGCAGTGAGCCTGTAGTAAGGAAGATCTAACTTCAGATCTGTCCTCAGACACTTAGTAGTTTTGTATGACCAGGGCAAATCATTTGACCTTTGTTTGCCTTAATCCACTGGAAAAGGAAATGGCAAATCACTCCAGTATCTTTGCCAAGAAAAACTCTTGGGCAGCATAAGTAAGGTCCACCGGGTCACAAAGCATTGGACATGACTGAACAATGACAATGAAATTACACACAAGTGAATCAGGAAGTAAAAGATGGACTAATCTATTTTCCCTATTGATATATCATTCGTTTGACACCTTGAGAATTGTGTCTTTCAAAAATAGAGGCCTGAGGATAGCTAGGTGGCGCAGTGGATAGAGCACCAGCCCTGGATTCAGGAGGACCTGAGTTCAAATCCGGCCTCAGACACTTGACACTTCCTAGCTGTGTGACCCTGGGCAAGTCACTTGCCCCACCAAAAAAGAAAGAAAGAAAGAGTAAATGCTTATTAATTGGTCAATCAGTTGGTTGGTTGAAGCCAGCTCTTCTGATTCCAAAACTAGCAATCTTCCCACAGTTCCTTTAAGTCTGCTAGGGGTTTGGGGGCTTGCTGGAGACCAGATTCACCTACTCCTCAATCTGGGCTGGGGGAAGGCTGATCTGGCACAATCTAGCAAAGCAATGGGAGCTTTGGCTCTTAGACACACCCTCCCTTCCCTTTCCCCTTCCCTCATCACATAGGCAGAGATTCCAGTGTGGGGCCCATAGGAAGTTGGTTGATTTGAAATCCATTCAGACTTGCACATCTGGTGCTTTTTCCTCTCCCCCAACTCCGAGGGGAGTCAGTACTTAGTTGATTTCAGGGTGAGGGGAAGAGTCTTCAAATACTGCCCCGCCCATTCCTCCTCCCCTTTCTCTTTTCCCCGCTACCCTTCCCACCTAATTGGAGGCAGGACCAACATTAGTTTTTGTACATTTTATTCTCACCCCCACCGTTTCAGGGGCTGGACAGAGTTAAGTCCAGGATTGGCACATGTGTGTGTGTATGTGTGTGTTCTGACTGACGTGCGCTGATGCTGACTCAGAGTCAGCCTGTAGTCCCGGAAACCTTGGAGGAACGTGCAGACCGTGCAGCCTCAGGGTTCCTGGGGTTGTGCCCACATTTTCACCTTTGGCCTCCTTTCTTCTGTATTTCTTATCAATCTGACCACTAAAGCCTGTGGAATGCTGAGGTCCTGAGGCTGGTTTTCCAGCACCTTACACCCCATTATACACTTTATTTGATTAACACCATCCTCCTTGCTCTCCATCTCCAGACTTCAGGCATTTTTGCTGGCTGGTCTGCCATGGCTGGACTTCTTTCCTCATGATCTCTGCCTCCTCCTGCCTTCCCTAAACTTCAAGTCTCAGCTAAAATCCTCTCTTCTACAGGAAGCCTTTCCCAAACCCCTTAATTTGAGTGTCTTCCCTTTATTGAGCATTTCCAATTTATCCTGCTGATAACCTGTTTGTCCATGGTTGTTTGTATGCTGTCTCCCTTATTAGACTCCCTGAGAAGGGGTACTGCCTTTCTCTGGATTCCCAACACTTGGAACAGTGCCTGGCACATAGTAGGCACTTAATGTTTGTTGACTGTTGTACAGTAAATGTTGTACTCCACAATGACTCTCCCAAAATACCTTCCCTTTTAGGTACAATGTTTAACTTATGTTAACCTGAAAATTAATGAAACAATCAACATAGGAGAAATAAGGTCTTTAATCGGGGCAGAGGAGCTATAATTTGGAGTATCACAAAGCAAGATGCTAGGAATATCCAAAGATGGGGACTGAGGACAGGGCCCATATGGGGCAACAGAACAGAGGGGTCATGAGACTGCTCTTGGGAAACGTAAGTTTCTCACAGACAGAAATTACTTAATATAAATGAACCTTTTTACATAATAACCTAAAGTCCAGGAAGTAAGCTTAGGAATCTTTGGGAGGGGAGAGTTTGTTTGGGGGAGATCCATAAGTCAATCAAGAGTCTGGAATTGACAAAGATTGGTCAGCCCCAAGTGATTCATTGGCCTGAGAATGAGGGAATAGGTGAGGATCAGTCAATTCTCAGTAAATTGTGGTTATCACTTAGTACTGGCTTAACCCTACTCAGAAGAAGGGTCTTTTTTTTTTTTCAGTGGTGTCCAACTCCCCATGGCCCTTTTTGGGATCTTCTTGGTGTTGGGGGGACTTTTGACCTGGATCAGAGGGCTAGCTCACCCAAAGAATTGAAGTCTCATCACAAATCTTGTAAAATAAAAAGAGATTAGGAGAGAGGAATATATGGGGGAGGGAGTACATATATTTCACTATAGAAAACTCCCACTGGAATAAGAGAAGACCTGGTCTTTTGTATGTTTACAAAACAAAGGGGAGGGAAGGATAAGATGTCTGTAAGGGTGATGTAGGAGGTAAAAAGGGGTTAACAGAAAAACCTAAGATCCAAGCTTTAATTCAGATATTAGCTCTAAAAGGGAGTCAGACCCCAGTTAATGGATAACTTTTACTAGGTTCTTGTACCCACAGAAATCAGTGCCCATAACAGAAGAGAGGGAGAGAGGCCATGATGACCTTAGACTAAATGACAACAGTATAGAAATTCTAATGAAAAATGGAGATATTTTGAAACTAGCCATGGGAAACAGAAAGAGACATGCGTAGAAAAGACCAAATTTGTCCCCAGATTCACCTTATGACGAGTAAACCCCCAAAACACACCTCTGCTGAAAAAGGTACCCACCTCGGGGGTTGGCTTAGGACCCCAGGAATTCCAAATTAGGATAAACCCTCTCCTGAAACACCCCTAGGTGGAGAATATTATAATGAGAAGGACAGGCCCTTCCCTGTACCTCCCCAAGGTGGAGATTATTATAATGAGACTGATAATCAATTTATCCATACTATAAATATAACAGTCTTTCCTTTCCTTATTGGAGACCTTTCCAATATTCTGGTTCTCTCCCTGTGGTATTACAATAAAACTTGGGAAACTGAGTCACTGAGTCTTATAATTCTTTTGGGATGACTCATGATCAATTGGACCCCAAATTCCAGCCCACATCATTGGGATCTTTGAATAATGGCGTAACAGTAGGATATGCAGCATCCATCCACATCCTGCATTTCACCTTATGGACCTTGGCATTGATCAGCAACACCTATTCCTGAGGTGGGAGACAGCTGCCCCTCCCCAAGGGAAAGTTTAAGGATTCCTTGGGGGTTGGGGTCCCTCATCCCACAACATTGGCAAAGATACTGGAGTGGTTTATTGACTGACTGGGTGACAAACCCCATTTCACTCTGGAAGGAAGCCATTCTCTTCCCTGGCCGTAGCTCAGCAAGTCAGTGGGTGTGTGTACGTCTGTGTGTATCTTGGCCTTTTCTTTTGTAGTCGGGGTGCCTAGGTCATAAAGTCCAGTCTGTGGAACTGGGGAGAGCTGTTGGCCTGCCCTGTCTTTCAGAGGCTTAGTCTGGTTTCAGCCTTTTCTGTTCTGGTTAAATTGTTCTGGGTTGGGGCTACCTTGGGAGGACTAGGAAGGTTCCAGTGGTTGATGACTGAACTACACCTCTTGGCTCTTTGGTGCTCCAGACCCCTGGAAATGGAAGACTCAGAACCAATCTGACCTCCTTGTGACCAGAGATGTTATACCTGTGTGTGTGTCTGACTGTGTGTTTATGTGTCTGGGTCAAACTGGACATTCGTCTAAGTGTGTTGAAGTAATTACTTTCTGGATAAGCCCGCCTAAAGTATGTCTTCTATAGTCTCAGCCTTAGAGTAGGAGGAAGTAGGTGAAAGGTTGAGGTTACTAAATTCAGTCCTCACCCTGCCCAGCCCAACCTCACCAAAGAATGAATTAACCCCAGGGGAAGGGAAGGGGAGTGCCTGACATTTACAAGTTCTGTTTTCCACTCTGCCTCTGGGGGCAGCATCTTGCTTCTTGCACAGAATTTGCTAGGGGAATTTGCTAGGTACAATGGACAGAGTTGACCTCAGATGACTTCTGATTCGTGCTGGCTGTGTGACCCTGGGTAAGTCACTTAACCTCAGTGCTCTAAGACCAGAAGGTACAAAGAAGATTCCAAATTGCATTACTAAAGAAAGTTTACTCACCTGGGACTTCTGTGGTCCAGTCCCCATCTCTATGATGTGACTAATGAAACTATTAAAAACTATTAAAAAACTAGAGAATATTCTATAATGACTCTTCCAAAATACATTCACTTTTAGGTACGACTTTTAACTTAGTACAGGCTTAGCCCTGCTCAAAAGAAATTATAAGCTTTTCCTAGCAGGAATCAGGGAAGGGGTAGAAGAAAAGCTGACATCTATTCCAGAATCTCTTCTGAACTGTGTAGCAATTTTGTTTGTGATGGCAAAGAACTGGAAACTAGGGGGCTGCCCATCAATTGGAGAATTGCTGAGCAGATTATGGTATATGAATGTAATGGAATATTAATGTGCTATAAGAAATGATGAAAGGGATGGTTTCAGAGAAACCTGGGAAGATCATGTGAACAGATGAAGAGTGATTGAACAAGAACTGGAGAACAATTTACAAAATAATCACATTGTAAAGACAAACAACATTCAAAGATGTAAGAACACTAATTACTGCTACCCACCTCCTCACAGAGAGGCAAAGGACTCAGTAGGGTGCACCATGAGACATATATTTTTAGACATGGCCAATATGGGAATTAGGGTTTTTTGCCTATGCATATTTTTTGCAAGGGTTTTATGATTTTTTTGAAATATGTGTGAGGGAAAGGGGAAAGTATATAAAAGAAATTGCTTAAATGAAAAAATGAAATTAAACCTCAAAAAAGAAAAGCTGAACTATGATATCATTATTTTTCTGATAATCTATCAACAAAATGCCCATTTTTATTTAAAAAAACTAATGAAAGAAAAGAATAAAAGACTATGCAATAGCCAAATTAGATTATTCCAAACCCTCCAAAAGCATGCTTTCTCACCTTGGTGCCTTTGCTTCATTCCACCTTCTTTTGAAAGTCTCTTCCTTACTGAGAACCAGGTGGTAGGCTTGAGTAGAAGTGGCCTAGGTGGGGGAGGGGCACAGGCTCATCAGAGGTAACAACCACAACACACAAAGCTGGTTGATTGGAAAGTTGATCTGGGGTCATCTAGGACCAGGAAACAGGCCGGGCGAGGGAAGAACCTGATTCTCCTTAAATCATACCACCTGGGACTTCTTAAGCTTGGGATACTGCAGCCTAGAAACGGTGCCCCACTTTAAGGAGCTAAAAATCAAGTAAAAGAAAGGCAAGATGAGCCAACAGAGAAAGGTGAAGACCTTAGAAAGTTTCTTCAGTAACAAGGAAGACCAAGGGTCACCCTCAGAGGAAGATGTCAACATCAGGGCCCCTATATCTAAAGCTTCCAAGAAAAATATTAATTGGTCTCAGGCCATAGAGGTGCTCAAAAAAGACTTTGAAGATAAAATTAGAGAGGTAGAGGAAAAAATGGAAAGAGAAATGAGGGTTGTGCAGTAAAGACAAGAGAAAAAAGTCAACAGCTTGAAAAGTCAAATGGAAAAGGAGGTACAAAAGCTCTCTGATGAAAATAATTGCCTAAGAATGAGGATTGAACAAATGGAAGCTAGTGACTTTATGAGAAACTGAGACACAATAAAGCAAATCCAAATGAATAAAAAAATAGAGGGCAATGTGAAATGTCTTCTGGGAAAAACTGCTAACCTGGAAAATAGGTCCAGGAGAGACAATTTGAAAATTATTGGGCTACCTGAAAACCATGATCAAGGAAAGAGCTTAGACACCATCTTCCAAGATATTCTCAGGGAAAATTGCCCTGAAATTCTAGAAGAAGAAACTAAAATAGAAATTGAAAGAATCCACTGATCACCTCCAGAAAGAGATCCCAAAAAGAAAACTCCTAGGAATATTATAGCCAAATTCCAGAGCTCTCAGGTCAAGGAGAAAATATTGCAAGCTGCCAAAAAGAAAGAATTCAAGTACTGTGGAGCCCCAGTCAGGATAACACAAGATCTAGCAGCTTCTACATTAAAGGACCAGAGGGCATGGAATATGATATTCCAGAGAGCAAAGGAAATGGGATTACAACCAAGAATCACCTACCCAGCAAAACTCAGCATTATTTTTCAGCAAAAAAAAATGGGACTTTAATGAAAAAGAAGACTTTCAGATATTTGTGATGAAAAGACCTGAACTGAATGGCAAATTTGACCTTCAAATACAAGACCCTAGAGAACCATAAAAAAACTGGAGCTGGGGGACATACCTGGGGTCATACAATGGGCGACTGTCTTGTGTCTGAGGCTGGGTTTTGGCTGGGATCCCCGTGGGTCCAGGGGTGATGATTTGTCCAGTGTCACTTAGCTAGGTGATGACATCTATATGGTTAAATTAAGGGGTGAAGGGAATTCACTAAGGGAGGGGGAAGGGCAGAGGTGAAATCCTACATGAAAGAAACAGGAAAAGGCTTATGGAGTGGAGGAAGAGATGGGAGAGGAGCAGGGCAGTAAATGAATTTTACACTCTATCAGAAAAGGCTCATCAGAGCTGCCTCAAGGAGGGTCTAACAGACACACCCAACTGGGTAGAGTAATCTATTTAATCTGGGCAGTAAATGAGCCTAACACTCATCAGAACTGGCTCAAAGACTTCAATTTCATTAGAATTAGCTCAAGGAGAGAATAATGTACACATTCAATTGGATGGAGTAATCTCTCTAACCCTGCAGGAAAATAGGAGGGGAAGGGGATAAAGAGAGAGGGGTAAAAGAAGGAAGGGCAGAGTGGGGGAGGGGACAGACAGAAGCAAATCCCTTTTGAAGAGTGATAGGATGAAAGAAGATGGATAATAGAATCAATATCATGGGGAAGGGAAGAGGATGGAAGGGAAACAGGTAACAATAGTAATCATGAAAAAGAGAAAAGGGGGAAAATTGTACAAAAAATATTTATAGCAACTCTTGGTGGAGGCTAAGAATTGAGAATCAAGGGAATGTCCATCAATTGAGGAATGATGGAAAAAGCTGTGTTATATGATTGTAGTGGAATGGACTTGTGCTACAGGAAATGACAAACAGGATGATCCCTGAAAAACCTTGAAAGACTAATGAACATAGATGTACGGTGAAGTGAGCAGAGCTGGGAGGACATTGTGCATAGTGACAGCAGTATTGTTCAGTGAGTAATTGTGAATGACTTAGCTACTCTCAGCAGTACAATGATCCAGGACAATCCCAAGGAACTAATGAAGAAGCATATTGTGCACTGCTTTAGAAAGAACTGATAAAAAGAACACTTGTGGATTGTACATATATAACCTGATTGCGATCTTGTGGAGGGGGGAGGAAAGGGAGGGAGGGAGGGAGAAAAATTTGGAACTCTAAATCTTAAGAATCCCTTATGTAGAGGGGGTTTTGGGGTGTGGAATAAGGGACACAGGAGATCTTAGGTTGGGGAGCATTGTATTTCCTACTAAAGTCAGAGGCCAGGACACCCGCTAAGAGAGAATATGGTAGGAGTGGCTTTAGGGAGCTATGAGAGAAAAGAAAAAGTTTGGAACAGCCATTTAAGAAATCAATCATATAAGTGTATCAATATACATACACATAAATATATATGTTGTACAAAAAAAAAAAAAAGAAAATCTCTTCTTGTAACTTCAATTGGAAGTTAAGTTTCCTTTCCCTGCCTATTTCTAGAATACTCCGTTGGAATCTTTCCTTTGCCATATTCTATCTTGTAATATTACTTATCTGTGTATATGTCAATTTTGCTCCCCCTCCTCAATTCCTTGAGTTTGGAGATTGCTGTTTGCATCTTTGTACTCTCAGCACCTAGGACAGTGCTTTGCACAGGGCAATCAGTAATTGTTGAATGTATTACTTTTCATACTCAAATTCACATTTATTCGTATTTGTAGAAGAGAGGAGAAGCTCTGGAATAGCAACTTTGGAGAATGATGGAGAGTCAGTCAGGGAAGAATAAAAGGATTGTCGTGTATCACTGAGAGCCTAGTTGATTGTAGGATAACACGAATTTTTAGTGGACCCTTACTGGCAGAATTTTGTGACTTTCTCCTGCAGTATTCAACAACCTGAAGAGTAGTAAAGGAGAAGGCAGATGGTAGAGATGATCCAGGGATGAGATTTTGCAGAGTATAACTGTAAAAAGGACAAGGAGACAAGGGATACAGTGCCTTGTTGAATTGGTTGGTTGTAGGGTCAGATTGTGAAGAGAGGAGAGTTTGGTCAGAACAGGTATGATGACTGAGAAATAGGGAAAGATGAAGGGACTGGAAGTCCCAGTGAAGATAAAGAGGAGGGAGAGGGAGAGATGAAAGGAGGGAAGCTGTAATCAGAGAGGGGAATTTCAAAGTTTGAGATCATGGAGCTGAAAAAGCTTCAGGTGATTGAGGTCTAAAGTTTGATCATCACTGTAGCTGTCTGAAGTAGTGTAGATGCAGTTGATAGGAGCTGAGGAGGCTAATAAACTGGGAGAAGATAGGGTTTGAAGGAATATTGATATAAATGGTGAAGTTACCAAAGATGAAAGGAACAGATGGGTTAGAAAAGACTATTTTTCTAGCTTCAGTATTCCTTGACAAAGGAGGGAGAATGACCTGTAGGCCAGCAGATGACAGCAGGGAGTATCTGGATGGGTGATATCAATGAGTTTCAGAGGAGAATTGTGGCAAAAGGACTGGCTGAGTAATTTGGGGGGGGGGTCTGGAAATGGATGGTAGTAGGATACAAAGAGTACACTGGCAGCTCATCCTGGTCCATAATATTGGTGACCAAGAGAAGAAACAGATAAAATTGAAAGGGTGGCAAAGGATGAGGTGTTTCCAGGTTTTTCCTAAGTCAGATTTACCTAAATGCCAGAAGATGGAAGGAATGACCAAAGAAGCTATAACTTATATCTGAAGGAATTTTCTGCTTCAGCTTGTACTGGGTTTTCCTCTCACATTTTTTCTGGATCTTAGGCACCAAAGAAAGATGGAAGTGTAGAGTGGGAATAGCCCCAGGAAAGATATGGTACTAATACCATGCTCTCTAGAGGGACTTTTAAAAGGCTGTACAGTGAATGAATGAATGAATGAATGAAGAGTATTTGTAAACTGCTTAACAGTGTCAAGCACCATACTAAAGCCTGGGGAATACAAATACAAAATCCAGAGAGTTCTTGCCTCAAGATGCTTACAACAGATATAGGACAAAAAAACAAACAAACAAACAAAAACCAAACAAAAAGGGGCAGCTAGGTGGCGCAGTGGATAGAGCACCAGCCCTGGATTCAGGAGGACCTGAGTTCAAATCCGGTCTCAGACACTTAACGCTTACTAGCTGTGTGACCCTGGGCAAGTCACTTAACACCAATTGCCTCACAAAAAACAAAACAAAAACAAAACAAACAACAGATATAGGAGACTTTTCAGTGAGAACACTATTAGACCTGTATCTAAAGAGATCAAAGAAGGGGGAAAAGGTCCATGTGTACAAAAATATTTATAACCATTCTTTTGTTTGTTTATGTTGTAGATATTTATTATATAATATGTCATAATATATTACATGATATATATATAAAATTAGAGCTTGAGTGCCAAATTTTTCTCTCTCCCTCCCTAAGCTCCACCCTCCCTGAGACAACAAGCAATCTGATACAGGTTATACTTTACAATCATGTTAAACATATTTCCACATTAGTCATGTTGTGAAAGAAGAATCAGAATAAAAGGGAAAACCACAAGAAAGGAAAAACAAACAAAAAAAGAAAATAGTATGCTTTGATCTTCATTCAGATTCCATAGTTCTTTCTCTGAATATGGGTAGCTTTGTCCATCATGAGCATTTTGTAATTGTTTTGGATCATTGTATTACTGAGAAAAGCTAAGTCAATCAACCGTTGATCATTCATTGTACAATGTTACTGTTACTGTGTACAATGTTCTCCTGGTGCTGCTCACTTCACTTAGCATCAGTTCATGTAAGTTAGTCATTCTTTTGGTAGTGTCAAAGAACTGGAAACTAAGGGCGTGCCCAACTGAGGAATGGCTGAACAGATTGTGATAGGTGAGTGTAATGCAATATTATTGGACTGTAAGAAATGATGAAAGGGGATGATTTCAGACAAACCTGCAAAAACTTGTATGAACTGATGCCATGTGACATGAGTAGAGACAGGATAACAATTTATACTAGAACAACATGATCAACACAATAATTAGCCATGATTTCAAAAGACTGATGATGAAGAATGCTACTTAACTCCTGACAGAGAGGTTATGAACTCAACACACAGAATGAGACGCACATTTTTTTGGGCATGACCAATGTGAGAATTTGTTTTGCTCAACTATACACATGTGTTAATATGGTCTTTTTTCCCCCTTTAGTCTGTATAGAGTGTGTGGGGGGTGGGGTAGAAGAGAGAGAAAATAAATATTTCAATATTTAAAACAAAACAAAAAACGGAGGAATGATGGCCACAGAGGGATATTTTCATTTGGGAAGTTACAGGGATGGTAGGTGGAACATCTGGAAAGTTAATTTGCATACCCTTTCCAGTAGCTGTGGACATGTTGATTTGATCAGGTTCTCAGAGGAAGAGGTAGAGGTGGTGGTATAAACAATGTGGTGGGACTGATGACAAAAAGACAGCCACTTTGGAATGTGAAGCGTGGCTGAGCTACATATGAGCCATGTGAATTTGCACTTCTGTACTCTCTAAGCAGAAAATCTCAGTCACTAGGGAGTGAATTCTACAGATGAGTGGGGTTGTCCCTCAAGGCATGGTTTCTGGAGGTCTAATGGTCATTCAAAGTCTAATTATAGTGTGGTGTTGGTCTGTTAGCCAAGCGGCAAATGTTCAGATCTGACTTTCGTGTTTCTAGAATCCTCATGCTTGTTGCTACATAATTCCTTTTCTTTTCTTCCATTTCTTTCCCTCTCTCTTCTCTTTATCTTTGCCTTTATGCAAAGTGCTTTGGGGCTTTCTTTCTCTCATGCTTCTAGGCATGCCTGTAACATATGAGGAGGAAATGTGGAGACCGTATGATAATAGCTCAGGGGCAATTTATAGAGCATGGAAGTGGAGAGTAGTGGATTTGCCAAGCTTCCAAAAACATATGTCAAGCATTTATTAACCCTATGTGTCACGCACTGTGTTCGGTCCTGGGGGTACAAGTACAAGCAGAAAGATAAACAATCCCTGACCTCAAGAAACTTACTTTCTAATGGGAGAAAACAACATATAAAGGGAAGCTAAAAAGGGGAGGCATGATAGAGGGGAGGGCATTGAAGCCTGGTGGTTGTTGTTGTTACTGTTCCATCATCCTTTCAAGTCTGACTGTGACCCCATGGACCACAGCACACCAGACTGTCCTCCACTATCTCTCAAAGTCTGTTCAAATTCATGATTGCTGTTTCCATGATACTATCTAGCCATCTTATCCTCTGATCTTATCCTAATATTATCTTTATCCCTTTTCCTTTTAATATTTCCTAATATCACCATTTTTCCCATTGAGTTCTGTCTTCTCATTATATGGCCAAAATATTTAAGTTTCAGTATTTGTTCTTCCAATGAATAGTCAAAGTTAATTTCTTTAAGCAGTGACTGATTTGCTCTCCTAACTGTCTTAGGGGCTCTCATAAGTCTTCTGCACCACAATTTGAAAGCATCAATTCTGCACTGCACAGCTTTCCTTATAGTCCAACTCTCTCAGTCACATATTACTACTGAAAAAAACAAAAAAACAAAAAACATAGCTTTGACTACATGGACCTTTGTTGGTAAGATGATGGCTCAACTTTTTAGTATGCTATCTAGATTTGCCATAGCCTTCCTTCCAAGGAGCAAGTGTCCTTTTTATGTTTTGTTTTGTTTGTTTGCTTTTTGAAGGGCAATGAGGGTTAAATGCCTTGCCCAGGGTCACACAGCTAGTAAGTGCCAAGTGTCTGAGGCTGGATTTGAATTCAGATCCTCCTGAATCCAGGGCTAGTGCTTTATCCACTGAGCCAACTAGCTGCCTCCCAAGTGTCTTTTTTAATATTATAGCTGCAGTTGCCATCTGCAGTGATCTTTGAGCCCAAGAATATAAAATTTGACACTGCTTCCATTTCATCTCTATTTGCCAAGAAGTGATGAGACCAATTTGGGGGATCTTAGTTTTTTTTTTAAGTTAAGTTTCAAGCCAGTTTTTACACTCACTTCTTAATTTCTCTTGAATTTCTGCTATAATCCTGATATCATCTGCATATCTGAAATTGTTGATATTTCTCCTGGCAACCTTAATTCAACTCTTGATTCATCTAGCCTGGCACTTTGCATGATGTACTCTGCATATAATTTAAATAAATTAGGTGACAATAAACAACCTTGTACTGTTTTCCCAATCTTGAACCAATCTGTTGTTTCATGTTGGACTCTAATTGTTGTTTCTTGACCTGAATATAGGTTCCTCAGGAGACAAATAAGATGATCTACTGTTCCCATCTCTTTGAGGACTTGCCACATTTTGCTATGATAAATATGGAGAAAAAGACTTGGAGCCGATGTAGATGTTTTTCTGCAATTCCCTTACTTTCTCCATAATTCAGCAAATGTTGGCAATTTGGTCTCTAGTTCCTCTGCCTCTTTGAAAAACATCCTGCTCTTCTGGTAATTTTCAGTTCATATATCACTGAAGCTTAGCTTGCAGAATTTTAGGCATAACCTTGCTGGTTTGTGAAATGAGTGCAAGTGTTTGGTAATTTGAACATTCTTTGGCATTGCCCTCTTTTAGGATCGGGACATAAAACAAACCAGTGGCCACTGTTGTATTTTCTAAATTTTCTGACTTATCGAACACGGCACTTTAACAGCATCATTTTTTAGGATTTTAAATAGCCCACCTAGAATTCTATCACCTTCAGCCTTATTGTTAGCCATGGAATTCCTAAAGCCCACTTGACTTCATTCTCCAGGATGTCTGGCTCTAGATTAGTAACTATACTATTATGGTTATTAGTGATGTTAAGCTCTTTCTGATATAGTTCTTTTATGTATTCTTGCTACCTCTTCTTAATCTATTCTTCTTCTGTTAAGTCCCTATCATTTTTGCATGAAATGTTCCCTTGATATTTCTAATTTTCTTAAAGAGATCTCTTGTCTTTTGGTTTTTTGGTTTTGTTTTGTTTTGCAGGGCAATGAGGGTTAAGTGACTTGCCCAGGGTCACACAGCTAGTAAAATGCCAAGTGTCTGAGGCTGGATTTGAACTTAGGGCCTCCTGAATCCAAGGCCAGTGCTTTATCCACGGCACCACCTAGCTGCCCTCAATCTCTTGTCTTTTGATTCTATTTTTCTTCTATTTTTTTTAATTGCTCATTTAAGAAAACCTTCTTATTTTTCCTTGCTATTCTGTAGAATTCTGTATTCAGTTTGAAGACTGGTTGGCCTGAGTGTCCTCCTTAAAATAGTGGTTCTGGGAAGAACCAACAATCAGAAGGAGGAGAGGGTACTTCCATTCTGTGAAATCCAAGGATGAAGCGAGTTTCCAAGGTGAAGAGTTTTTTTGGTTTTGTTTTTGTTTTGTGGGGGGGGAGCATTGTAGGGAAATTCTGGGATAGTTAGGTGGGAGCCTGGATAGAGAAGAAAGAAGACACGGTATCTGATCAAGAATTGAACACAGACTCCATAGAAGCCAGATTCAGGTATTGCTGGTGATGATGAAAGAAGAAAGGGCTGGAACACAGGGTGGAAGTGTTTTCTCCTCACCAATTCCTCCCCCTTGACCTCTGATACTGAGGATGCTTAGTAGTTTTCAGTTATAGATGTCTGTCCCCATGGTGAAAATGAGGAGAGAATGTGAGGAAGCAGAGAGTGGGACAGAGTATAGGAAAACTGGAAATTCAAAATGAAACAGAAGTGGCTGGGCTCAGATGCCAGGTTGTTAACAAAATTTGGGTTTACTTTCTTTATCTTTTTTTAGGTAATTAAAAAAAATAATTTACTTTCTAGTTTACTTTAGAAAATGCACTTAACCTACATGCTAAGTGAATTTTTTGGGACTATACTGGGAAAAGAAGCAGGATTAGGACTCAAGTGGCTGGGGGCATATGAACCAGGAGAGTTATAAATGACTTTTTTTTTTTGGTGAGGCAATTGGGGTTAAGTGACTTGTCCAGGGTCACACAGCTAGTAAGTGTCAAGTTTCTGAGGTCGCATTTGAACTCAGGTCCTCCTGACTCCAGGGCTGGTGCTTTATCTACTGTGCCACCTAGCTGCCTGTATAAATGACTTTTTAAGAATTAACTAATTCCCTTAGACTTTAAATATAGAACTTGGGGTTCTAGGGAAAGCCTGGGGACTGGGGACTGGGGGACTGGTATATCCTCAGGTAGTATCTACCTGCTACCTAAAGACTGGGACAACAAAGTGTGATTTGTACATACCCAGAGAAGTGAACTGACACAGCTTGAGCTTTGATCACCACCTTGTGGCTGGTACACATATAGCACTCTGCAACATCCTGCTCCAAGTCACATTCCTTAGTAACAAAATTCAAAGCATTTCGAAGAAATATGGGACAATTGGGAGTTTGCTACTGTAATAGTTATGCCTTGGGAATGTCCTGAGTCCTTATGGCCCCATTGATACCACATTAATGATGACCAATAAAGGCCTTGAAAAGGGGATATACTCTGAGAAAAGAAGGCCAAAAAAAAAAAAGGCAAGAGAATGTAGAGAGAAGCAAGTTTATTAGGCAGAGACATTATTGACTACATTGGAGGGTGGCCTGAATACCCATTAACAGCAGCAGATTGTTGAAAAGTTCTCAATTATGCTGGGAGCTGGACAAACTTGAGCATGGTGGTGGAAAAACTGTGATGGAACAACTGAGGAGCTGAATGGAGTGATTTCAGTACCACGCCAAATTCTTGGATCTGTGCCTTCTCCTACACTCCCAGAAATGCTCTGGGGGCTTTCTTCTAAGCCTTTTAACATTTAGTGGATGCTATCAATGAATCAATCAAAAAGGATTTTGAAAGTATCCATCATGTACTGCATCATGCTAAGAGCTAGGGATACAAAGATTAAAAAATGGGGGCAACTAGGTGGTGCAGTGGATAAAGCACTGGCTCTGGATTCAGGAGTACCTGAGTTCAAATCCCCTCAGACACTTAACACTTAATAGCTGTGTGACCCTGGACAAGTCACAACCCCCATTGCCCCGCAAAAACAAACAAACAAACAAAAACAACCCACAACCAGTCCCTGTCCTCAAGGATCTTACAGTTCAGTGGGGGGATAAGATCTACACATAAAGGTATCACAGGACAATGGAGATGGATACCTGCTAGTTTGGGATGGAGGTCTCCCATCATTCCCTGTTTCAAGTTTTAATCCCAGAGGTCCTTACTTTGACAAACTAGTCTTCCCATTCTGAATGACTGTGGGAAGGGAAAGCTGAGAAGGGAACAAGAAAGGAGAGCTTGGGAATAGGAGATGTGGAGAAGCCAGAGGTGTGGAGAACAGATTCTGTGAGGAGAGGAAGCTAGGAGTCCCAGACCATTTAGTTTGATCATTTGATGCTCTAGACATGGGGCAGCTACATGAGGACTACAGGCTGGAACCTGTTACTTTATATTTCCCCTTTTCCCTTTTCATCCCTCTCTTCCAAAAAGAATGAGCCTGAAGCTTTCCCCTGAGACAGGATGTTTATCCTTGTTTCTTTAAAGTATTGTTTACCATCTTTTGCTTAAACATTTATTCGTCACTTAAGGCCTGCCTTTTTGATAAAATGCTGCAAGCCAGCCCCTTTGCTAATCTGTATGTATTCAGTCCTGTCTGATTCTTTGTGACCCTGTTTGGAGTTTTCTAGGCAAAAATACTGGTGTGGTTAAGTGACTTGCCCAGGGTCACACAGCTAGTAAGTGTCTGAGGACAGATTTGAACTCAGGAAGTTTAGTTTTCCTGACTCCAGACCCAACACTCTATCGATTACACCACCTAGCTAGCTGTCCAGAGTTCAGATGCAGTGGAGAGGAGGTGATTAGGGAGAACCCTAGGAGGAGAGAGAACTGCAGTATTTTTGCCACAGTTCAATTTCAATGCTGTTGAAGAGTTCTGTTGTTGTTGTGGCAAAGGGGATACTTTCACTGATTCTTCTGGACAATTGTTTCAGTAGTGCCTGAAGCTGCTGTGACCAAATGGGTTGCCATCAACGCCGAGCAGCATCCACCATCTTCCTCGGCTTGACTTAAGAAGAAAACCATGCCCAGAGGAGAGGTACCAATGGCATGCCCAAAGGGAAGAGCAGCCTAGCTTTCAAAAAAGATGAATAAAAGTGACTGACTGTTCTCCCAGCCTGCTCAGCTATCAACAAATTAAGAAACATCATCACTGTTAGATACACATATAGGAGATACTTTCACAGTGGTTAACAATGTAACCTTAGAGAAGAAGGGAACCAGGAAACATTCCATGTTGTCCTGTTATCCCTCTCTCTGGCTCTGGATGCCTGATACAATCTCTACTCCACCCTCCACCCCCCTCCTTTTTATGATCTCCATCTCTTTTTTATTGTTTATTTCCTTCATCCCAAAATAATTTTACTAAGATGAAGATTGTGTCATTCCTCAACATAAATGTTGTCAGTGGCACCAGTATACATTTTGGGGGAGTATTCTCAAATAAAACACAAAGGTATGAAAGCTGACCTCACTTTCCACTGTTAATTCACCAGTCTCCCATTCACTTACTCCATTATCCAGCAAAACTAGTAGCTGTTCTCCAAACTTGAACTTGATATACCATCTTCCACCACTATACTTGTGTACATATCATCCCTTATTCCCAGAATGTGCTTCCTTTTCATGTCCATTTTTCAGGATTCTTTTTTCCTTTTTAAAATTTTTATATTTATTTTTAATGTTTTTATCTTAATCGTATTTCATTTTTTCCTGGTTAAATGTAAAGATAATTTTCAACATTCATTTTTATAAGATTTTGAGTTCCAAATTTTTCTTTCTCCCTCCTTTCCCTCCCCCCTCCCCAAGACGGTAAGCAATCTGATATAGGTTATATATGTACAATCACATTAAACATTTCCACATTAGTCATGTTGTGAAAGAAGAATCAGAACAAAAGGGAAAAACCTCAAAAAAAATCCCACAAAAAGCAAAAATAGTTTGCTTTAATCTGCATTCAGATCCCACAGGTTTTTTTCTGGATGTGGAGAACATCTTCCATCATGAGTCCTTTGAAATTGTCTTGGATCTTTGTATAGCAGAGAAGAGCTAAGTTCATTGTTCAGAATTCTTACCTTCTTTCCAGACTCGGCTTACAGGACACCTCCTCTGTGTGGAATTCCCTGATCCTCTAGCTGAAAGTATTAGTTCCTTCCTCAAATATTCTTTGAGTATGTTTCTAGATCTATTGTTTCTCCTCATGGATTATACCTATCTTTGGATCTGTTGTACACTTCCGGTAGAATGTAAACTCTTTGAGGGCAGGGCATGGTATTTCATTTTTGTCTTTGTACGTCCAGCACTGGTATCTTACAGAGATGGTACTCGATGAATGTTTGTTGAATTTACCTGAATTATTATTTGTCTGAGTCTCTTATCTTCCTGTGGCTCCTTGAGAGCTGGAGTGTCTTATTCATCTCTGTGTACCCTGCAGCAACTGCATATAATAGCTCAATAAATGTTGTTGAGCAATTCAAGGTACCAGGATAGGAGTGGGGAGGGGGAGGAATCAGGACTAAGAGTGCTGAGGAGAAGCAACAATCATAGTATCAGACCCTGTGGCTGGTGAGAATGTTTGTTCTAACACTGAATAGCATGCTCTCTTTGTCATTCTTGTGTCACTCCATTATACTCACAACACCCCCAAGTCAAAGGACCTCAGTCTTCTTCCCCCAAAACCACATAAAAAAATTTCCATTTAAATGTAAGAACTAATGTTTGTAGTTCATCCTTCAGTTTCAAAGAAGACCAATGACATCAGAAATGAGTGATGTCTTCATTTGCACGTGAATGAGATTTAAGTGAGGTAAAGTGGCACAAATTGTCAGTCTCACTCTCTCTTCCGGAGTCATCCTAGTCCAGTGGCAGGACAAAAGTCAAGATAACTAGCGATGGCTTGGGATGCAGTGGATGACCTTGGAATCTGATGTCTGAGCAAGCTCCAGAGCTGGCTGCCTTCACGGCTATTGTAACAAACTGTTATCTGCCCATTATCCTGGGGAAGTGTCACACTGTGGGGGTGGTCCTTAGGCATTTCTCAATAAAGAATTACACTCTATTTTTACAGTTCTGGATATTGGTTGCTCTTACAAATTGGTAGAAGTTTCTTATAGATTCTGGATGTCAAAGTCAAATAAATTTAAATTGTTCCTGTTTTTAAAAAAATTACACTCTCAAATACAGTCTAATTAGAATTAAAGTGGTCTTTTATTTGTCACTAGGAGACGTGACCGAGCAGGAAATCAAAGCCTTCACCCTTCAGAGTGTCCACTTGAAAACTGGAAAGTTCTCTTTTGGGGTGGGGTGGGGTGGGGAAAGCTTGGATGCCTGTCATTTTCCTGAGAGTTGAGTGATTAAAAATTTTTTTTTTATTTAGAATTTTCCCCAAGTTACATGTAAAAAAAATAAAAACCAAATTTTTTTCACATTGATTTTATAAAACTTTGTGTTCTAAATTTTCTTCCTCTCTCTCTCCTCAACCCTCCCTATTGAAATCAAGCAATTCATTATAAGTTTTATATATATATATTTGCGGGGCAATGAGGGTTAAATGTGCCCAGGTGTCACACAGCTAGTAAGCATCAAATGTCTGAGGCTGGATTTGAATTCAGGTCCTCCTGAATCCAGGGCTGATACTTTATCCACTGCACCACCTAGCTGCCCTGGGATTATTATTTTTTTTTTTATAATGACATCCTGACCTTTGGGGTTTTCTTTATTAGCTCCAGTCAGGTAGTAGCCACACTTATATGACTTTCCTGTTATGGAATTTTATCTCCCCTTACTTCTTAGGTATGTCTGTCCTGATATTTAGTTGGTCAATCTAAACTTTAATTTCTCAATATGATTTCTCAGTATGTCTGTCCTGTTATCTGATCATCTTTGGGTTTTCTTCTCACAAGAGAAACTTCTGATTTTTCCTAAGTCCCATATTAGGTAGGCATCTCCCTAATTCACCAAGGGATTTAAAGCTTGTCAGCTACCCTCAAACTGGTTTAGCCCATCTGTGGAGATGGTTTTACCTGGGTGTGGCCACTGCATGCACATGTTACAGCTTCTTGGAGCCACAGGTGAGAGTTGGGTGAGAATGGATACCAAAAGGGGATGAGCAGGCATGCTCACCAGAGGTGCTCATCCTCCCTGAGTGCCCCATATACCCCTAAACAATTTCCTTAGACAGAGTTTGCGTTCTAGTTCCTTGTCCTGAGCTGCAAAGGTACCCTTCTTTTCCCCAGGTCTTTGATGAAGGAGGAAGGAAGATGTTTCCAGTCCTCAAACTCAAAATGAAGCCAGACTAAACATTTCTTTGCCTCTCAGTTCTCTTTTTCGTTTACACACTGACATGGACACCTGAGGGATCTGACTTTCCTACTGGGGTTTCAGTTGGCTACCATAGCTTGTGTCTACTGTCTTTGCCAGTCCTCTACAAATGCTTTTCTTTAGCACTGTTTCCCACTCAGTTTGGATGCTTTGGTGTATCAGCCTTGCTGTATCATGACACTCTATTATCCTTGACAAAAGGCAAAGGATGGAGGCGATAACTTTCCCTGGATTTTAGGAAAATTGTGAATCAGGCAGAAATTATCTTTGTTCCTCCCCATTTCCCCCATTAGGTACCCAACTCCTCTACTTCCCTAGTATTATACCAGAGGTGGAAGTCCATGGAACATGTGTGTGGTTGGGCTTAGGATGTCCATTCCATTGAACATGTGCCTGAGTTCCCCAAACAACTTCTCAGGACATGTGTGGCTCAGTGCTAAAGGAGCATTTTGGTAATTTTTTATTTTAATTTTTCAAATTTTTGGTAATTTTAGCAAATTTTGGGTCATCTTTTGGTCCTTCTCTATCTCCTGAAAGTTATGTCATTTAAAAAGGAAGAGAGCTTCTGGTTCATTCTTTTCCTTAGGCTCTCCCAGTTGTTTAAAACATCAGAGCATAAGGCACTTTGAGGGATTGCTAAATTAGCATTTCACCTTGACTCTGCACTGTCCAAACAATTTCCTCTAAGCCATTGTCTTCTGAGTTCACATCTTCCTATGCCCAGCATTTTTGTTTTCATTAGTGTTTGGTTTCCTTTGTAATCCCTCTAGATTTCACTTTAAGCATTTAAAAACATGCTGCAGAGAAGGGATCCTTAGACTTCACCAGACTGATAAAGCCATCCATGATACAAAAAGGTGAAGAACTCCTTGTCTAAATGGACAAATTAAATGATTGGTATGTTAGATAGTTGAGGAAACACTTCAGGGCTAAAATTTTCTTGGAGGGTTAACAACACTGACTTTCTACAAGGTAGATAGTTGACAAAAGATTTCCTAATTAGGACTTGGCTTGGAAGACTAAAAACTTCCAAAACAAAGGAATGAATCTAAAATTACTGAATTTAAGGTACTAAGAAACAGTTTGGGGGATATTTGGGAGTAGGAGGCCTTATGTGTTTTCCTCAAATCACAAAGGGACCACAAGTTACTCTTACGGTTGGCTCTGGTGGAGATCAGGGAGGTCGGTTGGAAGACCTGTGTATGAAAAGTGAAAGGGAACCTTTTAAAAATGTCTTCGGGATGGTGGTAAATAATGCATACATATTTGGATGTATAACTGTAAAATGGGCAAATGGAGTTGGTTCTATCTGTTAAAAGTCAAGGGAGGGGGGGTGGCCAGGTGGCGCAGTGGATAAAGCACTGGCCCTGGATTCAGGAGTACCTGAGTTCAAATCTGGCCTCAGACACTTGACACTTACTAGCTGTGTGACCCTGGGCAAGTCACTTAACCCCCATTGCCCCGCAAAAAAACAAAAAAAAAGTCAAGAGAGGGGAGAGGTTAAAACCAGATTTCTCCAAGGGTGTGGGAGGAGGGGTGGGCAGGGAGAGGAGAGAGAGGGGGAAGGAGAGAAAGAGAGACAGACAGACAGAGAGAGAGAGAGAGAGAGAAAAAACATGGTTCTGGGTAGCAGGAGAGGGGAAGCCCCTATTCTTAGAAGGAAACTATAAGTGAAAGAGAAGAGGACTGATAGTAATAGCATTCATATAGCATTTTAAAGGTTTGTAAAGAACTTTACAAATATTATCTCATTTTGTCCTCACAATAACCCTGGGATGTAGGTGCTATTATTATCTCCATTTTATAGATGAGGAAACTGAGGCAGAGAGAGGTTAAGTGATTTGCTTGGGGTACACTGCTTGTAAGTGTCTGAGGCCAGATTTGAATTCTCATCTTCTTGACTAGGTTCAGCAGGGCTCTATTTCTTGTATCACCTAGCTGCCTCCATTAGGTGGGAAAACAGTGATGTAATGAGATATCATGACAAAGAAATTTAAAAAAAAAATAAGGATGAATACAGCAAAGAACCCTCAAGGCATCCCAGGTGGCTAGTTGACCTCTCAGTTTGGTGCCCCACACTGACAGGCAGACTGAGGATCAAACAGAAATCTGAACCCATAAATGAAGGGGGTTGGTTAGGTAATTTATCTTCTTGTTTTTGCTTTGGGCTCTATATGTTTGCCTCATTTGATACTGATCTATTGTACACAGTTTTTTGTTTAACATTATTAAAATAAAAGGTGGTTCTTTCCTCTTCCTCCCTTCACCTATCCAGAGGAATAGGCTCATTATTCTTGGTTGTTTTCATTTACTTGCCTGGTTAGACATCTAGTGGCCAAGAACTATAAAACATGAGAAAATAAAATTGGGGTTTGGGGTTTGGGGCAACCAGCCAAGATCCTAGGCTCAAGCTCACCTAGCCAAGCTCTAGCTCTAGCTGCTACCTCTCACTATCTCATGGGGAAATTATTAAGGAATAACTACTTGCCATACAGGAGACTGAAAGGAAGAAAGGATAGAAGTTTGTCACGTGTGTGTGTGTGTGTGTGTGAAAATAATACATTTGGGGCTACCCAGACTATGTGACATAGGAGCCAGAAATTCCTATTGTGATTGTGATCTTGAGCTGAATTAATAAAGGCTCAGTCAGGGAGAATTAGCTTGATTTAGTGAACAGAAAGCTGCCCTTGGAGTCAGGAAGAGCTTGCTGGAAGAGGCAGCATGGTAGAGTGGATAGAGAGCTGAACTTGCAGTCAGGAAGACCCAAATTCTCAGAGTTTTACTAGTTGTGTTACCAAAGACAAGTAACTTAACCCCTTTGGGGCCCAGACAACTCTAGAGGACAATTACAGAACAATTACCAGTCTACAAAGGAAGAGGGAGTCTCCTTACCAAAAATTCTCCACACCAATGAACTCTCAGATCTAGTCCAAAAGAAAATTTTTTTACAACAAAGACATAGTGACCAGCATAAGGGAGATGATAACAACATAGAAGCAAGTGGAGGACTGTAATAACTGCAATATCTATTGAAGAAAAATAAAAAATTAATTTTATTAAAATTGCCCTGATATTATAAAAGCAGAAGGTAAAATAGAAATTGAAAGAATCCACTGATCACCTCCTGAAAAGATCCCAAAAGGAAAACTCCAGGAATATTATAGCCAAATTCCAGAGCTCCAGGTCAATGAGAAAATATTGCAAGCAACCAGAAAGAAACAATTCAAGTGCTGTGGAGCTACAGTCAAGATAACACAAGATCTAGCAGTTTCTACACTACACAGATTGGGAGAGGGGCTTTTTAGAAGTAAAATACTTTTGAGGAGGGATAGGGTAAAAGAAGATGGAAAATAGAGTATATATCATGGGGAGCAAATAGGATAGAGGGAAACAGTTAGCAATAGTAACTGGGGAAAAATTTGAAGAAGAGGCAAAAGCAATGTAAGATGAGGAGGAGGAGAAGGATGGTGATGATGTGATGGTACTTACTTTGCTGGGCTATTGTGAAGAAAATTCTTTGTCGGGTATAAGGTACTATATAAATGTTAGCTATTATTGTTGTTGCAATAATAAACTTCATGGTTGTTTTGTAAGAAAATCTCCATTTAAAGTACTGTATAAATGTAGTTTACAATTAAAAAAAAAAGAGCAGGATGCTATCAGAAAAACCTGGAAAGACTTACACAAGCTGATGCAAAGTGAAATGTACTGTATACAAAATAACAGCAATATTGTAAGATTATCTGCTGCGAATGACAGTTATTTTCAGCAATGCAAGGACCCAAGACAACTCTGAGGGACTTATGAAAAATGCAATCCATCTACAGAGAAAGAACTGATGGTAAAAATAATTTTATTTTCAATTAATAAGCACTTATTTTTTTCCTCCCACTGGAACATCAACAACAACAAAAAAGCAAAACCTTTGTAATAAATAGACAGTCAAGCAAAACAACTTCCCACATTGAAGAACTCCAAAGATGTGTGCACATTGGGTCTATCATCTTTCTGTCAGGAGGTAAGTAGCATGCTTTACCCTCAGCCCTTTGGAATTGTGGTTGATAATAATATTGTTCAGAGTTCTCAAGTATTTTTAAGTTTTTGTCTTTACAATTGTAACATTATACACTGGTGTTCTCTCTCTCCCAGAAGCAGACTACACTCCAGGGTTACAGGGAGTAACCTCAGTGCTGGGGGGGACAGAGGGAGGGGAAAGGGAAGGGGGAAGGGATTGGGGTTGCATGAACAAGTTGATAGGGTCTGCACATGCACCAGGCCCCCATTACCCAAAGGTTTTGTAGTATACATTGTTCTCCTGGTTCTTCTCACTTCCCTCTGCATCCCTTTATACAAGTCTTTCTGGTTTTTTCTGAAACTGTCTCCTTTCTTTCTTTTTCTTCCTTTCTTTCTTCCTTCCTTTCTTTCTTTCTTTCTTTCATTCATTCATTCATTCATTCTTTCTTTTGCAGGGCAATGAGGGTTAAGTGGCTTGCCCAGGGTCACACAGCTAGTAAGTGTCAAGTGTCTGAGGCCAGATTTGAACTCAGGTCCTCCTGAATCCAGGGCCAGTGCTCTAACCACTGCACCACATAGCTGCCCCATCTCCTTTATTTCTTATGGCAATAGAGTATTCTATCATATTCATATATCACAATCTATTCAGCCATCCCTCAATTGACAGGCATCACTTTAGTTTCCAGTTCTTTGTCACTATAAAAAGAGCTGCTGTAAGCCTTTTTGTACATATGGATTCTTTGACCCCTTTGAGATATACCTACTAGTGATATTATAGGGTCAAAGGATATACATAGTTTAGGGACATAGTTCCAACTTGCTTTCCAGATTATCTATAGTAATTCCCAGGTCTGTTAATGAGACATCAATGTGCCTTGTTTTCCTGACAGCCCCTCCAACATTTATGATTTTCATTGTTTGCTTATTTTACCTATTTGATTCATATGAAGTGGAAACTCAGAGTTCCTTTAATTTATCAGTTTCTTTTTAAACATACTTTTTCAATGAATAAACATTCATTTTCTCTCACTACTACTTCCTTCTCTCTGCCTCCAGAAAAAAAAGGAAATATATGTATGTCTATAGGGACAGCTAGGTGGCACAGTGGATAGAGCACTGGGTCTGGAGTCAGGAAGATTCATCTTTCTGAGTTCAAATCAGGCCTCAGACACTTACTAGCTGTATTATCCTGGGTAAGTCACTTATCCCTGTTGGCTTGTTTCCTCATCTGCAAAATGAGCTGGAGAAAGATACAACAAACCACTCCAGTATCTCTACCAAGAAAACCTCAAACAATGTCACAAAAAGTTGGACAGGACTGAAATGATTAAACATTAAAAATGTATGTATATATGTACATTAAATACATATCTCTCTGTCTGATTCAAGTATCTTTCCTCTCTATCAGGAGGTAGGTAGAGTATTTATTATGAGTCCTCTGGAATCATGGATAGTCATTGTGTTGATCATGGTTCTTAAATCTTTCAAAGTTTTTTTTTTTTACAATATTGCTGCTATTATTATAATAGTTGTTCTCCTGATTCTGTTTAATTTACTTTGCATCAGTTCATACAAGTTTTCTAAGTATTTCTGAAACTCTCTTTGTTTCTTATGGCACAATAATATTCCATGATTCCACAATAGTATTTCATTTCTATACCATAACTTGTTCAGTCATTCCCCAATTAATGGACACCCCAACCCTACCCCACCCCTACCCAGTTTCCAGTTCTTTGCTACCACTGAAAGAACTACTATAAATATTTTTTGTATCTATTGGTCCTTTTCCTTCTTTGATCTCTTTGTGGTGGAGATGTATTAGTAGTACCTCTGGGTCAAAGAGGATGTGCAGTTTAATAACTTTTGGGGCATAGTCCAAATCAACATGCCATTTCACTTGTTTCATTGTTGCTTTCTCTATTTACATTGTTGTGGGTATTGTGTAAATTGTTTTCTTGGCTCTACTTAGTTCACCTTATATCAGTTTATATAAGTTTTCCCATACTTCCCAATGCACACTCATTTGCTAAGTCATTCCCTAGTTGATGGACATCTGATATTCTGTTGTTACTATTATATATAGAAATATATACCTCTCTCTCTCTCTCTCTCTCTCTCAATTATGCTAGAAGAAGCAACAAGGGGGATTGCTACTTGGGACTTAATTCTGACCAACTAAAAGAAGGTTAGTTAGGGGGAAGGACCTAGAATTTTTCTCAGGGAAATGACCATATCACTTCAGGATTCATTTAGAGTTATGGGAGGGAACGTTATTTATAGGCATACTTATACTCCTGACTTTAGGAAACCATATTTCAATAAACTTCAGAAAAATTTAACAAAAATCCAACATATATCTATCATTTCTAAAGTCTAGTTTATTTTACATTAACAAACACATCTTTTCTCTTTTTCCTTTGCCATTTCTCCATTGGAAAAAAATGAACAAATTATACCAATAGCCATTTAATAAGTACAGACAAGCTGTGTGTACAGGCACTGTTTTAAGTATTAGAAATACAAAGAAAAGGAAAAACAGGCTTTGCCATCAATGAGCTTACATTCTACTAGAAAAATGATAGGTATCATCTCATGTCCAGAGCTTCTAACAGGGAAGACAGCTCAGTGTGTTACGAAAGCCTCAAAAAAAAATTCTGACAATATCATGGAAAAATGATCCCTTTAAGGGAGAAAGGGAGATGTGTCAGCAGCTTGGAGCTCTTGCAGCTGACTGTTTATAGCTTCACAGCAGAACTACCCTAAGAACTCTGGGACACAGACTTGGCAGACCTCCTTCCACTTGGTCCAGCTATAGCCAGGTCTGTAGATTGGTTGCTGGCCTGCCTCCCTAGATGCCCTGGTGCTAGTGGGACTCAGGGCAAACTGGTGATTAGTAGGTGTTGTTATAGTGAAGCACCTTGAGGAATTCTACTCCTGCAAACACCATGGTCACCCTAGCCCTTTACTTAATGAATTTCTCTTTCTGATTTTAGTGCTGGTACAAGGGAGATAGGTTTTTTTGTATGTTCTTAAAAGAGTGGGAAGACTTTGTGGGGACCCCATTGGTAGGTTCTTGGATGCAGTATCTGCTGGTGAATATAAGCCCTAGTCTACCTGTATTGGGTCCAAGAGTATGGTTCTTGTATACTCATACTAGAGGAAGCTAGGTGGCTTAGTGAGGTGGGAGTCAGGAAGACCTGAATTCAAATCTGACCTCAGACATTAGCTGTGAGACCATGAGCAAGTTTGCCTCACCTGGAAAATGGGGATAATACCTCTCAGGGTTATTGTAAGGATAAAATGAACTAATTTTTGTAGAGTGCTCAGCATACTGCCTGATATATAGTAGGTGTTTATATAAATGTTAACTATTATTATTACGGGGTTTTTGGGGGGGGGGCAGGGCAATGAGGGTTAAGTGACTTGCCCAGGGTCACACAGCTAGTAAGTGTCAAGTGTCTGTGGCCGCATTTGAACTCGACTCCTCCTGAATCCAGGGACAGTGCTTTATCCCCTGTGCCACCTAGCTGCCCCTAGCTATTATTATTATGAATGTGAGACTCAATTCCTTTCCTACTATCTTTTGTGAAGGTTACCAAGGAATTCAATCTAATCCAATTCAATAAATATTTATTAAATGTCTGCTATGTAGTAGGCACTGGGATAAGCTCTGGGGATAGATTTAATAAAAAGATAGTCCTTACCCTCAAGGAGTTTACAATCTAATAGAGACAACACAATAGGAGGCAGGAAAGGGGGAAGGAACAGGGGTACCTAGAACAGAGGTATCTTGTTCCCTGGAGTTGAAGCCAGACAGGGCAACAGATGTAGAGTGGAGGGAGAAGAAGTAAAATCTTTATGGGGGACATCTAAAGATTTAAATGTTGCTGCAAAAGGACTTCAAGTTTCCAACTTTAAAAAGAAACAAAATTGGGGAATGGCTAAACAAGCTGTGGTATGTGATGGGGATAGAATATTATTGTGCTACAAGAAATGACAAGCAGGACTGATTTCAGAAAGGCCTGGAAAGACATGTATGAACTGATATATAGTGAAATGAGCAGAACCAAGAGAACATTGTGCACAGAGACAGCAGTATTGTTTGAGGAAGAATTGTGAATGATTTAACTAATCTCAACAATACAATGAAATCCAAGATAATCTCAAAGGACTAATGATAAAGCAAACTATCCACCTCCAAAGAAAGAACTGATATTGATGGAACAAACTAAAGCATGCTATTTTTCACTTTCATTTTTTCTTTTATTCAAGTTTTCTTGTACAAATGACAAATATGGTCATGTTTTACATAATCACATATGTATAACCCATATATTTTTTCAGGGAGGGGGGAGGGAAGGCGGGATTAAAATTGGAACCCAAGGGGCAGCTAGGTGGTGCAGTGAATAAAGCACCAGCCCTAGATTCAGGAGGACCTGAGTTCAAATCTGGCCTAGACACTTGTTTTCCTCAGTTTCTTCCTTTCCTTCTAATTTTGGCTGAACGGGTTTTGTTTGTGCAAAACCTTTTTAATTTCATGTAATTAAAATTATCCATTTCACTTTCCATGATACCCTCTACCTCGTGTTTGGCCAACTCTTCCCCTATCCATAGATCTGACAAGTCAAATTGTCCATGCTCCCTGAATTTGCTAATGATGTCACCCTTTATGTCTGCCATGTCCCTATTTTTACATTATCTTGGCATGTAGTGTAAGATGTTGGTCTGTTTCTAGTTTCTGCCAAACTGCTCTAATATTCCCAGCAATTTTTGGTGAATAGTGAGTTCTTGCCCCCAAAGCTTGGATCTTAGGGTTTCACTAGATTACTATGGTCATTTATGTATTATGTACCTAATGTATTCTAAAGATCCCCCACATTATTTATTTTTTTGTTTGTTTTTTTTTTGTTTGTTTGTTTTTGCAGGGCAATGGGGGTTAAGTGACTTGCCCAGGGTCACACAGCTAGTAAGTGTCAAGTGTCTGAGGCTGGATTTGAACTCAGGTACTCCTGAATCCAGGGCCGGTGCTTTATCCACTGCGCCACCTAGCCACCCCCTCCCCACATTATTTCTTAGCAAGTACCAGGTTGTTTTGATGATTACTACTTTGAAATATAGTTTGAAATTTAAGCCCCCTTCCTTTGCATTTTCCCCATCAATTCCCTTAATATTGACCTTTTTTCTTTCAGATGAATTTTGTTATTATTTTTTAACTCTGTAAAACAATTCTTTGTTTTTTTTTGACTGGTATAGCACTGAATAAGTAAATTAATTTAGATAGAATTGTGATTTTTATTATATTGGTTCAGCCTACCTATAAGCAATGACTATTTCTCCAATTATTTAGATCTATTTCTTTTCTTTTCTTTCTTTCTTTCTTCCTTTCTTTCTTTTGGGGGGGGCAATGAGGGTTAAGTGACTTGCCCAGGGTCACACAGCTAGTAAGTGCCAAGTGCCTGAGGTTGGATTTGAACTCAGGTCCTCCTGAATCCAGGGCCAGTGCTTTATCCACTGCGCCACCTAGCTGCCCCATTTAGATATACCTTTAGTAATATGAAAAGTGTTTTGTAATTGTGTTTAGAATCCCTGCGTTTGTCCTGGCAGGTAGATTCCCAAGTATTTTATAATATCTGAACTTCTTTTAAATGAAATTTCTCTTTCTATCTCTTCCTGTTGGGTTTTGTTAGTAATATGTCATCTGATCAATTCTTTATTTGTTTTGTGAACAAATTTAATCTTTTAGAAAGCTGAATGAAGAAAGAAACTGTTTTAAAATATGTTCAAATTTCCAGATGAATTACATCCTAGGGGTACTGAATAAACATAAAGAATAAGAGAATCATGGAGAATGGAAGATGGAACAGAAGAACACAGACAAATTTCAAATTTTCCAAAGGTGAGGACAGAGGAGATTCTGGAAATCACAGACTGCTGAATTTTCTGTTGCTCTCTGACAAAATTCAAGAATGGAAATAGTGAGGAGTGAAAAGGGGAGAGATAGTATTTACAAAGGACCTCCCTCACCCATAGATACCCAGTTATCTATCCTGGATTCTACATTACATACTTTATGGACTAAAATCCGTCCCAAACCAGGTCTCATTAGCCCCTGTATATGTCTTACCTTTACTACTGAGTCAGATGACACACTCAGTTCATAATAAATAGTTGGTAGTAACTAGTTTAGGTTATTTAAATAGTCTGGAACAACAGTAACAACAGAATATTCTGCTCCCAAGTCTCAAGTGCACTCTTCCACAAATATTCATACATTCCATGAGAAGAATGGACCTGGATTGGACTATGTGGGACACACACATGCTGTTTGTTCAGTTGTTTCAGTCATGTCTGTCTCCTTATGACCCTATTTGGGGTTTTCTCACTGGAATGGTTTACCATTTTCTTCTCCAGCTCATTTTACAGATGAGGAAACTGAGGCAAACAGGGTTAAATGACTTGCCCCGGGTCACACAGCTAGTAAGTCTAAAGTCTGATTTAAACTCAGGTCTTTCTGACTCCAGACCTGGCACTCTATCCACTTCACCACCTTGCTGTCCTTATATATAGCCCAGGCACTGAATGAAGAGTTATACACAGAGGGAAGACATGTGAGTAGGGCACATAAATAGAGGGACAACTCATATCTCCAATACCAAAAGGCTACCAATGTCTTCTTTTGATGTCCTCACTCTGGGGAATTCTGTGGTTGATAAGCATTTCCTCTGTGAAAGACCATCTCATTTTTCATACCCTTCTTTCTCAGACTGCTCTTAGATGAGGTGCTATCTTTAAGACCACCTTCTATTCTATCCTCCATCTATGTTAGGTGCTGGGTGAGTTTCACACCTATAATGAGGACTACAACCTGAGGTAAATGTTTAACAAAGCCATGAAGTCATCAACAAATGCAGTACATGTTTCTAAGTTTAATATGCATCATTCCCATGTTCTCCATCACCTTCTTAAGGTTAGACGATTGACAGAACAATATTTGTAGCATTTGCCAATTTCTGAGGCTTAAATGCTCACACTGAGAATTTAACCATCAACTCTTAAGAGTGAGTGGGCTGAGAGAGGGGGAGCCAAGATGGCGGAAAGAAGCTAGGAACTTTCCTGAGCTTTCCTGTATTTCCCTCAAAAACAACATTAAATCAAGCCTCTAAACAGATTCTGGAACTACTGAACCTACAAAAAGAGAGACAAAATCCTGCTACATGAGATAATTTAGAAGACTTCATAAAGGGTCTGTCTCACCTGGGTGAAAGGGGAGGGCAGCTCAGCACTACTCATCCCAGCTGGCAGCTCACCTCAGCAGAGCTCAGCTCAGTGGGCAGCTCTCTCAACATAGGTCGGCTCAGTGGGCAGCTCAACACTGTTGCAACTCGACACAGCTGAGAGTGGGGCAGCCGAGAATGGGGCAGCTGAGAACAGTAAGAAGCTTGCAACCATGAACCCTGTGCCCCAGGAGCAGACTTCAACCTGATAAGTTTAAAAATAGCCTACAACATGAACAAGAAACAAAAAAAGGACCCTTACCATTGACAACTTCTATGGTGAAAGGGAAGACCAAAACTCAAATGCAGATGAGTTGGTCAAAATGCCCACAAGTGAAGACTCAAGAGGGAAGATAATCTTGTCTCAAGACCAAAAAGTCTTCTTTGAAGAGCTCAAAAAGGCCTTTAAAAACCAAATAAGAGAGGTAGAAAAATGGAAAAAGAAATGAGAAATGAAACTTTACACTGCAAAAAGAAGCACAAAAAATGACTGAGGAAAACAATTCCTTAAAAAATACAATTGGCCAAATGAGAGAAAAAAATGGCCAAACAGAAAAAGAAGTGCAAAAGCTTACTGTGGGGGGGCAGCTAGGTGGTGCAGTGGATAGAGCACCAGCCCTGGATTCAGTAGGACCTGAATTCAAATCTGGCCTCAGACACTTTACACACTTACTAGCTGTGTGACCCTGGGCAAGTCACTTAACCCAGCTGCCTCACAAAAAAAAAAAAAGCTTACTGTGGAAAATAAGGCCTTAAAAATTAAAATTGAGCAGATGGAAGCTGATAACTACATGAGACAACAAGAATCTGATGAGCAGAATCAAAAGACTGAAAAAATAAAAGAAAATGTGAAATACCTCATTGGAAAAACAACTGACCTGGAAAATAGGTCCAGGAGAGATAATCTGATAATTCTTAGACTAACTGAAAGCCATGATCAAGAAAATAGTCTAGACACCAAATTCCAGGAAATTATTAAGGAGAACTGCCCTGAAATTGTAGAATAAGAGGATAAAATCATCATTGAAAGAATCCGCCAAACACCTCCTAAAAGAGACCCCAAAATGAACACTTCAAGGAATATTGTAGCCAAACTCCATAATTATCAGGTGAAGGAGAAAATACTCCAAGCAGCCAGAAAGAAACCATTTAAATACCATGCAGCTACAGTCAGGATTGCACAGGTCCTGGCAGCTTCAACATTAAAGGATCGCAGGGCTTGGAATATGATATACAGGAAGGCAAAGGAGCTTAGATTACAACCCATGATCAACTACCCAGCAAAAATGTGCATTCTCTTTTAGAGGAAAAGATGGACATTCAACAAACTAGGGGACTTCCAAGACTTCCTGAGAAAAAGACCAGAAATGAACAGAAAATTTGATCTCCAAATAGAAGACTCTAGAGAAATATAAAGAGGTAAACAAGGTGGAGAAAATGGTTGTTCAATGATGTTAAACTGCTTGAGTCCATATGAGGGAGGATAATACTTTTAACTCTTGAGATCTGTATATCTATAAAGGTATTGTTATTAAATCAACTTGACATGATGATATAAAGAAACTCAAGGGACAGAATAAAAGAAGACCAGGGGGAGGAGAGGAAGGGGGAGGTGGAACGGGGTTAATTATATCATATGAAGAGGCACAAAAAGAACCCATTACAACAGAGGGAAAGAAGAGAGGGGTGGGCATTGTTGCAACCTTACTCTCATCAGATTTGGTTCAGGGAGGGAATAAAATACACTCCCATTTGTATAAAGAAATTTAGCTTACTCTTTAAGGAGACAAAAGGGGAAGGGGGAAAAGGGTGGTATTGATAGAAGGGAGGGCACAAGTGGGGGAAAAAGGGGCAAGAAAAAGAAGGGCAGCTGATAAAAGGGAGGGCAGATTGATGGAGGCAGTGGTCAGAAGCAAAACACTGGTCAAGTGGAATAGGGGGAAAGAAGGGAAAAAAGAGTACAAAGGGGAAAAGAAGATGGAGGGAAATAACAGTTAATAATTTTAACTGTGAATGTGAATGGGATGAACTCTCCCATAAAATGGAAATGAATTGCAGAGTGGATTAAAAACAGAATCCTACAATATGCTGTTTACAAGAAACATTTGAAGTAGAGAAATACACACAGAGTAAAGGTAAAAGGCTGGAGCAGAATATATTATGCTTCAGCTAAAGTAAAAAAAGCAGGGGTAGCAATCCTTATCTCAGACAAAGCAAAGGCAAAAATAGATCTAATTAAAAGAGATAAGGAAGGAAACTACATCTTGCTAAAAGGTACTATAGATAATGAAGTAATATCAATATTAAACATGTATATGCCAAGTGGTATAGCATCCAAATTCTTAGAGGAGAAGCTAAATGAGTTACAAGAGAAAATAGACATTAATACTATACTAGTGGGGGATCTGAATCTTCCCCTCTCAGAATTAGATAAATCTAGCCACAAAATAAATAAGAAAGAAGTAAAAGAGGTGAATAGAATACTAGAAAAGTTAGACATGATAGAAGTATGAAGAAAATTGAATGGGGATAGAAAGGAATATACCTTTTTCTCAGCAGTATATGGCACATTTTCAAAAATTGGCCATGTATTAGGGCACAAAAACCTCATAGTCAAATGTAGAAAGGCAGAAATAGTAAATGCATCCTTCTCAGATCATGATGCAATAAAAATTACATGTAATAAAGAGCCATAGAAAGGTAAATTGAAAATCAATTGGAAACTAAATAATTTCATTCTAAAAAATAGTGGACCAAACAACAAATCATAGAAACAATCAATAACTTTATCCAAGAGAATGACAATAATGAGACAACATACCAAAATCTATGGGATGCAGCCAAAGCGGTGCTTAGGGAAAATTTTATTGCTCTAACTGCTTACATGAATAAAAAAGAGAAAGAAGAGATCAATGAATTGGGCATGCAACTTAAAAAGCTAGAAAAAGAACAAATTAGAAATCCCCAATTAAATGCTAAATTAGAAATCCTGAAAATTAAAGGAGAAATTAATAAAATTGAAACCAAGAAAACTATAGAATTAATCAATAAAACTAAGAGCTGGTTTTATGAAAAAAAAAAACAATAAAATAGATAAACCACTGGTTAATTTGATTAAAAAAGAGAAAGAAAGGACAGCTAGGTGGCGCAGTGGTTAGAGCACTGGCCCTAGAGTCAGGAGTACCTGAGTTCAAATCCAGCCTCAGACACTTAACACCTACTAGCTGTGTGACCCTGGGCAAGTCACTTAACCCCAATTGCCTCACAAAGAAAAAAAAAAGAAAGAAAGAGAAAGAAGGGGCAGCTAGGTGGCGCAGTGGATAGAGCACTGGCCTTAGAGTCAGGAGGACCTGAGTTCAAATCCAGCCTCAGACACTTAACACTTACTAGCTGTGTGACCCTGGGCAAGTCACTTAACCCCAATCGTCTCACCAAAAAAAAAAAGAAAAAGAAAAAGAAAGAAGAAAACCAAATTACCAGTATCAAAAATGAAAGGGGTGATCTTACCACTGATGAAGTGGAAATTAAAGCAATAATTAGGAACTATTTTGCCCAACTGTATGCCAATAAATTTTACAATCTAAATGAAATGGATAAATATTTACAAAAAATACAAACTGCCCAGGTTAACTGAAGAAGAAATAAAATCCTTAGGCCCATATTAAAAAAAGAAATTGAACAAGCCATTAATGAACTCCCTAAGAAAAAATCCCCAGGGCCAGATGGGTTTACAGGTGAATTCTACCAAACATTTAAAGAACAATTAATTCCAATATTATACAAATTATTTGGAAAAATAAGTGAAGGAGTTCTACCAAATTCGTTTTATGACACAAATATGGTGGTGATACCAAAACCAGGCAGAGCAAAAACAGAGAAGGAAAATTATAGACCAATTTCCCTAACAAATATTGATGCTAAAATCTTAAATGAGATATTAGCAAGTAGATTACAGCAAGTGATCATCAGGATAATACAATATGACCAGGTGGGGTTTATACCAAGAATGCAGGGCTGGTTCAACATTAGGAAAACTATTAACATAATCAACCACATCAGTAAAAAAACTAACCAAAATCATATGATTATCTCAATAGATGCAGAGAAAGATTTTGACAAAATACAGCATCCATTCCTAATAAAAACACTAGAGAGCTTAGGAATAGGTGGAGCTTTCCTTAAAATAATAAGCAGTATGTACCTAAAGCTCTCTGCAAGCATTATATGTAATGGAGATAAGTTAGAGGCCTTCCCAATAAGATCAGGGATGAAACAGGTATGCCCATTATCACCTCTATTATTTAATATTGTACTAGAAATGTTAGCTTTAGCAATCAGAGAAGAAAAAGGAATTGAAGGAATTAGAATAGGCAAGGAGGAAACAAAACTATCACTCTTTGCAGGTGATATGATGGAGAATCCTAGAGAATCCTTAGAGAATCCTAAAGAATCAACTAAAAATTACTTGAAACAATTAACAACTTTAGCAAAGTAGCAGGATATAAAATAAATCCATGTAAATCATCAGCATTTCTATACATGACCAAAAAAGTCCAACAGCAAGAGATAGAAAGAGAAATTCCATTTAAAGTAATGGTAGATAATATAAAATACTTGGGAGTCTACTTGCCAAGACAAACCCAGGAACTCTGTGAACACAATTACAAAACACTTTTCACACAAATCAAATCAGATCTAAATAATTGGAAAGATATCAATTGCTTATGGATAGGCCGAGCTAATATAATAAAAATGACAATTCTACCTAAATTAATGTACTTATTCAGTGCCATACCAATCAGACTACCTAAAAATTATTTTATAGAGCGAGAAAAAATAATAACAAAATTTATCTGGAAAAAACAAAAAGTCAAGCATATCAAGGGAAATAATGAAAAAAAATGCACAGGAAGGTGGGTTAGCTGTATCAAATCTGGAGCTCTACTATAAAGGGGCAGTCATCAAAACTATCTGGTACTGGCTAAGAAATAGAGTGGAGGACCAATGGAATAGGATAGGCACAGGAGACACAGTAGTAAATGACATTAGTAATGTACTGTTTGATAAACTCAAAGACTCCAGCTTCTTGGATAGGAATTCAGTATTTGACAAAAACTGCTGGGAAAACTGGAAGATAGTATGGCAGAAATTAGGCACAGAACAACATCTGACACCTTATACTAAAATAAGGTCAAAATGGGTCCATGATTTAGACATAAGAGGTGATACCATAGGTAAATTAAGAGAAGAAGAAATAGTCTACCTATCAGATCTTTCGAAAGGAGAGCAGTTTATGACCAAACAAGAGATAGAGAATATGATGAAATGCAAAATGGATGATTTTGATTACATTAGATTAAAAAGGTTTTGTACAAAGAGAAGCAATGCGTCCAAAATTAGAAGGGAGGCAGAAAGCTGGGAAACAACTTTTATGGCCAATACTTCTGATAAAGGTCTCGTTTCTAAAATATATAGGGAACTAAATCAAATTTATAAGAATCCAAGTCATTCCCCAATTGAGAAATGGTCAAAGGATATGAACAGGCAGTTTTCTGATGAAGAAACCAAAGCTATCTATTCCCATATGAAAAAATGCTCTAAATCTCTAATGATTAGAGAGATGCAAATTAAAAACAACTCTGAGGTACCACCTGACACCTATCAGATTGGCTAATATGACAAAAAAGGAAAATAATAAATGTTGGAGAAGCTGTGGAAAAATTAGAACACTAATGCATTGTTGGTGGAGCTATGAACTGATCCAACCATTCTGGAGAGCAATCTGGAATTATGCCCAAAGGGCTATAAAGCTGTGCATACCCTTTGACTCAGCAATACCACTTTTGGGTCTTTTTCCCAAAGAGATCATAAAAAAGGGAAAAGGACCCACACGTGCAAAAATATTTGTAGCTGCTCTTTTTGTGGTGGCAAGGAATTGGAGATTGAGGGGATGTCCATCAACTGGGGAATGGCTGAACAAGTTGTGGTATATGAGTGTAATGGAATTCTATTGTGCTGTAAGAAACGATGAGCAGGAGGAATTCAGAGAAACCTGGAAGGACTTGCATGAACTGATGATGAGTGAGATGAGCAGAACCAGAAGAACATTATACACGGTATCATCAAAATTATGTGTTGATCAACTGTAATAGACTGGATTCTTCTCACCAATCCAATGGTACAAGAAAGTTCCAAAGGACTCATGATGGAAAACGCTCTCTAAATCCAGGGGCAAAAAAAAGGAACTGTGGAATATGGCTGCTGATTGGACCATACTATTTCTTTTGTTTTTGGTGCTATTGGTTTTCTGTTTTGAGGTTTTTCCTTTTTTCTCTGATTCTTCTCTTATAACATGACTAATGCAGAAATATGTTTAATGTTATTATGTATATATAACCTATATCAGATTACCTGCTGTATAGGGGAGGCGGGAGGAAGGGTGGGGGGGGAGAAAAATTTGAAATTTGAAATCTTATATAAACAAATGTCGAAAACTATTTCTACATGTAACTGGAAAATAATAAAATACTTTTATTTAAAAAAAAAAAGAGGGGCAGCTAGATGGCACAGTGGATAGAGCACCGGCCCTGGAGTCAGGAGTACCTGAGTTCAAATCCGGCCTCAGACACTTAACACTTACTAGCTGTGTGACCCTAGGCAAGTCACTTAACCCCAATTGCCTCACTAAAAAAAAAAAAAAAAAAAAAAAAAAAAAAAGAGTGAGTGGGCTCTAACACACCCCTGACTACAGCTTTCCTTAGCCAGCCTTCTCAGTGACTAAAAACCTCTTTTCTTCACTCAAACTGAACAAGAAGGTACACAGACCTAAGCTAAGGTCAGTTTTTCTCTTTGAACTCTCTTTAACTTGTTCCTTTACTTTTTAACATTTTAAATGAACTAGTGCTATGTAAATATGAACTATAGTTATTGTTACTGCCCCCTCTCAGCAGCTATCACCTAACTTATGGAAGATCATTTTCTAAAACTTCTTAGGTCCTTTCATACCTCCTGACTCAGATAAATATGCCCAGGGTGTTACTTCCTAAGGAAGTAGGTTCCTTTGTGGTAAAGAAGCTATTTTAACTTCCTCCCAACATGACCCCTCAGTCCTTTGTAAAAAAAAAAAAAAGCCACGGGGCAGCTAGGTGGCACAGTGGATAGAGCAGTGGCCCTGGATTCAGGGGGACCTGAGTTCAAATCCGGCCTCAGACACTTAACACTTACTACCTGTGTGACCCTGGGCAAGTCACTTAACCCCAATTGTCCCGCCAAAAAAAAAAAAGCCACCACTTTTTTGGTTAGAGAAGGCTAAAAAACTGTTGAACTTCGTCCCAACCTTTTCACCAGCAACCCATCACAGCTTGGCTTCTTATAGTTCTCCCTCAATTTAGTAAGAGCCAGGATGAGTTCATGATGAACAAGTCATGCCAAACTAAACTCATTCCTTTTTTGGACTGGTAACCTGGGGGAATTCCACAGATAGTTTATATAGATTTCAAGAAGGCATTTGACAAAGTTTCTTTTAGACAAGATGGAAAAATGTGAGCTGGGTAATAATATGATAGGATGAATTAAGAAATGAGACCAAAAGAATGTTTGTTAATAGATCAACATCCAACTGGAGGTGAATTTTTAGTGGCATTTTGTCGGTTTCAGAACTTGGTATTGTCCTCATCAACATTTGTACCCATGACTTGAATGAAAATATAGAAAGCATATGTACCAGATTTGAAGTTAGAATAAAGCTAGGAAATCTAAAGTGTTGTATGACACAATTAGAATTCAGGAAAATCTTGACAGCAGTAATCAAGGGCTGAAACTAATAAGATGAAATGTATGAAAGAAAAATGTAAAATCCTACCCTTAGGCATAGGACTGAGGAGACAAGGTGACACAGCAGTTCTTGTGGAAGAGGTGGGGTGGGAGGACCCTCAGTGGACATCAATTTCAATAAGAATCAAGAGTTTGATGTGGCTGTCAAAAAAAGCTGCTGACATCTTAAGCTCTATTCACAGTAGTATCTAGAATAAGGGAGGTGATCATCCTACTCTACATTGCACTTTTCAGACTATGTATGATGTATTTTGTTCAGCTAAGTTATGAGCACCATACATTAGAAGGGACAGTGACAAGATTAAGTGTGGCTAGAAGAGGACAAATGGGATGTCAAGAGGATGAAAGATTATGACATATGGGGATTTGTTGGAGAAATCCAGGATGTTTAGTGTAGTAAAGACTTATTTATGTGTCTGGAGGTGGGTAGGGAATGTTATAAAGTCAGTGTCATCTGAATCATAGGTTCATGCATTTGGGGCTGGGGAAAATCATATAGGTCATCTGATTCAGATTTCTCCTTTTTCATATGAGGAACATAAAAGTTAAATGCCTATTGTTTGCAGGGTATTGTGCTAAATTCTGGGAGAAGATGAAAAATTAAGATATGGCCCTGCCCTCAAGATGCTTGCAATCTGGGGTGGAGTCAAGATGGCAGAGGAAAGACATTAAACGCACAGAACTTCTGATACAATTACCCCTAAAACAGCAATAAAAGAACCCCTGGAGCAGAAAAACACACAAAATATGGGCTGAGATTATTTTCCAGCCATAGACAGATTAAAGAGGGTCATGCTGAGCTACAAAGTTTCTTTTAGACAAGAGGACTTTCAGGCATTTGTGATGAAAAGACCTGAACTGAATAGAAAATTTGACTTTCAAATACAAGACCCTGGAGAAGCATAAAAAAGTAAACAGGAAAAAGAAACTATGAGGGACATTAAAAAGTTAAACTGTTTACATTCTTACGTGAGAAGATAATTCCAACTTATAAGAACTTTCTCAGTAAGGAATACACAGAGGACACAGATCTGAACTGAATATGAAGGGATGATATCTGTAAAGCGTGTATTTTTTGTTTATTCTTGTTCTTTGTGGGGCAAACAGGGTGGGGTTCTTATGTCTGGGGCCGAATTCAGGCTTGGGGCCTCCTGGGTCCAGGGCTGGTATTTTGTCCACTGTGGCACCTAGCTAACCTATGATGACATCTTTAAAGTAGGGTTGAGGGGTAGGAGGAATAGACTGGTGGAGGGGGAAGGGGAGAAGTGGACTGGGAAGAAGTAGCTCACACAAGGGAAACAAGAAAAAAGCTTATGGAGGGAAGGTGAAGAGGGAGAAGGAATAGGGCAGTGAGTGAACCTTACTATCATCAGAATTGGCTCAAAGAGGGAATAACATACATACTCAAGTTGGTATGGTAATATATTTTTGCCCTGTGGAAAAGTGGGTGGGGAAGGAGATAAGGGGAGGTGGGAGAAGAGGGGAAGGAAGGAAGGGAAGTTTGGGGGAGGGAGCTGTAAAAAGCAAAACACTTTCAAAGAAGGTGAAGATGTTCTGCATAACAGCACATGCATAACATATTGAATTGCCTGATTTCATAGGGAGAGTTGAGGAAGGAGGGAGGAAGAAAAATTTAAGAAAACAGAATTAGCTCAAAGACTTTAACCTCATCAGAGTGGGCTCAAGGGTGGGGGAGGGGGCAGTCAGTAGCAAAATACTTTTGAGGAGGAATAGGGCAAAATAAGATAGAAAATAGAGTAAATAGGGGCAGCTAGGTGGTGCAGTGGATAGAGCACTGGCCCTGGAGTCAGGAGGACCTGAGTTCAAATCCAGCCTCAGACACTTAATACTTACTAGCTGTGTGACCCTGGGCAAGTCACTTAACCCCAACTGCCTCACGCAAAAAAAAAAATAGAGTAAATATCATTGGAAGGTAATAGGGTGGCAGGAAATAGTTATGATCATTGACTACAATGGCAATATGGTACTTACTCTGTTGGGCTATTGTGAAGAAAATTCTTTATCAAGTTTAAGGTACTATATAAAAGTTATGATGAACAGGATGCTATCAGAAAAACCTGAAAAGACCCACATGAACTGAGGCAGAGAGAAATGTACTGTATACAAAATAACAGCAATAGTGTAAGATGATCTGCTGAGAAGCATGTGGTTATTTTCAGCTAGACAATGATGCATTATAACTCTGAAGGACTTAAGAAAATTGCAATGCACCTACAGAGAAAGAACTGATGGTATTTGAAAACAGACTGAAACACATTTTTTTTTTTACAACTCCTTAATCTGAAGTCTTGTTTTTATCTGTTTTCTCTCACAACCTAGCTAAATGTAGAGATGTTTTCCATGACTACTCATGTATAACTTACATTGAATTGCTTTAGTTCTTGGGGTAGGGGGGGTGGGAAAAGAGGGAGGAAGAGAAGTTGGAGCACAAAGTTTTTAAAAATTGCTGTCAAAATTTGCTTTTACATATAATTTGGAAAATAAAATGCTTTTTTTTTTTTTACTTTTTTTTTCCCGGGCAATTGGGGTTAAGTTACTTGCCCAGGGTCACACAGCTAGTAAGTCTCAAGTGTCTGAGGCCAGATTTGAACTCAGGTCTTCCTGAATCCAGGGCCGGTGCTCTATCCACTGCACCACCTAGCTGCCCTGCAGGGGTTTTCAAATCCGGCCTCAGACACTTAACACTTACCAGCTGTGTGACCCTGGGCAAGTCACTTAACCCCAATTGCCTCACACACACACACACAAAAAAAAACACAAAAAAAAATGGAAAATAAAATTCTAAACAAACAAACAAAAAAGCTTGCAGTCTAGTAGGTGGATAAAACACCAACACAGATATTATAATTCCTACATTATATAAAACAAAATTGTTATGTGATGATTGGGTCAAGGACAAGGGTGAGGTTGTTACTGACTGGGGGTGGAGTATTCAGGGGGAGATAAAGAAAGACTTCCTAGTAGAGATGGCATTTGATTTGGGTGTCAAAGGTTTGATGTGGGGTGTGAATTTAATTGATCAGATTGATTGTGAGGCGTCCCAAAGAATTACAAGATTCAGTGACTCAGTTTTCCAAGTTTTATTGAAATACCATGATGACCACAGGGAGAATCACCAAAGGAAAAAGGTGTCTCCATTTGGGAGATGGAAATAATTCTATGTATAGTGAGAAAAAGCAGGTTATCTCCTCATTATTTTAATCTCCTCCTTGTGGGAGGTTCATGGGAGGTCTTATCCTAATTTGGACTTCCTGGGGTCATAAGACAACCCAAGAGGCAGGTACCTTTTTCCTTGGAGGTGTGTTTTGGGGGTTTACATATCATAAGGTGAACCTAAGGACACATTTGGTCCTTTCTGTGTATGTTCCTAAAGACATGCCCAAACTTATCATAGCCAGAGGGTCTCTGTGTTTTTGATATCTCTTTACTTAAGATCTGGTTTCTAGGTGTCCTGTCGTCTAGGAATATTAATGGCTATTAATGGTTAATGGTCCCTAGTTACTGTCTCTATTGATGGTGAGGGTTGATAGGGACAAACTCTCTTGGTTAATGTAAGAACACAAACTTTAATTTCTCTGTTAACCCTTTTAGGTACTATGAACAAGGACTGAAGCCTCAGTTTATCTTTTAACCCCCTTTTGCCTCCTCCATCAGGTTGAGTAAGAGTTCTACAGACAAATATCTCTAGATGTAGAGAATAGTGGACTATAAGGAAAGCTGAGTGCCATGGAATCAACACTTTCTTTTGAGAAGTGCCTTGGACAGCAAGGAGATTAAATCAGTCAGTACTTAAAGAAATTGACTCTAACTATTCTTCATTTGGAAGGACAAATACTGAAGCTGAACCTTAAATACTTGGACCATACAAAATGAGAAGACAGGACTCACTGGAAAAGACTCTGATGCTTAGAAAGATGGAAAACAAAGGAGAAGGGGACAGCAGAGGATGAGATAGAGAGAGAGTGTCATGCAAGCAAGGAGCATGAACTAGAACAGACTTTAGGAGAAAGGAGAGAAGAGAAGGACCTGGCATGTTATGATCCCTGGGTCACTAAGAGTCAAACACAAATGGAAAACTTAACAACAGCAAGATCACAGGATTTAGAACTGAAAAGAACTTTAGAGATCATCTAATTCAATCAACTCATTTTGTATGAAATGAGGGCCCAGTCCTTAGAATTTGAACTGTCATGGGGTGGTGTGAAGGGAGTGGTGGAATAGGTGGTCCTTAAGTATTTCTTTTTAAAGAATGACACCCTCTTGTACACAATTCAATTAAAATAAAATAAGGGGCAGCTAGATGGCACAGTGGATAGAGCACCGTCCCTGGATTCAGGAAGACCTGAGTTCAAATCCGGTCTCAGACACTTAACACTTACTAGCTGTGTGACCCTGGGCAAGTCACTTAACCCCAATTGCCTCACCAAAAAAACAAAAACCAATTAAAATAAAATAGTCTTTTATTTAGGCGCTAGAGAAAGGGACCAAGAGGGAAGTCAAAGACTTGGCCTCAAGGAGAGACAGCACAGAGACGTGGTTCTCTGATATAACTATCGCCAGGAGGGTGGCCAAAGCCTTTATAGAGAATGGATGGTGTGGAGACAGATGGGGTGACCCCCTGACTATGGAAAGTTCTCTTTGGGGGGTGGGGAAAGCTTAAGTGAGGGGTGGTGGTCCTGACTTCTGAAGTTATCTCTGTCCCTTGGTGCCCATCGGGCAACGGCCACACCTAATGGGCTTATCTCCCTTACTTCTTAGGTGCGTAGTCCTTTAGCTAGTAGGCCAGTTTAAACTTTAATAGTCCCTTAATTCCTAGATATGTCCCAACCCCATATCATGAACAATATGATCTACCTGATGACAAACTATGTGGAGATTTTGTGAGCCTCCTTTTAGATATGCACAATTAAAGAGCATCTCTTAGCCACCCAATGTGATATTACAGTGTGTTGACAAAAACTAACATTTTAATTGGCTGCTGAGCCAGAATTGAGAGGCAATGGAAAGACCACTAGTCTTGGAGCTAGGAAAGATCTGGCTTTAAATTTCACCCTTGATGCTTACTAGATATATAACCATAGACAAGTCACTTAACCTCTCAAAGCCCATTTCCATATGTAAATGAGAATAATAATACCTGTTGTTCCTATATTACTAGATTATTGTAAGGATCAAATAATGTTGAATGTAAAGTACTTAGTAAACTTTAAAACACTATATAAATGTCTGCCATTATGATTAATTAAATAAATGGTAATAAAGCAAAACTTATGTAGTGTTAAAAAAAAGAGAGAGAGAGAACTGAATGTGTATGTAAAAGGCTAGGAAGGGGTGATTACTCCTTATCTTCCCTGGTGACTTTTGAGAGAGGAAGAAGAAATGCAAGGGGCTTCTGGGTGGAGGAAGAAGGGTTGGCACTGGCAGCAGCTTACTTGTGGTTTCCTTATTTCTCTACCCAGCCCGTATGTGTCAACATCTCTCTTTCTCTCTGGGTTTATTTCCCAAACGTAAATGGATGAGTATTGGAGACCAAAGGGACAAGGTTACTGATGGAGGAGGCTAAAAGGGGTTAACAGATAAACTGAGGCTTGAGTATTAATAGTACCTAAAGGGGTTAACAGAGAAACTAAGGTTTGTGTTCTTACAGTAACCAAGAGGGTTTGTCCCTATCAACCCTTATCATCAACAGAAACGACCTCTCAGATCTATGGAGAGGAAAATAATTTATATCCAAACAAGAGAAAGAGAATATAATGAAATGCAAGATTTTAAGACTTTGATTACATTAAATTAAAAAGTTTTTGTACAAACAAAAGCAATGCAGCCAAAATTAGAAGGAAGACAAAAAGCTGGGAAACAATTTTTACAGCAAGTATTTCTGATAAAGGCCTCATTTCATTTCTTTTCTTTCTTTTTTTTTTTTTTTGATGAGGCAATTGGGGTTAAGTGACTTGCCTAGGGTCACACAGCTAGTAATTGTTAAGTGTCTGAGACCGGATTTGAACTCAGGTCCTCCTGAATCCAGGGCTGGTGCTCTATCCACTACACCACCTAGCTGCCCCTAAAGGTCTCATTTCTAAAATATATAGGGAACTAAATCAAATTTATAAGAATATAAGCCATTCCCCAGTTTATAAATGGTCAAAGGATATGAATAGGCAGTTTTCTGATGAAATCAAAGCTATCTATTGCATATGAAAAAATGCTCTAAATCACTATTGATTAGAGAAATGAAAATTAAGATGACTCTGAGGTACCACCTCACACCTATCAGATTGACTAATATGACCAAAAAAAAAAGGAAAATAATAAATGTTAGAGAAGCTGTGGAAAAATTGGAACACTAATGCATTGTTGGTGGAGCTGTGGACTGATCCAACCATTCTGGAGAGCAATTTGGAACTATGCCCAAAGGGCTATGGGACTGTTCATACCCTTTGACCCAGTGGTACCACTGCTAGGTCTGTATACCAATGAGATCATAGAAGACGAAAAAGGACCCACATGTTCAAAAATATTTATAGCTGCTCTCTTTGTGGTGGCAAAAAAATTGGAAATTGAGGGAATGGCCATCAATTGGGAATGGCTAAACAAGTTGTGGTATATGAATGTAATGGAATAGTATTGTGCCATAAGAAATGATGAGCAGGAGGAGTTCAGAGAAACCTGGAAGGACTTACATGAACTGATGCTGACTGAGAGGAGCAGAACTAGGAGAACATTGTACACAGTAACAGCAACATTGTGTGATGAACATTTGTGATAGACTTGGCTCTTCTCAACACTGCAATGATCCAAAACAGTTTCAAAGAACTCATGATAGAAAATATTCTCAACATCCAGAAAAAAGAACTGTGAATTATGAATGCAGATTGAACCACACTGTTTCTACTTTTAGGGTGTTTTTTTCCCTTCTTTTTGAGTTTTTTCTCTTGTGCTCTGATTCTTCTTTCAAGATGACTAATGCAGAAATATGTTTAATGCGATTGTACATATATAACCTATATCATATTGCTTTCCATCTTGGGGAGGAGGGAGGGAAGGGAAGGGAAGGTGGGAGAAAAATTTGTAACTAAAAATCCTATGAAAACAAATGTTGAAAACTATCCTTATATGTAACTTGAAAATAATAAAATACTTTTATTTATTTTTAAAAATCCATAGAAACGGTAACCAGGGACCATTAACCATTAATAGCCATTAATATTACCTAGATAACAGGAGACCTAGAAACTAGATCTTAGTAAAGAGATATCAAAAACACAGAGAACCCTCTGGCTATGACAGGATTGGGCATGTCTTTAGGAACATACACAGAAAGGACCAAATGTGTCCTTAGGTTCCCCTTATGACATGTAACCCCCAAAAACACACCTCCAAGGAAAAAGGTACCCACCTCCTGGGTTGTCTTAGGACCCCAGGAAGTCCAAATTATGATAAGACTTCCCATGAACCTCCCACAAGGAGAGGATTAAGATAATGAAGAGATAACCTACTTTTTCTCACTATAAATATAGCTATTCTTCTTCCTCCTATTTGAGACACTTATCTCCTTGGTGTCTCTCTGTGGTCATCATGGTATTTCAGTAAAACTTGGGAAACTGAGTCACTGTGTCTTGTAATTCTTATGGGATGCCTCACGATCAATTTGATCATTAAATCCATCCCTACTACATCAGTTACAACCTTGTGAGCTTCTAAATATCTGAAGAGTTATCAAAGGTCTCTTCAACTTGAGCTAGTAGCAGCAGTAGCCAAGTCCATTGAGGAGCCAGCCCTGAGGAGCATTTGACTCAGTGACTGAAATACCCTCTCCAACAAGGGTGCCATCTGCCCATTCATCAGTTACACCTCACCCAGAAGTGAACTTGCTGGGGACTCTTCAAAGAGGCAAAAGGACTTGTGGTTTGGGGAGATGGGTTTTTACTTCTGTTCTTACTATATCTTAGTAAATGTAAAAGCTAGTTGCTGTTAAATGACTTATTGACATTAAAGAGATGCTATTTGGTTAAATGATATTGAGGGAGACCACACTTATTGGGAGCTGAACAGTATTTTTACATTTGATTCTGGAAATAATGGGGAGCTGCTGAAGTTTACTGAGTGGGGTGGGGAGGCATGATATGGTCAGATTTGTGTTTTAAGAAAATTACTTTGTATTCCAAAAAGATCAATGTGGTGACAAGAAGTGGACAAAGAGAGGATACCTATCAAATGGGGAATGACTGAACAAGTTGTGTATATGATTGTGATGGAATACTATTGTGCTGTAAGAAACGATTGAGCAGGATGGTTTCAGAAAAACCAGGGAAAACTTTTATGAACTGACAAAAAGTGAAGTAAACAGAACCAACAGGTACACAGTAACAGAAATATCATACAATGTTCAACTGTGAATGGTTTAGCTTTTCTCAGTAATACAATGATCAAAGATAATTCTGAATGATGAAAAATGCTGTCCACCTCCAGATAAAGAACTGATGGAGTCTGAATGTAGATTGAAGCATAATTTTTTTTAACTTTCTTTTTCTTTTTTAAAAAAAACATGGCTAATATGGAAATGGTATTTTGCATGATTTCATATGTATAATTGATAGCACATTTCTTGCCTTCCCAATGGGTGGGAGAGGGGTGGGAAGGAGAGAATTCAGAACTCAAAAATTTTTTTTAAATGAATGTCAAAAATAAATAATAACTATTTTTTGTTTTGGTTTGTTCTGTTTTGTGGGGCAATGAGGGTTAAGTGACTTGCCCAGGGTCACACAGCTAGTAAGTGTTAAGTGTCTGAGGCTGGATTTGAACTCAGGTCCTCCTGAATCCAGGGCTGGTGCTTTATCCACTGTGCCACCTAGTTGCCCTCATAATAACTGTTTTTAAAAGAAAAAAATTATATTGGCAGTTGAGTGAAGGATGGACTAGACTAGAGAGATATTTGAGGTAGGTAGACCAACTTGAAGGCTTTGTTGTAATAGTCCAAGTGTAAGGTGATAAGGACCCTAACTGACTAAATAGAGAGAAGGCAAATATGAGGCATGGTGTGAAGGTAGAAATCACAAGAATTGGCAAGAGACTGGATATGTAAGATGAGTGCAAGTCAGGAATAGAGTATTACAGCAAAGTTGAAAACCTGGGTGAACCAGGAAGAGGGTGGTATACTCAACAGTAAAAGGGAAGTCAGAAGAGATATTGTGCTGAGATAATATATTTGAGAATCATCTGCATGGATGGTGATTAAAATTAATGGAAGCTGATGAGATCACCAAGATAGTATAGAAGGAAAGAGAATAGGACCCAGGATAGATCCTTAAGGAACACCCTTGGTTAGTGGACATGACTTGAGGAAGATACAGCAAAGTAGATTGAGAAGGAATGGTCAGATGGTTAGGAGGAGCACCAGGAAAGACCTGGGTCATGAAAAAAAAAAATCACACAGCTAGGAAATATCTATGACAGGATTCAAACTCGGGTCATTGAGACTATAAGTCTAACACTATTCTCTCTAGCTGCCTTCTCCATCTATAAAAAGAGAGATAGAAAAGGTACCTTTCCTCCTCTTCCCCCTCTTTTTAATTATATCTATAAATCTTTTTAATAGTATTTTATTTTCCCCCAATTATATGTAAAGACAATTTTTAGCATTAATTTTTGCAAGATTTTGAGTTCCAAATTTTTTCCCTTTCTCCCCACCCCACTTTGTAAAATTGTAAGCAATTTTATATAGGTTATATATGTACAATCATGGAAAACGTGGAAAAGAAATTTTTTTAAATCATTTTTATTTATTGTCAAATATTTATTTTTTGTAAAGGCTGAGTACTATTAGTGTGAAGCATTGTATATAATATCAGACTTTTTTGATATTTTTAATTAGTCTAGCTGAAGTATTTATTTTCCTCTTTTTTAATTCATTATTAGTGTAGCAAGGGCTCCGTCCAAGGTGCTTATTCCAAATACTATTCCCCTTGATAAGTCAGAACAGGGTTACTATGACTTCTTAGGGCTCTAAAGGTACCCCTGAGGGCTTGTGTTGTGCTATGTAGCTCATGAGTCCTTATGAGTGTGCTTCCTGTCGTAATTATCAATTGATATAATTTAGTCAGTCAGCCTTAAAAAGCTTTTAGAAATGGGTATTTATTAAGGTGATATAGTAAGAACAGTGGCCATAAACATCTTCCCAAAAGTCCGGAACACATTCTCCCACATGTCCATGCGGAGTTCAGCAAAAAGTGGATTAAAGCTTAGAGAGAATATGTGACAAAAGGGTAACCAAGAGCTCTGGGTTGCTGGAAGTCCTTTCCTCCCCTATGTGGGGTGCCCAAGAAGTCCTCCTTGGGCATGGTGTAGGTTCCTTGCTGCGTTCTTGGTAAGGCTGTGAATCTTTATTCAGTCCTTGGCTCTTGATTTGTATACTGCTGCCAAACTGCTGGCTGTAGAAGGTTGATTCTAAGCCCAGGGATAAGATGGGGAATCCTCCAGACCCTTCTAAACTCTGCAAAGACGAGGTCTCTCCTTCTGTGAAGCAGTTTCTTCTCTTAGGAGTTTTACTGGAATGTCAAAATCTTTTCAGTCTTCTGAATAATCCTGGTTCCAATAGTTCATCTTGATTCTTTATAGATGACCGCTAGGGCACGACCAAATTTCTTCAGTCAGTCTAAATAGAGTCCTTTGAAATTTTTCAATGCACATTTAATCTAGGGCCTTTGATTGATTAGTCAATGGAGTTTTATTTCTTAGGGCAACTTAACATTTACTTTAAGTGGGTGGGGGAATTGATTGATTTACTCAATCAATCCCACTCTTACATAGGGTATTGTTCTTTGGGAAGGGGAGGGATATACTGGGAAAAGTAGGTGATCTGAAAACAAAAGATATCAATAAACATTTTTTTAAAGAAACAACAAAATAAAATGGTGAAGAAGGAGCAGCCTAGGTGATCTCTAAGGTTCCTTCTGGCTCTGAGATGTTATGGTTCTTGTGTCTGAAATAGCTCCCTTTCCAATGAAATAGTGGTGAGTGTCACTATTACAGAACCTTTGCATTACTGCTGTACACCAGCAGAGGGAGGGATTATTCCAAAGTCACATAGGATATAGTGAATTTAAGAATGAGACCCCAGCAAGTTTAAAACTAAAATAAAAGTTTTAAATAAATTAGACTCATCTTAAGGTCTTTGCCAACAATTTGGATTAAAAAAATTTTTTTAATTTTATTAGATGTTTCCTAATTACATATAAAAATTTTTAACAATGTTTTTTAATTTGAGTTTGAAATTCTCTCCCTCCCATTTTTTTTTCTGGAGGCTTTGCTTGTAGCTGTTTGACTTCCTTGTCTTCTTCTAAGTTTGTGTCTTGATCCTCCTGTCACCACAGTAGCTTTTTATGGTCAGGTTCTTTTTTGTTCTTCACTCATTTCCCACCTTATTTCTTGCTTTGGAATTTTATGTTAATGTTAGGCTCTGCCTCAAGCTTGAGATTTTTTCTGCACTGCTGTTTTCAGATTTAGTTTTGAGGGTTTGGAAGTTTTTCATGCTTCCAAAGTGGTGTAATCTGGGGAAAAGTGTGATCACTGCTCTTTTGGTCTGCACTCTGGTCCCTACTCAGATAGGGCCCCTGAGCCTTTAGTAATAGAATCAATACTGTTCCTCAGAGTCACCGATCCCTTGGAGCCTAGAGTCTTACTTCCCTCAAGGTTTCTACTTCTTCTTTTTTGTTTGTTTGTTTGTTTTTTGTTTTGGGTGAGGCAATTGGGGTTAAGTGACTTGCCCAGGGTCACACAGCTAGTAAGTGTGTAGAGTGTCTGAGGTCGGATTTGAACTCAGGTCCTTCTGACTCCAGGGCCGGTGCTCTATCCACTGCGCCACCTAGCTGCCCCTGGTTTCCACTTCTTGACCAAAAATGTTTCTCTCCACCCTTGAACTATGACCCAGACATGGGTAGAAATAATGGAGTTGCCAAATAGTGTCTGGTTCTGTGTTGAGGGCTAACACAGGGATACCTGGTAATCTCTTTCTGACAAATTGCCCTTCCCCTTACTGTCTCTGGTTTGAGACCTCAGGTCTCTGATATCTCTGTTCCAAGATTCAAGAAGGAAAGGCAGGGATTTTCTCAAATCTCCTCTAGGGCCAAGCAGTCACTGATATTTACACATTTTGACTTTTTTTTTTTAAGTGAGGCAATTGGGGTTAAATGACTTGCCCAGGGTCACACAGCTAGTTAAGTATTAAGTGTCTGAAGCCAGATTTGAACTCAGGCACTCCTGACTCCAGGGCCGGCACTCCATCCACTGCGCCACCTAGCTGCCCCTGGACTTATTTTTTTTTTAAAGGGTAGTCATTATCAAATGATTACTACACAGCTGAAGATAAGTATGAAACAACCAATTTTTGCAAATTAATTTCTTACACCTCCCCCACTAAATAATTGCCAGTAAACATTTCTGAGTACTGATCATAGGGAAACTTGAGCAATGACAACTGTAAGAATACCTTGCATTTGCATAGATTTTCAGTTTTCAGAATGCCTTCCTATTGTATATCTTGTTTCTTAAATCTCACGGTGTGTCTAAGGCATTTTGAGGAAATGATAGTCATTATCAAATGGTGAGAATTATCTGTGGAACAAATTATAAACAAACACAGGAGTCAGGAAAAGCTTATGTTCTGCTATTAGCACAAGGTTTGACAGGGGAAGAGTCATAAGTGCAGGCATGTCTGTTCAAATATAGTACTGGGACAGAAAACACTACTTGTTCCCCAGATGTTGTATCAGAGGCTCTGCATGAACCAGAACCCAGGTGCTAGGGACCTTCCCAGCCCCAGCCCTGCAACAGAGCTACCAAAACCACCGTCACTGGTGGTTTCAGACTATATCCCACCTCCCATTTGTGCCTCCCAACCTAGACTCTAGATTTTTAAGATACATAGAAACCCAGTTTGTTGGGGTTCTGGGTGGCTTTTTTCCTTTATCTGATCACACTGCACTCATCTCTTTTTTTTGTTTGTTTGTTTTTGGCAGGGTAATGGGGGTTAAGTGACTTGCCCAGGGTCACACAGCTAGTAAGTGTCAAGTGTCTGAGGCCGGATTTGAACTCAGGTACTCCTGAATCCAGGGCCAGTGCTTTAACCACTGCGCCATCTAGCTGCCCCACTCATCTCTTTTTAATTTGTATAATAATTGTTTGTGAAAGCTCCTTGAGGTTAGGGATGCTGGTTTTTTGCACCCCACCCACTCAGCAAAGTCTATATGGGAGAGGAGGGGAAGGCCAGATGGAAAGGTCCAGACTTGTGGTTTCTTTTCTTTCTTTCTATAATAAATATATTTTTTTATATTTAGAATTTTATTTTCCCAAATTACATGTAAAATACATATTTTGGCATCATTTAAAAAAAAAAAACTTTGTGATCCAAATTCTCTTTCTCCCTCTCTGCCCTCCCCCCATCCCTGAGGCAGTAAGCAATCAGATATAGGTTATATATATGTAAATATGTAAAACATTACCCTATTGTCATCTTGTATAAGAAAAAAATGAGAGAAAGTTAAAAATAACATGCTTCAGCCTGGTATTGAAATAGTTATTAGTTATTTCTTTGGAGGTAGATAATATGTTTCATCATTAGTCCTTTGGGATTATCTTGGATCATTATATTGCTGAGAGTAGTTAAGTCATTCACAATTCTTCATCAAACAATACTGCTGTCACTGTACACAATGTTCTGGTTCTGCTCACTTCATTATATGTAAATTCATATAAGTCTTTCCAGGCCTCTCTAAAATCATTCTACTTGTCATTTCTTATAGAACAATAATATTCCATTACAATCATGTACCACAGCTTGTTCAGTCATTCCCCAATTGATGGACATTCCTTTGATGTCCAATTCTTAGCCACCACAAAAAGCTGCTATAAATATTTTTATACAAACAGGTCTTTTTTCCCTTTTGGGGGTTGTCTTTGGGATATAAACCTAGCAGTGGTATTGCTGGATCAAAGGGTAGGCACAGTTCTATAGCCCTTTGGGCATAGTTCCAAGTGCTTACCAGAATGATTGGATCAGTTCACAATTCCACTGGCAGTGGATTAGTGTCCCAGTTTTCCGACAGCCCCTCTAACATCCACCATTTTATTATATTTGCCACTCTGACAGGTGTGAGGTGGTGGCTCAGAGTTGTTTTAATTTGCATTAAATTAATAATAGTGATCAATAATGATTTAGAGCATTTTTCACATGACTATGGATGGCTTTAATTTCTTTGTCTGAAAACTGTTCCTATTGCTTAACCATTTATCAATTGGTGAATGACTTGTATTTTTAGAAATCTGACTCAGTTCTCTATATATTTGGGAAATGAGACCTTTATCAGTGATACTTGTTGCAAAAACTCTTTCCCAGTTTTCTGTAGACCATCTCTGTGTGGAAACTCTACTGAGGTTGATCAATAACTCATCTGTAACTTATAGGCTTAGAAATTTGCCTGAAGGAATAAGAAGCACATAATACCTCCTATGTGCCAGGCATTATCCTAAATGTTTTTTACAAATATCATCATTTGATCTTTACAACAACACTGTGATGTATGTGTTATTATAATCCCCATTTTACAAATGAGGAAACCGAAGCAATTAGAGGTTTTGACTTGCCCAGGGTCACACAGCTAGTAAGCCTTTGAGGCTGGATTTGAACCCAGGTCTTCTACACTCGAGGCCCAGTGCTCTATCTACTCTACCACCAGTGCTTTGGCTAGTATGTGTCAGATACTGGATTGAAACCTAGGTCAAATTGAATTCAAGACCAGGCTACTATCTAATATATCTGGATGCTTCTTGCATATAGCAGTCACTGAATAAATATTTGTTGAATTAACTTCTATCCTTTTAAAAGATCTGATGTGTGATTGATATAGGTACTTCTCTCCTCCCTAGTGCCTAATCCCATCACAACAGTGTGGAAAGACCATTGGATTCAGAGATCAAAGACCTAGGTTCAAATCCTTGTTCACTTTAGCAGTACTAGGAGTGAGACCCTGGACTAATGTCCCTTCAAGCACTACATCCTGATCACCTTGGTGGTAGTTGTATGAGTCATTGTGGCCAAAAATATGCCACCTGGCAGCCAACTTTTCAGTGATGATTCTGTATGAATTTAGCTAAGCTGGTCTTCAGAAGACGTGATCGTTCAACTTGATAGGATTCTCTTGATGACTTGGCCCTCCAGAACCAAGGGTCATCTCCATGCCACAATGATCTATGGAGGTGGGGTTTTGCCTCTGGTCCTGGGGAGCTCACTTGACTTTGCTGGCCAAGTTGAAATTAGGGCTCAAATAGGGCAAGCTCTCGCCTTATCTTCTGTCTGCATATCTGATTCTTTATTGTGTTTTTCTGTGGAGATGAGAAAGAACAACAGGATACACGGGTGTGTACAGATATGCTCATTAACATACCTGCCTAAGTCAGGGGACATTCAGCTAGGTAATCTGGGTTGGTGATAGATTTTGGGGGTGAGTACTCTGAACAGTGCCAGAAATGGGCATGAAGGGGAGGTGGTAGAAAGGAAGATGGTTTAGGGGCTGGAATAGTATGAGGGTGGTTGGAGAGAGGGGGGGATGCAGGCGTGGAGAGAACCTTGCCCATTTCTCCATCCCAAACCTGAGTTCATCAGCAATCCCTGAGGGGAGAAGGAGAGAGTGCAGAGGGAGATTGTTCTCTCCCTTTGGGGCCATACCTTGGCTCCTCCCTGAATCTATCTGAGCTGCAGGTATAAGGGTTCCTAAGGGAAGGTGGTGAGCTAGGCTGTGGAAACAGCTGTACTATGCTGGTAACCAGGCTGGGGCTGTGGGCCAGGACATAAGGGGTCCCTGGAGAGAGAAGCAGAGCAGGCCCAAATCTCCCGGGCAGAAGATCCTGGGCAGTTTAATCACATCGAGCTGAAGCACTTGGGGCTGGGATGGAGACTGACAAGATGATCTCCGAGTTTCAGTTCCTGATAGAACAGTGGCTAGAGCAGGGGGTTTGTGAAGTGAATGCCCAGGCTCTTTGGAGGTCAAAAGGAACCAAAAGTTGGTCACTCTCTTGGGCCACAATGATTCATACTTTTGTCACACATGCTCTTGTGGGCACCTTCTCCCCGTGTTTCAACTTCCTCTTATGTGTTGACTTCCCTCCTTAAAATGTAAGCTACTTGAAGGCAGGGACTATCTCTTTTTTTTTTTTCCTGCTTGCACAGGTCTTCCTAAGAAGTGCCTAATAAATGCTTGCTGACACGATATCCGGTAATAACTCACATTTATATAGGGCTTTAAAATTTGCAAAATGCTCTTCTGTGGAGTTAGGTAGTAAGTATAAGGCTGGTCATCCCATTGTACAGATAAGGAAGCTGAGGTTCTGAGAGGGGGAAGTAATTGGCCTCCACAGAGAGGAAGTCCGAGGGTCAGGATTCTAAGAGTGCTCAATTCAAAGGCCAAACAAGGCATGTTTTGTCTCCACTACATCCCCTAGTCTCTTAGAGTCCACCTCTTTGGCTTATATCAGCCTTCTGCTGCCCTGGCTCAACTGTGATCTCAGATTTAGCAGCTGAGGATTCTGTGCTCAGTTTGATCCCAAGGGTCCCAGAATTTTCAGAGACCAGGGACCCAGGCTCAGGGCAATTTCACTGTGGAAATCAAGGTTACTGATGAAAAGGCTAAGTAAGGCACGGTGGGGGTGGGAGTGTGGATGGTCAGCTGGGTCACTCCACTGATAAAAGGAGGCTAGGCTGCCCAGGGAAAGGATGATACTGTTACTTTAATCTTAATCTTGGAGGCAGGGTTCAATTTCCTATCTGGAAGAACTTCCTAGCCATCACAGTGTTTACACACTGCATTTACAAAAGCTCAGAAGAAACCCAGGAGGTAGACTATAATTCCATGTATAAGATCAGGAAATTAAGTGACTTGTCCAGGGTCACCCAACACAGCTGGGTCTGAAACTCAGGCATATTGCCTCCAAGTTCAACACTCTTTCCATCACATGGGGCTGAGAGCCAGCCAAGAATAGAACTAGCTATGTGGCAAAACAGTGAGTGAGATCCCTGTTTCCTGAGATGTTGAAGCAAAAACTTAATATCTCAGTGTGTTGTAGAAGCTTTTGTGCATGGAGGACAGCATTGGGATAAATGGCCTCTGAGGCCCCTCGCTGAATTGGTTGGGAGGGGGTACCCTAGGCTGTCCTTGAAGCCAAAACGACTCAGAGTCAAATTCTTCATCTAACTTACCACTGCCAGTGTGACCCTGGGCAAATGATTTAGGCTCTCAGACCCGACCTGGCCATTCTCCGAGACTACAAGTTATAGATGAGTAGCCAGTTTGCAACTGGGGGTGGGGAATTTCCACAAAGTGGCTAAAACTAGTTTCTTAAAATTGTAAGATTCTATGAATTTACCCAGCAATATCACTACTAGGTCCCTACCCCAAAGAGATCAAAGAAAGAGGAAAAATACCTCGAAGCACAAAAATATTTATAGCAGCAATTTTTGTGGTGACAAAATATTGGAAATCGAGGGGATGCCTACCAATTGGGGAACAGCTGAAGAAGTCGTGGTATATGATTGTGATGGAGTACTATTGTGCTATAAAAAATGACGAGCAGAATGTTTTCTGAATAACCTGGGAACACTTACATGAACTGATGCAAAGTGAAATGAGCAGAAGTAAGAGAACAATAACAATATTGTATGATCAACTGTACACGACTTAGCTATTTTCAGAAATACAATGATCCAAGACAGTTCTGAAGGGCTTATGATGAAATGCTAACCCCCTTCCTGAGAAAGAACTGATGCAGTCTGAATGCAGACCAAACATACTTTTGGGTTTTTTTGGCTTTCATTATTATTTTTTTTTCAATCTGTTTTTTTCTGCAACAGGGCTAATATGGAAATGTTTTGCATGACTACATGTACATAATCTATATAAAATTGCTTGCTTCTCAGGGAGGAGGAAGAGAGGAAAGGGAAGAAGAGACTAGGGAATTCAAAGTTTTAAAAGACTCTTAAAATTTTTTTGTTTACATGAAATTGAGAAAAGAGAAATTAAGTGTTAAAAAAATTCTATATAGTTGGTGAAACAGCTGTCAGAGCAAGCATCCTGGGGCTGTGGAATTCTACTTAGAGGCAGGAGAGGTCCAAGAATGATGTAGTATCCTAAGGGGATGTTTTTGCACAGCATGAGCAGCTGCCCTCTTGGGTTATTTTCTCTCTGGCCCAATGGATATAGATTCCTTTTCCTCCACACCACTGTCAAATTGAAAGGAGAGAGGGAGTTGCCGAAAGTAGCAGCTGGTGGGCCTTTTGCTCATTTTCCTATGCCCTGTTGCCCCTGTCTTCCTCACCAAGGAATAAGCAGCATAGTAGAGAAGAAAGTATGCCCTGGGACTGAAGTGGCCCAGCTCAGAAATACTCACTGTGTCAATGCCGGCAATTAATTTCATCTTTAGGAAGCTCAGCTTATTCATCTGTAAAATGGGGATAACCATACTTTGAGGCAGCTAGATGTCACGCTTCATCATCAGTAATAATAATGATAGCTAGTATTTCTATAGGGCTTGAAGATTTACAAAACACTTGAACATTTGAATTAAGTTTTGCTGATTCATTTGACATGCACAGCAACCCTGCAAGGTGCTAGTGTTAAACCTATTTTATGGATTAGGAAACTGAGACACAGAAAGGTTGAGTGACTTTTGCCCATGATCGCTCAGCTAGTTATGTTCTTGAAGCATGATTTGAACTCAGGTCATTCTCTCTCCCAAGATTTCTCCCACCTAGCTGTCTTACCACAAGGATACTAGGAAAGTCACTTAACTTTGCCCTCAGTTTCTTCATCTGCAAAATTTGGACAATAATTGTACCTGCCTCATAGGGTTGTTGTGAAGATTAAATGAGATAGAGATAATATATACAAATTCCTTTGCAATCCTTAAAGACCATATAAATGCTATTATAATTGTATTAATTATAGTGAATGCTACTAATATTATATAAGTATAATTGATACCATCATTGTTTACTGTTGTGGGGAAATAGGGTAGGGGGTTTGGGATAGGGGTTGGGGTAAGGGTCCTTAGAAATTCCTCTTTAAAGAATTATACCCTCAGGGGCAGCTAGATGGCACAGTGGAAAGAGCACCAGCCCTGGAGTCAGGAGTACCTGAGTTCAAATCCGGCCTCAGACACTTAATACTTAACTAGCTGTGTGACCCTGGGCAAGTCACTTAACCCCAATTGCCTCACCTAAAAACAAAAAAAAAAAAATAATTATACCCTCTTGCACACAAATCCAATAGAATAAGATAATAGTTTATTTAGGGGCTGGGGAAGGCAAACCAAGAGAGAAATCTTTGGACTTCTCATGGGGAGAAGGCATGGCACAGAGCGTGGCTGAGATACCAATCTCCTCAAGCAGGAGACAGGCAGATACTTTTATAGAGGACTGATGGGAGTGATCATCTGACTGTGGAAAGTTCCCTTATTGAGGGAGGACCATCCCCCATTGGTGGTGGCTGGAGGAGTTGGGTGAGGGGTGGCTTCGGATCTCTCAAGCCATCTCTCCTTCCTCCTCCCAACACAAAGGCAGCAGCCACACCCAATCTTATCTCCCCAGGGGTGAGGGAGACTGGAATGAAGGGTGGTGGTCCCAGAGCTAGTTCAGTCCACTTATCTCTTTAGGTGTATCTGTCCTTTGGTTTAATTTCTCAAGGAGAAGGTTCTTTGATGTACCCCAGAGAATTTCTGGGGTGCTAGGCCCTATAACATTTACTATTACCTGTATTAACTACTTCGTAAGACTGTTGTTGTTCACGGCTCTTCATGACCTCATATGAGGTTTTCTTGGTAAAGATGTTGGAGTGGTTTGCTATTTCCTTCTCCAGCTCATTTAACAGATGAGGAAACTGAGGCCAATGGGATCAAATTACTTGCCCAGGGACACACAGCTCGTACGTCTGCCACCGGATTTGAATTCGGATCTTCCTGACTCTAGGCCCAGGGCTCTATCCAGTGGGCCACCTAACTGCCCCTTCATAAGATTACTGGACTTCAACCCAGGCCTCCCAATGAAGTGGTAGCTTTGCCAATCACCAGTTTTATTTGGCTTCAACTCTGCCGGTCAGATCTCTGTTGCCCCCATACCCTTGGATGGCTGCTTCTCTGCCACTTCAGAGCCCTGTCTTGAAGGCAGAAATGACCAGGGAGCCCTCAGTCAGATCCCTGGGCTGCTGACGCAGTGAAGGCCAGGGGATGTTATACAATCTGACAGCGTCAGGGCCTTTCAGTGGAAGAAAAGTGTGTTGTTTGCACATTGCTTCATTTTTCCCCCTGTGGGCTGAGCTAGGGAATAAGTCGGAAAGGGGGTGGGGCAGGGCATGGCTAGAATGGAGTTACTACTCAGGGAAGGCTGTCCTTTGCCACCCATTGCCAACAAGTAAGGGCAGCCAGGTGGTGCACTGTATAGAGGGCCAGACCTGGAGTCTGGAAGACTCATCTTCCTGAGTTCAAATCCAGCCTCAGACACTGACTAGCTGTGTGACCCTGGGCAAGTCACTCTACCCTCTTTGCCTCAGTTTCCTCATCTGTAAAGTGAGCTGGAGAAGGAAATGGCAAAGCCGTCCAGCATCTTTGCCAAGAAAACCCCTGCAGGACAGCTAGGTGGCGCAGTGGATAGAGCACTGGCCCTGGATTCAGGAGTACCTGAGTTCAAATCCAGCTTCAGACACTTGACACTTACTAGCTGTGTGACCTTGGGTAAGTCACTTAACCCTCATTGCCCCACCAAAAAAAAAGAAAAGAAAACCCCCAATGGGGTCGTGAAGAGTCAGAAATGGTTGAATAAGCCACCAAAGGGTGGCTTTTCAGAATGCAGATGGAAAGTGAAGGGGCTAGAACAGTCTTTTAAGTTCCAGATCTAAATGGATTTTCCTACCATGCCTGGCTGAGCTGCCTGGAGGCTGTGCATGTAATAAGCTGTTGGTTTCTTAGAACACGTTTTCCCTGGGGTATAGGAGAAGAGGCCCCAACATCATGGTTATCTCCCATATCATCCGGTATTGTGCATCTGGATGGAAGTAACAAGTTCCCAGACTTCATTTCTCATTTTGAATGCAAAAGAGCTGAATAAGGGAAGAGAGTATTTAAGCAAACGAGATCCTGTAACAGGAGGAGGAAGGTAGTACCGAGAGGCAAGAGGGCCAACAGCAAAACTGCAGAGGGGGGAGGGGTGTCTAGGTTCCTGTGTCCCTCCTGTCAACCTTGAGCTCAGATATGGTTTGGTCCCTGGAATGAGACACAGGTATGCAGGCCTTTGGGCCTCTAATCTCCCAGCACATCTGCTTCTCTCCATAACCCAGCCTCACTCACCTCAATACATTCATGGCACAGATGGCCAGCTCCCAGTACCAGCTACTGGAATCCTGGGTTCACTACTTCCCCATCCAAATTTCTGAGTCCTACTTCCTCCAGTCTCTGCAAAGCTCTTCTTTTTCCTGTCGTCTTTCCCTTCTCTTCCCTCTGCCTCAGTTTCTGGGCTTCTCACTCCAGGGTCTTTCCTCCATCTTTTTTTTGTACATCCAACACTTTCTATTTTTCTTGTTCTTAACAACCAACACCAAATAGGATCAGCATTTCCATATACAGAGCAGAGCAGAAAGAGAGTGTTGTATATGAAGCTACGGATCTGCAGGGTGAACAGCTTGCTTTTCTTTTTAAGTATATAATAAATTCAATGGTCTATTTTCAAAGCTGCTCACAGCCCCCTTCCCCTTCTCCCTCCCCCTCCCCAATCCTAGTGTGAAGGGGGAAGGATAGGCTCAAGAGACATGAGTGCTAAAAAACTGGAAAAATGGAAACTCAAGACTTGGGTTTGACCTCACAGTGGTCTTTGGCTTTGTTTCTTTATTTTATCAGAGCCAGCCAAGTAGGTGATGTAGCAGATAGAGAGTTAGGCCTGGGGTCAGGAAGAGCTGAGTTCAAATCAGCCTTCAAATACTAAGTTGTGTGACCCTAGGCAAGAGACTTAACCATTGATCTTCCAGGGTTGTTGTGAGGATCAGAGATAATACCTGTAAAGCATTTAGCAGAGTGCCCAGCACACAGTAAGTGCTTAGTAAATGACTATCTTCTTCCTTCTTTCTGTCTTATATTGCTTAGAAAGTCAAGAGCTAGGGGCAGCTAGATGGCACAGTGGATAGAGCACTGGCCCTGGACTCAGGAGTACCTGAGTTCAAATCTGGCCTCAGACACTTAACACTTACTAGCTGTGTGACCCTGGGCAAGTCACTTAACCCCAATTTCCTCACTAAAAAAAAAAAAAAAGAAAAAAAAAGAAAAAAGAAAGTCAAGAGCTTCTGGATATTACCATACTGGCCCAGCCAGTAATATATTTCCCCAAATTTGACTTGATCTGCACCCCTTGGGAAATTCTTGGGCCTCCTAGTTAAGCCCTAGTTTACGACATTCTTTCTATAATCACTGAGTTTCTTTGTTTATCACAGTAACACTTCAGTGTGCAATCTTCCCTAAATTATTCTGTTAACACTATTTATTAGACTGTCACTGTATAGAGCCTTAAAATACTGTGTTGACATTGCTTACTTCAATCTCTTCCAGCTCTTCCCACCTTTTCTTGCCTGGGAAGTGTGTGTGTGTGTGTGTGTGTGTGTGTGTGTGTGTGTGTGTGTGTGTGTGTGTGTGTGTAAAAGAGAGAAATAGAAGAGAGAGAAAAGAGAAGAAGAGAGAGAAAGGGAGAAGAGAGGAAAAGAGGAGGATAAGAGTGGCAGGGAGAGAGAGAAAGAGAAGAAAGGAGAGAAGAAAGGAAAGAAAAAAAGGAAAGGGGAGAGTGAAGGGAGAAACATGGGGAGAGATAAAGAGACAAAAAAAGAGGAGAAAGAATGAGAGAATGAGAGAAAGGGAAAAGAGGGAACAGAGAGATGGAGAGAGAGAGAGAAAGAGAAGAGGAGAATGAGAGATAGAGAAAGAGGAGAAAAGAGAGGGAGAAAGAATGAGAGAGGAAAAAAGAGGGAACGAGAGAGACAGACAGGCAGATAGACATACACAGGGAGAGAAAAAGTTGGAGCTCAAGCCTTTCATTCAGGCTCCTACAGTGCTATCTCAATAGAATCAGCCTTCTTTCTTCCTTCCTTTCACTCTCTCTCTCTTTCTTCTGCCCTCCCTATCTCTTTCTTTCTTTCTTTCTTTCATTTTTTGGTGAGGCAGTGGGGGTTAAGTGACTTGCCAAGGGTCACACAGCTAGTTAAGTGTTAAGTGTCTGAGGCCGGATTTGAACTCAGGTCCTCCTGACTCCAGGGCCGGTGCTCTATCCACCGCCACCTAGCTGCCCCTTCTTTCTTTCTGTTTTTTTGGTTTGTTTTGGTTTTGGGGGGGTTTTGGGGGGGGCAATGGGGGTTAAGTGACTTGCCCACGGTCACACAGCTAGTAAGTGTCAAGTGTCCGAGGCCGGATTTGAACTCAGGTACTCCTGAATCCAGGGCCAGTGCTTTATCCACTGTGCCACCTAGCTGCCCCCTCTTTCTTTCTTTTTAAGAGAAAATGACTTCTTAGAATGGGGCTCCAAGAACAGGGATTTCTGCTGAGTCAGAGCAGAAAAAAAATGGACATCAGACCTTATGAAGGGATGACTAACTGACTCCAAGGTCACATCAGACTTCATGATTCTAGGAAATGTTTATAAACACTTAGGATTTAAGAAGAACAAGCTAGGCCTAGATAAACTTCATCCATACCTATGGGTCTGTACAGTCTGAATGAGGGGACCTGGTCTATTGTGCTGGGGGGGGGTGTCAAGAGATTTGGGGTGCCAGTCTTGGTATTACCATTCATTTGCTAGATCTTGCATTTACTGAAGTCAAAGCCTCCCCTCCCAGTTTTCTCTTCCCAAGAATGATGGCTGTGGAGCAGAGCAGTCGGCTCAAACTGGAATAGAAATGAGGGCCATTAAACCATACATAAGGGGCAGCTAGGTGGCGAAGTGGATAAAGCACCAGCCCTGGATTCGGGAGGACCTGAGTTAAAATCCGACCTCAGACACAACACTTACTAGCTGTGTGACCCTGAGCAAGTCACTTAACCCTTATTGCCCTGCAAAAAACCAACGAAACAAACAAACAAAAAAACCATGCATAAGGATCCTGGTTGGCTCCATGTTGACTTTGAAAGCTACATGTTTACATATTTCCTTCTTCATTACCACGTCAGCACATTCCAATTGGATAGGGACCACATTTTAATCAGGTTCTGGCTGGGGAGTATTGTGGGCCATAAGAGTCTTGACACCTCTGAGGTAAAGGATTTTGTTCTCTTAGGTGCTGTGATTCATATTTTAAATAAGAAAGGAAGAACATTTGGAAAGAGTAACAACTCTTTTCCTTCTCACCAGCTAGCTGGCTCCCAATCCTACATCTTTTTATTGAGCTATGTCTCTCAGAGGGATCTGAATTCCCCTTTTATCCATATTACATGAGTGGCAGTAGTGGGTCAGTCTCTACAGTTTCTGGAATTCATTTTTCTTATCTGTAAAATGAGGAAGTTCACCTAGATGAGGTCACTTAAATAGCCCTGGTAAGTTATCACATTTTCCTGGGCCTCACATTCTTCATTTGTAAAATGGGGAAAGCTAGACTATATAGCCACGGAGATCCCTTTTAGAGCTATGCTGCTAAGATTATTTCATTCAAATTGGAAATCAAGGGGATGCCCATCAATTGGGGAATGGCTGAACAAGTTGTGCTATATGAATGTCATGGAAGACAATTGTGCTGTAAGAAATGATGAGCAGGCAGATTTCAGAAAAACCTGGAAAGACTTAAGTGGACTGATGCTGAGTGAAGTGAGCAGAACCAGGAGAACATTGTACACAGTAACAGCAACACTGTGTGACAATCAACTATGAAAGACTTGGCTCTTCTCAGCAATACAATAATTAAAGACAATTCCAAAGAACTCATGATGGAAAATGTTCTCTATATCCAGAAAAAAGAACTGTGGATTCTGAATTCAGATTGAACCATGCTATTTCTACTTTTGTTCTTCTTTTTTCTTTTTTGAAGTTTTCCCTTGTGTTCTGATTCTTCTTTCACAACATGACTAATGTAGAAAGAAGTTTAATGTGATCATATATAATATAACCTGTATCAGATTGCTTTCTGTCTTGGGGAAAGGGGATGAAAGGGAGGAAGGGAGAAAAATTTGGAACTAAAAATCTTATGGAAACAAATGTTAAAAACTATCTTTACATGTAACTGGAAAATAATAAAATACTTTTATGATTTAAAAAAAAAGATTACTTCAGTCAATAAAGAGACAATGACAGAGGCCAGAGCCTTTATTTAAATCAATTATCTCTCCTGGAACTCTTTCTTTCTTTCCTTCTTTCTTTCTCTCTCTTTTTCTTTCTTTACTTCTCTCTCTCTCTCTTTCAACAAATTGTTTCCCCAGTAGCAGTAACAATACCTGTGTAAATAGCAATTTACAGCTAAATTTTCCATTTAATAACTAATTCCTTGGGGACATCCAAGATTATTTTCTTAAATTGGAATTGTTACCACGAACATATTGCAAGGAATTACATTTGCTGTCTAAGGGATCTGGAGAAGAGTCTTTCTATACATAGTCCTTTAAAGAGTGTTTTGAAGTCAGTGGGGAAGAAAGGTGATGTTTTCAGACTAGCCAGCTCCTTTTCCTTTTCTGAGAACTATTTTGGTGGCTAGTTGAGGTGGTTTGGTGGGTTAGTTAGGAGAATGGAAACATTGGAAGTGTAGGAAGAGCTGAAAGGTAAATTGCCACTTGATGGGAGAATGGAGGAAGTAGAAAAAGTTCAGGGGGCCAGAGACTGGTCTTGGAGGCCTGGATTAGAGAGTACCAGCTTTATCAGTGACACAGTATACTCTCCAGGGCTCCTTTTCCCTATCTTTAAAATCAGGATAATAAACCCTCAGCTCTGTATAACCTTCAGGATTGCTGTGGGACTCAACGGAGCAAAGTACCTCTTAAAACTCTAATGAACAACACACACAAATGAGGCAAAGTACCTGGGAACTGTGTGTATTCAAATGTATGTTTGCTGTTCAATTGTTTCAGTTCTGTCTGGGATTTTCTTTTCTTCGAACAGATGAGTGGTTGGCCATTTCTTTCTCCAGCTCATTTTATGGAGAACTGAGGCAAACAGGGTTGAATGACTTGCCAGGGTCATACAACTAGTAAAGAATCTGAGGTGAGATTTTAATTCAGGTCCTCCTGACTCCAGGGCCAGTGCTCTATCCACTGAACCACCTACCTACCCCTCAATCAGGCCCAGTTCTTCATGATTCCATGGGACAGACTGTCCATGAGATTTTCTTGGCAAAAATACTGGAGTGGTTTATCATTTCCTTCTCCAGCAGATTAAGACAAACAGAGGTTAAGTGGCTTGCCCAAGGTCACACAGTTAGTAAGTATGTGAGGTTGGATTTGAACTCAGGTCTTGATTCCAGGCCCAGTGAGCCATCTACCTGCCTCCTGCTATGTCTTACCAAGCTAGGAAGATTTCTAATGTGGGCTGGCAATGAATTTCATTTCCGCTGTCTGATAATCACCCTAACTATATTTGGAGAGGCTACCACCAATTTAGCCAAAGTGGGACCAATTTTTCCTCTATAGCATCTCTCAAGACCTATGATGGTGGTGGTGGTGGTGATAAAACAGCATTTCTAGAGCCCTTTAAGATTTGCAAAGTGTTTCACATTTGTTATCTCCTTTGACCTTTATATCAACCCTATGAGATGGATGCTGTTATAGCCCCCATTTTACAGAAGAAGAAAGTGAGGTTGAGAGAGACTTAAATGACTTGCCCAGGGTCTTTACAGTTAACATGTGACTGAGGAAGGCTTTGAACTGAGGCCTATCCAACTCCAGGCCCTGGGCTCTCTGCATTGGGCCATCTGGCTGCTTTGTCAACTGAGTCATAAAGAGGCTGCCACCTTCCACAAAGAGAGAACCCATCCATACCAACTAAATGACAAATCTTTGAAGTAAGCAAGACAAAAGAAACACAAGTGGTCCCAGCTCTCAAAAAGCCTGTAGTTTATTTCCAGCTCCAGGAGTAGTAGATGAGGTCTTTGGTCCTCCAGGCTTAGAGGTAAAGCAGAAGGGTCAAATAATAGTCTCAAGGGCCCCAGGCCATAGCAACTTTCTCTAGAGTCAGGCCAGAACCAGATTAAAATGGAATTGGTAAATATTTAACAAAATAAATAAAAATATGGGGAATGTAGCCAATGTTAACATGTGGTTTTCTAAGTCAATGTACACCCCCACCCCCCTACACCCCCAGGGATCCTGTAGTATGATTTAGTGCCCCTATCAATTTGAGTTTGACAGCCCAGTTAACCCTAAGCCTCAAGTGTCAAATAACTAAGGCATCATCCCCCAGCTTAAGGTTGGAGGAGCTCTTCTCAACCTTGGTCTTGGGCTCAAGGGCTTTCATTTTCCATTCATTTCTTTCTTTCTTTCTTTCTTTTTTTTGCGAGGCAAGGAGGGTTAAGTGACTTACCCAGGGTCACACAGCTAATAAGTGTCTGAGTCAGGTCTCCCAGACTCCAGGCCTGGGGCTCTATCCACTGTGCTACCTGAGAGGCACGGTCTATTATTATCCCCATTTTACAGATGAGGAAATTGAGGCAGACAGAGGTTAAGTGACTTGCCCAGCATCACACAGCTAATATAGCATCTCTACTGCCTGACACACAGTGGGTGTTTATTTGCTTGTCTGTTGATACCACATCACCGAATAGTCCAAACCTCAACAGTGTGTGTTGCCTAGAGTTTACTTTGGAGAGGAAACCAAGAGATCATAATGTATCTATTAGATCTGAAGAGACCTCAGAGGCCTGCTAGTCCCACCTTTCTTTTTACAGAGCAGAAAACTGAGGCTCACTAAAACAGAGTTTTGGTGATTTTCCCAAGGTCACAAAGCTAGTAAGCTTCAGAGGCAGGGTTTTAACCCAAGTCCTCTGATATAAAATCAGAAATAGAACACAGATGAAAAGTAAAGTAAAATCTCCTTCAAACCGACTCGGACTGGGAGTGGGGGAGTGGTTTCTTAATTTCTAGGGTAGTCGGATCTAGCAGCAGTTTCCGAAGCCTAGCTTGGCTCAGCCTCATTCCCGGTACACCCCCGAATATCCAGTCCCAATCAAAACCTGCTGATTGATTGGGTTGTATGTGTGCGTGTGCACACACTCCCTCCACGCCTCCATAATCACTGTGCAATCACCTAGGTAACTTTCCTTTTCCCAAAGTGGAGGAGGGAATAGAAAGAAGGATGAAATACAATTCAGGTCTATCAAAAATGGAATGCAACACCCCTTTGAGCTGACAAAGACAAGCCTCTCTGTCCCTGGGGTCGGCTGAAAGAGCCAAAAAGGAGAAATGGACCAGGAGTTGAGAGCTGGGTTTCCTTGGGTCAGGAGAGAAGGGGTTCTAAGATTGGAAAGGCCAGAGGGACGCAGAAGAGGGAGAACGGGGCCAGGCAAGGGAAAGCGAGCCCCACTTTCTGCCCCGTGAAAGCTGGACAGCCACCATCCCTGGGTTCTTCTTTCTCCAGTCCCGACCCCAGGCCCCGTGTTCGTGCCCCAGTTTCCCTTCGGGAGACGCCGGGAAAGGAATCCTTCTGGCGGACTCGGGCCGGCATCCCTCCTCCGGGAGCCCCCTCTCCTCTCCGCCCCACGCCTCTGCCCCTCCCCCCGGGGCCCCGCCCCTTCCCGGGGCCTGGGATTTGGCGGGGGCTCCTCTCTCCGCCCCGGGGCGGGAGGCGGAGAGGCAGCAGCCGCCGCCGCCGCCGCATGGAGGTGCCGCTGCCGCAGCCGCCGCCGCCGCCCCGGCATGGGCCGGGGCCGGGGCCGGGGTCGCTGCAGGGAGGCGGAAGCGCGGCGCCCGTCCCGGAGCCGGGAGCTCGGGGGCAGCACCCGGGCCACGAGACGGCGGCGCAGCGGTACAGCGCCCGCCTGCTGCAGGCCGGCTACGAGCCCGAGAGGTGACGCCCGGGGCGGGGCTTGGGGGTGGGTGGGGGGCGTGAGGCCGGCCCCGGAGGGCAGGAGGGGACCCGCCGCCAGGAGGGGGCGGGGAGGAGGAGGTCTGGGAGCAGCCCCCCACGCCGCTTCCATCATCTTCACCCCCCACTCCCTCCCCTGGCACATTCTGGATGGGGATGCGAAGCCAAGTGCAGGATCCTCCCCGGGCTGGGGCAGGGGCTAGGGCGGGGGCGGTGGGCCGTTTTACTCCAACTCCTTTTCCTTCCCCGTTCAGAGTGGGTAGGGGGATGCTGGCATGTGCAGCGGGCGAACCCCTACGTCCCCCTCCTTGCCTGGCTTCCCAGCCCTACCTAGGTAGAGCAAACTTTCTTCAGATCTCTTTGGCTAACGCTCTTCCTAGACACGTTCTCTGAACTGGGTCGGCTTAGTAGAGACGGGTATCAAGGGCTGCGGAGACCCTGGTTTGCCGGGCTTGACTTTGGCAGGGGGGGCACACAGAGAGGATGGCAGATAGCTAGGCATTGTCCTCTCTTTACCCTGCACCTCCTTCAATCAACAGGTAGAAGGGGGGCTGGAAGCCAAGTATATGTCGGAGCTCTATGAGCATTTGCTGCTGTTAATGATTATGGGAGGAGGAAAGCAGCTAGGGTCCTTCTGTAAGGGGGTGGGGGAATCATTGGGGAGAAAGGGACCTGGGACCTGGCAGAGCCGGACTGTAAAGGAGACAGCAGCTAATCTATGGATTTTATCTGCAGCCTGAAATGGAAACCCTACTAGTTGTCCTTCCTGTCCAAAGGATTTGGACTCCTTTGCCGGCTCCATCTGCTGGTGCTCAGCAGCTTGGGGAGGTGACCCTGGCAGCTGGATTGGGGTGTGTGTGGGGGGGGTCCTTTGGGGGAATTAGCCTTGCAGCTCCCGCTGGGAGACTGGGTGCTTATGTAAGAACTTTTAACAGCTTAACCTCTACTGCAAGCCCCTCCCCCAACTCGACAAGTAGCCGCAGGCTGTCCCACTCAGCACCACCACCACCCCCACCCCCGCCCTTTGGGTGATCTGACCCAGGACATCTTCCCCCAGGAAATCCTGTTAATAAAGGCCCTGGGGGTGGGGATGGGCAGGAGCCACTTACTGGGGTAAGGGGTGATTGGAAGCTTTATTTGTGCGCACAGAGGTGTAACTGCTTCTACAGAAAGCAGATTAGGTACCTATTTCTGGTACTCAATGTAAAGTCAGGGATGAGAGTTAAATTCCTCGGGAATAATAATTGTTATTATTATTTAATGTAATAACTCATAATTCTATAATTTAATATTTGCAGATGCTTTCCTCTCAACAATGTTGTGTTGGAGGCAGCTCTTGTATTGTTATTATCACGAGGAAACTGAGTCCCGGAGAGGAGTGATTTTCCCATGGTCACACAGCTAGTATAGGGCAGAATCAGCATTTAAACCAGAATCTCTGGTCTCCAGGACCTAAGTTCAATATTCCACATTTCTGAGTTCAGGTAAAGGCCTTTCTGAGAGATACCATCTCTGCCTGAAGGAGGACATTTTTCCTACAAGAGCCTGTTTCTTTCTTCTGGAAAGAACCTCTATGGCTCTTAGTTTTCACGCCAGAAACTGCTGAATTGGTCCAAGCCAGCCCTCTCCCCTTTGTTCCAGAACAACATAAACTTTAGGAGAATGGGGAAACCTTTCTCTTTGAGAACTTTAGTGATGGATTTAGTCAGAGAACCTGGGACCAATCCCCACCCTGCTGCTTAGTATTTGTGTCACTGGGTAAATTAATAGCTGATGGTCAATGGTCATATATGGCTCTGAGGTTTACAAAGCACTTTACTTATATACAAAAATCTCATTTGGTTCCCACAATAACCCTGTGAAGTAGGTGCTATTATTATCCCAATTTTGTAGATGAGGGAACTGAGATTGAGAGGTTAAATGATTTGTCCAGGGCCACACATCCAGTAACAAGTGACTGGGGCAGGATTTGAACTCAGGTCTTCCTGACTTCAAGTCCAGGGGGCTGGAATCAAATGATCCACATCCTTTGTCCCAAGGAGTTGGCTGAAGCCAACATGGCATTCCCAAGCCAGTCTGTTTTGGGAACAAGCTCTGTCTTATTGCCCTATCCCAGCCACTACCTGGCTGGAGAAGCATGGGACAGATCGCTGTGGGTTGGGCAATCTTGATTTCCCTTTCCCAAGGAGGAAGCAGCTGGAGAAGGTCAGGAAGAGGGAGGGGGGAACATCATGGATTAGCAGGGTTATTAGAAGAGGGCAGGAATATACCACAAGCTTAGAGTAGCCCAGCAGCTTAGAGTAATGAGCAGCCTCTGACCCTTTAATTAGTCAGGTTGCTGGGCTAGGGCCAGGAGAGACAAGGGCCATTTCAAGATGCTGGTAGTAATTTTTGTTGTTGTTCAGTTGTGTTGTGACCCCATGTGGGGTTTTCTTAGCAAAAATAGTGGAGTGGTTGGCCATTTCCTTTTCCAGCTCTTTTTTTTTTTTTTTTTTTTTTGGTGAGGCAATTGGGGTTAAGTGACTGGCCCAGGGTCACACAGCTAGTGTTGAGTGTCTGAGGCCAGATTTGAACTCAGGTCCTCCTGACTCCAGGGCTGGTGCTCAATCCACTGTGCCACCCAGCTGCCCCTCCAGCTCATTTTACAGATGAGGAAACTGAGGCAAACAGGGGGAAGTGAGTGTCTGAGACCGGATTTGAACTCAGGAAGAGGAGTCTTCCTGTCTCCAGGCCTGGCATTATATCCATCTTCCCCTAGCTGCCCTTGTGTTGGTAGGAAAGGGAGGAAGGAATCTATGGATCACTAAGTATTCCTGATTTTTGGAGTGACCTTCCTCCTTGTAGTAGAATTCCGGGTCAGAGGCAATTCACTTTAATGAGACTCAAAAAACCCATTTATTAAGGGGCTATAACATAGGGTGGAAGATAGCCGGCCTGCCTGACTTCAGGATCTGAAGACCTGGGTTCTAGTCCTGCCTTTGACACATATTGGCTGTATGACATTGGGCAAGTCAGTTAACTTCTAAATGCCCTTCAGTCAACTCTATAAAAGAACCGTTTCCTCATCTGCATTAGTAGAGGGAGTTTCCCCATGGGAAGATTGCTACACCAGTGAAAGTGGTTGGACAAGTCAACAGACGAATCTATAATGTTCCAATACCTGTGCTAGGCACTGGGAATGATAAAGATTCCCTCTCCAAGGTTCTTACATTCTCATAGCGAGGACATGAAGCAGGATTATTCCAGGCAAGAACCAGAACCCAGGTGTTCTCTTTATTAGCCTTAAGCCACACCCTGCTGTACCCTTATCTTATAGAAATGTCTGGCCCATAGCAGACCACTGAAATGGGAAGAGTTGAGGTTGCAGCAGAAGGCATGTTATGCTCTGTGAATGCTACCTCAGGCCACAGCTCTGCCTTTCTCTAGAAAAGATGAGGCCAAAAGGTGGCTTCAAGGTGCTGCCAACCTCGAGCCACAGCTGGTAACTCTGATTCCAGTTTCAGAGACTTAGGCCTAGAAGGGGCTGCAAATCACATATTCCAACCCTTTCATTTTGTAGATTCGGAAAGTTCAGAGGTTAAGTGACTTGTCCAAGCAAAGCACTGAGCCCACAGTCAGGAAGATCTGAGTTCAAATCCAGCCTCAGAAACGTACTAGTGCAAGTCACTCAACTTTTGTTTGCCTTAGTTTCCTAATCTCTAAAATGGGGATAATAACAGCATTTACCTTCCTGAGTTGTGAAGATCAAATGAGATAACAGTTGTAAAGTGCTTAGCACAGTGCCTGGCATATAGTAATCACTCTATAAATGTTAGCAGGTATTATTATTATTATTATCATTATTGTCATCTCTAAAATGAGGATAATAAATAATAGCACTTACCTTCTAAGGTTTTTGTGAGGATCAAATGAGATAATAATTGTAAAGTGCTTAGCACAGTGCCTGGCACATAGTGCAATATAAATGTTAGCTATTATTATTATTATGCAGGCAGTAAGTTGCTGAACCAGAATTTGAACCCAAATCCTTTGACTCCATACCCAGCAATTTCCCCCACACACACACCTCTAAAGACAACTTCGCAACCCATCTCTTAAGTAGACCCTCTCTTTCCCTTCCCCAAATGACAGAAGTTTCCATATCCTTAACTCTCCGCCTGGCCTTAGCCCTTGACCTGACAATCCTCAGCAGAGATCACTGGGCTACTAGTGAACGGAGAACTCCCAGAAGCAAACTTCTTGACCCAAGTGATCACTGAGCGTGTGAGCTATCTTGAAAGCTCTGGAAAACCTATGTTGTTCATTACCTTCATGGTGTGGTAAGGTACTTATGAGAGCTTCAACCTTCTAGACCCTCAAGTTTCCTTAGCTATAAAGTGTGGAGGTTGGACAAGGTTGCTCTGGAAGGTTGCTTTCCATTTCCAGTCATCTATGATCTAATTAATTAGGCTTTGGGTGCCCTCAAGTATCTAGGATCAACCTCCCCCAATACACTCTAACCTTGAACAGATGGTAGGAAAAGCCTGTGTTTTCCCAGCAGGTTCCCTGGAGGTGTCATTAACGGGAAGGCTGGGCATCCCAGGGAGGATCCCAGGTTGGAGGCCAAGACTCCCCTAGAGAGTCTTCTGCCATCATCCTACCACCACAATATATCACAAAGTAAACAAAACTCAGGGCCTCCACAGGGACCAGAGATCTGTGCTAGGCAGGGGCAAGAGAGACCAGCAACCTACCTAGCCCATCACTCAGGGTTCAAGTGTGATGCCCAGTACTGTTCTGCATATGCCCAGCCTGATAACTGTATCCTGGGCCTGGGTCCTTCCTGCCATTTCTTCCACTTCGAAAACACAGCACAGATTTAGAACTGAAAGAGACATCTAGTCCAACCTCCACATTTTTCAACGAGGAGAATGAGGTCCAGAGAATTTAAGTACTTCAGATATTATATAGGTAGTAACAGGGTGAAGATTTGAACCTAGACCCTTTCTACCTCCAAGGTGAGAGGTGGGGACTTGGAAGAGCAAAGGCCATCTTCACCTGCCTGATTATGAGGCCAGAAATGCTAACGTGGGAGGCAGGCTGGGATAATGAAGAGGGGCCTGACCCTGGAGCTCAGAGGACCTGGGCTTAAATTTTCTTCCTTGACAAGTATTAGCTGTTTGCTCATAAGTTACAGAGAGGGTCCCCAAATGCATCAGGAGTCCCGAGCTGGAAGGTCCTTTGGACTGGAAGGCCAATTGGAGGAGAACCCTAGCGCTGAGTCACCTTGGATTTGTTCTCTTTCTGAGCATCAAGGGGGTAGCTTTGGTTAACCGGGCCGCGGTAGGCAGGAGGAGCCAGGTGATGCCTCTGGAGTCAGATTAAACTCCCACCCCTGACTTCCTACCTGGGCGACCTTGGGCAAATTGCTTCATCTCCAAGAAGGGGCTGAATTTGGAGGTCTCTTCCGGCTCTATTAATAGTTAGCAATTACAGAGCTCTTTAAGGTTTGCAAAGCTCTTCACTAATACCTCCCAGGCAGCCTGGGAGGTAGGTGCTATTATTATCTCCACTTTACATTTGGAAACTGAGGCAGCAAGGGGTTGTTTGAGGCCAAATTTGAATTTGGGTCTTCCTGACTCCAGGGCCAGCGTTCTAGATTTGAGGCATACTTTGACACGTCCAGTGCCTGATGATCCGAACGTGTGTCGTATTCTACTGTAAGAAGAAGGCCACTCCGAAACCAGGAATGTTTAATGAAAGGCCCAGGCATGTTCCCAGCTCCTTCACCCCTATCGAAACTTACATGCCTCCCACCCCCACCATCCTGCCTGGTGACACTGCATTTTACCCTGGGGTTGGAGCAGCTTCAGGGGCGAGATGTGTGAGCTCTGCAGCCCCCTATGGGCAGTGCCTGAGAGCGGCGGCCCTACTTGCCCCACCCAAGTCCGAAAGGGTCCGGTCCAAAGCGCCGCCGCCGATAGGGACGGGAGCTGAGCTCATTTTCCAGATCTGCGGGGTGGCGCGGGCTCTGGCTGGGATGAGACCCTGCTAGAGAGGCCCCCCGGCAGGGGAGGGGAGAACGCCGGCAGGGGTTGGCGAAACAGCCCCTTGCAGAGGGCGGGGTGGGGGTGGGCAGGGCGCACGCAGTAGGGGCTGGGGAGGCGGGTCGGGACGAGGGGCGGTGGAGGGGGCGTGTCCCCGGCGCTGGCTCGGCCCCTTCCTCTAAGCTTTCCTCCTCCCCCGCGCTTCCCTCCCGGCCGCCCCCTCCTCCTCCTCTTTTTCTCCCCTCCTCGCGCCCCCGGGCCCGTGCTCTGAGCGCGCCACACGGAGCCTGACTCTGCCCGGGGCTTCTTTGTGCGGCGCGGCCGGGATCGAGGAGTCGCCGGGAGAGCGAGAGGGAGGGCGGTGGCCCGCGTCCGTCCCGCCGCCGCCGCAGGCAGTCCCGCCGCAGCCCCCGGCCCGAGCGGGAGGGCGCCGCACCAGCGGCACGGCCGCGCGCGCTCGGGTAGTTGATGCCGGCTGTCCGTGTCTCTCAGCAGCATGGCGGACTACCTGATCAGCGGCGGCACCGGCTACGTGCCCGAGGACGGGCTCACGGCGCAGCAGCTCTTCGCCATCGCCGACGGCCTCACCTACAAGTAAGTCCGCGCGCCGCGGGCCTCGGAGCCGGCGTGCCCGCGCCCCCCGGGGACCTCCCCTCCGCGCCGCCGCAGAGCCGACCCCGACCCCTCATCCCTCCCCCCCTCCGCCCCGGGCTGCCCCTTCCCCTGCAGCCTTCCGGCCCTCCCCTGGCAGTCTCGGGGGTTCCCCTACTACCGCCCCCTGGCTGGCCCGCGGCGCGGGGGCTCGGGTACGGGGAAGGAGGGGCACGCCGAGCCGCATCCCAGCCGACACGTGCCTCCCACCCCTTCCCGGTTGTTGGCACCCGGGTCAGCAGATAATTTATGCAGCACCTACTGTGTGCGAGCGAGGGGCCCGGCCCTCCATATGGTACACATACACAGGTGGCAGCAGGTCTGCAGGCCTGAGGGTTCCTAGAGATCCCATAGGATCCCCCAGAGTCCGGGCCGATCCCGAGGGCTGGAAGGGATACGATCCCTGTCCCTCTCGTGTGGGTTTCTTGGGTAGTCTCATGGAAGGGACAGTGGTAGTCTCGGAGCTCTCTCCTTGGACCCCTGCCCCAATGGTGCCTCCCTCCCTGGATACCCAGGCTCCCAGCTCTGCCACGGGCATTTCGGTGCCCAAGCCTTGCTTCTGGTGGAGGGGCCCCTGGAGCCCAGATAATGATCGTCCACTGCAGGGGAAAGGGCCACGGCATTGGGTCGCCTCCCCCTCCCCCCCCTCCCCTTCTCCGTCCCTGCCCTCCCCATCCAGTTGTCCCAGATGGTTCCACAGCCCCACAGGTTGGCACTGGCGCTCACTTTGACGTGAACAGTTTTGTCCCCAAGTTTCCTCTGGCCTTCTCCGTTCTGATTTGGGTGTGTGGGGGCAGGGGGTAGCTTTCGTCTGGTCTGCGGCTCTTTTTTGTTCCCCAGGCCCAATTCCAGCTGCTTGGCTGGCCACAGGCCTGGCACTAGCCCTGGATCATGGCTGCAGGGCCGGGCACGTGCCAGACAGAAGCATTGGAGCCTGTGGCAGAAGTCCCTCACAAGCCAAGTGGTCTCCTCTTCTCTCACCCTCTGCCAGTCCAGTCCCCTCCCCTGCCCGGTAGTGCTGGTGAACACAACTTTTACTTTCCCAATTGGGGATGGAGTTAAAGTGACCCTCAGAACAGGTTTAAAAAACCCTCCTCCCCAGAGGGAGTCCTTATCATTGCCTCTAGGGGGTGGTCACGAGCTCAAAGGCATCTGCACCCCAGCATCGGGCAGGACAGCCCTCCTTTAATTGGTGCAATGGGAAGAGTTAATGGATTTGGAATCAGCCGTTTGGTACAGTTCTTGGCCCTGCCATCACTTCTATGACCAAGTCACTCCTAGGGCCAAGTCACTCCTTGGGCCTTAAGTTTCATACTCTGTAAAATCAGGGAAGTGGACTAAATGAACTTTAAGGTCCCTTCCGTGTCTAAATCCATGATTCTGTCAATCCTTCCTGCACCAGTTCCAGTGGGGAATGTTAAGTACTGGGAATTTGGGCCCTATTGTCCACTGGGTCAGACCATTAATAGGTGTGGGTCTTCCTTAAGATGAAGGGGATAGTTGAGCTGGCCTCCAGTGTCCCAACCTAGGTTCTGGGCTCTGTGTGTGGGAGGATGGATGGGATAGACCTTAACTGAGAGGCAGTGGAGATTGGAGGATCCCCATACCTTGGTTAGAGTTTTTCCCTTCCCTAGGTGCTGAAGAATCTTTGAGAGTTTTATTTGTTCACCCACGGCTTATCCTTCCTCCTGACTGAAAACAGCCAGGAGAACCAAGGCTTAAATAGGGGAAGGGTCTAAATTTGATACCCAAGGAGACAGCCCAGAAAAAGAACACAGGAGATGTGGGTCTGACAGTGATGTGGGTCTGATGTGAGTGCTGAGACAGGTTGGGTTGGGGGTGTGTGGAAGAACCCCACCTGCCCATCTAAGTTCCAGCTTGCCAGCTAGCTTCCTCCTCAGGTTTGCTCTAGCCACAGTACCTGAAAGCCTGGATTCCAGGGAGCTTTAGGCCAGGTGACTGTGGAAAGGGTGCCTGTCCTCTTCCTTCTGTAGTCTGATGTGGCACCTCTTAGACGTGGCAGAAGTTGGGCCACTTCTCTTAGCACTGTGGGGAGTGGCTCTGGGGGTTTGCTTTGGGCGTGTCTGGCAGGCTGTGTGATCTGTTAGGTTCATGCTGTTTGGGGCCCTGGAGTTATGTGGCTTGGTAGCTCTTTCTCATTTAAGAAATGACACTCTTTGGGGCAAATTACCTCCCTCCCCTCAGGCCTGAAGACTAGGCACTCTGCTCCCTGCCCCACGGTTTCTAAACCATTTCCAACCAATAAGATCCCATCTGGAATGATCTCTCCTGTCTTCCCTTCAATTCATGTTCTTTCTAAAATGCACTCAGGACTCCTTCCTTGATGGAACTGTGACCCTATTCTGATTATTGCGTTTTTGAGACTGGAAACATTTCTTTAATCCATTTAGAACATGCTCTGTTAAACCCAGGTTCAAGTCCCACTCTGACACTGACTGGCTAAGGTTCATTTAGAACCTTAGGCTCCCCTCCCCCCAACCGATCAGCCTGTGAATTACCCAAAACTGTTATCTGCTTGGGCAAAGGGAGTTTCCCATACTGGTGAAATCACAGGTTTAAACTAGGTCTCTTGGTAGAGACTCAGAGGGGCAGAAGAGTTGTTCTCAAGTAAGCTCTTGGGCTTTTGGTTGCTTGGTTGGTTTTCTTCCTTTCGTGATTGCATGGGAAAAGAGCAAGGACAGCACATGTACATTTGGTTGTATGGGGCCACTGCTTCTCATGGTATTTCACATAGCACTCTCCTGCATCTAGTAGGAATTCCGAAAAATTCAACTGACTGGGAGACAATAAGTTTGTTAAGCACCTACTGTGTATCAGGCCAAGGGGAAGCAGCCCTCACAAGGAGTTGTTGTACTTTGGCATTCCCTAATGGGACTTAGAAGAATAGGGGCAGTGACTGCTGCCAGCCAGAAGTGCCCCCTCCCCTTTTTAGTTCTTGGCATCCACTCTCTGGGCAGTGGGCATGGGCCAGAAGGGTTGTTGGAGAGAAATGGGTAGGGGTCCAGAGGACATCGCTCTTGTTGGGTTGTCCTTAGCACTGTGAAGGATGGCTTTCCTTTCCGCCTGCCTCCACTTCCCCCTTAGTAATCACGTCTTATCTGTATCTCCACAGTGATTTCCTGATCCTGCCAGGATTCATCGACTTCACAGCGGATGAGGTGGTAAGTACCTCCTTTTTTGAGGGTTTGCTGCTTTGGTTTTGGTTTGAGAGTAGGCTCTTCCCTACTTGGTTTTTCTTGTATTTTTGTATTTTTTTTTGGCAGGGCAGTGAGGGTTAAGTGACTTGCCCAGGGTCACACAGCTAGTGTCAAGTGTCTGAGGCTGGATTTGAACTCAGGTCCTCCTGAATCCAAGGCCAGTGCTTTATCCACTGTGCCACCTAGCTGCCCCTACTTGGTTTTTCTTACAAAGGGAAAGGGGTGCCCTCATCCTTAGGCTGAGTCTTAGGTCTCCTAAGGACTCCTGCCCTCTTGCCAGGACAACATCTACCCTGCTTGGAGCCTGTCCAGGGGGCTTTTGCTTTGGTTTTAAAGGCTTTCATCTTTCCCTACTTTCCAGACTTCCCTTAATGGCTGGCATTCAGCCTCCTGGACCTTCCTGGGTCCCTGAAACAGCTTGACTCCTTACATCCAGAGAGATCTACTTATTTAAACCCTAATTACCTGTCCCCCTTCTTCTGCACTGTCACCATGTCTGGGTGTCTGGCTTTGGCTCCGACTTCTCTTTTGTCCTGCTAACCCAAGTCTTGAGGAGTTCCAGACCATGAGAGTGCATTTTTTCCCCCAGAGTTTATTTACAAGGAAAAAGAAAATATACAAATTTAGATATAACATACCATGCATTATAAGGTAATTAGGCAGAAGCAAGGAGAGCTAATCCTGGATTTAGGAATCCCTTCTTTTGAAGTCCTATCTCTTATACATATTTATCCATTTAATCCCCCAGCAACTCTCTAAAACTGATAAGTTTTATATCTTTTTTGTGGGAAGCAATCAGGGTTAAGTGACTTGCCCAAGGTCCCACAGCTAGTACACATCTGAGGCCGGATTTAAACCCAGGTCCTCCTAACTCCTGAGCCAGTGCTCACTGACCTATCTAGCTATACTTATCTGTTTTGGTAGAGGAAACACCTCACTGGATTCTCCTTAAACTAATGGGATCACAGGTCTAGTTAAAGGGGGAGAAAGCATTTAATTAGAAGCATTGAATGGAAACTCTACCCAATCCTCAACTAGATGATATATATTTCTTGAGTTATTCTATTCTCACTGCTCTCCCCAGCCTCCTGTTCTTCAAGAGAATTACTCCTTCATCCTCACATCCTATTGTCATGGAGAAGAGAGCTACATTTGTAGTGAGAAAACCTAGGTTCAGTCCTGTCCTTTAACTCCCAGCCCACTGACCATAGGCAAGGGATTTCCTATCCGTAAAATGGTGGTAGTAGACTAGAAGATGTCTTTCAGTCCAATTTTAGAACTAACTCTCTGCTAAGTCATTTTGGGATGATCAGTCTTACCTGGCCTCCTTTGATGGGATTTATTAATCCCTTCCCTTGAGTGCATCCTGAATTCATTCTTAGCTGATTAGGAAATTTGATTGAATGATGAGGTTTGTCTAGCTAACTTCTTCCCATACCAGTAGATAAAAACAAAATACAAATGGGTATCTGGTGACCTAACCCTCCCCTCCCCTCCCTTCTCATACTCAAGTAGAATAAGTCAACCAGACACAAAGATTGCCTACCCACAGAGTTACTCAAATACTTAAAAGTCCATAACTAACACTGTGTCTGATGCTTAGTAATTGCTTATTGTGGGATTGATTGATTCCATTAGCATTGTGGGTTAATGAGGAAATCTGAAGAGATTGGGCTTATCCAATCAAATTTACCCATTGTATATAACTATTAGATGTTTGAGTTTCCTTGGAGGTGATTAAAAGGAAATCTTGGGGGCAGCTAGATGGCACAGTGGTTAAAGCACCAGGCCTGGATTCAGGAGGACCCGAGTTCAAATGTGGCCTCAGACACTTGCCACTTATTAGCTGTGTGACCCTGGGGAAGTCACTTAACCCTCATTGCCCTGCAAAAAAAAAAGAAAATCTTACCTCAGGCATATAAATGTGACCCAGGGTGGTGCTGGTAAACCTGAACTCTCAAAATCAACTTAGTATGTGTTCTGTCTCTCCCCTTCAAGAAAGGAATAGAACTGGAAAGGTTTGCCATTTCTTCCTTTAGCTCATTTTACGGGCCAACAGGGTGCAGTGACTTGCCCAGGGTTACACATCTAGTTTCTGAGACCAGATTTGGTTTTGTTTTTTTTGCAGGGCAATGAGGGTTAAGTGACTTGCCCAGGGTCACACAGCTAGTGTCAAGTGTCTGAGGCCATATTTGAACTCAGGTCTTCCTGAATACAGGGCCAGTGCTTTATCTACTGTGCCACCTAGCTGTCCCCCTGAAGCCAGATTTGAACTCAGGAAAATGAGTCTTCCTAACTCCAGGCCTGCCACTCTATCCACTGTGCCACCCCACTGGAAATGGTTTAGAGAACTGAGCTTTTTCCCACCAAAAACAAAAAACCCAAACTCCACAAAACAAAATACTACAAGTAGCCTTTGAGATAGGGAATAGCTGTAGATGGAAGACTTGAAAAAGAATCAAGATTCTTCAGCCAGAATAGATAAAAGGAGGAGCAATAAGAGGCCTGCTATATCCTAGTTTGTTTGTGCTGGGTGAGGGTGAATTTGTTTACCAAATCACAGGGTCATAGCTTAGTCGAGAGCTTAAAAGAGGTTGGGTTTGTAGCATTGAGAGATGGAGGAGCCTTGTTCATCTGGCCTCATCCTCTCATTTTACCACCCAGTTGCCCATGAGGCCAGCCCTCCTACTTGTTTTATAGAGAGATATTTTATATAGGGGGTAATAAACTCATGGAATTCCTTACTCCAAGAAACAAAAAATCACCCATCTGAATTCTTCAGTGCTTCTTGGAACTGTGATCTTATCAATAAGATGACCCCTTTCAGTGATACAGATTTCAGTCTGCTTTGCTTTCTCATGGTGTTCAGCTGCCATAACTTTACCACAGGATCTCGCCTCAAAGTGCTGGGGGCCTTCCTTGGTTTATTCTTTTTTTTTTTTTTTTTTGGTGAGGCATTTGGGGTTAAGTGACTTGCCCAGGGTCACACAGCTAGTAAGTGTCAAGTGTCTGAGGCCGGATTTGAACCCAGGTCCTCTTGAATCCAGGGCCAGTGCTCTATCTACTGTGCCACCTAGCTGCCCCTGGTTTATTCTTTTTAACATCTCACCAGTGATCTTGATGAGTGACTGGCCCTACTTCTTCATGCCTGTATTTCCTTGATGCCACTCGAGCATAGTAGATGATTTATTTAAAAACAATATTAAGGGACAGCTAGGAGTATTCGGGACAGCTTTGTTGTTTTTTCCCCCTAGTCTAATTGAAGGTAAATTGCCTCTGACCCAGTATTCTGGTAGACAGAGGAGAGCCATTCCAAAATCAGGAATAATTGACTCCTTGGTGACGTAGATCCTTCTTTCCTTTGCTACCAGTGCCAGGGCAGCTAGGTGGCTCAGTGGACAGAGTGCTAGGTCTAGATCTAGGAAGACCAATCTTCCTGAGTTCAAATCTGGCCTCAGAAACTTACTAGCTGTGTGACCGTGGGCAAATCATTTTACCCTGTTGCCCTCAGTTTGCTCATCTGCAAAAAGAATTGGAGAAGGAAATGGCAAATCACTCTAGTAGCTTCCGTCAAGAAAACCCCAAATGGGGTCACAGAGTGGGACAGGACTGAAAACAACTTTCAGGATTTGTCATTAACCTAGCAGCTCCCCTGCCCTGCTACACACCATCCCCCTCTCTGTCCTCAGTGACAGAGCACTGGGCTGCTTGGCACTTTTCATGTATTTGATATTATGGAGAAGGAAAGGGTCCTTAGTAAGTGCTTTTCCTCTCCCCCTCATCATACCTCCCCTCTTTTTCTCCCTCCCCTCCTTTCCCCTATATTTCCTGCTTTTTCTGCCTCTAGGATTTGACTTCAGCTCTAACTCGGAAAATCACTCTGAAGACACCGTTGATCTCATCTCCTATGGACACTGTAACTGAAGCTGATATGGCCATTGCAATGGCTGTGAGTAGAACTAGAGAGTGGGGAAAGAACAGATTGGAGGCCTATTGGAAGCTGGAGGGTAGGGGTGTGATCAGCTGGGTTTTCAGTTGGGAACGGGGAGGACCACTGTCAATTCTGACTCTGCCCTTTGTTCCTTCCAGTTGATGGGTGGCATTGGTTTCATCCACCATAACTGTACCCCTGAGTTCCAGGCCAATGAGGTGCGCAAGGTCAAGGTGAGTACTAGAATCTTTGGAGAGACCCACAGAACAGCTTTCATCTGCTTTATCCATGGCCAATGGGACACATTCCACATGTTTTTTTTTTTTTTTTAGTGAGGCAGTTGGGGTTAAGTGACTTGCCCAGGGTCACACAGCTAGTAAGTGTTAAGTATCTGAGGCCAGATTTGAACTCAGGTCCTCCCGAATTCAGGGCCAGAGCTCCATCCACTGTACCACCTAGCTGCCCCCTCCCCCCCTTTTAGTGAGGCAATTGGGGTTAAGTGACTTGCCCAGGGTCACACAGCTAGTAAGTAAGTGTCTGAGGCTGGATTTGAACTCAGGTACTCCTGACTCCAGGGCTAGTGCTCTAACTACTGCGCCACCTAGCTGCCCCCACATGCCTTTCACTAACTTTACTTTCAGACACCTGTCTACTGGGTACCAGGCTTTATTATCTTGGCTGCTCTCTACCTTCTGTAACAAGGGTGGTGGTGATGTGGGGTAGGGGGTGGGGGGCAGGGATGGGTCTTCTGGCCCACATCATGCCCCATAGGCTCTGCCTTGAGAGTAAGCAGAGTCTGGGTACCTGCTTTGTTTGAGCAGGACATCCTGCCCTAATTTGTCTCCCTGCTTGCTTCCAACCTCATTCCTACACTATCTCTTTCTTCTCAGAAATTTGAACAGGGCTTTATCACAGATCCCGTTGTTTTGAGCCCTTCACACACAGTGGGAGACGTGCTAGAGGCCAAGATGCGGCATGGTTTCTCGGGCATACCCATAACCGAGACAGGCACCATGGGCAGCAAGCTGGTTGGCATTGTTACTTCCCGTGACATAGACTTCCTCGCCGAGAAGGACCACTCGACCTACCTCAGTGAGGTATGCCTGCTAGGCCGGGGTGATATCCTCTAAGGCAGGCCCTGGAAGGGCTCATGCTGGCGGGACAGGTGACAACAGGTGGGGTTTCTAAGTACCTTAAAAGGGAAGGTTCCCTTCCCCGGCTGCTTTCTGACTAACATACCTACTCTACTTAACCCCAACAGGTGATGACAAGTCGGAATGACTTGGTGGTGGCACCAGCGGGTGTGACATTGAAGGAAGCCAATGAGATCCTGCAGCGCAGCAAGAAAGGTACTGGGGGAGTACCCAGCCTAGAAAGCAATACCAACTCTTTTTAGCTTGTTCCACCTCTCCCTGGGCCCCCCTCAATACTCCTGCAGGAGGATGTGGCTTTGTATCCTGGGCCTCTTGGTAGGGCTTCAGTCTATGGGAGACTGGCGCCAGCTTGTCATGAGGGGTCCTGCCCCTGGATCAGACAGCAGCCCCATGACATTGCCCCTGTTGCCTTTTATTTACTGTAGCAGGAGCACAAATATGGGTTCTTCCCAGTAGCAGATGGTGAAGGTATCTAAGGGTATGCTGAGGGGCGTGCCACTTAGCAAGGAGAAAAGCTTTTTGGACTTATGTTGGCATCTCTTGGTTTTTATGTCATCTACATTTTCCCCTGTGTCTTTTCCTTTCTTGCTTCCAGAAAGCCACCCCTAATAACAGAGAATCTTTTTGTTTGTTTGGTTTTTTGTTTTTAGTGAGGCAATTGGGGTTAAGTGACTTGCCCAAGGTCACACAGCTAGTAAGTGTTAAGTGTCTGAGGCCAGATTTGAACTCAGGTACTCCTGAGTCCAGGGCCAGTGCTCTATCTGCTGTGCCACCTAGCTGCCCCAAGAATCTTTTTAAAAAGAAAAACAATCAGATAAAACAATCAACAGAAATGTTTATAGGGGGCAGCTAAGTGGCACAGTGGATAGAGCACTGGCCCTGGAGTCAGGAGGACCTGAGTTCAAATCCGGCCTCAGACACTTACTAGCTGTGTGACTCTGGGCAAGTCACTTAACCCCAATTGTCTCACAAAAAAAAAAAGAAAGAAATGTTTATATACAATGGTCCCTCCCCAACCCAACCCCTACAAAGGAACAGGAAGAGATGTTTCCATTCACATCATTGTAGTCATTGTGTATAGTTTTCCTGGGTTTTCTTCCTTTATTTTGCATTAGTTCATATAAGTTTTTTTGTTTTTGTTTTTGTGAGGCAATTGGGGTTAAGTGACTTGCCCAGGGTCACACAGCCAGTAAGTGTTAAGTGTCTGAGGCCGGATTTGAACTCAGGTACTCTTGACTCCAGGGCCAGTGCTCTATCCATTGCGCCACCTAGCTGCCCCCCATATAAGTTTTTTGATGCTTCTCTATATCTGTCATGTTTGTTGTATTTCTTATATCACATTAGTGTTCTATGACATTCAGTCCCTCATTTGTTTAGCCATTCCCCAGGCAGTGAACGCTAGGTTTGTAAAGCACCTGTCAAACCTTAACACTGTCTGTAAAGGTCACTTCTTATTGTTTTGTGGGCCTGGCCCAACCATGGACCACTTCAGGGCTCCCAAGGAGAGGGGCTTGGCTGTGGCTCTAGAATGAGTATGCCGGAGTAGACCTTGGGGTCCTCTAGGAAAGGGATGACCCAGGCCTGGGCTGGAACTTCAAAGTTGCTTCGAGATCTCACCCCAGAATTAGCGTGACCAAGGGCAGAGATACATTATTCCCTCTGGGCCCTGAGAAGTGTTCTCAGCAGGGGCTGCCATTTCATGGCAGTGTTTGGTGATGTAGTGAAATGACACACACACACACACACACATACCCCAAAAAAAAAGAGAGAAGGAAAGACTAGATTTCCGTAACTTAGGTATGGAATGTGATGAACTTTTGCCCTCTTGTGCCATCATCTTTCCTTGCTAGGAAAGCTGCCTATTGTGAATGACCGTGATGAATTGATAGCCATCATCGCCCGGACTGACCTGAAGAAAAACCGGGATTATCCCCTGGCCTCCAAAGATGCCCACAAGCAGTTGCTCTGTGGAGCCGCTGTGGGCACCCGCGAAGATGACAAATACCGACTGGACTTGCTCACACAGGCGGGTGCTGATGTCATTGTGCTGGTGAGAGCAAAGGGGGTGCTTGGGAAGTGGGTATGATGTGGAGAGGGAGGTTCTCGGGAGTGCCCACGAGGGGAGTGCCCGGGGGTAAAGGTGCCTTCCTAGAGTTGGGGCGCACACCACAGGTAAGGGTGTGCCTGTACTTAGGAGAGGACCTGAGGTTCCTATTCATGCCTCCCCCCAGGACTCATCTCAAGGGAATTCAGTGTATCAGATTGCTATGGTGCACTACATCAAGCATAAGTACCCCCAGCTGCAGGTGATTGGTGGGAATGGTGAGTCTGGGGTCCCCCTTTTCCTTCCAGTCTCCTGGCTCCCAATGGGGTGGTGGTGGTGGCAGCATTTCCCAGCCTATTATCTGGTTTGTACCCTCCATCAATGGGGTGCTTCTGTGGGGAAGGGGCGTCTTAGCTATTTTCATCATGGACAAGAATAGCATATCCAGATCCTCATTTATCTGTGCCCCTGCCTACAGTGGTGACAGCAGCACAGGCCAAGAACCTGATTGATGCAGGTGTGGACGGGCTTCGAGTGGGCATGGGCTGTGGCTCCATCTGTATCACCCAGGAAGGTGAGTGGCACCCACGCATCCCGGCTGATTTTACCCACATTTATCCCTCCTGGTGGCATAATACCAATAGCATTGAATACACATGGACCCTTGTATTTGTTACAAGGATTTTCTCTTTTTTTTTTTTTTTAACCAAGGTTGGGGGGGGGTGGGCGTGGGGTGGGGGATAAAATACTTGTTAACTTTTAATTTTGTCTTTTTAAATTAAGAAGAGGGGGCAGCTAGGTGGTGCAGTGGATAAAGCACTGGCCCTGGATTCAGGAGGACCTGAGTTCAAATCCAGCCTCAGACACTTGACACTTACTAGCTGTGTGACCCTGCGCAAGTCACTTAACCCCCATTGCCCTGCAAAAAAACAACAAAAAAGTTAAGAAAGAAATTGCACTGGTGTGCAGTTAGAAGAAAGAACTAAGTTCAAATTTTGGCTCTGATTGTCACTTCTCTGGCTCTCAGATTTTTCATTTGTAAAATAATGGGTCAGTATTTGGTCTCATTAGATCTCCAGTTCTGTGTTCTAGGATCTCATGACATGGAAGCATCTGGCAGTAGGAGACTTTGAACTATAGACTATGTTCTGTGGTCTCCTGCTCTGGAGCCCTGAGTCAGCTTTGTAGCTAGGTGTGGGATCTACTTTCCTCCTCCCCTTTCTTCCCTGCTCCCTAACCAATGCTTACTACCCATGGAAGGGACCTTAAGAGTCATTGAGTCCCATTTTATAGTTTAGTAAATTGAGGCATAGCAACTTGCCTAGGTTCACACAACTAGAAAGTATCTGAGCCAGAATTTGAACTCAGGTGTCATTAGCATTTGCTGGACAGGAACGTATACAGTGTGGGACTTGGGATCAAGAAGATCTGAGTTTGAAACCTGCCTCACACACTTAGGGACTCTGTGATCCTGGCAAAAATACTTTCCAGAGTTCTATGTGCCTTGGTTTCCCCATCTATAAAATGGGGGTGATAATAGCAAATAGCACCTCCATAGCATTTTTTGTAAGGATCAAATGAATTAACAGGTAGAAGGCACCCTGCAAACCACAAAGCTAGTTTTTAGTATTTTTATTGTTATTGTTGATGATGGTGATTGATAATATTCTCAAAAGGCTGGGGAACATTTAGCTGCCTGGGCCTGTAACTTTTATCAGATGCTTCTGTGTTGTAGAAATGTGTTCTAAACCACCACCTGTAGCCCCTGGGTGTGTGTGTGCACGAACGCACATGGCACATCCTGTGTCTGGGCTCCCTCCCCCCAACCAGGTTTTTCTCCCCTCTTTTGATTACACGGCCAAGTCTCTCACAGCAGTAGAGCCCCTCTGCTGGCAGAGGTCTGAAGCTGAGCCTCACATCTCTCTTCTCCCCCAGAAAGTTGTTGTTGTTAATAAATAACAGCTAGCATTCAGAGTGCTTGAAGGTACAGAGCCCTTCCTATATTTTGTATACGTTTGAGCCTTTCAAACCTGGGAGGCAGGTACTGTTTTTTGACCCCATTTTACAGACAGGGAGACTGAGGCACAGAGAGGTTAAAATGACTGGCCCAGGGTCACAGAGCCGGCCACTATCTGCTCCTCATGTCTCTCTCTTTTGCCACCCCCATCCCCTGGCAGTGATGGCATGTGGCCGGCCCCAGGGCACCGCTGTGTACAAGGTGGCTGAATACGCCCGTCGCTTTGGAGTCCCTGTCATTGCTGATGGTGGGATCCAGACAGTGGGGCATGTGGTCAAGGCCCTGGCCCTCGGAGCCTCTACAGGTGACTCGGGGTGGGGAGAAGAGGAAGGGGAAAACTGGGTAGGGTGGGTTAACTTCTAAAGGGTTTGAGAGGCTAGTAGAGCTAGACAAAGGGGGAGTAACCAGGTGGGTGGAGAAGTGGCAAGCAGGTGTCCGAGTGCTGATCGCCTGATTGTCATTCCTCCTGCTCCTCCCACAGTGATGATGGGCTCCCTGCTGGCTGCCACCACAGAAGCCCCAGGGGAGTACTTCTTCTCCGATGGCGTGCGGCTCAAGAAGTACAGGGGCATGGGCTCTCTGGATGCCATGGAGAAGAGCAGCAGCAGCCAGAAGAGATACTTCAGGTGGGTGCTTCGCTCCCTTCTGCTACACAGGCTTCTGCCTGTGGTCACTGTGGGCAAGGACAGAGCCTGCCTCCTTACCGTGATTGGCTGTGGGCAGCTGCCCTTGTTGGGCCGAGTTAAAAAGGACTAGAGGGTCTTTAAAAAAACAAAACAAAGGGGGCAGCTAGGTGGCACAGTGGATAGAGCTGAGTTCAAATCCGACCTCAGACACTTTGACACATTACTAGCGGTGGTGACCCTGGGCAAGTCAACTTGACCCTCATTGCCCTGCAAAAAAACCAAAACAAAACAAAAAATTATCTGATGCTGGGAGGTTGAGGATGGGGGTGGGGAGTTGGTACCTGTGATATACATCGCATAAGAACACCATAGAGAAGCGCCTTTTCAATATTCATTTTTAAAAAATTTTTGAGTTTCAAATTCTCTTCCCTCCTTACCCATTGAGAGACAAGTGATATGATATCAGTTATATGTGAGCACAGACAAATCATGTATTTTTTTTTTTTTTGCGGGGCAGTGAGGGTTAAATGACTTGCCTAGGGTCACACAGCTAGTAAGTGTCAAGTGTCTGATACTGGATTTGAACTCAGGTCCTCCTGAATCCAGGGCCAGTGCTTTATCGACTGTGCCATCTAGCTGCCCCATATATTTATTTTTAATGTGTGGTTTTGGGGTTTTTTTGTTTTAATTTTGAGAAAGCTTCCTCTTCAACCAAATATCTTAGAATGCAAGATTAAGTGACTGGGGGCAGCTGCTAAGTGGTTCAGTGGATAGAGGGCCAACCCTGGGTTCAGGAAGACCTGAGTTCAAATCTGGCCTCAGATACTTACTACCTATGTGACCCTGGGCAAGTCATTTAGTCCTGATTGCCTCAAAAACACACAGAGGAAAAAAAGATTGGACTTGAAAGGTCTTGAACCCTCAAAAAGCTAGCTCTCTGGCATTTGTATATCAGGACTACCTTTTATTGATGCTTATCCAAGATCCCTGTCATTTCCCGGTGATTTCCTTCCCCTCAGTTGAACAACACAGACCTTATTCCAAATCTCTTGCCTGAGGAGTGGGAGGCAGGCCTCCTCTGTTGGCCCCCACATGCCTCATACTGCTGGTTAGCATTCATTTATTAAGTGCTCACTGTATACCAAGCCCTACACTGAGCATCAAGGTGACAAGGAAGGGGGAGAAGCAGCTCTGCTCTCAGGGAGCTCACATAGCCTGATGCAGATAAGCCGCATACACAATGCACAGAAACAGACATGTGAGAGGATGGCATTAGCAGCTTCAGGTATTGGGAAAGGCCTCCCCTAAAAGGTGAGGTTGGAGCCTGAGCTTGAAGGCTGCGGGAGGGGCAGGGCATTCAGGCCTGGGGCAGCCAGCATCATTCAGGTCCAGTGTAGCTGACTCGTCACAGGGTGAGTGGGAGGGGAGGAGTGCAAGAAACCTGGAGAGGTGGGAAGAGGCCTGGGTGGTATGTGTTGTTGTCTGACTCTTCATGACCCTTTTGTGGTTTCTTGGCACATACTAGACTGGTTTGCCATCTTCTACAGCTCATTTTACAGATAAGGAAACTGAAGCAAAGGGGGTTAAGTGACTTATCCAGGGTTACTCAGCTAGTAAGTGTCGGGGACCAGATTTGAACTCAGGTCTTCCTGAGGCCTGGTGCTCTAACCACTGAGATACCGTGTCTGCCCATGGGCATGGTTGTGAAGAATTTTAAACCTCAAATAGTCAGGTCAGCATTTGATCCTGAGGTAATAGGGAGCCACTGAGCTCCCTTTAGGAGGTTCATTAGCCCGCTTTTGTACAGTAGACTAGCACAGGACACACTGGAAAAACCATGAGTTCTGGGTTGGAGATGCTGTGTGCCTTCCTCCTTGGCGCTGGCTGGTCCAGGCCACGGCTCTGATCTCCAGTGGGATTCCTGCCTCAGGTCTCATCCTCTCCAGTCCTGCCTTGGCTCAGCTGCCAGGTGAGATGGAGCACAGGGTCTCAAGGTAGGATGGAGTTCCTGAGCTCTCTTCTTTGTCCCTTACAGTGAGGGGGACAAGGTGAAGGTTGCACAGGGTGTCTCGGGCTCCATTCAAGACAAAGGCTCCATCCAGAAGTTTGTACCCTACCTCATCGCTGGCATCCAGCACGGCTGCCAGGATATCGGTGCCCGGAGTCTCTCTGTCCTGCGGTCAGTGCTCCTTGCTGGGGAGGGATGTGCTCTGGGTGGGGGAAGGGCGGGCTTCCCTCTCCTTTCTCAACCTCTCCCTTCCTTCCTCCCCCCACCTCCCCAGATCCATGATGTATTCTGGAGAGCTTAAGTTTGAGAAGCGGACGATGTCGGCCCAGATCGAAGGCGGCGTCCATGGCCTCCATTCGTAAGTGTGGGGCTCCCCTCTCCAAGCCTGACAGTAGTGGGGGTCCATCTGGGTATCAAGGAGGTGGAAGCAGGCCCCGCAGTTGGTGGTGAGGCTCGCGGCATTAGCTGGCTTAGTTGCAGGGCCTGGCCCAGGCGAGTCTTCCTGTTGGCTCTGTCCATTCCAGGAAGCTCTTGCCCACTCTGTGGGCTTCCCCATGAACTAGAGCTCTGGCCCCCAATCATGTCTTCCCTTCCTTGGGCATAGGAATGGTAGGTATGGCCACCTGGTTCTGAGAACCTGTGCGTAGGTGTGGCTTGGCCTCGGGGGCTTGGTGGCTGGCAGCAGGAGAGCTGGGGCTGCTGCGGGCTCTCGCTGGTGGTGGTGGTGCCTAGGTTGCCAAGGGGCTTTTGGTAGGGGCACTGCATTCAAGCAGGGTGATTAGAGAATAGTGTTGGCATTGGGAGGGCTGAGGGGAAGCGGGTGGTACCCACAGTGACAGCAGTCTGGGGCATGTGGCCCTGGCACTTGGCTGGTTTGGGGGTAGCTAGGGGTCCTGTCTTCCCTGGCACCAGGCGGGCATCTAACCTGTGTCTCTTTCTGCCCTGCCCTCCCGTAGCTATACCTTTCTGCCATGTAAGTAACTGCAAAGCCCGGGGCCCAGCGTAGAGTAGAGTAGAGACATTAGTGTGGGTGGGGGACGGCTGGGGGATGGGGGGGCCGGGATGGGTAGGCCTCGGGGTACAACTGCGGTACACACGACCCTGTCCTTGTTTCTCTTGGCTGCCTCCACCACCCAAACCAGGTGGGCAGGTGGGAACTTGCAGCGTGCCAGTTACCCCTAGAGGTGACCCCTCAGTCCCTCTCCTTGGGCCGGGGGCAGGAGAGCTCGCCAAGGGAATTGATTAATGGGGTGGTCGGGGAGGTGGGGAGGTGGTGCTGTGGGAAGGGTGCTGGATTTGGGGTACAGGACCTGAGTTCTGATCCTGGCTTTGCCTTTGACTACCCGAGTGACCCAGAACAAGTCACTATGGCTCTCGGGGCCTCGGTTTCTTCATCTGTAAAATGAGGGGGTTGGGTTGGGTGGCCTCCGAGATTCCTTCCAGTGAAAACCGTGGTCTTTAAAGACCATCCTCGCTCACCCATACCAAGGGCATGTCCAATCCAGGGTCCAGTGTGGGCACTTGCGCTGCCTTGTGGGGAACCCAGTCATGAGGGTGATACCAACTTGTGGGGGAAACAGAAGACCATAGGGGACCTCAGGGATTTTCTTACCCAGCCCACCCATTTTACAGATGAGGAAACTGAGGTGCATTGAGATTTAAATGGCTCGTCCAGATTCACATGGGTAGAAAGCATCGGAGTGGAGGGATTGGAAACCCAGAGCCTGTGTATTACGCAGGTGGAGGGATTATGGGAGAGTTCCCCTGACCCTCTGGTCTGTCTGTGGCTGTGTAGGGTCCTGCCGAAGTGGTATCATGCTCTTGTTTCTATCCCCGGTCTCAGCATGTCTTGGATGTGGCTGCTGGGGGACGGGAGAAAAGCCCCAATCCAGCATCCTTTGCTGCTGTCTCTGCCCTCCCCCCTCTGGCTCCACTGCCCTCAGCTCCCTCGGTGCTCCCGGGTGCTGTTCTGGCAGGAGTGGACAAGGGTTGCCATGGAGACAGGGCAAGGATGCTAACTCTGCCTTCTCTCTGCCTTCTCTCACAGTTACGAGAAGCGGCTGTACTGAGGACGGCGGCGGTGGCCGAGGAGGGGGTGGAGGAGTCCCCCGTGGGGCCCCCTCAGGCACCGCCTCCCTCCGTAACTGAGAGGCCCCCATGGATTTGCACTACGGGATCCCGGGAGGGGAGCAGGGAGCTGGAGTTGGCCCCTTAGGAGGCTGTGGTCTCTCCCCCTCACCCCTCACCCCACCCCTTCCCCTCGAGCCAGGACTGCTCTCTCTAGGGGCCTCCTCCTAGGAGCCGCTCACGCCTCAGGCCCCTGTGAGCCCAGTAGCCTGGTTGTCCAGGCCTTGCGCCTGCCTCAGGTCTCTCTTGCTGCACCCTGCTCCTGTTCTCTAAATGTGGGCTGTTCTGAGGCCCCGGCTCTGAGGTGGGTACGGTGTCGGCTCCCGGGAAGGCCCTTCCCCCAGCATTCCTAGCTTCTTGTCCTGTAGGGTGCTTCCCACCCCCTCGCCCCACAGCGAATGGTGCTCTCCTTGGCCCTGCCTCCCCCTTCCCACCTCTGTCCAGCTGCAGTCCACTTCCTCAGACGGTGGGCCTCCAGCCCAAGGAGACTTACTTCTTTGCTCCTCTACGCCCCCTCCTCGCCCCACCAGCCAGAGGGAGGTCTCTGCCCCCTTCCCCTGGTCCCTCCAGCTGCCCACAGGGACTCGGTCTTCAGACCGAGACTTCAGACCGAGGCAGAGACTGCCGAGCGGGAAGGCACCCTGTTCAGTCTCATTCCCTTGCTGCTCCAGCCCATAGCCCCTTCTCCATCCCCAGCCACGGCTGAAGGCTTTGACTTTGCACACTTTGGGGCCACGGTTGTGTTGTTGTGTATTAAATAAGCTGAATAAAGCAAGCGGGTCTCCAAGGATTTAGCGGTCCTGCTCTCTTCCCTCGTCGCACCTTGGGGTCCCTGGATTTCCTTGCCTAGGCTAGCGGTTGAGGCCCAGTGCCCACCTCAGGTCGTGTGTACTTCTTTGAGGAAGGAGCAGGGTCACCAGCTCCAACCTTTTCAAAGGACAGCAGCCAGGTGATACACGGGAAGGCCTTCCCATGTATGTGCTCTGTGGGGGGGCTTCTGGGACTGCCCATGATGGGGCTGATACTGGTAAACAGAATGTGAAGCTGGAAGACACCTTGGAGGCCGTCCAGCCCAACTTCTCCCTTCACAGATGAGGAAACTGAGGTACCAGGATTGCACAATACTAAGTGTAGGCAGCATTTGAACCCTATCCCCTTGGCTCCCAAGTCCAATGGCACTATGTCCTGGGCACAGGTGGAGGCAGTGTGCCCACTGTCCCTACTTCTGGGACACAAGACAAGGTGGGGAGTTTAATTCAGTGGGCAGCACTTGCGGGGTTATCTGATCCCCTCATTCTGTCCTGAGTCTGAAGCCCAGAGATTTACATAAACTGCCCGGGGCCCTCCAGTTGGGGAGTGGCTGAGCCAGGACCCCAGTTCAGCTAGTTAGCTCCCAGGGCTCCATGCAGCCATGTGTCTGGTGTGGGGAGAACAAGAACGCCTGCATTTTTTCCCTTAAGGGCACCCCCTCCTGTGTGGGCATTGGATGCTTGACTCCTACGGGCAGAAAAACGTAATGTAAGAAGCCGATGGGTTGGAATGAGCTTTGGGTTGGGCTTACGGGAAGCTGGCCAACTACTCTGGAGGCAGGAGTGTGATTGAAGTTAGGGGAAGCTAAGACCCAGTTTAAAGAAAAGAAAATTGGAGATTTCCCTAGAGAGCTGTGAGGCTTTAAAAAAAAAATCCCACACATTTATGTAAACAATTTCTTCCATTGCTAATACATGGAAGAGACTTGCATGCTGCCACACATTCAGATGTTGGTTTATTTACAATCTGATCTTCAGACAGATAGGACAGACTGCCTTGGACTTGGTCTTCCCCATTCTTCTGGACGCCAAGCAGGCAGCACTTAATAAACCAGAGCATGGGAATGGCTGCCTCCTGTCTCCCTCTGCATATAGAGTTCTTGTGGTATAGTATGTGAAGTGTTGGGTTTCAAGGATCTGCATTCAAATCCTACCCCTTAGCAGTTTGACTGTTGGCAAACCCTGAACCCCCCTTGAGCCTCCATTTGCCTCATTTTCTAAAATAGGAATGAGTACCTGTAGTCTCCACCTTACTGAATTGTGAGCCTCACATTGAACGCAGCAATGCCCATGTGGGTTTTATTCAAACCCAAGCAGAAACAAGCTGCAAAACCACAAAAGGATCCCTGCAGAGCACATACCGACTTAGAAAATTACCTATTGACATCTGTATTCTACTGCATGACAGCTAGGTGGCGTAATAGAGAGTGCTGGACCTGACCCGAGTTCAAATCCAGCCTCAAGACACTGACTTTATGACCCTGGGCAAGTTATTCAACCTTGTTGGCCTCAGTTTCCTCATCTGTAAAATGAACTGGAGAAGGAAATGGCAAATAACTCTAGCGTCTCTGCCAAGAAAACCCCAGATGGGGCCATGAAGAGTCAGACACAACTGCATGACATGTTCTGTTATATTTTTATTTTGTTAAAATTTTTCCCAATTATATTGGGGGGGGGGAAGGACAGATTCGACACTCGTGATCTAGTGGTCAAAAAGCTAGCCGTACAGCTCGGAAAATTTGAGTCCACACTCTCCCACCTCTGCCACTGACTATGTATGACCCTGGGCAAGTCATTTCATCTCTAGACAACTCTCTAAAACTATAGGAGGGTTCTGCAGAATAGGCACCAAGCTGCTCTGGTAGGAGTTTTTTCATGTGAGAGTTCACTAAATCAGTTAAATCACAGATTCAATTCCCTATCCCTAGATAAATCTCCATTATTAACCTGGCTCATGTTTTTAAATGCACCGAATACATAGGACTGGAAGGGAAATTATATTGAAATAGTTTTTAAAATGTTTCTAAAAACAAGTTTATCATGGAACAGCTAGGTGGCACAGTGAAACAGTACTGGGCCTGCAGTTAAGAAGACCCGAGTTCAAATTCAGCCTCAGATATTAGCTGTGTGACCCAGGGCAAGTCCCTTAACCCCAACTGCCCCCCCCCAAAAAAAAGTTGATGAACCCCAGGTTAAGAACTTCTGAGAGCCATGGAGACCCAAATAGAAACACAGTTGAAGAGATTGGGACTGGAAGAAATCTCGAAACAGGAATACACACACACATACATGTAAACAGACGATACTTGACCTTCCAAAGACACCATCTTGTTTTGGTGCCCTCAAATCACTGCCCAGGGGTTGCTCATTACACCAGTGGCATCACACCCAAGCTACCTACTTTTGAGTTCCCTGGCCGTGGTGCTAACTGGCCCAGTTTGGCAGGAAAAGCATCAAGACAGATGGGAATGACGCTAAGTAACACCATTTTTGGTGGGGGCACAAGATGTGTAACTGTGGGAGCAGAGGGACTAACTTCCTATTCTAGTGTCATATCTCTGGGCCTCAGTTTCTTTACCTGTGAAGTGGGAACGAACTAGATTGCTGAAATTCTCTTCTAGCTATAAGATTCTTTGATCTCATGAAGGATCCAACCCTGGATGTTAGGCCTTTCTTTGCTTGAGCTTCCAGAGGCACCGACTCCAGTTTAGAACCCATGGGGGGGGGGCAGCTAGGTGGCACAGTGGATAGAGCACCAGCCCTGGAGTCAGGAGGACCTGAGTTCAAATCTGGCCTCAGACACTTAACACTTACTAGCTGTGTGACCCTGGGCAAGTCACTTAACCCCAATTGCCTCACTAAAAAAAAAAAATAGAACCCATGAGGACATGCATGTCATGCATGTGGCTCTAGGGCCTTCATGATTCACTTTTGTAATTGTCACTGTTGCCTAATTCCCAACCAGACATGAGATTTCTGAACAACCTGCTTAGCACCCTGGCTTCAGAGATTATAGTAAACTGGTCTCCCTTTTGGGGGGACCCCTGTTGACATAACTGTCTGCCTGAGAGTACCTGCTTCCTTCTCCCCTTAATTTTGTTTATCTCACGGACCAGGGAAAGTAGGGCTTTTTTGGCAATATCTACAAGGGAAGAGAGGATATATAAAGTCAGAAATAACCCACCTGGGTAAGGCAATTAGAAAATCAAATAAAAGAAAACTTACCTCATCTTCACTGGATGCTACTTGATTTCTACGCTTTTTCATCCAGCTTCCTCCCCAGAGCACCGATCTGGGATTCACCAATTCTCTAGTTCCAAGATGACTCTAGGCCAATCAGGAAGCCTCATGATTGCGTGGTATGTGGAGGTGTAACACTCACATTCCTATGTAATCATTGACTAAGACCCCTAAGTCTCAAGGGAAAGGCCTGTTCCCCTTGTCTCAGAAAGACTGTAATGACTCATTAAAAGAATGAAGATGAGTTCCATGCATGGGTGGGCATGATGCCAGTCCATTCAGAGCCCTGTAGCAATGGCAGTGTTGGCCAGTCCTGACTCTGGGTGCTTCATGACTCAAACCCCTGAGGCTGACAGAGCAGGATGGGCTTGTTCCCAAGGAGAGCAGTGGCATTAGTAAGAGGCAGAGCCTGGTGTCCAAGTCAGAATTTGGCTGGCTGTAGAGACTGATAGGGTCAAGGAGAGAGCGTTGTTAGAATATCCCACTGAGAACTGGGTGTGGGCATAGGTATTGGGTAGGGGGGCATTATTAGAATATCCTGGGGCAGTTAGGTGGCACAGTGGATAGAGCACCGGCCCTGGAGTCAGAATGAGTTGAAATCTGGCCTCAGATACTTAACACTTACTAGTTGTGTGACCCTGGGCAAGTCACTTAACCCCAATTGCCTCAGCAAAAAAAAAAAAAAAAATTTAAAATCCTCCAGAGAATTCAGTGTGCATGTAGATGGGTTTTTGGGTGTGGGTGTGTGTGTGTGTGTGTGTGTGTGTGTGGTGGGGGTCGGGATTATGGTTTTACTATTTAGCATGCCTTTCCTCTCATCTTCCACCATTCCTGTACACAAATCCCAGAGCTAAGAATTTGAGTATCTGAATATCAGGAGAAGACACTCTGGGCAGCATGACCAGGAGACAAAATGATGAGGTTTATATCAGATGAGTTTTTTTTTTAATTAACAAAAATCTGTTTTCTCTCCCTTGAAAGAAAAAAGAAAAACAAAACCCTTAAAACAAATATGCGAAGTCAAATAATATAAATCATTGCACTGGCCATGTCCCCAAATGACCAAATACCCCAAATTAATCAACTCCCAAGAGGACAGACGGCTTATTTCTGCTTTCCAAATCCCATTATATGTAAAATGAGGGAGTTGGACTAGAAAGGCAAGGTCTCTCTCTCTCTTTCTCTGGGAGGGCAATGAGGGTTAAGTGACTTGCCCAGGGTCACATAGCTAATAAGTATCAAGTGTCTGAGGTCGAATTTGAACTCAGGTCCTCCTGAATCCATGGCCGGTGCTTTATCTACTGCACCACCTAGCTGCCCCTATGGGCTCTTTTCAACTTGGCTCCAATCCCTCCTGCAAAGGGCCTTTCTGGTCCGTAGAGGAGATGGAACGTAAGTGCTGTGTCTATCCTGTATGCGTCCAGTCACTTACGCATTGTCTCAATTGGAATGTAAGCCCCCTGAGGCCAGGGACCACTCATTGTGGTTCCCTGGCACCTGATAAGCCAGTTATTAAGTGTTTGCTGATTGACCAGCTATAGGCCCTATAACGTATGTCTGTCATCCAAGACCCAGCCCGTCAAATCCTGAGTCATCCTCAAGTTGGCTGCAGGCTGATGGATCTTGTAGCCATCCGGCTCTGCTAAGTTCTGTTGGCGCCTTGGGGACTGGCATCAGGAAGATCATAGGTGGTCCAAGCATTGAAATAAGTGGGAGCTAAGACTGGTGAGAGTTGAGAGGCTGAATGGGGAGGAGCTTTGAGGATCAGGAGGTCAGGAAAGGTAAACAGCTTTTGCTTCAGGGCCCTCTCCTTTAACTTGATCCTCTCCTCGCGTTGGGGTTAGAGGGTGGATACTTTTCTTCTTTTGAGTTATGGGCCCTTATCCACCAGATGGCGCCAGCATCCCCCACCGTCCAGCTAGGAAAACCAGGGGCTGTGGCTTCTCTGAGCCTGGATGGAATGCCCTGTGTGGTCCAGGCTTTAAGAGCGGCCCTTAGACACTGGTCTCTGGTCTCTGGCCACGAGGCAGTAGGACAGCTCTGATTCCATAATTTAACTTTGCTTGGGAGGGGAGAGAAGGAGCGAAAGAACTGGGTAGTGGGTGGGAGGGTAAAGTTAACCTGTTGAGTAGGAGAGAGGTGGAATCGGGGGCATGGGAGGGGAATGGGGAGGCTCAGGGGACCCTAAGTTCCATCCATATATATGGCTGCAGGGACGGAGAAAAGAGCAGTGTCATGGAAACGCCAGCCAGCCAGCCAGCAGCCGTGGATGAGGAGGGAATGTGAATAACTACATCCCCAGCCTTTACTGATGAAGCTTTGCTTCCCTGCAGCTTAGCAACCAGGGGGGTGGGGGCTCCCACTCTGTTCTGAAGCGATCCCAGGGAAATCCGGCCTAGCCATGAGTGTCTCCTTCCCACTCCATCCCTGGGGTTCATGGTGGTGGCAGCCACAGAGTCATGTAGACTGAGAGCTAGAAGCTGCCTTGTCCAACCCCCTGGTACTGAGTCTTTTTCCTGTCTAGCCAGCATTTGGGAGTCCCTGAGGCAAAGCTAGAGTCTTTCTTTTTTTTTTTTTTTTTCTGTGGGGCAATGGGGGTTAAGTGACTTGCCCAGGGTCACACAGCTAGTAAGTGTCAAGTGTCTGAGGCCAGATTTGAACTCAGGTACTCCTGAATCCAGGGCCGGTGCTTTATCCACTGTGCTATCTAGCCGCCCCCTGACGCAAAGCTAGAACCCGCCTGATCTACAAGAAGTTGGGAGGAAGCAGGTGGAAGATGCTTTACCTGACTCAGTTTACTGATACAGGAGGAGAGGGGCAAATCTTGGAAAAGGCAATTCAGAGATTCCAGACCAGAGGGACAAGGAGACTGGTCCTCCTCCCTCTCCCCCACCACAGGGTGAGGAGCTAGGAAGTTGAGAGGGATTGGATTGGGTCCAGTTTGCCGGAGATACAGCTCTAAGTGAAGGGTGAGGGATTCAGGGACACACTGAGGGAGGACCAGCATAGGTCAACATCATCCCCATAGAATTGGAGTTGTATCCGGGACAGCAGTTGGGTTCTTAAGGAGAGAAAAGAAGGCCAAGATAGGATAGCACTAATGGGCAGGGGAGTGGGAGGGGAAGGAGTACATTCAAATTCCAAGACTCAGAGAGGAGACTGAAGAAGCAGTTGACAGCTAAGCCAGAGAAGCAGAGAATAATATTGGGGAGAGACTTAAGGATTGGGTGTCAGAGCCCTAGGACACCTTCCTAGGGTGAAAGCAGCAGAATACAGGGGAAGGTTGGACTCAGGAAAGACAGGAAAGAAGGAAAAGGAAGAAGAAAAGGAAGATGGTAGAAATAGTGATGAGGAAACTTTGGAGGCTGAACTGAGGAGGCTGGAAGTTGGAATCTCCCATCGAAATGAGAGTTCTTTTGGAGATGCTCCAGGTAGGGGTGCTTCTGGTCAGACCACCTTTGCATTGCCAGAGGGGGAGACACCAACTGATACTGAATGATTGGGGGGACATTCCTGAGAGAGGTCATCTAGCCAGCCTCTCATTTCACCTCTGCCCTCCAGCTCCCCTTCTGTCCATCTGACTATCCCCTCTCACCTTAGTTCAGTCTGTGTGAGCTCCTTGTCCCTGGCTCCCTGCCCTTTGTGGCCACCCCCACCCCATCGCTGGCTGTACAGGAATCCCTTTCTGGGCCAGTCAGGCGGATAACTCAGGGCTGACAGGCATCCGGCAAGGGTACCTCTGGGCGAAGCCATGGGTGAGGTCATGGGGCTGGGCGCTCAGTGCCTGCCAGACTCCCCTTCCCCCATGGGAGGCTCTCCCCTACTCTGCCTTTCTGCCCAATATCCTTCAGGCCTCCCCCCACCCACAGTCACTGGGTCCTTCCAGTGTCTCAGGGGGAAACCGAATTTCAGTGTCATGATCACTAGGAGAAGGAAGAAGGCAGCATCTGGGATGCTTTCAAAGCTCACCTCAACTCTCTCCTGCAGCCCCCCATGTGCAATGAGACAATTCATTTGGTCCTGGGGAGGGGTGGCTTTTGTTTCTTACCAGCAGGTGTCATCAGTCACCAGGTCACTAAGTCATAATGTATGGAGGGAGAGGAGGAGGTCGTAGAAGAGAGAGACTGGAGCAGAGCCTGCCTTCTGACTCCATGGAGAAGAGCCCTTCAACCATCTCTGGCCTCCTTTCCAAGAAAGCCTGCTCAGAGCTGCCGGTCCATAGCCCAGAGACTCTCCCTTGGCGATACTGAGGTCCTTGTGAGAGAAATCCAATCATGACAGAACAGACTTAGACCTTCCAGGACTAGCAGGACATGGGGTGGGGAGCACTTCTTTTTTTGGGGTGGGGGGAAATTGGGGTTAAGTGACTTGCCCAGGGTCACACAGCTAGTAAGTGTGTAAAGTGCCTGAAGTTGGATTTGAACTCAGGTCCTCCTGAATCCAGGGCCAGTGCTTTATCCACTGCGCCACCTAGCTGCCCCGGGAGCACTTCTTGATCTGTCCTCTCAAGGACCTGAGGCTGGAATTTGCTGTGGAGGTGCTCCCCTACCCTCTTAGCTCCCTCTTAATCCCTCTCCCATTCCCTTCCCCCAACTAGCTTCACCCCGGGTGTGTAGTGCTGGTTATTAGTGGGGGAACTGGATTGGAATAAGGTTGTTTCCTTTCCTGAACTTGGCAGAGAATGAATTCCATACATCCTCCTCCTCCTCCCAGGGTAAGTCATGAGGGACAGATGCCCTGGGTTCATCTCAAGGGAGGAGTACTGGGATTGGGTAAGAGGTACACGTCAGAGGGTATCAGACTAAGGTTTTTCTCACCCCTACTCTTGGCTCTCCATCTCTGCCCTGGGTAGAACACTAGAGAATCACCTTATGGGATCCTCTTTTATCTTCCATTCCACTCCAACCGACAGTGCCAATATTCCTAATGTGCAAGCCAGGTCCCTCCTGTATTGCTCCAGTTTTGGCCAGTCTTTAACAAGTCATGCCCCCTGATAAATTTTCTTCTCCCCCATCCTAACCCAAACCACCCCCCCCTCTCCTCCTTTGTCTTTATCCCTTCTCTCTCTCTCTCTTTTTGGGGGGGTGCAGGGCAATGAGGGTTAAGCGACTTGCCCAGGGTCACACAGCTAGTAAAAATGTCAAGTGTCTGAGGCCGGATTTGAACTCAGGTCCTCCTGAATCCAGGGCCAGTGCTTTATCCACTGGGCCACCTAGCTGCCCCCCTATCCCTTCACTCTCAATTCAGAGACATGACGTCACTCTCCTCCCAGCTGCAGCCCAGTCTGAGAAGGAAAGTGGAGAACCCCTCAGTTGTCTTTATGGAAGGGCTGGGACCCAGGAATCCTGACTTCTAGCTAAGGTTAGCTAAGGCCCATTTTTGGAATGCCCAGGTCTTGAGATGGAGTTTTCTGAACCATCAATTCCAATTCATAAAACTTAGGCTTCAAAGTAGCTTGTTTACCTGGAGCCTGAGGTACTGTAGCATTTTGGTGGGGGGGGGGGGGGGTGGGCAATGAGGGTTAAATGACTTGCCCAGGGTCACACAGCTAGTAACTCAGGTCCTCCTGAATCCAGGACTGGTACTTTATCCGCTGCACCACCTAGCTGTCCTCTACTGTAGCATTTCTTGTGAGCATTTCAATGAACATTTTCCCCCAGTCCATCATCTTTGTTGATGATCTTAGTATGTACCCAGCACATAGTAAGAGCTTAATAAATGTTTGTTGATGAATGAGTGGGAGCCTTTCCTTCTGTGGGTTCCTAGGAAAATAGCTACACCGATGGGCTCTGAGGCCCAGGTCGGGAACTGGAACAAAAGATGGAGGGACAATATGTCGCTGTACTTAATTCTACAGGACATTCAGTGGCGCCTAATGGAGCTGGAAGCAGTAGAGAAAGGGTTGGGGCGAGGTCCAGTGGTGAATTCCTGAGCTTACTAGATGGTGTCACCATGGACAAGTCTCTAGTTTCTCTGAGCTTTGGTTTCCTCATCTGTAAAAAGGGATAATAATGGGGGCAGCTAGGTGGCACAGTGGCTAAAGCACCAGCAGCCCTGGATTCAGGAGGACCTGAGTTCAAATCTGGCCTCAGACACTTGCCACTTACTAGCTGTGTGACCCTGGGCAAGTCACTTAACCCTCATTGCCCTACAAAAAATAAAATTTTTTTAAAAATTTAAAAGAGGGATAATAATGTCTGTAGCATCTACCTCCCCAGGTGCTTCAGAGGATCAAAAGAGATAAAAGATGCTGTAGCCTTTAAAGTGCTTTTATAAGCCAGAGTCTACTCTGCCCAAGTCAAACTTTCACTCTATCCCTCCCTCACGAGCCTAACAGGTTTGCCCAGGGAATGGGATCAGTTGCAGCGACTCATTTGGAAGGTTCCTCTCTGTCAGCCCTGAGGTAGAGATTACTCCCTTCATGACCCGGTTACTCTTGGTAGTCACTTCTCACAGGTGGGAAGGCTGGGTCTCCCCCTGGGTGAGTGAGGCTTGCCGATAATAATCCTCTCATTTCTGTAATAAGAGCATCGGGTCTCAGAGGAGAGCTGGGACGGGACAGAAATTCCTGAGAGGTTTTCCTCCCCACTGGGAAGGGGCAGGGAGGTGAGAGGCCCTGAAGAAGGGGCCTTCTTCTGATATTGCTTTTCATTCGCAGCTGGAGATAGGAGAGAGTGGTTTTCTTTCCCTACACACTGACTAGTTTTGGTGATGGTAACAGTAATCCTGGGCCATTCCTCCAATGTTTCTTCACCCTTCCCTCCCCAAACTTGGGGGCTCCTTAGCTATAGTTTCCTCTGTCAACACTGCCTGTTTCCACATACCTCACCATTCTTGGGGGGGGGGGGAGGCAGATACTTTCTAGTTAAGAAGAGGAGAAGCCCAGGTAATGTCACCACCTTGCTTTTATTGGCTAAAGGAGAACAGCAGAAGTCTATTCCCTAGGGTAGCTGCCAGCTTTAAGATAACAGAAATTCTGGAAATTCAGAGGATAGTAGATTTAGAAGTAGAAGGAACCTTAGAGACCATCTAGTCTATTTTCCTTATGTTACAAATGAGGTGGTTCACGTCCAAGGTGGTGATGGTGTTTCTTCTTCCCCTCCTCTCCAACTCCTCCTCCTGCATCCTGCAGCCTTCATTTTAGAAGAGGACTAATGACATCCCAGGTGATGTCTTGACTCAAACATGAATTGGATGTAAATGAAGCAGAGTTGCACAAAGTTATTGGTCTCACTCTCTCTTCCACAGTCATTGAAGTCCAAAGGCAGAACAAAAGTCAGGATGACTGGTGATGGTCTGGGGTAGCAGTGGATGACCTTGGCTCTTTTTATTATTTATTTTTTAAAATTAAAAAAATTTTTTTAATGGGGCAATGAGGGTTAAGTGACTTGCCCAGGGTAACACAGCTACTAAGTGTCTGAGGTCAGATTTGAAGTCAGGAAGATGAGTCTTCCTGAATCTAGGCTTGGCACTCTATGCACTATGGCGCCACCTAGCTGCAGGCAGGCTCTCTGTCAAAACTTTTTTTTTTTTTTGCAGGACAATGGGGTTTAAGTGACTTGCCCAGGGTCACACAGCTTGTAAGTGTCTAAGGCTGGGTTTGAACTCAGGTCCTCCTGAATCCAAGGCTAGTGCCTTATCCATTGCGCCACCTAGCTGCCCCCTCTGTCAAAACTTTTACGGGCCTTGCTATTTTTTTTTTAAGTGAGGCAATTGGGGTTAAGTGACTTGCCCAGGGTCACACAGCTAGTAAGTGTTAAGTGTCTGAGGCTGGATTTGAACTCAGGTCCCCCTGACTCCAGGGCCAGTGCTCTATCCACTGTGCCACCTGGCTGCCCCCCTTGCTATTCTTTTACAGGGCCATCGCCATCTTCCAGAAAAACTATTCGATTCTGACCTATTCTTTGTCCCAGGGAACAACCAAATCCTAGCCATTCCCTTCTCTGGCAAGTCACTTCCTTCCCTAAACTAGTTACTCTCTGCTAATTAAGTCCATACTTCTTGGGCATCTCAATGGGTTATAGACATTCTTTACTTCCCTGGCCTATAGTGCGGGTCAGGATTAGGAACACAGAACCAGAAAAGTCCTTACAGAGTTTCTAGACCAACTTTCTCATTTTACTGAGATCCATAGGGTTTCACAGACCTTTCCTAAGGTCAAACAGGTAGTAAAGTAGCAACCCAGGTCATATAACTCTAAAATCAGTTGCTTTTACCCTTATACCACACCATCTAATAATAATAACAGTATATAACAATAATAATAAATAGTATTTGCATGACATTTTGTTTACAAAATAATAAACAGATGTACAATCTTAATTTTTATTGACCCATCCTAAGCTCCCAGATCTCAATCTAGTCTTGGAGTGCGGCTCTAAATCTTTCAATATCTCTGGCTTGTCATTAGCCCACCCAAAGTTTACTATGGGAAATTTCAGAATACAGCTTATGCATAGCCAGTGTCCAGGTTTCCATAAACATGGGTAATTGGGCCCCTTGTTCTCATATAAGCACTCAATAAATGCATGTTGTACATAACACAGCCTTTTATATCATTGTTGTCCTTCAGTCACGTTCAACTCTTCATGACTCCTTTTTCTTGGCAAAGATACTGGAGTGGTTTGCCATTTCCTTCTCTAGTAGATTGAGGTAAACAGAGGTTAAGTGACTTGCCCAGGATCACATAGCTAGGAATTTAAATTCAGATCTTTTTGATTCCAGGCCCAACACTCTATCCACTGAGCCATCTAGCTGCCTCAGCTTTTATATCACCCCATAGAAAATTCAAAATATGCAAAGGAGTCCTTTAGGCAATATGGAAAATACATAAAGAACTCAAAATTGTTCTCTGGTGATGGATGAAATTCTTCTCCATTTCTGGCAGTTCCCCTTTCCTTCCACAGACTCAATTCCACCTTATGGTTGGGACTCCCTTCAGAGGACTGACCCCAAGTAAAATCTCAATATTCTGATGAATACTTCTTTCCCACAGCATGCAACCCTAACATATTGTTACCTTGTGGTTTGGAATAGGAGCTCCCTGAGAGAAGGGACCAAGTTTTTTCCTTTCTTTGTATCCTGAAGTGTTTAGCACTATGCCTGCCATATAGTAAGAAGTTAACAAATTCACAGTGATTGATTGAACTCCCTGTAGAAGGAAAACACACGTTGGAGCTGATCCACAGCCAACTAAATTCCTGTCAGATCTGTACTATCTAAATAATTTGATGTAATATCTAGGAGCAAAGCCAAGGCTTTTTCCTCCCTCATACTATGGCTACAGTCTCTTATTGCTCCTCCAGCTGAAGGGTTGATATGGGTAACTGTTTTCTCTTAACCATATTTATTTTTATTGTTACATTCTCTGGTATCATGGTTCCTTTTTTTTGGTGAGGTAATTGGGGTTAAGTTACTTGCCCAGGGTCACACAGCTAGTAAGTGCTAAGTGTCTGAGGCCAGATTTGAACTCAGGTCCTCCTGACTCCAGGGCTGGTGCTCTTTCCACTCCACCACCTAGCTGCCCCCTGTTTTCTCTTCCTAATAGACGTTATACTTAGACATTTTCTCTTTCCTCGATAGATACAAATTCTTGAATTTGGGGTTGTTTAAGAAGCCACCTCCAAGGTTGGAGCTGCTCAAGAAATTTCCTTACTTTCTGTGATTATATTGTAAATTCTCCTCCTCTAATTGGCAAATTGGGGTACAAGAGTGACAGTGTTCGGGGCAGCTAGCTGGCACAGTGGATAAAGCACCGGCCCTGGATTCAGGAGGACCTGAGTTCAAATCTAGCCTCAGACACTTGATACTAGCTGTGTGACCCTGGGCAAGTCACTTAACCCCCATTGCCCCACCGAAAAAACAAAACAAAATAAAACAAACAAAAAAACCAAAACAAAACAAAACAAAGAATGGCAGTGTTCATGAACTCCACTTTGGGTCCAATGAGCAAACAGATGTCATTCTTCTGTACTTCTCCAGGTCATTTCTGCAGGGCCTTGTTTTAGGAAAGTTCACTCTTGGGTTTCATGCTCAGAAAGGGAAAAAAGAAAGGCAGAAGTAGACAGGAACTCCCCCATTTTAGCCTCTGGGCTTGGGCAAGCACACACAGCTGCCCATGTGCAGCCAGTATCGTGTGATACTAGAGAAACATAATTCCCCCCTCCTCCAACTTGCTGCTTTCTCACCAAAAGAAAGGCAGAAGGAAAATGGTGAAGAGAAGACAAAAGACTGAATGGATTTGCTAGTTCACTTTTAGAGAGCAGTGCAACATCACAATGACCAACTTTTCCTAAGATAGCCCATGCTTTCAAGGGATCAAGCCAATCAATTCTTTTCAGCAGCCTCCAGGAAGTGAAAGGGGTAGCTCCAAACCAAGCAATTCCACTGAAGTGACTGAACCTTAATCAGGAGATCTCTTGTTCTCAGGCCAGGATTACTTTCACTATTACCCTTGCTTTCCCCACTCCAATTCCTGTTAGAATATCTCCTCTATTAAAATGCATGATGGTGGGGCAGCTGGGTGGCGCCATGGATAAAGCACCGGCCCTGGATTCAGGAGTACCTGAGTTCAAATCCGGCCTCAGACACTTAACACTTACTAGCTGTATGACCCTGGGCAAGTCCCTTAACCCCCATTGCCCTTAAAAAAAAATGCACGATGCTTGAGGACAGGGACTAATTTTTTTTCTTTGCCTTTCTTTTGTATCATCAGCACTTGGCATAGTATCTAACACAAAGTAAGAGATTAATAAATGCTGGTTGACTACTCACATGCTGCTGAACCGAGCTGGAGGAAGGTGTATAACTGCGCTGACTGGATTCGTTACAGATTCATGTTATCCAACCTCAATGGGGCCTTCATTATAGCAAGACAATCTTTTTATTCTTCTCTAATTGATTCTCTTTCTTACTCCTCAAAGAAGCTATTCTCTTTTTTTGTACTTTAAAAAAATAATAATATACATTTTTATTTAAGTTTTGAGTTCCAAGTTCTATCCCTCCTTCTGTCCCTTCCCTGCCCCTACGCGGTGAGCAATCAGATATAGGTTATACATGTGCAAATATGTAAAACATTATTATGTTAGTCATTTTGTATAAGAAACCCTGAATAAAAGAGAAAATGAAAGAAAGTGAAAAACAATGCATCGGTCAGTTGATTAGCACACAATGTTGCTGTTACTGTGTACAATGTTCTCATGGGTCTGCTCATTTTACCCAGCATCAGTTCATGTGAGTTTTTCCAGGTTTTTCTGAAATCTGCCTGCTCATCATTTCTTTTTTTAAAAAAAATAAACATTTTTATTTAAAGTTTTGAGTTCCAAATTTTATCCCTCCTTCCCTTCCTCTCCCCCTCCTGGACGTGGTTAGTAATCAGATATAGGTTATACATGTGCAATTATGTAAAACATTACCATATCTGTCATTTTTTGTTTTCATTTGTTTTGTTTGTTTGCAAGACAATGAGGGTTAAGTGACTTGCCCAGGGTCACACAGCTAGTGTCAAGTGGCTGAGGCTGGATTTGAACTCAGGTCCTCCTAAAACCAGGACCAGTGCTTTATCCACTACACCACCTAGCTGTCCCTCATATTAGTCATTTTGAATAAGAAAACTTGTATAAAAGAAAAAAAATGAAAGAAAGTGAAAAATAGCATGCTTCAGTCTGTGTTTAATCAATATCAGTTCTTTCTTTGGATGTGGATAGTATGCTTCATCATTAGTCCTTTGGGATTGTCTTGGATCATTGTATTGCTGAGAATAGTCAAGTCATTCATAGTTCTTCATCAAACAATATTGCTGTCACTATGCACAATGTTCTCTTGGTTCTGCTCACTTCACTCTACATTAATCATAGAAACTATTCTAAACTTTCTCTTCTTTCATCAAGCCTTCCATGCCCCCCTTTTCCCCTTCTCTTTCAGCTGAGAATTTGTACTCTGAATTTACTGAGAAAATTGAGACCATACAATGTGATCTCCTTCCTCTCTTCCCATCATCTTAAAATTCTTTGACACTATCCTCCATTGTCTATTTCTTTTCCCTAGTCTTTGTTTCATCCTTCTTTCTCAAAGAGGACCAATGACATCTGAAGGGTGATGTCTTGACTTGCAAGTGAATTGGATTTAAGTGATGCCAAGCTGTGCAAAATTATCAGCTCACTTTCTCCTCCAGAGTCATTTGGAATCCAGTAGCAAGGCATAGGTCAGGACAACTGGTGATGCCCTGGGATGCAGTGGGAGACCTTGGCTTTTTTTTTTTTTGGTGGGGCAATGAGGGTTAATTGACTTACCCAGGGTCACACAGCTAGTTAAGTGTCAAGTGTCTGAGGTCAAATTTGAAATCAGGTCCTCCTGAATCCAAGGCCAGTGCTTTATCCAGTACACCACCTAGCTGCCCCCTAGACCTTGGCCTTTTTAAACTAAGCCTTTCCCAGGTCTCAATTTATCTGAGACAACATCCATTCAGTGATTTTGTCTTTGACGATGAGGTGGATTTCCTGGTAAAGGCTTACTGATTGACATTTATCCTTGATCAGATTTACTTCTGTTTCCTCCAGTCGATTGCAACCTCAATCATCTCTCTCTCTTTCCCTCCCTCAACCTCTCCCTTTCTCTCTTTCTCTTTCTCTCTCCTCTCCTTCCCCTCCTCTCTTTTTTCCTTTCTCTCCCTCCCCCTCCCTCTTTTCCCTCCCTTTCAAATCCTACTTATCTGCGGATTCCTTCCCTACTTCCTTCAAATATACCAAAGTCTCCTTCATCCTTAAAAAAAAGTCACTAGATGCTACCATCCCCCTGTTATATCTTTCATTCTTTCTCAGCCAAACTTCTAGAAAAAGTTGGCTACATTCTATGCCTCTACTTCCTCTCTTCTGGCTTCTGACCTCATCACTTGACTGGAACTTGTCTCTTCAAAGTTACCAAAGATTTCTCCATTGTCAGATCTGATTTCAGAGGCCAAATCCTTGACCTATCTGCTGCTGCATTTGACAATAGATTACCTCTTCTCCTAGACACCCTCTCCTCTCTGGGCTTTCCTGGTTCTTCTACCCAACAGCAGTCAGACTCTTCTTCAGTCTTGGTTGGTTCATCATATCATGCCCACTAACTATAAGTGTTCCCTAAAAATCTGTCCTAGGCTCTCTACTCTTCTCTATATCGACTTGCTTTCTTGGTGACTTCATTAATTCCTATAGGCTTAGCCATTTTCTCTATTCCAATAATTCCCAGACGTACATTCAGTCCCAGAACTTCGATCCTAGATTACTGATTGGACATTTCAAATTGAATATCCTGGGGACATCTCAAAACCAACAGAATTCTTTATCTTTTCCCTCTAAGCTCTCCCTTTCCGAGTATCCCTATTATTGTTAAAAACACTACCATTTTCCAACCTCCTAGTGTGCTTCAGTTTTCTCATCTGTGTAATAGGGATAACAATTAGCCCCTACCCACTGGGTTGTTGTGAGGAATGAATGAAATAACATTTGTAAAATGTTTAGCACAGTACCTTACATATATTTAGCAAAGGCTTATACCCTTTCCTCCTTCTTACCCATGACACAAAAAAGGTTAAGAACTTTGAGACAACCAGTGACCTAATCAATGCATCCAATTGTTTTCCCCCATTCTTTATACTTCCCTTTTTCTTTCTTTCTTTCTTTTTTTTTTGTGTGTTGTGTATGTGGTTTTTTTTGGGGGGGGGGTTGGGGAAATGAGGGTTAAGTGACTTGCCCAAGGTCACACAGCTAGTAAGTGTCAAGTGTCTGAGGCCAGATTTGAACTCAGGTCCTCCTGAATCCAAGACCAGTACTTTATCCAGTACACCACCTAGCTGCCCCTCCCCCTCCATTCTTTATACTTCTCAAACTCTCTTCAGTTATTTATATTTTACCAGATCCCCCTCTTCTTACTTGGCTTCAGAAACACCATGTTCTCCTAATTCTCTTGCAACCTCTCCATCCATTCCTGTCTCCATCACTGGTTGCTCTTTTTCTTCTTGATGCCCTAACTACCCAAGGAACTGTCTTTGGTGCTTCCCTCTTTTTTCTTGGTCATCCCCTTAATTTCTTTGGCACTCCTCCTCCTTCCCTCCCCCACCTTGTTTTCCTGCCTCCTTTTGGGGGTTGTCTCCCTGTTAAGATCGTAAGCTCCAATGGAGCCATTACTTACAGCAGCAGCAGCACTACAACCAAGCTGCCCGACCAAGATGTGTGACTGCACAGAGAATCAGATGGCAGAGTTCAAGGAGGCCTTCTAGCTGTTGGACCTCACGGGGGATGGAAAGATCTTCTACAGCCAGTGTGGGGATGTGATACGGGTCCTGAGCCAGAACCCCACCAATGCTGAGGTGCTCAAGGTCTTAGGGAATCCCAAGAGTGATGAGATGAATGTGAAGGGGCTGGACTTTGCTGCAGACCATTGCAAAGAATAAGGACCAGGGCACATATGAAGACTATGTAGAGGGGCTTCGGGTGTTTGATAAAGAAGGGAATGGCACAGTCATGGGGGCTGAAATACGGCACATCCTCATCACTCTGCGTGGGAAGATGACAGAGGAAGAAGTGGATGTGTTGGTGGTAGGGCATGAGCACAGCAATGGTTGTATCAACTATGAAGAGCTAGTCCGAATGGTGCTGAATGGCTGAGAACAAAAGTCCCTTTTCCACAAAGAATCCCCTAACTTTCTTTTCTTTTCTTTTCTTTTTTTTGGTGAGGCATTTGGGGGTAAGTGACTTGCCCAGGGTCACACAGCTAGTACGTGTTTAGTGTCTGAGGCCAGATTTGAACTCAGGTCCTCCTGACTCCAGGGCCGGTGCTCTATCCACTGCGCCACCTAGCTGCACCTCCCCCAATTTTCTCAGTGTGAAAATGATCCTCAAGGGGCCTCAGACACTTAACACTTACTAGCTGTGTGACCCCTGGGCAAGTCACCTAACCCCAATTGCCCTCACTAAAAAAAAAAAAAAGAAAAAAAGAAAATGATCCTCTTGGCCCTGAAGCAACTAACTATACATTGTCAGGGTTACCAACATCCTTCCTTCCAACCCCCACCACATGTCCTCTTTGGCCTACCTGCTCTCTGCTTTCACCAAATAAACTTGCTAACTGCTCCTAAAACAAACAAACAGACAAAAAGATTGTAAGCTCACTGAGGACAGGAATTGCCTTTCTTTTTATTAATTGTATCCCCAGAACTTAGCACACTGCCTGGCATGTCATAGGCATTTAATAAATGTTTATTAGATTCAACTGCCACCTCTATGCAAGTGATTCCAAAATCTGTATGTCCAGTCACATGTCTTCTCTGAGCTAAAGACATGGATCTCATATTTCCTAAGGGAAATTTGTTGATACCTCAGACTCATTAAGTCAAGAAAGGAACATCAATAGTCATGCAAAAGATGAAAGTCATATGAAAGATCAAGTCATATAAAATGCCCTAAATCACTAGTAGTTAGAGAAATGCAAATTAAAATGACTCCGAGGTGCCACCTTATACCCATAAGATTGACTAATATGACAGAAAAGGGTAATAACAAATGCTGGAGGAGATGTGGACAAATGGGGACACTAATACATTATTGGTAGAGCTATGAATTGCTCTAACCATTCTGGAGAACAGTTTGGAACTATACCCAAAGGGCCATAAAACTGCATACTCTTTGACCCAGAAATACCACTACTAGGTCTGTATCCCAAAGAGATTAGAGGAAAGGGAAATGGACTTATATGTACAAAAATATTTATAGAAGCTCTTTTTGTGGTGGCAAAGCATTAGAAACTAAGGAGATGGCCATCAATTGGGGAATGGCTGAATAAACTGTGGAATATGATTGCGATGGGATACTGCTGTGCTGTAAGAAATTATGAAGGGGATGGTTTCAGAAAAACCTGGGAAGACTTATAAGAACTGATGCAAAGTGAAGTAAGAAGATTATACACAGTGACAATAATATTGTAACAATAATCAACTGTGAAAGATTTAGCTACTCTTATCAATGCAATGATGCAAGATAATTGCAAAGAACTCATGATGAAAAATGTTATTCACTTCCAGAGAGAACTGATGAACTCTGAGTGCAAACTGAAGCTTTCCCCACCCCACCCCCAATATGGAAAATATGGAAATATGTTTTGCATGACTAATATGTATATAGATAGATAGATATGTATATATATAATGATACCATGTATATGTAATAGGTATCATATTTCTTCACTTCTCAATGAGGGAGAGGTTGGGTGAAAGGAGGGAGAGGATTTGGGAACTGAAAAGAAATAAAAATAAACAAGCCAATGTGGTACAGTGAATAGAGTGCTGAACCTGGAGTCAGGAAGCCCTGAGTTCATCAAATCCAACCTCAGACTCTTACCAGCTGTATGACCCCAGGCAAGTCACTTAACCTCTCTTTGCCTCAGTTTTCTCATCTGTAAAATGGGGACAATAATAGCACCTATGTCCCAGGGTTATTATGAGAATAAAATTATATAATACTGGGGAAGCTAGGTGATGCAGTGGATAAAGCACCAGCCCTAGATTCAGGAGGACCTGAGTTCAAATCCGGCCTCAGACACTTGACATTTACTAGCTGTGTGACCCTGGACAAGTCACTTAACCCTCATTGCCCCACACAAAAAAAAGACATAATATTTATAAAGTGCTTTGCAAACCTTAAAGCTCCATATTAATGATAGTTATTATTATTATCATGAACTCTTGATCTAAAACTGCTTATTGTTTTAACTGCACTATTTCTGTCTGTGGCAGAATCAATTACTTTACCTTTCAAACCCTGGAATTGCATCTTTTACCCTTCCTTCTTTCTCACCTCTTAAAGCCAATCAATGACCAAATCTTATCAATTCCACCTGTGCAACAACTCTTGCATCTTTTCTGTTCCCTCTTCTCCATTGTCCCTGCCACCACCAGAGAGGCAACTACAGTGTAGTAGCAACAGCCCTGACTTTGGAATACCAACAATCTCTATATTCCCTATGTAACTTTGGTCAAGTTACTGAACTTGTGTCTGCCTCAGTTTTCTCATCTGTAAAATTAGGGATTGGAGGGCAGCTAGATGGTACAGTGGTTAAGGCACCAACCCTGGATTCAGGAGTACCTGAGTTCAGATCAGGCCTCAGATACTTGACACTTGGGCAAGTCACTTAGCCCCCATTGCCTGCAAAAAACAAAACAAAACAAAACCCAAAAAAAACAAAAATTAGGGATTGGCCCTGATGATCTCCCAGATTTTCTTCAGCCTTAAATTTTATGATCCTAGTACAAGGCCACCCACCCGGATTATTGCAATAGTTTCCCCGTAGATCTTTCAGCTTTTAATGTCATCCTCTTCCAAAGTATCCTTCACACTGTAGCCAGAATAATCTTTTTAAAAAATGTTTTATCTTTTTTATATCACCAGAATTTCAGTATCCTCCCTTCCTCTCCCAGACAGTGACCCAGTATAACAAATAACAAATAAAAGAAGAAGAATCATTCCCCAACTGATGAATGGTCAAAGGTTATGAACAGGCATTTTTTTTTTAAGTGAGGCAATTGGGGTTAAGTGACTTGCTCAGGGTCACACAGCTAGTAAGCGTTAAGTGTCTGAGGCCAGATTTGAACTCAGGCACTCCTGACTCCAGGGCCGGTGCTCTTTCCACTGCGCCACCTAGCCGCCCCCTATGAACAGGCAATTTTTAAAACCATAAAAGCATTTTATTATTTTACAGTTCCATGTAAAGATAGTTTTCAACATTTGTTTTTCTAAGATTTCAGGTTTCAGATTGTTCTACTTCCCTCCCTTCCCTCCCCCCTCCCCAAGACAGAAAGCAATCTGATATATTTTGATACATGTGCAATCACACTAGACATATTTCTGTATTAGTCATGTTGTGAAAGAAGAATCAGAACAAAAGAGAAAAACCTCAAAAAAAGAAGAAAAAAAATAGAAACAGTGTGGTTCAATCTGCATCCAGATTCCACAGTTCTTTTTTTCTGAATGTGGAGAGCATTTTCTATCCTGCGTGCTTTGGAATCGGAACAGGCAATTGTCGATGAAGAAATCAAAACCATGTATAGTTATATGAAAAAATGTTCTAAATCATTATTGATTTAAAAAATACAAATTAAAACAAATTTGAGATATCATCTTACACCTATCAGATTGGATAAAATGAATGATACTCTTCAACTGAGGAATGGCTAAACAAGTTGTGGTATATAATTGTGACAAAATTGTGATATAAGAAATTACGAGCTGGTTGATTTTAGAAAAGAATGGAAAGACTTGAATTTATGAAGGAAGATGCTATCTACTTCTAGAGAAAACTGACAAATAGAAATATCTATAGTATGGTCTTACATTATATGTATATGTGTGTATATAGGTATTTATGTGTATGTGTATACATACACATCTGTATTTAATTGTAATCTTCTCTAGGGTGGAGTGGGGAGAAAGGGAGGGAGAAAAAAATTAAAAGAGCACAGCAAAGAACAAGAGAAAACTTAGAAGGAAGTACAACAAGGTTGGGTAGTTTTGAAAACAATGCGTAGTGTTTATTACATAGGTTTTTTTCTAAGTAAACAGTTTGAAACAGTTTGTTTTACATCGAATCTTCTGTGTTCTGCTGTGTACATGGAAATGTTCTTTTTTTTTTTTTTTTAGTGAGGCAATTGGGGTTAAGTGACTTGCCCAGGGTCACACAGCTAGTAAGTGTTAAATGTCTGAGGCCAGATTTGAACTCAGGTACTCCTGACTCTAGGGCCGGTGCTCTACCACTGCGCCACCTAGCTGCCCTGAAATGTTCTTTTTTAAAAATTCATTTTCTATTTAAGTTTAAAATGGGAAGGGTAGGTGTGGTGTATTTTCATATCTCATTATAACCAGACTTATTCTTTGTATAAGAATTTCACAGCATTCTATCTTGATGGATTTGTCATTGTTGTTCTTTCCATTTACATTGTTGTAGTCATTGTGTATAATCTTTTCTTGGCTCTTTACTTCATTCTGCATCAAATCATGTAAATCTTTCCATGGTTCTCTATATTAATCGTATTTGTCATTTCTTACAAAACAGTAATATTCTATTGACTTCATCTATCTCATATTGATGTGGATTCTTCACTTGATGTCCATCTACTTTGTTTTCAATTCTTTATTACCCCAAAACCTGCTTTTATAAACATAGAAAAAATTTTCTTATACATAGATCTGATCAAGTCAGTACTCTGCTCAAAATCATCCATGGTTCCCTATTGCCTACTCTGCCTAGCATTCAAGATCTTCCACTATCTGATACTACCTTATTTTTCCAGCCCTTTTCTCATGTTGTTTCCCTTCATATACATTGCCAATTTATTCTACTTTTTGTTCCTTCAACATGTAAATCTCCTGCCTCCAAGCCTTTTCTTTCTTTTCTTTTCTGGTTTTTTTTTGGGGGGGGCAGGGCAATGGAGGTTAAGTGACTTGCCCAGGGTCACACAGCTAGTTAAGTATCACATGTCTGAGGCTGGATTTGAACTCAGATCCTCCTGAATCCAAGGCTAGTGCTTTATCCACTGCACCACCTAGCTGCCCCTCCCTTTCATAATTTTTTATATGTGGAATTTCCTTCCTACTGTTCTTTGACTATTGATACCACTTAACCTATAGAGCCCAATTCAAATGTAGTTTCTTCTAGAAATCTTTCTTTAGTACCCTAGCCAGTTAACAACCTTTATCCTTCATAATTCACATAGTACTTTGTTTTGTAAACTCTAATGCACTTACCATGTAGCTCTTATAGTATCTGTGTTGGTGTTTTATCTATCTACTATGGTAGGACCTGTGTTCTACATTTTGCATCTAAACTCTGCATCTTTTCCCAGAGCATAGCAGAGTTCTCAGAATATAGTAGGAATTTAGTAAAAATTTACTGAATTGTATTGTATAAAATGTGATAATATTTTCAAAGTGCTTTGCAAACCTTAAAGTAATATAAAAATTCTAGCTCTTATTGTGTCATCTAGTTCAGAGGTTCTTAACCTGGGAGCTTGTGATATACATAATATACATATGTACATACATATATATGTATATATATAACTGTATTTTAACATAATTTTCCTTTGTAACCCTATTTAATTTTATGCATTTAAAAACATTATTCTGAGAAGAGGTCTCACAGATTTTAATAGATTGTCAAAGGGTTTGATCTCTGAAATAAAAAGAACCCCAATATGGGTCAACTCCATTATTTTGCAAATGAGCAAACTGAGTCTCAAAGAAGCTGACTTGTCCAGTGTTACATCGCAAGTTAATAGCAGAGCAGGACTAGAATCCAGTTCTCTAGACTCCTTTTGAGTAACATCACAGCTATTCATCCTGAGCCCTACGTGTGATGTGTATTAGAGATGGAAACTCCAGCTTTGGGGGAAGGGGCAAAGATGCCTGCTATCTTGAAAGTGCCTCCTTTGGGGGGGGGAGGTGTATGGGGGTTGTTTAAATGAAAATGCTTTGGTATTTACAATCCCATCTGGGTTTATTTGTTTCTTGGGTTATTTTGGTTTTTTGAGTTTATTTAAGTAAAAGAGATTAGCAAGGAAAGAGTCTCTAAGAAGGATTCAAGGAAAATGTCCCCCGAAGCAAGCTGAAAAATGCCCTTAGGTACTTGGGGAGAAAGTCAGGAAATACTCCCTGACCTTAGTTACAACTATGACCCAAGCAGACTTTCTAGGGCTCAGGGAACCACACTAGAAAGAATGATCCTTTGGGAAACAAGGCAAAGAAGTTTCTGGGGAAAGTGGAGAAAGTTGTGTAGAGGCTTGGAATTTGAATTTATGTCATTAAATTCTGGGATGAAATAGAGTTTTTTAAAATACCTAGTTCCTTCAATAATACTAAAAAGCTCCACCAATGGCTTGAGTTTATATAATGCTATACAGTTTACAAAGCACTTTCTTCATAACAATACTGTGATATAAGGGGTAATAAGAGGTGACATTTATATGGCACATTGAAGTTTAGGCAGCACTTTACATACTTATATCATCTCACTTGATCCTTATACCAGTCCCATGAAGTAGATCATGGTGGCATTATTAGCCCTGCTTTATAGATAAAGAAACTGAGACTCAAAGAATCAAAATTATTTAACCAGAGCTACAAAACTAAAGAAGTGGGCTGCCTGATTTTATATACATACATACATACATACATACATACACACACACACACACACACACATAAATAGGGCAAGGGGGACCTGGGGTGCAAGATTTACTTCTCATTTGGGATAGCCCCAGAATTAATTTCACCCCTGGCAAGAATTTGGAACAAAATAGGTAATTTCCTTCCTTTCCTTCCTCCCTCCCTCCTTCCTTCCTTCCTTCCACTTTCTTTTCTCTCTCCCTCTCTCTGTCTCTGTCTTTCCCTGTGTGTGTCTCTCTGTTTGCTTGTCTGCTTTATTGCCTGACTGTCTCCCCATTTGGGTCTCCCTCACCAGTCAACTTTCACTCTTAATTGAGCCCTCCCATGCAACTAATAAATACGGTTAAACCAAGCAAATCAACACTTGGTGAGGATAGCTCTTTTAGCCTCTTATACTGCTCAGAGAGCTGACTAGCATGGAAGCTGAATTCAGGGAGAAGATGGTTTAGGGAGCTCGGGGTACTAGATCTTTGCTCTTATTGCAGAGTGGGGTTTCCAGGGTTTGCTCGTTATGAATGGGCTGTGTTTAAGCATGTGTGACTAGAGCGGTTGCTATGCCTATGGTTGTGTGTGTGTGTGTGTGTGTGTGTGTGTGTTGAAATTGACTCTGAGCACAGCGTGCAACTGCATTTGTGTATGGTGGATTGCACAACGCATGGCCATGGGAGTGAGGGTGACTTGTGTATGGGTGAGCTGTGTGTAGGACTGTCGGAGTGATAATACTGACTGAGTGTACGTGGTTCTGGGCGGTTGTGTATTGGGTTTCACACTGGCAGCTGATGTGGTGGGTGAAGGGAGGGGGTGGAGAAGGGGACGGAGGAGGGAGGGAGAGAGGGAGAGAGGGAGGGAGTGAGGGAGGCAGAAGGGGAGGGAAAAATCATCAGAGAGAGACAGAGACCAAAACCCAGAGAGAGGAGGTTTTGCTGGAGCTGGAGGCTCAGAGCTAGGAGGCGGAGCCCGCAGGAAGCGAGAGGCAGCGGAGCCTCTGGATCTGGGCACGGTGAGAGCCGGCTCTGGGACTCGGGTTGGGGCCGAGGGATGCGGGGCTCCGGGATCCGCAGATGGGCGATGACCGTGACCGGGAGACGGGGTGATGAGGAAGGACCAAGGGTTGGAGAAAGCCGGGGGATTCGCGATACGCATCTGGACACGAGGGGCGGTGGGCAAGAGAGGGGAAGAGCGTGTGTGTGTGTGTGTGTGTGTAGATGTCTCAAGGGCAGACCCTCCATCCATCTACCCCGCCCCCCCATTCATTACCCCCTTCTTCCTTTCATTACCAAAGATGAGGGTAGCCAAGAATGGATGGGGGGGGGGAGGCGGAGGAAGGGGCTCAACATTTCTGGCCTTTTCCAAGCTGGGCTGGACCGGGGAAGGTCTGTTTCCTCCCCTTTCTGAGAGGGGACTTTCAGGTGAGGCTGACCCCAGGGGTAGCCCAATGGAATCGGGCTGAGTGGGAGTGGAGAGGGGGTGGATGAGCGCATCCCTGGTCTTGGGGGAGTGTAAATGCATGTGTGTGCGCGTGCTTGTGTGTAGGAATGGTTTGGATTGTGGGTTGTGTGTATGTGGGGAGGGGTGTGAGTGAAGACATAGGTGTTACTAGTGTGGGGGCACGTTGAGTGAAGGAGGACTTGAATAGGGGGAAGAGAATGTGTGAGAGAATGGACTGGTGTGTGTGCTGCCTATATGGGTGTCTGTAGGGGGTGTGTGTAATAGGGTGCATGTGTGTGTGTGTGTGTGTGTGCACTACATGGGAGGGTTGTTTTTGCATGTGTGTATCTATATCTCATCCCTCCCCCTTCCTATTCCTTTCACCCTCTCTTCCTCCTTTCCCGGCCCCACCCCCTATCCCCCACCCCACCCAGCCTGATGTGGCTGCTTATCCCATCCGTGGTGGTGGTGTGTGTGTCTGTGATCAGCTGCAGGAGTCAAAAGTCTGGGTTTGCCTGGCTTTCTTCCCTGGGGAGCCAGGAGCCTGGGGCCTTGAAGTAGAAAATCCTACCCCCCAACCCCCACTCCCTGTAGGGAAAGGGACAGAAAAGCCACAAGAAGGTTCTGGGTTTGGGGGGCGGGGGTTCAAGTTGAGAAAGAAGGAGAAGAGAGCTAGAATCTGAGGCAGGAGTGAACTTCCTATGCTGGGAGGGGCTTCTGCTAGAATCTGAAGCTCCCCTCCCCCCATTTGCTCTCCCAATTCCCTAACCACCTCATGGGTCCTCCCTCCTCTTTCACTCCCCTCCCCCAGGTCCCAGTTGTCTCCTGTATGCCCTGGTTGCTCAGCTAGGTTAAAGAGCCGGTGTCCTGGCTTGGGGTCAGTCATTCTAGTCCTGCAAAGTGGACAGGTGGGGGTGAGTCAGAGAAAAGGCTGGAAGCCCCCCCACATCCTATGTGGGCATCCTATGTGAATTGGAGTGGGGGAATACAGGGTTGATTTAGGTTAAGGTAAGAAAGGGTAGGAGGAAGCATTGGAGGGAATTGATGGGGCCACAGGGATGTGCACTGCAGCATTTAGGACACACAGCCCCAGATCTGTGGAGGCAAGGGATGGGCCAGGGCCGCTGGCCAGAGTAATAAAAGGCTGGGAGATGGAGTGAGAGAGGTTCATTCATTCAATAAATCCAGTGGCTACGATGTGCAATGCACTAAGTTAGCCAGGACAGCTTCCAGAATCCCCTTCCAGGGACCAAAGACCTCAGCCTTCTCCGTAGGATCTTGTTACTTGCCCTCCCAGTACCTTTTTCATTGAGTCAGAAGCGCACCCCACCCCCTATCCATGTGTCTGTCCCTGGGACAGGGGAGGACAAAGCATTTCCCTTGGCAAGCTAGACTAACTGGGGCATCTGTCCTTTCTTTAGGATAGACAGAAGGACGGTGCTTCTCTCTCTCTCTGGAGGTGAGTGTGGGGGCCATGGCTGGGCAGGGCTGGGTAGGGCTGGGGCTGATTTGCTGGGTCCTCCTGGGTGCTCCTGTGGCCCCCCAGCCTGGCTCCCCAGTTCCTGGTACTTTTCTTACCACCTTGGCCCCACGCCCTCAGAGTGAGGCCTCCATGCTGTCTCTCAACCTGGGCCTCAACTTTAAGTTTCACGTTCGGGGACCTGGATCTGCCTGGGAAGGATTTGCCACAGAGACCCAGCCTCGACTCCAAGTTCTGGATCAGGGGCCTGATGACGTGGTCGGTGGGCTGAGAACTGATACTCTTCCTGGACTGTTGAGCTCCCCAGAGTGGGGATCTGCCGAGGGCAGCGCTGTCTCCAGTACCTCCACTCTGCCTTGGCAGACCACCTCTCCCAACCCCAGGCCTAAAGAGGGGTTCCCTCTCCTGGGCACACTATCCCTGGACACTGCCTTCCAAGCCACAGCCCCTCCACCCAGCACCCCATGGCCCCACAAGGGTGAATTGGAGCTGAAGTTTGATGTGGCACTGAGAGCAGGGGCAGCACCTACACTTGGGCACAAGATGCTGCCCTTGCTACCTAGCCTTCGGGCCAGCCTGGCAGAGATAGCGGGCCGCCTGGGGCCCTTTGGTGAGTACCTGCATTCTAGCCATGGGGGCCCCAGAGACAGGATGTGGAAACCACTGGTGGGCTACCCTAGCCCCAGCTTACAGGAGAGAGGACCATGGATCCAACCCTTTCCCATCCTTTTAGACTTTGAACTGGAATGAGTTGTGCTTGTCTCAGACAGTGGGGTGTGTACTGTTTATGAAATGGCTGGTGCAGACCCTAGCTCATGCATTGCATCTGTCTTTCATCCCATTAACTCACGTGTAGATATATCTTCCAGGCCCACCTACCTGATTACTTAGGAATTGTGTCTAGGAGAAAGTGCATGTCATGGGTGGGCTGAGGCATGTTGAAAGTCAAGTCAAAACACTTTATTCTGGTCTGAGTTATCTGTGTGACTTAGATCAAGTCATGTACCCAAGAGGTTGGGTTACATGATGTCTAGGGACCCTTCCTTCATCCCATTCCACATCCTGTGAGCCTCTGGGCTTTTCTCCCTAAGCTCTCTTCAAGTACACTTGTGACAGGCCAGAGAGAGGAAGGGTGGGTGAATTGGGACATGGTCTCAGGGCCTCCCGCTCCCTTTGCAGGATTCTTTGGCACTACCCTGTCCTCCCAGCTGGAACCTTTGGAGAATAACCTCACCAACAGTACCGTGGGCCCAGGCCCCTCCCCAAGCAATGATTCAGTGGGGAGTGAACCTCCAGGTAAGAGCTTGCTGTCATCTCCTCCTCCTCCTCAAATGAAGCTATCAAGTCAAAAAGCATTTTTAAGTACTTACTATATGCCAGGCACTGTGGGGCACACAAAACCCAAAACTATTTCCACCCTCAAGGAGGTTACATTCTAGTGGAGGAGAAGTTATTACTCCTTGCTTTGCTGCTGTGCTGGGTGTTGTAGGAAGGCACGTGGACACAGTTCTTGCCTACCAGAGAGTATGGTTTTAAGACTGATTTTTATTCATTTCAATCATGTGCAACTCTTTGTGGCCCCATTTGGGGTTTTCTTGGCAAAGACACTGGAGTGGTTTGCCGTCTCCTTATTTGGCTTAATTGACATATGAGGAAACTGAAGCAAACAGGGGAAGTGACTTGCCCAGGGTCACACATAATAAGTATCTGAGGCCAGATTTGAACTCAGGAAGATGAGTCTTCTTGACTCCAGGCCTGGTGCTCTATCCACTGTGCCAACCTAGCTGCCTTAGTTTAAGACTGATGCCATGAGGCAAATAAATATACAAAGAGACAAGTCAGGCAGCCAACTAAGAGTTCTTCCATTAGTTATTTCTACAGCTGCTGCACTCCCCTCCCTCTCCTTGCTTTCTACTAACACTGGCTGATTCAACAAATTCAACAAACACACATTTAGAGGCTACTATTCTTAAGGCCTGTGAGTCAGCATGCCTTAGTGGGTAGGGTGCTGGGTTTGGAGTCTGAAAGACCTCGGTTCAAGTCATGCCTCACACATTCTATGGGTTCATAGATTTGAAACAGGAAGGAAGCGGGGGCAGCTAGGTGGCACAGTGGACAGATCACCAGCCCTGGAGTCAGGAGGACCTGAGTTCAAATCCGACCTCAGACACTGGATACTTACTAGCTATGTGACCCTGGGCAAGTCACTTAATCCTCATTGCCCCACTAAATAAACAAACAGATAAATAAATGAATGAATGAATGCATAGATAGATAAATAGGTAAATACATTAATAATAAATGAATGAATGAATGAATGAATGAATGAATGAATAAAACCAGGAAGGAATCTGAGGCTGGGAGAAGGATCCCTGCCAGGGTCACGTATTTACTAAGTACAGGAGACAATGTTTGAAATCTGGTCTTCCAGGCTCCCATTCCAATAGTCTACTCACTGTGGCATCCTTGGGCATTTAACAGCTTTGTATGGGGGCAAGTGACTTAACCCCTCTCCCATTTAGACACCTTTCTTAGACTTATCTAGTAAATTGTCAGGTTTGTGACCTGCAGCGGTTGGAAGGGGTTTCTATGCCAACAGAATCATAGATCTTTGATGTATTGTCAGGCATCCAAGGCTCAGTCCCTTTTAGGATCTGAAGCTTCCCTCCTCCCTCAGATAAAGACCTCAAGGTCCCCTTCCAGCTTCTCTCTTTCCTCTACATTCTGCCTGGCCTGCCATTGTCTCTCGATTCTCTGTGCTGCTATCTTCTTTTGCAGTGGGATCTGACACGACATGCTGTCAGGAGCAGACCGAGCTTGGCCCCTCAGGGGAAAGATGTGAGAACGTAGACTTGGAGCAAAAACAAATCCTCTGTGTGCACCGTAGTGTAGGTAGAGAACTTCAGAAGATGCAGGAAGCCCGAGCTCCCTTCTCCCTTTTCCCTTCACTAGACCTAGTCTTGTTCTTCAAGGGTGGAAGTGTCTCACCATTGTACTTAGGCGATGTACCTAGCATAGCACTCAGTGCTTGTTGATTTGTTGTTGAACTGTAGCCAAGGCCTGTTCAACATACATATGTCCTGATTAGTTGGCCAGTCAGTCAATAAGCATTTATTAAGTGCCTCTTTCCTATGTGCCTATTGTGCCTATTGTGCTAAGCCCTGGAGATACAAAAAAAAGACAAAAGACAATCCCTGCTCTCAAGGACCTTGAAGCCTAATGAGGAAGACAACTTTCTTTCTTTCTTTCTTTCTTTCTTTCTTTCTTTCTTTCTTTCTTTCTTTCTTTCTTTCTTTCTTTCTTTCTTTCTTTCTTTCTTTTTAAAAATTTTTTTAAGTGAGGCAATTGGGGTTAAGTGACTTGCCCAGTGTCACACAGCTAGTAAGTGTTAAGTGTCTGTGGCCGGATTTTAACTCAGGTACTCCTGACTCCAGGGCCGGCGATCTATCCACTGCGCCACCTAGCTGCCCCTTATTTATTTATTTATTTATTTATTTATTTATTTATTTATTTATTTATTTATTTATTTATTTATTTATTTATTTATTTATTTATTTATTTATTTATTTATTTATTTATTTATTTATTTATTTATTTATTTATTTATTTATTTATTCATTCATTCATTTATTCATTTATTCATTCATTCATTTATTTATTTATCTATCTATCTATCTATCTATCTATCTATCTATCTATCTATCTATCTATTTATTTATTTATTTATTTATTTATTTATTTATTTATTTATTTTTTGGAGACAACTTTCAAAAGACCACATCAAATAAGATATGTACAAGATTAATTAGAGATAACCAAGGCATTAAGTGGGGTTGGGAAAAGTTTCTTATAGAAGGTAAGGTTTTAGCTGGTATTTGAAACCTGCCCTCCCCCCACCAATTACTCATATGCAGTGGTATAAGATGGCGCTGGGCACTGCTCACAGTGAGGATGAGATTGTTCATTTTCTTGGATTCCCTGGGCAGGAAGACAACCAGCTCCAAAGTGATCCGCACTGGATTGCTTTCAGGGGCTGACTATGGGTAGGAAGATACTCAACTATCCTGAACATTGAGTCTTGAGAGTCTTTTTTTTTTTTTTTTTTGGAGGCAATAGGGGTTAAGTGACTTGCCCAGGGTCACACAGCTAGTAAGTGTCTAAGACTGGATTTGAACTCAGGTCCTCCCAATTCTAGGGCCAGTGTTCTATCCACTGTGTCACCTAGCTGCTCCTTGAGAGTACATCTTAAAACTGTCTTGGGTACAGAAACCAACTCTGAGGCAGTCATTCCATGACTCCACAAGAGTGAACTGGAGCTGAAGTTTGATGTGGGGCTGAGTTAATCCTGCTATTTATGTTTCCTCCTCAGGTCAAAGTCATAGAAATCCCCCTCAGGTGAGGTGCCAGCCAGTCCTGGTGTCCTGGTGACACCTTCCACCTCTGTCTGTATGGGAAGGAGGTGTCAAAGAGGTATCTGTGGCCCTCAGGGTGGGAGATGGCTTGAAAGGATGCTGGTTGGCAGCCTGTCAGCCCAGGTGACAGCCTTGGCCAAGAAAGGCCTAATGACTCTGGACAGTCAGGGGCAGCACGGCTCAGCTTAGTTGGAAAGCGAGGTCCTCCTCCTCTTCTTCCTCCTCCCTCCTTGCTGGTGGAAATTAGGGGAGCTAGTCTCTTTTCTTCCTGTTTCCCTGGGACAGGCTCTGGATGGTTGGTACATTTTGGAGAGGTCAGTGAGCCTTGACCGGGCCAACTGGGATAGCTCAAGTGGCCAACCTGGTCCAGGGGAGGATGAATCCAATCTGATTTTTCTGAGGTCTTTTGAACCTGGGTGAGATTTGTAGATTGGTCTCTGACTAGTTCCACAATGTGTCCCATTCCCTAGATGCCTTGTGGAAATTTAAGGTCTCCTTGAATGGAGTGGGAGTGGGGGTGGGGTGATAAGGAGCTATACCAGCTGTGGCCTCCAAGCTTTCAGAACAGAGCAGACTTTCTCTTAGTCCCTTTGATCTGGACTACTTCTGGATAAAATGGGCTTGGCTTTTCCTCCAGACTTACCACCCCCTGGGCCCAGCTTCTGTCCCTCAGCCACTTTTTTTTTCTTTTTTTTTTTTTTGCGGGGCAATGGGGGTTAAGTGACTTGCCCAGGGTCACACAGCTAATAAGTGTCAAGTGTCTGAGGCTGGATTTGAACTCAGGTACTCCTGAATCCAAGGCCGATGCTTTCTCCACTGCGCCACCTAGCTGCCCCCCTCAGCCACTTTTATAAACTGCAAACTAATGCTTCCAGTTTTTTCCTTTTGTCCCTCATATCCACTGGAAGACTGGGCAGGAGGCTATAGAGGAAGCTACCTTGAAGGGAAACACCTCAGGGTAGAGAGAAGCAGTGGGGGCCAGAGAACCAGGATCCCAATTCTGGGTCTGTTACTTACCGACTATGTGACTTGGGAAAGTCACTTTAGCTCCCTTTTGTGCCTCCATTTCCTCATCTGTGATATAAGACAATTGGACAAGATGATTTCTAAGGTCCTTCTAAACCAGGGTTCTTAATCTGGAGTGTGTGAACTTTAAAGAAAATTGTAACTATTTCCATACCATTGGTTTCCTTTGTATTCCTGTGCATTTTATTTTATGCATTTAAAAGCAGTATTCTGAGCAGAGGTCCATAGGCATACCTTGACTGCCAAAGGAGTCGGTGACACAAAAAAAGCTAAGAACCCCCACACTAACATCTCACTCCTAGGAACCCAGGAAATTCCACTCAGTGCCCCCAGGCAGGAAAAAGCGGAAGACTATTGCCCTTTACCAGGAAAGATGGAGGAGAAAGGCAGAATCTTTGAGATGTCCCAGGCATTGAAACTGAATCCTGTTGAGGAGAAGGCATAGAGACCGACGTTAAAGTTCCATCTCTTCTGTGAGGGCAGAAACTGAGTTTTCTCTCTCTTTTGTAACACCCCCACTCTTCGGGGCACGAACACACGCATCAATAATACCTAGCACAATGCCAGGCACATGGTGGGTGTTGAGTGATGTTGACGACTTGAATCGGGAAACTTGGAAGAGTTGTGGAGGCTGAGCTTGCCAAGTAGAATCTTTCGTGCAGTCATTTCTACCTCCTTCCTCTCCTGTGGACTATGTTAATGTTCCCTGCCTCAATGCCTCTGAATCTGCAGGGGTTCCCTCTGTGTGTGTGTGTGTGTGTGTGTGTGTGTGTGTGTGTGTGTTGGCTACAAATTGGCTTCATCGATGCCACCATTCGTATAATACTTAGGGTTCAAAAAGAGTCTCATTTGAGGGGGCAGCTAGGTGGCACAGTGGATAAAGAACCGGCCTTGGATTCAGGAGTACCTGAGTTCAAATCTGGCCTCAGACACTTGACACTTACTACCTATGTGACCCTGGGCAAGTCACTTAACCCCCATAGCCCCACAAAAAACTAACAAACAAACAAACAAAAAAAGAGTCTCATTTGAGACAGTGTTTTAGTGGGGCTAGGGTAGTGCTGGCCTTAGACTTTGGAAGACCTGGATTCAAATGCCATTACTGCCAAGTACTTACTGTGTGACCTCAGGCAAATTACTTAACCTCTCTGAGTCTCAGTTTCCATAGCACTTACCTTACAGGGTTGTTGTGAGGATCAAAAGAAATGATGTTTGTAAAGCACTTTGCATATAAATATCAGTTATTATTTTTATCATTGGAACCCCCCAACAACCCTCTGAGGTAGATTCTATGATGATTCTTAATGTAATAGAATTCTGTAATTTAAGGTTTGTCAGGTGCTTTCCTTGCAATAAGCAGAAAGTGCCAGTATTTTTATCTCTATTATACAAATGAAAGAAATGAGATTCAGATGAGTCAAATGATTTATTCAAGATCAAAAAGCTGTAAGAGACAGAACCAGGGCTCGGGGCTGGGTTTTCTTTTCTTCCCCCGCCCCAAAATCTGGCACTTTCCCCATTATATAGAGGGCTGATGTTGGTGTTGAAGAGTGGGTTGGGGGCAAGCCTTTGGGAAAGGATGAATTTGACTATGATAATGAAGGGAGAAAAGAGGGGTGGGCTAATCCAGAGCTCTTTAAGGGCCTGATTTCCCAGAACATCCTAATGAAATTGGTGATGAGAGGGAAGAGTGGGGTTGGGGTCATTCTGTTTCTTCTGGGGTCTTTCTGACCTGGGTGGATTTCTTGGATAGTTTTATGTTCCGTGCCAGGGGGAGGGTTACTTCCTTTGCAGCTTCGTGGACATGCCTTCAGGGCCAGGAAAACAAGATTATCCAACAGATGGGAGCAGAGGAAAGAAAGGAAAGGAAAAAGGATGAGAAGAGTGTTGGGGGTTTTTTAGGATTTCCTTCCTGTTCCTTTACTTTTCTTATGATTTACCTTTCAATGCTGTTGGGGGTGAGGTGGAAAGTGCTTTGTAAACTTTAAAACCCTATATAAATGTCAGTAATTATCACTTGTTTGAGCTATTACTGCGAATACTACAAGATAGACTGGAGATGGTGTCCAAGAGAAAACTTTATAGAAGGACTGAATTGGACAGAAAAGACACTAAAGAATGGCGGGGGGGTGGGGGTGGGGGGGGAGTCAGGAAGAAAGAGACGGAGACAGAGAGACAGAGAGACACCGAGAGAGAGAGAGAGAGAGAGAGAGAGAGAGAGAGAGAGAGAGAGAGAGAGAGAGAGAGAATATATCTGTTTGCCTAGGTGATGTGTAATACCCAATTAATGTACCTTACTGATCAATAAAGTAGGATCATAAGATCATAGAGCCAGAGCCAGAAGGAACAACAGAGGCCATCTTTTCCAACTTTACGATTTCTTCTGGCTCTAAAGCTATGATCCTTTCATTTTACAGTTGAGGAAACTGAACAGGTCATGTCTCAGTTGTCCTTCACCTTGTCCTCAACTCTCAGGTAATCAATCAATAAGCAGCCTACTATGTGCCAGGATCAGTGCCCAACCCAATGACTTGTTTATTCACTACGGAGCTGAGATCTTAATTAAGGATTATTAACATAGCCATATCATAGGAGTTGGTACAGCATTGTGTTCATGTTTATTCATTATGCTAATTAGGATAATGGCTTTCCAGCTAGAAGTGACCTTGAAGGTTACCTAGTCCAACTTTTTTTTTTTTAAGTTGAAGAAACTTAAATTCTGTCTGTTGTCCTTTCACTACTTTAGCTAATGGTTTATTTAGTCACTAGGTACTGCAGCCTTCATTAGAGACTGGTAAGTACATCCAAATGGTATTTGTTGAGTTCAGTAAAGCCATGTACTGTGTTCACATTTATTTATTTATTTATTTATTTTTGGGGTGAGGCAATTGGGGTTAAGTGACTTGCCCAGGGTCACACAGCTAGTAAGTGCCAAGTGTTTGAGGCTGGATTTGAACTCAGGTCCTCCGGACTCCAGGCTGGTGCTCTATCCACTGCGCCACCTAGCTGCCCCCACATTTATTTATGATGTTAATTAGGATCATAAGACCAGAGCTTTAGAACTTGGAGGGACCTTGGAGGCCATTAAAAAAACCCAACACTTTATTTTTGTTGTTTTTGTTTTTGTTTTGCGGGGCAATGAGGGTTAAGTGACTTGCCCAGAGTCACACAGCTAGTAAGTTGGTTTGGGGGTTTTGGAGTTTTTTGGTTTTTTTTTTTTTTGCTTATCAGTTTTATTTATTTTTGCAATGTTGTATACAACAAAAGGCAAAACACAAAGTTCTTTATAGGAAGAAACAGCTATATTCTTAGTATATGTTCTGCTGAAGCAAGCACCAGATATATCCTTTTTTTTTTAGATATATTCTTGAAGAACTAGATAAAGACGTTAAGATAAATTTCAGTGGTTAAGTGAGCTATCATTTACAATTTTGAGAACTCATCGTGAACAAACATCAGGATAGGGCAGAGAATTTTTGTCATGTCGCTGTAACTACAGATCATGCAGATGGAAAAAAGTGGAATGTCTTGAGTTAATAGTTTATTCATTTTCTGTCAAGCATTAAATTAAGATGAAAAAGCTTAATTCTATATTTCCCTTCTTCCCTTTCCCCGAGGTGTTTTCCTCCCCAGTAAATAAGAATTTGTACCCCATACAATAAATAGTTCAGCAACTGGGGAAGGAAGTGTTAACTTTGAGGATCTCTTGACTCAAATGCAGGAATCACTAAATAAATACACTAGGGGGTTCCTCCTTTTTCCCATGAGAGGGCCAATCCTCTCATTTTACAGATAAAGAGACTGGGGTTCAGTGACTTTCCCAAAGTTTCACAGTGTCATGGGGTGCAGAGCACCCCAGAAGTTCTCTGGGGCACACCAAGGAATCTTCTCCTTGAGAAACTAAACCAGAGGACAGATAACGCCTAGAGAGATAAGCTGAACCAAACCGGACTGAGCTAGCTTCTGATTCCTACCCTTCATTCTGGTCTCCCTTACTCTGGGGAGATAAATTTGGGTGTGGCTTCGGCCTTTGTGTTCTGAAGAGGGATCCATAGCCACCCCTCACCCAATTCCCCCAGCTACCACCAGTGGGGGATGGTCCTCTCTCACAAAAGGAACTTTTCATGGGCAGATGGTCCACCCCCATCAGTCCTCTATAAAAGTACCTTCCAGTCTCCTGTTCGAGGAGATTTGGTACCTCTGAGCCATGTGCTTTATGCCAAATCTCCCCATGAAAAGTCCAAGGATTTCTTTCATGGTTTCCCTCCCCCCGCACTTCCCTTCCCTTGTTCCTCAATAAACTATCACCTTATTCTAACTACGTTTTGTGTGCAAGAGGGTGTAATTCTTTAAAGAGGAATTCCCAAGAACCCCAATCCCTAACCCAACCCGTACCCCATTTTCCCCCATATCAACAGGCTAAGTAAATGGCAGAGTCAGAATTCCAACCCAGACCCTCTGACCCGCAACCCATTATTCATTCTTCTGCCTCCTGCACCTTTCTGAAGTGCTGAAAACCTCTTCTCCTCCCCGCCCCCCCCCCCCCAGCAGCCTTCAGTTAAATAAACCACAAGAAGGATCCATAAAGACAGAAGCTGGTGGTTTTGCTGATCGGTGATGAATATTAGACATTTTATAGATTTAAGCCATGACATATATGTGGCAGAGGGTGGGGGTGGGTTGGAAAGGGGGAGTAAGTTAGGAAGTGGCATTAAATAGAGATGCTACAGTAGCATCAATTTCCAACTGGAATTGAACTGTGTCTCTTTGCCCTTCTGCTCTCTTGAGCACTCAGTCCTTCTGACCCCTCAATTCCTCTCTTCCCCACCTGTCCCACTCTCTCACTCACCACCTGTCCTAATCACCTTCCTCCTGACTTTTCTAACTCTCACCCCTTCCCACCTCTCCAATTCTCTCCCCCCCCTTCATTCTCCAGGTTCTTTCTCAGATTCCTGCCTTTCCCTTTCCTTCTCTTGAGTGCCCCTGAGACTGTTTATGTCCCAAGAGCCCATCCTAGAGCAGCCTCCAGGGGGATTTTTGGGGCTTTCCTTGGATTGACCAACTTTGACTTGGCCAGGCCTTTGGCGTCATGAGTCTGGTAGTGAGGTGCCCTTCCCCCTTCCCATTCCCAGCTGTTTCCAGTCTTTCCCACACTATCCCCCCCTCCCTTCTCAGAGTGTCCCTGTCCCTCATCTTTTCTGACCATAGTACAGCTGAGCCTGCTGGGTTGATGGGTGGTCATGGCTTCCAGTGACCCCTCCTGACTCCTCTCCTGTTGTAGAATTGCAAGAATCTCTATTTCTGCAACTTCTCAAACACAAAGCATCTCTGCTTCCTCCTAAACCTGGGATTCCATTGGTGTAGGCGCCTTCTCTAAAATAGCAGCTTCAGGGCAGCTAGGTGGAGCAGTGGATAGAGCACCGGCCCTGGAGTCAGGAGGACCTGAGTTCAAATCTGGATTCAGACACTTGACACTTACTAGCTGTGTGACCCTGGGCAAGTCACTTAACCCTCATTGCACATGCCCCCCCCCCCAAAAAAGAAGAAAAAATAAAATAGCAGCCTCAAGCGTTAAGAGGTTAAGTGCCTTGCACACAGGCACACGGCCAATGTGGGTCAGAGGCAGGACTCCAATGGAGGTATTCCTGGTTCTAAGGACTTGGCACACATAGTGGCCACCAGATGAATGCTTATTTCCTTCCCTATTCCCACCTCCCATGGATTTGGGACCTGGAATTCTGGGAACACAAGCTGGGTGCTGAGGGGGAGTTTGTCAATTTAGAAGAGATTAGGAACTCACTCTTCTTCCTTCCCATTACCCCCTCCCCAATTATCCCCCCTCCCCTCAGGCTGGGGACACGTCTTTATCTCGATGTCTGCTTCAGTAAAAATGATCTCAGTTCTGTTAGCCTGCCCTGAAAGGAGCAGCCTGGCAGACTTTCCAGGGATTAGCTTGGCTGTCTTCTTCCTAGTGTTTGCCAGGAAGACCCAATGAGACCCTTAGATGGTTCAGAATGAGGAGAGGTTGTACTCTTATCAGAATGCCCGGGGGGAGGGGAAACTTCTATCTATCCTAGGCTTTCAGGGAAGTGAGAGCAAGGGGGAGGGGTGGAGGAATGAGGGAGCTTTCTTGAGGAGATAAGGATATGAGGGGGAAGGGCAGGAAGAGACTGTTACAGGATCTGGGGATAGTACAGAACAAGGGATGGGAAGAAGAAGAAAAAAAACATTGGATAGAACACCAGTCCTGGAGTCAAGAGGATCTGAGTTCAAATTTGACCTCAGATACTTACTAGCTTTGTGACCCTGGGCAAGTCACTTAACCCTGATTGCCAGAAGAAAAAGGAAGGAAGGAAGAAAGAAAGAAAGAAAGAAAGAAAGAAAGAAAGAAAGAAAGAAAGAAAGAAAGAAAGAAAGAAAGAAAGAAAGAAAGAGAGAAAGGAAGGAAGGAAAGAAAGAGGAAGGAAGGAGAGAGGGAGAGAAGGAAGGAAGAAAGAAAGAAGGAAGGAAGGAAAGAAAGAGAGGAAGGAAGGAAGGAGGGAGGGAGGAAGAGAAGGAAGGAAAAAGGAAAGAAAGAAAGAGAGGAAGGGAGGAAGGAAGAGAGAGAGAGAGAAAAAAAGAAAGAAGGAGAAAGGAGAAAGAAAGAGAAAGAACCATTATGGAAAATACTCTTCTAGGGTGGGAAATACTCCTGATGGGGAGCCCAGGAAACTTGGATTCTGGTTCTAGCTCTGCCTCTAACCAGTTGCTTAACTTTGTACAAGTCACTTTCACTGCTCTGGGCCCAGAATTCATTTTTTTGAGCTGTAAAACTGGGAGGAGGTAGGAAGAAGGATTGGATTGAGAATCAACTCTGAAGTTAGAGGGTCTGGATTCAAATCCTGCTTCTGACAATTACAATTTTGGAAACCTTGGGTGAGTGATTTACCCCAGAGTCTGACACAGATGCTCCAGCCCAGGCTGCTCCTGAGATCAGGCCTAATCAGATTGAAAGGTAATGGGGGTGGGGCGGCTAGGTGGCGCAGTGGATAGAGCACCGGCCCTGGAGTCAGGAGTACCTGGGTTCAAATCCGGCCTCAGACACTTAACACTTACTAGCTGTGTGACTCTGGGCAAGTCACTTAACCCTCATTGCCCGGCAAAAACAAACAAACAAACAACAAAAGGTAATAGGAATATTTCATGTAATGTCCATTTCATGTCCATGGAAATGGACTATTTAATAAGATAAATAAAAATGCAATAGGACATAGATACTTTTAATACAAGGTATATGGTCCTCAGAGATGTTTCTGCATGGTTCAGTGGCCCCTGTTTCTGTCTGAATTTGATACCACCAATTTAACTTCCTTGGTGTTCAGTTCCACTTCTATAAAATGGGTACCCTTCTGTCCTGAGAGTTCTGACCCTTCCTTCTATGATGATCAGGAGTCTCTTCCCTCTCAAACATTTTAGGTTCCATGTGAAAAAGCTCATGTGCACTATGGGGGTTACAATTGTCAGGAGCAAGGCTAAGCATCTGCGGTGAGGAGTTTGAATGTGACCTGGGGGCAGGGGGGCGGAACCAAGGGAGAAGGGAGGCCCAAGGAGTAGACAGCGGACCACAGGGAGAGCTCGGGCATTGGGGAGCAAGGTTTCATTTTTGATTTTGTGTCTCTGTGGCTTTGCACATGGTAGGTAATACAAGCTTGCTTGTTTGACTGGGGAGCAGCCCCAAGGGTCAGATTGCCAGAGAAGGAAAGGAGAGGCTCTGGATGGACTAACAAATCCTGTCTATCCTAGGGATGGTGTAGGGTGAAGTACCTAAGCTGGGTGCTTAGTGGGCTGGAGGTTGGCCCCGTGGTGGCTTTTACTAATTATCTGTCCCCTTGTCTATAGATATCACTTCCACCCCAAATGACCCTTCTCCCACCAGCCTGAGAAGCTCATCAGCACAGCCAGAGTGTGGGTCAGAGGCCTGTGGCACCCTGGATCTGCCTGAACCTGAGGATCCCCCTCCTGTGGCTCCACTGCCCCCCATTTTTCTGAACTTAGAGGCTGACTGGGCCTCTGCCCGAGCCCGATGGGGGCTGGCATGGGAGGCCCACGTGTATGGGGTGGGTGCTCTCTTTGGGCTGGTGGCCTTGTTGGCCCTGCTGAGTCTGGCACTCCTGCCTTGGCGCTGCCCACCAGGAGCCCCTTGCTTAGCTCTACTCAATCTACTTCTGCTCTCAGCTGGTGCTGCCAGGGCCTTCCCCCTCTTCTATGATGCCTACGGGCACAGAGAGAGGTTGCCTGCCCTGGTCCGTCTGCTCCTTCATGACCTGTCTCTGCCTTGCCTCTCTGCCTGTTTGGGGCTGGCCTGCCTGCTGCTGGCCCGTCCTCACCCGCCCCGCTGCCCCGGGGGCCTGGCCACGCTGCTCCTCCTGGTGCTGGGGCTCTCTGCGGGGGCCACCATGGCCGGAGCTGTGTCAAGGCCCCTCCTTCCCCTTCTGCTAGCTTCCCGGGGCCTTGCCGCCCTCCTGGCGTCCCTTTTCTCAGGACTCTTGCTAGCTCTCTCCTGCAGGAGGAGCCGCCGGAGGCCAGGGGTCCTCATGGGGGGTGCCGGTCTCAAGGGCCCCACCCCAACCCCGCTGCCCCGGGGCCCCTTTGCACTGCCCCAGTCCTGGCAGCGGGCAGCCCGTACAGCCCCGGTGGCAGGGGCCTTTGGCTTGCTAAGTGGGGGACTCCAGGGCTACATGGTGTTGTACACTCTGGGCTATGGAGGCCAGCTGGGCCTGGCAGGGCCCTGGCCCTGGTGGGCTTTCCAGCTGGGCATGAGGCTGGGCGAGGTTGGTGTGGCACTACCATTAGCCCTGCTGGGGCTCTACCCGGCACTCTGCAGCCCCCGTCTTTCCCAGAGATGCTGGGCCAAACTGTTCCGTTTGTCCCCGGGTCACGGGGCTCCCCTGCTGCCCTCAGGCTGGGAACCAGGGCCCCAGAACAAGTTGCCCCCAGGAAATGCCATCGAACAGGGTGAGGCTGAGCTGTTGCCTCTGTGTGCCCTGACTGGGCCGGGTCCTGACCTCCTCCTCCCAGGCGGTGGCCACCTGGGCATCGAGGGTGGAGCTACCAACACAGCCCCTTCAGCAGCTTCTTCCCCGGGCACAGGCAGTGATTGCACTGTGGACTTCTGCCCCCCCTCCCCCATCGACCTGCACCGGAGCATTGCCGAGGCCCTCTGCAGTGAGGTCCTCATCGCCCCAAGCTTTTTTCAGGGCCCTGTCTTTAGGGAGACCCCGCCGGGGCCTAGCCTCTCTGGTACCACCTCCAGCGAGGAGAGTTCTGGGACCGGGACACATGGGGTCAATGGAGAGGAGCCGAGCTCCCCAGCCCCAGTGCTTCCCTCCCCGGGGGCCTGGCTGGTAGGCAGCAGCGCCTCCTCAGGCTCTCTCTACGGACTCTCCAGGGACAGCTCATCCATGCTGCTCTGCTCCAGCCCAGAGAAGGCCCCTCGAGTGTCTTTGGCAGGAATCTGCAGCACCCCCCGACCTTCCGGGAATAGCTCCATCCCCCCTGTCCCCAGGTGCTACAGGGCTCTGTCCCTGCCCTCCTGCAATTCCCCAGAAAGATCGGAGCTGGCCAGGGAAGAAGCCCTGCTTCAGGAGCAGTTCCTGGATGCCTGCCGACAGATTGACGAGCTCAGCGTCAGCAGCGAAACCATAGACCTGTGAGGGGCCACTCGGTCCTCTGCTGTCCTCTCTCTGCCCTGTTCCTCCGGGCATCTGCACTGCCCATGACCCGTGCACTATAACCCTCCCCCGATCCTGCCTGGCTCAAACACCCCTTCTCCCCTGGTCTCTTCCCTCCCCTGGGGATGAGTGGGTTGGGGCTTGTGACCATGAATGGGGCCTATCAGAGGAAGGCACCCGAAAGGCCTCTTCTCTGCAGCCCTGGGCACTGATGCCCAATGCCCACCCTATGGGCAACTGCAGCCTGGCAGAGTCTGACTCTCCTTGGATTCACCAGCAATAAAGTTCCAAGGTGCTCCATTCCTTCTGACAACCCTGGGTTCCACTCAGGGTGGTAAGTGTGGTGGTAGGGGGCTGTTCTCTCAGAACCCCTATGTCAGTTCTTACCCCCACTTCTGCCTTCCCAGGGATCCCATAGCCTGCGTGTGTGACATGGGTCCCACCTCTTTCCTGCCCTTCCGTCCCCCACGGACGGCCCCATTGGCTCGTCTGGTGGCTGGAAGGAAAGTGGCTACTTCTAGAGTTAATTTATCAATAAAATATTTTCTGAAGAGATGCATCTGATGATTTGGGAGAGATGTGAGGACAACACCACGTGGTGAGAGAAGGGCTCTAACATTCATGACTCCTGAGCCCATAACTGGGTTTGGAACTTCTGGGGGCCCCAGCTGTTCCTGGAAACACCTTCCTGAGGACCTCCTGACTAACCACCAGGGGATGACAAGTTGGGGCTCATCTACCTTAACTGCCCCATAGCGTCTGGTTCTGGGAGGTTAATTTCACGTAGCCCAATCAACATGGGGACTGAGAGATGGGATAGAAACGCAATTCTGAAAGGCAAAGGCCATTCTGCCTGGGGATGTGCACCCAACAGGAGCTCTGTGAATACCAGAAGGTTCTGACCATCTTCCCTGAAAAGCACTGGGAATGGGAAAGGATTAGGTACGTAGGCATTACCAGAGGGCCTGGTGAGTTTCAAGTGGGATCCCCTGCTTCTGCTACTAGAAATACTCTCATCTGTGAACTCATTGATTTGGAAGTTCCTCTTCCCCCCTCACTGATACAGAAAATAACTTATTCACGACTGTCTATCCTTTGTGAGGCTCTCATAGAGTTCTCTACTTGGAATCCAAGAAACCTTCTTTGATTCTTCCTGACGTATTGAAGGCACCAATAGAACTGTTCACCCTTATCACCTGGCCAGCCTGTCTTTTTCCCCTCATTTCAGCTGGCATTTTCCTGGGATTTTAAGGTCTGCGAATCATTTTGTGTGCATTTTCCTCATTCGATTTTCACAATGATCCTGTGAGGTATCGTTATCCTCATTTTATAGATGAGGAAACTGAGACTCAAGCGAGATCAAGCCACGTCCCCACGGTCATGCATCTAGCTGGAGGTGGGGCTTTAAATGAGCTCTCTCCTGACTCTTTCTATTACACCACATGGCAAGCAGTGCACAAACGTGGTAAGATAAAAATAGGTGATTCACAAAGAGAAACATCTGCCCTTATATCCTTTACATGTCAACAGTGGCACAAGCACCAATGTGGGGACACACTTCCTTCCCACCTGAAGATACGTTAGGGGTTCCTGGGGAAAATTCCTATCTCTCAGGGATAGCATTATTCTCTCTCTTAGCTTCCTTTCCCACTCACCAATGGGGCAGAAGTCAGAAGGCTGAGAGACACAGAGGCATACAAATATGCAGCTGCCAGGCATATGACAATTTTCCAGTATTTCTAGGAGGATTGGTGTTTTAGAGCAAGGTACATCTGGCATTTTCCCGAAGTATAGTAATAAGGACATTTTGACTTGTTTCTTCAGTGCACTGTCAATGTGGTTGACCTGATGACATTAGAGTTATGGATCAGGCGTGTAACACGATTTAAAAAAATCTAGCAACACTCCTGAATAAATGCTTCAGGTTCAAATCTGGCAGAAACACAGACACACAACACACATGTTTATGCGTTTAGTGAAGGCCAAGGGTTGACTTGTAGGGCGCATATATTGGGGCTTGAAATGGGTAGTCTTTGAGCAATAGAAGGAGAGAAGAGGGAGAGGGAGGAAAGAGAGAAGAGAATCTCTCCAAAGTGCGGGGAGGATGAGATTAAAGGGCCAGAGCTATGATCTCTACAGATAAAGAACTGCCTTGAACAAGGGGTGTGCAGAGTTCTGGCTTGGTTCCCTTAGTGGGAGGTGTCAAGAGAGGGGTGAACGCTGAGCAGCTGTGCTCCGGAGGTGGGGATGATGGAGACAGAGCCATTAGAGGGGTAGCGAGGGGCGTGGTTGCTCCATCACCGGGGGCTTGGCTCAGACATCCTGCTGCATCTTTACTTTGGCCCAGGACCCAAAAAGCTGCCAACCCCTGAATCACCCGGCCTTTCTCACCCGGATAGTAACAGAGGTAGAGCAGGGCTGCCGGCTTGTTTCAGCTGCTCTTGATTAAGAGAATGGCTTTTGAATGAAGAGAAAGCTTCTCTGATCCCCACTCTCCCCTTTCTCCAGCCCTCCTCTTCTCTTCCAGCGCTCAACTCCTCATCTTGCCTCCTCTCAGCTCCTATCTCAGTGAGCCCAGATTCACAGATAAGTGCGCTCCCTTTTTTCCTCTAGAGTTTAGGTATTTGGGCATTCATTCACCTTTTTTTTTAGTGAGGCAATTGGGGTTAAGTGACTTGCCCAGGGTCACACAGCTAGTAAGTGTTAAGTGTCTGAGGCTGGATTTGAACTCAGGTCCTCCTGAATCCAGGGCCGGTGCTCTATCCACTGCGCCACCTAGCTGCCCTCATTCATTCACTTTAAAAAAAAACACACAAAAACCAGGAAGTACCTTACCCTAGGTATTCTCTCCCTCTAGCCCTTCACATGAAGTTAATTTGACCAGTATTTATCAGGCACCAATTAAGTGTCAAGCATCCTCTAGAGGTGCTGAATGAGATACAAAGAAGAGTAAAAGAAAACCCTTTCCCTCAGGGGGTTTATGATCTAGCTGTAAATTTGATTACCTACATCCCTGCCCTAGTCATACAGAAACAGAAGTTCTTAACTTGCAGTTAAAAATGCATTTTGATAACTATTTCAATATTTAACAAATTATTTTGTTTTGCATATTTTAAAACATTCTGAGAAGGGGCCCTCAATGCAAAAAAGGTTAAGAGCCCCTGATAAAAGGTGATGGCTACGGGGCAGCTAGATGGCGCAGTGGATAGAGCACCGGCCCTGGAGTCAGGAGGACCTGAGTTCGGATCCGGCCTCAGACACTTAACACTTACTGGCTGTGTGACCCTGGGCAAGTCACTTAACCCCAATTGCCTCACCAAAAAACAAAACAAAAAGGTGATGGCTAGGAGCAGCTAAGTGGCGCAGTGGATAAAGCAGTGGTCCCGGATTCAGGAGGAGACCTGTGTTCAAATGTGGCCTCAGACACTTGACACTTACTAGCTGTGTCAAGTCACTTAACCCTGATTGCCTCACAAAAACAAGTGGCTGCCTGAAGCCCAGCAGTGGAATAAACACGGAAATCATTAATCAGAATGACTAATTTCTTTTCTTTTTCTTTTCTTTTTTTTTGAGAGGCAATCAGGGTTAAGTGACTTGCTCTGGGCCTCAGTATACCCACCTGAAAAAATTAAGAGGTTGGACTAAGTGACCACTGATGCTAGATTTATGAATCTCAGATCTTTCTACCTGTGGGGTGGTGTTTTTTAGGTTTTTGGTGAGGGGGAGCATTGCCGTCTCTTAAGCAAGAACCCCTCCTAACTTCATCAACCCCATCAAAAGGCCTTCAGAGATACTTTGTTCTGCCTTCCTAACCTCCCCCTTGGGCCATATTCACAGCTTCCTGCCCAGGGTATCTTCTCCAGGGGAGCAACTGATCTGTGTCCCAAGCTGCACTCCTTTGCCCCAAACTGTGTGGGACTTAGAATGTGGGTCAAACCAGCCTGGGTTTCCAAAGGGGAATGGATAGAGGATGATGACTTTGGAAGATGATATTTGGGAAAAGACTCTGCCAGTCCCTTGTTCTCCTACGTAGTGATGGATGGGAGGCAGTTCCCCGTTTATTTCCCCTGGCAGCCTGGTGAGCAGTGGTGTAGGGCAGGGGCACCACCGCTGCTGCTATTTAATAAAAATACCCCGCATGTGTCCGGAGGAGATTTATGAACGAATATTCTCGACTGAGTGAGCCTCTTGCCCTGCCAGATCTGAAGCAGCAGGGGAAGGGATTGAGGCTAAGCAAGAGGCTTTGAAGGTTGGGATGGGGAGCTTGGCTATCCTCTGCTTGATTCGGGAAACATGGGGGTGATGCGTCAGTCTCTGGGTGCCCACAGTGCTATACTGTGGGTGGCTACTGCCCTCTGATGGTCAATACTGCAATGTCCTCTGAAGACCAGATAGGTTCTATGAAAGCAGACAGGGCCTATGGCAGCTTCAGGCTAAACAGTAAATAAGGTACATAGAATATGCCAATTTATAACCATTTTCCCAGACCTGCTTCTGGCCTTTCAAGGTCGTTGGGACTAGAGAGAAGTCGCTGTGCTGGGTTTCAGAGGCTCCCAGGGCTCAGACCACCGTTATCTCCTCTTAGACCCTGATGGGGACAGTCTGGGAACCTGAGTCCAAGAGTCTTGTGACTAGCAGTGCTGACATCCTGCAGAGATACAGCCTGGTAACTGCTCCTGCAGGTGCTATAGCCACAGCTACTGGAGACCCAGAAAAGTTCTTGCCATCAAAGACCTCGGTAGGGAAGCAAATAAGCATTTATACAGCGCCTAGCATGTGCTATATAAACGCTTATTCACTCAGTGCTTTACAAATATTCTCTCATTTGATCCTCACAATGACCCTTTGAAATAGGTGCTGTTATTGCCATTTTGCAATAGAAGAAACTGAGGCAGGAGTTAAGCGACTTGGTCACACCGCTAGTAGGTGTCTGAGGTCAGATTTTACTTCAGGTCCTCCTAACCCAGACCTTGTGCTCTATCCACTGGGCTACCTAGTGGCCTCGGTACTGTCAAACGGTTCAGTCTTTGCAAATTATTTGGCTATTTATTTATTGGAGTATTCAGAGGACTAGCACCTCTGGGATGAGGGTAGCTGAGCCCTTTTCAGGGCTGCTTATCCAGTCAACTCTCATTGGTGGCTCCAAGAAGCTGTGACTCACAGGACGGCCACGCCCCAGTAAAACCATCTTGAAGACAGGCTAACCCAGGATGAGGGTGACCAACAGGCCTCAAACCCATGGGTGAATAAGGGGGATGACTACCCAGAGCATGTAAGACTTCCCCTGGCAGAATAGGCAGGTGTGAACAATCTGTTCCAACAGGCCATGAAGGGAGCTGAAGCAATAGCCGTGGAACACTTAGAGCTTGGTCAGACATTGAGGACACCATGGTCACCCACTGCATCCCATACCATCGCCAGTCATCTTTTTTTTTTCAGTGAGGCAGTTGGGGTTAAGTGACTTGCCTAGGGTCACACAGCTAGTAAGTGCCAAGTGTCTGAGGCTGGATTTGAACTCAGGTCCTCCTGACTCCAGGGCCGGTGCTCTATCCACTGAACCACCTAGCTGCCCCCATTGCCAGTCGTTTTGACTTGTGTCTTCCCACTGGACTTTGATGACTCTGGAAGAGAGAGTAGGGCTGACCACTTCATGTAACTCTGCCTCACTTAAATCCAATTGACACATGAGTCAAATTTATGTATGAGACCCTAAACCACAGTATTTGTTTTGTTTTTTTGTGGGGCAATGAGGGTTAAGTGACTTGCCCAGGGTCACACAGCTAGTAAGTGTCAAGTGTCTGAGGCTGGATTTTGTGTAATTTAAAATTCTAAATGTGGGTTCTAATCTGTTCCCCAAATTTTGGGGGAAACTGACTAAAATCACTGATAAAATGAGTTTAGGCTTTTAAGGGTTTATTGAAAGATAGAAAGAGAAAGATTGAGAACAGAATTCCTACAGCTTGGCAATACTATCTTTCCTCAATTTTCCTGTGAAGTCCTCTGGAGTCTCTCTCCTCCACAAAGGTGAAGTCAGGAACCCAAAGAGCATGAACTCCTCCCCCAGTGTCGGCTTCCTCCTTCATGTGTTCCTCCCAGAAATGGGAGGATCCTCAAGTTGATTGGCTGGTAGCCTTGATAGATAGTACCCATGAGCAAAGGTCACTTCCTGACGTCAAGGAAAAGCCACATGGCCTTGTCCTCAGAGGCATTCTCCTCATGGTGGAGCTTTCCTATAGTAAGTCTCCAGCAGGTGGTGTCATTCCAATCATTACAATTTGAACTCAGGTCCTCCTGAATCCAGGGCCAGGGGGTATGTTTTTTAAAATGAATATTACTAAAATTGTATTTTCTATAATTGTTATTATTTGCCATAACTGTATTTTATTAAATTGCTATTACACACTTATAGCTGCTCTGTTTGTGGTGGCAAAGAATTGGAAATCGAGCTAATGCCCATCCATTGGGGAATGGCTGAACAAGTTGTGCTATATGAATGTAATGGAATACTACTGTACTGTAAGAAATGATGAGCAAGCAGATTTCAGAAAAACCTGGAAAGACTTAAGTGGACTGATGCTGAGTGAAGTGAGCAGAAGCAGGAGAACATTGTACACAGAAACAGCAACATTGTTCGATGATCAACTGTGATAGACTTGGCTCTTCTGAGCAGTGCAATGATCTAAGACAATTCAAAAGACCTCATGATGGAAAATGTTCTTCACATCCAGAAAAAAGAACTGTGGATTCTGAATGCAGATTGAACCATACTATTTCTACTTTTTTTGTTGGGTTTTCCCCCTTTTTCGAGGTTTTCCCCTTTTGTTCTGATTCTTCTTTCACATCATGATTAATGCAGAAATGTGTTTAAATGTGATTGTACCTATATAGCTTATATCAGACTGCTTTATGTCTTGGGGAGGGGGGAGGAAAGGGAGGGTGGGAGAAAAATTTGGAACTAAAAAATCTTATGAAAACAAATGTTGAAAACTATGATTAAACAAAAAAATAAAACAGTCAAAAGAGTGAAAAAAATTGCTATTGCACCAGTTTTGGCAGTAAGCATTTATTATTTGTTTTGGGGTGGGGTTTTTTTTGGTGAGGCAATTGGGGTTAAGTGACTTGCCCATGGTCACACAGCTAGTAAGTGTTAAGTGCCTAAGGCCAGATTTGAACTCAGGTCCTCCTGAATCCAGGGTTGGTGCTTTAACCACTGTGCCACCTAGCTGCCCCAGTAAACATTTATTATTAATTAATATTATATATCGGTATTGACCGAGCATCTCCTAACTCCTCATGGTCTCCGGCCTTCAGACCTACATTGCTCCTGAGAAGCAGGCAAGAGAGAGGGACCGTGGCATGGTCAAGAGTTTTAACTTCTTTAGAGATGGGTCATTATATTTGATCAAAACTAATTGGTTAGCATCATTCAGTTCCACTGATTGACATGTCTTGAGGGTGGTCTAAATTAAAATGAATTCTACAGATAACATCAGAGAAGAGTAGGCAAAAGACCCTAGCTGAGGGCAAAGTCCAGTGTCTAAGAGTGGTGCTTCACTAAGCTTCTGGGGGTGGGGGGGAGAAAGGACTGAAACTGATCTCTGGGTCCCCCTTAGAAATCCATTATTAATAATTATTTTCTCACAAGGGTTAGTGCATGTATATGTGTATGTTGGGAGTTTCTTCTGCACATAGAATTTCCAACTACTCCTGTCTCCTTTATCTGATTTAAGCCCATGTCTGTCCATCTCTTCTTATTCTGGTGGTGATTGTGTTAATTGGTGCAAATATCTGTTTTACATGTCATGCTGTTCTCTGAATAATGACATCTGAATGGAGGTTTGGTCATAGGATCATAATTTAGAACTAGAAGAACTTCAGAGATCATTTAATCCAGGGATTCTTAATTTGGGGACTAGTCTACTTGTTTTAAAAAATACATATTTTGATAACTATTTCAATATAGTTTTCTTTTGTAAACCTGTGCATTTTATTTTGAGCATTAAAAAACAGTATTTGGAGGAGTTCTTAGGTTTCAGTAGACCAATAAAGGGATCCAAGACATTAAAAAGGTCAAGAATCTCTGATCTAATCCAACCCCATCATTTTACAGAAGAGGAAACATAGAGGTTATTATATTTTCAATACTTTGGTTCAAGGCATCTTTTTTCTTTTCTTTTCTTTTCTTTTGCTTCTTTGCAGAGGTAGTGGAGTATGAGTATGGAATACTGCATAGAATATTCAACGTAGTTGATGTATTGTTTATTTTTCCTGAACTGTTTTTTCTCTTATTTTTTGACATCCGAAATGAGGAAGGGGGAGAGATATATTGGAAGATGTAAAAGCAAAAAATATCAATACAAACCACCAACCAAACAAACATATACTTTGTTCCGTCTCATGGATAGGCGAACAATCTGCAAATATATGTTCTAAGGAGGGTGAGCAGAGAAGCACCCCCCTCATTTTACTGATGATTGTGGCACTGGGAAAGTGATTTGCCTAAGGTTACGGGGTAGTTAAATATAAGAAATGGGATTTTAACCCCAGTTTTCTTCAGAGTCGGTGCTCTCGCATTTTATTAAGTGCTTCCCCCAAATATATCGTCAGTGTGAGATTGTATGCCATGGGTATGGGTCCACCCTCACCCCTTGACTTTTACTAATGCTTGTTGTCGTTCATTCAGTTGTGTCCAACTCTTAGTGACCCCGTGGACCCTATTGTCCATAGGGTTTTCTTGGCAAAGGATATTGGAGCTGTTTGCCATCCCTGAATCTGGGAGTCCGCGGACCCAAGCTCGAACCCAACCTCTGCCACTTGCCCTCTCTGTGTCCTTGCACAAGACAAGGGCCTCAGTTTCCCCTTCTGTGGACGGGAATGTTGATCTTTAAGGTCCTTTCTAGCTCTTCCCACGAGCGGGACTAGATGGCCAGATGCCACATGGCATCCCTGAAACATGGGGTGGAAATATACATTAAAGAACAGGAAGTCGTCAATTACTTAGGTAATATGGAGGGCGTAGGTCCGGAGAAGAGGTGAGTTATTGAGCTGAAAACAAACAAACAAACAAAAAAACAAAAAAACTCAACTCCGACCCAACAGGAGGCGCAAGCATGGGAGTAGACCAGAGAGGCTGGGGCGGGAACTCTTCCCGGAGCCGGGTTAGGTTAGCGCCCCCTTGCGGCGGCCTAGGGAGCAGCCCAGGTCTTGTCGGAACTGCTTTCTCCCAGTCCCCGCGCTTTCAGCCGGACGCTTTTCTTTGGCGGGCACTTCCGGCCCGGCTCGCGGCTAAAATGGCGGAGCCGGCGTGCTGAAGGCTTTCCGTCTCGGCGTGCGTGCTCTCTTCACGGTTCCCTGGTCGTTCTGAGCACGCGCGGTTCCTGCTTTTCGGCGCGATGGCGGGTCAGACCCTGTTCGTGGGGCGCCTCCCGGCCTCGGCCAGCACCCCGCAGCTGGAGAGTCTCTTCAGTCAAGTGGGGCCAGTGAAGCAATGTTTCGTGGTCACCGAGAAAGGTAGGGAGTGCGGGGGTGGTGGTGGTGGAGGCTGTGTCTCCGGACTGCAGGGGTGGGAGGGACATCTCTCTTCCTCTCCGCTCCCCCTTCCCCACCGCCAGGGGCCCCGGATGGCCCACATCCTAGGGGGCGTGTTAGGGGCCTGGGGAGAGGGATGGAAATGGGACTGCTCACTGGCCGGAGAGAGGCCTGGGGGATAAACCGGAAGTGGTGGGCGGGAGGGGAGGGGGAGAAGAGAGACAGAAGATGAGAGGCCGAGAGGAGGGGACAGAGAGAGGAGATGAGAGACAGACAGAAGATGGGAGGCGGGGGGGGGGGGGGAGAGGAGGGACAGGGACACAGAGAGGAGAGGAACTGAGAGAAGATGAGAGGCATAGAGAGAAGGAGGGGGGAGAGAAACAGGGAGACAGAAAGAGGAGAGATAGAGAAGAAAGAGACGGGAGGGCGAGAGAGGAGAGACAGATACAGGGATAGAGACAGAGAGAGGAGATGAGAGATAGGGAGGCAGAGAAGAAGGAGAGACAGGAGGGAGAGGAGAGAGACAGACAGGAGAGGGACTGAGAGAGGAGATGAGAGACAGGGAGAAGGAGGGTGGGGAGAGAGACAGGAAGACAGAGAAGAAGAAACACAGAGGAGGGACAGGAACACACAGAAAGAGAGACAGAAAGACAGGGAAGAAGAAGAGAGAGGGAGACAGAAAGAGAAAGGGAGAGGGAGAGACAGAGGAGAGAGAGCCTACAGGTTTGAAAGCAGGAGCTTTGTGTCGGGCAGTTAGCATAGTATATAGCACTTATTGAATGCTTAATGAATATTTGTTGATTGAGAGTGATTTCTGCAAACTTTATAGCAGGGGTTCTTTGTTTTGTTTTGTTTGTTCTTTTTTTTAGTGTGGCAATTGGGGTTAAGTGACTTGCCCAGGGTCCCACAGCTAGTAAGTGTTAAGTGTCTGAGGCTGGATTTGAACTCAGGTCCTCCTGAATCCAGGGCCAGTGCTTTATCTACTGCGCTACCTAGCTGCGCCTGTAGGGGTTCTTATAAACTTTTTTGTGTCATGGACCCCTTTGGTATTCTGGCGAAGCTTATAGATCCCTTCTCACAATATTGTTTGAAATGCATAAAAGGCATAAGATGACAAAAGAAACCAATTCTATTGAAATAGTTACCAAAATGTTAAAAAAGTAAGTATATAGCTCCCCAGGTTAAGAACCACTGATTTAAAAGAAAGGGGACAGGCCCTTTTCCCCCCAGTCTCCTTCTCCAACATACATTTTTTCTTTTTCTTCTCTGAGGGGCAGAAGTACTTGAAAAGGAGGGAGTCGGACCTGGGACCTCTTTTCTTTTTTATGTAACTTTTATTTTACATTTTAAAATAATTACCAAGTATTTAATTTTCTCTCTCTCACCTTCTCCATCACCTTGAAAAAGAAAAGGAAAATCCTAATAACAAATATGTATAGTCAAGCAAGATTAAATCTCTACCCCTGACATGTTGAAAAAAATCTGTGTCTCATTTTGCATCTTGTCTTGTGTTTTCTATGTGTAAGTGGTAGCATGCTTCATCATCTGTCCTTTGGAACCATGGTTGGCCAGTACATTGTTGAGAGTTCTTAAGGCCTTCAACATTATTTTTATTTACAGTGTTGTTATTGTATAAATTGTTCTTCTGATTCTGCTCCCTTCTCTCTGCGTCACTTCATAAGTCTAAGTTTCACAGAAATGATTCCCTTCATAATTTCATTTCTTCTGGTGCAATACTATTCCATTATTTTTGTAATCATATTAAATGTATAATTTGTTCAGCCATTTCCTAATGGATGACATGCCCTCCCAGTTCTTTGCCACTATAGAAAAAGCTGCTAGAAATATTTTTGTACATAAAAGACCTTTTTGTACGTAAAATACCTTTTCACAGGGGCAGCTAGGTGGCCCAGTGGATAAATCACTGGCCTTGGATTCAGGAGGACCTGAGTTCAAAGCCAGCCTCAGACACTTGACAGTTAACTAGCTGTGTGACCCTGGGCAAGTCACTTAACCCTCATTCCCTGCAAAAACAAAAACAAAAACACTTGGATTTTTAAAAAAAGTAATGTTGAGCCAAGCCTCCTCCCTCTTGTACTTGTAAAATTGATATTTTGGGGCAGCTAGGTGGCACAGTGGATAGACCACTGGCCCTGGAGTCAGGAATACCTGAGTTCAAATCCAGCCTCAGACACTTAACACTTACTAGATGTGTGACCCTGGGCATGTCACTTAACCCCAATTGCCTCACTAAAAAACAAAACAAATTAAAAAATTACCTTTTCACATATATATTTATTATATATATATTATATATATATAATATATATATATATTTATATATATATATTTTTAGTCTCTTTGGTGCTATAGCTCCAGTGAACTGGGAGTTTTTTCTCAACCTGATACTGGCTTGCGTGGATTCAGTAGGGAGGTGGAAGAATGAGAGGGGAGCCAGTCTTAAGAAGTTCATTTCCCTTTTCTCCATACTGTCTTGGGTACCCAGAATGGGGTACATGCCCAGAGCAGCTAGGTGTGTCAGCTGAATCACCAAAGAAGTTCGTGTAGGTGGCAGCAGGAGGACTGTTGGGAAATCAGCATCACATAGATGTTGTGCCCTGGCAGATCAGAAACCTCTATATCAGATGAGTAACAGGGAAAACTGCCTCTCTAATAATCACCCATATCCCAAACTTCTATTTTTGTTAGGGCACCATTGCCAATCTGACTACTGCTAATAGGACTGAGTGTTGTGTGAGCCATAACATCTATTTATATCTTTGCTCTTTTAAGTAGACACACACAAGCAAGAGAGTGGGGCTGCAAGACAACAGGGCAGACTAAATCCTTGGCATTTGGTTTTCGTGGCTTAGCATTTCATTGTAGAGACTAGTATTTCCATGCAGTCTTACCTGAAACTGCAGAAATGTGCTTTATTTTTCCTGTTCACCTGTATTTATGTTTCCCCATCTTTTTTTTTTTTCCTCTTCCCTTCTCTTTGAATCAGGAAGAGTATGGATGTACATTGGATGTACATAAGGAATATTTCTTTTATACCTTTTATATATGGGGGCAGATTTTTACCATGTGTGTTAAGTACCAGACCCAAAGCCTCAGCAGGTTCTGTTGCTTTTTCCAAAGCCATGGAACTCTGCACATTGAGCTTCTGGACAGCTCCCAGTCCCAGAATCATCTTTTTGTCTCTGCTAAGCAGAGCAGGGTCTGATCCGGCTGGTCCTGTTTCCTTAATTGTGAACAGACAAATTAACATATGAGTGTCTTCACTTAGAAAGGAAACAAACTATGTTGTGCTGCCAGATAATGAGATCTAATTGGATTATATGGTCAATCACCTGTTTGCAGGGCTCTTGTACAGGATAAGTATATAGTGCAACCATATGGGAAGTGCTTTTGAATTCTGTTTCTTTTTTTGATGTTAGGCAAAATGATGTGATTTGTACCTTTCTGACAGGGTTGACCTTTAGACGATATGGTTTTTTAGAAAGTTAAGTCTTCTTTCATCCTTTTAGAGGAAAAGGGGTGTAGGCTTATTTTAGCTTAAAATGTAAGCCATAAAAATGTGTTTCAGTGGTGTCCAACTCTTTGTGACCCCATTTGGGATTTTCTTGGCAGAGATACTGGAGTGGTTTGCCATTTCCTTCTTCAGCTCATTTTACAGATGGGGAAACTGAGGTCAACAGGATTAAGTGAGGTCAACAAAGTCACATAGCTTGTTAGTGCGTGAGGTTGGATTTAAATTTAGGTTGTCCTGACTCCAGGCCTAGCACTCTATCCACCTGACCACCTAGCTGCCCTTAAAATGTGAGTATATAACATCTTTAAAATGCCATACAATAGTTTATTGATCACCAAAATTAATTTGAAAATTGGATGTGATAATTTGCATGAAACACTAATGAGTGTTCCAAAAAAGAGACAATGGTACTTAGAGCTAGAAGAGACCTTCCATGATTATCTCATCCAACTCCCCCATTTTACCAACAGGGAAACTGAGGACCAGAGAGACTAAATGAGTTGCTTAGGGTCATATAGATAATGCTTGGGATTCACACAAAAGTCTTCTGACACCCAATTCAATTCTCTTTCTATTATAACACATAAATGCTGATGGTCCCCCTCTGACCCTGGTAACTGGGGAGAAAATGATGCCTGGTAGAAAGATCATGGTCCTGTCAATCAAGGGACCAGGCCATGCTTTGAGCTCACTGTAAAACTTTTCTTTCGACAGTCTCTGCTTCGAGTCATTTATCTTTTCTGTTTCTTATTTTGGGATAATTGGGGAAAAAATTACCCAATTTCCTTGATCTTTTCCAACCTAATCTTTTCCTGTATAATTCTGAGTCTAGCTCATCCATACTTGTTCAGAGTGTACATGCTGATGGTCTAATTCAACTGGTTGCTTATCTAGCTTAATGTGATAATCTGGACAATGTGTGCTTTTAATCTTTTATTTTTTTTTTCATAATGGATGGATTCTTTTATGTTACTTAGATTTCATTGAAAGGGATTTGTAGTATTCAAAGTTTATGGAATTTATAAGTTGTCAGCTGTAAGTAGAAGCATTTTGAAGAGCTTTGCCATTAGTAGGACAGCTTTCCCTTTTCTGGATTTTACCAAATAGGATCATAGGTTTAGAGGACGTAATTGTTTGACCCCTTCCTTTTACAGATGAGGAAACTTAAGTGACTTGTTCAGGCTTAAACAGGTAATAAGTAACAGAACTAGGATTTGAACCCATGTCCTCTGATTTCAGATCCAATAATCTTCTTCTGTTTTAAGCTGTCTGTAATTTGTGATACTGATGATCACCTTTGAACCTCTATCTTTTTTGGGGGGAGGGCAATTGGGGTTAAGTGACTTGCCCAGGGTCACACAGCTAGTAAGTGTTAAGTGTCTGAGGCTGGATTTGAACTCAGGTCCTCCTGACTCCAGGGCCGGTGCTCTATCCACTGCGCCACCTAGCTGCCCCCTGAACCTCTGTCTTTATGTTTAACTGCTTTGATTGCTGTTCTTACTTAATGGATAATTAAGCAAAGCAATTTCTGTAGTTGTATTTGTGATGGATTCTTCTGTCACTTTGGTATTAGAGGTATTATGGAGGAGAATATTCAGTCCTGTATTTTGCACTTCTACTGTGCAGTTACGAAAATCAGTAAAACCACAGAATAGGAGTTCATATTCTCTATACCTCTTATTTGTGATTCCAAAATTATCATCAGCTGTAGAAAATTGCCCAGAAAATTTCCCTTTTAGTATTTTCATCAATGATACCCTGCATATGTGTGTAAAACATTTTCATAAAGATTTTATAATAATGAGAAATTAGTTATATGGGTCAGAAGTAGCACTGGTATCTTCTCATTGATCTTTGTTCTCCCCACTATATGCACTATTTACCATCTTTTCCATTCTTCTGAAATGTTCCTCTTTTTTTTGTTTGAAATCTTCCTCTTTTCAGAACTAATCCATGAATACTTGGTTTTTTTTAATGTTTCATTTTCATTGATATCTTTTTTTAAATAGCATCTTCATGTCTGAATGTTTCTCTTTTCCCCCAGTGAGCCATCCCTTGTAACGAAAAATTTAAAAAAGGAAAAGGAAAAAAAGCAGTTCAGCAAAACTAATACTTCAGCTGAGGCCATGAATGTAAAGTGTTCCTCACGCAGCCCTCTACCCCTGCAAAGAAAGGAAAGAAAGTAGTATTTTCTCATTTCTTTGGGGCCAAGCCTGGTCATTTTAATTACCTATGATTTAGTGTTTTTTAAAAAAATTCTTTCTATATTATTGTGGTCATTGTATATTTTGTTTTCTTAGTTCTGTGTACTTCACCCTGTGTTCTCACAAATCTCCCTTTGGGACACTTTTTTTGTTTGTTTGGTTTTTTTTTTTTTTTGCAGGGCAATGGGGGTTAAGTGACTTGCCCAGGGTCACACAGCTATTGAGTGTCAAGTGTCTGAGGTCGGATTTGAATTCAGGTCCTCCTGAATCCAGGGCTGGTGCTTTATCCACTGCGCCACCTAGCCGCCCCCTCTTTGGGACACTTTTAAATGGATTTCTTTCTTATGTACTTAGTCAGATCTAGTTGCTCTTCTTGATTAAGTGAAGAATTCTTACTGTTTTATTCACATGGTCGTCCACAGAGATACTTTCATTGATTCTACTTAAAAGCTTACTGCACATGTTCATCTTAAAAAAAAAAAAGGATTGATACATTTTGTTTTGTTTGTTTGGCGTTTTTTTGCGGGGCAGTGAGGGTTACTTAAGACTTGCCCAGGGTCACACAGCTAGTGTCAAGTGTCTGAAGCTGGATTTGAACTGAGGTCCTCCTGAATCCAAGGCCAGTGCTTTATCCACTGCACCACCTAGCTGTCCCCAATACATTTTGTTCTGGCACAAATATACTACCCAACACTTTGTATCCCCATCACTTAGCACAGAGTAGGCTCGTAATAAATGTTTATTGACTTTCCCATCCCTCTTCTAAGTACTGTTCCTGAAAAAGTTAGTTATTAAAAGAAAAAAAAATGTCTTAATTTTAATAATATGATGCTAAAACTGACTTATTTGACTTGAGCTTTTAGTTTAAGCTTTTTTTTTTTTAGTTTAAGCTTTTAGCTTTTTTAGTTTGTTTTACTAACCCCTCTATATTGACTTTTTAAATGGTTCTTTTGGTTCTGTTTTCTTCACTGAGTTCCTTCATGCAGATCTTCCTTTATTTTTCTGAATTTTTCATTTCTATCATTCCATATGGCACAGTAACATTCCATTACATTAATAGATCTTTTTTTCATCTAGTTTCCAGTCATTGGGTACTCATTTTGTTTCCAGCTTTCTATTATCACAAATAGTGAAAAACACATTTCTTTAGCAACAATATTCTTCTGGCGATTTTTTATGCCCTTGAATCATAGAACATAATAATTTCCTAAAAATTTTTAAACAAGTTATATAAAATGCTCGATTTGAAGGGAATTCTATCTAGGACTAGTTTCTTTAGAGTAATTATCCCTACTTAAATACAGATAGCCCTACATGTATCAACTATATACCAAAAATTATAACATTGTATTTTACAATAAAAGAAAAATCCTGAAACTATCCCATCAGTGAGGAATGCAAGGATTTTTTTTTTGCTTGCTTTTTTTGTGTGTGTGTTTTAGCCATGAGAGTAAGATAACTCATTGGAAAATAAAAATTAAAAATGAATGAACATGCCACTAATGGAAAAAAGGAATATTCTCACAGAGGCAGTTGGTTTTTCCATTTCCTCATTTCCATTTGATAGTTTTTAAAAAATATATTTTTTCAAATAACAAGCATTCATTTTTTCTGATTCCTACCTCCCTATCCACTATTTAAAAAAAATTAATAAATCTATATAAACAAATAAAGCAAATTCTTACTTTGGGCATGTCTAGAAATGTAGGTTTTATTCTGCACCTTGAATCTATCACCTCATCAAGAGGTGGGTAGCATGCTTCATCTATAAATCTTTTAGAATTTTGGTTTGTCATTGCATCCATCAGAATTTTCAAGTCTTTTAAAGTTGTTTTTCTTTATAATAATGTTATTGTTCTCTTGGTTCTGCTTACTTTACTTGTCAGTTCATACAGGCCTTCCTAGCCTTTTCTGAAACCATCCATTTCATCAGTTCTTGTGGGATAATAATTTTCTATTAAATTTATATACTATAATTTGTTTAGCTAGTTCTCATCTGTTTGATTTTGATGAAAACATAGCATTGGCCATTTAGTTAAAAAAACAAGACCCCTCAAATAACCTATTACCATTGTACCTGTATACATATAGTAATTTAGCATTATGCTTGTATACTTTAAGTACAATAAAAGAATGGGGAGGAGAGAGAAAAATCAAAGAAGAGATAAAACTGTACTGGAATAGTTAGGATATGGACAAACTAAATCTTTATTTTGTAATTTTTAATATATTTTCCTTGAGAAGCAGAGTTCTACAGTAAAATAGAAGGTTTCTGGCAAAAGCATCTGTGTACTGCTAGGACAGATTGATTGGACTTTGATCCTCCATTTCTACCTGCCCTAGTATATTTATTTCTTTGTTTGGCTACCCATCAAACTGGAATCTGATCTGCCTAATTGACAAACTTTGTCACAATAGGCTCTTAATTCACCAGGTGTTATGTGCTTCTTAAATTGAAACTGAACCACAGAACCATCTCGCTTCTTGCTCTGCCACTTTCATATTTATTTGGTCATTTTCAGTCTTGACCGCTTTCTACAAGTTTAGAAAGATTTAAAAGTACAATGAACAGAAAGAGTAACGGAAAGATGTGTGTTGTGGGTTTAAGCAGACTGCAGCATATTACCAGCAGTAACTAGCACCCAAGAAATGGCACAGAAGATATTCTCACAGCATAACTGGATAAACTGATCATGTAGTGGGAATAAGAGGCAGCAGATGGAGCAGTACATCGGTATTTCCTGAAACACAAAAATAACAGGAGGGAGACAACATGATACAGCAGCAAACTGTTGGATTTGGATTCAGAGGGCCTGAGTTTGAAAAAGTCTTGATCTGCCACTACCCTTGTGACCTTAAGCAAGTTACTTAACCTCTCTTGGCTGAAGTGTGCCTACTTACTGTGATATAATTTATAGCAGGTCTCCTGCCTTTTTATGAAGATATTTCTGTGGCTTATAACTCCCCCCCCCTCCCTCCCCCATACCCTTTTGCTTTTTAGGCAGTAAGATATGTCGTGGCTTTGGCTATGTCACTTTTTCCATGTTGGAGGATGCTCAGAGGGCCCTCAAAGAAGTTACCACTTTTGAAGGTTGCAAGATCAATGTGACTGTTGCCAAGAGAAAACTAAAGAACAAAACAAAGGAGAAGGAGAAGAAGCGTAAGTTATTAAAGGAGTCAGTTATTGTTTTTGGTGAAGGAAAGTATTGGGATATGAAAAGATAGGTATTGGGGCTCAGAGAGTCTAGAGATTAAGGACTCCAAAATAGCTTCTAATTCTCTAATGCATTCAGGTCTCATTGGCTACTCATTGTATTCCTTCATTTAGTCCTGAAATTGAGAAATTCCTGGGCATAGGCAACTTCATGGAAGGTCTGTCCTATTTTGATGCTATCCTTAGTAAACCTGTGTTTGGATTTTGGTCTTGATTATTTCCCTCAAGGTGTTGATCATGACCCAAGGTATTCTCTGTAGCTCCAGTGTTTCTGTATCCTGGCATTCATTTTTCTGATAGATGTCATCTTAGTTATCATTTCTCTTCCCACATTACTTTCTGCTTGAAATCCTCAGGTTTTTTTTCTGTATAATCAAGGGTGAGTATTTGCTTCTGACCCTTTCTTTTGTCTTCCAGAATGTTCAGTGACTCCACAGGAAGAACCAGAACCAAAGCCCAAGCCTAAAAAAGCAAAAGTAGCTGACAAAAAAGCTAGACTGATCATCCGGAACCTGAGTTTTAAGGTAGGCGTGAGCCGCTGAAGAATCTGAACCTGGTCATCAAATGGGCCTCGTGAGTGCTGGAGAATGTCACCTGTAACACACGCGCATTGTCAGTGGCATCATCGGCCAGCGACAGTGTCAGCAGCTTGTTGTCTTTTTAAAAACGAGTCTTAGCAATAGTGGTATCGAACATGGGATCTGCTTAGATGAAAACCTATGAGAGCACCAAATGCAGAGGAAGGACTGCTTTGGAAGAACATAAGTCCTCCATGGTTTTCTACCCTTTCTGCCATAGATTCTGTAATGAAACACCCCCTTTCCAAAAATCTGATTTTTCTATTCTCTAAAACCGAAAAGTACCTTCATCTTAGTGGACTAAATAAACTCTTAAGAGCTGACCGATGCTTCAGGTTTGTTTGTGGTTACACTCTTTTTATCACTTTGATTTTTATCTTCAGTGTTCAGAAGATGATCTGAAGACCTTGTTTGCTCAGTATGGCACTGTCTTGGAGGTGAACATTCCTAGGAAGCCAGGTACTGATGAGCCTCTCTGCCCATCTTATGAATCAGAATGAAGTCTTCTTTTTTGTTTGTTTTGTTTTGTTTTTGCAGGACAATGAGGGTTAAGTGACTTGCCCAGGGTCACACAGCTAGTAAGTGGCAAGTGTCTGAGGCCAGATTTGAATTCAGGTCCTCCTGAATCCAGGGCCAGTGCTCTATCCACTGCACCACCTAGCTGCCCCCAGAATGAAGTCTTAAAAATATTTAGCTAGCATATGATTTATGTTAGACACTGTCCAGAACACATGTATGAGGTTTTTGCCTTTTCCTTTGGATATTTCAGGATAGATCATATATCTTATTAGTCTTGGGAATATGGTCCTAAAAGATATATTATTTGCCTTGAACTTGGGTCATAGAGCTAACCTCATTCTGGTGGGGGAAAGTACCATTTTAATCTGGAAGGAGGCTCTAGTCAATTAAAAACATTTTTTTCCATCTTTGCAGCTTGTGTTTTTGTGGTCTTACCTTCCAACACTAATTGCTCAGTTACTTGACTTTCTGTCTACTTACAGATGGAAAAATGCGAGGATTTGCTTTTGTTCAGTTCAAGAATCTCTTAGAAGCAGGGAAAGCCTTGAAAGGCACAAACATGAAAGAGATAAAAGGTAGGTCTGCTTTGCCTTCTTTGTCCCATAAAGGCCTAATATATGGTATTTAGGTAAAGTGGCATAACAAGTAAATTTCTTCCTACCTTCTGAAAAATGCAGGGTTTTATGTGTCAGTTTTCACTGTCACCGTATGAACCAGTTTGGTGACATTTTTCTGACAACAGTATCTCTTAATGGTTAAATTTGAAAGTACCAAGGTTACTAAAAGTATCCATTTTCTTGCTCGTCCTTACTTTATATATTTTTAAAACTTTGGCTGGACAAATGACCTAAAACAATTGACAATGGCTGAATATTGGCATTGAGGTAGGATGGGAGTCTTGTATTTCTCTCTCTCTCTCTCTCTCTCTCTCTCTCTCTCTCTCTCTCTCTTTTTTGCGGGACAATGAGGGTTAAGTGACTTGCCCAGGGCCGCACAGCTAGTAAGTGTCAAGTGTCTTGGGCCGGATTTGAACTCAAGATCTTCTGAATCCAGGGCCAGTGTTTCATCCACTACGACACCTAGCTGCCCCGTATTTCTCTCTTTTATGGTGATCTAATCAAATTCTCTTGATTTGTTTTGAAAATTCAGATTTATTGATGCTTCTTTTGTTATGGTTATTTCCATATATATATATATATATCTTTCCCTCTCAATGAGCCCTCCCTTGTAAGGAAAATATACCCAAATTATTAAACAAAAGCAGTGATACAACGTGACATCTCAGTATGAGCTGTGGCTCTAGAGGTACAGTTCCAATAACCCTGTCCTGCTAAATTAACAGTGTGCAAACACTGAAGACATTGGCTGATGATAATAATAACTCATATTTATGTAATACTTTAAGGTTTATAAAGTACTAGCAACTCTGTGAGGTTGCTAGGTTAGATATTTAGCCTTTGCCCTCTCCTTCCCTTTTTAAGTAAAAAAAACCCTCCAGGTCAGAGAATTGAACTGATTTACTTAGGGTCAGAGACAGACTTTGAACAGATCTTCTGTTAGTCCAGTGTTATTTGTCCCCTCCATTTTTCCTTTCTGACATTTCAGTTTCTCCTCTCCCCGGAAACTTGGGGAGTTGGGACATTTCTAATTTCCTATTTCCTTCCAGCCCTCATTGGGGCAGCTGTTGTTGGAGGATGTGTTATATCGTTAAATAGATCTAGATCATAGGCCAATTCTAGAAGTTTTCTGCAGGGGGCAGTACCACCATTCTCTGGGCTGGCAGTTCCTTGTGTCCTGAGGCTAGTAGGCCAAGGGCCCCTCAAAGAAGGGATAGTGTTAAAGGAAGGAAATATTCTTTCTAATGTCCATTCTTTGTGTGGCAGGGCGGACAGTGGCTGTGGATTGGGCTGTGGCCAAAGATAAATATAATGCAACACAATCTTCTACTTCAGGTAAGTGTTTATTAGTTCTCTGGAAAGGATGCTTGGAGTGTCCTTTCTTACCCTCTTGAATTCCTGTCGAATTCCTATCCATCTTTTAAAATTCAAGTGATACCTCCTCATCTCATTATACTACCAACACTTTGTTTAATCTGCTTCCCCTGTAATGTCATGTAGTATTGTGTTTGTTATCTTTGCTCATCGACTTAATTCACAGCATTGCTGAGTAAGTGGATTAAAGAAAATGCTGGTAATGTAGTGAGATCTAGGGATTAACGGACCACAACCTGCAGACTGCACAACAAATACTGGAGGGGCTATGGGAAAAACAGGTACATTAATGCACTATTACTATGTCTCCAAAGTTTTTAAACTGTGCGTGCCCATTTGACTTAGCAATACCATTTGTTTAGCCATACCCCTTTGACCGAGAAAACAAGTAACTTTCAGTTCATGGCCAGCTCAAAAGAGTAGACTTCATGGGAGAGCAAGTTGTGTGACTTTGGTTTAGGATGGTGGTCTTTGGTTTGAGCTTTATGTCAGGCCAAAATAAGGTTTTTGATGCAGACTCTTTTTCTTTATTCTAAGTAAGAATAATGTTCAGTATTTTGGTAGGAAGGGGGAGATTTTTAAAAAGTCGAATGACGAGCCTCACCTTCCATTTAATCTCTTAGCAACTGAAAAAATAAACCCTGAGGAACCTATAAAGCCACTGGGGTTAGATTTTATTATTGTCTTTGATCATTGTATTGCTGAAAAGAGCCAAGTCTTTCACAATTGATCATCACATAAGGTTGCTGTTTCTGTGTACAATGTTCTGGTTCTGCCCACTTCCCTCAGCATCACTCCATTTAAGTTTTTCCAGGTTTTTCTGAAATCTGCCTGCTCATCATTTCTTACAGCACAATAGAATTCCATTACATTCATATACCACAACTTGTTCAGCCATTCCCCAGTTGATGGGCATTCCCTCGATTTCCAGTTCTTTGCCACCATAAAGAGAGCTGCTATAAATATTTTTGTACATGTGGGTCCTTTCCCCTTTTTTATGATCTCTTTGGGATACATACCTTGTAGTGGTATTCGAAAGCTTCTTGGCTTTTTGTGCCAGATGGTCTGTTACATTCCTTACTTCACTTCACAGGTGAGGAGAAGAAAACCACTGAACCCAGACAGCAGGGTGCAAGTCAAGAGGAGGGCAGGGAGGAGGAGGAGGAGGAGGAGGAAGAAGAGGAAGAGGAAGAGGACGATGAGGAAGAATTACAAGTGACCAAGGGAGCAAAGACTCAAAAGAGGTGAGCAGCAAAGCCTTTTTTGCGAATAGAGAGAAGGGTTCTAGTTGGAAGGTTTGCTAATTGTCTTTAGGTAGAGGAACTACAACTTTATTGGTTTGGAGACAGAATTGATTTGTCTGGTGAAACCAGGAAGGCCTCTTGACTGGCATAGATTCTTTTGTTTTTGTTTTTGTTTTGTTTTGTTTTTCGTGAGGCAATTGGGGTTAAGTGACTTGCCCAGGGTCACACAGCTAGTAAGTGTCAAGTGTCTGAGGCTGGATTTGAACTCAGGTCCTCCTGAGTTCAGGCCAATGCTCTATCCACTGTGCCACCTAGCTGCCCCCTGGCATAGATTCATTTTTTTTTTTTTAGTGAGGCAATTGGGGTTAAGTGACTTGCCCAAGGTCACACAGCTAGTAAGTGTTAAGTGTCTGAGGCTGGATTTGAACTCAGGTACTCCTGACTCAAGGGTCAGTGCTCTATCCACTGCGCCACCTAGCTGCCCCTCTGGCATAGATTCTTAATTGCTGATGGTTCACTTTTCAGGGAAGGCAAAAGACCACTCTCTTTGGATGCAGAGAGCAGTGAGGAAGATGAAGACAGTGACCTGGAGGACAAAAATAGCAGTGAGGATGAAGAGGAGCAAGATCAGAATGAAGTGGATTCAGATGAAGAAGACCAAGGTTTGCCTAGTAACTGTTTTGTATTGAGTACAGATCTTTACTCATTTATTAAGAAGTCAAGCCAAACACTTTAAATAGGCCCTTCATATTTGTATAAAACTTATTTTAAGAGGCAACTAGGTGGTGCAGTGGATAAAACACTGGCCCTGAATTCAGGAGGACCTGAGTTCAAGTCCTGCCTCAGACACTTGACACTTACTAGCTGTGTGACCATGGACAAGTCACTTAATCCTCATTGCCCTGAAAAAAACCAACAACAACAAACCACAAAAAACAAAACAAAACTTACTTTAAGAAATCTATTTCCTGCTCTGTCACCTTACTCAGAGCTCATTTTTGAGAGGCTGGAGTAGGAAGTATATATGTTGGGAAGGTGAATATTCTTCCCTAGTGAATTAAAAACCTAAATTAAATAGTCATTGGACACTATCCTACTTAAGTGAAATATTCAAGCAGAGAGGGTGATAGCTTAGACATTCAAAAGATTTGTCTACCTCTCACCATGGGTGATACACCTATACCTCATATACACTGTAGGTATTATAGGACCTATTGGAACACTTCTTCCGGGGGGGGGGGGCGGAAATTAGGGTTAAGTGACTTGTCCAGGGTCACACAACTAGTAAGTGTCAAGTGTCTGAAGCCAGATTTGAACTCAGGTTCTCCTGAATCCAGGGCCTGTGCTTTATCCACTGCACCACCTAGCTGCCCCCTGGAACACTTCTTAAAGTTGCAACTGTACTTCCTAAACATGTCAGTGAGAGCTAGGATGATATAGTGACTAAAGGACTGGGATCTGGGAGTCAGAGAGACCTGGGTTCAAATCCTAATGCTGACATCTACTGGCTCTGTGACCCAGGGCAAGTCATTTAACCTCTCAGTAGACCAGACAATTCTGTAAGATTGTTATTGGTTGGAGAATAGTTGCTCACCTACATTGATGAAGGGAATTTCTTCACTGAATATTCCCTGCTCTAATGGAATCCCAAATCTGGACCCCCCCCAAAAAGAAGCAATACCTGTTGGAACATTTATGCCACGTTGCCATGGGAAAGTCCAAAGCAGTTGAGTATAACCCTGGAAGCTTTTTTGAAGAAGGCATTGCAGGTACAGAAATTGCTATTGAATTAGTAACCATGCCCTCCTTTTATAGGGGAAGTGTTTTAATGACAACACCCGCCCATCTCCTTTCTTCTGTAATTGTGAGTTCAGGCCTCTTTCCGTTTCTCTTTAGATGTAGAAGTTCCAAAGAAGAAGAAAAGGAAGTTGCCATCTGATGTGAATGAGGGGAAAACCGTATTTATCAGGTAGGCCGTGTTCCTACAGAATGACATTATGTGCCACTCGGGGGTCAGTGCTGCAGATGAGCCCTGAAGGACAATGCCCAGGGTACTTACACCCCAACTTTGAAGCCTAGGAATGTACTGAGAAATGATGGTAAAGGGAGGTTTCAGTGAGCCAGAAAGGAATCTGTAAGGTTCACCATTATTTGTTGTCATGCCTGACTTTAATGCCTGGCTCTTCCCTTCTTTCTCATTTGTTTTCAAGTTTTTTCTCATTGTTTTATCCTTCTTGTCTTCCTACCAACAAACAGTCTCAGTAAGCCCAAAAAGCCTTGCTGTGGCTCTTCTGCCCCATCTAGCTCCCTTCCTGTTTCCTCCTTGCTACTGAACTTACTGAAAGTTTTCTGGGGGGCAGCTGGGTGGCACTACAGTGGATAGAGCACCGGCCCTGGATTCAGGAGGACCTGAGTTCAAATCCAGCCTCAGACACTTGACATTTGCTAGCTCTGTGACCCTGGACAAGTCACTTAACCTTCACTGCCTTGCCAGAAAAAGTTTCCTGCATCCAAAGTGTCTACTTCACTCCCTCTTTTTCTTTTGTGTTGCCTCTTGCTCTTAGACTTGCACCTCCATCCGTCTCCTGAAACTGCTCTGAGGTCACAGGTAACCCCCAAATTCACTCTCCTTTCTTCATGCCTTATCTTCTGACCTCTCTAGTTTTTGGTACCTTTGGCCATGTCCTCCTGATGGACATTCTGTCTTGGGTTTTAGAGATACCTGGTGTTCCTCTTGCCTCTTTGAACACTTATCTACAGTGCACAGAACGATGGTTCTGGACTCAGGAAGACCTAAGTTAAAATCTGGCTCAGACTGGATTTCACCCTAGGGGTGTGAAGTCACCCCTGCTTGTTTCAGTTTCTTCAACTGTAAAATGGGGATAATAATACCTTCTGTCCCCAGGGTGGTTGTGAAGATCAATGAGATGATATTTGTAAAAGTGCTTTGCACAGTGCCTGGCTCCTGTGAATGCTGCTTCCCTCCTCTCCTTGCCAGCTCTGTCTTTTACATCACTTCATGTGGGTGTTTGGCAAGACTTGGTCCTCGTCCTCCTTTTCCTTTTTGATCTGTACTTTTTTCCTGTGCACCCTCACTTCCACAGCTTTCACAGCTGCCTCCATACAAATGATTCCTAAATCATTGTGTCTAGTCAAGGCCTTCTGATCAGCCATAGACCAGCATATAGTCATTGCTCAGTAAACACAAACATCATGAACCAGGAAGTGTGCTAAGCACTGGGGATACATATAGAAAAAGAAGGTAGTCCCTATCCTCAAGGAGTTCTACCACATTCATTTTATGACACAAATATGGTGGTGATATCAAAACCAGGCAGAGCAAAAACAGAGAAAGAAACTTATAGACCAATTTCCCTAATGAATATTGATGCTAAAATCTTAGATAAGATATTAGTAAGGAGATTACAGCAAGTGATCACCAGGATAATACACTATGACCAGGTGGGATTTGTACCAGGAATGCAGGGCTGGTTCAACATTAGGAAAACTATTAACATAATCAACCACATCAATAAGAAAACTAACCAAGGGGCAGCTAGGTGGTGCAATGGATAGAGCACCGGCCCTGGATTCAGGAGGACCTGAGTTCAAATTCGGTCTCAGACACTTGACACTTACTAGCTGTGTGACCCTGGGCAAGTCACTTAACCCCAATTGCCTCACCAAAAAAAAAAAAAAGAAAAGAAAAAATATATGTCTCAGTCTGTATCCCATCACCTCTCTGTTAGGAGGTAGGCAGCATGTTTCATCATTAGTTCTCTGGAATTGTGGTGGTCATTGTACTGATTAGTTCTTAACTCTTTTTTTAAAAAATATATTACTATCGTGTTAAACATATGTCCACATTAATTAGAACAAAAGGGAAAAAAAGGAAGAAAGAATAAACAAGAACAATAACAAAAAAGCAACAACAAAAGTGAAAATAGTATACTTCAGTCTGCATTCAGACTCCATAGTTCTTTTTCTGAATGTGGAGAGCATTTTCCACCATAAGTCTTTTGGCCTTGTCTTGGATCATTGTATTGCTGGGAAGAGTTAAGTCTTATCGCAGTTGATCATCATAAAATGTTGTTCTATGTACAATGTTTTCTTGGTTCTGCTCATTTCACTCAGCATCAATTCATGTAAGTCCAGGTTTTTCTGAAATCATCCTGCTTATCATTTTTTTTATCATAAAAGATAGTTTTCAACATTTATTTTCATAAGATTTTTAGTTCCAAATTTTTCTCCCTCCCTTCCCTCCCTTCTCCCCAATACAGAAAGCAACCTGATATAGGTTATATATGTGCAATCACATTAAACATATTTCTGCATTAGTCATAGTGTGAAAGAAGAATCAGAACACAAGGGAAAAAACCTCAAAAAAGGAAAAAAAAAACAGCCAAAAAGTAGAAACAGTATGGTTCAATCTGCATTGAGAATCCACAGTTCTTTTTTCTGGATGTGGAGAACGTTTTCTTTCATGAGTTCTTTGGAATTATCTTGGATCATTGCACTGCTGAGAAGAGCCAAGTCTATCACAGCTGATCATCACACGATGTTGCTGTTGCTGTGAAGTTCTTAAGTCTTTAAAGTTGTTTTTACAATATTGTTGTTACTGTAGAAATTGTTCTCTTAGTTCTGCTCATTGTGCATCAGTTCGTGCAAAGTCTTCCCAAAGTCTTCTCTGAAGCTGTATCCTTCATCATTTTTTTTTTTTTTTTTTGCTGGGCAGTGGGGGTTAAGTGACTTGCCCAGGGTCACACAGCTAGTAAGTCAAGTGTCTGAGGCCGGATTTGAACTCAGGTACTCCTGAATCCAAGGCCAGTGCTTTATCCACTGCGCCACCTAGCCACCCCTACCTTCATCATTTTTTAGAACTCAACAACATTCCATTGCCTTCATATACCATAACTTCTTCCCCATTGATGGGCATCCCCCCTCAGTTTCCCATCTAGGCCACAAAAAGAGCTGTTACAAATATTTTTGTATGTCCTTTTCTTTATTCTCTCTGGGGTATAGAGGTCATGGTGGTATTGTTGAGTTAAAGGGTATGCACAGTTTAAAAACTTTGGGGGCACAGTAACTGTATATTAATGTACCTGTTTTTCCACAGCCCCTTCAGCACTTGTCACATTTTTTTGTCAACTTTGCCAATCCAGGATAGGAGATAGTACCTCAGAATTGTTTTAATTTTCATTTCTCTAATTATTAGTGATTTAGAGTATTTTTCATGTGACTTTTAATGACTTGAATTTCTTCCTCTGAAAACTGCCTGTTCACATCCTTTGATTGTTTATCAGTTGGGAAATGCCTTTTTAAAAGTCTTTGAATCTTTTCCCCATTATTTCAAATGTGAGATGTTTATTAAAGAAGCTTTCTGCAAAGATTTTTTTCCCTCCAATTCTGTTTCCCTCCTAATTTTAGTCGAATTTGTTTTGTTGAATTGATTTGCACAAATGTTTTAATTTTATGTAATTAAAGTTGTCCATTTTACCTCCTGTGAAGCTCTCGATCTTTTGTTTGGTCATGGATTCTTTTCCTTAGATCTGATAGGTAATTTCTGCCGTGGGCCTCTGATTTGTTTATGATGTCACCTTTTATTTCTCCATCATGTGCTCATTTGAAGCTTATCTTTGAAGCTTAGTGGTGTGTGAGATGTTGCTCTCTTGAACATTTCTGACATCTCTACCAGCCTGTTTTCCAGTTTTCCCAGGAGCTTTTGTTAAATTGTGAGTTTTTACTGCCAACATCTGGGATCTTTAGGCTTGTCAAATACTAGGCCACTGGGCTTGTTTCCTTCTGTATATTGTGTACCAAATTTGTTCCACTGATTGACCTTTCTATTTCTTAACCAGTCCTAAATCTTTGCAGTAGAGTTTGAGATCTGATGCTTCTAAGCCCCTTTCTTCTCTTTTCCCCCCCCATTATTTCGTTGTACTTTTTTTTTTTTTTTGCTTGGGGTAATGAGGGTTAAGTGACTTACCCAAGGTCACACAGCTAGTAAGTGTCAAGTGTCTGAAGCCGGATTTGAACTCGGTTTCTTCAGGTCCTCCTGAATCCAGGGCCCATGTTTTATCCACTGCACCACCTAGCTGCCTCCTTTTGCCATTATTTCCTTTGAGAGTCTTGACATTTTGTTCTTCCAAAGGAATTGTGTTATCTTTTTCCTAATTCTATAAAGTAATCCTTTGATCCCTCCCTCTTTTTCTACAATTGCTATCCTGTAACAGGCCCTCATTACCACCCATATGAACTATAGCAGTCGTCTTTTTATGGCTCTTCCTGCTTCTGCTCACTTCTTCAGGCTGTCTTTCATACCAGTGCCAGGAAATCAACAAAGATTTATGATGTATCTGGCATTATGCTAGGCATCTTGTATAGAAAACCAAAAATGAAATAGTCTCTGTCCTATCAGGAATAAAAGGAGGAGGAGAGAACATGTACATATAAAATTACATTCAGAATGAATGCAAATCACTTCCTATAGTTTATTTTGCCTTTTTGCCCCCAAAGTTACAGACTTCTGTTTTTGTTATAATTTGAGACTTCTGTGAAGATAATTATATTGTCACAAGGAATAACTGGAAGAAAAAAAATCAAAAGTCAGAAGATAGTTCTCTTAGAACCAAGGAGAGCATTTCTTACAAATTCTCAAATAGTAAATAATATGGCAAAGTAAAGGAATCAACCATATGTGCAAAGGATGGAGAGAATGAGAGAGACAAAATAAAGTGTGTCTCAGTATGGAATGCTGTCTGGAATATCCATCTGGTCTTCTGTGTGAAATAATTGTGCACAGAGTTTATGATAGCTACTTAAGGAGAAAAAGTCAAACTCTGTAGATTTGTATTAGAATCCATTTTTCTCTGTTCCTGGAAGAGTGTGCACAGCTGGGGAAATACGGAATTTTAACATTGTGTTGAAATATCAGAAAACAAATAATGGTTTCCAACATTCCTAAATCTTATCTAGAAAAATAAAGGGTTTGTAACTATTTTCTCTTCTTTCAGTAAGCTTGTAAACATCTTGTGTTTTAAGTCTGGAAGTTTATTATTTTGAAGTTTTGGCTACTTTTCAAAATTTCAACTAAAATCTGAATTTCCTAGCAGCTGCAGTCAGATAAAACTGATAAATTCTATCAGTTGCATTCAGTTCAAGCAGCTATGGGAGAGGCATTTCAGACAATGCAAGGACACCGGACCTTGCATATGTAATGGGTTATGCTCTTGTGACTTCTGATTGTCTTTCATAGAAACCTGTCCTTTGACTCAGAGGAAGAGGACCTGGGAGAGATCCTCCAGCAATTTGGGGACCTGAAGTATGTTCGTATTGTTTTACATCGAGACACAGAGCATTCCAAAGGTAACTATTGGCAGCTGGTTGGGTCCTTAAGAGGTCTGGAGCCCGCTGCTATTGCTAGTAAACACATTCACCTTTCGTTGACTATCTGTGTTCAGGGTATGTACAAGGTGCTGAAGGAGATCAAAAGAAAAATGAGATCTGATCTTTGCCTCCAGTGATCTTTTATGTAGTATCATTTAAGACCTTTTACTAAAATCACATTGAAAATTTTTCTTTGGGTAGCATGTCTTATAGAACATAACCTTACAAGGTACAATTTTAATAGGCTATTTTACTTGAGAACATAAGAAGTGCTTTATCTGTCAGATTGGTGGTTTACTCCATGTTCTGTCTGTAACAGAAGTACCAAAGGATTTTTTGTGGTTGCTGTTCATGAAGCTCATTTGGTATTCATTACAGTCCTAGCTACCCACGAATAACTATGAAGGGGTTCTCATCCATAGTGTTGTCTCTCTGTACTGGATTCCTTAGTGTAACAGGTTTAATAGATTTCCATTATTCCCTTTAATTGAAAATGTAGCAGTATCTCCTATATTTTGATACTTCAGTAAATTGTTAATCTCAGCTCTGTGGGTTCTGTCTCTGGTGGTGCAGATCCAAACCCATTCCTGCCTTCTCATTCTTTGAGATTCTTGTCCAAGTCTTACTCAGCTTCCTTTGGAGTATCTAACCATTGAACCGGAGGCCTTCTACATCAGGGACCCTTTACCTTTCTTGCACCCAGGAATCCTTTGGCAATCTGATAAAGTTTATAACTCCCCTCTCAGATTAATGTTTTTAAATGTGTAAAATCAAAAATGTTGTATTGCAAAAAAGAAACTAAATGTTATTGAACATAAAAAGATGTAATTTTTTTTTTCTATCCAAGTTTCTGAACCTCCTGAAATCTATCAAGTGTTCCGGCTCTAGACTTTTTAACGCTTTGTGGATATTAGTACAGCATTCAGGTTGTCTGTTAATTCCTGGATCTCACTATATTACCAGTTTACCTCCTTTTCTGAGCATAGATTTCCTTGTTGATATCTTTTATACTACTCCTTGTGCCTAAGCAATTGTAAATACGCTGCCCACTGTACTTCTATCCATTGCCCTTTCTAGTCACCTAAAGTTTTGATTCTTAAGAGATTTTGATGTGATTCATCGTGTACGTAGAATCATCAGGAGAATATTGTTGTTTTAAATATGGACTACTTGTCAGAAAGCAGCTTAGGATCATTGAAAATGCTATATAACTTCTGAAATACAAGCTCTCCTCCTTCAATGTAGAGCCTAGTTCATTGTCCAAAGGCAGCTCATGAAAGAATGGGGAAATGTCATCTTCTACATGTTTTTTGTTTGTTTGTTTTTTGTTTTTTGCAGGGCAATGAGGGTTAATGAACTCGGGTCCTCCTGAATCCAGGGCTGGTACTTTATCCACTGCGCCACCTAGCTGTCCCCTCCTACATATTTTAAAAGTTTTGTATTGTTTCTTTCTATTTTTTACATCACAGTCATTTCCTGACATTCCATGCCCATAGACTTTCCCTTTTAACGAAGAAAAACAGTTATATAGTGGTCTGGTCTGCCAGTACATACAATATTCTGTGGTCCCCTTATCTCTGTTGAGATGAGGGAAGTGTGTTTCATTGTCTGTCCTCTGTGAATAAGGTCATAGCTTAATCTGAGTTCATCTACCTTTGAGAGTTTTCACTGACATTATAATTATGATGTATATCATTCTTCTGGATCTGCTTTCTTCCTAAATTAGTTCATATAAATATTTCCATTTTTCTCTGAATTCCTCATATTTGTCATTTAAAAATTTTTATAATTTAAAAATTTTTTATATTTGTCACTTTTTATGACACAATAATACAGTATGCTCACATACCCCAATTCATTTAGCTATTCTCCAATTTAATCCAATTCAGCAAGAATTTTTTTACATAGTAATATCAATATATTGTAAAGCTAATCAACTATAAAAGACGATGTTATGGTTACCTTTTGTCTTCTGTTGTGTCCATCCTTAAAGGAGAAGAAAAACTGGCCCACCTAAGATGTTGTGATCACTTAGTCTTCCCTAAACTTCCCTCCTCTCCTCTTTCCTTTTTTGTTCAAAGTATGTTCTACTTGCTAGGCCCTTTTGCTCATGTGGAGAAATAAAGACAAATGGAAAACAGTCTCTGTCTTCAAGGACAGAGTTGGGGGGATACAGCGTGTAAGCACATAAGTCTTCGTGATCACCTGAAGAGGGACAGAGCACTAACCAGAGGGATCAGGAAAAGGTATCCCACAAGACGACTGAACTTTGAAGGAAATCAGGGATGCTGGGAGCTGGAGGGATTCAGGCCTGTTCAATGGTGCAGAATTGGGAAATGGCACGTTGAGTTTTGGAAACAGCAGATGGGCCAGTCTGGCCCACCTAGTGGGTGAGGGAAAATAATGTGAAATAAGCTTGGAACACTGGCCTGGGGCCAAAATTGGAAGAGCCTTAATCCCCAGTGGAGGAATTTATATTATATCCCAGAGGCCACTGAGAGCCACGAAGGGGATCGGGGTAGTAACTTGGTCAGACTTGTTTAAGGAAGATTATTTTGGCAACTATGTGGAAGGTGTATTGGAAAGGAGAGTTTAATTAGATTATAGTAAGAGCCTAGGATGATGATCTTCTCTAGGCAGTTGTGAATAAAGAGGAGAAGAAAGTATTTGCAAGATAATTCTGAAGACAGAATTGTTAAGACTTGGCAACTGATTGGATATGATGGGGATTAAGAAAGGAAGTAATATTAATTAAAAAAAACACATCCCCTGGTCCTGGACTCAGGAGGACCTGAGTTCAAATCCAGCCTCAGACACTTGACACTTACTAGCTGTGTGACCCTGGGCAAGTCACTTAACCCTCATTGCCCCACCCCCCCCAAAAGACAAAAAAAGGACAGAAGAGGAGAAGAGGGAGAGAGTTGAGAATAACTACAAGGTTGTGAACCTGAGTGACTGGAAGAACAACAGTTCTGTTTGTAGAAGTTTGAAAGAGGATCAGGTCTGGGGGAAAGTTCTGTTTTCAGCATGTTGAGTTTGGGATGTCTGAGATATTCAGTGTGAGATATCTACCATACAGTTGGTGGGACTATGGTTTCAGAGAGACATTAGGGCTGGCTGTGTAGATCTGGGTATCATATGCTTCATGATGTTAATTGTTTTGGGGTTTTTTGGGTTTTTTGGGTTTTTTCGTGAGGCAATTGGGATTAAGTGACTTGCCCAGGGTCACACAGCTAGTAAGTGTCAAGGGTCTGAGGCCGGATTTGAACTCAGGTCCTCCTGACTCCAGGGCCGGTGCTCTATCCACTGCGCCACCTAGCTGCCCCTAGAATACTTTTAATGTAAGAATTAATAAGAAGGTATGGCATGCAACAGACAACAGGGAAAGAAATGTAAGATGCATTTTTTGTCACGTTTGTGTCTGTCTCCATTTCAAATGTGATGGAGATCTCCTACATCTACGAGGTTGTTTGGACATTACTCAGCTATTTTCTGTAGGAAGGGAAAAGGACAGGATAGCTTGGTTGCTTTTGTAGGTGACTTTAAGGGTGCTGCATCCCAGTACTTCCTTCTGTGTGCCAGAGTGAAGACAACAGCATGGTGTAGGAGCAAAGAAAATTCTTTCCAGCCAACCTGGATAAACCCTCAGTTCTCTGGATGAGAATGTTGGATTTAGTCTTTAACATTTGTAAAAATGATCTGGAAGAGAAAGAGAAAATACTTATGCAGATGGCACTCATCTCTTCGAGGTAGTATGATGTCACATTGAAAGACTTGAATTGTAGGAAGATCTCATCAGGTTGTGTGAGTAGGCAGGCAGAAAAGTAGCAGATGAGATGCAATGTTGGCAAGTGAAAAATGCCATTTTGAGAAAAAATAATTTGAATTATACCTATTGAGACAATTAGTTTTGAGCCTACACCTTAGCAAAGAGATCTTTTAGTCATTGTAGATTGTTCCCTAAAGATAATCTTCCTCCCAGAATGTTGCTATAACCAAAAAGGTCAAAAAAAAAAATCAGGAGGAATATTAGAAACAAAACAAAAAGGATTATTGCACTTGCAGAAAGATAATGGAGTTAAAGAAAGTCACAGCGAAACAGATGCTTGCTGTATTAAGGTTTTTTTACTCTTCCTAGTTGTATGCAGACATTAAAAAATAAGGCTTTGAATAGCATGGAGTCTCCAAATCAGAGAATACTGGAACTGGGAAGCCACACCCGACTCCCTGTATCAGTTGCTAATCATTGCCATTTGTGACAGGCTAAACAGGGTAGCCAAAAGTGGGGCAAACACATACAAGGTGATTGCCACCACCTTGACCTCTGCTTTCTCTCAGGCCCTGGAGCCAGGAGCCCTGGGAATTGCAGTGCCCTGCAGTTCACTGGCCTTTCTTCCAACCTGGCACCCACTACCCTCTGGAGAAAAGGCCTGACAGCCCCCTCTGTAGGTGCTGCAGCCCTTGTCTTCTCAGTAGCCACAGCGACTGAAGGCCCAGAGACCCTGGCTCTGTCAACTGGTTAAATACTGGAAATGGATCTTGTTTTAATCCTTGGAGAGAACACCAAGGAAGGTGTGTCACTGTCTGCCATGCTTTACCTAAAGCTTGAATGAGGTAATATTTGTAAAGTGCTTGGCCAGTGCCTGACACATAGTAGGTGCTTAAGAAATGCTTGTTTCGGGGGCGGCTAGGTGGCGCAGTGGATAAAGCACCGGCCCTGGATTCAGGAGTACCTGAGTTCAAATCCGGCCTCAGACACTTACTAGCTGTGTGACCCTGGGCAAGTCACTTTTTGCCCCGCAAAAAACAAACAAACAAACAAACAAAAACCCCAAAAAAGAAATGCTTGTTTCCTCCCTCCTCCCAGTCTTCCAGCTGAACCTTTCTCTCTGGGTTGCCTTCTTGTTAGCTTGTGAGCTCCTTGAGAGCTGGCATTGCCTTGCTTTTTGTGGATCTCTGGTGCTTTACACTATGCTTAATAAATGCCTCTTCAGTCATTTATTCATTGAGAAAGATAGTTTGTGGGGGCAGCTAGGTGGTGCAGTGGATAGAACACTGGCCTTGAAGCTGGGAGGACCTGAGTTCAGATCTCAACTCAGACACTTACTAGCTGTGTGACCTTGGGCAGGTCACTTAACCCTCATTGCCTTGCAAAAGAAAGAAGGAAGGATAGTATGAACATAAGTGAAGGGAGAGCTAATTTACACAGCAGAATCCCTATATTCAGACAGTAATGTGAACTAAAGTTTTTCTGATGTCTTCCAACTTTGAAAGGGGCAGGTGGTAAGGGGCCCATTAATCTCATTCTTTCAGAATCATGGAGTTAGCAATATCTGTGAAGCATGAAAAGCAAAAAATTACGAAGCTCATACCTATCAGTCCTCTTGTGGGCATATACCCCAAGCAGGTCAGAGACAGAAAGAAAGTCTCTTACTCACACACACACACAGAGCACACAGCATATTCATGGCAACGCTTTATGTGGTAGCAAAAAACTGCAAACAAAATGGGTGTCCCTTCCTTGTGTCCCTCAGGCCATCTGCCCCCACTTCTTCTGCTCAGCAGTACTGAGAAGTAGATCTCTTGTTGAAGAGAGGCTTGGACAGGCTGCTAGGAGGGAGCAAAAAAGGAAAGATGGGACTAAGGTCAGAGCTCACTAAGGGGATATGCTCTAAATGGCATCATGAGCCTAGCTCACATCAGCTTCTACAATGTACTGGGCTTGATTTCTTTTTTTTTTCTTAATAATATTTTATTTTTTTCCAGTTACATGTAAAGATAGTTTTCAACATTTGTTTTTATTCATTTATTTATTTTTGTGAGGCAGTTGGGGTTACGTGACTTGCCCAGGGTCACACAGCTAGTAAGTGTTAAGTGTCTGAGTCGGATTTGAACTCAGGTCCTCCTGACTCCAGGGTGGTGCTCTATCCACTGCGCCACCTAGCTGCCTCTAACATTTGTTTTTATAAGATTTTGAATTCCAAAATTTTCTCCCTCCCCAAGACAGAAAGCAATCTGATATAGGTTATATATGTACATTCACATTGAACACATTTCTGCATTAGTCATGTTGTAAAAGAAGAATCAGAACAAAAGGGAAAAAACCTCAAGAAAGACAAACACAAAAGAAAAAGTAAAAATAGTGTAGTTCAATCTGCATTCAGACTCCACAGTTCTTTTTCTGGATGTGGAGACCATTCCCCATCATGAGTCCTTTGGAAATGTCTTGGATCACTGTATTGCTGAGAAAAGCCAAGTCTGTCACAGCTGATCACCACGCAGTGCTGCTGTTACTGTGGACAGTGTTCACTCAGCATCAGTCCCCTTAAGTGTTTCAAGGTTTTTCTGAAATCTGCCTGCTCATCATTTCTTACAGCACAACAGTATTCCGCTACATTTTCATACCACAACTTGTTCAGCCATTCCCTCCATTCCAGTTCTTTGCTACTACAAAGAGAGCTGCTATAAATATTTTTGTGCATGTGGGTCCTTTTCCTTTTTTTGTGATCTCTTTGGGATACAGACCTAGTCGTGGTATTGCTGGGTCAAAGGGTATGCACAGCCTGGACTTAGCTTTGATGGGCCCTAGGAAGATGTCTCATTTCTGTTTCTCTCTAGGTTGTGCATTTGCCCAGTTCATGACTCAGGAAGCAGCTCAGGCATGTCTTGCAGCAGCTTCTGCAGAGACCGAGGTAAGACATTTTCCTTGACCTATATTTTTTGCCATAGTGATTTCCAGTGGCAAAACCTTTGATTATTGTCAACTCTTGATTATCTACAAGAAGATTTAATTCAGTAAACATTTGTTAAGGAGCAATGGATAGAGAGCTGTCCTGCAGGTTAGGAAGACCTGAGTTCAAGGGCTGCCTCTGAAACATTGGCTGTGTGACTCTGGGCAAATCACTTAACCTCAGTGTGACCTTGCAGTTTTCTAATAGGTTACAGATGAGTTGCTGATTTTCATCCATGGTGAGAGTTTCCACATGTACATAGATGAAATCACAGGTCTGGGCCCCAAAACAAGTGTAATGAATACGATTCAAGAGACTTACAGTCTAATGGAGGGGAGAGGGAAGGGTTAAAACAGACACAGAAATAGCTGGAATACAAGGTTGTCTAGGCAGAGTGCTATGAAGAGTTTGTAGAGAGAGCTCACTTTCATTTGGGGTGGAAAGGTAGTGAAAATTTCATGGTACTTTAACGCTGGAATTGAAGGGAAGAAGCAAAGGGATATTTTTCAAATTTGGAAGCTAGCATGAATAAAGGCAGATGATGCACTTTCGGAGGATGTGGCATTCCTACAAGAATCTTCACCCAGCAACATGGTTAGTCTAGATAAGAGATGATGCCAGGTATAGATGGCACTTTGTTTTTGACGGCATTCCAAAGCTGGATGATTTTTTGGTATTCTGTTATTCTGTATTGCCATGATTCTCTTTTCTTTAATAAAGTGTATCCTCATTTGTTCTTATAGTAACCTTACTTCTGGTACTAAGTATTTGGCAGTTTACAATATCCTTACTGACTTGATTCAGCCTTCTGGACCATTTAGATAGCTAGGGACTATTTGGAATCGGTAGTTAAGTAATGGTTTGCTATTTGCAAGGCCGTATTTGTCATTGGCTCTCAGTCTAGAAGCTAGTACACACTTGTTACCAGTAGACCAGAATATCCTGAATTGACATTTCAGACAGAAGGATTTGGATTACCCTTTCACTGTATTGCTTGTTAAATGCTTAATTGCTTCTTCCTATCTGTCTGTTTCTGCCTGCCTAGCTTAAGAGATAGAAGTGTATTTTATTGTAGGATGGAGGTCTAAAGTTGGATGGCCGGAAACTCAAGGTGGACTTGGCCGTGACCCGGGATGAAGCTGAAAAATTGCGAACCAAGAATGTAAAGAAGCAAACAGGAACCCGGAACCTCTATCTGGCCAGAGAAGGCTGTGAGTAAGGGGAGACATTACGCACAGCTCCAGGGGCCGGGAGAATGCCGTATTTTCAGGGGGCTCTTGGATCACCTTTCAGCTAATGCATTTTCACAGCTACATTCTCATGTCTCAGAAAAGATTCAGCAGTAATATATTCTGGGCAAAATTTTGCATTGAAAATCAAAAACTTTCTATTACACGGAGATTCACATGGTATTATATGACTTCTAAGACTTCTTTCAGGTTCTAAATTCTGTGACCTTCTGGCTCTATTTGTGTTATTCAATTCAAAGACATTTATTAAGCATCTGTTATATGTTAGTCTAGCTTTGCAGATAACTTTGATTGGTGAGGAAGTGACTTTCCATGTTGTGGAAAAACCAGGTCCTTGTATCTTCTTTGCAAGTATGCATTTAAACCTTTCACCAGAGGGTGGTGAGGAGCAAAGAGGGCAGAGGAGACTCAAACCAGGAATCTTATCTCCTTGTCACCATTTCTGCTAAAAGGTCTGTACTGGAGTTTCAAACCAGTTGCTAACATTCATTATATGTTTGGATTCTTGAGTCTTCCTTTTGTTTTTAGTCTGGACCTGTAATTTTTTTCAGCTTAGGAAAAGTCCCCCTTCCGATGTAGACTAGCAGTTCACCTGTCACTTCAGGCCTCAGAGAGTTCCCTGAGGGCATTTAGCACTTCTGTTTTTCCTGCAGTCACACATGTGTCACTGGCAGGACTTGACCCCTTCTTGTCTTGACCTCTGCTGCTTCCTATTCTTTTTTTTTTTTTTAAGTGAGGCATTTGGAGTTAAGTGACTTGCCCAGGGTCACACAGCTAGTAAGTGTTAAGTGTCTGAGGCCGGATTTGAACTCAGGTACTCCTGAATCTAGGTGCAGTGCTCTTTCCACTGCGCCATCTAGCTGCCCCGCTTCTTATTCTTTTAAGGGCTATGGAAAACTGTCTCCAAAAAAGCCGAATGACAGTGTTCTTGACAGCAGCAGGTCCCCACAAACAGAATCATGGAGCCCTCAGAAAAATGCAGAACTATTTCCAGTGCCATTTTCTTCAGAGCCCTGGGTTGGACTTTATAGAGTTTGATCCTCCATTCTTTCATATTATCTGTTCTCATTAGTTCCCTCTTTAGACATCTTCATGGATGGCTTTTGCTTATTTGCTCAGAGTGCCAGTGAAGACTAGGTACAAATTGATTTATTTGTGTACATGTTGTATTCTTCCCACAAAATATAAGCTCCTTGAGGATAGGGTTTGCTTTCATTTTTATGTTTGAATCCCCAGAACCTAGCACAACATCTTGCTCATAGAAAGCCCTAAATGTGTTTGTTGAGTTTAACTTAATTGAGTGAGTCTGTTTCACTCTGTAGGTGATAAACTCCATATCAGGGGCTAGAGAAGTTTGCCCTATACATGTCTGGGAAGTATAAATCATTGGGCACTACTTCTGGGCCTCTCCATCCAATGTTCTCCATATACATTCAACCTCTTTGTAAAAACAAAATGTTCAATGTTTTAGACTTAAGGGCAGTTCTGAGTTCAGAGAATTGTCGCCTCTTTCAAGGCTGTACTGCTGTGTCCTGACCAGCACAGCCCTCTGGGTCCTGAATGTAGTTTGCATCATTCAGAAAATATTCTTCTGATTGCTCAGTGAAAACTCCCTTGGTGACCCCCTGGCCTTTTGCCCTCTTTTTTTGCAGTGATTCGTGCTGGGACAAAAGCTGCAGAAGGTCTGAGTGCTGCTGATATTGCCAAGAGAGAACGGGTAAGTATACCCAGAAGCAGGCCCTCTTTTGGATATTCCCACAGTTGAAGAATGACTGTATACATGGGCAGAAATAATGTCTCTTTCTTTATTTCCTTTTCTCTGGGGTGAATGGACACCACATCACTTTCTTATCACCCTGTATTGGCCATCAGGCCATAGAGCTGTGATTGGATTTTTGAGTTGCACATGAAATTCTGAGATTTAGGAGGTGTAGAGGTTATTCACTTAGTTGATTGAACTTGAGCAAGTCACTGTATCACTCTGTAAGCATTTATTAAGCTCCTACTCTGTGTCAGGAGCTGTATGCTTGGTACTTGGTGAGAGGAGGGAAAGGGGAAGTAGGCAGCCTATTGTGGGGACCAATTTTTAATTGGGGAGTGCTAGCTAAGCGGCTCGCCGCGATATTGGGGCAAGGAAGGAGACCAGCAGCCTCCCTCAAAACAGAATAAGATTTATTTTAACAAGAATGAACTTAAAAAAAAAAAAACACAAACAGGATCAGTAGGATCAAGGGAAAGGAAATAAAATGGGGAAAGGGAAATTATAATGCCGGAAAAAATACCACCGCCCAGGAATGAGCCGAAAATACACAGCAGAACGCCTGTCGCTTTCCAGCTTCCACCTAGAATGCCCAATTCTCCTCCCCCCAAACCTTGAAACACCCCACACAGCCCCAGCCAATGGGATGTCTGCTCTGACAGTCACATGACTGCCCTCACTAGGCTTCCAGTCATTATAATTTTGCCAGGCCCATGGAGGCGTCGGCAAGTAGTGATGATGTGAGGTGCCAGAGCCCTGGCAACGGCTATGACCAGTGGGTGGAGCACCGTGCAGTTTGCAGAGCCCCAGGCCAGTGCGCACCCAGGCATAAAAACCTCAAATAACAATTAATTCTTTACATTATACATACACAGGAATGTGCAAAAGAAACCCAAGTAGTTTTGATGATGAGGGCACCAACAACTGGGGTAGCAGGAAGGGCTTCATGCAGAGGGCGCCATTTGGGCTAATTTGTGAGGGTAGTGGAGTTCTTAGAGGTGGAGGTGAGAAAGGGGAAGGCCCCAGAGCAAAAACACGGGAAGGGAAAGCGGAGTGTGGTGTACAAGACCTAACAAGAAGGCACTTGTCAAGACTGCTGCAGAGTGCAGGAAGCGGGGAGTAATGTACAACAGGGTTGGAAAGGTGGGTTGGGACCAGCTTGTGGAGGTCTTTAAAAACCAACAGAGGGGGCAGCTAGGTGTCACAGTGTACAAGGCCCTGGATTCAGGAGGACCTGAGTTCAAATCTGACCTCAGACACTTGACACTTGACACTTACTAGCTGTGTGACTCTGGGCAAATCTCTTAACCCTCATTGCCCCACAAAACAAACAAACAAAAAAACCCAACCAACAACAGAGGAGTTTATATTTCATCCTAAAGGCTGGATGCTGGACAGTGGCCAGGATCCCAAACAAGATCTCAATAGGTTGACAGTCTGATTGTTATAAACTGAAAATCAATCAGGATAATGTCAGGTCTTATACTTGAGTAAAAAGATCAGCTTCGCCAAGTACAAGATGAGAAGGTGTCGTTAGCTCTTCTCCAAAAGACCTTGGGGGTTTTAGTGGCAGTGCACACTCAGTGTGAGGCAGTGGTATGGCAACCAAAAGCGCTAATTTGGTCTTGGGCTGAATTCAGAGAGGTGTACCTTTTTAGGAGTAAGAGGCTGCTAATCCTACTGTATTTTGCCCCCAGTTTAAGAGAGTGTTTGGAGGTCAGCAGCCAGTAATTGGCCAAGGGCCCTGGATTCTTATCATAGCAAAAATTGATTGGTTGAAAAACCGGGAATATTTAGCTTTGCAGAAGAGAAGTCCCTGGGGGACACAATAGCTGTTATTAAGTATTTGAAGGGCTATCATTTGGGAGCAAGTTAAGACATGTTCTGTTTAGCCCTAAAAGGCAAAACCAGGAGCAACAGGCAGAGGTGGAAAAGAGGCCAAATGTCTCGGTATCATTAAAACCGAACTCAATTTAGAGCTGTTCAAAAGTACCAGAACTGTTTCCAGGGGTAGTGGCTTTCCCCCTCCCTGGAGGTCTTCAAGCAGAACTTGAACCATTTGTCAGTTGTATTATATTTTGGATTCCTTTCAGCACCGAGTTGAACAATATGGCCACTGAGGCCCCTTCCAGCTTTCAAATTCTGTGCTTGTATAGCAGGAGCCACTGAAGTATATTAGGGAAATTATGATGTGGTCAGAACTGTGTATTTAAGGAAAGTCACTTGAGCAGCTGTGCAGAGGATGGATTTGAGTGACATGAATCAGGGAGTCCAATTAAGAGGCTGTTGGGATAGTCTAGATAAGAAAGAGATCAGGGCCTGAATTAGAGTGGAAGCTGTGTGGAGAGAGATGGGAACAGTATGGTGGTAGACACAAGACCTTGGCAACTGATTGAATGTGTCTGGTTAGGAAGAGTGAAGAATTGATGACACCAAGATTGTAAACCTCGGATGGTTGGGAGACTGGTGTTGCCCTTGACAGAAATTGGGAAGTTTAAAAGAAGGGTGGGTATGGGAGATGATAAGTTATGTTTTGGACGTGTTGAGTTTGAGATGCCTATGAGACATTCACCTTGAAAAGTCAAGTGGACAGGTGATAGGAGCTCATGAGAGAGACATAATTTTTACTCTTGAAGTTTATTTTCATTTCCACATTTCTCCCCATTTCTTCTCCCCCACCCATTGAGAAACCAAGAAAAACAAAACCCATTACAAATATGTATAGTCTACAAAACAAATTCCCTCCTTAGCTGTGTGCCAAAAAAAGAGAGAGAGAGAGAGAGAGAAAGAAAATAAAATATGTTTAATCTAATCTCTGTCCATCTTCTATCTGGAGGTGGATAGCATGTTTTATCATGAATCCTTTGGAATTGTGGTTCACTGTGTTGATCAGTGTTGTTATTGTATAAATTGTTCTGCTTCTGCTCCACTTTGAAACAGTTCGTGTAAATGTTCCCAGATTTTTCTGAAACCATCCCCTTCATAATTTCTCATGGAATAATTTTCAGTAGAATAATATTCCATCACATTTATATACCACAGTTTGTTTAGTAAAATTAACTTAAAAAAAAAAAAAGATGGGGCAGCTAAGTGGCACAGTGGATAAGGGACCGGCCCTGGATTCAGGAGGACCTGAGTTCAAATTCGGCCTCCATCACTTGACAACTTACTAACTGTGTGACCTTGGGCAAATCACTTAATCTTCATTGCCTGCCCCCCCCCCCCAAAAAAAAAGACAGCATTTAAATAAAGACATTGTATCTTGTGTTGTCAAGTAGCCATACAGTACAGTTCCGGTGACATGACTATGGGTACAGACATTTCTTTGCCTCAAGATGGCAGAGTTGGAATTTCCTGAAGGTCTTGTCATTTGAGAAGATATCTTGTACTTTCAGAACAAACAAACTAGCACAGCAAAGGAAAGCACCTGGTATTCTCCTTCCTTTGTGAGACTGTATTATGTCCAGCCTTTTCCATTTTACTTACACACACACACACACACACACACTCTCTCTCTCTCTCTCTCTCATTTGATGACACAATTGCTTGCTTTTAGAAGGCAGCTGTTGTGTGGTGGGCGTAACACTGTATTTAGAACCAGGGTTTAAAGCCTGGCTTTGAGTCCTGGCACTGTCACTTACTAGCTGTGTGACCCTAGGCTCTTTCTCATCTCTTCTCGCCTGGCCTTCATCTATAACATCCTCCCTCAAAGGCCTCTTGTGAGAATCAAATGAAGTTATGACTCTAAATGTCAGTAGCTAACCTCCTCACTATCGTTAATATTCCTTCTTGCCAAACCCTAAGTCTGCTTTTCTTAAGGTCGACTTGAGCTCTGTGTTCTTCATTGTTCTTGCAGTTTGAGCTTCTCAAACATCAGAAGCTGAAGGATCAGAACATCTTTGTCTCTAAGACCCGGCTCTGTCTCCACAATCTCCCAAAGACAGCGGATGACAAACAGCTCCGGAGGTTGGTGCTGACTGCAGTCGGAGGCGGAAGGGCTGTACGCCTGAAGGAGGTGAGAGGGTGCCCCTTTGCCCCTTTTTTCTTCCTCTCTTCCATTTCTTTTAAAGTATCCCTTTGGCATTTGCTCACATTCAAAGGGGGTGGGGTGGTCTATGCCAACATCTGTGACTCAGTTGGTCAGGCACTGTGTGCTATGATGCAGGCAGGGGTGGGGGTTTAGTCCCAGCATCGACCGAGTCGCTTTCCTCTGTTCTGTGGTTTCAGACTACTTTACTTCACTAGCTTGTAAATAAGCGCTGTTGGTCACAAGAGGAGCTTGCTGGGAAGGGCTAACTAAATCCATCACCACAAATTATTTTCATTATCCTCAACAACTAATATTATTGACTGTCTGCCAGATATAAAGGGTAGCATGTGGTTATGATTAATGCATTTTAAATTTGGTATGTATTGAGATAACAACTGATGTTTACATAATGATTTAAGGTTCACAAAGCACTTTACGAACATCTCATTTGTTCCTTTTAACAACTTGGTTTTTTTTGTTCTTACCTGTAATTTCACTTAGGTGCAGGGAATTTCTCATGTGGCAACAACCTCCACTGATGCAAATCAGCAGCCCTTTTGTAGCTTAGAATCTTAGAGAATTCCCTGGGACCCCTGAAAGATTATGTGACTGGCCCATAGCCACATGATGAATATTGTGAGACCCAGTATTGGAACTCCAAATTCAGTACTCTTTCCTGTTGGCATATTATTTACTGATTTACACTGTTATTTAATTGTTTTGTAAAAAGCTTGCCTCTTCATCAAGATTGTAATATCCTCGAAGTCAGTGACCATCTCTTGGACTTTAAAGCCCCTGACAGGGCTTTGCACAATGCTAGACACATAGGTCCTCAGCAAATAGTTGTTGCATATGGAATTCATCATCTTGATGTCCTGAGGTCTTAGTCCTTGTCATTTTTGGCAGTCACTTAGTATTATTTGCATGCTGTTATCCAAAAAACTTGGAGTGACTTAACAAATTTTGAACAGAAAAAAACCCCACACCAAACCTGAACTCTGAGCCATATTGAGTCTTCTCTCCATTTCTCTGTATCTTTATGTTCTTCGTGTTCTTCCTATACCTGGAATGTCCTTTTTGCTCAAATCCAGTAGAATCCACTCCTTTCCTTCTTCAGCAAGGTCTTCAAGGGAAAGAGAGGTTTGGACACAATATAATCCTAGAGCTTTCTCCACCTTCAAACACATACTGAAGTTGACCAAGCTTATATGCACTTTAATATTTAAGTGAACCTGTAATTTCATCACTGTGGGTGGATACTCTTTTCTTCTAATGCAAATTACTATTAACTCTTTTTTTTTTTGGTGAGGCAGTTGGAGTTAAGTGACTTGCCTAGGGTCACACAGCTACTAAGTGTCAAGTGTCTGAGGCCAGATTTGAACTCAGGTCCTCCTGAATCCAGGGCTGATGCTTTATTCACTGCGCCACCTAGCTGCCCCTAATAGATGATCTTTTAAGAGTTGGCTATGGCCAAAAAAATTAATCACCTTTTGGTCAACTTGGTGATGAGCTGGGCTACGTTTTCTATCAACAGTTATGGTATCTGTCATCAGCTCTGTTCTTAAAAACTTTCCTACTTAGGAAAACTGAAAGAATTTGTTCTCCACTAGCATAGTATTTGAAAAACCAAATTCACCTCTAAGCCAAGATAAAGCTTTGGTGTAGGGCTCTAGCGAAAGAAATGGTTACCTATTATTGAATTGTTGTTCAGTCATGTCTGACTCTTCATGACCCTGTGGACTGTGGCAGCCAGTGCTGTCCATGGGGTTTTCTTGGCAGAGATACTGGAGTGGTTTGCCATTTCCAGTGAATTAAGGCAAACAGATTAAGTTACTTGCCCAGGGTCATACAGCTAGGATGTGTCTGAGGTCAGATTTGAACTCAGGCCTTTCTGACACTAGGCCCAGTGTTGTATCCACTGAGCCAGTTAGCTATTGGCAGCTTATTTCTTTTTGTACTTAGTTATCTTACCTTTACTCTTGTATAGAAATTTTTTTTTTTAAAGTGAGGCATTTGGGGTTAAGTGACTTGCCCAGGGTCACACAGCTAGTAAGTGTTAGGTGTCTGAGGCCGGATTTGAACTCAGGTCCTCCTGACTCCAGGGCTGGTGCCACCTAGCTGCCCCACTTGTATAGAAATTTGATTTTCATGTTGATGTATATTTTTAGAATATAAGTTCCTAGAGGTAAGGGAACTCTTATCTGTTTAACACATACTTTGAATGCCCAGCCAAGTGCTCTGTCAGGTTGATAGTGACCCGGATGAGGATTGTTTTCCTGTTTTAAGTAGCCAAAGAACTTGGTATTGTTAGATCTATCCGTATCAGAAACCTGTTGAGGACAGGGATGATGTTTTTCTCTCTTGGTCAGATCATCATTGTTCTTTCCCTTCATTACCCACAGTGTCGAGTGATGCGTGACCTTAAAGGTGCACATGGGAATGTGAAGGGACAATCCTTGGGTTACGCTTTTGTGGAGTTTGAAGAACATGAGCATTCGTTGGCAGCCCTTCGTCACATTAACAACAACCCAGAGATCTTTGGACCTCAGAAGGTGAGGGGTGTCCTGTGGAGAGGCATGGACTGCCCAGGCTGGACCTGTTGTGGCTATTTTCCCCTTGTAATAGAATAGAGGGGTGGGAGTAGTTAAGGACATGAAATCAAAGGGCTGGGTGTAAGGGGAATTGTGATTTGGACAGGTTGCTTGCAGAACTAGTAAAGCTCACCACCGTGTAAAGGAAGTAAATAGCCAGGCCTGGCTTGTACTGCACACTCACATGATCTACTGTACCCATAAGTGATTTAATGAAAGCTTTTCTCTTTTTCCCTTATGCAGAGGCCAATAGTAGAGTTCTCTTTGGAAGATCGCAGGAAACTGAAGATGAAGGAACTGAGGGCCCAGCGAAACCTGGTATAGACCTGAGCTTGTTTTTGTAGCCATTTAAAATGCAAGTCCTAGAGCTTAGGTCCCTGTTGCTTCAGAGCTTTTCATATCTTTAATTCTTAATTATTTGGGGGCTACCAATTTATTGATTATTCAGACCCTTTTTCCTCCTGCTAATTTCATCTCTTGGTCATTTTACTTTGACCTCTTGCTAGGAAAAACCACACCATACTAGAAGGAGGGCAAGGGACAAGAGAGAAGAAACTCTAGATTGATATTATGACTGGTTAAACATTTGGTCAGGATAGATATTAAAGCTAAGATTAGAATGGTATCCTTCCCTGGATTTTCACTGCCTTTTGGTTTACTGTGCAATGTATAATACATTGGAGTTCTAATCATATATTTCTAAAAAATAGATACACAGTATATATACACATAGAAACTATTATTCTTATTTTAGTTTTTGCATTTATGGCTTTTAAAAAAATCATAATTAACTTGCCTATTCAGCATGCTTTTGGGGTGCAGGTCATTTACGTGTGAAATCTAAATAGGACAGTAAGCCTAGCATGGAAAACCTGGGAGTGTAAATTTAAGTGTTATTCAAGGACTGTTTTGATGCCCTATAAAAAGGAAACGTGCAGTTATTATCTAAAAATATTATTGTGTTATTGCTTTGGAAGCAGTTCTAAAGTTTCTTGCTTTTAGATCCTGAGTATTTTCTTTCCTCCTTATTTTTATCAAAGAAGAGGCAGAGTCCTCTCTTCTGACCCTTTTTGACAGCTAAGTGCATGTCAAATGCCTGTTTTGTTTTTTTTGGTTTTTTTTAGTGAGGCAATTGGGGTTAAGTGACTTGCCCAGGGTCACACAGCTAGTAAATGTTAAGTGTCTGAGGTCGGACTTGAACTCAGGTCCTCCTGAATCCAGGGCCGGTGCTCTATCCACTGTGCCACCTAGCTGCCCCTATTGTTTTTTTCTTAATCCCCATAGGTTTGGGGAAACCAAAGTGCACTGCTCTTTCTTTCTTCTGATTCTACCCACTTCATGGAAAGCCCATATTCTGCTGAGCCTTGTCAGCAGCCAGGTTTTATAGAGAAACCAGGTGGGAAAATCACTGTGAACTCTTGGTTTATGCAGCAGAAAATGAAATCAAAGTCTGTAGCTGATGGGCCCCCAAAAGACCAGCAGCAACAGCCTGGGAAGTTCCAGAAGCATAAGGCAGCTCATAGTCACACCCAGGGCCCAAGCAAGCTTCCTATGAAACCGAAAGGGACAACAGGCTCATGGGCAGGATTCCAGACCAAGGCAGAAGTGGAGCATGTGGAGATGCCAGATGGGAAGAAGCGGAGAAAGGTCTTGATGCTCCCCTCACATCGAGGGCCAAAAATCAGGTGAGAGGAAGCTTAGGGAGGGCAGCAGTGGATGGGTGGCAGGTGAGGAGGATGCTTCTAAGCCAGGCCTTGTTTCACAGAAGTTTACTCCAAAGTCAGGAGTTAGCTATTGTCTTCTTTGGGGACAGATGACTAGGACATTCAGTGATGTGTTACCTTGTTCAGAGGCAGCTCCATGGTGCAGTGGATAGAGTGCTGGCTCTGAAGTTAGGAAGACATCTACCTGAGTTCAAATCTGGCCTCAGGCACTTACTAGCTGTGTGACCCTGAACAAGTCAGGCAACCCTGTTTGCCTCAGTTTCCTCATCTGTAAAGTGAGATGGAAAAGGAAATGGCAAACCATTCCAAGAAAACCCCAGATGGGGTCAGGAAGAGTTGAATATGACTGTACAACAAAATCTTATTTGGAAGGACTCCCCAAAGAGCCCATCTTTGCAGTGGTACTCATGCCTTGTCAGACTTTGGGAGGAAAACACATGTAGGCATGGGACCTTAGATTTGGGGATCTTCTGAGGGCCGGGCTTCGTATCACTCCTGTGTGGTTCACGACCGAGTGTAGAGAAGCCCCAGAGAACAGTATGGACAAAGACCTTACTTTCTAAATGGGGCTTTCAGTATTTGCTGAGATTCGTCTCATTAGATTTTCTCTTGAGTTCAGAAAGGACGCTTTGGCAGAAATTTTAAGTCTGTTTTCTCTAATACATGATACCATGGATACCTCACACTGCTGTGTCATATCCATGTACAATAGGTACTCAGTGAGTATTTGTGGAATGAATGAATGTGGAATGGCTGAAATGGGAAGCCATTTGGATTGGTTTGTGGAACAAGGATACAAAGACTGGACATCAAAATGCCCTGCTGTAGTGTCATTTAAAAATTAGTTCTACCTCCTATGAGGCTAGAGAGTGTTTGCAGTAGGGCATTGTTTAGCCTGCCAGACTGTAAGAGAGACTGTCTTTTTGATTGTGGGATTCCTGACCCATTCGGCCCCTGAGAGGTAACCCAGAGTGAATGCTTGACTCTCCAATTTCAGAATGCGGGACAAAGGCAAGGCTAAACCCCCTCCACCCAAAAAGCCAAAGGTCCAGATGAGACAGCAGAAACAGCAGAAGCGACATTCCATGCCTGTTCAGGTGAGTACAGTGTGCAGGCACATTCTTGTCACTTGTTATTCTAGCAAAGAGCAAGGCTTCGGGCTGGGCTGCAGCCATCCTTCCCAAGTCCTTTTGCCAGTAAGCAAGATTCTTTCCTGGTGTGCTGGGGGAAGATGAGCAGGGAGGGGTGTGGGAAGGCCCAGGCGTGGTGATAGTTTCAAGGGTCACTGTGCTCCTTCCAGGCTCATTAACCACCTCCCCCTCTCTAGAGATTCTTGGGAAGGGTTTTTTCCTTCAGACCCTGGCCAGGTTCTGGCTTGACATTGCCAAGCTGACGAGGTAACGGCCTGAACTGTGTGGCTCAAAGCCCTGGACACACACCTCTGCCTTCTCCCTCGGGTTTCTAGGTTTGCTGCCTATAGGTGTGGGGCACTCAGAAAGATCCTCTTTTTTTCAGCAGTGTCAGGAAGATGATAGAGATCTTTTTGAGGTCTTCTCTTTGAGGATTCCTGTCTGGGATTTCTTAAATGGAGTCTAGCTTGGGAAGACTTACTGGTGAACAAACGCTCTGAATACTGCATTCTCTGGATGGCTAGATAAAGGCGAAATTTCACATGAATTCCCTTTTGCCCCCTTCCCTTTCTTCTGTAGGTACCAAAGAAAAAGGCTAAGGGAAATAAGGCAGAAATTCGATTCAACCAGCTGGTCGAACAGTACAAGCAGAAAATACTAGGACCCACAAAGGGAGCCCCTCTTGGAAAGAAGAGCAAATGGTTTGACACGTAACCATAGCAGCAGATGGCGTAAGCACCTGCCTCCTTTGCTACACTGCCCAACATCCTGCCTGGTGGCAGGAAAGAGACAATGGACTGCCAAGGGGGGCATCTTCTTAGCCCTGAAGTGGACAACAGCCCCTCTCCCTGAGGTCTGCTGGCCACCGAGAGAAAAGTCAGAAAGATGTTGTGATGATCATTTGGTATTTATATCCAGATTGTTCTGTGGAGCCATAGCTCATCGTTCCATATTTATTCTTGTTTCTTGAGGGAAAACAATTGTAAAAAAATTCCTTCTCGTGACGACTTTTGATATGTCTGTTTTGATAAGCATCCTGTCTCAAGGAAACATTTTTGATGTTTTAAAAATAACAGCTCATCATGCTATTCACGAACTATCCTTGTGTCTAATCTCTGTGTGCTGCGCATGGAGAGCTGGCCAGATAAGAGTCAGCACGGAGAAGTTGAAAACGATGCTCTCTAATCTCACAGGATGCCTTTGGGACGACTGCATTGATCTGTAGGTGAATGCAGTGGTCCAATAGGCTTCTCCTGCCCTGTGAGGAGTGCTACTTTGCCCACTGTCTTCAAATGCCTCTCCCCCACCAGTGCCTCTTTCTGAGATGCTGTTATAAACCATATGCCATAGCTTCTCAGCGTATATTGGGAGAAACACCTCAGGCACAACCTTGCTACCATGGGTTGTCTCAGATCATAGAGGTATGCATCACTTAAAATTATAGTAACTAGTCACACAAAAGGGGAAGAAGGGGAGCAAAGTTTAGAGAGCTGTGTCTTTGGGATCTTGATGTATTGGAGAAATTCCTAATGGTCTGAGCCAGGGGAAAGAGATAAAGAATGTGAGAGTGAGTTTAAAAAGTGCTACAAATATTTTTAAATGCCCTAGAAACATTCCTGGTACCCCAAATATTGCAGACTTAGCCGCCGTCTTAACCTCCTACAAGCTCAAAGTTTTCACCTCAATCTGTCAGGGACCATTTCCCATGCCAATATGGTTTTATTTCATCATGTCAGTGGGGAAGTTGGGTTCATTTTGGGGAAGTTTAATTTATAGCTCCCTTTGCCGGAAATAATTATCCTTAAAGAGGTGCTGACAATGAGTGTTGACAACCTTTACCCCAAGTGAGTGGAGAGGGGAATTTAGTGATGTAACATGAATATGTACTTGTATAAATACATTGTCTTTTTTAAAAAATTCTCTTCTGCTGAGGAAACAGCTTTCTGCATTGCTTGTCTATATTGACCCTGAATTTTCTGTATTTCTTGTCTACACTGGTTTCTACTTGACTCAACAGTTAAGTGACTTGAAGAAGTCAGCTGATTTCAGACATTTCCTATAATTAAAATTTGTATCTTTGCCAGTGCCTAGTACAGTGTTTTGTACACAGTAGTCCATTAAGTGTTTATTGAATGAGTGAATGACTCTCTCCAACTTTGTGAAGGAGCAATATTTCTACACCTAGCTCCCAGGCTCAAGTTATTGACCTGTCTAATGAATGGCCAGATCAGACTGGGCTGGGAGCAGTGGAATTCCTGCTCTGCCCCTCCGCTCCCAGGGTGAAACCCTGGGCAGATCGGTGAACAGTTCTGATTTTATTTTCAGGCCAACATGGTAGATATGTAGAAAATAAAGAAAAAAGTTAAATGATACAGTTACAATTGAGTAATCATTATTCTCTCTCAGTGTTTAACCATGCCAAAGCAGTAAGCTCAGAGAAACAACCTCCAAGCCAGAGCTTTCTGTGGGGAGGCTCAAAATGGAGAATTAGCCAGGGGGAATGAGGCCTCAGGCTAGGCAATAGTAGCTTGCAATGTATCCTAGAGGACAAACTAGCTTCTCCTTTCTTGAGTTATTTCATGGCAACCTTTTGTATTATGTTAATAAAATATATCTACCCGAAAAGTTGTCCTTATTTTTTTTCAGGTGGCTGGATGGGGTAGTAGGTAGAACATCAGATTGGAGTTGGGAAGATCCAAGTTGAAATCTTGGCCTAGACATTAGCTGACCTTGGGCAAGTCACTGAACCCATCTGCCTCATTTCCTTCCTCGGCAAGATAGAGATGATTCTAGCAGCTTCCTCCCGATGTTATTGTGAGGATTAAGTGAGGTAATACATGGAAGATGCTTTGTAAATCTTTAATTGCCACATAAGTGCTATTATTATTTTTTAAAAGTTCATGCTAAGGAGAAAAAAGCAGTATTTCTTAGGTTTGTAGGACTGAGAGAGGCTTTGATCCTTTTAGCTCATGTTTACCACTTTTTTTTTTTTTTTTTTGGTGAGGCAGTTGGGGTTAAGTGACTTGCCCAGGGTCACACAGCTAGTAAGTGTTAAGTGTCTGAGGCCGGATTTGAACTCAGCTACTCCTGAATCCAGGGCCGGTGCCTTATCCACTGCGCCATCTAGCTGCCCCGCTGTTTACCACTTTTGATGACTTCCCCGAGGCCTTCCCCCACCCCCAACATTCTGTATGTATAATCCTAAATGGTTGTGTCTGTTTTGGAGGAAGTGTCCTTGGGTTTCTCCATAAGTTACTTCACTGTTTTTCAGTACTTCAGTGTAACTTTTCAGAATGACCCTGAAGTCACCTTTAGCTGAGGCAACTTATCTCCATTTCTAGGAGTGGGGAGAAGGGGAATAGCTGAGGGACAGTGGCTAACGGGACCCAAAGTGTTCTGAGAATCCAATCCAGTGTTCTATCCCGGGCTTTCAGAACCATTTCAGACCTAGCAATATGGCGTCAGAAGCCAGTGAAAAATGTCAGAGTGACCTTGGCAACGTGGAGAGGGGGTGGAAGAATTCAAACCTTGGGTAAGAGAGACCAGGGACCAAATCTCAAGGGCAACATATTGGCAATCATTTCAGCCTGGGTGCCTAGGAAGGTCCACACGATTCACAGGGTGTAATTTTCTTTACAGTAAGGGGTCAACCTCTCGATTGGCAGGGTCATCTTCAACCTGCTTGTGTGTTCACAGTGTTTCACTTTTTGAATTTCTCTCTGGCTGGTCTATATATCTCTCAGCAGACATGCACCCAGTAGTGAATGAAAATAGTTTGCCTCCCCACTTCCCCCCATTTTATCCAGGCACTGGATTGATTCATACTGAAGGACATGGTATATGCTACTTTGAGAAAATGTATATGAAATCTCTCTCTCTCTCTCTCTCTCTCTCTCTCTCTCTCTCTCTCTCTCTCTCTCTCTCTCTCTCACACACACACACACACACACACACACACACACACACACACACACGCATACCCCTTGTTATTAATTCCTCTCAGTAATCCTAGGATTCTTTTTTTCCTCATTTATCATATGCAGTTTGTCTCCTTTTTTACCCTTGTAGCTGCCTGTTATTTGGATGTGTCAGTGGTCCCCACAGGTATTGCTTAGCCCAGTGTGGTGGCTTTTGGAGCTAAATTGTTCGATTGCTACCAGAAGGGCCTGTAACCCCTGTGTGCCCGACTGGGTGATGGAATCCACTGGCATTAGAAGTCTTAGCTGCAAGAAACTCAAGTGATTAAAAAATCCAGCACCGAAATAGCCTTTTCTTTTATCCTCTCCTCCCTGTCCCTCTCTCCTTTTCTCTTTCTCGCTGCCTCTGTGTCCTCAAGCTGACACCCCATCACCAGCATGCTCCTCTTAATTAAAAAATCCTCTTAACATCCTTTTAATGAGATTTTCTCCCTTCTGATGCCACCGTGGAAAAGAAATCTTACAACTCCTGTTCTAGGGTGGGGAAAACTTTCCACGCCACACTGAACCTCAAATAGAGGCAGGAGCCCAGAACAGTTTTACAATGTCTTTCTTGCTGTTGGGGAGTTATGGAGGCTTGCTTTTCAATCAGAAAATAATAATAATTTAAAAACCCCAACAAACACCCCTGCTGTTACTGCAGGAGCAATAGTGATTAGGCTCAGCAGGGTGTGAAGCAGGGGAGCACTCTCCGTAACACCAGCGGCACTTTCTCCCGCGGGGCCCCTGGGGAAGAGAGCCAGCCTGCTTCACTTCAGAGGTGAATTAAAATCCAAAGTGAGACAATGAAACGTTTCTATGCTACAGAGCACGCTAGATCTGTAGTTAGAAGTGCTGAGTTTGAATTCTGGCTCTAGCCACTTAGCCCCTGGGTGACCTTGGGCAAGTCACTGCCTCTCTGAGCCTTGTATCTTCACCTGTCAAATGAAGGGGCTGGACTAGATCATCTCATGGTCTCTCTCAGTTCCCAGTCTATGATCCTAAGGGACTGGTGACGGTCTGATAAGATAATCAGGAAACTCCGGAACTGATGGCATTGGCAGTTTTCTGGGGAAATTTCATTTCCTTCCTATTCACACAGGATAGGACTTTGCTCCCTCTGTTCAGTCTCCAGGTCCTTCACCATTGCCCTTCCCATAGACTTCCTAACCTTCCTAACTCTTTCTACTTGTCCAGTCTTCATACCCTCATAACCTATGACCCAGAACACCGACTTTCTTACAGTCCTTCCCACAAGATCACATTCTCCCTAGAGACTCTCTCTCCTCACCTGAGCCTCCTGGCTTCCTTCCGGAGGCCCTTGCCCATCCCTTAGTTCTGTCTGCTTATGCCCCTCTGAGATATATACTCAGTATATCTCTTGTATACTCATGGTTATTTACACGTGTTTCCCCCATTTAAATGTAGTTTCTTTGAGTGCAGGGACCATTTTTGCCTTTCTCTGTATCCCCAGACTGTAACACAATTCCTGGAGCAGTGAAGCACCAATATGAATGTTTATTTATTAACTGTTGAGACTAGAATCCAATTAAAAATCGACTCTCTGACTCTGTTATTGCTCTTCAGCAAATATTTGTGAAAATTTAGAGTGTTTAGGTGCAGGGGGGATTATAGACAAATAAAATGTTTTGTTTGGGACATCGGAAAACACTGTGATCCCTCTCTGTTGTATGAACAGAACCAAAGAACTGGTGGTATGCTACCCCAGCAACCCCCTGTATAGTCTTGTGGTATAAAGCTAAATGTCGCCTTGCCAGTAACTTGCAGGGGTAGTCATCAGGTCACAACTTGGCTCCTTGTGATTGTAGGGTGTTGGATTTATAAACCCTTCCATATAATGAGAGAGTTGCCATTATAGAGAATGAGAAAGCAACTGGGTTTTGCCAATCTGGCTAGAACTGGGGGGTTTGTGGGTTTCCTACATTTTGATTATCCTGCGAGAGACCTGGGGAAAGGCTAATACTAGTTTTATCACGAGAGCTGCATCTTTATTTATTCCTTCTTCCATTCACCTACCCCACACAGGCACAGAATAGAGGGCATTCTGTGTAAGAAGTGGGGTGTGGGAGGAGATTGTGTTTGGGGGATTGTGTAAGGAGAATGCCAAGTTCCCATGTGATATTCTGGGTCCATCTCCCAATTGCAAAGGAATGTTGAGAGTCTTCGAAGACAGAACAGTCTGGTCCATTCAAGGGGGTGGGGGGAGAAGAGTTCTACAGGACTGGGGGAAAGGTTCCCTGCAGAGAACAACAGAACCACAAAAAGGGAGAGGTGAAGCAGTAACTGGCCTCTTCCTGTTTGCTTCCGAGCCAGGCCCTGGGGTCCATGGTGCATGCCCATCCCTAGGGAGCCAAGGAGGAAATAGATTTCCTAGGCTTGGACTAAGCTCACCGTCAGGGCGCTTTCTTGATTAGGCAGGTGTTCTGCCTTGGAAAACTCTCAAGTGGTGAAAGTCTCAGCCTTTTTTTGGGCTGCTGGCTCTGAAGAAGACAACATAGAAATCGTGATAGGTGAAATCCATTCAAAACAGGACCCATTTCTCCCAACATCATGCCCTTTTCTTCCTTTTTCCTCTTTCCTCCAACCCCCCCCCCATAATTTGATATCTATCTTGACATTAAGCAATCCTGAGCAATTCTGAATGCTTACAGCTTTCTGTAGTAAGCTTGACTATGTCTACAACTGCATAGAGAGAAGTGGGTGATTCTCTGGTTCCTTGGAATCAGATGGCCAAACTGTCATCTAGTTTCTCACCTAGATTCTTTTGGGGTCAGGAGGTTTTAATCCAGTTTCTTAAACTGAGGGCCTCTTGAAGTGGGTCTGGTTTGCCAGCCTCAATGGGAGAACAGTAATGAGATTCACAAAGAAGTTACTGCCTAGTCATTGTCCTTTCCCCAAAGGAAGACACAGGGAAAGAAAACATGATTTGGAGGCTTCTTTTGAAAGCACCCTTTCAGGCTCCATTGCAGTGTAGAGGATGAAGGTCAGAATCTCAGTCGTCACCAGGTGGCGCAGTGGACACGGTGCTGGAGCTCTTGGAGTCAGTAAGACCCTTTTGAATATGTGACCCTGGACTAGTCACTTGACCTGTTCCTGCCTTGGGTTCTTCATCTGTAGAACGAAGATAACAATAGCATCCTCACAGGGTTGTTGTAAGGATAAAATGAGATAGAATATTTGTAAAGCACTTTGCAAATCAACGCTCTAAATGATTGCTAGCTATTATCATCACTAGGAAACTAGGTGGCACAGTGGATAGGGTGGAGACAGGAAGACCTGAGTTCAAATCCAGCCTCAGACACTTACTAGCTGTGTGACTCTAGGCAAGTCACTTAACCCTGTTTGCTGCAGTTTCCTCATCAATAAGATGCGAAGGAGAAGGAAATGGCAAACCCACTCTAGTATCTTTGCCAAGAAAATCCCAAATGGGGCACAAAAGGGACTGAAATGACTAAACAACCATTATTATTATTAGGTATGATGTCAGACAACTCTACTTTGGGCCTCAGATTCCTTAACTTTAGGTTGTCCTAGGTGACTTCTTCAGGTCCCTGTCAGATCTAAACCCTGTGAGTTCCACACTGGCTGCTCTCCCTGATGTCTTGGTTTTGTAAATTATGGGGCCAAAAAAAAAAAAAAAAGAGTTCTGGGACCCAGATGAGCATTCATTCAATAGATAATTTAATTGGCCTCATTTAGATATAGCCTATTGATCCAGCAATTCTTGAGTTTGATGACTTTGGATTTTAGTATCTATAGGATTTAGTGTCTCCCTAGGAAGAATTCAGCGACTTCAGACATTAGCTTTGAATCTCCTCTGTTGCTATTTGAGCAAACTGTCCTCCCAGCATTTCTTCTGTCTGCTCTGTCATCCTAACCTCTCCCTTAGACAGTGTGCTGTGCTCATAAGCAATTTTTCAATCCCTTGGAACGTCTTTATTTTAAAATGTTCTCTTCAGGGCCCGAGAGATTCTTCCTTAGGGAGGGTTAGACATGTGCAAATTTCAGTTTTTCAGAGTTCAGCTGTTTCTGAATCATTTAACATACCAGAAAGAGAAGGGGGAGAAAGCGAAATTGTTTTGAAAATAGAAAAAAATGGACTATTTTTTTCCCCTACTAGCTCTGACTCTGGAACGAACTGATTGACTTGGCACAAGTTTTCTTACCAGGGATGGCAAATACAACTCCAAAGGGATTAGTTGGGGAAGCTCTGAGTTGGGAGTAAAGGAAACTGGCTCTGATTTTAATTAATGTTTATGGCTAATTGGGGTTTGCATTAAAAGTGGGCAGAATAGACATGGGCATGATCTAAAGGGTAATGGGAATGGCTTTCACCCCAATCTATCCCAACTGATAGCTGCAGTTCCATCTTTAGAGATCAGTTTCTTTGGATGAGATTTACATTGTCCTCTCTTTTTTAAGGGGCATGTTACCCAGGATGAGCAGAGACCCTGAAGATTTAGTATATTTCCCTCATTTTACAGATCAGGAAACAGGTATAATCAGAAAAACTTTCTCTATTAGAATGGTAGCAGCACAAGTGGGAAGAGCACTTTGAATTGGGAAAAAGAATAGATCAAAAATAGACTTTTGACATCACTGTATTATTATTATTATTATTATTATTATTATTATTATTATTATTATTTTTGCTGAGGCAATGAGGGTTAAGTGACTTGCCCAGGGTCACAGAGCTAGTAAGTGTCAAGTGTCTGAGGCAGGATTTGAACTCAGGTGCTCCTGAATCCAGGGCCAGTGCTCTATCCACTGTGCCACCTAGCTGCCCTTACATCACTGTATTTTTGATGTGTCCTACATTTTCACAGTTTTTCCTGAGACTTAAAGAAGCATCTAGTCATTCTCTAGATGAGATCATCTAGTCATTTTACGAATGAAGAAACAGGTCTAGAGAGGCAAGTGACCTGCCTGCCAAAAGGCCCTAGACTAGAATCCAGATCTCTTGATTTCTCTTCCTGCCACATCACACCTCCATGCTTCCCTCATCTAGCATGAGTAATAATCTTGGGGCCTGAGCCAGGATCCTGTAGATTGTCACTCTTGATGTCTTCCAGGGTGGCCTTTCAGGCCTGATTTTTCTTAATCAGGTTTAATAGAGAGGTTAAGTGTTTCTGAATACATTTGCCTACCTTGTCACAGGAGTTATGTGAAACATACCAGGCAGAGACAGCCTGGAAGGATGGTAAAGTCCCAGAGGCTGTAGCCACAGGAGATTGGTTCAATGCTTTCTTCCACCTGATCTATATCTCTCTCTCTTTTTTTTTTTTTTTTGGTGAGGCAATTGGGGTTAAGTGACTTGCCCAGGGTCACACAGCTAGTAAGTGTTAAGTGTCTGAGGCTGGATTTGAACTCAGGTCCTCCTGAATCCAGGGCCGGTGCTTTATCCACTGCGCCACCTAGCTGCCCCTGATCTATATCTTTGATTGACTCTTTGCTACCACCACCACTTAAAGGAAAAACAGGAGGAGATGTTTCTATCCATGACTGTTCCCCTGGCTCTTAGGAGGTCCTCCTCCACTCTCTGCAATCTCTAGTTGTATCTCCTTTCCCTCCTCCATCCCCGCAGCCAGACAGACACACTGCCTGCAAACACTCCTCTAAAGATCACTGTGAAGTAAGTGGATTTTATAAACCAGCAACTGCAACCAAGGTGAGTCACAAATTTCATTCTTAGTTACTGAGTTTGCTTATTCCAAGTTTAAAGCACCAAACTATCTCTCTCTTCTAGTATTTTGTGCACCATACACACTCTGCTGGAGTTCCTGGAACTCTCTGAGAACAAAGGACAAACAACAACAACTTCCCAAGCCACCTCTGCACCTGGAGTCAGGAAGACTCACCTTCCAGAGTTCAAATCTGGCCTCAGACACTAGCCATGTGACCCTGGGAAAGTTACTTAACCCTGTTTGCCTCAGTTTTCTCATCTGTAAAAAATGAAGGGGGTCAGCTGGGTGGCACAGTGGATAAAGCACTGGCCCTGGATTCAGGAGAACCTGAGTTCAAATCTGGCCTCAGACACTTGACACTTACTAGTTGTGTGACCCTGGGCAAGTCACTTAACCCTCATTGCCCCCTGAAAAATGAGGCAGAGAAGGCAATGGGAAGCTCCTTCAGTATCTTTGCTAAGAAAATCCCCCAAATGGGAATATAAGGAGTCAGACAGGACTGAAACAACCGAATAACAAAACCACCTCCCTAGACTGTGTTGTTGGTGTTCCCTGAGCACTTCCCCCAAAAAGAGCATGATCCTTGGCTTCTGCTGCCCTGGAGAGCCCCAAAAGGTTTTCTCGACCATCAAATGAGAAGGTAGGGCTGGGCATGGTGGGGTAGGCCTGTCACCAGCTGAGGCTGGTGGATCACTAGTGCTCAGCAAGTTAAGCTGATTGGCTGGAATTGGAGCAGGTCAAAATACCCATATTTTGATCAGTTTGGGGATCCAGCTGATGGGTGAGTGGTTGCTGCACTTCCAAACTGGTTGAGATAGGGACATCCAGTCTCAAAGAGACAGAGACAGAGATAGAGAGGGAAAGACCCAGTGAAAGAATATGTAAGTCATAAACCTTAATAGGCACTAGCACTGTCAATAACCATTGCTATTACCATTATTGCCAGCTGCTGTGGTAGAAAAATTCATAGCTCTGGGGCAGCTAGGTGGCGTAGTGGATAGAGCACTGGCCCTGGATTCAGGAGTACCTGAGTTCAAATCCAGCCTCAGACACTTAACATTTACCGGCTGTGTGACTTTGGGCAAGTCACTTAACCCCAATTGCCTCACCAAAAAAAAAAAAAATTCATAGCTCTGTAGCCGACCTAGGGATGAAATGAAACTTGGGGCTCTGTCTGAGCTTTGTAAGAGAAAGCACTCTTCTAGCTGCGCGTACACCTGGAGCCTTGGGCTCCAAGGTATAGCAGGAAGATTACTGGGATTAGAGTTGGGAAAACCTGGCACGGCAAAGGGGTTCAGGATTTGATGTCAGAAGACTGGGATTTGAATCCTGGGTCTGCTACTGCCTGTGTGACCTTGGGCAAGTCACTCTGGGCCTTAGTGACCTCATCTGTAAAATGAAGGGGCTGATCTCTGTGACCTAAAAGGTCCTTTCCAGCTATAAATCTAAGAGCCTATTATCTAGTTTTGAACCTCACCTTCCCTGGGCAAGCCACCCAAACCTCTCTGAACATCAGTTTCCTAATCTGCAAAATGGGTCTTATATATAGCAAGAGCATCTATTTTATATTTGCTTTGACATGATCATGCTCTTTCCCTTTACTGAATGTAAACTGGAAGCCTGGTCCTGCTTCATTTTTTTTTTTTTTGCGGGGCAATTGGGGTTAAGTGACTTGCCCAGGGTCACACAGCTAGTAAGTGTCAAGTGTCTGAGGCCGGATTTGAACTCAGGCACTCCTGAATCCAGGGCCAGTGCTTTATCCACTGAGCCACCTAGCCGCCCCCCCCCCCTTGCTTCATTTTCATTCAACTGCTCTGCATTTATCAGTGCTCAATAAGTGCTTCTTGATGGATGGATCCCTAACAGGACTGTAGGGAGGATTAATGCATGTAAAGCCAGTGAATGTGTTATCAGGACAGGGCTGGGTCTGTGATTTCTCTGGCACAGGGAGCTCTACTGTGCAGACGAGTGTCTTCTCTGTAATTTATACCATTACTTAGGCAGCTGACGTTAGTGATTTGACCAGTGATGTGTCAGATGGGACTGGAACACAGGTCTTCCTGGTGTCCCAGGCTGGCTCGGCAGCCATTCTGTCATATTCCTCTTAATCTCAATGGATGCAAATAGCTCTGGAGCAGCGATAAGGACTTCAGCTCCCTCCCCTTCCTCCATTCTCCCCTCTTTGTTGGGCAGGACAGCTAAAGGTCAGAGATGGTTGTGATTCAGGCTTGCATATTCAGAGACAGCTTTCCTCCAGATGCTAGGGGCTTCCATAATTCCATCAGAGGGTTTTAGGAATGTATTAAGGGGAATGAGATTGCATCTGCACAATGACCAGTGAGCAATCTATGATTTAGAGCTGAAAGGGACCTTAGAGGTCATTCTGTCCAAGTTTCCAAATATCTGGATGTTTGGCATGATAGAGACAAAGGGTCTGGATGCTTGGCTGAACTGCTTGCAACTCATTGCTCACATGGTGTTGACACAGCCGAAAAGGGATTATAAAGGGCTTCAACCCGATTAAGGGGGTGGGCCAGAGGAAGATCTGATTGGTGTGGGGGGGAAGGTCAGGAGCCTTGGTCTCCGTTCTTAGTTTTACCACCAACTGACTTTGAGTAAGAGCCTGTCTGGGCCTCAGCTACATCTTTAACGTGAGGGGTTTGATAAGCTTTTGGGGAATGTATATATGTGTGTGTATATATATGTATGTATATATACATAGATGTGTATGTATATATGTGTGTATACACATATATAGGGTGGGCCAAAATTCATGATGTTTTAATAACTTTTTGAAACTTGTTTTTTTTTAATTTATTTTTCACCATTTACCCGATTTGATTTTTGACATGTAATATGAATTCATTTCCTATATATACTCTATGTGATGCTATGGTATTATAAATTAAAAACAAAAAATAAAGGAGTTAATCAATATTGAAACTCCTTTGTGACTTTTGGCCCACCGTGTGTGTGTGTGTGTGTGTGTGTGTGTGTGTGTGTGTGTGTGTGTGTGTGTGTGTGTACATCTATATTTATAGATAGATATTTGGAGAGGACTTTGCTTTTAATCTTGTCCAATCCCCTCATTTTATAGATAAGGGAAACTAAACTTCCAGTGATTTATCTAGGATCTTATAGGTAATAACAGATGAATGTCAGTGGGGGGCATGGACCATCCCTGCTCAGACCATCCCTGAGTAACAATGTGCTTCGTTTGGGGTACTACATTTTAGGAAGGACAAAATCAACCTGGTGAATTTCAAGAGAGGCCTTAAGATCATGCCCCCAGTTGAAGGAACTGGGAATTCTCAGACTGGAGAAGAAACCATTTGGCATGACAGGAGAGCTGTCAACAAATATTAGAAAAGCTATCAGGTCTAAGAGATTCGACTCTCTGTGCTTGGCCCTAGAGGACAGAACAAGAAGCAACCCTGAACGTTGCAAAAAGCCGGATTTGGGTCTGATGAAAGAAGAAAGTTCCTACCAATTAGAGCTGTCCAAAAAGTCCTTGACGATGTGCTTAATCTAAGGCATGGCCAACAGACCGGGACACTCCCCGGGGCTGCCTCAGAAGGCAGTGGATTCTCTCTCACTTGAAGCCTTCTCGAAAAAGCTGGATGACATCTGGCCAGGGGCTTTTGTAAGAAGGATCCTGACATCGGGTGGAGGAGCATGAGACTCTTCCGATTCCAGATCTAATGCTCTTCCCATGTTGCTTTTCAGACTGGCTGGTAATATTCTTGGAATAAAATTTTTGAAGCATCATAAAATACATAATGAATTAATAGATGAATGAAATTAAAAAAAAACATTTTTTATGTATTATTTATTTACTGTAATGTTTCAGGCAGCTAAGTGCTGGGGTTATGAATATAAAGAGAAACGGTCCCTACCTCAAGGTACTTACTAGTGGGTGGAGCATTCCAATAACTGAAGTCCACGTACTCGTACAGAGCAGTGGTGCAGAGCAACTGCTCTGCATTTACTGGTGCTCAATAAGTGCTTCTTGATTGATGGATCCCTAACAGGATTGTTGGGAGGATCGATGCATGTAAAGCCAATGAATGTGCTAGGTAAGTGGTATCAGTACAGGGCTAGGTCTGTGATTTCTCTGGCATAGGGAGCTCTACTGTGCAGAGGAGTGTTTTCTCGGCAATTTATACAATTACTTAGGTAGCTGAAAGTGGCCAGGAAGGGGTGTTTTGGTTTAGGAAGTCACTGGGATGGTGGGTAGAGCCACAGGCCAATCAGTTGACCCTTACTTTCCAGAAGCAGTGACAGGGCTGATTTGGTTACTGTTCTCAAAGCCAGAAACCGAAAGAGCAGAAGGCAATAGCTTAGCTTCCCAAGGGCATGGGGAAGTCACCATTGGAAAGCAGCCACATGGCAAGAAGATGATGGAGAAGCATGGTTTATGCTCCCGTAGCTCATGCATGCATGCATGCATGCATGTACACATGTACATACATACACACATCTATGCGCCTCCATGGGCTACAGGAGTGATCATTAATCACTATTCTGGGCAGGATAACGCAGTCTAGGATAGAAAGTAGCTCAGTTCATCCAGAGCACAGTCTCTGGAGGTCACATTCCAAGGACACATACACAAATGCTATACACACATATATCATAACACATGTATATATTCATATATGTATATGCATAATGTGCCTGTGCACACATGTATGTGTGCATATACATACATAAGAAGCATGGGAGCAACAAGGTCTGGGGAGAAGTTGTCAAAGAGGGGAGAGAGAGAAAGAGAGAGAGAGAGAGAGAAAATACTCTTGTTTTTCAGTTTCTCAGTTGGTTCCAAAAAGATTTTACATCAACTTAATGTGTACTGGTTTATATGTTTAAATGACTTTATTTAACTTTTGCCACTGGATATAATGAAATGGAAAAACCAAATTCTAACCATTGTCTCCAGAAGGCCCTAGTTAGAGAATGCACACATGAAGCCCAGGGACCTTGAGAGGACCCTGAAAAATACTAGATCTCAAGTTTATCAGATCACAGAATTTTAGCATTAGAAGGAACTTTATCAGCTATCTAGACCCACCTGTACTCAGAAAGAATTCCCATTATAATTTATTCCACAAGTTAAAAAAGCCTTTTCTTGAAGAACCCCGATGAGATGGACTCCACTTCATCTAGGGGCTGCCCCATTGACAGCTTTGGGGGTTAAGGAAGATTTTCCTGTCATCTTCACTTCTACCAGCTATCACTTCTACTTCTACCCTCTAGGACAGAACAGAGCCTAATCTCTCTAATACATAACTACACTTTAGATACTTAAGGTAGTTTTTATGTGTCCCTGAGTCTTCTCTTAGCCCAGGCTAAACATCTCCAGTTCCTTTAACCAATCCTTATCTGATAGAGCTTGAAGGCCCTTTTTAGTACTGGTTTCTTTTCTTTTGTTGTTATCTAATTTAGCAGTTCCTAAACTAAGTCATCCAGAATCCAGAAGAGCTAGGTGGCACAGTGGATAGAGCACTGACCCTGAAGTTGGGAGGACCTGAGGTCAAATCTGACTTCAGACACTTACTAGCTGTGTGCCCCATGGCAAATCACTTCATTTAAAAGTTAACGGTACAATTAGTTACAAGCTCCCAGTTACAATCTCAATCCCTCAGACATCAGGGCCATCTCTAGTTGTCCTGATATATATCGTGCCACTGGACCCAGATGGCTCTGTAGGAGAGAGTGAGGTTGGTGACCTTGCACAGCCTTCCTTCACTTAAATCCAATTTGTTGCAAGCCATGACATCACTCCAATGTCATGGTCCTCTGAGAACGAAGGACAAATAACAAAAACATCCAGAATTCAGTACAATATTTATACTCCAGATGAGGTCTGATGGGGCAGAGTACAGAGCTAGTAGTCACCTTCTAAGTTAACTAGAGCGGACAGCTAGGTACCCCTGAAAATAGAGCGCCTGGACCTGGAGTCAGGAAGACCTGAGTTCAAATCCAATCTCAGACATTCATGAGTTGTGTGGCCCTGGGCAAGTCACCGTTTGCCTTAATCCACTGGAGAAGGTTATAGCAAACCATTCCATTGTATTTGCCAAGAAAACCCCATACAGAGTCAGACACAACTGAACAAGAAAGTTCATAATTGGGGAGAGACTTTGAGGATCTGGCAATGAAGAAGAGGGAGTGATATCAAGAACTCAACCAGAAAAAGAAAAAAGAAAAAAAAGGCCGGCATAGCACCAGTGGTTCAATGGCAAAAACTCAAACCTGTGCCTGAATGGTTGGAATTTTCCTAACAGAGCTTGTAATTGTACTGTTTACCTTTTTAATTGTTATAAGCTCCCTAAAAGTATTAGAAGGCAGCTAGGTGGCAAAGTAGAGGGAACACTGGGCTTGGAATCAGGAACAGTTACTATCTGTGTGACCCTAGGCCAGTTATTTAACCCTAATTTGCCTCACTTTCCTCATCTGTAAAATGGCCTGGAGAAGGAAATGGCAAACCACTCTAGTCTCTTTACCAAGAAAACCCCAAAGGGAATCATGAAGAATCAGACACAACTGAAAATGACTGAACAGCAAAAACATTAGAATACACTCACAATTAGGAGTGACTATCATTTCTATATTAAGGACAATAGGTGACAGCTGAGACCTTGGGGAGGGTCATCATGCCTTCAGGCTTCTTGGAACAGAAGACATCCTCAAAAACTGTGGGAAGTTCAGGTAAAGGTCAGTTATTTCCTCACACCGAGGGACCCCTCCCCCCCGACTGTTTATTAACAGATGCTGCAGCTTCTGTACTCCAAGGTTTCCAGTAACCTGAATCTTCCCTCAATTGAATTAACTAGAGATTAATATAAATGTAAATTAAGGCAGAAAGCCAAACCTGTGCCTGAATGATAGGCATTTTCCTAACTGGGGGCTTGGAGCGATTGTGATTGTACTGTTAACTTTTAGATCAATGTTTTTATTATGGAGTCATTTCAGTCGAATCTGACTCTTTGTGACTCCATTTGGGGTTTTCTTGGCAAAGATACTGGAGTGTTTTGCCATTTCCTTTTCCAGCTCATTTTACAGATGAGGAAACTGAGGCAGACAGGATTGAATGATATAAACTCCCTAAAAACACCAGAATATATTACAGAATAGAACAAGAGTGTTATCTCTGAGTTTAGATGCACTGTTCCTAGCACCATCATTTGTATGTTAATGAGATGAATCAAGATATGTGTGGGCAGTCCCATTTCTTTTTCTTTGACTACAGGAGCCACATGCATCTATTTAAATAGCCCCCTGGAAGGAAAAAGAGAGAGACAGAAAGATACAGAGAGAGAGAGAGAGAGAGAGAGAGATTGAGACAGACAGAGACAAAGAGAGACAGAGACAAAGAGACAGAGACAGTCTTTCTAATATGCCTTTCAGTACTAAAAATCTATGATCCAACCCAGTGTTCTTAGTTACTATGTAACTCGTGACTCCCTTAGAAATGTTCTCTGAAGCTTCATACATATAAAGAGCACACTGTGAATCTTAGGATAACTTTGCAGTCTTAAGATAGCCCGATGTCAAAGGAGGCAGGAGTTTTGGGTCTATTTCCCTCAAGCACTTTGAGTTTCCTATCAAGCCCTTTAGCCTTTATGATTAAAAAAAGAAAAAGAAAAGCGACAGAGACACAATTTAATATCAGTAAATAACTCCCCACAGCTCCCATCTCAGCTTCTTAGCAAAAGGCGCACACCCACTCCCTCCCTCCCCTTCCTTCTCCCTCAAGCATCAATCTCTCTCTTTCATTTTCTCCTAACAGCTGGACAATTCGGTGGTGAAAACAAAAGTCGATTGATTTTTTTTTTAGCCTGAATTGACTGGCTTAATTCAGGCATAGCGTACAATCTAACAGCCTCATGTAGAGCAGCCTCTTTCATGGGATTTAGGACTGGAAGAGACTTTAAGGATCATTTAGTCCAACCCTCTCATTTTACAAATAAGGAAACTGAGGCTCAGAGATATTGTGATTTACTTTGAAAGAAATGTTTCATTGGTGCTTAAAAAACAACAACCCACACATCGCCAGTGTCCCCATGACCAACCCCCCACCTCCAACAGAACACTCCCTTGTAACAAGTACAGTTAATGGTTAATAATATCTAGTACTTAGGGGCAGCTAGGTGGCGCAGTGGATAGAGCACCGGCCCTGGATTCAGGAGTACCTGAGTTCAAATCCGGCCTCAGACACTTAACACTTACTAGTTGTGTGACCCTGGGCAAGTCACTTAACCCCAATTGCCCCTCAAAAAAAAAAAAAATGAGCTTCGCAACAAGCCTGGAAGGTAGGTACATTTATTATCCCAATTTAGCAATTGAGGAAAAAGCTGAATTGACTTGCCCAGGGTCAAACAACTAAGTGTCTGAGGCAGGTTTTGAATGCAGGTCCAGCTGGGTGACACCTAGCTGCCTTGAAAAACATGTCAACACAGTAGACTTGTTTTAAAAGGTATTACTTATTCTTAACCACCACCTCTTTGCCAAGAAGTGAAAGGTATGCTTTTCCATCAATCTTTCAAAATTGAATGAATTCCCCAAGTCTCACACATAGCGAGTCAGAATTCAAACCCAGGTCCTTTTACACAAAACCCAATGCTCTGTATGTCTTGCAGAGATCTCAAACTCAACATGTCCAAACCAGAATTCATTATCTTTCCTCCTAAATCCACCTTCTTCTGAATTTTCCTGTTACTGTGGAAGGCATTACCATTCTCCCAGTCATCCGGGTTCAGTCAGTCAATGAGCATTTATTAAGCACCTTTCTATGTGTCAGGCACTGTGTTAAGCACTGAAGATACAAAGAAAGAAGACAGTCCTTGCCCTCAAGGAGTTTACAGTCGAATGGGGCAGAAAACATGCAAACAACTACATACAAACAAGCTGCATAGGATAAATTAGTAATAATCAACAGAGGGAAGGCATTAAAATTATGAAAGCTTGGGAAAGACTTCCTGTATAAGGTGGGATTTTAGCCGGGACCTGAAGGAAGCCAGGAGGCAGAGATGACAAGGGAGAATATTCTACGAATGAGAAACAGCCAGTGAAAATGCCTGGAGTCTAGAGATGGAGTGTCTTGTTTGAGGAACAGCAAGGAGGCCAGTGTCATTCGAGTAAAGGATAGGTGGCCAGGGATAAGATGTAAGCAGACTAGAAAGGGCATCTAGGTAGTACAGTGGATAGAGCACTGGCCCTAGAGTCAGGAGGACCTGGATTAAAATCTGGCCTCAGACACTTACTAGCTCTGTGACCCTGGGCAAGTCACTTAATCCCCATTACCAAAAAAAAAAAAAAAAAGAACTGGAAAGGTAGAGAGGAGGGCTAGGTTATGAAGTAAGAAATTTGTTTGTTTGTCTTGTTTTTCGGGGCAATGAGGGTTAAGTGACTTGCCCAGGGTCACACAGCTAGTGTCAAGTGTCTGAGGCCGGATTTGAACTCAGGTCCTCCTGACTCCAGGGCCGGTGCTCTATTCACTTCACTACCTAGCTGCCCCCAGTTATGAAGAAATTTGAATGCCAAAGAGAGGGTTTTGCATTTTGTCTAGGTTCATTGAGTATTTTGTATTTTGTCCTGGTTTACTGATTGACATAGTCAAACTTGTGCTTTAGGAGTAGAGGCACACCATCTTGATGTCACCCTAAACTAATTCTCATTCAGTGCATATCTCCAATCTATTACCAGATCTCGTCTTTCTACCTCTACAACATCCCTCTGCTCACATAGCCATCAAGCTAAATGAAAACTTCAAAATCTCTGTCTTGGACTATTGCAGTAGCCTCCTATTTTGTCTCCTTACCTGGAGTTTCTCCCCTTTGAGATTCCTCCTCTACATAGCTGCCAAAGTGATTTTCCTGCACCATAGTGCAGATCTGATCCTGTTGCTGCCCCAAGTCAGTAAACTCCAGTGGCTCCTAATTGAACAAGGTCCCCGGGTATTTAAATATTTTTATAAGCTGTTCTCAGCTCCCATTTCTGATACCAACTGGCTGGATGACCCTTGGGGAAGAGGACTAACCCCTCAGTGCTATTGCATTAGTAGAGGGAGTTTTCTTGGAATTTCCGATGTGTTTGACACCCCGTTGCTATTCAGAGGATAAGGACACCCCAAATTCCAAGAGTGAAGAACTAGAGAAGATGTGGACCTGGGCTTTGGTCACTGCTCAAGGACACAAAGGAGGCTGAGGACAGTACCCCAGGATGACCCGATTTGTACCTCAGGATCACCAGCCTCAGCATCGCTGACTCAGGGAGAGGATGAACCGACAAACAGAAAGGTGAAATGTGCTGAGGATGGAATTCTTTCCCTGGCCAAACAAGCGAAATGGATGGCATTATTTCAACAAGGTGAGCTAAATACTGGCTGTCTATTTTTCTCACTTGGGCCATTTGAAGGCAGACAGGAACTGTGTTGTCTATAAATCCATCCACCCCTGCTGTTAATTTTTACTGAGGGAAGCCATGGTTCGCTGGAGGTAACACTTTGGGGGGGTGGTGAGGAGGGCGGGGGGGGGGGGGAGATCTGAGGCACATCCAGAGTAGAGGACAGTGAGATCTTGGATTAGGCAAGTCTATAGTTATTCTAACATGGTAAATGGTGATAAGAACAGTGGAAGGAGAGATGGAAGACTCGTAATGGAATCCCAGCTCTGCTACTTATTACCTGAGGGACCTCGGATGATCCCCTTTGCTTCAAGGGGCCTCAGAGCCTCAGTTTCCTTCTTTGTAAAACAGGGAAGTTGGACTACATTATTCATTAGGTTCCTTCAAGCTCTAAATCCTAATGTTCCTTTAAAATCACTCCTCTCCTCAGGGAAGAAATGTGCCCCAAATGATATTTTCTGTATTGGTCGTAAGCAAGAAAACTGTGATCAAAGACTCCGCTTACTTGGGACTGGTCTATTGTTCTATGACAGGAACCAGTTATGTAGCCTTTATATGCTCTGAGGGTCCTTATTCCAACTTCCCTTCTGATGAATTTGGTCCCTGGAAGGCAACTAGCTACATCTCTCCTCACCTTCAGGGTTCTAGGGGTACTCCTAAAGGACAATAGAACCCTTCTAATGCTAATGGCTTAAAGCCCCATTCCAAGGATTAGTGCCCCAGTTTCTTTTAACCAGTGAACACCAATGAACTTTTACGAAGTGATATTTAGTGAGAAGATGTAGCAAGAAGAGACGTACAAGACACTCCTCAGAACCTGGGGCACACTCTTCCCTTAATACCTTGGCCCCTCGGGGGAGTGAGCTTAAGCAAAATGTTTGCTACAGATTATTCACTGACTTCCCCAACCAAGTTCATCCCTGAATTTGACGGCATAATAAATATATAAGCTGCTCGCTCCTGTAGGACGCAGTATTTGGGGTCAATCCTCAGCTGGGCTGGATCTAGATCTTTGGGACTGTGTGGATGGACTGAAAACCTAGCATGGACTTCTGTCACAGTACCTCTGCTCCTTCAGCACTCACAAGATCATAGACATCTTCAAGATTTCTTCACCTAGAATACGGAAAGAAAAAATGCAAAGAAACAAAGCACAAAGGCACTATATATTTATGGACCACATGTTGGACTGGTGGGAAGGGTCTAAGGTCTCTGTCCTCAGCCAGAGGCCAGGAGGAAGAAAGGGAAAAAGAGAGGAGAGAAGAGAGAAAGGGAAGGAGAGACAGACAGACAGAGAGACACAGAGAGAGAGAGACAGACAGAGAGACAAAGACAGAGAAACAGAGACAGACAGAGAGACAGACAGAGACAGAGAGAGACACACAGAGAAAGAGAGAGACAGAGACAGAGAAACAGAGAGAGACAGAGACAGAGAGAAACACACAGAGAAAGAGAGAGACAGAGACAGAGAGAGACAGAGAGAGAAAGGAGGAGGAGGAAGAGGAGTGAGAGAGGGAGAGAGACAGAGACAGAGACAAAGAGAAAGATGGAGAGACAGCCTGAGAGACAGAGATTGAGACAGAGAGGTCGAGTCAGGAAAGAAAGAGAGACACAGCACTAGTTCTCACTTTGGCTGTCTAGTGCCTTTTGAATGCACACCTAGTTCTGGGTCAGTAGTCAATCAAAAATCCATTTCTTCACTACATGAGTAACAGACTAGAACAATGCTTGCACATGCTCTGAAGAACATGGGTCAGTTGCATCAGCCTGGCACTCTGAATGCTTATAAGGACTACGTTTGGCCTGTCTCTATTATGATTATACTAGCCAACATCTATATAGTGCTTTAAGGTTTGCTGAGTGATTTTCTTTCTTCCTCTCTCCTTCCATTTGCCCCTCCTCCTCCGCCTCAAAAAACAAAACCAAAAAAGCCCCCAAAAGACCAAGACCGATAGAATTCAACGCTTCTCTCTGGAGTAATGAAGAGATGCTGGTTAAGGTTGGAGGGGTTTCTTTCCACAGGACTGAAGAGACTCATTAGAAAGAATCCCAAATCTCATTTTATTATGTGAAAGAAGATAGTGGAAAATCAGGCATAGTGGATATATAGAATAAATTGGATATATTGGATAAATTGATACGAGTGGGAGGTGAGACGACCTGGAGACCTGGGGGTGAATCTTGGCCATCGCAATTACCACCGGCGTGACCTTGAGGAAGTAACTTATCCACCCTGACCTCCAGTTTCCTCATCTGTAAATTGGCTCTACTGGTATTTTCATACCATTACCTCCCATATTATTTTTTACTGTTTTTAAAATTCATTTTGAATGTGAATACATAAAGAAAAAAGAGAACATTTCCCATGTACACAGCACAACATAAAGGAATCACTATACATTCATGAATTTATGTTTCACTCTGTTTCCTTTTTTTTTTTTGAGGGAAAAACTATATAACAGATCCTACACATCATTTTCAAAGCTACTCTGTTTTCTCTGCTTCCTTTTAAATTGTCTTTATTCTCTGCTGTACACTTTTTACATTTTTCCTTTCCTCCCCACCCTGCCCTAGAGATGGCTACCATTAGATACAAATATGTATATGTCTATATGTATAGGTATATATATAAAATCATACTGTATGTGTGTATAAACACACCCACATATAGACATATGTATATACACATATATACACACACATGTACATATATACATACAAATATATATATATATATATATATAAAGCATGCTATACATACTTCCATTTATCACCTCTTTCTCTAGAGGCAGATAGCATCTGAAGGAATCACACCTTTGTAGCTGATTTGAGTATTTATAATATTCAAAATGAGCTAGTCACTCAGAGCTGTTCTTAAAACAATATTGCTATCACATACTATATGCAACATTCCCTTGGTTCTGCTCATTTTGCTCTTCATTATTTCATGTGTCTTTCCATGTTGTTCTAAAATCAGCGAGCTCATCATTTCTTACCATATTTGTTTTTAAGAAAACTTTATGTAAATGTAAGCTGTCATTCTGCTGTTAAAAAAAACCCCAAAACAAAGCAAAATAAAGGAACTTGCGGTGGCCTCCTCTTGCCTGTAGAATAAAATACAAAGAGCTCAGCCTGACATCGGAGCCCCTCCACAGTCTAGTTCTCAAACTGCTTTCCCAATCTTATATAACCTGTGGCTCAGGGCCCCCAAGCTGTGCGCTCACATGGAACAGGTCCAGTCATAGGGATTGATCCAAGAGATCACTTTTTCTTTGCTTCATTATGTCTTCATCAGGAGTTTCCACTAGGAAATCTAAGAATAGAGCTAGGTCTTCCCAGGGTCCCTAACTCCCATGAAATCACTCAAGGTGACAATGCATTTATTTAAAAAAGGGCTGTTTTTCCTCCCATAGGAAATTAAGAATAGGAAAAGGATTCACAAGAGTCCTAAACAATGCAGAAACACATAGGGATGAATTCAATTCTCTCTTTTGGAGGGCCCCATTTTTCCACAGAGTCCTAAAATCCCCCACATTTAGCACCACCCCCATGGTTTGGACTCCCCTCAGAAGGGAAGGGGACTTGGGGTTGTTAGAGAGGCAAAACTTACATTCTGATGAGTGCTTCTCTAACCTTGCCAAGACCCATATGGAGATTTAGCTGGATGATGTTACTCTGAGAACTTGTTCTTCCCTAAAAGGAAAATGCTCTTACAGCTACTAGATGGGTAATCCCTACATCTTCTCTGACTCATGATAATTCAATAACACTGTAACATTAATGTGCAAAGTCCTGGCCCATAGGTTTTCCCCATATCATGGTAATTAGTCGCTTGTCACTAATCCTTCCAGCAATGGAGGCCAAGTTCTCTGAGGATCTTTCTGGAAGAAAGGCAGAGGGGGAAAATGTAAAAAGACTAGAAGTAGTCTGTGCCTCTCTTTTATAGGCTTATTCAAAGAGGTGGCCAGTCCCATCACAGTCTTTCTTCCCAAGACTGATCGGCCAATCAATTAACAAGTATTTACTAAGCACCTGTGCAACAAGGCTTGTCCTAGGTGCTGGAAATACAAGTACAAAGAACAGAACAATTTTGACTTTAAGGGAGTTTATGTACTAATTATAACCAATCCATTCTTGAAGCATCCTCCATCTGGGAAACATCTAGGATGAGCCAAAGGCCACGCCCATACCCTTTATAATGAGATACAATCAAAAGTCCAAAACAAAGTCTCACTGCATGGTAAAAATCGATAAAATGATTAGGGAAAGTCCTTGATCTACTCCTCTATATTTATTTTATATCATCCTTTACAGTTCACAGAAAAAAAAATGGGATTGACTTTTCTACAACCTCAACTCTGGGATGGCCTCCTCCCACATCTCTGCCTCTCAGAATCTCTGGTCTGTTCTCAAGGCTCACCTTTGATAAAGTATCCCCTTAGGAAGCCTTTTCTGAAAACACCAACTGGTGGAGCTCTCTCCTTCACAAATTACCTCCATTTTTTAAAAAGTATGTGTAGATGTTGTATTAGGGGCAATGAGATGGTGCAATGGATGGAGTGTCAGGCCTGGAGTCAGAAAGATATCTTCCTGGATTCAAATCTGGTCTCAGACACCAGCTGTGTGACCCTGGGCAAGTCAGTTCACCCTGTTTGCCTCAGTTTCCTTATTTGTCACATGAGTTGGAGAAGGAAATGGCAAACCACTCCAGTATCTTTGCAAGAAAACCATAAATGGGGTCACAAAGTCAGACATGACTGAAATTACTGAACAACAACAGATGTTGTATTGTCTCTATATCCCCAATCTGAAAGTCAGTTCAGTAGCCAATGGAGAACTGGCTTTAGAGCCAGAAAGACCTGGGTTCAAATGCTCTTTCTTACTAATCTTTGCTATTTGTTCCTGGGGAATTCACTCACCCTCTCAGTTCTGGAAAGAAATTCACTAAGACTAATTGTAGATCAGGTGCCAATTTTCACTGGTAGAAGGAAATCTGCTTTGGTAAAGGGATAGGGATCTATCCAACCTCCCACTCCTTTTTAGCTTCCTTTTTGTGTGTTGATTTCCCCCCATTAGATTGCAAGCTCCTTCAGGGCAGGGATTTTGTTTTTATTTGTATCCGTATCCCTAGCACAGCGCCTGGGACTTAGTAGATCCTGGATAAAGGGTAAGTCTGGTCCAAAACCAAAACAAACCTCCAGCCTAACACAGTGTCTTGCATATAACAGATGCCTAATAAATGTTTGGCAACTTTAACTGAATAATGAGTCTTGAAATAAGAGAATTAAGTTTTGTTGCTTCTGTTTACCCAAGACTAGGTATCTATAGATATTTGATGAATACCATCGGCCAGTGATAACTCGACTTGACCGTGAGATTGTGTCTGTATGAAAAAACCTCCTAACTGTCCATTTGCCCTTATCCCTAAGTCCCATGTTCATTCTCCCATAGCCTAGAACTCCTAATGCTTCCCTACTTCTTGAACCCACATATCTCATTAAACTCACCCATACAACCATATACACATATGCATATGTACATATATACACTTATATGCATAAATACATACAATATCCATATATAATATAGGCATAGGATACACACATATGTGTGTACAGATATGTACCAAAGGTAAGAAATTGTCTAGTGCCATGCACTTAGATCATTCCCTCGAGAACAGTCTTTGGTTTTTAAAAAATTTTTTTGGCTTTCAAAAATGCTTAGCAAAGGAGGTCTAAATAGAGAAGCAGTAAGGGTATTGTAGGCTGTTCCCTGGTTTGAGCAAAGGAGGGCAGCAGAGAAACTGTTTAAGATTTCTTTCTGCAAGCTCAGTCTCAGCTGCCTGTGATGGTGGAGGCACAGTGGTGATGGCCAGCCCTCTCTGAGGTGGGATGAAAAGAGGCAAAGTGTACGGGTAGGGGAGGAGGGAGGTGGGAATCCCATTCCACTCTGCCTTAATCCGACCACGTTGGAAAGATCAGCTGCAGTTAAGGGAGCCACATTTTGAGAAGGTCTTTGAAAAACTGGAGTTTATTCCAGAGAGTGACCAGAATGTGAGGGAACTTAAAACCAAGTCATATGAGTAATCACAGCAAATGAAGAAATTGGAAGATGCTTAGTTTATAGAGGGAAGAGGGAATAAGCATTTACATACCCAGGCTTTGTGCTAAATGCTTTTTTTCCCCCCCAAATGCCTTTTGAGGGACTTGAACTTGGTGACCTCTAAGGTCCTTTCCAAAGTTAAGTTCATGATCATGTTTGAGCCTCACAACAACCCTGGGAGGTAGGTTTCTATTATTATTAGCATTTTGCTGTTGAGGAAACTGAGACTAAGTGAGTTGCCCATGGTCATACAGCTAGTAAGTGTCTGAAGCTGGATTTGAACTCAGGTCTTCCTTGCTCCAGGCCCATTGTACCACCAGCTGCCTCTATAGAGATAAAGATGAATTGTAGAAAAGATGGATTGGTGTGTGTGTGTGTGTGTGTGTGTGCGCGTGTGTGTGTGTGTGTGCGCGCGCGCGCTCGCATGTGTTCAGGAGCTGGGCAGGGAAACACACAATGGCTATCTTTAAGTATCTAGTGAGGAACAGGTATTGTATTCTTTCTATGTAAGGCAGAACTCAGACCAATGGGGTGGAAGTTGTCTGGGAGGAAGATTTTAGCTTAATATAAGAAAAAAAATTAAGCTAGCACAATGAATAGGTTGCCTCATGCTGTGGTGAGTTCCTTGTCATTGGAAATGTTTGCACATTACCTAAGGGACCATCCATCAATGATGCTGTAGAGGGAATTTACACATTGGGTGAAAAGTTGGAATAGAAGAGGCAGATTGCTTAAGTCTAGTCTACTGGAAAGAACAGGCAGTTTAGCTGACATACTAGGCCTAGAGTCAGGAAGACTCCTCTTCCTGAGTTCAAATCTGACTTTAGACATTTACTAGCTGTGTGACCCTGGGAAAGTCACTTAACTCTGTTTGCCTCAGTTTCCTTATTTGTAAAATGAGCTGGAGAAGGAAGTGGCAAACTACTCCAGTATCTTTGCCAAGAAAACCCCAAATGGACTCATGAAGAGTCTGAAGGGACTGAAAAATGACTGAACAAGAACCACTTAGTTAACATTCTGTTAAATGGTTGTCTCACACTCACACAAAGCCCAGAAATGTAGATCTTCCCTAGAGGCATTTAGGTGGGGGATAGAGTAATGGATTTGGAGTTGTGAAGATCTGAATTCGAATCATGCTTCAGCTACATACTAAGCTGTATGACCCAGGATAAGTCACTTAACTTTTCTCAGTGTCAGTTTTCTTATATATAAAATGAGGGACTTGAACTTGGTGACCTCTAAGGTCCCTTACAAAGTTAAGTTCATGATTCTATGAGCCTTCTGCACTGGTCCCCTGATGAGATCTGATCCTGTTTCCCTGGGTGCTTGTGTCTCTTGTAGTCTTGAGAGACTACAAGACAGTGTTATAGAATTCCATGACTCAAATCCAAAATCCATCTTCATATTAGTGAGATATTCTAGGGCCAACCTTATGAAGAAACAGAGTAACTGTAATTGGAGTGGTACAGGGTTGTACTGGTAAATGTTTAACAACTGACTTTCTAAGAAAAAAAATGTTAAGTTCAATTTGCAGTATTAACATTTTCTCCATTCCTTTCCTAAGTCTAGACAATCAACAAAACAACTGATTTGTAGCAGTTTGCCAGTTTCCAAGACATAAATGTTTACAGACTCTAGCCCGCCCCTGGTGGTGCAGTACCCAGCACATACCATTGGTTTAGGCGCCATAATTATAACTTTGGTCTTATGGTCTTGAATGTATGGGTTTAGAAAAGATGTTTGTGATCCTCTAGTCCCAACACCTTAATTTTGCAAATGAGGCTCAGAGGGGATTCTGTGATTGATTTGCTTAAGGTCCTCCAGCTGGCAGAATTGAACCAGGAATGCCGGTCTTGCAGCTCCCATCCCAGTGCATCCCTTGATCTTTTGGCTCTTCGAGAGTTTGCTACTACAGTGCACCCCTTTTCTCAATATACCCTTCCCAACATCCTTTTGTTGCACAGGCTAGTGTAGGTAGACATCACCTGTTTTTCTCCTTCCCTGACTTCTGCTCCCTCAGTCTCTCCTGGGCCTCCCTCTCCTCAACCTATGTTGGGGCACGGGCTGGTGGGGGACCACAAGGTGGGGGTTGAGGTCTTTGGATCACAAATGGAAGGAGCCATCCCACCGGAAGGGCACCTGAGCCAAAGCCTCCGCTCCATCCCCTTCCCCTTACAACGTACAACTCTGCCATTGATCTGGAATACCAACAGAATTGGCCAAGGCGGTATGGGGCTTTGGCCAATATCCCTGAGCTCCTCCCTCACCATCCCCTTGTCCCTTAATATGGATGGATATAGAAAGATAGGCATGATAAAAATCACAATAATAAGAGTTAGTCTAGAATTGGTTTTAATAATCCCAGGCTACAGGGGGGAATTGGGAACCTATTTAAAATGCAAATGCAAATATTTTGCCATGAACGCTTTGTCTGCCAGCTCCCCTTACATGTCTATTAAAGACATACATCAACCCTCAACGCCTATGAGACTGAGAGTCCCAGACCTTACGGATCCAAGGACCCGGGAGAGAGAGAAACACACACGGAGGTGGGCTTTGATGCTTTCTGGGAGGCAGGGTCTTCCCTCAGTGGTTTCTACCTGCCTGTAGACACACCACACACAAGGAGAAAGAAGCTGTTTACTTCCTCCTCTCCTACAGGATTTAGGATTCATTTGCATTTGGCTTTGGCCCAAATTAATCCCTATTACCTTCCCTGCTGGTGGAGACAGTTAGGAGGCAGGAGCAATTTCTCTCGACGCCCCTCAGGGAACACAAAGCCAGCAGAGTCTCTGGTGCTGCTGCAGTCAATGTCCTGACTAACTAGGTAATTGTTACTGCAGAAGTCTAGGAAATGCTGGGCCTGTGATGAGGCGGGAGGGAGCTGCTTAGGACCCTGGATCTCTTCAAATGGGCCATCTGAGATAAAAGGCAGCACCGAACGATGCAATATTAAAATAGAGAGCTGGGGAGAGGAAAAGAGGGAGGAAGGATGGAGGACGAGATTTTTTTTTGTTTCAAAGAATCTTACTGCCAAAGTGTTTGAAGTTATCACGTGAGGAGGTAATGGGAAGATAGAGAACTAGCAAGGAAGGAAAAGAACTCAAACCCAAGGGCATAGAGAAACCGGTATAACCTACAGCCTGGTGCCTCAGGTTCTGGGTTTACAAAGACCTGCTTCAATGTTGACGGCAGCCCCTCAGATCCTATCTCTTTCATTTCTTTTGCCCCATCTCAGTTACCTCTGGGAAATCTCTGAATGTAGCTCCCTTTTAAGCGTCTACAAATGAGACTGAAAGGTTCCCTGGCTCATGTTGTCGCTGGTTTTTTCCGTTATTTTTTCAGTGGTGTCTGACTCTTCATGACACATTTGGGGTTTCTTTGGCAAAGATACTGGAGTGGTTTGCCGTTTCCTTCTCCAGCTCACTTTACAGATGAGGAAACTGAGGCAAGCAAGGTTAAGTGACTTGCTCAGGGTCCCACAGATAGTGTCTAAGGCTAGATTTGAATTCAGGAAGATGAGTACAAGTACTCAAAGTAACTGCCTATTGGGCATATTTTATTTCATGCCCAAAACGCATAAAATATACATGAGGCTTACAGTAGGGGGAGAAAGTGGGAATGAATATATAGCACTATGTGCCATGCACTGTGCTAAGCTCTTTAAAATATTATCTCAATTAAACATCTTTTTTGTTTGTTTTTAAATCTCAATTAAACTTCAAAACAACCCTGCAAGGGAAGTGCTATAATGATCCTCATTTTACAATAGAGGAAGCTGAAGGAAATCAAGTTTAAGTGTAACCCATAGATAGTCATACAACACTCTGCCCTTTCTGGAGAGTCCCACTTTATCTACTCCCACATCTTCCCGCTCCTCAAACCTATACAATTCTCCAGACTCATAGTGCCTTCCTGTGGTTTCAACAAACAAACTTAGAATTGCTAGTGGAGCAACTCCCTCCCTTTCTGGGGAGTCCCAATTTTACCCCAGAGACTCATCCAATCATCCAGACTTACGTCATATTGTCATAAGTGCTTGAATTCTCCAGGAAGGAAAATTAAGTAGAGAGTTAAATAACTCATTGTAACAGCAGAGCACAAAGCTCAGTCTTTTGGTCCCCCATTTAATGGTTTTAGTCTCTTATTGACCCTCTAACTATGGGAACACACATATGATCCTCTTCTCTCTCTAGAAGTCTGGGTCTCAGAAACCTGGAACTTAGAGTTGACAGTTGCCAAAGGCAACTCCAAGAATGGGCAATCTCTCCTCCCCTAAACTTCCTCCTTTCTCACCTAACCAAAGGCTGGAAACAAGAACTTGGGATCTAGAAACTCTTCTCATTGACCACATTGATGAGAGACCATGCAAATCCCAAGTACCTTTGCTCATAATGGTCATTACTCTGTCCTAGGATTTGGGAACCCTTTGGGGCTCAGATCTGCTCTTAGCTCTGCTGTTTTCTGTTCTAATGTCCAAAAAGGGAATAAAAGGACTGACTCTCTAACTAAACACCCCCTTCCTTTTTTATAAGGCAGCAAAGGGGCAGCTAGGTGGTGCAGTGAATAAAGCACCGTCCCTGGATTCAGGAGGACCTGAGTTCAAATGCGACCTCAGACACTTCACACTTATTAGCTGTGTGACCCTGGGCAAGTCACTGAACCCTCATTGCCCTGCCTTCCCCCCCCCCAATAAGGCAGCACAAAGGGTGACTCTGACCTGCCATAGTCCAAGCCAACTAATTCAACCCTAACTAATGAGATATTCTAAAAATTCCAAAGCAAGACTCACCACCCTGTAAATCCAACAGATTTATCAGGACCCCCACCTCCATCTACTCCTCACACTGGAATAACTACTCAGCTGGCCAATTTGTACTTAGCACTTATTCTCTAAGTGTTCATTCAATAACCATTTTTTAATAATCATTTATTGGACTGGCAGGTAGTGAGGTATAATGGAGAGATGAGTGTTTAGATAGATCTTGGCTTCAATATCCATTAGCTGTGTGACCATGGGTAAATCATTTAACTTCTCGGCTGTTCAGTTTCCTCATCGATAAATTTCCCAGTTACTGACTCCACTGGTTTGTTGTGAAGAAAGCATTTTGTAAACCCTAAAGCACCATATAAATACGAATTATTCTTTATAATGTGTGCAGAGTGCTATGCTAGTGTGATATCCCTCATTCTGTAGCTTTCCCTTAAGTTTTCCTCCCCCTCAACAGCTCAGAATGGTGAAGCTTTGGCCAGGGAGTTGATAGAAGCTGTATGACTTTCCTGCAGCAGAGAGGGATTCTGTTGGGGAATTGTGGTTGGACTGCTCTTTTCTAGGGCCAGCTGCTGAGGCCAATTTGCCCCACTCTTTTATGGGCTATCTGAGATTAGTCAGAGGTCCCCTGCCTGCAAGAGACAGGACGGTTGAGACTGAGAAAAGGCACCAACTTTCATGAGTTCCCATTCACAATACAAACCCAGATTCTATGTGTTTGGAGCTGAGCCAATATCCTGAGTTCCTGAGCCCTTAATTTAATTGTGTCTTACTGGAATCATGAGTTAAATATCCTATGGAAAGGGCATTATTTATACTCTATGGTCTGTTCAAAGGAGGCCTCAGACTTTTCATTTTCTAGAACTCTTGGGTGCTATCTCATTATTGGGGATGGATGGAATCTAGAATAGTTTTGAGTTCACGGTCACTCAGTATAGATACTTTATTATGCATTGTTTTACCATTATTATGTACTGTTTATTTACTTATCATTTCTATTCTAAATTTCAAATCTCTGTATGTAGTTAATCATGTTTGCCTGCTGCTGTGGAGAGTTGACTACATTATGCCAAGGTCAGATTAGGACTCATTTAAATATATCTCATTCAATAAAGAACTGGAGTTTGTCAGTGGGATGGAGATTCAGAGCTGATTTTTGATAGAAACAGTAGGATAGGAATAGGGAAGGGTTTGGGGGGTAGATTGAAGGAATAGTGTGGCAGTGGAATTGAATGGACTTAGTAATTGACTGGATGTGGGAGATGAGGGAGGAGGGAAGAACCAGGGGTTATCCTGATGTTTGAAACCGAGGTGCCTGGGTGAATGGTGGGGGCCAATGACAAAAATAGCAGCATTAGGAATTTGGGTCAGTTTGAGGAGAAAGATGGAGCCAGCACTGTCCCAGGTGGGGTATAGTTACTTGATTTGTGACCTTGAGCAAGTCACTTTCCTTCTTTTCGATTCTCTTCTCATCTATAAAATAAGGGCATTGGAGGTCCTCATTAACTCCTGGTATCAGGTTTTTGTTTTGTTTTTTTAAATCTCTGGAGCAATTAATAAGATGTCATATTTAGGAATCCATGATGATGCATTTTGTTTGAATAGAAAAGATTTCTCTGAATGCCATCATTTTGTGATAGAGGCAATGTTGGCTCGCTGGGCAAAGTACAGAACTGATGTCAGATGACCTAGATTTTACTCGAGGCTCCATTCTGAATTCAGCCTGTAACTTTGGCCTGGGCACTTGACCTTGCAAGGCCTCTGTTCCTCATTTGTAAAATGAGAAGGCTGGCTGGCTGATTTTTTTTGCGGGGGGGGGGGGTGGGGGGGTGGGGGGTGGGGGTGGGGGGGTGGGGGGGGTGGGGGGGGGGGGGGGGGATAAAATTTGTTCTTTGATCTGGCGTAGGGAACATCCAATGAGGAAACCCACTCTGCTAATGTAGACGCGCACTTGTTCTGCAAATGATTCTCAGAGAGGAAAGGTGACTTGCTCAGGGTCATATAGCCAGGACCTGTTGGAAGGATGACTTGAATTCTGGTCATTCTTCACTCTGAGGCCTGGGCTGCCAGTCACTATGCTCTGGAGACTCTCAGTTCTAAAAAGTTCGAACATTCTTCCATCTGGTTTCTTCCAGCCCTTACATTCCAAGTCTCCAAGTTTCTATGACTTTAAGCAGAGCCAGCTTCTGACAAGAGTGAGGAATATGTCTCCACCTCATTTTTTTTAATCCCCCCCTCCCCTTCCCTCTCTCTCAGAGAAGCCTGGCTACCGTCAAGGTTGGTTGCACTGGCAGAGACCAAATAATAGTTTTTCAAGCCTGGATAATCTAGGCCTGACCCAGCTGGTGAGGAAATTGCTAAACCCTGAAGGTCACTTGTGCAAAGGAGGGTGGGAACAGAGGAAGAGAGAGAAGCAGGGATTGGGGCATTGAGCAAAGAAGCATGGTTGGGAGCTTTGGAAGGGGGCGGGGGAATGGCTTGGAAAATGGAGGAGAGGAGTATGCTTGGTTGATTGCATTTGTCAGGTCAATAATATGTAAAACATAACATGCCAGCTCCCCATAATCAAGGCATCAACTGTTCCCAGGGCTCTTCTTTAGTTCTGAAGCAGAACGTCTGTTCTTTGAAGGCAGGGAGCTGTTCTTGGGGTGCCCCTCTAAGGCCAGGGCCTTGCACACACCAGGACTTCAATAAGAACTTGTTCTGTTGAATTGAACTGAAATGATATAATGACCTCAATACTTGGATTTTTTTTTTCCCAGGCAGCTTTTCTCTGGAGGAATTCTGTCTGGCTCACAAGGCGACATTTTTGATTCAATATAGTTAACATTCAGTTCATTCTCCCCCCCCCCCCCGTTTTTCTCTCATACAAGGCAAACTTATATTTATGACCTCTCATTTGGGGCTTTCAAAAGAAATTGGAAATGAGAGGTAAAAGCGATACTGTTTAGCTGCCTAATGACATTTTTTTTTCTAGTATAGGTACAGATGTTAGATTCCTAGATGGTCAGAGCAGGGAGGGATGTTGGCTCTCTTCTGGTACAGCCCATAATTTTATGGGCTGAAGAAGAGGAAGTAGTTTATAGATGGAAAGAGGCAAGGCTCTGGAGGATGAGGACCTGGGTTCAAATCCCATCATTGATACTTGCTCCCTGTGACACGGGACAAGACAGCTAATTTCTCTGAGCCTCAGTTTCCTCATCTGTAAAATAAAGGAGTTGGACTGCACAGCCTCAGGCTCCTTCCAGCTCAAGATCTATGATTCACATTGCGTTAGACATAGAGATGACTTTTCTGACTTTTAATTTGGTATCTCTCTACTGTGCCAGACTTATCCCATGTTACTCTCTTCTATCCTATGCCCTAAAAGTCGGGCAGCTAGGTGGTGCCATAGTGCATAGAGTGCTGGGTCTGGAGTCAGGAAGACATCTTCCTGAGTTCAAATCTGGCCTCGGACACGTATTAGCTGTGTGATCCTGGGCAAGTCACTTAACCCTGTGTGCCTCAGTTTCCTCATCTGTAAAATGAACTGGAGAAGTTAATGGCAAACCGCTCCAGTATCTTTGTCAAGAAAACTCCAAATGGTGGCTGAAAATGACTGAACAGGGGCAGTTAGGTGCAGCAATGGATAAAGCACTGGCCCTGGATTCAGGAGGACCTGAGTTCAAATCCAGCCTCAAACACTTGACACTTACTAGCTGTGTGACCCTGGGCAAGTCACTTAACCCCAATTGTCTCACCAAAAAAAAGAAAGAAAGAAAGAAAATGACTGAACAATGACAATGCATTTACCACACATTATTGTTTATTTATTTATTAATTTTTTAATTTTTGCAGGGCAATGAGGGTTAAGTGATTTGCCCAGGGTCACACAGCTAGTTAAGTGTCAAGTATCTGAGACCAGATTTGAACTCAGGTCCTCCTGAATCTAGGGCCGGTGTTCTATCCACTGTGCCACCTAACTGCCCCCTACCACATATTATTGTAATGCATGGTGATCCCTGCTGTGATTCTTGGGAAGGTCCAAGATAGAGACTTACCTACTGAAATACTTTCCCTTCTCGTCCCTACCTCCTGACTTCCCTGCTTCCTTCAAGTCCCAGCTAAAACTTCACCTTCTACAAGAAGAAGCTTTTCCACATTCCCCTTAATTCTAGGGCCTTCTTCCAGTTGATTATTTCCAATTTATCAATATCATGTTCTTATATAGTTGTTTGCATGTTGCTTCCCTCATTAGATACTTAGCTCCCTGAGAGCAGGGACTGTCTTTTACCTTTTCTTGTATCCTTAGTTTTTATTTAATTTTAATTTTTTTTTTTTTAGGCAATGGGGGTTAAGTGACTTGCCCAGGGTCTTGCAGCTAGTAAGTGTCTGAGGCTGGATTTGAACTTGGGTCCTCCTGACTCCAAGGCTGGTGCTCTATCCACTGAAACACCAAGCTGCCCCCTTATCCCTAGTTTTTAGCCCATGTCTGGCACATTGTAAGTTTATTGACTGACTGCATCTCTCAGCACTGCCTAGCACAGTAGGCCTTTAATAAATGATTATTTGTCAAAATTCAAGCAAATACCTGTTCCTGTTAAGAGACTGGGCAACCCCCTCCCCACTGGGATACATTTCTGGCAGCTCTCCTTTCTTCCCCTAGTCCTTGGCTAGGCCTTCCAGAATAGAAACATCGACTTCAGGCCACAGCCAAGAAGCACATCGAAGAAAAAAGTCCATTTCTTCCATGGTGGAGGGAACGGAATATGCTGACTCCGCAAGCTCTCTTTCTGGGGCTTGCTCGGTATTTAATAAGCCCTGTCATGTCACCTTAGACAACAGCACTTGGCAAAGAACCATGACCTGAAATGCTGAAATCCCAGCGTGTGGGTTTGCATCCGGAAAGCACGTCCCAGTTCCCCAGACTACTTAATGAAACTCAGTTGGTTTCATTTGGCCAAACCGTCCTACACCCGGGCTTTTGTGCCTGAATTTACAAACCACCCCACGAGGAAGCTGTGCAAATAGAATTGAATATCCCCATTTTAGAGATGAAGAAACTGAGGCTCTGAAGGGTTAAGGGAACGAGCTTCCTGTAGTAAATAAGAGAGACAGGAGTAGAACCCAAGTGAGACTTGGAGTCAGTAAGGTCTGGAATAAAAATGTGCTTCTGCTGGGTGACCCTAGGTAAGTCACTTAGACTCTCTGGTCCTCAGTCTTCTCATCTATAAAATGGGGATGATAATACCTGAAGGGCTCAGGGTTAGGTCCTCAAATGTGATGACTGATGCACAAGAAGCACTTTCCCAGCCTTTAAGGTTGTCTGTTCTGCTGTGTTGCACGCTGTCTCCCTATTAAAAACCAGAGCAGGGGCAGCTAGGTAGCGCAGTGGATAGAGCACCGGCCCTGGAGTCAGGAGTACCTGACACTTACTAGCTGTGTGACCCTGGGCAAGTCACTTAACCCCAATTGCCTCACTAAAAAAAAAACAAAAAAAAAACAGAGCAACTAAGGTGCTTTACAGTTTGCTGAGGGCTGTTTCACATACTATCTCATGTCATCATGCCTGACTGTACCTTTTTCATTTGCCTTGATCGACCTCTGACCCTTCCTAACAGCTATTATCGTCAGTCATGTCTGATTCTTGTGACCCTATTTGGGGTTTTCTTGGCAAAGATACTGAAGTGTTTTGCTCTATCCTTCTCCAGCTCATTTTACCAATGAGGAAACCGAGGCCAATAGGGTTAAGTGACTTGCTCAGGGTCACACAGCCAGTAAGTGTGTTTGAGGCAAGATTTGAGCTCAGTTCTTCTTGACTCCAGACCTGTCACTTTATCCACTGAGCCACCTAGGTGCCCCCTAAATGCCGATAGCCTAAGAAAATTGACCACACCCTTGGCCTTGATGACAACCCCAGCCCTGACCACACCTCAACACTGGTCACACCCTTTAGGCTCAATTATACCCCAAACCTAATTATTTCCCAGCCCCCCATCACACCCCCAATCCTAACAGCACCCTAAACTACCTGATTCTGACAACGTCCCTAGCCTTGATTGCATATTAAAACTAGCCACTCTGATGCTCCTGACCACACTCTTTTTTGTTTGTTTGTTTTTTAGTGAGGCAATTGGGGTTAAGTGACTTGCCCAGGGTCACACAGCTAGTAAGTGTTAAGTGTCTGAGGTTGGATTTGAACTCAGGTACTCCTGACTCCAGGACTGGTGCTCTATCCACTGCGCCACCTAGCTGCCCCTCCTGACCACACTCTTAACTCTTGACTGTACTATATATTAACCTGACCATTCTCTAGCTTGGAACCATGCCCCAACCTGGCCATATCACTAGCCCTGGCCTGATCACTACCCCCCAGGCTTCTCCATGACCTCCCCAGGAATCTGCCACTTTGGGGAGAAAGTCAGGGAGGAAGAGGACTCACTGCAGGAAGGGAATAAGTGCCCCAGGAAGGAGGGAGAGGGCATCATTTCAGTGTGGTTGGAGGCTGAGGCAAGAATCGCTCTTCATTCCAGGCAGCTGCTAATGATGGGTTTCCGGAGCTGTCTGGAATGAGTGACCAGGTCTCTTCTACTCCCGGCTTCACAATAACTAACAGTGTGACCTTGGGCAGCTCACTGTAAAAAATGGGCATAATAACACCCCTCCTGCCCTCCCGACAGACTTATTGTGAGGATCAAATGGGGTAATATATGGGAAGACGCTTTGTCAACTGTACTTGGCTCTATAAATGTCAGGAACCAAGAATCATTGGTCTGTTAGAACCAGAAGAAGCCTTAGAGATCATCTGCTTGGGGACCTGCATTTAGGTCAGTATTACATCATTTGTCTTTAGAAAATAAAAGATAAGATTGTACAGGATGCTTCAAAAACAAAATTTGTTTTGCCCAGGATTTTCTCCTTAAAGTAGGAGGAAGGGGACTGAGGGTTAGTATGGGGAAACTGAGGTCCAGTGAGGTCAAGAGATTTGTCCAAGACACTGACCCATAGAGGCAGAATCAGGACTGGAACCCAGGTCTCCTGACTCCTGGCCTAATGCTTTTTCCATTATATAACAGCGTACAGGAGCAGCAGCTGACCAAGATGGCTATCCCTTGGAGTATAAAGTGACAGCAGCAGGAGTTCCATTAGGAAGGGGAAAAATGAGCCAATTTTCCCAGGGTTAAAAAAAAAAAAGAAAGAAAAGAATGACCACAGAAAAGGAAGAGACACCGATAAAATAACCACCACAGCAGCAACAATACCAATGATTTAATAGTCAAGCAGAATCCAATATGACCCGTGGCTCAAATGCTATCTGTTCTCTTTAGTCGGGCTCCTGGGAACCGATCCCAGCAACACCACCCTTTCCTAACCCCAAGAATGATTTCTACGGTGATTGTATGGAGGAGGTTAGAGAGCCTGATAGATCTGCCGTCTGGTGCTCAGCTGAAAAAGCAGCCAAGAGCAAGATCTCCCCTCCTCAACCTTCCCCTTTGCGAACATGATGCCCTGAAGTGGCAGGGCCCCTTAGCGGATCAGTTCTCCCCAAAGTGGACGGATGGACAAGGTCCCACTGCCCCTCTTTGTCACAAGCATCAGAAAGCAAGCTTCTAAAAGCCTGCTTTGGCTGCTGAATCTTAGCCCTTTAGCACACTGAGACTGTAATGACCGCCTAGCACTTAAAGTGGAGGAGATGAGTTGAGATGCCAGTCCTCTTGGCAAGAGAGCCTGAAACTATTCTTCTACCTCATCTGTTCAACAGTAAGGGATAAATAACTATCTTCTTTTTCCCACTTCAAGGGCTTTGAAGCTGGACTGAGAGGAAAAAAGGTATATAGATTGTGACATCAGAGTTTGCTCTATATGGAATCCATACATCAAACTCCACCCCCCATGCCTTATTACTTAATGCCTACTGTATTTAATTTTTTTATTTAATTTTTGCTATGTCATCTGCCCTTGACTCACCACCTTCCTCTACCCCCTACTTTAAGGGAAAAAATCCTGGAGATCTGTTTTGTTTCAAAGGCATCCTGTCTCATCTTATTTTGAATTTTCTAGAGACAGATGATGTAATACTGACCTTAATTAATTGCCCCTCATACCTGTCTCCCAAATAACGTCTATCTCGACCTACTTCCACAGATGTTGTCAGAATCATAATTGTAGAGAGACATTGTGGTCCAGGGGAAATAGCATGGAATATGGACTTTTATCCAGTTGAGGTGAGACCTTGGGTCCAAGGCACAGCCTTTATCTTTGGATACCTGACAGTCAATGGGGAAAATAATTTAATCTTTTTTATATAAATAGCATTTTATTTTTTCCAATTACATCTAAAGATAGTTTTCAACATTCACATTTTATAAGATTTTGAGTTCCAAATTTTTCTCCCTCCCTCCTCTCCAAGATGGCAAACAATCTGATCAAATCATTTAATCTTATATATGACTTGCCCAGGGTCACACAGCTAGCAAGTGTTAAGTGTCTGAGGCCGGATTTGAACTCAGGCCCTCCTGCCTTCAGGGCCGGTGCTCTATCCACTGCACCACCTAGCTGCCCCCCAAATCATTTAATCTTGTTGAGCCTTGGTTTCCTCTCCTATAAAAGGGGGAAAACAATATCTAGAGAGACAGTACAATGTAGTGAATAGATACAGTTTGAGAGTAAGAAAGACCTATGTCTTTCTAAGTCTTCTGCCTCTGATACATCCTAAGCTATGTAACCATTAAAAAAAAATCATTTAACCCCTTTGTGCTCCAAGAAGAGCTCTTTAACCTGGAAACAGAAGAACTGCTGATTTGAATTGGTGAAGGTATTTTCCACACTGAGGATTCTCTACAGTAATGAAATCTCAGATCCAAACAAAAAATAATCTACCCCGACCTCATCATAGGGTTGTGCATACCATAATCTATAATGGGCATAAAAAGACTTTGTAAACTTTGAAGAACTATCTATATACATGTGAGGTGGTATTATTGATTACCCATTCTACCAAACGTCCTGATGGATCATAGGGGCAAGATCCAATGCACCTCAGACAACCACTGGGATGTTTCCAACATAGCTAGCTCTTAGATTTCCCATAGACCAAGCTCCATCATTTGATGGAGAAATATTGACTTTTCAGATAGAAGATTTGGTATCATGGAGATGCAGCTTCTTATAACCTGTTCATTACTCACCAGGAGTAGGTAGCTAAACAAATAAACACATAGTTAAATAAATCTGTGAACGAATGAACAAATACATTTTTGTTGTTATTGTCCAATCATATCCAACTCTTTGTGATCCCATTTGGGGCTGGAAGATACTGGAGCCATTTGCCATTTCCTTCTCCAGTTCATTTTACAAATAAAAATACTGAGGCAAACAGGGCTAAGTGACTTGCCTACAATCACACAGCTAGTAAATGTGTCTGAGGCCAGATGTGAACTCAGGTCTTCCTGACTCCAGGCCTGGCTCTCTATGCACTGCACTGCCTGGCTGGCTGCCCATGAATAAATAAATAAATGGACACAGAAACTTTTTTTTACTAAGAAAGCTTGGAATTGTTTCTTTTCTTTTCTTTTCTTTTTCAATAGTATTTTATTTTTTTCAATTACATGTAAAGATAGTTTTGACATTGATTTTGGTAAGATTTTGAGTTCCAAATTTTCTCCCTCCTTCCCTTCCCTCCCCCCTCCCTGAGACAGCAAGCAATCTGATATAGGTTATTCTTTGCAATCATGTTTAACATATTTCCACATTAGTCATGTTACGAAAGAAAAATCAGAGCAAAAGGGAAAAACCACAAGAAGAAACAAAAATAACAACAAAAGCCAACAAAAGTAAAATCGTATGCTTCTATCTGCATTCAGACTCCATAGTTCTTTTTCTGCATATGTCTTAGATATTGTATTGCTGAGAAGAGCTAAGTCTATTACAGTTGATCATTGCACAATGTTGATGTTACTGTGCAACAATGTTCTCCTGGTTCTGCTCAACTTCACTCAGTGTCAGTTCACTTAAGTCTTTCCAGGTTTTTCTGAAATCTACCTGCTCATTATTTCTTATAGCACAGTAGTATTCCATTACATTCATATACCACAACTTGATCAGCCATTCCCCAGTTGATGGGCATATTTAAATTTCCAATTCTGTGCCACCCCAAAAAGAGCAGCTGTAAATAATTTTGTACATGTGGGTCCTTTCCCCTTTTTTATGATCTCTTTGGGATATAGACCTAGTAGTGGTATTGCAGGGTCAAAAGAGATACACTGTTTTCTGACCTTTTGGGCATCATTCCAAATTGGGTTTGAATATTTTCTTTGGAACTAGGGCAAACAAGATCAGGATAAATTCGGGACTGATTTCTTACCATGTGAGACTTTTAGGGGGTAAGAAATTGGTCTTTGAAGAGGCAAGCTCTGCTTTCCTTCTTACAGTTGCTGTGTTGTGCTAGGGTACAAGTCTACAGATGGGTCCAAAAGAGCCAGTAGGTTCAAAGAGACATATTGGTACAGAAGGAAGAACAGTGACTGGAGTTGGAGACCTTCTTCTTCTTCTTCTTCTTCTTCTTCTTCTTCTTCTTCTTCCTATTATTATTATTTTTTACTTCTGCTTATTACTTTGGTCAATTCACTTAACTTCCCTGAAACTCAGATTCCTCTTCTAAAAAACTGAGAGGGTTGGAGTGGATGCGCCCAAAGGTCCCTTCCTGTTCTCATCCTGTGTCCCTATTAGGTTCTCTTGAGTCTTGCTCAGCTAAGGAGGAGCAGGAGACAAAAGATTCTATTTTCCAGGCTGGGTAACAGCCTAACCCATTGCTGGTTACAGAGTGGAAACCTTGTGTGGGTTTCTAAAATGGGTGCCCGGGATCCCTCCAAGAGCCTGTGATGCTTCAGGCTTGACTGTGGGGTCCTCTGAAACTCCCAGATGTTTAACCATGAGTGCAGAGGGAGGGTTTTACCCCCACCTTCCACTATCAACTATATAGAACCAGGAACAAAGTAAGATAAGCCAAGAGCTAAATTTATCTTTCCCAGACTCCAGACAGTTTTAGTCAAAGTACAGGACAGGGCAAGACAGGACAGGACAGGATAGACCAGTGTCTGGAAGCGAGGGAGAAAGGATCCATGTTCCACAGCCTACAAGAGAGAAAAAGAGAAGGCAGAAAAGGGAAAGTGGGTCTTCCTTTATAAATGGCCTGAAGGCTTTTCTCACTATTAAGTTGTTAATAATAGGAAAGGTTATTTGCAAAATAGCAGGAGACCAAGCAGTAATGAGACAGCCCCTCCAAACCAAATCCTTGGGGGATAGGTGGGCTAGGGCATTTCCCTCATTATTTCATGGATAGCTGTGAAGCCCAGGTCTCCTGGTGGCAGAGATGGGTATAGGCTTGTCTATCCCTAGCTCTTTGCAGGCCTGTCTGTCTCTCCTTGTTTGATTTGCTAAATCTCTGTTTTAGTTCACTGTTTCACACCCACACCAACAGTCTGTCATCCCCTGAAGGCCCTGGGACATCTGCCAGGCAGCGTAATCAAATGTGAAGTTAAATACAAGTCAGCTAAACATCATTTTGCTTACAAATGATTCTTGCTTACTTATTAAAGTAGGTCCAGCAAGACCCTCCACTTGACTATACTTGTTTGGTCCTTAATTCAAGTTACTATATATAGTGGAGGCAGCTAGGTGGTTCAGTGAATAGAAAGCTAGGCCTGGAATCAGGAAGGTCTGAGTTCAAACTTGGCTTCAGACACTTACTAGCTGTGTGACCCTGAGTAAGTCACTTAACCTTTGTTTGCCTTAATCCACTGGAGAAGGAAATGGAAAACACTCCAGTATCTTTGCCAAGAAAATCCAGTGGTTAGTATTGGCATTCTATGATCCACGGGGTCACGAAGAATCAAACATGACTGAATAACAACAACTCTGTATACAGTATACTTATTGTTCAGATTCTAGGTTTTCTATGGCAAGTTGGGTCCCCAGAAGGTGGCTTGCTACCTGTCCTATCAAGGGTTTAAAGGTAATCCCAAGGGGTTAGGAGTGTTTTTCTAGCATTATTGCTCATGAGCCCCACAGGCACGCTTCTTCCATCAATAATCAGTTTATATCATTTAGCCAGCCAGATTTAATTAGCTTTTAGAAAAGGGTATTTAATAAGGTAACTATAATAAAAACAATTATTACAAAACATCCTCTTTTCCCCTTCCCACCCCTTCCCCTCAAAAAAAGGTGTACGGTACACTCTTTTTAAAAATTGAATTTTATTTAGTTTCAATTACATTTTATTTATTTTCAATCAATGAAAATCTCCCTTTCCCTTTCCCCCCTCCCCTCCCAATTGAGAAAGAAAACAAAACTAAAACTAAGTAAAACAAATTGTCAAATTGATTACATCCAAGAAAAAATGTCTTACTCTGCACACCTCTTCCCAGTTTCCCTGAAATCATCCCCTTTGTCATTTCTTATAGTACAATAGATTCTCTCCTTTTCATATTCATTGTTCAGTCATTCACCAGTTGATGGACACTCCCTCAGTTTCTAGTTCTTTGTCACAAAAAGCAAATAGAGCTTTGGATTTTTCTTTCGAATATTTCTTGTTTCATGAAATCATTAGTTTCTATTTGTTCTGGTCTAATTTTCAGGTGGTTTGTTGCTTGGGCAAGATTTTGTACCTTTTTGGTCAAGCTGTTAAATCCCTTTCTAATTTTTTCCCCATAGCTCTTATTTCTATTCCAAATTTTCCTCTAGTGCTTTCATTTGATTTATTAGAACATTTTAAACTGTCTGTCTCTCTCGGTCTCTGTCTCTGTCTCTCTCTCCTAGTTGAATTTATGCCCAAGCTGTGTTTTTCTCTGAAGCTTTGCTTGCAGATGTTTTGGAGTCATTCTCTTATTCAGAATTTGTGTCTTGATTTTCCCTATCACTATAATAGCTATTTATGGTGTTTTTTTTTTCTTCTTCTCATTCTTCTTCCTACTTCCTACTCATTCTGCTTCCTACTTCTTTCTACTTCCTGACTTTGGATTTTATATTAGGGTCACGCTCTGTGCCTTCTGGAAAGAATGTCGAGGATGATAATAGATGGGTAATAGATGTTTTATTATAGGAGGGTAATAGATGTTTTATTCTAGGATTTCAGGGACAGCTCAGGCTGGGGACCTGCAAGTTTTTAGTGCTCTATGGGTTTGAGTCTGAGCATCACACCTGAAAGCTTGTCCTGGTTGGAATTTCAGTAGTCTACTGCTATGCTCAGCCCCTCTCAGCCAGCTAGAAAGTTTTATTTGTTCAGAGTGACAGAACTTCAGTTTCCCATTTGGTGGGATTTGGGATTCCTGCCCTGGTTATTCTACTATAGGTTTCAGACAGGTCTAGCAGCTGAAACTGAGCCCCTATGCTGCTCCTGGTATCAGACCCTCTCAGCTTCTTCTTGCTTCTGAATTTGGTACTGCTTGCTTATGAACCTAACTTAGTAGGACCCAGAGTAGTTCCTGTGGTCACTCCTAAAGAGGAAAGAGTCTCCAGAAGAGGGTGACCAAATTCACATCAATCATAGCAGGGAAGTCAAGAAGGATGACAGTGGACAAAAGGCAAATGTGGATTTTTGTTATTTTCCCTTTCTGAAGAATCTCTCCATTTTCTGTGCTTTTCTTTTCTTTTTAACTTCTTGTTCTCCTTCCTTCTTCACTCTCTTCACATCCTTTTTTTTTACAAGTTCTTTCTTTCTTCCTATTTGTCCCCTTTCTTCTGTTCCCAATGCCACTTCCTGTTTGCAGACCCTCATTACTTTTCTTTTTTGTTTGTTTCTGGTTTTTTTTTGGGGGGGGGCAGGGCAATGAGGGTTAAGTGACTTGCCCAGGGTCACAAAGCTAGTGAGTGTCAAGTGTCTGAGGCCGGATTTGAACTCAGGTCCTCCTGAATCCAGGTCTGGTGCTTTATCCACTGGGCCACCTAGCTGCCCCCCCCCATTACTTTTCTACTGGACTATGGCAACAGTCTCCTAAACTATCCCTGTCTTCAGTCTGGTCTACACACTACGGCCAAGGGTAAAGGTATGATCAATGATTCCAAATTACCTACAGAATAAAGTCCAAACTTTTTAGGTTGACACTCAAGACTCTCAAAGATTTGTGCCCAAACTGTTACTTTAGGTTCATTTCTTATTCACATTCCCCTTCAAAAACACTCCATAGTCCAGGAAAACTGGAAATGGTTCCCTGAATACAGTCTCTACTCCATCCCCCTCCCCCAACCCTTATCCATCTCCTGTAGCTTTTCTCATGACGGTCTTTCCCTCCGGGATGCCCTTCAGTCCCAAATCCATCTGCTCAATTTCTAGCCATTCTTCAAAGCTCAGCTGAAATCCCACATTCTCTATGAAGTCGTCTTTGGTCTCTTCAGCTAGAAATCATTCCTGTCTCTCCCGAACAATGAATAATGATGATCACAATACCTCACATTTAAGGCTTAAAGTTTTCAGATCCCTTTACATATATTTATCATTTAATCCCCACGACAGCCTTATGAGGTAGATGCTTTTATCCCCATATTTTGGATGGGGATCCCGAGGCTCAGACAGTGTCAGTGATTTGCCCAGGGCCTGATTTGAACCCAGGTGCTCTTGATTTTTGATCTAGAACTGGATCCTCTGATCTGCTCTAATGCACTTCCTTTTATTTTGCTTTTCCATTGAACCTTTTCTGAGCCTTCCAACCTCAAGCCCCTCCCCCTCCCCAAAATTAGCTCATGTTTATTTTGCATCTGTCTCCTTTTCTATGTGCTTGTGGTCTCCAGGATGTAGGCAGTGGCTTCTATTTCAGTGCCAGGCACATGGTAGGTACTTCATAAAGGGTTGTTGGTGGATAATTGTGTTCATTTTGTAAGTGTCTTATCTCCCTATGTGGAAGGACTGTGTGTCCATGTTACTCTATTAGGCAGAAAACACACATGCACACACATACACACACACATAGAGTCCTTGTTCTCAAGGAGCTTCCAAAGTAATTGAGATAAGATATTTAAAAAATAATTATAACTATCTGGATGTGCTGTGGTTTGCTCACTCCATATAGCAAAAGCTCAATGGTTCATGAGGATAGGAAACCTCATCTAGCAGCACATTGGGAAAGGGGGTGTGGGGAGAGGGTTGCGCCAAGATGTTGGAGAAAAGTCAGTGACTTACCTAAGCTCTCCCAAATAAACCACTTTAAACAATTCTGGAGTGGTAGGACCCCCAAAATGAAAGGGTGAAACTATTTTCAAGCCTGAGACAACTTAGAGGTAGGTAGGAAAGGCCTGTCACAGTGGAATGAGTATGGGGTGCAGGCTGTGCCCGTACAGGAGGTGCCCCAGCAAACCAGGGGCAGGCCTGGGAGTGACTGAGTCAGCAGCAGCAGCTGCCTCTGGGACTCTCAGCCCACAGACGGTAAAGGGGAGGTGGTGATCCTGCAATTGGCCAGAAGGAGATTACAGGGATCCCTTTGCTGGCACTGGGGCAAGACTCTGTTGCTTTGCCCACACTCAGATCCTGGTCAAAGTCCTGGGTGGCAGTCCCAGGGTAAGGAGGAGTGCTAGCACACTAGAGCTTGAGGCCACAAGGGAGTGGGGACACTGGTCATAGTTCCAAGGAAGAAAAGAGTGCTTGCAGTCACTCACAGACCAGAGCACAGGCCAGAAGATGGGTAAAGGCACCTCTCCTTAGATCATACCACCTTGGAACATACCCCCGAGAACTAGCTACACAAAAATCCCTGAAGTTTGGGACAGTGCCCCTCCCACTTCAGGAGCAGAGCCCAAAGGTAAAAGTCAAGGAATAGGTTGAGAAAATGAGCAAACAACAAAAAGATCCTGACCATAGAAAGTTACTATGGTGACAGGGAATATCAAAACACAGAAGAAGATAACAAAGTCAAAACTGTTACATCCAAAGCCTCAAAGAAAAATTTGAAATGATCTCAGGCCCAAAAAATAATTCTCAAAAAATATTTTTGAAATCAAATAAGAGAGGTAGGGGAAAAATTGGGAAAAGAAATGACAGTGATTCAAGAAAAATCATGAAAAAAAGCAGAACATTGGGTTTGGAGTTAGTGTCCTGACTTTGCTGCTTGCTATCTGAATGAGTTTGGAAAAATCACTTGATTTCTCTGAGGCTTAGTTTGCTCCACTGTAAAATGAAGGAGTTGGACTGCATGACCACCAAGGTCCCTAGCTCCCTAGCTCCCTCTAAGGCTCAGACCTCTCATGAGGTCTATCCTGATACCTCCCTCCCCGCCATAGTTAGTGCGCTTCTCCATTCCTTTGAAGTTGGGAGGCCTATATTTACTTATCTGTAAACATTTTGTATTCTTCATTTGCATGTAAGTTCTTTGAGAACTGGTCTGTTTTGTTTTCATCTTTGTATCAAACCCCAGTGCCAACCATAATGATTGACACATAGTCGGTGATTGTTCAGTCATTTTTCAGTCATATCTGACTCTCTGTGACCCCATTTGATATTTTATTGGCAAAGATACTGGAGTGGTTTGCCACTTCCTTCTCTAGCTCATTTTACAGATGAGGTAACTGAGGCTAACAGGGTTAAATGACTTGCCCACAGTCACACAGCCAGTAAGTGTCTGAGACTGGATCTGAACTCAGAGAGATGAGTCTTACTGACTCCAGGACTGTAACTCTATGCACTGGGCCACTTAGCAGCCCCACATAGTAAGTTAGGGATGTGTGATTTCATTGGTATTGGTAACTCCAGCATGAGGAAACTCCTACTATGAGTGCAGGTAGGCACCTTCTCTTGCAACTTACGGTTTTCAGAACAGGAGTTCTTAACCTGGTGTTCATGAACCTAAAAATAATTAATATTTTAAAACTATATTTCAATACACTGTAATTGGTTTCCTTTGTAAACCTTTATATTTTATACGTTTAAAATATTATGAGAAGAAGTCTATAGGTTTGACCCCATTGCCAAAGGAGTGATACCACAAAAGGTTAAAAACTCCTGCTTTAGGGAGTTGGCTAGAACACTAAGGGGTTAAATGACTTTCCCTTTGACCAGGGTCCCCACTCCCCTGCAGGACTTGAATCCAGGTCTTCCTAGCTTTGAGGCTCCCTCTCTATCCACTATATCATTATGCTTGTATGGTAAGAAATCAGTGCTTAATAACTGTTTGTTGAATTGACATGAATTGAATTCCAGCCCTAAATCTTATAAGGAAAACAGCATATATGAATGTCCATTTGTAGGACATGGAAATGACATCTAATATAAGTGGGTAGCTAGGTGGAGCAGTGGCTAGAGTATTGGGTCTGGAGTCAGGAAGACCTGAGTTCAAACCCAGCCTTAGACACTAGCTGTGTGCCCCTGGGCAAGTCACTTAACCCTGTTGGCCTCAGTTTCCTCACCTGTAAAATGAGCTGGAGAAGGAAATGGCAAACCACTCCAGTATCTGCCAAGAAAACCCCAAATGGGCTCAACTGAGTCAGACATGGCTGAAAACAGTAAACAACAACAACATCTAATCAGTTGTGCTGTCTCTGTTCTGGGATTGTCTTTTTGTTCCATGCACGGAGGCCCTGACATTCACCTTCTCCCTATATATTTGTCATCTCTCCAAATTCTAAAGGGCTGGTCTTGCCTCTTGGAAAACTAGGAGGTGGATGGGGGTGGAGAAAGAGAGTTAACTCAGAGGGCAACATAGTTCATTCTTCAGTGGTCTGTGGGATCATCTGTTGTCCAGGGGTGAGTGGGGGAGTGGAGGGAAGAGACTGTGGAGAAATCAGCAGCCTAAAACTCTGTAGAATCCCTCCCTTGTTGTTGTTGACCTTATTTCTTTTTTGTTTGCTTGTTTGTTTTTGTTTTTTGGTGAGGCAATTGGGGTTAAGTGACTTGCCCAGGGTCACACAGCCAGTAAGTGTTAAGTGTCTGAGGCTGGATTTGAACTCAGGTCCTCCTGACTCCAGGGCTGGTGCTCTATCCACTGTGCCATCTAGCTGCCCCTGTTGAGGGCTTGGCTAGCTGGGTTTGTAGGAATGTCCTTCCCTAACATTGTTCCAGCTTCCTTGCTCTGTTCTCCTTGCAAAGCATCCATCACCCGGCATCCTCCCACCCTTTTACATTTTCTTTTTCTATTCCATTCCAACATGATGGCGTCCCACAGCCTCGGGAACCTCTTAGTGTCACAGAGGAACTCATCTTCCTGAGTTCAAATCTGACCTCAGATGCTTGCTAACTGTGTGACCCTGAGCAAGTCATTTAACCCTATTTGCCCCAATTTCCTCATCTGTAAAATGAGTTGGAGAAGGAAATGGCCAACCACTCTGGTATCTTTGCCAAGAAGACCCCAAATGAGGTCACAAAGAGTCAGACACGACTGAAAATGACTCTACAACAGTGTCATGAATTCATAATTGGAAAAGACCTTGGAGGCCGTCTAAGTCCAACTTCTGTCTTTTACAGATGAGAAAACTGGGGCCCAGTGAAGCTGTGACTTGCCTAAGGTCACACAGGATTTGAACCTTGGTCCTCTGACTCCAAACCAGGATCCCTTCCACTGTATGACAGCAGTGAATATACCACATCACCTATGACTGCATAAATAACCTGAAGTTATTTATTATTATTCTTATAACTTTTATGGGAATGGATGGCACTTGTCAGTGACCAGATCTGGAAATGCGTGTGGAAAGGGAACTAAATGTATATGGCTGACTCATGCGTGTTTGTGCCAGTGGAGGGGACTAGGGTTATGGATAACTCCAAACACTGAATTATCTGAAAGTCACTTCTACTTGGCTTTGGAAGCCATGATATTAATTTTTTTTTCTTGGCAGTAGATTTTACATGGACAAAGCCATAAAATGATAGATTTCACCAGTGGCTCTTTCACTGTGAGAACAGCGGAAGTCTGGGGCCGCAGAATGCCCCGCAGATGTTCCATTGAATTTCTGCCATTATTGAAACAAAGCCTCCTTCACTGGGCTGAGCCCTCTCAGGAACTCTCTTCCAACAGACAGTCCTGGTTTTCAAGGCATGCCAAGGGCCATGAAGCACTGTGAGGGCAGGAACTATATTGCATTCGTCTCTGTATTCCCTACAGTGCCTAGAACTGTTTCTTGGCTAGAGTGGGCGATCCATAAATGTTTGCTGATGGATGACGAAGTGTGTGTTCCCTCTTGGGCCCAGGGGCCTGAGGGCAGATGAGACAGGCCCTTCCATTTTGTTTGGTCGTTTGACAGGACTGGCGTTAACAGTGCTTTGCCTGACATAGAGAGGCCTTAGCAAATCAGCATTCGAATGTCCCTGGGAATCTGTGCTGATGGTTTCCCAGGCTGGCACATTTGCCTCCCTAATTATGCTCCATTTAGGCCAATATTAAAATTAGCCTGCATTCCCTGGATGTTTGCCAACTGGCCAGTTATGGGCAGGTGGCCAAGAGTCTGTTGGGTAGCAAGAAAGAGCCAGCTCAGAATTTAAAATTTTCTAGTAGATAATCAGGAGGTTAACCAAAGGGAGAGAAGATAGCTGTCATTGAATACGTCAGTTAGGTGTCCCAGTGGACAGAGCTGGGCCTGGAGTCAGGAAGGCCCGGGTTCAAATTTAACCTCAGGTACTTCCTATCTGTGTGACCCTGGGCAAGTTACTTAACCTCTGCCTACCTCAGTTTCTTCATCTGTAAAGTGGGGATAATAATAGCCCCTGCCTTCCAGGGTTGTTGTGAGGATCAATTGATATAATATTTGTCAAAAAGGCACTTAGAAAAGTGTCTGGCACACAACAGGTGCTATATAAATGCTTATTCCCTCTCCTCCCCTTTGAATATTTGAAGGGCAAATTGTTCTGCTTGATCCTGGAGGAAACATTTAGGACCAATGGGGATAAGTTACAAGTAGATAGATTTCAGCTCCATGTGAGAAAGAAGTTTCTAACATTTAGATTTGGCTGACTATGGTACAGATTATTTCATAAGGTAATGAGCTCCTTGTTGCTTGAGGTATTCAAGCAGAAGTTACACAACCATCATAGAACATTGATTCAGGTCTGGAAGGGACTGCAGGATTATCAGTTCTGACCTCTTCATTTTATAGCCAAGGAACTTGAGGTGCACAGAATTTTGAGCGACTTGCCCAAGGTTTTCCTGACTTACAGAGGAATACAAAAAGCAATCAGGAGAAGAATGTCCTATCAGGGATTTCCAACTTTCTGGTGGGGTTTGGCAATGTTATTGTGAAATGAATCTGGTGGGGTGCCATCATGTGTGGTATAGACACTCTTGCTAGAACAGAAATCCTTAACCTTTTTTTATATACCCTTTGGAAGTCTGGTGAAACCCTGCTCAGTATCATGTTTTTAAAAAAATAAAATAAAGTACATAAAATCACAAAGAAAACAATTATATTAAAAAAGATTTCTTGGGGGCAGCTAGGTGGCACAATAGATAAAGTACAGGCCCTGGATTCAGGAGGACCTGAGTTCAAATTCGACCTCAGACACTTGACACTTACTAGCTGTGTGACTGGGGCCAACTCCCTTAACCCTCATTGCCCTGCAAAAAAAAAAAAAAAAAAAAGAGTCTCAAAATACTGAAAAAAAAATGGTTTGTAGACCTTCATTTAAGAACAAGAAGATTCTGTCCTCATTGTCCCTGCTTCACCATCCCTAGTTTCTGTTAGAGTGGGCAGTTTTGGCTTCATTTGCCTCACGAGTAGACATCCTTCAAGGACACGTTAAAGAAATCCAGTGACTTTAGGACATCATTTACAGATGCTGCTGGCTCTGGGTTTTGGGAGTGGTGGTGGTAATCTTTTATCCTGAATAAGTGAGAGCTGACTCTACCTGAGGCCAGGGTGGAATTGGTCCCAGTTGATGGATGGGGTTGTGCCAAACCAGACCCTATTAAATAAAATGAGTTTTGGGATTGCAGCACCCACCTCCGCCCCCACCACCTCCTCAGGAAACAGCAAAGGAAAATTAAGACTTTGGGGGGGTAAAGGTAGTTTATTTGGAATCTCCTCAAGTTTTCTTTTCTACAAAGGATGGAGAAAAATGCAAACAGTTTAAGTTTGTCTGTGCCCTTGGGAAGAAGTTTGACTTTAGAATTGATGCCACCTGGTTTTATAAAAGAAGGGACTAAATTTCGCTTTTGGGGTTTTTTGTTTGTTTGTTTTTCTTTCTGAGCTAGTGATGATAAATGAAGAAGGGTAAGATTTCTGAAGAGGGATCCAGACAGAAGTCATCTTGTGGGCGGCATCATCTAACCCCCTTGTTTAGCCCCTAATGCTGATTGTTTCATCTCTAAACTTCTCTTCTTTGTCCTTCAAGACCTTTCTCAGTCCCATCTTTTTAAGAGTCTCTTACCCCTCCTCTTTGTCTGCAACCCAGCCAATCCTGAATATAACTTGCTCATTCTTACTTTTGTGTATCTGAATACGTCTAGCCCCAAACGACTTAATCATGTCCACTCTTGCTAGATGGGCTCATAGTCCAACAAGTTGGGCATCAGGAACCCAGACCATGCCACTTACTGAGTGTTCAGCCTTATATTACAGTTAATCCTTTAGCCTCTGTGTACTTTAAACTTCCTTGTTTCTCAAATGGGGATAAAAACCTGCCTGACCTACTTCAAAAATGGTGCTGGGAGGTGAGAATGGAGGTGAAGGAGGTTTGAAAAATGAGAGGTGTGATACATAATTACAAGATAGTATCACTACCTTGGTGGTCCCCAGAGACTCGGTGCTCAGCGTTTTTTATGCCCTAGCTCACACTTGACAATATGTTTTGCTTTGCAGTTATGCTTTTATTATTTGTTATAACCAGAGCCAGAAGTTTCACTTGTAGTTTTTCCCAGATAGGACATCAATTCCTTGAGAGCAAGGAATGAGTCTTCTCTCTTTTCTTTTGTATCTCTCTATGGTAGAGGCAGCTGGGTGGTGCCGTGGAAAGAGTGCTGGGCTTAAAGTCAAAAAGACCCGAGTTCGAATCCAGTTTCCACAACTTCCTTAACCTAAGTCACTTACCCTTTGTTTGCCCCTGGAGAAGGAAATGGCAAACTATACCTGTATATTTGCCAAGAAAACCCCATGGATGACATGATCATAGGGGCACAAAAAATGAGACATAACTAAACAACTGAACAACAGTCCTCGGCAAACAATAGCTAAACAACACTGACAACTTCATTTAGCTTGAAAAACAACCAAACAGCAGTCCCAGATGATGGTGGTCAGCATTTTAAAGGCTGGCTGATTTTAAAGAGGAAAATCCCATGCCTTTCCATGTGCCCTCACCGCCTTGCTCAATAGCTCCGGCTGCAGGTGGCTTATCTCACAGATTTGATTGCACTTTCATTCTGATACCTCAGTAGTACTGATCCAGATCACTGGGCCAGGGGACCTTAAACATCCGAGGTCTTTGGACTACTCACCAAGAACCCTGCTCTTACTCACCAATGGAAAAGAGGAAAGCCTCATCATCAGATCATTGATTTAGAGCTGGAAGGGGTTTTAGAGATCATCTAGTCCCAAACCCTTCATTATATAGATGAAGACACTGAGGTTCAGAATGGTTAAATGACTTTCATAAAGAAGTAAGTGGCAGAGCTTAGAATTTGAACCCAGGTCCTTTGACTTCAAGCCTAGGGCATTTCTGACATGGCCTCTACTATCTGAATGAATAGGGGAGAGTGATTCTGTTTTATTTGAGACACCAAAAAAAAGGGGGGGAAGGGGCACCATAAGGTAATGATTAATTCATGCCAGAGGCTCAAGTACATACATTTTTATGGTATAAATAATAAGCAATTATCCCAGGGCCACAAGGAGAACCAGACAGCTCCAGGTAAGAAATACTGGTTTGAGTGTAGAGACAGTCTCCCATTAAGTATGTAGAAGAAATGCCAGAATTTGGCTTGATGGTGATGGGCAGCCTCTGAAGGGAGAGAGGACAAGTATGTAGTAGGTGAGTATAGTGTAACGATTGGAATAACGCCACCTGCTGGATACTTACTGTAGAAGAGTTCTGCCCATGAAGGGAAGGTCTTTGAGGGCAAGACCAGGAGTCAGGAAGTGACGCGGACTAGTGGGAGGAGGAAGGAAGAGACTGGCGCTCAGTCTCGCTCTCTTTCCTCTGGACTCTGGTGGAGAGCGGAGCTAGAAATGTGCTCTCCCTTTAATAGATAGGAATCTAGGCCTTTTTCTCTCTCTTTACCAAATTCTTATTCTCCTTAATAAATGCTTAAAAGTCTAACTCTTGCTAAAGTTTATAATTTATTGGCGACCACTCATTAGATATTTTAGACAGTTTAGCTAGAATTTTAACCCTTAACAATAGGAATACATATTTAGAGCTGGGAGAAATTTTAACTAACCTCTTCATCTTATAGATGGGGAAACTGAGGCCCAGAGAGTTTATGTCAAAGGAAATAATATAGAGGTAATATCAAATGAGATATTTGTAAAGTGCTTGACACCATGTCTTGTACAGAGTAGACTCTATATAAATACTTATTTCCTTCTCCCTTCCCTTATGCGACTTGTTCATTCTAAGTTGGGATTCTAACTCAGATCTTCTGTGTGAGAGGAAAAGGGAGAGAGTCAAGCACAGTTATTCAATGAGTTAGTTTCCCTTCTCTCTCTGGGATTTATTACTTGCCCTCATTTCCCAGGAGGTGGGTGAACTGTGTGTACATTTTCTTTTGTTCCTCCATTCTTCTCCATTCTCACTCTCCCAGTCCACCATCTATAACACTTTCCTAGAGGAGGGTCTCTGCCTTCAGTGCTCTTTCCATTATATGGCGCTGCTTCCCCATTCATACTGTTCCCAAGCCCCAGGTTTACGACTTTCATTAACAAACAGCTGTTCAGAATCTCAGAGCCCCAATTTCCTCAAATTCCTTGCTATTCCTCTACAATCTCTTTGATGATGATTTGTAGCCTCCTACCTGGTCCTCTTCTCTCTGACCCCCTTTTGTTGTTTTGGGGAAATACATTCTCCTGAGTGGTCACGTGGCTAAGAAATCGACATCACAGTATTACCAGATGCATCCCAGGGTGGTTGCTCATACTTGAGGTATGTGGTAGGAAGATGAAGGGAGGGAGGGGGAAAAAGGATCCTTTAGGCCAAAGGACACACACAGTAGCAACCCATCTTACCCTGAAAATATAACCCCCTCCCATCCCATCCCATCCCACCCCATCCCTGAATTTCACTGCTGAAAATTCCATTTGAAAGCAATCATCATCTTTTTCCCCCTTAAATAATCGGGTCCTTAGTGATCCACTTGAGATGGCATAGAAGCCAATGAAAACATATCACTTTAAATTAAAGTCAGTCACAGTAGAAATAAAAAGTGAAGGGAGAAGAGTTAATTCCAGGGCAGCCTTGGCTGGGTCTGGCTTGGAAGCCATGATGCTCCTGATCAATCAACAGGACCCAGGGCTTTCTTCTCCAATGGCAGCACTGATCCTGAAGCACTCTTAGTCTCAGCTGGTCTGGGATAGACCATAAAAGTAAACGCAGCAAAAACAACAATAACAATAACGACAACATCAACAACAAAACCCAACAATAAATAAAAGATTCCAAGTCGTGCCACTTAGGAGTTGCCAACTGCGTCTAGGGGCCACCCCATAATAATTCAAAATGGGGCTCCCCACCGGTGTTATCTCAAATTGACACCCTCTGATGACTCTTCAAAGTTAGTAAGGTAAGAGTAATATGTCCATCACCTGAAGTCCCCACTGCTCACATTAATGCGTAGTTGAAGGTTGGGGTGGGAAAGGGGAGAGGGCTTTGGGAAGGGGGTGAAGAAGGGATCGCTATCAGCTCTGTCAGTAGCTGAAGAGGTCAGGAAGAATCACTATAATGTACCCACTGTTCATTGAATGGCTACGTAAGCCCAATTTTGGCATGTGCGTAGATCTTTGGTCTCCAGCTGTATATGACAATGCATTTTGCCCTGGAGGATTATTATTAGGAGGATTGAGAAGGTTCCATCTCAAATCCTAGGTAAAGGGTATAGTCAAAAGCCTAGATTTGCTGAAGAAACCTAAAGAACTTTTCTACTCTAGGGTTTTCATGAACCAGGGGAGAGAAACCTTTTTTTGGCTTCAGCAACCATGGATGAGATCCAGCTGTTGGAGCATGCTGTATAAGGACTTCTGAAGTCGGGTCAGGGTCACCACCTCGGTGGAGTACAGCGAGGCTTCCATGACACCTTCCAAATTCCCCAATGCACTCAGACCTTCAGCTTCATCGAAGGGACAGCTCTTTAAGGAACCCAGCAAATGGAGAAGGTCCCTGAGGTTCTCAAGGTCATTGGATATTTGTACCATGTTTCTGGAAGACAGATTGGAGAGGATCTGCTGGTAGATGGCCAAAGTCTGGTCCATGTCTGACAAACTTTGGAAGGGATGAAGTCCTGGGATGAAGTCCAAGCCAGTTACCCTCTGTTTGGCAGAGATTGAGTACTGTGTGAAAGGAAGAGGGAGAGAGTCAAGCACAGTCATTGAGTCAATTTCCTTTCTCTCTCTGGGCTTTAATTATTAAAATTTCTTAATAGTTTGGGGGAGTGTGTGTGTCAGTGAGTGTCTGTGAATTTTCTTAGATTCCTCCGTCCTTCTCAGTTTCTACTAACCCAATCCAGGTTCTCATCACCACCTAGCTGAAATACTACAACAGCCTCCTACCTGGTTTCTCTGCCTGCAACCTCTCACCTTCTTCAATCCATTCTGGATACTGTTGCCAGACTTCTTGAAATTTTGTTTTCATCACTTCCCTGTTCAAAAGCCAACAATGGCTCCCTATTGCCCATTATTAAGTTGAAATCCCTATGACTATTTTTTTTCAGTTATCAAGCATTGACATTTTCTCTCTCCTGCTGCCCTTCCCTTCTACCCTAAGCTATTTTTCTTTCTTTTTTTTTTTTCTGTGCTATTTTTCAAGGCCCTTTTTTGCTTTTGTTCATTAGGCTGTTTCAGTCATTTAAGGTTTTCTTGGTAAAGATGCTGGAGTGGTTTGCCATTTCCTTCTCCAGCTCATTTTACAGGCAAAGAAACTGAGAAAAATGGGGTTAAGTGGACTTGCCCAGGGGCACACAGCTGGTAAGTGTCTGAAGCTGGATTTGAACTCAGTCTTCCTGACTCCAGGCTGGATGCTTTATCCACTGTGCCACCTAGTTGCCTTCTCTTTAGCTAGCCTGCACTTTATCAACTTAATCTTAATTTTCCATAGAGGCAGCATACTATTGTACGGAGAACACTAGATTTGAAGTCAGAGGACTTGACCTTGCTGCTTTCTCCCTGTGTGATCTTTTGTATTATAAGTCATTTAACCTCAGTTTCCTGATCTGAAAAATGGGGAGGGGGAGGTTGGACTGGTTAATTTTTAAGATCTCTTTCAGCTCTAAGCACTATAATCCACTAGACTTCAACATGCACCTTTGATCCAGTCAAATTTCCTAAGTATTGCATGGCTATTTCCCGATACTCTGTGCTGCTTCATCTGGACTACCCTTACTCTTTGATCCCCCTTCTTCCCATTCCTCGTCCTTCTTCAAGGCCCAGTTTAAGTCTTATCCCTCTCACAGCACTACCTGCAGTACGAAGAACCCAACAAGTGCTTAGTAATTTCTTATTGGTTTGAACTGGATTTTCTGAAATAGGTAGCCTTGGGATGTTCTGCTCTGAGAAGCACTGAGGACTTCCCCTGTCACAGTCCTGTGATCTCTGACTGCAAATGGCCAGAAGTTCTGGTATAAGCACACATCTGAATGCTTAGGAGGGGATGCCAAAGACACAAGGCCGTCACTGCCCAAGCCCTTCAGTGTATGCTCTACTCTGAGATTTCTAGAAGCTTCTAATTCAGCCCACCGCTGTTCTCTCCCCAGGACACTTACAACACAGGGAAACACAAATATAGACACGCAGAGAAAACCATTCAGGGAATCACTAACCAGAACTGCACTGCTCTGTAGGTCTTAACTGGTTCTCTTGCCCTCCCCCCCAACCATACAGGCAGCCTTAGAGGAGGAGTGAGATCATTGGTTTAGCTTTCCTCATTGTATGAACAATATTCCATCCTAAGCTTTGTCCTCTCCTCTTCCCTTCATTCTCTCCTTGGAAGGTGATGCCTTCTTCTGGAGTTGCATCCCCCACTGCTTGGCTAAGCTGCTCGTGATCCAATTTCTTAATCAACTAGAACCTGTGCCAATCAACATTTCTGACCTAGTCCCTGGACTGAGGTCAAGACTCCCTCAAGAAAAATCAGAGAAGACTGCCCTGCCTCCACCACTTATTTCCCTTCAGTTGGCAGACTTCCTCACTTCAGTTGCTTGGTGTCAGACAAATGGCCACATAAACTGGGCCCACCAGCCCTTCAGAGCCTTATCTGGTTGAACTGGGACATTCTGGGGTCTCCAGCTGATTTCTATTTCTTCTTCTGTGGAATTTTCTGCCTTTCTAAAAGCACTTTTCTATAGTTGTCTGGATTCACTGACTCTGCCAAGGCTAGCGACTTGGGGCATCACAGTGGAAGCACAGGTGGTGTCTAGTTTGGTGCTGCCACCCTTTAGGGGACTCTTGGGCTCTGACTGATTCTTCACCCCCATATGTGGGCTCAACTCTTTAGCCATACTCATGATTTTGTATATGTGATAAATGGAATGATCAACCATAATTCAGATAAAGAATGTTGCCTATCTCCTGATAAAGAGATTTTGTATTCAAAATGCAGATTGAAGATATATGCTTTTGGACATGGCCAATATGGCAATTTGTTTTGCTAGGTTGTGTATATTTGTTATAAAGGCTTTGTTTTTCTTTTTTTTCCTCTTTCTCTCTTTCTAATGCAGGGGAAAGTAGGAGGGGAAAATGCTTTTAAATTAAAAAAACTTAAAATATATCATTTAACAAGTTTCATTGATGACTTTTTCTTTTAAAAAGAAATCTTTTCAATTAACAAGAATTTATTTTCTCTCTCTCATCTACTCCACTGGAAAAAAAAAGAAATACGAATAGTCAAGCAACACAAAATGTACACTGATTATCTTTTGTTTTTGTTTTATAGTGATTTCCACTCATACCCTATTCCCATCCATAATGTGTCCTCTCTTCCAACAACAACTGCAAAAAACAATGGCATAAAATCATCCAACGCAGTACTCTTGTCTGACAGTATATAAAACATTCTGTATCCATAGTACCCCACTTCTTAAGGAAGAGTAGACAGGATCATTTGCTCATCTTTTCTCTGGAGCCAAGATGGGCCATTCATTACAATTACTTAACATTCAGCTTTTGTTGCCTTGACGTAGCTTTTTGGCTCTGAACCAGCACCCTTCATCCTGCCTTCTATTTGGTCATTTATTTCATATCCATCAAGATAGCTATCTCCACACATAGGATGCCCAGCTAAGTAGTCTGTCCAGTCCTTGTTTTGGCTCTTTCTTCTAGCAGTACTATTTCCTCCCAGCCCAAGATGCCTCTCAGTTGTTAGAATGGATGATATATTCTAAAAATAAGCAGCCCCCAGTACATCTGGCACTACATCTCATTATAATGGGGCTGCCCCATAATAGCTAGGAACCCTGCCTTCAATTGCTAGTAGCTTCCTAGCAGGAGGAACTGCCCATTTGGGGGCTATCTCCTCCCTCTATATTGCCCTCAGCACAAGCTACCATTGCCAATTTTGTGGAGAAGAACCAGGGCTGGGTCTTAAGATCTAGTTCATAAGGACTTAGAAATGTCAGTGTTTGCTCTGGTGGCCCCAGGAACATGGGCAGGTGAACAATAGTGGCTGGGGCAGCAGCCATGCTTCTGTAGCCCAAGGCTCTGGTGCCACAGTTACTTTGTATGGGGCGCTCCTGCTGTGTCACAAGCTAACAACCACCCCCTGTCGTTCCTGCAGCTGCTCACCCAGCAAGAGTGTGACCTCCATTAGGCCCTCTAGCATTGTGGGGAAGGAAGGATAGTTTCCATAGCATGCTGTTCTTACCATTCATCTTACAGGATTACTCTATCGTAAGTACACCCAAGAGAATTAGGGAAGGGCTCTGAAGGTGAGATTTAGGACCATAGCCATCCCTGACCTTGTGACATGGTATTCTCCTTGCCCGGGTTGTAGGATGTATGATGTGACTTAATACTCCATTATCAGTATCAATACAACCCACTGCTGTAATCTCCAACCAGGGACACATTCAACACTGAGATATACAAACACAGACACACAAGGAAAGGTGCTGAGGTAACTCAACTCTCCAGAGCTACTCTGCTTTGCCACTCATATGGATTTAAACCGAGATCTGCTGACTCCATGGCTACTGCAGTTTCCACTATACCACCTAGCAAGAGAGGATCAAAGATGGTGCACTATGATTGCCTCAAATTCTACAGGCTAGCTACACTTGCTACAGACCACAGAGAATGTTCTAGCGTCCCTAAGTCAACCGCCTTGAGTCTTGATTTCCTTGATGGTAAATTAGAACTAAGCTTGGCTAATGTTGGTGAGTGGTGCCATTGAGTTTATTACTCTCTCTCTCTCTCTCTCTCTCTCTCTTTTTTTCTATTACTCTTTTTTTTGGGGTGGGGGCAGGGCAATGAGGGTTAAGTGACTTGCCCAGGGTCACACAGCTAGTAAGTGTCAAGTGTCTGAGGCTGGATTTGAACTCAGGTCCTCCTGAATCCAGGGCCAGTGTTTTATCCACTGCGCCACCTAGCTGCCCCCTTCTATTACTCTCTTAAAGTGACTGCTCTTGCAAACATGTGACAAAGTTAGGTTTCATTTCACCTGTTTTATAACCAGAACCAAGCACAGGAGTGGTAGATAGTGGGGATGGTTAACATTCATACTGAAGAAAACTAGAGACAAAGAATGAGGCAGTCATGGGTTCTAGGTCACTAGGAAGGGCATTTAATCTAGATCCCACCCAGAGTCATGTTGCACATGGATGCACTCCCCCTACCGTGTGTGAGATGTCATTGATTCTGGTGATGATGGTCTTGGTGAGGGTTTTTGTGTCATCTTGGACTTTCCGGATGGGCACCGCTTGGCTGTAGTAGAGATGATGGCAAAGCCACAAGAACGCCCACAAGGGCACACAATGCATTGTTCTTTCGAAGGTGGGTGTGCCTCTTTGACCTTGAAGAGAAGAAGGAAGCAAACTGAGGTGCTAGTAACTCAGGGTACAGGGAGCAAACCTCACCTCTGACACCCCCCCCCCAAATGTCATTGTTTTCTTCCTTAACTGCTTTCTGGGTCAAACTCCAGGACAAGTCATTACTGAGAAACATCAGTGGAATGCATTCCCTCAGGCAGTGACACAATGAATAGAGAAAGTGCCGGGCCTGAAAGTCAGGGAGTCTTGAATTCAAATCCTGCCTCAGATACTTATTAGTTGTGTGACTTTAGGGAAATCACTGAACTTGTTTGCTTCAGTTTCCTCAACAGCATCTCCCTCTCAGGTTTGTTGTGAAGATCAAATAAGATAGTATTTGCAAAAAAAGTGCATAGCACAGTGCCTGGCTTGTTTTCTTTTTTCCTTAGGAGTTGTGCAGTGTCTGTCCATAAAAACTAGGGTGAAATTTGTTTTGTTTTGCTTTTTAACCCCAAACCACATTCTGGTAAACCTGGGTGGAATTATGTTTTAGTGGTGGTAATGACGTTATAACCAGCTTAACACTAACTAAGCATGCAGGATATGCATAGGTATAGCTCAGGTAACCTGTTTAACTGGAAACTTTTGTTGTTACCACTGAGAACTCAATGTGTGGGAGGGAAACTCCTTCCTGGGCTACAATTTTAGGACCATACCTGTTCCTTCTTTCCTGCCTCTGTTTACTCATAATCCACTCCTAAATCCCTTGTGGTGTGACTTGTTTCTCATCATTCTAATAAAACTGCTTACTCAAAGGTTACCATTGATCTCTTAACTGTTAAGATATCCTTCTCTTAAGTTGTCTTCTCGGCCACTTTTAATAATGTTGGACACCTCCCTGGTCCTGGATGTTCACTTCTCCCTTGGTTTCTCTTGGTTCTCTCCTCCTACTAGTCTGACTGCTTTTTTATTTGCCAGTTCATTAACAAATTCTGATCTTACATTGGACAAAACACACTTTTATCAACTCCTATGGGTTCATTTACCTCTATGTAGATGACTTTCAAATTTATAGACAGCTGTCTTTATATTCTATTCTCTCACTAGAATTCCAGTCCTGCACTGCCAAGTACCTGCTGGCATCTTCACTTGAATGTACTACAAGTATCTCAAGTCTAGTTATGCCCAAAATGGAACTCACCATCTTCCCAACCTACACCTGCACCTCCTAAAACTTCTCTGCTTCTGATGTCATTCCCATCTTCTCATTCACTTAGAATCATCCTTGACAATTTTGTCTCCATCATCCCCATCTCCACCAGATCAGTTGCCACTTTCTATGGATTCTATTTCCACAACATCTCTCAAATCCATCCCTTCCTCTCTACCCATAAAGATACCTCATTACCTCTTGCCATCCTTCAGACTTTCATCACCTCTTGCCTGGATTATAGCAACAGCCCCCAAATTGTTTTCCATACATCCAGTCTCTCCCCTCTCCAATCCATCCTCCATACACTGCTGGAAAGAGAGGTCAGACTAGTCAATAACCTCAATGTTGACAGGGCAAAGTTATACAGTTTGGTACTTAATGTATTCTTTTCTTTAATTAAGCAGAGCTTATACCAACCTAAAGGCAATACACTCTCTAGTTTCTCCCTATTTGGGATCTTCACACCTAGAAGGAAACTTAACATTTCCGAGTTTATCTTCCTTTTGGGGAATGTTCTAATGAGCAGTTTGATGGAGGGGTCTGAGTCAGAGAAACCTAGATTCAAATTCCACCTCTGAAACTTGTTAGCTGTTTACAAGTAACAGCACAAGTCTTTGTGTTCTTAGAAACTTTCTGGGGCTTATAGATGAATTGTGATTGCGTCAGTGAAGGAATTTCCCATACCAGGAGTTCCATAAATTGATGAAATCGAAGACCCTTCAAGTATTTCCAGACTTTCAATATAAAGAACAAAATCTATCCTTGTGGTTTTGTAAATGAGACCTGGTTTGTTCCACAAGATTCATGAGCTCAGCTGAGTAGAGGTTGGTGCCATTGGTTCAGTGTTGAAGAATTACAGAATCTCAGAATCTGGGTTGGGAAGGTATGACACAAAGCCCTGTATGACAATGCCTAATAATTCATCATTCAGACTTTGCTTGAATACTCCCCACAATGGGGACCTCATTACCTTATGAGGCAACTTGGATAGTTTTAATTGTTAGGAAGTCTGTTCTTGTATCAGTGAGTTAAAAAGCATTTATTAAGCACCTACTACATGTCAGTTACTGTGCTAAGCACTGAGGACACAAAGTCAAAAATGTTATAGGAGTACTCAAAGAGCTGACATTCTACTAATAGAAGAGAAAATAAATAAATAACTATATTTGATGTAAAAGGAAAGGAATTTCAGAGGGAAGACACTAAGAGAATGGCAACTGGAAAGGCCCTGCTGCAGAAAGTAGAATTTGAGTTGGGTCTTGAAGGAAGCCAGGGAAACCAGGAAGCAGAGGCGTAGAAGGACAGCATCTCAAACATAAGGGACAGGGAGTGACAATGCTTGGAGTCAGTGGAGGGAACTTCATATGGGAAGAATGGCAAAGAAGTCAGTATAGCTGGACTGTAGATTGCATGGAAGTGAATAAAATGTAGGAAGACTGGAGAGGTAAGAAGGATCCAGATTGGGAAGGGTTCTAAAAGCCAAACAGAATTTTAGACTTGATGCTGAAGGTAATAGGGAGTCCCTGGAAGGTTTTGAGCATAAGGGTGACATAGTCAGACTTGTGCTTCAGGAAGATCAATTTGGCAGCTAAAGGAAGGATGGGTTAAAGTGTAGAAAGACATGGATCAGAGAAGACCAACCAGAAGGCTAGTGCAATATTTCAGGGATGAAGTTGTGAGAACTTATACCACATTGGTGATTGGGCAGGTTGGGAGTTGGGAGAGAAGGGGACTTATATGGGAAGTTGTGAAGCTGGAAATGAAAATTACAAAAGCACAAGTGAGGAGTTGAAGATGGCATTGAAACTGCGAACCTCAGTCTCCAGGAGGATCATGATACTCTTGATAGTAAGAGGGGAGTTCAGAAGAGGGAAGGATTAGAGGGGAAAGATAATGAGTTCTGTTTTGGGCATGTTGAGTTAGAGATGCCTGTGGAACATCTAGAGAGGAGAAAGCATCTAGGACAAAAGGGTAATGATCCAGTGTCAGAGGTTGCAGAGAACAGAATGAGGATTAAGAAAAGGGTAGTAGATTAGCCAAAATAAGAGATCACTGATAACTTTGGAGAGAGTAGTTTCAGTTAAATGATGATGTTGGAGCCAGATTTCAGGCTTTTTAGAAATTAATGAGAGGGGGGAAAAAAGAAAGAAATTAATGAGAGGAGAGGAAGTGGAGGCAGGATATGGTAGTATTTATTGATTGGTCAGTGGATGTAAGGCTGTCCTATGAAAATTTTTTATCGAATTATTCGAGTTTAGCTTTACCTCAAAATCATTCCAGTAGCTAGAGTCCTATCTCAGCCCCCTGACAAGATCCCTGATATCCACCTTGCTCTCCTTGTTGTCTGCCCATCTACATAGACCTCTACTTATTGCTTGCTTACAGTCTCTTCTGTAACCCTGCCCTACAGGCCAACTCAGATTGAGCCCCATTGTGGCTAGGTTAATTTCCTCTGAGATCTTCCCTAGCTAATCCTAAAGTTTTTCCCCAGCCTAAGGCTAAGGTCCAACAATAAGGTAACAAGTTATGTAAATGTTTTCACCTCTGGTACTTTAAGTTAGAGTTTGTGGGGATGGGGAGAATAAATGGCTAGCTGAGCTAGGGCAGTCTTTTCAGATCAATGCAACATAGGTCTGTGAATGGGGAGTGGGAGGCTTTACCAGCAGAGACAACTTGTAGGAGAGCCTGGCCGTTGATGGCAAGAGAGAGGGATCCAACTCTCAGATTGACCCTAGAGAAATAGCCTGCCCAGCTGCTAGTCTGAAGCCAAGGCTAGTCCCCATCCATGTTCTCATTGGGAGACAAATATAGGTTAGCTAGATCTATCGACTTTTGTATGCAGTAAATACTGACTTCATCTTGGCTTCGACTGTGGCCACCGGGCCTTATTTCCAACACCTTTTTTTGTTTGTTTGTTTGTTTTTGTGAGGCAATTGGGGTTGACTTGCCCAGGGTCACATAGCTAGTAAGTGTCAAGTGTCTGAGGCTGGATTTGAACTCAGGTCCTCCTGAATCCAGGGCTGGTGCTCTATCCACTGCGCTGCCTAGCTGCCCCAGCAGCACCCTTTTTGCTTAAAATATTTCCACACTTTATTCTCTTCATCCAAACATTTTGAGGAAATCGCTCAATCAACAAGCTCTTATTAGTATACCATGTGATGTTCTAGTTCCTGGACCATATAGACAAAGGTAATACTGTTTTTGCCCTAAAGGCCGCTAGGGGAACCAGTAAAGATTCAAAATATCTCTTCCCTATTACTAAAGGGAAGAGACACTAACAATGTGGTTCTGGTCTCATCTCTGACAAAGATTGACTGTGTGCTACAGGGCAAGTCATTCAACCTCAAAGAAGGGAGACTTGAACTGCTGGAGGCCAGCACTCTAATCCATAAAATTATGAAAACTTTGGGAAAAAATTGTCTTTAGGTTTCACCTAGCTTTTACCTCCCTCTCCACCACACTCCACTGTGATATAGGAATTTTAGTGACTTCATGACAATTAAAAAAAAAATCAAATAGCAGCATGATAGGAAGGCATTTCAGTCACCTTTACTATCTCTAATTAAAAGTGTAGGGCTTTGGGGGCAGCTAGGTGGTGCAGTGGATAAAGCACTGGCCTTGGATTCAAGAGGACCTGAGTTCAAATCCAGCCTCAGACACTTGACACTTAAGTAGCTGTGTGACCCTGGGCAAGTCACTTAACCCTCATTGCCCTGCCCCCCCCAAAAAAAATGTAGGGCTTTGATTGGAACTAGAAATCTTATAAAAACAAATGTTGAAAACTATCTCTACATGTAACTAGAAAATAATAAAGTACTTTTATGATAAAAAAAAGTGTAGGGCTTTGAATCACCACTACTTTCTTTTCACCTAGCCCCCTAACTTTTTGTTGGTGGTGTTTTGTTTTTTTTTTTTGTTGTTGTTTTTAAGGCAATAAGGGTTAAGTGACTTGCCCAGGGTCACACAGCTACTAAGTGTCAAGTGTCTGAGGCCAGATTTGAACTCAGGTCCTCCTGAATCCAGGGCCAATGCTCTATCTACTTCACCACCTAACTGCCCCGCCCCCTAACTTTTTGAGAAAAGTCTATCCTGGGAATATGTTCTCTGAAGTCTTGAGGGAGGATAAAGGGCACTTGCCGCTACTAGTTTTAGTAGATAAATCTGCCTGGGCTGGTACACTCGAGCCACCAGGAACATGGATTAGGTGTCATCTCCTCCACTTATCTGGTCCTCTCCCATTTCTTCCTTTTCCTCTATAGCCCTGCAATTTTCCAAGACTCCCAAGTACAGGGAATCCAGGGACTGATTCCATCCAATTCGGAGATCTGTCCGTAGTGCTGAGATCACAGTCTCCATTCCAGTCAGGTTACGTGCTCACCACCACTTATACACTGTCTCATCTGTTCCCATCTAACAGCCCTGAATTAATAAGCCCTTAGAATTAGCTCCTGTCTCCATTGGCATTCTTAGAGATAATTCCAGTTTGAGGGAGAATTTATCTCCATTTGGGGGCACAGGTAGGCAGTGCAATGGATAGAGTGAAGTGATGTGGGATGGAATTAGGGTCAAATTGATCATGAGTCATCCCAAAAGAATTACAAGACTCAGTGACTCAGTTTCCCAAGTTTAATTGAAATACTGTGAATGAACACAGGGAGAGATACCTTTCCACTTTTCTGGTTCTCTCCCTGTGTTCACTCACAGTATTGCAATAAAACTTGGGAAACTGAGTCACTGAGTCTTGTAATTCTTTTGGGACGACTCATGATCAGTTTGACCCTAATTCCATCCCACAACAGAAGGACTTGGAGTCAGAAAGATCTGAGTTCAAATCCAGACATAGGCACTAACTAGGTGACCTTGGGCAAATCACTTAACTTCTGTTTGCCTCAGTTCCTTTATCTATAAAACAAGGATAATAATAGTACCTACCTCCCAGGTTTGTGAGGAATAAATGAGATCATAATTGTAAAGGTCTCAGAATGGTACCTGGCACATAGTAAGCACTATAAATGTTAGCTATTCTTTTAATATCTCTTTGTAGTTGATGTCTCTTATCTGGTTCCTGATAGGTGCTTTACATGCCTTTTGATTTCTGGCTTTCTTGGCTGCTGGCTTTCAGGTCTTCTTAGACTCTAGCCCCTTTTATTTCCAGGTTTGCTTTGGCTCCCTCAGTTCTGGTTTCCTGCCCTATCGCTGAGCTTCTGACTATCATTATAATATTGTGTCTTGAAGTCTCCTCTACCCTAAGATCCTAAAATTATGATATTCATCACAATAATCTATATTTATACAGTGCCCTACAATTTATAAAATACTTCCCTTACAGCTCTACAAGTTAAGTATTATGACCCTTGCAATCCTAGAAGATAGGTATTTTTTTTTATTTAAAAATTTTTTTGTGGGGCAATGAGGGTTAAGTGACTTGCCCAAAGTCACACAGCTAGTAAGTGTCAGGTGTCTGAGGCCGAATTTGAACTCAGGTCCTCCTGAATCCAGGGCCTGTGCTTTATCCGCTGCGACACCTAGCTGCCTCCATAAGACAGGTATTGCAAAAATGATTGTCCCCATTTTACAGAAGAGGAAATGGAAGCTCAGAGACTTGCCCAGAGTTACACAACTAGGGAGCATCAGGGCTATAGTTATAGTTTATGTCCATGATGAGTGCTCTTATGATTATACCCTACATAGAATCAGTGAAAACTTTTGGTATTATCATTGCTTCTACATTTGATGCTGGAAAAGTGTGAGAAGAGAAGAATGAAACATTTGGGTTGACTATGTAAAACCAATATCAATTCATCTTTTGGGCGAACTGCTTTTCATTTAAGTCTAATTACCATATAGCACAATAATGTTTAGGAATCTCCTTCAACATGCATCAGATTAACTTTGATGTAAACTTTCTTTGAATGTGATCCTAAATTTGTCCATATAGCTCAGCTCTCATTGTTTATTGCTTGTCAAGCATAGTTCATTTGCTCAGAACTAAAAAAAAAAAAAGAACTTTATTTTAATTCTTCCACTTTTCTCTCCTTCGAAGCAAGTGCAACTTTCCCAGCTAGTCTGGAGTCAGCTCTGCCTCCCTATCCCAATTGCTCCTCTTCTTCCTCTCTGACAGTTGGAGAAAGGAGAAAAGGCATTTTTTTAAATGCCCACCTCAAACTCTGAATCCAAGACAGGCAGCACTGATCTATGTGTGTATAAAGAACCTAAGAAACCAACATTGAAGAGATGTGATTCTGTTAAATAAGTATGGTATATACTTATTTAAAAGTATAAATTTTTAAAGTAGGGGATAAAGAATCAGTGGCTCTGCGGCAGGAAGACTAGGGTTCAAGTTTAGCCTCTGACACAATGACTGCATGATTTTGAATTAGTCAGTCAGTAAATAAGCATTTATTCAGTACATACTATCTGCTAGGCAGCCCATGGAGGATAAAATGTGGATTTAAAAAAGGAGAGTGAAGATAAAAGGAAAGGCTAGTGAGACCATTGTAGCTCTTAAGGAGCTTACTTTCATTCCCACTGGGGGAAAATATGGAAATGTCTAGTCACTTAACTTCCTGGTGCCTCAATGTCAGTTGCTGAGATGGTGATTCTCTACACTGACCTTACAGGAAGTTCTCTAATAAAATCACTGCTCTGATTTTTCCCCCTTCCCCTAGTCTATTTACACTCACTCACTCACTCACTCACTCACTCACTCACTCACTCACTCACTCACTCACTCACTCACAAACACATTCTCACACAATCCAGTTACAAATGATTTACAAATGGATTCTTTGTTTCAAAGGATTTACATTTAGATTCTTTTAACTTGTAAACTCCCTAGGGCAGGGATGGGGTCAGACCTGAGATTTCTTTGGAATTCCTGGGTGAGTAAATTCCCTCTAGTAATGCAAGCTTTCTCTGCAAATTAGAGGTTTAGAGAGTTGTCCCTTGTTTAGGGAGCTGTCATTGTTCATTTGTTTCAGTTGCATCTGACTCTTCCTGACTCCATTTGGGGTTTTCTTAGCAAAAATACTGGAGTGATTTGCCATTTCTTTCTCCAGCTCCAGGTGAGGAAATTGAGGCAAACAGGGTTAAGTGACTTGCCCAGGGTCACATGGCTAGTAAGTGTCTGAAGTCAGACTTGAACTCAGGAAGATGAGTCTTCCTGACTTCAGGTCTGGTACTCTAACCAATGAATCACCTAGCTGCCCTTAGCTATCCCTACAGCACTCAGAGGCTAAATGACTTGCCCAGGGTCACACAGCCTGTATGTTTCAAAGTCAGAACTTGAATCCAGATCTTACTAACTCAGAGAACAGTTCTCTATCCACAATGACATAGCTGTCTCTCATTCCACCTGTGTTAATGGTATATAAATGGAAAGGGGAAAAGTTATGGGCCTTTCATACTTAAGAAAATTGGGGCCAAGATGAAATAAATCTTCACTTCCAGTTGATACAAGAAAGCATCTTGGAGGAAGTGGAGTTTCAGAAGCTTTCAGAAAAGACAGAAAGGAGAAACCAAGCATTCATCTACTCATCCTGATCCTACAATGGGTGGGGATAAGGTTGCCTAATTGGGGAAGCTAGCTGAGTTGTTATTAAATCATGTGCACATTGTTCTATGGTGTGCATGCTAATGGGATGGGAGAAGTCCCTGAGCTACGTTCCCCAGTCACTCTTTCCTTGACCCCCAATTCCAGCCTGGACGAGCCTGGGGCAATGGCTTGGGTCTTGTAGGGTCGGTTCTTCAATACCAACCAATCTTCCTCACCTGCCTCCAAAACTGGCCACTTTGTTCAGACATCCCTGCCCTCAGACTGCCAACTGGCAGCTCAGGACAGGAATTTACTGGAATCTGCTTTGGCTTCTTCTGCTCCTTGGCTCTTGATGCCACTTCCTGGAGAGGAGGGCAAGGGAGATATTTCCCCAAAGTGCTGAGAATAGCCATTCTGAGTATAAAATTAGAAAATGGAATGATACTTTGGCCAACATGGAAAATTTCCTCTCTATAATTGTGCCCAATACAGCAAACTCTGTGAGACTCCAAGAGCACTCTCTGTCTCTCTGTCTCTGTCTCTCTCTGTCTCTGTCTCTCTCTGTCTCTGTCTCTCTCTGTCTCTGTCTCTCTCTGTCTTTGTCTCTGTCTCCATCTCCGTCTCTGTCTCTTCTCTCATCTCTAGTGTCTCTTTCATTTTTCTCTTTTCTCTCCTCCCCTCCTCATCTCTTTCCTTCCAGTTTTCCATTCCTCCTCTACCACCATCCTTCCTTTAAAGAAAAGATTACAAAGGAAAATATAATGGGATTTAGGAAGAGGACTGAGAGGGAGGAAACCAAATATGTTCTTCGGTCACCCTGCCAGTCAAGGGGACACAGTAAGTGCATTGAGTCTCAGAGTTTTCGAATGGACAGGAAGGCCACTTCAGTTGGGAAAAGACAATGAGAATGCTCTCTCTGATTGGATCCAACTTGCTACTGTTAGAATGAACTCTCCAAAAAAAAAAAAAAAAGAATAGTTCTGCTTTTAAGAAGACCTAATAGGTCATAAGTATAAGTTTGCCTAGCAGGAGATCTGTGCAGATTGGGACAGCTAAGTGGTAAAATGGAAAGTGTCAGTCCTGAAGTCAGGAAGATTCCTCTTCCTGAGTTCAAATCTGACCTTAGACACTTACTGGCTATGTGACCCTGGGCAAGTCACTTAACCCTGTTTGCCTCCGTTTCTTTATCTGTAAAATGAGCTGGAGAAGGATATAACAAACCACTCCAGTATCTTTGCCAAGAAAATCCCAAATGGGGTCACAAAGAGTCAGAAACAACTGAAACAACTGAACAACAACAACAACAAAGTATATCAGTGGGACCAAGCTACCCTCTGAGGAAATATCAGAGAGAATCAAAATGGGACTAGTGGAAGTGGTCAGATTCTGATTCTGCCACTTAATTGTTGTATGACCGTGGGTAAGTCACAATTGCTCTGGGGCTCAATCTTCTTATCTTTAAAATGAATAGATTGGGGGGCAGCTAGGTGGTGCAGTGGACAAAGCACCGTCTCTGGATTCAGCAGGACCTGAGTTCAAATGCGGCCTCAGACACTTGACACTTACTAGCTGTGTGACCCTTGGGAAGTCACTTAACCCTCATTGCCCTGCAAAAGAAGAAGAAGAAGAAGAAGAAGAAGAAGAAGAAGAAGAAGAAGAAGAAGAAGAAGAAGAAGAAGAAGAAGAAGAAGAAGAAGAAGAAGAAGGAGAAGGAGAAGGAGAAGGAGAAGGAGAAGGAGAAGGAGAAGGAGAAGGAGAAGGAGAAGGAGAAGGAGAAGGAGAAGGAGAAGGAGAAGGAGAAGGAGAAGGAGAAGGAGAAGGAGGAGAAGGAGAAGGAGAAGAAGAAAAGAAAGAAAAAAAAGAATAGATTGGGTTAAATAACCTTTGGGGTCCCTTTCTGTTTTATTTTTTAATCCTATAAACTTGAAATCAGATTTGAGTTGAACATTGAACTCTCTCACTTTGTGATAGTGAGCAAGTTATTTTAATTTCCCTGAACCTTGGGCTCTGTGAAATGAGTATAATGGGTATAATGCCTATGCCACCCATCTCACTAAGTTGTTGTGGGGAAACCAATTTGTAGACTATTAAACGTTATATAAATGTGAATGATCATCCTCTAAACCCCAGCACTACTTTGGCAGAAACCACTACCCCACCACCCCAAGTTCTTTTACAAAAACCTAGTCTCAAATATTTATGAACTTTTTCTTTCTTTCTTTCTTTCTTCCTTCCTTCCTTTCTTTCTTTCTTTCTTTCTTTCTTTCTTTCTTTCTTTCTTTCTTTCTTTCTTTCTTTCTTTCTTTCTTTCTTTCTTTCTTTCTTCCTTCCTTCCTTCCTTCCTTCTTTTTTCTTTCTTCCTTCCTTCTTTCTTTCTTTCTTTCCTTCCTTCCTTCCTTCCTTCCTTCCTTCCTTCCTTCCTTCCTTC